>NC_137264.1:50357411-53139911 GCF_053477335.1 Acartia tonsa
TTTAAAAAAGGAAAGTAAAAGTATAAGGGAGCTTTCCAAAATAGAAGCATTCTGTTAATTACAGAGAAGAATGTTAATTTAACATTGGTGGGATGCTTAAACAAGGGTTGGGCCGGATACTTTTTTGGCTGGATACCGGATACCGGATATCCAACTGATTTTTAAACCCATATATCCGGTTCCGGCCGGATATCTAGCCAACGTTCGATATCCGGCAAATTACCGGATATACGGCGTAAAAAAGTCAGCCGGATATCATGTAACCGGATATTGAAAATAACCGGATATCCGTCCGGAAAACCGGCCAGACCGGATATCCGGCCCAACCCTAGCTTAAACTCATCAGTTTATATCAAAATTAGTCTATAAACATTACCATATAAAATGTTTTAGTATATTTAAGGATATGTCTTTTATTTGTATTAAAAGCTTAGTTTTTATGTGACATAATCGTACAGAAAAAAAACAAAATTGATTGTTTTGTTTGAGCTCTTCACCTGTATCCAATTTCTTTTCTCTTTTTCCTAAAGTCATACCTACACACACACACACACACACACACACACACACACACACACATAAAATCACACACACTCACACACAGACAAACTTTTATAATTAGTGTTTTTTTTCTCAATCCGTTGAAATTATTTTTTAGCAAGATCCTTCTTCGAAAACGATTAATATCAGCTGGATTAGAACCAGTTCTCAGCCACATTGAAAAATCATCAATTTTTCACGAATATTAAAACATAATTCACAAGATTAAAACCAGTTTTGTTGGGTTTAAATCGTACAAACACAAATGAAATACATCCTAGGTAATATTTGATATTTCTGTTGTTATTTTGTATGCACATATGTATTGTAGCTCACTGTAGGCTAGAAACCAAAATAAGTTAAGGATATATTAGACCTAAAATAAAATCACTTTTGAAATCACTGGAATTTTGTCTTGATTACTGAAAATGAGCAAATTTCTCATATTGTAGTTCTAAAAATAAAGAATATGTTCAAATATTTTTTTATACAAAATTCAAATTTTTTTCTTTGGATAACGTTATTTTTTCCAAATTGTGTACTTAATTTATTGAATAAGGAAACTTGGATGAAAATATTAGAGTTTAAGTTTCCATTTTTTATATATGCTTAATGAGTAAGATACATTAGAAGTTAATTTTAGTTGAGACTTCCTTTGATTTTTATCCCACTGTGGGCTAGAATTGGTATCTATTTTTGTCTGCAATAAATCTAATTATATGCAAATATGTGAGGTATTGAATATTGATTTATTTAATAGCAATATGAGTCCCTCTAGACCCTGTAAAACTATTGTGTTGTTATTGTATCAACATAAGAGTGTATATCTTCAGAACAATGTTGATTTTATAAATTGAATATCATTACACATATTTGTAATAATAAATCTGCCAAGAGTCCTTCTTTTTTTCATTGCATATAGTTAGGGAGGGAGGGAACATTGGACACTGGTACAGAATTTTTTGAAAAACCATTAAAAATTTTGGTTACTTTTTCTGAACGGTCTTAGTATTCAAACTTTTCGATCAAAAATTATTCTATACCTAAGGAATAATTTGATTATCAGTATTGGGGACATCCAAGGGGGGAGGGGTAAAGGGGTGATTACCCCCCTCCCAAATAAAAAAATGCCTCTATGAAATAAAGATTACCCCCCCTCCCAAAAAAAAAAAAAAAAAATTTTTCAAAATTTTACCCCCCCCCCCAAATAAAAAGCTTGGACGCCCCTGATCTGGGACCTGCATATATTTTTGGTCCAATGTCTTTTCCCTTAATATATACTTGTATATAGTGTAAAGGTATGTCAACACTCGGATCCAAGTTTAATAGGAAATAACTACGCCTAAATGTCGAGATTATTCTAGAAATATCACATGTTGATAAAAAAAACTAACAAAAAATCATTAGGTACACAGACAGAATAAAAATAGCAAGCCAAAAGTTTTAATTTTCACCTGGATTTGTTGGAATGAGCCCAGGCACCTCCATAAATTAAAGAATATATGAACTTTAAGAAGGGCGACAAAATCTATAAAATCCATGGACCTACAGAATTTTTGTTCATGATTATAGAGTTGTTGCGCTTTCTATTTTTAAGCCATTCTTCATTAAACACTATATTTAAGTCAAACTGTAATTATATTATAAGATATTTCATATTTTAAAGTAATGTACGACAAACAAAAATAACGCTATTCTAATAATATATTTAGGTGTCCAATGATATCTCTCTACCCCGATTCAAATAAATGTACCACAGATAGAATTATCGCTATTCTAATAATATATATTTAGGTGTCCAATGATTTCTCTCCACCCCACTTTACGACAGACAAAAATAACTCTATTCTAATAATATTATGATGTCTCCCTACCACAGTTCAAGGTGCTGGGTCACAGACAAAAATAACTCTATTCTAATAATATATATTTAGGTGTCCAATGATATCTCTCTACCCCAATTCAAAGAAATATACAACAGACAAAATAACTCTATTCTAATAATATATATTTAGGTGTCCAATGATGTCTCCCTACCACAGTTCAAAGTTAAATTTATAAATTTAATATCATTACACATATTTCTAATAATAAATCTGCCAAGAGTCCTTCTTTTTTTTTATGGCATATAGTTAGGGAGGGAGGGAACATTGGAGACTGGTACCCAAATTTTTGAAAAACTATTAAAATTTTTGGTTACTTTTTCTGAACGGTCTTAGTATTCAAACTTTTCGATCAAAAATTATTATCTACATAAGGAATGATTTGATTATCAGTATTGGGGACATAGACGTCCAAGGGAGGAGGGGGGGGTAAAGGGGTGAATACTCCCCCCCAAAATAAAAAAATGCCTCTATGAAATAAAGATTACCCCCCCCCTAAATAAAAAGCTTGGACGACCCTGATCTGGGACCTGCATATATTTTTGGTCCAATTTATTTTCCCGTAAGATATCTGTATATAGTGTAGAGGTATGTCAACACTCGGATCCAAGTTTAATAGGAAATAACTACGCCTAAATGTCGAGATTATTCTAGAAATATCACATGTTGATAAAAAAAACTAACAAAAAATCATTAGGTACACAGACAGAATAAAAATAGCAAGCCAAAAGTTTTAATTTTCACCTGGATTTGTTGGAATGAGCCCAGGCACCTCCATAAATTAAAGAATATATGAACTTTAAGAAGGGCGACAAAATCTATAAAATCCATGGACCTACAGAATTTTTGTTCATGATTATAGAGTTGTTGCGCTTTCTATTTTTAAGCCATTCTTCATTAAACACTATATTTAAGTCAAACTGTAATTATATTATAAGATATTTCATATTTTAAAGTAATGTACGACAAACAAAAATAACGCTATTCTAATAATATATTTAGGTGTCCAATGATATCTCTCTACCCCGATTCAAATAAATGTACCACAGATAGAATTATCGCTATTCTAATAATATATATTTAGGTGTCCAATGATTTCTCTCCACCCCACTTTACGACAGACAAAAATAACTCTATTCTAATAATATTATGATGTCTCCCTACCACAGTTCAAGGTGCTGGGTCACAGACAAAAATAACTCTATTCTAATAATATATATTTAGGTGTCCAATGATATCTCTCTACCCCAATTCAAAGAAATATACAACAGACAAAATAACTCTATTCTAATAATATATATTTAGGTGTCCAATGATGTCTCCCTACCACAGTTCAAAGTTAAATTTATAAATTTAATATCATTACACATATTTCTAATAATAAATCTGCCAAGAGTCCTTCTTTTTTTTTATGGCATATAGTTAGGGAGGGAGGGAACATTGGAGACTGGTACCCAAATTTTTGAAAAACTATTAAAATTTTTGGTTACTTTTTCTGAACGGTCTTAGTATTCAAACTTTTCGATCAAAAATTATTATCTACATAAGGAATGATTTGATTATCAGTATTGGGGACATAGACGTCCAAGGGAGGAGGGGGGGGTAAAGGGGTGAATACTCCCCCCCAAAATAAAAAAATGCCTCTATGAAATAAAGATTACCCCCCCCCTAAATAAAAAGCTTGGACGACCCTGATCTGGGACCTGCATATATTTTTGGTCCAATTTATTTTCCCGTAAGATATCTGTATATAGTGTAGAGGTATGTCAACACTCGGATCCAAGTTTGATAGGAAATAACTACGCCTAAATGTCGAGATTATTCTAGAAATATCACAAGTTGATAAAAAATTATCAAAAAATCATTAGGTACACAGACAGTATAAAAATAGCAAGCCAAAAGTTTTTATTTTCACCTGGATTTGTTGGAATGAGCCCAGGCACCTCCATAAATTAAAGATTTTATGAAATTTAAGGAGGGCGACAAAATCCATAAAATCCATGGACCATACGGAATTTTTGTTCATTATTATAGAGTTGTTGCGCTTTCTAATTTTTAAGCCATTCCTTATTAATCACTGTGTTTAAGTCAAACTGTAATTATATTATAAGATATTTCATATATGTATTTACCTATCACATCTTAAAGTAATGTGCGACAAACAAAAATAACGCTATTTTAATAATATATTTAGGTGTCCAATGATGTCTTCCTACCACAGTTCAAAGTGTTGGGCCAAAGACAAAAATAGCACTATTCTAATAATATATTTAGGTGTCCAATGATGTCTCCCTACCACAGTTCAAGGTGCTGGGCCACAGGCAAAAATAACTCTATTCTAATAATATATATTTAGGTGTCCAATGATGTCTCCCTACCACAGTTCAAGGTGCTGGGCCACAGGCAAAAAACTATCGAAGCAAGTCTTTCTACAGGTAAAATTCAGGGTTAAGTTAATGGCCGATAAATTGATGTATATCCTCATTGATTATTCACAAAATTACTCTTTCTGTAGAATAAAATTAGTTATTGAAACGTTTAAATAAGTAATGAAGCAACCAATCGAAATGCACTAAAGTCCCCAAAGTTGTTAGGCCAACGGAATGTTATAATAAAACTTTGAGGACTAGTGTAATAAACAGCCCATTGTCCCATCTAGTTATCTCTGAGCAACATTATAGTTTTAAATCATGTGGAAGTTAATCCTTTCGTGCTGCGGTGCCTATAAATATTGGATTCATTTTGGAAGGTGAGCGTGATTGTTAGGAGTGAGAGGAATATCTGTAACTCACATTGTCTGTCAGTTCCTGTATTATGTAAAAGGGGAGTTAAATTAAAAAAAATATTATTGAATAATGTGCATCTGTAGTATACATTACTTTGTCCGTCCGTGCACAATCACTTGCTTATTTTTTGAGGCAAATGTTCATGATATAGGATATGTGATATGCTGTGCTTATAGATGAGATAGACCTTCAAAGAAGATGATTAAAGTATCTCAAGAGATTACGACATCATACAATAAAATAACCAATGAGAGGCCAGCATAAATTTTAAAATTGATGAATTACATACTTGCCTCTCATTGGCTGTTCTATGTATTCTGGTATGACGTCATAATCTGTTGAGGGACTTTAATCATCTTTAAATTTTCTTTTCTCCAGACGGACTAATATGGAAGTGTTTCAAAAGATCAGTCGTGTGACGTCCTAAAAATGAGGAATAAGAGGAGAAGTGGGGAAGGAAACCCCTAAAAAAGAGTTTGATTTTTATGACGTCACAGAGCTGTTATTTTTACTTATACTTATTTAAGATAGAGGTAGGTTAAGGAAATTTTATTAGCGTCACAGATGGGTAATGCTCTCAAATCAGATTAGAAACAATATCCAAAAAAAGGGAGAGTTATGTCCACTGGGGAATATTTATTGTACCTAAATATCTGTCCTACATTCCCTTTAAAAGTGTACAAAGAAATACATTATTCTTTCCTATCCTCCTATACTACGATACTATATATTCTCTTTCATTTTTGCTGTGTTAGCCAAGAGTAGAAATATATATTCGAGAAAAAAAGGGATTCTGACTGATCATATTTTTTTTGGAATCATTTAAAAATATATTTATTGAAAATGTTTTGGTGTTGGTTGGAATGGAATTTTTTTCCGTATATTGCAAAGAGGATTTTAAACGTCAAGAGCTGGATCTTTAAATCGTTTTAGTGGTGAGCCAGATCGGGGTGAGCCAACTTTCCACCAATGAGAGCACAGCATTTTAAGAAATGCCGCGCTGTGATTGGCTGAAATTCGGCTCACCCCGATCTGGCTCACCACTAAAATGATTTAAAGATCCAGCTAGGCACCCCCCATCCTCCCCAAACTTAAGTGTAAATTGCTAAAACAGGCCCCCAGAACAAGAGCTTAAATATAAGGATTATGACGTAATTTGTGTGTCATGTGCTATTTTTGCTTTTTCAAAATATTTGTCTCTGCGGATGTGCATGGCCATCTACCAGCAGAGCAGATAGGAGGAAAAGTCTCAGAGAAAAATAATAATAGAGTAATAACAGTTGAATTATGTTTCATAGCATAGAATACGTATAACTAAGTCTTTTTTCTTACTATCCATGTGGGAATAGAAAAGAATTAGCAACCTAACCTCATGTCATTGTCTATATTAATCTATGGTAGACACTATTACTAAGTTGAAAACGGATATAAAAAAATGGGGTACCTTTCACATTACCTATGTAAATATATGCAATCTGAATCAAGAATCATTAAGCTGATTTATAGTTTGAGTAAAAACCTATCTAGCCACTGCACTGGCCAATACTAATCAATGGTAGCAGAGTCTAAATATCAATAATGTTAAAATTGGATAACAGTAAACAAGCCAGGTGGCCAAATTTGCTGAAACAGCAAGACGCGGATAAGTAAGTAAGTAAGTAAACAAGCCACTGGTCTACATTGATCTATGGCAGAAAAGTCTAAATAATATTGTGTTTAAATTGGGTATCAGTAAACAGCTTATCTAACCATTAGTCTACATTGATCTATGGCAGAAGAGTCTAAATACTATTATGTTTAAATTAAATATATAAGTAAACCTCTTATCTAACTACTTGTCTCTTTTAATCTATGGCAGAAGAGTCTAAAATTATTATGTTCAGTGAACAGCCTATCTATCCATTAGTCTACATTGTTCTATGGCAGAAAAGTCTAAATAATATTATGTTTAAATTGTATATATAAGTAATCCTCTTATCTAACCATTAGTCTACAGTGTTCTATGGCAGAAGAGTCTAAATATTATTATGTTCAGTAAACAGCCTATCTTACCATTAGTCTACATTGAGAAGAGTCTAAATATTATTATGTTCAGTAAACAGCTTATCTAACCATTAGTCTACATTGTTATATGGCAGAAGAGTCTAAATATTATTATGTTCAGTAAAAAGCCTATCTAACCATTAGTCTACATTGTTCTATGGCAGAAGAGTCTAAATATTATTATGTTCAGTAAACAGCCTATCTAACCATTAGTCTACATTGTTCAATGGCAGAAAAGTCTAAATATTATTATGTTCAGTAAACAGCCTATCTAACCATTAGTCTACATTGTTCAATGGCAGAAGAGTCTAAATATTATTTTGTTCATTAAACAGCTTATCTACCAATTAGTCTACATTGATCTATGGCAGAAAAGTCTAAATAATATTATGTTCAGTAAACAGCCTATCTAACCACTAGTCTACATTGTTCTATGGCAGAGGAGTCTAAATATTATTATGTTTAAATTGTATATATAAGTAAACCTCTTATCTAACTACTTGTCTCTTTTAATCTATGGTATAAGAGTCTAAACATTATTATGTTCAGTAAACAGCTTATCTAACCATTAGTCTTTATTAATCTATGGTAGAAAAGTCTAAATATTATTATGTTCAGTAAACAGCTTATCTAACCATTAGTCTACATTAATCTATGGCAGAAAAGGCTAAATAATATTATGTTTAAATTGGATATATAAGTAAACCTCTTATCTAACTACTTGTATCTTTTAATCTATGGCAGAAGAGTCTAAATATTATTATGTTCAGTAAACAGCCTATCTAACCATTAGTCTACATTGTTCTATGGCAGAAGAGTCTAAATATTATTATGTTCAGTAAACAGCCTATCTAACCATTAGTCTACATTGTTCAATGGCAGAAGAGTCTAAATATTATTATGTTCAGTAAACAGCCTATCTAACCATTAGTCTACATTGTTCTATGGCAGAAGAGTCTAAATATTATTATGTTCAGTAAACAGCTTATCTAACCATTAGTCTACATTGTTCTATGACAGAAGAGTTTAAATAATATTATTTTTAAATTGGATATAAAAGTAAACCTCTTATCTAACTACTTGTCTCTTTTAATCTATGGTATAAGAGTCTAAATATTATTATGTTCAGTAAACAGCCTATCTAACCATTAGTCTACATTGTTCTATGGCAGAAGAGTTTAAATATTATTATGTTCAGTAAACAGCCTATCTAACCACTAGTCTACATTGTTCTATGGCATAAGAGTCTAAATATTATTATGTTGAAACTGTGTTTCAGATGACATTGAATGATTTATCTCCCTACCTTCCTTTCTCTCATACTCTTGCCTACCACTAGACACATACAAAGATAGTATCATGGATGATAGATTTATTTTTATCTGTGGAGCTTGCAAATTTTGAAGGAATCTGGATTTCTAATATTAGATGGGGACCCGTGTGTCTGTCCCGCAGGATCTCACTAACCACTGTACCGATATGGTTCTCCTTTACAGTGAAGCTTTTCATACAGGGATGTTTTATAACAATTTGGGGAGGTTACATTCACCCACCTAAAAGGTATATAACACAAAATTAAGGAAATTAACTTTTTATACTTTAAAAACTTCCGATTTTAATTTTATAACTCTTATTTAGTATTATGCTGATATTTCTAATGTGATAATATGCTTTAATCAAGGCATGCCTCAGGGATAGCCAGTCTAACAATCAATTCTTGGAAAAATCACGAAACCTTTTAAAGTAATTTCTAAGTATATTTTTTTCTTCATATAACTGAAGAGGGGTAAGTGGGTAAGAAGGGAAAAAAGGGTAACGGGGTTGAGGGGAAATTTTCCTTTAGAATTGTTTGTGAGAATATCATTCCCTTGTCCCTAGCACACATTAATTATGAGCATTGATGTATGAAAGAAAAATATTCAACAAAATCTTCGGGCTCTTTTTACACAAAAGATTTTTGGATAACTTTATGACGAACCCCAATCTGTCCTACTTTGAGAAAGACGATTCCAGTGACGTCATATACGTTTAGGGAAGGAGGGAAGAAATTTTCTTCCCTTTTCTCCCATCTCTTTTTAAGAGATTTTCTTCCCCCCTTTTCTTTTTCTTTCCCGAAACGTATATGACGTCACTGGATGCATCTTGCTCAAAACTGGGACAGTTTGGGGTTTGTCTAATGAAAAATCATAAAAATTTGACAGGGTTCCCTTGTCCCTGCTGCTCTTCCTGTCTTCAAACAATCATAAAACTTTCATTTGGATATTCACAAAATTTTCACCTGACAAACTCATTACAAAGCAGCAATTTTATGCATAGGGTGAAGATAAAAAAGTTAGATTTATTATTTTCAATAATAAATTTATTGTAATTTCCCCTCTATTAAAAGAAAACTACAAACTGTTTTTTTTTAAACTGAGAAAGGTTTTTAGAAGCGTGAAATATTTTTTATTTAAAAATACAACTTTAAAAACAAAGTATTGGAGAAAGTTATTAATTCAAATATCCTTTTACTTTACTACTACATGGAAAAGAAAATTTTTTAAGGACTTGCCACAGAAAAAAATATATTTGAGGAATCACATTACTTAATTTTATTAAATTATCCTTTTTTCATTTTTTATGTCTCCTGTGACTTCAAGGAAATTCAAAAGTTAAAGGAATATTTTTAATGTTTTCTATAGAAAGCATGTTTGTTTTCGTTCAGATGTGAAAGGAATATCTAATCATTTTATGATATAATTTTGTCTGGTGACTTTTAATTTTTTACTACAAAAGTTTTTAAAGAATTAATATTCAAATATTTGGATGAATTATTTAATGATTTTATATTAATAACTTATAATATAAAGTAGAAAGTTTTATTTTTAGTCTGAAGCAGAAAATTTTGGAAATTACTGGTCTAAATGGGTTGTACTTTTCAGGGAAGCGCTATAAATGTCCTGAGCTAGATTTAGGCTATATTCCTGACCTCCCTTAGTCCTTAATCGGTTTTCCCCTAAAGGCTAGAGGCGAAGCAACTAGTCATCCTATAAAGTAGTTGGGAATAAAGCAAAACAACTTAGAAATGATTCAATTTTTTTTCTATTCTACCCCCCCCCCCTTCTCCATTTAAAATTTACCCCAAACCATTTAGGAAGATTTACCCCCCCCAAACAATTTTAGGGAGGAAATACCCCCCCCCCCACAAAATAAATAATCCCTAACAAATAAATTTTGGCGCGCTTCGCGCGCATTTTTACTACTAAAGATTTCATAATTCATAGGTACCCTTTTTTACATTATTAAATTACCCCCCCCCCCAAAAAAAAAAAAATACACCAGGGGGGGGGGGGGGGGGGGTAAATTTTGGGTTGTGCTACTTAGTCAAGATTTGTATTTATCTTTGGGTGATTTATAACAATTTTTCTGCTACTTTTTTATCAAATAAAAATTGTACAGCTGTAAATCTATTGATAAAAAACGTATAAAACTAAAAGATTTGATCAAACTTTCTTATACACTCTGCATATAAATATAATGGGGTTCTCCAATTTTAATAAACCTTGAATCTTTATTTCTATTGGTATGCAAAATTGGTATTGGTTTAGATATTTCAAAATAATTACATATGAATTTTGATCTCAGAATGATCTTTTTAGTAGCGAAGTCCATCAGTCCGTCCGTAACGCTATGGGGGAAATGCCATAATCTCGGCTGAATTTTTTGGTGAAAATTTCCTGTATCAATGAGCATCCATATATGTATGTATAATTTGCCTTGCCCGTCAGTCTGTCGGTCATGCATTAAAGACAGTGAAAATGATTTATTAATATTTCCTGATTTCTAAGAATCATTTAAAATTTACCATCTAAACATCTGTTTGTCCTTCCATGAATTTTTGGTGCTTCACTACTTATGGATGTTGTCATCCTTGTTTTTATATTATATACTAAATTACAGTTAATTCTTTTTACATCTTTTTCTATTTTGCAACTAAAGACCTTTTTACTCTGTTTCAATTGTCACTAAAAAATTAGAAAAAATATTGTAACTTTTTTTTTTATTCATAAAATGATTTCATTTTTGGGAGGTTTGGATCTTCTTTGGAAATGATTCCACCTTTCTTGTTACAGGTAACTACTCCCGTCTCGCGTGCGAGATCCAATTCGTGCGGTCCATGGGCTATTACCTGATCCAGATCTACATACCATCCGGCCTTATTGTCGTCATATCCTGGGTCTCCTTCTGGCTGAACAGGGGCGCCACACCCGCCCGTGTGATGCTGGGGGTGACAACTGTGCTCACTATGACCACCCTCATCTCGTCAACCAATTCAGGTAAAAGTAAGTTGTTTAACGCCAGATTTTTGTGTCCCCAGGTACATACAAATTTGAATTATAATTCTCTGATTTGTTTTGCAGTGGCAATGCTACTATATAACTGTGGCATAAGTTTGTCTGTTGGTTAATTCAAAGACGTCCAAGGGGGGGTTTGGGTTAAGTGGGGGTTACCCCTCCCCCAATCGAATTTTAACAAATGTTTTATGTCAGTGATACATTATTAATACATAAAAAAAAAAATTTTCATTATTTCTTCGTGAAATTATTCATGTTTTATCCCTTGCACTTTTTATGTTTATTTTCTTGTGTGTTTGCCCTTTAAGATCTCTAGAATTAGACACTTTTTCTGTTAAATAGATGTAATGAAGTTTAAGAGGTGGAAAAGGATTTTTTTTGAAAATATTGACAAATACTAAGAAAAGGACAAATTAGTATATAACGTCTACCTTCAAATTACACAGGAGTTATTTTTATTATCTTAAATTTTGTGTTCAAATTGCGAGAAATTTTCTAAGTGTATAGGTGTGCTAAACAGCAATTTATGTAAAACCTTATAGTGTACCCCAAACAAAAAATGCTTTAGTAAATATATTTTTTATGATAATTTTTATTAGGATAGGTTCTCCATAATGATATCAAGTTCTACTTAAGCGCTAGATATTTCTTTTAAAGTTGAATGTGTTTAGAAAGGGGGGTTATTTAGTGGTCCAAATATGAGTTTTTTGGGGATTTTACTGGCCAAATTTTGTGATATTGAGTTGAAGGATTCAAATATCCCCCACTTCACATGGATATTTTCAATTCTTAAAGTAAACTTTACAAGTAGTAGTGCAGATATTGAAATTCAAATCTTTAAATTGCCACCAAAAATATTTTTTTTGTTGTAATTTTTAATCAAGAAAGTGATTTAGCAAGGCTGTCTATGTTAATCTCACTTGCACTTGCACTTTATAAATTTAAGTTTCCAAATTATAACCCAGGAAGGGAGGGGAAAATAAAGTTTAAATACAACTTTTCCCATTGTCATATATATACATCTAATGAAATGCAGATTTACACTTTTGATAATAGCTAGAAATATTTATTTCTCGTTAATTGCTCCACCCCTGCCTTTACATACTATAAGTTGTTGTTGATATTTTGCCTTCTTTGTATGATTCTACACCAGTGGCGTGAAGAAGAGGGGATTAGAGGGGTGTGTATCAACCCCAATGGCAAATTTAAGGGGTGGATACACTCTCTTAGGTTTCAACCCCTCTTTCCCCTCCCATGACAAGGTTCTAAACCACCCTACACTTCTCTGACCTTATTTTCTGAATCGCTGGAAAGTGTCATGTGTGACGTCATAAAATATGACTATCATCCATCTCTTTTATTAGGGGTTCCTTTCCCACTTCTCCTCTCATCCTTCCTTTTTGATCGTTCTTTTATGATGTCACACATGACACTTTCTAGCGCTTCCTGTTTTTAAATTAAAGAATTATTTCACAAAAATATTAAGGTAAAATGACTTGGCAAAACTGCTCTCTATTGACGTCACTTGTCCCCCATTCACTATTTTATTCCATCCTTCTCTTGTGCATCAAAATTATTTACTTGTATGATATTTTAGTTTTAAAACAAAAAATTTGCAAAGTGTCCTGTCGAACGCTTTTCAAAGGTCAAACTGTGTTTAATTAATGTTTTATTTCAGCTCTTCCAAAAATCTCGTATGTGAAATCTATTGACGTGTACCTGGCTGCTTGTTTCTTCATGGTGTTTGCCTCACTTATAGGTAGGTCATGTGGATTGGCTTACACACAAAGTAAACGTTTTTTTTAACCAAAAGCAAAAAAAAACATTAATTACATTACATATTCTGTAATTTAAAAAAATCTTCCTTAGAACAATTTCAACTTTATCTTATTTTTTAGAGTATGCTAGTGTGGGTTACACAGCAAAACGAGTCCAGATGCGCAAAAACCGGTTTTTGGCCATACAAAAGATGGCAAAGATAAAGACAGAGGGTGAACATATAGGCTCTAACAACGTTCAGCAGAACCCAAACGCCACCCCTCACCATCCAAAGCAAATGGTAGGCATCTTAAGGGTAACTATCTTTATCAAAATAAAAATTTTTAAAAATAATTTCCTTATACAATTTTATGATTCTATGGCGGTTACTTTTAAAGGTCAGTGCTTTTGGATATTTTGACATTAGTAATAATTTTTTTATCCTTGTTTACTTGACTTTTAAAAATTTCAGGAGACGCACCTAAACACCCATTTCGCACCCACTCAATCTGTGATACAGACCACCGCCAACCACACATCTTCTCTGCGCGCCAACTCCCGCCTTCACACTAGCATAGCCGCCAATCACAACGGCCGCCACCCTAGCGGTATGGGAGAAAACAGTGGCGGCGGTGGGGGAGGACACGGCCACGGCCGACAGGCCGCAATGATGGCTGGAAACGTTGGACCACC
Source organism: Acartia tonsa (assembly GCF_053477335.1). Taxonomy (NCBI): domain Eukaryota; kingdom Metazoa; phylum Arthropoda; class Copepoda; order Calanoida; family Acartiidae; genus Acartia; species Acartia tonsa. The sequence continues at coordinate 50,371,449 of NC_137264.1, forward strand.
GCCGGAGGCAATGCTCAACATTGCAGGATCCGCCCCGCCTTTCCTAGAGTGCAAAAAGAATCTCAACAAAATGGGCGGCGTCTCGCCGTCAGATATTGACAAGTATAGCAGGGTTCTGTTCCCGGTTAGCTTCACATGTTTCAACCTTATGTACTGGATTATATATCTGCATATATCAGAGGAGCTGGTACCTGACCTGGTACTGCTCGGCTCCAGCTAGTTGCTTGACACACGTGGCGGCCCAGTGCGGCCTTCTGGGACCAACTTTGTGTTGGTTCTGTTTTCAAGCTATTATATTAGATACCTGGTGTTGAAATTTTAACTTAGAATTTGGCAATTTTATTCAAATAGAAAATAGTACGAAAAAATTTAAAATAAAAAAAAAATTAAGAAAAATACTTTTTTATATTACATTAAATTCCATATTTAATAGCAATGAACATAAAAACACTAAAATGCTTAGTAGAAAAAAATCTCAATGTAGTAATCTAAGTTTTATTTTCAACAAATTATAATTATTAAATTGAAAAATGGGTGTGTGGTTGTGATTTATAAGCCCATTTATTTTTTTTTCACTAAATTAAAAAGGTTGTGAAGAATTAATTTTGGGTATAGTCCCTTTCGTGGCAACGCTCCTTAAGTGGCGATTCTTCGGTTTTTTTTACAGTAGCTTTTCTTTTATTATTTTAACACCTGCGGGGGGCTCTAACCCCGCGGGGCGAATTGCCTAACCCTGTGGGGCAATCACCTAACTTAACCAAAAATAACCTATCAAAAGCCATTTTAAAAAAAACGACGATTCGCCCCTTAAGAGGCGTTGCCTCGAAAGAAACTATTTCCTTAATTTTTTTCTAGACTTTTTAAAATTTCAATTATTTTTTTCTAATTAGTTATAAATTAATTTTATGTTTAAAATATCTTTCTTTCTCAACTATTTAATTAATGATATATAATACAAAAAGAGAATAGTTATTTTTATAAAAAAAAAGTTTTACATTTTTGTAGTAGACAAAAGATGTTGTGGAAAGACGTCATTTGTAATATAATTAACTGTTTTTATTTATAGATATCTAAAGATATTTAACACTATCTATTGCACTAACTATCAATTTAGTCATATACTTATATATACATAGATAATCATTTCAAGTATTTGCTTCAGGGCATGGCAGCCGCAAATAAGCTGCGAACAAGCCGTCAGTTTAAAACAAATTACTGAAAGGACGGCTTTAGTAAGAGATTAAGACATGGGCAGCTGATTTAATTAAAGGTGTAAAATGTAGATTTTTCTACGGCTGCTTAGTCCTGATATGCCTTGACTTAGAAACTAATATACATTATTCAATAGATAGAAAATACGATCTCTCCATGTAATATTAAATTTTGATTCTTTAAAGTATATCTAAGTAGAAAACATAACTGAAATAGCACAAAATTAGAGTATGCATTATAATTATAATTGAACTTAATTTACAGAAAATCAATTAAACCAAAAATAAACCATTAATTTGCCAATAAATATTTACAGGCCAAATAAAATAAAAATTAAATGCCATAAATGCCAAGTTTTTAATCAAACAACAAATAAAGTGATCATGAAGAAATGTTGGAAAAATGTAATGAGTTTTTTCTAGGTATGGGAATTATATAGATGGTTCATACAAAGTTTATATGAAATTTAAGATGTTCAAACAAAACTTTAAAAATTAAAATCCATCAAAAAGCTAAGAGACTTTTTTTTATAAAATTGGTGTGCAAATTATATTTAGTTTAATATATTTTTGCACTACATCAACTCCCCCCCCCCCTCATTCTTGCAGGACAATATTTAATATTGTTGTAGACGGGTGTACTGTATACAACATAGTGAGGTAACTCCCTAATTTCTCATCCAAGTACGGGTTCAGGGAATTTTTTTTTTTTTGGTTTGATTGAACACTAGATTTGCATAACTTTCTGTTTGAATACCTTATGATCCAGAAAGGTGTATGGAGCATTTCTTGAACCCGGCCTATTTAAATACAAAAATGGATAGATCCACCAACTTTTAATTATCTGTACCCAAAACCAAATTTAACTTTTGAGGCAAGAATTTGTTTTTGTATTACTTTTAAATCTATTTTTTTTTGTTTTTAAGAAGGTAACAATTAATGTTTTATATTTTTAAATTATGGAAACTCTAAAGTAATATTCATTAATATCATAACAATAGTGTTTATAGTAAAAGAACTAGGCTTCATTAAAAGTATTTTAAGCTAAGAATTTTTTAATTAAAAATTTAGCTAAAATTGTAACAAAAACTTTAATTTGGATTTTTTATGTAATAAACACTGCTACATACAGAGTGTTCCAAATAAAACAAGATTTTTTAAACACTTTGCTTGTTACAAAAATAATAATAAGCCAAAATAAAAATCCATAAAAAATAAATAAATCAATTTTAATAGTCAAGGACACTATTAAGGTAAAAAAGCGTTTTTATCTTATGCTTTCTCAAAATGGATAATTATCTTAAGTTTTGTTAATATTTATTTGGAACACTCTGTATCTTTATAATTTCACAATCATAATCATAAATACAATAATAAACAAGACTAAATTTTAAATATTGTATAATCAGGGCTCGACAGTCGCACTTTAGCCGCGCACAAGCCGTTATTTTAAACCCGTTTTGGTACTGGAAAAATTTTACTAAAAACGCGCAACGCTATTTTAGAAACAGGTTAAGACATCCAGCTGAATTTTAAATCTTAAAACGTCGCTTACAAATGCATGACGCGCGGCTGCCGAGCCTTGTGTATAATGGTGATACAAAGAATGCATATTTATGTATAATCATTTGGTTTGAGTACAAATTTAATTGTTAATTATGATGATAAAGTATTTATATTGTGTTATACAATTTATTAAAATCTATGTTTCTATCCAACCAAGGACCAGGATATTACATACGAAAGACAGCTGGAAGGACAAATATTTATACCAAATTTCTAATTGAGTATAACGGATGGACATTGTAAGTTATATATTAAACACCTAATTAAACTTTGAGTGTATTTTATATACAGCTGCCATATAAATTTCATTCTTTCCCAAAATCAAAAGAAACCTAATTTTAATCGAGCTACATGTATGTTATTATCTTGAGATGTAATATCCTTGTCCCTGGTATAAAAGAATTCTATTTACTTTTTTACATTGAAGCACAGAGTTTACTTTCAGAGTGTTATCTGTCTACTGGAGCCTGCCAGGGGCCACACCCATCCAGGTAAACAACTTTTATCAGCGCAGCTACTCTATGATTGGTTTTGTTTGAACGTATGTCTAACTGTGATTGAAGATCATTAAGCATAAAGAACCCATGATTTTTAGACTTAATAAATATTTTCTAATGCTTTCTAAACTCTACAGTACCTACGCACTGTCAACCCTAAAATATATCAATGTCATAATCTTCAGTATCTTCTCATTCTTATTAGTCATAATCTACACAGTATTGACTTTAAAGTTTTTTTTTAATACAACATAACGGAACCTAAGCTTTAAAGTACAGTGTATTATACGCAGTTTATCTCTTTATAAAAAGCTTACTGTAAATAACCCAGTTGTTTTAGTCAAAATATTTTTTTTAGGACAGGCAAAGCAAAGCTCCACCTTGACATCATGGAGCTTAAAGATAAAATGTGTGGACAGATTGTGAGCTGCTGTGACAGCTGCGGTTAAAGGTCTGAGAAACAGCTGGAATGTGTAGCAGCAAGGAGCAGCATGCATGCTATGCAGTATATCAAGCAACCATATGATCTAATTAATATCAAGGAAATTTAATAACTTATTTTAAAATACACATTTTAACGTAGCTATAGCCTAGTAAATTTTAAACCATATTCTAATGGAATTAAAACTTGACAGCACAATAAACTTTTTTTTTTGTTAAAATATGCACACAAACGCTACCTCTTATTTTGAAACAAAATGGGGAAAGGGACTCTGTTGGTAAAGGCCCCGCAGGATTAGGTTTTTAAGTAGAGAGAGGGAGAGGGGGTTGGAGGGTTCTCGATAAGGAAAGCAACGATTTTCTTAATGTGTCAAAACTAGAAAATAAAAGTTATTTAAATTACTAGGCTGCTACTACCTAACATCAAGTTCTGAACTATAAAACTTGCAGCTCCAACATTGTTGTTTAATAATTCACCAGCGGATAGAGGACTAAAGCTTTAGAAAGATCATTGGAAGAAATCAGCATTTTTAGCAGTCATATCAGCACAAAACAAACTCTTGCGCAATCTGAGCCGCACTCCAACACAGAAATCTTGCGTAATCAAAGCAGCACTTCAACACAAAGAAATCTTACGCATTCTAGGCCGCACTTGGAAAGCATATTCTAATCTGCTAAATCTTAGCAAATTTTCCACTTGACTTGTCGCATCCTGCACCAAGCTGTATTATAGCGTGTGTGTATACACAAGTATGGTTTACCAGCAACAACCAGCAGACAACAACAACAATAATAATAATAAATTGTGTCTGTCCCAACATATCTGTCATGACTGTGGTATCAAGCTCGAGGCCAGGCTGGTAGGATGGACGCGCAGCCTCAACACTTGGTTGTGATTATGCCGCTGACTTGATCCACAACAGTCACGTGACTTAGCCTACTTGTAATTTAGCCTCACTATACTGCTGTACCTAGTCTAATCTTTCAACTGATTAAGGTAAGACAACAAAACATTTTTAATATTAATTTTTGTTAAAACAGTTTTTTAAAGACTTTTTCTCGTATTCATTCGAATCCGGTGGATAGGAACCGGTTCTCATCCATACGAAAAAAAACTATGTCAAGCATCGTATTATATCCAGCTTTCTACGAATATAAAAATGTACAATTATAAGATTAAAACCAGTTTTTTTTTGCCGGTGCCTTCTTATAATTTTAATCTTTTTCTATATCCGCGGAAAGCCGTTTATAATACGATGCAAGAAAAAACTTTTACCGTTTTTAGAGCGTCCATATCATTGACAAAATTGGGCATACTAACATTTAAATTTTTAGCCCCTTTCAATTGGTAACGTACCCAGTCTTCTGCAAAAGAGTTTTTTTTGTTGAATATCAATTCGGGCTACTCTGTCTAAAACATAGCCTAATCTAACCTACTCGTAGGTATTTTAAAACTCTACACCCTTTTGGCATCCTTAAAAAAGACTTTGTTGATGGAGGGAGGGGGGGGGGGAGGGGTATTTTCCTGGAGGCTTAAAAGGATATTGCAAATTTACCATACGTTTTCGCTCGTAATATATTCTCTATGTGTATAAGAATTTTAGTGTGTCTTCATTTCCGCATAAGTTGTGCATTATCAAATCTTTTCGCATATAATTTCAACAGCAAAAATTGTATCTCCCTTCTTGTATTATTAAACCTTTTAACAAAGTTTATATTTTTTTGTTAATGTAAAACATAAATTAAGAAAACTTATGCATGTATGAAGCATTTTTTCATATGATACTATGTGAAATTGAAGTCACACAAAAAATTTGCATTGTACATACAATGACTGTTCAAATCCTATTCCTATATATTCAATTTTAATAAGATTATAATAATACTCTTTTTAGTTGGTACCATAAAGTATTCATGTATGCATGTTGTCATATGAATGAGTAGACAATTTTTCATTGCAGATTTTCTAAATTTATTCAATTATGTATCTAATTAATGAGAAGCTAAATTTCATTCAGTCTTTATTTGTTAAATTCAATTATCTATAATACAAAGTAGAACGATGTCTGTCTGTCTGTTTATTTTCTGTTTGTTTGTTTGTAGCGAAGTATCTAAAACCGCTGAACCGATCGGGTTCTCCTTTACAGGGAAGCTTCTCATAGGTACCGGGAGGGTTTATAACTATTTTCTTAAGGGGTGGGACACCCCCCCCAAAAAAAGTTTTTTCTTTCTAAAACTAAATATCAAATAGTGGGGTCGACTACCCCCCCCCCAAAGAATATTTTTTACAATTTTTTCTTTTAAATTTAAAATAAGAAAAATTGGTTTGATCAAACCTCTTGGGGCAAAGCCCCTAGAGGCTAGGGGCGAAACCGCTAGTGTTTAAGTAAAGTATTAAAACTACAAGTGACAATTCCCCTTATATCGTTAACTAACTTCTTTAGACCTATTTAGGGTTCAACAATTACCTTTTGTCTCTTTTTTTCAAATTAATGAGAATTCAGAGCTTGATCTTTAAATCATTTTAGTGGCGATTCAGATCGGGGCGCGCCAAAATTTCAGCCAATCACAGCGCTGCATTTTGAAAATGCAGCGCTGTGATTGGCTGAAAGTTTGGCGCGCCTCGATCCAAATCACCCCTAAAATGATTTAAAGATCAAGCTCAGCATAATTACAATTGTATATTCGGTTTCAACTCAAAGTACCGTTAGGTTAGGTTATGTCGGGTACTGGGTAGCCCCCTCACGGTTAGGTTACCGCAGATAATAAGAAAATCTATCCCCCCCCCCCTCTTAGTTTCCAATTATTTTAAAATAAGTTACAATAGATTTTTGCTGGAATTCTATGAATAATTTGATTTGTTGATATATTTATGTAACGCCTTTATGGACATTTAAGATTAATATTTTGAACTAAGTCACAGTATACTCCACGAAATTGATAAATTATATTTTTTTGTAAGAAATAGAGAATAACTCCAACGCTTTGCTAAGTTCAAACCTACAAAAATAAATATATTTTTCCTTGATATCAATAATACAAAGTAGAATGATGTATGTCTGTCTCTCTGTCTGTCCGTCTGTCTGTCCGTCCGTCTGTCTGTCTGTCCGTCCCTTAAGATCTCGGTAACCACTGAACCGATCGGATTCTACTCTTCAGGGAATATACCTACTGGTCCTGTGGTGGTTTTAGGCTATTTTCTTGGGGGGGTGGGACACCCCCAACACCCCCAATTACAAAAAATCCCACCCCAATTTTTTTTTTGTAGAAAATTTCCTTGGTCCTCTTACGTATTTCGCAAAAAAAAAAAAATTTTATCACCTCTTGGGGCAAAGCCCCGAGAGGCTAGGGGCGAAGCCGCTAGTCCTATTATATAAAGTAGTAAGGTTTTTTGTTTGTACATGATAAGAATCCAAACTACAGATTCCTGTTGTATTCATTTGTTATAATAAAATTTTATCACTCTTTACCTACACTTATTTTATATTAAACTTTTATAAAGTAACAAATCTACTTAAAATTTTGTTTAAACTTGTATATTTATATTTTACTTATTCAGAAATCAGTTCTGACACTTTACAAGTGCCAATGTTCGTTCGTCCTAACATTTCAGATTTTCGCTTTTATAAATGTTGTCATCCTTGTTTATCTTTTTTATGTGTACTTTTTGTATAGGATAATGTCGTGGTGGGTGCTTGTAACTTTGAGTTTCATACCTTTAATTCCTGATACAACCTCAATCAGATCATCCACCTTCGCTACCAGGTTAGACATCTATACATTCACAAACTCTATTGCCCATAGCCTCTAGAGGAAGGTGGGTAATGTCATTAATTAGACGAAAACAAATCTAGGACATTATGGAAGCTTCTTTGAAAACTACAACTTAAGCAGAGCTGGATCTTTAAATCATTTTAGTGGTGAGCCAGATCGGAGTGAGCCGAATTTCAGCTAATCACAGCGCGGCATTTCATAAAATGCTGTGCTCTCATTGGTGGAAAATTTGCTCACCCTGATCTGGCTCACCACTAAAATGATTCAAAGATCCAGCTCAGACCAAAATTTTACTTCAAACCAACAAAAAATTATGAATCTTTGAAATAAAAAGAAAAATCGACAAAATTCTATTTTAAAAAATCTTCCAATTTTAGCGATGTTGCTGGCTTGGGTGGAGTCAATATTTCCTCAATCCTTAATCATTTCCAGATGGGATATGATAAACGTGTACGACCAAATTACGGCGGTAAGTCATTACATTTCTTTGTTAATTAATTTTTAAAATAATTTTTATTATCTATATTTATGATTTGTTTAATAATTATTTTGGAGGGGTTAAAAAGATATAAGGTAAATTAATAATTGCCATTATTACTTAATTATTGAAATAGATTATTAGTCAATAAGTTTAGAATTAAAAAAAAATCCTAGTCGAACGAATATCATAATATCTATAACAAACTTTGATTTTATTAACCACGTCCTATAAAAAAAATACAAGCTTGTTCAATAAATAAAGTAAAACTAAAAGTCAGTACTAATATAATAAACACTATCTATGTGTACAATATATACTTTTCTAACAAACAAAGTAAATCCAGTGATTTAGATTCTAAAAGATAAATAGAATGATGGGACTGTATAATTAAATGTATAGGGAAAATTTGGTATATTCTCTTTCGTAGCAACGCCTCTTAAGGGGCGTTTAATCGTATTTTCACAGGTGCTTTCCCCCTATTTCTAGCCCCTGCGGGGGGCTCTAACCCTGCGGGGCAATCACCTAATCCAATTTAACCTAACCTAAAATAAAAAGCTAATGTGAAAATACGACGAAACGCCCCTAAAGGGTTGTTGCCACGAAAGGGACTGTACCCGAAAATTTGAACATGATGGTTGAATTTTTAAAAGCGAAGCTTTTCTATAATTAGGGTCGGTCCGTCCGTCCGTCCGTACGTCCGTTTGTCCGTCCGAGATAGATAGCTTTTATTCGTTAATTTAGTCATGTTAGAATTGTCCTATCGATTTCAAACTTTGCATGATGATTCCTGTAGTAGTTGGGTACGATTTAGAAAGCGTAGCAACTCTATAATCATTACCAGAATGTCCGTACGTCCATTTTAAACATGTTGATTTTTTTACTTTTTTAACAACAAATTTTCAAGTGTTCTATTTATCCGTTTGATCTGATTTTTGGTATATTGATTCCTGGGACAACAAAGAACAATATTATAAGCGTAGCAACTCTATAATCAAGTCCAAAATGTAAGTATGTCCATAAGCATTATCCTGTTTTTAAGCAGTTTTTCAACAAATTTACTTACAATTTTGATTCGACATTTATACCCTTATGTTCCGATTTTCTAGTTCAGATACTATACAAGTGTTAATGTCCGTTTGTCCTACCGTTTCAGTGCTTCGCTTTTATGGATGTTGTCATCCTTGTTGATTGAAAAATGGATATTGCATTTTTTAAAAGTAGAAAGGAAAAATATCATAAGTCATTTATTCTTTCAATATTTTTTCTTAATCTGGATGCCTGTCCATGGCACAACAAGTCTGGAAAGGTATTTACATTACTCTGAAAAGCTTAACATTGCCAAATGTCAATCGGAGCGTAAAATAGTTGTCTCTCTCTCCTTTTTTTCTCTTTGTTACCAGCGTTTTTTTTGGATCTAGGCATAATAATACACATTATTTCTTGTATTTTCTGGTTTATCTAATTGGAGGGATTTAAGCCAATTTTCCTCTTTATAGGCTTACTGAAAATAATTTTATTTAATTGAAAATCTTATATATACTAAGGGCTTTTTGTATTTCAAAATTTAAACAACTTTTTTTTATTAAAAAAAGGTTTTAAAAAATTACTGATGAAATTTTTAAGTTTATTTTATTAATAATTTAGCATTTTAGACAAACATTTATATACTAGAATTTTCAAAATTATCTTAACTTTAATGGGATATTTTTAATAATAAACTGTAAAGAGTCCAAATAAAAGCTATTATCGAAATAATTTATTAGAACTAGAAATAATTTATGAAGTTCAATAAGTTTCATGGTGAATTTAAAAAAAAAGTTATACACCTATACAAAAATGTAAAAGTTTAAAGTTAATGTTGGGTAAAATTATTAAAATTGCGTAATTTTTGCAGGACCTGCCGTAAACGTAGGAGTATCAATGTTTGTACTATCCATATCTGAGCTATCTGAAGTTGGAATGGTTAGCAAAATTACCACAGAATGGAACTCCCTACAGTCAATACACAATAATTGTAGAAAAGCTTCGCAAATAACAATATTTAAGTTAAAATCAAGGACATTTTTGTATATAAGTATCGCAGCAACAGTAGCTAATGATATTGCAGATTTAAACGAGAAAGTTAATCAGCTTTACAGGAATATTGAGTAATGAGAAAGTAGACTCTCCAGTAACCAACAATATGTTTAATTCTAGACTTGTACATCACAAAGGCGTTGAGTCTGTAGAGTCTAGACATTGTCTTTTCTAGACAGTCGAGTCTAGATTAAACAAACTTATTTTGAGATAGCTTTTTGGACGTACCGACATACCTCATAGAGTTGTTGCTGCGCTACCAAAAATGAAAACAAAACTATTTTTATTGTGTTGAATGTAGTGCGTTCTAATCTCTGATTGCCAGCCAAATATATTTAGAGAGAGATAAAATAATTGCTTGCCAACGTTTTGCACAAATAAAGCCAATAGATTTAGTTTATTATTATCATAATTATGTACACTGTATTTCAGTTTATTATTCAAATCTTCAAAATAAAATCTAGCTGCTCTAATAGTAGTACATTGCAAGCCTTGAAGTGAAAAATAAGTGATATACTTAATTAAAGCATTTTGAAGTGTTTTTATTTTTATATATGTTTTTTATCATATTCAAGAATTACAAAACTATTTTATGTAATGCCTTTTTTCTCTCTGTTTTTTCTTTTCTTAAATTGATATTTTTTAAAGGTTTAACAAAATACTCATGGCCCTTTTTGATTTTAAAGATTTGCATAATAAAGTGAAAGGCTGTGTATATCACATGCACATCATGTAGTAGAAGTCCTTCTAAGTTTTGTTCTGTTTCCTATCTCAATGGAGCATTATTGAAATCATTAGCACTATATAAGTGTCTTAATTTTATTTACTTACCAAACTCAATAAATCTTGATGCTTCCCTATAATGCTTATCTTTTGATACCTAGTATACGACCAATAATCATATTAGAACCCAAACTAGTTTATTATTTGCAAATTTGAATATAAAGATTATCCTGTATCTATCTATTGGTATAGAGGATTCTAAAGGCTAAATCTGTAACAAAATCTTGGCAAGACTGAATATGACAATCAGGAGCTTATTTTACACTAGATTAACCCCTGTACGAGTGTGTGTGTGTGCAGTGAAATCATAAAAGTACATGTAGAGTATATTCAATAATATTATTATAACATCAGAGATTAAAGAGATTTGGCAGTAAGAAGGTATTTGTATACAGGCCTAATTAGGAAAGATAAACTAGGGCTTATCTTGTAATTAATATAATAAGTGAATATTGTAATTTGGGGATTATAAATGATTCAATATTATTTTGTCGTATGATTAATAGGAAAGAATCGGATTTCTGGCTGAGAATGAATATTTTTTCATAACAAAAATTTACAAATTATAAATAATAAAACATTTTTAAAACTTTTTTATGCCAAATAATTTTCTCTCTGAACCTAGATCCCTTAAGTAAAAAACTCCTGATTATCATTTAAGATTAAGTTATATAGTTTTTACAAAGAATTTTTACATAAAAGTTTATCATTTAACAATTACTTTAACCCAGAGTTATTTTTTTTGCTAGAATGATTAGTAACAATTAGACAATTTTGCAAGCTTTATTTAGCAAGTTAATTACTAATACATATCAAATTTTAGAAAACATAAGATTCTCAGTAAATCATCAATTAATTTTAATTATTTATAGTTTTTCTTGTCAAGTAATTGATTGATAACTTAAAAAAAATTCTAAAAGCTTGACTACCTAATTAAGGAATCTTACTTTAAATTAATTATAAGTTATGTACATTAATTTCCTGGGTATAAATTATGAATTATGGTTCTTAGGAATGATTTTGAAAATACTAATTTATATTAAGCATGCGTATTTACTAATCTAAAATAATCTCGACTATATCTCTAAATTATGTTATCTTTTATTTTAGTTTCAGTATTTAATTTATAAAGTTCATAATTTCACCTTCATTTTAAGTTGATATAAAACATTAATTTAATAGTTTGTTATTTAAACAAAGGGGCCTTTTCTATGACTTGTACATACATTTTTAGGTAATATTTTTACCTAAAATTTTAGAATTTAAGATAATACGTGACTTATATATTTTGTGTTTTGGGCTTTAAATTAATGTACTTTTTATTGTACTTTGATATTAAAAATCTTTTACAAGGATAACACAATCCATGAAAGTGAAGATTATTGTATGTTGAATTGTTGTTATATTTCGTTGATTAAAAGACAGGATGCTGAAAATGAAATTAAACATGCCTAAATTTTAAAATTGAACTGACAAACTTAAAAAAAAGAGTTCCAGATTTGACTAACTATTTAAAATATTTGGGCAAGAACATTCATATGTACCGAACAAAATTACAAGTATATATAAAAGCTTCGTTTAAAAAAAAAGTTTAATTTGATTTAGTGGTTTGCCGTTGGATGAATAGAAATATTCAAATACTGAAAAGACCATTTATCTTTTTATCCTGAATTATTGTACTAAAGAAATAGGTCAACTGTTTAACCTACTTAACACTAGTACGAAACCCCATCTCTAATATTTATAAATGTTAAAAATAATCTTTAAATTGATCCTGATTTAGTTCATAGTTTTGTAAGAAAAGGTATAGATGAAAGAAGTTTAAATTCTCAAAATATGTTTCTACACTTGAGAAATAGAGAGGTATTGAAGGGCTTTAATTTCCTTTCTTTCACTTCTTTTGATGTTAGTGGTGCTAGTGGGGCATTGTTTGGAACCTCAGGTTTGATTCATCTTCGAGTACAGAAACATGAACTTATAAAATTTTTAAATTAATTATAATGGACAATTCAATGGCTTCGCTGTAAAACTAATAGAGTGTCCATGGTTTAAACAATATAAGAACTAAAAAAATATTAGATTTTTAAGACAAATTGCTAAATAGTTTGTAAACATAATACTAAGACTTACATAAGATATAATAAAAGTATTTATATTATAAGTTCATGTTTTTGTACTGAATCATGAACCAACCCCGAGGTACTCTAGGGCATAGCTGTAGGATGCCCTAGGTTATACATTCTTCACTCTCTCACAGGCTTAAATGCTGCTTCTACCTTGATATCTGTCTTTATTTTTACTCTCTCTCTCCATATCTAGGTAATGGTTTTGGGTCTCGGCTTCATAATATAAAAATAAAAAAACCGCATATTTATACAATGCTGCCATGCACAGTTAGTTGGATCATCATTTACTTTATTATGTCTAGGTACACCAAAGTAAGACCATATTCCAACGGTTATGGATAATGATATATCTTACTTGCTTACTTTAACTCTTCATTGCTGCTGACTTTATAATATTCTTAAACTTATCATACTGTCTAGATTTTTATCGACTTTATATTCTTTGACACCTTTTATAAATATAGAAATGCAAAGTAAATTTCATTTCAACTTTTGTCACAACTTATTGTTAATATTCATTTTTAAAGTACATTTAATAATAAAATTGAATATGAAACGCACAAAATGGCCACACTGTAAAAAATATCTTTTCTTAAGGGGATAGGTTGAACCTATCTTCCCCTAAAGATATAAATACCCTCTAAGGACCTATGATAAGTTTCACTGTTAAAAAGAAAGACATCTCTTTTAATTAAGCATTTGTTTTGGTTGTCTGTTTGATATCTTTTGATCATGCGTCAAAACTAAAATTGTTCCATTCTTTTTGACTGAATTGAAATAAATTTTCTTCTAGTCAAAGAATTTAAAATCCGCATTGTAGGCAGCCACGCTTTCAGCTTTCAGCTTTGTGTGTTAACTCATTCTAGGTTTCGTAGTTTACTTACATTTCAACAAAAAAAAATTTGAAAAAAAATATTTCATTACAAAATTGTATTTGAAAACACTGCAGATTTTTCGTCATCTTTGGCATAAAAACCAATTGTTAAATTAAATAAAAATGTTTTATCAATAAGGTAGGAACACTCTTCCATTCTTCCATGTCTCTTGATTTGAAACAATACCTGTATTAACCCTCTAGGTACAGGTATAGTCTAGACAGGAATAAATCAAATTACATTCTAACTGTACTCGAAAGTTATGCAAAGTTAACTTTATTCTACATGAAGTTAGATAAACCCTTCACGTGTCAAATTTAGATTTATTGCAACAGAACGGGGTGGGAAATATTGGTTGAAAGGAAACAAGATCATTGCATCAGTCTCGTAATCCAAGTATTTAGTATAATTAGAAAAAAATAATATAGAACTAAAAATTATCATATATAACTTTCTAGAAGAATTTAATCGAAAATTTAAGTAAAATAAATAAATATATAGCAAATCGTAAGTGTCATTGATCAGGGAGTAAGGGAGGGGACAATGGATCGAATATTCAACTTTTAAGAGTCTCAGACTTTGGGGACTGGCTTAAAGGGAATGTGCAAGAATTTAGCAGTTTCTGACTGAGTTTGGGGACTTGCGCATGAAATGCCGCTACTCGTTATGTATGTTTTGAATATTGCAGACGGGGAGAAGGGATAAGGGAAGTGGGGGCAAGGGAAATAAACACTCGTTGTGTTAGTTTGGAATGTAGCAGACGGGGAGAAGGGAGGTGGGGGCAAGGGAAATAAACAGAATAAAAAGGGGCAGTCATATTCTTGCTAGCAGCTGGCCGGGTTCAATAATCTTTTAATATAAAAATCACACCAAAAAACCTCAATATATTTCATTAAAAACAAGTTGTGATTTCACTTTACATGACGCTATGGAAATCTATTATTCAATTACCAATCCCTTTATAATTTCCTACAAATTTATTGGATTAAACTGGATTTCATGCCCTTTCTTTGATAACTCTTATATTGAATTAATTGCCCATTGTCCCCTCCCTTACTCCCTGGTCATTGATAGTTATTTATTCCCATAAAATTCAAAAGGTTGATACCTTGACCAATCTTTTTTATTTATGCTAGAGATATCATTTTTTAATAGGTTTCATTATACCCTTTTTATATAAAGATACATATGTTTCTTGATGTTCTTGACACTTGATTTTTGATATTTCTGCAATGATCCTCTTTAGTCTGACAAGTTTTATTACTGATTCATAGATGCATAAACCTTTTAAAGTGTTTTGGGATTCTGATTCAATAAGACGAAACATTAACATAGAATTTCTTTTTTTAAACATTAATAATAATTCTAAAAAGATCTAAATCAGTGTTTAATGCTTTTATTTTCTCCCCAATATAAACTTTAAACAACATAACCATATTATCTATCGTTTGTACATAAGAGTTTTTAAAAAAATATTTTTATTAATCTATTCAGATTTTGGTTGTAATTTCCTCTAAAAAGACACATGAAACTACTAATGACGTAAACCATTTAATATAGATGGAAAATGAGTAGAAAGCATTAACCCCCCAAGTTCCCAATGGATCACACAACTAACCCCCAAGGGTTACTTAACAACAATAAAAGGGTCATGTCTTAGATCTAGTAATTGTACTCATGTTTTAAAGTATGGTTAAGTTGGGTAAAAGAGGATTTTGGATAAAGTAGCTTCGGACAAAGTAGCTTCGGACAAAGTAGCTTCGGACAAAGTAGCTTCGAACAAGGTAGCTTCAGGACAAAGTAGCTTCAGGACATTTACTTAAGAAAAGTAGCTTCTTAAGAAAAATTATTCTTTAATAGTAATGAAGGTCATGGCCGCAGCAATCGGCCCCCTGGCCTGCCTAGCCCCGGGCGCTCGGCCCTCTAGCCTATAACCTAACCTAACCTATGTTAGCCTCAGAATATTTATTTAAGAAAAATATCATCAACTGATAATACATGGTGGTTTAGAATTTCGTGGATTTTGCAAAAAGTGGTTGATAGATTTTTACAATTTTTAATATTGTTTTTACTTTTTTTACTTTATTAAAAGTGGAGGCTACTTTCCTTAAGAGGCTACTTTGTCCGAAGCTACTTTGTCCTGAAGCTACTTTGTCCTGAAGCTACTTTGTCCTGAAGCTACTTTGTCCGAAGCTACTTTGTCCAAGATCCGTAAAAGGTAGTTTATTGACCTAATGTATATTAGAGATTTGAAGAAAAGAAATATGCGGAGGGGGACAGTTTGTTGAGGTTCACTAGGGCCAACAGGGAAAGTCCCTTGAAGAGGGGAAATAATTGTCCAGCCTTTCATTCATTTTAGCAACATCTCACTGTGATTAATACCAACTGTCACTCTACTAATCTATTTGACTAGGGTTGAGGACAAACCCTAATCTCTCCTACTTTGATAAAGACGATTCCAGTGACGTCATATACGTTTAGGGAAGGGGGGAAGAAAATCTCTTCCCTTTTCTCCCATCTCTTATGAAGCGATTTTCTTCCCCCTTCCCTTTTTCATTCCCGAAACGTACATGACGTCACTGGAATCGTCTTTCTCAAAGTAGGACAGATTGGGGTTCGTCAGGGTTGTGTATAGATTTATTTTGTAATCTTAATATAACAACAAACTTGCTGTATCATTCAAACTAAGCTATACTGTAATAATAAGTATATTATATATTTGTTTATGACACTAAAATAGTAAATATAAAGAAGCAGACTTGTATGTAAGTCAGATGACACTTCTTTCTTTTTGGAGGGTAATAATTAATTTACTCTCTTGTAGATTTTTAATATATTCTTTGGCACTTAAATTCTAAGGAAAATCCCCAAAAATACATGCATAAGGGCAAGAAAAATATAAAAACCAATGCAAAGCATTGTGGAAATAATGTGGAGAGTGTATGCATAGGTTAGCTTCTTAAGCCATAAATATCAGGTCCTAAGAATGCTAAAATTTGAATATCAACCAAGGTGGCAAACCTAAACCTGCTTAGAATACAACCTTAAAATATCTAATAGAAGCAATTATTGTACTTAGTAATTGTGGGCCTCTACCAATTTTAGCCATATTGCGGTATTTGCTTCATATTATACAATATACATACATACATAGTCATATATTCGTCCTAGCTTAACGTGGCCTTTTATTTATTTTACAATATTACTTGCCTTAGAATATACAATTTTTCATAAAAGATGTATAATTTTATGTCAATTATTTAAGTAATTGTAACTCATTTAACCATGAACATAGATTTTGGAAAAAAATCCTATTATAACATAAATTCCTTTGAAAAAAACCCACATTTTTTGTACAAAATAGTATGCTAGCTATTAATACTACCACTAGGCTTTCAAACTGTAATTTTGAACTCCATATTAAATGAACTTTTTATAAATGTGACTGAATGTAAAGAGACAAAAATCTAAACAATTCACATAGGGCAATTTAACATTATTTACAAAATTATAATCAGATTTAAATTTGATACAGTAAAAAGGAGGAAAGATATCTTATTAGAATTAGTAAAGTTGTATAACAAAAGTTTTATTTAAAAAGAAGATATTGAAGGTTGGTCTGTTATTTATGCAGGAGAACCAGTGAGTGTCGGGGTCACTATGTACATTCTCTCCATCAGCTCTGTCTCAGAAGTCATGATGGTACTCACATATAAATATAGTCCATGATTTCATCAGGGATACAGGGATAGGACAATTTATTATAATTTAATCTTTCCTCAAATGTTAATAAAAACTTCTTCCTTTGTTATGTACCAAATATTGGGAGGAAACTGTTCAGAGTATTTTTTTTATCAATGTACCCTTACAACTTTTCCCCCCAATAATTGCACACTAATAAAGGCAGAAATGATTTATACAGTTTGAGGAAAAGTTTATTTAATATTCTATTGTCCTCTCTTTCTCTCTGATATTTATTCAAAGACAAGAAAACAAAACAATACAAAAAAACAACTGCACTAAATTTTATTTGACTGCAAAATAGCACACTTTTTATTCTTCAAAAATGGAATATCAATAAAGCCTTTTGGTGTTATTAGGGTGTTTAACATTTTATTCCAGTATATAACAAAATTAATTCAATTAAACAAGTCTACCTTAAAATGAATTATTTGAAACACCCTAATACAGTATAAAAATATAAAAGCTGAGACAAGAAAATTTTAAAATTGATTATTACATTTTCTTCTATAGATAATGTGTTCTAGCAAAAGAAACAGGTTTTTATACTACAAAAATATAAAAAAACAGGAGTTGCTGGAACATATTCTTTTATAAGAGAATGCTATAATTAGTTACCACTTAAATAACACAAATTGGAAAACATAAAAAAACAGCCCCTAATCATGGACTATATGTTTCTTGTGAAAACTGTTGTTGTCCCTCTTTTTATTATTAAACTATGAATGTTTCTCTATTCATCTATTTACTCTGCTGTGCTCTGTGTGCTGTGCATAATACTAACTATCTAACTTTATAACTCTTTCAAAATTGCTAGTGTGCTTTTCATTTTTATTGTGTGTCACTGTCCGCCTATGTAAATATTCATTTAAACATAAAATAAATCTTGACACATTCTACAAACTTTTATATATTACATACTTTCTATATTTTTGTACAGTTAAGTTGTACTTTAAAATATTAGTATCAAAAAAAGATATGGGGATTGAAATATTAATATAAAAGGAAGGATAAAATGCATGCAAAAGTAGTCAGAAAATTTTATTATTATAAAAATTAGTACTTCAAAGATAACCACTGCATAAAATAATAAATAAGTCTTTTCTTTGAAAACTATTTGTCAAAATATCATTAATTTAAATTTTGGTTGAAAATTAATAGACAAATTTTGATTAATGACTTTTCAAGGATAAGATTTTAAAATAAAATATTATACTGTATTGGACAAAATACATAAAACATACACTAACAAACAAAATAGGGGTAAATGTTGAAAATATGAATGACCTGTGCTAATTGTAAATGGAACTTTAAATGTTTTTTTCCCTTTTGCTTGAAATATGTTTAAGTTCATGTTAAGCTGGCCACATAAAATAAGATGCAAAACACAATAAATATTTATGAACCTCTTTATATTGCTAGGCCTATAGGTGTACATTGTATGTATATAAATGTAACTCTAAATCTTTTTCTTTTGCGCTAAAAAAAAGGAAAATATTAAAGTTGGATTGTCTTTTAGATTTGCAGGGTTTGATTTATGACTTTGTTCTTTCTTTACAACTTCTTACTATTTGGACCAAATTAAAGTAAAAGATACAGTTTGTGGAAAGTTGTAACATTAGGATTTTATTATAAAAAGTATTTTTCTAAAGTTATTGAATAATTGAGACATATAATATCTTCTAATTTTAAAATAGGACAACTGTTTGTTGTGTTTAAATGCATAAGTTTACCCTATGTTTTAAGATATATAAAGATTTACCATTCTTAAATATCTTATATTGTTCAAGTTAAATTTTGAAATTGTAGCAAAGATAAAATTTCCCCCTTTTCTTCTAAAGATTAGTATTAACAAATAAAATAAAATGTGTGCTCGATGTAAACCTACATATTTTATGTTCTTTTTTTGCATATTTGTATAAAATAACACCTACATAAAAACAAATAAAACACTGTACAGATTACTTTTTATGTGGTTCATAAATAGTATTTCATACTTAAATAAATGAAAATGCAAACATTAAAACATTAAAAATTATTTATTTATAAATATTATAATTTTTAACAAATAATAATCTATTTTACGACTGTTGATGAGATTAAGATGAGAATATCATTATAGAAAATATCTAGATTAAAATTATTTCCTTTTAAAAATTACTAAATGAAAAAAAAAAATTCTAACTTTGATACAGAGTAAAATTTAGGATGTAAACTATTATAATCTTTATCAAATGATTATATAAAGAAAAAAAATTGAAAATACCTTGCTCTTAAAGCTGGTACGTTGGTTGTCTATGGATAATTAGATAATCTATGAGGCAAGTAGATTCTTTTCAGAATTACTGTAGGGAAACCAAGGTTTTTATACCTAGCAGTAAACAGATATAAAAAGCATTAAATAATTTTGTTTAATATTTTTTATTTATTGTAGTTCGAAAATTTTAAAGTGATTAAATAATTTTTAAATTCAAACAAAATATTTTTATATAATTTTATTTTATTTACTAACAATCTTTTTAAGTGTTTACATTTAAAATGCTATTAAAACTTTTTCAATATATTTAAGTAAAACATGTATAAATGAAGGAAAAATATCTAAAATGAATAACAAACATAAAATTGTATTTTTTTATTAAGTTATTCAAATATGACATTAAGATATATAAACAGAAACGGCTTTTTATGTATTTCTTTCATGTGTGTGTGTGCTAAAATTATAATTTTTATATAACTTTTATCTATAATTTAACCAAAAAATTGTTATCTATTTTTGATATATTATAAAAGTCATTTAGTTATAAGAATTAAGTTTCTTTTGTAACTTTACAAAGTGTATTAAAAATCATCCATGTTACGCTAGAAAAATAAGTGAGATGAGGAGAAAAGTGGGAAAGAAAACCACCAAAAAAATGAAATGGATAATCTCTCATTTTTATGACGTCACAAAGCTGATTTTTGAGACACTTTATAAATTTACTGTTTTTCTTTTAAAAAAATATAAATAACAAAATTAATATAATGGACGTCACACCTATAATGGCACCATTAAAGGATAATGTTTGTACATCTTATAAAATTGGTTTCACTTTTTTTAAAGACAAAAATCTGCTTTGTATGTTGCTGATTTTCATTTTTCATACACCAAATTAATAGATAATTTTTGCGTGATATCCTTTACACATAAAAATATATCTTTTACTTAAAAAATAATCATACTCTCATAAACTTATTATAATCGTATCTTAATATTTTATGAATGAACACAAATCTAACATGATAACAAATAAATATAAGAATATATTTTTTTCTAATGCTAAACAAAATATAATTCTGGATAGCTTTTATCTATCTATCTAGATAGCTTTTATCTATCTAGCTAGATAGCTGTCATATACCTATCTAAATACCTGTTATCCATTTAGATAGATATTATCTATCTATGTACCTAAATATTTATGTGTCTAAATAACCATGATGTGTAGGTACATATTTTGCATGTTGCATGTTTGTATTCAGATTCTGTATGAAGCATATTTGTGCATGTGCATGCCATATAATCTCGTCAACATATCTGCAGGCAGAATCCTGTTTAATTAACTGGTGCACTAGCCCCCTCCACCACCCATAAAACTTATTTGTAATCCCCCGTTTTCTTCTTGTCTATGTTAGAATACCTTGGATTTTTAAAAAACCTAATATAAATAATAAAAAGGATGGCTTTAAGTATGATCCTTTAGTTAATTATCAGGAATCTATCTTTGTTGCTTAAAGTATCTTTTATAAATAAATACCCTGTTAAAAATAAGTTTAAAGTTTTGATTTTATCTAAAAGTTTCAAATGATTTATAATTTCGTCTATAGATTAGATACACTTTAATTTAAGCAAAGCATGTGATGTTTTTAACAGGGTAGTTTTAGTAAAAATAAGCATACCAGGTGGAATATATTGCTGTACTTTTTTGGCAATTATCGTTTATGATATTTTTTCTCATCCTATGCATGCATGTAAGGCCATTTTTTTAGTATATATTCCACGTGGCTAAATAATGATTGATATTAAGTATCAAAAAGTCAAAAAAAAAGTCAAAAAGTATATCAGCATGACCTAGCCTAATGTTAATTTTATAATTTTAGTCATTCAATATTTGTTTTAAAGTATTTATTATAGGTGGAATTATATGAAAATTAGGTAAATCTACTATTTCTACTGAATACATTTTTACTATAAATTGTACACGTATATTGTGTAGAAAATTTATACCTAAAATAAGGAGAATGATATACTTACATGTTTTCATGTTATTCCACCTAGTTTCAACCAAGTTTGAACATTTATGTTTTTAACAATATTTTTAAATTAGGACTTTACCCTGGACATGTACTTTCGCCAGTTCTGGAGGGACCCCCGGCTCATGTTTGACCGCCAGAAGAACCTGGAGAAGCTGGTGGTCGGGGCCGAGTACATCAACCTGATCTGGACCCCGGACACTTTCTTTGTAAACGAGAAGACTGCGTACTTCCACAAGGCGACGACAGAGAACCAGTTCCTTAGGATTTTACACACAGGAGAGATTCTTAGAAGCATTAGGTCAGTTTACATTTCTAAAAGATAATCATTGACCAACAACCAATCTGAGCTGGATCTTTAAATCATTTTGATGGTGCGCCAGATCGGGGTGAGCCAACTTTCCACCAATGACAGCACAGCATTTTATGAAATGTCGCGCTGTGATTGGCGGAAATTCGGCGCACCCCGATCTGGCGTACCATCAAAATGATTTAAAGATCCAGCTCTGGATTATTTATAGATGTCTTGGGAAGGTTTTAGACTATTATCCTGACCTCCGTCCCTTATAGGCTATGGGCGAAGCATCTAGTATCCTATTATATAAAGTTATAGGTTTTTTTTTGTTTGTTTGTAGCCCAAATTACATAACCAATTGAGTTTTTCATATTATGGAAGCTTTACATAGGTCCGGGATAGTATTAGGCTAATTTGATTTATAGATTTTAGTTTTGTATGGTTTTAGGCTATTTTGTGCCTTCTCAAATTTCCACCCCTTTTAATACAAAGCTCCTAGATACTAGGGGCGTAATCACTAGTGTTTAATATATAATAATCATTTTTTAAATGTTTCATATCTTCTTTTATGTTATTTTACCCTTTGGATTTGAAGGAAACCTACCCTAGGAATAACGAAACAAATACTTTCCCCGAGTTCAAATTATAGGATAATTGAGGGGTTGACTATAGGCAAAATTGGGAAATTTTGTGAAATAAAAAAAATACATTTTTAATGTCGGCTATTGGTCACCATTTTGAAGATGATGTTACCAGGCACTTCTTTTCTACATCCACCTGGAAGTACATAGAGTACATTAACTTGGAAATTATCAATTTTATCGATATCTGATATTCACATACATGTGTATTCGCAGTATTTTCAACTTTTTCAACACATTTTACAAATTTAAATGTACTTATTTTTTACTTTTAAAATGTTTCTCCTCTACAATTTAGTCAAATAATATTTTTATTCTCAACGTCAAATACAAACTATTCTAACAGTAAGATATATTTTTATTTCAAAAAATGAAAAGTCTTTGTATGAAATACAAAATAAACATTTTGAGTTTTCCTTGTTTTTTTTATATTTTGGATTTTGTTTCTAAGCAAGCACTTCATTTTATTCAAAAAAAATTTTGACCAAGCTAATTGGCAGTTTATATTCTTTTTAAAATTTCTGACCAGTCTACTGAGCAAAATTCACTTTTTTAGAAGGGAGGAAATATTTTTCTTGTTGGCAATTTCTCTTGGGAGGTTGGAGGTATCCTTCCCCAAAATAGTTGTAAACCTTCCTGTTAAAGAGATCTTAAGCTTCACACAGACAGAAATACAGACTTTATGTCATTTTTATATAAGGATGAAATTTTTGACTGGTCTAATGGACAATCAAAGAATCAAATTATTTTTAAAGTTTGTGACCAGGCTACTGGGCAAGCACGGCATCAAAAGATTGAGGATGCATTTTACCAATAATTTGAGAAAAAGTTGTGCTAAGATCTAAGTTTAAAGTTAAGATAAGGTTGGTGCACGTGCAAGCATGCCTTGCCAGAAAAAAAGGTTGCCTGCAGATATCATTAGTTTATACATATCACAGGATAGGCAGGAATTAAATTTAACAAGAATGATAAAATGTGTAAGTAGCGAAGATGAAAAGCGAACAGACTTTCAATGGTCATTAAAAAGAAAAGAAAGAGAGAAGAAAAAGTCAAGATGATTAAAGTTCTTCCAAAAAGATTATGACGTCTTACGCTATAATAACTAATGAGAGGCCGGCATAAATTTTACCATTGGTCAATTACAGCGTATACTGGCCTCTCATTGGCTATTCTCTCGTATGACGTCATAATCTGTGCTAGCATAATGTCATGAAACCTTTACAAATAAATTTGATTTTTGTAGCATGACCGACAGACTTACGGACCAAGTAAATTGTTAATTTGACTGTTAACGGACGTATAGACTAAGGGAATTATAGATTGCTTCGCTACTTAAAAGTCATATTAAGTTAAGGAAGGTTTTGGGGGAACGACAGCCGCCTAATCTTTCAATACTAATAGTTAATCAATTTGTAGCTGGTTGAATTAGCGGCTAGTAGAATTAAAGAAAAGAAGAAGCTTAAAGTGCATAATAAAAAATGATGTCATACAATATAAATGACCAATGATAGGCCAGTATACATTTTAATTACCCAATGGTAAAATGTATATTGGCTTACATTGATCATTTTTATTGTATGACGTCATTTTTTATTAGGCATTATAAGCTGCTTCTAAAGATACTTAAAGACTGTATAATATACACTCCACTAAAACCTCATTAAAATGTTAGACTAACATAAATCTTTAAAACAATAATAAATTTGTCTGAAAATCTGAAGACAACATTGCAAGAGAATAGGTTGAAAAGAGACAAAGTCTCGATAATGTTTATGTTTGTACATATGTTTAAAAGGCTATATATATCAACATCAAAACAGCTTCTATTCAAATTAATTTTGGGAAAGGTTCTAATTTACACTTATGTTAATTTGTTAATAATTTAGGTTGACGATAACGGCCTCTTGTCCCATGGACCTACAATATTTTCCAATGGACACACAGCTATGCTATATTGAAATAGAAAGTTGTAAGTATCTTTTTCAAGTAGCCCAGCTACTCTTAAAGCTGCGTCTGTTGGCGAGCGTGTTGTAATTTCCTGGGAGCTGAAAATTTATCCTTTGGCTGATCAACATTGGGGACTTTTAGTGAATTTTTAATTGGTTGGTTTATTAAGTTGAGTGTCCTAACATGTTAACCACTAATTGCAATCTACAGAAGTGGTAATTTTGTGTATCATCATTGGGGATGTTAATCAATTTATTAGTCATTGTCTTCTGTCCTTTTTAATTCCTCCCAAATATTAACCTGTACCCAAAGTGTTTGAGCCAAATAAAGAATATCGTGTTTACAAAATTTGGGTACCAGCGTAATTTACAATGTTTTGTATATTGAAATGTACAGGAACTATTAAATGAATAACACTTACATACCTTCACTATACTACACTTATACTATTATTCATTTTCAACTTGTTACAAACTTTTACTCACCCGTCTCAAGTTTGACAATTTTTATTATTGAATCAACAACTTTCATATACAACACTATTCAGCAATTTCCTATGGTGCGTTTAGTGGACTAGAAATAACCTGCGACCATGACTCAAAACGTAGCGCATCCGATCGTCGTTCGGGAAGTGTTCGAATCTCGGCCTAACACCGCGTCATAACTGAAGATGTTAAAAATTGTAGGGGAAATGCATTGGCCCAAAACAGGCGCATCTCACAATTATACACAGTTAGGACTTCCAGACAAAGATTGTGCAATCTAAGAGTTGGTTGTCTGATGGGTGTGACTTAACAATTTTAATTTTTACCTGTCCAGAGACCACCTGGAGGCCTGGAGCTCCGGAACCTGGAGGCCTATCAAAAAAATCTTAAATCTGGGGGAAATTCATCATAAAAGAATGATTTTATCTTTTATAACCTATTCTCTCAGTCCCAAGATAAAGCCTATACACCAGGTTTACGCAAATGTGTCAAAACTCCCCCCCCCCCCCTTGATAGGCAGAGGACCACAAAAATAGATAAACCCCTGCCCCCAAGATATAGGAAGAGTAGAGACACATTTAAAGGGAGGGGGTAGTAGTGTGCTCTACCTGGTAGTTATGAGATTTTTCCAACTATTCTCTTCAAAGTTGGAAATTCTAAATTTAAATTTGTAGAAAATGTTTTGTATTTGAGAGATGTGTACAATAATTTAGCTATCTCGCATCTTTATTAAAAGGTGAAGCTTCTCTATAATAAGAGTATGTACGTCAGTTCTACTTGGATAGTTATTTCTATTGCATTTATACGAACGAAATGGTCGTATGGTAATTAGGGTTGGGCCGGATACTTTTTTGGTCGGATACCGGATATCCGGATGATTTCAAAGCAAATATCCGGTTATCTGGCCAAATTACAGGATATTAAAGAAGTTAAATAAAAATTTCTTCATAAACTGGTGTTTTAATATATAAAATTAAGGTTAAAACTTAAAAATTAGGTAACTATTAAATGATGTGTCTTATTAGCAATTATTCTAATGAACTATTACTACCCTCAATCTGTAATATTAACCTCTAACGATTGGAGGATGTGCGAGGAACTGGCATTGAACGCCCGACTTAGAGGGCTATAACTGAGTGACTTTCGAAATATGGGTATGACACATCACTGAGAGTTGGAATTTTTTTAATACCCCCTTCTTGGCGGGCACAGCGAAATGATCGTATAGTAATTAATAAACTTGGCAAAATTGTTTAGCATGTGATTTCCATCAATGCAGTAAAGCTGTTTTTTTTATCTATAATACAAAGTAGAACGATGTCTGTCTGTCTGTCTGTCTGTCTGTCTGTCCGTCTGTCCGTCTGTCTGTCCGTCTGAAGCTTAAGATCTCAGTAACCACTGAACCGATTAGGCTCTACTCTTCAGGGAATATACCTACTGGTTCTGTGATGGTTTTAAGCTATTTTCTTCGGGGGTGAGACACCCCCAACCCCCCCAAAAAATGAAAAATCCCCCTCCCAAAAAATTTTTTTTTTACTTTTTCTTTTTAAATCTAAAATAGGAAAAATTAGGTTGATCAAACCTCTTGGGGCACAGCCCCTAGAGGCTAGGGGCGAAGCCGCTAGTCCTTTTATATAAAGTAGTAAGCGTTTTTTGTCTGTACTGAAGGATCTCGCTAACTGCTGAACCGATTTTGTTCTCCTTTACAGTGAAGCTTCTTATAGGTCCTGGGAAGGTTTTAAACTATTTTAGGGGAGGGTGTCTTCACCCCCTCCCCCCCCAAATTTTTTTTTTATCTTTTTGAAACTCAAATTTTAAATGGGATGAGGTCGACTTTTCCTCCTCCTACCTTAAGTAAAGTGCCCTTAGATGCTTCTAGGGGCGTAGCCGCTAGTTATAATTAAAAGGGCTACTTCAAATATGATGGTTTTAATTTTAGTTATAGTCACATTATAAGGAGTGCGACTATTTTTCAACTTAATCACACAACAGTTTCTTATTCATTTAGACAAAATTACAGTTTACTTAAAGACAATATTTGACTTTAAAGAGTTATAACAAAACTATGATATTTTAGTTGGGTATACCATGAGTGACATCAGATATGAATGGAATGATGGCCTTAACTCTGTGCAGGTAAACAAATCTCTAAATATTTATCCATAACTTGTTTTAATTACCAAACGGATTGATTTCTTCATATTAGAAAATTTTCACAAAGTTACCAGAATGTTTTAAACTACGTAATTTTTTTATAGTCTTGGGATGGTTTAAGTCTATTTTACTGTCCTCCCCTAAACAATATAGGCATAGCCGTTTGTATTCTTGAAAAGCAAAAATTAGAAATTTTGTAGAAAGGTTTCGTGATTTTAATAATCTTCTTTTATGTGGAAGCATATATTTGTAGAAAATAGGCATACATATCTGTTGAATGGAATAAGGAATAGCTAAATTTTTTCTAATTCCAGCTTATGTAGATTCTATAAGAGTATACATATGAATAATAAATATATAAGGAAAATAGCATATAATTGTAAGCTAACCATTCATGACATAAAAAAAACTAATTCACAAATCGCCAAAAAAAAATATTTATATGCTAAAGAGTATTAGGTGCGCTAAACTCCAAATAGAAAATGCTAACATAAATTATACATGAATAGTCCATTTTTGATAAAACAGTATTGTTAATTTTATGCGAGAATGATAGCACACAATAAACAATAGATATTGCTTGAATTATTAACAATTACAGATGTCTACTATATCAATTTATTAAATAACAAAGATGTTGCTATACGATTTAATTAGTTTTATCAACTGAATGTTAATTTCTAGAGATCCTATAAGTGATATGCAATTGGTCGACAATCCAAATTTTCCTTGAATTTATATCAACTTTATGACTAGAATCAAGCATTTCTACTTATGCAACCACCATTTTTTTTAGAATTTCTGATAAATTTCTTAAATTGAAATTTATAAAAAGTTAACCATTTTCTTAGGTTGTCAAGATAACAAAACTAAAGTTTTAATAAAGGTGGTCATTAAGATATATAAGTTGGAAAGAGTTTTAATGTTAGAGAGAGATTTGAAATCTGCATCAAATTTTAAGGATTTTAAAAAAAAATTCGTTTTTTGTATATTTCTTTATCTAAAAGCGGAAATACAATTTAAGTTAATTAATTTTGACATCTGTGATTGGTGGATTGAAAATTATCTGCGCTCTGATTGGAGAAGCTTAAGTGTCGCACATCATTCAACCATTTAGAGCGCAGGTAGTTTCCAATCCACCTATCCTATTGGTCAAAATTTATGAACTTAAATTGTATTTCCGCTTTTAGATAAAGAATTATACAAAAAACGAATTTTATAAAAAAAAATTCCTTAAAATTTGATACAGATTTCAAATCTCCCTCTAACATTAAAACTCCTCCCAACTTATATATCCTAAAGGTCATGTTTAGAATGATTGTTTTTTTATATCCAGAATACTTTTTCTTTCTCTGTAGTAATGCAGTTGTCTGATAGGTGTTATGCATGGAGGAAGGGAACATTATGCTGTTTATTACACTAGTTCCCAAATTTTTATAATAACGTTTGCTTATTCGTTACTTCAACAACTTTGGGGACTTTTATTTGATTTTGATTTGTTGTTCCATTGAGTGTCTAAATATTTTAACCAGCAATTGTAATCTACAAATGGGGTAATTATGTTAATAACCATTTGGGATGTGCCTCAATTTATCAGCCATTGTCTTATCCCCTACGATACCTGGGTGTTATGACAACTACATAATATTATTGTCCTGTCCAACACAATCCATATTCTTACTTATCTAATTATGGTGTCACAAGACATCATCATGTATTGGTTGTGATGGTGTGTATTCACTTCCGCATAATATTGAATCATCTCAACAGCAAATTATTATTAACCGGGGATCAAAATCTGTAGATTATTATAGAGTTTGAAACGTTTAGACACTCAACTAAATGAACCCGCAAATCAAAATTCAATAAAAGTCCCCAAGGTTTATTAGGCATTAAATAAGAAAACACGTTATTATTAGACTTTGGGGACAAGTGTAATAAACAACTTAATGTCCCTTCCCTCCCGGGTTATTAACACTTAAAAATTTCAATTTCAAATTGGGAGGAGTGGGGGGGGGGATTTACAACCCTCCCTACTAATATTTTTACTAACGTTTCTTATGCAATAAAAAAACTATGCAGATGTGAAAATAAGCGGAAATGAATACACATTTTTTTTATATATCGATATTCCAAGATGCTCCTTAATACAATCAAGACATTGTAATGTATCTCATTTACCAAATTATACCTCCTATACTTTCAAATAAATAGGTAATCTATCAGGAATTTATATATACACTAACTTCATAAAAGGTAGTACCATTTGGATATTTCTAATTTAAAAAAAAGATATTCTCTCTTTAGGCAGGTTAAGTTAAAATTAGTGCTTTCTCAAATCATTGACGAATTTTTGTTTTTCTTAATTCGGGAAAGGGTTAAATTATCGCCGATTGTTCCAATACTTTTGTCCTTTAAAATATCTTAATCATATTAAAGGCTAGATTGATGTATGTATATACCTGCTTTTATGATATATCTGTGTATGTATGTATATATTGTATAATTGACTGTATACCATTGTCTATGATCCAGGTGTCTGGAGACGTATCTCTGCCACAATTCAAAGTCTTGGGTCACCGCCAGAAAACTATAGAAGCAAGTCTTTCCACAGGTAAACAAAAACAATCATTTTGGAGCTTTCCCTTAAAGGGACTAGCCAGCAGAGTATCCCCCTACCTTACTTTTAAATAAACTGAAAATGAGAATTGTGGGTAGCTTTTTGTGGTTTACATTAGTATATTAGGTACAGGGTAGCCCCGTAGGAACAGAACATCGCAGGCATAGGCCCTGCAGCTGCTGGCCAGGTTAGAATAAATACCCCCCCCCCCCTCTATACTTGCAATCTTTGTAAAAAAGGAAGGATTTATTTAGTCCCTACGAAAGCAACTAAATTGGTTTCATGCCTTTTAGTGTTTTATGTGGCTTAGATTCACTTTAATTAGCCTTTGTAAAGAACTTTTTATAAAAAATAACTTTTATCATAATTAAAATATTTTAAGCAAGAAATTAAATTAATTTGTTAATGTATTTTTCAAGTACTATATGATACACAAGCGGCTTCACCCCTAGCCTCTAGAGGCTTTCCCTTAAGAGGAAATTAAAAAAAATTATGTGAGTATGGGAATCATTACATCTTTTATGACCTACCCAGCCGACAAAAATACGAATGGTTTTTGACGGGTTGGGGGTATCCCACCCCCCAAGAAAATAGCCTAAAACTACCACTGGACCAGTAGGTATGTTCCCTGAAGAGAAGAATCCAAGCGGTTCAGTGGTTACCGAAATCTTAAGGGACGGACGAACAGGCGGACAGACATCATTCTACTTTGTATTATAGATTGATATAGGAAGATCAAGGCCAAATTATGTCCTTATCATACCTTGCTTTAAGGCGTCAATCCTTGTTGTATTAATATTTTACTTACAATATTGTTTATATAAGTTGAAACCTAATTATACACTGCACCATTTATTACCCAATAAAATTATGTTTCTTTCGTGTATAAACAACCTATATGTAACCGTGTAGGGGATAATAACTGTTTTTTTCTTCACTTTAGCATTTATTTTACTAATCTAATTTTAAGATCTTTGTTTAGTTATAATATGCAGTACTAGCGGCTACGCCCCTAGAGGCTTCTAAAGTCTCTACGTTACTTCTTTATGTTACGATAATTCTCTTTATGTTACGTTGAAGTCTCCCATATATTTTAACATGTTTCGATTTTATGGGGATTTTCTTTCTTAAATTCTACTTTTGTTAAGTTATCATAAAGTTATTTGTTTAATTTTTCCTTCTTTTTCTAAACGCTTCAGATACACGCTCATTACAGTAATCCCATAATCTCTGGTAATTAATGCATTTTGGATTTTAACAAAACGTTTGATTACAACATTCACACTTTTTTTCTTCTAGGATTTAAGAGAAAAGGGACAATTTACTGTCCCTAAAAGTTTATAAACTTGTTTTTAAAAGCGAAGCTTTTCTATAATTAGGGTCGGTCCGTCCGTCTGAGATAAATAGCTTTTATTCGTTTATTTAGGCATGTTAGAATTGTCCTATCGATTTCAATCTTTGCATGGTGATTCCTGTAGTTGTTAGGTACGATTTAGAAAGCGTAGCAACTCTATAATCATTACAAGAATGTCCGTACGTCCATTTTAAACATGTTGATTTCTCTACTTTTTTAAAAACAAATTTTAATGTGATCAAATTATCTGTTTTATCTGATTTTTGGTATATTAAATTCTGGGACAACAAAGAACAATATTTAAGCGAAGCAACTCTATAATCAAGTCTTAAAAATGTAAGTACGTCCATAAACATTATCCTGTATCAAGCAGTTTTTCAACAAATTTCAACAAATTTACAAAGTGGCAATGTCCGTTTGTCCTACCGTTTCAGTGCTTCGCTTTTATGGATGTTGTCATCCTTGTTCTTTTTAGTTTAGTCCTTTTTTTGAGGAGATGAAAGGTTGGGATCAAGATTAGATTGTACAAAGTCACAGCTTCCATCCAAACTTTGTCATTTTGTTTACGGGTGTTTAATTAATTTATCCTCCATTTTTTCTATCTTTTTATCCTTGTAATTAATATAGGTAACTACTCCCGGTTGGCATGCGAGATCCAATTCGTGCGGTCCATGGGTTATTACCTGATCCAGATCTACATACCATCCGGCCTCATTGTCGTCATATCCTGGGTCTCATTCTGGCTCAACAGGGGCGCCACACCCGCCCGCGTTGGTCTGGGGGTGACAACTGTGCTCACTATGACAACCCTGATATCATCCACTAATTCAGGTAAAAGTAAGTTTTAGATGAAATAATTTTTAAACACAAGGGAAGAGGGGGAATGGGGAGAATGTTGTAAATAATCAAACATCAAAATGTTCTTGAATGCTTTTTTTTTGTCGTACAAAATAAGGTATTTACTTTTATTTTCGGTTTAACAGCAGTTATAATTAATCTAATCAATTGTAATTAGAACATAAATTAACGCTTTTTAATTGCATGCCTTTACTTATATATAAAATCAAACCCTTCTTTTATTTCTTTTTTATGTCTTTAAAAATGTATATGATATACCTTTTAAATCTTCCATCAATCAAAATTATTTTATTAGCTTTTTCTGGCCGTTTCATTTATCGGTTTTATTTATTTGGTTTTAAAGTACTTTTTAGTTAAAAATATTGTTTTATTTATTTTATTTTTGTGAAGCAACATGAAAAAAAAAGACAGAAATTTATGTTTCAATATTTTACATTAGAATTGCAATAACATAAAGTATATGTAATAAAATAGAAAATAAAATATAGGAAAATCCAGATATACTTCATACAAACAAGTTCTTATACAATCCTATAAACTAAAGTAGCCGGATGTGTATGTGTGTTTATCAAAATCTAGAAAAGTGCTTGATAAGTAGAACTATAAATTTTAATTAAGCTTTAAATAGGTTATTACTGAGTGAAAGGCCATATTGTAGGTAGTTCGACAACTTTCATCCCCAACAAAAAAATTATCAAACTAAAAACTATTTTGTTAAAATACAATTATACCTATTAGTATTTATTTTATACTTTTTTGTTTAGACAATAGCAAAAGTAAAATTAATATTAATTTTAATGAATTTTAGCATTTTCATCTATTTCCTAAATTAGCCACCTGTTACCTGTATAGATTTAGATTGATCAAGATGATAGTTTTTGGTTAGGTCAAGTCAAACCCCCAGAGGTTACTACATGGGCTAAAATTAAGTTTGTAAACGTATAAAGTCAAATGATTTTAATTACCAACATTTCTTTTAAACAACAACAAGTATACCTACTGACAATAGAAAAGATTTATAAATAGTTTTAATTAACTAAGTAATTTAGCTTCAGGATGAAATGAATCAAAGTAGATAGAAAACTAAATGGTAGGTTCCCTCGAACTGATAGTGGACTACAAAAATGTACTTCGATGATAGTTGAGTAAGAA
Organism: Acartia tonsa; assembly: GCF_053477335.1. Taxonomy (NCBI): domain Eukaryota; kingdom Metazoa; phylum Arthropoda; class Copepoda; order Calanoida; family Acartiidae; genus Acartia; species Acartia tonsa. Next base: position 50,404,816 of record NC_137264.1, read on the forward strand.
TAGACGGGGAAAGGGGAGGTGGGGTAGATCACCCGACAAGGACAAGAAAAGGCTTTAATATAAATTAAAAATAAGTTTGAGGAGAGGGGGGGAGGGGGAGTTGATTTTTTGGTCCATCCGTCGGTTCGAGGGAGCACACCAACTAAAAACACATATATAACTAGACCATTATCAAAAATTAATAGCTCTCTTACTTTTTATTCTTATCAGTAGTGAAGCAACTATTTAACTTACTACAAAATTTGAAAAGATGCTATTATTTTTCTGAACTTAATATTATCTTGTTATTGCTGCGCTACTTATATGGACATCATATATGAAACAAAATATGGAGAGTATGAAATGAGTTAGAGATAATAGACAACATTTGTCTTCTAGATTATCCTTTCCATTCCCCAACAAAGTGGAGTTTTATTTTTGACATATTGCACTTTTAAAAAGAAATATAACAAGGGGAAGTGCGCTTGAACATATTTTCACTATCACTTTAAAGGGGGGGGAGGGGGTGGGGGTTTTGTGGCACTTGGAATGAAAAAGTTTCATTTCAAGGATTTCGAGGCTGGGTCTAAAATTTCTAACAAATCATCTTGTATGTTTACATAGGAGTTATTCCTCCCCCTTTCATTAAAATTTACAGTGTTCATAAAAATTAGACAAAACTCGCCACGTTTTAATAGTTTTCCAAGGATAAGTAAGCTAGTTATCTATGAAAAACTCATATACTATAGTTATGAACCTAGTAATAGTGTCTAACTTTTTATCTTTGTGACGTAACAAAAATTGAAGGATAAGAGGGGAGGTGGGAAAGGAAAGCCCTAAAAAAGAGATGGATTTTTGTTACGTCACAAAGATAAAAAGTTAGACACTATTACTAGGTTCATAGTTATTAAAGGAAGCCTGCAAGAAATACCCCGCTCTAACTGCTAAAAGACTGCCACAAGTAGACCCAACACCCAAAATTTGAAGCCTCCAGCTTCAATAATAAAAAAGTTATAGACATTTTAAAATGACATTTTATAGTACATGAATATTTTGAAAGAATCTCAATGCTCATACGAAAATTTTCAAAATTAAAATGCAAAGCCTAGAAGCAAAATTAAAATCTCATCTTTGTCATAATTTTAGGTTGCCTGTAACTGATTCGATATTTACAATAAAAACACCCTTCTTTCTTATCAAAATCTCTCAAAAAAATTAAGTTTCTTTGTACGTTGCATAAAATATAGAGAGGTTTTTACTAAAGCCCAAAATCCCAACTTTTAAGGACTCTATCTTTAGCTATTTTATCTCTTAATAAATTTTCCTCTAAAAATACTTGATTAATTGTCATGAATCTTTGCATAACTGGCCTAAAACATCTAAAATAAATAAAAATGTTTTTCTACTTAAAGAAATTTTTTCTCCAAAATATTTATATAGAAGATAAACAGCTAAAATAAATATCAAATTCGGGGGAGGAAAGTAGTTGAAAGAAAATGACCAAAATTAGTTGACATGAAACTCTGGCGGACGATTTCTGCAACCAAATGTAAACATTAGTCAGCTGTTACTTTCTTTAATTGGTTGTCGGGAATTAATTAAATTTTTTTGTAAGCTAAATAAATCTATAATTCTAAAATAATTGACATGGTATTTTTGCCGTAAATTGTTGCCCCTAAAAATCACAAAAAGCTAAAAACTTTTTAAAAAATTCATTCAGTTGTTAATTGGTTACAACAAAAATGTTTTTTTTGTGTTTGCTATCTACTTATTGTGGCATTCTCGAGTGTTGGATAATTTTAATATATATGATTTTTAATATTCAAAAGTTGTAAAAGTTTACAATTACTTTAATTTTAGGTTATTGCCTGATAAAACAGAAAAAAATGCATTCCATTTTTATCCTTGCCCAAGACCCCCCTCCAAAAAAAAAAAACATAGTGAAACCTCTATATACATTTACACGCGGCTAAACCCCTAGAGGCCTCTAGTGGCACTTTAAATGTTTTTATTTATATTTAAAATATGTCTGTGTTAGGTTGACGTTTATGATGCGTTGGAATCTCTTTGTTAAATCGAGAAACGTAAAAAAAATTTAGATTTTTTTTATTTCTCTTGGGAGGGTGGTGGCACCCTCCCCCATAATAGTTATAAACCTTCCCGGAAGCTATGAGAAGCTACCCTGTTAAGGAGAACCCAATCAGTTCAGCGGTTAGCGAGATCCTTCGGTACAAACAAACATACAAAGAGACATCCTGTTACTTTAGTATAAGGATTCATAATATTTAGTCGTATCACAATGAATTACAACTATTTTTGTTTCAGGAATAATGACATAAATTTTATTTGATTTATAAAATCAGTAACACAGCCGAGCCATCAGTATTAGTTAACAGCATACACATTATCATATAAGGTAATTGAATAAAGTTATAATCAAAAAAGATGTTCTTATTACTTCATTTTTCTTTGGGGGGGGGGGGAGGAGATGGGTTGTCTCTTATTTAATCAAATTCTCACCTCACACCTTTAATTGCACAACCTGGAAGTCCTAACAGTTCACGGGAATGAGTGCTACTGTTTTGGGCCAAGGCATTCCCTATATGGGTATAGTCACTCGTGGCAACACCCCTTAAGGGGCGATTTGTTGTATTTTTAAAATGGCTTTTAATTGGTTATTTGTGGTTAGATTAGGTTATATTGGGTTAAATGATTGCCCTGCAGGGTTAGGCAATTGGCCCGCAGCTCAGTGGTTAGAAATAGGATAAAGCTACTGTGAAAATACGAAGAATCGCCCCTTAAGGGGCTTTACCACAAAAGGGACTATACCCTTTATTTTTTGGTGGGGGGAATTTATCTTGGAGCGATTTCTCTTGGTAGGGTAGTGTTACCCTACCCCAATATAGTTATAAACCTTCCCAGGACCTATGAGAAGCTACCCTGAAAGGAGAACCATATAGGATTAGCAGTTAGCGAGATCCTTCGGTACAAACAGAAAGACAGACAAACATTATGTTACTTTATTCTGCTAGATTTTAGCTGTCACTCTTTCTTTATTATAGCACTTCCTACCGTCCCAATCTGTACTGCTGGTTGGACGTAATTGTTATTTGATTTATATTCTTAATTTACGAAAAATTGATAATTATTTTTATTTTCAGATTAATTTTTGAAGGCAGATTGCAGACAACTTTGTCTCTTGGACAGTGCTAAAAACATAAAACAAATTATTTGAATACATTTGAAGTGATAAATAATCTGAAGTGATAATAAGCTGATAAGCGATATTTTTGTTCAATGAATGTTTCTGCAATACTGTGACATTTTGCTGTCATTAAGAAATGATAAATAAAAGATAATAAATGAGAAAGTTAAATCTGTTTATAAATCTTGTTGATGTTTTTTTAAGAAAACTTGTTTGTTTATTTTATTATTTTGACTGAAAACTAATTAAAATGATCATAATTTGTTAACACATAAATTAATCTTAAAGTGTCCTGGTTAGTTAGATTACGAGATCTCTATTCAACACAGGGATAAGTTAATGAACACGCCTTAGAAAAAGAGACTTTTCAATATCATACAAGAACCTAGATTTTTTTGGATTTTTATGATGCCTCTGTTTTTTAATATTGTATCAATATATGTATTGCCATTATGAAAATGTATTTTTTATTTTTCCGGAAAGCTAATAAAATAAAGTTAAAAACTTATTAAATATATTTTTACTTGTGCCATCATTAAATAAAAGTAAAGCAATGTTTGTCTGTGTGTACCTAAGAATTTTGCTAACTGCTGAATTGAGCAGTTCTTCTTTGCAATTAGCTTCTTATAGGTCCCGAAAATGTTAATAACTATTTTTGTGTATAATGCAACTCCCAGGAGATAGCCAATTGAAAAAAAAGATACCAATAAAAAAATTTTAATTTTGATTTCAAACTAAAATCAAAGTGGAGGGTCTACTTCATTCATTCATTCCCCTTTCATAAGTCCCTTATATAAAAGTACCAGGATGTGTATAGCGAAGGACCTCTAACCACTGGACTGGTCAAGGGAAGTCTTTTTTAAATATTTGGGTAACGAGTTGAAATGCTTACAATGCACTCTTTTAATATTAATCATTAACTTAGCAACAGGGATAATTCTTTTTTTTTAGCATGATAAATGATGTATAATAGGATATTTTTACTAGACTTGTATACATTTAAACTGGGTACTTAAATTGTTTGTTGGACCAAAAAGCTTAACTTTAAGGAAATGATATTACTCAAACCTTGATTGAATTGAAATTAAAGATGCTTACATCATTGTTTCCAGAATTTGCCGATAATCACTTGATCTCGTTCGTGCATAGACCCCTTTCACATTACTTTTTAGTAGCGAAGCTTCTCTATAATTAGTAGATTGTCAACATCCCCAATATTAATGAGCATGATAAACCATAAAACATCAATGGCGGTCGGCCTGGTTTTTGGCTATTTTTAATTTTTTTTACAATTTTCCCCATATCTAAGTGTGGTGTTTGTGATCTGATTTTCAAATTTTTTAGATAAGGTTGTCAAGAATACATTTCCGGCCGTTCTAATGGGTTTTTATGTATGTAGTCGAAACTTTTAGAAGGTTTTTGGTTATTTTTATATTTTACGCATTTCCTAGTGTTTCAAGTCTAATGTTCAAATTTTTTTATAATTATACCACGTTATTCAGAGCATCCCAAAAGTAATTTACTTTTAACAGTCAGTCTGTCGGTCATGATACAAAATTATAAAATACTTGAGGGAGGTTTCATAATTTTTCATTAAATATCTATGATTGATTTCAACAAATGTTTTTAAAATCTCCTTTGCCAATTTCTTATCCATGATTTGTATGTGCTTCGCTACTTATGGATGTTGTCATCTTTGTTGATACCTAACTTTATTTCCGCCTGTTAAAATGCAGAGTTGTTTATGTCCTATAGAGGGGAAAATTCCTGAAGAAAGGATATAAACTTGTGAGGTGTATCCAAGCAAAGAAACCTTACAAATGGTGAACAGTTAAGGGTCAACATTGCAATTATTTTAGAGCATAATTAACTATAAAACATTCATGATGGTCGGACTGCTTTTTAGCAGGTTTTTCTTTTGACATTTTTTGCGTTTTCTAATTTAGACAAAATTTATAATTATTTAAGAAAAACTTAAAGTTCATCTTATATTTGCACTTAATGCTTACCTGATATCACAAGTTACAACTCTACCAAAAAAATCACGAAATCCGTCATAAGAATGTTAGTAAAAGATGATTACTTCCTTGGTAATTGCCTTTTTTTTTTTAGAAAAACTAACTATTACATGGATGTGTTTAAATTTGCATGTCTGTTAAGCTGCACCTTCTGACATTTTTAATTAAAGAGTAACCTCGCTTCTCATTAACAACCTGATAGTAGCTTGCTATACTGGATACTGCACAAAAAAAGTCAAGTAATGTGCTACGACTACAATTCATGAGATAGTTGCATGATGTGCATTTCAGAAAACTGATTTCTAACTAAAGTACCTAATAAGAATATTATGTAAAATATTATTTTTATTACAATAAATAGCAATCAAGGGGGGAGGAGTTCTGACACGTTTGCGTAAATCTGGTATATAGGCTTTATCTTTGGACTGAGAGGATAGGTTATTAAAGATAAAATCATTCTTATATGATGAATTTTCCCAAGTTTTATGATATTTTGGATAGGCCTCCAGGTTCCGGAGCTTCAGACCTCCAGGTGGTCTCTGGACAGGTAAAAATGAAAAAAAAAATTTTTTTAAGAGTTAGAGGTCAACTTATAAAACTAAATATGCATCTTTTTGAATTTTATTCACATATTTGAAGAAAGAACATGCATATTTTGTTTTATAAGTTGATCTCAAACTCTTTAAAAAATTTTTTTTTTCAGTTTTACCTGTACAGAGACTACCTGGAGCTCCGGAACCTGGAGGTCTATCCAAAAAATCTTAAAACTTTGGAAAATTCATCATATAAGAATGATTTAATCTTTAATAACCTATCCTCTCAGTCCAAAGATAAAGCCTATATACCAGGTTTACGTAAATGTGTCAGAACTCCTCCCCCCCTTAGGCACCAACAAAATAATTATCATGCTGTTTTTTGGGTAACAGGACAGCCGTTTATGTTGAATATGTACCAAAACTATGATTTTCAAGTCTAAGTTGATATATTTAAAACTACCTGGTAGAAAATTTAAATTCTTTCAAATTTATGTTCTATAGACTACCCCTTTTAACATTCAGGTACCAATTATGCAGCTGATTATTCTAGACCAACTGAATATTTATTATCTAAAACTCCTCAGAAAAGGCAACAAAACCTTTTAGCAGTATTTCATTGGTTACTAGCAGCTACGCACATAGCCTTTAGGGATGATGGGTTAGGTTGGGAAAATCGACTAAAGCAATCCCAAAAACTTTTTGAAGCTTCACTGACAAGTACATAAAATTCAGACAAGTGTCTGCCGTAGGCACCCCCAAAAATTTTTTCGTTTTACCCCCCCCCCCCAAACAATTTTGGGGGGGTAAATAAAAATTAAATTACCCCCCCCAAAAATTTTACCCCTGGGGTAAATTTTGGGGGGGTAAACCAAATTTACCTCTTCCAACAGATTACAGGGGGGGTAATTACCCCCCCCCCCCCAAGCAAATTTTACCCCCAAACTTTAGTGAAAAGAATAGCGCCGCTCTTATTAACAAGGATGACAACCATAAAAGCAAAGCATTGAAACGCTAGGACAATTGCACATTTACACTTGTAGAGTGTCAGAACTGAAAATTAGAATATAAATGTATAAGTCTAAAAAAATTATACGTAAATTTGTTAAAAAACTGCTGTGATACAGGATATAATTTAAGGACATAGGTACTTACTTTTTTAGTAATTTATTATAGAGATGGTTCACTTATAACATTGTACTTTGTTGTCCTAGGAATCAGTATTCCAAAAATCAGATCAATTGGATAATTTTATCACATAGAAAGGTGGGGGGGGGGGTGAAATGTGGTGACTTGTGCCACGACATACCAGCAATTTTATTTTGGGTGCAACTCCCTTAGTTTTAGAGATAATTGGGTAAAATCTTTTTGTATCACTAATTACCACAAGTTTTAATATCTTTCTAAAAACGGCGGCGGTACCGTTTCAATATTTTTAAAAGCATAGGAGAAGCACTGAATTTAAGATATACCTTGATTAACAAGAATTTGAAAGTCCCCGCAGGGTTGCTTGTAAGGGGAAAAATAAAATAAAAAATAACATGGTCTCAAATGATTCCTAATTGCCTAATTCTGTGAGAAATGCATTACAACTTTTTTTTGAGGCGGCGTAAAACGGCGGGAGCGGTGGTACCATCGCGGTTTTTTATTCAAAAATATTAAACAGACCGTCCTAAAAAGATTTTGTTTTAATATCTTAAAAGCACAGAAGAAGCACTGAATTTAAGATATACTTTGATAAACGAGAATTTGTAAGGGTAAACTTTTTTAAAACAAGGATGACAACATCCCTATGTAGCAAAGCACAAAAAATCATAGATAGGAATGCGTACAAGTAGATTTAAAGGGTATTTATTTAAATCAAGAATAGATTTATTGGATAAAATAAACACGAAACCTTATTTTATTTTGTATGATGACGATGGTCAAAGTAAATTACATTAAAGATGCACATAACAATGGGAAAAATTATTTTGATATTGATATCCCAAAAAAGTTTTAAAATTAGATAAAAAAACAAAGATATGGGGAAATATGTAAAACATATAAAAATAGCCAAAAACCTGATAAAAGGCAGTCTGGCCGGTATGGTTGTTTTCTTAAAACGACAGAAAATTTAATTTTTATATCCTTAACTTAAAAAATTTCAAAAATCGGACCATATACACTGAAGATATGGAGAAAAATGTTAAAAATATAAAAATAGCCTAAAACCTGCTAAAGAGGCAGTCTGGCCATCATGGTTGTTTTCTTTAAAAGACTGGAAATTTAATATTGATATCTATAACTGAAAAATTTTTGTAAATCGTACCATAAACACTGAAGACTTGGAGAAAAATGTGAAAAATTTAAAAATAGCCTAAAACCTGCTAACACGGCAGTCTGGCCGTCATGGTTGTTTTCTTTAAAAGACAGGAAATTTAATTTTGATATCTATTAACTGAAAAAATTTAGAAAATCGGATTATAAACACTGAAGATATGGAGAAAAAAATGTAAAACATATAAAAATAGCCTAAAACCTGCTAAAAAGCAGTCCGACCGCCAATGATGTTTTATAGTCAATTGTGCTCCTTAATGATGGAAATGTTGTCAAAAAATTTCAGCATTCTATCTTTTATAGGAGCTGAGTAAATTCCATTTCCCCCACAGCGTTACGGACGGACTGACGGACAAAGTGAATTATAGAGTAGCTTTGCTACTAAAAATAACATGGTCTGAAATGATTGACACAACCAAAAAGATTTTACCCCATCATCTCTAAAACTAAGGAAGTAGCACCCAAAATAAAATTGCTGGTATGTCGTGGCTGGCACCAGTTACCACATTTTACCCCCCCCCCCCCTCTGTTGTTAAAAAAGTTAAAAGTAACATGTTTAAAATGGTCTTACGGACATTCTAGTAATGATTACAGAGTTGCTACGCTTTCTAAATCGTATCTAATTACTACAGGAACCACCATGCAAAGTTTGGAATCAAAAGGAAAGTTTTAATCTGTTTAAACTTACAGGAGGTAACTGTCCATTATGTACGGAAGATGTACTGACAGATGGACCAGTTCAAATTATAGAAAAGGCTTCGCTTATAATAAATTATATCAAAAATTGCAAAATACATACTAAACTATATTTTATTTTTTGAAATAATAAAAGTTGAAACTAAACATGTAAACAAAATCTTAATTATGCAATGAAAATCAAGACAAAAAATTATAGTATTTCAACAGTTATAGTTGTGAGGTGAATCTTTAAATCATTGTGATGGTGCGCTAAATCGGGGCGCGCCGAATTTTAGCCAATCATAGCGCGGCATATCATATAATGCTGAGCTGTGATTGGCTGAAATTCGGCGCGCCCCGATTTAGCGCACCATCAAAATTATTTAATGATTCAGCTGTGGAAAATACTTTGAAAGTATTTTTTTATAGTAAGTCTTATTAAATTAATTAATTACATGCCTGATTTGAATTAAACTTTGATAACAATACTAATGATAAACTAATCCAGTGGTGTGCATTAGGGAATGAAGAGGAATGTCAACACCCCCCTTAAAATAAGAATCAGAAAACCTGCCTTACCATTTTTTCATTCCCTTTTTTTCAAACCCCCCCTTGTGAATGTATGTGCACGCCACTGAATTAATCATTTTGCTTAAATATTTATCTGTGGTTCAACACTAGAACTTTAACCTTTTTTCTAATGGCTGTTACAAAATAAGAAACATAAGAAGGTATGTAAAAAGGTATTGCATCGTATTAAATAAAGCTTTCCGCGGATGTAAAAAATTAGTTTTTAATCTTATGATTGTACATTTTTATATTCGTAGAAAACTGGATATAATACAATGTTTTACATAATTAATCGGATATTTTTCAGTTTCCAATCAAAACTGGAATAAAATATTTTTCTTTTCTTCTATGCTTAGAACTTATGCACTTAGATTGGGGTTTCTCGTCATCAAACCTTCTTGTTCTGCCACAAACCACCGCTGTTCATCATACCACTTAATCCATTTCTTCACTTCTACCTAAAATATTAATTTATTGAAGTAATCGACAGATACCTAATTAATCTTGTATCTGAGGAAATAAGACAATGGACGATAAATTCCTCTAATCATAGTAAACAAAATTACCCTTTATGTAGATTAAAAATGTTTATACTACTAGTTTCTACCAAAATTTCTAATAAAGCAAATCTGATGACATTTTAATTAAAAATAAGGATGACAACATCCATAAAAGCGAAGCTCTGAAACAGTAGGAAAAACGGACATAAACACTTGTATAGTGTCAGAACTGAATAATCAGAATATAAATTTAAATAGTCGATTGAAGTTAATTTGTTAAAAAAACTGCTTGATACAGAATAATGTTTATGAACATACTTACAAGTCTTAAACTTGATTATAGAGTTGTTTCGCTTGTAATATTGTACTTTGTTGTTCCAGAAATCAGTATGCCAAAAATCAGATCAATCGGATTATTAGATCACATAAAAATTTGTTGTTAAAAAAGTAAAAAAAATCAACATGTTTGAAATGGATGTACAGACATTTTGGTTATGATTATAGATTGCTACGTTTTCTAAATTGTACTTAACTACCACCGGAATCATCAAGCAAAGTTTGAAATAGATAGGACAATTCTAACATGCCTAAATTGACGAAAAAGTTATCTGTCCTGGACGGACAGACCAACCCTAATAATAGAAAAGCTTCGCTTTTAAAAATATATGAACAGTATTATGTGTATCTGTGTGTATCAAACAGAATGCGTTGAGACTGTTATTTTGCCCAGTCACAAACTCAAAAGGGGACTTGCACGAATGAGACCTAGTAATTCTAGACACCTTCCAGCATTGATCTTTGGTATTTTTTAGTGAATATACTAGGTTTATGTCTAATATTTGGTTTATTGTCCATGGTTTTATATGATTTTTTAAAAATGTTAAGCATTTTTGGTGCAATAATGCTTTGTTGAGTTTAAAGGACAAAATAAAAAAAACACGGCAAAATTCATATAATGCTGTAAATTACAAACGTACATTAATTATACTGTTTACAATAATACAAGTTACAAACCCTTATTATAAATAGGTATAAATTTTTCTCTTGAAATACCTAATACTTATGTGTTGAAGCTTTTGAAACAACAGTTTGAACAACAAAATATTTGATGAGATTTTATCAAAAAATGCTTATAGTTTCAAAGTGACAAAGTTTTTTCATATAAAAACATGAAAAAAAACCTAATTTTTAGTCAATAATCCAAATATTAATCATAAACCTAGTAAAATTCACTGAAAAATACTAAGAATCAATGCTGAAAGGTGCTTAGAATCACTTATTCTAATCCGTGCATAGTCCCCTTTAGGAGTAGCTGTGCTATTAAAAATGACTTACCTTGGAGGATGTTAATTCCAACGCAACTGCAAGGCTTTCTCATTAGACCCTCATTTCTTGTTACTAAAACAACACAATAATTTAAAAACCAATTGTGAGTAAAAATCTTAATGATAATATTAATCCTCCCAAAATCTTATTGTAAATTTTGCTAAAATAATAGGAGGAAAAGTAAGAGTTCACAAATACTAAGTAACCATAGAGTTATGTGATTAAGATTTGAAAACAGGATTAGAACGCTGAAATTAAGCATTTTTTTATTTACTATGTCTCAATAAAATTTTTATTCTGTTTATAGGAACCATTTTAAACATCTTTAGTTATGAAGCAGAGTTTTGTCCAGATTTGAACCTATCACCTTCGCGACAATGAGCAGGTGTGCTACGTGTTACGGCCACAGGTTCAATAGTGATATATGAATATAGACAGACTTACAGTTTTGAAAGAAAAAATAATGTCTAACCTTTCCGAATTGGACTTAGTATTTGACATACGAGGCGCACAATCTTTTTTATTAATCTGTTATATCAATTTTAAGATTATTTGAACAGTATTCCGTCTTATGGTGTGGTAAAGCGATAACAAAAAAGTGTTGGTTAAGTTTTTCTCTGTCTTAATGCATCCTTGAGCTTGCGAGAAAATTAGGAAATTTTGCTTGGAAGGGGTATACTTGTTGATCGCGGGGGATGGGATGGAGGGGCAGAAAGAGGCATTTTTAATCATGCGTTATAATATTACCTTAATAAACATATTATTTTCTTCCTGTCTACGTTTCAAGTTTCATTACTGGGCATGGATTTTCTTTGTCTGAATGAAATTAAAAATTGAAAAGGTAATAAGTATAAAGTGCAAAAAAAGATTTTAGATCAAAAACTTATAAAAGACAAGGAAAGTTGATTTAATTTTTGACCCCCTTTTCCGGATTCCATAAATACACACTATTAGTATTTGTTTCACCTATAGACAATACAAACGGACTGACAGACCATATGATAAATAAAGTAGATATTTGTCAAAGGAAAATCTTTAACCAAAAAAATCAGCCATTTATTTGGAATGACAGTTGAAATAATAAATTTTTTCAATATAAATCAAATGGCAAGAGAATTATGAACAGACTGACAGACCAAATAAGATACAGAGAAAATCATATGTTCATCGTTAAAGCAGACATCAAAAAGAAAAGTTAGCAGTCGAGTAAATAAAATTTTTCATAAAAAAATAATGAAGGGCCAAGAATTACTGATGGACTAACAGACCATGTTACTTATAAACTGAAAACTCATTGTTATAGGGAATATTCACGTAAGTTTTAGACGCCAATCTTAAATAGCAGCTATGATATTTACATTTCGCACACATCTTTTCTCACAGACGGACCGGACGGACAAACATGAAATACCAAGTAGCTTCGCTTCAGAAAAAAGACGGATCATGGAAAGAAAACGAAGTTGCGGGTTTCGTCATATTTTCACAGTAGCCTTTCTAATATTTCTAGCCCCTGCGGGGGGCTCTAGCCCTGCATCGTATATTTTCTAACCCTGCAGGGCAATCATCAACATTTACTTAACCTAACCTAACCTAAAATAACCTTTCAAAAGCTACTGAAAAAACGATGAAACCCAACAACTTCGATTTCTTTCCATGACCCAAAAAGATTAATTATTTCAACCTACCTCTAAATACTCTGAAGATAAACGCATTGATTTATTCATTCTATAAAACTCTGTAATATTTTGATATTGTTAGTGCAGAATCTAAATAGGTCATCCTATTTTAAAAAGTAGTAAGGGTTTCTTGTCTGAAGTTTAAGAACTCAAGAACTGTTCAACCGATTGGGTTCACTATTTTAGGTAAGCTTCACATGGGTCCTATGATAGTTTTGGGCAATTTTATTTTAGGATTGAAGTCTTGGAAAGTTTTAAGCTATTTTTCTAGACCCCTATATGCTAGGGGGTATAGCCGCTAGTGTTAATTTAAAACATTAGGTATGTGCCACCTACAACACCAAATTGTTTTTCTTCTTTAAAGATTTTTGATAAATCTTTCATCGTAATGAATATGTATATTGACTATTGCCGAGAGAGCATAGTTGCCAGATTTTTTTCAGATGTAAGTGTACTAAATAGGTTTACATTTTGGGGGGGAAAGAGAAAAAGGAGAGGAGGAATCGAAATAAAGGGAAAGTGGTTTAAGGGGGGGGGGGGTTGCTAAACTATCTTAAAATAAGAATTACACTAGCGGGTACGCCCTTAGTGGCCTCTAGAGGCACTTGAGGGAGGGGGGTGTCGGCATCCCCCCCCCCACCTTTCAATTGTAATTGTGAAAAGAAAAATTTTTTTATGGGGGGGGATTTTATTAGGGGTTAATTCTATCAGGAGGGTGGTAATACCTTCCCCGAATATAGTAACAAACCTTCCAAAACCTATAAGCAGCTACAAAATGTAAAGGAGAACCATAACAGTTCAGTAGTTAGCGAGATCCTTCAGTACACAGACTGATATCCTTTTACTTTTAAGGATATTAAAGAAGTACCTTGCTTTCCCTCTATTTACATTTGTCAAAAATTAGGTCAAAAAAGCGTAACTTACGCGCAAACAGGGTACATATGGCACCGCTACGAGAGAGACCTGATATATAAGACAACAGTGACAAAAATAAAGATATTTTCACTCCCCATTAACTTATTTAAACTCCTCGTAAAGTATATATCCTCCTCTCCTACTCACCATATCTTCCATATCTAACTTAACTTAATAATTGGTAAAAAATAAATTCATAAGAAAATTTTTACCTATTCAAAAATATTCAAAAACTAAAGAAATTGTTAATGGAGATGCTTCGCTTAAAACATTGTACCTACTGCGGCTTTGCATGTAAGAAATTGAATTATAAAACTACCATTATATAAAAGTTTGCTATCCTCTCCCTCCCTATTATAGCAACCCAGTAATTTTCAAGTAGAAATATTACTTTTAACTTAGTTATCTATTAATTAAAATAAAATTACTTTATCACAATTTTAAAAATGTTGAAAATATCTGTAATGTTTACGACGCCATATTGATATGAAACTGTCTGCTTTTCTGTAAATATTATCGTGCTTTTTTTTTAGATATTCTTTGTATAATATTAAAGTCGACGAAATTAAATATCAAATAAGTCTTTTTGTTAAAAAATAACCTTTGGAGTTTTTAAAAAATAATTATATTTTTGTTTTAATTCGTCGACATATTTTTATTAGTTAAAAAACTACAGCTTCAGATACACATCACCACCTAGCGTGAAAGTAGGGATTTTAACAGTTATTGCAAAACTCTATCAATTTGATGAAAAAATAATGAATTCTTTCTCGGTTATACCTGAAAATTATAACTCAAATGCTAAACAAAATATGTATGGTTACTGGCAACCTAAAAATATGACAAAGATGGGATTTTAATTTTGCTTCTCGGCAACGTAGTTAATTTTTAAAAATTTTCATAGAAGCATTGATTTTCTTTCAAAAATTTCATGTAACACAAAATGCCGTTTTAGAAGGTCTGTAACTTTTTTGTTATTGAAGCTTGAGGCTTCAAATTTTGTGTATGGGGTCTACTTGTGGCAGTCTTTCAACAGTTAGAGCGCTGTATTTCTTGCAGGCTTCCTTTAATTTTTTTCCTTGAATTGAAGCTTAAGCTTAGTGGTATTATATTTATAATGGCATTGCAACACTACTGACTCACAAATTAAAATTATATAGAAGCTTTAAAATTTAAATAGATTAGATTTGCTTCCTAATTTTCGATTTTATCTCAAAAAAAATGTCTTTATATAATCTTGAAAAAAAATATTTCATCTGAGTAAATACTATTTGCCTTAAATATTATTGATAATATTGCATCCTTTACTAGTTGATAACAATACATTTTTTCTTCGGATTAGGCATTTTTCCTTCGGATGAAACATTTTTTTAGCTTGGCAATATTTAGAATAAATTATTATCTATTACTATTGAACATTGTCTTTAGAAATTTATACATATGTTTTTGGTGTTAATTTGATTATTATTTTAGCTCTGCCGAAAATCTCGTATGTGAAATCAATTGATGTGTACCTGGCTGCTTGTTTCTTTATGGTCTTTGCTTCACTTATAGGTAGGTCATGTGACTAGTTATAATTGATGTGTACCTGGCTGTTTGTTTCTTTATGGTCTTTGCTTCACTTATAGGTAGGTCATGTGACTAGTTATAATTGATGTGTACCTGGCTGCTTGTTTCTTTATGGTCTTTGCTTCATTTATAGGTAGGTCATTTGACTAGTTATAATTGATGTGTACCTGGCTGCTTGTTTCTTTATGGTCTTTGCTTCACTTATAGGTAGGTCATGTGACTAGTTATAATTGATATGTACCTGGCTGCTTGTTTCTTTATGGTCTTTGCTTCACTTATAGGTAGGTCATGTGACTAGTTATAATTGATGTGTACCTGGCTGCTTGTTTCTTTATGGTCTTTGCTTCACTTATAGGTAGGTCATGTGACTAGTTATAATTGATGTGTACCTGGCTGCTTATTTCTATATGGTCTTTGCTTCACTTATAGGTAGGTCATGTGACTAGTTATAATTGTTGTGTACCTGGCTGTTTGTTTCTTTATGTTCTTTGCTTCACTTATAGGTAGGTCATGTGACTAGTTATAATTGATGTGTACCTGGCTGTTTGTTTCTTTATGGTCTTTGCTTCACTTATAGGTAGGTCATGTGACTAGTTATAATTGATGTGTACCTGGCTGCTTGTTTCTTTATGGTCTTTGCTTCACTTATAGGTAGGTCATGTGACTAGTTATAATTGATGTGTACCTGGCTGTTTGTTTCTTTATGTTCTTTGCTTCACTTATAGGTAGGTCATGTGACTAGTTATAATTGATGTGTACCTGGCTGTTTGTTTCTTTATGGTCTTTGCTTCACTTATAGGTAGGTCATGTGACTAGTTATAATTGATGTGTACCTGGCTGCTTGTTTCTTTATGGTCTTTGCTTCACTTATAGGTAGGTCATGTGACTAGTTATAATTGATGTGTACCTGGCTGTTTGTTTCTTTATGGTCTTTGCTTCACTTATAGGTAGGTCATGTGACTAGTTATAATTGATGTGTACCTGGCTATTTGTTTCTTTATGGTCTTTGCTTCACTTATAGGTAGGTCATGTGACTAGTTATAATTGATGTGTACCTGGCTGTTTGTTTCTTTATGGTCTTTGCTTCACTTATAGGTAGGTCATGTGACTAGTTATAATTGATGTGTACCTGGCTGTTTGTTTCTTTATGGTCTTTGCTTCACTTATAGGTAGGTCATGTGACTAGTTATAATTGAGGTGTACCAGGCTATTTGTTTCTTTATGGTCTTTGCTTCACTTATAGGTAGGTCATGTGACTAGTTATAATTGATGTGTACCTGGCTGTTTGTTTCTTTATGGTCTTTGCTTCACTTATAGGTAGGTCATGTGACTAGTTATAATTGATGTGTACCTGGCTATTTGTTTCTTTATGGTCTTTGCTTCACTTATAGGTAGGTCATGTGACTAGTTATAATTGATGTGTACCTGGCTGCTTGTTTCTTTATGGTCTTTGCTTCACTTATAGGTAGGTCATGTGACTAGTTATAATTGATGTGTACCTGGCTGTTTGTTTCTTTATGGTCTTTGCTTCACTTATAGGTAGGTCATGTGACTAGTTATAATTGATGTGTACCTGGCTATTTGTTTCTTTATGGTCTTTGCTTCACTTATAGGTAGGTCATGTGACTAGTTATAATTGATGTGTACCTGGCTGTTTGTTTCTTTATGGTCTTTGCTTCACTTATAGGTAGGTCATGTGACTAGTTATAATTGATGTGTACCTGGCTGTTTGTTTCTTTATGGTCTTTGCTTCACTTATAGGTAGGTCATGTGACTAGTTATAATTGATGTGTACCAGGCTATTTGTTTCTTTATGGTCTTTGCTTCACTTATAGGTAGGTCATGTGACTAGTTATAATTGATGTGTACCTGGCTGTTTGTTTCTTTATGGTCTTTGCTTCACTTATAGGTAGGTCATGTGACTAGTTATAATTGATGTGTACCTGGCTATTTGTTTCTTTATGGTCTTTGCTTCACTTATAGGTAGGTCATGTGACTAGTTATAATTGATGTGTACCTGGCTGTTTGTTTCTTTATGGTCTTTGCTTCACTTATAGGTAGGTCATGTGACTAGTTATAATTGATGTGTACCTGGCTATTTGTTTCTTTATGGTCTTTGCTTCACTTATAGGTAGGTCATGTGACTAGTTATAATTGATGTGTACCTGGCTGCTTGTTTCTTTATGGTCTTTGCTTCACTTATAGGTAGGTCATGTGACTAGTTATAATTGATGTGTACCTGGCTGTTTGTTTCTTTATGGTCTTTGCTTCACTTATAGGTAGGTCATGTGACTAGTTATAATTGATGTGTACCTGGCTATTTGTTTCTTTATGGTCTTTGCTTCACTTATAGGTAGGTCATGTGACTAGTTATAATTGATGTGTACCTGGCTGTTTGTTTCTTTATGGTCTTTGCTTCACTTATAGGTAGGTCATGTGACTAGTTATAATTGATGTGTACCTGGCTGTTTGTTTCTTTATGGTCTTTGCTTCACTTATAGGTAGGTCATGTGACTAGTTATAATTGATGTGTACCAGGCTATTTGTTTCTTTATGGTCTTTGCTTCACTTATAGGTAGGTCATGTGACTAGTTATAATTGATGTGTACCTGGCTGTTTGTTTCTTTATGGTCTTTGCTTCACTTATAGGTAGGTCATGTGACTAGTTATAATTGATGTGTACCTGGCTATTTGTTTCTTTATGGTCTTTGCTTCACTTATAGGTAGGTCATGTGACTAGTTATAATTGATGTGTACCTGGCTGTTTGTTTCTTTATGGTCTTTGCTTCACTTATAGGTAGGTCATGTGACTAGTTATAATTGATGTGTACCTGGCTGCTTGTTTCTTTATGGTCAGATAGGTGAGTCACGAGGCTTGTTATCGAGAACACTACGATGTTTTCATGTAGAAAAATGAACATCAACCTTAGAAGGGTAATGTAGTTTTAATCGGACACACAGAAAACTGTCCCGAATTTGTATTAATTTTGAGGAACAAGACTCCAGTTACGTCATATTTTTCTTTCCCGAAAAAGGGAAGGGGGAAAGAAAAAAAAGGAAGGGGGAAGATAAAAGAGATGGGGGAAAAGGGGGTTTTCCCCATCTCTTTTGAAGAGATTTTCTTCCCCACTTCCCTTTTTCGGGAAAGAAAAATATGACGTCACTGGAGTCTTGTTCCTCAAAATTAATACAAATTCGGGACAGTTTTCTGTGTGTCTTTTAATCGTAATGAATAAATAATCATCAAAACAAGAATAAGCAAATTATTTGAAGTTTTTCCTCAAATTCCGAAACCCCTCCGGCCCTTTATTTTTAGATAATTTAAAAACTTTAGGTCAGGTTGATGCATAGGTATAACACAATCCCACCTTATTTATTTTTAGTTGAAAAATAGATGGAAAGGAGGGGGTAAAGGTTTAGTCGACGGGAACTTTGAGGGAAAGTACAATTTTTTTCTCAATATTTTTTTGTTTACTTAAAAAAAGGGCTAATAACGTAATATAATAAATACATGTATGTTTTTTTAATCAGCGCAGAATAATGCAATATTCAAACATTTTAAAAGATATATCTGGAAATTGAATGATAAATTGTGTAAAGTTTTTGAATAAATCTCTTTAAATCAACACTTTATGTACATAAATCAACTTTCTTCACTTTTTTTTCATGAAAATTTAAAATTTTAGAATATGCAAGTGTTGGCTATATGGCCAAGAGAATACAAATGCGGAAAAACCGGTTTCTGGCCATTCAAAAGATGGCCGAACAGAAAAAGAACGAGGCAATCCATTCTAGCAATGCGAACATACACGAGGCTGTCGCTAATGACCAGAATCAACCCAAGCAAACTGTAAGTATATAAATATTTAGTAGCACAGCCAAACTATAATTAAGTACCCACGTTTTTCTCTTTTACTATTTATAATGCTAGCGGATATGTCCCTAGCATCTAGGGGTTCTATTTTCAAAGGGATATGGTTATGCTTAAGCTAAAAACAGGCGCAACTCTTGTAGTAGTGTAAAGATTTAGTTCAAAATATATTTTTTTTATAAAAGGTCTAAATTACTTTGGTTGTAGTTCCATGGATGCTTTCTATTGGGGCTTTGTTAATTTGAAAAGCTTGAAAATGCTGTTTAATTATAATATTAAAAAAAGTAAAATTCATCAATTTCCCATTCCAAATTAAAAATTTATTTTTACTTTAATCAAACTTATTTTTAGGAAATCCGAATGAATATGCACATGCGGACACCTGGTGGTATGATTCGTGGCGGTGGCCAGGGGGGACCTCATGTCGGCTTCAGCACCGGCCCCAGCAGCCGACTTCTGCCCAACAACCATAGTGGCGGTCCTGGCGGCGGTGGCGGGCCTCACATGCGGCCGCCCGAGGAGCTACTGCTGCACCAAGCCCCGCCTTTGTTACAGTGCAAAAAGAATCTGCAAAAAATGGGCGGGATATCGCCGTCGGACATTGACAAATACAGTAGGATTCTTTTTCCTGTCAGTTTCACGTGTTTCAACCTGATGTACTGGATTATCTACCTAAACATATCCGAGGAGATAGTGCCCGACCTTGTTCTGCTGGGCTCCAGCTGAAGACTGACCCGTAGGCTGCGGCGTAGCCGCCGTAGAACGCAGCAATTATTCAGTTTAGAAATATTTAGGGCAGGCCACACATCTCCGCAATCATTTGGGTTGAAACCAATATTTATGCACACATATAAATTCAATAATGTATGCGTGTATTGAATCAAAAGTGCTATAGTTAAAAAAAATAAAAACTCTGACTACTAAAGATAATTAGCTTTGTGATATAGCCATTATTTTGGAGTTGCTGCACTTGTAATATAATGTATAAGTGATATAATAGTTCTTACTAGAGGATAAGCTGTGTAAGAGCTCCAGAATGGTTCATCTCACAGGGTTGAGTATCTAGCAAGCTGTACACCCTGTACAGTTACATTTTCATACAATTATTCATCACATACAGCCAACACATTTTTACAGGTAAAAAATATTGTTTTAGTGTTAAAAACTACAGCAGGGCTCGACGGTCGCGACAAATCATCAAATTTAAACCCGTTTGGATGCTTTATATTTTTTTTAAAAAAAGAGGGATTATCATTTTTTTTCAGGTTTTGACTTCCAGCTGTTTTTGGAAATTGTAAAAGGTTAATTTCCCTAAAACTTGCAGGCGGCTGCTCAGCCCTGAATTATACAGCCCTGAATTCATCCCTTATATTAAATTTTTAAAAAGTTTAGGTAACCAAACTTAATTAGTGCTTTCTCTCAAAGTGAAAAAGGGTGAGGTAGGTTGTGCTAAAATTCCGTAAAGTTGTCAGTTTTTAGAGTTCTACTTCTATTTTAAATTCTTAAAACTCACACCTTTACGGAATTTTAGCACAACTTACCTCCCCCTTTATTACTGTCACCACGTTCATTTATTTTTTAAATGAGTTGAAAATAAGGAGGGTTTCAATACTTAGCCCCTGCTGGTCTACCTAGTATCAAATATAACCTAACCTTACCTGACACACAAAATAATACTGAAAACTAAAAACTACCCCTATGTTATTTTCAATTTATTTAAAAAATAAGGGGAGGCGTTTCTGTTCAAAATGAGGCACTTTATGGAAAAACATCACATATTCTTTTAGACTTATTGAATAATTTAAAAATGAAAAAATATAAGTAGGTGATCTACTGTCTCTTCTAGCGATAAAAAGGAATTACAAAACATTTTCTGAAACCCATAAATAGTTCCTTCGGCCATTTTATCTAAATTACACTGCCGAAACAGACACAAAACATTCACTAAAACAAAACAAAAACTTTTTACTTTTCCACTCTAAAGATTCTTCCTGTAGAAAGTTGTTGCGTCATGAATATTTCATTTTATATCAACTTTACATTCCTTTCTTTTGGCGTTTTGTTGAGATTTTTAAGTGTGTTAATTACATGAATATAAGGATAGGACAACAGGCATCATATTTCATCTTTTAAATATTACATGTAACATGCTCAAAACTAAATTTATCAAATAAATAGATTAGGGAGGAAGGAGACAATGGGCTGTTTATTAAACTAGTTTCAAAGTTTTATAATAACGTATTACTAATTGTAATCTACAGATGGACTAATTTTATGTATCATGATTGGAGATACACATAAATTTATCGACCATTGTCTTGTCCCTGAAATTTAATAATAAACATCGTTATGGCTTTTGATTATTATTTAATCCTTCATTTTACAAGTAATAGTTTTTCAATTACTTGACACATTCAATGTCTAAATATTTTTACAAATATGTGAAATCAATACATTTGAAATAAAAAAAATAAAAGGATTAGTTGAAATTGAAAATTTGCAGATCGTAGATTTATTAATGCAAAACTAATATTAAACGTTTTTTTCTGAATTTTTTTTTCTTTTCAGGTTTGTAAGAAATGTGGAGGCTTTTTTCACATCACATTATCACTCATCTCTCATTATTGTATCCAAAATTATCCTCAGACAAAAATCCGCCAATTCCGCAAAAGCATTTTTTTATGTTTGAAATATTTTTTTAGGGCACCTAGACAAAAATCATAGAAATACTTGTCATAAGACTTAAATATTGTTTTGTTTATAAAAGAAACACAATTCATATATGTATATTATTGCATAAAAAGCGGATTTTGTCGAATGAAAAGATAATCTAAAGCGCAGGTTAAATGTTATGTTGTTTCAAGTTAAAATAAAATTTATCAATTATGTTAAATGTTAAATTTGATATATGCAAGTTTTATATAAATACTTTTAACTGCTTCCTAGGTTTAATATAAAACTAATAATAATCATTTTTATTTACTATAAATCTAAGTTTTCTAAAAGAAGAAATGAAAAATGCTATCTCAAACAAATGGTGCAAAAGGTGGAGTGTTAAAAATATTAGCATCTTGTGGTTGATACTTTAATAAATATTTATCTATGTACAGTTATAAGCTTTTCCAAGCAACATTTAATCAAAAAAAGAAAGAAATTATTCTTAATTAAAAATATATAGGCCAGTTATAAGTTAGCTACACTGTGAGATATAAAACAAAACAAGTTTAGGATCTTCTGCAGTTCACGGTAAAATATTGCTGGTAACGAATATTGCAAAAAATCTATGAATTTTAAAGGCTGCTAACTGCCAAACAGCTGAACGTGCAGATCATGTCCGCACACTGTTTAAGGCGGCATAAAAAGCCTACAAATAATCTGGAATAGCCATAAATCAATAATGCATAATTTTCTCGCAGTGCAGAGAAATGCGCGAAAAAGACCTATTTTACGCGTTTTTTCTTCAGTGAAGCTTTCCCTATGCATCATTGGATCTTGGCTATTCCAGATTATTTGTAGGCCTTCTTATGCCGCTTAAAATGGTGTGCGGGTATGATCTGTACGTTCAGCCGTTTTGCAGCTAGCAGCCTTTTAAATTCATGGATTTTTGGCAATATTTGTTACCAGCAATATTTTACCGTGAACTGCAGTAGATCCGAAGTTTGACACTAAATTAAATACACTGTTGAATAGATATTTCAGTGTAGATTAATAGTCTTATATTTGTAACTAGTGGCTACGCCCATAGAAGCTTCTAATGGCACTTAAGTTGGGAGAATTAATGAAAAGTCAACCCTCTCTCCTATTTTCAATTTGAGTTTTAAGAAGAAAAAGTTTTTAAAAAAATATTTATTTATGGGGGTGGTCAATTTTTTCGTGGGTGTTGATACCCTCCCCTAAAATCGTTAAAAACATTCCCTGGACCTCTAAGAAGTTTCACTGTAAAGGAGAACCATATCGGTTTGGTGGTTAGCGAGATCCTTCGCTACAGACAAAAAAGCTTATTACGTTATATAAAAGGATATCTTTATTGTCTATTTTTATAAAGAATAAAACTTGTTTCTTCTTGCTCTATTATTTGTTTTACATAATAAATGAATTTTTCTTAATTTTTCTGATCACATTTTGTTTCTGAATATGAATATGTTTTTTGCATACATAAATGTCTAACTTTAATTATCTTTTTGATATAATGCATAAAATAAAAACTAAAGAGTCTAAACATGAGGATTAAATTATTAGATTATTAATCTACAAAGAAAACTTATCTAAAAGGGTTTTTGTTAAACTTATTTTGTTTTCTATCACGCAGTTCGAAGGGGGCACTTCTAGTCAAAATACATAGTTATTATATTTATTATAATAATTATTATATATTTTATTTGTAGTCATTAAATGTTAAAATCATTTAAAAATGTTTATTTAATGTTTTTGTTAAAAATAATTTATGTTTTCAGTAAAATCAAAGATATGTTACTCATATCTGAACAATTGTTAGTCAGTAAAATGCATTTAAAATGGTAAATTTATTTAAAACTAACAATAATTTGAAAAACTAGTAACATTATAAAATATGTTAGTAAAGGCTCAAAATTTAGGGAGCTAAGCTTTCATAGAATTATCATTGTTGTATTGTCATTAATTATTCCCCCATTTAATAATCATGTAACTTAATTTAGTGCATTTTTATTTAATGAAGTGTGCCCTTTTTAAAGCATGATAAGATTGTAAAGAATATTTTTGTCAATATAAGGACCAATACAACATAACAAAAGCTTTAAGTTGTTAGATATTTGAAAAATTTGCATGAAAAAATTATTTTGTTATGAAATTGACCAATTATTTGAGTTAAACCATTTGGTGTGAAACCGTGTGCTATGTTCTGTATATAAAAAAAATATTATCAAAAATGTTCAATGATAAAAACAATTTAATTTCTGATATAATATTTAAGTGAAACAGCTAGTATAGGAACTTATTTCAATTAAAAAATATCTAATTTGTTATTAAAGTTTAATTTGGCCATATTGTAAAACTAATATATGTGAATCTAATGTAAATGATATATAAATATAAATTATATATGAACAAAACTCAATATCTGCAGAAATATAAATGAATTATAAACATGGACTTTTTTATTTATCTATAATACAAAGTAGAACGATGTCTGTCTGTCCATCTGTCTGTACTCTTCAGGGAATATACCCTCTGGTTCTGTTGTGGTTTTAGGCTGTTTTCTCATGGGGTGGGACACGAACGATATGAACGAACGATTCTTTATAGGAAGCCGCTAGTCCTATTATATAAAACTAGCGGCTTCGCCCCTAGCCTCTAGGGGCTTTGCCACAAGAGATGACAACAACAAAAAATTCAAAAAAAAAATAAGAAGAATTAAAGAAATCTTCTACAAAAGAAATTTTCTACAAAAGAAATCTTCTACAAAAGAATTCTTCTTCAAAAGAATATTTCTACAAAAGAATTCTTCACCAAAAAAAAAAAAAAAAAAAAAAAAAAAAAAAAAAATGGGGGGGATTTTTTTGTTTTTGGGGGGGTTGGGGGTGTCCCACCCCCCAAGAAAATAGCTTAAAACCACCGCAGGACCAATAGGTATATACCCTGAAGAGTAGAATCCATTCGGTTCAGTGGTTACCGAGATCTTAAGCTTCAGACGGACAGACGGACAGACGGACAGACAGACGGACAGACATCGTTCTACTTTGTATTATAGATAGCAAGTTTATTTGTCTGTTGCGAAGGATCTCACTAATCGCTGAACCGATATGGTTCTCATTTCGAGCGAAGCCCCTTATAAGTCCACAAAAGGTTTTTAACTATTTTGGGGGAAGTATCTACACAGCACCAAAGAAGATCGTCCTCCATCCTTTATTGTCCCTAGAGGCTTCTAAGGGCGTAGCCGCTAGTTTCTATTATAACGTACTAGGTTGTCTAATTAATTATTCATACATCATATTGATTTTATTAAAGGATTTAACTTCAATAATTAAACTGTTTGTTGTTTTAAAATTACTATTTGAATCAAAATATTATATTACACATCTTTTTTGATAGTATCCAAAAATAACCCTTCCCCTAAATAAATTCCTCTATAAAATAGCCTGAAGGACAAAGCAAGCAATGGGAAAGATTCTATTTGAAATCTATTAGTGAACTAACTCGTCTAGCAGCCGAGAAAATTGCGTTTCTTTCGCACTATATCTTACAGATACACAGGTATATTCATTGACATTTGGAAATTAAAGGGTGTTAAAAAAACGATCGCTACACTTTTTAAAATATAAACCCTACTGTTTTGGTCAAAAACTAACAAAAAATTACCTAATTCATGTCTAAGCAATGCCAATTAGAAAACAATATTGAATTTGAATCTACTCACCTCTTTAGAGTATTACAACTCGAGACCTAGCCCTTGTGGAAAAATTTTTCTCTTCGTGGAGAGTGGGTATTTATTACAAATCAAGACATTTTTGTCTTTTTTTTAAATAGTGTTTTCTCATTGTCATTGCTTGGACATGAATTGGGTCATTTTTTGTTAGTTTTAGACCGAAACAGTCGCCAATAAAAAAAAATCACAAGCTTTGCTATGTTCAAAACTACATTAACTTAAAAATATAAATACTTATTTTCTTAATATTGGCAAGCTTTAAAAGGAAATGTTATTGCCCTTTGAAGCAAAATAGATTTCATAAAGAAAACATTGGTTATATTGGCAGGGTTCAAGCTTATTAATGGAAAGTTTATTGGCTAAACTACAAAGAAGTATTACGTAAGCAATTATCCATGGAAAAAAGATAATGTTTTTGAAGAAATAAAAACTGCGGTTATGAGTTATCAATTAAGCAAAAAATACAAATTCTTAAGGAAAAAAGGAAGTAACATTGAATTGTGCTCAAAGCGAAATTGAATGATTTCCTGTTTTTACTTTAAATCTCAGCAAAATCTAGAATGTAACAAGATAGTTTTTAATAAAATTATTCATCGGAAATGTGTGCAAAGTTGACCTCTACATTATTTATTATAAATATTATTATATAAATATGTAATTTAAAAAAAAAATAATAATTGTTAGTCCTTGAGCTGTCTTAACAAAATTAACTCATGAAAACATAATTTTGTGTATTTTTAAATTATTATTTCAGCTTAGTAAGGAAAACAATTTTTTAAAAGCTAAACTTTTCTATAATTAGGGTTGGCCAGTACGTCCTTCCGTCCAAAATGGATAGCCTTTTTCGTTAACTTAGGCATGTTAGAATTGTCCTATCGATTTCAAACTTTGAATGGTGATTCCATATGCCTAGGCTTAAGCAAAAATACAAAATGAAAAAGGACTTTGAAATTAATAACATTAATAAATCTTTATGATTTGAATATAAATTATTGAATTGTACTATTTGTATCTTGACTAATTATTTGAATGAAATTAAAACCAATAATAATTATTCTAGTGCTGAATTAAAGCCAATAATGGAAATCGTTACTAGTATGACCTCAAACCTAAATTTATGCATTTCAATTCATTTAGTTAAAACATAAATCGTTTAATCATAATTCTAAGGACAATTCTAAAATATCACAATAATTTATTTTCTTAGTATTATATAAAGAAATTGGTATTATCCTCTTAAGATTTTTTTTTCTCGATTTTAACAATTTTGAAACATCAACACCCCCCTCCCCCTCCTCCGACAGATCTATGAGACTCTGGCCGCGGCGCTCGGTCCTTTGGCCTGCCTAGCCGCAGCGATCGGTCCCCTAGCCTGCCTAGCCGTGGGCGCTCGGCCCCCTAGCCTATAACCTAACCTAACCTAAATTATGGTTTTTGACCAGAGTGATAGTTCTGTGTGGGAAGGTGGGGGAGGGGGTTGGGGATAAAAATTTCAAAATTGAAAAAAATTCTAATAACGCCAAGAATTAGATAAACCTTACAACCGGCCTTTTAACTTCGTTTCCTACAATTCTGTCCCCTATTCTAAATTTTGTATACGCCCTTAAAGAAACTAAGGTATAATATGAATGCATAACTTAAAGGTTTCAGACACATCGCGTGATATAGCTCATTATACTACGTAGATAAAATTCAATATAAACAAGGATGACAACATCCATAAGTAGCAAAGCTCAAAAAATATGAATAGACATCTGGGGAAAATGATCTATAGAGTATGTTATAAAAACTTCAATAATAAAAATCACGAAACCTTTTTAAATTCCACCCGTTTATCTTGAACAGGAGTTAAGAAAATCACAAAAACTTTAAAAACTAGGAATCGATCTAGCACCCCAACAAATAAGGGTACCGTAATAAAACTTGACTGAAATATGTAGAGTTTAAACTTATTCAATCCCTGAAATTTTCAGCTGTCTATATTGTATAGGGATCGAAAAAATCAAGAAAACCTAAAAATCTAGGAATCGATCTAGCACTCCAACCAATAAAGGCATTTTAATAAAACTTGATGGAAATATGTAGAATTTAAATTTATTTAATCCCTTAAAATTCCAGCCATTCATCTTGAACAGGAATTGAGAAAATTGCAAAAAAGTAAAAATCTAGGAATCGATCTAGCACCCCAATTATTAGACAGATGGACAAAACAATGTATAGATTAGATGCGCACATGTCATAGTAATCTTCACTAAAAATTTCAGCTGTCTATCTCTAATAGGAGCCGAGAAAATCACGTTTCCCCCATAGCGTTACTGACTGACTGACTGACTGACGGACAGACAAAATGAATTATAGAGTAGCTTCGCTACTAAAAAGAACAATGTTTCTTTAATAGAAAAGATATCCGGCTTCTGTTTTAAACTTTACCCCCCACCCCCTCCTCTTCTTTGAAGCGAATCTGCTAAATAATTGTGAATTACAGAAGGTATTTTTTATAAATCATTTTTGTTCAAATATTGAATCTAATTAAAGATTTGATCTATTTTTGCTGCATTTAAGTTTTCAATTTTTGGCAGATTTGTGAAACTGCGCTAGTTATGTTAAATATTGACCTTGTTGGCCTTATAAGAACTTGGTATTATAAAAGACCGTTTTTAATAATAGAATGATTAATATTTTAATAAATATTCTTTGAGTTTAACAATTTCCAAGCACTTATATAATTACATTAAAAGAGGATATGGACCAAGATAAGTTTTTTGGTAATAACGCAGCTACAACTTAACTATGAACTTATGCTAGTCTGTCTATGGTTTTTATAACTTTTTTGGATAGATATCAAAATACTTTAAACATAAGAGTTTGTTGTATAGTGGGCCACACAAAGATTGAGGCTCTACTTCGCATCATAATTGAGACGTTACCTACTCCTTACATGCCTGGCGCGTTTACACAGACCAGATATCCTTATAAGATCAACTCTTGCCGACGTATAATTACTAAACTTAAAAAGTCATGAAGTCACAACTCTCTATCTTACCTACAAAAAAATGACATTGAAAAAACCCGATCTTTAGGGGTTAAAAATTACGTCATACAGGCTTACAATTGGTCAATCAAAATGTATGCTGGCCTGCCATTGGTAATTTAGTCTGTGTATTGACCTATCATTGGTCATTTGTATTGTATGACGTCATTTTTATAGGCACGATAAAGAGCTTCAATTTACTTAACCTACTATCCCGTTTTGGGGCTTAGATGTGAATATACTCATCACTTGATTTTCCTTGTTGTTGATATAATTATAAAGAAAGTAAATTGTATCGTGCTGAGTTTAATTTGTCTCGTCACATTTCAAGGACAGGCATCACAAAATTATATACCATAAAGTTAAAAAAAAAGACAATCAATAAAATAAAAAATAAACCACCAATTTTGTTATTAAAACGGTAATTACGGTAATTTCTGTCCAACTAGAATTCTTATAAATAATGACAACGATAATTCAAATTTACAAAAAAAAATACTGGAAAGTAGTTTGGATGTAAAATTGTAAAAGTTATTTTCAAAACAATCACTTTAAGGAAACCGCCATACATTCTTCAGATTTCTGTTGTTTATACTACTATTTTATAAACTTTTATAAATTTACTTTATACACACATAAACCCAGACAAACAAGCAAACTCGGCTTCAGGTAATTTGAAGATTAAACCCATAAATAACTTGCTTCTAATTTGGCTTACAATCATTACACAGAGTAATCCTTTTAATTTCAAGTCTTATCTACAATTCTTATACTCCATATATGTGGCCTGATTGTTATGCCATGCGGACCAAGAGGAATACCATATTGTCTCTGGAGTCTAGTGTTTATTAAAAAACTTTTTAATTTTTAAAACTTTTTTCCCGGGATTCATGTATCAATTTAAGCGTCTTTTTTTATTTTAACAGCGAAGCTTTTCTATAATTAGGGTCGGTCCGTCCGTCCGTCCGTATCGGATAGCTTTTTTCGTTAATTTAAGCATTTTATAATTGTCCTATCGATTTCAAACTTTGCATGGTGATTCCTTTAGTAGTTGATTTAGAAACCGTAGCAACTCTATTATCATTACCAAAATGTCCGTACGTCCATTTTAAACATGTTGATTTTTTTTCTTTTTTAACAACAAATTTTTATGTGATCTAATCATCCGATTGATCTGATTTTTGGTATATTGATTCCTGGGACAACAAAGTATAATGTTATAAGCGAAGCAACTCTATAATCAAGTTCTAAAAATGTAAGTATGTCCATAAACATTATCCTGTATCAAGCAGTATTTCATCATATTTGTTTACATTTTTGCTTCGACTCTTATATATTTTTATTCTGATTATTCAGTTCTGACACTATCATTGGAGGAGCTACCGGCGAACTAGCCCGCTCATTGGCCGAAACAATTTCTACCGACAAGAAAGAAATCTCATTGGTCCAACGCACCAATTATCTTTAGGCTATTGGTTGATCAACAGAGATTAACTAACCCGCGCATTTCTTTAGTCCAGTTTTTACTTGACCACGCTCTAATACACATCTAATATTATATATTATTAAGTGTCGCTTGCTATATAAAATAAAATGCCGCCTCCAAAGGCTCTGCTTTCGCAGGACGCACTTCATCAGGTGCGGTCTTTTTTGCAAGAAGACATCAAGTCGGCTGTAAGCCAGGCTGTCAGTCAGTCAGTGCAAGCATTTGAGAAGCTACAAAAGGTAAGCAGCGACAATTTTAATAAAACATTTTTGAGCGAAATGCGCGGCCTCAAAGAGAGCATAGAAGCTCTGAACATAAAACATCGTGATGAAATGAATGATATTCAATCGATTATTGAAGGTGAAACATTGTCAACTGAACAACAAATTGCCATTCGAATAGTGTCTTTAATGAAGGATTTTCACAATTACATTGATAACGCATCGGCCCGCGAAAAGTGCCAAACAATGTTAAACGATTATGTCCTGTCCCAGCTAGCTCATAGAGAGCAACGTGACCGTCTTTGGTCTATTCGGGTAAACAATGTTCAATGTCCCTGGCTGGAAAAAACCCCGACAAGTCATGAAGTGTTTAATATAATTATCAAACCTGTTTTACAGGCCCAGAATCCGGAGAAGGACATACACTATGACAATACGATCGAATATAGTCATCCACTGAGCCAAAGGGTGAAGGGACCTAGAAACTACATCTTTCGCTTTTACTCAAGACATCTACTTTTCAGTTTCATGATAAACAAGCGAAGACATCTCCAATCCATCGATCAACGTGCCAGGGACAAGACACAGTGGTGTAGTAGCGCAGCAGTCTCATTTGACGGTAAGAAATTCATCAAGTGTTCGCACGATTTGGCAGACACAAACCGTAGTCTAATGACTTACTTGCACAGTTGCGGACTTGCGTCCAAAACTAAGCTGTCAGGCACTAGCGTGGCCTTTATGCCCGCAGACGGGCCACAGAAATGGGTAAAAGTACTCAACAGCATGGCCAGATCACATATAGGCCTGATTACCCCGCTACCGCCACTGAAGGACATTATTGAGACAGACAACCTAATCGTTAAATTCATGCGAGAAAACGGCCAGTCTAACAAAGATGTCTTTTTTAAAGGTTTCGAGTCAGAGATTAAATCTCTACTCCAGGACCTGAAAGCCAACAAGCTGCCCAGTATCCAGATAGAGAGGGACAATGAGGATCAACCTACCATGGATCCTATCGGCGTTACTAACGCTGACACCGCCGAATTTCCTGCCCTCCCAGACAGCGGTGCCGCGGTTCCAGCACCATCCAAGTCCAGGACAGCCCCGGCCTCAGGTACAGCAACGGCTGCTACTGCTCCCACAGGTACGACAACATCAACAACGACCACAGTTTCGACAAGGTCTACAGCCACCAAAATCTAAACAGTCTACCAAAGACTCCAGGATTCCTAATATTAGCATTGAAAATATTGTTGTAATGCTACTGGTATACATATTATACAAATTTCACATGTAATTTTACATGTAACACAACTAACACAATTATACGCTTGGCCGTTTTTATACAATTATTCTTATTGTGTTAATTTTCCATATATTATTATTAAATAATCTGTCAATGCCGTAAACTAATAAAAAAAGACTGATTAAGTAAGATTAAGTAAGTAAATTATTACGTGAGCATTCTTTTTCTCTTCTAATCTTCAGCCATTAATCATATTTAATTTTTCTTTAATTTTTTCTCTAATTTTTCTCTCTAATTAATCTCTAAATCTTCTCTAACTAATGGGGTGGGGGGGGGGGGGGGGGGAAAAAAAGACTCGTAGAGACATATCACGATTATTATTTATGTTTTTTTTAGTGGAACACATGCCAAGAGATGCTGCCTGCATAGTCGGAACCAAAGCTGAAGCTGCTCCCCCGTGTCCTTGGCCTCCAGACGCATCCATAAGCAACGGGTTCTAGTCAGGTAGATGATATTGAGGGGCTTAATGGGAATATCAACTATGATCTCTGTAGTATTCTCTACGATGATACATTTAGAGAGTACTCTAGTGACTTTAACATAAAGTGTGACTATATTGATATAGATTCTCTTTTTAATAAATTCAAGTCTTCAAGTAATCAATTATTTAAAATATTTTCTATAAATATTCAGAGTTTAAACAGTAAAGTCCAACAGCTAAGGAACTTAATTGACAAGGCTTCGTTAGAAGGGATGGGCCCGTCGATTATATCCCTGCAGGAGATATGGTTGTCGGAGGAGTCAAACACAGATAGTCTAAAATTAAATAATTATAACTTTATCTCTGCCCCACGACCGGAAGGGAGGGGGGGAGGGGTTGGGTTATATGTAGATAACAAATATCAAACTAAAGTTTTATTCAAGAATTTTTTTATACCACACATATTTGAGACTATGTGTGTTAAGATTTCATTTGGCAACTTTAAAGCCCTAATTGTAAATGTTTATAGGCCCCCACATAAAAACCCAGAGGATCTTGAAACTTTTTTTAATGTTCTTGCTGACTTTCTGGACGTTATTGGCGATTGTAATCTTCCAACATTCTTTATGGGCGACTTTAATCTTAATTTGTTCACATCCTATGACGTTTTAGGTCCTGCCTCTCGTTTTCTCAATATCATGATAAGTAGCGGCTATTTATCTCTAACATTAAGAGCAACCAGAATCCAAAATTTTTCATTTTCCCTTATTGATTCGATCTTCTGTAGGGATTTTCTAGACAACTTTGTAGATTCTAATGTAGTTGTAACAGATCTATCTGACCATCTTGTACTTAGTAGTTCATTTTCTCATATCATTCCTAAACCTGCAAAAAGACCACAATATTTTGAAAAAAGATTCCTGGAGGAAGCAAACATTGATAATTTAAACCATGAACTATCATTACAAGATTGGGAAGAAGTTCTTAGCACGGAGGATGTTGATTTAGCCTATGCGAAATTCTTTTCTGTGTTTATTTCTTTGTACAACAGCTGTTGTCCAAAGGAAAAAATACGCAATAACCGTCGCACTATGCCACAGTCGCCGTGGATGAATCAACATCTTCTGCTGTGTAATTGTTTCCGAGATAAGTTGTATAGAAAAGCCTTAAATAGACCAACAGAAGAAAATTGGGATAACTATAGCCGCTACCGCAATAACTACCAGAGAGCATGCAGGGAAAAAAAACGTTTACACTATCAATCTGAACTTGAAAAAGCGGGTAAAAATGGTCGACAGATATGGCAAGTTTTGAGGGAAGTGATGGGTAAATCTAGATTTCAAAATGAGATAGAATATTTGGAAATTGATGGGAAAAAAATCCCAAACAAAAAAGACATTGCAAATTCCTTTAACCAGCATTTTGCAAAATTAGGTGAGAATCTCACCCCTGAAATACCCAACACTTCCAAAGATTTTCATGATTACTTACCCCCCCCAATAAATGATAGTGTATTCGTTCCTCCCCTGGATGAACTCCAGGTATTTAATGCGATAACGAGTTGCATACCTAAGACTGCAAAGGATGTGAATGATATATCATGCAAACTTTTGGTCCAATGCGCCGCCAACATCTGTAAGCCGCTTACCCATATATATAATCTTAGTTTTTCAAAGGGAATTTTTCCCTCAGAAATGAAAATAAGCAAAAATGTCGTTGTTTACAAATCAGGGCCAGTAAGTAGCTTAGAGGCATGGAGGGGGGTTTCAATTATCAATACGTTCAGCAAACCCTTAGAAAAGATTATGTATAGGACACTATATACCTTCCTGGATGAAAGATCTTTTTTTTCCCCACGGCAGTTTGGTTTCAGACCTAATATCTCCACGGCACATAATGTTCTTGATCTTGTCAATCGTATCACGGCCGCACTTTCTGAAAAGAAAGTGTGCGCCGGGATATTAATAGATATAAAAAAATGTTTTGACTTAGTTGATCGTACAATTTTATTGAAAAAACTTGAGCATTATGGCTGCCGTGGAGTGGTCTTGAGATGGTTTGAGAGTTACTTTGAGGGTAGGGCTCAACAGGTGGCTTTTGGGGGAGAATTTTCTGATATTCTTTATATTGTTATAGGTGTTCTCCAGGGCTCGACACTTGGCGTATTACTCTTCCTCCTCATGGTAAATGATCTAGACTCTGCCACTAGGGATGCACTTCTGAGCTTATTTGCAGATGACACTTTTGTGTTGATAACTGCAAATAATGTACAGGAACTGTTTAATAAGATTGAAACTACTCTTCCCCAGATCACAGATTGGTATAATAGCAATCGTTTAATTATTAACAGCAAAAAAACCAAGGTAGTTTTATTTCAATCACCAAAGCAAAACTTTACAGAAGAGGAAAGGAATCTTATTGCTCAGTTCCCAGTATATATTAACACAAATCATGAAGG
The DNA here is from genome assembly GCF_053477335.1 of Acartia tonsa. Taxonomy (NCBI): domain Eukaryota; kingdom Metazoa; phylum Arthropoda; class Copepoda; order Calanoida; family Acartiidae; genus Acartia; species Acartia tonsa. The sequence continues at coordinate 50,439,301 of NC_137264.1, forward strand.
AGAAAACCTTCCAGAAAAAATCAGCAAGCTAGATCATATATCATTAAGTAGGGAGGAGCCCAGTGAACGTGCAGCAAGACACCTGGGTGTCCAGGTAGATGAAAAGTTGTCCTTTAAGATTCATTTTAATATGATGCATAAACGGTTGCTAAGGATAGTATTTTCGCTAAAACAAATGAAAAATCTATTAGATTCAAGACATCTTAAACTGCTTTATTCGTCCTATGTAAAATCAATAATAGGTTACTGCTTAATAGTATTTACGGCTGTTCCAAACATTTTACTTGAGCCTATATTAAAACTTCAAAAAGAATGTTGTCGCATAATATTAAAAAAACCACGCCGGACTCCGTCAAGGATTCTATTCAAACAGTTGGAAATATTACCAATTAAAAAGCAAATGGACTATGATGTCCTTTTATTTATGTATAAATATAAAAATAATCTCCAACCAAAAGTATTTGACAACACATGGAACACCCGTAACTCGATACATGGTTACGAAACTAGATTTAGGTATGATTTCACAATAGATCAAACTAATAGGAATTTTATATTTAACTCCCCACTTCATTATTTTCCAAGAATATGGAATTCTTTACCAGAAAATTTAAAAATCATTCCTACATACCTAGAGTTTAAAAGGAAAGCATTCCTTCATATTTTAAATACCATCTAGTTCGACCAATAGTTATGTTTATTATTAATATTAACACCTTGTATATTATTGATTTTACAGAAAGACACACATGACATCATACTCATATTCATAATCACCACCTAAAAGCAGTTTAACAAGTCAATTTTTTTCGTTTATTCTTATCCTTATCCTTTTTTTTTTCATTTGTGAGGCGGGAACTGGTATTCTTAGTAATTTCAAATCTCAAATCTTAAAAACATGACGGCTTTTCATCAACCCTTGACACATAGTTGACAGGGCATCAGTTTTTTATCAGTTTCTTCATCCTTGAAAGTTTTTGCCTTTTTTGTCCTAGCCCTCAAGTCTTGTCCGGAACATAAATCTTTTTACAGGGAATCGGGGACATATAATGAAATTTTTCCTTGAAATTTTTCTTTGATACTTTTAACTGTAAACCTTAAATGATAAATTTTTTGATTGTATTTTTTGTTATCAGTTTGGACTAAGTGCGAGATTCCCTGCAGCCATAGCCTCCTGTCGGGATTACATTGTGTCCTTAGAGTCCAATCCACGTACCTACATCCCTGGAATTAGATGTTACGTCAAAATAAGTTCCTTACTAGGGGTTGACCTCTGCCGCCAAAATCAAAAATCAAAGCAAATTTTCTCTTAATTTTTAATTCTTTTTTCCGACACTTGTTTATTTAATCAAATTTTAAATTAATCTTAAATTAAACTCATATCTTTTTCGATTTCTTTGTACAATTTTTTCTTTTTTCTTAGATATTTTAATTCCTTAATTCTTTTCAAATTAACTTATCAAAATCTAATTTATTTAATCCGGCAGAGGAAAGCTCCCCGAAAAACTGTTGGATTTACCCTTAATGTAGAAACTAATGTTAAATTATTCACTTGAATCTTAAAATTTAAATTAAAAATCTTAACTTTAACCTAAAACCGATCCTTTCATTTTTCTTTTGTTCTTTTCCTTTACTTCATTCTTCTTTATTCTTATCTTGTAGTCACACAGTATGTCCATTGATCACAATTATAGCTGAGACGCCCACTAAAGCCTTGATTATCCTCTGCCCGACTAACTGCTAGCCGATCAAATCGTTGATCGGCCACGTATTAACATTGTTGTAAAGGTTGTTATGGAGAGTCAGGGATGCGGAGGCGTAGCAGAAGCAGCGGAGAAGGCGAGCTTGCAGCAGATTTAAAGCAGTGGAACCACGCAGCGGATAACTTATTTAATCCGCCAATTGGCGGTACCGGCAGGCTAAAGTGGTACCAACACCAACCACAGTCCAGCCAGCAGCGGCTCTGCCTCACCTGGGCCGCCAAAGAGAAATCACCTAGTTTATCCAAATTAATCAGCAATGTTCACCCGTAATAATTAAAACTGTATAATTATTAGATAAATATGAATATATTGATTTATTTTATCGCCATGTCATAATGTAATAATTAAAATGTCTATGTGATTATCTCATAACAGGGTTGAAAGAGTTATTGAATAAAAGTTCTTATTATTATTATTATTATTATTATTAAGTGTTAATGTCCGTTTGTCCTACCGTTTCAGTGCTTCGCTTTTATTGATGTTGTCATCTTTGTTTTTATTTATTTCAATTGTTTTATATTTTCAATTTCGTTGGTAGGAAATTACTTGCGTCTACATCCCCATTGAAGGTAAGTCGACCCTTTTATTTCAGTTTTGAAATGAAAAAAATGAAAAAAAATAAAGATGACAACATCCATAAAAGCAAAGCTCTGGAACGGTATGACAGACGAACATTTATTCTTGTAGAGTGTTAAAACTCAATATAAAAAATACACATATATAATTTTTGATGAGGTTATATGTAAATTTGTTGCAAAACTTCTTAAATGCAGATCACTATTTAAGGACATACTGACATTTTTAGGACTTGATCATAGAGTTGCTTATATTATTGTATTTACTAAATAATAGGTATCATTACTAAAAAAATCAGATCAATCGGATGATTATATCACATAAAAATTGTTGTTTCTTGTAATGATCATAGAGCTTTCTAAATCGTACCTAACTACTACAGGAATCATCATGCAAAGTTTGAAATTGATAGGACAATTCTAACATGCTTAAATTAACGAAAAAAGCTATCCGTGTTGTGGTTTTTCTTGAGTTAATGGACCCTCCCATAAAGAAGAAATAAACTTTTCATGGATTTTCACTGCAAATAAGAACCATATCGGTTCAGCGGTTAGCGAGATCTAAAGTTACATACACACAGACAATTTCAATTCCTATTACTTTCATATAAAAATACAGTTTTCATACAAGGCTTACTAAAAATCGAATGCCCTTAGAAGAACATCCAATTGATTTTATTAAAATTTAAGAAATCTAATTTCCTACTTTAAATCTATACTACATATAATCCGCTTTAAATAAACCCAATATATGCATTTATGTTTTTATTTGTAATGTTAGATAAATGTGAACTTTACAGTTAATATCAATATACAACAAAACTCTCAGTGGAGAATTTATCACCCCCCCCCCCTCTTGTTTCTTTTGTTGTAAAAATATAAAATAAGATCGATTAAAAGATATCATATTAGTAAATTAACCTAGATGAGGTTAAATTGGATACTTGGAAGCCCCGCAGGTACTCTCTTGGGCAAGCCTTCCTATCCAAAGACACTTCAGAGCTGGCACCGTCTGCCTTAGCCTTCAGAGCCATTTCTACTCCCTGTAAGCCATAACTATTTCTAATCCATCCTTTTTTTAAAATTAAACTCCGGTCTTTTTAGTAGCGAAGCTACTCTATAATTTTTAGTAGCAAAGCTACTCTACTCTATAATTTGAAATGTCCGTCTGTCTTAGTTTGGGGGAAACGTGATTTTCTCGGCTCCTATAAAAGATAAAGGCTGAAAATTTTTGAGAACATTTCCATTAATAAGGAGCACAATTAACTATAAAACATCAATGGCGGTCAGACCACTTTTAAGCAGGTTTTAGGCTATTTTTGTATTTTTCACATTTTACTCCATATCTTTGGTGTTTATGGTCCGATTTCCAAAATTTTTTCAGTTATAGATATCAAAATTAAATTTCCTGTTGTTTAATGAAAACAACTATGACGGTCATACTGCCTTTATGCAGGTTTTAGGCGATTTTTGTATTTTTGTATTTTGTATTTCCTGTCGTTAAAGGAAACAGCCATCACGGCCAGATTGCCTTTTTGCAGGTTTTTAACTATTTTTAAAATTTTCACTTATTTTTCCATATCTCTGATGTATATAGTCCGATTTTCCAAATTTTTAAAGTTAAGGATATAAAAATTAAATTTCCTGTCGTTTTAAGAAAACAACCATGGCGGCGAGGTTGCCTTTTATCAGGTTTTTGGCTATTTTTATATGTTTTACATATTTTCCCATATCTTTAGTGTTTTTGGTCCATTTTTTTTCCAATCCATGATTTTTTTGTGTTTCGCTACTTATGGATGTTGTCATCCTTGTTTCGCTTTTATTTTAAATTTTTATTCATAAAAGATACTTTTTAGTGAATACAATATTGCCCTTTTCCTAACTAAAACTTTATATTTGTCAAACAATAAACTTGCGTTTAGGTGAAGTTGGGGGGGGGGGGGGCTATATGGTCCATGGACAATCTAAGTGAAATTATATACTGAACTAATTGAGTATGCAAGGAATAGATATTGTTAAGGTTAATTTACGATTGCTTGCAATGCAATTTTTGGAATATTTTACAAAAATACATATTATTGCTTGTGGGTTAGCAATACCCCCCCCCCCCCCCTCCCATTATTTAAGTGAGAAAAAGAATCGGTTTTGTACTTTTGTTTTATAAATTTAGTTGATTCCTAAAATGTAAAAGGTTTCAGGTTTGAGCTCTTAGCATTATCCAGAAATATATTTTCAAAATATTCAGAAAGGTGGTGTGGAATAGATTTTGGGGTTCCACTATTCGAAGAAAGTTAATATATTAAACTCTAAAATGCAGGAACAAAAGTTTCAAACAAGGAAAATTGTGCCCAAAAAAGAAAAAATATATTGTTTTTATAACCAAGTGGCTTCGCGAATAGCTTTTGATATTTTTGTATCTTTCACAAAGCTTTAAAAGTCCATAAAATAACAAACGATCACATAATAGTAAATTACAAGGATAACAACATCTATAAATAGCGAAGTACATAAAAATCCATGATGGACAAATGGAGATAGTAAATTATAGAGCAAATGTTCATTGCTCATTATAAAGAAAAAGAAAGAGAGAAAAGGTTACACTTATAATAAAGTAACAGGATCTATGTGTGTCTCTGTCTGTCTGTTTGTGTTTACCGAAGGATCTCGCTAACCACGGAACCGACATCTGAGCTATTTTTAGGGAGAGTACTACCACCCTCCCAAGAGAAATCGCGCCTAATAATAAAACGACCCCCAAAGAATTTTTTTGAAATTACTTTTTAGAATAACAATTAAAAGTGGGTGGGGTGGGGAAGGGGTCGACATCTCCCCCCTCCTATCAAGACCTCCAAAGGACTCTAGGGTCGTGAGCACGAAACTGGAAGACTGACAAACAGACTAAAATGCGGTATAGACATGCACAGATGATTATCCTCGCTTCTAAAAATGTCTAAGATAAGAAATAGCCGCCAGCAATGGTAGGTAGACAAGTAAAAATTGAAATTTATTAGATCATGTCAATATACAGGGTGTTTTTTTTATGAGAACTTGTTTGAAAGTTATTTTAACCCACTTATAGTTATCAGAAGTTAATGATTAATAGCTTGTTTTCTTCGTTTTTATAACCATTTATAGAACATCAAAAAAATATTTCAGTTTTTGTTAAAAAAGTACAGTAAAATCAAAAATTGAAAACTTAGGTGTCAACATCTAAAAGAGGTTTTAGCGCATTTTTCTTAGGCTCAAATCTTCTACCCTTTGCAAGAAAAAGTTGGATTTTCAGTAGTCCACTTTGGGGGGCAGTACTCCCTCTCTGGTTGAGATATGGCCTTCAAACTTTAATATATCTTAGTGCATGTCCCCAAAAGTATCTGTATTAATTTTTATCTCTGTATCTCCACTTTGAAGCGTTTTGCAGTCATTCTTGCAAAGCGTAGAAGATTTAAGCATGAGAAAAATGCGCTAAAACCATTTTTAAATGTTGACACCTAGGTTTTGAACTTTTGATTTTACTGTACTTTTTTGATAAAAACTAAATATTTTTTTTAAGTTCTATAAATGGTTATAAAAACGAAGAAAATAAGCTATTAATCATTAAATTCTGCTTTCAAAAAAGTTCTCATAAAAAAAAACACACTGTAGTAATATACACAATGAACAACGCAATAAATATAATATATTATCATTTATAGACTTTTTTACCTTTATAGGCTGCGCTTATAGCACCTAGAAGCTCTGTATTTGAAGAAGTAAGGAAAGAAGGAAAATAGCTTAAAATCACCCAGGGAACTATAAAAAGTTCATAAAATGCAGAACTCAATCAGTTCAGTGCTCATCATAATCTTAAGCTACTGACAAAAAAAAAACACCTTACTACTTTATATAATAGGATAGTACATTGAGATTTGTATTAAAGATTCTTACATGTAATGAGATGGATAAAGCGCATCCAAGCTTTTTATATTTACAATATGACAATAGGGGAGGGTTTAAATTGGCGTGTGAGACGCTTCGAAATTTTTTGGAGGGTTAAAATACACATTTTGGGCGTCTTAGAGGTTTAGTGGGCGATTACCTTCAACAATTTTAAGGGTTGCCTAAGATAACTTTATTTAATATTATTATTTAATATATTTTCAAATAGAACAAGAATGACAACATCCATAAAAGCGAAGCACTGAAGGGGTAGGACAAACGGACATTAACACTGGTATAGTGTCAGAACTGAATAATCAGAATATAAATGTATAAGAGTCGAGGCAAAATTGTAAGTAAAATTGTTGAAAAACTGTATAATCAAGTCCTAAAAATGTAAGTATGTCCTTAATTTTGTACTTTGTTGTCCCAGGAATCAGTATACTAAAAAATCAGATCAATCGGATTATTAGATCACATAAAAATTTGTTGTTAAAAAAGTAAAAAATCAACATGTTTAAAATGGACGTACGGACATTCTGGTAATGATTATAGAGTTGCTACGCTTTCTAAATCATACCTAACTACTACAGGAATCACCATGCAAAGTTTGAAATCAATAGGACAATTCTAACATGCCTAAATTAACGAAAAAAGCTATCCGTTACGGACGGACGGACGGACGGACGGACCGACGCTAATTATAGAAAAGCTTCGCTTTTAAAAATAGGAACAAGGGTAAATTTTAAGAAAGTAAAAAGTAACTTTTTATGTTTTGTCATTATTTTGTAACTGAAAAAAGTCTCTAGTTGGTCTTTTGTATTATATGAAAATGCCTGAAATGAATTTAGGGACATTGGGTCTAAAATGTTTTTGTATGGTGAGTACTTGAATGTTTCATATTATTGCTTATGTATAGATATTCTTGTTTTTTTTTAAATGCATCTCATAGATGGGGGTTTTTTTATCATTAGTTTAGATTGGATTAAGAAGTCTTTCGTTATACAAATTTAAAGACCAAATCACTTACTGAAAATGCTTTAAGCAAATAACTAACTATGCAAATACAAAATATACGCGAAAATTCAGTTATTTGCGCCGGTGTCTTGGCAACCGATGGAATTATAGCGGAAGCCTAAACTGAAAACAGGTAAATCCATATAGTGTAACAAAATGGGCATGTTGTAAAACCATTTAAAAGTATCATTACATAAAAGTAAAAGGCTGACCAGTGAACCGATATGGTTCACCTTTACAATGTAGTATCTCTTACAGGTCCTGGGAAGGTTTATTATAATATAGGGGAGGGTACCACCAACCTCCTAGAAATAGACCCTAGAAAAAAAGGACGCTATAGATTTTTTTTCTTCACTTTTTCTAAAACTGAAATTGAAGGTCGACTTCCCTCCCCCCACCATGTCCCCCAGGAGGCTTCTAGGGGTGTAGCCGCTAGTATTGAATAATATACATATATATATATTTGTCCATGTCAGTGTGGTGCATTCCTTTTTTCTTTTTTTTTCTCCCTTTCTTAAAAAAAACCCTATACACTTCATAGTATTTAGAAGCAGTTTTCAGTTTGCAGCCGGGAACCTGACCCTTTCTAAAAGGCTTTAGCAGATAAATTTTCGAGATCATACTGAACACATGGTAAAATATAAATGGACACCATTGCAATTACATATAGGAAATTTAATGGTAATTAGTTTTCTCTATAGCTTTGTCTATCAATAACTGGAAACATTTCCTGACGAAAAATAAACCAAACCCATAAAAATTCATCTTATTTTATCAAAACTTGTTTCTAGTTACATTTAAGCCTGTAGGGCTACCTGGGCTGTACTATACCTAACCTTACCGGCTAAATAAATTATCAACAATTGGAGAAGTTGGGGTTTAAGTGCTCCACTTGTGTTTGGAGCGAGGTTGCCCAACTGCTGTACTCAATGATAACAATTGGAAAAGAACTAAACATTCTCTGCCTGTCACATTTACTTTGCCAAAAACAAAGTTTCCTAATTTATTGGAATCTTATCATATTGCCCTTCCTCTGTATTTTCTTCAATAAATAGTCAGGTATCTAAGGTTCTGCAAGAAAATAAATTTAGCCCTATGTTAAAAAAAAGGGTATTAATTGCATTAAACTAGCGATGGCACCCTAGCATCTAGCGCGGCAATATTGCAATGTTTGATTTAAAGATTTAAATCTAATAATATCTAGTTGCGCCGAACTTGATCGCCTCGATTCAGCGCACCACTAAACGATTTAAAGATCCAGCTCTTAACCTACAAGGAATCTCCTTGATAAGACAATGGGCGATAAATACATGTTTATCCCCATTGATTTGATGATAATTTAAACTTAAACCCTTATCAATATAAATATTATTGGATGCCATGTTTGGACATTATTAGTTTTGAACTTACTATTCAAAATTCAATAAAAGTTTTTGGTCCAACGAAATTACGAAATCATGGTTATTATTAAACTTAAACAAGTCCAATGTCCCCTTCCTCCATGTAAACACACTCACACACAAACATACAGAAACATATAAATTATCTGCATATAGTATTGCCTGCTATCCCAGGAATATATCAATGGATAGAACACTGACCATTAAATTTATTTTCCCCCAATTTTTGGTAACTCCTATATTGTAAGTAACTAGTGGCTGCGCCCCTAGCATCTAGGCCTAAAAGGATTAAATATAAAATTAAAATAGCCTAAAACCATCCCTTGAACTATATAAAGCTTCCCTATAAATGAGAACTCAATCAGTGTAGTAGTTATTCAGACCTTAACCCTTTTAGATCGGGCCCCAATTCCCACCTTATAAGATTGGGGGGGGGGGGGGTGCTCTATCTCGGCGCCTGTTACAGATAGAGACGTAAGATTTCTTTTCTAGTCATAGCGGTCAGACCGCTCCTTAGCCGCTTTTAAGCGCTAAATATTAAAACAGCTGTAGAGCGGCCAATTTTGCAGCTAGGATAACCAAATTTTAGGACGAACTTAATTTCATAATTAAAAAATTACTCTTCTGACCATCGCCGAAAACGGCAAAAAACGGAAACCGCCATTTTTGGCAGTTACGGCGGGAAAACGGCAGATGGCGGCGCCAATTAATTTTTTTATCTGGTTATTATCACAATAAAAGACTACATACAGAAATTGGCTGGTCTAGAGCTGTTTTAAAATTCGGCAACTGGCAGCTTAAAAACGGCAAATCTACAGTTAGGAAATAGAAAATCGGTCAAAAATCGGTCAAGGAGTGGTCAAACGGTCATGACCTTACTATTCACGGAAGTTCATTATTGCTCAAGGATTTACCAAAAAAAGTATAGTACTCTAGCTGTAATAGAAGCTACGATATTCATCATATATGTCACTAGTATATGCTGGACAAAAAAAATCGGTCAGGTAGCAGTCAAACGGTCAAATGGTCATAACACCACTTTTCTCAGATGTTCATTGATATCTAAGCATTTACAAAAAAAAAAATATTAGGTCTTATAAACAAATAAAAAATACCTTATAAACAAAAGTCATATAGTAGAAATTAAGATTTATTTAGAATTTTTCTAATTTTGGTGCTACCTAACCGACTTTGACCGGACACCACGACCGACACAGACAAAATATCCTTATAAGATCAACTCTTGCCGACTTATAATGACCAAACTTAAAAAGTCATGAAGTCGCAGCTCTCTATCTTACCTGCAAAAAAATGACATTGAAAAAACTAGAGGGAGGGGGGCTTTTAGAGCCTCCCCCCCCCCCCCGATCTGTAAGGGTTAAGCTTTAGACAAAAATCTTTTACTACTTTATATAATACTAGCGGTTTCGCCTCTAGCCTCTTGGGGCTTTGCCTCAAGAATTCTAATTACATCTTTTATTTCCTACCCAGCAGAAAAAAATGCGAATGAATCCCAAATTTTCGCGAAAAAAAGCGTATTCACAAAATTTGCAAATTTTGTAAGAATTAAAAAAAAACATTTCTGTTTTTTGGGGAATTGGGGGTGTCCCACCCCCCAAGAAAATAGCCTAATACCACCACAGGACCAGTAGGTATAATCCCTGAATTGTAGAATCCGATCGGTTCAGTTGTTACCGAGATCTAAAAGGACGGACGGAGAGACATACATTAAGCTACTTTGTATTATAGATAGCATTTTTATTTGATAAGTCCAATACATGGTGTTTCATGTTTAAACAATCTTCCGTTGGTTTATAACTAAAAAGACACGATGCTTTAGTGAGTATAGATTCAATCAAATGATTCTATATATCATACAGCTACCATACACATTTCATGTTCGGAAAGTATATACTTTCCGGAAGCCAATCTTTATGAGGAAGGTATTTTTAGAAAGGGGAAAATGTGTAGAAAACACCCATGTAAATTAGAAAATCCGCAGAAATCATTTTTAAAAGTTATTGGCAAACATTTGCAATGTTAATTTGCAAAATTAATTTTATGCTCTAAATGACATATTCTGAAATAAATCTTTTATGAAAGTTTATTATCTATGAGTTTAGGACATGCTTAAGACATAAAAAATATTTTCAGTGTTACTTTTTTCGCCCTACATGTGAAAAAAGGCATTTCTCACATTTTATTATAGAAAATTGCATATAAACAAAATAATTACTTTTTTTCTACAGTCAACAAAATAATTGGCATATAATCTTTCCTTTTAAATGTGAAAGTCAGATAAAGAATCCTTTTTAGAGCAAATATAGTGCAAAAAGTAACCAAGACGTTTTAGCAAAGTATAAATATCTAATGAAATAAATACTTTTAAATTTTGATATACATATCAGATAAAAATATATAAAACAAGGATGACAACATCCATAAGTAGCGAAGCACAAAAAATTGTGGATGGGAATACGTAGAAGTAGATTTAAAGTGTATTCATTAAAATCAAGAATAGATTTATTGGAGAAAATAAACACGAAACCTTGTTTTATTTTGCATGATGAAAACGGTTAAGGTAAATTACATACTAGATGCACATAACAATGGGAAAAAATACTTTGAAACTGTTAATGCAAAAAAGTTTTAAAATTGAACCAAAAATACCAAAGATATGGGGAAATGTGTCAAACATATAAAAATAGCCAAAAACCTGCTAAAAGGCAGTTTGGTCGCCATTGTTTCTTTACTTAAAACGCCAGAAATTTAATTTTAATATCTTTAACTGAAAATTTTTTGAAAATTAGACCATAAACACCAAAGATATGGGGGAAAATGTGAAAAATATAAAAATAGCCAAAAACCTGCAAAAAGGAAGTCTGACCGTCATTGTTGTTTTCTTCAAATGAAAGGAAATTTAATTTTGATATCTATAAGTGAAAAAATTTCGAAAATTGGACCATAAACACCAAAGATATGGGGAAAAATGTAAAAAATATAAAAATAGCCAAAAACCTGCAAAAAGGAAGTCTGACCGTCATTGTTGTTGTCTTCAAATGACGGGAAACTTAATTTTGATATCTTTAACTGAAAAAATTTTGAGAATCGGACCACAAACATCCAAGTTATGAGGATAATTTAAAAAAATATAAAAATAGCCTAAAACCTGCTAAAAAGTGGTCCGACCGCCATTGATGTTTTATAGTTAATTGTGCTCCTTAATGATAGGAATGTTGTCAAAAAATTTCAGCTCTCTATCTTTTATAGGAGCCGAGAAAATCACGTTTCCCCCAATTCATTAATTACGGACGGACAGACGGACGGACGGACGGACAGACGGACAGACGGACGGACGGACATTGTGAATTATAGAGTAGCTTCGCTACTAAAAAGAGATCAAAAACTATAAAACAAGGTATATATTTTTTCCACTCTGTCACTGAATAAAGAGCACTTTTAGGTTTGATTTTAACCAATGCAGCACTTAACACTTATTTTTCAAGGTAAATAAACAAAATGAATGCAATTATACAATTAAGTCAGTTTTATAATACAGTAAGCCTTTTTGTAGCAATTTTTTTTTGTTGAAATTATTCTTTATTTCTATAATAAACTGTATTAAAATCTAATGATTTGAAAATTTGTAATTAAGAACTTCATTTTTACACTGTTTAGACATATAAATTACAAAGAAAAAGATTAAATCCTTTAAGTTTGAATAATACTTTATATATTTACATAATAAAAACATTAAAACTGTTAAAGATTAAAAAAAAAAAAAATAAGTAATTTTTAAAATCATTTTGTGTCGTCTTCATAAACTATTTCCCCTTTTATATTTTAGTCTAGTAGAATTCATAATTATAAATAACCTTTCTTGAGCATATATATATTTTATTGAAATTAATTATAAGAATGTAAAACATTTTTTGATTGATTTAATATTAACAATTCACCTAACATTTTGTTATTTTACTATTTTTTGAAACTCTTTTATTCTTATTAATAATTCTATTCAACACAAAAAACTCATAAGGAGTTGATAACCTTTATTTCTTGCTTTGTATTCTAATCAGGTATTTCATTTGACTAAATTTTTTAAAACTATACAGCATGCATGTTTGTGTCAATAATGAAGACATTATGGGAATTATGTACAAAAAGTTGTTTTAAAGTAAGAAAAAAAATATAATCTTTCTAGTAACTAATATACAATTTCGTAGTTTTAAATATGTCTGTATTTTGGTTTCTAAAAAAGTAATATACCAACAAACATGCATGCCTGAAAATTAGTTTCAATATTAGTATTTAACAGAAAAAAGAAACTAAGTCGTCGTTATAATTATTGTTTGTTATTTTTGGTGTAAGGTTTTTTTTAATGAAACTTTTTTGGATCTCGTGAATTCGATTTCTGCGGATTTTCTGGTTGCCAGAAATGAAATCTACGCATCTTTTTTAGCTAGATGGCATTTGTCTGGTTAAGATTGGATAAAAAAATCTTTGGTTGGTTAAATTCAATAAGTGTGCATAAACAGACAAGTTAGAGAAAGATTATTTTATACTCCATTGTCCCCTCCTTTTCTCTCTGTGATGCTATACTAACAAATAATTGACTGTCAGCCCAGAGTTGGAAACTTTGACAAAACCTTTTTAAACAGTTTTGCTACAGTACGAGATAACAACAATAACATCAAAATTTTGTTCAAATATTAATATAATAAATAATTTTGAATTTAGAAATTATCCTTAAATAAAAGTAACAGGATGTCTTTCTGTCTGAACCTTACGACTTTCCTGTTTGCAAGACCGATAAGATTCTCCTTTACAATGAAGATGTAAGGAATTGTTCATTTATAACCTTTTTAGGTGAGGGTCCTAACAGAAAATGACCCTGGAAAAATATATCCCATTCTAAAAAACAATTTTTTACTTTTTCTTTTTAAAACTAAAATAGAGAGTAAAGTATCAACCTTGTCCCCCTTCCCTTTTCTCTCTAGTGCCCATAGATGCCTCTAGGGGCGTACTCATTTGTATAATAAAAAATAATTGGGTCATATTTGCTTTATTGTTTCGTGATAATAAAATTGTCAATCAGTAATATAATCATGGGCAATATGTTGATAACAAAATATTTTATTGGGACTTTTTATGCAATATTGGTTTTACTAAGCAAAGCTTTTTATATTTTGTCGTTACCTTCTGAAATTTAATGCATTTTTTATTCGATTAACGATTTCAACTATTGTGAAAAATGTAATAATTAGGCAACTTCTTGAAACATTAACCAGAAAGTCAGGACGACCATCATAATCAATATTTATTTCTCGTATTCATTCGAATCCGGTGGATAAAACCAGTTCTTATCCATACGAAAAAACTATGTCTAGCATCGTATTATATCCAGCTTTCTACGAATATAGAAATGTACAATCATAAGATTAAAACCAGTTTTTTAGCCCATGCCTTCGGCAACTCGGGGCTAAAAAACTGGTTTTAATCTTATAATTGTACATTTTATATCCGCGGAAAGCCGTTTATAATACGATGCGAGAAATAACTTCTATCATTCTAGCTCGATTTTTAAAAGCTTTCAATAAGTTTACACAGTGAAATTATTTCCATATTAAGCTTCTTTCATATTTTAGGTCATTGTGTATGACAAAATAACGTAAGACTTTTGAATAGTATCTTTTTTTTTCAATATTACAAGGCAATTGCTCTATAAAAGTTAGTATTCATTTGTCATTTTTACTTTAATGAAAATCATCATCCTTGTTTGTTGTATTTACTGCATTAACATATATTTGTTTAAACGAGGTACATATTCGGTATATCTACAGGGTGTTTCAAGAGAAATGTTTTTTCTTTTTAATCCTAATTATGCATAGAAAATAAAACAATTATATAAAATGCTTTATATTTTTGGAAAACCTGTTATGGTACATTTATGTTTCAAACATTTTAAATGATTTTCGCAACAAATTATGCCTTCAAACCGGTTTTTCCAAAAGCATTATTTTTGAAGACTTATGGATCTAAAGGTTGAGGAAAAAAATGCGCAAATTTTTAAAATTTAAATTGCGCGGCTTGTATTAATAGTAGTAAAACGTTATGCATACCATTAGAATTGTCATAAACTCTATTTTTGGGAAATATAAGTACTACATTTGTGCTATTTGTAGTTTAGGAGCTACGTTAAAAAATGTGAGAAAGGTTAAAAAGTTTTAAGCAAGTTGGAATAATTACCATGCAGCTCCTATACTTTACGTAGCACAGGAATGGTTCCTATATATCCAATATATAGATTCTAATGGTATGCATAACTTTTTTTTACTATTGATACAATGAATTTTAAAAATGTGACAATGTTTTCCACAACCTTTAAAGCCATAAATCTTCAATTACACGGCCTTTTGAAAAACCAGTTTTTAAGGCATCATTTGATGAAAAAATCATTTTTAAATATTTGAAACATAAATGTCCCAGAACAGGTGTTCCAAATATATAAAGGATTTTTATAAAATTGTTTTATTTTCTGTGCATAATTAAGATTTAAAATAAACGTTTCTGTTGAAACACCCTGTATGTGCAGCTAAAATATGCTATAGACTGGTGACAAACGGATAACTCAGCTGAAGCTGCTAACCAAACGTGGCTGTAGTAATTTTAACAAAAACTAATGCAAATCCCCTAAAATCTTATTTATTTTTCTTAATTTTTTTTTATAAAATTTTACTAAATAAAAAAACTGCAAAGGTCTTACATTATCTGGATTTAACGGGAATTAATAATAAATAACAATAAAAATCCTGTCTATAAGTAGATGAGCAATAACAGTTTCTTTGTTAATAAGAAATTAAACGTTTTAGCTGGCAGGAAGAAATTTCGTTTTAGATATTTTGTAAGTTTTAAAATTATTTTAACTTAAAAAAATAAGACCGTGGTAGAAATTTTTAGGGTTTCCATAGACTAATGAAATACATAAAAACCATTATTTTTACTATATAAACTGCTATGCTTCTTGTATTGAAATTATAAAACCGCCAATAAAGAAGCCACGAGTAGCTTCACTTCTAATAAGGAGATTAATTAATTATTAAGACAGTTTACTTATAAAAGATAATACAATAATAACATTCAACGATAATGAAATATTTTTCCCTTAGAAAATAATAAATTCTAAAATAACTTCAAGTAAACAATTCTTTTATCACGTATTTTTATCTTGAAAGTAGGTCAACACTTAGGAAAAAAAATTATTTTTAAAACATCGAAAATATATTTTAAAGGCTGCGCATATAGCTTATTTGTTTGTAAATAGTGATCAGCGTTTCCCCAGGGAGGTGTAGAGGTGTCAGAATCTCATAAAATTAAATTTAAGGGGGTTGTTGTCACCTATCTGACTTACGCCACTGTTATATGCTAGAGAATAATACTTTGTTGAGTAACAAGGATGTCAAAACTTTTTTGTTTTGAAGAGGGGTGGGGAGGAAACACCTCTTTACCCCTCCCCCCCTTTAGACGTTCCTATTGAGTTTGCTATGTATCAGATTTCTAATTAGCTATTATAACTTTTTTTCGTCTCTGAATGGTTAAGCTTCGCTTTTAGGGACATTTTCATTATTGTTAAAACCAATATCACTATCAAACCCTTTGTTTTAATCAAATTAACACTAAATAAATAGATTAATGACAACATCTAAAGAGATAACTTAAAAATGAAATATCTTAACGATACACAATTAGTAATTTAATTATAGTGCGTTGCTTTTTATATGTTGCCATCAATGGAATTTTTATTCCAATGGTTCTAGCTGTGGCTGTGTTGATAAAACTATAAATTATAAATTCTGCAATAATGTAAATACCATATAAAAGTCTTCTATCTAAAGTTGGATACTAAAGTCGGCAAATTTAAGTAATATCACAGTAAAAATTAAACTTTCCTTTGTTAGACTTAAAACATTGGTTTTATAGTAGCGAATCTTCATCAATCTTTCATCGAAAAGTAAAGTCTTATACAGTTAAAACATAGATTTTTTTATTCCAGTAAATATAATAAAAAATAATAATGAGTTGATAATGAAAGTGTGTACCAAATAGTCTAAATTGATAGAAATATTCATTTTGTTTATCATCATTGTCTTATCCCTTAAGATCTTGCAACTATAAAAGATATGTATAATTTTTATAAAGCAATGGTTTTACTAATATGTTTTAATATTGTTAGAACCCAGCTTAAGTCAAGCTAAAAGTTACATTTGTGTATTCTGCCCAAGTTTTGCTTCCTTGTACAACACAAGGTTTACACAAAAACACAAAAAATCCGCAATTTTCTTTTCTTTTTAAAACCAAAATTTAAAATAGTAGGGTCGACTAACCTGACCCCCCCCCCCAAGCCACACATATCAACCAATTGAAAAGGATTGATAATAGTTTATCATGCCAAAAATAAAATATAGAATACCCTTTTATAAAAGAAAAAAGATGTTTTTTTGTGTAACAGGATCTCGCTAACTGCTGAACCGATATCGTTATCATATACAGTTACGCTTCTTACAGTCTTTTTAAAAGCGAAGCTTTTCTATAATTAGGGTTGGTCCGTCCGTCCGTAACGGATAGCTTTTTTCGTTAATTTAGGCATGTTAAAATTGTCCTATTGATTTTAAACTTTCATGGTGATTCCTCTATTAGTTAGGAACGATTTAGAAAGCGTAGCAACTCTATAATCATTATCAGAATGTCCGTACGTCCATTTTAAACATGTTGATTTTTTTACTTTTTTAACAACAAATTTTTATGTGATCTAATAATCCGATTGGTCTGACTTTTGGTATACTGATTCCTGGAACTGATTTCTGTATCAAGCAGTTTATCAACAAATTTAATTACAATTTTGCTTCGACTCTTATACATTTATATTCTGATTATTCAGTTCTGACACTATACAAGTGTAATGTCCGTTTGTTTTACCGTTTCAGTGCTTCGCTTTGATGGATGTTGTCATCCTTGTTATACCTTGAAAAAGTCCATTTCATCCTTTTAGTTTTTTAAATGTAGAAACACTACACATGAGCCTTAATCCAAAGTTGTTAAACATTGAGAATATTAAGAGAAACAGAAGTTTGGCCGACGACATGACTGCAAGGTAATTAGTTCTCTAAGATAGGATAGGTATAGCCCTTTAACCCCTTACAGTCGGGCCCCTTGCCGCACCTTGATCGGTCCTATCGGCCCTATTATCTCAGTTCCTATTAGAGCTAGAGGGCAACTTTTTTGTGCAAGTCCCCTGTTTGATAATGAATTTCCGACCTTTTATAAGTCTAAGTCAATTTTCGCTTCCTTCACCCTTTTATTTAACAACTTTTGTTTTTAGGTCTTTTTTTACTTAAAAATTTCAAACGGCTGTAATTTTCTTATTTTTGAAGCTAGAAGAACAATTTTTTTCCCAGAAAATGTATATCTTTATTTAAATTTTTATTTCAGAAATATCAAAATATAAATTTCAGCGGCCGCAGCTGTACAGCTGCCAGCCGCGACAGTCGGCGGTCGGCGGGAAAACGGCGGCGGATCTTAATGAAATTTTAATACGTCATGTAGACATGTAAGAAAAGCTTAAGTTTAAATTTGAAGTATCTGAGTCAAAAACTGCGGCCACAGGAGCCTTTTAAAGATTTCTGGAGACCTGCAGGATCATACCTGGAACCTGAAAGTGACTTGAACACCTGTATTTCATATAAGGATGTACTACTAGAGGATATTTTAGTGTTTTGGTATGATAAAATGCTTTGTTTTAGTCAAAAAAATATTTTTGCTCTTTACCTGGATGACCTTGCCAGGTTTGCTGGCATCCTGTGCCCGCCAGGATGGAGATATTCAAAAAATTCCAACTCTCAGTTATGTGTCATACCCATACTTATAAAGTCACGCAGTTTGGGCTCTTTATCTTTCACACTCAGAAAAAAAGATTTAAAGAGATCCAACCTCCTTAAAAAAGATTTTAAAAATTGTAAATTTATAATTTACCTATAAGGGTGGAGTTACCCTCCTAGTAAATGATTACAACTCTATTTGGCATCTATGACAGACTTCATTGTTAAAGAGATAATATAAGGTTTAGAAGAAAGCGAGGCATTTGATCCTCACAGAGTTACAGACACTATACACAGACGGACAAACAGACACACAAACAAACAATAATGAATGAGGTGTCTTTGAAAGCTATATAGGATTTGTAGGTATCCTTTTTATTAGTACAATATGATATCTATAATACAAAGTAGAACGATGTATGTCTGTCTATTTGTTTGTCTTTTTGTAACGAAGGATCTTTTTCCTTAACAGGGTAGCTTCTTATAGGTCCCGGGAAGGTTTATATCTATTTTGGGGGAGGGTACCACCACCCTCCCAAGAGAAATCGCCCCTAGAAAATAATTACCCCCCCCCCCTTCAAAATTTTTTTTTACTAAAATTCAAATGGGGGCACACCTACCCCCCCCCAAAAAAGCAATTAATAGAGTTATATACTTTCTACGATTGATAACCTCCCTTCTTTCAAAGGAGAAGAGAACTAAGCATTTCACTTGAAATTGTAAAGAAAAGAAATACGTTAGGAATAGACATGGATTTATTAAGTAGCCTTGCTACCACACAGAAATGATAAACAAGCATTTAACCTTGCAGTATTTGTAGGGTGTAGATACATGCAAGTATTATTCATTCTTTACTAAGCTTTCTATCTTTCAGGGACAGAGGCGGCAATCAACTGGCCCGTAAAGTTTATATTCTGCCATTCGTCCCCTTAAAAACTTGGAGTATGGAGTAATTTTCAATTTTGAATTTGTCAAAAAAAGTGCTTAAACTTTTCCACCAATTTTTATAATCTATAAGGGGTATAGTTTTGTTTATTATAATTTTTTGATATTAATATTTATTGATTATTGTCCCATCCCTGCTATCTTTCATATAGTTGTGGTAGTAAGATAGTTAAACTTATCCGCTTGGTGGACCTTCAAATTAACAAATATCTTAAATCCTAAAATAACAACAGGAAAAAAATATTTAATACATATTTAAAAATATCTAAGTTTTGATCAAAATTGATGTACCTAAAAATAGAGCTATTTGGCTGTTTATAGTCAGCAGGATAATCCAGAGCTGGATCTTTAAATCGTTTTGAGGTGAACCGGATGTGCGCTGATGGTGCGCCACAGCTACTGCTATTTTACATGGATCTTTAAAAAGATTTTCGGCGCGGTGTTGCTAGATCGCTGGCGACACTCGATAACATATCCATACATGCCGGTACAATTTTATAACTTAAGCTGGGTTTTATATAAAACAATATATAATTTATTTTAAAAATAACTATAAAAACGTTTTCACGATAGTTTTGCAATAAAATATTAAACTAATTTTTAAAAAATATTTATTTATTAAATATGATTCACCCCGATTTAGCACGACAATGCCACTAGTTGAGTACCATTGGCGCGCTGGTACCGCGCCAATGGCCGCGCTAAATCGCCCATGCCAATTCGATTTAAAGATTGGTATTAATAATCTGATGGTGCGCTGAAATGAATCGCCCCCAGTTCAGCGCACCTCTAAACGAATTAAAGATCCAGCTCAGGTACCAGGTACTTCTGGTGCCAGTTAATATGCCAACTGCTTTTTTAAGGCCAATACCGGCTTTAGGAAGCTCAATATCTATGTTCCTTTGTTTTGACATTTTTTAAAATCACCTTTAAAAATATACCTGGATTAAGAATGACTTCTGTAGCCACCTCTATGGGTGGATTCAAAATTTGCTTAATAGTTTCAAATAGTTTTTAATGCGACTAATTTCCAAACGGCCGACAGCACAACCTACATTTTAACCAGCTCAATAAGGACCTGTAACAGACTTGCATGGCCTAAAGATATTTTTTTCCCTGGGTTTTTACCTTACACTAACTTGTACATCAATGATTCTTGATGAGTCATATGCATATCATGTAATTATTTTTTGTAAAATTGTTTCACCCCTAGGATGCACTATATTACACGACCAGAATATCAAATACCAAAAAAATTGAGGAGAAGAGAGAGGGAAGAGGGAGAGATACATGCAAGATAAATAAACACTTGATATCAAACTCTACCTTTGTCAAAACGGAAAATAATATTTTGGAGTAGAGCTATTTTTCATTTCATAGACTTTTTCCTACATCCCTGAGAAGTGAGATAGGACCAGCCTAGCAAGAAGGAAAACTATATCATCAAAGCAGGGATAAAGTGAAGCCATACCTGAAAAATTTGAATAAATTGACCCAAACTAAAAAAACGTTAATCACTTATTTCTCGTTACCTAATGAAAAATAAGTACCAATTTCATTAAAACATGAATCATGAATAGACATACAAACGGTAAAAATAATGAGCTATAGAGCACAGATGCTGAATGGTTCGTAGAATTTCTACCAAAATGGTAAAAATCTTACAATACAAAACAAGAGATTATCATAATCCATCAATATCATTATTAAATGATAATCATTCATTGCAGATAGACAAAAACGATGTAGCTACACTATAGCAAAGTAACCATTATCTCGCGAAAACTTCACACAAAATCGAAGAATTTTATAAAAGAAGCATAAATTTAATTTTCTTATCAAAATTTGATATTTACATATATTTACAATTATAAACACAAGGATAACCAAAGTGAGTTACAGAAAAGCTGACTTAGTGATTTCCCCCAAAGGCTTCCTTATTATGAAATAAAATAAAATATAGGGGAGGAGCAATATTTGATTTTACCTATGCCTAACACAAGGGGTTTCATAACCTGGCATAACCTAAAATAATAAACAAACAAACAAGAAAATATAATCCCTTTAATTTTTCTTTAAAATAAAGAGGGGGGGGGGGCTTATAAGTCAAATAGCCACTTTGATGGAAAATGTGGCTAACTTTGTTTAAGAGGAATTCACAAAGGTAATCCCTCAACCATTTTGATAGAATCCATCCCTAATCCCTGACACCCAAGCAAAGTTTCGGGGGTAAAAATTGGAAATGCAGTTGGGAGAAAGCATTTGATAATGGGGGAAAATATGATAACAAAATTAGGGGGGAAGAAAAGGGTGTAAATGCCATAACTGCTGCAGTTTTGCATTTATCATATTTTTTTTTTTTTTTTTTTTTCATGGTAAATATGTATATAATTATGATTATGGAAATCACATAAAAATGCCTTCATATTTTATATTTTAATACTGGTTGTAAGTTAAATCCTTATAATAAAGAAACATGATCTCTGTGTGTACCGAAAATTCTCGCTAACCACTGAACCTATATGTTTCTCCTTTACAGGGTAGCTTCTCATAGGTTTTGGGAAAAATTTTGAATATTTTTTTTCTTTTTAAAGTTATAATTCAACGGGGGGGGGGGTCAACTTCACCCTCAACCCCCCCTCCCTCACCTCCAGGGCTCCCAGGGGCGAAGCCGCTAGTACTTGATAAATTGTTATAACTTGTTGTTAAATACTTATATCTAATTGGTCATATTTTTTGTATGATTTCAACTGTAATAATCTAAATAATCTGTTTATAGTAATTTTAATTTGATAGATTTGTTTTCGATTTAATCCAAATTACACCAGATAATGTTGTTAAAATAGTTTTAAATGTAAGAAACATAATCCTATAATATAAAGTAGTAGCCTTGGCCCTTTCTTTTGTAGCGAAGGATCTCGCTAACCGCTGAACAGATATTGTTCTCATTTACAGTGCAGCTTCTTATAGAATTGAGATGGTTTTAGGATATTAATTCTTTTTATAGATAAGTGTGGGTATGGTTTTATGCTATTTTTCTGGCCTTCGAATATAAAGCTCCTAGATGCTAGGGGCGTATCCGCTAGTTAAATATATATAAAATCTTTATACTAAGCGAAGCTACTCTATAATTCACTTTGTCCGTCCGTCTGTCAGTCAGTCAGTCCGTCCGTAACGCTATGGTGGACACGTGATTTTCTCGGCTCCTTTTCATGATAGACAGCTGAAATTTTTAGTGAAGATTCCTATGACATATGTTCATCTATTCTATACTTTGTCTTTGTCCATCAAGTTTAAAGGTTTAAAGGTGATTAAAAGAATGCGTGATTTTAATGGCTTTGTGATTTCCCTATTTTATCAAGTTTAATGATTATTGTATGACACTGCTCTATAGTAGATTGTTTTCCGATATTCATTTATAATTTTGAGCTTCGCTACTTATGGATGTAATCATTCTGGTTTTTAAATACTGTAGTTTCAAACAGATTAGTAAAACTAAAGTTTGATTTTAAAGATTAAATTGAAATTTCAACATCAAAGCTACTCCGTATAATACTTTTTCCGTCAGATTAGTTCAACATTTGTCTTTAAATCTCAGTTCTTTTTTTTCATATTTTAGCTACTGTGTCATTATCATTTAGTAGCTTCGATACTAAAATTTAGGATCTACTGCAGTTCACGGTAAAATATTGCTGGTAAGCAATATTTCCAAAAATCTATGAATTTTAAAGGCTGCTAGCTGCCAAACGGCTGAACGTACAGATCATGCCCGCACACTGTTTTAAGCGGCATAAGAAAGCCTACAAATAATCTGGAATAGCCGTAAGTCAATAATGCATAATTATCTCGCAGTGCAGATAAATGCGCGAAAAAGACCTATTTTATGCGTTTTTTCTTCAGTGAAGCTTTCCCTGTGTTATTTGTAGGCCTTCTTATGCCGTTCAAGATGGTGTGCGGGTATGATCTGTACGTTATAGATTTTTGGAAATATTGCTTACCAATAATATTTTACCGTGAACTGCAGTAGATCCAAAATTTATATTGAACGTTCTTTTATTTTTCTTATCCAACGGATATTGTGCAAAGAATTTGTTACAGAAAGCAAAATCAATTTCGTCAAGAATTTCTAAAGTGTAATGGTGTTTTTCTTTTTTATTAAAAAAATAAGTTTTGTTTGCTAATGAGTAAACTAACATTTAGGGAAGTTTAATAGTTATTTTTCGCATCGTATTATAAACGGCTTTCCGCAGATATAGAAAGTACAATTATGAGATTAAAACTAGTTTTTTTAGCCCCGAGGTGCCGAAGGCACCGGCTAAAAGAACTGGTTTTAATCTTACGATTGTACATTTTTATATTCGTAGAAAGCTGGATATAATACGATACTAGACATAGTTTTTTCGTATGGATGAGAACGGGTTCCTATCCAACGGATTCGAATGAATACGAGAAATATTCTTATACATCCCTTATGCTGGTGCCACTGCCACATTTTTTAGTTTTAAACTTGCGTGCGGATAAAGATCCATTTGTGATTAATGATTCGGCTGCTGGCTGCGAAAATAGTAATGCAATCTGTTGCGGCTACCAAGCCCTAAAAAACTTGTCCTTGATTAATAGCTTTTTTTCTACATTTTAATTTGGTAAGTGTGTCAAAATATCAATTTACAGCAAAATCAATTGTCAACAGAAAGGAAATACTTTTTTAAAATCGGAGCTTTTTTATAATTAGGGTAGGTCCGTCCGTACGTCCGTCACAAACGGATAGTTTTTTCCGTTAATTTAGGCATGTTAGAATTGTCCTATCAATTTCAAACTTTGCATGGTGATTCCTTTAGTAGTTAGGTACGATTTAGAAAGCGTAGCAACTCTATAATCATGACAAGAATGTCCGTACGTCCATTTTAAACATGTTGATATTTTTACTTTTCTAACAACAAATATTATGTGATCTAATCATCCGATTGATCTGATTTTTGGTATGTTGATTTCTGGGACAACAAAGTATAATGTTATAAGCAAATCAACTCTGTAATCAAGTACTAAAAATGTAAGTAAGTCCATAAACATTATCCTGTATCAAGCAGTTTTTCAACAAATTTACTTACAATTTTGCTCCGATTCTTATACATCTATATTATGATTATTCAATTCTGACACTATATAAGTGTTAATGTCCGTTTGTCCTACCGTTTCAGTGCTTCGCTTTTATGGATGTTGTCATCTTTGTTTAATCAAAAAATAATTTTCCAATCCTGTTATTAAAGAAATTAAAGCTTAATTGAATTTCAAGTGGTCACAAAGAAAGTCTGGAGACTCACATGAGGGCGTTGAAATGGGGTGTATGTGGGTTCCCCCGCCCCCTCCCCTTCCCCCTCTTTCACCGAGGGAGGTTTAACTTCACACATCTAAAGCAGTCAATGAAAAAAGGGTAAGGGAAGATCAGCATAACATAAGCTGAATTTTTTTTTTTTTTTTGGGGGGGGGATGGAAAATTTTGAGGATGGGAGGAATAAAAATCGGAGCTCCCCTGTAGTAGAATTTGTGTCTATGCCCTGAGAATCACGAACTCAAGTCTTTTGTCAACACAATGACAAAATAATTTGAGCTATTAAATAAAAATAAGTTTCAACATAATTTTGTCTTTTTATTAAAACTTAATTCATACTTAAGGGAATTTCTGAAAACTTTCATTAAATTTTAATTTTACCATGGTGTATCGTTTAAAATAACGATGAAAAAAGATAAGAAGCAATAGAAAAACGATACAAAATATATAAAGCTTCTTTATCTTTATTTATTTACCTTAAAAGTAGTTTTCAATAATTGTTTATTGCAATGCCAAAAACATGGAAAATGGCAAGAATTTATTGTCAGAGGTAAGATAAAAATATAGAACAAGAGAAGTAAACTTGTATTAACATTATTGCTTTTTATATTAATTGTATACCTTTATTTTAAAAGAACAAATAAAATTGTTAATTAACCTGTCATTAACTCATTATAACTTTGAAGTTAATCTTAACAAAAAATTGAGTAAATAATGCTTTATTTGTTTTTGTTCGTCATTATTAATTCAGGAAAAGTAATTGCTTTTTTTGGTTTGAAATGTTATTATGATTGCTAAACATTTACCAAGGAAATTCATATCATAGGTTACAAAGCATTATGCACAAAAATAAAGGAGAATAAATATATAATTATATGTATCAGAAAGTAAAAATTAATAGTTAGAAATGACGTGGATGACATAAAAAGAGAAAAATTATTGTCAATTTAGTTTGCAATTTCCCCCGTTTTAATTGGTCAGGTCTTTAACTAGTAGGAGGAAAGGGTAGGGATAAAGGAGAGCGTTAAATTAGCCAATTACAGAGAACACTTTATTATAGTATATGAAAATCTGGTGTAAGATCCAAGTAATAGTACATCCATTTAGTAAGATATTTAAAATTATTGTTTAATGTACCAATTTTTTGTCAAACAAAAAAAGGGAAAGTAACTTAATGACCAAGAACCTAGTTTCATTGTTAGAATTACACTTTCATTTCTTGGTATTCTTTGTACCTTGCCTTTTAGGGAAACCATCTTGTTAGAACACTAGAGAAAGAAAAGAAATATATAAATGTTAATTAAAGATAAAACACCGCAGCCGTCAGTATAAAAAAAGACCTACCCAAACTAAAAAAAGAATTACCAAAATTGCGGCTGAACTTAACAGAATATAGTTTCAGCTAAACCATGGTTTTATTATACTCATAATAAGTGTAAAATAATAATGTCTGTACATTATTTTGGAGTAAATACATTACACAGATATAGTTAGGATCGTGTAATATAACACAAATTGTTTAAATAAGTCCCTATACAATTATAATATATAAGTCGAATTTATAAAATAAAAAAGTTTTGAAATATTAAAAAGAAAAAATCAGAATGTGTCCACATGAAAAATTTCATTTTTATCATATTGATCTAATATTTTACGTGATGATTATATACTATGACAATCTTGGACAATGTTTTAACAGCAGCATCTGCATTTTAAGTAAATGTCTTTTAATTTAAGCAACTTCACAACACGTAAACAGAGCTGGATCTTTAAATCGTTTAGTGGTGCGCTAAATCGGGGCGATCCAGTTCGGCGCACCTAGATATTATTAGATTTCAAATCAAAATGGAATGGGCGAAACAGCGCCAAACCGGGTTGAACTGGATCGCCCCGATTTAGCGCACTACTAAACGATTTAAAGATCCAGCTCAGGTGATTCTCAATATTTATAATACTCTGTTAAAATTGTCATTTTGATTTATTAATCTCCGCTGTTATGGATGCTGTCTTATTTTTTTATCTAAACCTAAATTTGAAATGTGTTCTTTATTCCTGGTAATGGAAGTAGACTATAGTGAAGTCTATGTTATAACTAGAGTTGGGCTCAATATAATTATCTCGCTATTGGCTAGGTTTATTCAATGTTTTATTTCTTTTGGTTATCTGAATTCTGACTATTAACCCTATTCTTCCATTGTCTTCTCCCTGACGATTTCTTTTTAAAACTATTTTAAGATCTTAATATTTTTCATTTCAATTTATTGTCCTGAAAGGGTTAAACTGTTAAATTTTAGTTCAATATCTGACCACATTACGCACATATCGCTAGTATCAAATTATTTTAAAACTAAGTTTTCTTTTATTTACTATATTATGAATTTAAATTTTCTGTTTCATGGATAGAAATGTAATACTTCAATATAATTCAAATAGCAACATGAAATAAAAAAATGAATTTATTCTTCATACAGTAAAATAATGGGTCTTATCGTTCTGGTCAATGAGATTTTTTTACGGATTTTTGGAGAACTATGAGTTTTAAACATTTATTGCTTGGAAAACTTGAGCTCATATATAGACATTTATTTCCTACATAGATCTGTCATGGATCTTGATGAAATAAAGTAGGCTGCTTTGTAAATGTTAAAAATTGGAAGATTTCATTAAACAAAAGTTTCCCCAAATATAAGTATTAAATAATGAATGATACCACCACAGTTAGATTAAACGGTACACACAGACACGCAGTTGAAAAAAGTTCAAGCAGGTGTGTGCACAGAGTGTCGTTTAAATTGGCTGTTCAAGTGGATTTTAGTCTTAGAGGTAGGGTGAACATGTAGGTAGATACCATACTAAAAAACCCTCTTCTGGGTGCAATTATGTTTCAGTATTATTTTTTTACTATCTTCCCTTTTTTCTCTCTTTCTTTCTATTTGTTCACAATATTTTGTTCAAAAGACACCTGCGCTAAGATTTCAGGTTTATTTTTTTGGATAGTGGCAGCCACTGGCAGCTTACCTAGGCTTTGATTTATTGTGGCAGATTTCAAGGAAAATCCACAGAATAATAAAAAATAGAAGTTTAACACCCAGCACATAACCTTACAAAAAAATATAAATATAAACCTATAAAAGGCTTCACTTTAAAGAAGAGACTTAATGGCTTGCGATATATTTCATTACAGTCACTGTCAGATAGAATTACATCCCTAAATATCGATCAAACTACTAAAAGTATTTTAGAAGTATAGGATTTTAATTAATGGTCAAATGTTTACCTGGATTCTCATCCATACTTTATTTTCTTTGGGAAAACCTTAGGACTTGACCATAATACAGTTGTATACAGTTACATACTGTTTTGCTATAAACAAGGACAATTATGTTACACAGTTGCGACAATTACCCTTTTTTTTGAAAAATAAAGACTGATTGATAATACGCGATGTACATTCCAATTAAGATAAACAAATTTACCTAATGTAAAAATGTTGAATATTGTTAAATTTAACTAACCAAACAAGATTCAATAAAAGTATCCGAAAATGTTTAAGCTAACCAATGATAACACTTTTTTAAAAAAGAAGCTTTTCTATAATTAGGGTCGGTCAGTCCGTCCAGAACGGATAACTTTTAAAACTAATTTAGGCATGTTAGAATTTTCCTATCGATTTTAAACTTTGCATGATGACTCCTGTACTAGTTAGGTACGATTTAGAAAGCGTAGCAACTCTATAATCGTGTTCAGAATGTCCGTACGTCCATTTTAAACATCTTGATTTTTTTTACTTTTTTAACAACAATTTTTATGTGTTAAAATCATTTTCTGATTTTTGGATTACTGATTCCTATTACAATAAGGTACAATATTTTGAGCAAAGCATCTCTACAATTTTGTCAAAATCTATCTATTAAAATGTTGTATATTCAGTTCTGACACTCTGTCATACCGTTTCAGAGCTTCGCTTTTATGGATGTTGTCATCCTTGTTTTAATAAAACTTTGGGTAAAATAGCTGCATTACTAATAATAGATTAGATTGGCGTTTTGATAAAGCAGTAGGACGTATGGATTGGAAACAATCGAATTGTAAAGCAGCTGTGCCACTTATGCTAAGCCACTAATGTGCATGTCTTTTAAAGTCATTTTTTGTTAAGACAAATTTTTGTGTTTCCCCTTGTATACTTAAAAGGTGAATAAAATCCTCAATTTTATAGGTTTAAAAACATAAATTTAATAAAACTTAACAAATAAAAATAGAAACAACACATACAAAAAAAAAACACACCATACACCCACCTACTCACACATGCAATTTTACACACACAAAATACACACCACCCCACACACACCCACCCACAAATACACACACCCATACACACCATAAAGACAGAGATAATTTTTGTAAACCTTTATGATTTATCTCTGAGAGGAAATTGTATTTCCTTAGTGCTGCCAAAATTATACCTGCCTCTTAACTTTGGTGTCCTCTCACTTCCGCACATTTTCACATCTGTAAATGTTCATTCCATTGCAAAAAACGCGATATTGGGTTTGTTAAAATATCCATTTATTTGGCATTTTTCAAGAATGTCAAGCGTGGGAAAATTTTTCGAGTGTGGGAACCATTTAATTTGATTTAAATGGTACATATGATTTTCATTTAAATTCATTTTTTGGACCCGTGAGAAAATTTTTTTAACGTGAGAACCATTTAATTTTCATTGAATTTCATTTTTTGGAAGTGTGGGAAAAAATGGGAGAAAAAATATGTTTTAATATAAAGAAATGTTCTATCAGTTTCAAACCTTTTTCATTCGATAGATCATACTGACTTTGGAAAAACTGTCAGACCGATTTTTAAAATTCAATCTGTGAAAAAAGATATTCAAGTTTTAATTTTTTGTTTTGAAAATATTATTTTACATGTATTGACGCCATCTTGGATTATGATAATTTTTTTTTGTTAGAAGATTTTTTTCTAAAATATTTTTAAAAAATTAACTTTTTACAATAAAAAAAATCTTTGAACTTAAATTGACCAATAATTCAAAGATTTTTTCTCTTTGATTTGGAAGATTTTTTATGATTTTTATTTTTAATGTCAAATAAAAACACAACAGTGAAAAAAATGATAACGCTCGATCATTTAATACCTTGGGATTTAAATATCCATTTATGCAAAATTTTGTTTGCTTAAATAACTCATTCCCATATAAACAACCCCTTAAATAGTGGATGTAAATATTCATTTATTTCCCTGGTATGATTTTAGAAGATTTTAAATTTTTTTGGAAGATTTTATAATTTTTATTAATTACTAAAAGAGAGAAAAATTATACCATGGAAATAAATGAAATTTAAAAACCAAAATTAAATTACATTTTACTAGCATAAAAATGAGTTTTTGTTTAAATGAGAATGATATTCCTGTCCAGTTTTTTGTTTAGGAATGAATATTTCTTACCCTTGTGAATAAATGATGACCTATCGGTCCATCATTTATTCCCTCGGGTAAGAAATATTCATTCCTAAACAAAAAACTGGACAGGAATACCCCATAGTTAAACAATAAAGGTTCTAAGAAAGAGAGGTAATGTCTGATTGAGCTAATAGGAGAATCGCATCAGTACATAAATTTAATCTCATTGGTTGAAATTGTGTACACATTTGTTAGGAACGCATGTTTTTTTTCATTTCATACATAGATAAAAATCAGCTGAAACAGTATATTTTCTTAGTAGAAAGCTTTGCGGAATTAGACTTAATTGCACAAAGATTTCGTCTTAAATTTGAAAGCTTCAATCAGAGGTGGATTCTTTAAAAAAAAGTTAGGCTAGCTACTCGCTGGTGAGGCAAAATTATTTTTTTATGTGAAAAATCCTCAAAAATCGCATTAAAAAATTTACAAAAACTAAATAAAATCCTAAAAGGATTATTAACATGTGATTTTGTTTAATTTTTGTAGATTTTTAATGTGCTTTTGGATGATATTTCACAAAAATAATTTTTCCTCACTATCGAGTAGCGAGTCTATCAATTTTTAAGAATCCACATCAGCTTGAGTCGAAAGTAAACAATACTTTTGTCTGATAGAAATGGTCCTTCTTAGATTTGACGAAAAAAGGGTTCAGAATTCTTAAATTTCTATTAGTTACACTAAGCATGACTACAACCTTATTAGCATCATTCATAAAACAAGGATGACACCATCCATAAGTAGCGAAGTACAAAAATCATGTATGGGAACACAATCAAGGAGATTTAAAGAGTGTTAAAATCAAGAATAGGATCACAATAGATAAAAAAAAAATCACGAAACCTTTCCTACATATTTTTATATTTCTAATATTTATGTTTTGAAGCATGACTGGATGCTCCTTAGTATAGGGAATCTTTCCAAAAAGAATCAGCCATCTATCTTGAATAGCATCTGAATAAATCACATTTCCCCCGGCCATAGTTTTATGGACTGATTGACGGACTTACTGATTGATGGAAAATCACGAAACTTAAAAAAATGTAAAAAGTCTTTTGTAGCATGACCGTCCAACTAACAGAAGATAGATTAGAGGTAACGCTTAATGACAAGAGGCCTCTAGGGGCGTAGCAGAAAGTATAATTTAGAGTAGTAAGGTTTATATAATTGTTCGCTAAGATCTTTGTAACATTTGAACCGATAGTATTCTCCTTTTAAGCTTAGTATGAGTCAGTTTATACAATCAACGAAATTTATTCTAAAAAAATCATGAAACTCATACGTAAGTTTCAGCTGTTGTTTGGGGTCAACACATAGTAAAATTGACGACCTTTACATTTGCCCCAAAATATCATTTTTGATTTATTTTGTTAGTTGGTTATACCTTATTCCTGATCGTGATACCCTGGATTTTTTTTAGATTTTAAAAAGATAAATATTGGGATAGTTTTATGTTATTTTACTAACTCCAACAAATTTCGAGATCCTAATTGCTAGTGATGCATCCTGTATTCTATGATATAAAGTAATAAGGGTTTCAGAACCAATTATTTAATCTTTTCTAGTGCAATTTTATTCATTCTAATTTGTGATTAGTTTTACAAAATCTTCATTTTCCTATCCCTTAATATCCCTGAGTAGTTTCTGTAGTCTGATAATGAATAAAAGTTGTTTTTTTAGCTTATGGTTTCTTTGATGCCTTATTAAAACTTTATTCATACCACTCTACTGAAATTAAAAGTCCCTTTAAAATTTATCCGAATATGAGCTTTTCTATAATACTTTATGTCTTTCCCACTGTCTGTCTTTCTTTCTTTTTCTATTTCCTTCTCTCATTTTCTTTCTTTCCTTTTCTTTATTTCCTTTTCTTTCCCCCTCTCTCTCTCTCTCGTCCTCCTTCTCCTCCTCCTTCTCCTCCTCTTTCTCTCTCTCTATCTGTCTCTCTTTCTGTATTTTTCCTTTTCATCCTTTTCTTTCTTTCTCTCTATCTCTTTCTCCTTCCCCCCCTCTCTCTCTCTCTCTCTCTTTCTCCTTCTCCTCCTCCTTTTCCTCCTCTTTTTCACATCCCTTCTCTCTCTCTATCTGTCTCTTTATCTGTATTTTTCGTTTTCTTCCTTTTTTTCTTTCTCTCTTTCAGTCCTTCTCCCTCTGCCTTTCCTTCCTCACCTTTTTCTCCTTTCATCTAAAATTTTAATGCTGCATTCTCTATGGACATACATTTCCTTGTTAGCTATAATTGCGTGATAAATTGTGCAGAAAATTACATGAGTAAAGTCTAAAGATGCTTAACTACACTTTGTAAACTTTTTTCATGAATTTCGGGAAACAAGGACATTAACATGTGGTGCAGATACATCAACCTAACATATCATTGTTATTTCCCTAAGATATTTATTAAAATATATTAGCGCTATTAGTACCGAAGCTCTTCTATATATCACATTGTATGTCCGTCAGTCTGTAATAATATAAGGTAAATGTGATTTTTTCCGGCTGAGAGTTAAGATAGACTGCTGATTTTTTTTATGAAGATACTCACTACCAAAGATCATCCAATATGCAACTTACTTTATCCGGCTGTATGTCATTCATGCTAAAAAAGTCATTAATATATTGTAAGGTTTTTTATGGCCACTGGACATCTACTCTGAGACTTATTTTGTCCGTTTGTCCATCATTGATTTTTTGTGCTTTTCAATATATGAATATTGTTACCTTATTATATATACTAGCGGTTACGCCCCTAGAGGCCTCTAGTTATGTTTTTAGATAATAGCAAAATGTCCGCAGGACGGCGTATTTTAGTCGATTTATCTAAGTGGAGTGGTGGTACCCTCCCCCAAAAATAGTTATTAACCTTCCCGAGACCTATGAGAAGCTACCTTGTTAAGGAGAACCAGATCGATTCAGCGGTTAACGAGATCCTTCGGTACAGACAAACAAACAAACATCCTGTTACTTTAGTATAACGATTGTATAATTTATATCATTCAAATCACAGCCTGCGCCAGAGTTTGCAAAGCACGCCGGATGCTCCCTGTCAAAATATATGGCGTTATAAAAGTGGTCGTGGCGGAAATAATATCTTCTTTGTATGTTGTTTTTAATAATTTGTTCGACAATTTTAAATAACTACTACATCCTAAATATACAATACTAAATATACTATCCTAAATATGCAATCCTAAATACGCAATTATAAATATACTATCCTAATTATACAATCCTAAATATGCAATCCTAAATATATACAATCCTAAATACGCAAACCTAAATATGCAATCCAAAATATACAATCCTAAATACGCAAACCTAAATATGCAATCCTAAATATACAATCCTAAATACGCAAACCTAAATACGCAATCCTAGATATATTATCCTAAATATGCAATCCTAAATACGCAAACCTAAATTCGCAAACCTAAAGATGCAATCCTATTATACAATCCTAAATGTGCAAACCTAAATACGCAAACTTAAATACACAAACCTAAATATGCAAAACTAGATACACAATCCTAAATATGCAATCCTAAATACGCAATTCTAGATATACAATCCTAATATGCAATCCTAATATGCAATCCTAATATGGAATCTTAGTATGCAATCCTAATATGCAATTTTAAATACGCAAACCTAAATACGCAAACTTAAATACTCAAACCTAAATACGTAAACCTAAATACGTAAACCTAAATACGTAAACCTAAATACGCAATCCTAAATATAAAATCATAAATACGCAATCCTAAATATGTAATCCTAAAGATGCAATCCTAATATGCAATCCTAAATATACAATCCTAAATATGCAATCCTAAATACGCAAACCTAAATTTGCAAACCTGAATACGCAAACCTAAATTTGCATACCTAAATACGCAAACTTAAATACACAAACCTAAATATGCAAAACTAAATACACAATCCTAAATACGCATGCCTAAATACGCAAGCATAAATACGCAATCCTAAATACACAAACCTACATACGCAATCCTAAATTTTAATAAAATATTCATTGCATTGTAAACTATGGAGAGAAAAAAGAATGGATTATTGAAAGTCAGGTTTAATACCCCTCCTTATCCGACACAGGATTTATACATAATAAAAAGGATTCAATCCATTGTATTTGTATCAATACCAGAATCTATTTTTATTTCACTTTTGTAGTAGCTAATCTACTCAACAATTTACTTTGTCTGTCCGTCAGTCAGTCATCTGCTATTTAAGATAGACAGATGCCATTTTTCGAGAAGGTTCCCTGTTAAAAGGTTTCGTGATTTTAACGATTTTTTTGCATATTCTCCTTTTTATATTTTTTATATAAACAGAACATCTTCTCTACATTTTAGATTGTTCGTTTGTTAATCAATGTATTTTATATGCTTTGCTACTTATGGATGTTGTCATCCTTATTAATGTGACTGCTAATTTTAAAAATACAAGATAAATTTGTCCATATTATTATATAACTTTTTTTGATAATTCTAGGAGGATTTAAATTGTTTCTGTAAGTCTTAAAATTAAGTTATCCTATTTGGGGAACCTCATATATGTTCTTGACATAATGACATCTATAAATAGGGAAGGGGTAGTCAAGGTTTTTGATTTCTTTTAATTTCCTAAAGTTCATACTGTACAAATGCTTAAAATGTCTCCTTACAACTTCAAAACTAAATGAAAATGAAAAATGTACTGCTTTTGTACTTTTATGCGTATTTTCAAACAAAAAAATTGGAAAACTTTGTTGAAAAAAGAATGAAATTGATATTTTATGATAGAGAAAGGGATTAGAAATAAGTTTTGTAAATTGACAATATCTGTTACAAGAAAGGAAAGTGCAATTCTAATTCTAGAGTTGGGTAGCTGATAAAGTGGCTCTAGACTTAACAATAATTATAATTTTAGAGTTGGGTAGCAGGGAAAGTGGCTCTAGACTTAACAACAATTATAATTCTAGAGTTGGGTAGCAGATAAATCAAATCAAATCAAATCAAATTTATTGTTAACCACACAGATCCAACATTCCACTGATCTTGGACAATTTGCCGCCATCAGGGCATAAATAAATAAATATCATATACACTATATATTTATAATTAAATTTTAAAACATGATGGTTTATTTTTTATTACCCATCCATATATCATTATAATTGTTTAAAAACATTGTGATTAATAATCAATTTTGCGGATAATGCCCTGTCAAGATAACCAGGTGCAGAGCTTAGCCCTAAGGCTGGTGCACGCCCTTGATGGTGCTAGGGTGCTATTGCTGGCCAATTATCCCAACTACTACTTGATTTGATTGTTCGTTGTTATCAATCAATAAAAATCCGCTGTTGTGCTTTAGCGAGATCCCTATACCCCCAGCTTTCTCGGTCAACCGCCGCCTTCGGATATCCCCTTACCACCGTGAAATGTCACCAGATGCATACTAAAAAAACAGGTTAATACAATTTATTGGTCCTAAGACCAATAAAAAAAGTTATCAGGAGAAAGAACGATCACCAGGCCGAACGAAACCGTTTTTTATGATATTACAAGCGTAGTTCCGGATAAAAAATTCTAAGAATAAAACTTCAACAGAAAGTGGCTCTAGACTTAACAATAATTATAATTTTAGAGTTGGGTAGCAAATAAAGAGGCTCTAGACTTGATAATGCTACTTCTAGAGTTGAGTAGCAGAGAAAGTGGGTCTACACTTAACAATAATTATAATTTTATAGTTTGGTAGCAAATAAAGTGGATCTAGACTTAATAATGCTAATTCTAGAGTTGTGTAGCAGAGAAAGTGGCTCTAGACTTAACACGAATTCTAATTCTAGAGTTGGGAAGCAGATAAAGTGGCTTTACACTTAACAATGATTTTAATTCTAGAGTTCGGTAGCAGAGAAAGTTGCTATAGACTTAACAAAAATTCTAATTCTAGAGTTAGGTTGCAGAGAAAGTGGCTCTAAACTTAACAAGAATTATAATTCTAGAGTTGGGAAACAGATAAAGTGGCTCTACACTTAACAGTAATTTTAATTCTAGAGTTAGGTAGCATAGAAAGGTGGTCTAGACTTAACAATAATTATAATTCTAGAATTGGGTAGCAGAGAAAGTGGGTCTAGACTTAACAATACTAATTCTAGAGTTGGGTAGCAAAGAAATTGGCTCTAGACTTAACAATACTAATTCTAGAGTTGTGTAGCAGAGAAAGTGGGTCCACACTTATCAATAATTATAATTCTACAGTTGGGTAGCAGAGAAAGTGGCTCCAGACTTAACAATAATTACAATTTTAGAGTTGGGTAGCAAATAAAGTGGCTCTAGACTTAATAATGCTAATTCTAGAGTTGAGTAGCAGAAAAAGTTGCTCTAGACTCAACAAGAATTATATTTCTAGAGTTGGGTAGCAGTTAAAGTGGCTCTAGACTTAACAATATTTATAATTTAGGAGTTCAGTAGCAGATAAAGTGGCTCTAAACTTAATAATTATAATTCTAGAGTTGGGTAACAAATAAATTGGCTCTAGACTTAACAAAAATTATAACTTAAGAGTTCAGTAGCAGATAAAGTGGCTCTAGACTTAACAATATTTATAATTTAAGAGTTAAGTAGCAGATAAACTGGCTCTAGACTTAATAATTATAATTCTAGAGTTGGGTAACAAATAAATTGGCTCTAGACTTAACAAAAATTATAACTTAAGAGTTCAGTAGCAGATAAAGTGGCTCTAAACTTTATAATTATAATTCTATAGTTAGGTAACAGGTAAAGTGGCTCTAGACTTAATAATGCTAATTCAAGAGTCAGGTAACACAGCACGTTATCCCACTTATTTGCTCAGAAACTTTGGGTACTTCTGTTGAATTTTATTTGGTTGGTTTCAAAAATCCCTGTAACTACTAACCATACTACCCGCGACCGTGGCTCAACACGTAGCGCATCAGCTCGTTGTCAGGAAGGTGATAGGTTCGAATCTCGGTCCGACACCGCATCATAAATAAAAAGACGTTAAAAATGGTTCCCACTGCTACTATGTCAGATGCGCGATGTAAATAGCTAGAGTGGGGGGAATGTATTGGCCCAAAACAGGCGCAACTTGCTACCATGCACAGTTGGGACTTCTCAGACAAAGGTCGTGCATCTCAGAGAGTTGGTTGTCTGATGGGTGAATGGATGCTTTATACCGCAATCATAAGTATTGTATGTATGTTCCAAGGTGATTAGAGAGAGGTCTAGTACCCGAAGCGACACTTAGCCCCCTAGAGTCTTAACTCTCTTAACCATACAAGGAAACAGCTGCTACTCCTTCACCCAACTAGTATAATCTTATTTCTATCAAATTGCAACAACTTTTCCAATTTTTTACAAATCAAACAAATAGATAAAATTCACTAAATTTTATTTAGAAATAAAAAATGTTCATGAATTTTGTGAATGTTGTAAATCTATAAATATGTAATTTTTATTCCTATAGGTCCAATAAACGTTTTTATAGAAATCACCCACTAGGAAAATGTATCACAAAACCTTTATAAATAATGTTTTTTTTAGCCTGACCGACAGTCTGACGGCCCAGGGGAATTTGAATTTGTTAAGGAAATTTTTGCACCAAAAACGGCAGTCTACAAAATCAAAATGGGAGAGGGAAGGGGTAAACAATACAGTAAGAATCCTGCATATAAATAGACTAAAATCTTGAAGCTTCTTCAGTCAACGGAAGAAAGAAGCAAGAAGATATCAGAAGAAGCGGCTAACAGGACTGATCATCCAAGACCTTATTCGGCAAGGGTGCCACTAAGCCATCAGGGGTAGGGTTAAAAAAATTACAACGACTAACCTTTTTAGGTTAAGTAGAGTGTAATCAAATTTTGAAATATTCTTTTATTTTCAGAATAATTATTTTAAAACAAACACCCACCCACCCTAGAGACATCAACTGTCGCCGGATATGCCTGACACTAGAATCAGGTAATCCAATAGTTGGTGATCTAGTACCACAAAGTGGGCAATCAAAAGGCTGGGGGCACGAAACACAAGGCACATAGATCTAGTAAAGAATTGTGTAATGGGTCATGTCAGATCAATGAGACGAATAAGCTAATCGTCTATGCAGGTTTTGCCCCCAGATTACCGAACTGACGAACGGGCAGACATAATGAAGTTGTAGCTTCGCTTCTATTCACTTTGAAACTAAAACTTGATACTTTTGATAAGTAACCTACTTATTTGTATAAAGAAGCATTGCATTACTAGATTGTCGGCTATAAAACAAATTGATTTTCACATTATCTTCCTTTCTAAAAAATTGTGTACGAACATATTTATCATTTATAAAACAAAAACTGTTTGACCACAATATTCTATATAAATATTCTATTCCTTTGATTTTTAAAAGCGAAGCTTTTCTATAATTAGTGTCGGTCCGTCCGTCCGTACGTCCGTAACGGATAGCTTTTTTCGCTAATTTAGGCATGTTAGAATTGTCATATTGATTTCAAACTTTGCATAGTGATTCCTGTAGTAGTTAAGTACGATTTAGAAAGCGTAGCAACTCTATAATCATTACCAGAATGTCCGTACGTCCATTTTAAACATGTTAATTTTTTAATTTTTTAACAACAAATTTTTATGTGATCTAATAATCCGATTGATCTGATTTTTGGTATACTGATTCCTGGGACAACAAAGTACAATATTATAAGCGAAGCAACTCTATAATCAGGTCCTAAAAATGTTTTTCAACAATTTTACTTACAATTTTGCTTCGACATTTATACATTTATATTCTGATTATTCAGTTCTGACACTATAACAAGTGTTAGTGTCCGTTTGTCCTACCGTTTCAGTACATCGCTTTTATGGATGTTGTCATCCTTGTTGGATTTTAATTTACAGCGTAGGTTAATTTAATTATAGTTTCAATTATATATCTAATTATTTTATAATACTAAATCAACAAAGAACAAAATTATTAATATCTATATAATCTAATCTAATTACAATTAAGAATATAATGGATTTGTAAAAATACAAGGATGACAACATCCATAACAGCGAAGCACTGGAACGGTTGGACAAACGTACATTAACACTTGTATAATGTCAGAACTGAAAAATCACAGTATAAATGTATAATATTCGAAGCAAAATTGTAAGTAAATTTGTTGAAAAACTGCTTGATAAAGAATAATGTTTATGGACATGCTTACATTTTTAGGACTTGATTATAGAGTTGCTTCGCTTATAATATTGTACTTTGTTGTCCCAGGAATCAGTAGACCAAAAATCAGATTAATCGGATAAATCAACATGTTTAAAATGGACGTACGAACATTCTTGTAATGATTATAGAGTTGCTACGCTTTCTAAATCGTACCTAACTACTACAGGAATCACCATGCAACGTTTCAAATCGATGGGACAATTCTAACATGCCTAAATTAACAAAAGAATGTATCCGTTACGGACGGACGTACGGACGGACCGACCCTAATTATAGAAAAGGTTTGCTTTTAATAATTCAACTTGCAGCTGCTCTCTGGTATGCAGAAGAGAGCGGGCCTCTCAAACCCTCCTAATGACTTAAAAATTGGTTCAGTGGTTGGCGAGATCCTAACAGACAAACAAAACAGTACTAGAAATTGTCTTTTTTTTCGAGGTTTGGGATGTCCCACCCCGTCAAGAAAATAGCTTAAAACCATCAAGGAACAGAAAGGTATATTCCCCAAAGAGTAGAACCCAATCTGTTCAGTGGTTACTGAGATCTTAGGCTTTGGACAGACAGACAGACAGACAAACATCGTTCTACTTTGTATTATAGAATAACATAGTAGAAGCGAAACTAATCTACACTTCTTGAACTATAAATGAGCGTCTACTCTCAATTTTTTCAATTCGTTTGTTTTTCAGGCTATCTATAATACAAAGTAGTACGATGTCTGTCTGTCTGTCTGTCTGAAGATCTCAGTAACCATTGGACCGATTGGGCTCTACTCTTCAGGGAATATACCTACTGGTTCTGTGATGATTTTAAGCTATTTTTTTTTGGGGGGGGGACACCCCAAAAAAACGAAAATTACCCCTCCCCCCAAAAAAAAATTAAAAAGGGGTCGACTACCCCGCCCTCAAAAAAAAATCCCCCCCCCTAATTTTTTAAAATTTTTCTATTTGAATAACACAAAAATAGTTGACCATACCCCTTGGGGCAAAGCCCCTAGAGGCTAGGGGCGATGCCGCTAGTTATTTAAGAAAATGGATTTTTTTAAAAATGCAATATGGTTTGATTTTGTTTTCTCGTTTATTATAAGTTGATTATAAGTTGTAAGGAATTGTTTGTAAAATTGTAAAATGATTTACTTGAAGAATATCTTTTTAAGTGTTTCTTTCATTAAGCAAAACTACTGTTAGTGATTTTATAGAAAATTGGTCATATTAAACATGAAAGGTTAAAATCTTATGGCTATAGATTAAGATTTAGCTGCAGCGCGGTACCACTATGGTATGTTGAATAGCCTTAGGCAACCAAATATTCAAATACCCATGGTCCTCTTTGTTACAGTCATAATGTTTAAACAAGTTTAAATTCAAGTCTATTAATTGTTCGCAACCTCAAAAAATATACGGAAAATAATATTGCTTCATAATTGGACGGTTATTAGTCCCTAGAAGCTTATAGGAAAGATGCGGAGGGGTGTTAATTTTTTGATTTATCTATGGAGAGTGAAGATATAAGACACCGCCGGACTTATAAGAAGCTTTACAGCAGAGAACCATATCGGTAATCAGAGGTTAGCGAGATCTTAAGCTACAGACAGACAGCCAGACACACAGACAGACTCTTAATTTTAATTTTAGGATTAAATCTTAATTAGAGGTTTATTACAAAGTAATAATAAAGGTTTTATTTTCAACAAATTTAAAACAAATATTTTAGCCCTGTAACATTCTTTTTTACATTACTTTGAACCACCTATTAGCAGTCTTAAAAATAAAATAAATTTTAATCATTATTGCTAAAACTATTACACTTTCTTTTACTATGTGCTTATTATTGGAAATTTCATTAGTGCATTTTATATTTTGTAGGGCTTATTTGCTTTGCTGTTAGCTGTAAAAGTCGATTAGCCCCGTATTAATGATTATGATGACGTATAAACTCATGCGGCCATTTCAAAATTGGCGGCTGGTAAGCAGGATAAGACGAGCGGCTGCGGATGTCGAGTCCTGATTGCAACTGCTTGACCAAGTCAATACTTTCTCATACTGTGTCACTTTTTACCAACAACTTTTCATGTTAAGGTCTATTTTATCAAGTATGTATCATTTTATTAAAGTAAGAGGATGTCTACGTGTACAGAGAGATCTTGTTAATTAATCGACTATTGATACTTTCCTTTACAGGGAAGCTTCAAAAGTGTCCCCAGAATCCTTTGAATGAGTTTTCTATTTTTTAGGTAAGCTTTAATTATAGGTTTTATATTTTTTTGTAATAAATATTTCCTTTGAAGCTATGAACATATTACTAGTTATTTAACGCATCGTATTATAAACAGTTTTCCGCATATATGAAAAAAAATTAGTTTACCTTCAAGGGGCTTAAGGCCCGGGGTAACAAAATTGATATTAATTCAATTTTTTTTGAATATTCATGGAAGATTGTCTGTAATACGATGCTATATATGATTTTTCAGTTTGGCTGAGAACCTGTTCTAGTCCAGCGGATATTAATCGATTTATGACCATTCTAGAACACTCAAAATTTTTGAACTCAGACGGAATT
The DNA here is from genome assembly GCF_053477335.1 of Acartia tonsa. NCBI lineage: Eukaryota > Metazoa > Arthropoda > Copepoda > Calanoida > Acartiidae > Acartia > Acartia tonsa. The sequence goes on from NC_137264.1 coordinate 50,481,382, forward strand.
AGAAGCTTAGAACTTCCTCAAAAATCACCGATGGACAAAAGGAGAAATTTCATATAGATTTATAGGTCACAGCGTGAAGCTGGGATTGTATGTACTTATTGTACCCAGGTTCTACGAAATACCATAAAAAAAGAGTCGTTTTACCAGAAAAGTGGTAAAGCTGGTCAACCTGGTATAATATACCAGTTTCGTGGTAAATTTTACCAGGAAAAATTTTAGCCAAAAAATTAGTCAAATTTTACCATTTTTTTTGTAAAATTTGACGAAACAAAAAAACCCGTTTTTTGTGTTTTAAATAAAAAACAGCTCTTCATAATCAGTTGTAGTACTTTAAAATAATGACTTTTATACAATGAAGCCTAAATTTAAATTTTTTTTTTTTTTTTCAATTTTACCACTTTTGGAAGTTTTACCAAAAATGTGGTCAATTTTACAACTCTATTTTTCAGGTTAAGTCCGAATTTTCGGACTTAGACAAAAAAACACAATTTGGTCAATTTTTACCAAAAAGTTGGTAAAATTTGACAAGGTATTTTTTTAGGCTAAGTCCAGATTTTTGGACTTTGCCAAAAAAAATGAACTTGGTAAAATTTGACCAACTTTTTGGTAAAAATTGACAAGGTAAATTTTTAGGCTAAGTCCAAATTTTTGGACTTTGCCAAAAAAAAAAACTTGGTAAAATTTGACCAACTTTTTGGTAAAAATTGACAAGGTAAATTTTTAGGCTAAGTCCAAATTTTTGGACTTTGCCAAAAAAAAAAACTTGGTAAAATTTGACCAACTTTTTGGTAAAAATTGACAAGGTAAATTTTTAGGCTAAGTCCAAATTTTTGGACTTTGCCAAAAAAAAAAACTTGGTAAAATTTGACCAACTTTTTGGTAAAAATTGACAAGGTAAATTTTTAGGCTAAGTCCAAATTTTTGGACTTTGCCAAAAAAAAAAACTTGGTAAAATTTGACCAACTTTTTGGTAAAAATTGACAAGGTAAATTTTTAGGCTAAGTCCAGATTTTTGGACTCTGCCAAAAAAAAAAACTTGGTAAAATTTGACCAACTTTTTGGTAAAAATTGACAAGGTAAATTTTTTGGCTAAGTCCAGATTTTTCCAAACAAACATCCTTCTACTTAATGATAAACATCGCAAATAAAATATAATGAGGAAATATTCAGACCTAATACTTTCCAAACAAAGCATCCTTTTACTCAGCACTATTTGCTTTCGTTATATGGAATATGAAATTAATAAAATATGATGATAATGATTTTATTTAGAATTTATTTCATATTATAACATAACAGGTCATATAGATATTATCCAGGTCAATACTGAAACTACAAAAGATTGGCATCCAAGATAACAACAGTCTACTACTGATGCCTAAATGTCGATTGATAACAGTGCCACCTGGAGAGGTAAATTGTAATGCTGCTTTTATGGAGATTAATGTACTGAAGAACAATCAGGCAAGTCTCCTACCTGGAGGTACTCTGACTATTTGGCTGGAAGTTATAAAACCTGGACCTGAAAGTGCAGTATCCTGTCTCTCTGGTGACCTGGAGAATTGTTTTGAGGATCCAGAGTTTACTGATTGTTTGATAGAAACTAGTACCTCCAAATTAAAAGTGCACAAGTTTATACTTGCCTCAAGATCTCCAGTATTTAAGGTAGGTTTTTCCATTCTTACTTGTTAATTAAATTCTTGTCAATATTTTTAGGTAAATTTTTAGGCTAAGTCCAGATTTTTCCAAACAAACATCCTTCTACTTAATGATAAAAATCGCAAATAAAATATAATGATGATAATGATTTTATTTAGAATTTATTTCATATTATAACATAACAGGTCATATAGATATTATCCAGGTCAATACTGAAACTACAAAACTTACTAGTATCGTTTCTGTAAATAACATTTTTTAGAATTTTAGCTTGTGGAATGTTTGGAGCTCTCGAGTAGAACTTAATTAATAAACACCGATTGGGCGGATTGTAATCAATACGCTTTATATGTTAAAGTCAATATTTTTTAGAATTTTAGCTGTGGAATGTTAGGTGTCAACATTGTCGTCATAATAAACACTGATTGTAATCAATACGCTTTATTTAAGTTAATTTTAACTGACTAACAGAATATTCTCTGTTCAACATTGATCGTCATAATAAAACTTATTAGTATCGTTCTGTAAATTATTTGTTAATTTTAACTGACTAACATATTTTAACATATTTTCTCGGTTCAACATTGTCGTTATAATAAATAATGAAATTTTTTGTATAATCTGTGACTGTTACATGTTGAGATGGAACTCTCGTTGTTCTCCATGGAACTGCAAAGCTCCACGTACTTCAAAACTGGTTCAACTCCAAAATCCTGAAAAAGAATATTCATTTTTAAATTAAGCAATTAAAGGATTAACAAATCAAAAAGGCCTTACAAAAAGGAAAGTTAACGGTTTTGGGAAAATTTCATGGAGAAAGTAGATACAGCTTGTGTATGTGCCTGCTTATTAGAGAAAGTTTAATTCAGTTATCAATACATAACCAGACTGAGAGAAACTAAGAATGTCTTATAACGGGAATTTGGAGTTATGGTATGAATTAAATAGTCGTATGTTAGTACTAAGAGAGAGTCTAGAGATTAGAGCCAGAACTGACAATGTCGAGATCCAGAGGGAGGTTTGTAAGAGGTTATATCAACATGGATGGATTACTACACATCTTAATCGCTGCCGTCCTTCCCCTCTGCTGCCCGCCGCTGCCCAGGCTGCCGAACTGGCAGCTGTTCTTCACGAAGTAAACATGCACGAGGATGAATGTAATGCTGTTTAGATTTTAATAATATCCTGAATGTACTGTTTCAATAATATAAAGTAGTAAAATCTAATTTTAAATAGCTACCTATCTAGTACATTATTTTTATGTATTAACTTTTGTCTAACCAGTTTAATATCTATCTAATAAATTTAATAATAGCTTAATTGTTAATATAATTTAGTATACAGTTTCATAAAGGTAGTTCGATGTGTGTCTGTGTATATTAACTTCATATTTGTTATGCTTGTATACATGGAAACTACCTTTTGGGGCCGAGGTGTTGCCGTAGTTGCGTGTAGGATTATTCCAACTATCTTTTATTACAAATAATTAAACACTTACTTTTAACGGATGAATTTCTGATGGCAACAGCTTCATGTTGGTGCTTAAGAAATGTTCCACGGTCGAATTGCGGTCAGCTTATAATCAGAGAATACACCCAGCTGTGTGCGAAGCTAAACCTGAAAAAGAATATTAATTGAAATATAATTTATATATATTTTTAATATTATTTTACAAAACACATCTTATAATATCTTTCTATTAAGGGTATAAAACTTCGTTACGCTTAAAACAATCATAAACCTTAAAGGGCGAATATAGGTTGGATATAATATGAGCTTATTTCAAAGGTGCTATTATATAAATTATAATAAATAATTTAAAGATAATGACATATCTAATTGTATTAGTCTGTTTACAGCTTATAAAACCTGTCTAACTCAAGATAATATTATGTAATTAGTGTGGTTCCCTAAGAACTCAAACACTCTACCGGTATCACACAAGGCTTCGTAGCAAGGTTGAATTAAAAAGGTTTCGTTAAAGGATAGTCTTAATAACATGGCCTAAAATATCCATGTTCTTATTAAAATTATTTTAACACTTACTTCTATGTAAACCATTCACTAATTGCAGCGCCCATATATTTTCTCACGAATCTGATTCCTGGTTAAGTCTGAAAAACAATATTAATTGAAATATAATTTGTTAATATTTCTATTATTATTTATATATATTAATAGTAGAATACTTTAAATATTAAGAATAGGATAAAAAGTCGTTCTTATATCATATATCAAAAAGGTTTAAAAAATTATAAAACAAACAGTTTATCGAAGTAGCTTAAAACCATGCGTAAGGTCCTAAATTATATTGATTTTTTTATTACATTATTTAAAACTTACTACTAAGTGAGCCCTTCTTTAATTGCAGCGCCCAAATAGTTATTTCTGATGAATCAGTGTTGCTGAACCTGAAAAACAATATTCAATTTAAATATAATTTATTAATATTTCTTACATTCATATATATTAAACCCGGATTATTTAATATTAAGAATAGGATAAAAAGTGTTTCTTAGATCAAATCAAAAAGGTTTAAAAAAGGCTTAAAACAATTATCCTATTATATATATTAATATTGTTCTCTTTTACAACGAAGCTTTTTATTTATTTTAATCTATAGCTGAAACTCAAATTAAAAATAGGATGAGGCCTCGACTTTTCTCTTCCTACTTTAAGTGCCCCTAGAGGCTTCTAAGGGGCATAGCCGCTAGTAAAACTTAAACCGTTAATCGAAGGCAGCCTAAAACCGTACGCTCAAGGTCCTATATTATTAATGTTTTTATATTAAAATTATTTAAACACTTACTTTTACGCAAACCACTCTTTGATTGCAGGGTCCATATACTAACAGCCAAGACTGAAGGTGGACACGTACTTTTTTAAACATCTGACTATCATCTCTTTGATTGCAGGGTCCATATATCAACACTAACAGCCAAGACTGGTAGACAAGTACTTTTTTAAACTTCTGAATATATAGCTCTCTAGGAGTTCTTAACTGACATTCATATAAATCTTGTGACATGGACCATCTCCTGTCAATCATACTTGGATATAACACGTATTTTCTCTAAGAGACTTGAACTATAACACTCATTGTTTACAATAGTTTTCAATCGGTATAGCGGCATTCATGCACATGCTCTGTACAGGTATACAACTTTATATTGAAAAATATTTCTTTTATATCCATTGCAATATATTTTTTTATATTTTATCGATGATATTTCATTTAAGTCATTGCCAAAAATATATTACATTCACATTAAAAAAAATTTACATTTATTTAATTTTCGTAACCCTGTTTTCAGATGATAAAATCAACGTGCTGGACAAAGTTGCCAAACTTTAAAAAACACCTTATGTATATAATATCATTTTAATATTTTACCGGTTAATTAATTAAAACTGCATAACTTATATAATTCATGAAATGTTATTATTCGTTGCAATTTTACGATTAAAAATATAACTGTCTTGCAAAGTGTTTTGCCACCTATTCAATCTGTATGTTGGCAACCGTAACTTTCCATCGGCGCAATAATTCAACTGGACTATATGACTACGGTGCATTTTTGTATTTTAGTAATCATTTTTAGTGAAATTACAGTGAATTAAGACGTTAATATGTATCATTCTGTTTTATAATTCAAATTTTATCATTAATTATTGAAAATTCTTTCTAAAATATTCTTCGTATTCGTTTTTTCTCCCATTTTTGGGACTCTTTTTAGCTTACGTAATATACAGGACTTTTTTAAATGTAAAATTAATAAATATATGTCTTGCACCGTAGTATAAACGGATTGTCGCAAATATAGGAGTACAATTATAAGAATGAAACTACTTTTTTGGCCCAGAGGTGCCGGAGGCACTGGCTAAAAATAACTGTTTTTAATCTTATGCTTTTAGATTTTTATATTCGTAGAAAACCATGCATATAATACGATATGCTAGTTACCTAGTTTTTTGGCGTATGAATGAGAACACCTGTTCCTATCCACCGGATTCGAATGAATACGAGCTATTTTTATTTTGTAATTTTTTATTTCTTAAATATTCTACCTTTTCAGATAGTTCTGAATAACAGGCTATTCAAGTTAATCACCTGGGTACGCGTACATCATAATAACAGGTATGGGTGTATATTAGCTGTATAAGATTTATTTTTTTTCTCCTGCTACAAAATTTGTTCTAAATAAATAGGGGGGGGGGGGGGGGGGGAAGTTTTGACACATTTGCGTAAACAGGGAGTATAGGCTTTATCTTTGGACTGAGAGTATAGGTTATTAGGGATAAAATCATTCTTATATGATGAATTTTCCCAAGTTTTAATATTTTTTGGATAGGCCTCCAGGTTCCGGAGCTCCAGGCCTTCTCCCCCCCCCCCCTTGTTTAAGGACAAATAAAATACCGGAAAGTTAAAAAACATTAATCACACCCCTCCCAAAAATAAACAAGACAAACAAAATAATCATTCCTCAAATTAGGATGGATCCATACCAATACCACGAGCTGCATGACAGATGGGACGCCCTCATGGTTAGGATGTTGAGACTCTTCTCCAAGCTAAATATTCGAGTTCAAGAAGAATCATGTGGCATTGATGACGCTGTTGAAATAGTAAAACTCTTATACCATCACGGTTGGGTAGAGACACACTTAAAGAAGATTGAACCTATGCCCGAGAATCTCTACGAGAACGAGAGACCCCGCCTGGATGATACCGAGAGACGTGTCATTGACCATGAAGCCGACTGTGCACCTTTCCTCACCAACGTCAGCCCTTTTTTCTAAATAAAACCCAGAGTAACAAGGTAAAAACTACGAAATTATTGCAGGGGTGTATATTCTGCTCCGGGGGGGGGGGGGGAGGGGAGGGGGAAAAAAGAAATAAGTGGATCAATGATGGAAGTTGCTTCAAATCACATGCTCTTGTTCATGGCTAGTTGTCTTTTGTAGCAGGGGAAAAAATTGTTTTTAACCAAAAAATGTTTCAGAATTCTTTGAGTTTCTTCATTAAAAAACGCTTTAGTTTTCTCATTTTTAATTCAATGTTCTTTCCTTTCAGGGAAGAGAAAGGAGAAGCTAGGAGAAGCCGAGCTCGCCGCCGGCGATTTCATCCAGCCTCCGGATATCCATGCTGAAAGCGAATTTTAATTGTAATTTGTGGCGTTATCCTCTTAGAAAATTTTGTTTGTATTATTTAACTCCCCATCCCCCCCCCCCCAAACTAAATTGCTGGGTTAGGTTAGGCTAGGTTAAGTTATACGGCTAGGTAGAGGCCAGGGGCCGTTTTTCTAGGGGGGGGGGGGTATTTCCTAAGAGGATAACATCAATTTGTTCTTTCAGAACATTTACGTTAACCTCTCTTTGATTGCAGCGCCCATATATTTTATAATTAAGTACCCATGGTGACAGTGATCGAGCCCCACTGGTCGTGCAGATATATAATTTCCTGCATATAAACATTAATAAACATTATTTACCCCTAAAGCCGACGATTACGTATGCACGTGTACAGTTTTTTAAGCTTCTGGCTATAGCTCTCTAGGAGATCTTAATTGATATGTTTTATTTTTTGTTTTTGTTTTTTGATATTTTTGTTATGTTGTTTTTTATTATTTATTATTATTTATTTTATAGCAAATTAACAAATTTTCTGGGTTCAACATTGTTGTTATAATAAAACTCCATGCAACTGCAGAATTCTGCAAAAGTCACGACCAGTGGGGCTCGATTATATATGCGTTCGTCGGCTTTTCAGGGAAGGCAGGAAATTTATATAGGTATTATCCAGGTCAGGACTGGAACAAACAAAATTTTATGTATATATTGTATATAGTTATTTTTTTCAAAGTAAAAAAATGTCAGACCAACGCTGGATGACGTATGTATAATTGGATCACAATTTTGATAGGTAAGTTTAATTAATTTTATAGACAATCAAAGAATAAATAAGGGTATTTTCTTGTTTGTAACTCTAACTCTTTATTTTGTGAGTTCCTTTGACATTTAATTTTGGTTTCAAAAAGTGTCACTCCCCCCCCCCCCTTTCTTACTTTCTCCTTCTTTCGTTATATGTAAACAAGTAATAACCTTATTATTATAACCAGGGGTGTATATTCTGCACAAGATTTATTTTTTTTCCCCTGCTACAAATTTTTTTATTTTTTTTCCCCCCTAGATTTTTCTGAAAAAGTAGGGGGGGAAATAGAAAAATATTTAAAGAACTCTATACTTCATTTATTTTATCCCTCCTACCACACATTTCTTTAGTTTTTTTTCACCAAGGAGGGGGGGGGGGGGAAATGGAAAAAATGTTTTCAGTTTTCTTAATTTTTACATTTTTTTTTCCTCCAACCACTTATTTTTTATTTCCACCCCCCCCCCCCCCTGAGCAGGGGATCCCATGCAGAATATACATCCCTGATTATAACATATACTTCTTATTTCAGGAGTTACCTATACACCCCTGTTAGACGTTATTGCAATGGGAGACAATTTGATTGGTACACTCTCTAAAGCTCTACTGAAGCGTATAAGAAGTGGAGATAAGACGAAAAATGTACAGGTGACTTTTTACAACTAATTATTTCTACATATTTAAGATGAGACCTTACTTTTCATTACTGTACTTAAAGTATAATCTATGCTCGACTTTAATTTCTATTTTTCACTTGCAGTCAGCGCACTATAAACATGCTTGCTCTTACACCAGTATAGTCATATTTACTGTAATCAATTGACACGTGTAGCTTGCCCAAATAACGATCCATAACAACTCCCCTATATTATTTTAAATAAGTAATTCACTAATTATGTAATCTTTTTCCAGTTGCAGCATAAACTGAGGTCCATAAGAAAACTCTTCTGTAATGCAACGAGAGCCAGAAGTAAATACTGGCGCAAGAAACATAAACAAAGTGAAGACAGTCAGCCATTACTAGAAGAAGAACAGCAGGAGGATTTGATGGATGTGGAATATGAGAACGAAACTGCATCGTCAAAAGGTAACCTACAATATCTGTAATATAAAGTAGAACGATGTCGGTCTGTCTGTTTGTTGTTTGTTTGTCCAAATTCCCACAAACATTGTCTCCCAATTTTTGTTTTTTATTTTCCTTTCAATCTAAATTTCAAACAATTGGTTTGATCAAACGTTAGTTAAGTTTGTCTCAAGATATCCTTGTTCCAGGGGTGTATATTCTACATGGGATCCCTTAACCTAACCCACCTTCACCCACTCTCTACATTTATCTACTTTTTCTGGAATTTTTAATTTTTTAACTTTCTAATTTGACTAGTTTTTCTTTACGGCATTATCCTTTTACTAAAGTAACAGGATGTCTGTGTGTCTGTTCAAAAGGATCTTGCTAACCGCTGAACCGATTGGGTTCTCCTTTACAGGGTACCTTCACATAGGTCCCGGGAAGGTTTATAACTATAAAACACCATGTTTAACATCGTATTTTTTTAGGTAAAGTTTGTACAGGCTGCAATACCAACTTCACAAAGGAAACCGAAAGTATATGTTATCAATGCTACGCAAACCAAGTTTTGGAGCGATTAAATAACAATCCTGAAGAAACAAACTACATTAATATTGTTGTAGACAATATTAACAACAATAATACCAACGATAATAATGATGCAGACAATGACAGCATTCAAGATGCCGAGGACTGGGAACACGTCGAATTGTTTGATATACCTGAAGATGATTTTGACCCAGATGATGACGATGACCCTGATGACGAACCTGATGGCGAACCTGATGGCGATCATGACGGGGATCCCTTCAAACATCTTACAGAACTTGAGAAAGAAATTGTTAATGATTTCAGAAGCGTTTGTGTTCTAGACAACCCCATCTCTCACAACAAAGTTAGAATCATCCTGGCAATTCTGAAACGCTCGTGTATTTTCAAATTTCCGTCATATAATACATTATTCAAACCCAAATACAAAGTTGAAATCAAAGAAAACAAATATAATCCTACAAATGCTCCTGGTTCACTGATTGAGTGCAGGTATGTTTATATACGATTTAGAAAGCGTAGCATTTCTATAATCATTACCAGAATTTCCGTACGTCCATTTTAAACATGTCGATTTTTCTCCTTTTTTAACAACAAACTTTCAAGTGTTCTAATTATCAGTTTGATCATTCTTTGGTATATTGCTTCCTGCGACAACTTGAGAACAATATTATAAGCTATTATTAGTTAAAAATATATTTCTTTTTCCAGATTCCCTACCTATGAGATCCTCCAAGACGCCATCACAGACTTTAAACGGTTGAATGGACAACAGGCCGTTGATGATCATATAACTTTTGACATCTCGGGCGACGGAGTGAAAGCAGCTCAGGGATCTCATATCTCCTATTATACTGTCTGGATTAGGTAAGTAATTAATATATTGTGGATTTGAAAGGGTTGGGTTGGGATAAAGTTCTTTTCATATACAGCATGACCCTCGAAAAAATATTTTTTAGGATTGGCAGCCTATATTTCAAAGGATATCAAAATATTTGTTTTACATCAATTGACAGCCCAGATTTTTAAAGCCAAAGTTTAGGAAACCATTCAATAAACAAATAAGAAAGAAAACTAAGTTTACAATTGATACTTTTTTCTATTGCATACATATATAAAAATCTGTCTTACTGTATACCAGGACTTAATTAATACCATAAGTAAACCTAGTTTTTACCACTTTTACGGTAAAATTTTACCAGCCTTTACGTTTTATAAATCAGTGACTACAATTTTAAGTCTAAGGTATTAAATGCTATTATTATTAATTCTTCTTTATTATTTCAGGTTATTCTTCAACAAGGATTTCAGTGTTATATTGCCAGTCAGCATATTTGAGAAGACGAGGAGGCGTCCCTACAGTTACAACTTTCTGGATAATGTTACCCGATTCATCAACAAACTAATTCAAGAAGGATTACCTGGACATACCTTTCAATGTAGAACCATCATCCACGATGCCGTTGCGAGAGCCGATGTATTCGGCATTCTTGGCCATGGATCAAAAAATGGATGCCCACACTGTGACCTTCCAGGGATGACTTTTTCACAGACTTATCTCCGTCAAAAGAACTTGGTATTGTTCGAATCAATGAATGTATTTTACCCCAGTGACAGTCAAAATATGGGTACGCCGAGGTCTGACGAGAAATTCCGCAAGTTAGAGGAAAATAATCAGAACATGAAAACCAGTTTTTCTGAGCTTGACCCGAGCTTGGATTTAATACAAGATACCCCCAGTGATCCGATGCACGCGTTGCACCTGGGCTATGTAAAGAAAGTGATGACGTACCTGAAGAAAGGACGTAATAGTTATCCAGAATTGGAAGAAGAAGACTTAGTTCAAATGGAGAGAATTACAGGGATGTACTGCATTTGACTAAAGAAATGACGCGTAAAATAGGTGTTTTCTTCGCGCATTTCTCGGCACTGCGATAAAATTCTGCATTTTTAGATTTATGTCTATTACACATTATTTGTACGCCTTGTTATGCCGCTTAAAAGAGTGTTAGTTTGAAAAGTTTAAAGAACTTAAATTTTGAAAATTTTCTCCTTATCACCCATATTTTACCATGAACTGCAGTAACTCCAATTATAGATGAAATCAACGATCAATTGAAGCTTGTTGGCGATTTTGATCGCGTTCCCCGTACGTCCATCATGCGCCTGACAGAGAAGAAGCTAGCCCTCAATTTGAAAAGTTCTGAATTCAAAGTACTGGGCTTTTACCATATGATATTTTATGCAGAGGTAGGTTTTTACCATATTATAATCTTTTTAGAATTTAAAGCTTATTTCAGTTTCATTATATTGTATAGCAATAACATTCTTTTTAAATTTGCGCACGTGTGCTATATTATATATATATTTCTATTGAGGAGGGTGGACTTCCAATAAGTATATAGGGCGAAGCCCCTAGAGGCTAGGGGCGAAAGAGCTAGTTTTCCCTTAAATTATTACAATGTTTTTTTTTTCCAGTTGGCAAATCTTAAAGATGAACAACGTCTGATATGCAAGTTTTTATTCCACATATTGCGCAGTCTCGAAGAGCATATAACAACTGAACGTGTGGCTGAGCTCAAGACCATGATAATGGTCCTGAACTCAAAATTGGCGGAGATGTACGGCGAATCGTGCTTGAGTTACAATACTCACATGCTTTACCATATGCCGGAACATGTCCGCCGATTTGGACCATCCATGGCGTTCAGTTGTTATGCTTTCAAAAGTGCCAATCATGTGATATCAACTTACATCCGAGGATATAATTTTGGCCTTAAAGAGGTTTCAAACAGGTAATACTATTTTTTTTTAGTTGAGTTCCTTTGACTTTTAGTTTTGGTTTCAAGAAGTGTCACTTCTCCCCCCCCCCCCCACTCTTTACAAATTTTAATGTAATTTTTAAAAATGTAACATAACTTTCTTTCCGTGTATTGCTGATCAAACACTTAAGCTATAACGATTTCACCAGCAACATACCTTTCCGTTTAACAGCCATTAATGACATAAATGACATATTTAGATTGTTGATATTTCACACAGTGAAACCGTACATAAATGAAAAGCTGGCTGTCAGGGGAAAAAGGAATGCCAACAAACGAAAGTTCGAAAGTAATCAATTCTATACAGACTGCCAAGACCTCTACTTTGTCCCAGACTGCCGTCGTGATAAAACAGTATGGTTGGTCCACAAAGTGAGGACATTTTTTCCGGCATACACCTTTCCTGAAGATTCCAGAATAATAGGTAGGGGTGTATATTTTGCACATGATTAATTGTTGTATAGAAATATTTCATGAACTATACATTTCATCTAATTCCTTTTTAACCTACCACAATTTATTTGTAATTCTCTTATCATGCCAGGAGGAGAGTGTGGTAAAGGGGGGGTCTAGGAAATATGAATTAAGTTTTATGGTTTTAAACACTGAAAATATACACCCCTGGTATTAGGAGTAGGCAAGACTGACGATCCCGAAGACTATAGCCATCCTCCAACACAACTAGCCTCCAACCTACTGAAGTACAGAGTAGCACATATCTCCGTACACCTGTTGCATCAAGATGTCTCCATCGTAATTCCTATCGGAATTTAATTTTGTACATTGAAAGCAGAGAAGGGGGGGGGGGGAAATGACACTTTTTGAAACCAAAACTAAAAGTTCCATATTGTACCCTTATAAAACAACTGCCATGCAAAATGACAGATCTGTAACTGTTTCTTTAGTTCAGTTCCTTTGACTTTTAGTTTTGGTTTCAAAAAGTGTCACTTTCCCCCCCCCCCCCCCCCTTTTGTTATAATATGTATGTAAAATGTTGTAAAATTCAACTGAAGGCCCTTCCCTCTTTATTTGGAATTTATGTGAAATGTACTTTAAAATATTTTTTTCATTAAAATTATTTTTTATAGCTAATTTTAAAAAAGGCATTTCAACTAAATTTAGCAAAACCCTACCTTTTTGGCCATCGATGGGTATGAAGTTAAAGTGTTATAAGTCTAGTCTGTAATTTGAAAGAGTACATGTTTGCAATTTAATTTAATTTTACATAAAATTTTAATTTCTGTCTACACATTTCAGATTTAAAACTATGCAAATTGCCCATGCCAACGACCTGGATCCAACAGCGTAATTTCGACTGGCAATTGATCAAGCTAGATCCCAAAATGACGAGGACTGGAAAGAGTGCTAGTTCTGTAAAGGTAAAAATTATATTTAAGGCCTAATTTACTATTGTACAAATTGCTGCTACCCTTCGCTCAAAAAACTTATACATTCGCATGTTACCGGATCGAAAGGAAAACCTTATCGGTTCATGCTTAACAGACCACAAAAGATTATTGACCAAGTATAATTATTTATTAATTTTCCACAGTGTGTTTAACATTTGATATTAGTAATTAAAATTCTAGGGGCGTAGCCACTGCTATCTAATATCTTTTTATGCATTGTAAATACAACAATTATTTCTTGTTTTAGAACAACAAGCCTACTGGAGGTGGCAAACCTAATGGAATTGCCAGAGGTGGAAGTGCCAAAGCTCCAAGTGCCAAAACTGGAAGCAACAAATCTACTGGAGGTGGCAAAGGTACAACAGCAAAGGTAGGGTTTTAAGTTTTATTGTTATCGGTTTTTGGTTTGTTGGTGTTTTGTTGTTAAACTAAACTTACTAACATGATGTCTGTTTGTGGGTTTGTACCAACAAATCTCGTTAACCGTTGAACAAATTGGGTCCCTCTAACCATATAACTTAACCTAGCCTAACCTAACACAGTCATTTTGTCGGGAGAGGGGGGGGGGGAGGGTAAAGTTTTAAAAAATAGAAGAAAAAAATTAGGATAATGCCGGTGTTGTTTAAAACTATAATCCTCGGTAAGTAATGCTTTACAATAATTATCTATATTATTTTTAGAACACAACTAGAACCACAACATCTCCAATGAGGCCAATAAATATTACCCCACCTCCATCTCCACGGGCACGGCACCACTCCGCGAGTCAACGGACCGCGAGAGTTGTAGTTCCTCCTGCAACATCATCACGATCCCAGTCCCAGTCATCACGACCCCAGGGATCATCTGGCCCTTCTGGTGAGATGGAAGAAAGCGAGGTATTATTTTTATTTCATTTTGTCATCCAGAGGATACAAATTACAATTATTTAGGATATATATCGACTTAGCCTGGAAAAAATAACTTGTAAGATTTGACTAAATTTTTGGTAAACATTGACCAATAAAAATTTACCTTGTAAATTTTTACAAACAAGTTGGTCAAATTTTACCAAGTTGATTTTTTGGTCAAAGTCCAAAAATCTGGACTTAGCCTAAAAATTTACCTTGTCAATTTTTACCAAAAAGTTGGTCAAATTTTACCAAGTTTTTTTGTTTGTCAAAGTCCAAAAATGATCGAAGATGCTTAGGATCACTTGCTCTTGTTTGTGGATAGTCTTCTTTTCTACCACGTAGTTTTTAAAATACCAAGACTTGAAAATATGTGGTTTAATATGTTTCATTTTAAGGATTTGTTCACCGGGGCCGTTATGAACCAAATTCAGAACCAATTTCAGCAGCTACGTACTTTCTTGACCTCACAAATGAAAAATCAACTAGAGCCCATTAATGCGTCCATCAGAAACTTGGTAAACAAAACGTCCACAAACCATGAGTTAGTGAAGAATGAAATCAAAGACCTGCAAGACAGTGTATCAAGAGATATGGCTGAAAATACTAAAACCCTGAAAACAGAAATGAAGAAAACCGGCCAAATTGTGGAAACCTTGGTGACTGATCTAAGAAGACTGACCAATGTGGATGAGCTTGATGAGGAGGAGGCGAATAAAGGGCCTAGTGAGAATCAGGATGTTGTCGTGGACCAGATTTTCTCACCAGATTTTTACAGAGAAAGAATAAAGAACCATGACCCCTTGGAAAAAGATGGTTATATGAGAAGAGAAGAAATTATCTTTTTCATCGAAAATTTCGAAGACTCACGGAAAGTGGATATAGGCTGGCAAACCTTACTGAAAGTATGCCGAGACATCATAACCTTTTTGTATGTCGTGTTCGAGCAGTTCACCTTTGACGCCCGCATCACAGCTGCCTTTTGGACTGCTCCGGAAGTTATTGATGACGAAACTGGTAAGTAAATATTATTTTGTAAATTTGACATGATGAGAAAACGTTTAAAACAGGGAGAAGGGAGGTGGGGGCAAGGGAAATAAACCGAATAAAAGGGGCATTCCTATTCTTGCTAGCAGGTGACCATGTACAATAATCTTTTTATATATATATTTTATTTGTTAAAATAAATCTTGTGCAGAATATACACCCCTGGTACAATAATAAACATGTACCTATGCAGAGTTAATTGAAAATTTCATTATTATTTCAGTGGAACGTTTCTTGGATCATTGTAAGTTAGTGCTTAACGAGACGTACCTACATGAAGCTATCCCACCAAATTTGTGGAGAACAGGAACCTATGTGTCTTCAAGCGACCTTTTTCTAGTGAGGAACCACATACAAGCTTGTAGGTAATTCAATTATTTATCGCATCTATTCCGCGTCTATTAAATGTGAAAGTGGTAGTTTTACAAAATGCATTTCAATGTTCTTTAGTTAAAAAAGTAGTTTCACGAAATGTTAACTGCATATTGTATTCTTGTTAAATTGTTAAACTACATTTCTATGGCATATGTTTCAAAGAATTTCAATTTTGTACCATGTATTTTTTTATGTGGCAAGACTTTTAGTTCATCTTTTCTTGATATATGTTATATGTTATATATTGAGACTGTTTTGATATAAACCCTTTTTTTATCTAGGTTCTTGCGCAATTTCGAACACACTTTTCAAGAGGACGCGACTGGTTTTTGTGAAAATAAGAAGAGGGCCGAAGATTATATGCTTGCTAATGAGGATCCTGTCTGCTGGAGGCTATTTCGAGGGATGGTAACGCGAAAACAAGAACGCGCATTGTCAACCCCAAACTACAAGTATGAACCGGTTTTTGAAATCAAGCCAAGGAAGGAGACAAGCAATAAGAAAGGCAAGAAAGACAAGAAAGACAAGAAAGACAAGAAAGACAAGAAGGAAAAGGCACAGAAACGATCAGCCTTACAGATGTGTGAATTTTATCTGGCCCCTGCAGAGATACAAAGAATTAAGCGGCGTGTTAAACCGAAGACAATCACAACTTCAACACCAGGTGTTACAGCCGAAGACAAGAAATTTTACCACATGTTAGGTGCCCACTCAATGGGTTGCTTACCCCACGAAGTTCAAGGAAAGAACCCGATTTACTTGAGAATAAACAATGACGGGTCGAGAAATTCATTTCAGATCAAAAATTATGCAGACATGGCAAAGAACCCCAAGCAATTTTTCAAGACAGTCCATAGTAATAAGAAGGTTATACAAAGAGCTGTAATGTATTATTCGTACGCCACAACCAATTTGAAACCAGAAATGAGTGAAGAACAGACAAAGATTCACAATGCCAGTGAGAAAGCAACTAGAATTTCAAAAAATAGAAAGATGAATGCTGCTGATGAATCCACTGCTGATGATTGCACTGCTGATGATTCCACTGCTGATGATTCCACTGCTGATGTATCCACTGATGGTGAAGACAATGGAGGCAATGCTGTTGAAGACAATGAAGCTGAAGGCAATGCTGTTGAAGAAAATGGTATGGAAAACATTGCTGATGAAGAAAGCAACAATGGTGAGGAGCTTGTAATTGATGACGGAGGCGACGACGTTGAAATGAATTCAAATGATGATCAGATTGGGAATGACTTACGCATACTACCCGCGGAGAATCCAGCAGTAACTCCAGAACCAGTAAAGCACCCAGTAAAGCCACGTAGGTTATATGAAGATCCAATTGTCAACAGCCAGTCCAATAATAAACCCAAAGTAAATGTATTTAAAAACATCACAAGCTCCAAAAGGAAGAAGCATGGAAAGGGCTCGAAAAAGTCGAAGAAGATAATTATTTCTGAAACAGACGATGAGGGCCAAAATGTGGGAAATCTTGATGATACAGTCCCAATGCAAGATGATGAACAACCACCAAACTTTCCACCACTGCAAAGACAGAAAGAATTTTATGGACGAAATAATTCAATCACAGGTACATATTTGTTGAACATTAATTATTATTTATAAGTTTTATCTTTCCTCGTATTGTGTATATACTGCACAAGATTTTTTTTCCTCTGCTACTAATTTTTTTTAAATTTTTCTTCCCCCCCCCCCCTAGTTTTTTTTCACCAAGTAGGGGGAAAATTGAAAAATATTTAAAGAACTCTATGATTTATTTATTCTATCCCTCCTACAACACATTTCCTTTTAAAATTTTTTTTTCAACCAAGTAGGGGGGGTGGGGGGGTGGAAAAAATGTTTTCAGTACTTGCTTTTTGTTTGGAAACGTATAAAATTAATGTATAAATTAATTATTTACAGGCAACAGTAACGAGAGACAGGTGACTGGAAAGGCAACAAGTGTCGTGGAGGAAAGCAGCAGTGATGAGAATGATGAGGATGCCGAAGGTATTGTTATTTATAGTTTGAAAAACGTAGGAACTGTATCACCTAAATTTAAGTTTATTAATATTTTAGTTGAGAAGTAGTCTTAGATAAAAACCCTGTGGATTAATTTTGTTTTAAGGGAAACTTCGTACAGGCCCTGACAGGGTTTTAGGCTAAAATTTGTATGGGCGCAGCCGCTATCTATAATACTAAGTAGCTTAATGTCTGTCCGGCCGTCAGAAGCTTAAGATCTCAGTAACCACTGAATCGATCGAGGTTACGGTAAAATTTTACCACCTTTTAAATCGTATAGGCTGGTAAAATTTTACCATAAAAGTGGTAAAAACTAGGTTTTTTATGGTATTAATTGTATCCTGGAGATCGGATTCTACTCTTCTGTGTATTGGTCCTGCGGTGATTTTAAGCTATTTCCTTGGAGGGGGGGGGGGGGGGGGGTAACATTTATACTATTTGAAATAATGACTATAATAATTATTTAGATGATGTGGCGATCATTCCAAAGAACCGGGAGCGAAGGCAAACCGCATTGGAAGCCGAAGCAAAAACCAAGAAAAGTTTACAGCTGGACAATGAACCATCATTCGAGGTGGATAACGAAGATGACGGAAACCAGAGTGACGAAATTGTGGAGGTTGAGGACAATGAGGGCAAGAATGACGGCAATGCAAGTAAGGAAATTCGGATACATCCATGTGGAATAATATTACCCAAACTTGGCATTATAATTCACAACCACACGGGTCATTATGAGGTTGTTGCAGTAGGCTCAAATGTTTCTATATACAACCAAATGGAAATTTTAGAACTCATCAACATTGACGGTAAGTTACAGGTCTTAATGTAATAAATGGGGGGGGGGGGTGGGCGAAAGTGACACTTTTTTGGGGCTTTTATTGGCGGTTCTCGGCGGTGGCGACGCCGTTTCTTCACAGTTCCATATTGTACCCCTATAAAGCAACTGCCAATGCAAAATTCCCCCTTTTATCTTTGATTGGCATATTAATATAGGGTAAAAAATATTGCTTGTTTTCATTTGAATCTGATTAATAGTAACTAATGTTCATATAGGTATGGAAATAATATTGAAGCTACAATTATGTACATTTGCTTTAACATTTTTTATTTCTTTGTAGGAGAAAAAGCAAAGTGGAAAAAAGATGGAGAAGAAGGTGAATTACTTTCTGACATCAAAGAAGAAGCACCAGAGAGTGATGATACAGATGAAGGTCATCAATCAGACCCAGACACTGGAACTGGCAGTAGTAGTAGTAGTGAAGAAGAAGAAGAAGAACGCAGGCCAAAAGCAAAAGTGGCCCAAAAGCCAAAGCCTACCAAAGAAGCTCCTAAACGTCCCAGAAAACAAACAACATTTCCATCAACGAATCAAATTGATGCGGTGTTGTACAGAAACCAGAGCAGAGCAAGCACGAGCACAGCACAAATTAATTCAAGCCGGGAATATGCTGAAAGCGCAGGCACATCAAATCCTGATGAAGACGTAAACCCAGAACCAGGTTGTAGTTATAGTCAACTCAGTCCAGAGCAAGGTTGTAGTAATAGTCAACTCAGTGAGCAACCTAACCAAATTAAGCTGCAGCAAATGTTGAACAGAACAAATACACATTTGCCCGATTTCGGCCAGCGTGGTGAGGCTCGGACAAGAAGAGATGCCAACAAACGAGTAAAGGACAACATGAAGAAGCAAAGATTGTGGGAACAGGGACACAGGCCTGAAGATGATGAGTTAGAGAAGAAGAAAAGATCAAGCTCCAGACCACCACAGAGAGCAAGTTCTCAACAATGTTCTCAAAACATAAACAATTACGGTATCTTTGGCAGCTACATTACAGCTGATTCGGGAAAGGGGTGTATATTCTGCACAAGAAATATTGTTTGTCCACGGCTAAAAATTTTTAAAATTTACAAATGTTTTCAGTTTTCTTAATTATTACCTTTTTTTCTTACCTCCATCTATTTATATTTAATGAAATATAATATACATCCCTGAGCAGACTTGGAAAAAATATTATACATCCGATCCATGTAGAATATACATCCCTGGCAGAATGGAGACAAGTATTATCCGTCGGAACTTTCGTCTGAAAACGAAGAACAAGACGAAGAACAAGACGAAGAACAAGACGAAGAACAAGACGAAGAACAAGACGAAGACCTGATTATAGGTCGCAGTCAATCCCAATAATTCCAGGACTTTACGTATATATATATTTATATGTAATTTTTTTTGATTTCATAAGTTTCATCTTCAATTTTTTTTTATAATATCTAGAAAGGAGTCTTTTCCCAAAATGCATTTGAAGTTAATTTAGTGAACCGTATATTTGAACCTGTTTAAATGTGTTTAAACTCTATTTATATGGCATAAATTTGAAGAAAGTTAAATTTTCTACCACGTACTTTTACCATCTTAACAAAGAAAAATATGCAATTCACAAAATTAAGTTCAAATGCATTTTGTGAAACTACCCCTTTCCACCAATTAAGTTTAATGAGCTTAAAGTTAAGAGCTTAAACTGAAAATTTTTTGTTGTATAATCTGTCGCGATTTTTTGTAATTCAGTATATAGCAGTTGTAGTTTACCCCCTAAACTAAGGAAAAAAAGTATTCAGAACTAGCTTTTGTTAATTTTATATATTTGTTTAATTTTGTATAAAAATATTATATATATGACAGTTATCGTAGGGAATGTTTTAATTAATACGGTGGTAGATTTCCATGGTAAAATGCGTAATGTTTATGTGCTGTAATTAAAAAAGAGAACGTTTCAAATTTGTATAAACTTTTTGTAAATGTTAAATTTGTCTATATACTTGTTTACAATATAAGATATACCAATATGTGATCTTGCTGGCCACCCTATTATATTAAAATTCCCTACGTCAGTTTTTTGGACATTTATTAATGAAAATTTAATACCAGTGATAATTTGTTTCTTTTCAAATTTAATATAGAATGTCCGACATGACAGCCACAGCAGCAGCCGACTTAGAGAGAGACGAACAGCACGAAGAACAGAAGCCGGAAACCACAAGTGGGTGAGTAATATTTTAATATGTATAAAACGAAGTAGAATGATGTCTGTCTGTCTGTCTGTCCGTCCGTCCGTCCCTAGCTATATTTTGGTAACCATTCATCGAATCGGATTCGACAATCCATCACAACATAATTACATAAATACATATTACATATTTTTTGGTAATTACTTCTTTGGGCAAAGGTCCGATTACCTGGGATATATAATATATATTTATATATTTCAGTGATAGCGAAAAACAGAAGAACGAAATGAGTGTGTCTGAGCCTGAGCTGCCTGCTAAGCTGGATGACCTGCCTGATACCCCTCCTAAATCGTCTGATACAGAAGATTTGAACCTAACTTTGGATTGCACTACGTAAGTTTATTTATTTTTGTTACCATTCTATTTCTGTTCGGAAGGTGGTAGTAGCCGGATTGAAAAGAGTAGGATAAACATTATTGTTATGGCGAATAATTATAGTTTCATTCAGGGGTGTACATTACGCACAAGATTTATTTTGTTCCCGTGGTACAAAATTTTGTATTTTTTTCCCACCTATTTTTATCTCACCAAGTAGGGACGGAAATGGAGAAATATTGAAAGAACTAAAATTTTTGGTCCTACCACACATATTTTAGTTATTTTCCCCCCACCACCTGAACAGGGGATCCCATATAGGATATACACCCCTGATATTTCAAATTAGCAGCTACGCTAAACCCTCTAATATGAAGTATATCTCTTAAAGTTTCTTTTGCCACTCCCTTCCCTTGCCGGTACCTATGAGAAGAACCCGATCTGTTCAGTGGTTATCGAGATCCTTCGGTACATAAACACGGACATCCTGTTACTTTAGTATTATTTTTTTTTATTTTTCAGGGACGACGATGGATGGGAGACAATGCAGAAAATAAAACAAGACCTTAGGGCAGCAAAGCAAAAAATTGCTTCTTTGGAAGAGGAGATCGCTTGTTTGGAAACACAAACAAAGTAAGAAATTTTTTTCACTTCTTTTTTTGGTATTTAATCCGGGCGACTGTGTTGTAAATGATTTTTCGGTACAGACAAATTCACCTTTATATATTACAAAACTAGCAAGTATGCCTCTAGGGGTAAGGTGGGAGGGGTAAATGTGGACCAAAAAAAAAGTTTACTATTTAATTATAATATGATTGCTTAATTCAGGGAGCAATCCAAGAGATGTCCGGCGGCACCAAAGGATGACCAGAAGGTCGGACAAGCCTCTGTTATGGAAGGAGAAGCAAAGTAAGATATCCTATTATATAAAGTAGTAAGCGTTTTTTGTTTGTCCCGAAGGATAACCGCTAAACCGATATTGTTCTCCTTTAAAGTGAAGCTTCTTATAGGTCCTGGAAAGGTTTTAAACTATTTTTGTGCAGGGTGTCTTCACCCCCTTCCCCAAAAAATATTTTGACTCTTCTGAAACTGAAATTGAAAATGGGAAGATGTTGATTTTTCCCCTTCCAACCTTAAGTGCCCCTAGAGGTTTCTAGGGGCGTAGCCACTAGTTTCTTTTAATAATCTTTTTTCATACTTTATCCGGGCGACTGTGTTGTAAATGATTTTTCGGTACAGACAAATTCACCTTTATATATTACAAAACTATAGGAAGTATGCCTCTAGGGGTAAGGTGGGAGTGGTAAATGTGGACCATAAAAAGTTTACTATTTAATAATAATATGATTGCTTAATTCAGGGAGCAATCCGAGAAATGTCCGGCGGCACAAAAGGATGACCAGAAGGTCGGACAAGCCTCTGTTATGGAAGGAGAAGCAAAGTAAGATATCCTGTTATATAAAGTAGTAAGCGTTTTTTGTCTGTCCCAAAGGATAACCGCTAAACCGATATTGTTCTCCTTTAAAGTGAAGCTTCTTATAGGTCCTAGAAAGGTTTTAAACTATTTTTGTGCAGGGTGTCTTCACCCCCTTCCCCAAAAAATATTTTTACTCTTCTGAAACTGAAATTGAAAATGGGAAGATGTTGATTTTTCCCCTTCCAACCTTAAGTGCCCCTAGAGGTTTCTAGGGGCGTAGCCACTAGTTTCTTTTAATAATCTTTTTTCATACTTTATCCGGGCGACTGTGTTGTAAATGATTTTTCGGTACAGACAAATTCACCTTTATATATTACAAAACTATAGGAAGTATGCCTCTAGGGGTAAGGTGGGAGTGGTAAATGTGGACCATAAAAAGTTTACTATTTAATAATAATATGATTGCTTAATTCAGGGAGCAATCCGAGAAATGTCCGGCGGCACAAAAGGATGACCAGAAGGTCGGACAAGCCTCTGTTATGGAAGGAGAAGCAAAGTAAGATATCCTGTTATATAAAGTAGTAAGCGTTTTTTGTCTGTCCCAAAGGATAACCGCTAAACCGATATTGTTCTCCTTTAAAGTGAAGCTTCTTATAGGTCCTAGAAAGGTTTTAAACTATTTTTGTGCAGGGTGTCTTCACCCCCTCCCCCAAAAAATATTTTTACTCTTCTGAAACTGAAATTGAAAATGGGAAGATGTAGATTTTTCCCCTTCCAACCTTAAGTGCCCCTAGAGGTTTCTAGGGGCGTAGCCACTAGTTTCTTTTAATAATCTTTTTTCATACTTTATCCGGGCGACTGTGTTGTAAATGATTTTTCGGTACAGACAAATTCACCTTAATATATTACAAAACTATAGCAAGTATGCCTCTAGGGGTAAGGTGGGAGTGGTAAATGTGGACCATAAAAAGTTTACTATTTAATAATAATATGATTGCTTAATTCAGGGAGCAATCCGAGAAATGTCCGGCGGCACAAAATGATGATCAGAAGGTCGGACAAGCCTCTGTTATGGAAGGAGAAGCAAAGTAAGATATCCTATTATATAAAGTAGTAAGCGTTTTTTGTCTGTCCCGAAGGATAACCGCTAAACCGATATTGTTCTCCTTTAAAGTGAAGCTTCTTATAGGTCCTGGAAAGGTTTTAAACTATTTTTGTGCAGGGTGTCTTCACCCCCTCCCCCAAAAAATATTTTTACTCTTCTGAAACTGAAATTGAAAATGGGAAGATGTTGATTTTTCCCCTTCCAACCTTAAGTGCCCCTAGAGGTTTCTAGGGGCGTAGCCACTAGTTTCTTTTAATAATCTTTTTTCATACTTTATCCGGGCGACTGTGTTGTAAATGATTTTTCGGTACAGACAAATTCACCTTTATATATTACAAAACTATAGCAAGTATGCCTCTAGGGGTAAGGTGGGAGTGGTAAATGTGGACCATAAAAAGTTTACTATTTAATAATAATATGATTGCTTAATTCAGGGAGCAATCCGAGAAATGTCCGGCGGCACAAAAGGATGACCAGAAGGTCGGACAAGCCTCTGTTATGGAAGGAGAAGCAAAGTAAGATATTTCTTTTAATATTATTTTTTCATACTTTATCCGGGCGACAGTGTTGTAAATGATTTTTCTGTAAAGACAAATTCAACGTGTTCCTTTATTTATTAAAAGCGAGTACTAGCAAGTACGCCTCTAGCTGGGTAAGGTGGAAGGGGTAAATGTGGAACCAAAAAGTTAACTACTTAATTTAAATAGATTATTATATATATATTGTTTAATTCAGGAACAAAACAGCTGCAGCTGGCTCTCCAGAAAATTCGGATGAGAACGAGGTTAAGGAAGTCACTGTTATGGAAACACCAGCAAAGTAAGATTTTTAAAAAATTGTTTTTACTACTTTATCCTGGCGACTGTGTTGTAAATGATTTTTCTGTACGCTAAACCCTCTAATATGAAGTATATCCTTAAAGTTTCTTTTGCCACTCCCTTCCCTTGCCGGTACCTATGAGAAGAACCCGATCGGTTCAGCGGTTAACAAGATCCTTCGCTACATACAAACAAAAATCGTTTTACTTTGTAGTATAGATTGTTTAATTTCAGGATGAAAGACCAACCGGATTTTGATATAATTTATGAGAACATAAAGAATCCAGGACCAAAAAGCCCAGGTATAGTACAATATTTATACTAGCGACTGTGCCCAAAGCATATAGTGAAACATTTCTGTACTACATTGTATTATTACACTAGGTTAGGTTAGGTTAGGTTAGGTTAGGTTAGGTTAGGTTAGGTTAGGTTAGGTTAGGTTAGGTTAGGTTAGGTTAGGTTAGAATAGGCTAGGCTAGGCTAGGCTAGGCTAGGCTAGGCTAGGCTAGGCTAGGCTAGGCTAGGTTAAAACTAGAAATATTACTCTTTCTATTAATACACTAGGTTAGGTTAGGCTAGAAAAAAAAACTATTGTAAAATTGAAGTATTTTTTTGTAAAAAAAAGTAATTTTAAAAAATATTTTAATTTCAGTGTATGGGGTGTCAGATGATGAGCAGGAGATGTTTGAACCACCCCCTCCTACAATCACGCCAGCATCAAAACTGAGTAGGCGCAAAAGAAGTGCAACACCGGGGAAAATCAAGACCTGCGCCCATGGACGCAGTCCCCGAAGCGAGCTGCCATTGAACACGAGACTCATCGAATGCACCTATATGTGCCCAGACTGCCGCGTCTTCTTTCACAAGAGGCAAAAACAAAGAAAAGAAGGACAAAAGTAAGCTGATGTATAATAGTCCTTCCAGTCAGATCATATATAAACTATTTGTGATAAAAAAGTGATATATATCAAGATATCTTGAGTCAAAAATATGTTTAACCACCTTTAATTTGTACGTACATTAATCTATATGACAGTTTGACAGTTTTGTTCTGACGATGAAAATATTCATATAATATTATATTTGAAACCGCTATTCCTATATAGCAAAATTTTTGAAAATTTAATAATGGAAAGTAACTTCGTAATATATTTTTCTTGTATAAAAATGTTCTAGTATAAAGTACAATTAGAATCCAGATCTCAGCAATTAAAACCTATGTATATTTGTGTTAATTTCTCAGCTTAAACCGATTAAACATGCAGTTATATTATCTGTAAAACTATGTAATATTTGGTCATTTAAACCACGTCTAGAATTATAGACTAATTAAGAAAATTTCTGTGAATATATACCTATATAGTATCGCGCTATCGTACCTATGTAAATCATTATGTAAAAAAATATGTTTAAGTGTTTCAATCAATAAAGTTAATAATGAAAACAATTTTTTTTTTATTTTTGCGTTTTGTGTACAAGCGAGGTTTTTCTATAATTAAGGTCGTTTTTTACCACTTTCTCGTGATTTTTACCACCCGTTTTTACCACAATTATTGGTAAATTTTTACCATATTTACCCTATTTCTGGTAAAATTTTACCAGTTTAGGGCAAAAATATTACCAGGTGTTGAACAGTTTTACCACTTTTTTGGTAAAATTTACCGCAAATTTCTGGTAAATTTTACCAAAAAAGTGGTAAAAATTGGTCAAAATCTGGTATAAATTTGCGTCCTAAAATGGTAATATTTTACCGGAAATCTGGTAAAATTTTACCGATAATTGTGGTAAAAATCGATGGTAAAAAGCGTGAGAAAGTACCACTAAAAGTGTTTTTACCACGATTACGGTAAAATTTTACCACCTTTTAAATCGTATAGGCTGGTAAAATTTTACCGTAAAAGTGGTAAAAACTAGGTTTTTTTATGGTATTAATTCCGTCCTGGGTAAAACAAAATATAAAAACTTCACTCAAAAAATAATAACTTTAATGAAAATGAAATTATCTTTTTAATTCAATATGAAAAAAAAACTTCATTGATAAACTAACTTTTTAAAAAGTTTATAGTAAATTTTAGGTAATTTTTGGAATTTAATTTTATTAAATGAGACGTCTAGCGGACAAAGTTTTACTTACGTAATTTACATTTAAAAATATTTAACTTCATATTTAGAAGAAAACATTGCTAAGAACACTAAATAAGGCCAACGCAACGAAACCAACTTGTTCCACATTTTTCTGTTCTTTTTTTAAAATTGGCATGCCTCATTTTTTGCGCACTAACCCTTGGTGTGGCTGAATACAAAGGTCGCCATGCAAAAAATTTCGCAAAAGTTTCTAGTTTTTGTTGTGTACTAAAAGTTAAACCCTAAAATAGTTTCTAAAAGAAGCACACCTTAATTTCTTGTAAAACAACTCTATAAGTTACTGTGGGAGGGTGATAATTTTTTTTGGGGGGGGGGAGTAGTCGACCCAACTATTTTAATTTTAGTTTTAAAAAGAAATATTTTTTTGGGGGGGAGGGGGTATTTTCATTTCTTGGAGGGGGGGGGGGTCGGGATATTTTTGGAAAATTGTACATCATAAAGAGTTCTTACATTAATACAAAAATTTTATATAAGTTAGACTTTTTAAAAAAAATTTCTTTATTTTGAATTTAATTTTTAATACTAATATTCCTCAAGCTGTTTCTTTTGGTGTGTTCGACAATCCTATGAAAATAGCATAAATCTTGACTATGAGTGAAATGAAATGTCGCCATGTTCATTTGGTTTCAAATAGTCGACATAATGCTTTTTCAATTACATCTTGACAAATGTTAAAATAATATTGACATTTACCGAGATCTTAGTGTATATACACTGGCACAGACATTCACAAACACCTTATCCTAGAATTTAAAGTAGTGAGTTTTTTTGTCTGAAGCTTAGGATCTCTGCTGGTCCACATAGAATGTTCATTTCAGGGCAGCTAAATAAAGGTCTTGAGGTGGTTTTGATATATTTTCTCGTATTCATTCGAATCCGGTGGATAGGAACCGGTTCTCATCCGTACGAAAAAACTATGTCTTGCATCGTATTATATCCAGTTTTCTACGAATATAGAAATGTACAATCATAAGATTAAACCCAGTTTTTTTAGCCCGTGCCTTCGGCATCTCGGGGCTAAAAAAACTAGTTTTAATCTTATAATTGTACATTCTATATCCGCGGAAAGCCGTTTATAATACGATGAAAGAAATAACTATTCTGACTTCCCACACACTCCTCTAGAGGCTAGGAGCGAAGCAACTATGTAAACTATAAAACAAAGCGGATTTTTGTTATGCAAAATATTAGAAAAATTTTAATCTCAAATGTAATTTTATGTGCACGTAAAAAACATTTACAAGATGCTTATGTATTGACCAGACTTGCAGACCATAGGGGGCAAGGAATAGTTAATCTGAAAAATGAACTTATGTCTGTACATTTCTTCGACTGTATTGCAAAAATTTATATACCGTGTTTTTTGATTAATTTTAAAAGAACAATTGTTAAAGTTTAGGTGACATTACATATTTTATGATTGATTGGTAGACAATGTCTTAAATTAAATTTAATTATCTTAAGCATGCTATTGCTGTGCTACTTATTATAATCATTTTTTAGATTAAATGTCCCTGTCCTGATGACAGGGCTGCGCTGGTGTTAACAGTTCAGGGGGTTGGGGATGGGGAGGGGGTAGTGTAGCATCACCACCACCACCACCCTAGCGGCGTAGTAGTTACGTAGTACTGTCAAGAGAGACCAACAAATCAAAGTTTGTGATTTACAGCGAATGGTTTGATCAAATTTAGCAACATTTCTTCATGGGGCTTTTTTGTATGACCAAGTCTTAAAAATAGAAAGAAGATTTTTTTATTATTTCGCTTCTTTAGAATGATAGATAATTAAATACTAGCTGCTGCGCCCTTAGCATCTAGGGGCTTTTTTATTCGAAGCTTTAAACTATCTTAGAACTTACCAGAAGCTTCACTGTAAAGTAGAACCATTTCGGTTCAGCGGTTAGCGAGATCCTTCGCTACAGACAAAAAAGCTTACTACTTTATATAATAGGATATGATAGGAAAGAGAGAGAGAGGGGTATAGTGGTGTAAAAAAAATCAACAAATTATGAAATGTTGAAGAAAATAAATTGTTTAATAAATCAGTCGGGAAGAGTTCTATTTTAATGGTATAATTTTTCTTCGAAACATTAAGCTACGCTCCTCCTAAAGGCAGAAAAAAAAACATACCCAGGCCCTATTTGATACTTTAATTAGCGGGTGATTAGCTTGATCTTAGCCGACAGACATCGATTGCAATGATATGATTGCGTTTACCAAAAACTATTTTCATAATTATTTTATTAAAAGAAATATTAAATTAATAAATTTGCTCTTTTAACTTGCTTTATCGATTTTGATATTTGCTAAAATACAAAATTATCTGTTTTTGAAGAGCTCCAAAGCCCCTGTGAACAATTTTTAGGCTTCGTCTTCGCTTCTCTTCTTGCAGTTAAGAACAAACTGGATTTGGAAATGGTAGTGCTAGATTTCCTTTCTTTTTTTTATATTTTTTTGTACTTCTTATTAACCAACAAAAGCATTCATAATATGTAAAATAAACGGTGAAATTTAATGTCATTAAAAAATAAGATTTAAAAATCTTTTTTGTTATGCGCTAAAAAGAATAATTTGAATGAAGAAAACGGGTCAAAAAACGGTGCAGTGATTACAGTGAAAAATTAAAAGTTGCTGTTGTAAAATAGGTCAACTAAGTTGGTTTGAAAAATAAGTTTAATTTGGTCCATTTATTATCGGTCTTAGTTAAACTAATTATTATTTTTCAAACAAACAAAAAATTAATTAATTTAATAATTAAACATTCTTTAATTTTGTTTGACCCAAAATTACAGTTTAAAAGATAACATAAAACCGTTCAAAGATCTTAATGATAGAATGTGGCCACAAAATTGTAATAAATTAGTTTAACTTATCTTAGTCTCATCTTTTGAATATCTTGTTTTATATATGTGTACAGGATGTTTCATACGAATTGTCCAATTTTTAAAACTTTAAGTAATGCATGAAATTAAGAAAAACATTATAAATTATTAACCAAAAAGCTTAAATTCATACACTAATACATTAAAAGTGGAAAAAAAATTTAGAAAATCATTTATGAATAAGGCAATAATTTATTTAGTCTGTAACAACAGGATTTAATTCATATTGTTTTAGGCATCACAATTGTATTATTTTGTAATTCGCTTGTAAAATATTGCACCAATTTTAGGTTTGCGAAAACAAAAAAAATGTGTTATTTTTTTATTTCAATTCTAAGCAAATAAAAAAGACAAAATCTAAACGTTTCTTCAAATAAAAAGCTGATAAGTAATTTTCTGTATTTTTCATGATTCACTTATTAAAAAAAATTGAGACAATTTAGCTAAAGCACCCTGTACATATTAACTTATACCTACAGGCCATTTCCTTATTTTGGTAAGCCCTAAACAGTTTGGGAGTTGAATCCATTTTTATAGAAGCAGAAATATAATCTGTGATTACGGTTTTGACCATCTAAAAAACGTAATCTACCATTCCACTTTCCCCTTTCTTGGTGATGATATCATCAACGCCGATACGATTTTTGAAATGTACCATTCCACTTTCAATAGAGGCGAAACTGGAGTGAGGGTCAAAACCGTAATTATAGATTATATTTCTGCTTCTATAAAAATGGATTCAACTCCCCAACTGCTGAACGTCCCCAATAAAACTGTTTTTAGTGGCACAGCTTCTTTAAATTGAATATGTTATTTTAATCTCATATGTAATTTTAAAAGCCTTAAGTAATTGTAGACTTTTAAGGCTTTTACATAAAAGATAATTTAAAAATGCATAATTATTTAATTATTTTGTAAGATTTAATAATTGTCTATTTTTACAATGGCCTAGCATATATTTAAAGTTCATGATTTTTGTTATCCTTGTTTAAATAATGATGAAGGAAAATGTAGCAATAATTTTTTTCATGTGCAAATTATTTAAAGCTGTATTATGCTTAAATGAATCTAATTAATCTTAAAGGGGAACTCATAATGTTGTTATAGAAGATTGTGAAAAGCCGACCCCCCCCCCCAGTTTCAATTTCAGTTATAAAAAGAAAAAGTTAAAAAACCAGAAGAGATAATTAAAATTCTTGAAGCATTTTATTACAAACAATAAATAATTATATCTTCAAATATAAAAACCAAAATTCCAAATGAGAAACTTATTCAAGAGGAAACATGGATAAATATATCCATAAATAGCGCAGCAACAAAAAAGAAACAAATACTTAACTATAAAATATATATAATAACATTAAATAAAGCTGAGCGTGATTTTGTTTAATTTTTATTTAAGCATATACATATATAGATACTAGCGGTTGCACCCCTAGAACCCTCTAGGGGCACTTGAAGAGGGGAGAGTTAAATTATATTTTTCTTGAGGGGGGGGGGGGGGGTAGGGTAATTTTTCTAGTGGCGATTTCTCTTTGGGGAATGGTGGTACCCTCCCCCAAAATAGTTATGAACCTTCCCAAGAACTAAGAGAAGCTCCCTTTAAAAGAGAACCATGTCGGTTTAGCGGTTAGTGAGATCCTTCCGTTACTTTATAATAGACTAGCGGCTACGCCCCTAGAGGTCTCTATTGACACTATAAATGTTGTTTTTTTAAAAATATGCTACCTATCTATTTTGCTTTTAAGTCTCTACGATACCTTGCTATATTGCGTTCAAATCTCTATAGGTAAAAACTTTTGATTTTTTTTGTGATTTCTTTTGGGAGGATGATTTGGTGGTACCTTCTTCAAAAATAGTTTTAAACCTTCCCAGGAGCTAAGAGAAGCTACCCTGTAACGGAGAATCATAACAGGGGTTAATTTTGTGTGTGCAGATCTTATTGTCCATGGTTAAAAAGTAGGAACTAATCTACCTATGGAATAGATGCACTTTTTAATAGTAATTTTTATAATTAATGACTAATGTCAATAGATAATCAATTGACCATTAGGATATATAAGTTTTGAAGGAATTTTAATGTTAGAGGGAGATTTGAAATCTGCATAAAATTTTAAGGATTTTTTTTTATAAAAGTCGTTTTTTGTATAATTCTTTATCTAAAAGTGGAAATACAATTTAAGTTCATAAATTTTGACCAATAGGATAGGTGGATTGGAAACTACCTGCGCTCTAATGATGTGTGACACTTAAGCTTCTCCTATCAGAGCGCAGATAATTTTCAATCCACCAATCACAGATGTCAAAATTAATTAACTTAAATTGTATTTCCGCTTTTAGATAAAGAATTATACAAAAAACGAATTCTATAAAAAAAAATCTTAAACTTTGATGCAGATTTCAAATCTCCCTCTAACAATAAAATTCTTTCCAACTTATGAACCTTATAGAAAGAATGACATATTCTATGACCCAATGATTTAAACATTATAGAAACGTATGCCCAATACTGAAAGCTTATTATTTGTATATTTTTTTATAGAAATTGTTGGTCGTGACTGCTTTGGTTGGGTTAAGTTCATCTATTCCACATCGGTTGCATACAAGACAAACTTTAGAAGATGAATTACCATTAAGGGTAAGGTTTAATTTTTTTTAATTGTAAAGGTTTTTAACATTAAGAGTATGACGTTGTACCCGTCTTATCGTTTTTAGCCCCTTTTTTATGAGATTCCCTAAAACACTACGATTGATTTTTAGTTGGTTTTTGAATGGGGATTCCTATAAGCATTAGTATCAATGCTAAAAGTATCATCCTTTTTCAGCATTTCTACTCTCTTTT
The DNA here is from genome assembly GCF_053477335.1 of Acartia tonsa. Taxonomy (NCBI): domain Eukaryota; kingdom Metazoa; phylum Arthropoda; class Copepoda; order Calanoida; family Acartiidae; genus Acartia; species Acartia tonsa. Next base: position 50,513,745 of record NC_137264.1, read on the forward strand.
ACTCTTTATTTATATTCTTTTAAAAGATTGTTTGTCTTTTGAACTTGGTTTAAATGGATGTTGTCAACCTGGTTTATCTTATTTGTGTAGATTTTTCACCTTTTATTACTCAATTATGAGTTCACTTCAGCCTGGTTAATTGATGTGCACGCCACTGTCTTGAAGTTTTAAAAATACATAAAAAATCAAAGACAGTCTTTTTAAATTGTGAAAACAGACATTAAAAAGGTGGCATATCCGAGAAATTAAGTGCAATCAATTCTGCATATTATAACAAAGTGTTCCAATAGCAAATAAATAAGATTAATCTAATAATAAAGTAACAGGATGTGTGTTTATCTCTGTGTTTGTCTATGTGTTTGTCTGTGTGTCTGTACCGAAGGATCTCGCCAAACGCTGAACCGATCGGGTTCTCTTTAACAGAGTAGCTTCTCATAGGTCCTAGGAAGGTTTACAACTATTTTGGGGGAGGGTGCCACCACCCTCTCAAGAGAAATCGCCATCAGAAAAAAATTACCCCCCCCCTCCCCACCAAATTTTTTATATATTTTTTCTACAAAATTTAGAAATGGGGGGGCACCCCTCCAAAAAAAAAATCTAAAATAATAAATTGGGTTATCAGATTTGACTCTCCTCCTCTAGTGCCCCTAGATGACTCTAGGGGGCGTAGCCGCTAGTCTTATAATAAGGGGATAGCAAAGATATAGGTGCAGTTTTTAGTTTATTGGCAATTTACAGTTCTTATGATATGCTTATGTGATACTCCTTGCGGTAATGAATGCACACCCCGCAGAGAAATTTATCTGGGAACCAGCACAATTGTTTAAGATCAGTGACGGGAAATATTCCGGGTTCAGCCAAGCAAAGCCAAAACTAAATCTTATAATAATGTGGCAAATGAGTGGATTTTTGTTTACTGACGACAATTTTCTGCAATTTGCTTTTAATCAATCCCAAAGTGCTTTTCTTGAAATCTAGTCTTGACTTATGAAAACTCTCCAATTAGATGAAATTAAAAGTCTACCTTATATAAGTCTTCTGTGTAAATTTAAATCAAATTATGCTATTTTCAAAAACAATGTGATAAGGAATAGAAACAAACTAAATATATTTTGAAACAAAGCAGCACTCAAGAATCAGTGATTTGAGGGATAAGACAATAAACGATATTTTGGTGTGCTTTCCAAATGATAATAAGCAAAATTACCCCTTATCTAAATTACAATTACTATTAGTGCTTTAAAGATTTGAACCAACCAATCAATAAAGTTTATATGTATACGATTGTAATAAAAATTTGGGTACCATTGTAATTTACAGTTCAATGTCTTCTCCCTCCCTGCTCAAGTATATAAATTGTCTAAACATTTCCCCCACTGTTAAACTGCAAAGACAGACACTAAATATTCACACACAAACAAGGATGATTACATACATCAATAGTAATGCATTTGCAGATGCTTATGTAGTAATGATAAGACATACCTCAGTCATAGAGTAGCTGTGCGCTTCTTATAAAAAAAGTAAATATTTGACGGTAAAATAAGGATGTTTATCCATGTAAAGTTTTACAGCTTTATGAGAGAAGAAAAACCTATTTCAAACTTTGCAATTTTATTTTTTGCAATTGATTAATCTGTGAAAGAAATAAATGCATATTTTTTACGTTTTTTTGTTTGCTCTAGACATGAGATTTGATTATCCCTTTTAGTTAATAATTACATTGTTTTGTAACCAATTATAGTGTCTAATAAAAGTGACGTCATACAATACAAATGAGCAATGATAGGCCAACATACTTTGCAATTGACCAATGGCAAAATGTATAGTGGCCTATCATCGGTCATTTTTCTAGCATGACGAATTATTTAAAGCACATAAGCTGCTCCTGACCTAGTATGTAAACACAAATATGCCTTAATACATGTCATAATTCATAAAAAATACAAATTCAAACAGTAAATTTTTTTGCTTAAAACTTAATATTGAGGATATACTTCATAAACAGCGAATTAATATTTTGGATGATCTTCAATATTCAAAAATTTTTATTCTAATTAATTTTAACCCTTTACGGTCGTGTGTGTGTGTGGGTGGGGGGGTGGATGTTTGCACGCAACCGCTCCGATTTTTTCTTAACTGACTTTTCAGATAGAGTATTGCAAAACTTGTGAATTTATATATCTTTGAAATCATATATTGGCTGGCATAGGACACCAGCAAACCTGCCTGTTCATCTAGGTATAAACACTTTGATACTATAACACATACTCAAAAATGGTCAAAAACACTAAAATATCGTATGATAGTGCGCAACAATAAAGATTTCCAGGTTCCAGGTATGATCCTGCTAGTCCTGGTCCTGAATGTTTTTTTAGCAAACTTTAAATGGTGCCTGAGAATCCGCTTTGTTTCTTATAATGACCGAGACTCCTTTAATAATTTGTTAAAAGCATAAACGACATCTAGCTCTACCAGAAATTAATCACCCCCCATCCCTCCCTCCGCAAAAAAAAGATACAGAAATGGTCCCAGTTATTTAGGATTAAATAAAAAGTTGTATTTAAAACCATTATGCAATTCAAATTATTATAAAAACTGGTAAAAATTTACAAATCTTTTATTTTTAAAATCAAGTAACAAGCTGACAACTTGTAACTCGACAAAGTGTCGCAAAACTTAGCCATGTGACGTCATAAAATGAGGGAGATGAGAGGAGAAGTGGGAAGGAAAACCCATAGTAGCTTCGTTTCTTATAATACACATAACTTCCAAAAACCTCTTAATGAAAACATTTCATGTATGTAAGTGTAATTTTCTAGTGGTGTTTTTAATATGTAGTAAATAAAATTTTACGTTGATATGAACATTCGTTAGGATCTTATGGTGGATTAGACTGAATTTGGTTGAATTTCAATTTGAAGGATATGGGTAAGTGGCTGAGGTTGGCTGGTTCTTTCTGCAAGCCACTCAGCATTCTCGAATCCAGCTACTATCTTTTGTTTCATAAGCCGTTTTATAAGTATTAAAGCGGTCACATCTGCTAAAATGCCGCGTATGAGGTGGGTGCAACTAAGGTTGGCTTTGACATATGAGACTTGGTTTGGATGATTTAAAATTTGGTGGCTGTGGCTAACAGTGAGGCTTATTATTGGGTGGCTTACAAAGCGTGAATGCAGAATAGGCTGCCGAGCTAAAGAAATTTATTTTGGTATATTTATTTGAATACCAAAATGTGGCAAAGCAAATATTTGTCCTTTGAAAATATATAACATTATATACATATAATCATATTCAGATTAAGAATTCACATGAATACAGTGTTATGACAATGGAAAAATAAAACAAGGTTGACTAAATCTATTCAAATAAAATAACAGAAAAGATGAAGCAGTCTAAGCTAAAGATTTATATCTAATAATATCTATAATGCAGGCTTGATTACAGCTATAACATTATGCCTAATAGTTCTGAATTCACAATTTAAGATTTAATTTATCTTAACTATTTTATGTAACACATTTTTTATAGGGTAGAACAAATCACAATGTTTAAATGGACGTACTAACTTTAAGGTTAGGATCTCAGATTTACAATATTTACCTTAAAGAGAATTTATAAGTTCGATGAATTATACTTTATTGATTGTTCTATTCCTGTATTCCTGAATATTAAAAATGTTGTGTTAAATATAGTTTTACTAGTGCGTCATTTTTAAAAGCGAAGCTTTTCTATAATTAGATTCGGTCCGTAACGGATAGCTATTTTCGTTAATTTAGGCATGTTAGAATTGTCCTATCGATTTCAAATTTTGCATGGTGATTCCTGTAGTAGTACGATTTAGAAAGCGTAGCAACTCTATAATCATTACAAAAATGTCCGTACGTCCATTTTAAACATGTTGATTTTTTTTACTTTTTTAACAACAAATTTTTATGTGATCTAATCATCCGATTGATCTGATTTTTGGTATATTGATTCCTGGGACAACAAAGTATAATGTTATAAGCGAAGCAACTCTATAATCAAGTCCTAAATATGTAAGTATGTCCATAAACATTATCCTGTATAAAGCAGTTTTCAACAAATTTACTTACAATTTTGCTTCGACTTTTATACATTTATAATTTGATTATTCAGTTCTGACACTATATAAGTGTTCATGTCCGTTTGTCCTACCGTTTCAGTGCTTCGCTTTTATGGATGTTGTCATCCTTGTTAGGGTAACATTATTTTCATGAACATGGCAAATACGATTAATTAAGTTTTTTAATTGTGATTGTTAAACAATAATTAGATCAAGGATGACAACATTAGAAAAAAAATTAAACTTAATAAATTAAATGTTGATAACATACAATTATACTGTAAATCGATTTAAATTTATGGTAAAATTGCTTGATTTACTTCTTTAAGACTTAAAGTAGGTTTTAAATGTCAAGGATCATTCTAACACAAACCTTAATTGTTTATTAGCTGCGTCACTTAAAAATTTCTTTTAGATAGCCAATGTGAGACCATCTGAGAATGAAATAGAAGGAAACGAACTTATCACCTCAGCAAGCACAACTACCACGACACAGAAAACTACAACTAGTAGCTTAGCTGGTAGGTAGTTACAAATACATATATGTCAATTCCATTTACATATTTCTGGCTAGATTTAAATTTCTATAATGATTGTTTTTTAAAAGCGAAGCTTTTCTATAATTAGGGTCGGTCCGTCCGTACGTCCGTCCGTAACGGATAGCTTTTTTCGTTAATTTAGGCATGTTAGAATTGTCCTATCGATTTCAAACTTTGCATGGTGATTCCTGTAGTAGTTAGGTACGATTTAGAAAGCGTAGCAACTCTAAATCATTACCAAAATGTTCGTACGTCCATTTTAAACATGTTGATTTTTTTACTTTTTTAACAACAAATTTTTATATGATCTAATTATCCAATTGATCTGATTTTTTGTGTACTGATTCCTGGGACATCAAAGTACAATATTATAAGCGAAGCAACTCTATAATTAAGTCTTTAAAATGTAAGTATGTCCATAAACATTATTCCGTTTCAAGCAGTTTTTCAACAAATTTACTTACAATTTTGCATCGACTCTTATACATTTATATTCTGATTATTCAGTTCTGACACTATACAAGTGTTAATGTCCGTTTGTCCTACCGTGTCAGCGCTTCGCTTTTATAAATGTTGTCATCCTTGTTAATATATAATTTCTTAATATTTCTTTATCTTGTCTGTCTAAAGTGCAACAAATTCTTAAGCAAAAAGTAATAAATGTTTGTCTGTCAGTTTGTACCCAAGATTCTAGTTAACCACTGAACCGATATGGTTCTCTTTTATAGTGTAGCTTTTTTTATTTCTGGAATGTTTTATAACTATTTTGAGGGAGAGTATCATCACATCCCTAATATAAATCGAACCTAGAAAATGACCATAAAAAAACTTTTATAGAGTCCTTTAGTGGTGTACCCACTATTAATAGAACAAATTATTCTTTTAGTTTCAAAATTTCGGATTGAGTGCCGTTTACGGTAAAATAGAATCGATTATATACAAAAATCTATTAACTTTAAAGGAATGGGACATATGTATATAAATTACATTTGTAACCAAAGTTTTATAAGCCAGTATTTCAATTCGTTTGACCAAAAAACATTGGGTACTTTAATTGAATCTGAATTCCCAACTTTTCAACCATCAGTTAGGGGTAGGTTTTGTTTATCATCATCATCGTCTTATCCTTTAGAATCCTTGCCTTTTTAATAATAATTTCCATCATCTGTCCAGTTTTAGTAGGTTCCAGTATTATCCAGAATTATGCATTTTCACACATACCGGGCATTCACTTGCGCATCGTTTTTATATTCGCAAAAAGACACAATAGTAGATAATTAATCTTTTATTTATTTTTGATATAGGAGATGTAAATAAGGAGGGTTGTTTCACATGGATCTCCATGGTTAATATTATTAAATTATTGGTCAAAAAGTTTGGAAACTCCTAGTTTTGAACCAACCAATTTAAATTCAAAGAAAATATTCAAAGTTTTTTTTACCCAACAAAAAAGATAACGCAGTAGTAAGGTTAGGTACCAGTGTAATTTACAGTCAAGTATCCCCTCTCTCATTGTAAAATTTTTTCGATGTTTTGACAATATGAAAAAGGCAGTATGAGGAATTGATATTTCACCCACAAAATATCTTTTTCTCCTCTTAGCTAAATCTGCATTGCTTGCTCCTTGCCTTTAAATTTCTTTTTTTTGTGGGGGGTACTATTTATGATGTATTTCTTTTTTAATTTGTTAATTTGATCATTGAAATCTATCACTTAAAACTTTAATTTACACATTTTAAAATTGAGACAATTTGAATCTTGCTTATAAAAATGTCTAGCTTCTTTTAAGATTTCTCCATGGCGAAATTCTCAGTGATTCGAAATTTTCTACCATAACTTTTACCTTTGGAAATACCAATTTTCAGAAACAGGTTTTGTGATTTTTAGACAAATAAAACACGATTTTCCAGGGTTCGGAGGCCGCTTATAAGACTCAGTGAAAACGTCATTTTATAACATTAAAATTCAGTTGAATTTCTAAACCTGTTTCTAAACAGACAATCGATCTTTAGGAATTTAATTTTTTAGAAAAAAACATGATTTAAAATTGAGGCACTTATATAATTATCTTTATATTTTTAGACTCTACCTACAAAGTGGAACTTTCTGAGGATTCCATAGACAAATCAGACAGTGTAGATCATCATCATTCAGATCAACACAAGGTTATTATTATTTATGTAGATTCCATAGACAATATGGGACCACAGATAAAGGGTGTTTAAAAAAAACCAATCGCTTTACTCTTTTCAACATAAACCCTACAGTTTTAGTCAAAAACTAACAAAAAATGACCAAAATCATGTCCAAGCAATGTCAACGAGATAGCACTATTGAATTTTGATTTCTTTTCACCTCTTCTGAGCACTACAGCTCGAGTCCTAGCCCTTGTGGAAAATTTTTCTCTACGCGGAGAGTGCATATTTCATTACAAATTAAGACAGTTTTATCTTTTTTTAAAAAGAATAAACTGTCTAAAGTACTTGAAATCTTGTAGATAGACCCCACTCACCTCTCCTGAGCACTACAGCTCGAGTCCTAGCCCTTGTGTATAATTTTTCCTTACATGGAGATAAAAAATCAACTAATCGTCTTAAGTACTTAAAATCTTGTAGATAGACCCCATAATGTTTAGAGTTTTTGATGGAGCTTATTAAGACCTTTCTATAGACGCCTTAATCAGATTTCTGACCCAATCCTAGCCAATTTGGCATCCAAAAGACAGACCCATCAAACATTGAGACATGACTGCTCTGTCTTTAAAAAAAAAGAACAAACCGTCTTAAGTACTTAAAATCTTGTAGATAGGCCCCATAATGTTTAGAATTTTTGATGGGGCATGTCAATATCTTTCTATAGACACCTTACTTAGGTTTCTAACACAATCTTAGCCATTTTGACATCAAAAAGAAAGATCTGTCACACATCAAGAACTGGAGAGACCCGTCATGTCTAAATGTTTGATGGGTCTGTCTGTTTAATGCCAAATTGGCTAGGATTGAGTTAGAAACCTGGTTAAGATGTCTATAGAAAGGTCTTTACATGCTCCATCAAAAATTCTAAACATTATGGGGTCTATCTACAAGATTTTAAGTACTTAAGACGATTTGTTGATTTTTTATCTCCATGTAAGGAAAAATTATACACAAGGGCTAGGACTCGAGCTGTAGTGCTCAGGAGAGGTGAGTAGAAATCAAAATTCAATAGCGCTTTCTCATTGTCATTGCTTGGACATGATTTGTGTCATTTTTTGTTAGTTTTTGACTAAAACTGTAGGGTTTATGTTGAAAAGAGTAAAGTAATTGGTTTTTTTTTAAATACCCTTTAGTATTCTGAATTGTCTTATTCTTTGAGAAAATGCCTCTTAGAAGCGAAGCTTTTCTATAATTAGGGCCGGTCCGTCCGTAGTTCCGGAACAAATAGCCCTTTTCGTTAATTTATACATGTTAGAATTGTCTTATGGATTTCAAACTTTGCTTTGTGATTCCTGTAGTAGTTAGGTATGATTTAGAAAGTCTAGCAACTTTAAAATCGTTACCAGAATGCAGTACGTCCAATTTTAACATGTCAATTTTTGTTCAGACTTTTATACATTTTTATTCTGATTATTTAGTTATGACACTCTGCAAGTGTTAATGTTCGTTTGTCCTTCCATTTCAGAGCTTGGCTTTTAAAAATTTTGTCCTCCTTGTAAAATCTTATTTGCAGATTAAGATAAATAATGTTAAAATGTATCTTGCAGTAAAACAAAGCTTTTCAGTTTATGTTAAATTTAAGTTTAAATTTTGTTCTAAAGCAAAAAGTTCTTTAAATTGTATATATCATGGAGAAGGAAATAAGTATTATGATCAAGTATCCAAATTTAATTAATTACCGCTGAATTAAAGTCGTTTCCGGGTATTAAAAAAATGCCTCTGAAATAGAAAAATAGCTTTTTGTCAACAAAACTTTAAAATGCCCAATGTGTTAATTTTAATAATTTCCATTTCTAACGCACATAGTTTACTTGAATATTTCAATTATATTAAATGAAATTGTCGGATTTATAAAGTATAGCTACAAAGGTTTAAAATTGTTTTGAATTTGGGCTCTTTTAGCCTTCTTGCTAAATTTAAAAAAATTAATCTTTGTATAAATACAAGGAGGGAAGGGACATTGAGATGTTTATTACACTAGTCCCCAAATAACATCTTCTTATTCGTTGGCTCTACAACTTTGGGGACTTTTATTTAATTTTTATTGGTTGCTTCATTAAATTAAGTGTCCAGCGTTCTAATCACTAATTGTAATCTATTGAAGAGGTAATTTTGTGTATCATCATTGGTGATGTACATCAATTTATCGGCCATTGTTTCATTCCTTAATCTGTGTGCAAATATGCAGCATAGTGTACAAAGAATTAAATACCACATTAACAAAGTTTCCATCTCATTATACCACAATTTACATTTGAATAATCATTTGCATATACACTAAACTTAACAAAATCTTAACATTTAAATTTATAAAAATAGAATGAATTTAAAAATACATTAAATCCAAACAAAATTTAAGATTTTGAGCATGTTTTAGACTGTAATTATTCTTTCGTTCTGGTAGAAAATGTTTCACCTAACAAGGATGTTAATACTCATAAGTAGCAAAGCACAAAAATGGAGGTTACAAATGGACAAAGTGAGATATTAATCAGAGCTGGATCTTTAAATCATTTTAGTGGTGAGCCAGATCGGTGTGAGCCGAATTTCAGCTAATCACAGCGCGGCATTTCATAAAATACTGTGCTCTCATTTGTGGAAAGTTGGCTCACCCCGATCTGGCTCACCACTAAAATGATTTAAAGATCCAGCTCAGATGTTAATAACAAAGAAAAGAAAGACAGAGAGAGAGAGGAAGCTAAAATTCAAAGAAAATCAGGAAAATTTCAAAATAAAGTTTATGTTTGTAATCTTGACTAATAGACAGACGGCCAAAACAAAATATAGACTCGATGCTTATATGTCTTTGGAATCTTTAAAGTCAATTTAAAAAACCTATCTTCAATACCAGACGATAAAATCACATTTCCCCAAGAGCGATATAGACTGAGGGACATACAAATTATTGGAAAACAACATCTATAAAAGCAAAGCTAAGAAACAGTATGACACATTAACTCTTGTAAAGTGTCAAAACTGAATATACAAAATATGAATGTATAAGTTTTGACAAAATTATAAGTAAATTTATTGCAAAACTTCTTAGATACAGAATTCTGTTTAAGGACATACTGACATTTTTTTGGTGTAATTATAGAGATTATAGAAAATATTGTACCTCATTGTAATAGGAATCAGTAATATAAAAATCAGATCAATCGGATGATTTTATCACATAAAAAGATTGTTGCTAAAAAAGTAAAAAAATCAACATATTTAAAACGGACGTATGGATATTCTGGTTACGATTATAGAGTTGATACGCTTTCTAAATCGTACTTAACTACTACAGGAATCATCATACAAAGTTTGAAATCGATAGGACAATTCTAACATGCATTAATTAACTAACGGACTGACCAACCCTAATTATAGGAAAGCTTCGCTTTTAAATATATATCAATCATAATAGGTTACATTTATTTGTTCCTATACATGAATAACTTTATTATGTTTGTTTAGACAAAGTATAAAGATGACAAACCTAAGAAGGTGCATTATAATGAACATTACACAGTTGTGTCGCCTGTCAAAGCAGTAGTAGGTAAAGTATTTATTTCTAAGTTGTAAACAATCGGAAACAAAATCAGACCTGCAATAATAATTTATGCGTCATATAAAGGGTGTTAAAATAAAAACCAATCGCTTCACTTTTTTCAATATAAACCTTACAGTTTTGGTCCAAAATTAATAAAAATAATACAATTCATGCCCAAGCAATGACAATGAGAAAACAATATTGAATTTTGAATCTACTCACCCTTCCAGATTCCTAGAGCTTAATACCTAGCCCTTGCAGAGAAATTTGCCCTACACCGAAAGTGCATATTTTATTACAAAGTTGTCTTTTTAAAAACCAATCGCTCACAATTTAAACCACCATAAGTACTTAAAATCTTGTAGATAGACCACATAATGTTTGGAGTTTTTGATGTAAGACCTTTCTTTAGACACCCTAACAAGGTTTCTAACACAATCTTAGCCAATTTGGTATCAAAAAGAAAGACCTGGCAATCATTAAGAACTAGAAATAGACAGAGCCGTCATGCCCCATCAAAAATTCTAAACATTATGGGGTCTATCTCCAAGATTTGAAGTACTTATGGTGGTTCAAATTGTGAGCGATCGGTTATTTTTTAACACCCTTTAGACATACAATTATTTAGATAAAAAATCATACAATACGGCTTTTAAATTGTTGTAAAAGTGCTTGAATACACCTTCTGTTGACTGTGAACATACGGATGATTTTCGCACAATGAATCACCATCGTATGAATTATTAATCATAATGTCAAAATTTCTTTAAACTATAAGAAATCGTACATTGAACATTACATAGTTGCTACAAAGTCAAGATTTTATCTTAACTTTTACTAAACCCTAATACGAGGTTTGAAACCGATAGAAATATTCTAAAATGACCAAATGACTGGCCGACACACCCAAGAAGTTTTAAGAAGCACCTAAACATTAACTTTTTAGTCCAATACATTTAGGTTTCTTTGGAGGTCTTTTTGGTGCAGTAGCTAATACAGTTGGAGCTGTTGTTAATGAATCTGTTGATATTGCAAGAGAGGTAAAGAACATCTTTTGTGCACAACATTTTTCTGAATGTCCTGCCTATACATTAGGATATATAAGTTGGAAGGAATTTTAATGTTAGGGGGAGATTTGAAATCTGGATCAATGTTTAAGGATTTTTCATAAAATTCGCTTTTTGTATAATTAGTTATCTAAAAGCGGAAATACAATTAGGTTAATTAATTTTGACCAATAGGATAGGTGGATTAGAAACTACCTGCGCTCTAATTGGGTGAATGATGTACGTCACTTAAGCTTCTCCAATCAGAGTGCAGAAAGTTTTCAATCCACCAATCACAGACGTCAAAATTAATTAACTTAAATGTATTTCCGCTTTTAGATAAAGAATCATACAAAAAAACGAATTTTATAAAAAAAATCCTCAAAATTTGATGCAGATTTCAAATCTCCCCCTAACATTAAAAATTCCTTCCAACTTATATATCCTACTATACATGGTAGTAAGACGGTTTCCCTCAAAGTGGCTGGTAGAGCACAGAACCCCTCCCTCATATTTTATAATATTTTTTTTGTATAATTTTCGCTCAGATTAGGTACTTGGTGGCCCCGTAGGTTTAGGGCTCGTGATAGGGGTTACTCATTGGGAAAACTACCCCTCCCCCTTTCAATTTGTTTAAAAAATAAAAGGGGGGGGGGGAGGTGGCATTTTTTTAAAGGCTCTTTGAGTGATAGCAACCGTAATTGTAGGCAGAAATGTTTCTTGAGTTAAATCATTTATATATTTTTTAATAATTTAAATTATAGCAGTAGTTGTAACAAATTTGATTTTTGATTTCAACTAATGATCATTAAGCACTTAATAAAATGTGTTTCTTTTTAGGTTGGGGCAGATAAACAATTAGCCAATGTTTCCAGGTCACCAATATCTGTTTAGAAGCGAAGCTACTTTAAAATTTACTTTATCTGTCTGTCCGTCCGTCCGTAAAACTATAGTGGAAATTTGATTTCCTTGAGTGCTATTTTAGAAAGACTTATGACTATTTTATAAATGGTTTACCAAAGTATTTGGATTTCTTTGAACGTCAGTCTGTCCGTCATGAAAAAACAGATATTGACAAGGACGTCCAAGCTTTTTATTTTAAGGGGGTAAAATGAAGTGTTGTAATGGTTTGAGGGGGTAATCTCATGTATTTTTTGAAATGTTAAGGGTGGGTAAGTTTAGAGGTTTCAGAGTTTGATGGGGTTATTTCAACTCTACAATTAAGATTGTCTGTTTATCCAATCAGAATTAATCATATTTAGTGATTTATTTACATACTACCAGAAATTTTAGTTTTTATTTGAGATCTATTGCCACCTTTTTTTATTTATTTTTTTTATCATTCAAAATTATAAATTGATTTTCCCCCATTTTTCTATAAAATTCATTTTATGTGATATGTATGTTTTTTTGTGTGTCAGTGTGGGGTTGTGTATGTTTGTGTGTGCGTGTATGTGTTTGTGTGTCAGTGTGGGTGTGTGTATGTTTGTGTGTGCGTGTATGTGTTTGTGTGTCAGTGTGGGTGTGTGTATGTTTGTGTGTGTGCGTGTATGTGTTTGCTCGTCAAAGTGACTTTGCAAGGCTGTGCAGTCATTTGTAACTTCTAGATCTGATTTGGAATTAGGTTTTATATTTCTCACTTCTCATTTATCTTTCCAAGTGTGGTCGCATACTTTCATGGGTTTCAGTGATAGGACTATAGATTTTAATGTATAAAACAGGCCCGCTAAAACAGAACCGTAAATGGTTTTAGATGAACTTCCGATTAAAGATTATAACTCATTTTTAACGGTTTATGTAATGTAAAAGTGAATTACAAGAGCTTACAGTTATCGCTACGGGCAAGTTTATATTAAAAAATTATAATAATATAGTTGTAGAAAATATCTAAATCGTTATATTATTTCCCTTCATGAGAATTTTAACACTTAAGTCTGTGTCCACGTGAGTTAGAGAGTAAGAAAGATACTTTGCTAAAGTCAAAACAACAGTAATGGCAAAAAATTCTATGAGGAAATAATTTTTATGTTTTCATTAATTTTAGAAAAATTAATCAAGTTTTCGATCGAATGATTATTTTATTTATCAAAAGCAACGATCCGTCAAACACTAGTAAACTTTTTATCCTCCTATGAGTAACTTTTAGCTAACTAAGATTCCCAAACCACAGCATACTTTTTATAATAAGAAACTTGAACATAAAATAAAGCAAAGTTTTAAGAGGCTTACTTGTTTTTAGCGGAAGAGTGAGTTGTTAAACACGCAGCTTTCTAAATCAGGGGTGTGTCCGTTCTTAACGGTCAGCTATGGCATGTTAGAATCATCCTATCAATTCCATACATCGCATGCACTTTTTTGTAACATTTATGTATAATCTTGAAAGCGGGGCAATTATGATTTTGAAAAATTAGCAGTTCATAAGTATAATATTGTATATGGTAATTCCTAATACAATTATGATTTTTTTTCTTTATATAATTTTTCCCTCGGAATAAAATCAAGTCCTGCTGCTTTTCATTATTCGCCTTAGTCGAGATTGGCTTTTATGTATGTAATCATTCTTGTTTTTAATTATATTGCTCTGCAATATAGCCAAAGTATTTGCAACAAAACTTTAAACTTGTTTGATTTTCTTTAAAGTTATCTTTTTACAAGAAAAACATTAATAAATAGTAAATATCGACCGAATGGTTCAGATGTTTACTAGATCTTACTAGACAAACATATAACTAATTAATTCAGTAAAACACAATGTTTACGTACATATAAGAAGCACTATAAAGTAGAATATATATGGGTGTTGTTTACATTTAGGTTTGTTAGTTTTAATTTCAATCATTGAATTTTTGTTTTTAGGAGCGTTGGAAATTTAGTAATCGATGGTGCTGGATTAATTAAAACGGTAAGTTTAATGTTTTTCAGAGCTGGATCTTTGTTTTAGTGGTGCGCTAGATCGGGGCGATCCAGTTCACCCCAGTTAGGCGTGGCAACGACACTCGTTGAGTGCCATTGCCACGCCAGTACCGCGCCACTGGGCGCGCTGGTTTGCCCATTCCATTTTGATTTAAAGATTGAAATTTAATAATATCTAGGTGTGCCAAACTGGATCGCCCCGTTTTAGCGCACCACTAAACGATTTAAAGATCCAGCTCAGTAGTGCCCTCTATAATAAGAGTAGTATAAACGTTAGTATTCAGAAGGTTCTTTAATAGACTACCAACTTACTTGGTTTTATGAATACAATTACAGTGATTTCAGGAACCCAGTAATAGTGTCGGACTGATTATGACGTAAAAAAAAATTAGCCAATGAGGGGCCATTATTGACCAATAATAAAATTTATAGTGGCCTCTCATTAGCTAATTATTTTTTTTACGTCATAATCAGTCCGACACTTTTACTGGGTTCTGATTTCAGACTAATAACCCTTCCCTCCCCCCCCCACCCCTAGTTTTAAAATGTATTTAAAATTAGGGGAAGGGGTGTTAATTTTTTCCCATGCCTAACTCCTACACGTTGTTCTAACACTACGGGGCCTTTATCTTCAGTACCCTAACCATGTGGGGCTTTGCATTGCTCAATGTAACCTAACATTCTATTCTTAAAAAATATAAGATCTAAAAATAGAATGTTTAATTAAAGAAAACCATGTATTTACTAAAAATTATCTACAAATTGATGATTGTTGTTTTTATTTTAGGCTGTTGATTATAAAGTAGAAGCGGGAGAAAGAATTTTTACAACGTAAGTACTCTCCATCTCAAAAAGTGGCTACGCCCCAAGAGACCCGTAGTTTTAAAAATTTAGAGAAGGGAGGGGAGGGGGGGGGGGGTTCTAATTGTTTCTAATTTTTCCCAAATAGCTACAAACCGTCCATGGAATTATAGAAGCTTCCATGTGAAGAAAAACTAGGTTCAGCGGTATGTGATATTTTTGACTATAAGAATGTCATAGTCTTAAATATTTTTAGATTGGGAGAAGCATTTGATAAAATGAGAGAGAACCAGAAGCCCAGCTATGATGGCAAAACAACAGAGGCTACAACCACAACAACTACAACCACAACCACAACACAGGCGGTGGAACTTAAACCTGAATACATTAGGCATAGCATTGAGTAAAATATTTCTAGGTGATTACCTCTCCTTCGATTGGTTAGTAATGGAAGGCGATAAATTGACGTTCAGGGTCTCTGTATTCGAAGTGATAGGAAATATTAGAAAAATAGCCTAAAATCATATTAAGACTTATAACTAAAACTTTAATAGTCTAAATCCATCCTGGGACCTATGTAAAATTTCTCTGAAATGGAGAACTCAATCAGTGGCGTGCGAACCGAAGGGGGCATTTTGGGCAATCTCCCCCCCCCCCCTTCTAGCAACCAAAATGCCCCCCAAAACGTCTGCTATATTCAAAACTAACGTTGTGAGTTAGCGGCATTTGATGCGCTAGTACCCAAAGTCAGTCAGAACCTGCTAAATCCCTGCACATTCCCTTTAAGCCAGTACCCAAAGTTTAACACTCCTAAAAATTGAATAATCGATCCATTGTCCCCTTCCTTACTCCCTGGCTTTTCATACATCTCTGTACCTTTAAATACTGTTTAGCCAATGCTTGATATTATTAGACGAGGAACTGTTAACGAAAAAGATAAATTGACTGAAAAGCAATAATTATAATTACGTGTGTAGCTTTATTTTGTATTTTAGATTCTTTGTATTATATTATATCATTTGTTTCATTTATAAATAAAACATTGAAAAAGTAAAAATTATGTTTCAGTTGCGAAGCTATATAACTCAGTTAGTTTGTTTGTAAGTTATTGAAGACTAAAACATTTTATTAAAAAGTTAAAAACAATTAATTAATTAAATAATGTCATAACAATCCATATCATATTATTGTAAAAATTAAGAGTCATTTTCTAAAGCTCATAAGTTCAATTTTATATCTTCTAGCTATCATTCTGAAATACAAAAAGTGAGTTGAAATTACCTATTCTTTTATACATTAAGGGCTTGTCTGTCCTTACATCCATATAGAGTAATCAACCCTTTACCCCCACCTATTTGTCATCTTTGTTGATTAGTGGGACTAAAAACACAATAAAATAAGCGTATGGACATGCTTATTTTAGAACAGAAGGTCTCCTAAAAATCTAGAATAACAAGGACAATAAAGTCAGAAAGACAACACCTTTCAATGTGTACAAATATAATATATGTATATTATTTTAAGGAAAAGTAAATAAACAACAACTAAAAGCAATAAGGAAGTAAAATATAACATTTGACAGAAAAACAAGGATGACAACATCCATAAGTAGCGAAGCACAAAAATTGTGGATTGGAATACGTAGAAGTAGATTTAAAGTGTATTTATTAAAATCAAGAATAGATTTATTGGAGAAAAAAAACACGAAACCTTGTTTTATTTTGTATAATGAAAACGGTTAAAGTAAATTACATACTAGATGCACATAACATTGGGGAAAATATTTTGAAACTGTTAATGCAAAAAAGTTTTGAAATTGGATCAAAAATACCAAAGATATGGGGAAATATGTCAAATATATAAAAATAGCCAAAAACCTGCTAAAAGGCAGTTTGGCCGCCATTGTTTCTTTTATTAAAACACCAGAAATTTAATTTTAATATCTTTAACTGAATATTTTTTGAAAATTGGACCGTAAACACCAAAGATATGGGTAAAAATGTGAAAAATATAAAAATAGCCAAAAACCTGCAAAAAGACAGTCTGACTGTCATTGTTGGTTTCTATAAACGACAGGAAATTTTATTTTGATATCTTTAACTGAAAAAATTTCGAAAATCGGACCATAAACACCAAAGATATGGGGAAAATGTGAAAAATATAAAAATAGCCAAAAACCTGCAAAAAGAAAGTCTGTCCTTCATTGTTGTTTTCTTCAAATGACGGGAAATTTAATTTTGATATCTTTAACTTAAAAAATTTTGAAAATCGGACCATAAACACCAAAGATATGGGGAAAATTTGGAAAATATAAAAAATAGCCTAAAACCTGCTAAAAAGCAGTCCGACCGCCATTGATGTTTAATAGTTAATTGTGCTCCTTAATAATGGGAATGTTGTCAAAAAATTTCAGCTCTCTATCTTATATAGGAGCCGAGAAAATCACGTTTCCCCCAATTCATTAATTACGGACGGACGGACAGACAGACGGACAGACGGACAGACGGACGGACATTGTGAATTATAGAGTAGCTTCGCTACTAAAAAACAAGATTACGCACGGTCGTAGAAGGTAAAGATGAAATAAAATCGAATTAAAATCTTTTATATTAGTATAGGATTTGATCATCCTTATACTAAAGTAACAGGATGTCTGTTTGGGTGTCTGTGTGTCTGTACCGAAGGATCTCGCTAACCGCTAAACCGATCGGGTTCTCCTTAACAGGGTAGCTTCTCATAGGTCCCGGGAAGGTTTATAACTTTTTTCTCGGGGGTGGGACACCCCCAACCCCCCCCCCCCAAAAAAAATGAAAAATCCCCCCCCCCAGAAATTTGTTTTGTTTAATTAAAATTAAAAATGAGAGGGGAAGGGGCAACCCCCCCCCAAAAAAATTTCGCCCCCCCCAATTTTTTTTTACTTTTTCTTTTAAATCTAAAATAAGAAATTGGTTTATTAAATTCGACTCTCTACTCCTCAAGTGCCCCTAGTGGCCTCTAGAGGCGTAGCCGCTAGTATTATATAAAGTATTAAGCTTTTTGTTTGAACTCATGATTTCGTTAATTACTAGTCGATTGAGTTCTCTACTTTAGGAATATCTAAACTATTGGTTTTAGGCTATTTTTCCCTTTCCTACCCCATCCTAAATAAAAGTAGGGAATTATTACCTCTTAGGGTAAAGCCATTAGAAGCTAGGGGCGAAGCTTCTAGTATAATTAAATAGTATAAAAGAATGCATTGAAGACATTGATTTGTCGCCGCTACTGACATAACGCCTAACGACATAACGATACACAACGAGTTAGGGAAACGAAAATTAAAGAAACACACTTCAACTTGAACAAGAAAAATATAAAACTTAACTTTTTCAGAGAAAACAAGTTTTTACTCTTCTACTCTTCGTCTAGCAGGTTAGAAGTAAAACAACAAGAACGATTATGTCAATCAGCAACGCATAATTTTTAGCATTAGTTATTAGTCGTATATTTAAAGCTATAGTGTCATTAAATTTGTTGACCCTGCATTTCAGCGGAATGATGAAACGCAACAGTATTCTTTTCGTGGGTCCTAGGACAAACGCAGGAGTCCTTAACGTCGGAGTGGACAAACCTAACCTATTTTAGACCATCTTTTATGTATTTTAAATGCCTAACTATTGCGGGGGGCTTAATCGTATAACATTAATATATTAACCTAACCTAATCTGTACACTTACAAACAAATATTTTAACACTCCTGCGTTTGTCTTGGAACCCTTTCTTGGATTACAATTGATGGTTGGACACAACTAATTTCGTACAAACAAGGATGACAACATTCATAAAAGCGAAGCTCTGCAATGGAAGGACAAACGAACATTAACACTTGTAGATTGTCAGAACTGCATTAGCAGAATATCAATGCATCAGTACAAACAATATTGTGAGTAAATTTGTTGCAAAACTGCATAAATAGATGATACTGTTTAAGGACATACTAACATTTTTGGGACTTGTTTATAGAGATGCTTTGCTTATAACATTGTACCTTGTTTTAATAGAAATCAGTTTTCAAAAAATCAGAAGAATCGGATAAACTTAACTTAAAATTTGTTGTCAAAAAAGTTAAGAATCGACATTTTTAAAGTGGAAATACGAACATTCTGGTATTGATTATAGAGTTGCTACGCTTTCTAAATTGCACCTAACTACTACAGGAATCATCATGCAAAGTTTGGAATCGACAGGACAATTCTAACCTGTTTAAATTAACAAAAAGAGCTAACTGTGACGTACGGACGGGCGGACTGACAGACGGACGGACGGACAGACAGACGGACAGACAGACGGACGGACCGACCCTAATTATAGAAAAGCTTCGCTTTTAACAATACAAAAATTCCATTACAAATAGCCAAAGTTTTTTTTAGCCAACCAGTGTAATTTACATACCAATGTCCCCTTCCATCCTGGCTATATTAGTTTTGGTAATATAAGTAAAATAGTATAAATTTTTGGAATAGTTCTTTTCGTGGTAACGCCCCTTAAAGGGCGATTCGTCGTATTTTTAAAATGGCTTTTTATAGGTTATTTTAGGTTAGGTTTTGTTTTATTGAGTTATGTGATTGCCCGACAGGGTTAGGCAATTGGCCCCGCATGGTTAGAGCGCACAACTAATATAGACAAAATTCAGACCTAATCCACAATAACTACGTAAATTAAACTGTTCTACAATTTCCTTTGTTACCTTATTTAAAGGAAAATATTGTCAAAGATTGTGCAATAAAAAAACCTACAAATAGTCTGACACACAAACAAGCACTGCATTACTTTTAATATAATTAGTACCTGATGAAATCCATCAATAAAAAGAAAATGGATGAGAGAACCAAGTATTCCTCCAATATGACAACAAACTACAGGAATCCAAAACCTAGATACATATAGGTGGAAGTCAAGGTCTCTATTTGAGAAAATATTTTGCTCTTCTAAGATTATAAGCATTTTTCAGAGCTTGGCAGCCGCTGACAGTTTTGTATTTTTAAAAAGTGACTTAAACATTTAACGGATACATGGCATTTTTACAACAGATGATGTTTTTTTTATAACAATTTTCCAACTGATAACAATTATAAATGACATTTCTAAATGTATCTCTGCTACTTTAAGTAAAACTGTATTAAAAAAAATCTAGATAGAAGTAATTTTACTAATTGTAGAAATCGAAGCACCCCTTATTAACATTGAACATTTTTTTAAATAGTAGAAAAGCTGTATTGCCTCAGGCTTCCAAATTGAAAAACAATTTTTTTTTTGAAAAGTTGAGAAATATTTTAAATTAAAATTTTCTAATCAATTAAAGATTACCAGTAATAACTGACAGAGAATGCCTCAGTTCCATAGCCAGTTATGAGTAACAAGATTCTTGGTCCAAGGTCCCGAGCTGGATTTATAGCATACCTGAAACATAAAGAAATTTTTTAAAAAATCATAAAGATTGCGTTCCAAGACATTGTTTTAATTATCTTCATAATGCTTTGAAAGAAACAAAAAATTTTTAATAATTCATCTTGCCTTCCAAAATTTTATATCTATTAAGTAGATATCTTAATTGTATTTTAAAATGTACATGCATTGTCAATAAAACTATAAAAATTCCTGTTCCTAAAAGCTTTTTTTATGTCTGCAAGATTGCAAAATTTAATTTTTGCAGCTAGAATAATTACACTATAGTCATAAAATTAGGTTGACATTCAAATATCAGGGACAATGGGCCATTTTTCTAGTTGAACATTTCCCCAAAACTCAATTACTTTTCCTCACTTCTTACCCACATCCCTTTAGTTACAACCCAAAACAAGTTTTACAAATATTTAAATTTGTAACAATTCCAAACAGAATTAATTTTCTGAATCACTGCCCCTGCTAATAATCTTCAATATATAAGAACAAAGCTCCTATAAAACACATACCCTGTGTTATCACCAAAGCAAACCCCAATGGCAAGAACAATTAGGCCAACTAGAAAAGGTCCAAGATTACCAACCAACTTCTCATTTCGTGGATTTCCTGAAAATATTTTTGAAGATTTTCCAGTTGCTATTGTGAATCAGAAAAAGTAATAGTTATTTCTCGCATCGTATTATAATCGGCTTTCTGCGGATATAGAATGTACAATTATGAAATTAAAACCAGTTTTTTTAGCCCCGAGGTGCATTTTTATATTCGTAGAAAGCTGGATATAATTCGATGCTAGACATAGTTTTTTCGTATGGATGAGAACCGGTTCCTATTCACCGGATTTGAATGAATACGAGAAAATAATTTACATTAGGTCACTAATCTTAAATAGGAGTCTCTTTAAATTAGTTTCACATAGATGCTCTGTCCCTCAAATTTGGAAAGGAGAGCTAAAAAAAAGATCAAGCCATGATATGAAAAAGATACCTAGAATTGCAAGACACAGAGTAAGTAATGCTGTACCAACAACCTTTAAATATTACAATGAATTTATCAATTTTCAATTAATCAAAATTTATTGAATAACAATTATATGATCAGCAGATTATTCATTGCCATGAAATAAACAAATCCAAGGCCAGATCTGCTTAGAATTTCTAGAGTACAATTTAAAAAAAATTAATTATACATAAGTAAAACATATGATACAATATGTAACTTTGAGGTATTTTGATACAAAGATATTTATACTTTGAATTTTGTATAACTATTAAAACTTTGTATTTACCCCTCTCAAAAAAAGTCCCCTGTTTTTAAATTAAATTGCTTGGTTTATTGGTTTAACAATAATTAGATGAACCTGATCAATAGCTCCAGAAAAATTTGATAGTCCAGGTTTAGGTGAAGTTACAAAAATGCCAGCTGTTCCATTTTCACCTGAAACCTGCAAAATTTTATTAGCCTTTTACGTTTTATTTAAAAATGTTCTTGCTGTTGGTTAGGAATATGATGTGCCCTTATTGATTTCTGCAAGGTTAATCACCCATACTTTCAATTTATTTCTAAACAATGGAGGGGTTTCAGAGCTCGCCAGGTCCTTTGTGGTAAAGCACAAATAAATACTCTACCTGAAATTCACCGCCAGCAAAGTCAAGAATATTTTCCCTGTAGGTTAAAAGTGTAACTCCTGCGCCTAGAAATATGAATTATAATCAATACGACTAAGTCCAAATTGTGTTAAAATGTGTCAAAAAAGATCCATGTGACGTAAAAAATAAGGGAGATAAGAGGAGAAGTGGGAAAGAAAACCCTTAAAAAAAAAAGAGATAGATAATCCCTCATTTTTATTACGTCACATTACGGAAGATTTTTGACACAATTTTAACACAATTTGGGCTTTGTCATCAATACCAGTGCTGGCTATTGAGCAACCGTCTTTTTTTGGGTTACTCAAGATTAGTAACAAGAACGGAAGTTTGTCATTTGAAAAGGGTAAATAGAATCGACTCGAATACTTGTTGATGTAAAAGTGGGTGGCTTAACTGCGGCTGTAATCACAAGCTATTTCATTTAGTTGATATATATTTGGGGCTAAGGTAGTTTTGCGGATGCCGAACCTTGATTTTTCCCAACATATAAAAGATTAATTTACCGCGAAAAATATGGTATAATTGATTTAAGAATACTTTTTGTCCCAAAAATTCTATGCGTGTGATCCACTTTAATTCTAGACCAGAACGCTTGATCTGCTTCTCTCCAATTAACCAAAACAAAATATTTCCTTGTTGAAACTAAATCCTACTTTATATTAATCCTACCCAAGAAGGCTCCAAGATACTGAGACAACAGATAGTGTGGCACCTGAAATTAAAAAGGGTGACAATTTCTTTAGGTAGCGAAGCAAAAAAATCATGTATGGTAATACAGACAAGAAGGTTTAAAGAGCATTTTCTCAAATCAAGAATCACGAAACCTTTTTCAAGTATTTTATATTTTCTAATATCTTTATTTTTAGCATGTCTGACAGACCGACGGACAAAGTAAATTATATACTGGATGCTTATTGTTACAGAAATCTTTACAAAATGATACAGAGCCGTCTATATTGAATAACAGTTGGGAAAATATAATTCCCTCTATAGCATTACGGGCTGACTGACAGACAGATAAAGTGAATTGTAGAGTAGCTTTGCTACATTAAAAAAGTTAGTTTTAAAAGCAGCCAGATTACCAGTAAACATTCCTATGCTCATATATAAAGAAAATCCTGCTCTCCTTAAGAGCATGCACAAGATATTACTTCTGGTGGGAGGGGAGATCAAAGTCATATTTTAATGGTTTATTTACTTACTCACTAGCGGATATGCCCCCAGAGGCCTCTAGGGACACGTAAAATTGTTTCTTTTAAATATATTTTAAGATCAACTATTTATTAAAAATATTTTATTCGCCGATATATGGTGTTAGTTCTGTTTTTACCTAATTGCAAAAATGTCCGAAGG
This sequence comes from Acartia tonsa, assembly GCF_053477335.1. NCBI lineage: Eukaryota > Metazoa > Arthropoda > Copepoda > Calanoida > Acartiidae > Acartia > Acartia tonsa. The sequence continues at coordinate 50,537,302 of NC_137264.1, forward strand.
GTGGCGTTTTTAGTTTATTTTTTAAATCTTGTCGATTTCTCTGGGGTGTGTGGTGGTAAACTCCCCCAAAATAGTTATGAACCTTTCAGGGACGTATAAGAAGCTACATTGTTAAGGAGAATCCGATCGATTCAGTTGTTAGCCAGATCCTTCGGTACAAACAGACAAACATTCATCCTGTTACTATATAAGGATACCGATAATTACGGGGTTGTATGGTTTAACCCTTGACCTCCATTTTAACTTATTTACATTGTGTTAAAATTTGTTTAAAGGAAAAATTTATTAAGTAAACACTTAATAGTTATTTCTCGCATCGTATTATAAACGGCTTTCCGCGGATATAAAATGTACAATTATAAGATTAAAACTAGTTTTTTTAGCCCCGAGGTGCCAAAGGCACCGGCTAAAAAAACTGGTTTTATTCTTATGATTGTACATTTTTATCTTCGTAGAAAGCTGGATATAATACGATGCTAGACATAGTTTTTTTTCGTATGGATGAGAACCGGTTCCTATCCACCGGATTCGAATGAATACGAGAAAAATAATTTCCTACCTTTTTCCATGGAAACTGGCCCATAACAGCTTGAGCAATGGTTACTGCAGGATTTAAATGAGCTCCTAAAATATAAACATGATTATTTAAATTATGTTTTAAACATTAAGTATAGAAAAAGGAACGTATACTTTTTTTCTTGAAAAATTTATTATCATTTTCAAATAAATAGGTATATTCAACTTTTGAAATATTTAGAATTGTCATTGAAAGGGTTATTACAATTGTTTTCCATGTTTAAAATTTGTTTTCTCGTATTCATTTGAATCCGGTGGATAGGAACCGGTTCTCATCCATACGAAAAAACTATGTCTAGCATCGTATTATATCCAGTTTTTAACCCACCTAAGACCGCATTTTCCTTAAATGAGGTACTTTAAAAATAAATATAAATAGATAGTTAGTGTTTATGCTAATTTTTAAGACTAGAGGAAATGGTTATGTAAATTGCATGTTGTATATTTCTAATACACTTATATTTTAGTGCTTAGCTACATGTTTCAAAATATTTTTTAAATCTTTTGTTCTTTTAGAAGAAAACAAATGTGGTAAAGAAGAATTTAGAGTTTGACCCCTGCAGCCTGCAGGAGTCGATATATTATTATTTGGATGTAGCAACAGCATTTCATGTAGCCTTATAAAGTAATAATTTATACCTCGTATCCATGACAAAGCCCAAATTGTTCCGAATTTGTATCACTTTTGAAAAGTGCGACTCCAGTTACGTCACATTTTTCTTTCCCGAAAAAGGGAAGGGGGGAAGAAAATCTCTTCAAAAGAGATGGGGAAAACCCCCTTTTCTCTCATCTCTTTTTTCTTCCCCCCTTCCCTTTTTTTTCTTTCCCCCTTCCCTTTTTCGGGAAAGAAAAATATGACGTAACTGGAGTCGCACTTTTCAAAAGTGATACAAATTCGGAACAATTTGGGCTTTGTCCGTATCCATCCCCTTTTACCCAACCCATCTCATACCACTGGATGAAAAAATGACCAATAAATGAGGCCCATATTAGGAAGGTAAACTGACGACAAATTTGCCCTGTCCAGGGGCTCTGTCAATATACTTGGATTACTCCTCAAAGGTAAATGGTATTTTTTTTAAAAAGAAAATGACCAATGGCAAAAATGATTTTTAGTTAAATATGTTACTCTTTAAAGCTTCCCAACTTTCGGCATTATTTTTTTTAAGATCCTTGCATAGTTTACCTGAAACAGCCGCGGATGAGAGAATACCAAGAATAACTCCTGCTGCCCACCCAATGTTTATTGATAACATGTCAAGAGGCTGGCGGCCAGATAGTACAGCCTGGTTATTTATCATTATAAATAACTTTTTGTTAGATCAAAAATTTTAATTTGATAATATGTTCAAAATAATTAAGGATAAGGGAGGGATTTCATTTGAGTCAATCAACTAATAATTTTTTTGTTATTATAGAAAAAGTGTAAACTCTATAGCTCCCTATCCTTTCTAAAAAAATCGCATAAAAATGAGATTTGCAATAATCTATAAGTCTGCATCTATAATGATTTCCTGTGCTACACTTCCAGTTCCAAAGGCCAGCAGTATTCCTGGTTTGGAAGATAATTACATTAAAATATAAAATTATTTGATTTAAATTATGGATGTTAGAATCAAGACGAAAAAATAGGTTTTGTATTTTCAAGTAATTCCTTACATATTAAGAATACTGGGTATTTGAATTTTATTTTTTCAAATGCTTAGTCATTGAAGGCAAGGCTCGGCAGCCGCGTGTTTCCTTACTGTAAGCCTTAGAGAAATCAACTTTTTACTAATATAAAAATAATTTGAAAGTCTATACTTGACCCATATATGACAATCTCTCTTTTTAAAACAAAATTTATAAAGCAGCTTAACAGCAAAATTGTAGGCTAGCTTCGCCGCGGCTGCCGAGCCCTGATTTATTTAAGATAAATTTTAAAGAAAATGTTAAAGACCCATTTATCTTTACGTAAATAATCAATGAACAATAGTAAAGATTTTGAAAAAAAATTTTTGGAGATAATTAATATCATCTTTTCCTGTTCCAAGAATTTCTGCCAGACATTCTCTTATCCACAAAGATACTTTCCACTTCTTCATTTTTATCTTATAATAAAAAACTACATGTTTAAAATGGACGTACGGACATTCTGGTATTGTTTATAGAGTTGCTACGCTTTCTTAATTGTACATATCTACTATAGGAATCATCATGCAAAGTTTGGAATCGATAGGACAATTCTAACCTGTTTAAATTAACGAAAAGAGCTAACTCTCTGTGACGGACGGACGGACTGACCTTAATTATAGAAAAGCTTCGCTTTTAAAAAAGGTATTTTATATAATAGGGTTTTACATGCTTAATGTTGGTTGTTCAGTTTTGAATGGTTCCGAATCCTATTCATTTTTGCTGGATAAAAATTGTTCTAAATCTCAGGTATGCAGAAGAAGGTAGTAGAAAATCATCTTTCATTTTTAAACCCCTTAAGAAATACACCTCTCTGGCAAAGTTCAGTGAATGTCAGTGTTACTGTTTTGAATTTTGTTGAAAAACCATATTTAGTATGATTTAATGTAAATGATCCATAAAGAATTCAATACAAATCAAAGGATTATTCCTATTGTTGTTTACCAATCAAGGATGACATTTAGAAACAATAGTAATAATTTGATAATGTCAACATTATTACACACCATACAAGATCTATGTTTAAAATGAATACCAATACTAAACCAACCATTTAACTGAATTTTTACCCAAAATAAAACAAAAATAATTCAAATGCAACCACATTGTTGTATATGTAGTTAGTTATATTATAACTAGGAGCCTCCCATACTTTAGTAGTTGTGTCAATGTACTTTCAAACTTTAGCATAATCATGGACTATGGACTGGTAATAACACTTGTACCCAAAGTTTTCTTTTTAAATAGCTTAAAAACTTTGGGAATTTAATTAAATTTTGTGTGTTCAAACGTTCCAGTCGATATTTTTAATCTACAGATAATTATTTTATTAATTTTATCAATATTGGGGATGTACATAAATCTATAATTCATTCTCTTATCCATTGAAATCACTAATTATAATTGATTTTTAGAATAGATGGACACACAAGTATCCATATACTAAAGTAACAGGATGTTTGTTTGTGTGTCTGTGTGTCTGTACCAAAGGATCTCGCTAACCGCTCAACCGATCGGGTTCTTCTTAACAGGGTAGATTCTCATAGGTCCTGGGAAGGTTTATAAATATTTTGGGGGAGGATACCACCACCCTCCCAAGAGAAATCACAATAAAATCGAAAAAAGTTGAAATATTCCTGCCGCATAGTTTCGCTAGCGTATGAATGTCTCTACGTAGCGTAGTGGCGCTGCGTAGAGACATGAATTTAACAGCTGATTGACCATAGACAAATTATTTCTCAAATTAGATATTTAAAATAAAACAAAAACATTTAAATGCCACTAGAGGCCTCTAGGGGCGTAGCCGCTAATATTATATATTACCCAAGGACATATATTACTATTCAATGTACAGTTTACTGACTCAACCTGTCTTATTCGCTGATTCTCAAGCCCAAAGCTGTTGTGAAAAATGTAGTAATAAATTAAAATAAAAAAATTGAGAAGCAAAAATATCCAATTTTCTAAATATCTAATGTGGTAAAAAAATATATAAAGATATTTTTTTTTAACTTTGTATCACTAGCCTATTACATAATTTAACACTTTATTAATTTTAAAATCTGATGATCTGATATTTCATTCATAAAATACTATACAAGATTAGCAAAATTCATAAGTTTCTATGATCAACCTATATAAAATTAGTTTAAGTCACAATATTTTAAGCTTAGCAAAAAAAGTTAAACTCATAGGAAAATGGAGAAAAAAAATTTGCTTGTACCTAAAGATATATATTAATTGACCTAAAACTATGGGAACCATGGTTAAATCTTATTTGGGATGTATAAACCTCCAGTGTCCAAACTTTTCCACCAAAAATTTTAATTGTATGTGAGGCTACTCTACAATGCAATGATAAAAATGTTAGTAACTTAATGCAATAAGCTTTGCTTTTATGGATGTTATCACGCACTTGTGCTTTAAACCTCTAATTTATGAGGAATCCTAAAAAGAACTAAAATATTTGAATAATATTTTGACATAGAAAGCGTATTTGCGGACATGTGAAAGAGATTTAAGTTTGGAAAGCCAAGCTGTTACTACATTATCCCCCCTAACACATTGAGTTTAGTTTGTTTTACCTTTGCATATGTTAGATATGTATATTAGATGTGGACAATATATTCATATTTGAATTACAAAATACTGATAATTGTTGTCTTGACTAGCTATTAGGGAGGGAGGGGATAATGATCCCCAACGTTTTTAAATAAAGTTTTGGGACTTTTAACGTTTGGGGACTTTTATTGAATTTTTATTAATTGATAACTAAAGTTATTTGTCATAGTACCCAAACGTTTCAACCTCTCATTGTAGCCTACAGAATGGTAGGTTTTGTGTATACTCATTGGGGTTGTGCATCAATTTATCGGCCATTATCTTATCCCTTTAAATCCCTGACTAGCTAGGGATCTTAAGGGATAAGACAATGGACGATAAATTGAGTAAAAGGTTTAAAGCGTTGGAAACTGCTAGTTTTTAACCAATATTTTAAAGTTCCCAAAGTTTTTTAACAAATAAGATAACGCAGATGTAAAACTTTGGGAGCCAGATTAATTTACAGTCTAATGTCCTATCCCTTCGTGTTCTAACCAGAGATGGATCTTTAAATCATTTCAATGGTGCGCCAAATCGGGGTGCGCCGAATTTCAGCCAATCATAGCGCGGCATTTCGTAAAATGATGTGCTCTCATTGGTGGAAAGTTGGCTCACCCCGATTTGGCGCACCATTGAAATGATTTAAAGATCCAGCTCAGAGAAAAAACTGCAAGCAAACAACCTTACCACTCGATTTCATAACTGAAAATTCTTAAAATTAAAAAAAAAACTATATTTACCCAATTTGTTATCTTAAGTAACACTGGAAGATAAATATATTTAGCATATATATTTTGCTATGTCAGTCTTTTATAGCTTTCAAATATGTTGTATTGTCCAACTCTAATGTACTATTTAATAATATTCCCCTTATCTGTCTTTAAATATATGACAGGGATTACTGGAATGCCAATGAATCTTACTTACAATAGCTATGTAAAGCTTACCTAATGAAGAAAACCCAATCGCCGCAATAGTTATTAAAATTGTAAGCTTTAAACAAAAACAAAATCCTTACTACTATATATAATTGGATATAAGCAGGGAAAAGGGAATGGGATTCTGACAAACAATTCTAAAGGAAAATTTCCCCACAACCCCCTTCCCCCTTTCCTCCCCTTTTTACCCACCCCTCTTCAGTTACATAAAAAGATATACCCCTACCTTACTTTCAAAGGTTTCGTGATTTTTTGTAGAATTGATTGTTAGAATAGCTAGGCCTGGATATAAGAATCTTATATCTCAAGAAATTTCCTCGTCCTTCCTTTTCCCTGACTGTCAATTGTTTAATTTAAATGTATGAAATAGAAAATGTGAAGGAAATAATTTTTAAGTGTCAAATATTTTATTTTATTCCAAGTTTTTGTCATATTTCTAAATGGATTTCAGATGTATAAGACGCAGCTTGATCAAAGCATTATTGTTTAAAAACTAAATTTTACTTTATTACCGCAGTTACTTTTAGCAGGGTTCGGCAGCCGCGTCTCAGCCGCGCATAAGCCTCAGTTTTAAACCTGCTTGTGAGCAGAAAAAGAAATTTCAGAAAGAAGGATTGTCTGCTAAAGAGCAGTTTTATAGACCCAGCTGAATTTTGTAGTCATAAAATGACGATTTCACTGAGGCTTACACGCGGCTTACGCGCGGCTGCCGATCCCTGACTTTCAGAGACGTGCAGAAGAAGGGTGTATGGGTTTATCCCACCCCCTAGCAAAATTATGGGTGATGGATAGTGATAAAACCCCTAGCTATTCACCCCCTTCAGAATTCTATCATCTAATACACCCCCATAAAACACCCAGAACGGTTGTGAAGTTAAATATCTCACCTTTACCTCCCCCCCCCCCTCAATTATTTTTGAAAAAACTAAAAATAATAGGGAAGGGATAGTTTTTTCTAGTCCCTAACCCTGTGGTAATACACAGAACCCAATATAACCTAACCTTTAATGACCTAAAGTAATAAACAAACACTACACCCCCCCCCCTCTGCTTTTTGAAAATTTGAAAAAAAAATATTTGAAAATACGGTTGGGGGGGGGGGGGGTTATTAGTGCTTAACAAGGAAATTTGTGGGAAAGAACAAAATATATATTAGTGTAAAAAAATTTAAATTAAATTCTTTGTCTTATTATATTTGACTTAATTCCCTTATGTAATATCATACTAATCAATTGTCACAAGATTAACAAAATTGGGGATTTTTTTTAATAATAAATTCTTAATGATAGTACATCTAATATGTTCTTTTAAGATGTTTATATGATTACTAACGGCTTCGCCAAGGAAGGAGAGGTCGAAGAGGTCGAAGGCCCAGGCTACAAAACTGGATTAATTTTATATTTAATATTCGTGGAAAATTGTCTGAAATACGATACTATATATAACTTTTCCGTGGATGCGGCTTAAACAAATACATTTATACCGGCGGAAAATATAAATCATTGAGTGGTCGCGCATTCGTCAAAATCTTTTCACCAAATTTGTTACAAATTATTTTTTAAAAAAAATAAACTCTGAACAAAGTCAATATGACAACGACCTGACACAAACTGACTGACATCAATTTTTTTTGTTGCAAATTTTTACACCCTCAGCTGTTTCTTATTATTTAATCATAATTTATAATTTATTATAAACATTTAAAAAATTTTTTAAAACCTTGCATATATATAATTTTGTAAGATAATATTTGTTATAAAATAAATAATAATTAAAGATAAAAACTAATCACTTAAAGAGCAAAATAATGAAAGAAAACAAATAAATATCTTATAATGTTCATATTATATTTCTGTTTAAATATTAATGAAGCTATTATTTTACCTAGTGTTCTTTCAATGCCACATATGTAACTATGACGTCTCAAATAAAACAAGGATTACAACATACATAATATTGAAACTTTACAAATTAAAAAGTCATACAATGGTACAGTCACTTATATTTACTAAATATTCAACATTATTTAGAAATCAAAAAAATCTGTTTAAATCTATTACAAATTTACTTAACTACAGAATTCTTAACATAGACATACTTATATTTTAAGACTTGATTATAGAGATGCTTCGCTTTTAACATTGCACCTACTGGTCCTTGGGACGAACCCCAAACTGTCCCAGTTTTGAGCAAGACGATTCCAGTTACGTCATATAAGATTCGGGAAAGAAAAAGGGAAGGGGGGAAGAAAATCTCTTCAAAAGAGATGGGAGAAAAGGGAAGAGATATTCTTCCCCCCTTCCCTTTTTAAATGACGTCACAGGAATCGTCTTGCTCAAAACTGGGACAGTTTGGGGTTCGTCGGGTTGGTTTTAAAAAAAGAAAAAAATTATCAGGTACTTATGGGTAATGAGTTGATACATTATCTCAATTATACCTAACCTCAACAGGAATCTTCATGCCAAGCTTGATATCGAAAAGACAAGTCAAATATGTTTAAATTAACAATACGAGCTATTCTTTAAGGACATATAACGGACAGACCGGACGAAGCCCAATCTGTACTACTTTTGCACCACTTTTGATTCATGTGACGTCATAAAATGAGGAAGATGAGAGGAGAAGGGGGAAAGTAAACCCCTAAAAAAAGAGATGGAGAATCCCTCATCAAAAGTGGTACAGATTGGCATATACGTCCAAGGGGGGGGGGTAAAGGGGTGATTACCTCCCCCAAATGAATTTGGGGTGCCGTAGTCACCCCCCCAAAAAAATGCCTCTATAAAATAAAGATTACACAGTGAGATCTTTTGGAAAAAAATGGACATCCAAAAAATTTAAAATCGACTTTTATCTATCCTAGGAATTAATAATGGCTGTAAGTAGACAGCTAGAAAAGAAATTTTTAAAAAATATTCATTTTTGGCGGATTTATGCCATTTTTAAAAAAGGTAGTGAAAAAATTCTTTTCAGTTTTGATGATTTTCAAGATTTTTTTACACAATTTTTTCAAAGCATCAAAAAATACATTTATGTCCATCTTATGAAAATAATTTTTGATTGAGGTACTTTTAGATACCTGTACCAATGTCTAATTAAAGAAAAATTTTAAAAAATTATTTTTTTGGTGGTGTAAATTGACATTTTGTGAGAAAATTTCACCAAAAATATTAAGATTTTTAACCCCAAAAAATCAGTTTTCTCCATTTTACACAAAAACGGACAGGAGGCCCCGGGTTTTGCAATAATAATACCAATATACAACATGTATTGTGTATTAAATAGTTTTCACAACCTGGGGCCTCTTGTCCGTTTTTGAGTAATTGAGCATTTTACATTGCATGGTTTGAACAATTTCGTTCTTGTTAATTTCAAATTTTCCCCCGTTAGAGGGGGAAGGAGTCAATTTAGAGCCCAAAGTCATCTCTGCAATGTTTTCAAACTTTTTGAGGCGGATCTTTCTTTACTTCTGCATTATTTGCCTCCGGCCAACCGTTACGCCGTTATTTGCCGCCGTTGGCGTGATTTTTAACGATTTTTGCCGTTCTCGCGGTTTTAATGGACATTTAAGGGAACAAGGAGTCCTTAAAAAAAGATGACTTATAAATACTTTTATCTTAGCAATTAAATTTGCTAAATTTCATGTGTTCTGAAAAAAATTGTATTTCTAACTGGTTTTGGTTCAGCAGAAATTCAAATTCGGGGATTAATTATAATATTGCAAAAACATTATATATGCGTCTGAGAGAGAGAAAGAAATATACGTTTGAGAGAGAATATAATAGAAGCAATTATGTTTATATTCTTATACAAACTTTAAATGAAGATAGCTAGACTTAGAATAAAGGTATTAACACAAAATCAAAAGTGTTTTGAAAATTATGTTATTGTTGTTTATATCTGTAAAAAAAAACATTAGAAAACATGCCTTATTAGTGTCCTATTTTACTTATACTGGACCTACCTAAAAATGCTGGGACTCGAACTGGGTGCACCTGACGCTATATTCATGTTCACAAACATTGTTTGCATTGAAGAAATATTTACATAGACGTTTATTTTGTTAAAATATTCCTATCCTAACTAAAGTTATGAAGGTTTATAGATTTTTTAAAAATAGGGTAACTTCGCTCCTCCAAAACCGACAGACGTACTTACCAAATGCACATTAGAAGTTAACAGGAGCAAAATTTATGTTATTTTTGAGTTAAAGCAAAAGAAATTACATCATTTCGTCAAATACAAGCTTTTTTATTGATGTTTACTTTTGTTTACCCTTAATGTCCCGTTTTTTGGCAAAAGATCCCACTGTGGATTAACCCCCCCCCCCAAATTTTTTATTTTCAAAATTTTACCCCCCCCCCCCAAATAAAAAAGCTTGGACGCCCCTGCAGATTGGGCTTCGTCACAGACCGAACCAAAATGAAGAAAAAATTTGCTTTAAACATGATAATTGCGTCAAAACTGTACAAATCATCTTTGTATCATATCAATATTCAAGTTTATTGACTTTATATTTTGCAAATATGTATCATCATGTAAAATTTAGTGGAAGCGAATGGACACTTTCTTTACTTTATCAGCAGCAAACATAATTTATTTGTTGATACAAAATAAAAAATGAGAAAACACAAGAATTTTAGCAAACTCTGATCTCTAAGAAAATGAAAATTTTATCAGTATTTGACAATTAATTAGTTAGTAAATCTAATTTAAACTTATTTTGATTAAAATGGAGTTTTTTTTAGGGTTATAGTATACAACCATCTCCATATAAATAATAAAAACATAATTTCAACACTAAAAAATCAAAAAAAATTGACCCAAGACAAAATTGCATAAAAAATATCAGCTAAACAGACGAAGAATTCTTTTAAAGTATTATGTAAAATAAACAGGTATACCAGGTTTCATAACTATAGGACTATTTGTTAGAATGTAAGAGTTTAAAATCAAGTACTTCAAATTATCATCAATTTAAAATTGATAAAAATCGCCTCAGCTTAGTCACATACCTTTAACTTTTAATCAAACTGTTTACATTATACGCACAAAAATTATGCTCTATATCGCATGCATTATTAAAAAAAAAACACAATTTTTAAACAGAATTCAGTGTCAATTTAAATTTATGGCAAGCACAATATATATATTCTTTAATCAACTCTATTGTATACTGAATTAGCAGGATGTGTGTCTATATGCCCACTAAAAATCAAAAACGATTTTATTGATTTGCCTATAACTTTTTTTTGGCTATGTTTTAAAAGCTTTTTAAAATTGGGTGTATTTTAGACATTCATACCCTAAATTTCGATTTATCCCACTTCAAAAAAAAAACTTTAATGCAAAGTATCCATTAATTTTCTTTAACCACAAACCCTTCTCTTCGTTCATTTAATTTCAAAGATTTTTTGGTGGGGTGCTTGCTAACAATTATCTCCCTACCCCCCCCCCCCCCCCGCCCCCCCCCCCAAAAAAAAAGGTCCATTGGAAATTAAACATAAAATTTCTGTTATATTTACTTATTTTGAAAGCAGCTAGAAAAAAAAAGAATATTTCAGTACGCACAAAATGCGTAAAAAGTTATATTAATCATACTTTTTAGACTAGAAATTAAACACTTTAAGTGCTGTAGTAGAGTATCTTTCATTGTATTGTATTTAAATTTTCTTAAAAAAATGGATAAAATGTACAATAAAGTATTGTTGATTAAAAGTAATGCAGCTTACAAATTCAAACAAGGATGACAACATCCATAAGTAGCGAAGCTCAAAGAAACATTGGATCAACTAACGGACAAATGGTCATAAAAAAGGGAAAAATCACAAAGCATTTATCAAAATGTTGAAGCTAAGGAAATCCATAGTGTCAGACGGACTGATGGACAAAGAGAATTATAGTATAAATTGTCACAAATCATTCTTATTGTGCAAGACTTTCCCCCATGATATTAAATTCATCTGTGAGAAAGGGAACCACAAAACGTATAGAGATGCTATGCATCTCAAAATAATCGATATATTATTACTTGGACGTTGCACCAGATTTTCATGTACTCTGATAAATTGATGCTCGCAGATGGTTAAATAACAATACCCTCATCCACCCCTTTACCGCATCCCCTTCATTAATACTAGATAAACTAACTGACCAATAAATGAGGTTCATATTACCATATCATTGAAGACAAATTGTCCTCTGTTTTCAATATATCCACGTATATCCTTTACCCATTATCAAAACTTATCTATTTGTGAAATGTAAATGTTTGTTAATATCACTGTTTAATTGCACAGAACATAACAATTAGACTTTATTGCTAAAAATATCAAATATTCAAACATTTACATAAAGCCTACATTTATTTTAATGAGGAAAACAGAAATATGTATTTTGGGCGCATGTTAATTCTTCATTTATTTGCAAAATTAAAATATATATCAAAACAAGAATGATTTTAATGTAAAGATTTGTTTCACAAAATTTGTTTTTTTTGGAAAAAAAGGGGGGTCCGGGTAGGGGAAAAATGTGGGATTTGAATTTTTTTTTTTTTGGGGGGGGGGTGGAGGTATTGTTATGAATTAAAGATTACATAGCAAATTGTAACGAAGTCCAATCTGTACCACTTTTGATTCCTGTGAGGTAATAAAAATGAGGGACTAATCATTTCTTTTTTAGGGGTTTTCTTTCCCACTTTTCCTCTCATCTCACTCATCATATGACGTCAGAGGAATCAAATGTGGTGCAAAAGTAGTACAGATTGGGCTTTGTCGCAAGTTGGGTTTTTGCAAAACAAAACATTCGTAATAGTATAGTAGATTAGAACTACTATGAAAGGGCAAAAATAATTTTGAATTAGAAAACGTTTTTGGCGTCCAATGTACTCTTATACAACCATAGAATAGGGACAGATTTTTGAAGAAATGTGAACTTTAGTTTCTGGGGAAAAATTGTTGCGAAGATATAAAGTTTCTGTAACACTTCATACACATTAGCAAGGTGGTTTTTCTAATAGGTTCATTCAAGTTGATATACAGGAGTTTGCAAAAATTTCACTTTGACAGGGTCCATTTGAATGGATTAATGCTATATGTTATCACCTAGAATGGATTGAATTTGACTTACTTATTTATAGTTTTAGTTATATAAAGAAAAAGTAGAGAGAAAAAATATCTGTTGTAGGAGGTAGGGCATATTTCTCAACCACGTCTTGTTTTTATTTTCAAAAAAAAAATCGGTGGGTAGTAATTTTTTTTCTAGGGGTAATTTATCTATGGTGGTTGTACGATCTCCCAAAATAAACCCCGAACCACTTCATTATGCAATCTACATTTTCCTGGATATTTTGTCTACGGTAGTCCATAAGTGTACAGCTTTACAGTACATTGTTTCTATTTGTTAAAGCAACACGTATGATAAAAGAAAAAAAATCTTTTTAAAGTAAAATGCTTATATTTCAATCAAAATCTATATTTTTTATTTTTTACCGATCCACGTCATTATGCAAATCAAAAGAAAATCAATGAGAAAACGTTTGTTTTGCACTTTTCTCCACTTTTAAAAAATGATTTTGATAATATAACACTTTTTTAAGGGATTTATGCATTAATTATAATGAAAAACAGTTTAAGGTAGATTTTAATGATTTTCCTAAATAGGAAATAATTGAAAAAAAAGAAATTCTATCCTTATCACTTTAGAGGACAGCTGCTGACCCCCAGTCTTATGGATGAAGCTAAATACATGTTAAAGATAAAAATTACCCTGAAAAGTATACAAAAATGTTTTTTGATGTGTTAAAAAAATCCATTTTAAAATCTTGATTTTGAGGAAGATGGCCTTTAAGATGCTCTTACTGGTGGTGAAGGTGAGCTAAATGTTATCTAAGTACATGACCATTACAACAACTTGTCTATTAACCTATGTACCATTTTTTGTAGTCATAGCAGCCTCCAGTGGAGCCTCTCGACATGAAATATAACCTTTATCTAAAAACTACATTATTTACTTTATGAATTTTAGTAATTAAAATTTCAATTTTTTTCTTTTTTAATATTGCTTGGCTGGAGGCTGCTATGACTACAAAAATTGGACCATAGTTCAATATATAAGTTTTCTTCAAGGGCATGCAGTTTGATAACATTTAGCTCACCATCACCACCAGTAAGAGCATCTTAAAGGCCATCATCCTCAAAATCAAGATTTTAAAATGGATTTTTTTAACACATCAAAAAACATTTTTGTATACTTTTCAGGCAAATTTTTATTTTTTACATGTATTTAGCTTCATCCATAAGACTGTGGGTCGGCAGCTGTCCTCTAAAGTGATAGGGATAGAATTTATTTTTTTTCAATTATTTCTTATTTAGAATAATCAATAAGAACTACCTTAAACTGTTTTTCATTATAATTAATGCATAATTCCCTTAAAAAATTGTTATTTTATCAGAATTAATTTTTAAAAGTGGAGAAAAGGGCAAAACAAACGTTTTCTCATTGATTTTCTTTTGATTTGCATAATGACGTGGATCGGTAAAAAATACAAAAATATAGATTTTGATTGAAATATAAGCATTTTACTTTGAACAGAATCTTTTTCTTTTATCATACGTGTTGCTTTAATAAATAGAAACAATGTACTGTAGAGCTGTACACTTATGGTCTACCGTAGACAAAATATCCAGGAAAATGTAGATTGCATAATGAAGTGGTTCGGGGTTTAGTTATAAATATTTCCAGGACCTTTATTGTAAAACGTTTCAGTGATTAGCGAGATATATCGGTACAAAAAGACAAACAAATAGACAGAGACAGATCCTGTTACTTTTAATTAATGATAGTTTTACGCAGTTTATTAAATTTTAATATATTATGTGAATATTCCTTGATACACATCTAGAGTGTAACACACTTTTACTAGGATTTGATTACATTTGCATTTGTCATTTAGCCACACTTATGTCCATATAATATAACCAAAAAAATGTAATATTTTATATCCCAATAGATAAAGTAGATCTAGATCCATTATTAGTAAATTGGACCATTAAGAAATAAACATTAAAAAGTTAACATACTCTATTTTAACTAGATGTGCTTTTCTTTAAAGCTTTGGTGGTTTTACTTTAACCTATAACTTGACCACCGAAAGCCCCTTATTTTATTTTCAATTAAGGAAAAATCTTTTCCGAGCTCCTGAGGGGTAATCTAACCGTCAAGTAGGAGGCTGCATGTCACTATTGGGTTCCATCTCTTCTAACCTTTACTTTTCCTAACTTAAAATAAAACAATTTGGCATTAATATGCGCTTTTTCAAAAAGTTCGTTTTAGGTCGCTTTATTATTATGCATTAACAACCTTTAACACATTACATTACTTCACTTACATCTATATACATTTTAGTTTTCTTTGCTTAATTTTTGCAAAAACCTTTGATACTTAAATTGATTTTATAAGGCCTTACTCTTTATTTGCATTGAGTATACCAACTAATCTAGTGGTAGTATGAAGCATAATGTTTATTTCTACAATTCTAAATGAACCTAAAAACTACTCAAGGATTTTATATTATCTTTAAGCAGATAAAAAGCTTCAAAAGCCAAAAATAAGAAGATCAACAACTTTTTTATTTAGAAACAATAGTGTGATAAAAATGTAATACAAGGAGCACCATGCTAACTATTTAAACAATTAGTAACAATTTATTTTCAAAGCTCTTTGAAAAAAAAATTCAAGAAATATCTTTATGAAGACGCCACATATTCAATTGCATGCCAATGGATCATTTTCATAAAACTCCGATTATTTTATTTTAAATGAGTGCACTTCTAAACAAGGATGACAACATCCTTAAAAGCGAAGCTCACAATTTTAGGAGAAACACATTAACACTTTCATAGTGTCGGAACTGTATAAACAGAATATAAATGTGTAAAAGTCGAACGAAACTAAATCGTAAGTAAATCTGCTGAAAAACTGCTTAAATACTGCTTTTAAAAATGAATAATAAAATTAAATCAATTTGGTTGAAGGATAAAACATAAAATGGTAAAATCCATTAAAGTAAAACGTAAGACTAAGAAATAATCTATTTTATGGAGGCACCACTTAAATAGAGAATAATTAATTCATTATTTATTCGTTGCAAAATTATTTCAAACATGGACGAAGTCAGACGTACTAACTTATAAAGCTGGGATTAATGAGATGCTAAAAATATAAAATATTTTTATAACATACTTTTTAAAAATAGCAATAAATACATGCTTTGCTGTCAAAATTTTATTTATCTCGAAGTCAGATAAATTTATCGAAGAAATTGACTCTGAACCTGTATGTTACTTACAGACTAAATTAAGTAGAAAAACCTTGCTGAAAAAAAAACATACAATAATTCAATCAGACGGAAAATTATCAGGTTTTGTAGCGATACCCGTAATCTTTAGTGTTGTTAATTTCATGATTACATTATATAATTTCACCATAAATAACACATAGAAACATGATAAATAGCCCCCAGAGGAACATGCAACTCTTTATACACAATACCTGCATTGCAGGAAAAATTATAAGAAAATTGTTTAAATTAATCCTTTTATATTCAAAATTAAACATTTATTATAAAATATGCTTACACATTTCTTTCATACACTAGAAAAAATTTTATTTGAGAAATAATAGGCATGTCAGAAAAACAATAAACAAATATCCATGAGTAACAAATCAGTTGAATTTAATTTTAAAGTAAAAAACAAGCAAATACTAAAAAAAGCATAACAGTCTATCTTTGATACCAGAGCTGGATCTTTAAAAGCGTAGCCGTTGCCGTAGTCGTGGTCAGAGTTACAGCCACCAACCTAATAGCGATCTTTAAATCATATTAACCACGCGTTGCCGTGGCCACAAAAAAAAATGCGATCTTTAAATCATATTGGCAACGCGTGGTCGTAGTCGTAGCGTGGTTAACCACGCTAAAAGTGACCACAGTCCGTTAGTGTGGCTAAAGCGTTGCTAAAGCCACAGCCATGACTACGGCCACGGCTACAGCCACGCCAACGGCTACACATTTAAAGATCCAGCTCAGCTGAGAACACATATTTGCAAAATTAAATCCTAAAAAACCAAAAAAACTTCATATTTCCTTTAAAAAATTATTGGATACGAGGATTAGTTCCCTGTCCCAGTTAAGTGTATGCGTGCATGACAGGATCATTATCCATATCCCATGTTGAGAGTATGAGTGTATGCCAGGATCATTATCCATGTCCCAGGTTGAGAGTATGAGTGTATGCCAGGATTATTATCTCTTTTCCAGGTTGAGAGTATGAGTGTATGCCAGGATCATTATCTCTGTCCCAGGTTGAGAGTATGAGTGTATGCCAGGATCATTATCCATGTCCTAGGTTGAGAGTATGAGTATATACCAGGATCATTATCTCTGTCCTAGGCTGAGAGTATGAGTGTATGCCAGGATCATTATCTCTGTCCCAGGTTGAGAGTATGAGTGTATGCCAGGATCATTATCTCTGTCCCAGGTTGAGAGTACGAGTGTATGCCAGGATCATTATCTCAGTCCCAGGTTGAGAGTATGAGTGTATACAAGGATCATATCTCTGTCCCAGATTGAGAGTATGCGTGTATGCCAGGATGATTATCTCAGTCCCAGGTTGAGAGTATGAGTGTATACAAGGATCATTATCTCTGTCCTAGGCTGAGAGTATGAGTGTATGCCAGGATCATTATCTCTGTCCCAGGTTAAGAGTATGAGTGTATGCCAGGATCATTATCTCTGTCCTAGGCTGAGAGTATGAGTATATACCAGGATCATTATCTCTGTCCCAGGTTAAGAGTATGAGTGTATGCCAGGATCATTATCCATGTCCCAGGTTGAGAGTATGAGTGTATGCTAGGGTCATTATCTCTGTCCCAGGTTGAGAGTATGAGTGTATGCCAGGATCATTATCTCTGTCCCAGGTTGAGAGCATAGGCGTATGGCTTGCATATCATAAAATTGCATTTCCTCTAGATTTCTGTCAACACAACAATAAATACATTTTGCAATATTCGTCTAATTGCTAGTGAAAAAACCTCATCCATTATTTGATCTACAAAATAGTATAAAAACTAGTATTTCAGATATATATATATATATATATATATATATGAAGGGAGGGGGTATATTTGTTTGCCCGTGGCGATTAAAGGATTATTCCAAAAAAAACTACATTTCCTCATATTTTTCCCAATTTTTCTTAGGCAGTAAACGTGTTTTGAATAACGTTTTTTTTCGGAGCATGGCTACTTCATAAGTGTATGTCACTATCTATCTTTTCTTAAATTTTACTGTGCCTTGTTTTGTGTTACACGGTTAGGCCCTTTGCAATTGTCAAATCGTCCTTGTTAATGTACGTCTAAATCAGTAAAAGTTTTTCTCGTATTCATTCGAATCTGGTGGATAGGAACCGGTTCTCATCCATACGAAAAAACTATGTCTAGCATCGTATTAAATCCAGCTTTCTACGAATATAAAAATGTACAATAATAAGATTAAAAGCAGTTTTTTAGCCGGTGCCTTCGGCACCTCGGGGCTAAAAAACTAGTTTTTATATCATAATTGTACATTCTATATCCGCGGAAAGCCGTTTATAATACTATGCGAGAAATAACTATTACTTTTCTTCCTATGCATACTCACGTCATTTATGTATCTAGATTTTTTAAATTTAAATTTTAAAGATTTTACTTCAAAATCACAGAACTAGAATATTAGTTTATTCTAAGATTGCTTCTTATATTTTTAAACATGTTATTATCATCTTGAATCTAAGGGGGGCTTGTGGTAAAGGGTAAAGGGATGAGGGTAACATTTAGACCGCTGCTGGTTTCTCTTTATTAAAAAACACGAGAACATGAATATTTGGTGCAATATCCAAGTAATGAAATATCCATTTTCCCAATGTTTTAAAATTATATTTTTGTAGCAATTGTTCGAGCCTTCTTCTGAAATGCTTCCATTATTTTCTTTGGTCATAAATCTTTAGAATAACAACATGAAACCAAAATATGGGATAATCTTAACAAGAATTTATGGCCATGTGAAAATGTAGGAATGGGACTATACCTAGATTTAATACACAAAATGAAACTTCCCTGAAAAATAAAATAAAATTATTTTAGTAGCTTTTGGTGAAATATAACCAAAACAACCGCAAATTAACTATTGACATTGTGCTATATTCAGAGGGAAATAGCGATCTTATCAATAGTAAATTTTGTTATGAAATAATAAGAAGAAAAGCTTTTTGATGTTATAAACCTGCCCTAGACAGATACCAATCTTTTATGAAGTTTTGAACCAGTGTCACATGCCCCTTATACATGCAGGGTGGGACATTAAGAGATAAGACAGTGGCCGATAAATTGATGAATATACCCAATGTTGATACACAAAATTTCCCCTTCTGTAGATTTGAATTAGTTGTTGATACGTTTGGACACTGAACTCAATGAAACAAACAATCTAAAAAAAGTTGTTATGCCAACAAATCATAAAACTTTGGGGACTAGTGTAATAAACTGCTCAATGTACCATCTCGCCCTGCCTCCCATGAGAAAAATTATACATTGAGCTTTTATAATAGTTCTCATAAGATGGGTTCAACTTAAGATTGGTCTAAAACCATGAATTTCTTGCTGTAAATATAAATATATGAAATAGTCAAATATTTAGTAATCTAAAGCAGCTTATACCAATAATGAAATTAATTCGGGAAAAATCACGAAACCTATATGTGTTTTTCCGTTGAGTTGAGTTCAATGCTTCAACAAATTATAAATATTGCTATTCTAAAATTTAAATTAATTTGTATAAAGTTGTAGTTAATAATAACCTGTTCAATTTTTACTCTATAAATGAAATAGCTATAAAAAAGATAACAAATTAAGACGACATTTACTTTGATGGCTCTTTAAATATTACCCTTTTCAGAGAAAAAACTTTACAGGGAAATTTCTTTCAATTTCACTTTTTTTTATTTTAGGTCAGCTTACAAATTCATAGATATCACAACCTAAACTTACTATCAACTACTTAGAGGATTCCCGGGGCTCTTGAAAAAAATCCACTTTCAAATGTAATGGGACTGTTTTCTCTTGCAAATTTCCATGGCTTAACTGTATATCAGAAGCATAGCTGTTCTGCAGTTAGGTAGATCCTTTGCTACATACAGACTCACAGACAAAATAGACAGATAGAGAGTTAGACAACCATTCCTGTTTACGGGAATCTGAAATTTCGTGTGAAGATTCCCTAATTTAGGAAAAGTGTTACACAAGTCAGATAATTTTTTAAAAGCGAAGCTTTTCTATAATTAGGGTAGGTCCGTTCGTACGTCCGTCCGTAACGGATAGTTTTTTTTGTTAATTTAGGCATGTTAGAATTGTCCTATCGATTTCAAATTTTGCATGGTGATTCATTTAATAGTTAGGTACGATTTAGAAAGCGTAGCAACTCTATAATCAACTAAAATGACCGTACGTTCATTTTAAACATGTTGATTTTTTTTACTTTTTTAACAACAAATTTTCATGTGGTCTAATCATCCGATTGATCTGAGTTTTGGTATGATTATCCAGTTCTGACACTATACAAGTGTTAATGTCCGTTTGTCCTACCGTTTTTAGTGCTTCGCTTTTATAGATGTTGTCATCCTTGTTATTTCTATGCTTCGCTTTTATAGATGATGTCTTCCATGTTTAAAATAAATACCATTACATGTTGCATATAAATTTATTAATGTATATTTTTAACAAAATGATTATAACAGTAAAGTAAAACAAAAAAAGTGTTAACAAAAAATAATATCGTATGAACAACATAACCAAAAAAACAGGGATGAGATAAATATAAAAATGCAGAGGGCCAAGTTATTTTAATAGCAGCTTTTATCATTAGAATTAGAATCACATAAGAAATATATTTGGCATTCATTCTTGTGGCTTTAGGTACATGGTGTACACAATGTTTTGTGTACACATACAATTTGTGTACAGATTAATTATTTGTGCACCAGCATACTGTACGGTAAATAATGTTTTAGCATCTGAAAAAATAAAATATATTTGCTAAATGTCAAGGGAGGTATGGGACGTTTGACAGTAAATTACACTGGTACCCAAATTTTGTATCCAACTTAAGATCTACTGCAGTTCACGGTAAAATATTGCTGGTAACAAATATTGCCAAAAATCTATGAATTTTAAAGGCTGCTAGCTGCCAAACGGCTGAATGTACAGATCATGCACGCACACTGTTTTAAGCGGCATAAGAAGGCCTACAAATAATCGGGAATATCCATAAATCAATAATGCATAATTATCTAGCAGTGCAGAGAAATGCGCGAAAAAGGCCTATTTTACGCGTTTTATCTTCAGTGAAGCTTTCCCTGTGCATCATTGGATCTTGGCTATTCCAGATTATTTGTAGGCCTTCTTATACCGCTTAAAATGGTGTGCGGGTATGATATGTACGTTCAGTCGTTTGGCAGCTAGCAGCCTTTAAAATTCATAGATTTTTGGCAATATTCGTTACCAGCAATATTTTACCGTGACCTGCAGTAGATCCAAAACTTTTTTTTAAAATTTGATTTGTTGGTTTGCTAACTAGCGGTGTCCAAATTTTTTAACCAATAATTCTAATGTACAAGATTTTGCTTAACATGATTTGGGATGTTTATTAATTTAGCATCCATTGTATTATCCCTTAAACAGAAGCTTTTCTAGAGTTAGGTAATAGGTAATTTTGTTCGTAATGTGTGCCATTTAATTAGATACCTACATTTTTAAAAGTTATATATTTCTACTAGCGGCTTCGCCCATAGCCTCTAGGGGCTTTGCCTCAAGATGTTTAATCAAACTTATTTTTCGTATCTTAGATTTAAAAGAAAAATAAAATAAAAAATTTGGGGGGAGGAATTTTTTTTTTTTTTGGGGGGGGGGGTAGTCGACCCCACGATTTCAATTTTATTTGTAAAAAGAATTTTTTTTTTGGGGGAGGGGTAATTTTCATTTTTTGGTGGGTTAGGGGTGTCCCACCCTCCAAGAAAATAGTTATAAACCTTCCCGGGACCTATAAAAAGCTACCCTGTAAAGGAGAACCCGATCGGTTCAGCGGTTAGCGAGATCCTTCGCTACTGACAAACAAACAAACAGACAGACATCGTTCTACTTTGTATTATAGATAAAAAAATGTGTCACTCTATGTTTGCCAAATGGCCAAAAGAAATAATTACCTTATAAAATAAAGATAAAAAGTGCTAGAGTTAGTATCCAGACATTTCAGCAAATGTTTGTTCCATCTCTTCTCCGATGGCTTTGAACTTTTCTTGTTCTTGGTACAGCTCATCCTCTAATCTATCAACCTAAAGTAATTTTGGTTCTTAACAACATGAAGTTATCACACCATCTGTTGCCATTTTTAAAAGCGAAGCTTTTCTATAATTAAAGTCGTCCGTCCGTAACGGATAGCTTTTTTCGTTAATTTAGGCATGTAAGAATTGTCCTATGGAGTTCAAACTTTACATTGTGATTTCTGTAGTAATTAGGAACGATTTAGAAAGCGTAGCAACTCTATAATCATTACCAAAATGTCCGTACGTCCATTTTAAACATGTTGATTTTTTTACTTTTTTAACAACAAATTTTATGTGAACTAATCATCTGATTGATCTGATTTTTGGTATATTGATTCCTGGAACAACAAAGTATAATGTAATAAGCGAAGCAACTCTATAATCAAGTCCTAAACATTATCCCAAACCAAGCAGTTTTTTAACAATTTACCTACAATTTTACTTTGACCCTTATACATTGTATTATGATTATTCAGTTCTGACAGTATACAAGTGTTAATGTCCGTTTGTCCTACCGTTTCAGTGCTTCGATTTTATGGATGTTGTCATCCTTGTTGGAATTTCGTGTTACCCATACAAAACCCAGAGAATTTTTTTTTCTGAAACCAAAGATAAGCAAAATTTTATTTAGATAGACACATATATGCATCTTACTTATTTTAAAGATAGACAATGACATTCATAGAACAATTCAAAGTAGTAAAAATGTTAAACTTGTTGAGATGGCAAAAAACCATTTATGATTTATAAGTTTACCTCTTTCTGTAATTTCTGTACAGATCTTTCAGCAAACTCAGCTCTGGCCTCCGCCTGTTTCAACCTGGCTGTCAGGGTCTTGATCTGCTCCTTGTACGACTCTTCTCTCTATATTATACAGAAAAGCTTATATATTGATATATCAATCAATGGTTTTCTGCCATTTTTGCAAGCTCATATCTCTATCCGGAAGAACTTAGAATGCATTTGACGATAAAATTACATACATCCCAAACAGGGGCGTCCAAGCTTTTTATTTTGGGGGGGGTAAAAAATTTTTAGGGGGGGGGTAATTCTTGTTTGGGAGGGGTAAAATGGCGCGCGAAGCGCGCCGCAATTTTTTTTTACCCCCCCCAAAATTTTTACCCCGGGGGTAAAATTTGCTTGGGGGGGGGGTAATTACCCCCCCTGAAATCTGTTGGCAGGGGTAAATTTAGTTTACCCCCCCCCAAAATTTACCCCCGGGGTAAAATTTTTGGGGGGGGTAATTTAAATTTCATTAAATATATAGTATTAAAAATGCGCGCGAAGCGCGCAAATATTTTTTTTATTAGAGATTTTTTATTTTGGGGGGGGTATTTACCCCCCCAAAATTGTTTGGGGGGGGTAAATACCCCCTCCTAAATGGTTGGGGGTGCCTACGGCACCCCCAGGGTAGGGGTAAATTTTAAATGGGGGGGTAAAATGGAAAAAATTTTGAGGGTGCCTACGGCACCCTCAAAATCGTTTGGGGGGGGTAATCGCCCCATTACCCCCCCCCCCCCCTTGGACGACTATGATCCCAAATGATGGTAAAAAAGATTATTCATTCTGTAGATTAAAATTATTGTTTGAAAAGGATGGACACTACTAGGAATTAAGCAATCAAAAGGCAATAAAATTATCTTTAGTTTTTGAGGCAAAGAATAACATAAAATGGTTATAAAACCTTTAGAAAGCAGCTTATGGTGCCGATAAAAAGAATGACGCCATACAATACAAATGACCAATTTTACCATATTGGTCAATTACATTGCATACTGGCCTGTAATTGGTCATCTGAATTGCACTATATGCTGCTTCAACTTTGAGTACCAATGTAATTTACAGTCCAATATCCCATCCCTTTATGAGAATTAGGATATAGTTTATACCTGATTGGCCTTTTCTTCTGATACCTCTAGAGACTTGAGGTTATTGCCTACAACTCTCAATTCTTCCTCAAGCTCCATAATCTTGGCCTCGCCTATAGTTCAGTGAAGTCACTTATAGATTGGGTCTAAGGAAGTTACTTAATTATTTTGGGGATAATAAGCCAGATTGCTCCTAAAATATACCCCCTTCCCATAACAGATTTTACTTACTTTAATTTAAAAACTAAATTAGAAAGTGAAGGAAAATATTCATAACTAGGGGCGTTGACAAAAATAGTTCTAGTAATTAAAATACCGCTTGTTCGATGGATAATTCACAACTGCAACTAAGACACAAACAATTAGATATATAACTAGACCTCATGACAAATTGTATACATATTAAATACTGCAGCTACCCTAAGACAAAACATACAATACAAGACAAAAATGTGAGAATGTTACCTGTTTCTGCCCTTTCTTCAGCTCTTTCCAAGTCACCTTCAACCTGACATTACAAAATAAATTAATTTATTAAATATTCTAAATTGCAATAAATGAAGTAATCATAATTTTTTTTAAATATTGTAATTGTAAGAAAAGGTGTAAAGATTAGAACAGAATATTCATTCAATGGCAATGAAACAATGTTGTGAACCTGAGCCAGTTTCTTGGCAACTTCATCATATTTTTTATCAGCCTCCTCCGCTTGGTTTCTGGCCTCCTTCAACTCTTCTTCCAGTTTTGTCATCCTTTCTTCATCCTATAGAAATAATAATTGCCATAAATAGTGACGAGTCTATTTTCTTTAAAAACTTGAACTATAAAAAGTGTTATTTTTCTACATATAAAGTGATCAATAAAGTTGTGAAATCGGAGTCAAGAATCTGGTTCCTTCAAAATTGCATAAAGTTAAAAATTGTACCTAACTACTCAAAAGTTAAGATCAATTTAAATGAGCGAATACAAGTTAATACACAAAGACAAATAA
Source organism: Acartia tonsa (assembly GCF_053477335.1). Lineage (NCBI taxonomy): Eukaryota > Metazoa > Arthropoda > Copepoda > Calanoida > Acartiidae > Acartia > Acartia tonsa. The sequence continues at coordinate 50,562,356 of NC_137264.1, forward strand.
GTGAAAAGAAGTTGTATCAACTTTTTTTTTATAGCTAGCCGGTCCTTTTAGTAAGTTGTAGATGTAAAATTTTTCATAGAATTCAGATATGCAATCGGTTTTTTTGTAGACCTCTTATTTTTTAAGTAATTTAAGTTTAAAAAAAAAAAATTAAGTCGATTTTAAGGTACTAAAATGCAACAAAAAAAAGAAAGAAAATGGCCATTATGAACAAAAATAGTAAGATCTTTAATTTGACACCTTACTTTTTCAATTCTGTCAGGTAATTATTGAAAAAATCGATTTTTTTAAACCCACGAGAATAAAAACTTTGAACTCAATTTTATTATTTCACAAGTAAAAAAATATGGGTTCATATATACCTTTAGAATCAGAAAAATATTACAAATCCATTGTAAGCAAAATTGAAAAAAAAAGTTTACAATATAGTATATAAACTACAATAAAAGGAATTATATGAAAATATCATATTATATTGTACAGGCAACGTCTTAACTCTTTAATTGAGTATAAAAATGGGAAGGGGGTATAGAGGGGGTAAAGAGGGGGTAAAAAAGGGAAGACGATAGTGTTGCCAGAACAAAAAATACAATTGGCCATTTTTTAATTTTTTAATTTTTTTACTTTTTTTCAATTTTGCTTACAATGGATTCGTAATATTTTTCTGATTCTAAAGGTATATATGAACCCATGTTTTTTATGTCTGTTTGAGAAAATATTTAGGTCTAAAGTTTTTATTAAACCGAGGTTAAAAAAATAGATTTTTTCAATAATTACTCAACAGAATTTTAAAAGTAAGGTGTCAAATTAAAGATCTTACTATTTTTGTTCTTACTGGCCATTTTCTTCTTTTATTTTGTTGCGTTTTAGTACCTTAAAACCGACTTAATTATTTTTTTAAAAAACTTAAATTACTTAAAAAATAAGAGGTCTACAAAAAAACCGATTGCATATCTGAATTGTATGAAAAATTTTACATCTACTACTTACTAAAAGAACCGGCTAGCTATAAAAAAAAAAGTTGATACACCTTCTTTAGAAGTTATTAGCTTGGAAAACTTAAAATTAGGCTTGCAAGATGAAAAAGTACACTTACAAACATTTAAAAACGAGTTAAGGGCGGAAAAAGTGTCTTTGCATAGTTTAATTAGCGAGCCTCAATTACACCTTTTTGTTGAGGAGCGCATTTCTAGTGATAAATCAAGATTACATAAACAAGTAGCTAACAAACATAGACAGAAATTATGTCACCTCCTAAGTAAAGAAAATAGACAAATACCAAACTTTTTACAGCGAGATTGTAGCCATAATGATTCTACAGCAAAAAAATCTCGTAAATTTGTTAAGAGAAATAAATATAGACGCAAAAAAGTTAAAATTGACAAAAGCCTCAGAAATTCTCTTGTTACAAATTTTAGTGATATTCCTCTGTCTAGAGACATGCAGAGTTTGCTTAATAGGGGCCTTAACTATAGTGTCACCCCAAAAACAGTTAATACAACAAATGTTATAGCTGGGTTTGATAAGCTACGTAGAACCATGGCATGGACTGAAGAATTTTACAAAACTGACCCTGAATTTGTCCCTGATAAAACTTACGTGAAAAAACCTTGGTAACCTGTTAGTACCAACCTTCCCACAAATGCTGCAGCACCTGAACTCAACACCTTCATTAATGGGTCTCTTAACTGCGTGCTTGGATCTGATCTCAACAAGATACATGTAAATCTACCTGAACGTGAACAGAGAGCCATGAAGCAATTGATTTCTTTGCAAAAAGATCGCAAAATTGTTATCAAGGCTTGTGATAAAACAGGTGGCTCTGCAGTTATGAATACCTGTGACTACGTGGATTCAATGAACACAATTTTGAATGCCACACACAAAGACCCTGATGGTACAGAGCACAAGTATTTTGAGCAGTTAGATCCAAATGTAGCTAGCCAGATGTTATTTAATGACTTGGATAACCTCAAGAGTGAAGTTAATAATGCTCTTAATATGCAATGGATCGATAAAGAGCAGGCTAATTGTCTGGTCCCAGACGAACCTAAAGAGGGCCGCCTTTATGGTCTTGTTAAAGATCACGTGGCCAAAGAGAAGTGGCCACAGAATAGCAAAATTCCCCCCCTGCGACCTGTAGAAAGTACATCTGTTACCACTTTTGAAAACTGTTCACACTTTGTTGACATGCACAGTAACGACATTGTTAAAAGCCTGCTGTCATACTGGCAAGATACACCTGACATGCTGCGTTTTTTTAAGTCAGAGAACGATGCCGGACCGCAGCCGCCTGGCACAATTCCGGTCACCTTAGACGTACAGTCTCTATATACAAATAAACCAATTCAACAAGGTATAGAGACTTTCCGCTACTTTTTGAACCAGAGACAAGATAAATCTGTACCAACATCGTTCCTGATTATACTTCTTACATTTGTCCTTACGTGTAATATTTTAGTATTTAATAATACTTTCTACCTACAGACTATAGGCACCGTGATGGGCTCAAGAGTCGCCCCGACATTCGCGTGTCTATTTATGGCTGGTGTAGAGCAATTGGCTCTAAAAAGATGGAAAGGCCTACAACCCCGACATTTTCGCAGATGTATTGACGATATATTTTTCTTATGGAATGGTAGTGAAAATGAGCTTTTAAAATTTATTAAACATTTAAATGATTTCCATCCATATCTTAAGTTTACAGCCAGTTATGATTTCACCAAGAAAACCGTTGTTTTTTTTGGATACAGTTATTTCTGTGACAAAGGATAACTTTATCAAAACTGGTCTTTACGAGAAACCGGGGCAAAAATGCAACTATCTTTCGCCCTTATCCTGTCACCCCTCACACATTACAGAAAATATACCTTACTCATTAGCATTAAGGCTAAAACGTATTTGCAGTGAAAATTTAGATTTTTTAAACAAATTAGATTGTTTGAAAATAAAGCTTTTATCACGTGGTTATAAAGTTAATTATATAACAAAAGCTTTTGATAAAGTGAAAATTATTGATAGAAATGTTGCTTTACAAAAAGTTGCTAAGCAATCTGAAATAAAACGCCCAGTTTTATCTTTACAATATGACCCCCGTTTACCCTCTATTTCAAATATAATTTTTAGATTTTGGAAAGTTATGGTAAAAAATCCTAGACTAAAAAGAAGTTTTCCCCACCCACCAATGATTACTTGGACTAGGCCAAAAAATCTCAGAGAATTTTTGATTCGAGCCAAACTTCCTGTTTTAAATAATCGAAAATCAGAGAGAAAAAAGATTGGTTTAAACATTGTACAGTTAGGGAGTTGAATCCATTTAATAGAAGCAGAAATATAATCTATGATTATGGTTTGGACACTCTTAAACTGTAATCTACCTTTCCACTTTCCCCTCTCTTGGTGAAGATATCTTCAACGCCAATACGATTTTTGAAATGTAAGATTCTACTTTCCCCTCTCTTGGTGAAGATATCTTCAACACTGATACGATTTTTGAAATGTAAGATTCCACTTTCCCCTCTCTTGGTGAAGATATCTTCAACGCCGATACGATTTTTGAAATTTAAGATTCCACTTTTGCCTCTCTTGGTGAAGATATCTTTAACAAGAGAGACAAAAGTGGAATCTTATATTTCAAAAATCGTATCGGCGTTGAAGATATCTTCACCAAGAGAGGGGAAAGTGGAAGGGTAGATTACAGTTTTAGAGGGTCCAAACCATAATCATAAATTATATTTCTGCTTCTATAAAAATGGATTCAACTCCCTAACTGTTGTAATAGAAATTGTAATCTTTGTAAACATTCACCCAGATTTGCAAATTATTTAACATCATCAACAACAAATGAAAAATTTCCTATTCTCTCTAGTATGAATTGTTTATCTTCTAATGTAATTTATTGTATAACATGTGTTAAACAATCTGGCAATTGTAGACTAAAACCACAGTACATTGGCAAAACAAAAAATCGTATTTGTGATAGATTTAATGCCCATAACAGTTCCATTAAAAATTCAACCAAAGCTGTAGGTATTCATTTTTCTTCTAATGGACACCAGCCCAATGATTTTTAAATGGTGCCATTAGAGCAAGTGCAGAGTAATGACCCTTGGATTTTGTTATCTAGAGAAAAATATTATATTCGTAAATTTGACCCTGTATTAAATATTAAAATGTAAAATGCAGTTGCAATGTTTTTTTTTAAAAATGAAAATAACAACCACACCACAATCCCCTCTTGCTACGCCCATTCAAAATCTTCAACTCTTTCTTTCAGCTGTTTTTGTTTGTTTGTTTTGAAATGGTCTGCTGTTAGACCATAAATAGATATGTAGCGGGAGTGTAAATATGTTTAAAATGTCAAAAAAGTTTATAGGTATGTGTTTTTATTAATATGAATTATGAAAATTTAATTTTAACAGCATTTCTAATTACATAACCTTTTATAAAGATGCGATGCATCTCTACAATTCTTCAAATCAAAAAGAAAAAAAGAAACGTTAAATATCTTATTCAGATTCTTCAAAAATAGACTTTTTGTATGTATTATTTACTGATTTGTGTTTTTTTCCTTTACAGGACGATTGAGAATGATAACCTTAGTTATTGAAATATATATATGGCCTGTACAAAGATGTTAGTTTGATAAAGTAGTCTTGGGTTGAGATGGATCAATAGCTTTTAAAACTACATAGATAGATAGATAGATATATAGATAGATAGATAGATAGATAGATAGATAGATAGATAGATAGATAGATAGATATATAGATATATAGATAGATAGATAGATAGATAGATAGATAGATAGATAGATAGATAGATAGATAGATAGATAGATAGATAGATAGATAGATAGATAGATAGATAGATAGATAGATAGATAGATAGATAGATAGATAGATAGATAGATAGATAGATAGATAGATAGATAGATAGATAGATAGATAGATAGATAGATAGATAGATAGATAGATAGATAGATAGATAGATAGGACACAGAGGGAATGTAAGGTATTTTTCTTACAGAGAATTGCCTAACTACTAAAAAAGCTCAAACTAATACAAAGCTTTACCAAAATTCCCCAAGTTTCAAATTTTGTTATCTTAATTTAAGATTACCTGGATAGCCCTATTTTCTAGAACCTTCCTCATTCTGTCAGCATCGTCAGCAGCTGTGGCAGCTTTGTCCAGCTTCTGCGAGGCCATCAACAGCTTGTCCTCGCTCTTCTCAAGATCCTCCTCAAGACTCTGAATAGTTATTTTATCATAGATATTATTGTTTTGTGAGTAAGATTTTCGAAAAACTAAATTTATTTGTTAAAATATATTAAATTAGAATTAAGGCATTGATTAAATATGAATACAGATTGTAAGCCTTTAAAAGGAAATATAATTTTAACCTCTTACGATTCCTTTTTTTTTCATTGAATCTTTTCATCGGATTTTATTTTTGTTTTGTTTAAAGTAATAAAAATAATTTTATGTGCTTTTATAGCTTTTTTATTCTTTTATTTTATTCTTAAAGTTTTTGTAGCTAAGGCCAATAAAACTTTGCTTGTATTCAAATGCATACGTGGTTAAGAATTATTCAGAATATTTTCCCTTTCTCTAAGTTTGTCATGCTTCAGTAATATTGAACAGTCTAGATTTTTTTCAAGGCGAAGCTTTTCTATAATTAGGGTCGGTCTGTCCGTCCGTATGTCCGTCCGTAATTTAGGCATGTTAGAATTGTTAGTCTATAATCAAGTCCTAAAAATGTAAGTATGTTCATAAACATTATCCTGAATCAAGCAGTTTTTCAACAAATTTACTTACAATTTTGCTTTTACTCTTATACATTTATATTATGATTATTCAGTTCTGACACTATACAAGTGTTAATGTCCGTTTGTCCTACCGTTTCAGTGCTTTGCTTTTATGGATGTTGTCATCCTTGTTTTTAAAAGATTGTTTGGGACACTTTTATTTCATATTCCATCAAATGTCAAAAACAAACTAAATGTTTATAATCCCTCACTTTTGACCCACAATGATTTGTTTTCAAAAATTTTCTGCGAAGCATCTCCACATTTCCCCTTATAGTGTCCAACATACGAAGGAGGGAGGAAACATTAGGCTGTTTATTGCACTAGTCCTCAAAGTTTGTTAATAACGTTTCTTAATGGCTGGGGACTTGAATTGAATTTTGATAGGTTGGTTCATTAAGTTGAATGTCAACCAATAATTGTAATCTAAAGAAGTGGTAATTTTGTGTATATCAATTTGGCGGCCATTGTCTTGTATATCCCTGTCTTGTCTTGTCTTGTCTTTATATCCCTATCAACAGGCTCAAATTAACCCTTAACAGTCGGGCCCCTTGTTCTCCCCCCCCCCCCTCTTCCCGACCATTAAGGGTTTAAGAGTAAGATAAGATAAGATTTTATTTCCTCTAAGGTGCATATAATTAGGGCGAGTTACTAATAAAAGTTACAATTGTTTGACTAATTGATTTCTTCCTGAAAGAGAATGCATATTAATAAGGTACTAAGTTTCTTCCTGAAAGAGATTGCAGGTAAGATAATAAATACATATTATAGAACATATCTTTCATTACAGTAATAAATATCCATTGTAATTTATTAGCATTTTAAGTTTCTAAAGTACATTTACTATTTATGTACCTAGCTCAGGGTTGTAGTGAACTTCTCCTTCCCCGTTCACCTACATTTTACTTTTTACTATACAATTAATATATAATTGAACACTGAGCAAGCTGAGAAGCGAGTGGATGGCTTAACCCCGGCCGGGGTTGTTGAACCGCAGTTCTGCGCGGCGCTTACCAAGTCGTTTCTGAGCTTAAGAAATAGTTGTAACAATCAGATTAAGTTACATAACTAAAACATATATAAGACATATATAAACTACTATACTAAGGTATGCTGAATATACCATCTAACATTCGTTCCACTGGAATCCTTACGGGGTTTCCAAAAATAAGACCAATACAATTAGGTTATCGGTGCCATGGAAGTTAACCATGTTTTTATTCCCGTTATAAACTGCGACCCCCACCGCCCTATCGTTCCCAGATTAAATGATTTTAAGAACTGAGTATTTTGATCCCGTGGGATTTAATCCCACACTTCTTTGATACCTGCTAACTTATTTCCGAACTGACACTTTATTCCTACATCCCTGGTGGCGTTATTATATAAGAATAAATTTGCATATTTATGTTTTACGTTAAGTAAAAACTTGAGGGCTTGATGGATTTTTAGCCACATTCAAACATTGGATTGCAATAACAAGGATTACATATTCACGATGGGCGTGTGTATGTACCTAGTATGAAGAAAAATGAAGAAAATATTTGAAAAGTTAATTGAAAAGGAAGTAAAAAAGATTATGAATATTAGAGAATATTAGAGAAAAACTGACTTAAGAAGAATTTTTTGTTTAAGTGGCGACGTGCATTGACAGTTTTTTATATCGTGTGGAAATATCTTTGGCTAGGTAAGTTATAGAGTGGCTTTGTTGACTTTGGGATGTAATTTTTTATTTAAGTTTGATATTAAGATTGTGTTTTTTGTATAATTCAATTTAAAGGAGGATGAAAACTATTATTTTAGAAACACATCAGTTTACTACTATTGTTCTTCAAGTGAAGATTCTTGTATAAAGATTATTAAGATGTTAAGAAGAGAAGTTTTTTGACCGTAGAGAAGTTTTTTGACCGTAGACGGTGATTTTTGAGGAGAAAGAGAGTAAGGACAAGGAGGACAAGGACGAGGACAGGGATGGCAACTACGACGCTCGAGCGGCTGCGCACCAGAGTTCTGACCGCGGCGGCCAGTCCTTGGCGTATCTTATCTGAGCGTTTAACAAACGCTTCTTCGTTAGCAGAGTTTTATCTCTGGGAGGTTCAAATTGAGGATGAAGTTTACCTCGAATTGGCTGGGATTTATGACGAGATAAATGAGCTGCGCTCATTTATCTTTGTCGGGCAACCCCGCAGCTTGACTGGCCACCTGTCCGGGCTGTGCTCTTTACGGCGCACACAGGCCGCCATCCTTATCATCGAAGGAAGACTTGCTGTGTGCGCGGAAAGATGCGCTCAGACTCTTAGTGCGCGGCGCCGATCGCCCTACCTACCAGAAATGATTGACGCTAATGAGGATTAAATGATTAAGTGATCTGAGGAGAAACTGACCGACAATTTAGCCGAAGATTGATTGAGAAGAATGAAAGAAAAATTAAAGAGAGAGTGAGCTAGAGGCTAGAGAATGAGTGAATGGATTAAGTTAGATTGAACACTTGTTTATGTTATAGCCTAGTTTGTAGTGATGAATATAAAAAAACAAAAGAAAAATGTATCAACCAATCGTTCCTTAAACAATTTTTAGTTAGAATCTACTAGAGTCATTCACCCCACTGCTTAGTACCTATGTAACCGCATTAATAAATAAATAAAGAGTGCTTGAAATTTTGATTTTTTGTGAAAAATTGTTTAAATAAATAATCAATCTAATTTAATAAATTTAATTAAATATGTTAACAACTTCTCGTAATTGCGGTTGAAGATACCTTGTGTCTTTGTGTCGAGGAATATCTTAACATCACAATAACTCAATAACTCAATAACTTAATAACTTAATGACTTAATGACGTCAATGCTACTCTATAACTGAATGTTTCCGTGTTTAATTATACGATTTTTTGCTGGCAGAGACAGAGATAATGGTATGGCATGTTCGGATAAAGGTGGTAAAAATAAATGATGATGGAATGATGAAAATAATGATTGACGGAGAAAAGAGTCTTGGAGAAATATTAATGAATATAATGAGTATGAATATAAATATATAAGATAAAGTAAAATTAAAATTAAAAATGGTGTAAGTTTTTGTAAAGCACTATATACCCCCCCCCCCCCCTACCCGGGTGAGTAATCGGATCTTACAGATCCTATTTTTAGATTTTTGAATGTAAAATCATATGATCATTGATCATATGACTGTGGCCTATATGCTTGCTCTATATTTAACTGACCGACTTGTTATAAGTCAACAATTAAAATCGGGTAAGAGTTCACTTTAAGTTTATCCCCAACGATATCTCACATTTTTTAAACTGGTTGTCTGTCTGTCTTAAACTTCAAGTTCTGCCGCCAGCAAACTGGTTGTTTGTCTGTCTATCTGTCTGTTTGTCTATCTATCTCTCAGTCTGTCTCTATCTATGTATAATATATCTGTCTTTCATACCTGTATCCTTTTATTTAGAAGGATAACTTAAAGTTCTGGCGCCAACAAGGCCCTCTCTTTTTCTTCCAGCTCGTTATCTATCTGTCTACCTGTCTGTTTGGCTATCTATCAATCATACCTGGATCCTTCTATTAAGAGAATTAACTTCAAGTTCTGCTGCAAGCAAAGCCTTTTCTTTTTCTTCCAGCTGCTGGGTCGTGGTGCCCAACTGTTCGGATGCTTTGTCAAGATCAATCTAAACAATTGATTTTAGAAAGTCTTCTCTTTTAACCCTTAACAAGTTAATAGTCCGATGGGTATGGAGGGGGGAGGGGGACGATTGACACACAAAAAAATATTCCAGCTCTCTAACTTTATAAGAAGCTAAGATAACAGGGGTCCGGAAGAACTGTTATGGGTTTAAAATATCGATTACATAACGGTTGATTGACTTGCAGTACTACTTTTGATACTGGTACAAAAAAATGGTTCAACATGCAACTTTCATACGTGATTAGTCACCTTGAGACTTTTCAAATAATGACGTTTTAGTGGATGCATCTTGCTAAAACAGTGCACTAGCCACGGTTCCGGCTGCCGATTTTAATTCTGTTAAATATTTTTTTGTATTAAAATGCATAATTTAGAAAATAAAATGTCGTTCTAATCAAAAATATGTTTCACTTTGTTGAAACATGTTGGCAAATATTTTAATTCCTTTAATAAGAACTTTGAGTGTATATACATGTTTTTTGTTATAGGAGGGTGTTGAGATATATATTCTAAAAAATATTAATCCCGGACAGGTAAACACTGTCGTACTGTGAAATGAAATGCTTTCGATATAAGATTCTATTGAAAAACTAAACTATAACTCAGGTTGTGTGTTCATCCGAAAGTCCATGCCATAATGAAGGAGGTATGGAAAATATTTCTTACTCGGCTGTCATATTCTTATGATAATTGAGATAAAAAGTCTTCAATAAATCAACATTTTTTAAACCTTTTTAAAAGATTTTCGTTTTTTTATAATTGTTTTTTTTCCCTCGTAATTTTGTAAGTAAGAAATAACAAGGTAACCTTTGACTTGCCAAAATTCATGTAATTTTAGAAGTATGGGAGGGGTACAAATTTAGCAATAATTAAACATTTTAAAACTAATAAAAACTAATGCTATATCATAAAAAAGTAGCTGCGCTCATAGCATCTGAAGGAGCGCTGTATTCGAAATGGTAGGAAAGAGCAGAAAAATAGCATATAACCATCTCAAGACTTATATCTAGAAAATGAATAGCCCAAAAACATTATGAGACCAATGTAAAGCTTTGATCTCTCAAATAAAGAACTCAAATTATTCAGTAGTTATCGAAATTATAAGCTACAGACAAAAAAATACTGCTTTTTAGGAAAGTTTAATAAATTTTATATTAGGCAATAAAATGCAAAGAAGTGAACCTCTTCTTATAGTAGCCCGCATCATTTGCTGATAGCTAATTATTTTTCTATAGATAGTTGCATTTCTTTAGATTAGCTCCAGCCGCATTTTACCTTTAAAAAAACAGTTGCTCCGCTCTTAACCTTTTGGGGAGGGTGGAGAAAATATGAAAATAGCCTAAAACCACCCACCTCGACATTTATAAAGCTCATATGAGAGGATGTATATTTTGTTATTTTGTGTCCCCTCTGTTAATGTGAAGAGAGGTAATTCATTAGAATGAATAGTCAGAGCGTAACAGGTCAAACTCACTCACAACAAAATAATGACGGACGTTTTATCCCTAAAAGTCAGGGAGGGAGGGAGGGGACAATTGGTGGCTGTTTATTACACTACTCCCCAAAGTTTTATAATAACGTTTTTTATTCGTTGGCTCAACAATTTTGGGGGGTTTTAATTAATTTTGATTGGTTGGTTTATTAAGTTAAGGTCCATACGTTTCAACCACTAGTTGTAATATACATTAAAGGTAATCTTGTGTAACATCATTGGATATGTAGATCAATGTATCGTCCAATGTCCTATCCCTTTAGATTCCTGTGTTTTATCCCTAAAATTAGTATTCGTGTAATACCGCATAATTTCTCTAGAAAGCAAGGCTCCAAAATTAAAAATGATTGATTGGGCAAGAGTTATAGAGCAGCATCTCTCTTGAATATTAATCAAAAAATATCACATTACAATTTTTATTTAAATTGTAGAGTAGCTGCGCTTTAGATATTTGGAATACAAATATATTTTTATTTTGGGAAACACTGCTGTCAATTTTTGAATGCTTTTAAAAATCTGATAAACATTTAAATGAGAAAAAAACTAACGATTATTTTAAAGATAAGTGATTCATATTCGATTAGCTTCTGCACCGCTAGCATCTAGGGGAGGGAAGGCAGTAAATTGGCCTAAAACCATCTGAATTTGAACTCTAACAGAAAGTTTTTAAAAGCGAAGCTTTTCTATAATTAGGGTCGGTCCGTCCGTCCGTACGTCCGTCCGAGATAGATAGCTTTTATTCGTTAATTTAGGCATGTTAGAATTGTCCTATCGATTTCAAACTTTGCATGATGATTCCTGTAGTAGTTGGGTACGATTTAGAAAGCGTAGCAACTCTATAATCATTACCAGAATGTCCGTACGTCCATTTTAAACATGTTGATTTTTTTACTTTTTTAACAACAAATTTTCAAGTGTTCTAATTATCCGTTTGATCTGATTTTTGGTATATTGATTCCTGGGACAACAAAGAACAATATTATAAGCGAAGCAACTCTATAATCAAGTCCAAAAATTTAAGTATGTCCATAAACATTATCCTGCTTCAAGCAGTTTTTCAACAAATTTACTTACAATTTTGCTTCGGCTCTTATACTTTAAAATTCTGATTATTCAGTTCAGATACTATACAAGTGTTAATGTCCGTTTGTCCTACCGTTACAGTGCTTCGCTTTTATGGATGTTGTCATCCTTGTTCTTTTAAATTTTTATTAATAACCTAAAAAGATAATGTTTATTGGACCTTAGTAAAGTATTTGAAACAATATAAAATATAAGATATATCTAAATTTATTGCCAGGGATATAACACTGGACGATATTTTAATATTACCCAAAAACTTTAAATTGTTGATGAAATAACGCTGCTTGGCTGTAAGATGCTGCAATTGTTGACATCCATTTTCAATAAGAAGTCAGTAAATGAAAATAAAAGATTTTTTGTCATGATTCATAAAATATCTTTGGATAAGTACATATTTATGTATTAGGTATCGTGCTTTATGTCAATAATTTATTTTACCATAGATAAAATAACGGAGTGCTAGACATTTCTGGCTTAGATATTGACTTGACAATCTAAAACTGGCTATTTCTTGTTTATTAGGGATAAGGATTTCCCCCAACTAAAAATTTTGAAATATTATTAGGGTTATTCAAAATACGAGATTTTACCAGTATTTAAATAATTCAAAATATACGTCATCATAATTTCAACAGAATTTGAAGTCCAACAAGAAGGAAAATATGCATTAATATCGAAGAAAAAAGTGGATAAACGGATTAAATCAGTTGTAGTGCAGAAGTTCACTGTTAAAAAATAGATATTGCTCTAGCTAGAAAATATAAAAAAACATTAAAACTTTACATACATATAAAATATGTTATCGTCTTTTTATCATGACTTACAGACCGACAAATTATGCAATTTTTTTCAAAAGCAAAGCTTTTCTATAATTAGGGTCGGTCCGTACGTCCGTCCGTCCGTCCGTCCGAGATAGATAGCTTTTATTCGTTAATTTAGGCATGTTAGAATTGTCCTATCGATTTCAAACTTTGCATAATGATTTCTGTAGTAGTTAGGTACGATTTAGAAAGCGTAGCAACTCTATAATCATTGCCAGAATGTCCGTATGTCCATTTTAAACATGTTGATTTTTCTACTTTTTTAACAACAAATTTTTATGTGATCTAATTATCCGTTGATCTGATTTTTGGTATATTGATTCCTGGGACAACAAAGAACAATAGTATAAGCAAAGCAACTCTATAATCAAGTCCTAAAAATGTAAGTATGTCCAAAACATTATCCTGTATCAAGCAGTTTTTCAACAAATTTACTTACAATTTTGATTCGACTCTTTCGATACTTTTATATGCTGATCATTTAGTTCAGACACTATACAAGTGTTAATGTCCGTTTGTCCTATCGTTTCAGTGCTTCGCTTTTATGGATGTTGTCATCCTTGTTTATCTTGAACAGCAACTGACAGATTCACATTTCCCACATTCCGTTTTTTACACACGTTTTTACACACGAACAATTTTAAGTCTTACAGAGTAGCTTCGCTACTGAAATGAGGACATTAAAATTTTAAAAATACAATTTAAATATTAAATCTTACTTGAATGGCAACAAATTAAAGATTAAAGGTCTGCATGTTCTAGAGTAGCAACCAAAAAAGCTCTAATATAATCAGACTTATAATAAATTCAAAATTGCATAACAATGAAATATCTATAAAGTAGCTTTGATGCATGAACTGTAATAAATCACAACTAAACAGTCAAATTTAATAATAAAAATCTATATTTTTAAAAGCGAAGCTTTTCTATAATTAGGACGGTCTGTCCGTACGTCCGTCCGTAAAGAATTGCTTTTATTCGTTAATTTAGGCATGTTAGAATTGTCCTATCGATTTCAAACTTTGCACGATGATTCCTGTAGTAGTTAGGTACGATTTAGAAAGCGTAGCAACTCTATAATCATTACCAGAATGTCCGTACGTCCATTTTAAACATTTTTTTACAACAAATTTTTATGTGATGTAATTTTCAGTTTGATCTGATTTTTGGTATTGCGATTCCTGGGACAACAAAAAAAATATTAGAAGCGAAGCAACTCTATAATCAAGTCCTAAAAATGTAAGTATGTCCATAAACATTATCCTGTATCATGCAGTTTTTCAACATACTTACTTACAATTTTGCGTCGACTCTTATACTTTTATATTATGATTACTCAGTTTAGACACCATACAAGTGTTAATGTCCGTTTGTCCTACCGTTTCAGTGCTTCGCTTTTATGGATGTTTTCATCCTTGTTAGCCTTAAAATGCATCTATAGCTGTCATATTAAAAATGTAACGTAATAAAGTTGTTAAAAAATAGAGATGATGATATTGTTGTTTTTATTCTTTAAAATGACCTAATTTACTTTGAACCCAAATGAAACAGAAAACACAAAAATATTTTTTAAAAGCGAAGCTTTTCTATAATTAGGGTCGGTCCGTACGTCCGTCCGTACGTCCGTCCGTCCGAGATAGATAGCTTTTATTCGTTAATTTAGGCATGTTAGAATTGTCCTATCGATTTCAAACTTTGCATGATGATTCCCGTAGTAGTTGGGTACGATTTAGAAAGCGTAGCAACTCTATAATCATTACCAGAATGTCCGTACGTCCATTTTAAACATGTTGATTTTTTTACTTTCTTAACAACAAATTTTCAAGTGTTCTATTTATCCGTTTGATCTGATTTTTGGTAAATTGATTCCTGGGACAACAAAGAACAATATTATAAGCGAAGCAACTCTATAATCAAGTCCAAAATGTAAGTATGTCCATAAGCATTATCCTGTTTTTAAGCAGTTTTTCAACAAATTTACTTACAATTTTGATTCGACATTTATACATTTATGTTCCGATTTTCTAGTTCAGATACTGTACAAGTGTTAATGTCCGTTTGTCCTACCGTTTCAGTGCTTCGCTTTTATGGATGTTGTCATCCTTGTTCTGTTTAAAAGTAAACATATAAATAGTCAAAAGTTTGACTTTAAAACCTCCAAATTGAAAGCTTTTGAGTAAATTTTATATCAATAAGCTAACTATCTAACAAACCAAATACAAGTAGATTTTGA
Source organism: Acartia tonsa (assembly GCF_053477335.1). Classification (NCBI taxonomy): domain Eukaryota; kingdom Metazoa; phylum Arthropoda; class Copepoda; order Calanoida; family Acartiidae; genus Acartia; species Acartia tonsa. The sequence goes on from NC_137264.1 coordinate 50,577,479, forward strand.
GTAGTCGAGATACTATATAAAGAATCTAAAAGTACAAATATATATTACAAAAAGACGTTTTTAAGAACGTAATTTTGAACGATATTTGTGAAAAATTGAGTTTTTTGGAGGAAAATGTGATTTATTTGGTTGCTATAATTCATTGATATAATTCTTATATTCTTATATTTTCTTGTCAAATTATCATCTACTTTATAATTCTACTAGCGGCTGCGCCCCTAGCATCTACGGGCTTTAACACGAAGGGATTTGGATCATTAGAAAAAATAGCCTCAAACCATACCCAGACTTATGGATAGAAATAAAATAGACTAAAACCATCTCAGAACATATACGAAGCCTCACTGTAAAGGAGAACCATTTCGGTTCAGCGGTTAGCGAGATCTTTCGCTACAGACAAAAAAGCTTATTACTTTATATAATACTAGCGGCTTCGCCCCTAACCTCTAGGGGCTTTGCCCCAAGAGGTTTGATCAAACCAATTTTTCGTATTTTAGATTTAAAAGAAAAATTAAAAAAAAAAATTTTTTTTTTTTTTTTTTTTTTGGGGGGGGGGTAGTTGATCCCACTATTTTAATTTTAGTTTTAAAAAGAATTTTTTTTGTGGGGGGGGGGTGGGGGTGTCCCACCCCCTAAGAAAATAGCTTAAATCCACCACAGGACCAGTAGGTATAATCACTGAAGAAATAGGATAACTTACTTTGTCAGTCTGTCTGTCCATTATTGTTAACCTACCTCTAGTTGTGTGGCTTTCTTGAGAAGTTCTGTAACCTCTTCTTCAGCCTTCTCAGCTCTTAGCTTGGCCTCCTTAGCTGCCTGTTCACATGCATCTGACCTAGTAGCAGTGATTATTATTATTATCATTATAATTCTCAGCTCTTAGTAGCAGTAATTATAGTTATTCCAGCTTACACGCATCTGTCGTAGTAGCAAGAAATTAGTTTACAAAAGAAGAAGTACAAGTCTCATATATTTAACTACATTGCTAAGTTTAACTTATCTATAACTGTTGAGTAGTTATTCTAGTAAAAAGAGGTAAGATGTCTTTCTGTCTATCTGTTAAATAAGAATCTAATACCTAACTACTTGACTGATTAGGTTCTGCTTATAAATGAAAGCTAAAAACAGCATTTTTATTTCCCCTTTATAAAGAGGTATAGGTATAAATTAAGCGATAAAAATTGGCCATTAACAAAATTAGGCAAAAATCACTTTCCTTACCTATACAATACCTGTTAAAGTGATATAACTGATTTAAATCTAAATTAATGGCAAAAGCAAAAATTGGTAACTATACAACACACACATAAACTGTGTTTACCTGTCCATGGCATTGTCCTTCTCCACCTTCATAGCCTGCATCTTCTTTTTAATGGCATCCATCTTGGATAGTGGTCTTGTGTGCCTCTACACTAGTCTTTGTGAGTACCTAGATATATAAACTTTTTAATGGCATCCATCTTGGATAGTGGTCTTGTGTGCCTCTACACTAGTCTTTGTGAGTACCTAGATATATAAACTTATTAATAGCATCCATCTTGAATAGTGGTCTTGTGTGCCTCTACACTAGTCTTTGTGAGTACCTAGATATATAATCTTATTAATAGTATCCATCTTGAATAGTGGTCTTGTGTGCCTCTACACTAGTCTTTGTCAGTACCTAGATATATAAACTTATTAATAGTATCCATCTTGGATAGTGGTCTTGTGTGCTTCTACTCTAGTCTTTGTGAGTACCTAGTTATATAAACTTATTAATGGCATCCATCTTGAATAGTGGTCTTGTGTGCCTCTACACTAGTCTTTGTGAGTACCTAGATATATATATAAACTTATTAATAGTATCCATCTTGAATAGTGGTCTTGAGTGCCTCTACACTAGTCTTTGTGAGTACCTAGATATATAAACTTATTAATAGTATCCATCTTGGATAGTGGTCTTGTGTGCCTCTACACTAGTCTTTGTGAGTACCTAGATATATAAACTTATTAATAGTATCCATCTTGGATAGTGGTCTTGTGTGCCTCTACACTAGTCTTTGTGAGTACCTAGATATATAAACTTATTAATAGTATCCATCTTGGATAGTGGTCTTGTGTGCCTCTACACTAGTCTTTGTGAGTACCTAGATATATAAACTTATTAATAGTATCCATCTTGAATAGTGGTCTTGTGTGCCTCTACACTAGTCTTTGTGAGTACCTAGATATATAAACTTATTAATAGTATGCATCTTGAATAGTGGTCTTGTGTGCTTCTACACTAGTCTTTGTGAGTACCTAGATATATAAACTTATTAATAGTATGCATCTTGAATAGTGGTCTTGTGTGCCTCTACACTAGTCTTTGTGAGTACCTAGATATATAAACTTATTAATAGTATCCATCTTGAATAGTGGTCTTGTGTGTCTCTACACTAGTCTTTGTGAGTACCTAGATATATAAACTTATTAATAGTATCCAGCTTGAATAGTGGTCTTGTGTGCCTCTACACTAGTCTTTGTGAGTACCTAGATATATAAACTTATTAATAGTATCCATCTTGAATAGTGGTCTTGTGTGTCTCTACACTAGTCTTTGTGAGTACCTAGATATATAAACTTATTAATAGTATCCAGCTTGAATAGTGGTCTTGTGTGCCTCTACACTAGTCTTTGTGAGTACCTAGATATATAAACTTATTAATGGCAGGCAGGCAAGGGGGCCGAGCGCTGCGGTTTGCAGGCTAGGGAGCCGAGCGCTGCGGCCAGAATTATGTCGGGGGGGGGGGGACTCAAATTTTCAAAATTGAAAAAAAAATTTATAAGAGGATATTTACCCTTTTATATTTCGCAGGGAGTAAGGGAGGGGACAAAGAATCGAATATTCAATTTTTAAGAGTCTCAGACTTTGGGTTCCGGCTTAAAGGGAATGTGCAAGAATTCAGCAGGTTCTGACTGACTTTGAGTACTAGCACACCAATGCCCTGTTAACTAGCTGAGTTAGTGTTGAATATAGCAGACAGAAAAAATTTGTAGTAAATGACTGATTTTAACAAACATTTTTTCCAAGAAAATGTCAATTCATGTATAGAAACTCTACTGTGATATTTATGTATTAAACAATCTAAGAACTCCTTGAATTTAGGTGGCAGTTAAAAATATATGAGAAGGGTTGATGAAGTTCTAAGGGTGATTTTTCTAGTGATTATTTACAGCATGTTTACTACATTGTGATGTATTGGTAATTTAATTTTCAAGTAAATGATTTTTTTCTTAGAACGATTTTTGGTTCTAAATCATATTACCATGATCCCTTTACAATTTTTGTCAAGTTTTCTGAAAAATCTGGTTTTCATTGCTTTTCAGAGAAAACTCTTAATTTGAATTAATTGCCCATTGTCCCCTCCCTTACTCCCTGATATTTCGTCTTTTAAATAAAATGTTTTTAAAAATTCAATTAAATAATGATGTCGAAAATGAAGCCACATTAAAACTTAATTTTTTATTTTCCGAAGTTCACATAATTAAATTTCATTTACAAACAGTTTTTGTTTGTTAAAAAGTGCACAATAAAAGCAAAGTGAGAAAAAGGAAAGTTAATTATAATCTAAATTGGATGTTTGAGAGAGAAAGTGGTTAGAAAATACATCTAATATAAAATATTAAAGAAGAAGCATGTCATTTATAATTTAATCTTTGTATTGGCCTCTCATTGGTTATTTGTATTGTATGACGTCATTTTTTTATAGGCACTATAAAGAGCTACGTTAAAGACAGCTTATTAGTATTTCGATGAGAAGCTTAATAATATTATTGTAAAAACAATAAAAAAAAACTTCATCAGATTTGTGATTTTAGATTTGTTAATAATCATTTATTTGATGAAATTAATAATAATTAATTTTATCCAAAAACAGAGGTGAATTCTTAAAAAACTTTTTTGGCTCACTGCCTCACTAAATTATCCCTCTAAATTTTTAGCAAGCCCCACTAATTTTAGTGAGGCAAAGAATTTTTAGTGAGGCAAAAGTTTTTTCAGAATTCACCTCAGATTAAAAACAACTATATAATATTCACCTAAAAATAATTAAATCACTTGTTTGTTATCATTTTTTCTTTTTTTCTGTGTTTAATTTGAAATTAGCTATGAAAAATTGATTTACTACAAACTATTAACATATCGATGGAATCTTTATAGTAATAACAAGGATGACAACATCCATAAAAGCGAAGCTCTGAAATGGAAGGACAAACGAAAATTAACACTTGTAGATTGTCAGAACTGAATTAGCAGAATATATGCATCAGTACAAACAATATTTTAAGAAAATTTGTTGCAAAACTGCATAAATAGATGATACTGTTTAAGGACATACTTACATTTTTGGGACTTGTTTATAGAGATGCTTCGCTTATAACATTGTACCTTGTTGTAATAGGAATCAGTTTTCAAAAAATCAGAAGAATCGGATAATTTTAACATACAAAAATTTGTTGTCAAAAAAGTTAAAAATCGACATGTTTAAAATGGACGTACGGACATTCTGGTATTGTTTATAGAGTTGCTACGCTTTCTAAATTGTACCTAACTACTATAGAAATCATCATGCAAAGTTTAGAATCGATAGGACAATTCTAACCTGTTTAAATTAACGAAAAGAGCTAACTCTCTGTGACGGACGTACGGACCGACCCTCAAGCTTCGCTGTTAAAACTAGAAAACTACATTATTATAATGATTTTATACTTGAAGAATATCTAATTCCGCTTACCTCCGAATTCTAAGGGATTTAATGAAAGACTAACCCTTGTAGCTGCAGATACACACCCTATAATATTGTTGGGTTGACCGGAGATATTATCACTGTGTTGACCGTAGCTACGGCGCACAGAGGACGGTTCAATTTCATGAATTTTACGCGCAACTTAACTGGTGTTCTTTCTCGTCCGCCAAAGTTGGGCTTAGATTTTTTAGCAAGCCGCAGTTAGCAATATATATATAATGTTAAACAGAAACTAATTCACATATAAGAGTAATAGGATGTCTGTCTGTGTGTGTTTCTTTAGCGAAGGTGCGTACTAACTGCTTGGCCAAAAGGTTTTTTTTACAGTGAATAAGCATATAGGTCCAGAAAAGGTTTTTTACTAGTTGGGATGTTAAACTAGGTAAAATTTTAAAAGTGTAGTAATTCAAAAATCATAAGTCGAAAGTCCCCAACTAAATATATACATGATATTCATTAGATAGACATAAAACTTTGAATTAAACTTTGCCTTTAAATGAATTTGAAACGTTGAATCCTCTAACGATAAGACACATGTTAAATGAAAAATGTACTAAAATAAAGTATGATAACGTCACTTTATACCGACGTCATAAATAAGATTGTTTTTTAAATCTCATTTTTTCGGAAATTCCATAGTTGTTAAGTCTAGGAATGGGTCGATTGATATTTTTTTCTTCATATTTTCTTATTCTTTATCTTACACAAAAACTACAAAAATAAAGGGTACAAGGTTTACCATGTTTTATTCAAATATTAAAATCATTTATGTATTGTCGGAGGTGTACAGCGATTCACTAGGGGTTGTGAAACAATTAAAATTCGTGCATCTTGATTTAGGGAGGTATTAAAACGGTCCTACGACAAACGCAGGAGTCCCAAACGTCGGAGTGGACACTTAACCTAACCTAACCTATTTTAGACCATCTTATAGGTTTTTTAAATACCTATCTCCTGCGAGGGGCTTATTTGTTCATTCATATCTTAACCTAACCTAATCTGTATAGAAATACTAAATAGAATTAATATTTTAACACTCCTGCGTTTGTCCACTCCGACGTTTGGGACACCTGCGTTTGTCCTAGAACCATTAAAACCCCTAAACTTTTCCGCACACCACTGGTTTTATGAAAAAATCTAAGTTTGAAATAAAATTTTTTTATTGTGTGTTTAAATCTTTTAAAATACAAGAATATAATTTTTATAATTATTACCTAGTCCTTTCTCTGATATAAAATGACATAATTCCTAAAGTTAACCTAGAGAATGCTTCACATCAATTTCATAGTCCATAAATTCATCTTTTAAAGCGCAGCTTCTCTTTAACTCCGTCCAAGTTAGTTAGGCAATTTACCACGTAAAAACTTAAAAGCTTAAAAACACTTTCGTAGCCCCGAAGAGCCAAAGCCACTGGCTAACGAAACTGATATTCATTTTATGATTTTTATTTAATATTTGTGGAAAATTGTCTTCAATACTATGCAATACTCGATTTTTCAGTATGGCTGAGAACCGGCTTTAATCAAGTGGATATTAATCGGTTCTCATGAGGGAAAGTAATGTATTGTTATTTTTACGCTTATTTTGGACATTTTTATCCTAAAATCCACCCAAAAACTTTATATATAATATTATTATAAAGAAAAATAAGAATTGACGGGGAATTTGTTGTGAAAAATACGAGTGTTGTCCTTCACCCCCTGTAAAAACTAGAAAAACAAGGGTGACAACATCCATAAAAGCGAAGCACTGAAACAGTAGGACAAACGGACATTAACATTTGTATAATGTCAGAACTAAATAATCAAAATACAAATGTATAATAGTCGAACCAAAATTGCAAGTAAATTTGTTGAAAAACTGCTGGATACAGGATAATATTTATGAACATACTTACATTTTTAGGACTTTGTTGTCCCATGAATTATTATACCAAAAATCAGATCGATCGGATGATTAGATCACATAAAAATTGCTTGTTAAAAAGTAGAAAAATCAACATGTTTTTAATGGACGTACGGACTTGATTATAGAGTTGCTCAACTTTCTAAATCGTACCTAACTACTAAAGGAATCACCATGCAAAGTTTGAAATCGTGGGACAATTCTAAAATGCTTAAATTAACGGACAAAAGCTATCCGTTACGGACGGACGGACCGATCCTAATTATAGAAAAGCTTCGCTTTTAACATAGATGTGTATCAAATCAAGACTGACTTAAAACCTGTGACAAACAAAGGACTTTTTGTGTTTCTAGGCAATGCTATTGTTTTTATTTTAGTTGTTTTATTGCAGACTAGATAAATATAATGGATGATTAATGTTAAGGGGAATATTCACAAAAAATCACATTTAACCGATAGCGTTACGGACAGACAAAATGAATTATGGAGTGGCTTCGTTACAACAAAAAAATTGTCATACATAATTGACAAGATAAAATCTTTAGTTTAGTTTTTAAAAGCGAAGCTTTTCTATAATTAGGGTAGGTCCGTCCGTCCGTAAAGGATAGCTTTTTTCGTTAATTTAGGCATGTTAGAATTGTCCTATCGCTTTCAAATTTTGTATGGTAATTCCTTTAATAGTTAGGTACGATTTAGAAAGCGTAGCAACTCTATAATCATTACCATAATTTCCGTACGTCCATTTTAAACATGTTGATTTTTTTACCTTTTTAACAAAAAAATTTTATATGATCTAATAATCCGATTGATGTGATTTTTGGTATATTGATTCCTGGGTTAACAAAGTATAATGTTATAAGCGAAGCAACTCTATATTCAAGTCCTAAATATGTAAGTATGTCCAAAAACATTATCCTGTATAAAGCAGTTTTTCATCAAATTTACTTACAGTTTCGCTTCGACTGTTATACATTTATATTCTGATTATTCAGTTCTGACACTAAATAAGTGTTCATGTCCGTTTGTCCTACCGTTTCAGTGCTTCGCTTTTATGGATGTTGTCATCCTTGTTAGGATGTGAATCATTAAATATGTTTAGGGTAGATTTGAAAACGTAATGCATGTAAATCATCCCAGATAAGTTATGTATTTTTTTTGTATACTTTAAAACATATAAGTAATGAGTTTAGGAGATTTTTAATTATAATTATAGACTATTACATACCAATAAAGATATCGAAGCCCCTTCTAAGTAATCTATAATACAAAGTAGAACGATGTCTGTCTGATTGTTTGTCTGTTTGTTTGTCTGTCTGTTTGTTTGTAGCGAAGGATCTCGCTAACCGCTGAACCGATCGGGTTCTCCTTAGCAGGGTAGATTTTCATAGGTTCTAGGAAGGTTTATAACTTTTTTCTTGAAATTACCCACCCCCCCCCCCCCAAAAGATTTTTTTAAAACCAAAAATAAAATAGTGGGGTCGACAACCCCCCCCCCCAAAAAAAAATCCTTCCCAAATTTTTTTAAAAATTTCTTTAAAAACTAAAACACGAAAAATTAGTTTGATCAAACCTCTTGAGGCTTGGGGTGAAGCCGCTAGTAAGATAAATAGTAAGAAGGAAAAATAATATTACAAGCATTTTCACACAAAGTGCACTGCTAAATGCAAATAGCATGAATATGATACATATATTTCCAAAAACTAGAGCTTATGACAATTCTAACGGTATGCATAAAATTTTTCTACTATTAACACAAGCCGCGCAATTTGATTTTTAAAAATGTACCCATTTTTGCACACTCTTTAAATTAGTCATGATCCAAAAATCTTCCAAAAATAGGTACTTTGGAAAAACCGGTTTTTAAGGCAGAATTTGTTGAAAATCGCCAAATATTTTTTTCTCATACAAAATGTCCCACATCAATAAAGAAATTAAGATATAGATTATTAATTTCTGTCAATGGCAAGTGGGTTAAATTAAGCAATACATTTAACTCAATAAAAAAAACACCCTGTATAAAGTAGTAAGTTTTTTTTTGTCTGGAGGGCCAAAGATCAAAATAATCAATGAATATCTTTTTTAGATATTGCTCGTTCAACTTAGTAGTACTTTTCAGGGAATCTTATTAATTGGAGGTAGGTTTTAAGGTATTTTTTTACCTCCCCGCCATCCCCGTGAGGCTAGGCGCGATGCAACTAGTATTCAATCAAAGTACATAAATTGATATTATGCAAGAAAGTTATAATTAATTATTTTTTGTCTGCGACAAATTATTAAATTAATTAAAAATGCGGCAAGGACTACTATGAAAGTTCGGAAGTGGAGGGGGAGGGGGGGGGGGGACAGGTTTCTTAATGCAGATTTTATTGCTTAGTATTTCCTTAACCTTCTACTTTAACCCTTTAAATACGCAATAGATTAATAAATTGCAACAATATTCATTGTTTAAGTGTCATCAAAAACGTTTGTATTTTGAATTAAATTTTATTTTAAAAAATTTAATCCGTAAAAAATATTATTTAAAATTTTGAATAGTGTTGGCATAGAAACATACATTTGGTGATAGTAGAGCTTGACGACTTTTTTTACTTACTTTTCTCCCACGGCTAAAGCTTAATATACATTAAAAAGGATATAGCCATAAATATCGCATCAAAATCATGCAAATTTTTAGCGGACTATCCTCCCCTGTGGAGTGAAAACGGCTTATACTGTTAAGGTTAACACCACCCCTCCCCCCTAAAGAAAATCGCCCATTTTAAAAGATGTCCCCCCCCCCCGTCTAAAATTTTTCTTCCTAATCTAAAATTAAAAGTGGGAGAGGGTCAATTTACTATCCTCTAGAGGCCTTTAGGGGCGTAGCCGCTAGTTAATAAATAAACTATTAACCCTTACAGATCGGGGGGGGGGGGCTCAAAGAGCCCCCCCCTCTAGTTTTTTTAATCTCATTTTTTTTGTAGGTAAGATGGAGAGCTATAACTTCATGACTTTTTAAGTTTAGTAATTATACGTCGGCAAGAGTTGATTTTATTAGGATATCTGGTCTGTGTCGGTCGTGGTGTCCGGTCAAAGTCGGTTGGGTAGCAAAAAAAATTAGAAAAAATTCTAAATAAATCTTAATTTCTACATTATGACTTTTGTGTATAAGGTAGAAACCTAAATATTTTTTGGTGAATACTTAGATATCAATGAACATCTGAGAAAAGTGGTGTTATGACCATTTGACCGCTCCCTGACCGACTTTATGACCGATTTTTGTCCGGCTTTTACTTCAGATATATATCATGAATATCGTGGCTTCTATTACAGCTAGAGACCTATAATTTTTTTTGGTAAATCCTTGAGCAATAATAAACAGATAAAAATATTAATTTGCGCCGCCAACCGCCGTTTTACCGCCGTAACCGCCGAAAATGGCGGTTTCCGTTATTTGCCGTTTTTCGGCGATGATCAGAAAAAGTAATTTTTTTGTTATGATAAATAAAAGTTCGCCCTAAAATTTGGTCATCCTAGCTGCAAAATTGGCCGCTCTACAGCTGTTTTAAAATTTAGCGGCTGGCCGCTAAAAAGCGGCTAAGGAGCCGTCTGACTGCTATGACTAGAAAAAGTAATTTTCTCTAAAAATACGAATGAACCACCAGAAAAAATTTTACGTCTTTATCTGTACCAGGAGCCGAGATAGAGGGGGGGGCTCAAAGAGCCCCCCCCCCCCCCCCCCGATCTATTAAGGTGGGAATTGGGGCCCGATCTGTAAGGGTTAAGCTAAATAGTAGATGATATAGCAAAATCTGAATATTTAATCATGTATTGTATTTTGAGACTATCAGGATGACGTACATATTATTAAAAGCTGTGCGAAAAGCTGTACGAAAAAGTAACATTGCATGTGACTTGACAAAAAAAAACATTTTTGTCAAATTGTTTCGTCTATTCAAAAAATTACAAAAGAATATAAACAATTAAATTTATTGTTTACCCATTTGTTGGAATATTTTCAGTAGCAAAGCTACTTAATAGCTAGCAGATTTTGTCCGACGTCCAGTTACTTTAAAGCATAATTAGAGTGCTTTATCTAATTAACACAACTGGAAAAATAAAAAAAAAATAAACCCTTTGCTTCTCATAAACATACTTATCCTTGAGAGTAACTACAAGGAACTATAGGAAAATAACAAATTTTCAAATCACATGCATTAACTTAAAAACTTATAGCCATTCTTGGTCATATATGAAGCTATCCTAAAATGGATATTTCAATTGGATTAGTGATTCTTAACAAGATCATAACGAAAAAAACAATTCATAAAAGGCTAATCTAAGATTAGTTGTTCATTTACAATACCTGTACAATGATGCTTCCAAAGATTTGTCTCGCAATATTGCTATATCTTTCTGTTTCTTCTTTATCCAAAATATTAGTAAGGCTCCATAACTTTTGGACACAACTGTCCGTGTTAAGTTATTTTTAAGCAAGCTCGTCTGTAAAGAGTTTATATTTAACATTTTATAATACTTATTTACCTAGTTGGTTAGAAGATCAATCTTTTGATAAAATATATTTAACTTTTACACAAATTAAACAACTCACAAAATAAGCCAAATAATCGAATACATTTTGATATACTAGTGGCTTTGCACCTAGCCTCTAGGGGCTGTGCCCCAAGAGGTTTGATTAAACCAATTTTTCTTATTTTAGATTTAGAAGAAAATTTTTTTTAAAAATTTCTTTGGGGGGGGAGAATTTTTTTTTTTGGGGGGGGGGAAGTCGACCCCACTATTTTAATTTTAGTTTTAAAAAGAAAGAACATTTTTTTATTTTTTTTGGAGGGGGTATTTTGCATTTTTGGGGGGGTTAAGGGTGTCCCACCCTCCAAGAAAATAGTTATAAACCTTCCCGGGACTTATGCGAAGCTACCCTGCAAAGGAGAACCCGATCGGTTCAGCGGTTAGCGAGATCCTTCGCTACAGACAAACAAACAGACAGACAGACAAACAGACAGACATCGTTCTACTTTGTATTATAGATTATTGAAACTGATAAAACTTTAGACGGGCCATGATAGATTGACGAGGGTGGGGGGGGGGGGGGAGTTCATCACCTTCATATTTAAGCTATAGGTGAAATTACTGTGCGGTTTCCTTTTTAGAAAAAAGATTGAATGACCAAAAAAATCACAGTCAGATATTTAACCCATTTATTTAGTTACCTTTTTTTGGCCTTTTTTATGCTTAAAATGAGTATAGAATTATCATTTTTGTTATAAAATAACGTCGGATTTTCACAAAAGTTTAAAATCTTGAAGTGTAAAAATGCAGTCATAATATGAGATCTTAGATTTCTTGGAAACCTGGAGGACCAGGGCCTGCAGAATCATACCCGCAAACTAAACTTGGATAGAGCACTAAGCTTGGATAGAGCACTTATCCGAACCGTTTGTACAAAAATCGATAAAAGTTTAGGGTATAGTCCCTTTCGTGGCAACGCTCCTTAAGGGGCGATTCCTCGTTTTTTCACAGTAGCTTTTCTCCTATTGCTAGCACCTGCGGGGGGGGGGCACTAACCCTGTGGGGCTTATTGCCTAACCCTGTGGGTAAATCACCTGACCCAATATAACCTAACCTAACCTAAAATAACCTATCAAAAGCCATTTTAAAGATACATCGAATCAAAGTTTCTTGGCTTTTGATAGCTTAATATACTTTTGTGATGTCGATTTTATTATTTGAGAAAACATTCCTAAGATTCCTAGACATTTATAATTGTTTTATTATTTAATAATACCTTTTTTGAGAGATATGTGCAATGTACAAGAAACTAACATTCTGCCAATAATTATGTAAATTTTACATACAAATAGATAAACTTGTAGAGTGTCAAAACTGACTAATCATAATTTAAATGTAAAAAATCGAAACAAAATTGTAAGTAAATTTGTTGGAAAACTGCCTATTACAGGATGATGTTTAAGGATATACTTTCATTATTAGGACTTGTTGTCCTGGGATTCAGTATTCCAAAAATCAGATCAATCGGATTATTATATCACACAAAAATTTTCTGTTAAAATCAGTATGTTTAAAATTGACGTTTGGACATTCTGGTAACGACTAAAGAGTTGCTACATTTTGCGCAAAATGGCACCAAAAAAATGACGTCATACAATAAAATAACCAATGAGAGGCGAGTATATATTTTACCATTGGACAATTACAATGTATACTGGCCTCTCATTGGACAATTTTATTGAATGGCGTCATTTTTCAAAATACCATTTTGCGCTGTCTCGTAATATCAATTATTTTCATTCTTATTTTTTTTCTGTATATCACTACAAAATAATATACATAATTATATATATATATATGTATTTATATATAAATATGTATATACAAATCCATGACAAAATCATATGATAATAAAATTCCACCTTAGTATTATTCTCCCCAGTGAATGGTTATCAACAAACAACCAAAGACAGTATAAAAATACACAAAAAGGAAAAATTTCAGCCATTCAATCGTTCAGTAGTCATTTGGTTGCATACAGACTAAATTAAATATTATGCCTACACATTTTAAAATGACAGTCTCTCTAACCGTATGATATAAATTTTTTTTTTATTTTTTCAGATGGTTAAAAATGGGAATTGATTCGGAAAGTATTTTATTTTTAAAAATGCAGATCTTACACGAGTAGTAACAAACGCTTTGTTAAAATCAAGCTGACATTTATAAAAGTATTATGTATTTTTTTCATACAAAAGTTTGCATCTTCAAAAGGAGAAAAAAAAATTGGGTGGGGGTGTTATTCTTTCTAGGGGTTATTACCCTCCCCAAATTAGTTATAAACCTGTCTCTGGGCATATGAGGTAGTTCACTGTTAAGAAGAATCATATCAGTTTAGCAGTTAACAAGATCATTCGCTACAAACATATATACAGATAAAAAATACAGACAGCCATTATGTTACTTACTTTTATATTAAAATTAAAAACCTAAGCTGGATCTTTAAATCATTTTAGTGGTGAGCCAAATCGGGGTGAGCCAACTTTCCACCAATGAGAGCACAGCATTTTATGAAATGCCGCGCTGTGATTGGCTGAAATTCGGCTCACCCCGATCTGGCTTACCACTAAAATGATTTAAAGATCCAGCTCTAAATTGTAACCGCTGTCATATCTTTAGGAGGAAAACAGAAGTATGAGTAAAAGTAGTTTCGGCGGAGAAACTGATTATTCTACGGAGAGTAATCAAAGGTCGTCTTCTAATTCAGGTTTAAAATGCTTTAAATTATTACTAGCGGTTACGCCCCCTAGAAGCCTCTAGGGGCACTGCACTGGTAGGAGAAGGAAAAGTCGACCCAAAGAAGATAAAGTATAGAATAGAATCCAGGTAGAAGATTCTGCCTGGCTAGCCTAAAGTAAAATTGGAACTTTTAAAAGACCAAAACGGCTATAAGGCTGTTAGTATATTACATGATTTCAGTAATTATACAGAAAAAAAATTTAAAATAAATTCCTTTTGCAACAATTTACTAAAAGCCATATAGCCGAGCATTCAGCTTTCTCTTCCCTATTCACAATGGATAAAATTGAATTTTATGTTCAAAGCCTTAAAAATTTTACTAAAGTAAGAAAATTATTTTTACTAAGTTTTTCATAAATATTGGTCTCAGAATTTATAGTATAGGTTGCGCTGCTAAGTTTGTTTTCAAACAGCTGATTTATACATACTAGCAACTACATTCATACATTGAGGTAGGAGAGGGGGGGGGGGGAAGGAAGGGGTTGACCCTTTATAATTATAAATGTGGTCAATCAAACTTTTCAAAATAAACAAATTACTGAACATTGCATCCTATAGTATTTGTTTAAACCAACCAAGCAACAATTGCTGTAATCACTTCCATATGAGGTGTGTACAAGAGATGTTAATTTTAACTAGATTCTGTATATATTAAGGGTCAAAGAGTACCTACTATCCACTGATTATGATATTAATATATTTTAAAGTCAATTCTTACAAGACACAATGCAAAATTTAAAGGCCTGAAGATGAAAGAAATATTTAACAGAATATATTTAAGATTTTGAAACAATTAAACTTTTCTAGTTTATCCAACTAGTCATTGTGATTTGTACTTTAGAATTATTGTCTTCACTGCGCAAGTCAAAGATTCCTTCAAATTTTCCAGAAATATTTAGGGTTTTTATTTCTATTCCTCCTTATTCTATGAGTCGACCTCATCCTATTTTAAATTTGACAGTTATAAAAATTATTTTTGGGTGGAGAGGGGGTGAAGACACCATCTCGAAAAATAGTTTAAAATCGGTTCAGCGGTAGCGAGATCCTTCTGGACAGACAAAAAACACTTACTACTTTACATAATAGGATATTAAAACATGAAAGATTACGTCCAATAGAAGCAAAAACTTATGTAACATTAAGCTTAACATTTGGACATGCTTGAAGAGTGATTGAGAGTTTAAAGGTAGAGGGATAGGGAAAAGAAAATTGATACAGATGATACCAATATTACCAGAGCTAAATTTTGATGAAGAAGGACAACAGTGTTATAAAATTGTAAGACATATACAAATGATTTGTTACTAAACCTGCCCACAAGGCCCGAAAAAGCAATATAATGTCTGTAAGTCTTCTAAAATTGATTTCAGAGAAGTTTGATAATCCAAACATATTTTTAGGACGTTGATAAATTGCTTTCCCCCACACATATTTTTAATGCTAATACAATTTAGAAATGTGCATCCCAAACCCTTAAAGTTAAAATTAATTTACTTACATTTAAATTTAATAATTAAGCCATTACAAATATTTTTTAATTCAGTGGATGCAAGTACCTACAGCGTTTTTACACTTTGCTTTCCTGGATGTAATAAAGCTGTAAAGGTAATCATTTCATTAGAAATTTTGATAGAAGATTTAAATTATTTTTTGTAACCCCGCAAAGGTCGTGCAATTATAGATTTGGTTTTATGATTTACAAAGATTTGGCACTTTACCAAAGTAAGTATTACACCGTAGTTTAGTCAGGACTGACAATAGTAAGGTCATATACAGTAAAGAACACTGGTTAAAATTCAGGGTTCTAAAGGGATAAGACAATGGCCGATAAACTGATGTACATATCGAAAGATGATAAAAATAAGTTGTTGAAACGTTTGAACACTCAACTCAATAATCCAATCAATCAAAATGCACCAAAGTCCCCAAAGTGATTAAGCTAACGAATAAGACGCTATTATAAAACTTTGGGGGCTAGTGTAATGAACAGCCCATTGTCCCTCTCTCTCCATACCCTTAATTCATAACCATAAAAATAAATGTCTGGAAATTTCCTACAACAAATTCATTAATTGCAGTACATAAAGTTTTGATGTAAAAAATAAAAAGCTGTTATCAATATGACAAATTTTAGCAAACAAGGTTATTTAATATGGAATATTCTACTCAAGTTTTTTTCCCATTAATTAATACGATTATCATTTTTTATAGAACAGTTTACTCTAACTTTTAACAATTTAAAATCTTAACCATAACATAAAAAAAATTAGAAAATACTACTGCTTCATAACGAAATATATTTCAAAGAAAAAAATCTTCATTGTCAATCGCAGCTGTAATAGAAAACAACATAAATAAATGAAAAAAAAGCTTTGACAATTATACAAGAAGAGTCAAATTGTTCAAATATATCATAAAGAAAGCACAGCTACTGTATAGAGGTCAAACTATTATTTATTCTAAACTTACTCCCTTGCCAAAAAGCAAATAACTTAAAAAGCAGAATTATTAAAACTGTATAAAGAGTATAGAAGTATTTTTTGTTTGAATGTCTTTCTTGTGTAAATTCTATGGCTAAGGTTAATGTTTAATTCAGGATGATTGTAGCGCAGCAAGTAATAGTTCATCCAACCACCAGTTTTCAGATCTTGACGCCAAGTTGTGCCTGAAATTGGCGGCAATAGAATCATCCTCTTCACTTTCATCTCTGGCAACTTCTAATGCTTCGCAAGCATCTTTTACTGATTCGGATACACGTAACGTTGCAGCGCAGATACTCTTTAAGTTGGATATCCCGCATTTGTCTAATATGAAGAGTTTGAATACAGTTTATATGGCTGATTGTCGTTTGGAAATTGCTTTTATTGAATATTTAACGTGATTGCTAATACTATGGTGTGTATATTTAGTACCCAGTCTTCTGGATTCTGTGTAAGTTTTACAACGGTGAACACTGTGAATGGTCAGACGTATGGACGGATATATCCTAATACATATATTTATATATATACAGCTTCGCTTCCTTGATTATAAGCAAGAACAGGATCATGTATAATATAACGAGTATTTGACTAAAAGGTCTAAATAGAACTTACATCTTCACTTTTATGAGGTATGGATATTGTTAACAAATTGAAAACATTTTTGTTTAGGTTTCAATTATGTATATAAAACTGGCGAAAATAATGGTACGATTGGAAATCATCAGCAGTAAGCTTTAATAATATTAATTATATCCTTATACTAAAGTAACAGGATGTCTGTTTGTCTGTGTGGTTGTAACGAAGGATCTTGCTAACCGCTGACATGATCGGGTTCTCCTTAACAGGGTAGCTTCTCATAGGTCCCGGGAAGGTTTATAACTATTTTGGAGGAGGGTACCACCACCCTTCCAAGAGAAATCATAAAAAAAATATAAAAAAAATTGAAATATTCCTGCCGCATAGTGTCGCTAGCGTAGTGGCGCTGCGTAGAGACATGAATTTAACAGCTGATCGTAACATAGACAAATTATTTCTCAAATTAGAAATTTAAAATATAAAAAAAAACATTTAAATGCCACTAGAGGCATCTAGGGGCGTAGCTGCTAGTTTAGAATATAACAGTTACGGTAGTAAAGCTAATATACAAGCCACATATGTACGTTGGTCTGTCTGTCTGAATGTTAAAATAATACTATGGTAGATTATCTTAAATTACATTGTTTTCGCCCTTCATGACATTGCAATACTTTTGTTTGTATAAAAATCTATTTTGCCCAAGTTTAATTATATTTGATATGTTGGCTAGTTTTTTTAGAAACTTACTTATAATTAGAAATAATCGTTCGTGATTTTTTAATTTGTTTAAATTTAATAGCAAAAATGATCATGTCTGCCCAGAGTTTCTGACCCATTTTAGACGCAGTTTACAGGTGATTTATAAAGCCATTCAATAACAAATTCAGGTCAATGTTTATATATTACAATTCTATTATTTTAAAAGTCCTAACTTGGCTTTTTTGTGCTTTGAAAGCAATGATTTTTCCTTTTACAAGGACTAAAACAATTAAAGTATTTAAAATCTGGTTTACCGTAAAAGAAGCTTATAAATGCAAAACGTTATGCCTATTAACATGATAATCCTTGGTGTTTATAATATGATTTATTGACACATTACAAACTGTCCCAATTTTGTATAACTTTTGCGGAACAAGTTCCATTTACGTCATATTTTTCTTTCCCGAAAAAGGGAAGAGGGAAAGAAAAAAAAGGGAAGGGGGGAAGAAAAAAGAGATGGGAGAAAAGGGGGTTTTCCCCATCTCTTTTGAAGAGATTTTCTTCCCCCCTTCTCTTTTTCGGGAAAGAAAAATATGACGTAACTAGAACATGTTCCGCAAAAGTTATACAAAATTGGGACAGTTTGTAATGTGTCTGATTTATTAGGTGCTGAATGCAGAAGAGCTTGTATGTGTTGGAGCCAAATCTCTTGCCAATTCGTTAAACAGGTATTTTTTCTCATGTTTTATAACTAGGCAATTAATAGGTAATCCTTTTATTTAAAAAAACTAAATCTAGTTAATTGAACATTATCTTTCTGTTCCTTTACCAATCATGCCATCCCAATCAGTTGCGTGCGCAGTGATTCGCATAAAGTGGTTTACTTATTACTTATAAAAGTGAAAAATAGGAAGGAAGCTCTTTCTAAAAGGACGGGATTAGTGCATTTCCCTTCGGGATTTTGCCGGTCCTAAAAGTTCAGTGCCCGCTGGATTTCCTAACCTAAAGCAAAACAACAACACACGTGAAATGAAACCCCAGTGCCTAGTTTTGCTCGACTAGGCACTTAGAGGGAAACTGCACAATCTACTTTTCCAATTTAGTAATATCTTGTTAATTTTTTTTCAGTTCATATTCTGAGTCCAATATATTTCAATCTCAAGCACATGTAGCAAAGGTAATCGATATATATATTTGTATGACGTCATTTTTATTAGGCAGTATAAGCTGCTTCTACGATTCTGGATAAATTAAAACTTGTTGCCTGCAGCTGAGTTAGTTTAAGGTTGTGGCTAAGGGCTAGTGCGGCTTAAACGGCTGATTCTTCCTCCAGCTTAGTCTGAACTGCACGGATGACTGCGGCCACGGGTCAAGCTTCTAAAATCCGCGTTACTGCGAATGGCTAAATTGGTGGCTGAATAGACCGTAAGGATCGGAGCTGCATGTAGCTAAGGGTGCCGAGCCCTGATTATATTACAAATATATTTAATATTTATTAGGAAAATTATTTTGAAAAGATTAGCTACAGACATGATGAGAAGTAATGACTGCAAATAGTAAAATTTAAACTTATTTCAACTAACTAAACAACTAACTAAACTAACAAGGATAATAATCTCCATACGTAGGCCAGCTTTTAGAATTTAGCAGGTGGTGTTATAGAATCCCTAAAAATGACACTATTGAACAAGAACTAAATTTTGAGATGCTGTGAGTATTGGTTTAAAAAATATGACGTAACAAAAAAAATTAGCCAATGAGAGGCCGTTATTGACCAATGGCGGCATGCGTAGTGGACTCTCATTGGCTAATTTTTTTTGTTACGTCATATTTTTTAAACCAATACTCACAGCATCAATTTTGAGTTTTGAAGTTTATCATTAAACAAAGACAATAATAGTTATTTCTCGCATCGTAAATTAAACGGCTTTCCGCGGATATAGAATGTACAATTATGAGATTAAAACCAGTTTTTTTAGCCCCGAGGTGCCGAAGGTATCTAGGGTCTTTGCCCCAAGAAGTTTGATCAAACCAATTTTTCGTATTTTAGATTTAAAATAAAAATAAAAATTCTTTGGGGGGGACGGAGATTTTTTTTTTGGGGGGGGGGAGTCGACCCCACTATTTTGATTTTAGTTTTAAAAAGAAATTTATTTTTTTAGGGGGGGGGTATTTAAATAGTTATAAACCTTCCCGGGACCTATTAGAAGCTACCCTGTAAAGGAGAACCCGATCGGTTAAGCGGTTAGCGAGATCCTTTGCTACAAACAAACAGACAGACAAACAGACAAACAAACAGACAGACAGACAGACATCGTTCTACTTTGTATTATAGATTGACGTAGTACGTTTGGACAACAGCATGACTATAGAGCAGCTGTTCTACTTAGATTGTATTCAGCAGATGTTTAACTGACAATAATATGCAAAAAAATTTAGAATATGATCACTAAAAGTCGCAAGAGAAACCTATTGACCCTAAAATATGAGATAATAAAATTTTCCAAATGCAAATTTTAACAAGACAGGGTATACAATATACAAGAATGAGATGATCTATATTGACATAGCTGGTGGCAAAATGAAATGCAACGGAAGGAAGGTGCCGACTCCTCATTAAAATGGGGAAAAACTGCCTTTTTCCCCCATCCCCTAACGCCCTTTGTGTATCGCTGTGCACGCCCAAGTTTAAAAAACTATGAAAAATAGAAAGGAAAAAAGAAAGAATTACTATTGACAACAAGATATATGACAAGGACAGACAGATGAAAGATTTAGACAATAACCAATGAAAGACATACATAAAATTGACATGTCATAGACAGATGGAAAGGAATAGGTCGTAGACAGATATATGTAACAAAACAAGGATGACAACATCCATAAAAGCGAAGCACTGAAACGGTAGGACAAACGAACACTAACACTTGTATACTAGTGTCAGAACTGAATAATCAGAATATAAATGTAAGCAAAATTTTAGGTAAAATTGTTGAAAAACTGCTTGATACAGAATAATGTTTATGGACATACTTACATTTTTAGGACTTGATTATAGAGTTGCTTCGCATATAATATTGTACTTTGTTGTTACAGGAATCAGTATACCCAAAATCAGATCAATCGGATTATTTGATCACATAAAAATTTGTTGTTAAAAAAGTAAAAAAATTAACATGTTTAAAATGGACGTACGGACATTCTGGTTATGATTATAGAGTTGCTACGCTTTCTAAATCGTACCTAACTACTACAGGAATCACCATGCAAAGTTTGAAATCAATAGGACAATTCTAACATGCCTAAATTAGCGAAAAAAGCTATCCGTTACGGACGGACGTACGGATGGACCGACCCTAATTATAGAAAAGCTTCGCTTTAAAAAGACCCAAAGGACAAAATAAAGACATAGACAAATGAACGTTACAATACATATGAATGTAGATATACATTTTGTCACATATACAAGCTCCTACAAAAATATAAACATGTAAAGTTAGGGAAGAGCACTAGATTATAGAGTAGCTTGCCTCTTTAAATACATACATTGTTAACAACTATATATGCTCTTGTTCAAAAGAGATAAAGGATCCATAGATTTCGCTCAGTTGGTGTATATAAACTATACCATTTATTAAAAAATGCCGCTGTTCACAATTTTTGATGAAAAATTTGATAAAAAACCAAAACTTTACCTGAAAAGTATCAAATATATCCAAATGAAAAATTATAAGGATTAAGTAAATAAGATATTTTTTT
This sequence comes from Acartia tonsa, assembly GCF_053477335.1. Lineage (NCBI taxonomy): Eukaryota > Metazoa > Arthropoda > Copepoda > Calanoida > Acartiidae > Acartia > Acartia tonsa. The sequence goes on from NC_137264.1 coordinate 50,598,972, forward strand.
CTAAAGATGGCAAGTTTTTAAGATTATTATTTCTGGTAATTTTTGCTACCTAAAAGACTTTTAAAATAGTCCTAATATTTGAGTAATGGTGCTTTCGTGCAAAGTGTATGTTGAGCAATTACAATCCCCCCACCCCTTTAAAATAGATTGAATATAGGGATTTGACATCACAATATGAACTAGGGGGTTTCATTGGTAAACAAGTTACTTATTTGGTGTGTAAAATCCGAAGTAAGTTTTCTATCTTATATTGTTTCTTTTATTGAACTCCAATAAGATAAAATCTATGGGTCCTAACAACTCTTTTACGTATTGTAAAACAGAATAAGAAATAAACTTGTTAATGCCTTTTCAAGCCACACAGTATAAAAACTGTATAAACCCCAAGTGATACATTTAAATTAGATAAAACAGACTTAGAAGTAAAAACATTAATGTCTTTTTCTTTCTAAATATGCCGTCATGTAAAAGTTGATATGCTTTGCATTTTAACAAGATTGAAATCATTTATATGTAGCGTATCATAGAAATTGTACACTAATTATTTATTTATTTTAATATCAGGAAAAGAAAATAAGAAGGGAGGACATAATAACAAATATTTTTTTACTTTAAATAGAAAAAGGAAAAGTTAGATTAAAACGTAAATAAATGTGATGCGTTTGTACAAACTTATTATTCGATTATACATATTATTATGTATATTAGCTTTTCTTATTTTTTTATTGATAATTTGTTAATAGGCTAATTCAGGGCTCATTTTATAGACATATAGATTTTATCGGGTATAGAGGCGATTCTTCGTATTTTCACAGTAGCTTTTCTCCTATTTCAAGCCACTGCGGGGGGCTCTAAGCCTCTAACCTTCCGGGCCAATTGCCTAACCCTGTGGGGCAATCACCTAACCCAATATAACCTAACCTAACCTAAAATAACATATAAAAAGCCATTTTAAAAATACGACGAATCGCTCATTAAGGGGCGTTGGCATGAAAGTGACTATTCCCATTTTATCTAGTTCAGAAAAAAAGTTTATTTACTAAAGTGTAAAAAAAACCCTAATATAAATACAATTTTTATAAGCAGTAATTTAGTTATAATTTGACCTTTTTCTTTTCTTTCCATCTGGCTAATAAAACGACTATATTAGCAATGCAGAGCTGGATCTTTAAATCGTTTAGTAATGCGCTAAATCAGGGCGATCCAGTTCGGCGCACCTAGATATTATTAGATTTCAATCTTTAAATCAAAATGGAATGGGCGAATCAGCGCGCCTAGTGGTGAACTGGATCGCCCCGATTTAGCGCACCACTAAACGATTTAAAGATCCAGCTCAGCTAAAATTAAGGACAATATCCACGTTTTACATATTTGTTTTTAGGCATTATTCAGTGCCTATCCAGATCATGATAAAGAAATACTTCTCTCCTCTCCTGCTTTATCCATGGCTCTAAGGTATTGCTTCTTCTAGAAACTAATTTTTTTTAAGTAAAGATTTTTTATAAATAGGGTCAGTACTTTTTGACATCAAATATTTGTATGTTAAAATTATCCTGTTTATATGATTTTTGGAATACTGATTCCTATAACAACAAGGTACAATGTCAAGCATCTCAATAATCAAGTTCTAAAATGTAAGTATGTCTTAAACAGTGTAATGTATTTAAGCAGTCTTGCAACAAATTTACTTACAATTTAGTTTTGACTTATTATTCTGCTTATTCAGTTCTGACACTCTACAAGTTTTAATGTTCGTTTGTCCCTAGCTTTATATCTGAGCTTCGCTTTTATGAATGTTGTCATCATTGTTAGTTTTGAAGCCAATGAAAGTGTCTCCTAAAAAGTGTTACAACGTTCGGCAAAAATATTCCAATTGACGTCATATCAGTTGGAAATATGGAACCTAGTAATAGTGTCTAACTTTTTATCTTTGTGACGTAACAAAAATCCATCTCTTTTTTAGGGGTTTCCTTTCCCACCTCCCCTCTCATCCTTCGATTTTTGTTACGTCACAAAGATAAAAAGTTAGACACTATTACTAGGTTCGAAATATGACGATTTGGATACTTCGGCCAAAAGTTCTTTTATGTGTTTCCTTTTTAGAAGACACTTTTACCAGCTTCGAGCCTATTCACTTTAACATTTCTACTTTATTTCCATCAGTACGGATAATGAGTAAGGTTTTGAGATTTTAATTTATTTATATTTTTATCTTTTTATAGGAGTTGTTATGAGGACACAACTAAAGAAATTGTTCTGCCAATAGAAGTAAGATTTGAGATAACATCATCATCTTCAAGTTTTATATCTATTATCTAAATTTCACAGATTTATCACAGCGCAGCTACTTTACAACTATGGTATGTGAAACCGTCTGTATTTTTATAAAATGCTCTACAAAGAAGCATATGCAATGGCATGACTGTTTGTATATTAGGAAAGGATCAAATGCTAAAATATAATTGTTTATAAGTGCCTAGCGAGCAAGGAACCACTTTATTATTTTTAAAATAAATTTAACATTGGAAAAAAGGGGTATTTTCTATTTATGCCTAATCCCTTCGGGGAGCCTAAACCTATGGTGCCTGAACATATTACATTTTAAGCAAAAATATTTTTTATTCAACTTGCTGCGCTACTTATATGTATACATTATTATATATGTTTAGGTAATTATGGGATATATAACACCAGTAAATGACGTAGAAGAATTGGGTAAGACGTAATTTAAAATTGAAAGGATTTAACCATTAGAAAAAGTATTTTTGATTTACCTCTATACTATATTTGTGATAAACCATTAGAGCAAAATACTAGAGGTCGACTGGGTTAAATAACTGTATGTCCCCATCCCAAGGACCTTGTACCGACACTCAATTGGGTCTTTGAATATCAACGTATAGTGTCGTGAATATTAATACAGCCAAGTAGTACAAAAATAATTTGCTAGCAGACGAAAAAGGTCCTAGGAAAACGGAGGCAGGTAGTTATATGTATTTACATCAATACTATAGATATGTTGTTAAACCTGTTTTATGAATTAACTATGACAAACTAATTGGTTTAGCTATTTCAGAGATCTGTTGAAAAACACTTTTACTACTTTAAGATATAATACTTACTTTTTTAAAAGCATGTTATTTTCAGTATTTGTTTCCAAGGCAGAAATAAAACGTCACCTCACTTTAGTAGATTCTATTGATAGGTAACTTAATTTTAATTAGTTGGATGAACTGTAAAAAAAAATTAAACAAAAATGTATGGCTAAAATAAATAGTGACACCACTAACATTGACATCACCCTACAGATACTTAGTTGTCACCAACGAAAGGACCACCCCTTAGCTTTCCAAAATTCAGTATTAAACTGTTAAGTGGAATTTTGACCTAACAACCGACAAATAGATTTTTAAAAACTGATAAGTTGTTCCTGAAGTTTAATGACCAATTTTCAATTGATGTCCGTTGGACATAGACATATAAAACCTGCAAGTTAAGTATATACTATCTAGACCGTTGTTAAGTTTTTAATTTGATTTTAGAATGTTGGCTGTTTCTGATGTGGATGGTAAAACTCATGTAGACCCAAAATATTTACAATTTGCTACCTCAAACAATTGAATAAAACAAAGATACTTATATTAATAACAAATCAGACATAGACCGCACGTTCAGTGATTATGAAAAGAAGTCCTTGAAATTTGAAAGAGAAGAGAGAAAGATATTGAAGATATTGAAAATCACAAAACCTTCATATCTATAATACAAAGTAGCTTGATGTCTGTCCGTCTGTCCGTCTGTCCGTCTGTCTGTCTGTCTGTCCCTTAAGATCTCGGTAACCACTGAACCGATTGGATTCTACTCTTTAGGGTATATACCTATTGGTCCTGTGGTGGTTTTAAGCTATTTTCTTGGGGGATGGGACACCTAACCCCCCAAAAAACAAAACAAAATCCCCCCTATTTTTTTTTTTTTTTTTTGTAAGAAATATTCTTGGTCCTTTGTAGGAGAAATCCTTTGTGGAGGATTTCCTTTGTGGAATATTTTTTTTTACAAATTTCACCTTACACTTTTTTACCATCTCTTGGGGCTTCGCCCCTAGAGGCTAGGGGCGAAGCCGCTAGTATAATTATAAAGACAGTTTCTTTTTGTAGCATGACCGACAGACAGACGGTTCAAGTAAATTTTATACTGAGTGCTCATTGGCACAGGGAATATTCACAAAAAAAAATCAGCTGTCTACAGACAGCCAGAGGGACGGATGGACATTTTAAATTATAGAGTATGTTTGCTACTAAATATTAGATGTTTTGAGCTAAAAGATTAAACATATCAAATAGTTTATTTAACCACCAATAACTGAAAGTAGCGCAGCAATGATAAGTTGACAAATTTCCTAAAATTAACAGAAAACTGCAATTAAAATAAAAAATTTAAAAATAGGTTTTTATAACAAATAATCAAATCCAGTCAGGCCTTGTTATATGTATTTGGAGACTTTTATTAATTTTGATTTGTTGGTTCATTTAGTTGAGTATCAAACGTTTCAAACACTATTTGTAATCTACAGAAGGTGGAATTCGCAAAACTTAATATTTCAAATAAATAATTAATTAATTTTATGGTTGGGCATTAAAAATGCGTCACTAAATTAGAAAATTGTAGCCACTTGCTCGGATGAAGTGATGTAGTGACGGACAGACAAACGGACATACCCTAATTATAGGGAAGCTGTAATACATATTTTCATAATTATTTTTAGGATTCTGTAAAACTAATTCTAAAGTACTATATGTGTACTTTGTAGTGATTTATTGTTAAATTCTATGAATTTATATTTTAGATTTCTTTGTAATCATTTTTCGTGTGTGTCGCTTTTATTGTCTATTATAGAAAATAACAAATATATGTATTCAAAATTTATTATATGTATAAATATTTATTGAAGAAATGGGTTAGTAGGATTTCATTTATTTTGTCTTTTCTTATATTTAAGTCTTTTTGATTTTTGTACTTTTTAAGTTTTTAGGTTTTAGATAGTTTTTTTTTGTTAGTAATTAGTAATTTATTTACAAATGGTTAGCATACAACTTTTAAACTTTTATAATACTGTTCTGAGATGTATAAAATCATATTTACAATTTGATTCGTTAGTTTCAAAATAGATTTATTTAAACGTTCCGTAGTGATTTAGACGTAAGCTTTTTTCTAAAGTGAATTTGAATTTTATAATCTTATTTAGTTTTTGAGGGGGACATCGAAAATTTAGATTTCAAAAATAGCCTAGAACTTGCTGAAGGCATCAATGAGGGTCCTGATCTCACAGTTGATGTTTGTAATAAGTTTCTGAATCTGATATTTGGAGTCCAACAATTGAATACTCTGAAAATAGAAACTTATGAAATTTGAATGTATTTATTTACATTTGGATCTTTTTCGGTGTATGTGAGTACCAAAGAACCGATAAGGTTCTCCTTTACAATATAGCTTTCATAAATCCTGGGAAGGTTTATAGCAATTTTAGGGGATGGCGCCCCAACCCACCAAAAAATACTATACTAATATGATAGTTTTTTTTATGTCATTTGTCTGTTATGGAGGGACCTAACATGTAGTAATCTAACTTGTAGGGTTATTCTCTACCCAATTTAATCCTAAAGTAAAAGACAAACACAAGTATTAGAACCCTCCTTCCTTATTAGAGGGGTTCTTTACTTGACTTGGCCTTTAAGGGAAAGGACCGTAACCTCGTAAATACAAATGTACCTGGGTATAAGGATCGTATCTGACTCCAAAAGGACGTGGGATAGTTGCTGCAAAGTCACTAAAAACAATATAATTTATTTATAATTTGTTTTTTATTTTATCAATTCTAATATTTTTTTGACCCATTTCATGATTTATCTTTTACTTCAGTTTTAGTAGCTAAATATCTTTAAAAGTACAAAACAGGGGTTGTAATATTCCAAAAAAAGCTTATGAAATGAAAATGTTTACCACTTATAAATCCTAAAGGTCTACTAGAGGCTGTCCCTGACGTATGAACTCTAATTACTTTTCTTTAGCGAGAGCTAGCAGACAGACAGACAGGAGGCTAAACATTATTACCGTCATACCTTGGGTATAGAGTAGCTGTGCTATTAAAAAAAGACTTACATCATTTTCTGTTTAGCATCCTCGAATGATTCCGTGACAAAGTATAGAGGTTGATGCTGGGTGATGGGATACTCAGTCACTCCAGTCTTAGCTGGCTCAAATGCACGCAGCTCAGGGCCATCTGTAAAATAGGAAAAATGATGCCAATAACCATTAGAGTAGCATTAAACTAATGAGACAAAGTTTTTCTAAATGTAGGGTGCATTTGTCAGAAACCTTTTTTACCTTCACTCTCCTAAGAAAAATCACCCCTAGAAAACTCTCCCCCTGTCCAATTTTTTTTATTAAAACCTAAAATTGAAATTGAAGGTTCGAGTTTCGCCTCAAAATTGTGAAGGTACGTCTGTCTATCTACCTGACAGGCACCATTCCAGTTCTCCAAAGGAGGAGAGAAGTCCAGCTCCGTAGGCCTTGAGTTCTCCATTCTGACGACAGATTCCAAACTCAACAGTGAACCAGTAACACTAAAAACATGTTGTAAGAAGCGCTGCAATAACAAATAAACTAGATTTTTATTAAAAAAAAAACACTACAACAACCTCTAATACATTGAATTGAAATGAAAACAGGCTTAATTTGCAATCTTGCCGTGTAGAAGAAATCATTGAAATTGCTCGACGAGAAAATGAATCACATTTTTTTACTTGTACTTTAGTATTACATTCGATTAAAAAAAAAACCATGAAGCAAAGAATATGGATTGCAAATAAATTTCTAAAGGTGTAATAATTGTAATGTTAATAATTAATCACCATATTCTATGAAATTTTTAAGAAAAATATTGTTAAGCATTAAAATTATTACTTACCGTGGCTAACTTTTGAATATATTCATCTGATGCACCCAGTGACGCCAGTCCAATTTCCTAAACATTTATCAAAATCATCAGTATAATTAGCAGTTCCTGATCTGCTAATTAATTATATTTTTTTGTATTTTAAACCAGATATGTTGTAAAATGCGTCTTCGAATTGTTTGCAATCACAACAAAAGATTGCCCTAATTTTGGCTGCTGAAGAACAGCTGTTTCTATCAAAATATTATTAAAGGTGCCTAGCTTATCATTAACGTATAAGACTTAATTTCACAAATAAATTAGTAGGAAGATATGATTATCGTCACTTGTCTTATCTCTGAAATCCAAAGAAGACCAGAAAGGTTACTGAGATCTTAAGCTTCAGACGGACAGACAGACGGACAGACGGACAGACAGACAGACAGACATCGTTCTACTTTGTATTATAGATAGTCATATTAGCCAACAGAAAGAAAACTTATATCAGGGTATGCGAGAATCTCACACAATATCCACATTATATTTGTCCATTATTCCAGTTTAAGATTTATCTGAGATGGGTTCTTAAAAGATGCCGCGTTTTTTCGACAATTTTTTCGACATTGATTGATTGAACGAAGACGATGAGATTTCAACACAGAGTATACAACATAAGAATTTAAAATAATACAACTTAAATCCATTTTGCGCTGCATATTTATTAATGCATCTTTTTAAAGCTGTGTTAGACATTATACAAATGGCTAAAATAATAATTTAAAATTTTGAATTCTCAAGTTGAATACTCTGTTAAAATCGTACGGGGCATTGATCTTCGAGATGGAATAAGGTTTTTAACAGAGTATACAAATTTAGAATTCAAAATTTAAAAATTATTATTTTCGCCATTTGTATAATGTCTAATACAGATCTAAAAGGATGCATTAATAAATATGCAGCGAAAATGGATTTAAGTTGTATTAGACATTATACAAATGGCTAAAATAATAATTTTAAAATTTTGGATTCTTATGTTGTATTCTCTGTGTATCGTCTTCGTTCAATCAAGCAATGTCTAAAAAATTGTCGAAAAAACGCGGCATCTTTTAAGAACCCATCTCAGATAAATCTTAAACTGGAATAATGGACAAATATAATGTGGATATTGTGTGAGATTCTCGCATACCCTGATATAAGTTTTCTTTCTGTTGGCTAATATGACTATCTATAATACAAAGTAGAACGATGTCTGTCTGTCTGTCTGTCCGTCTGTCCGTCTGTCTGTCCGTCTGAAGCTTAAGATCTCAGTAACCACTGAACCGATTGGGCTCTACTCTTCAGGGAATATACCTACTGGTCCTGTGATGGTTTTAAGCTATTTTCTTGGGGGGTGGGACACCCCCAACCCCCCCAAAAAATGAAAATACCCCCCCAAAAAAAAATTTTTTTTTTTACTTTTTCTTTTTAAATCTATAAAATACGAAAAATTAAGTTGATCACACCTAGCAAAGCCTCTAGAGGCTAGGGGCGAAGCCGCTAGTTAGGATATATAAGTTGGAAGGAATTTTAATGTTAGAGGGAGATTCGAAATCTGCATCAAATTTTAAGGATTTTTAAAATAAAATTCGTTTTTTGTATAATTCTTATTATTTGTACAATTAAAGTTCATAAATTTTGACCAATAGGATAGGTGGATTGGAAACTACCTGAGCTCTAATTGGTTGAATGATGTGCGGCACTTAAGCTTCTCCAATCAGAGCGCAGATAATTCCAATCCACCAATCACAGATGTCAAAATTAATTAACTTAAATTGTATTTCCGCTTTTAGATAAAGAATTATACAAAAAATGAATTTTATAAAAAAAAATCCTTAAAATCTGATGCAGATTACAAATCTCCCTATAACATTCAAATTCTTTCCAACTTATATATCTTAATGACTATAACCCCCCCCCCCCCCCCATGACTTTACTCCTGACCACGGAGGAACGTACTATTTGAGGACTATGTTAGCAACCTTAATTGACGACAAAAACTGCCCTGTTACAATATCCACTTATTCTATATCCATTAATAGAATACTTTGTTTGACAAGCCTCCATATTCAAAACAACAAATCTGTTATATAATCAATTAAGCCAATTTTCAGGTTCTGACCAGCTCATACCAATAACGAAATTAATTCGGAAAAAATCTCGAAACCTACACGTGTTTTTCAGCTTTCGATTGGGGGCAACACATCGTAAAATTTACGACCTCTCCATTTGCCCCCCAATTATTATTTTATATTAATTTCGCTTGTTGGTTATACCTTATTCCTGGGTTCTGACGCTGCAGCTATGTTTTAAATCAAACCACAACCCTTTTCCTTTATTGAGTCATTTCGCAGCCTCACAAATCCTTGGATTAGCTGCAAAAACATGAAAAATCCCACAAATAAAAACTAGATGGTCAGTCTGCAGCCGTAAATACCAATATCGCGGCTTGATAGCAGATCTCCAACCAACCAGTCATTTACTAAGTATATTTGCGATTACTTTTATTTAATGAAATCTTCCAATTTTTAACATGTACAAAACGGCCTGCTTAATTGCTTCAAGATCCATGTCAGATCTATATAGGAAATAAATGTCTATAAACAAGCTCAAGTTTTCCAAGGAATATATGATTAAAACTCATAGTGCTCCAATAATCCATAATAAACTCTCATTGCCCAGAACGATAAGACCCATTATTTTACTTTATTAAAAATAAATTCATTTTTTTCATTTCATGTTGCTATTTACCTTATATTGATGTATTTAATTTCTAATCATAAAAAAGAAAATTTAAATTTATAATATGATAAATTTAAGAAAACTATGTTTTAAAAGAATTCGATTGTGGCGACATTTTGTGTGTTCAAATATTAAACTAAAATTGTAATCATCATCATTAACCCTTTGGTGATGGTAATGTAAAGAAAAAAATATAATTTAAAAAAATCTTTTAAAAATCATTTAAATTATTAAATATTTACTTTCTTTTAGATAGTAATGCCGGGTGAGGAAAATAGATTTATTGAGAAATAGATATGCATATAGAAAACTAGCCAATAGGAAGATAATTATATCGAGCCAACTCTAGTTTAAGATAACGACCAAGCTAATGTTGCTTGATTCACTTCTACGAGAAATAAAATTAAAAATGATTATTAAAATCGAAATATATCGTCATGTCTTAGAGTAGTGTATTAGTAAAAAAAATAGGTTGAAAAACTTTATAATAATCATTTAAGATCAAATGAAGTTTACAATTATCTTTATGAATTAAAAAAAAAAATTATATATTTTGACTGTGAAAGACAAACATAGTAATCAAATAACTGTTTATAATTCGCTCTGCAACGTCCCAAGAGGAATCTAGGGGCACTCAAGAGAATGGGACAGGTCTCAATTCAACCACTTTTAATTTGAGTTTTAAAAAATAAAAATATTTTTTTTGGTGGGAGGTATTTTTTCTAGGGGGAATTGCTTTTGAGAGGGTTGGTTCCCTTTCTCAAAAGTAGCACCAATTATAAGCTTCGTTGTAAAGGAGATCCATATCGGTTCAGCGATAACCAAAATCCTACGCAACACACAGAAAGATCAATGTTTAAGGAAAGTATCAATTGAATATTTGTTTTTTAGTATACTTATCCTATCCTAGCATTTAAAACCATTTTAAAAATGAAACAAGCCCCACCAATTTGAGCGAAGTTAAGTAATTAACGTGGGTATACAAGTTATTTCAGACTTGATTAGTTGGGATATAAACAGAAATTTCTTCCAAATATTGCATTTTTAAAAGCAAAGCTTTTCTATAATTAGGGTCGGTCCGTCCGTCCGTACGTCCGTCCGAGATAGTTAGCTTTTATTCGTTATTTTAAGCATGTTAGAATTGTCCTATTGATTTCAAACTTTGCATGGTGATTCCTGTAGTAGTTAGGTACGATTTAGAAAGCGTAGCAACTCTATAATCATTACCAAAATGTCCGTACGTTCATTTTAAACATGTTAATTTTTCTACTTTTTTAACAACAAATTTTTATATGATCTAATTATCCGTTTGATCTGATATTTGGTATATTGATTCCTGGGACAACAAAGAACAATATTTTAAGCGAAGCAACTCTATAATCAAGCCCTAAAGATGTAAGTATGTCCATAAACATTATCCTGTATCAAGCAGTTTTTCAACAAATTTACTTACAATTTTGCTTCGAATCTTATACTTTTATGTTCTGACTATTCAGTTCAGACACTATACAAGTCCGTTTGTCCTACCGTTTCAGTGCTTCGCTTTTATGGATGTTGTTATCCTTGTTATATCAAAGAAGATGTTGATTTGTTTCAATAGTACACATTAACAGAATTTTGGGTCCAAGAAAATATATAGCATAATGTCTAACACCATGTTTTAAGAAATAGGATTTTCGGATCATGGAGAGAAAAAGCGGTTGCAGGTTTTGTCATATTTTCACGGTAGCTTTTCTCCTATTTCTATCTAATCAATAAGTCGATTAAATGATGCTTAGTACAATCAAAGTTACCCGTACATTATATTGATTATTAAACTCATCCCCATAGTAGTTTTTCTTCCTATTTGCAATTTTTTTAAAACAAAATTAGTTAATAAATTTTATTGCAGTTTTGTACTCACAAAGTACTTTTTGAATTATAACAATGCAATACTTACACAAATTGCATTTTATCTTGTTCTAATCTTTATTTCAATCATATGATTTGCACTTTTTTTTCCTTAAGTAATTAAATAAAATCTTCTTTTAAAAAATACAATTTTATCTATTTATCAACTTTATAATTGTAAGAATCCATTGTAAAGGATAGCTATATGGGTTCAGTGGTTCACCAGCAATTGTAAATTTATTTCATATCAAAAAACTAAATGGTTTTAGAGATCTACATAGATAATACAAAGGTCGATAAATTGATGTACATCCCCAATAAGGATACATAAAATTACCCCTTCTTAAAATCAATAAAAGTCCCAAATGTTGCTAAGCCAACAAATAAGAAAAAGTTATTATAAGACATGTGTAATAAACAGCCCAATGTCCCCTCCCCCCCTTGAATGATATAGTATGATAAAATATGTACTGTGCCTATAAAAGAATAAGATCATTAATATTAACTTAATCCTATTAATTATATTAGATATAAGATGGTTTACCTGAGAAAATTGAGCAAAAGCAGGATCAGCAAATAGGGGAACGTGGCCAAGCAGCTCATGGCATACATCCTAAAAAAAAGCATATAATTCTTTTTGCATATATTTATGTCAACTTTTTACAAAAAAAAAACAATTATCATAATGAAGAAAGCGTGGCTTTTCAGAGGTCTTGTTGTGAAAATTCAAAATTCCAAAATACAAAAAATAAAAAGATAGACAAGAATAAATTTAACAGTTTTTTTGGAAAATTTTCAAGGGATAAAGTGTATGATGAATTATTAGTATAGTAGCATAGCTTTTAATCAAAAGTAGTGTACATATGTTCAATTTATTTGAAACTTAGATGCGGCATCTACAAATATTTTAAAATTGTTTTGGATGGATGGAGATAAATTTCTGCTATTGGCCTCTCCTTCCTTGTCATATTCCCGTCTTACCGGTTCCGGAGTGTAGTTAGGCTTGGTGTGATGTCTGATATACTGGGTCGAGTGGAAAACTCTATTTCCATGAAATAATTCTTTATATATAACTTTATCAAATGATTCTCTTAAATATAGTTTTTTTTAAAGAAAAAGCAAAAATTTAGTAGTTTTATTATTTTTTAGGGGTGATTTATTTTGGTTGGATGAAGGTACCTTCCCAAAAATAGCTGAAAACCTTCCAGTGAAAAGCGTCGATGTAAAGGAAAACCATATCGGATCAGCGGTTATAAATATTAATACAGACAAACAGATGACTCTGACCTTGGTTTTAAAACAATAAAACAAATCGTTGTAGATACAATCATAATTGGATGTTTGATAAGATATCATATAGACAAAAATTAGTTTTTAACATGAGTAAAGAATTATTTTCCTGAATGCCAGGCCAGCCAGGAAATCTCTGGAGGACAGGAGGCCAGCCACAGGTCTCAAGGTGAATCCTGTGACACCTGAAAAACGATAATTGTAGATGCTAAAGTAGTTGGATGAGTTTAATGTTTATTTTGCATGCATATGTGTTTGTAGTTGAATAAACAGCTAACTGAATTAAAATTTTTCAATCCTATAATCAATATCTTCGTACTCTAGACAGCTTTCGTGAAATGAATAATAAAAGCTGATTTCCAGTTTTGTTAGACCCGAGAGGCCGAAGTCCCAGGCTAATAAAACTGAACAATATCATAATATTTTTTTTATATTTTTCGTAGAATACTATTTCTCGTATTCATTCGAATCCGGTGGATAGGAACCGGTTCTCACCCATACGAAAAAACTACGTCTAGCATCGTATTATATCCAGCTTTCTACGAATATAAAAATGTACAATCATAAGATTAAAACCAGATTTAGATTTAAAACCCGGGCTAAAAAATTGGTTTTAATCTTATAATTGTACATTCTATATCCGCGGAAAGCCGTTTATAATACGATGAAAGAAATAAATATTAAATTTTATAATCAGCGGATATAAATCGGCTTCAAAGCCATACCGGAGTAAAGATTTGTGTTATTTTCGTGAATACCTTTTTAGCTGTTTTAACAACATATGTATGCAGTCAAAATGTAATTAGAGCACTCTGTATTATGTCAGTTATTAACAATGCTTTTTGATTAAACATTATCCATAATCTATAAGTCTGTATAGGTATATTGATCATTGACCAGAAAAAATGTAAGTAGTAGAAATACATGGAAGGGAGTATATAAGGAAAGTATAAGCACTACTAATGGTACAGCCCACCTTAGCGCTAAAAAAGAACAGAATGACACAAAAAAAAACACATGTTGAGTATCGTCGCTACTGAACACGTGCTCATAACCTAAACCTACTTTTAAGAAAATCTGAGACGGTCTGAAGCTGGGGAATATTGTCCGGGCTGTAGCCGCAGTTCTCTTCCAGCAGCGGAAATACGTGGTTGTGCTCATAGCAAGCATGGGTCTGGTGCATCACAGTTTTAATGGATTTTACAATAAATAATCCTTGAATAATAAAAATAGCATAATATCTGTTCTTGTATCAAATGGTTCTCACTGTCCGCTAACTATTTTGGGGGAGGGTAACTCCAAACTACCAATCTATATCGCCCCTGAAACCGCTGCTAGTAGCTTAAATACTCAAAACTCTTGTAAACAGTTTCTGCTTTATAAATCATACTAGCGGCTACGCCCCTAGAGGCCTCTAGGGGCACTAGAGGAGGAGAGAGTCGAAATTAATAATTCAATTTCTTTTTTTAGATTTAAAAAAAAATATAAAAAAATTTGGGGGGGGGGCGAAAATTTTTTTTTTTTGGGGGGGGGATTTTTCATTTTTTTGGGGGTTGGGGGTGTCCCACCCCCCAAGAAAATAGTTATAAACCTTCCCGGGACCTATGAGAAGCTACCCTGTTAAGGAGAACCCGATCGGTTCAGCGGTTAGCGAGATCCTTCGCTACAAACAAACAGACAAACAGACAAACAAACAGACAGACAGACAGATAGACAGACATCGTTCTACTTTGTATTATAGATTTAAACCCTATATTAATACTATATCACTTTGATTGAATTACAGCAAAATAAATTTTTATTGTGTCTTTTTAAACGCGAAGCTTTTCTACTAAACGCGAAGCTTTTTTATAATGAGGGTCGGTCCGTCCGTACGTACGTACGTCCGTCCATCCGTCCGGAGAATTGTCCTATTGTACGTCCGTCCGTAAAAAATAGCTTTTTTCGTTAATTTAGGCATGTTAGAATTGTCCTATCGATTTCAACTTTGCATGGTGATTCCTTTAGTAGTTAGGTACGATTTAGAAAGCGTAGCAACTCTATAATCATTACCAGAATGTCCGTACGTCCATTTTAAACATGTTGATTTTTTTACTTTTTTAACAACAAATTTTCATGTTATCTAATCATCCGATTGATCTGATTTTTGGTATATTGAAACCTGGGACAACAAAGTATAATGTTATAAGCGAAGCAACTCTATAATCAAGTCCTAAAAATGTAAGTATGTTCATAAACCTTATCCTGTATCCAGCAGTTTTTCAACAAATTTACTTACAATTTTGGTTCGACTCTTATACATTTATATTTTGATTATTCAGTTCTGACACTATACAAATGTTAATGTCCGTTTGTCCTACCGTTTCAGTGCTTCGCTTTTATGGATGTTGTCAGAGTCATACAACAGGTAGAAAGTTTCAACTGAAATATAGACAAACCAAACTTTTAATATGACGCGGAAACAGAGATAGGACAATGTACAGCAAGTTGATCATAACCCTAACAATTGTGTAAAATTTGGTTCTTTAACTAAAAGAACACAGTTGTGCATTGATAACCCCCCTTATTTGTTTAATTAGGAAGAGCTCCGCAAGGTTAGGGCTTCCCGCATGGGTTAGAATTGAAAAAAACTATTACCTTCTCTTTTTCATTCATTTAAATAAGGGGGGGGGGGGGGGGTTCAGCGTTCAAGAGACACCCAAAATTGTTCTTTAGCTACATCTAAAAAAACAAGGGGTAAGGTGGAGTTTTGGACTATTCCCCACCCACCCCCTGATAAAATAGAGAAAAAAATCCATCAAAATTCCTTGTAGAGAGACTTGAGTTTGTTGTAGACTGTTCCCCATGTCTTCTTCTCTACATCAGTATACTCTACTGTTGGGATGGGGGTGCCACTTAATAATTTAAATTTTTTTCCAATTTTTAAGCTTTTTATAGTGCCTATAAAAATGACATACTGGCCTACCATTGGTTAATTAAATGTGTACTGGCCTGCCATTGGTAATGTAGTCTGTTTATTGGCCTATTATTGGTATTATAGGTCATTTTCATTGTATGACGTCACTTTTATAAATACTATAAAGAGCTTCTTTATTTAGTGATGAGGTTATACAGAAGATTGCAATCACGTTTTTTTTGTGTTGAAATTTAGAGAAATACAGAAAATAATATTCAGTGATTCAAACTTATGTACCTCCCAATAATATTAAACAAATTTATCCATGATGTAGATCATAATTATAGGTTGAAAAGTTTAAACACTGAAATCTTTAAACAATACACAAGTTTTTAGCAAGATTCTTTGTATAATTATGGTTAATTTACCATTTGTGAAGTTAGCTTTTTTAATTCTGTCATCCTTGATTTAATTTTGTTTATCTAAATAATGATTACGTACTGCTTGTAGTTGAAGGCAATATCAGCAAACTCCTTCCTAAACAAACAAGTAAAAATTAGGGTTAGGCCGGATATCCGGTCTGGCCGGTTATCCGGCCGGATATCCGGTCATTTTCAATATCCGGCCAAATACCGAATATTAAAACTATCCGGTTACATGATTTCCGGCTGATTTTTAACGCCGGATAATCCTGGATATCGAACATTGGCCAGATATCCGGCCGGAACCTGATATCCGGCATTAGAAATCAGCCGGATATCCGATATCCGGTACCCGGCCAAAAAAGTATCCGGCCCAACCCTAGTAAAAATGTCGTCATATAAAATAACAGTATTTGAATTTGAATTAAGTCGATAAGTAAAGAAATGTTTTGTTTTTTCTTAATTTCATATTATATACAATATTATAGACGCCTCTAGGGTGGTATATGGACTCTCCACACTTTCAATTTTAGTTTTAAAAGGAAAAAAGTAAAACATTTAAAGAGAAATTATCTTGGTATAGCGTTGGTACCCTTCCCTTTAAATATTCATGAACCATCCCTGGAAATAAAAAAAAGGGGGGCCATGTCGGTCTAGCGATAAAAGAGATTTTGTGGTACAAACACACATACATCCTGTTACTTTTAGGACTATGTTGCAAATTATTTTAAGAATTTCTTTTGATCTTGGAAAGAAAACGAAGTAGCGGGTTTCGTCGTATTTTCACAGTAGCTTTTGATAGGATATTTTAGGTAAGGTAAATGTTAATGATTGCCCCGCAAAATTAGTAAATTGGCCCCGCTGGGTCAGAGCCCTCCGCATGTGCTAGAAATAGGAGAAAAGCTAATGTGAAAATACGACGAAACCCGCAACTTCGTTTTCTTTCCATGATCCGTTTTTTTTTCATTTAAATCAGATTTTACAAAAAGTATTTAATTACCTTCTAGCCCTGTAGACTTGATCAGTGAATCCCGGATGGTCAGAATCCAACTCTGAGCCATATGACAGGATCTGATTAGCAAACCTAAAAAAAACGGGGATAATCATGTCCATAAGTGGACCAACATGAACGGCTAACTTAAAAATGATTTATCAATTTCCTTTTGGTTTCTGCTCAAGAATATTACTGTTAAATTTTCTCAAAGTCCTCAAAACTATAGTTGGACAGGCATAAATCGCGTATTGTAGAAAAATTGTGCAACTAAAATTTTTTATTTATCTTTGGAGGGCGGTGGTACCCTCCACCAAAATAGTTATAAACCTTCCCAGGACTTATGAGAAGCTACATTGGAAAGGAGAACCCTATCGGTTCAGCGGTTGGTGAGATCCTTTGGTACAGACACACATACACAGAGATCTTGTTACTTCATCATATACAAGCGGCTACGCCCCCTTAGAAGCATCTAGGGGCATTTAAAGTGGGAGGGAGAAAAATCAGCCCTCCCCTCTTTTCAATTTTAAATAGAAAAAGTAACATATCAGTTCAGTGGTTTGCGAGATCCTTCGCTACAGACAAAAAAAAGCTTACTACTTTATATAATAGGATACTTATATACTTACTTGTCTAAATCTTTGATGTTAACGGGAAACCAAGGTAGGGTATCAGCGGTATCCTAAAATATTGCTATCATTACTATTAGAGTAAAACAATAGAGGAGGATGGGGTTAAATGGCTGTATGTCGAACACCACAAGGACCCTGTGTCGACTTTCAATTGCGTCTTAGATAATCAACCGATAGCGTCGGGAATATCAAGACAGCCAAGTCCCTACAGTAGGAAGCAATTTGCTAGCAGACGAAATGGTCCCTAACAGGTGGAACCCGGTAGTTGTCTGGTTATGCATCTGTATTTATAGGTTTATTTCATAACATACCCAAAACTAACGTTTAATTGTGGTTATGCTCAATTCCATAAAGCTAACGCTTCGGCTACAAATTGAAATTTTTACTTTATTGGTCTGCTAAGAGAACTAAAAGATAACTTTAAAATTCGGCTCTAAAATAAAAGTTTTTAAAGGTTTTTTATCTTTATCTCATCCTTAAATTCATAATAATACGATTATTTTCTTAGTATAATTATTCAAGCAAAATAAAGATTACCTTATAATTCGTACTAATAATTATTCAAGTAATAGTAATATTTCATGAAAATTTAAAATAAAATTTATCTTAAGAAATACTAAGATTACTTTAAAGCTCGTAGTAGTAAAATTTTCAAATAATATTACTATAGTCCATAGTAATAATCATTTCAAGTAATAGTAAGATTACCTTGTAGTCCTTAGTAATAATGTATTCCAGTAATAATAAGATTACCTTGTAGTCCCTAGTAATAATGTATTCAAATAATAGTAAGATTACCTTGTAATCCCTAGTAATAATTTATTTAAGTAATAATAAGATTACCTTGTAATCTCTATTAATATTTTATTCAAGTAATATTAAGATTACCTTGTAGTCCCTAGTAATAATTTATTCAAGTAATAACAAGATTACCTTGTAGTCCCTAGTAATAATTTATTCTAGTAATAGTAAGATTACCTTGTAGTCCCTAGTAATAATTTGTTCTAGTAAGAGTAAGACTACCTTGTAGTCCCTAGTAATAATGTATTCAAGTAATAGTGGGATTACCTTGTAGTCCCTAGTAATAATTTGAAAGTAAGTAGCATTCTTCCTGATTTCATTCAATGCTGAATCAACATCTCCAGATTTGGTATCAATCTAAAACAAGTATAGCTTTGATAAAGTACAGACTACTTTTTTGTCAATTAGTTAGACTATTAGATTTGATGTGAAGTTAAGTTTGTATGTTCTAGAACATATAAGTGGACAATGTCAGTTTATTCCTAGCTTTTGAAAATAATTCCCAAATTAGATCAATGTACCTCAGTGGGGCAAAATTGTTTTCGTGAAAAATCCACCAAAATCACATTAAAACTCTACAAAAATTAAACAAAATCATATTTTAATAACCCTTCTATGATTTTGTTTAATTTTTGTAGAGTTTTAATGTGATTTTGGTGGATTTTTCACGAAAACATTTTAAAGAATCCAATTCTGCAGGGTTAAGATCCTCCGTAGGGTTATGCACAGAAAAATGCCCAACCCCCTCCTGTAATTTTTTTTTTCTTCAAGATGTACGGTAAAATACCAAAGAATTAAATAATGATATTTCTCATATTCATTCGAATCCGGTGGATAGGAACCGGTTCTCATCCATACGAAAAAAACTGTGTCTAGCATGGTATTATATCCAGCTTCATACGAATATAGAAATGTACAATCATAAGATTGAAACCAGTTTTTTTAGCCCCGAGGTGCCGAAGGCATAATTGTACATTCTTTATCAGCGGAAAGCCGTTTATAATACGATGCGAGAAATAACTATTACCTCGACCATGAATTCATAACCAGGCAGCCTCATGGAAGACCTGCTCTCAATATGCACCAAGTTACATTTGTATTTCTAAACAAGAATAATTATATTTAAAAGTTGGAAAGTGTAAGAGCAATTAAAAGCAGCCTGTCAAGCTTATTTTGCCTGTTGGTTAACTAAATAAGAAAATTTAACTATTTAGGCTACATAGTAGGTTCGTAATTTTAAACTTATGCTAATCTTATCTTACTTTTTCTGACAAATGAACTAAGATTATAAAAGTTAATGTTAAATTTTAGCTATTCAACTAAAAGAAAGTTTATATTATCTACTGTTTGTATATCCGATATCATAGGCGTCCAAGGGGGGGGGGGGTAATGGGGCGAGACTCCCCCCCAAAATTTTTTTTTTTCATTTTACCCCCCCCCCCTAAAAAAAATTTACCCCCCCTCCAAAAAAAAAAGCTTGGACGCCCCTGTCCGATATTAATGTATTCTGATGGATGTATGAATAAAAAATACAAATTCTAAATTTTGATCATATTTATTACACGTGACCTACCGTAAAAATTCTCAAGCCCTCAGCAAGGGCGCCCACTTCATTTTCCAATGAAAAAATGATGGAAATGGAGGCCCCGGCGGCCATTGATTTCTTCTTCTCCTGTTCCTCCTAAATTTTCTAGAGTGAATGGATATAGAAAACTTGAATAGTGTTAGATTCTCACATAAACTGATAAGATCTGAATTATAATAAACGAAATAAACACTTCTATAGCTTAAGATTATTGGTTTGAACACTATAAGTCTCGAACCAACCAAAAAAAAAAAAAATAAAGTATTCAAATTTTTAAAGTAAAGGAATAAGAAAACGTGGTTATGAAACTTTAAGTAACAGTGTAATTTACACTCCAATGTACCCTCCCTTCTAAAATCCAAGCACTAGGGACATGTCAGCTGTATGGCTTTAAAAATGTAGGACTTTTATTCAATCTTTATAAAGTCAAACAAACCATTAATTTTCAAACTTTTGCATCAATTTTATGATTTTGAATTGCATCTATTATAGACAGATTTTTATAAATACATCTCATACAATTTTGGTAAAATAAGATAAAAAGTACTTTAAATTAAAGGTGTGTCGAAAATGAAACCAGATATACTAATGTGTATATACTTTTCAGTAAATAAGATTTAATAAGAAAGGACAATTTAATTATGCCAATGCACAGATGAACATTTATGTACATGCTATTTGTTGAAATATTATTTCATGGAGCATACACCAGATCATTATGTACTCAAATAAAGTGATCTTGTAGCTGGCTAAAATTAAATTCCCTTCATCCACTCCAACTTTACCATCCCCTCCCCTCCTACTCGATAAACGAACTAACCAATAAGTGATGTCCATGTTAGCAACCTTGAACCTAATTTGACAATTTTCCCCTTATCATAATATCCAGGCATATTCTATATTTATTGTTAAAATTCAACTGTGAAATGGTTTACATTAAAAGAAAACTTTTTTGAGAAGATTAAGATTTTAAATATTTATTTCAAAGCATCTATAAGCTTATTTTAGTTTTGCACATCTTCTTAATATCAAATATTTACCTATGAAAGTTTGGCTATTTTGCAAGAACGTTCAATCATTCATAGTCCATGTGTGAAGAAAAAGAAAATTTTGTAACTTAGAGCAGTCTAATTTAGATTTCAAGATAATTCAAGTAGTATGCATTCATTTCCTCAAATTATAGCATCTGCAAACTGTTTTATACAAAAAAGACACAATAATAAATATTTTATTAAGGAATCTAATGGGATAAGACAATAGCCTATAAATTGATGTAAATTCTCAATGTTGTTGGACAAAATTAACCCTTCTGTAGATTACAATCTATGGTTGAAAAGTTTTGAACTGTCAACTTAATAAACCAAACAATTAAAATTCACGGACCCCAAAGTTGTTAAGCTAACGAATAAGAAGCCGTTAATATAAAATTTTGAGGACTAGTGTAATAAACAGCCCATTGTCCTTTCTCTCTTTGTTTTTTTTGGCGTTTTTTAAGAGGGGAATATTTAAGCAAAGGTACTGGACATTGTTTGCTGTTGTAATGATTTGAACTTCTGAAGATTTGATACGACAGTGAAGTCACACTTATTCAAGTATATATGTAAGGACTCAGGAACTATAGGGATATCTTTTCGTCTCTTTGTTGCTCCGGTCATTTGATTTAAGGAAATTGGATATGTTTATCCCAGTTCATTGGCGGATTTCAAAAATTATCAAATTTAATTGCTGAAAATGTAATAAGTAATTTCACAAATACTTAATCATAAATGCCAAGAATTAAAAATTTAATAAATTATGACAAATAAACAACAAACTCTCTTTTTTTTTTACTGTGTATGACTCTTTGTAGCGTGTTATTGGTTATTGTACTTTCTTGTCATTATTTCTCCCAAAGCCGTGGTAATTGTGTTTATTGCTCTGGTATGTTTATACTGGTTTTCCAACCAAAACAAGAGGTGGGCTTTCACTTCCCGCATACCCGCAATTGTGACGTAATACGTAGAGCATCTGCTCGTTGACGGGAGAAAGTGATAGGTTCGAATCTCGGCCAAACACTGTGTCACAACTAAAACCGTTAAAAAGGTTTCTTACTGCTCATATGTCAATAGGGCGACTTAAATAGTTAGAGAAGGGGGAATGCCTTGGCCCAAATCAGATGCAACTCATTAACATGCACAGTTAACCTCGAGACAAAGGTTGTAGAATCAAGCAGTTGGTTGTAGGCAAGATTCGGTTCAGAGATACATCAAATCAATATCTTGCAGTGAATCCCATCCTTTATAGGCTACCAGAGGCTGACTATCACGTATTATCAAAGTATCTAAACTGAATAATATACCATTGTGACAGCACAACTGAAATCTTTCCCCAATGTTGAATCTCCTTATTTCATTTTGTCTCTGTTATTAATTTTAAACAGCTTGCAGCAGATGTAATATTAGCAGAAGTGATGACACACCAAACAAGAATATCTTTAAAGTCGCCATGGGCATCAAATTCAAGATTTCAATATTTGCCTCAATTTCAAATACGGAATAACAATTATATACCCTTTTCAAGTTTGCATTTGAAATTCAAAGCTAAATTTTTTTTTGAAAAAATGTAGGAAAGCTTATATAAAGGTTTACATTTGAATCATTTTTGACATATAAATTAGCAACTGAGTTTTAATTTTGAAATAGATATATAGATAAGAAAATTGCAAAGAATAAATCTTTTTTAGTTTTTTCATTTTAAGATGGCTTCAGCCTGTAGGTCCATAGAGGCTAGGGACGAAGCCGATTAATCACTAAAAGCTTACAATTCCTACCGGAAGGATATTATACCTTTTTATGTTAAATTACTGACCAACATTGAATAATGGGGTTTAATTTATGCAAGAAAAAATGTGTATCTGTATATTTTGAAATATCCTTGACTACAAATTAGTTGGCCCAAAGGGTTTACACTTCCAAATACAGGGGTAGGACAATGGATTATAAATTGATCGGCGGTTTCCTTAAAAGTACCGATTCGAGCACAAAATCCCACATAATTATTTAGGAATACATTGAAAATAGGGCGGGGGTATTTATTGGTTTATTATCTAAGTCAGGTAAGGTTTTGTAAATTAGGCTCTGGTTTAGGCATATAAGAACTACTATACTCACCCCCATCTCTTATTTTCAATATTTTCCAAATATATAAAGGGGGGGGGGGGGGGTAATGTGTTCGAAAGCCAATTTTAGGGAGCCACCAAATAATCTTTTAAGAAATTCTACTGATGATGGTTGCCAATAATTATTGGAGAAAAAAATTATGATTTGATAAATCAAGTTCAATTATCGTTGACAAACCCCAAACTGTCCCAGTTTTGAGCAAGACGATTCCAGGTACGTCATATACGTTTCGGAAAAGAAAAAGGGAAGGGGGAAAGAAAATCTCTTCAAAAGAGATGGGAGAAAAGGGAAGACATTGTCTTCCCCCCTTCCCTTTTTATATGACGTCACAGTAATCGTCTTGCTCAAAACTGGGACAGTTTGGGGTTTGGGGTTTGTCTTATCGTTTCCCTCCCTTTGTTCTATCTCATTTCTTCTATTTAATTGCTCTAAGATAATTAAAGTAAGTTTCATCGCATTTCCCTCCCTAAGTTGTTCAATATTTGTTGCATAATTGCTCCAAGAAAAAAAAAAAACAGAATTTCCATTATCCCCTCCTCCCCGAGTTCTATCATATATGATACAAAATTACACCAAGAAACTTTTTATTGTCCTTTCCCTCCATGATATATATCGTATGTGATGCAAAATTACTGTTAATTACATTGCCCTTTCCCTCTATATATGGATTATAGTATATGTGATGCAAAATTACTCCGAGACAATTAATGTAAATTTCATTGTCCCTTCATTCTCTGCAGTTTATTTTTGGATGCAAAATTGCTCCGAAAAATTTAATTTATATTACATTGTCTTTTTCCTCCCTTGCTCCAAGAAAATTGCTATTGGCTTCTTAATTTTGTATTATTTTTCTTTAATCAAATGTCAATCAGCACAAAATAAGTTCAAATAATTTGGACTTGGACAAAGACCAAATTGTGTCAAAAACGATCCATGTGACGTCATAAAAATGAGGGAGATAAAAGGAGAAGTGAGAAAGAAAACCCCTCATTATTCCTCATTTTTATGACGTCACATTGATCATTTTTGACACAATTTGGTCTTTGTCTGGACTTGAACTAATTTTCTTTTTACTTTTAAATGAATATGACAATAAATCGTTAAATATGATTTTATACATAAAGGAGAAAGTTTTTCATGACAAATTAAAAAATATTTTAACAGGCTTCCATTATTTTTACTAGAAAAATATTGAGAATGTCGTCGTAATAAGATCTCTTAATAAAAAATTTGAACATTACTTATAAAATCAATTCTACACTTACTGTAAGAGTATATATGCTAGTCTATACAGTAAGATATTCCGGAAGTTTTCCGGAATTTTAATGTTAGGGGGAGATTTGAAATCTGCATCAAAATTATAAGGATTTTTTATAAAATTCGTTTTTTTGTATAATTCTTTATCTAAAAGCGGAAATGCATTTTAAGTTAATTAATTTTCACCAATAGGATAGGTGGATTTTAAACTACCTGCGCTCTAATTGGTTGAATGATGAACGCCATCCAATCAGAGCGCAGATTTTTTAAATCCACCAATCACAGATGCCAAAATCAATTAACTTAAATTGCATTTCCGCTTTTAGATAAAGAATTATAGAAAAAACTAATTTTATAAAAAATCCTCAAAACTTTGATGCAGATTTCAAATCTCCCCCTAACTTTAAAATTCCGGAAAACTTACATATCTTACTATACAGGTATGTGTTAGCATATGGAACAAAATGATTGACGCTGGACATGCCTTAGTTGTAGAATAGCTGTTTTTTATCAGAATAAGCTGGAAAAGTAAAACGTACCTTTTCGGAAATATGATTTGCCATTGTAATATAAAATAATCTGTTATAATTTATCTGAAATTAAATAAATGAGAACTTCATAGTTATTAGTGGAGCGAAGCTTCTTTATGATTCCAAATGCCTGTCTGTATGTCAGCTAAGTTTATTGACAAACGAGACTTTCTCGGCTGCTAGGTAGACGACTGAATTTTTTGTACCAAGCATGTTTCCAGCATACATTCACCCTTTTATATTTATGATATCTCCTAACTTATTGATATTGTTATATTTAATGTCGTAATTCAAATAAAAATAGTACAAACAATGGCAGACTAGCTGATAGTGGCTACCTTAAAGAAAAACTAACGGCTGGGCCTCTAGCATTTAGGGGCTTTGTATCAAAGGTAAAAAAGCAGATAAATAATCTCTAAAATTATCACAGTACCTATAAAAAGTTTTCCTAAAATGGAATAATAAGTCGGTTAAACAAACACAAAAAGGAAATAAAAACCAGAAATCCCCTTTCTTATTTGAAATTGGTTGAAAATAAGGTAGTTGCGATGCAACACAAAACTTATGCACAAATTTTTACTTTGAACCTTCTTATTGGAAATGTCAGTACCAACTAAAATTATTATATATAGCAAGAACAAGATAGGTTACTTATAATTATGGAAAGTTTAAAATTTGGACCAAATCTGATGAAATATTTCATGGAATTTATTTAGCGCGCTGCGCATAATTCGTTTTAAAAACCTTGTGGGCATACTTTTAAAAGTAAGTAGTAAATTTGGATTTTACATTATTTTTAAAATCGAAGCGAAGCTTTCTATCGTTCAGTCCGTCCGTCAGTCAGTCAGTCAGTCCGTCCGTAACGGTTGTCTCTTTTCGTTAATTTAGGCATGTTAGAATTGTCCTATCGATTTCATACCTTGCATGTTTTTTTAACAGCGAATTTTTATGTGAAACATTTATCCGATTGATCTGATTTTTGTTGTACTGATTCCTAGGACAACAAAGTACAATGCTATAAGCGGAGCATCTCTATAATCAAGTCCTAAACATGTAAGTATGTCCTTCAACATTATCCTGTATTTCAACAAATTTACTAAAAATTGTGTTACAAATTTTATACATCTATATTCTGATTATTCAGTTTTGACACTTTACAAGTGTTAATCTTCGAATGACCTGCCGTTTCAGAGCGTCGCTTTTATGGATGTTGTCATCCTTGTTATTTTCTGCTTTATGACAGCAAAAAAGGAAATTGGTCTTATCATTTAAAGAGCTTAGTCTACCACAGCCACCGACCCCTTCTCCCATTTGAGATCAGGAACGTGTTTTTTTTTGTTTTTGTATTATATCTTAGACTAGGTTAAGTTAGGATGTATTGGGCACAGGATACCCCCGCATGGGTAAGGCATTATGAAAAAAAGTTTTCTACATTTTTAAAAAGTAAATAACGTTGTAACCCAAAATGAGTAACTACTGCAGCTATATCAAGATGAGTAAAGGGAATGCATTAGCCCATAATTGACGCTACATATTACACGACACAAACACTTAGCTTCCTGTCAAAAGACGTGCAATTAGAGGGTTGGTTATCTACAATAGAAAGGATATTTGTGCATTTAAATTGACTAACCGAGTTGCTCATTTTTTTACAACTATCTATCTAAGTGGGTACATGGCACTTTTACAACTAACAAAGATACAGTTATTATTTGTAATTTTGTTACAAAAACTGTCAACTGTGAATTTGACAACCTAATTGAATTGTATACAAACAAGAATGACAACATCAATAAAAGCGAAGCACTAAAACGGTAGGACAAACGGACATTAACACTTGTATAGTGTCACAACTGAATAATCAGAATATAAATGTATAAGAGTCGACACAAAATTTGTTGAAAAACTGTTTGATACAGAATAAAGTTTATGGACATACTTAAATTTTTAGGACTTGATTATAGAGTTGCTTCGCTTATAATATTGTACTTTGTTGTCCCAGGAATCAATATATCAAAAATCAGATCAATCGGATTATTAGATCACATAAAAATTTGATGTTAACAAAATAAAAAACAACATGTTTAAAATGGACGTACAGTCATTTTTGTAATGATTATAGAGTTTCTACGCTTTCTAAATCGTACCTAACTACTACAGGAATCACCATGCAAAGTTTGAAATCGATAGGACAATTCTAACATGCCTAAATTACCGCAAAAAGCTATCCGTTACGGACGGACCTACCCTAATTATAGAAAAGCTTCGCTTTTAAAAATGACAATATATCAATGTAGTAAAGGTATAATTTTAAATGAATATATTTAAAAGCGATTGTCATATATAAGTGTATCTATGATATTGACAAATACACAGTGACTTTGAGTTTTGCTAGTTGTTAAAAAGACAACACCTTTAGCGAATTTTATTAAAACTAGCGGCTACGCCCCCTAGAAGCCACTAGGGGCACTTAATTTAGGAGTGGTAAAATTCGACCTCATCCCATTTTAAATTTGAGTTTCAAAAAGGTAAAACAAAATTTAGGTGAGAGGGGGTGAACCCCACCCCTCCCAAAAATAGTTTAAAACCTTCCCAGGACCTATAAGAAGCTTCACTGTAAAGGAGAACAATACAGGTTTAGCGGTTAGCGAGATCCTTCGGTACAGACACACAGATACACAAACATCCTATTACTGTAGTATAAGGATTGTCTATATGATTAACAACCAAAAGACAACAGACAACTACTGACGGAAACTGGAGTTTAGAAGAACGTAGCAAGGAGATCTTATTAACACCAAAACAACATGTTTATTCAATACAACTAGAAAAAAATTCTTTACATCAAAACTAAGCAAAAAAATATATTTATAATTTAAATTTAAAGATGTTTGTCTTCGGCAAAAATCTTTTGAAATGTTATTTTTTTTTGCAAAAGAACATATTTTTGTAAAAGGACTTTAAAAATATTATACATTAACGTTTTGCCATATTAAACATCATACTACCATTATAACCATTTTGCTTCTGAATTAAAACAGCACAAAAATTGCTACCAACCAAATGCAAAAACACTTTTATTTTAGCTTCTTTACAAATATGACTATTTTTATCCTTTTTGTATGAACCCTAATTCATAAACACACGCTTAACCTGATTTGGGGAATTTAATTTTAGCGGTGGTCAACTAAAACTTCTTATTTTAAATATCAAGAACGATTTTGTCCGTTACTGGCAAAGTTTAGAATTAAAAGACAAACTCAATGTCATGATAATATTTTTATGTTAAAAGTGTCTAATTTCTTTTCTGAACATATTTACTTTACTTATTTTGTAACTTATAAACTAAGCAACACACTTTCTTACAGGTCTTACAAGGTATTATTTTTTTTAAAAAGAAAAGGATGACCAACATCTATAAAAGCGAAGCTCTGAAACGGTAGGACAAACGAATATTAATACTTGTAGTGTGTCAGAACTCAAAAATCAGAACATAAATGTATAAATGTCGAATCAAAATTTTAATTATATTTGTTGAAAAACTGCAGAAATACAGGATAATGTTTAAGGACATACTTATGTTTTTAGGACTCGATTATAGAGATGCTTTGCTTATAACATTGTACTTTGTTGTCGTAGGAATCAGTATTCAAAAAATCAAAACAATCGGATGATCTTATCACATACAAATTTGTTGTCAAAAAAGTTAAAAATCAATATGTTTAAAATGGACATACGGACATTCTGGTAACGATTATAGAGTTGCTACGCTTTCTAAATTATACCTAACAACTACAAGAATCACCATGCAAAGTTTGAAATCAATAGGAAAATTCTAACATGCCTAAATTAACGAAAAAAGTTATCCGCTACAGACGTATGGACGGACGGACCGACCCTAATGATAGAAAAGCTTCGCTTTTCAATAGAAAACGATGTCAAATCAGACATTTCTTAGCCAATGGATACAATATCAGATATTGGCTATACACAGATTTTATACTAGTGGTTATAGCCACAACAGCAACCAAATTTTAATGCAGCCACTCGTTTATTCAACCTCCCAATAAGCCTCAGAAATCCGCATACAACCTTAGATACGCGGCTTTTTTAGAAACTGAATCAGCAACTGAACTCTACCATCTATCATAAATAAGCTGAAGTTCTAGCCATAACGAACCGCGTAGATTCCAGATAGCTGAGTGGCTTTTTTAACTCGCGAATAAATTTTACTTCCCATACTTTTTATTGTTGTTTTTAAGGATCTTGGACAAAATAGCCATGGACAAAACAGCCTTGAACAAAATAGCCTCGGAACAAAATAGCCTCAGAACTTACTTAAGAAGCTTACTTAAGAAAATAGCCTCAACTGTTTATATAATAGGTGGTTTAGAATTTCGTGGACTTTTCAAAAAAAATAAAGTAGTTGGTACATTTTTACAATTTTTGGGGAAGGTTAGGTTAGGTTATATGGCTGGGGGGGGCCGAGTGCCCACGGTTAGTCATACCAGGGGGCCGAGCGCTGTGACCTTGTTGATTATTATCAGTTGAGGCTATTTTCCTTAAAGGGACTGTGAACGTAAATTTTTCTCATCTTAATATCAAATCTTAACATTATCTCATTCATAATATCTCACAGATAGAGCAAAACGCGCTTTTGTATGCTTAAAAAACGGCTTTTTCCGACGATTTTTATAAGGTACAGGGAAAAGAAGAAATTTTCTGCATTATTTAAAATGTGCCTTAAATTGCTTTTTTCTCCCAATATAGCTAAAATTAAACTTTTTCACATAGTTCTTGATTTTTCCTCACGGTTAAGCTGACTTTTAACATAATCCTTGCTTTAAACCAATGTATAGTTACTTAGAAATTGATAAAATAAGCAATATTTTTTATTGAAAACCAAATACAATAACAAAGCTAGAAACAGGTTTTTTATTAGTATCTAATTAACTTTAGATGGCCTATCTCTCGCCCACCTTTAATTACAAATTTGTAAATAATAAAGACGCAATATTTCTTTATAAACAGTCTGATAAAAGTGTAAACTAATTTTCCAAAGTGGGTTATTTATTGTCCAACACAATAAAAAAGGATATTATTATCTAAATAACCTATGAGATTCAACCCTTTGTAGACAGTGAGGTATTTTTTTTGTCAATATTACTAATTTAAAATAGGTCTTTATTACCTAATTACTACATTATAAAAAAAACTAATTGGCAATTTTATATCATAAAATAAATCCTTAACAGTAAGTAAATTGTTTCAACTATATATGACAAGTTAAATATCCCTACAACCATTATAAGAAACAAAAACGTTCAGATTTTCCCTGTTTTTTCCTTTTTCCCTCCCAAAATACCATAAAACCAAGGCATTATTCCTGGATATTTTTGTTAATAGGACGTTTTTGGTTGATCAGTGTAGTGAAATGTGCTTAGAAAATGTTAAGATTTGATAATTATATGAGAAATTTTTACGTTCACACTCCCTTTAAGAGGCTATTTTGTCCTGAGACTATTTTGTCCCGAGGCTATTTTTCCTAAGGCTGTTTTACCCAGGCTATGCTATTTTGTCCAAGATCCGTCTTTAATGATGATTACTGCATATCTGTAAGGAAAATCTATTTCTTTTTATTAACCCATTAGTGCCAAACCGGGTTTTAAAACCCGGTTCCAGAAAATGTAAAAAAAACCGGTTTTCGGCTTCATAATTGCATCATTCTCAGTATGAATCCCCCCTCTACTACCCTGGCTTTCATTTCCCCCTGGAGCAGGTAGTTTTGCTTACTTCCGTTTGCCGGTATAGATCAACAAAGTTTGAAAATAATGAAAATTCAAAATACCCCATCTAACTTTTTTGTTTTTATAGTAAAGTCTTTTTTCTGATTTTTTTCTAAAGTTTATTGACAAGTACATCTATTTGTGAATTCGTTTTATTTAAATTATTATTTTTTATATGATTTTTTTATCGTTTTTTTACGCCCTATATAAGCCCGGTTCGGCATTTCCATTTGGAGTCTGAAATTTTTTTTACCCGGTTTCACTAATAGATCTTTTTTGACAACAACAACAAAACAGGGTTTTTTTACCCGAAATCGCCGGCTAAACACTAAATTTGAAATAAATCGCTTCGTATTATACTTGTAGCTCTGTAGATTACATGAGGTTGTGTAGTTTTCAATTACGGATCGTATCAAAGTTCTAAAAAGTGTTCATCTCACTTTTGGCGTTCAAAAATTACATTTTTCGATTTTTGGTCAAAATAACCGGGTTTTTACAGGAAAACCGGGTTTTTACAGGAAAACCGGGTTTTTACAGGAAAACCGGGTTTTAACGCCGGGGGAAAGCACCAAAAACGGGTAATAATGCCTGGTTGGTATTTATGGCCGAGCTGAACCGGGTTTTTTTGCAACTTTCCTGTGCACGCCACTAGAGCAAAACAAAAAAATACGAATTCCGTTTTGACCATTATAAAGCTTCCCTGAAACTTTCAGCTCGATCGGCCCATAAAAGTGGCGCTCGGCACTAATGGGTTAAACAATCTTTTGATAATCTTATTATAAAAAAGGAAATTTAATTCCGAAGAAAGTATCATCCTTATACTAAAGTAACAGGATGTTTGTCTGTTTGTATGTTTGTTTGTCTGTGTGTCTCGAAAGATCTCACTAACCGCTGAACCGATCGGGTTCTCCTTAACAGGGTAGCTTCTCATAAGTCCCGGGAAGGTTTATAACTATTTTCTTGGGGGATGGGACACCCCCAACCCCCCCAAAAAATGAAAAATACCCCCCCCCCAAAAAAAAAAAATATTCCAACCCCCAAAATATTTTTTTTTACTTTTTCTTTTGAAATCTAAAATAAGAAATTGGGTTATCATATTCGACTCCCCCCTC
The DNA here is from genome assembly GCF_053477335.1 of Acartia tonsa. Lineage (NCBI taxonomy): Eukaryota > Metazoa > Arthropoda > Copepoda > Calanoida > Acartiidae > Acartia > Acartia tonsa. The sequence continues at coordinate 50,631,031 of NC_137264.1, forward strand.
CTCAAGTGCCCCTAAAGGCCTCTAGGGGCGTAGCCGCTAGTACTAATATATAATAATTAAAAAATATGTTTCATTATCTTTTAAATATAATCGCATTAATTTTTATTTTTGGAGAAAAAAAATATTAGAAAATATGAAAAATAGAATATTTCTATTCTAGATTATATTTTTTTTTAAATGTTATTAATTTCTTAAAACTTTATAATACGATTTTTATGATTATTTCAAATCACTTGAGAAGTTTTGTGATTATTGATTTCTTACGTTAGTTCAATTTAAGCTTTTTTAAGATTAATTTCACAATTTAAGAAAACTAAACCTAAACTAATGTTAATTCAAATAAATGACTATATGTTTTGGCATACAAATTAAGTTTTTTAACCGCACAATATCTTTATGCCTCAAAACTTTGGGTACTTTAACATAAAAACTTTGGGTACTTTAACGTAAATTTGATTTGTTATTAATCAGGGAAAAGGGAGTTTGATTCTGACAAACAATTTTAAGTGAAAAGTTCACCTCAACCTCCTTCCCTTTTTTCTCCCCTTCTTCCTTTTCAGTTACATCAAAAACAAGTTTTGCTCCAACTTTACTCCAACAAAATATTTAATTTTTTGGCAATTTCAAATGGAATTAATTGGCTGAATAGCAGTATCTGGTTATTAATAACTAGTTGTCTTCAAAAGTTTCAACCAATATTTTTTTATTTAATGAAAGGGCAATTTTGTTTATCATCAATGGGGATGAATACCAATTCATCTTCCTTTGTCTTATCTCTTAATTAATTAACTTAAAATGCATTTCCGCTTTTAGATAAATAATTATACAAAAAACGAATTTTATGAAAAATCCTTAAAATTTGATGCAGATTTCAAATCTCCCCCTAACATTAAAATTCCAGAAAACTTATATATCTTAATGTATATAGTTCCACCAGATTAAAACAGTTCTAAACCATGGTAAAAATTCATGTTATAGTTTGTAATGGCCTTTAAAGTAAACAATGAACAGGGTGTGTCTAAACAATGTCTATTAAAAGAAATAAAATTTTTTATTAATTTTTTTAGGGGGAGTAATTACTAGGGTGGGCCCATTTCACCCTTTTTTTAGATTTTACTGTTATCATAAGTTGTGGAAGTCATATATATGTATGATAAGCCCCATTCAAGTTTCAAAAGTGACTTGGCTCTTATGGCTGCCGGCGCGCGGGGGGTATAAATAGTACCCACCCCCTTATAAAACCTAAATTTTAAATTCCTTCAAACACAGGCATGGTGCATTGAAATGCTGATTACGAATCTGAAAACCGTTTTGAAAAATATTGTTCCTAGTTCATATAAGATCTCATTAAGTACCTAAAAACAGCTGACTTAGTCAAAATTGTTCATTTTAGTAGGTTATTTGAAAATCATTTCAGACTGAATCAATATTTTTCAAAACAATTTTCAGATCTGTAATCAGCATTTCAATGCGGTCATTTTGATATGCAACATGCCTGTGTTTGAAGGAATTTCAATTTTTGGTTTTATAAGGGGGCGGGCACATTTTATACCCCCCGCGCGCCCGTTGTTTTTGGGTTAAAAAACCTCTTTCAAGTTTTACAGGGTTTTATATTAGCCCAGTAACCCTTGCAATTGTCTACTAATGTGAAATTCCAAAATCGACCCACCCTAGTAATTACCCCTCCCAACAAATTCAGGGGAGGGGGGATAATTACCCCCTCCAAGCAAATTTTACCCCCTGGGTTAAAAGTTTTTTTATTTTGGGGGGGGGGAGATTTTTGTGAGCTTTGCACGTCATTTTTCCCCCCTCCTCACCCCCCCCCCCCAAATAAAAATGCTTGGATGCCCTTGACATTCATAATATAAGATGAACTGAAAATAGTTGCCGAATGTGTACGCAGTTTCCTGAGTGTTTCCTCATCCTAGCTCAATATTTACTACTAGCTAAAAAAGCTTCAAACTTCAAAAAAAAAATCAAAATTGTAAAAATTCAAATTTATAATGTATAAATCGTTTATACATTCAAATTTTGATTTTTTTAAGGGAAGTTTGAAGATTTGTAGCTAGTAGTAAATATTGAGCTAGGATGAGGAAACACCCAGGAAACTGCGTACACATTCGGCAACTATTTTCAGTCGACCTAATATAATTTTGTACCCACCAAAGCATATTTAATTCTTGTTCTATTATTTTATTGACTCAGCCACCATCAGACAAAAAATAATACAAAATAGAAAAATCATTGGTGGGGATTTATTTCACATTTATCCATCTGATATTGTATTTTACTTTTTTTTATATTGGAAAATATTTCTACCTAGAACGGTAGAAACATAGAAATGTCATATTTTTTTGTCTGTACAATCCGGAATCGCTGCCGCCAATAAAAAATAGCCAATCTTGACGGACAAAGATTGCGTTTATAATTAATCCTATAGATGTAGTATCAGGGTTTTCAAATATACTTTTAATTTATTTAGTAAATTTAGCATAAGAAAGGTAACACGTTGGTTTGGTAACGTAATAGGGGTGTCTTGGGTACAAGTGTAGACACTCAGCTTCATACTAGAGACGTTAAAAGGATACCTACTGATGCACGTAACATCAAAATTAAGATTAGGAATTTCTTGGTCTTTAAACCGGCACAACTCATTACCATTTACGTTAAGACTCCCAGGCAGAGGACGTTCAACGGGTTGGTTGCCTTTTTTGTGCGTTATATTACACTAGCGTCTGCGCCCCTAGCATCTAGGGGCTCTATATTCGAAGTGACATGGAATAACAGAAAAATAGACTAAAACCATACCCCGACTTTTCATAAAAATTTTAATTTATAACAAATGAAATAGCCTAAAAATCATTCTGACTTATAAAAAGCTTCACTTTAAATGGGGACCACATTGGTCCCCTCAGTTTTTTTTTGTTTTTTGACCTAACATTAGGTGTCATGAAGAGCAGCCCATCTCTGAGAAAATCTTTTAAAGACATTAATTTAGTAGGCTATTCACTGCAAATTTTAAAAGAAAAAAAGTTGACCCTTAAAATTCCACCTTGAAGTGATACTTTTCTAATAGTTTATAGTCCACTAAGTCGTAAGCAGTAAAAATTAAAATCCATTAAGTCCCTTCTAACGAGATATTGGCAACTTTTTGCACACATTTTCGCAAACGGCAATTATTTCCTTTATTTGGAGTTTTGGTTAATAACATTTTCATAAAAGTTTTCAGTAATAATCATTTAAGATCCATTGTTGAGAAGAAATGACTGAAAAAGTGTGTTTCCATGCAAAATAAGCTTAAAATCTAATGATTTTAAAAATTAGCGATTTAATAGTAAAAAAAAATATTTTTAACTTTTTGATAGCCTGAATATGTTTAATTTAGTTTTTTTATATAATCTATTCTTTAAAAAGACAGGCATATTCTTTCAGATTTGAAAAAAATTAAAAAAAATAAAAATCGGAATTATTCAAAATTAATCTATAGCCTTTAAAAAATACTTTTGATATTTTTAACCTATATAATCAATAAAATCAATGGAAAATAAAATATTTTTATAAAACAAACTTTTGGAAAAGGTTTAAGATAACTTCATAAAAGTAGCATTTAAGTAGGATATTTTTCTTGTCTTTTAAAAAAATGCAAATTAAACATAGTTAACGACTATTTAATTAGCAAGAATGGTAATAAAATATTTCAATAACTGCTTAAACCTTTTTGTGGCCATGTTATTTACTTAAACAGAAATTCTATTTTGTCAGAATTTTAAAAATAATGAAGTATTTTCAAAAAAGCTTGCAAAATAAACGTAATTTTATCAAACTTCCTCAAGGTTTATAGAGGGATTTGTTGTAAAATGTTAATTATCAAAATAAAATCTTCAATTTACAACGTTTAAAACACCTAAAAGTAAATTCTAAGCAAAATTAGATTTATTTCCTAGATTTAGAGTAGCTGCGCTACTTAAAAAAACATCTAGTATTAAAACCAATCAGCTGATCAAATTGCTATAGACATCATTTGTTGGGTTGTTATTAACTGAAACATTTATTTTCTTTTTAATTCTAAAACGATGCTTGCCATGCTAAAAACGCTACGCCCCCAGCAATCATTATGGGCACTAGAATTTAATCCCCTCTATTTTTTAATTTAAGTTTTACAAAAAAAAAAACAAGGACCACATCTGTTCAGCGGATAACGAGTTCCTTTGCTAGAGACAGATATACATACATCCCGTTATTTCCATAAAAGGACTAGCGGCTACGTACCCTTAAATCCTCTAGGGACACTTGGGGATAGGAAGGGGAGGGAGGGGGGGGGGGTGGAGAGTCGCAACTACACTTTTAGAGGGTTATTTTTTGTTAGGAGCAATTTTTATATTGTGGAAATACCCTTTCCCAAAATAGTTATAAACATAAATTTGTATATCTACTTATGTGGAAATCTATAGAGAACAAGGTCATATACATTTTTTAATGATTCATTGAGAAATAAGAGCTGCAGATCCTAAAAGATACTTTTTCGAGGGTCATACTGTAGTTTTAAAAATATCAAGACTTGAAAAACGTATTCTTGTGATATATGCAATTTATAAATAGAAAATTATATATGTTTGATGGTATATTTGTAACTTTTGCTTGAAATAATTTGCTATGCAAAAATTGTTAGGAGTTTATATGCCTTTTTGGATTTAAATCAAGAGTAATGATGTTAATATTAAGGACATACAAGCCCTTTTTAAAAAATGTCTTTACCTTATAATTCAAAATTACTTAAAATTTAAGATTTATTAGCCTTTCTAGTTAAAAAAAAATAAAAACATTTTACTTTTAAAAGTTATTCAAGTCATTTCATTTTTTTTTTAAACTAAACAAAAATTGCAAAATAACTAAAGTGTAATGAATACTTTTCATGGAAATAATCTTTATATACACATTATATAATTTTGATATGTTTTTGGTGTGAATTTTTGTAATATCTATGTACCAGTTGAACATTATTAGCCTCTTTTTTTAACTTCTCTTCTATATTCTACAATGAATGTTGATAGCAAAGCTACTGTATAAATTTGATTGTCCCTTCTTCCTTTAGGGGAAATGTAAACAAATGGGCAACTATTTTAGGTAGCTTTTTATAAAATAGAATTTTAAAAAAATATCTCTAATTCAATTGGTGTTTAATACAATGCACAATTAGAAATTATAATGTATATATTAAACTTTTCAAAATTGTTTAACTTGTTTATCTACCATGATTTTGTGCATAAATGTTAGCTTTATGAAAAACCAATTACTATTTATTGCAGTATTTACGAGAATGGCTATTTTCCTTTCCATTCAGTGTATAAAAGATAAAAATACTATATTACCTTCCAAGTTTCTGTTAAATCTTTTTTTTCACGCTTTAAACATCAGATAAACAAATACTCAAACTCATTTATTGTCTTAAAAATATTAGTTAATTTTTAATAATTATTTTCATACTAGAAGTACATTAAATAATGCTTTTCATGGGCGTTGAACGATTCCCCTCCCCCCCCCCCCCCCCCCTAGTTTTTTCTTTCTCATTTTCTGTGTGAGAAAGATAGAGGGCTAAAACTGAATGACAAATAACTAAGAATTTAAATTTTTTAAAGCCTCCTGTGACCGCAATTTTTGAATTAGATACTTCAAATTTTAAACTTAAGCTTTTCTTATATGTTCACATAACATATTTAAATTTCACAAAAATCCACCGCCGTTTTCCAGCCGACCGCCGACTGCGGCAGTTGCCAAATACAGCTGTGGCCGCTGATATATTTTTAGATTTCTAATATAAAATATTAATAATTGATAAAAATATTAACCCTTACAGATCGGGGGGGGGGGGGTCATATTGACCCCCCCCTCTAGTTTTTTCAATGTCATTTTTTTTGTAGGTCAGATGAAGAGCTGTGACTTCATGAATTTTTAAGTTTAGTAATTATGCGTCGGCAAGAGTTGATTTTATTAGGATATCTGGTCTGTGTTGGTCGTGGTGTCCGGTCAAAGTCGGTTGGGTAGCACCAAAATTTAAAAAAATTCTAAATAAATCTTAATTTCTACATTATGACTTTTGTGTATAAGGTAGAAACCTAAAATTTTTTTGGTGAATACTGAGATATCAATGACCTTATGAGAAAAGTGGTGTTATGCCCGTTTGACCGCACCCTGACCGACTTTATGACCGATTTTTGTCCGGCTTTTACTACAGACATATATCATGAATATCGTGGCTTCTATTACAGCCAGAGACCTATAATTTTTTTTGGTAAATTCTTGAGCAACAATGAACAGATAAAAATATTAATTGGCGCCGCCAACCGCCGTTTTACCGCCATAACCGCCGAAAATGGCGGTTTCCGTTGTTTGCCGTTTTTCGGCGATGATCAGAAAAAGTAATTTTTTTGTTATGAAAAATAAAAGTTCGTCCTAAAATTTGGTCATCCTAGCTGCAAAACTGACCGCTCTACAGCTGTTTTAAAATTTAGCGGCTGGCCGCTAAAAAGCGGCTAAGGAGCGGCCTGGCCGCTATGACTAGAAAAAGTAATTTTCTCTAAAAATACACATGAACCACCAGAAAAATTTTTTATGTCTTTATCTGTAACAGAAGCCGAGATAGAGGGGGGGGTCAATATGACCCCCCCCCCCCCCCGATCTATTAAGGTGGGAATAGGGGCCTGATCTGTTAGGGTTAATAAAAAATAAAATAAAGGCAGCCGTTAGTAATGTTTAAGTAAAAAAGGACCTAAAAACAAAGGTTGTTAAATAAAAGGATGAAGAAAGCGAAAATTTACTTTGACTCACTTATAGTCGGAAATTTATTAACAAACAGGGGACATACACAGAAATTTTAAGACCTCTAGCTCTAATAGTGGCTCAGGTAATAGGGGAGGGGGCGTTGAACACCACCCCCTCACCCCCGACCGATAAAGATGCGGCAAGGGGCCCGACTGTTAAGGGTTAAGTAAATTATACAATTTGACATTTAGTCAAATTTCAAACAAAGATTTTTTCATTAATTCATTTATAAAAATCAATATTATAAATATGAACTCACAAAGAGACGTTGTATATTATCATAATACATTTAGTCTGCTATGTAAAACAAAACAAATTTTTTTCTTCTTTCATTGCAGGGATGATTCTAGTACAAAAAAAAACAAAAAAAAATAAATTATTTTTAATTTAATTTGATATTACCGTACAATATTTTTTTATATACATAATTTAAGAAATATATTCATAACATCTTCACCTGTCATAAAGACGACATATTAAATCAACATCCTGATAAGGATATTAAAGTTTATGTTAAAAATTTTCAAATTCATTTTATGCTTAAGAAGGAACGAGAAGGAATTGAATCTCAACATTAACTTGTTATTTTGGTTGTATATTTATCATATTTGTTTACAGTTTATTGGTAAAGTTTGGTAATACTTTATTTCGAGTCTATCATGCAGTGTATTTCTGTCATTTATCTATAATTGCCCAACTTTTAGTTGAGTATCAAATCAAGAAACTACAAATAATATTTTAGATAATAAAAATATTTAAGAAATTATCATATTAAATGAAAAGATATTTATGTGGAATACCATTGCATATGTATGCATTAACTCACTAAATAAAGTTGAAAGGATTATTTGCTAAAATTAATGTTCTAGTGTTTAAATAATTCAACCAATATTCTAAGCAAGCCTTGGCTTCTGTCCAAAAGTTGTAAAAGTAAGGCCGGCTGTCGAGCTCTGAAAATAAACCAAATAATATTATTAAAAAATACTAGTATGTTAAAGAATATTTTGTAAATATTTTTTACAAAATATATATTAGGATGGATTCTTAGTCTGTGTATGTTCTTCAGAATCTTGATAACGGCTAGATCAATTTGAACTTTAATATTTTTGTTCTTTGTCTTTGGTAGATGGCGCAGTCACTTGTACTTTTTAAAGAAGTTATTATAGTTCAGCATATAGGTAAATATTAGATGATAGTTGCTTTGCACTTAGTCTATAAAGAGAAGACTAAAACTGCCCCAAGACATCTGAAAGGCTTTTCTGAAAAGCAAAAACAATTTGTACAATCATTTCCGAGATCTTAAATCATTAGAGGGTGCGGTCTAAGCAACGCTTTATTGAGCTTACATTGTTTTAATGAATTCTATACAAAATAGCCTAAAACCTAACCAAAAACATTAGCACTAACAGTTTTAAGGAAACACCTAATGTCCTTCCTACTCTAGCTTATGATCTTATATATGAATGCAATTTATTCACATTTCTCTTCCCTTAGGAGGTGGCCTTACAAAACTACAAAAAGAAATGATGATAACAACCAAAAGTTGGCTGTTTAGTACACTAGTCCCCAAAGTTTTCATATTTGTTGGCTCAACAACTTTGTGGACTTTTATTGATTATGATTGGTTGGTTCATTTAGTTGAGTGTCCAAACGTTTCAACCACTTATTGTAATCTACAGAAGGGATAATTTTGTGTATCATCATTGGGGATGTACCTTAATTAAACGGGCCATTGTCTTATCCCTTGAGATTCCAGGAATTTTAGTGTTTAAAATTTTTTAACAATTAGAGTTATTAATAAATATACTTTTCTTAACCCAGGCTATTTGATATTGCTATTATAGATTTTATATAAAATACTATTAGTTTGTTGTTGCTACGCTTGTTGTGGACATACCTGTCTTTGTTTGGTTATGAAAACACTACTTTCTTGGATTTAGATGTTGATATTACAGAGATCGGTTTTTAATAAATGCCGCGTTTTTTCGACAATTTTTTAGACATTGATTGATTGAACGAAGACGATGGGAGAGTATACAACATAAGAATTTAAAATTTTAAAATTGTTATTTTAGCCATACAACTTAAATCCATTTTCGCTGCATATTTATCAATGCATCTTTTTAGATCTGTATTAGACATTATACAAATGGCCAAAATAATAATTTTAAAATTTTGAATACTTTAGTTGTATACTCTGCTAAAAACCTTATTCCATCTTGAAGATCAATGCCCCGTACGATTTTAACAGAGTATACAAAACTTGAAAATTCAAAATTTTAAATTATTATTTTTGCCATTTGTATAATGTCTAACACAGCTCTAAAAAGACGCATTAATAAATATGCAGCGAAAATGGATTTAAGTTGTATTAGATATTATACAAATGGCTAAAATAATAATTTTAAAATTTTGAATTCTTATGTTGTATACTCTCCCATCGTCTTCGTTCAATCAATCAATGTCTAAAAAATTGTCGAAAAAACGCGGCATTTATTAAAAACCGATCTCAGGTGTGTATTCAGTTCTGAGCATATACGATACTATTTCACTTTCCAGTGACCTTAAGGGATAAGACAGTGTACGGTAAAATGATCTATGCCAACTAAGAAGTTTTCCCTTATGTAGTTAAAAATCATTGGTCAAAAAGTTTTGAATCAACTAGTTTGTAGCCAACCAAACATATTCAATATATTTACCCAAAGTTTTTGAATGAATGAACAGGGTAAGGTGTAGTTTGCAGTCCAATGTTCCCCAGGGAAAAAGGGAGGGGACAATGGGCAATTAATTCAATTTAAGAGTTTTTTCTGAAAAGCAATGAAAACCAGATTTATCAAGAAAATTTGACCAACATTGTAAAGGGATCATGGTAATATAATTTGGACCAAAATAAGTTCTAAGAAAATAATCATTTATTTGAAAATTAAATAACCAATACATCACAATGTAGTTAACATTCTGTAATTAATCACTAAAAAAATCTTGTTAGAACCTCGTCAACCCTTCTCATATATTTTAAACTGCAACCTAAATTCAAGAGGTTCTTAGATTGTTTAATACATAAATATCACAGTAGAGTTTCTATACATGAAATGACTTTTTCTTGGGAAAAATATTTGTTAAAACCAGTCATCAATAACAAATTTTTCTGTCTTTTATATTCAAAACTAACTCAGCTAGTTAGTGGGGCATTGATGCGCTAGTACCCAAAGTCAGTCAGAACCTGCTGAATTCGTGCACATTCCCTTTAAGCCAGTACCCAAAGTCTGAGACTCTTAAAAATTGAATATTAGATCCATTGCCCCCTCCCTTACTCCCTGAAAGTTCCCTCCCTCTCTACAAAAAAAAATCTTCTTTTGCGGAATAGATTTTACATCAATATTGTACTATGTATGCATGATTTAACTAATATATAAAGCAAACACAAATATGATATAGAAAAGTGAAAATAAGCTTAGAATAATATTAGTTTTCAATGATATTTGGTATGTAACATTATGTTTTTTTTTATATATTTGGAAAATATGATATCCTATTATATAAAGTAGAAGCTTTTTTTGTCTGTCCCGAAGGTCTTGCTAACCTCTGAACCGATATTTTTCTCCTTTACAGTAAAGCTTCTTATAGGTTCTGAGAAGGTTTTAAACTATTTTTGGGGAGGGTGGAATTCACCCCCCTCCACCCAAAAAAAATTTTTTTTACTTTTTTGAAACTCAAATTTAAAATGGGATGAGGTCGACTTTTCCCCCTCCTACCTTAAGTGCCCCTAGAGGCTTCTAGGGGGCGTAGCCGCTAGATATATATATATATTAATAAAAAAGGAATGTCTCATTTAAAACAAATATATCAAGCAAAAAGTAATGTTAGATAATACCTTATTTTATAAGATAGAATTATTCGATTGACTGCAAACTTTAATGGTCTTTTTATGTCAGTAATACCGAATTATAAAAATAGGAGGAAATTTTTTTTCTTCTTATTCTTAACCCCTGTGGAGAGGGCCTGTCCCTGATGACTAAATAGGACCAAATATAAAAGGATATGCATCTAAATATGTAATAAAGTATATGAAATACTAAACATTAACCAGTTTTATGGTAAAATATGGTCAATATCCCATTTATAGCCAATGTGGCACCGAATTAACCTTTCCATTGGTCAAGGGAACCAACAAAAACAAAACCAACATCATAGCTTTAATATCAACTGAGAAAATGATGTTGTAAGTATTGGTGCAAAAAATGGGGAAGAATTTCAAATTGATTTGACGGGGCTGGTTTTTTTACGTCACAAGTGAAGGGAAAATCCCATCTCTTTTCTAAAGGTTTCTTTCCCCCTTCCCTTTTCTTTCCCTTCATTTGTGACGTAAAAAAATCAAATCAATTTGAAATTCGTCCCCATTTTTTGCACCAATACTTACAGCATCAATTTTATGCATTTATTGCTAAGCAGCCGAGTGCATCAAAGCAAGGCAGACTTACAGACAAAGCGATTTATTTTGTAGTTTCGTTACCAAAATAGGGGGGTGCTATGTGGTCCACAAGGCTATTCAAGGGATACTGGCAAACTATGTAATGGGTTTGGCCTGGTTATACAGTAAAATTGTTAATCCTGGCGGAAAATATATATTTTACTTGATGTAGCACTATAAATCATTGGGTACAAGGAATAACCAACAAGCAGAATAACTCAAAAATAATTTGGGGTTAATTGTGAAAGGGTTTTTTAATAAGGATGGCAACATCCATATAAGCGAAGCTTTAAAATCAGACTGATGGACAAAATATAATATTTATACAAAATTTGATTTGTAACTCGTAAAAAAAGTTTAGTAAATTTGTTGCAAAATAGCTAAAATACATGATGCTGGTTCAGGACATAATTATTTATGTAGGATTTGTCGTGTGAATCAGCTTCCAAAAGATATTAAAAAGAAAACTTTTAAGATTAAAACCAGTTTTGTTAGCTCCCTAACAAAATTGGTATCAATTTTATGATTTAATTTTTTTTTGCGTAGATTATTTTCTATAATAAAGTGCTATACATATATTTCATTATGGCTGAGAACCGGTTCTAATCGAGCGAATATTAATCGGTTTTGAAGTAATACTGGTACTATTATTGAGTATTTAGTATTTAGATGGAAAGCTGTGACAACATGAACGTTCTAACCTGCTAAGATCAAATCTAAATCTTAAATCTTACTTAGATATAATTATCCTATGAACCTCGTAAAAGTGTCGAACTATGACGTCAGAAAAAATTAGCAATTAACCAATGAGAGACCGCTATCTATTTTACCATTGGCCAATTACAGTGAATACTGGTTTCTCATTGGTTAATTGTTAATTTTTCTGACGTCATAATTCGACACTTTTTACGAGGTTCTTATCCTATCAGTTAGAATTTTAATTTATTTTGTCCCTAGCTTAAGATTTTTTTTCGAACAACTCAACCGATTGAGTTCTTCATTTAGGGAAGCTTCACATAGGCCAGGGATAGGCTATTCTATTTATTTAAGTCTTAGAATTTGACTATGCTGAGCCCCTATATAGATGACAAGAATAATTATGTGAAATCATAAGTTAAAATAAAAATCTTCTCACCTCAAATACTTTGTTTAAGTCATTTATAACGAATTATAACGAGTTCTACACAATGCTATTGAGTAAATTTAGTTTTTTCGCTAGCATTAATATATCTTAATGTTTCTGTATCTTCAATGTTAAAATACGTTTGACCTATTTATTAGTTTAACAAGGATGACAACATCCATAAAAGCGAAGCACTGAAACGGAAGGACAAACGGACATTAACACTTGTATAGTGTCAGAACTAAATAATCATAATATAAATGTATAAGAGTCAACACAAAATTTGTTGAAAAAATGCTTGATACAGGATAATGTTTATGGACATACTTACATTTTCAGGACTTGATTATAGAGTTGCATCACTTATTACATTATACTTTGTTGCCCCATGAATCAATATACAAAAAATCAGATCAATCCCATGATTAGATCACATAAAAATTTGTTGTTGAAAAGTAAAAATATCAACATGTTTAAAATGAACGTACGGACATTTTGGTAATGATTATAGAGTTGCTACGCTTTCTAAATCGTACCTAACTGCTAAAGGAATCACCATGCAAAATTTGAAATCGATAGGACAATTCTAACATGCCTAAATTAACGAAAAAAGCTATCTGTTACGGACGGACGTACGGACGGACCGACCATAATTATAGAAAAGCTTCGCTTTTAATAACTTTATAAACAACTATGATAAAATTGAATGGAAATATATGATTCCATTTTTTAGATAAACTTCCTTTTAGCAGATATTTTCCCAATTTTATGTAAAAAATTAATTGTGAAAATTCTAAATTGAACATCAACAAAGAACGCAAAACCAATAATTGAAACCTTTTTACAAATAGAGTATTTTACATTCATCGGTCCTTACACAAATCTTATCATTCTAAAAGTGAATCTGATGGCAATACTCTGATAAAATTTAAAGAAAACAAGAATGCTAACCTTCATAAGTTAGCAAAGCACAAGAATTATGGATAGACTCAGTGATAACCTATACGTGGGTTACTTTATTTCAACTTTTACTGGATGGTTCAAAATAAATCCTATGGTTTTATCAGTAAAGGGGTTAAATTTGTTTATCATCATGTCTATATTTGGATGCGAAGTAAAAAAAGTATTAGTAAACCTTCCTCGAGGGTGGGGGAACCGCCTTTGGTGACCTCATATGTATATCACTTTTATTGTTAATTGTCTTACCCCTTAATATCCTTGCAATACTGCCCCCAAATGTTTGTATGTATTGCTGAGATTTCGTGATGAGGTTGCATGATTTTAATAGAATTGTTGGTCAGACAGACCTTCCCTTGTCCCTAGTATTGCATAATGTTTGCAGGAATATAATAGATATGCTGGAAACGTAATGTAATAAGTAACACCTGTTCTATGTACATATTCAGTGATTTTCCTGCAAGTGTCTGTTGAGCACTGAAACCCACCCACCATCCATTTTTTATAATAAATGAATAAAGATTTTTCTCGTATTCATTCAAATCCGGTGGATAAGAACCGGTTCTCATCCATACGAAAAAACTATGTCATCATATTAAATCCAGCTTTCTACGAATATAAAAATGTACAATCAAAAGATTAAAACCAGTTTTTTTAGCCGGTGCCTTCGGCCCCTCGAGGCTAAAAACTAGTTTTAATCTTCTAATTGTACATTCTATATCCGCGGAAAGCCGTTTACAATACAGTGCGAGAAATAACTATTCTCCCCTTTACATAACCCCTAAGGTGCCTATTCCTGCAGAACTACCCAGTATAACCTAACCTAACCTGACCAAAAGTAATTTATTTTTAAAACAAGTGGGAATATTTGCTCAACAAGACACTTTCAGGGAAAACAACAAATATTGTTACATATTATAATCTTGACCTGAATAACTGATTATTAGTTTCCGTCTTAATATTGAAAGCACAGATGGCTATTACGGCAGGGATCTAAAGGGATAAATTGATGCATATCCACTATGATGATAAACAAAATTATTACTTATTTAGATTACAATGGTTTAAACGCTCTACTTAATGAACTAACCATATAAAATTCAATAAAAGTCCCCAAAGTTGTAAAGCCAACGAATAAGAATAGGTTATTATAAAACTTTGGGGACCAGTGCACACTGGTCTGAAAACGCAGTTTTGGGTCAACAATTCGTTTCCAGCCGTCTTTTGGCCGATTTTAATGCCCAATACAGCAAATTAGGGGTTTTATGGGTCAGGGAGTCCATTTATGAAAAAAAAAATACATGACCTCGAAGGTCAAAGACCGTTAAAATGACCTTTAAAGTCTGATTTTTGCCGTTCCCGAGGTTTTATTGGACATTTAGGGCGGGAAGGAATTGTCAAATCAAGAAGACTCTGAAATACTTTTTTGTAGACAATTGCATTGGCTAAATATCATGTGAAGTAAAAATTTTTGTAAGTATAACCAGTTTTTCACCAGCTTCAAATTTCAAATTTGCGCGTTTTTAATTTTTAATATCTTGATTATTTTATCTAAATTTTCTTGATTTTATCCATTTAGAAAATATTTTAAATCATTGTTATTTCATCTTACTAGAGGCTAATAAAATTATGGCATATTTTTATAAGGATATGCATTTGTTTGTGTGTTTGAATGTGTGTGTGTGTGTATTCTTGTTTCTCCTCACTCTACGCTACGAAATAACAAGGCGCGAAACACACACACACACACACACACACACGAAGAAACATAAAGAGTAGGCTGAAAGAATAATATCAATTATATGAATAAAAAACAATAAAATTGACATTTAAAAATTTATTTTAACTAACCTACATGAAATATAACAGATTTTTATACTATTTAGCTATTTCGTATGTTTTCATTTTGTTTATTAGATATTACTCCGCAAAAATAGATCCTTCCCCCCTCTACGTGCGTCGGAATAATTCTAAATTACAACATCGATGAAATTTAATCGATCTATTAGTTTTTGAGATAATGCAAAAAACGAACAAAACCGGATGCCATATATATCGTGAAATATGAAGCTAATTGCAATACCAACAAATTCTCTTTAATAAACATGCGAAAAGCTCAGAGAGTACTCAATAAGAAAATTTTGCCAAACTTACCCTTATCTTAAAAACTAAGAAAAAAAAACACATTTTTGCATTTTGTACCATTTTTTGTGTTATAAATAATTTTTGAACTTATATAGGACTTATTTTAGTTGGACAATTTCCAACATGCGGATATTTGATTTTATCAGATTTAAGCAAGTATAGCCAATTTAACAATGTCAATAATACGTTCTTAGATTTTAGAGTTCTGCAGCTTTGGCCCAAAATTATTTCAAAAAACATATTATCAACATGGGTTGATATTTAAAATATAGGTGGCCCAGGATGTCTTTGAAGGCTGGCAGGTCAACTTTTGTCTAAATTGATGGGTAGGAAAAATTGAATTGTTGACCCCTCCGGACCAGTGTGAGTGTAATAAACAGCTCAATTTCCCCTTTCTACATGATTGGTACTTTACCTTAACCCTTAACAGTCGGGCCCCTTGCCGCACCTTATCTCAGTTCCTATTAGAGCTAGAGGGCTAAATTTTTTTGTACAAGTCCCCTGTGTTATGATGAATTTCCGACCTTAAGTAAGTCAAAGTCAATTTTCGCTTCCTTCACCCTTTTATTTAACAACCTTTGTTTTTAGGTCCTTTTTTAC
Source organism: Acartia tonsa (assembly GCF_053477335.1). Taxonomy (NCBI): domain Eukaryota; kingdom Metazoa; phylum Arthropoda; class Copepoda; order Calanoida; family Acartiidae; genus Acartia; species Acartia tonsa. The sequence continues at coordinate 50,647,146 of NC_137264.1, forward strand.
TTAAAAATTTCAAACGGCTGTAATTTTCTTATTTTTGAAGCTAGAAGAACAATTATTTTGCAGAAAATGTTTATTTTTATGTAAATATAATATTTGAAATGTCAAAATATAAATTTCAGCAGCCGCAGCTGTACTTGGCAGCTGCCAGCCGCCGCAGTCGGCGGTCAGCGGAAAAACGGCGGTGGATCTTTATGAAATTTTAATACGTTATGTAGACATGTAAGAAAAGCTTAAGTTTAAAATTAGAAGTCTCTAAGTCAAAAATTGAGGCCACAGGATCCTTTTAAAGATTTCTGGAGACCTGGAGGATCAGGACCTGCAGGATCATACCTGGAACCTGAATTTGACTTGAACACCTGTATTTCATATAAGGATGTACTACTAGAGGATATTTTAGTATTTTGGCAAGATAAAATACTTTGTTTAAGTCAAAAAAATATTTTGCTCTTTACCTGGATGACCCTGCCAGGTTTGCTGGCATCCTGTGCCCGCCAGGATGGAGATATTCAAAAAATTCCAACTCTCAGTTATGTGTCATACCCAAACTTAAAAAGTCACGCAGTTTGGGCTCTTTATCTTTCACACACAGAAAATGAGATAGAAAAAAACAGATGGAGGGCGTTCAACGCCCCCCCCCCCCCCGACCCTTAAGGGTTAATGTGCTTATAGAGCACTTAACCCCCCCCCCCCAACCTTTTATTCTTACCCTGAAGAACGTATCCATGCGAGTTTCATTTTATTTCAATATAAAAGGTGCAGTTACTGTCATTAACAAGGCACTTTGAAATTTATTTAGATTCATTAAAAATTTTATTTAATTAACAATTTACAACAATAAGAACTGAAATCATAATTTCCTTTATTATCACATAAATTACACTATTCCTTGACATATTATATTTAACTATAATGCCATTAGTTAAAATTACATAGTAGGAAAGTTGAATTATGCAAAACAAGATTTGCCAGCCGCCCATTTATTTTACTGCTTCTGAGGGTGAGGTTTAATTTAAAGTCAAGAAAACAAAACATTATTGTAACCGGTTCTACCCCCTCCCTTATTATCTTCCTCACTTTCAGGTTGGTTCGCGACACAATTTTCAAAAATGATTTCGCGATTTGAGAAAAATTTATCTTTATATTATAGCGAATTAAATAATCTTGCAAGCATCGCTTTTATCTTATGAAAAAAATTCAGCGAAATTTTTGTCACCCTTTAAATATGACGCATGACCGCTACGACCGCAAGACGTGGCATTAGATTGTCCACTATCCTTCTGATAATCATTAAAATATGATTATTGCTCGAAGTTTAAAAAAAAGGCGAAGCCCAAACAATGGATGGACAAATGGAAGATAGGGCTGATGTTCAGACGCAATAACAAATAAAAGTATTAGAGAGAATATGTAAAAACAAAAACCATTTAAAAATTGAGTATTTGTGTCCTTTGAAACATTGAACGACAGACAAAACAATGTAGACTAAATAAGCACAAGTAAAAGGAATCTTAATTTAAAATAGCAGAGGTATGAATTACATCCCCCCCCCCCCCATAGTGACGGACAGATAAAGTAAATGATAGGGTAGAATTAATACTAAAAATGTTAAAGAAAGGTAGGGTTAAATACAGATTCTTTAGCTGCCTGTACCTGTCTCAAGAGCAGCTACAGATTTTTTTATGTAGAGCAGTTGCAAAATATTGTCTTCCTGGCGGCTGCGACTTTTGTTTTGAGAATTTGCAACTTAACATGGCTGCAGTTGCCGAGCCCTTATGCAAAGCATTTGAATTCATTATCTGCCATCAGTGTTTTCTACATTTTATATTTAATATACACAAGCAACTAGGCAGTTATTTTAAACAAAAAACTACACAAATAAACTCATAATTAACTTTCTCGTATTCATTCGAATTGTGTGGATAGGAACCGGTTCTCATCCATACGAAAAAACTATGTCTAGCATCGTATTATATCCAGTTTTCTACGAATATAGAAATGTACAATCATAAGATTAAAACTAGTTTTTTTAGCCGGTGCCTTCGGCACCACGGGGCTAAAAAAACTAGTTTTAATCTTATAATTGTGCATTCTATATCCGCGGAAAGCTGTTTATAATACGATACGAGAAATAACTATTATTTAATCAGAATATCTTTCTGTTTGTATCCTATTGCTAGGCTCAGTCTATAACAACATATGGCACAACCTGTATTGTAAGTCCCATGTCCCTAATAGCCTAACTATTGCAGACCCTTTAATCGAACTACATTTGACTAGAAGTACTTACTTTGTATAGTAATGATGAGTTGCGACTGTTTTAGGCCAAAGCGTTCCTATTTTCTACTACTTTAATTTTGTGTATCTGAATGGAAATTTTTGCAATGCTTATTTAGTTTGAATTCATAGCCAATTTTCAAATTTTAATCGTTTTATAAAAACAAGGATGATAACAGCCATGACAAAAGCCCAAAAACAATACATGGGAATATGGACAAGGAGATTTGAAAAGTATTTGATGAGTTGTTAAAATTAAACAAAGTAAGAAACAACGAAAAATAATCACATATTTTTATATTTTACAATTTATATTTTGTGGCAGTACTACGGACAAAGTACATTACATAATGGAATCTTCGTAGAAAAAATGAAGTAGCCTATCTTAAGTAGCAGCTGTAAATCACAATTCCCCCATAGCGTTATGGACTGACTGACGGACTGACAGACAAAGTGAATTATAGAGTAGCTAGGCTTCATATTTATATAAAACAGATGAAATAAATATATCTTAATGAAAAAATGAATAATTCTTACTTGATTTTCTTGTAAGGATAAAAGTAAAATAATTTTACTAAGATGTCTCCCATAAATAAAACCTTTTAGGCTTATATTTCTCTTAACTAGGCAGAAATTCTTTTTCCTTTTTCTATTTTCATATCCAGAGATGTATCTGTGTAATTTATACATGTTTTAAAAGACAAGAATGACAACATACATAAGTGCCAAAGCTGCTAATAGAAAAGAATTTTATAAAATAACAAGAGAATATAAACCTTAGAAACAAATGCGTTTTGGTCATGGATATCTTTTTTTTTATTTATTCAATTCAATGCAGCCATGACAACAATCGTTTTATGGATGGACGGATTGACGGACAGACTGACATACTAAGTTATATACTAGATGTTCAAGGTAAAAATTTACCAAAACAATCAGCCATCTATCTAAGATAGCAGCCAGGCAATACTCCTATCCATTATTTTTTTAAGACGTTCGGACATGATTATAGAATAGCTACGCTGCATAGAAAAAGGAAGGTTATATTATCTGAATATCAACACATAACTTTAAATTCATTCTGGGCAACCTCCGAAATTTGAGAAAGGTTTCCAGAATAAATTAAACTCTACTACTAACTTGGTACACATTTTTTTTCTTTGTAATTCATATGTTGCATATTTTGAAATAAAAGTTTTATTAAAAGCGACGCTATTCTACATAATGTTTGTCCTTCGATACGTCTGTCCGTAAAACATTTATCTTAACTATAGCAGACTTGAAAATATTTTATAAATCCTTACAAAAATTTCAGAAAATGCTATCTTTATATGTACCGGCACAAGTCCTTTTTCTTACGTTGATCTAGAAAATGTTTTAAACACTGCGATTTTTTGCCCTACATTTTCCAGTTCAACTGCAATAAATCTTAAAAATTTTCCAATCAACTTTGCTTTTTAATAAAAATTGATATCTCTAGTTTCTAACATTTATGGGGGGCTGTAAACGCTTACCCCTCTCTCGAAGGATTTTTAGGCGAAATAGGAAGTTTTAAAAATAGTTTCTTAAGCTATTCTTTAATTCTCTATATTTCTTTGCCTTCATCATGATAGCAAAACATACAGGCGGGAAGGGGGATTAATTGTTTGTTGTTCACTATTTAAAGAAGGTATTTTACTAAGAATTCTTTTTTTAGGTTTTAACTTTGAAAAGAAAGTGCTGCTAAAATATATACATAACACTCTAAAATTTAGAACAAGCACACTAATATTATTAGAAAATATATATATAATTTATTCTGCAAATATTTAGTTCCAATGTAAATTTTAATGTAATTACTCAAGTAACCACTAACGCAGCTGTGGACATACAAAGTCTAGAACTGCGTGCACCACTTTCATTTTATTTTTAGCTTTTAGTAATAAAAAATCTTTAGCCACAAAGAAGCCGTCATTTTTTCAACTATCTAAAGCTGCTGATAAGTTACTAGTTTTCAATATTCAACAGTTGCAAACAGCCGCTCAAAGAGATACTAAGACCTATTTTTCTTAAGGGAAAAGAAAATGGACGATAAATTGATATACATCCCGAACGGTGATTAACAGTAAAAAACTTCTATATATATGTAGATTAAAATTAGTTTTAAACCAATATAGAGTACGATAACGTGGCATTAAAACTTTGGGTACAAGTGAAATTTACTTTCCATTGTCTCCTCCCACCCTGTGTTTTCTAACAGAGCTGAGTGGTGAAAATAAATGGAACAAGGATAACAAAATCCATAAAAGCGAAGCACTGAAACGGTAGGACAAACGGACATTAACAATTGTATAGTGTCAGAACTGAATAATCAAAATATAAATGTATAAGAGTCAAAGCAAAATTGTAAGTAATTTTTTTTAAAAAACTGCTTGATTCAGGATAATGTTTAAGAACATACTTACATTTTTAGGACTTGATTATAGAGTTGCTTCGCTTATTACATTATACTTTGTTGTCCCAGGAATCAATATACCAAAAATCAGATTAAGCGGATGATTAGATCACTTAAATTTGTCGTTAAAAAAGTAAAAAATCAACATGTTTAAAATGGTCATGCGGACATTTTGGTGATGATTATACAGTTGCTATGCTTTCTAAATCGTACCTAACTACTAAAGGAATCACCATGCAAAGTTTGAAATCGATAGGACAATTCTAACATGCCTAAATAAACGAAAAAAGCTATCCGTTACGGACGGACGGACGGACCGACCCTAATTATAGAAAAGCTTCGCTTTTAGAAAATATGAATTAACAAGGTTGTATGTATAGTAAATATGCCAAGGGAAATTGGACTGTAAAAGACACTGGTTCCCAAAGTTTTTGGATTGACTTGTTCCAGTAGAAACGTCCAAACTTTTTAACTAAAGAGAAAGGGTAATCTTGTTTGTTATCAGGGGGTATGCATATCAATATGTACTTCATTGGCTTATAACTTTATGTCCCGGAAATATGATACATAAAAAGCATCTTTGTACAGCTGCAAAATTATTTGTAAATCTTTTTTATTGATTGATTTTTTATTTGATTTGTAGAGCAGCCACGCTTCTTTAGATTAGATGTTTTGCTTTTGTCTTTGCATTCATTTAGTGTATAATGTAAATAAGTATAAACAAAGAAAATAATAAAACTGTTTTGTATTGTATACATATAAAAACAATAAATTTCAAATGTTTAGATTTGTTGTTCGTAACTTTAGTCTTAATCTTTTCGTAAAAATAATATTAAAATTCAGTGTCTAGCAAAGAATCTCGCTAACCTCTGGGCCGACGTTGCATTACCTCTTAAGAGAAATCGCCCCTTCCCTACACCCCATCCCTAAAACTGGACTAACAGACAAATTCTGAGTATAGAGTATCTGTACATCTAACAAACTGTCCCAGTTGTCATATTCATATAAATATAATGTATTGAATAATCCTTATAAAAAGACATTACCATTTGCAATTATTCGCTCAACAATTGGGTTCACAAACACAATACACAGAATAAACAGGTGATAGATACCCAGTAGACCAACAATGTACAAGTACACGGGCTAATACTCAGAATAAACAGGTGATAGATACCCTGTAGACCAACAATGTACAAGTACACGGGCTAATACACAGAATAAACAGGTGATAGATACCCAGTAGACCAACAATGTACAAGTACACGGGCTAATACACAGAATAAACAAGTGATAGATACCCAGTAGACCAACAATGTACAAGTACACGGGCTAATACACAGAATAAACAGGTAATAGATACCCAGTAGACCAACAATGTACAAGTACACGGGCTAATACACAGAATAAACAGGTGATAGATACCCTGTAGACCAACAATGTACAAGTACACGGGCTAATACACAGAATAAACAGGTGATAGATAACCAGTAGACCAACAATGTACAAGTACACGGTCTAATACACAGAATAAACAGGTGACAGATACCCTGTAAACCAACAATGTACAAGTACACGGGCTAATAACCATAAAATTACAGCTACTATTTTTTTGTTTGGAGGGGGGGGGGCGGGGGGGGGTAGTGACCAACCCCAATTTTTGAAAAAATAAAACTAAAATAAAAAATGGGTTAGTGATTTTTTTCTCGGGGCAATTTCTTTGGAAGGGTGGTGGTACCCTCCCCCAAAATAATTATAAACCTTCCTAGGACCAATAAGAAGCTACCCTGGAAAATAGAACCATTTCGGTTCAGCGGTTAGCGAGATTCTTCGTAACAGACAAAGAGATCCTGTTATTTTATTATAATTTTGAAATATTAATTATAAAAATTGAGACAACCCAATATGTACAGAAAATGTACTGTACAAAATTGAACCATGAATTTGCAAAGATCGTATAAAACACAGAAACAAGTATCATATCATAAATATATTTTAATGTATAATGTATAACATTATCAGGGGGTAAGAAACTAGTAAAATTAGTATCGTGTAGTTTCTATATCTACATTGTACTTAAAATAACATAACAAGGATGACAACATCCATAAGTAGCGAAGCACAAAATTTCGTGGATGGGAATGACCGTCATGGTTGTTTTCTTCAAACAACGGGAAATTTAATTTTGATATATAAAACAGAAAAAATTTTGAAAATCGGATCATAAACACCAAAGATATGGGGAAAAATGTAAAAAATTTGAAAATAGCCAAAACCCTGCAAAAAGGCAGTCTGGCCATTATTGTTGTTTTCTTCAAACGACGGGAAATTTAATTTTAACATCTTTAACTGAAAAAAAATTGAAAATTGGACTAAAAACACCAAAGATATGGGGGAAAATGTAAAAAAAAATATAAAATAGCCAAAAACCTGCAAAAAAGGCAGTCTGACCTTCATAGTTGTTTTCTTCAAACGACGGGAAATTTGATTTTGATATCTATAACTGAAAAAATTTTGAAAATCGGTTCATAAACACCAAAGATATGGTGGAAAATGTAAAAATAGCTAAAAACCTGCAAAAAGGCAGTCTGGCCGTTATTGTTATTTTCTCCAAACGACGGAAAATTTAATTTTGATATCTTTAACTGAAAGAATTTTGAAAATCGGACCATAAACACCAAAGATATGGGGGAAAATGTGGAAAATCTAAAAATAGCCTAAAACCTGCTAAAAAGCCGTCCGACCGCCAGTGATGTCTTATAGTTAATTGTGCTCCTTAATGATGGGAATATTGTCAAAAAATTTCAGAATTCTATCTTTTATAGGAGCTGAGTAAATCCCATTTCCCCCATAGCGTTATGGACTGACGGACTGACTGACGGACTGACTGACGGACGGACGGACAAAGTGAATTATAGAGTAGCTTCGCTACTAACAAAGTGAATTATAGAGTAGCTTCGCTACTAAAAAACATATAATAGTAACTAACCCCTTGAAGAAAAGAACATTTTGGAAAAGTAATTTTGTAAAGACTTCATTCTCTATTTTTTTCGATCCTTTACCACCAAATAATCTTAAACCTCTTCAGGTTCTAACAAAATTTCAATTTAAATTGTAATTCAATCCATTTCGAGATCTTACACATATACAATTTCCAAAAATTATCAATATATTTAAATGTTGCTATTTTTTTGTATATTTCCTTGAATAATAAAATGTACAGAAATATGCTTAGGTAATGTACTTGAAATTTTGAACTAAACCCAAAATGTGGTACAATTTGATAACACCGTGATAGTAATTTTAAATTAAAAAATCAGACTTTACAACATACAGAACAAACCTGTGTTATACTATTTTTTGGAGATTTTAATTTTGAAGATTTTTAAAAATTTCAATTCTTGAAACAGCCGTGGAAAGCATTTCATTTAAGCCCTTGAAGATTACAAAAAATTTACCTATTATATGTTTACTTTTGCTAGGTTCAGGGGTTAGGGGAAGAGGGGTTAGTTGACAAGAACATGGCTTACACCCCCCCCCCCCTTGTAAATTTGACTTTTTTGTGTTTTCACCTTTTAAAAGAAAATAACATTACCTGAAAACGGGACACTGTAATGTACATACACAGAAGTTGCCGATTCAATAGGCTTTACATTCTCATTAACATAATTTCTACATTTTCTCCCGCTCTAGCCTTTCGACATCCAGGGCCCTATTTCTTGCTTTTAGAACATAAAAGCATAGCTATTATACATTTACAGTGTTTTCTACAAACGTTAGAAATATATTTCATTGTTTTGTTGATCTTATATTCTATTAATCTATATACAACTTCTGCAACATAAACAACAGTTACTTCATGGTAATGCATGTTCTACATCGAAATTAGGTTTGAAAAAAAGCCATACTGAAAAAGCATGTATCGTATCATATTATATCTAGTTTTCTAGGATTATTAAAATGTACAATCATAATATTAAAACCATTTTTGTTAGACCGTGCCTTCTGCTTCTCGGAGACAATTAAACTAGTTTTAATCTCATAATTGTACATTTTTATATCTGCTGAAAGCTGTTTATAATACGATTTGTAAAGTAAGTAATAAGAATCTTACATTATGTTTATTTTTTCAGCTAAATTTTGCGACTTCTAAAGTATTTTCTGTTTGCTCAATGTTCTTATCCCTTTGTATGATTTATTTAGCTTTTATGGATTTAGTCAACCTTGTTTTTATCCAGCTTCACATTGTTGCCTCTGTTTTATTTCATTTTTTGGAATTTATTTTCATATTCAAAAATATCTATATCTGTGAATATTTTGGCTTTTGAAAAAAGTGCTGTTGTCTTTTCCACCAATAAGAAAATTCGGGAATTATCTCTTTCGTGGGCGATTCGTCGTATTTTTAAAATTGCTTTTGATATGTTATTTAAGGTTAGGTTAGGTTATGTTGGGTTAGGCAATTGGCCCCGCAAGGTTAGAGAACCCCCGGCCCCCCCCCCCCCCCAGGGGATAGAAATAGGAGAAAAGCTACTGAAAAAAACGAAGAATCGCCCCTTAAGGACCGTTGCCACGAAAGGGACTATACCCGAAAATTCCTACCGATTTATCATTATTCGAAAAAGTTGTTGCAGAATGGCCTATAGTAGCCATTTTACATAGGATTTTATTATTTAGTTTTATGAAGTTTATTTTTGTAACATTTTTGTCATTTTGCAGATCTTAGCCGGTTTTTGTATACTTTTCCATTTTCTAAATATCATAAAACTTTCAATTCTTATAAATGCATAATCAGTTTTTATAATACTGTCCCTTGAGAGTAAAGCCAGGGAGTAAGGGAGGGGACAATGGGCAATTAATTCAATATAAGAGTTATCAAAGAAAGGGCATGAAATCCAGTTTAATCCAATAAATTTGTAGGAAATTATAAAGGGATTGTTAATTGAATAATATTTATCCGAGACCGTGGCTCAACACGTAGCGCATTCGCTCGTCGTCGGGAAGGTGCTAGGTTCGAATCTCGGTCCGACACCGCGTCAAAACTAAAGACGTTAAAAATGGTTCCCACTGCTACTATGTCAAATGCGCGACGTAAATAGTTAGAGTGGGGGGAATGCCTTGGCCCAAAACAGGCGCAACTCGTTACCATGCACAGTTAGGACTTCTCAGACAAAGGTCGTGCATCACAGAGAGTTGGTTGTCTGTAATGTACTGTACTACGGGTGTGAGGTGAAGGACCAAGAGTCTGGCCTTGAGTTGACAAGTTGACTATTCAGTCCAGGTGCAACTCACCCAAACGACATTAGCATAATTGAATAATAGATTTCCATAGCGTCATGTAAAGTGAAATCACAACTTGTTTTTGATGAAATTATTGAGGTTTTTTGGTGTGATTTTTATATTAAGATTATTGGACCCGGCCAGCTGCTAGCAAGAATATGACTGCCCCTTTTTATTCTTTTTATTTCCCTTGCCCCTTGCCCCCACCTCCCTTCTCCCTTCTCCCCGTCTGCTACATTCCAAACTAACACAACGAGTGTTTATTTCCCTTGCCCCCACTTCCCTTATCCCTTCTCCCCGTCTGAAATATTCAAAACATACATAACGAGTAGCGGCATTTCATGCGCAAGTCCCCAAACTCAGTCAGAAACTGCTAAATTCTTGCACATTCCCTTTAAGCCAGTCCCCAAAGTCTGAGACTCCTAAAAATTGAATATTTGATCCATTGTCCCCTCCCTTACTCCCTGGAGTAAAGCACAATATCAAACGTGTTTTCCTTTTTAGCCTTTTTTTAGCAGAAAAAAAATAATGTAGATCGGTATCAATCCCCTTTTATATTTAGTCTATGAACCCCATGGTCGGTTGTAAGCATATTGGAGCCTGCTCGATCATGCTGCCATGCATATTTTTTTTACAAAACTTTTACCAAAATATTTTGCCAAATTATTTATGCATTTTGCCACAGAATAGAGAATAATGGCGTGCCTTCCCTTTCGTATTGTGTTTCTCATTTGCAAAAGGCACGGTAAAGCAAAGGCCAAGACTGATTAATTGATTAATCATATTTTTTTAGTGTTTGGACCTAACCAGTCTTGGAGAATGTTGATACTGCTTTTCTCGTATTCATTCGAATCCGGTGGATAGGAACCGGTTCTCATCCATACGAAAAAACTATGTCTAGCATCGTATTATATCCAGCTTTCTACGAATATAAAAATGTGCAAAATTTTTTTTATTAGAGATTTTTATTTTGGGGGGGGTATTGTTTGGGGGGGGTAAATACCCCCCCCTAAATGGTTGAGGGTGCCTACGGCACCCCCAGGGTAGGGGTAAATTTTAAATGGGGGGAGTAAAATGAAAAAAATTTTGGGGGTGCCTACGGCACCCCCAAAATCGTTTGGGGGGGGGGGGTAATCGCCCCATTACCCCCCCCCTTGGACGCCTATGTGTGCAATCATAAGATTAAAACCATTTTTTTTAGCCCGTGCATCGGGTCACCTCGGGGCTAAAAAAAATGGTTTTAATCTTATAATTGTACATTTTATATCAGCGGAAATCCGTCTATAATATGATGCGAGAAATAACCATTATTGGCCACAAAGTTCTACGTTCAAGCCCCTTATGACTTGAACCGCTTCCTCATGAGAGCTCCTCTTTATTACTTTAACCTCTCTGAAAACAGTGTCACAAATCTAGTCAATGTGATAAGAAATACTCTGAGAAGAAAAACTTAGGGAAGGGAATGCACTGATATTTTGTACAGTGACAATTGAGTATTAAAAGTACTCAAAATCTCCCTACTTACACAACCAGGGGGAAGTTTTGTGATTGCATGGCGATTAGGAAATTCGTATATAGACTTCGAATAAAATTATCACCCCTATAGCTCAATGTTTTATCACTGAACTACGATTTCCCTGACTCCTGTTCTGATGATTTGGATGTGATTGGACACCTAGAATAATACATCCACCACCAAATATGCAACTTTTTTTATTTCTTTATCTCAGATAAGGAAAATGGTTCAATGAGTAAATGGAAATAGGATTTATATATTATATATTTAGATAGGTAAAATATATCAAATAGTTCAAACTGCTGATAAATTTTTGGTTAAAAAAGTGCATAGTTGATTACATAAACCAACAAAACTAAGTTTGAAATAATAAAAAGGGGGGGGGGGGGGCGGGAGTAGAGATTTTTGTGTGTTGTTCATTTAGGTTTGATTTGTTATAGGTAGCACCTAATATATTATTATTGATTGTTATAGTAAAGATTAGGCTTAAAATAAAAATTTTATACAAAAAAAGGAGGCAGCTTCTGTGTTTTCATACACTTTTAGGTATAAAGAACCAAATCCATAAAAAGTTTTTTATATAGAATTACATAGATAAAAATCATTCAGACACTAAACAAAGCTTATCACTTGGAGGAAGCTATTTGATCGATTTGAAATATAAAGACTAAAAGGAAAGGAGAATCAATTAATAAAATTACCGTTGCCCATCAGATTTTATTTTTTTTTTGTAGCGAAGCTACTCTATATTCTACTTTGTCAGTCCATCTGTAACGGTCTGAGAATAACCGATTTTCTAGGCTGCTATTATAATAGACGGCGGAAATTTTTGTTGAAGACTCCCGGTATCAATGATCATCAAGTGTATAATTTACTTTGTTCGTCAGTCTGTCGGTCCTGCATAAAAGACATTGAAAATGTTAATATTTTAGAAAGGTTTCGTGATTTATAACAATTATTAAACTTTTATTTTGTCTCTTTGTCTTTCTATGATTTTTTAGTGCTTTGCTTCTTAAAGATGTTATAAACCTTGTTTTTATTTAAATCTTCCTTTTGGCGTTGTAGGTTTTCTTGTTATGCTTTTTTATAAAACAAAGGGGTAGTTGCACGAAGTACTTTTAAACTTGAATTTAGTGAACTGCATATTTTTTCCAGTTCAATAGTTCAATCTACATCTATAGAACAAATATATGAAAGAATTTCAATTTTTTACCAGGAAGTTTTAAAAATATCAAGACTTGAAATCTAGTTTTTTTTACATATGCAACATAAATGGCTGTCCTGTTTTCACAAAAACAGCATGATGACTAGTTTGGTGGTTCTTAATTTTAGTGTAATACAAAATTATTATATGTTAGATTGTATTCTCGTAATTTAGGCTTGGATTAAAAATTTTAAATGCACTTCATGCAACTATCTCTTCAGTGTTGTTTATGTATTGAATATATACTTAGTTGTAGCTAATTTATGATATGTAATCTGATATTGGTTTCTTCCATAAAGTAAATTGAACTAATAACTAAGAATCAAACTATTTTTTTATTTTTACACAGGGAAGGAATAACTAATTTTCAGTCCTTCATTTTCGAAACTGCTTGAGATTTTGATATTACTTTGAGGTGTAATCCTATTAAAAAGATAAATATTTTTGTATTAAAATATATTTTGTGTATCCTTAACGATATGCTGAAACCATGGGCGTCCAAGCTTTTTGATTTGGGAGGGGGGGGGGGTAAAATTTTGAAAATAAAAATTTGGGGGGGGGGGTGATCTTTATTGCATAGAGGCATTTTTTTTATTTGGGGGGGGGTTAAAAATTGAAAATCCAAAAATGTTTTTGGGGGGGTAATCACCCCTTTACCCCACCCCCCTTGGACGTCTATGACTGGTTCAAAAGTAGAGGGGGTGTTTAAGGAATGTGAGTGAAACATAATCCTTTAATATAAAGTAATAAGCTTTATTTGTCTGTAGCGAAGGATCTCGCTAACCGCTGAACCGATATGGTTCTTCGCAGCCTCTAGTGCCCCAAGAGGTTTGATCAACCTAATTTTTCATATTTTAGATTTTTTTTAAAAAATGAGAAGAAAAAAATTTTTTTTGGGGCGGGTTGGATTAGAAAATAGCTTAAAACCATCAAAGGACCAGTAGATATATTCCCTAAAGCGTAGAGCCCAATAGGTTCAGTAGTTACGGAGATCTTAAGCTTCAGACGAACAGACAGACATTGTTCTACTTTGTATTATAGACTAGCGGCTTCGCCCCTAGCCTCTAGGGGCTTTGCCCCAAGAGGTTTAATCAAACAAATTTTTCGTATTTTAGATTTAAAAGAAAAATAAAAAAAAAAATTTGGGGGGAGGGATTTTTTTTTTGGGGGGGGGGAGTAGTCGACCCCACTATTTTAATTTTAGGTTTAGAAAGAATATTTTTTTTTTTTTGGGGGAGGGGTGGTTTTTTTAGTTTTTTGGGGGGGTTGGGGGTGTCCCACCCCCCAGGAAAATAGCTTAAAACCATCACAGGACCAGTAGGTATAATCCCTGAAAAGTAGAGCCCAATCGGTTCAGCGGTTACTGAGATCTTAAGCTTCAGACGGACAGACAGACGGACAGACATCGTTCTACTTTGTATTATAGACTAGCGGCTTCGCCCCTAGCCTCTAGGGGCTTTGCCCCAAGAGGTTTGATTAACCTAATTTTTCGTATTTTAGATTTAAAAAGAAAAAGTAAAAAAAAAAAAATTTTGGGGGGGGGGTGTATTTTTCATTTTTTGGGGGGGTTGGGGGTGTCTCACCCCCCAAGAAAATAGCTTAAAACCATCACTGGACCAGTAGGTATACTCCCTGAAGAGTAGAGCCCAATCGGTTCAGTGGTTACTGAGATCTTAAGCTTCAGACGGACAGACAGACGGACAGACGGACAGACAGACGGACAGACATCGTTCTACTTTGTATTATAGATAGTAGAAATAGTTAAAGAATTTAATAAAAAATTCCGCAACAATAAAATTCCAAACTAATTTTTGATAAACTTTCTCGTATTCATTCGAAACAGATTAATATCCTGTGGATTAGAACCATTTCTAATCAATACAAAAAAATGTCTAGCATCGTATTATATACAGTTTTCTACGAAAAAAAAAATTTAAACCAGTTTTTAGCTCGTTTCTTTGGTGTATCGGGGCTTTAAAAACTGGTTTTAATCTTATAATTGTACATTTTATATCTGCGTAAACTTGTTTATAATATGCGAGAAAAAATAACTATTTTTTTTTATTTGAAGATAAAAAAAATCAAAATGATGAATTATAATTTCAAAATATAATACAAACTTTTTAATAGAAACGTCATATTTATTCATACATTAGCAATACCAGCCGAATTGGCTATTTTTTCACCAATGTACATTAGATCTTTTCATGAAAATACCCTTTCTCGAATTTCATTCTTCTGCTAACCTAAAAAGTTACTTTAGGGGCCTAGAAATACATGTACAAAATTTCAGCTCTTTATCTCTACTAGCGACCTAGCGCCAGGCATGTAAAATATCAACAGATAACGGTAGCACGGCGGTTTTAACAATATCTCAGTAATGTGCAGGTTTTAAGCTCTTCTGCATATTTCAATTTAAACACATAAGGCCAAAGATATTATATCCAAAAAATCTTTTGTCAAAGTCTACTCTACACCTAGCGCCAGTCAGTTTTCTAAAATTATGCATTTTATACCTGTGAAAAATGAAATCGCAATTCTTGCAAAATATAGCAAATTCTTACAAAACATAGCAAATTCTTGCAAAACATAGCAAATTCTTACAAAACTTAGCAAATTCTTGGAAAACTTAGCTTTTCAGGCCTTCACATAGCAAATTCTTGCAAAACGTAGCAAATTCTTGCAAAACATAGCAAATTCTGGCAAAACATAGCAAATTCTTGCAAAACATAACAAATTCTTGCAAAGCATAGCAAATTCTTGGAAAATTTAGCTTTTCTGTCCTTCAAATAGCTAATTCTTGCAAAACATAGCAAATTCTTACAAAACATAGCAAATTCTTGCAAAACATAGCAAATTCTTAAAAAACTTAGCTTTTCTGTCCTTCACATAGCAAATTCTTGCAAAACATAGCAAATTCTTACAAAACATAGCAAATTCTTGCAAAACATAGCAAATTCTTGCAAAACATAGCAAATTCTTACAAAACATAGCAAATTCTTGCAAAACATAGCAAATTCTTGCAAAACATAGCAAATTCTTACAAATCATAGCAAATTCTTACAAAACATTGCAAATTCTTGCAAAACATAGCAAATTCTTGCAAAACATAGCAAATTCTTGTAAAACATAGCTAATTCTTGCAAAACATAGCTAATTCTTGCAAAACATAGCAAATTCTTACAAAACATAGCAAATTCTTGCAAATTCTTGCAAAACATAGCAAATTCTTGCAAAACATAGCAAATTCTTGCAAAACTTAGCAAATTCGTTCAAAACATATCAAATTCTTGGAAAACTCAGATTTTCTGTCCTTTACATAGCTAATTCTTGCAAAACATAGCAAATTCATACAAAACATAGCAAATTCTTGCAAAACATAGCAAATTCTTACAAAACATAGCAAATTCTTGGAAAACTTAGCTTTTCTGTCCTTCACATAGCTAATTCTTGCAAAACATAGCAAACTCTTACAAAACATAGCAAATTCTTGCAAAACATAGCAAATTCTTGCAAAACATAGCAAATTCTTGCAAAACATAGCAAATTCTTGCAAAACATAGCAAATTCTTACAAATCATAGCAAATTCTTACAAAACATTGCAAATTCTTGCAAAACATAGCAAATTCTTGCAAAACATAGCAAATTCTTGTAAAACATAGCTAATTCTTGCAAAACATAGCTAATTCTTGCAAAACATAGCAAATTCTTACAAAACATAGCAAATTCTTGCAAATTCTTGCAAAACATAGCAAATTCTTGCAAAACATAGCAAATTCTTGCAAAACTTAGCAAATTCGTTCAAAACATATCAAATTCTTGGAAAACTCAGATTTTCTGTCCTTTACATAGCTAATTCTTGCAAAACATAGCAAATTCATACAAAACATAGCAAATTCTTGCAAAACATAGCAAATTCTTACAAAACATAGCAAATTCTTGGAAAACTTAGCTTTTCTGTCCTTCACATAGCTAATTCTTGCAAAACATAGCAAACTCTTACAAAACATAGCAAATTCTTACAAAACATAGCAAATTCTTACAAAACATAGCAAATGCTTGCAATAAGGGTCCCAAACTCAAAAACAAAGTTTAGCACAATCTGACCACTGGTTCTTGAGATACAGTGACCTGGTGTCCTTGGTACTGACGGTAAGATTTGAGAAATGGTTTGAATCCTTAGTTAATTTGGCAAAGTCCAAAAATATTTTGACACTTAGTCAAATTTTTGAAGAAAAAATACCCAGGTGACACCAAGCGTACCTACTGAGAGGACACCAGGTCAAAATTTTTTTGGACAAATTCAAAGGATTCAAACCATTTTCCAAATCTTACTGTCGGTACCAAGGACACCAGGTCACCGTATCTTGAGAACCGGTGGTCGGATCACGCTGAAACTTCGTTTTTGAGTTTGGGACCCCTATTACAAGAATTTGCTATGTTTTGTAAGAATTTGCTATGTTTTGCAAGAATTTGCTATGTTTTGTAAGAATTTACTATGTTTTGCAAGAATTTGCTATGTTTTGTAAGAATTTGCTATGTTTTGCAAGAATTAGCTATGTGAAGGACAGAAAAGCTAAGTTTTCCAAGAATTTGCTATGTTTTGTAAGAATTTTCTATGTTTTGCAAGAATTTGCTATGTTTTGCAAGAATTTGCTTTGTTTTGCAAGAATTTGCTAAGTTTTGTAAGAATTTGCTATGTTTTGCAAGAATTAGCTATGTGAAGGACAGAAAAGCTATGTTTTGCAAGAATTTGCTATGTTTTGCAAGAATTTGCTATGTTTTGTAAGAATTTACTATGTTTTGCAAGAATTTGCTATGTTTTGCAAGAATTTGCTATGTTTTGCAAGAATTTGCTATGTTTTGCAAGAATTTGCTATGTTTTGCAAGAATTTGCTATGTTTTGTAAGAATTTGTAATGATTTGCAAGAATTTGCTATGTTTTGTAAGAATATGCTATGTTTTGCAAGAATTAGCTATGTGAAGGACAGAAAAGCTAAGTTTTCCAAGAATTTGCTATGTTTTGCAAGAATTTGCTATGTGAAGGACAGAAAAGCTAAGTTTTCTAAGAATTTGCTATGTTTTGTAAGAATTTGCTATGTTTTGCAAGAATATGCTATGTTTTGTAAGAATTTGCTATGTTTTGCAAGAATTTGCTATGCTTTGTAAGAATTTGCTATGTTTTGCAAGAATTTGCTATGTTTTGTAAGAATTTGCTATGTTTTGCAAGAATTTGCTATGTTTTGTAAGAATTTGCTATATTTTGCAAGAATTAGCTATGTGAAGGACAGAAAAGCTAAGTTTTCCAATATTTTGCTATGTGATGGACCAAAAACCAATTTTATGCAAGATTTTGCTGTGATGGACCAAAAACCAATTTTATGCAAGATTTTGCTATGTGAAGGAGCAAAAAGCTAGGTTTTGTGAGGTGAAGGGAGGCTACTTATGTCCTCAATCTTGCAAAATCTTTGTTAAGGGAGGCATGTTATGCCCTTCATCTAACAAATTCTCACATAAGGAAGGCTACTTATGTCCTTACTAGGAAGGTGACTTCTGTCCTAATTTAGGAATAACTTTGTTTTCTTTCCATGATCCTAGAAATATTATCAATTTGTCTACAAAGGGTTAAAAACAAAATCAAAATATACAAATCTAATTATTAAAAACATCAAGATGATTTTAACTGAGAATAATATCTTAATAAATTGTAACTATAAACAGATAAAAATATTATTTAGCACATCCAAACGCCATTTTACCGCCAAAATTGGCGGTTTCCGTTATTTGTCGTTTTTCGGCGATGGTCAGAAAAGGTATTTTTTGTTATAAAAAATAATAGTTCGTCATAAAATTTGGTTTTCTTAGCTTTAAAATTGGCTGCTCTACAGCAGTTTTAATAATTAGCGGCTGCCCGCTAAAAAGCGGATAAGGAGCGGTCTGACCGCTATGACTAGAAAAGTAATTTTCTCTAAAAATACACATAACCACCAGAAAATAAGTTTTACGTCTCTATCTGTAACAGGAGCCGAGATAGAGGGGGGGGTCTGTTAGGGGGTTAAGTAGGGGTACAGAAGTTTAACTGCCTGTTTTTGCCGGTTTTGGTGCTGGAAGCGCCAATTTTTTTTTAACTGAGAATAATATCTTAATAAGTTGTAACTATAAACAGTGAAAAAAGGGACAAAAAAAGATACTTTTTAGGCCTTTTCAAAAGGCAGTTTTGAAATCCCGTTATTTCATAAAAAAAATTTAAATGCTTAGAGAATGGCATGGAAGGTGAATTTAGATGTTCTGCATATTTCAACTTAAACACATAAGGCCTAAGATATGATATCCCAAAAATCTTTTGTCAAAGTCTACTCTACACCTAGCGCTGGCGATTTCATTTTTCACAGGTATAAAATGCATGATTTTAGAAAACTGACTGGCGCTAGGTGTAGAGTAGACTTTGAAAAAAGATTTTTTGGATATAATATCTTTGGCCTTATGTGTTTAAGTTGAAATATGCAGAAGAGCTTAAAACCTGCACATTACTGAGATATTGTTAAAACCGCCGTGCTACCGTTATCTGTTGATATTTTACATGCCTGGCGCTAGGTCGCCAGTAGAGATAAAGAGCTGAAATTTTGTACATGTATTTCTAGGCCCCTAAAGTAACTTTTTAGGTTAGCAGAAGAATGAAATTCGAGAATGGGTATTTTCATGAAAAGATCTAATGTACATCATGTACATCACCAATTACTATAAACAAAATTAATGAATCCAAACTGTAGTTTAAATTATTTGATGAAAAAAAATTTAATCTTAATTTAGAAATGTAAACATTTGATGGAGACTCCATCAGTCTAAATCATGGAGTTCATTTTTATATTTCGAATTTATGCAGGACTACTTTTATGGATGCTATCATCTTTGTATTTAAAAAGTAAATATTTTGTTAAGTTTGTATTTTCAAAGATATGAAGGAAAGTGTGCCCTCACATCCGCACATTTTCCAATCCACATCTTGTTGTATTAAGACACAATAACAAACCCGAGGCATTGGCGTTATTGATAGCGCACCTGCTTACTGTAGGGTTTGTGTCGTACCGCGTCGTAGTAGAGACATTTTAATTGTCATTGATGTCAGTTGCTGTATCTAGTGCATGAGAATAATATAAAGAGTAGAGGAAATGCCTTGGTTTATAAGCAGGCTCAACTCATTACCATGCACAGTTAGGACTTCCTGAAAAATTCTGTTGAATGTTACTTTATATGATATCCTGTAGTGGGCGTAAGAGTATTGTATCCTTTTACAAGCAGATGATACTCTTGCGTTTTCCAGATTGTTGTTTAATAGTTATTTCTCGCATCGTATTATAAACGGCTTTCCGCGGATATAGAAAGTACAATCATGAGATTAAAACTAGTTTTTTTAGCCCCGAGGTGCCGAAGGCGCCGGCTAAAAAAACTGGTTTTAATCTTATGATTGTTCATTTCTATATTCGTAGAAAGCTGGATAAAATACGATGCTAGACATAGTTTTTTCGTATGGATGAGAACCGGTTTCTATCCACCGGATTCGAATGAATACGAGAAAATGATTTATTAATTTTACAGAAAAAAAATCATACATAATATAATTAGAACAAGGATGACAACATCCATAAAAGTGAAGCTCTGAAACGATAGGTCAAACGGGCATTAACACTTTCATAGTGTCAGAACTTAATAATAAGAATATAAATGTATAAGAGTCAAAGCAAAATTGTGAGTAAATTTGTTGAAAAAAATTTAATCAGATTGGGGTATATCGCTATATCGCGCTTTGTCAAAATATCAGAGATCTAAAGGGATATATTGTTAACCAAATGAATAAGAGAAAACAAAATTATAAAAATTTTGGGACTAGTTTAATAAACAGCCAAGTGTCCCCTCCTTCCCTGGATAATATGTAGTTTATAATGTGATACATGTGCGGAATTGTATGCACACCAAGTAGGAAGAGGAAGGATGGTTTTTCTATACAGCCTTAAATATTGGTAAACCATCCAACCAATAGGCTATAAACAATAATAAAGAAGTAGCATACTAGATATATAACTATGGATACACTATTTTAATTAAGAATAGGCTATAAACAATAATAAAGAAGTAGTATACTAGATATATAACTATGGATACACTATTTTAATGAAGAATAGGCTATAAACAATAATAAAGAAGTAGCATACTAGATTCATAACTATGGATACACTATTTTAATGAAGAATAGGCTATAAACAATAATGAAGAAGTAGTATACTAGATACTTAACTATGGATACACTGTTTTAATTAAGAATAGGCTATAAACAATAATAAAGAAGTAGCATACTAGATATATAACTATGGATACACTATTTTAATTAAGAATAGGCTATAAATAATAATAAAGAAGTAGCATACTAGATATATAACTATGGATACACTATTTTAATTAAGAATAGGCTATAAATAATAATAAAGAAGTAGCATACTAGATTCATAACTATGGATACACTATTTTAATTAAGAATAGGCTATAATAATAAAGAAGTATCATACTAGATATATAACTATGGATACACTATTTTAATTAAGAATAGGCTAAAATAATAATAAAGAAGTAGCATACTAGATATAAAACTATGGATACACTATTTAAATTAAGAATAGGCTATAAACAATAATAAAGATGTATCATACTAATAGATACATGACTATGGATACACTATTTTAATTAAGAATAGGCTATAATAATAATAAAGAAGTATCATACTAGATACATTACTATGGATACACTATTTTAATTAAGAATAGGCTATAAACAATAATAAAGAAGTAGCATACTAGATACATAACTATGGATACACTATTTTAATTAGGAATAGGCTATAAACAATAATAAAGAAGTATCATACTAATAGATACATAACTATGGATACACTATTTTAATTAGGAATAGGCTATAAACAATAATAAAGAAGTATCATACTAGATACATAACTATGGATACACTTTTATTTAAGAATAGGCTAAAATAATAATAAAGAAGTAGCATACTAGATATATAACTATGGATACACTATTTGAATTAAGAATAGGCTATAAACAATAATAAAAATGTATCATACTAATAGATATATGACTATGGATACACTATTTTAATTAAGAATAGGCTATAAACAATAATAAAGAAGTATCATACTAATAGATACATAACTATGGATACACTATTTTAATTAAGAATAGGCTATAAACAATAATAAAGAAGTAGCATACTAGATACATAACTATGGATACACTATTTTAATTAAGAATAGGCTATAAACAATAATAAAGAAGTATCATACTAATAGATACATAACTATGGATACACTATTTTAATTAGGAATAGGCTATAAACAATAATAAAGAAGTATCATACTAGATACATAACTATGGATACACTTTTATTTAAGAATAGGCTAAAATAATAATAAAGAAGTAGCATACTAGATATATAACTATGGATACACTATTTGAATTAAGAATAGGCTATAAACAATAATAAAAATGTATCATACTAATAGATATATGACTATGGATACACTATTTTAATTAAGAATAGGCTATAAACAATAATAAAGAAGTATCATACTAATAGATACATAACTATGGATACACTATTTTAATTAAGAATAGGCTATAAACAATAATAAAGAAGTAGCATACTAGATACATAACTATGGATACACTATTTTAATTAAGAATAGGCTATAAACATTAATAAAGAAGTAGCATACGAGATACATAACTATGGATAAACTATTTTAATTAAGAATAGGCTATAAACAATAAAAAAAGAATTATCATACCAGATACATAACTATGGATACACTATTTTATTTAAGAATAGGCTATAAACAATAATAAAGAAGTATCATACTAGATACATAACTATGGATACACTATTTTAAATAAGAATAGGCTATAATAATAATAAAGAAGTATCATACTAGATACATAACTATGGATACACTATTTTAATTAAGAATAGGGTATAAACAATAATAAAGAAGTATCATACTAGATACATAACTATGGATACACTATTTTAATTAAGAATAGGGTATAAACAATAATAAAGAAGTAGCATACGAGATACATAACTATGGATACACTATTTTAAATAAGAATAGGCTACAATAATAAAGAAGTATCATACTAAATAGATACATAACTATGTATAATTATATACAATAATAGGGGTGAAGCGTTTTAACCCCTAAATAGCGAAGTCCGGCGACAGATATGAATATACAGATAACTACCTGCCTTCTTTTCCAAGGACCTTTTTCGTCTGCTAGCAAATTGTTTCACACTACCTGGCTGTGCTAATATTCCCTATACAATTGGTTGATTTGAGAGTTAGCACAAGGTCCTTGGGATGGGAACAAACAGTTATTTAACCCCTTCCCCCTCTAGTGATTTACTCTAATGTCAAGAGTCTAATTTTAATGTCCCTATTAATATAAAGTAACCTATTTAACTATAACTATGGCCTTTGATGATTTACTTTCCTCATATATTACAGGTCTTAGCAGCCGCCAATATTTCGGACTGTTTGACGCGAAACGATTGTTTAAAAATTAGGAATTAAAAATAAGTTCAGGCATCCTGTTGTCTTATTAGGAAGGGAGTAGGGAAAAAGACTTAAACCCTTAACGGGGGGGGGGGGGGGGCGTTGAACGCTGAAATTTATATTCTGATAATTTTAATGTAAAATTTACATAAAGATAAACATTTTCTGAAAAAAAAAATTGTTCTTCTAGCTTCAAAAATATGAAAGTTACAGCCTTTTGAAATTTTTAAAGAAAAAAAGACCTATAAACAAAGGTTGTTAATTAAAAGGGTGAAGGAAGCGAAAATTGACTTATACGCCCCCCCCCCCCCCCCACCAACCGATTAAGGTGCGGCAAGGGGCCCGACTGTAAAGGGTTAAATAACAATGATACAAAAGTTTCAAAAACACGTTCTCTCATTCGTTGGGTTTTGGATACTCTAATCAAATTTTAATTGGTTGTTATGAACTAACAGTGTCGAAACTTTTCAACTAATGTTTTTAATCTACAGGAGGATTATTTTGTTCAACATAATTGATAGTATACATCAAATTATCGTTCATTTTCTTATCCCTTAACATTCATGTCGTCTTTATCGGTATCTGCGTAATTTTATGCATTCTGTTATCAAGGATAAAGATAAAAAAATTTGGCGACTTGATTTTGCAAGCAGTTGAATGTTGATAATCGCGGCTGACCACAACTGCGACGGCAAAGCCGTGGACCATAGTATATGCAAAATGAAATTATTGTTATGCACAGCATGTGTGTGTATACTGTAATAAAATTAATTCTCCGATAAATGGATCTCGACATTAATTACATTTAATTATTACCCTTTTCATAATTACATTGTTCTATTTCAAAGCGGCATGAAATACTTAAATATTTTATACAATTTTTATTAAGCATTTTATTATTGATTATATTCTAAAACTAAAATTTTTGTATATTTAAAGGGACTGTGAACGTAAATTTTTCTCATCTTAATATCAAATCTTAACATTATCTCATTCATAATATCTCACAGATAGAGCAAAACGCGCTTTTGTTTGCTTAAAAAACGGCTTTTTCCGACGATTTTTATAAGGTACGGGGAAAGGAAGAAATTTTCCGTATTATATAAAATGTGCATTAAATTGCTTTTTTCTCCCATTATAGCTAAAATTAAACTTTTTCACATAGTTCTAGATTTTTCCTAACAGTTAAGCTGACTTTTAACATAATCCTTGCTTTAATCCAATGTATAGTTACTTAGAAATTGATAAAATAAGCAATATTTCTTTATTGAAAACCAAATACAATAACAAAGCCAGAAACAGGTTTTTTATTAGTATCCAATTAACTTTAAATGGCCCATCTCTCGCCCACCTTTAATTACAAATTTGTAAATAATAAAGACGCAATATTTCTTTATAAACAGTCTGATAAAAGTGTAAACTAATTCTCCAAAGTGGGTTATTTATTGTTCAACACAATAAAAAAGGATATTATTATTTTATATAACCTATGAGATTCAACCCTTTGTGGACAGTGAGGTATTTTTTTTGTCAATAATACGAATTTAAAATATGTCTTTATTACCTAATTACTACGTTATAAAAAAACGAATTGGCAATTTTATAGCATAAAATAAATCCTTAACAGTAAGTAAACTGTTTTAACTATATATGACAAGTTAAATATCCCTACAAACATTATAAGAAACAAAAACGTTCAGATTTTCCCTGTTTTTTCCTTTTTCCCTCTCAAAATACCATAAAATCAAGGCATTTTTTCTGGATATTTTTGTGAATAGGACATTTTTGGTTGATCAGTGTAGTGAAATGTGCTTAGTAAATGTTAAGATTTGATAATCAGATGAGAAATTTTTACGTTCACACTCCCTTTAAATTAAGAGATTTAAAATGATAGTTATTTATCACATCGTATTATAAACAGCTTTCTGCGCATATAAAAATGTACAATCATAAGATTTTTTAACATTTTTATATTCGTAGAAAACAGGATATAATACTAGACGATCGGTTTCGAAGCCATACTGGAAAAACTTTAAAGTTATTTTTAAGTATTTAGTTTTTGCAAAAACCCGTATGGTTCTTTTAAAAGAAATCATAAGTAATTGGTTTATATTACCAGCTGATTTTAAAAATTATAAAACGTCGATTATCTAGCAGCTCGACTGCCGAGCCCAGATTTTAACTTTAAAAAGTTTCAGGTTGATATGCTGGTTGTTTAACTTTTATATTCTTTTCTAGCTCTGCATCAACCAAAACCTAAATTTTCAAAGAAATTTGAAATTTGTTGAAATGATTGTATAGTTTATACTTTTCTGGGATGTAGTTTGTAGGGGATAGTCTTATTTTGATCTTATGTTGATTTGTTTAGCACATTTGGTTGGCAATCTTTAGCCTAGTTCACAAAAGCCAGTCCCTCATAACAAAGTACACAGTCCATAATATAATAAAAGTCCCAAACCTTCAAAATTAATTTTCCATAGTTGAGCAAATTGCTACATTCAGAGAACAAGTATGTTATGTTGCATAGCAGCATAGATTTTCTAGCTTACATTTTTATACAAGTTAAATTTGTATAGCATACACAAAGAGTAAATATGGATGAGGATTTTTTGGCCTGTCATAAATGTTCAATTGACAATACCAGCGAGTCGGAGCCGTTGATGCTGTGAGTATTGGTGCAAAAAATGGGGACATGATTTCAGTGACGTCATATTTTTCTTTCCCGAAAAAGGGAAGGGGGGAAGAAAATCTCTTTAAAAAAGATGGGGAAAACCCCCTTTTCTCCCATCTCTTTTTTTCTTCCCCCCTTCCCTTTTTCGGGAAAGAAAAATATGACGTCACTGGAATCATGTCCCCATTTTTTGCACCAATACTCACAGCATCGGAGCCGTTTAATTTTGATGCGGCTCCGGCTCCTACCTTAAAATTAATATATCTTTTATTTGATTAAAGCTATATAAAAGTAGAAGGATGTGTGTCTATTTGTTAAGTAACAATAGTTTTTCAGTTTATAATATGTAAAAAGGCCGTTGCCAAATTATAATATTACTTTAAAAAATCATTTTTAGCTAATCTGGAGCCGGAGCCGTTTTTAACGAAAAATGCGGCTCCGGCTCCACCAAAAATATTGCTGCTCCCGGCTCCGGCTCCGAAATGCTGGACAATACAATTACTCTCTTTGATGTTCATTTGTCTTTAGTTTTAATACTGATATCAAGTATATGTACCTAAAATTAAATTTGCCATTAATACATCCATACTTTTAATTCAAAATCTACGGTTCCGCATCACATTTTTAGGCAGTACGATATTAGTGTCTTTTTGTGTGTAAGGAGTCCTTCAATTCTTTATAATTGATTCCTGATCGAAGTTATTTATCGCATCGTATTATAGACAGATTTCCACAAATATTAAAATGTAAATTATAAGATTAAAGCCAATTTGTTTAGCTCCAAGAGATCAATGGCCCGAGCTTACATATCAATTTTATGATTTTTATTTAAATGTTCATGGAAAACTGTCTGTATGATTTTTCAGTATGGCTGATAACCGGTTCTCATTCAGTGGATATTAAACGGTTTCGAAGCCATACTAGAAACCTTATTACAAAATCAGGGCTTGATATTTTTTTAGTTACAAACTACCAAAAAAAGTATAAAGCTACGCTGAGAAAATAAAAGGACTGAAATAGTCACAGTTCATTTGCGGTCATTTGTATTCTCTTTCAGAAAAGGAAACATTTCTTCACAGGACTCGGAAGCCGAATATATTTGGGAATGTCAGACGCGGCTGCGGATCGCTAAAAAAAAAGGACGACCGACTATGGCTGTAGGTTCGTTGTTTTACACTGGCAAATTTAAACTTTAAAAATAAATTCAACGCTGACTACAATCAATGGTATTCCAGGCGGTTGGAAGGTACAAAATAACAAAAACAAAAGAATCTTTGCATCTCAGAAGTATTGATAGTGCGGCTGGATGGCCGGCTTAGAATTATAAAGTCAGCTACATCCCTCGAGTTTTTATTTAATATGTTTAGATGTTAAGATGTTTTAGGCATTGTTATTGTTTATGTTCATGTTGCATTTCGTATTTTGTCGGCCAATTTTACATTACGTTAAGTCAAGTCCAGCGTATGGATAGAGTCTCGCAGGTTAGGGCCCTCGCAGGAATAGAAATCCTGGTCTTTGGGCCAGGGTCTATGAAAAAATATTTTTACCTCTGAAAAATTATTTTCATAAACATATTATAAACAAAATCTAGCAATAAGATATTTAACATCTAAATAACACTAAAAACCTTTTTTCGTACATTTATTAAAAGATAAAGTTGTTAAAATCGTGGAATATTTCATAATTTCATATGCAGAATAGCAATTATTATTTTTGTATTTGATACCAACAACATGACATGACAAGCACTAATTTAGAATTTAATAATTAAGATAATAATTCTGCAGTTAACAAAGTTCAGATCAAATATTCTGCAAAGTATGTTTCATACACAACTAGGAGATCAAGTAAGAAATGCTAAGACAGTTTTTTCGAGTAAATTTTAAGGCTGTAGGCGGCCAAAGAGCTGGCAGTTACGATGCCTGCGATTCAATATAAATTAAATCAAAATGTTAAGGCATACCAATAATCGGAAAAGGGAATGGTTGATCTAAAAAATTTTATGCGCGTTTTATATTGCTTCACTGATGTTCACTACAATTATGTCAGGCAAGTTCTACTTATTTACAAACTAAGTATTGCCAACTATACGTTTTGTTAACAGCATCTTAACATAAAACGAAAAAAAAGTATCTTTATATTTCTGACTTGAACTTAGAAATAGTAAATAAATTCTAAAATATTTGTTAAAACTCTACAGTATACTGAAAGACAAAATTTTAAATATTCTATTAAAAATAATCAATAAAATAGATTAGCATAAAACATACTTTGTTAACTTAATAAAATGCGTGCAAGCATGGTTAATTATAATAATATAATATAAATATCAGAGTCAGTTTCTTAAAAAAGAATCAGAGAATCGAAAAAGCTTTATTTTTAAAAAGAAATTCTCATTCAAATGTGTTAAATATTTTTAGAGGATTTTTACCATTTTGGAAGATTATTTAATATGAGTAATTGATTTTTTTATTTCTAATTCTCGCATTCTGTTTCTAAAGAACTGACCATGTAACTTAATAATAACAAAGTCTTAAACCTTTGTACATTTACATATTTATCCTGAAGGACGTAAATACGGTTAATTTATAGAGAATCTGTGCTACCAAAAAGTGTATATTAAGTTTTTCTAGTGAAAATGTTTAATCTTATTATGTTTTTTCCCCATATATATCACTTTTCTTTTCTTTAAGAAATGCAGGGAAAAGGGACAATGCATTTAAAGAAAATATTTGCAGCCAAATTGACCCCAAAATATGAATGTACTATATGGACTCTGTAACTAAATATGCTTTAAAACATAAACATAGAGAGAACAAGCAAAACTCTTAGGAAACTGATATTCTTTATTGATGTAAAATAGTTTTACTCGAAAGCATCATCCCTTGTTCCCGCAAGAAATATATTTTCTCTCAGACACTGCGGCAAAAGTGACCAATTCTTGAGTCTTACTATCATATATAATTCTCATATTCATATGTATGTATGTGTGCTAGCTAAGCTTATACTTGTCCTATATTTTATATTCAATATAGATTTACATTTGCCCTTGAAGATTATGCTGAATCACAACTTATTATCTACTGAGATAGGTTAACCTATGGTATATATGAAGACCTGTAAAAGGTAATTGAATCATTTTTAAGATATATGTATCTGTGTATTTTGTCTATTAGATAGGTAAACCAATAGATACATATACCAATTTTGGAGGTAGGTATATCTGCATAATCTATATATACATAATTATTTGTTAGGTATCCGTAATCTTTGATAGCTACATATAGGTATAGCTACATTGTTTAAAGTAATTTTATTTTATTTGAATATAAAATGAATGGACTTTGAAATAGATTAGTTTTGAGAAGAGCTGAAAAGTAAACGTAAAACTTTTGTATTAAAATGTGGATAGTTAATGTAAATGTAAGTGTACAAAAGTCAGATCTGTTGGAAAACTTTTACTTTTAGAGCTTTAAAACCAGGGACAGGCACGAGTATTCAGTTAAACAAGTGGTAGAACAGGACAGACAAAGATCAAATTCAACTTTTACCAAAATTTACTTGTGTTAGAGTCTTAAGGGTCTGTTGGTAATAGTTCAAGCCTATAATATTACTTTAGGTGATAATTCAAATCAACCTTCACCCAAATACTGTAAGGATCATTCGTTACAGTTAAAAAGATAGGACACCTGCCATACTCAGTTAAGGTTAGGTAATAACGATTAAGCTTCTATGAAGAATTTGGGTCTAAAATCTTATAAAATAATTTCTATATTATAATGTGAAGCTCATACAAAAAAAATGCTTCACATCCTAAGGCTGTACATCAACCTTAACCTTGAGAAAAAAAAGTAAAAACATCCATAGCTTAATCATACAGTTTGAGTCAAATAAAACTGAGTTTTCCGATTTTCAGACACAACCAGAAGGAATACAGAAAAAATAATTATATGTCCTAGTTCTCTGTACAAAAGCACATTAAACTTGAAAAAGGTGTTTTTCATTATCTCTAAAAATGCGGCCTCTATGATAGGTGTATGGTGTCCAAAAATGCCTTTTTTCTGACTCACCCTGTATAAATAACTTTTTCTGCACTAACATACCATTTGTTAATTAAAATAAACTGTAACTTGTAACTGGCTCTGGTAAATCATTGAATACACACAAAATTCCATTCTACATGTTTAAAGAATGTTGGTTCAGATTTTAAGTAGATAAACTTTCAAGTTTGTACAAAATCTAACATCTAGACCTCATATTTGTCTTGTTTCAATTCTTTTAAATAAAAATATTTCAAAATAATAACTAAACTTCAAAAGGTTTGGTTAGGTTTTGTACAATCTTAACTTTGGAACACATTATTTGGGCGTAAATCTGCCTAGAATTTGTAAGCTAGAAGTAATTTTTTAGTCGAGGGCTTTTTTTTAACTTTATCAATGTAACACAATTCTTTATAGATTTCTTTTGAAAAAGATTGGAAGTTTTGATGTAAGTAAGGCTTTTGATTTATATCAGTCAATAAGTAAGATAATTTTAGAATTTTGGAAAAATTGCAAAAACTTATCATATTTATTATTTTTATTTTTAAATTTGAGAATAACCACTTTTTACTTTTTATCACTCTTTTAAAACATTTACATAAAGATTTATATTTTTTTTATTAATAACTACATTTCAATTATTATTTACTTTGCCTTAATTAATAATTTTTGATGAATAAATGAAATAAGATTGTCTAAACACCAAACAATAAAGAAAAAAACAAGATTTTCATTAAAATTTTGAAGACTACACAAGTAAGCCTGGCCTTTTTTATATATAAAATTTTCTTCAGTAACAATAAAATTTATATGACTTGAGCAAATTAATCAGTTTTTAGTAATGCAGCTACTATATTAATAGGAATGTCCGTCAGTCCCTATATCAAATGGCTCTTAGCTTAAAAGTAAACATCTTATTTAAATTACATTTCAAGTTCAGAAAATTTGTCCAATTTACTTTTAAAGAAAATATATATTTTCTTAAATTGTTATTCCTGTGCCACCTATACACTTAATTGTACTTTTTAACAAAAAAATATTATTACCACAAATTACAAGCATTTTAAGAAGATTTCAGAAAGGCTTACAACTTTGACATTGCTCTTTAGCAGATATTTTTATTTTGAAATCACTAAAAAGATTATACTTTTGTTATTAGTTAGTTGTTTTTAAACTTCCTCCATATAAAAAAAATAATTTTCAGTAAAATAGTAAGGCTGTTGAGAAAAAAATTTTGAGATCTAATTTATTTTTAAAATTACCTAACACAAATAAAAACCAGATGGCCCCCGCCGCATTGGAACTTGAATGGATGAAAGCAGAATATTTTTTATTTCATAGCAGCAGCTTCTACCAGGTTTATGTCTTGACTCAACAGAGTAGAGAGAAGAGGTCATCATCAACTATATTATAATCAGTAGTAGGGAGAGCAGAGAGAGTTATAGTAGTAGTAGGTTAAGAAGTATCTTCATTCTTTTTCTGGGTAGTAGTAGTATTATATTTGTATTTGTAAACAACTTTTAATTTGCGCGGCAGAAAAAGTTTTCACTTTATTATATCAATTTTCTTACACTTCATGGCATGTATATGTATAATAATACATTGTTATAGTAGTAATAGTTTATAGTTTACACGGAGGTTCTGTTACACTTGACACATTGTTTTTCTTTCAGCATACAACAGGCTATTATGCCGAAGGGAAACAGAATCACGGCTAGGACAACACCTAAAAAAAACAATTTAAGTCATAATATACTTAATTTACAGTGATTCAGGAGAGAAACTCCATGAAAATCATTGAAAAAAGAAACTTCCAAATTTATTTTAAAACGTTTTCTTTAAAAAAAAAAGTAGAGTGTTGACCTCCACCCACTTTCTTCCTTCATCAATTGACCGTAGGACTTGTAAGGGCGTTTTATTTTACGTATATTCCAGGAATTTTAAGTGATAAGACTTAAGTGCAGTCAATATTCTCTAAAATGGCTATAACATTTGGAATGATAGTGCAGCTATTACCTTTTATGATACAAATAAGGATTTCAATTGCCAATTATCTGAAAAGTTTATATCCTTGATCTGAATTTTTTTTGAAATTTTATAACTCTGCCAACCCTAAATCTTCATGCGGTTTTTAATATCTTTGTTATGATTTAATCCACGCACATAAAGATTGCTTTAATCGTTTTCCAG
Organism: Acartia tonsa; assembly: GCF_053477335.1. Lineage (NCBI taxonomy): Eukaryota > Metazoa > Arthropoda > Copepoda > Calanoida > Acartiidae > Acartia > Acartia tonsa. Next base: position 50,679,373 of record NC_137264.1, read on the forward strand.
GTCCCATAACTGTGCTGCTAGACCTTTATTTTTTTTAAATCGGTTCAGAAATAAGGATTTTAGAAGCTATAATATTAGAATATTAGTTGTTTGATCCTTATCCTATTGGGGAGTCTGATGAAGGTCAGGAACAAAGCCTAAAACCAACCCTAAGACATTTATAAACCTTCCCTTAAAAGTGTAACCAAATTGGAACAGTATTAGCAAGCTGTTTTCGTTATCGGCCGGCCGGAAATCGGCCGACTTCGGCCGGATTTGGCCGATTAAAATAAACGGCCCACATTTTCTTCATGTTAAGTTTAAAAATATCGTATTCGGCTATTCCTCGGCCGATTTAGTCGTCTAAGGTGGCAAAAAAATAGTCCTGGTCGTCCACTGGTTGTCGCGTAACAATTATTTTAAAGTTGTAGACATGATAATAATTGCATAAAATAGAAGTAAAGTTTAAAAATACCGTAGCCGGCTATTCCTTGGCCGATTTAGTCGTCCAAGGTGGCAAAAAAATAGTCCTGGTCGTAATAAATTCAAATCCGTTGACAAATCTAAAATCGGTCAACTGGCTGTTGCGTAACAATGATTTTAAAGTTGTAGACATGATAATTATTGCATAAAATAGAAGTAAAGTTTAAAAATACCGTAGCCGGCTATTCCTTGACAGATTTAGTTGTCCAAGGTGGCAAAAAAATAGTCCTGGTCGTAATAAATTCAAATCCGTTGACCAATCTAAAATCGGTCCACTGGTTGTCGCGTAACGATGATTTTAAAGTTGTTATAAATGCTGCGTATATCCTTACACTAAAGTAACAGGATGTCTGTGTGTTTGTGTGTATGTGTGTTTGTACCAAAGGATCTCGCTTACCGCTGAACCGATCGGGTTCTCCTTAACAGGGTAGCTTCTCATAAGTCCCGGGAAGGTTTATAACTATTTTGGGGGAGCGTACCACCACCCTCTCAGGAGAAATCGCCCCTAGAAAAAAATTACCCCTCCCGAAAAAGAGACTTGAACGAAACATAAACCAATTATTTTTGTAATTAGATATTTTAAATAAAAAAAAACATTCAAAGTGCCACTAGAGGCCTCTAGGGGGGCGTAGCCGCTAGTTATAAATATAATAATGTTGTCTTCGAAACGAAAATTTTACTCTAAGCAAATTTTTGAACTTCAAATGTGATTCAGATGGATCTTTTACCATAAAATTACTTTTTTATAAACTAATTATTATTTAACTACCTTTTTACAGTAGCTGCACTAATATTCCACCAAAAAAAATATTGACTGCACTTACTATACACGTTAAATTGATGTACATCTTATATTATGATAAATAAGATTACTATTTCTAGAGGTTATCATTAATGGTGGAAAAGTTATGACAGTGCTAATTTATACAGGCCAATCAAGATTTTATTTAAGTCCAAGAATCTTAAGGACAACAAATGAGAGAACGTGTGTATGTATACATTTGTTATCTAAAGCTTTGTTTAAGTCAAATATACGTAAATTCATTTTAAAATCACACAGATAATGCTTTTTTTGTTTTGTATGTACACTGTTAAAAATAATTTTTTTTTTTAGCATCAGATGATACTCTATATTCTTCACATTAATGTATAGTATCAATCCGTACGTAGTAGGAAAAAAACGTCATTACGAAACAAGGAAGTTTTCAATGCTGTATATGGTATTAGGTAATGTTTTGTGAAGTAACAGGTAGTACTAAATAATGTATTTGTCTGTATAGTATTGTCTAATACGCTCTTGGGAATATAATTCATTACGGTATAAGTAAATTTTCATTACGCTCCATTGCAATTGTTATTACGCTCATGGAAATTAACACTCTCTTATCTAAACCCCCCCTCACTGTCGACTAAAATTTCTCTAACAAATTTTTTTCGCCAATCTTCAATCACTTATATATTATATTATATTAAATATTATTTTATTGTTGTGTAAAGGAATTATAATTTATTCAGCATGTGGGTTTTAAAATAAATTTGTCCAACATTGTTGAATTAGTCCGAGAATTTTTCTTCATTTATAAGGGAATATTCATCACACAGAAATTGTCCCGTCAAAGTTTGTGAATCGTAACAGCTGATTAATAATGAGAAGATTAAAGATTTGATTAAAAAATTTAAAATTTTATCTACCCTTTCTGTGAAGCTTGCCGTAGTGTGTTTAATTGATTGATTTATAAAATTATGCGATCTGAATGCTGCAATTTATTGTTCAATATATTTTTCACAACGTGACGTGCTTATGTTTTTAATCTGTCTAATTCTTTTCGTTTAGTCCTTAAATAGTTTATTTTGGAGCTTCAATAGTTAGTTTAATTTTAAATTCTTATAAAAGTAACTTGTTTAATTTGCATATTTTTAAGTTGTTTAGTTTGGATAAGTGATTCGGTTTTTATATAGTTACTTTTATAATTTTCTTTCATGTTTGAAGTGAAGATTTGTTGTAATATTTTATATTATTTTAATACGATTCTGTAAATATTTAAACCTCAAATACAAACTCCTTTTCTTTAAATTAAAGATTAAGACATCGTATTATTTTCCTATCAATTAATTAAATACACGGAGGCGCGGAAAAGAAATCGTCTATTTTCAGTGAAGCCTTATGTAGTAGCGGAATTGAAAATATTTCTAATCAGAAAATTGAAGAAAGATAGGATATAAATTAAAAAAAAACATTGTTTCAAAAGTATTCTTCTATAAAATGTTATGGACGGACAGAATTGTAGAAAAGCTTCGCCTATCTCCCTTTCTTTTCAAATAATGAAATTATTATTTTCACCTAGCTGTGTTTCGGAATTAACCAAATATTGGCAAAATCTATGAAAGGGATACATTTCAGACAACCATATATACACTCAAAATGCCTACCACCTAAAGCTTCCTTCGTGTATACAGCCAAGAAACAAGAATTAGAATGGTTTATATACTAATACTTGCAGGTTAGGAAATTCGTTTAAATGATCTTTATGTACAAAGTTTTCAAAAAAAAATATCAAGACTTTGAATTGTTACATAACGGAATTGTAATTTGCAAACGTTTAGAACACTGTTAAAAAACAGTTTTAAAAAATACGTGGTTGAAACGTTTGAACACTCATTATTAAACCAACCAATCACAATCCATTAAAGTAACAAAAGTTGTTTAGCCAACGATTAAGAAAACATTCTTATAAAACTTTAGGGACTAGTGTACTAAACAGCCCATTGTCCCCTCTCGCTTTCTTATCATTGTCCCTTCCCTGCAAAAAATGTGATATAAAAATTAGGGTTGGGCCGGATAGTTTTTTGGCCGGATACCGGATATCCGGCCAACGCCGGATATCCGGTTATCCGGCCAAATTACCGGATATCCGGCCGGATAACCGGCCAAATTACTACATATTAAAGTATCAAAAAAGGATATAGTCCCATTCGTAGCAACGCACCTTAAGGGGCGATTCGTTGTATTTTTGAAATTGCTTTTAAAAGGTTATTTTAGGTTATATTTAATTAGGTGATTGCCCCGCAGGGCTAGGCAATTGGCCCCGCAAGGTTAGAGTCCCCTGCAAGGGGCTAGAAATAGGAGGAAAGCTTCTGTGAAAATACGAATAATCGCTCCTTAAGGGGCGTTGCCACGAAAGGGACTATACCCGCAAAAAAATTCTTCATAAACTGGTGTTTTATATTATACTAGCGGCTGCGTCCCTAGTATCTAGGGATATTAGAAAGGACATGAAAGTGCAGAAAAATAACTTAAAACCTTACAACGACTTTTTTATAAAAATTAAACGGACTAAAACCACCCTGGGACCTAAAAAGGAGAAACATATCGGTTCATCAGTTAGCGAGATCCTTCGCTACAGACAAAAAAAAGCTTACTACTTTATATAATAGGATAAAATTAAGGTTAAAACTTAAAAATTAAGTAACTATTAAATCTCCATAGCAAATAAATCTAATTAACTATTACTACCCTCAATATGTAATATCAACCCCTAACGGTTGGAGGATGGGCGGGGAGGTGGCGTTAAATGCCTGCCCCCCCCTCTCTTTTTTTCTATCCCATTTTCTGTGTATAAAAGGTAGAGGGCTACAACTGAGTGACTTTCGAAATATGGGTATGACACATAACTAAGAGTTGAAAATTTTTAATACCTCCTTCCTGGCGGGCACAGGATGCCAGCAAATCTGGTAAGGTCATTCAGGTAAAAAGTAAAAATATTTTTTTTACTTAAACAAAGCATTTCATACTAAAATATCCTATAGTCGTACATCCTCATATGTAATATAGATGTTCAAGTCGATTTCAGGTTCCAGGTATAATCCTGCAAGTTCTGAACCTTTAGGTCTCCAGAAATCTTTAAACGGTTTCTGTGACCGCAACTTTTTACTTGAAGATTTCAAATTTTAAACTTTAGCTTTTTATATATCTTCATGACTTATTACAATTTCATAAAACACGTTGCCGTTTACCTGCCAACCGTCGGTTTGCGGCTGGCAGCTGCCAAGTACTGCTGCCACCGCCAAAATTTATGTTTTGAGATTTCTAATATAAAATTTACATAAAGATAAACATATTCAGAAAAAAATTTTCTTCTAGCTTCAATAAAAAGAAAATTACAGCCATTTAAGATTTTAAAAAAACAGAGATTTTTGTTGTAAAATATAAAAGATTATATTGCCGGATATCCGGCCGGATAGTTTCAATATCCGGTATCCGGCCGGATATTGAAAATGGCCGGATATCCGGCCACACCGGATATCCGGCCCAACCCTAATAAAAATGAAAAGGTGATTTTGCAATACAGTTAAAACTAAACCAGCTTATTTTTTTGTATTTATAGACATTAACAGTTTTTAAGATACATCAAAAAAGGTTTATTAAATTAAGTCTACTATATTAAAAGAGATAAAGAATTTTAGTAATTTAAATATGATTATTTTTAAATGACATGTGTGTATTAAGTTTTTTTACAGTTGCTTTGTTTAAACATCTAAGGGAGATATAAATGGGTGGAGTAATATAAGCTGAGAATGAGCAATGTTTTATGAGCATTAATTATTTGGCCATCTATGACATCCCCTTACAACACTTTTTCAACAGTGCAGCTATTTAGTAGTAAGTGTATTTGTGTACATCTATAATTCTGACAATCTGTTGCTTGACTGACACGTTTTACAGAAATCTATTTCACCTAGGCCATGGGTTAAATCAAATAAATCTAATAAATATAAATTAATTTCAATTGTATTGAAATTTTTCTTTTTAAATTCATACTTACAATACTTGTTTATTACAAGAGAAAAAAATCTTGCTTTAATGTTGCTGCACTACTTACATATGTTATTGTCCTTGTCTTTGAATCAGTAAAGCGATTCATCTGGGGTCATTTTGGGGGAAAATAGGGGAAGGCAGGCAATACTAATTCAAATTTCAATGGTGTGTTGTCACCTCGCTACAAACCCCTACCACAGGCACTACTTTAAATAATAATCACCTTATAATTTTATTCAGTAATAGGCAATATAATTTAAATTTCACAAAATTAGTTAAAAACCTTCTGGACCTATATGAAGCTTCACTTTAAAGAAGAAACATATCAGTTCAGCGGATAATGAGATCCTTTGATACAGACAAAAATGCTTATATCATTTTCTTTTAAGTTTTAAAAAGGTAAATTATTTTTTTTTTTGTGGGGGGGGTAGATACCCTCCACAAAATTAGTTAAAAACCTTCCCTGGACACATATGAAGCTTCACTTTAAGGAGAACAATTTTGGTTTAGCGGTTAGTGAGATTCATTGCTACAGACAAAAAAGCGTATTACTTTACATAATAGGATTAATTCTAGCCTTTGTCGTATCTATTGTTTGTCGCCTTTAGAAAAAATCGAGGGTTTTTCATATTCTAGCGTTTGTTGCATTCTAGTGTTTGTCGTATCTAGCGTATGTCGTGTCTAGGGTTTGTCTGTCTACTGTTTGTCTGTCTAGCGTTTGTCGCATCTACTGTTTGACGTATCTAGGGTTTGACATAGTACCGTAGAATATACATCTAATATCATGGAAAAATCTACATTTTAAAATTTTTGGGTTCTATCTCTAGTGTTTTTTTTAAAACAAAAGTTTGAATAGTTTTTAACCACCAACCCTTTCTCCTTCAGATTAAGGGGTTTTGAGGTTGGGTGGAGGGTCAATGATATTTCAAAAGCTACTTTAGGCCTACAAAAGTTTATTACTAAGGTTTGATCCATGTATCAGATGTGGTATATGAGTAGTACACACTAGTATAAAATAGTATTAGGCCTACTAATATTAAATCCAAGGTTTGCTCCATGGTTCTCAAGTGGTTTCTAAGTTATACACCAGCCTCCCACCTCCTTCCTTTGCCATAAGAGGGTTTGGGGGTGGGTGTGAGTGGGGGGTGAGCAATATTTATAAAAGTATTAAATACCAGCCTCACAGCCCCCCCTCAGTTAAGGGGGATTGGGGGTGGGTAGGTAGTCAATGATAGTTCTGAAAGCAACTATAAGCCTACAAAAGTGTTATCTTAAGGTTTGCTCCATTTATCTCAAGTAGTTACTGAGAAACACCCTATAGTAAAATCAACCTGCCCCCCCCCCTCATTTTAGAGGGTTTGGGGTTGGGTGGGTGGTCAACAATATTTCTAAAAGCAACTTTAGGCATACAAAAGTTTTATCCTAAGGATTTCTCCATTTATCTCAAGTGGTTACTGAGAAACACCCAATAGTATAATTTACCTACCCCCCCTTCTCCTCTTAATTAAGGGTTTGGGGGTGGGTCAACAATATTTCTAAGAGCAACTATATGCCAACTAAAGTTTTATCCCAAGGTTTGGTCCATTTATCTCAAGTGGTTACTGAGAAACACCCAATAGTATAATCCACCTGCCCCCCCCCCCCCCTTGAATTAGGGGTTTGGGGGTGGGTGGGTGGTCAATGATAGTTCTAAAAGCAAATATAGGCCTACTTAAGTTTTATCCTAAGGTTTGCATCTTTTATCTCAAGTTATTTCTGAGAAACACCCTATAGTAAAATCCAACCCCCCCCCCCTAAATTAGGGGTTTGGGGGTCAGTGGATGGTCAACAATAGTTCTAAAAGCTAATATAGGCCTACCAAAGTATTATCCTAAGGTTTGCTCTATTTATCTCAAGTCGTTACTTAGAAACCTCCTATAGTATAATTCACCTGCCCTCTACCCCCCCTAAATTAGGGGTTTGTGGGTGGATGGGTGGTCAATGATAATTCTATAATCAAATATAGGCCTACAAAAAATTTATCCTAAGGTTTACTCCATTTATCTCAAGTTGTTTCTGAGAAACACCATATAGTATAATCCACCCGCCCCCCCCCCCCAAAAAAAAAAAAAATGGGGGGGGGGGGTGGGGTGTCGACGATAATTTTAAAATTAACTTTGGTCCTATAGAAGCTTAAATCCAAAATTAGCTCCCTCTAGCTCTAAGGGTTCTCGAGTACCCCCCCCCCTGCCCAAAGCATTATTTTCCACATCCTCCTTTCCCAAAAAAATTCAGCAACTTTACTACAGAAACAAAAAAGTTAGAAGGGGTATTTTAAAATCACCTCGTTTTTCTTGATTTTCCAATTTTGTAGAGCTATACCAGCAAACGGAAGTAAGCAAAACTGCCTGCTCCAGGGGGAAATGAAAACTAGGGTAATAGAGGGGAGAGGGATTCATAATGTCGAATGATGAAATTAAGAAACTAGGAACCAGTTTTTTTTTGGTTTTCTATAACCGGGAGATAAAAAACGGTTCTTCACTAATGACAGATTTAGAAAAAAATCTCTTTATTAAATTTGTTTATCTATAAGTTTAGAACATACTTAAGGCTAAAAAAAACTTTCTTTAGTGTTCCTATTTTCACCTTATACCTGAAAAAAGCAGTTTCTTACATTTTATGATAAAAAAAGGTATACGAACAAAAAATATGTTCTTTCTTGATGTAAACACAATAATTGGCATAAAATATATCATCTTAAATGTTAAAATCAAATATAGAATCTATTTTAGAGTCAATATAGTGCAAAAAGTAACCAAGTATGAAAATCTGAAGAAAATAGTTCTTTTTGCTTTTTATATACATATCACCTAAATGTATATAAAATTAGTGATAAAAACTATAAAACATGTTATAATTTTTTTAATCACTGTCATCGATTAAATTGCACTTTTAGGTTTAAGAATTACCAAAGTAGTGCAGAAAAACTCTTTTTATGGAGTAATTAATCAAAATAAATGCCAAAAATATAACTACAAAATGGTCTACTGCATTATAAAAAACGCCTAATTGTTTATTTGAATTTATTTTGTTAAATATCAAGAGTTTTTATGTGCTACTTTGGTAATGAGTAAACCTAAAAGTGCACTTTAATCAACGATAGGATTAAAAAATGTAATAACTTGTTTTATAGTTTTTGATCACTAATTTTATATACATTTATCTGATATGTATATCAAAATCAAAAAGAACTATTTTCTTTAGATTTTCATACTTTGGACCAGTGTTCTGGAGCCAGAGCCGGGAGCAGCAACATTTTTGGGGGAGCCGGATCCGGAGCCGTATTTTTCGTTAAAAACGGCTCCGGCTCTGGACTAGCTAAAAATGACTTTTTAAAGTAATATTATAATTTGGCAACGGTCTATTTCCATATAATAAACTGAAAAACTATTGTTACTTAACAAATAGACACACATCCTTCTACTTTTATATAGCTTTAATCAAATAAAAGCAAAATATTTTATATTATTTATTTTATTTTATCAAATTCAATAATGAAAAAAAATTGATATATTAATTTTAAGGTAGGAACCGGAGCTGGAGCCGGAGCCGTACTTCCAAATATGGCTCACCGGAGCCGTAGCCGCATCAAAATTATACGGCTCCGGCACCCTGCTTTGGACAAATGTCTTGGTTACTTTTTGCACTATATTTACTCTAAAAAGGATTTTGCATCTGATTTTCACATTGATTTAGGATGATAAATATTATTTTATTGTCTTAAGTATGTTCTAAACTTATAGATAAACAACTTTCGTTAAAAGATTTTTTTCTAAATTGGTCATTTAAAGCATGAAATTAAGTTATTATTGCAAATTTTTCCAAATAACTTGCAAATATGATTTCTGCGGATTTTCTAATTTACATAGGCGTTTTCTATGTATATTCCTCTTTCCAAAAATACCTCTCTTGTTAAGATTGGATAAAAAATCTTTATGGTCGAGACTCCATAACTGTGGGGGGGGGGGTGGGGTTAAATGTGTTGACTCGTGCCACGACATACCAGCAATTTTATTTTGGATGCTACTCCCTTAGTTTTAGAGATAATTACTCCAAGTTTTGGTATCTTTCGAAAAAAAACGGTGGCGGGACCGCAATTTTCCGTCGCCGCCAAAAAATATTTTTTATTGGATTTCCTGCGAATTAGGCAATTTGGAATCATTAGAGATCATGTTATTTTTTTCAAAAATTTTTCCCCTTATAACCAATCCTGCAGAGGGAACTTAGTCATTTTTTCAAATTTTCGTTTATCAAGGTATATCTTACATTCAGTGCCTCTCCTAAGCTTTTAAAGATATTTAAACAAAATTTTTTTAGGTAGGTCAGTAAAAAATATTTAAATAAAAAATGGCAGCGGTACCGCCGCTCCCGCCGTCATTTTCCGCCGCCGCCGCCAAAATTTTTTTTTGCATTTCTTAAATTCAGTGCTTCTCCTGTGCTTTTAAAGATATTGAAACAAAATCTTTTACGGTAGGTCAGTAAAAAATATTTAAATAAAAAATGGCGGCGTTTTCCGCCGCCGCAGGATGACTTGTAAGGGGAAAAATTGTTGAAAAAAATAACATGTTCTCAAATGATTCCAAATTGCCTAATTCGGCGAGAAACGCAATAAAAAATTGTTATTTGACGGCGGCGGAAAACTGGATATATCTGGATAAACGAGAATTTGAAAAATATTTTTTACTGACCTACCTCAAAAGTTTTTTTTCAATATCTTTAAAAGCACAGGAGAAGCACTGAATTTAAGATATACCTGGATAAACGAGAATTTGAAAAAATTTATCAGGGGAAAAAAAAAATAACATGGTCTTAAATGATTCCAAATTGCCTTATGAAAAAAGCAATAAAAAAATTTGGCGGCAGAAAACGGGGATGGACGGCAGGAGCTGCGGTACCGCCGCCATTTTTTATCCAAATATGTTTTACTGACCTACCTAAAATGATTCCTAATTGCCTAATTCGGCGAGAAATGCAATTAAAAAAAATTTTGGCAGCGGCGGAAAATGGCGGGGAACGGCAGGAGCGGCGGTCCCGCTGCCTTGTTTTTGAAAGATACCAAAACTTGGGGTTATTAGTGACCCAGCCCAAAAGATTTTACCCAATTATCTCTAAAACTAAGGGAGTAGTATCCAAAATAAAATTGCTGGTATGTCGTAGCACGAGTCACCACATTTTACCCCCCCCCCCCCCTTTTCTCATTAGATTTTCATTGATCGCTTATAATTTTTTCAATATTCATACATTTTCAACTTTAAAAAAATTAGAAAGTGCAAAAGTAAGAAAATATTGTAGTAGAAGAAAAGTTTTATTTAGGTATTTTAATATTAGGCGCTTCTCGCAAATTCTTCTCCATGTAGTTTAAGTTTTCACCTAGCAATATTAAATATTAAGAAAAATCCCATTTCTCGCTTACTCGTGTAAGTTTTAATTAGGTACATATTCTAGTTTGGATTCGAATGATGTGTGAGTGTCAGTGGTTCTTTCTATTGATAACACTATTTTTTAGCCAGTGTCTTCGGCGTCTCGAGACAAAAAAAATTGGTTTTTCATTTTATAATTGTACATTTTATATCCTCGGAAAGCTGTACATAATATGTTGCTTAAGAAATAATAAATATTATTTAGAACGTTCCTGGGTTGCCCATCAAAGTAGTGGGCGAAACAAGCAAGACTCTACTGAATTTAAGCAGTTAGTATACAGGTATACTTACTCTAGTATGGCTTCGAAGCCAATTTATATCTACTGGATTAGAACCGGTTCACAGCCAAATCATTAAATCATCGTATTACAGACAATTGTCTATGAATATTATAATAAAAATAATAATATCAATACAAGTTTTTTTTTTATCTAAAGAAATTAGGCCTTTTCGTGGCTAACAAAACTGGTTTTAATATTATAGTTTTTTATTTAAATATCAGCGGACAGCTGTCTATAATACGATCACAATGTTTCGAGAATTCCAATATAAAACAGAAACTCATAATTCAGTTAATTTTGCTTCAATTTAGGAATTTTTTTTTTAATAAGAGATGGCAGTCTGTCAAATTTTTGGACCGGATTCTAAGTCTTACAAGAATTCGTCCATAAAATGGAGCATCCTTGCGGATTCCGGATTCTAGCAATATTTTAAAAGGCTTTTAAAAAAGGGGGGGGGGGGGGTTTCAATGCAACCATCTCGTAATCAATGTATAAATGGCACTTAGAATTCGAATTTTGATCTAAAATTTTGCATGAGTAATCCTTGGTAGGTCTATTATCCCTAAATCCAACAAAAAGTTAAAAAAGAATAGTTTTTTCTCGTATCGTATTATATCCAGTTTATAACTATTCTCGTATAGATTCAAAACCGATTCTAATCCTGTGGATTAGAACCGGTTCTCATCCATACGAAAAAACTATGTCTAGCATCGTATGACATCCAGTTTTCTACGAATATAAAAATGTACGATCATAAGATTAAAACCAGTTTTTTTAGCCCCGAGGTGCCAAAGTCATTTTACATTTTATATCCGCGTAAAGCCATTTATAATACGATGCGAGAAATAACTATTATAAATATTTTTAAGGTTTCAAGAATGATAATATGGCAGCAATTTGGCTGGAGCTTTAGACCTCAGATAAGTATTTTATTATCTCAATAGGGGGAGGGGGGTGAGGTGTAGGGCAAATGTTAGTAAACCTTAAACATGTAGGAACATATGTAATCCTGCGGCCATTTTTCTCTCTCTCCATATCTCGTTAAATTAAACTGTTTTAATTAATTTTATTTTTTGTCCAATTTTTTTTGCCTAAAGATTCTTTGTGTTTTTTTCTTTTTAGGTTACACAGGAACAATTGGCATTTTCATTCAAGAACAGTAAGCAGGTAAACAATATCAATAAAAGTGCTTTTCGTCAAAGTACCAAGTGAGCACCCGTAAAACCCCTACCTCCCATCTTATTTTAAAAATTTAATTAAGCATGGATGTAGTTTTCTTTATTTATTATTGACCCCTGCGGGGAACCCTTACCCTACAGGGATATCCTGCATGTATTTTAACGTGAAACACTTGGAATTTTGAGGGGAACCACCTGAAAAAAAAATGGCTTCGCTTTTATTATACTTTGTTGCTCCAGGAATCAGTATACCAAAAATCAGACCGATTGGATAATTAGATCACATAAAAATTTGTTGCTATAAAAGTAAAGAAATCAACATGTTTAAAATGGACGTACGGTCATTATGGTAATGATTATAAAGTTGCTAGGCTTTCTAAATCTTTCCTAACTACTAAAGGAATCACCACGCAAAATTTAAAATCGATAGGACAATTCTAATATGTCTAAATAAACGAAAAAAGCTATCCGTTACGGACGGACGTACGGACGGACCGACCCTAATTATAGAAAAGCTTCGCTTTTAAAAATCAGACCGATTGGATAATTAGATCATATAAAAATTTGTTGCTATAAAAGGAAAGAAATCAACATATTTAAATGGACGTACGGACATTCCGGTAATGATTACAAAAAAATGGTACCTAAATACTATAGGAGTCATCAAGCAAAGTTTAAAATTGATAGGTCAATTCTAACATGCCTAAAAAGCTATCCGTAAGGACGGACGGACGTACGGACAGACCAACCATAATTTATAAACTAGAAGGTAGGAATTATTACTAAAATAACAAGGATGACAACATCCATAAGCAGCGAAGCACAAAAATTGTGGATGGGAATAAGTAGAAGTAGATTTAAAGTGTATTTATTAAAATCAAGAATAGATTTATTGGAGAAAAAAACAGGAAAAAGTTTTAATAAACACCAAAGATATGGGGAAATACGTCAAACATGTAAAAATAGCCAAAAACCTGCAAACGGGCAGTCTGACTATCATTGTTGTCTTCTTCAAACGACAGGTAATTTAATTTTGATATCTTTAACTGAAAAAATTTCGAAAATCGGACCATAAACACCAAAGATATGGGAAAAAAAATGTGAAAAATATAAAAATAGCCAAAAACCTGCAAAAAGGCAGTCTGACCGTCTTTGTTGTTTTCTTCAAATGACGGGAAATTTAATTTTGATATCTTTAACTGAAAAAATTTTGAAAATCGTACCATAAACACCAAAGTTATGGGGAAAATTTGGAAAATATAAAAAATAGCTTAAAACCTGCTAAAAAGCAGTCCGACCGCCATTGATGTTTTATAATTGTGCTCCTTAATGATGGGAATGTTGTCAAAAAATTTCAGCTTTCTATCTTTTGTAGGAGCCGAGAAAATCACATTTCCCCCAATTCATTAATTACGGACGGACGGACGGACAGACGGACGGACGGACAGACGGGGACGGACAGACGGGGACGGACGGACGGACGGACAGACGGACGGACCGACATTGTGAATTATAGAGTAGCTTCGCTACTAATAAACTATTCTGCAACGTATTGATTTTTATGCTAGAACATAGGAAATTATACTATATAATAATACACATTTCTGTACCGTATTCTCCAGTGTCCTAGAGCGTATAAAATAGTACTAAATTTATAAACATTTCTGTGTAGCGTATTCTCCAGTGCCTTAGAGCGTATAAAGTAGTACTAAATTTATATACATTTCATTAGCGTATTTTCCGATACCCTACAACGTATAAAATATTACTATTTTAATATACTTTTCTACAGCGTATTCTTTATTACCCTAGAGCGTATCAATCGATACTAAAAAATGTTGTTATTCTATATCGTAACAATTATTGTGTTATATAGTATTACATAGTGTTATATATTAATTATATAGCTGTAGCGTACTGTCGGGTCCAATACTCTCCAGAGTATCATTTGATACTAAATAAAAAAATTATTTTTAACAGTGTATGATTCTGGACACCATGGAATCTGTCCCGATTTTGTATAACTTTTGCGGAACATGATTCCAGTTACGTCATATTTTTCTTTCCCGAAAAAGGGAATGGGGAAAGAAAAAAAAGGGAAGGGGGGAAGAAAAAAGAGATGGGAGAAAAGGGGGTTTTCCCCATCTCTTTTGAAGAGATTTTCTTCCCCCCTTCCCTTTTTCGGGAAAGAAAAATATGACGTAACTGGAACATGTTCCGCAAAAGTTATACAAAATCGGGACAGATTCCATGGTGTCATGATTCTGATTTATGTCTATTTGTTTGCCAGTATGAATTAGGTAACAATTATTTGATCAAGATGAAACATCAGTCCTTTATTTTTTAAAGACTAGCGGCTTTGCCCCTAGCCTCTAGGAGCTTTTTCCCAAAGAGATGATAAAAAAAAGTTAAGGTGAAAATGAAATTCATAAAAAAAATAAGAAGGACCAAGGAAATCTTCTACAAAAAAAAGGACCAAGGATATCTCCTACAAAAAAAAATGGGGGGGATTTTATTGTTTTTAGGGGGGGTTGGGGGTGTCCTACCCACCAAGAAAATAACCTAAAACCACCACAGGACCAGTAGGTATATTCCCTGAAAAGTAGAATCCGATCGGTTCAGTTGTTACCGACATCTTAAGCTTCAGACGGACAGACGGACGGACGGACAGACAGACATCAAGCTACTTTGTATTATAGATAGTATTTTCAAAAAGAAAGTTATTTAGAAAGCCAAATAAAGTAGATATAGCCGTATAAGCTAATACGATAAGCTAATAATATCATTATCCAGCCTTTATGCCTAATCTTCACTAGACACATTTTAATATTATCATATCTATAATACAAAGTAGAAAGATGTCTGTCCGTCTGTCTGTCTGTCTGTCTGTCTGTCCGTCTGTCTGTCTGTCTGTCCGTCTGTCCGTCCCTTAAGATCTCGGTAACCACTGAACCGATTGGATTATATTCTTCAGGGAATATACCTACTGGTCCTGTGGTGGTTTTAGGCTATTTTCTTGGGGGGTGGGACTATCCCCCCCCCCATTTTTTTTTGCTGAAGATTTCCTTGGTCCTTTTACGAATTTCGCCCAAATTTTTTTTTTTCACCTCTTGGGTCAAAGCCCCTAGGGGCTAGGGGCAAAGCCGCTAGTATAATAACATTAGAATACAAAATAATGTATTATCCATTGTTCTATGCCAGGATTCCTTGAAAATTGGAAACAGAAGACACACACTATATAAAAGTTTGGAATAATATCTGGTTCTTTCCCTTAAAAATATCCGGAGCACTTTTAAGCTATATAAAGCTTTCAACAAATTAGTTTTTTAGGAACGTAATTTGGAGGATTTTCTTCATGTAGGGTATCTAAATTTAACAGGCCTTTCTCTGCAGAGCCTCAGACCTACGAGGATACCCTTAATCTAACCTAAACTAACATCATTATGTTTATTTCGAGAGATCTTTGCCCATTTTTATATGTATTCAAATAAGTTAGAGGGGTAGGATTGTGCTTTACTTTGCACTTTGTGGGATATCACCGATTATCTGAAATGTATAAAACTATATCTGACAATCTTAAACTCAGAATAAAGTCAACCAAATATATTTGAGTTGGAAATGGAATTTATCAAACTGTATTGGGAATAATAATTGGGTTAGGCGTAAAGGGACACATTCATTTAACATATTCTTGTCTAAAATTTGAAATTAACCAACACACTGGTGGTGGGAAGTGAAAGCTGGCTTTTTAATCACTGCTCCTGAGATATATAGGGTGTTTTTAAAAGTTCAAGATGTGGCAATATTACTTGAACCTTAAATCTGGACTATAAATCTTCCCTGATAATTGTAGTACAATTCATTAACCTATCAACAAAATGTTATTTAATTTGAAGCTCTTTAAAAAGTGCCTGAAAAAAAATAGCCGTGTGAAGTCAATAGATCCATCTCATTTTAAGGGGTTTCCTTTCCACTTCTCCTCTTATTCCTCAGTTTTATGATGTCACACGGCTTTATTCAAGTTGTCCAAAATATACAGGAAACAAACACACAAACATCCAGGTACTTTACTGTGGAAGTTCTTACCTAAAGGAGGGTAATTGTCCTCTATATCACCACCACAGTAGGTGCAGTGTGTCCTAGAAAAAAACATGAATCATAAAATCATAAAACTAAAGTAAATCTACAATTTTATCATTTCCTTTTTAGCTTTTAGAATTAGAATTAGATTCGATTTTATAGGGTTTTATTTTCTAAACTTCAGAAAAAAAACATGTTTTTTTACTTGGTATACAATTTTATTACCATCGAGGCTATCATAGTTTTCCTTTTTAACATACATCGGATATGCATTTTCGTATTTTTTCTTATTATTTGTAACATGCTTAAATCATTTCTGGAAACCAGGTAAAATTCCGTAGTTTGCGGGCAGCAATTTGCCGCAATCTCAGGCACCTCTGCAGCAATAAGTTGAGTTTAGAATCATAGTCGCCAGAAATTCTACAACCCAGAGCCTACAAACTTTGATAATTAGCTGCCACAGAGACAACAAGCAGCTAATTGTCGCCATTTAATAGCATTTTTAGAATCCTAAGCATCCCTTTTTATTTAATTTTCAATCAATCCTTTTTTAACGATTAGCAACTGCAGCTAGAAAGCCCTGAACGAGGGCAGCTGCACGGGTTTAATTTAATAAATTTGAAATAATTATGTTCACTTTTTCAATAAGTTTAATTAACAACAAAACATACCTATGTTACACATCAACAACTTTTAAACAACTAATGTCATAAATTCTACCAAAATTGGCAAAATGAAATTAATAAAAAAGTTGGATAAATGCAGGGAGCAAAATTCAATGCACGTTGAAAAAGTTTTTAAACAAAAACTGTCATGAAGTAACTAATAATGAAATTTCAAAATTAAATCTAAAACTAGCATTAGTAGTAATATCATACAATAAACTATAATACTAACTACATCGAGATGCAGATAATTAAAGAAATTAATAACAATTAAAACATGCTTATTAAATTTATAAAGTTTACTACATAAATGTTTGTTGGGAAATTCTTTTGTGATTATCATGCATTTTTTAGATTATACAATATTGCCTTTTAAATTGTAAAATAATCTTTTGGAATTTCCAATGTTTTTCATTGCTTTTGGCAAAATCAGAGTTTATTTAGAGAAAAAATGCACGATAAATTCATAAAGAAAATAAGAGTACACTCTTCTTCCAATAAAGAGGTGCTCCAAAAGTTCCTAATGTATTACAAATAGCAAATGATAATCTAGTAAGTCTCAAATATAATTTAACTTAACTTGATGTTTTACATGTATATAATATTAATGGATAATATTTTACCAGATATTAACTTCAGAAAAAAATCTGGAGTGGAGTACAAAAATATTTGTTTGTATTAATTATGCACATTATTATAATTAGTTAGTAAAATCTGTTTAAAAAATACTAAACTTGGTATTTTATATTAGTCAAAACCCTCACAATATCCTTTTTGAGATTCATCATACATTACCATTGGCTATATTGTTGACAAAGACAAAAATGAATTCACCTGGATATATAAAGTTGCACTGGTTATCATAAGAACAGGTATCTCTAGGTACATTGTACAGCAGGAGGGTTAATCATGAGGTAAGGCGGTTACATTTAACACATTGGCGTTCCTTCAGCATGCAACAAACTATCAACCCAATAGGGAACAGGAAGATAGACAGGCAGATTCCTGGCTCATAACAATCCTAAGCTTACATTTTTTACAAATAAAAGTATTTCATATATATTTCTTGTAATGTATAATAGAAAGTTTTCTGCTGATAAGAAAATGATGAGACATAAATTCCTTTAAATTGGCCCTAAAGAGCCAACAAGAAATTGATTAATCCTAAGACTTTTTATTTTCTTGTTCTAAAAAAAATGTATGTTTTAAAACTGTTTATTATCCTGCATTAATAAATCAAACTTGGAGCCAGGTTAGAAAAAATATTGTCTATTATGTACAAAATTAATATTAGAGTAAATATTATTTCTAACTCTAGCATGTAAGTGTAGAAAAATACAATCTGCATTTATAACAAAACTAATTTAATTTAGGAAAGGATTTAACCTAAAGTTTAAATTTATTTTTACATGCAGTAACCTGTGTTGCAATTATTTTCAATTTTAAAGGAATCACATAGAGCTTAGTGTTAGATAAACTTGGATTGAAAGGATAAAATTCCAATCAATGATGAACTTTCAAGGAAGAATCTACACAAAGAAAAGCCAGGACACTTTTGATATATGAACAATTTGCAGTTATAATATAAATTAAAAAGGAGAAAATAATTCCAGGGATCTAATTACAAGAATTTCTTATATTTTCTTAATTATTAAATATAATTAGAATATGTATATTATTTATTCAAATTCAATATGAACAAATCCTTTCAAATCAAAAGATTTGGTTTGGTTCTAATCAAATGAAAAGCTCTCAAAGTTTCAATGGAATGCAATTTGTGTTAAAGAATACAAGGGGAGCTGAGCATAACCCAACCCACGCAAATTCTCTGCTCACCCAGGGAGAAGATGTGCTACTGTATTGTGAAAATTTAAATCTAGTACTAAAAATACACATAAATAATAAACTTTTCTTTTAAAATTATAAGTATACAAACATTTTCAAAAAAAAACTTTTATGAGAATTGTCTAATAGCTAATAGAAAATAATACTTTTGTCAGTTTTGTATCACCACTTTGTGCACTGCCTTTAGGGAGTCATGCAGGATTTTCACATTTATATTTCTACAGATCTAGATAGATGGAAAGGTGCCACCCGACCAAAATTGCAAGAAAATCAAGAATGATAATTTTTATTTGAAGTCCAATCATTGCTCTATACACTTTTCCAATCTTATTTAGTTCTCACAAATCTTTTGACTTTTTTCTTTTGCAAATTTTTCATAGGTAATCCTAATAGACTAAAAAAAAATTATAGAAAGAAAGAGTTTTTATAAATTAATCTTAAGACAAATGTTGTAGGACCAAACCTAACAAAAGCGCAGACAAAGAAATTACCAATAGTTTTAATAGATGCTGTAAATTGAAAATAAATTTCCTATACACTAACACTGCAGTAGATGTTAATGCTTCATAGAATAATTTAATTTAGAATCTAAAATAGTTTATTATTTTAGTATAAAATACTTTTATTTGTAAATATTTGTATTGAATATTTGATAAAAGAAAATTAATCACATATCAGTACAGATAGACCAATTATGCATTGAAGTAAAGAAAAGAGCAAATTAAAATTTATTATTTTTCTTTTTTTTGAGCATTTTATACCAATTTTTAATTTTTTTAATATGTTCTTTAAATCAGATACAATTTTAAATTTCTTTTGTGAGTTTTAAATGTTGCTTTAACAATAAATTGTATGGAAATTGATCTGCAGTGTTGTATAAATCTATATATGTAAAAGGAAAATGTTTGGATTAATTCCTTCTTTTTGCCTAAAGTTAGGGAGGAAAAGTTTTTTCATAATCAGCACTTAACTTATATTACAACAGGGACAATATTTCTATATTTCAAATTAGCAATGTTGAAAGTCATAATTTGAATGGCTGAAAAAGTTTTTAAAATGTCCAGGGGAGAAAAGAAATTATAAGAAATAAGAAAGAAAAAGGTAATTTTATATATATATGTACATATGTAAGAATTTCTTAAATTATGAGTACTATCTAGCTACAAAGTTACCTACAAATTAAATTTAAATTTAAAGGTCATAGATATAGCTTATTTATAGAGCAGCGGCGCAGCTGAAACAACAAACTCATAATTGGCAGTTTACACCAGCTGTTACATTCATGAGAAAACTTTTTTAATCTTTTTAATAAAGGAAAAAAGAGAAAAAGTTGGATAACATAACCTTTCATTAAAAATTATTTCACTCTTACTTTTGGAAGTTAAATAATATGTAGATAAAATCTAGTAGCACTGCAATAAATTAATCGCTATACACAGTGCGTATAAAGGCGCTTTTACTTTTGTGTCGGAACCTAAGTTAGGACAATTTCAAGTTCAATTTTATCCTCTAGGAGTTACTGCATGATCATGACAAGAGAAGCAAATATTATTTATTTAAAATTTTGAACAACTTTGCTTTTATAAAGTCTGTCATAAAACTTCTCTATATATGATTTATATAAGGCTGAATTTCGGTGACCTTAGCAAAGCAAATGATAAAAATGGCCATGAATCAACTCACTTAAGGAGTGGTTTTATGAAGAACTTTATAAAAGCAAACTTGAACAAAATTTTAAATAAATAATCTTTGCTTTTCTTGGCATGATTATGCAGTAACTCCTAGTGGATAAAAATTGAACTTGAAATTTTCAAATCTAATTTTCTCAAAAACCGCTGCATTTTATATTTTATTGAAAAGTGAAATGAAGTTACCTACCCTAGGGTAATGAAATGCACTATGTCCCAATTTAGGATCTGACACAAAAGTAAAAGCACCTTCAAACGCACTGTGTATAGCTTTATTACCTCATTGAATGGATATACTGGAAAAATTTTCTTGAGCCTAAGTTATTTCTTTGTTTACTTTATTATTGCTGCTCTCCTTTTGGGCATTATTGTCCTTGTTATTTTTTCATTTATATAAAGTATATCTTTATATTTGTTGGACAAGGTTACTTCAGATCAAAGCTTTCTAATTTAAAATTTAGCTCTCTTGTATTCGCTAATATTGGATTGTTTGTTTGTCTATTGTGTATTGTTCAAGGACTAACCCAAATTAACACATATCGGCATAGTGTTTCATATTCGCAAAAAGACACATTAGAAAATAATTTAAAGGGGTATTCAATAATGTTTAAAAGCAAGATAGAATAGTTTTTGCTGTTGTAATAGTGTTGTCTAAACGAATTAATCGGGATATTTTTTTGCGGAAATAAAGGCACTCCCCATTGTATATATGACTGCAGATATACAGTTAGGTATACAGGAACAGGACAATAGACGTTAAATGAAAATCATCCTTCAAAATTAAATATGGAAAATGCCATATTTTACAACAAGTAAATGTTGCTACTCCATTGTCTACAACTAGCAAATAATGTTTGGGAAAAGGGTCTTAGATTAATCTAACCATCATTGACCTGTCCCTGTTTTCACTGGCTGAGTATTAATATTTTGCTATATTGTATGCCTATGGGAGGATAGTAATCTTCAATATCAGCTCCACAGTAGGTACAGTTAGACCTAGACCAGTACAAACAAACAAAATAAGTAACAACATCACTTCAAGGCAACATAAACTCATTTTTATAAATATTTTTTCTTTACAAAGTCATATTTCAATAAAGGTAAATTTCAACCTTTTAAAGCTTAAGATTGTAGATTTAATTTCTGACAACTTTTTATTTTACAAAATTGAGTTCATTTGCCTTGATAACCTAAAAAGAATAAAACATTAAAAAGATAGCTATTCAAAAAAAGTTTTTTTTTATGGCTCTAAGATAAATATTTACCAATCTGAAAAGCTAACTTTTATTAATTTAACAACGTTTATTTAAAGGGGGTTAGAATTTGAAATTAGAAATCATGCATTTTTTCTAGATAATATTAATAATCAATAATGCAAGGGGCGCATTCAGTAGAATAATGCGGGTAAGTAAATAATAAATCTAACTAGTAAAGCCTAATATTAACTATAACTTCAACTAAACCTAAAGCAGAATCTAATTGAATCAAGAAGAAATATTTTTGTCTTCTTATACTCCTAATTCACTTGAAATATAATACAAGATATAAAAAGATATAAGATATGTAAAAGGTACATAAATAGTTACATATGTTACAAAAAATACAAAATTAATAAATACATAAAAATACAGGCCTAATAAAAACATTCCTCAAAAATAGTTAGGAACGAGATATTTTGAAACGGACAAAAGTTCCTGATTCTACCACCATAAATCCATAATTCTCATTCAATAAATTTTCTGCTCCCATTCAAAATTGTATGTGTGGTAGCCAATGGTTTTCAGGGTTAAGATAAATTTTATATTTTCCAGAGGTGTAATATATTTACAAAAATCATTTGCAAGTTCCCGCTTTGGTCTTAGATAAAAATGTCCATAATCGACCCACCCTAATACTCTCAAGTATTGGTGTGTTATATTAATCCATTGTCCTATCCTTGAGTCATATTATATAACAATGTTTGATTAATTTGATTTAATCTACCAATTACTCTGTGTGCTCATTATAGGTTTTCCAATAAGCTATCATATGATTACAAGCACCAAAACATACAAAAGTAACGAGACTTTTATAATAATAACAGCAAAAAATATTGACAGACTAAGAGATATTAAGATTATATAATCGTAGGTCAAGCAACATTTTCTTAATTGCCCACAAAAGTAAAACGGACACAAAATCCAAAAGTTTTCAGAAATAAAGAAGTTATAAATCTTTGTCAATTATCTGAGTTAGGAGCTAAAAAAGATAAGAACAAATACTTCTCATTAAAATTAATTCTTAAAGGTTATAGACGAACGGATTAAGTAAATTAAAGATTAGTTTCACGACCAATTACCACTAAATAAACTATCATACAATTATAATCACTAAATAAATACATATTATACATATATTAAATAGATTATTTTATTTGCTAATGGCGGCACAATGTTTTGAAACAAGGATGACAACATGTAAAAAGTAGTTAAACAGAAAAAATCGTAAATATCAAAATAGCAGCCAATAAGTTCGCCAATAGCGTAACGTACTGAAGGATTAACAAAGTAAAGTATAGAGTAACTCCGCTTCTTTAAAGGTAGGACTACTACCTTTACACCCATTAGGTCTTAATGTTTCAGACCAAAATGGTTTTTCTCTTATCTTACACATTGTTCTTATAAACATAATTTACTTATAACTTTAAAAGCTACGCTTCTATTGTATAAAATTGTGTTTGTTTTATGTTCTTACGAATTAGAATGGCAACAATGGTTGTATGAAGCTTCATTGCAGATTTTATTCTTTCCCTACAAATTCCATTAAATGTATGAGAGAAATAAACAAAGAAAAAAATATTAGAATCTCCAAAATGCAATGTTTTTTTGTAAGTACTTAAATAAATAAAATATGTGCTCTTTAGAGTATCTTTATTCAGGTTTTGGGTTGTTTCAATATATCTCAAGAAAACGATTTTCAAGTCTTGATATTTTTTAAACTACGTGGTAGAAAATTGAAATTCTTTCGAATATATGCCCTATAGATGAAGTTTAAACCAATGACCAGGAAAAAACTATTCAGTTCACTAAATTCAAGTTTAGATTCATTTCGTGCAACTTCCCCTTTTTATAGCTACTACACGAATGCTCTATTGTTTATTCTAAAAGTACCTGGCTAAAATCTAAATCATTTTTCCATGTAAAATCCACGCACAGTGCCTAGCTATATGAATACAGCTTGCGCTAGTTTTGGGTAAAAATTTGTGCATCTGCAATTCAGATCTGATGTGCATTCACTTCTACACATGTATCATATTATCAAATCTTCAGAACTGCATATTATTACAACAGTATTAACTTTACTTTCCTGGGGCTTCAATATCAACATAAATTCTCCCTCTCTTTTGTTATTGCATTTTTTATAGAATATTGAATACTCTGCGGTGGGGATGTGACACCAGATTTTAGTTTTGCAAGGAAAAACTATTGGAATACCAAATCTGCTTGGAATGTAAACTGTAAAATTTTAACACTAAAAATTTTTAAAAAGTAGAAAATACCTAAAGCTATAATTTTAAAGCTATCTGAGAAGAAACAGCCATAATTTTGCATAATATTAAAACATTTATGACTTATAATGCAAAGAATATGCACGTAAAATATGCGCTGTGCAATCTTTATGTACTATTCATTATATGATATTGTGAAAAATTTGTCATAAATTTTTAGAATTTTATTTAATTTGACATGGGATATAAATTGAATAATCTCAATAAAGAAAAGACATAGCAACTTTTAACGTGATGATAGATACATTGTATTATTTTTTTTATTGTTTTAGGGCAATTCTTTAAAATCAAGAATTTTCTTACCTAGCTAACTTTTTCCATAAGTAGGATAAATAAATTACAGGGTGCGCCACATATCCTCGGACATTTTCTAAATTGTAAACAAATGAACATAAAATCGTAAATTTTAAAGATTTTATTAAATTTTGAAAACTGGGAAGCAAACTAGGTATATGACTTTTAGATCATTGATTAAAATCGCCGCCAGCATCAATCACCGCCTTTACCCGCCTCCTCAACCGCCGGCAGGCACAGGTCAAAATGTACCTGTCCAAGATGGCGAAGTTCTCCTTAATAGCGGCAATGAGGGAGGTCTTTGTGGCATGGGCACGTCTATTGGTGCATGCTTCAAAGTAGCCCTAGGAACAAAAGTCCATTGAATTAAGATAGGGCTGCTGGGAGGCCCCATTTCCTTAGGAATGTGAGTAACCGCAGGATCCTAATTCACCCAACTTTCAAGCTACCATTTGACACGGAGGCCTTTATTTAGACCACAGTTGAGCTAGAACGACGTTCTATACCTTTTTAAAAATGGCATGAAGATTCAAATAGGGTTGTCAGCACAATCCATAGTCTAAAATAAGTTTTTAAGTTCCATATGGGTCTCTAAAGTCGAGAACCGAGAAATTTTCACGATTTTACATGATTTTTGACGTTTTTGATATCTCTAAATCTGTCACGTTTCACTTTGCCGGAGTACTACAGCCAAGCCATTTTAGATAGAGAGCTCTAGTCTTTTCTAGTGTCTTACTTATGTATCTAACAGTATCCCCAGCAAGTTGCATAACTCTACCTCATCTACAGATGGGCTGAGGTCCGATTTATTGGGCCCTAGTCGAGAATCCAGATTATACCACCGGCGCAACTCGAATCTGCCTTGTTGAACATAAGCGCGGCCAGCTCGGCGTACGAGCCTATCTTCGTCCAAAGATTT
The DNA here is from genome assembly GCF_053477335.1 of Acartia tonsa. NCBI lineage: Eukaryota > Metazoa > Arthropoda > Copepoda > Calanoida > Acartiidae > Acartia > Acartia tonsa. Next base: position 50,704,607 of record NC_137264.1, read on the forward strand.
TTTTGTGCTTAAAGGTCATTACCTAAGCTTTTTATAGTGGGGTCAAACGTCCTGATTGGTCAAGTAGTTTTGACGCTATGGCCGTTTAAAGAATGTCCGAGGATATGTGGCGCACCCTGTATTTAAAAACCTTGAGAGAAAAACATAAAAGTTACATAGGAAGGATGGGCTAACAAAACTGGTATTGATTCTATAATCTTTATTTTCGTGTTTTGCCTACAATACAATATGATTTTTAATTTTGGCTCCGTTTGGTTGTATTCCAGCAGATATTGAAGACTTTTATGTTTGCTTTGAGTGAAACATTGACAATTGACAGAAAACTAATCCTTACTTGGTGTAAAATTATGCTTTTAGAGCTAATGTTGACATTAATTTATCTCCCATTGTCCCCTTCCTTCCCGGGTATTAAGTTAGGTATGCCATAGTTACCGTCAAAGTTTTATATTTACTAAAAAGACGCAATTGCAAAAAAAGTAGGGGCTTTCATTAAAAAACAAAATGATTTTGCATCAATTATACCTTGAGAAACATTTTACTTTTTAAGGGATAAGATAATGAACGATAAACTGATATACATCTCAAATTATGATAAACCAAATTATCCCTTTTATAGATTAAAATTGTAAAAAAAAAATTATACTTTACTTGTTTTGAACTAACCAATAGAGATTTATACAGCATGACCCTCGAAAAAGTATTTTTAAGCATCTGCAGCCCTTATTTCTCAATGAATTATTAAAAAATGCATATATCCTTGTTCTCCATAGTATTCCACGTAAGTAGATATAAAAATATTTTTTTTACCTCCATTAACACTGGAGATTTTTAGTGCTAAAGTTTTGAAAAAGTGACTGAGGAAAAAGTAACTTTTAACATGATACGACTTTTTTAGCAAAATTAAGCTAGAAATCCTTTTATTTTTGTTACTAGCAGAAACTTTATACAAAAATGAAATAAAAAATTTAGTTTTTGAGTAAAAAGCATTTTTTTACACATATTTTTTGAGTCTTTTTAGTTTAATGATATTTTGAAAAACTTACTTATTAGGCAAAATTGTTTAAGATTAAAAAACCAAATAAATCTTTATGAATATAGCAGGAAAATTGTTTTTGTTTCACAATCCTAACTTTAATAACAAACAAGTTATAAAGAAAATAAAAATAAAACATAATGATTTTTTAGTCTAAAAAGCTTAATTTACCCCTTATTAAATAATTGAGATGTCAGAAAAGTAGGCGGAGCAACTGTCATAATTAATCCTTTTCTATAAATAAGGGTTAATAAATAACCTAAAATTTGCAAATAATCAATTCATTCAGTAGTATTTTTTGCCATTAAAAATTTATATTTTTGGTGGAATAAAAAAGAAATATTTAGTTAACTTGTTTTTCTTTGTGTCTTATTATTCAATTGCCAGAAAAACATAATATAACCATCCAAAAAATAAGAGAAACAAAAAAAAATTCTTTTTCTCAGTCACTTTTTCAAAACTTTAGCTCTAAAAATCTCCGGTGTTAATGGAGGTAAAAAAAATATTTTTATATCTACTTACGTGGAATACTATGGAGAACAAGGACATATGCATTTTTTAATAATTCATTGAGAAATAAGGGCTGCAGATGCTTAAAAATACTTTTTCGAGGGTCATGCTGTATAAGTAATCAAAGTAGTTGAATCCAATAATATTTTGGGTACCGGAATAATATCAGTCCAAGGTCCCCTCCCTCCCTAAGAAACAGACTATATGCAGAAGTGGGGGCACACCAGTAAGATCTTTTACTCCCCGAGATTGAATGGGCAAAGAAGTAATTATGAAAATTTGCAAATTCATTTAAGCACACTGTGCTGTGCACTGCAATTAGGTGTTTTCCAGAAACTGCAAAAATAATAACTCCCAATTGGCACTATTTTGAAAGGAAGGAACTTTTTGGATGCTAAACACCTCCCGGTAATTTCAAAATAATCTCATATGTTATGAGATTTATATTTCAAATTAATACAATTACCTACAATTTGACTATAAAAAAAATTGCTGTTTTATGTAAATATTTTTGCAGTGCACCGTTTATGCAGAGTTTAACAAAGTTTCCTAGAGAAAGTTATTCTATACTTTGGCGAAAATTGTTTTGGGGGAAAAACCACAAGTCATTAGCAACCTCCGTCCCTATTAAAATTTTGTGTAGTTATTATACCAGTCATAATGTCATGAGAATAGCGTTATATTGATTATGTAACAACCACGCATACTTAAATATAATGCTATAAAGTTGATTTTTAAAATTGCTAAAAGTTTTCAACAATTAAATAGATTTGTGTTAATTGTGTTATTATTTAAAGTTTTTCATTTACTGGACAAAAAGACAATAAAAAAAGTGCTATTTTTGAGGTCTTTATCAACATACTAATCTTATTATTCAATCATAATGCTTAATTTGTCAAAGGGTTAAAAACAATAAGCCTCATTTTGAATCCGTAAAATGATCCTTTCATCATTATTCTTAAACATATTTAAATTTTAAACTTTGGTTGCCAACTTTACAAAGCTTGCATAATTACTTGAACTTTTTTTAAATCAATTAAATATCTATTAAGTATTTTAAATATTTAAATTATTTAAAGAATTTAGATAGTTCAAAATATTTTTTTAAATAAACAAATTAGGGAGGTCCTGTCTTCAGGTAAATAGCTTACAACCAACACAGGACCAAAAGGTTAATTTCCTGAAAAGAACAACCAAAACATTTCAATGGTTAGTTAGCTCTTAAGCTTCAGAAAGAAAAACATATATTGTTTTACTCTTTATTTTGGATTTTTAAGGCAATTCCAATAATTATAGAACATAATCATTTAAGGAAAGATGTTTTATTTCGTCCATTTTTATTTCACTGTGTTGATCTTTAAAAGCTTCTTTTTTCAAGAAAAAAATCTGTGAAAGAAAATGCATGAAAAATTATACCAACCAAATTCTTATGCATTTCAATAAGCAAAATTATTCGCAATATATATAAATATTTTATAAATATATATAGAACAACATACAATATATTTGCTCTATGCATACAAATAGTGTTAACTAAATGTTACTAATTCAAAATAAAATAAATAAAGCAATGGGAACAATTATTGTAAAAATATTTCTCATGTATTCTACCTAACATTTGTTATATATAATTCATGTTTTACTTGTTAATGATTATGTTAAAGTAAGGCTAGAAAAGTTTTTAATTGATAGAGTTTGATAACAATATTAGTTTTCAGGGAAACGTTTGCCTTTTTGAAATTTCTTATTTAGACATATACATTATACAATATTGGGAAAAACAAATAATAAGAAATCATTGAGAGAAAAAATTTATTTGTGGAAAAGGTTAAAAATATTTGCCTTTTTTCAAGAAAGGAAGGGTTATGTTTATGAGTAAATAATGACTATTCTTCATGGATGTTAAAGTCAACGTTTTAGGTTAGACATAATCCTTTTCTACACATATCTTAAACTCGTACCTAGTAATTTGAAAGAAAAATAGGAAATTACTATGTTGAGCGTGGCTTTTAGGTATGAAATATTCATTGTTGCAATTGTAAAGACACCTCCAATAAATGTATGGTGTATTCTTGTGTATTTATTGTTGTGTTTGTGTGCGCGAGGTTTCATGCTGGGCACAGCAAAATAAGCAATAAATGTTACTCTTTTATCATTGAACCTAATTTTTAATTCACTTTGTCAGTCCGTCCGTCTGTATATTTGTTTATCGAGTAGGTGTATGATTTACAAATCTGCTAACACAAACAGACAATTAACTTTTGAGTGGTAATATTTCTGGCCTTTAAGGATCTTGTATATAATTCACTTATTAGACACTCTTTACTTACAATAACAATTTAAAAATCTATACTTATCTCCTGTTTCATACTGTCATCCTTGTTTGTTTAAATAAATGGATATATTACAATGACTCCAAAAGAAAAACTATTTTGCTTTAAATTTATGTCTCAGAACTTTTCAAAATGAAAGTAAAATATAATGTAAGCGTTAAACGCCATTTTTAAGTCTAAAGAACACAAATCCTATATAGTACTTTTTAGTAGCGAAGCTACTCTATAATTTGAAATGTCCGTCTGTCCGTCTGTCCGTCTGTCCGTCTTAGTTTGGGGGAAACGTAAATTTCTCGGCTCCTATAAAAGATAAAAGGCTGAAATTTTTTACAACATTCCTATTATTAAGGAGCACAATTAACTATAAAACATCAATTGCGGTCGGACTGCTTTTTAGCAAGTTTTAGGCTATTTTTGTATTTTTCACATTTTTCTCCATATCTTTGGTGTTTATGGTCCGATTTCCAAATTTTTTTCAGTTAAAGATATCAAAATTGAATTTCCTGTCAATTTAAGAAAACAACTATGACGGTCAGACTGTCTTTAAGCAGGTTTTAGGCTATTTTTGTATTTTTCACATTTTCTTCCATACCTTTGGTGTTCATGGTCCGATTTCCAAAATTTTTTCATTTAAAGATATCAAAATTGAATTTTCCTGTCGATTTAAGAAAACAACTATGACGGTCAGACTGTCTTTAAGCAGGTTTTAGGCTATTTTTGAATTTTTTACATTTTCTTCCATACCTTTGGTGTTTATGGTCCTATTTCCAAAATTTTTTCAGTTAAAGATATCAAAATTAAATTTTCTATTGTTTAACCCATTAATGACAATAGGGTCTTAAACGACGCACAAATTCAAACCTATACTATCACTCTATTTTTTTATGCTGTCCTTTTTAAATGTTTGTAAATAACTGAATAGAGCTTCAAGTTTTGTCCTCTACATTGCTTGGCCTCTCACTTAATTCGATGGCCAGATGAAATCATATTTTCATGGCAGAGGTGGAAAAAATAGGAAAAAATTTCCACACCAGGTCTAACTTTTTTCTTTTAAAGAATTAAAACATACTTTTTTATAATTAATTATAGCATTTGTTATATATTTTTAGTTTCTGCTAAGTTTTCTTTAATTTTAGTTAGTTTACATACTTTTTTTTGATAAATTGTTGTGCGTCGTATTCGACGCATTCGGACTAATCATTTTAGCCATTGCGTCCTTTTTGACCTTATAGGACTAATCATTTTAGGATTTTACTGTATAATCTCCTATAATCTACTAGTTGCTACGCCCCTAACCTCTAGGACGTGTGGGGGATGTCAGGAAAATAGCTTAAAACCATCCCAAGGTATTTATAAAGCTTCCCTGATAAGTAAAACCAATTCAGACCTTTAATTTCTGTATTCTTTGGCTTGAGCCAAAAAACCTTACTACTTTATAGTATGGAATACAAACAAGCAGCGGCTACGCCCCTAGAGGCATCTAGGGCCCCTTAGATTGCAGGGGAAGTCAAATCCCCTCTTTCAATTACAATTTTTTAAAGAAAAAGTCTTTTTTTTATTTTGGTTTTTTTTATTTTCTAGGGATGATTTCTCTTAAGGGATGGTGGTGGTACCCTCCTTCAAAATAGTTATAAACCTTACCAGGACCTAGTAGAAGCTACCTTGTAACGGAGCACCATATAGGTTCAGTGGTTAGCAAGGTCCTTTGGTACACACACAAAGACATACAATAACATGTTACTTTATTTTAAGAATATAAAAGTAGTAGCGCAGATAATCTACAACTAGGGTCTGTCTGTACGTCCACCTGTCTGTATTTCCATAATTGCATCCAAATAAATAATAGCTACCTTACAACTAGGGAATGTATGTATGTCTGTCTATATATCCAAAATTACAGCCAATTAAAGACTGTAAATATGTTTATACTTCCGTAATTTTTATTGCAGCCTAGCTGTTAATATATTCATAAAAATAGCGCAAATACTCTACAATTATGGTCTGTCAGTACATCCGTCCGTCTGTATATATATAATTGCATCCAAATAATTAACAACTACGCTACAACTAAGAAATGTATTGGTTAGGGATCTAAAATAGTAAGTCAATGGCAGATAAATTGATGTACTTTCTCAGGGATATTTTACCATAAAATCTTTCTGTAGATTACATTTAGTGGTTGAAACATTTGGACACTTAATAAACCAACCAATCAAAATACAAATACAATTCCCCACAGTTGGTAAGACAACAAATAAGAAAAAGTTATTATAAAACTTTAAGGATTAACAGGGGCTGGGGGGGGGGGGTTGAGGGGTTGTCATGTATTGGGTTGTTCAATATAATTGTCGACAAAATCATATTTCTTTGCTAAACATTGTAAAAAAGTGAAAGGGTATCTATCTGTGTATCTGCTTAACTGATATGCTTCTTTTTTTTCTTTGTAGCTTCTCATAGGTCCTAGGAAGGTTTACAACTATTTTTGGGGAGGTTACCTCCACCCTCCAAAGAGAAATCGCCCCTTGAAAAAGACCCCCCAACACAAGAAAAAATAGAATTAACTTAATGAAATTAATTCTTTTTAAATAAAAAATATTGTTGTTGAATTCAATGACCTCTCCCCATCTCAAGTGCTCCTAAAGGCCTCTAGGGGCGTAGCCACTAGTACTAAATAATTATATTCTGAATTGTTTCATACAGACGAATGGACGTACAGACAGACACTGATTGTAGAGTATCTGTGTTATGTATCCTTTTAATAAAGTAACAGGATATACTTTCTACATGTGTCTGTGTGTTGTGTACCAAGGGATCTCACTAACCACTGAACCGATATGGTTCTCCTTTACATGGTAGCTTCTCATAGAACCTGGTAAGGTTTATAAATATTTTGGGGAAGAGTACCACCACCCTCCAAAGAGAAATCGCCACTAAAAAAAGACCCCCAACACAAGAAAAAATAGAATTAACTTAATGAAATTAATTCTTTTTAAATAAAAAATATTGTTGTTGAATTCAATGACCTCTCCCCATCTCAAGTGCCCCTAAAGGCCTCTAGGGGCGTAGCCACTAGTACCAAATAATTATATTCTGAATTGTTTTATACAGACGAATGGACGTACAGACAGACACTGATTGTAGAGTATCTGTGTTATGTATCCTTTTAATAAAGTAACAGGATCTAAATACATTCTACATACATGTGTCTGTGTGTACTAAGGGATCTCACTAACCACTGAACCGATATGGTTCTCCTTTACATGGTAGCTTCTCATAGGACCTGGTAAGGTTTATAACTATTTTGGGGGAGAGTACCACAACCGCTCCTCTAGGAGAAATCACCCCTATAAATAATAAACCCCTCTCATTATTTTTTAAAATTTTTCTTTAAAAACTGTAATTGAAAGAGGGGGTTTGACTCTCCCCAAACCCAAGGGTCCCTGGATGCCTCTAGGGGCGAAGCGGCTGCTAGTATAGTGTTCCATACTATAAAGTAGTAAGGTTTTTGTCTGAAGCTAAAGATTATAGAAATTTCGGGTCTGAACTGGTTTTACTTATCAGGAAAGCTTTATATATATCTTGGGATGGTTTTATGCTATTTTTCTGACATTCCCCACCCAACCTGGAGGTTAGGGGCGAAGCAACTAATAGATTATACAGTAAAAGCCTAAGATGATTAGTCCGATATGGTACATAATAGATGCATGGGAAAAATGATTAGTCCGAATGCGTCGGAAACGACGCAAAAAAAAAACTTCTTTGGTATGCCACAAATCAAAAAATCTAAAAATACAAATGTCTTACAATCCCTTAAGGAAGCTGTGTTTAAAATTTCAAGTGATTCTGACGACAGGGGGGAAGTTCGGCACTAATGGGTTAAAGAAAACAACTATGACGGTCAGAATTGCCTTTTTCCAGGTTTTTGGCTATTTTTATATTTTTTACATTTTTCCTCATATCTTTGGTGTTTATGGTCCGTTTTTTTAAATTTTTGTAGTTAAACATATCAAAATTAAATTTCTCGTTGTTTTGAGCATCCACTATGTAATTTACTTTAACCATCAGTCAGTTTATCATAGTACTGAAATATAAATATTAAGAAATTAAAAACAAATGTTGAAAAGGCTTCGTGATTTTTTCCTAATATACATGCTTTTGACAATTAATATCTAAATTCTTATTTAATTGTTTGTGCTTCGCTACTTATGGATGTTGTCATCCTTGTTAATTTAACAATTATGAAGAGAATTAAAGAAATGTTTTATTTTCATCATCTTTTTACTTTTTTTTCAAAATTGTAATGATAAAAATGTTAGATTTGTTCTGTAATATTCTGTAATTGAAAAAGTCTGTCTGTGTGCAGCTTAAGATCTTTCAAACCACAGAACTGTTATGGTTTGCAGTTATAGTTCCAGAGAAGATTTGAAAACAATATTTTGAAAAGGTACTGTCACTATCCCAGGAGAAATCACCTCAAGAAAGATAATCTCCTCTTTTCTTCCATTTAAAACTAAAATGAGAAAGGAGGGTCAACATAACCCTCCAGTGCCCTTGGATGCCTTTTATAACTCAGTGATGAACCTTAGATATAGAATTGTTCCGTTAATGATTATAAGGCAGAAAAAGGTGTGAGATATATCAATGCGGAAAATCAAACAAAAGAATATTAGTCAAAAGAAAACAAGAACAATTATATCTTTGGTGCTTGCTTACATATGAATACTGGAGCACCAAAGGGGGGTTAAAAACTACCACTAGCCCCTTATTTCCAATTTTTTTCAAAATTAAGCGTGGGTGGTTTTTTTTGTGCTCCAGTAATAAGCGCAGAAAAAAAGGAACACTCAGTGGAGAGATTTAGGGAGAGTTCTATGTATGCAATAACAAAATATTAAGATTTCTACTGAACGTTGCAATATACAAAGAGGCAAGTGTAAGGTTTGCCCATAACGTAAATTGCTTTGACGAAGGGACAAACACTAATTATAGCGTAGCTGCGCCTCTGAAAAAGTCCACTGCAGAAATGGTATAACGTCATAGTGACCACTTCTTTTAATTATCTCTATTTATGCATTGTTTTATATTACACGCTAGTATGCTATTAACTTCGCCCCTAGCCTTAAGAATATCAAAATATAAATTAAATATTGCAATTCTATATTCAAAATATTTGTTCCATGTTTTACTTTTGTCTAGCTCTAGTAGGCTTATTGTCAATGTTATTGTAAGTTAAAGAAAAAATGGCATAAAAAATGTGATTTAGTGTTTTAGGCAGCTTTTAAAAATGTGCCTGGATTAAGAATGACTCTGCCTGAATTAATTGATCAAAATAATAATTGAGAGTTGCACTTTTAAAATATATTATAAAAATAAAAAATCCTTATGGTGGGGGGGGGGGGGGAGGTCTATATAAACAAGGTAAAAAAAAATTTCAATTAAATATAAAACCTAATTTTTTTCTAACATTCAGTAGTTTATTTATGGCAATCTGTGTAAATGTACTTGACTCTTCTTTTTAAAAGTTTTTAGATGGTTATTGTTGCGCTGCATATGGATAAAATTGCCCTTGTATATGATAGTACATACAGTGTGAAACAATGGAAAGAATTATTGCTTTGTTAGATCAGGCTCTAGAGATCTATTGGATTAGTTACACAGTGTTCATACGATTCTTTCAAAATTTTGTGAAAGTAAATTAGCAATCATTTGTATATGAGCAGATTAAATGCTGTAATCAGTATTAGCATTGCGATAACATTTCAGCAATGACCACCTTTATTTAATGTCATAAACCCATGGAATTACAGCATTCCAATAGTTTAATCAAACAAGTACAATTATGTTGCTTAAGTTGAGCAGCTATGAAAAAAACTGATATTTCATAATGGCAAAAAATTTTATACAGATACCAAATATTATGATGAGGCAATTTATAAATTTAAACAAAAAAGTTACAGTCATATTTATTTTCATGTACCTGCCTATCTCATAGACAGATATAAATGGAACGTTCATGCTCTAGTAATAGCTGCGCTTTAAAAAGAAGATTAAAATAAGTTTAAAAATTATCTTATAAACAAATTAGTTGTAATAAGTAATTTAATTCTATGAAAAAGTTTTTTAAACTGTTTTAAAGAAATAAGATAGTTGTATTTGAGTATAATATAATATCTTCCTTTCATCAATAATTAGGTTGCTAACCCACAATACAAAGTGCACATCTAAGATTAAAAGTTTCACATCTTGTAACTAGGTGAACTAATAAGCAATAATACTTTTTTTTTATAAATAAAATAGTTTATATTATTAGATCATTATAATGTAAACTTATTTTAGGGCACAAATCGATAAGAACTTTAGAATCTAACAGTTTTAGCGTCTATTTATGATCAATGGACGAAATTGAAAATCGAAATAAGAATTTTTTGTCTGATATTTATGATAGATGCCTGAATGTATTACAGATATTTAACGTGGAAATGCCCTTAGAACTAAGCAATACATTACCAACGTATGATTAAAGAAATCTAACCTAAAGTTATTGTTGTACGTATAGAAATGGTTTCTAGAAAGTTCCCAAAATTGTTTAGAACCCCAATTAAAGACATCATTTTATATGGCTTATATATAGACAAAGGATTAGTTCTACTTATTTCCAAATTTAGAAGTCAACAGAAAATAAAATTCAATGCTTTATTCACCGATTTAATTCATCTTTGCCTCTTCTATATAGTTGCTCGTCCATAATCTCTAAAGTAAGGTAAGAAAGGTCAGGAAAGAAGCTTAAAATCACCCCCAAGACAATTAAAAAGCATTACTCATTAAGACAAGCAGTATCCGAGATCTTTATACTTTATGTTATAGGATTAAAAGCATAATATATTACATATACAGCTTGGTGGTTCTGGATAATTTACTTTCACATTAGCTTTAAAGAGTAAAGGGATAGAAAATAAGGATTTAAGAAAAAATATTTGATTACACATCTTTACTAGGCTAAGTTAAGATTAAAATTCCTCAGATGGCTAATAATATGTTGGGTTTTTTTACAGCATAAGTAATGTTTTTTTTTTAATTCAAAATAAAGGTTTAAATGTATTAGCTTTTCTGCCATTTATTTTATTCTGCTTCCGGATTGTTAAGTTCAATATTTTTAAAATTCTTTATTGATTCATATTTAAAAAGAAAGAGACAAATTTTTAAAACCATGACTCAATTTGTGGAAATTTACAGACAAATGTTTAAAGTAGCTACCCACTACTAAAAAATAGTAAATAATGTCCCTACTATTCCTGTATGGGACAGCCAGAATAAATTTGTCCTCTAAATCAAGTCAAATTTAATTTTCTTAAAACAGAAATGGCCTCTATTTGGATTGATACAGGAATACATTTCCACATAATTTGTATTTCTTAACCTTTTCTATAAAATTCAAGCTTTTGTTCTAAATTTTAAAATTGTATTCTTTATACAGAGTTGTAAATTTATGCCCAGTAAGATCATGTAAACTATATTTTGAAAAGTTTGGTAATAGTACTTGGGCTGGTTATAGACTGTAATTGTAGGCCAAACTAAACAAGAAATATGACTCTAGAAAAAATAAACCTAACCCCATCTGTTCTTATTTATTTTTATTCTATTGGCTTCAAAATAACATTAAACATAAGACCTGCTACCACATTGCCTTAAAAAGTAAAGTTTTAAATGCTAAATATAAACAAAATAATACCAAATTATAGCAAAATTTATGAGTGTGAGACATTTAAATTGCCCGTTCTGTACTATTGGCAATGGCATTAATATCAAGAAAGGTTTTAACATCCAGACATAAGTTTTAAAAACAGAGCTATTTGTCTCTCTTTAAATGTTTACAAAGAAGATGTCAATTCAATCTTGTAAAACTTTTATATCAAAATATTAAAAGTATCACATTATAAATCTTCTAAAATATAATTTTTTAATCTGCAAAAAATAAATATATTTTTTATGAACCTTTTAGTCATATTAGGGTATACGCCACAATGTCTTATGTATGATTATTAATTAACAAAATTTAATGAGTTATGCATGCTTATTAATCAAGGCATTTCCCTTACAATTACAATATTTACATGAGCCAGATATAGAATTAGTAGAAATATTTTTGCTACAATGAATAAACTTCCCAGACAAAAAGAAAATGTAATGTTTAGTTTAAGGTGGAATTGTTGTAAATACAAGTTTTGGGTAAGAAACCTCAATTTTAAGTTTTTGCTGACTCATGAAAGCCAAGAGAGATTACAATAAGGCTGCTAAAATCTAGACAAATTAGGCAAATAAGCAAAAACTGGTTTTCTTTATTTGTCGTTTGGGCAGTACTGAAAAAAATGGTTTTATTTTTCTGTTTTTTGGTTTTATGTTCATAAAGGTCCGAATATAAAAGGTCCTTTCTTCATCAAAGACCTTTTTCTAAATTATTTTCTGCTACTTGGCAGTGGTAATAAAAGTGACACCATTAATTGATTTTAATTTAATAATAAAGGTTGCACAAGGCAGTTGCGATGGGGAGATTCAATTATTTAACCCTTTCTCCCTCTAGTGTTTTACTCTAATCCGAATATAAAATATTACATAACAGGGAATTAGGGGATAAGACAGTTGATGATAAATTAATGTTCATCTCCAATGATGATAATCAAATTAACTCTTCGATATATTAAAGTTATTAAGCTTTGGGTACTGGTGTAATTTACGTTCCTATCTGAATAAATAGTGATTATTTTACCATCCTTAATAACAAAAGTAAGCAAATTTTTGCTTTTCCTTTGAAAAAAAAGCTAAACTGTATTGTTATGCATTATTCAAAGTAAACTGATTTTTTCCGGTTGGTTAAAGGTTTGATTCATAAGATAACCCCAAGGGCCCAAACTAATTTAGAGGTGGTAATTAACCCTGTCCCCTACATCTAAGTTTTAGGGTTAAATGTTGGTTTTACCCTCGTGCCAGGTACTCAATTACTATATATCATCATGATCTAATAAAAAAAATGCTAAGCCTTACATATCAATTAATATCATAAATATTTTTTTAACCCCCCCCCCCCCCCTTCGACAGAACTATCAAGTCTGGCCGCGGCGCTCGGTCCCCTAGCCTGCCTAGCCAAAGCACTCGGCCCTCTTGCCTGCGTAACCTAACCTAAACTAATATTGTTGTTCTGTCGGGGGTAGGGGGGGGAGGTAGAAAAAAAAGAGGAGAACGCCAATCAATCAAACACCTATCAGACAACTCATTGAATGCGCATTTTTTAAGTCATTAATGTTCATTACGCCTGTTTATTCCCTTAAGACAAGATTAAAACCTACCATGTTTTCAGCCAACAATTAATTTTAAAGCGGGTAATTTTGTTGTACTGCAAGAACATATCTAATGTTTGGTATTTGTTTGTACAAAGCAAAGAAACATGCTCAGATTACAAAACATTAAAAACAAGTGAGGCCACGTTGTTTGCAACGTTGCTCTTCTATACTAAGAACTAGCGGCTTCGCCCCTAGCCTCTAGGGGCTTTGCCCCAAGAGGTTTAATCAAACCAATTTTTCGTATTTTAGATTTAAAAGAAAAATTAAAAAAAAAATTTTGGGGGGGGGATATTTTTTATGGAGGGGGGGTAGTCGACCCCACTATTTTAATTTTAGTTTTAAAAAGAAATTTTTTTGGTGGGGGTATTTTTCATTTTTTGGGGGTGTTGGGTGTGTCCTACCCTCCAAGAAAATAGTTATAAACCTTTCCGTGACCTATGAGAAGCTACCCTGTAAAGGAGAACCCGATCGGTTCAGCGGTTAGCGAGATCCTTTGCTACAAACAAACAGACAAACAAACAGACAGACAGACAGACATCGTTCTACTTTGTATTATAGATAGGTCGTTATGTCTTTTAAATATATAATCCCGTTTTAAAACTCGATCGGTAATTTCTCAAAACCTTGTAACAATGTGGCAATGTCAAAACTTTTCCACCAATAATTTAGATCTACGTAATTGGTAATTATATTTATCATAATTGGGGGGTAGTTTTTTTATCGTATATTATCCCATCCCTTAGATTTCTGTATTCGAAATAAATAACACTTTACTGTTCTATTAAAATGTAGTTTAGCTTTATCTACGGTCCTTTTATCTGGACATAATTAATCTTGTTTTGTTCACATCCTATAAAAACCTTTTTGACCTTGATTCTAATTGCTTACAATGGAAATTAGTCTAACTGTTTGTGAGATCATATAGCGTATACACATATCTATCCACATAAGATTATAAATGAATAAGTGTCCTCTAGTATGTAAATCTTATTATATCAATCTAACATTGTAAACAGAGCAATCTTTTATTCTGGTTAATGTTAAAGCTTTCTTTAATTTAGCTTATTCTGAGGGTTAGGTAAGACAGATGTTAATATATATTACATCCTACCATACATATTATGCAACTATGTAAAGAGAACAAGGATGGCAGCATCCACAGAGGCAAAGCTCAAAAAAGACAGCACCAACAAGTATTGACTTTTGATAGAACAAAATTTTACTTTGGTGATATATTGAGATTGCTTAAATTAACGTAATAGAATTGAAATGAGATGTTTACAATTTAAAAAAGGATTCAATAATAAGGATTGATATTTTTATCCCAATAAATTTAAGTGAAAGATATCTATGCCTCATATTACGCGTATAGCTATTCGGACTGACGGACAGACAGAACCAAAGTGAAGACAAGTTTTGCTTTTAATAAATCGTAAATATAGGTAAAAGGGGGAGGGAGGGAAGGGGCCGGGGGTAATCCAGCATGCATACTTATTTCTTATTCAGTTTTTTCTCAGGAATAAAAGTAAAAAGAAATATTCTTATGGTTATGATATACGACAATGGGAAGGTAGATAACTAGTTTTTTTGCCCCGAGGTGCCGAAGACACTGGCTAAAAAAACTGGTTTTAATCTTATTATTGTAGATTTTTATATTCGTAGAAAGCTGGATATAATAGGTTGCTAGACATATTTTTTTCGTATGGATGAGAACCGGTTCCTATCCACCGGATTCGAATGAAAAAGTAAAAAAAGTATAAAAGTATGTCATTGTCTGTTTATCTAAGTGTAGCATGGGATCTCGCTAACCTTTGGACCTTTCTGGGTCTCATTTATTGTGACACTTTTCTACTATGTCCAGGGGTGGTTTATAACTATTTTGAGGATGGTACACCGACCCTTTAGAAAAAATACCTTCCACAAAAAAATTCTTTTAGGTTTTCTCATTTTTAATTTAAAATAAAAAGCGAAGGATCGACTTCCCAATCTGCCCTTTCCTCAAGTACCCAAAGAGGCCTCTAGTATATGAACAAAAGTATAAATACCTTTGTAAATATCCTGATATGTATAAGTGATTGTTTCTTATTATTGTTGCACAAGTATTGGATTTGACATTTCTGACCCAATATTCTCGTACATATATTTAGATAAATAAATACATACAAAAAGGGCGAAAAAATAAAAACATTTCTGGTATGTCTTCTAAAACCGATTAGCATTCGGTGGATTAGAACCGGTTCACATCCAAACACCCGGTGCTAAAATACTGGTTTTAATCTTATAATTGTAATGTAAAAAAAACATAGTTTGTGTTTAATTAATGGTAAAATGGGCATGATATCAAAATATATGATTTGAATGTCTATAATTTGGGAAAAAAGTAGGATATTTTGAATAATTTTGTAAATTTTGTTAAAAAGATAATAAGGTTTTAATCTATGCTTTTCTCAATAGGTTCAGTAAAAATTATAGATATTAGAGGCCTTTATTCGTTGTTTTTTTGGCTAAAGAAAAATTGGCTAAATATTTCACTATTTACCCTTTATATGTATATAGGTAAACACTTTTTCATAAACTTTCAATTTTTACATCAAAAAACAGGATATAATCAAAGGCAATTATCATTGCTTTAATTTGAGGTAAAATACATGTAAAAATTCATTGTTTTTAGACTTAAAATCTATAATTAATTTGAATACATATATAGAAACATAGCAATTGAATCTGTAATTAATGTAAAAATAAAATTTTAGATGGGCTACACCAAAAACATATATTTTTAAACGAGGTACAGTGAACAACACAACATATATTTTTAGATACAACATAAATTTTATATTTTATTATACCTATACAAATTAATATTATACATTATTAACCCTTTACAGTCGGGCCCCTTGCCGCACCTTAATCGGTCGGGGGGGGGGGGCGTTCAACGCCCCCCCTAATTATCTCAGTTCCTATTAGAGCTAGAGGGCTAAATTTTTTTGTGCAAGTCCCCTGTTTGATAATGAATTTCCGACCTTTTATAAGTCTAAGTCAATTTTCGCTTCCTTCACCCTTTTATTTAACAACCTTTGTTTTTAGGTCTTTTTTTATTTAAAAATTTCAAACGGCTTTAATTTTCTTATTTTTGAAGCTAGAAGAAAAATTTTTTCCCAGAAAATGTTTATTTTTATGTAAATTTTACATTAGAAATATCAAAATATAAATTTCAGCGGCCGCAGCTGTACTTGGCAGCTGCCAGCCGCCGCAGTCGGCGGTCGGCGGGAAAACGGCGGCGGATCTTCATGAAATTTTAATACGTTGTGTAGAAATGTAGAAAAAGCTTAAGTTTAAAATTTGAAGTCTCTAAGTCAAAAATTGCGGCCACAGGAGCCTTTTAAAGATTTCTGGAGACCTGGAGGATCTGGACCTGCAGGATCATACCTGGAACCTGAAAGTGACTTGAACACCTGTATTTCATATAAGGATGTACTACTAGAGGATTTTTTAGTATTTTGGTATGATAAAATGCTTTGTTTTAGTCCAAAAAATATTTTTGCTCTTTACCTGGATGACCCTGCCAGGTTTGCTGGCATCCTGTGCCCGCCAGGATGGAGATATTCAAAAAATTCCAACTCTCAGTTATGTGTCATACCCATACTTAAAAAGTCAAGCAGTTTGGGCTCTTTATCTTTCACACACAGAAAATGAGATAGAAAAAACCGGATGGGGGGGCGTTCAACGCCCCCCCCCCCGACCGTTAAGGGTTAATACATATAATGTACATAATATGCTATCAACTATCTATGTCTTAAATAACAGCTCATCTATTCTATTCTAAAATATCCAAAATTTGAATAACGTAATACTAAAATCTAAGGATATAAATGCCTTCTAACTTTACTAACACCTAAAAGCGATATAAAAGGGTAAATTTAGAACATAATCAAAATTGTTTTAAACAGAAAAATCTGCGATGCACAGATGTTTTTAAAAAATTTATAGTATTTTTAAAAAGTTATCGATTTTTAAAACGAACTTTATTATGTCCTTATGTAATATTAACCCTGAATGAAGTAGTTTTTTTCTTCTAAAATCAAAAATGCAAAGTTATAGGTTAACAACATTCATTTAAATGTTTAAACTACGCGTTCAAAATTGAAGAAGCATAAAAATTAAATTTTTATTGACATACCCAACTAAATTTCTGTATTCTTCGGCATACTTTTCTCTGCATTTGTGGCACCACCCGTACATCACATCTTTTGGCTCTTCTTTCTATAATAAAAAAAAACAGGTTAGCTAGGTTGTGGTAATGTTATTTTCATAAAGATTATAGTTAATTATGTTTATAAATGACTAATAGACTGTAAAAAAAAGTACTATTTAATCTGTTGGAGTTAAGTAAAAAGTTGGAGTTAAGTGGCACAAAAAGACTAAATCCATTCCGAGCTTAAATTGAAAAACAAAATAACCTAAAACAATCCAAGAATCTGTGTAAAGCTTTCTAAAAAGGACAACTCTAATCAGAGCTGGATCTTTAAATCATTTCAATGGTGCGCCAAATCGGGGTGCGCCGAATTTCAGCAAATCACAGCGCGGCATTTCGTAAAATGCTGTGCTCTCATTGGTGGAAAGTTGGCTCACCCCGATTTGGCGCACCATTGAAATGATTTAAAGATCCAGCTCAGTTCAGTAGAGAATAAAATCTTAATTTTCAGACCAAAATGAAATTTCTAAAGTGTAATAATCAGGGGTCGGCAGCTACGCGTCATTTTTCAACTTTGAAATTCAACTGGATGTCTCAACCTGTTTTTAAACAGACAATCCATCTTTTCAGAATTTTTTTTTTTTTTTTAAAGGCTTATTTGCGTCTGAGGCGCGGCTGCCGAATAGTGGCAATAATGTTCGCGTGAAATTATTTACTTTTGGGGCCTTTCTATAAAATAACAGTACTTTGTTTAATAAATACATAACATTGTACTGTTAATATAATATACATAAGATGAATATGTGTATATGTAAAAGTTAACAAGGCCCTTTACACATGCATGTGTAGTAGAGCACCTCGGGATTGAATCATGTTCAATAACAGAAACTTGACTATGGAATATTAAATAATGTACAATTCTTAAAACGGAGTATATTGACACAAATACCTGGCCTTTTCAAATTGTTTCAATAATATTTTAAAATTTAGAATCAAGCTCATTATAAAGTGTAATACCCTTTCAAATTTTATGCCTTATATTCCATGATCAGGTTTCTATACTCTCAAATGACCCAATACTAAGGTGCACTATTGTACATGCATGGCATAAATGCAGTTTCAGGCACAAACCATCTTGCATTCTAAAGCACCAAAGGGATCAGTTTGCAAAAATAAATATTGTACTTCAAACTGGCTAGATATATGTTTATATGTAATTTGTCAGAAACTGCTAAATTTTTGGACTTAGATTTAAGGGGAACCTGTAATTTCATTTATCAAAATATGTATAAATCTTTTATATCTTAAAAATTTATTCAAAGGGTCCTTGGCAATTTTTAAAATCAAATAAATTAGTGACTTTAAACGAATTTTCGTAGTAGATATCTATAATATAAAGTAGTAAGCGTTTTTTGTCTGTCCCGAAGAATCTCGCTAACCGCTGAACAGATATTGTTCTCCTTTAAAGTGAAGCTTCTTATAGGTCCTTGGAAGGTTTTATTTATTTTTATGAAGGGTATCTACACTCTTTAGAAACTCAAATTTAAAATGGAATGATGTCGACTTTTCCCCCTCCTACCCCTAGAGGCTTCTCGAGGCGTAGCCGCTAGTCTATAATATAAAGTAGTAAGGTTTTTTGTCTGGAGCTGACAAACTCCGGTCCGAATTGGTAGCAACTTTCAGGGAAGCTTCATAAATGTCTTAGGATCTGTTTTAAGCTATTTTATGAACAGACTCCGCCATCCCTTAGAGACTAGGGGCGAAGCAATTATTGGTTGACACGTTAAAACACTAATGGTTCTAACTGTGTTTTATGATTGTTATCAAATGCTTTTATAAGGTCTAACTGACTCTAAATGATAAAATAGCCGCGTACAACTAAATAAATAGCAACCACCCTGCCCAAATGGAAACTGCAGCTGAAATTCAGTCTTATAATTTGATACAGACGCCTTAAAACCTTTGCTAGAATATCATTTAAGATTATTTTTCATCAAAAAAGTTTATTTTAAAAACTGTTACAAAGATGAAAGTTTAGTTTTGAAGGATTGTAGATGTACATATGTTGCCTATTGATATCTGGGACTTCAGGAATACGACAATTGGCCGTAAATTATATCAAAAGTAAATAAAAGACAACATCTTTAAATAATACAAAGTAGAATGATATATGTCTGTCCGTCTGTCCCTTAAGATCTCGGTAACCACTGAACCGATCGGATTCTACTCTTCAGGGAATATACTTACTGGTCCTGTGGTGGTTTTAGGCTATTTTCTTGGAGGGTGGGACACCCCCAACCCCCCCCCCAAAAAAAAAAAATCCCCCAACAATTTTTTTAAAAATATTTAATTTATTTAAAAGAGTGGTGGAGTGGGGGCATCTCCAGGTAATAAAAGATGTAATTATACCTCTCGGGGCAAAGCCCCTAGAGGCTAGGGGCGAAGCCGCTAGTATTTAACATAAAATGGTAATGCTTTTATAGTTGCTATGCTTTCAAAATTCAATATTTTTCAAGGTTTAAAATTGTTAGGATAATTCTATCGTAAATGAATAAAAGATCAGAACATTCCATGTTGGCATTGCTGTTAAATTTATATTATTGTCATTTATCTCTCTACCCCTCCTACTAGAATTTACCAGATGTATGTACATGTTCATATTATAGAACAAAACACAGATAAAAGAAAATATAATCTAATATTCCTTTTGTATTTTCATCAGAATAAATCCAACTTTATCTTTATTAAAAATGAATATAAATATTTTTTTAGAAAAAAAAACTTAATCAGATTTGAAACAAATAAAAGTATTCCTCTATGATCTTAACAATGTATTTTCTAAAATTAACCAAAAAACATTTATTATTCTGATTATTAGTAAAAAAGATAAACAATTAGTAAATCGAGAATATAGGTGTCGTGTTAAAAAGCAAAGCGTTTGAACACAGTAATAGTGTCTGACTGATTATGACGTAACAAAAAAAATTAGCCAATGAGAGGCCACTATAGATTTTACCATTGGTCAATAACGGCCTCTTATTGGCTAATTTTTTTTGTTACGTCATAATTAGTCAGACACTATTACTGTGTTCAAGAGTTTCTACACTCATAAGGGTGGAACGTCGGTAACATATAGGTCTGATCGACAACCTATCGATCTAAACTTTACATGACATAAACAGTTTGATAAAATTTCTTAAATATTAGTTACTCTATGTATTTTCAAAGTTAAAAACTAAAACTTAATGCAGATACCAGAGGCTGTGCCCCTAACATCTAGGGGCTCTTTTTATAAAACTGGTAAGAAAAGACATCCTAAATCTAAAAATAAAATAATAGCCTAAAACTACCCTGGGACCAATTCATAGTTTGTCCTAAAATGAGAACTCAATAGTTTCAGCGGTTAGCAATCTTAATGGGCAAACAAAAATAAACTTACCACTTTATATAGTAGGAAATATAAAGTTTAGGGTTAGTCTTTTGAACGATTACAAAATAAAAATATTAACATCTTGATAATATATCAAGTGAAGTTTCATAAATCTTCAAAAAATATTCGCAGCAGTTGATTGCATCGAGTTTAAGATAAGATTACAAAGATTAACTGGATATCCTAGGGTGCAGGGGGTGCATTCACTTCTGCATATTATCATAATACGCGGCATTCGCGCAATTGCTTGCTGCCGGGGAGGTGTCAATTTCTGTCATGAAGAAGCTTTACAAATTGGCTAAAACAATTAGCCGTGCGATGTCATCAAAATAAGGGATTATCCATCTCTTTTTTAGGGGGTTTTCTCCTCTCATCCCTCATTTGTATGACGTTACACGGCACTTTGTAAAGCTTCTATCTTGAAACACTAAGATGGTAAAATTAGCCACTACTTCTGCTATGTCTAGTACGTGACAATAATAGTAGGAGTATGTCTTTGTCTGAAAACAGGTCTATCCCTTTACCTTGCACATTTAGAACTTCCAGACAAAGTTTGTGCATCAAAGATTTTCAAAAATAGTATAATATTTTGTTATAAATAACGATAACTTGATAATGTAATTCATTTGTGGAGTTGATGAGACACTAGCTGGGTGCATTGCATAGCCCCATATCTACAGTACAAAATAATTTATCTTTATACATTTTTATTTAACACAAAAAAGATATCATCTTAGGGCTTAACATTATTATGACTGTAGCCCTAACGTTGAGCTTAATGTCAATTGAACTTCTGCCATTTTCTTACAATTATCAGTTACCATATTGTCCACAATGTCTATTAAACGTCCTGACATCCTTATAATAAAGTAACAGGATGTCTGTCTGTGTGTTTGTATGTTTGTAACGAAGGATCTCGCTAACCGCTGAACCGATCGGGTTCTCCTTTATAGGGTAGCTTCTCATAGGTCCCGGGAAGGTTTATAACTATTTTCTTGGGGGGTGGGACCCCCCCAACCCCCCCAAAAATAACCCCCCCCCATTTTTTTTTTTAATTTTCTTTAAAATCTAAAACACGAAACAATAGTTTGATAACGAAGACGCTAGTCTATAATATAATGCTATAAATTTTTTTTTTAAATTCACCCTTCTGATAAGCTCTGACTCTCCATCCAAATTTTTTTATTTTTTTTTAAATTTTCAATTAAAAGAGGTAGTCGTTTTCCCCCTTATGTCGGCCTAGAGGACTCTCAGGGCGTAGACGATATTTACTAAAAAAAATACTTTTCTTATGATAAAACTCTTAAGAAGATTAAAAAACAACCATTTACGAATTAGTGATATGCTTTGGTGCAGTAAACTCTAAAGACACACACAAAACTGACCCCCCGCCCCCCCCCCACACACAAGCACACAAAAAAGAGAACAAAGAAAAATATAAATATCAAGAATATTATACAACAACACATGCATTTTTTTTTATTGGTAGCATAATTACTCAGTGACTAGGGTCTTTCCGTTAGTATGTCTGCCTGTAAGGATCTCTTCTATTTACACAATTGATGTTTTCTCAGCTGCTTAAAAAGATAGAAGTCATACTATTGCTTGACTGCTCTCAGGACGTTTTACTTTTTGCTTCACGGTATATATAAGATATATATGTATTAAGTTTTTTTAGAAATTAAAAACGTTCTCTGTATTTGTTAACGTTAATTTTTCATATTGTCTACTTTGTTGAACTTTTATTAGTGTTGACATCCAATTGTTTGACATTAAAAGATTAGGGTATAGTCCCTTTCGTGGCAACGCCTCCCAAGGGGCGTTTCGTCATATTTTACAGTAGATTTTCTCCTACTTTTAGCCCCTGCGGAGGCTCTAACCTGTGCGGGGCAATCACCTAACCTAACCAAACCTTACTTATCAAAAGCTACTGTGAAAAAATGACTTAACGCTCCTTAAGAGGCGTTGCCACGAAAGGGACTTTATCCAAAGATTATAATCTTTAAAAATATATATAACTAAACTAATTAATGAAGGCTTCATGTTGAGTTAATTGTCCACTATCTTCGTGAAGAAATAAAACTTAATGATTAATTATATTCTACCCCCAGTGTTAGTAAATGTTATTAGAGTGGCCACCAGCCGCACAGTTTAAAGGTTTTTGGAAACTGACAGCTGGAGATTTATTTATGCAAAATCTTTATATAGAAGTAACAGGATGTCTATATTTTTGGAAAGGATCTGTTTATAATTGTTTGAGTACATGTACCTTTACACCCCCCAAAAAAATTAAGTTCCGCTGGATGCCTCTAGGGGCATAATAAAATATTATTTTTTGCCACCAGAGGCATCTAGGGACGTAGTATAAACTTGCTAATCTTACAGCTGCAGCTGGCTAGCTACCATCTACAAATCTGTTTATATCAGGTCGATTGGCGGTTGTCACTTCGGAAATATAGCAGATAACCAATTTTGTAGCTGCAGCAGCTAAACTCTTACTTAATTACCACTTGACATGCTCTTGAAATAATTCTTAATGTCCTAAGATTGAGGGATAGATCAATTAAGGTTAATATCATGTAAAATTTACGAATTGAATATATGAGACATATTTAAAGCTTCCATAAAAGACTTAATCAGTAGTTTGATATTTAAGATACAGACAAAAAACAAAACAAAAAAAAACCTTAATACTTTATATAACAGGATAGATAATATCACCGATTTTAAACAAATTATTGAATTTCTATAATTTCTAATTGCATGTAGATAAATTGTTTTGATATAGTTAACAATCTGTCTTTGGTAGCTGGAACATTTTGGTAGGAGAAAGGTTAAAAACAAATTAAATTGTCCATTTCTAATTCTTTGTAATATAGATAGGAATAGGATTTTTAATGATCTAATTTAGAAAGATAAAATTTATTTTTCTCCATTAAAAATAAATCTTTAATGATACAAGGACAATTATGTCCATTAGCAATGATGAATGAAGTACAGTAACAAATGAACTAACGGACATACAAAGGTTATAGAGTTGCTACGGTAACAGAAGAAAAATTGCAAAAGTCATTATATTTTGGTAAGAATTTTAATAATCACGAAAAAAATCATTGAATATTAATTTTGGATTGTTATTAATTTAATTATTTTTTGCATAATTTTAAAGATTTTAATCAAAACATTTTTATATTCTTAGAAGTTTCTTTTCTATTTCTTTCTTTAGGTTGTGTAAAAAACAGTGTGTGTGTGTGTGTGTGTGTCTGTGAGTTGGTGTGTATGTGTGTGTGTGAGTTGGTGTGTGTGTGTATGTGTGTGTTGAAATATCTTTATTGGCAATAATTCTAAATTAGCTCTAGATGGGAGGATTAAAGTGCAAAATCTCAGTCATTTCCAAAGTGCATTCATAGCAACGACAGAAAAAAAAACTTTTAGAAAAATTGTCATGGATAAAAATGCTGTTGCTCAAATTTTTCCTAGTAGATTTATATAACTTTTAGGTTAGGTTACAAGTAAGTAGTAGTTTATTTTGTTTTATCTAAAAGCCAAATATCTTACTTGGTTGGAACTCAAGCCTAAACTGTAGTATATGGCGGCTATAGCCACAGTAGGACTTAACACATAACAGCAAAGGTGTTTTCACAAAGCTACAGCCAAAGTATTGCTAAGCAATATAACTAGTTAAAACAATGAAAAAAATTTATTCCTAAAAAAACTACATTATACCATGGACTTTTTTTCTTTTCAGTACATCAATTTATTGTTCATTGTCTTATCTCCAATGATTCCTTTTTTTCAGATTAAATATAATCTTTTCTATATTCATCCAGTATTAAGCAGATTTTATATTGAAAAGTGGAGTTGTTATTTTTAAAGACGAAGCTTTTCTACATTAATGGTGTGTTACTGTTCGTCCGCTAATGCAAACCTCTATCTGTAACAAATAGCTTTGCACATTTCAAAAGCCAAGTTGCTATGATATAATTAACTATTAACAGAAGTTCACTACCTATTTTGGAAATGGCTAATTTCTATAACCTTTTAGATATACTATATGTATTTTTAAAAATATTGTAAATGTTGATTTCTCGGATAATTAGAAATGCGTAACAACTCTTGTTCTATAAATCAAGCACCACTACTCTAATGTTGCATTCTTTTCTGATTTACTAATTTGTTTTGAGTCTCGTTTTTATGAATATGATCACCCTTGCTTAAAACAAATAGTATTGTATTTTAAGTACATTAGATCAGGCTTTCATAGGAAATTTTCGTAATTTCATCGTTCACAAGAATGAAGCAACCAAATATTAAAGCTCCAAAGACAAACGAACAATAATGGAGATTGTAATGTAGCTAATTACTTATCCTTGATGGTTTAATTTATTTTTAGGTACTCTCCCTCAAAGTACATACCAAAAGCTGAACCCCACACAATCACAATCTTATTTTAAAGATTTTACATTTTTTTCTTCTCAAAACGTTTTAATTTCTTCAAATCACTTGTCCTTGATCAAATAGCGCAGTGTATTGAAAAGGCAAACACTAAAGAAAATCCTGTGTGTTTTGCAAATTTAGAAAAAGCAAGGTCGATTATTTTCACAAGCTAGGTTAAAAAGTAAAGTAATGTACAGTTTTACATTATAAAAAAATTTCCATTTTTCAAATTGTAAAGGAGTAAGGTTTTTCTGTCTGAAGCTAAAGATCTTGGAAAATGGATGGTTTTAGACTATTTTACTGACCTCTCCCTCCCAACCCTAGAATCTCAGATCAAAACAAATGTAATGAATAATGCAATAAGTCAATATTAATATAAAATAGGTTATTAAGCGTGATATTTTCAATAAATTGCCTTTTCAGTAATATATTATATTGTTTTTAACTTTAAAACTCTATCAATAAACAAGAAAGACGAGCATTTTTTTACAACATAGGGTTTACAGACAGACCTTTGTTTAGAGTATCTGCACGTACTTTAATCAATATATTCTTTGCTTAAATTCTTTGCTTATTCTTCACTACTTTATTTGACTAATTTAATTAATACTACCAAAGATAAAACCTAAAAACTAGATTAACACGTCGTTTATTGCGTTAAAAATAATATTTCCATATGTACATCTCATATGTTTTATCTATAATACAAAGTAGAATGATGTCTGTCCGTCCGTCCGTCCGTCCGTCTGTCCGTCTGAAGCTTAAGTTCTCGGTAACCACTGAACCGATCAGATTCTACTCTTCAGGGTATATACCTATTGGTCCTGCGGTGGTTTTAAGCTATTTTCTTGGGGGGTGGGACACCCCCAACCCTCCCAAAAACAAAAAAATCCCCCCCCCATTTTTTTTTTTTTCTTTTTTTTTTTTTTATTTGCTGAAGATTTCCTAGGTCCTTTGTTAAAAAATATTTTTTATTCCAGCATTTATTTTGAATGAAAGAATAGCAACATTCTCTCACTAAAAACAATAAATATTAATTTTTTTTATCACCTCTTGGGGCAAAGCCCCTAGAGGCTAGGGGCGAAGCCGCTAGTGTAGTAAAACAGCAGCAAATACATTTTATTTGTTTTTAAACAAAAACCCACCAACAAACAATTCTGTGGAATCTACTAAAACAGTTAGGGAGTTGAATCCATTTTTATAGAAGCAGAAATATAATCTATAATTATGGTTTGGACCCTCTAAAACTGTAATCTACCCTTCCACTTTCCCCTCTCTTGGTGAAGATATCTTCAACGCCGATACGATTTTTGAAATATAAGATTCCACTTTTGTCTCTCTTGTTGAAGATATCTTCACCAAGAGAGGCAAAAGTGGAATCTTAAATTTCAAAAATCGTATCGGCGTTGAAGATATCTTCACCAAGAGAGGGGAAAGTGGAATCTTACATTTCAAAAATCGTATCGGCGTTGAAGATATCTTTACCAAGAGAGGGGAAAGTGGAATCTTACATTTCAAAAATCGTATCGGCGTTGAAGATATCTTTACCAAGAGAAGGGAAAGTAGAATCTTATATTTCAAAAATCGTATCGCCGTTGAAGATATCTTCACCAAGAGAGGGGAAAGTGGAAAGGTAGATTACAGTTTTAGAGGGTCCAAACCATAATCATAGATTATATTTCTGCTTCTATAAAAATGGATTCAACTCCCTAACTGTAAAAGTAAAGGAGATACAAATTACAAAAGCTAATCTGAAAGTCTTATGAAATCTGTCTATAAAAAATTAGACAGAAGAACGAACTAAACGAGAAGAATGGAGAATAAAGAGAGGGGTTGTTGTTGTTATTGAATTGATTCAAAACCCTAATTTTGACAAATCAGGCAAATCATAAGCATTTATACTCAATTAAATTAGTTTTAACAACAAAATTCATAGGGATATAATTTTAATCTTTAATGTATTTTACGCTTCGCTTCTCATTTTACCACCATAAAGTGTATGGGTTGAATAGTTTGAACGTCCTTTAGAGTTGTACTACAAAAATGATCAGTTTCATTCATGTTATTTTTTGAGAGGTTTGTTTACTATGGCCTCTTGAAATAAAATGAAAATTGTTGGTAAATATATTCTGTGTAGGCTGGTACTCTTGCTATCAATCATACCAGTTCTTAGTTTTTCTAGCTACAAGTAATGTAATCACACTGGCCCTAAATCTAAATAAGACATTCTACATTAGAGTAAAACACTAGACGGGGAAGGGGTTGAATAACTGTATCTCCCAATCGCCATGACCTTGTGCCGTCTATCAATATGGTTTTTGAAAATTAACCAATGGTGTCGGGAATATTAATACAGGCAAGTAGCAGAAAAAAATTAGCTAGCAGACGAAAAAGGTCATTGGAAACTATACTATACTATAGAACTGTTCATTCTACCATAATGATTAAATTTTTATATTTATTCATCAAATAAAATGTTAAAGCAGTAACTTTTTTAGATTTATTGTAATATTTTACAATAAATTTGAAGGAACACAAGAAGATAAAATAATTAAGATATTTTGACAATAATTCATTCTTTCCTTCATTTATGACAAGAAATTTTATTAAAATTTTGGGAGAAAATCAATCCTTTATGTTTTACAAAACGTTTTAGAAAATAAGCCAAAATATTCTAATTGCAATGCAGGGGAGCGTGTAATGCTTTTGTTCCTTATTTCTCCACAACTTTTACAGCCAATATAATCTCTCTCTATCTCATATTTCTTATTTTACTCACTTCCTACAGATATTTTCTTTCTGTCCCTCCACCTCTTATTCCATCCTTATATTAGACAACACAAATATAATAGTTTTTTTGCATGTAGTTTGACACATTTTAAGATATGTTTTGCCAATTCAATCAAAAGTTTGGTACAAGGGCAAAAATCTATACTTAAATATTAAATCTTATATATGAGAAAACTTAACCTTTTTCGCAGGGTACAAAATAGGAAACTATAAAAAAAAAAGACTAACACAACAACAAACTTTTTGAAGACCACTGTTTCAAAGGTCCATAGGGCCATACAAATAACAAGAAAGCATTAAGAAAAATTTAAACGGTTGAAGATATAAAGACCTTTTGCTTTTTTGCAAGAAAAAATGGCATATTAAAACGATCCTGATAGTATAGTTAGTTAGATTTTTTGTGCACTTCGCAATGAGAAAACAATTCTTAAATTGAAATTATAGACAATAAATAAATTTAGTGTTGTTAGTCAGGATACCATGCCATTATCTTACTTATATAACCGTCCTCCCAACTCTGCAGGGATGGAATATAGTATTCTCTCTCACCTCCTTTTCATTCCTTTCTTCCCTCTCACTTTCTGTATTTGCAGCAATCCTTTAGGAAAGTCCAACTATTTATAACTTTGCAAAATTGGATATTATGTTATTAAGTATTCTTTTGGGGGATGAAGAAAAACATGTAAGTAGGTTCACAGATATTTTAGCATTTTTTTCTTATTTATTTTGAATCTAAAACATGATTTTACATGCTATGAAGTATGAGGAATAATATCTCATAAATGGCTGGTTTAATCAATTCATAATTTTTGGAAAGGCTTTGGTATTATATTGGAATGGTAATCCTTATAATAAAGTAACAAGAAGTTTGTCTGTTTGTTTGTAGTGAAGGATCTTGCTAACTTCTTTACAGTACGTGTACCTTCTCTTAGGTCCTGCAAGGTTTTATAACTATTTTGAGAAATCCGAAGAGAAATCGTCTTAAAAAAATAACCTCCCCCCTACCCTAAAAAAAGGACACGAATGTACCTTAAAAAAAATATCAAAACAAAAATTGGCAATAGTTCAATGTTACAAAGACCCTATACGCTAATGGTGAAATATAAGTAAATTATCCCCACCATCTTGAGATTTGCAAATTCGCGCTATTAACAAGTTTAAACTTTTGTATTTGTGTTGGAAGAGAAACATAACCCAGGTTATCATTCGTATAGGTGGTAAGTTTTTTTCGTATATCATTTTGTTTACGATAGTATATATGGTCTTACTCTAAAATTGTATCAATTTTGTTATACTTTAGTATAGAAAATATGTTGATTCTACGAAAGTACACCATCGTTATGCAATAATTCTTACGAGAGTACGAGAAATTTTGTTAGTACTAGAGACATATATTATATACGAAAACCATTTTTTGTCCGTGATCCAGTTAGTTAAAAAATTAGTACGAGGAGGTAAAAATTAATACGAATAAAAATTAGTACGAGGCACAAAAAATGTATACGAAATATTAAACAGAAAAAAATTAGGACCCCTTGCAAATCTCATACGACGTTTCAAAAATTGGTACGAAGCGACGCAAAAGTAAGCCCAAATTGTATTTTGCAATTTACTTGTGATGCCAGTTTGAACAGAATTAAATTTCCTTAACAAATATTTTTGAGTTAAGGGATACATTCCCATGTGAGTAACTCTGTTTTAGCATAATAAGAGTACTTGGAATGTTATCATCATTTACTTCCTAATTGGAAGTAAGGTGAAGATTTTCATTTTTCAACTCTATCATGGCTTTACATTACTCTTGACTAGATTTGATTGACTTGTCTCGATAGTTTAAATTTTGTAATTATTAAAATCAAAATATTGAAAAATATTGAAAAAAAACAATTAAAAGGGAAACAAATTTAAATAAGATTTACTTCTTGCATTTTTAAACAACCATACATATATTAAAACCCCCAAAAAATAAAGTTTTTCTAAAAAGTAAGAGACATTTAGCGACAAAAATTTTAACTATATAAGGTAGAAAATTGTTAAAATTCATTTGAAATGTGCATTGTAAAAGGAATAAAAGCCAGCTCGCCACAATTTTATAAACAGGGAGGGAGGGGACATTGGGCTGTTTTTTACACTACTCCCCAAAGTCTTAGTATTGTTTGTTTGCTTAACAACTTTGGGTACTTTTATTGAATTTTCATTGGATGGTTCACAACTTGAATATCATTTATTTGATAGTTTGTTCTTCCAGTAGGAGGGGAGGGGTGGGGTAAAGTGGGTTCTTTGTTTGTTCTTTTAGGCAGCTACAAGTTTCACTTTATTAAAGTACATAATAATCTGGTGTGAAATCCATTTAATAATAATCCATTATATAATACTAGCGGCTATGCCCCTAGCATCTTGTGGCTCTGTATTTAAAGGGGAGAGAAAAAGCCTAAAACCTTCCCAAGACTTAAAATAGAATAGCCTAAAACCAATCCACGACTTAAAATTAAATAGCCTAAAACCAATCCACGACTTAAAATAAAATAGCCTAACAAGACAAATATTAGGCTTACCTGAAATAGAAAGCCTAATCGGTTCAGCAGTTATTGAGATCTTAAGCTTCAGAACATAAAACTTTACTACTTTATATAATAGAATTATTCTTTTATATTTCTCTATGTATATCTTTTTTAAAGCGAGTCTTTTATATAATTAGTGTCAGTCCATCCGTCCGTCCGTACGTAACGGGTAGCTTTTTTTACGTTAATTTAGGCAAGTTATAATAGTCCTATTGATTTTGAACTTTTTAAGATGATACCTGCAATAGTAAGATACGATTTAGAAAGCGTAGCAACTCTATAATCGTTACCAGAATGTCCGTATGTCCATTTTAAACATTGTGATTTTTAACTTTTTAACGACAAATATTTATGTGATATAATCATCAGATAGATCTGATTTTTGGAGTACTGATTCCTATTACAACAAGGTACCAAGATTTCAAGCATAGCAATTCTG
Organism: Acartia tonsa; assembly: GCF_053477335.1. Classification (NCBI taxonomy): domain Eukaryota; kingdom Metazoa; phylum Arthropoda; class Copepoda; order Calanoida; family Acartiidae; genus Acartia; species Acartia tonsa. The sequence continues at coordinate 50,735,667 of NC_137264.1, forward strand.
TAATAAAATCCTAAAAATGCCAGTATGTCCTTAAACTGAATTCTGTATTTTAAGAAGTTTTGCAACAAATATACATATAATTTTTTCAAAACTTTTATATTTCTATTTTGTAAATAAAGTTCTGACAATCTATAAGAGTTAATGTTCGTCTGTCCTACCGTTTCAGAGCTTAGCTTTTATGGCTGTTGTTATCCTTGTTATTATTCACTTGCAGCTTTCCCCGTTTTAGTGTAATAAGGAGACAGACAAATAGCCTTTACCATCTAGGGGCTTAATCTAAAAATAAGTTAGCATAAAACCATCACAGGACCTATGTGAACCTTCCCTTAAAAGGAGAATTCAATCAGTTCAGTAGTCTATGAAATCTTAAGCTTTAGACAAAAAAAATAGTTACTACTTTAATTAATAGGATTAAGAGGCTTTCCAGGTTGTTCTTAGTATAGGTAGAATTTTTTTGTATTATGAAAATTTTACAAAACATAAGTAAGTACTATTGTATTATTTTTTTGTAATTTTGTACAGTCCATTTTTGTACTTAGAAAAAACCTAGAAACAAAATTAAAATTGTAGAGTTAGACAATATTTTTTTCAAAAAAAAGTAAAGTTTTTCTTAAAAGTGTGAGACACCTAGCAGCAAAAATTTGAATTTTTTTTTGTATTATGAAAATTATACAAAATATACAAAAGTACTGTTGTATTATTTTTTTGTAATTTTGTACTGTCCTTTTTTTGGCTAAGTCCCTTAATATTTTTCTTGTATGTACATGTATCAATTTTGTCTACACTTTTATGTTTTTTTTTATTAAGTAACATATTTAATTTTTGTATTTTTGTACACTTTTTCAATTATCAGTCCCAAAATTTTTTACTTAAAAAAAAATTTGTACTTATAAATAAAATTAAAATTGTAGAATTAGACAATTTTTTAGTCAAATTCTAAATTTTTTTTTTATATTCAAAAAATGTCCTCAGTTTTGGAACTTATCAAAATATAGGTTATTGTCAAAAAATTGGAACTTAGAAAATATTTTTGAATATACTATCATACAAAAAAAATTTTACAATAAATACTATGTTCATTTGGACTTAGCCAAATTTCCAAAACTTTGTACTATTGTATAAAAAAATAAATACAATAAGTATGAAACAAAAAACTCTTTCAAATCCACAAATTATAACCTAATTATTTTTGTTACTTTAGTATACATATTGAAATATTCAGTAAAGTAAAAAATGTTTGGACTCTGCCAAATTTTTGAAATTAATACTATTGTACAAAAAATGAATACAAGATATACAATCAGGAAAATGGTATTAGTACAAAAATAAAAAAAAAGTGTACAACATATACAAAAAAAAATATACTAATTAATAAAAAAAAAACAGAAAAGTACTATTGTATACAAAATTGATACAACATGTACAAGGGGACTTTGCCAAAAAAAATTTACTGTACAAAATTTTAAAAAAATTGATACAATAGTACTTTTGTATGTTTTGTACAATTTTTATAATACAAAATAAAAATTCTACCTATACTAAGAACAACCTGGGAAAGATGTCAAGTACATGTCAATTATGCACACGTACTGCATATTAAACTTTTAGAATTCAATAACCAGGGCTATGCAGCCGTAATATTATTTGGCGTATCAACTGCGACGGAGTAGAAAAAAGGGTCCTCGCCAAATTAAGATAATGTTTAAAAAATGGGAGCTAGGCTGCAGCTGAGGATTATTAAAATGTGTTTACAACAGATGGCTGTTTTCTTTAGTCGCGATAAGGTTCATTAGTTGAAGAAATAGGAATGCAGAGCTGTGAGGAATAGAAAATGTTAACCTTCTGGTTTCAGCTGTGGTCTATTAAAAACTGCGGCTGCCGAGCACTACTTATAAATTTCTACATTTCAAAATAAAGTCATGAGAAAAGTTTTAGAAATATTTTCTTTAGCAACTAAAATATAGGCTTTAAAAAGATAGATATTTGGTACAAAAAAAAACACATTTAGTCGTTGTAAAACTGCTGATGTTTTTGATTGAATGCTCGCATGTGTGTGTGTTTATCTGTGTAAAGATAAATATACTTTCTGACTGTGCTACTTGTAGAGACATTTGTCCTTGTATGACTAATAAATAATGCTTATTTTCTATGAATTAATTATCAACTTATTGGTGCAATTTGGCAACAACAATTTGTCATGTTGATGATAATCACAAACACAGAAGGTCATATCAATTACAAAAATTCTGTGAAGGGGGGAAAAATTAAATTTGTTTTCTTTTTCTAGACATATTATTCCATGCTTAGATTAGCCAATAAAATGTTAAGGACGTCTTATAAGATAGGGGTAATAAATACCCAAAAATGATATTTAAAAAGTCTCAACCATGGGTCATAATTTCTATATTCAATAAACAGTATATCCATGGTTCATACTTCGATTCTGATAGAATAGTCCCATGAAGTTAAAATTACGATTATAATTCCTGCCGTCCTGTGCTATGCCAAAGCTGATTAGGTGATATAAATATTACTAGCAAAAATTACTTATATTCATTGATTAGAAAATACTTAATAGTTATCCTACTATATAAATTAGTAAGGGTTTTTTTTGTCTGTAGCTAAGGATCTCGCTAAGTGCTGATCTGAAATGGTTCTTCTTTACAATAAAGCTTTTTATAGGTCCAGGGAAGGTTTTTAACTATTTTGGGAGAGGGTATCTCCCACATTATTCGCCCATAGAGGCTTCTAGGGGTGTAGCAGATAGTACATTAAATACTACTTAAATATTTTTATCTCAAAAATGTAAGTTTGTAAGCATTTTAAGCACGCCAAGTGGAGCCAACAAAATGAAAGCATACACATGCCTATACTCCTAATAGAAGTATAGAAAAGATTTACACTAATAGAATTTTAATGACCTTTTCTTTCAGACAAGACACAAACTGAAATACTTACTAGATTTAATGATATAATTTCAATATTTCTTGTGTAATTCACATTGTAATTTTATTCGAATTTCAACCTGTTAAAAAAAAACACATTTCATACTTTCATAACATTTATTTTTGTGCCATTGGGTCTTGTAGTCAGTGTCCCTCTATTTCTTCAACTCTCTATTACCAACTATACACAACACATTGAAAACTTGAATAAATTCACTTTCAAACTAAATATTGAGTCAAGAGTTGAAGGTTGAGTGTAAGTAAGAGGATGAAGGAACAAGTAAATCGTCAGAATAAGTCCATTTGAGTTTAGAAAATGTCTTTCCAGTATGGCTTCGAAACCGATTAATATCCGCTGAATTAGAAGCGGTTCTCAGCAATATTGAAAAATCCTGTATAGCATTGTAGTATAGACAATTTTCTACGAATATTAAAATAAAAATCATAAAATTAACACCAATTTTATCAGCTCCTAGGGGCTAACTAAAATGATCTAACCTTATTATTTTCATTTTAATATCTGCGGAAAGCTGTTTATCATACGATGCGATGAATAACTATTCTTTAAAGTTTATTTTATTACCAAATATAAGCAAGTAATACAAACCAAAAAGAGTTTGAAAAAAAGCACAGCTTGGGACACAAAAATATGTACATATTATTTAGAACTAAAGGCTGCGCCACTACGGGTTCTTTGGTTGGGTATGAAAGGGCAGAAAAATAGTATGAAACCATACCAAGGTTTGAATTTCTTAGAACCTAAATGAAGTTTTCCTCAAATATTCAATAGTTATCAACATCTTTAGATAAAGACAAAAAAATAATATTATGAATATTAGGATTAATTATATCTAATCAAAAATATTTTTTCAATTTACTTTTTCTTATTTCTGTGTTTGTGTGTATGAGATGAAGGAACACACACATATATAAAAGTTGTGTATCCATCCAAAGTCAAAGTTTCAGGCATACAACAAAATCTAAGGCATAAAACAAAGCTGAAAGTTTCCAAACAATATAGGGATATGGGCAATTTATTGGCATAAACATAGATTTATTAATGTTTATATCACAGGTAGGATGTTTGTTTGTCTGTCTGTTTATTAAGATCTCGCGAACAGATGAACTGAAAATTTAAATTATATTTACGTAGAATGTATTACTTGTATAATTAAAAGCTTAAACATACTAGTACTAACAATCAAAATATCTAATCCATAAATAATGTGTAAATAGACGAAGCCCACTTTTGCACCACTTTTGATTCCTGTGACGTCATAAAATAAGGGAGATGAGAGGAGAAGTGGGAAAGAAAACCCCTAAAAAAAGAGATGGAGAATATGACGTCAAAAGTTGTGCAAAAGTGATGCTGATTGGGCTTCGTCTCTAAATAAGATTACTATCAATTATTTGTTTTACAAGTTTTGTCATTGTAACCACTGGATATACGCTTTCCTCAATAATTACTGTAATGCAGTTAAATGTACTTTTGTCTTTTCTATTAATGTTTGCTTGTTATTGCATAGATACAAAATTATTGGTAATATTGTATTAACAGTGTTTACTTACAGCCTAGAGCAGGTAATACACAGCTTATACCAATAACGAAATTAATTCGGAAAAAAATCACGAAACCTACACATGTTTTGCAGCTGTCGTTGGGGGGCAACACATCGTAAAATTGACGACCTCTCCATTTGCCCCCCAAATATTATTTAAGATTTATTTCACTTGTTGGTTATACCTTATTTCTGGGTAATACAACTTACAAATATAATCTGTTTTCTTCAGAGAGGAACGGGAAATTGGAAGCCTTCATTTAAGTGATACCCAAAGCTAGGTTTATACAAATTTATTATCTTATTGTCTGTCTGAAATTTTTTATTACTTTATTAAATCACTAGCGGTTACGCCTCTAGAGGCCTCTAGGGACACGTAAAATTGTTTCTTTTCAATCCATTTTAAAATCAGCTATTTACCAAAAATATTTTTTTTCCCGATAGATGGTGTAAGTTATGTATTTAGAAAATAGCAAATTTGTCCGCAGGGCGACGTTTTTTTTGTATTTTTGTCGATTTCTCTGGGGAGGGTGGTTGTACCCTCCCCCAAAATAGTTATAAACCTTCCCGGGACCTATGAGAGGCTACCCTGTTAAGGGTTCAGTGGTTAGCGAGATCCTTCGGTACAGACAAACAGACATCCTGTTACTTTATTATAAGGACGATTGCTTGGTAAAAATTAGTAGTTTCGAAACTTTTTATCCAGCAACTTTAATCTACAGAAGAAGTTAATATTGTGTACCTTCATTGAGGGACAGGGTGTACATCAATTTATGGGTTATTGTCTTATCCCTTAAGATCCCTGATTTACTTAAACCTATCTGTAAAGACCAGAACCTTTGATATTTAATTCATTCTAATTAAATTGTAATTCATTCATATTTAAATAGGGTCATTTTTCATGGGATGGTTTGAAGCTATTTTGGAGAATTACAAATAGAATACTTTTCAAAGTTTACCTTTTTCAATTTTTTGGGAGGACAAAAATCTATGGAATACAGATTTATATTTCAGGCTAATTCAGTAAATGTTTTTTTTACCTTTTCTTCTTCTGTGCATTCACATAACGCCACAATTTTCATACAGAACAGGCATTTTCCACATCCCTAAATAAAAAAATAACTTTAACAAAACAATACCATAAAAACATCTTTTTTAAAGTAATATTAGTTTACATAACACAGTGTTTTAGATAGCAAATGTGAATTTAATCATCTAACTTATGAATATAAAAGCTGTCTATTTAGGCTGTTACACTCTAAGCCTTCAGACAGACCATGTTTAAAGGCACACCAATGTAAAAAGGTGCAATTATGTGGAGATAGGCAAGACTATGAATTAAATATATTCCGTCATTATTTTAAAGCATCTTATAATATTGCGACAGTTGACAGTCGACAGTTTACACAATTATTTCTCAGTATATTTGATTTGTACGATTTAGTAAGTTACATAAGACAAAGTTTTAAAAGTAATACATGATTATTATATCATTTGATAATACTTTTTAATAAAATTATAAATAAAATTTTGCAAACGTTCTTAGCCTAACAACAACACCAAAACCAATAAAATGATAAATTTTCAATTGGAACCGATTAGTTTAAACTGAGAACATTTTAAAGCTTCTGCTTTGGAAGTTTTGCCATTATATTTAGATTTAAAAGTTGAAATAGTTCCTCTTCAGTGACAACCACAACAATTTATTGCAAACTATAAAATCTCTAAATGGTAATATCCATGTCAAGTCAATATTGGAGCACTGTTAAACCCCTCTCCCATTCTCTTCTATTTAAAATAACTAGCGTCTTCGCCCCTAGCCTCTAGGGGCTTTGCCCCAAGAGGTTTGATCCAACCAATTTTTCGTATTTTAGATTTAAAAGAAAGATTTTCTTTATTTTTCTTTGGGGAATGGATTTTTTTTTTTGGGGGGGGGGGGTATGGGGGAGGTAGTCGACCCTACTATTTTAATTTCAAAAAGAATTTTTTTTGAGGGGGGATTTTCATTTCTTGGTTGTCCCACCCCCCAAGAAAATAGTTATAAACCTTCCCGGGAATTATGAGAAGCTACCCTGTAAAGAGGAACCCAATCGGTTCAGCGGTTAGTGAGATCCTTCGCTACAAACAAACAAACAGACAGACAGACATCGTTCTATTTTGTATTATAGATAGGAATTTAAAAGTTTTAGGTTCAGGAAGGAAGGGGACATTGAATTGTTCATTAAACACCCTTTTATTCGTTGGTTCCAAACTAGTGCACAAATTTTTCAACCAAAAGTTTCAATCTACAAAAGGTAACCTTTTGCCTATTATCAGTGTTGTTGTCCATCAATTTATCGTCTTTTGTCTTATCCCTTAAGATCCCTGTTTTATTGATAATTGTTAATAGTTATTTCTCGCATCGTATTATAAACGGCTTTCCGCGGATATAGAATGTACAATTATAAGATTAAAACGATAGAATTAGTAGAACGATAATATTCACTAAATATGTGTATTTCTTATTGAAAGGAACTTTAGACAATTCTTTTTTTAAATTAACATAAATTTTTTTTACTTATAACTCATAACCTTTACGGATTTTACCAGAAACCTACCCCTCTCTTTATTCACCATCACTTTACTAAATATCCTTTATTAGAAGAAGACAAAGAGGGGGGGTTATTATTTCTCACACAGAGTAATGAAGTTATTACCATCTAAATTGTAGGAAATAGTAAAATTGGTAAAATAGTTAAAACTATTAGCAAATTTAACCTTCCCACTAAAGTAATTATAAAATCAAAATATTTTAATCCGTTTTTTGTAGGATGTTTTAATCTAAAGATATTTTAAATCATTTTACTTAGATATTTAAGTTGAATTAATTTTATTTCAAAGAATAAAAAAAATGAAAACTTTATTTTAACTCTCTTAAGGGGGGGGAAAGATTTTTTATCCCCTACCTCTCGCTCTGCCTTAAAAGGATAAAAAAAATATTGTGTCAGACAGACAGACAGAACAAATTATATCAAGAGTAGGTTACAGAAAATTTTACCTTTCTGACACATTTTATGGGTTTTGGGGGCGGAACCGGCATTTTACTAAATCTAACCTACTTCTTCTGAAAAAAATATCCAATTGTCAAGATTAATTTTTCTATATTAATATCATAAATAGTCTAAAATTGACTTTGCCGCATATCATTTGTATAAAAAAATGCACAAGTATTATTTAGGTGTATAAAATGTTTTACAAAACATTGAAAATTGCATTGAAGCAATTTTTAAAACAGGGCTGGGACTCGAGCTGTTGTGTCCACCATTGGTGGTTTATATTTTCACTGTTCAATGTTTTATCATTACATAAGCTTCAATTGAATGAATTTGAATAAGTGGTAGGATGTTATTGAAAAAATGGTGCAATTTTTTACAAACACCCTTTATTGTATAAGTCATTCAGTCATACATAGTGCAGTAGAATTTATATATATGCTAGTTTTAGGTTTATAAAATATCATACTATTACAGTATCCTGTAAATTGCATTTTTTGGAATCAAAGATTTTATAGTACATGATGGGTAGCCATCAAAATTGTACTGAAAATGCTGTTTTGTTTTTAATTTGTAGTAATTAAATCTTCATCTAGAAAAAAATAGGAAAAAAACAATGTATGAAGAAAAAACATATTTTCATTAACAAAAATAACATTTTGGTATTATCCTCTTAGATATTTTTTTTTAATTTTGAAAATTTGAGTACCCCCCCCCCCCCCCCAAGCGAACTATGAACTCTGGCCGCAGCGCTCGGCTCCCTAGCCTGCATAGCCGCAGCGCTCGGCCCCCTTGCCTGCCTAGTCGCAGCGCTCGGCTCCCTAGCCTAAAACCTAACCTAACCTAACCAAAAATAGTTGTTCTTCGTTGTCGGGGGGCCGGGGGGGGGGGGGGGGGTTTTACTCAAAAAAAAAAAAAAAAATTTTACTTTCCTTAACCCATTAATGACAATAGGGTCTTAAACGACGCACAAATTCAAACCTATACTATCACTCTATTTTTTTATGCTGTCCTTTTTAAATGTTTGTAAATAACTGAATAGAGCTTCAAGTTTTGTCCTCTACATTGCTTGGCCTCTTACTTCATTCGATGACCAGATGAAATCATATTTTCATGGCAGAAGTGGAAAAAATAGGAAAAAATTTCCACACCAGGTCCAACTTTTTTCTTTTAAAGAATTAAAACATACTTATTTATAATTAGTTATAGCATTTGTTAAATATTTTTAGTTTCTGCTAAGTTTTCTTTAATTTTAGTTAGTTTACATACTTTTTTTTGATAAATTGTTGTGCGTCGTATTCGACGCATTCGGACTAATCATTTTAGCCATTGCGTCCTTTTTGACCTTATAGGACTAATCATTTTAGGATTTTACTGTATAATCTCCTATAATCTACTAGTTGCTACGCCCCTAACCTCTAGGACGTGTGGGGGATATCAGGAAAATAGCTTAAAACCATCCCAAGGTATTTATAAAGCTTCTCTGATAAGTAAAACCAATTCAGACCTTCAATTTCTGTAATCTTTGGCTTGAGCCAAAAAACCTTACTACTTTATAGTATGGAATACAATACAAGCAGCGGCTACGCCCCTAGAGGCATCTAGGGCCCCTTAGATTGCAGGGGGAGTCAAATCCCCTCTTTCAATTACAATTTTCTAAAGAAAAAGTTTTTTTTTTAATTTTTATTTTTTTTTATTTTCTAGGGATGATTTCTCTTAAGGGATGGTGGTGGTACCCTCCTTCAAAATAGTTATAAACCTTACCAGGACCTAGTAGAAGCTACCATGTAACGGAGCACCATATAGGTTCAGTGGTTAGCAAGGTCCTTTGGTACACACACAAAGACATACAATAACATGTTACTTTATTTTAAGGATATAAAAGTAGTAGCGCAGATAATCTACAACTAGGGTCTGTCTGTACGTCCACCTGTCTGTATTTCCATAATTGCATCCAAATAAATAATAGCTACCTTACAACTAGGGAATGTATGTATGTCTGTTTATATATCCAAAATTACAGCCAATTAAAGACTGTAAATATGTTTATACTTCCGTAATTTTTATTGCAGCCTAGCAGTTAATATATTCATAAAAATAGCGCAAATACTCTACAATTATGGTCTGTCTGTACATCGGTCCATCTGTATATATATAATTGCATCCAAATAATTAACAACTACACTACAACTAAGAAATGTATTGGTTAGGGATCTAAAATAGTAAGTCAATGGCCGAAAAATTGATGTACTTACTCAGGGATATTATACCATAAAATCTTTCTGTAGATTATATTTAGTGGTTGAAACATTTGGACACTTAATAAACCAACCAATCAAAATACAAATACAATTCCCCACAGTTGGTAAGACAACAAATAAGAAAAAGTTATTATAAAACTTTAGGAATTAACAGGGGCTGGGGGGGGGGGGGTGAGGGGTTGTCATGTATTGGGTTGTTCAATATAATTGTCGACAAAATCATATTTCTTTGCTAAACATTGTAATAAAGTGAAAGGGTATCTATCTGTGTATCTGCTTAACTGATATGCTTCTTTTTTTTACTTTGTAGCTTCTCATAGGTCCTAGGAAGGTTTACAACTATTTTTGGGGAGGTTACCTCCACCCTCCAAAGAGAAATCGCCCCTTGAAAAGGACCCCCCAACACAAGAACAAATAGAATTAATTTAATGAAATTAATTCTTTTTAAATAAAAAAAATATTGTTGTTGAATTCAATGACCTCTCCCCATCTCAAGTGCTCCTAAAGGCCTCTAGGGGCGTAGCCACTAGTACTAAATAATTATATTCTGAATTGTTTCATACAGACGAATGGACGTACAGACCGACACTGATTGTAGAGTATCTGTGTTATGTATCCTTTTAATAAAGTAACAGGATATACTTTCTACATGTGTCTGTGTGTTGTGTACCAAGGGATCTCACTAACCACTGAACCGATATGGTTCTCCTTTACATGGTAGCTTCTCATAGAACCTGGTAAGGTTTATAAATATTTTGGGGGAGAGTACCACCACCCTCCAAAGAGAAATCACCACTTTAAAAAGACCCCCAACACAAGAAAAAATAGAATGAACTTAATTTAATTCTTTTTAAATCTAAAATAAAAATATTGTTGTAGAATTCAATGACCTCTCCCCATCCCAAGTGCCCCTTTTTATACACATGAATGGACGTACAGACAGACACTGATTGTAGAGTATCTGTGTTATGTATCCTTTTAATAAAGTAACAGGATCTAAATACATTCTACATACATGTGTCTGTGTGTTCTAAGGGATCTCACTAACCACTGAACCGATATGGTTCTCCTTTACATTTTAGCTTCTCATAGGACCTGGTAAGGTTTATAACTATTTTGGGGGAGAATACCACAACCGCTCTAGGAGAAATCACCCCTAGAAAATAATAAACCCCGTCTCATTATTTTTTAAAAATTTTTCTTTAAAAACTGTAATTGAAAGAGGGGGTTTGACTCCCCCCAAACCCAAGGGTCCCTGAATGCCTCTAGGGGCGAAGCCGCTGCTAGTATAGTGTTCCATACTATAAAGTAGTAAGGTTTTTGTCTGAAGCTAAAGATTATAGAAATTTCGGGTCTGAATTGGTTTTACTTATCAGGAAAGCTTTATAAATATCTTGGGATGGTTTTATGCTATTTTTCTGACATTCCCCACCCACCCTAGAGGTTAGGGGCGAAGCAACTAATAGATTATACAGTAAAAGCCTAAGATGATTAGTCCGATATGGTACATAATAGACGCATGGGAAAAATGATTAGTCCGAATGCGTCGGAAACGACGCAAAAAAAAAACTTCTTTGGTATGCCACAAATCAAAAAATCTAAAAATACAAATGTCTTACAATCCCATAAGGAAGCTGTGTTTAAAATTTCAAGTGATTCTGACGACAGGGGGGAAGTTCGGCACTAATGGGTTAAAACATAATGCTGGGGATAGAATATACCAATATTGCTACACACAATTACCCCCACATATCCCTGTCCTACCCACACACAATTACCCCCACATATCCCTGTCCTACCTACTTACAATTACCCCCACATATCCATGTCCTACCTACTCACAATTACCCCCACATATCCATGTCCTAACCACACACAATTACCCCCACATATCCCTGTCCTACCTACTCACAATTACCCCACATATCCCTGTCCTACCCACACACAATTACCCCCACATATCCCTGTCCTACCCACACACAATTACCCCCACATATCCCTGTCCTACCCACTCACAATTACCCCCACATATCCCTGTCCTACCTACACACAATTACCCCCACATATCCCTGTCCTACCCACACAAAATTACCCCCACATATCCCTGTCCTACCTACTCACAATTACCCCCACATATCCATGTCCTACCCACACACAATTACCCCCACATATCCCTGTACTACCTACTCACAATTACCCCACATATCCCTGTCCTACCCACACACAATTACCCCCACATATCCATGTCCTACCCACACACAATTACCCCCACATATCCCTGTTCTACCCTCACACAATTACCCCTACCTATCCATGTCCTACCCACACACAATTACCCCCACATATCCCTGTTCTACCCTCACACAATTACCCCTACCTATCCATGTCCTACCTACACACAATTACCCCCACATATCCCTGTCCTACCTACACACAATTACCCCCACATATCTCTGTCCTACCTACACGTACACACAATTATCCCCACATATCCCTGTCCTACCCACACACAATTACCCCCACATATCCCAGTCCTACCTACACACAATTACCCCCACATATCCCTGTCCTACCTACACACAATTACCCCCACATATTTCAATCCTAGCCACACACAATTACCCACACACAATTACCCCCACCTATTCATGTCTTACCCACACACAATTACCCCCTCACATCCCTGTCCTACCCACACACAATTACCCCCACATATCCATGTCCTACCCACCACATATTCCTGTCCAACCCACACACAATTACCCCACCAATCCATGTCCTACCCACACACAATTACCCCTACCTATCCATGTCCTACCTACACACAATTACCCCCACATATCCCAGTCCTAGCCACACACAATTACCCACACACAATTACCCCCACCTATTCATGTCTTACCCACACACAATTACCCCCACACATCCCTGTCCTACCCACACACAATTACCCCAACATATCCATGTCCTACCCACCACATATTCCTGTCCAACCCACACACAATTACCCCACCTATCCATGTCCTACCCACACACAATTACCCCTACCTATCCATGTCCTACCTACACACAATTACCCCCACATATCCATGTCCTACCTACACACAATTACCCCCACTTATCCATGTCCTACCCACACACAATTACCCCCACCTATCCATGTCCTACCCACACACAATTACCCCCACATATCCCTGTCCTACCCACACACAATTACCCGTAAATATCCGTGTCCTACCTACACACAATTACCCCCACATATCCCTGTCCTACCAACCACATATTCCTGTCCAACCCACACACAATTACCCCACCTATCCATGTCCTACCCACACACAATTACCCCCACCTATCCCTGTCCTACCCACACACAATTACCCCCACCTATCCCTATACTACCCACAAACAATTACCCTCACATATCCCTGTCCTACCCACACACAATTACCCCCACATATCCCTGTCCTACCCACACACAATTACCCCCACATGGGTGACGCAAAGATGAATGGTGTAAGCTCAGGTATTGGAAAGTATCGACTATCTGTCACAAGTAGGGTGATATAGTTTTACACCAAAAAAAATATTTGAAAATAGCTAATATAAAGAACTTATAAAACACATCCGCTAATGAATAATTTTATCACCTGGTAAATTTAATTTTATCAAATTCAAGATAATAATATAAGATATGATTTTACTTATTGCTAGTAATTTTTTTAATAAAATCATTTTTTTTTATTTGTTACTTTGTATAATAACCATCTATGTTATGGTTGAGAAAACTGAAAAATAAGTATTTATCAAAAAAGGAAAGGACAATCGCAAAAATGATAATCTAACTTTTTTCTTTCCAGATAATTGAAAACATAAGGTTAGAGGGGGGAGTGCCTTGTAGAGATACAGGGATAAATATTGCATAATATAATATTTTTTATGATTACAAGTATATATTTCCGCAATATGTAATTGAAGAATAATTTGTCTTTGTCCTTTCTCTGCCATTAGGTTGAATTATTGATAGGGCAGGGTTTTCACAATTATTTAGTTTTGTTTAGCTAATGATAAATTTTTGTACGGGATTGATGGCACACCCTTACGTGTAAGTGTAAAAAGTGACAAATTGAAGAATCGTTTATTGATAAAGACGGAAAAAGGAATTGGTCATCTAAATTTTTTATCATTTAAAAAATGAATCTCTTCAAAAATATGCCATACCGTTTGAAGCATCATAATTATAAGCGTAGCATCTCTATTATTAGGTTCTCTATTATGATACCTAAATAGTTTTTTATTGTGATGGCTAAATATAGCCATACACTATTAATTAATATTCTAAGGTGGATTCTTAAAAAAAATTAGTATTGCTGAACTGGCTATGGTAGCAAGATCACCAAAATCATTTTTGTAAAAAATCCTCAAAAAAATGTACAAAAATTAAATAAAATCTGTTGTTAATAACCCTTTTATGACTGTAGAACACTTTTCTTTACATTTATAGACAAAGATAGGAAACAATCCGTAAAGGTGTGAGTTTTAAGGCTTTAAAATAGTAGTTAACTGTTTGATATTGAAATATTAAAAAATTAAATTTTAAAAATATTTATTACTAAATTGTGTAATGGCACTTTTGTTTAAATCAAATTAAGACAATTTTGTTAAATTTCCTGAATTAAGAACCCAATTGGTCAGAGATCTAAAGGAACAGATAAAAAGAGTCTTTTCCTCAAAGAGCCTTTTAAGCAAAGGGGACAATGGGCAATTAATTCAATTTAAGAGTATTTGCTGAAGCATTCATTTGAAAATTATATTACCAGCACATCAGACTGACGTAACCATTATGTAATTAATAACTAGAAAATCTCCCTGAAACCCATTCAACCCATAGCCCCATAACTCAAAATTTAATTGGATTCTGAGATTGTTTATTAAACAAATATCACAATAAAGTTTTTATCTATGAAATTATATTTTCTGGAGAGAAAAAAAATTTTAAAACCAGCCATATCATAACAAATTAAGTTTATTGATACTTGTCTGCAATGTTCAAAATTAACAAACGAGTTAGCGGCATTCTGTGCGCTAGTACCCAAAGCCAGTCAAAAACTGCTAAATTCTTGCACATTCCCTTTAAGCCAGTACCCAAAGTCTGAGACTCCTAAAAATTGAATATTCGATCCAATGTCCCCTCCCTTACTCCCTGCCCCCCACCCATTCAACCTTTTTTTTAAAAATAAATATAAAGAAAGGGAATGGTCCCTAACCTTTTCTAAAATAAGGCAAAAACGAAAAAATATACCCTTTCTACTTTTTCAATTAATTTCAAAATGGGGTGGGTTGTTTTCCACTACGCGCCTTGAAGGAAACCGCCTATGAAATGAACAAATTTTAAACTCGAGAATATCTTCATGACTTAAAAAAACAACACTTATATTTGAATTATTTAAAACTCTAAAATGAAATAAAATGTAAACTAACCTAACCACAGAATTCAAACATTTAAATTGACTGTAATATTAAATTTGGCCAGTTTTGTGAATTTGACAAATAATATGCAAATTATATTTGTATCCAAAAGTTAAAAGAAGAAATGAATAAATTTGAAATATTCTGTTTGTCCAGGGAAGAGGGGATATTGCAATGGAAATTTTTGCTTCTTAAGGGGCATTTCGTCACATCTTCTCAGTAACTTTTATCCTATTTCTAGCCCCTGTGGGGGGGGGGGGGGGTATAACCCTTCAGGGCAATCATTAACATTTACCTAACCTATAATAAACTATCAAAAGCTACTATAAAAATACGACGGAACGCCCTTTAAGAGGAGATATCACGAAACCGACAATACTTGAATTCATTATACCATTTTTTCAGTAGGACTTGGTAGCTGCCAATTTTCTGTGCGAGCCGCTACGGCTATAATATGTTATTAAGAACAGCTAACAGCTTTGGATTGGTATCTTACTGGCAGCTACATATAGAAGACTGCAAGTATTTAATTGCATTTGTTGTTAGCAAAACTGACTTTAAGCGGCTGCAGCTACAAGTCCTGATTATACTAGTTATTATAATAATATTTATTTCTAAATATCCTATTAAATAAAGTAGTAAGCATTTTTGTCTGTAGTGAAAGATCTTGCTAACCACTAAACCGATATAGTCCTCTTTGCAGTGAAGCTTCTTATAGGTCCAATAGGCTGTTTTACTATTATAAAAAGCCTAGGTATGGTTTAAGTCTATTTTTTGCGCTTCCATATCTCTACTGATATATAGGCCCTATATGCTAGGGGCACAGCCGCTAGTATACATATATAGCAATTGTTTTTTTTTATCATATACTATTTTAGAGCTAATTAGTTTTATTAGTTAAATTTAAAGTGAAAACTGTTTCTTTTTTATGTTATATTTGATGCTTTATGTTAACTCATTTTCTGGTTTATTTTTCTATATTCAGAATGCCTGAAATTCAGATTGTATATTTATGGTTGAATATTTTATTTACAGCCTAAATATATTTCATATTTCTATAAACATTTTACAATATTAGATTTACACAGATTTAAGGCAAATATCTTTACATATGACAGTTGGGGTTCCGAAACCAACTTTTTATAATATCAAAATATAGAAGAAGAACGTTTTTTCAAGGCAGAAATTATTAATAGGGTTTGACAACCATCAAAAAGAAAAATTTCTGATAATTCAATGGAGTAACATGATAAATACATAAGGAAATATTTCAACTGTGTAATTTTAGAAAGGTGGCTGTAAGAGATAATAAAATTTAACTGATACAACCTACCATACTTGTCACAGGCCAGTCATATTAGGGTTGGGCCGGATATCCGGTCTGGCCGGTTATCCAGCCGGATATCCGGCCATTTTCAATATCCGGCCGGATACCGGATATTAAAACTACCCCGTTTCATGATATCTGGCTAATTTTCTATGCCGGATATCCGGTTGTCCGGCCGGATATCCGGTAAATTGGCGGATATCGAACGTTGACCAGATATCCGGCCGGAACCGGATATCCAGCATTAGAAGTATGCGGCCCAACCCTAAGTCATATCATCAGTTTATTCAACTTTTTATCTATTTGGTTTGATACAATGGTAGTTAGACTTACGCCTAAGGCTAACAATCAATGGTTGAAACTTTTGGACACTCAACTGAAAGAACCAAAAACTAAATTCAAAGTTGTTATGCAAACGAATAATAAAACTTCAGGGTCTAGTGTAATAAACAGTAAGAGATATAAGTTTTCCAGAATTTTAATGTAGGGAGGAGATTTGAAATCTGCATCAAATTTTAAGGATTTTTTATAAAATTCGTTTTTCGTATAATTCTTTATCTAAAAGCGGAAATACAAATTAAGTTAATTAATTTTGGCATCCGTGATTGGTGGATTTAAAAAATCAGCGCTCTGATTGGATGTCGTACATCATTCAACCAATTAGAGCGCAGGTAGTTTAAAATCCACCTATCCTATTGGTCAAAATTAATTAACTTAATATGTATTTCCGCTTTTAGATAAAGAATTATACAAAAAACGAATTTTATAAAAAATCCTTAAAATTTGATGCAGATTTCAAATCTCCTCCCTACATTAAAATTCCGGAAAACTTATATCTCTTAATAAACAGCCCTCTGTCCTCCCGCCCCTCCCTGCTAAAACCACTTCAAGACCTCAGTGAAGCTTCCCTAAAATGTAGAACTCAGTCGAAAAATGTATATTTAAACTGTTTTTAACCTATTTTTTAATCATATATCAAAAATATACTATGACACCAGTAGAATCAGACTGCAGAGCCCAATTTTGAATTAAGTCCCCAATAAACTTTTTTGGGGGGATTTAAAAATTAATTTTATATGTTGCTGTGATCATTTTGATGGGAGCAAAAGCAACTTTTAGTTTGGGGTTAAATTGTTTCTTACAGAACAATTTTATATGATTCAGTTTATATCAATACAATAATAAAAAAAAACTCTACTCTGTTCGATGGAAATAATTTTTTTCTAAAACAAACAATTTCAGTAAAAAATTTAACATAATACAATAAAACACATAAAGCTAAAGTTAAACCAATAAGATTTCTTGTTTCATTTCAATTATTTATAATTTCCGAAAGAGTGTTTTCACAAAGTGACTTATTTACAATGTAGTTAAATAATTTTTATTAAATTAAAATGAAAAGAATGAAAACTATATACGTAAAAGATACATACTTTTTAAAAATATTTTTTAAAAAATAAGTTTGAATAATCTTATTTTATATCATATTTGTATATGTGTCCAAAATAATTTTGTTGTATTGCATAAACATTTGTTGACATCATGTCATCTTGTCATCAAATTTAACCCTTTACAGCCAATTTTTATGTGTTTAAAATAGGTGAACGAACACAAACATGTTAATGTTAATTCATTGGTATATTGTAAAGATTTAACTTTTTAGTGAATTTTTATAGTAAAATCATAAGGCCTAATTTAACTCTATACCAGAATACAATATTATGAAGCCGTGGACCTTTTGCTTTGGTCAAAATGACCACGGCAACAGTAAATATTAACATTTAAATCCTCCCAAAAAAGTTTATTGGGGACTTAATTCAAATTTAGGCTCTGCAGTCTGATTTTACGGGTGTCATAGTATATTTTTTATATACGTTTTAAAAATAGGTTAAAAACAGTTTAAAAGTCCCAACTGAAATGAAACAGATTTATAGGCAAATAAATCTAAAGTGCTGGGTATTGTGTACCGTACATATTGCACACACAAATAATATCATTTCCAGTATGGCTTCGAAACCGATTAATATCGGGTGAATAAGAACCGGTCAACCATAACATCCAGTTTTCTACGAATATAAAAATGTTCAATCATAAATGGCCCATGCCTTTGGTATCTCGGGGCTAACAAAACTGGTTTTAATAACTATTCTGTACATAAACTAAATTTTGTTTAACTAGTGCACGTAATATTAACTTACTTTTGTGCTATTATTTTATCAACATATCAATAATGTCATGTTGAAAGTATATCAGCCTTGATCACTTTTTAGTACAACAAATTACACATAAACATTTCAAAAATTAATCACTGTTACTTATGTAAATGTGAATAAGCAATTAATCAAATCAAATGCTTGAAAGGGCAATTTGGAATTTCACTTAGTAAGAAAATCTAGTAAAACAAGTTTTAAATGAAAACTGATGTCTATCTAAAATATAATTATTGTCTTTTTGTCTACGGACATAGAAAACCCCTTAAAAGAATTCAGTGAAAAATGAAAACCTAATTAAAAATTGTCAAATAACAAATGTTCATCCAACCCTTCATAATATCATGTGAAGAAAATGTCTTTTTTTTTAC
Organism: Acartia tonsa; assembly: GCF_053477335.1. Classification (NCBI taxonomy): domain Eukaryota; kingdom Metazoa; phylum Arthropoda; class Copepoda; order Calanoida; family Acartiidae; genus Acartia; species Acartia tonsa. The sequence continues at coordinate 50,754,838 of NC_137264.1, forward strand.
AAATTTATCAAAATCTAGAAAAGAAAATAATAAATGTGAAAAGATATGAGAATCCTAGCTTCAGAACTAAAATCATAAATTCTGGCCTGAAAAATTGTCAGTTTATTGGGAAAGACAGGTCTTGTACAAACAGAGCTTACTTGGCAGAAACAGGGGATCAGCAGCCGCGGCTAAGATGACCGTCTAACTTGGACAGTTGGAAATAACTACACTTAATCGCGGCAACAGCTTTGAAAAAAAAAATACGGCGACTGGATGATAAAATTGTGGATGGAGCGACTTTATTCTTCCAGTATCAACTAGCCAATGTCAAAATTGCTTTCCATCGAAATGCAGCTTCAATGGTTAGGGATCTCTAAGGATATGACAATGTACGATGATTTGATATACATTACAAAATTACCCCTTCTGTAGAGTGAAATTGTTAATTGAGAAAATCGGATAATAATTTTTTTATCCAGCCAATGAAAGTACCCAAAGTTTTAGAGCCAATGGGGTTATTAAACTTTGGGTACCAGTGTAATTTACTGTCTACTGTCCCCTCTCTCCGTGGCCAAACCTCTTGGTAGAAACTGTACAAAAATTACAGCTGCGGCAGCCAAACCTTTATAGAAACTGGATAAAAATTACAGCTGCGGCAGCCAAACCTTTATAGAAACTGTAGAAAATATTTTCTATCTTCAATACAGAGAGAAGTAAAGATGATAAAGTGAAGTTAACTTTAATATCTTCAACAAAATTAGAAGAGGACATCTTCTTATTTCTATTTTATTTACTAGCTAGGGCGCCTCCAGCGTCTCATGGCTCTGTGTTCCAAGGGGTAACGAAGGATAGAAAAAGTACCCTTGGACTTTTTAAAAAGATAAAATAGCCTAAAACTATCCCTGGATCTATATTAAGCTTCCTTAAAATGTAGAACTGGATCTGTTCCGCAGTTATTAATATTTTAAGGTACTGACATAAAAAAAACCTTACTACTTTATACAGTATCCATAAACACAGTATTTCGCCCTTTTAGGGCTCAATGGCTCAATTTATCAGAGTTATAAAAAGAATGCTGTCTCAAATAAAAATCTATGGGTAAATTTGCATGAATTGGTCTTGGGTTAAATACAAGCAAAGATGAAAGAGGGGAAATAGGATTAGAGTGGCTAAATTAATTATATATATATATTGAAATTAATATCTTACCTCTTTAAAAGTTACTAGCAGTTACGCCCCTAAAGGCCTTTTGGGACACATAAAATTGTTTCTTTTCAATCTATTTTAAATCAGCTTTTTACGAAAAAAATATTTTTTTTCGCCGATAGATGGTTTTAGTTATGTTTTAAGCTAATTGCAAAAATGTCCGCATTGCAGCGTTCTTTTATTTTTTTTATTTTTGTTGATTTCTCTGGAGGGTGGTGATACCCTCCCCCAAAATAGTTATAAATCTTCCTGGGACCTATGAGAAGATACCCTGTTAAGGAGAACCCCATCGGTTAAGCGGTTAGCGAGATTCTTCGTTACAAACAGACAAACAAACAAACATCCTGTTGCTTTATTATAAGGATAGAATTATTTTAAAAATTGCAGACTCTATTATATCTATTGAACTATCATATCGTATTTTATTTCACAAAAAAAAATCATTATTAATTCGAATAGAAATTTAGAACAAACTAAAAATCAATAATAAAATAAGGATAAAATACAATTATAACAAAAGAAATAACTGTGAACTCTTCTTAAAGGACGCCTGCAAGAAATAACACGCTTTAACTGCTGAAAGACTGCCACAAGAAAACCTAATACCCCAAATTTAAAGCCTTCAGCTTCAATAACAAAAAAGTTCTAGGCATTTCAAAATAGCATTTTATGTACAATGGAATTTTTGAAATATTTCCAATGCTCATAAAAGAAAAAACAATATTAAATTACGTCGCCTAGACACAAAATTATAACCTTATCTTTGTCAGAAACTTAGATTGCCTGTAACTGATTACATTTTTACAATAAAAACACCACATTTCATAGTCAAAATCTATGAAAAAAATTCGATTTAGATTGCATTTTAAAACGAAAATCATAGCGGAAACAAAGGGGTAAAATAATACAAGCTTAGCTGTGATTGGTTGTTAAGCTGATTCAGCCTTCTGATTGGCTACAGTACATTCGGTACAACGCAAGTAAAACTTAATTTTTTTTAATGATTTTGACTATAAAAATGGGTATTTTTATTGTAAAATATATAAAGTTACTGGAAACCTAAATTTATGACAAAAATAAGCTTATAATTTTGTTTCTAGGCCACGTAGTTTAATTTCAAAGTTTTCAACATGAGCATTGCAATTCTTTCAAAATTTTTATGTACATAAAATGTCATTTTAATATGCCTAGAACTTTTTTGTTATAGAAGCTGAAGGCTTCAAATTTGGGGTATTTGGTCTACTTGTGGCAGTCTTTCAGCAGTTAAAGCGTGGTATTTCTTGCAGGCTTCCTTTAAGAAGTAATTCTCTTTTTAAAAAGAGAAGCTGCTCTGTAACGTAACACATAGCTGTTTTCATTAACTTGGGCAAGTTGGAATTGGACGATTGATTTCAAACTTAGCAAGGTGCTTTTTTTGTCCTGCCTTCCGATTTGAGCCCTTACCTTTATTGGATGTTGACATCCTTGTTTTAGTTGAAATCAACATGACGACAATAACTTAATTTATTTGTGCTTAGACGCGCAGATACTTCATCAGTCTGTCCGTCAGACTTACCTATCTGTAATAAGTACTCCCTAACAAAAACTATCAATACTCCCAAGGGCGTCCAAGCTTTTTCATTTGGGGGGGGCGGGGTAATCTTTATATCATATAGGCAAGGACGTCCAAGCTTTTTAATTTTTGGGGGGATAATCATATCTTTACCCCCCCCCCCCCTGTCACCCCTATTTGACGTCATTGAATACTCCCTACGATCGCAATAAAAATTTGTTAATTTTTCAATGGACAAAAAGTAATTTCTTTTATGTTTCTCTATCTTGTCTCTTTTTAAAAGCCTGCTATTAATTCTAACAAGGATGACAACATCCATAAAAGCGAAGCACTGAAACGGTAGGACAAACGAACATAAACACTTGTATAGTGTCAGAACTGAAAAATCATAATATAAATGTATAAGGGTCAAATCAAAATTTTAAGTAAATTTGTTGAAAAAAACTGCTTGATTCAGGATAATGTTTATGGACATACTTACATTTTAGGACTTGATTATAGAGTTGCTTCGCTCATTACATTATACTTTGTTGTCCCAGGAATCAATATACCAAAAATCAGATCAATCAGATGATTAGTTCGCATAAAAATTAGTTGTGAAAAAGTAAAAAAATCAACATGTTTAAAATGGACGTACGGACATTTTTGTAATGATTATAGAGTTGCTACGCTTTCTAAATCGTACCTAACTACTAAAGGAAATCACCATGCAAAATTTGAAATCAAAAGAACAATTCCAACATGCCTAAATTAATGAAAAAAGCTATCCGTTACGGACGGACCGACCCTAATTATAGAAAAGCTTCGCTTTTAAAAAATATAAAAATAAAATTTGTATAAATATTTATATTTGTCTGTGTTAGTTTTACATTAAATAATTGATGTTTGTTTGAACTAAACAAAGCATTTGACTAAAATAAAATAATTTTATAATTGGAATAAATTAATTCGGTAGTAAAGTATGAATAAAGCAAGGACAGTACTGTTATAAGTAGTGTAGCAATGACAAAATACCAATACAATTATATTTAAATATGAAAGTTGATAAAAGTAAATCCGACTTCGAATTGTATTTAATTAGATAGGTTTAAGAACAACAATCTATCTCTTATATAAGCTGAGAAAAAAGCATATACTTGAGGGAATTGCATAGAAGCTGTGTTTCTAAAGAAACAGATTTCTCAATAAGTCTTATATAATTGTTCTATTTTATTACAATGAAAATTAAAATATTTATACAATTTTCCTATCGTATTCAAAACTGGCATGTTGATTTCTGTAGTAGTCATGTATTTTACTTACTTGTTAAGACATAAACATCTATATTATGCTTTTTCATTTCTAACGTTAGTTTGTCCTGTTTCAAGGCTTTGCTTTTATGGATGTTGTCATCCTCGTTTTAAATAAATAAAAAATATTATAGGTATTACAAATGGTATATATAGTCTTGAGTAATTTTTGTTGCGATTTTGAGCAACAATTTTATTTAGATAACCTAGATGTAGTTAGGCATACCCCTGTTAAAGAGTAGCTGCGCTAATAAAGAATTATAAAAGTAAAGCAAGTTCTACTAAACTTTTATTCCACTTATTTTAGCCTAGGCATGCAAGAATACTTTTTCCTTGGATGATAAGAACATTTTTTGGCCAAGTTTTTTTTGTTTATTTGTGTATTGTATTATTGTATTTATATGCATTTTATTCAACTTTTATTTACGATTTGTGCATTTGACTTTTATTTTAAAAGTTATTGTAAACTGTTTAGAAATTGCTTTTTGTTTTCTAAATTTATGTATAAAATAAAAGCGAATCTTTTCTATAATTAGGGTCAGTCCGTCCGTACGTCTGAGACAGATGGCTTTTTTCATTAATTTAGGCATGTTAAAATTGCCCTATCAATTTTAAACTTTGCATAGTGATTCCTGTAGTAGTTAGGTATGATTTAGAAAGCATAGCAACTCTATAATCATTACCAGAATGTCCGTACGTTCATTTTAAACATGTTGATTTTTTTAACAACAAATTATCAAGTCCTAAAAATGTAAGTATGTCCATTGTCCATAAACATTATCCTGTATCAAGCAGCTTTTCAACAAATTTACTCACAATTTTGCTTTGACTTTTATTCATTTGCATTCTAATTATTCAGTTCTGACACTTCTGACACGTTTGTCCTATCGTTTCAGAGCTTCGCTTTCATGGATGTTGTCATCCTTGTTTCGTTACAAAAGAAAGATGCCTACGAATGTATAATAAAGAATAGAGGGTGGTTAAAAAACTGTATGTCTTTGGGTCTTGGAATATCAGCCAATAGCGTCGGAAATATTAGCACAGATAAGTCGTAAAAATTGGCAGAAAGAAATTTGTTTGCGGATGAAAATAGTTCGCACCACTGGAACCTGGTCAGTTGTTTAGATTATACATCTATACTTATACATTTATTGATTTAAAAAACGTCACAATTTCTAAGTAAGAGAGAGAAAAGAAAAATTATAGAGATACTAAGAATCTAAAAATATGTCTATTCTTTCAACAAAAAAAAGTTCTAAATATATGAAGGTTTTTTTATGTAATGTTAATATTCTTAAATTTGGTTTAAATGGCAGAAACGTGTTTTTTTAATTTTTATTTAGCATTACTGCACTCATTAATTATTAAATATGTACATATACTAATGTAACTACTCTTATATGCATTAATCTATGAATTTATACAAGGACAATTATATTCGTTATTAGAGCAGCATTGCATAATCATTCAAACAGAACAATAGAAAAAGAGAGAGAGAAGGGGGGGAGAGTGAGAAAATAAAAGAAAAGATGTTTTCGTTAAAAAGAATTTGTTAAAGTTATATTAAACCTAATTATTGTGCATAGACAACAATAATCTAGTAGTAGAATAGCGTAGCTGCGCTACTAATATAATATTGACTATATTCATTAATTATTTATGGTATTAACCACCATTATAACACATTCAACTGGTTTTCCTTTGTTGCTGTGTCTTTTTTTGTATACATCAATGATAATTATGTCCATAAATAAAGCAGTAAAACATCAAATTTAGTATTTTTGGCAGGTATTATCAACAAACCCTAATTTAAAGCAGATTTGTCTAATATTCTAATTCTTAAATGACTATGCCTATATAGTTTACTGGATTAAGAACAGTAAATGATTTTTTTTCTAAGCGTAGTATGGTAGAAAAAGAAATATTTGATTACACAACACAACCTTTTTCAAAATATTATGGGTCAATTTAATAATATCAAACATAATATTCACATCTTTAAAATGATAACATATTGTTGTTTTTAACATTAAGCAATTCTCAGGTACATAACTGTTTGTTATTATGGCGACTGCGTGCTGCATTTTGGTCAAATAAATGCAACTTATAATTAGTTTCTACCGCGAAGCAAAGCACGCAAATGGTGGGCCTTACCCTCCGCATGGTATCATATCCTCACATTGCTCTAATACTCGCTAAAACCACAATATCTAGTAAATAAAAGGTGTGGTCTTAACCCGAATATAAAAGTAACAGGATGTCTGTATATGTATGCCTCTATGTATCCTATGTGGTTATTTTTTACAGCGAAGCTTCTTATAGGTCTATGGAAGGTTTGTAACTATCTATACCTCCACCCTTCCATTTCGAAGAAATGACCTTATCTTCCGCCCCCTAAAAACAGTTCTTACTACTTTATAATATGTGATTTCGAAAATTTCCCAATGTAATATATACGCGGAAGTTAATACACACCACGCAAACAGTTTTTTTAAGCATCTCTATTTCTCCAATAGTTACTATCATGTTGATTTTTTGTAGTAGCGAATCTACTCTATATTATAATTCTAATAGAATATAAATTAAGGCTAAACTCGGAGCGTTTGCATTTATCAAAATCTAAAACCTAAAATAGTGGAACAAGTTTCCTTTTATTAAGTTTTAGTTAAGATTTTTCTTGAAAGAATAGAAAACACTATAAGATCCTAATCAAACCATGCGGGGAACCCTAACCCTGTGGGGTCTATACCAGCGGTATCCTAACCTTGTAGGGCTACCTTTTACACAATATAACCAAATCTTACCTGACCTAAAGTAAAAAACAAACAAATAAAAACTACCCCCTTTGTAATACAAAGTTTGTGTTAAGCATATTTCAAAACAGAGAAATGGGGAGTTTCAGTATGCAACAGAAACTTTTGGAAATATCTGACCAATATAAGGCTTCCTCTCCAGCAGATTGATAGAATCTAAAGTTACCACGAAATCTAACATACTTGTTTATATGCAAAGTACAAGCCTGAATACAAAATTGGACATGACAAAGAAAAAAAAGTCTATAAAAAGTTTTTCTAAGTCAAAGAAACTTTCTTACGAAAAAAATACATAGTCATATTCTTAATTTGTTTTGGCTAAAATTTGCCTTAATTCGTTAAAAACAATTGATTGCCTCGCATTTAGCCTCTAGGGGAGGGGTGTGGTGGGTTAGTGGAAATCAGACAAAGAGCCTAAAACCACCCTAAGGCCCTAAAAAAGTCAACCAATTTAGACCAGTATTTTACAAGATCTTTAGCTTAAGCAAAAAACTTACTATCTTATATTAAAGTACATTTCAAATATTAAAATCCATGCCCTTTAATAGAATGTTCTGAAATACCAGCACTAATATAAATAAATATATATAAATCTAAGTTAAATGTAGCATGAATTGTAAAAATACACACACACATCTTGCCTTTTAAATGTCAAACTGAAATGTCATACAAACTTTATATCAAATTTATCAGAATTTATCTAAAATATTTATGCTTGGCTATTTATTAATAATCATAAATATTTTTTTATCTTAAAAAAAGCACAAAACAAAAAATAGTTTAAATTGAAACTTGAAAGTTTAATAATATATAATAATGCCTAAAATGTACAAAGCCTTGTCACTTTTTCTCTGTTGTTAATGTTATTAATTTAAAATCCAAACTGAGGCCCATTGAACGGGCCCAGGGGTGCGATACACCCAGAGTGTGAGGGAGGAATACCCACGGCTGGGACCATCCCAACACCCTTTACACACCACCCCCTTTCTCCCCTGAACAACCCAACACCCTCCCTGGATATTTTCTCTCTCTTTTTTTTAATCCACTTCTCTTTTGGTTGTACAATGTACATGGAGGTTTAGAGTTTAGAGTTGGACCCTCTTATTATAAAACTTTTAAGGACTGTCCAATAAAAAAAATTTCAATTAACCTGAAAATCCAATTTTTTAGTTAAAATGAGAAATTTTGCACATGATCATTTAAAGTGTACTTAAAATTAATTTTATATGATATACATATTATTAACAACATACCCATAAGGTAGCTTAGGTTAGGTTAAGTTAGATTGCTTATCATAATTAGGTTAGGTAATGTTTGTTATCTTTTTATAGCCGTTATCAGTGGCTTGTTTGCAATTGGAATCCATTACACTATAAAAATAAATGGAAGATTATTCATTAAATATTACTAAAAAGATTTTTCAAGTATTTTTTATTACTTTGTTACAAATCAATACGGTGCAGTGTGAGTATAAAAAAATATGTACCGACCAACTTGCAAATTTAAAATCTAAAAATATATATTGTACTGTCCTTTTGGTTGGACAAAACTTCTCGATGCGATTTAAATCTAACCGAGAGCCGTTTCACACAAGACGGTCCAAAATTTACCATTTAGAACCCACTTCCTTCATTCTCATCTTTCTCTCTCTCTCCCCTTCGCTCTCTTTCTCTAATTCTCTCTTCTTCATTCTCTTTCTCTATCTGAGTTAATTCGAGGTTAAGAGAAAGAAGTATCAAGTGGGAGGGAGAGGGGGTGGAAATATAAAAAGGACAATATAAAGATTGGGCTTGGTGTATATATATATATGTTTCGGTACGCATGCCTTGCCGTACACGAAATCTTAATCTCCAAGCCCTCCGAATGACCAACATGTGAATGTTTACAAATGTGTATTTATTACCATGAAAACGGTGCATCTAAAACAAAAATATAAAAATTAATTTCATAATATTAATGGCTTATTATTTTTGTATATCGAGGTTGCGTGATTTCAATTTAATTAAAAATATAAAATTTCTAAAAAACTTTAAATTGGCACGAAACATATTAAATAGCATCAGAAATTGATAATTTTAGATTCAAATGATCAATAAAATTAAGGAAAATATTCGTATGTCAAAAGTTAGCAGTTAAATGGTCTATTTGTTGAAAAATTAATGTTTTAAATTTCTTCGTAAAAATATACCATACTACACTTATTATTAAGAATTAAAGATAAATTCTTACCACATTATACGTCAAACTAAGCAGGAAGGCTTATTTGAGATCTTCCACGGATTAGAGCGCATGTATATCCATCCAATACATTATTTTTATTCACGTAGCTCTTCACATGGGAATCAACAAGGAAAAAATGTGCGCGCCTTTGTTTGTTTACAAGCGAAGCGCGGAGATAGTTAGGAATGCCGCGTAACACACTCATTCTCTGGTGTAAGGAAAAGGGAATTAATGGGTTCGAACTTGCCAGGGAATACAAGAAAATCATTCCAACACACACCCGTCTAGTCACTGGGAATCGAACACAATAACTCATCTTAGCATCATGCGTGCAGACAGTGTCCACAAAATCACAATCTCATAACGCATAAATTACAAGAGTTTAAAATGGCATGGCCATCAGGCCTAAAATTAATTATGGTAACTTACAAACACCACAATAACTCAAACCGACTCCACTACCACATAAGGATAGGAATAAGGAATGGGAAAAGCATTCAACATTCATGAAATGCACATTTACCACTCACACATCTCATTAATCATGGCCTCATAATCTCAATTAAAGTTAGAATTACAGACCATGTAATTGCGAATACATGAATTAATAATCAATAGTACCTAAACTTTGATTAGGTACCTACATAATAATAGGCAAATGATTTTCATATTAAAAATCGCATCAATAATTAAATAATCAACTCAAACTTTTAATCAAAAGAAAGAAAGATTAAATAATGACATTTTTTCTACTAAATCTTTTTGCTAGAAAAGAAAAATAGAATTTTCATAAAAAACTTCTCAAAATTAAGCATTTTCTCCAGCGGAAAAATACTCGGGCTTACATCTAGACATTCTTAGATAAAATAGGTAAATCCTTAAATCTAACATGTTTAATAAAATAGATACTTAATCTAAATAAAATATGACTGTGAAAAAAAATCATCAAACATCGGAAAATTAAAATCTCATAATTTTAAATCTTCGTGAATCAAAATTGCGTAAAATAAAATTGCAATTGAAATATGCAAATTAAATTACCAAAATAAAACAAAAGCTCAATTATAAGAAAAGAACTTCTTTAAATGCTGAGTTTGCAATTTCTCTCTGTTTTAAGAAGAAAGCAACTTGTACATATTCATACAGTCAAAATTAAGGCAATTTGGGGCCTCAGTTAGAATGAACCCCTCAAGATACAAACTAACCAATCTTTCAAACATTAATAATGCCGTGTTCCAGCTATCCTGACGGACGTTATGTCTTTCCATCACAATTTTTTGATACTGCATAATTTCCGACAGGATTTCTGGCGCAGGGCTCCATCAACTGAAAATAAACATAATTAGTGATGTTTAAATCAAATCAAAAATTAAAAGAATCATGAATAATTCAAGAAACTTTAGAATCATCAATCAAAGCAATCAAAATAAAATTATCTTATGCTTTAGTTTTGCCGTTCTGTAGTATGTCTGGCCGAGGTAACAGAGCTAAGATACACTATAGAGCGGTCTTATTAAGCTTAAATCTTCGAACTCAAAGAATCTACTTAATTCAAGACGAAAAAAATCTGCATTTTTCTTTAGGTACATCGGTTAAAAGGTAAATAGAAATAATTTTAATATATATGTAATATTAAATTATCTATGTGATTATAATAAATCTTAAGAAATATTTATATGATGTAAAAAAAATCTCATTGTGTTACTTTTTTATCATATCGAATTTCAATCAAACAAGTATAAAAATGTTCGTATTTGCGTAGGTACCTAGGAAAATTTCCACGAAAAAAATCCCTGGTCCCGGAAAGACTTAAATCATTGAAAAAACTTGCGTAAACGTATAAATAACTTAAGTTTGCATTTCAAATGAAAAAAATCTTGCGTCGATTTGAAAGTTTAAACGAAATTGAGTTAAAATTTGCGTTTTTTGTCTTTCGAAAAAAATCTGATAAATCTACCGTAAAATAAAATTCAAAGTTAAACAAGAACGATACTTATACTAAACTTTGGGTAGATTAATCTTGAGCAGACGTCTTGCGGAAGTCTCGTTACTCATGGCGGCTGCGTCATCTGATAATTTGAACTTGCAAACCACGGTCCTCCCACCTGGGCGCACTTCTTCCACACGCCCCAATCTGAACTTATTCATCAAATTTGTGCTATCGTCGATCAGCACCACGTCTCCCGGCTCGAGCAGCACCTTGTTGCTGCGCCACTTGACGGACTTGAGTAGCTCAGGCATGAGCTGCTCCTTGTACACCTGATGGAACTGACGGGTCAACTCCTCCAAGTTCTCCAGCCTCCTGGTGATGGGCTCTTTACAACCTGTCTCAAAGGTGCAGATTGCATCGTTGGTCCTGCCGCCTAACAGATCAGCAGGTGAAATTATTCTCCAGCAATTGACGTCATCTCCTTGGGTGGCATAGGTCAATGGCTTAGAATTCAGGACTCTTGCAGTCTCAGCACACAACACCAATAAATCATTGAAGGTTACAGTAGCACCAGCCAACTTCTTGTTCAACACACGCTTGACCAGCCCAACCTGCCTCTCCACAGTACCCACGAACGAGTGTGCTGCGGTGGGCACCAGATGCCATTCAAAATGCATTCGGGTATCCTTCAAAAGTTCATCCATAATTCGCTTGGCACCGGCCATATTGGTGCCTCTGTCTGTGGTAACCCTTCTAGGCATATTGTAAAACGCCTGAAGTTTTCTCAAGCCGACCAGCACGGCTTCAGTTGAATAATCAGTCAACACATCAACAAACACAGCCTGTGTAAATCTACAGGCCACAATCAACAACCAAACCTTGTACTTGGTCTTGGAACTCCTGGTACCAACGCCAGGCTTCGTAACTTCGATCGGCCCCGCAAGGTCCATATGCACCTCCTTGAAGGGCACAGAGGGCTCGACACGATCTGGCAGAATATTAGCAATTGCGGGACTCGAACGCTTGGCATATTCAATGGAACATGCAGCACAACTCTTGACCACTTTCATAGCCTCCATGCGGCCATGTGTGATCCATGCATACCTGCGGCTTTGCGCCAACGTCTTACGATGGCCTCCATGCCCCAATTCATCGTGGGACTGTTGAAGGATGAGCCGCGCCAGCCTGTTGTGGCGGCTGAGCAAGACAACACCTGGGCTGTCCTTCATAATCTTCCTGGGGCCTCCAGCAGCGGCCTCAAGAGCCTCATCTCCTCTCCCGGACATTTTCAATATTGTAAATGTCCTAAGAGGATAACATCCATCATGACCCACAATGGGCCAACAAACCTGGACCTTGTGATGATACGGTTGAAGGGAGTCGAATTTCCCCTCGGCGTCCATGGTCATCTCCTTCTCTTGGTTGAAGGAAGTCAAAAACAGGTCACAAACAGAATCCATGTATGTATTTGTGAAAGTATAGTTCTCATAATGCTTAGAACTATCATTGTTGCTAACATCATCCTCAATTATTGTAACGCCACGTTTCTTGATAAGCAGCGTTTTAAAGCAGTTGGCAGCCTTAAGAACTGCGGCCACAGTCCTCCTCGCCTGCCTGTAGGTCCTTCTTGCCAGGGACCTCCAGAAATCGTTGTCCACTACCTGTGTGAACATTACCTTGAGCTTCGCCATCTTGGGATTTAGCTCGCTTTCGGGAATGGATGCATTTACCTCACCCGCCGTCTTAACGGGCCACTGGTCCTGTTCCAGGCGCAACCAGCTTGGACCTTCCTGGTATGTAGATCCAGGTTGTACATCCTCAATCGTACACAAACCACGCGTCGCCAGATCGGCGATGTTGTGTTGGGTTGGAACCCATCTCCAATCTTCAGGGCTCGTCAACTGTTGTATCTCGGAAACACGATGACTGTTAAAAACATTTAACATAACACTGTCACTGGATAGCTGAGCTAGGGCACAGCTGCTATCACTAAAAAATACTCTGCCAGAAATGTTGAAAGGTAGAGCTCTGGCTACAGTATCCACAAGCCTGGCCAAAATTAGACAACTAAGCATTTCTAACCTTGGTATAGACTCAATCTTCACTGGTGCGACACGTGACTTGGCGCAACACAAAACTACATCATATCCTCCAGGAACTGGCCATCTCAGGTAGGTGATGGCTGCATAGGCCTGGTTAGATGCATCGCAGAAACCAACAAGCATTGGAAGCCCCAACGGCTTATCAGGAACCATCGAACGTCTGAACGACACATTTCCAAGTGCCGAACGGTCCTGGAGGCTGGACACGAGCTCCGACCTCAACTCTCCAGGTATGACATCATCCCAGTTACATCCATGTATGCAAACTGAGCGCAGACAAAGCTTGGACTTAAGCAGCAATGGCGCTGCTAGACCCATTGGGTCATAAAGTTGTTGCACAATTCTCCAAACTTCACGTTTAGTTATCAACTCAGGTAGACTTCTCCAGAGATCCTCCAGGTCTAGATCCTCTAGTAACTTTCTACCCTTAATCTTCTCGCCGTGGTTGGCTCTGACAGGTAGGAACAACTTATCCTGTTTAGGGTCCCAAACGAGGCCCAGAACTTTTACACTGTCAACATCATCTCCAGAATAAACAACAGATTTAAACTTGAAATTGCCAGGTGCAATCATATCCTCCAGCTCTTGGACCAGCTGGACAGCTTCAGGTTTACTGTTATGACCGCTCAAACAGTCATCCACGTAAGTACAAGTCTCCAATTTGACCGATGGAGGATCTTGATACAAAACAAATTCAGAACTGAGTGGTTGCTGAACATCTCTCCACACATCCTGCTGGGCTACAACGTCACAACCTCTAATCTTCTCAGATCCATAAACATCTTGAACATCCTGCTGGGAACGTCCACCAAAAATACGACCAGTGAGTCTGAGGGCGGTCACGGCCATATCTCCAGCCAAAGCCTCACCAAAGTTGATGGTTTTGGTAAGGTAGACCTCTGGCTCTCCATCAACTGTATCAGCGAAAAAAACACGTTTCAGCTGAGAATCTTCATAGGTAGCTAATAATGAATTATAGAACTTCTGAATATCAGCCACGAATGCACACTTATAACTTCTGAACCGGATAAGATTGTGCATCAGAGTATATAATGGAACTGGGCCGTCCATCATAATACTATTGAGGCTTAGCCCCTTGCAGCAGAGGCTGGAATTTGCGCATATCCTCAACGGCGTGGAAATAGACTCTTTATATGCGCAGACTAGGCTCGAATAATACACGGGCTTAGTATAAGCTAGGTCTTCTGGCGAAGCTTTCTGATACACTCCACGAGACACAGCTTCTTGAAACACTTGGCAGAAGGTGCTGTATTCACCTTTTTTAATCATTCTCTGCCGGTCACGTAAGCAGATCTTATAGGCCTGCTCTGAATTGTCAAATAACACACTTGGCGGCTGCTTGTAGGGATATGAGGCCGTCCAAATATGGTTCTCAAGATCTAATGTCAGACCTTCTTCAATCAGCTGCCGCTTACGCACATCCAAGGCGGACTGCCCGGCAGCTATGGCGGCGCAATGACGGCAGTTCTTACAACCGCTGCACATTGATGGCGGCTGTATTCCCAAACTCTCAGTACTCAGGAACTCCATCTTGCTGACCTCCAACTTCACAGCTTTACAGGCGACAGGATTAGCAACAGTCCTGCCATCTGCAGACACAACTAAATAGCCTGTACCAAATAAGCTTCTGTACAGTCTAGAATCACCAACCATTTTATCTGCACACGGGAACATAGCTGGTGTTAAATGGCCGATTAAAACATCAATCTTGCCGTCGACCATAGAAAAATTATCAGGCTTCATGTTGAAAATGTCGGCGGCGGCTGTAGGATCAATAGAACGCAACCCTTCTTCAGTACCAATGCTGGGCACTACCGCCGCCTCCAGAATATGTGAATTCCGGTTGCGGTCAACCAAACAAATCTTGACTGTAGGACACGCTTGGCTCTTTCCATCTGCCAGAGAAATAGTAGCTGTGCGACCAGTAGATGGCAACTCTAACTTCTTGGCAATACTTCTAGAAATCAACGTCAAATTTGCTCCACTGTCCCACATGGCATTGACGGTGACTTGACGTTTGTCAGCCGCCAACGCCGGGACCTGCTGCAACATCAGCATAAAATTGTTCTTGCTAAACAATTGTGACTCATACACTGCCGCAACTTGTCCACTAGCAACCGATTCATGTAATAATGAATTATGAGGCTGGTTGCAACTGTCAATGGTACAGCTGCCAAGCTTATCGGCTCTGGGACAATCGGCCACCCGATGCCCTTTTTGTAAGCAGAGCAAACAGGCGCCTATCTTCTTGATGAAGACTTTGCGTTCAGGAACAGACATATCCCTAAACTTGGAGCACTTAAACAACAGGTGATCAGAGTTACAACCTTCCGACGGGCAAGGCTGTTTCTTCTTGGTCTTAGCTGGAGACCCGGGTTTACCAACGGCTGTAGCTGCGGCCGCAGGATTACCTTTCTTCTTGGAGGGGGTGTCTACATCGAATGAACACCTCATCAAAATGGCGCCACGCTGTTCCTCTATAATCTTCAACAGCTTAGGAATATTTGGGGTATCCATCGAGCCCAACGCCAGGTTGAGCTTGTCCTGGAAATCACGTGGCAACTTTTTGGATAACATTTCCAAAAGAATAATGGTCAACCACTGGCTTGTGGTGACTTCCTCATCATCATCATCCTTAGTCAGCTGCTCGAGCTGGCTAACTGCACCACCAAACTCTGCTAAGACTGTCACAATCTGGTTGGAGTCCGACGGTTTAGGCTTCTTCTCCCATTGGTTGAAAAGGCAGAGCATCTGACGTGTTTTGGACTTAAAACGTGCGTCGAGGTAAGCCCATTGAGATTCATGTGATTGAATCTGAATTAACTGAAGTCTCAACTCTTTATTTCTGCAGACCTTTTCACTGCTCAACAATAACTGCAAATATGACGGGTCCTGTCCTACGGTAAGCTTTTTAAAATTGTCCTTGAAACTTACGTAGGCTGACTCTGAGCCGTCAAAGCTTGGAAGAAGACGTTCGTCGACACGATTCATATATCCTGGCGTGAATATAGAACCGGTGCCGAACTGTGGTGTGCCAAACGGCGACACAAATGGCGATGCTGTCGAAGCACCCGCCGTCGTTGTAGGCGGCTTCACAGGTTCAAGCTTAACCTCGGCCAGCCGTTTCATCAAAGCAGACAAAGTGTTTATAATTGGTTCTGGTAAGGGAAAGTATGACCCTTTAATAACCTTCACAATCTTTAAGCAACGATCATATAGTTCAGCCTTATGGTCAGGCAAATTATCACCAACTAAATCAACAACACTTTGAATGTCACTAAGCTCCTCCATAGCATCTAGAGCATCTTTTAGAGCGTTATAATCTTTTTGCACAGTAATTATATTAGAATAAATGTCACTAAACTCCTCAAGCTCTTGGATTCTCACTCCAAGCTTGCTAAAACCGACCATAATGCTATCGAATGTCTCGAACTTGTCATGGACAAGGATTGACTCCTTAGTGAAATGTCTAACATCAAGCTCTGAAGATTCACTGACCAACTTCATCACTTTATCTAGTTCACTGGTTAGGGCCTCGACGGCTGGGCGCAGCCGTAGTCCCAGTTGAGCGCCTTTATTCTTTTTAGGACCCATGATTGTCACAATAATTAACTGTACTGATTACGATTATAATAGTGTGTGGTAAGGTATCACAACCAACACATTCACAAAACTTCACAGATATTTTCTTAGCCGCATCTGTTCTGTCTCGTTTTCATTGTTTCGGTACGCATGCCTTGCCGTACACGAAATCTTAATCTCCAAGCCCTCCGAATGACCAACATGTGAATGTTTACAAATGTGTATTTATTACCATGAAAACGGTGCATCTAAAACAAAAATATAAAAATTAATTTCATAATATTAATGGCTTATTATTTTTGTATATCGAGGTTGCGTGATTTCAATTTAATTAAAAATATAAAATTTCTAAAAAACTTTAAATTGGCACGAAACATATTAAATAGCATCAGAAATTGATAATTTTAGATTCAAATGATCAATAAAATTAAGGAAAATATTCGTATGTCAAAAGTTAGCAGTTAAATGGTCTATTTGTTGAAAAATTAATGTTTTAAATTTCTTCGTAAAAATATACCATACTACACTTATTATTAAGAATTAAAGATAAATTCTTACCACATTATACGTCAAACTAAGCAGGAAGGCTTATTTGAGATCTTCCACGGATTAGAGCGCATGTATATCCATCCAATACATTATTTTTATTCACGTAGCTCTTCACATGGGAATCAACAAGGAAAAAATGTGCGCGCCTTTGTTTGTTTACAAGCGAAGCGCGGAGATAGTTAGGAATGCCGCGTAACACACTCATTCTCTGGTGTAAGGAAAAGGGAATTAATGGGTTCGAACTTGCCAGGGAATACAAGAAAATCATTCCAACACAATATATATATATACATGTAACCTCTCTCATGTGCCCAAAACCTCTGTTCAATCTCAGAGCCCAGCACGCACCCGATGCTCCCTTTTAAACACACCCAAAGTTAAAATTTGTGTCCGGACACACCCAGCCCATTAATACATATATATATTTATATGCATCTCCTAGGACGTTATAGCTATGCTTACTCCCAAATTAAAAGGGAAGGCTAGAAAAGGGGATGTAAGTAATTGAGTGTGTTTGTGTATGTCTGTGTGTATTGGTTGTAGCAAGGTCAAAACCAAATATAGGTTTTGATAATAATTGGCATTAACGTTTTATCACTCAAATTGGCACCATTTTTTTAAAGCGAAGCTTTTCTACAATAATACATATATGAGAGTGTTTTGTTCGTTAGTCCGTCCTTTTGTTTAGCTTTAACTTAATTAAATTTCATTTCAGTATTTTCAATCAATTACAAACTTTGTGCAATGATTCCTGTTATGGTAAGGTATAATCTAGAACAACTGATTACTTGTAATTAGAAGTTCAACGTTTTACATTATACAATGATAATTACTTCCCCTAATCCTCCCCATATAGTCTTCAAGTGGGGGATATCAATGAATATCTAAACATATTACTTTAGGATGCTATTTAAGATCGAAGTATGTATTTTTTGCAAGTGTTTTTTAAAGTATTTCATAACACTTGATTGTAACGCCAGGTCTAACAGCCAACGATAACTAAGGGCAACAATGTCTCCTTTGCTCTTCACAGTAATGAGTTGCAAATGCTTGAGGGCCAATGAATTCCTCCTACTTCATCATTAACTAGCGGCTACGCCCCCTAGAAGTCTCTAGGGGCACTGGTAGGAGGGGGAAAAGTCGACCTCAGCCCATTTTAAATTTGAGTTTCAAAAGAGTTTTTAAAAAAAAAATTGGGGGGGGGGAGGGGATGAAGACACCCTCTCTAAAAATAGTTTAAAACCTTCTCAGGACCTATAAGAAGCATCACTGTAATGGAGAACAAAATCGGTTTATCGATTAGCGAGATCCTTCGGGACAAACAAAAAACGCTTACTACTTTATATAATAGGATATAAATATACTGACATAGCAGCAAATAGGTAAAATTTTTAACATCTCAGGTATGATGCTATTTAGGTTAGACTCGAACTTGATACAGCAAGCTTCACGTTTTTCTGCCAATTGTAAAAATGGCAACGTCCCTTGTTAATGCCGTTGTCTTTTTAATACCTAAGATGTACCCTTTTTTTCATGAACAAGATTAATTGATAAAAGACAAGTAAGTCTATCATATTTATGTCCAGAGAATATATATATCCATCAAAAAGAGCGGCATATATCCTGGCATATTCATACAACTATATATACTTGGGTATGTGGCATTTTTGTATAGCAAAACTTTTCTACAGTTAGTATGTCCACAACAACGGATAGCTCTGCTAATTAATTTAGAATGTTAGAATCATACTATTGATTTAGTATTTTGCATGATGATTCTTGACCCAATTAGGCACAATTTTATAAGCTTAGCAACACATAATTGTTACTTGGAAGATAATAATTATATTTTCTCGTATTCATTCGAATCCGGTGGATAGGAACCGGTTCTCATCTATACGGAAAAGCTATGTCTGGCATCGTATCATATCCAGCTTTCTACGAATATAAAAATGTACAATCATAAGATTAAAACCAGTTTTTTTAGCTTGTGCCTTTGGCCCCTCGGGTCTAAAAAAAATGGTTTTAATCTTATAATTGTACATTCTATATCCGCGGAAAGCTGTTTATAATACGATGCGAGAAATAACTATTATTATATTTAATACCAACTAGAAAGATTTAATTCTAAATTAAATTATAATTCTTCAATTTTTAAAGTACTACCACGCTTTATTTGTTAATTTTTGTTTATCCGAATGACTGATTAAGATTTGCCTTTAAAGATGTTATATTCTTTTTTTGTGTGAACAGAGATTGTATAATTTTGGTCAAAAACAATAAACAATTTTCTTTAATCTAAGAGGCAGCTCGGCTGCCATCGTATGCTTCGTGAGAATCTTATCAATAAAAGTCTGACGTCTATCTCACATAGCCGTATAGCTATGCTTCATAATAATAATGGAAAGATGTTAAAAAAGGATGGGGGGGGGGGGGGTATTGTATTGTAAATTAATTGGTACCCAAAGTTTTTAATAAAGTCTTAAAAGTTGGCTCAAGAACTGGGTACTTTCATTTAATTTTCATTGGTTAGTTCCTCATGAGTAGTGTCCAGTGTCCACACTGTAAACCAATAATTTCAAACTTTATTTGGGGTTATTTTATTTATCATAATTGGAGATGTATATCAATTTATCTTCAATGTTAATCACCTAAGATCCATGTAAAAACAAGGATGACAACATCCATAAAAGCGAAGCAATGAAACCGTAGGACAAACGGACATTGGCACTTGTATAGTGTCTGAACTGAATAATCAGAATATAAAAGTATAAGAGTCGAAGCAAAACTGTAAGTAAATTTGTGAAAAACTGCTTGATACAGGATAATGTTTATGGACATACTTACATTTTTAGGACTTGATAATAGAGTTGCTTCGCTTAAATATTGTTATTTGTTGTCCCAGGAATCAATATACCAAAAATTAGATAAAACGGATAATTAGATCACATAAAAATTAGTTTTTAAAAAATTTGAAAAATTAACATGTTTAAAATGGACGTACGAACATTCTGGTAATGATTATAGAGTTGCTACGCTTTCTAAATCGTACCTACCTACTACAGGAATCACCATGCAAAGTTTGAAATCGATAGGATAATTCTAACATGCCTAAATTAACGAATAAAAGCTATCTATCTCGGACGGACCGACCCTAATTATAGAAAAGCTTCGCTTTTAAAAATAATAGTAAATTGTACCTAATAGGGAAACAAATTTTGTGATATAGCTACTAACTGCTGAGCTACGTAGGAATCAAAATTCCCTGTTGAGTGCATATAAGTTGTCAGTCACAGGGGGTAATTACTATAATCAGATTCATATGGACAATTACATCCTAGTAAGTATTGACAGCAAAACTCTTCTATACTTAGGATTGTGCAGCGGGACAAAAATCAGCCATGTGACGTCATTAAAATGAGGGAGATGAGAGGAGAAGTGGGAAAGAAAACCCCTAAAAAGAGATGGATAAACACTCATTTTTATGACGTCACATGGCTGATTTTTGAGACACTTTGTCCTGCTACGGATTTGTCCGTACGTCGAGAAAGTCAATAAATAGTAAATCAAGTACCGAAGGATCTCGCTAACCGCTGAACCGATCGGGTTCTCCTTAACAGGGTAGCTTCTCATAGGTCCCGGGAAGGTATATAACTATTATCTGGAGGGGGGGACACCCAAAACCCCCCTCAAAAAAGGACCCCCCCCCCAAAAAAAAATGTTTTTTTTCATTTTTTTAAACTAATAGTAAAAATGAGGGCCCCCCCTCCTCAAGTGCCCCTAGAGGCCGCTATGGGCGTAGCCGCTACTTTTTATGTAAAATGGTAAGGATTTTGTCTGTATATTAAGATCTATTGAACTGCACTGGATCGATTAAATTCTTGTTTTTATTTAAGCTTTAATTTATTCTATTTCTCGTGTCAGATTTTTATAATGAATCTCGCTTTTATGGATATTGTCATTATTGTCCCCCTTTATATGAAATATTCTATTAATATTATATTATATAATTACTAACTTTAGTCTTCAATTTACGTCATTTGCTAAATGTATTCCTCTAGCGGTTTACTTTAAAGGCGTATCTAGTACGTCTAAACCTTCAATAGTACTTAATCTAAATAAATTACTTTCGTTGGATGAAAATGGGATAAATCAGAAACAAATTTAACGCAGGACTCTACACAAAACATTTCAGACGCCTATTTCCATAAATAGCCGATGGCAGTATAGACAGTTAAAAGTAGTAAACCTATTTCCGGCCTATAAGGTTTTAGTAGTACAACTGCTTTTCTATAATTAGGGTCGGTCCGTACGTCACAGACAGTTAGCTCTTTTCGTTAATTTAAACAGGTTAGAATTGTCCTATCGAGTCCAAACTTTGCGTGGTGATTCCTGTAGTAGTTTACGTACGATTTAGAAAGCGTAGCAACTCTATAATCGTTACTATAATGTCCGTACGTATATTTTAAACATGTTGACTATTTAGTTTTTTAAAACAAATTTTTAAAATAAAATTATCCGATTAATTATTTTTGGAATACCAATTCCTAGGACGACAATTTAAAATTTGAAAGAAAATTATAATCATTTGGACATTTTCTACACGAAATACTTACCAAAAATTATCTGAAATTGTTGCGCTACTTATGTACATTCACATATTTCTAAAAATTGTATTTATTAAATAGAGCAAACAACATATATTGTGAATTATTTATTGCAAGCAAAATTTGTGCAAATTTGTGTAGGCAAACATGATTTATGGTCTAATAAACCTTTTCTTTATAAAGTTTATATTTTATAATAATGTCCATATTATGTATTTAATTTTTTTTTCTTGAAAAAAGCCTAGATGTTGGCCACATCCTTATACTAAAGTAACAGGATGGCTGTCTGTCTATTTGTCTGTGTGTTTGTCTATTAGCAACATTAAAGTAAAGTAAGTAGTTTGGTTGTGTTTAAGTGCAGAAAATTTACTGTTTTTGTTATGGTTTGTTAGAGCTAGATATAATTTTAGTATTTTTTTCAGTAACTAAAAAGTTTTAACATTTTTCAAAAACTTAAGTGTTGCAATTTATCTTATGGATTGGACAGTGTTTGACAATTTTTTTTCTCTTTTAAAGCATACTTTATAAAAGTGGTGATTTCCCCCAAAGTGCCTGTCGAGCACTGAAATCCGCTTGTTTTTAACTAAAACAAGGACGAGGGTATTTTTAGTAGCACAGCTACTAAATAATTCCGAATGTCCGTCCGTCGGTCCGTAATTAATGAATTGGTGGAAACGTGAATTTCTCGGCTCCTTTTTAAGATAGAGGGCAGAATTTTTTTAGGGATTAAATAATTTTACATTCTACATATTTTCACCAACTTTTATTAAGATTTGTTTTTGAATCGATTCCTATATTTTTAGGTTTTCATGATTTTCTCGATTCCTATCAATGATTGATGGCTGAAATTATCAAGGATTGAATATATACTCATATTCTACATATTTCCATTAGGCTTCATTGAGATTTGTCTATTAATTTCAGTGCTAGATCTATTCCTAGATTTTTAATTTTTCGTGAATTTAAAGGTTGCGGGATTTCCCTATTTTATAAAGTTTAATGTTTATTTTATAAAACTGCTCTATAGTAATTTTTTCCTGATATCCAGTCATAATTTTTTAGCTTCGCTATTTATGAATGATGTCATCCTTGTTTAAGGTATAACCCCATATGAACTATAAACTTATAAACAAACAGACAAAAAAAACTTTGCCCTTTTATTTAAAACTAGCGGCTTCGCCCCTAGCCTCTAGGGGCTTTGCTCCTAGAGGTGATAAAAAAAATTAAGGTGAAATTCGTTAAAGGACCAAGGAAATCTTCAGCAAAAAAAAAAAAAATGGGGGAGGATTTTTTTGTTTTTTGGGGGTTGGGGGTGTCAAGAAAATAGCTTAAAACCACCACAGGACCAATAGGTATATACCCTGAAGAGTAGAATCCGATCGGTTCAGTGGTTACCGAGATCTTAAGGGACAGACAGACGGACAGACAGACAGACATCGTTCTACTTTGTATCATAGATAAAGGGGGAGGGGTTCTGTGATCGACCAGGCACTTGGAGGAAACGTCAGAAAAGTTTATCGAAGCTTGTTAGTAATTTCTAAATATACCAAATTACATTTTGCTAAGTGAAGGTCATTACCAAAAATGTAAAACTATTTCCTACATGTTTAGCGGGTGTATAAGCTTATACATTAAATAGAATATATCTGAAATATAATTTTACTAGCGGTTACGCCCCTAGAGGGCTCTGTATTCAAAGGGGTACAGAGTACAGGGGGGAGGGAAATATCTTAAAACGATCCCAAGACTAAAATCTAAAAATAAAATAGCCTTAAGCCATCCCAAGAACTATGTGAAGCTTCCCCAAAATGTAAAACTTAATCGGATGATCAGCTATAAAAATCTTAAGCAACTGAATGCTTTATGTATATTGACGTTAAATTAAGTCGCAAATTGTGTGAATTTTATACCTTGTAATGTTTATATCCAGTTATGCTAGATTTAGTAACATAAACATACAAGGATGACAATAGCCATAAAAGCGAAGCACTGAAACTGTAGAACAAACGAAGATTAACACTTGTATAGTGACAGAACTGAATATTTAGAATTTAAATGAATAAGAGTCGAAGCAAAATTGTAAGTAAATTTGTTGAAAAACTGCTTGATACAGGATAATGTTTATGGACATATTTACATCTTTATGACTTGATTATAGAGTTGCTTCACTTATAATATTGTACTTTGTTGTCCCAGGAATCAATATACAAAAAATTAGATCAATCGGATAATTAGATCTAATAAAAAGTTGTTGTTAAAAAAGTAAAGAAATCAACATGTTTAAAATGGACGTATGGACATTCTGGTAATGATTATAGAGTTGCTACGCTTTCTAAATTGTATCTAACTACTACAGTAATTACCATGCAAAGTTTGAAATCGATAGGACATTTCTAACATGCCTGTATTAACGAAAAAAGCTATCCGTTCCGGACGGACGGACGAACCGACCCTAATCATAAAAAAGCTTCACTTCAAAAACATTTCAAAAACATTTATTCAATGACAGATTATTCCGTGCCTTACGAAGCAGTACATACATTCGTATTACTGACCAATAAACCAATAAGTTTTGAGACTTACAGAGTATCACTACAAATCCTATCAAATAAAGTAGTAAGGTTTTTCTTTATCTGTGGATATTAATAACTACTAAAGCGGTTGAGTTCACCATTTTTTGAAGCTTTTCATGTTTTTGGTATTTGTATGGTTTTAGGCTATTTTTCAAAATCATAGCCCCAAAATGCTAAGTGCATGGCAACTAGTAATTATATAACATATTAAATTTAGCTATACTTATATTATTTTTGTTTTTAACATTTGTGCAGACTTCTTTGCTGCTAGTGTGTAAAGAAATGGCAAGAAGGCAATTATTATGATGATAAATGATGGCAAAGCACACTTACTGAATTAGTCAGGGGTAAAGAGATACACAGGTAGCTGAGAAAAAATCTATTTGAAAATCCAAAAGGAACACCGCGGTAGTTTACCTTAAATTGCCAGGTTGATCACAATACCCCCCCCCCCCCCTTCATATACACTCCCGCAGGGTATATAGGGCGTTACTTAAAAACGAAAGAGGTTTTACAGTGCTCGATAGGCCCTTTGAGGGAAACCACTATAAAAAATAAATGTACTAAAGATTTAAAACGTTTTGCAGTTTCTTTCTCAACTGCTAAATAAATTTGTTGGGAAGTCTAAATCCACATCCTTCTTTTTGATGCATGGCATTCAAATTATTGATAATGAAGGGTTGACGAAAACCTTAATTAAGATATTTGAGAATCAAATTAAGTAGTATATACTTACTGCTCAATTGATGAAGGAGATTTAGATAAAACTTAAGAAAAACTGATAAAAATCTCTCTTAAAAATTGTATTTTTTATCGTGCAACTGTTGTAAAGATCTAGAGGACAAACTCATTAAAGTAATTTTTTTTCCTCCTGTGTTATTTATTCTTATAACCCAGCCTTGAGCCAACACAAAAAGGAAAAGAAAGGCTAGTGCTATTTTAAAGCAAATATTTTGCAATGTTCTCATAATACAATTACAGGATCAAGGCTAAATTACGAAGTCATTTATTATTTTTCATTTTGACAGCAATCATTGTTCCATTAGTTGTATAGATTTGGTTATTCTAGTTTTCGAGGTGCGTTCACACAAAGTACCTATTGAGCACAGATACTCTACCTTAATTTGAAAGGCCAACAAATTGGCTGATAGCGTTTGGGTAATATATTGTATTATTTGATATTTATATTTTGGTCTTGATCCAAATAATATTATTTATTTTATTCATTAAGCTATTATGTACATTCACTTTGACGACAATAGTTTGTTACAAAAATAGTTTGTAAATAATAAATATAAAATTATTTGATTATTAAAACTTTTATACATGACTAAAAGCATAATATTCTAAAATATAAAAAAAAATATTGAAAAAATATTTACTATATAAAGATAAAAATAGATTTACTGTATACAATTGTCAGATAGATAATTATAAACAATAAGATTGGATTTGTTTAAGATATTTCTATCCTTCATAATTACTTTATTTTTTCAGGAAGATTTTTTATAATTTTTCTCGTAAAAATTGATTTACTTAAATGATGGCGGTTCTCTTGCATTTCCAATGTTAGTCAAAGACCTTAAATGATAGGGGCGCCACCAAATGAAACCTACTTATCCATGTAATATCTTGATGCATATTTTAAGTAATATTAGACATATTCCACCTTATGTCCTAACTAATATCAGCTCCACGTTCTTGCAATAAATCATGTCAAAGCTTAAAGTACATGTAATCCCTCTTCTACAACATATTAACCCTATAACGGGGGGGGGGGCCGTGGGGGCTATTGAAAATCCCTATTCCGGAGGAGGAAACTTATTTGACTATCTTGGAAACTATAGGGGAATTCAAAATATATTGAAATTCCAAGTTTGTCTCTAAATTTGGAGCGAAAGTAGTAAAAAAAAACTGAGATTTGGTATTTTTACGACTTTTTCAGAAATGTACCTGATTTTATGGCTCATATATGTGGCCGCCATGAAAGCCTTAAAGTTGCATATTTATGCCATATAAAATTTGGGTATAGTCCAATTTCGTGGCAACGCCGTATTTTCACAGTAGCCTTTTGCTATTTCTAGCCATTGCGGTGGGCTTTTACTCCGCGGAGCCAATTCTATACCCTAAAAATTCATAAAACCAAATTAAATCTAAATCCTATGGGTGGTCAATAAGACCACACTCCCTCCCCCCCCCCCACCCCTCCCCATTTAATTGGCTTTAGAGTAGGAAGAGAGTATAACAGTTTTATGATTATAAATAATTATAAACTAGGTGTTATCAGCAGGGCTAGGTTGTGGATTATCAAAAAAGGATATATTTAGCTTTCACATTTAGCGGCTGTAGCTGTCGGCTGTCTAATACTGAAATCATCGCAGCTTGATTGAGCTATGGCCACCTCTTAATCTTTTAGAGCTTTTATTTAAAAATCCTGAAACCTCCAAATCTAAATCTAAATCCAAATCTAAATTTTTATCCATTGCTTTACTAAAGTCTAGGTACAATTAATACCTTTCTTAAAATCGAAGCTTTTCTATAATTAGGGTCAGTCCGTTCGTACGTCCGTCCGTCCGTACGTAACAGATAGCTTTTTTCGTTAATTTAGGCAAGTTAGAGGGATGAGTTAGAAAGCTAAGCAACACTTTAATTGTTACCAGAAAGTCCGTACGTCCATTTTAAACATGTTGCTTTTTAACTTTTTTAACATCAAATTCCTATGTGATAAAATCATCCGATTGGTCTGATTTTTGAAATACTGATTCCTAGGACAACAAAGTAGATTGTTATAAGCAAGGCATCTCTGTAATTAATTCCTAAAAATGTAAGTATGTCCTGAAACAACATCCTGTATTCAAGCAGTTTTCCAGCAGATTTACTTACAATTTTGTTTCGTTCGACTTTTATACATTTATATCCTGATTATTTAGTTCTGACACTATACAATTGTTAATGTTCGTTTGTCCTACCGTTTAAGAGCTTCGCTTTTATGGATGTTGTCATCCTTTTTAAAATATAATTCGAGTTGTTAATGAAAATAGATTAGGTAGTCGAAAAAATCAGGTCCTCTACTTGACATACTTTAATGGACGAACATTTTAATTAAACAGTAGCTTTATACTAAAACAACTACAGCTTTCAGGTATCTTCAGGGTTAATACAATGGACGATAAATTGATACAATTCCCCAATTTGTAGATTAGATTATTGTAACAAACCAATCAAAATTTTATTAAAGTACCCAATTTTTGAGCTAATGAAAAAGATACCTTGGGTTTTAAAGCTATTTTCACAAGTGTAATTTACAGTCAATATCCCCTCCCCCCCCCCCCCCCACTGACAGGTTGTTATGTTGCTACATTTAATAAGATAATAACTAACCTTGTCGACTTCTATAAGGAGCTCTCATAAAAAAAAACGAGTTTAAGTAAATAGCAAAACAACTTTATAATTATCAATTTATCAGGAACAGAATGCTTTGTTCAATGAAAAAAAAGGGAAGAATGTCACTATCTTTTAGCCCACCTGCAGATTGTCAAGAACAGTTCAGCTTATCATCGCCTTTTCAAATACGGGCTCAGGTTTGACAGCGTATTATGCACACCGAAGCAGTTTATAATGCCTATAAAAATGACGTTTTACAATACAAATGACCAATGATAGGCCAGAATACATTTTGATTGACCTATGGTAAAATATATACTGTTTCGAAAAGCTGCTTCGTGGATACCGCATGCCGATTGTTGAAAAAACGACAGTTGCCAAACGTTTTTTGAGTGCATGATTCAAGATTACAAAAAAACTTTTTTCTCTGTATTGTAAAAACTGCTTGGGCAGTATGTGAAACAATTGTCCTTGGATGGGTAATAAAATAATAATAATAATAACAGTAATGATAACCCCACGGGAGTCTACCAACATATAGTTGACATAACTTAGAGTGATACATCTCGAACAAAATAAATTGTTGTCTCTAAGTAGCGGAGCATTTAAAATATTCTATAATAAAGCAATAAACTGTAATATATTATAGTACAACAAAAGGATTAAAATATGAATATTTATTGCTTCTATAGATTCAAAATATCTACCAATGAAAAGTTTTTTTTATGACTCTATAAATTATTAGTCTAGTAATATTTCTCATATCTTGAAGATAGGTATGAGTATTATACTTGTTACCTTTCGTATTACAGTCTCAAGGTTAAAATATTAGTTCTTGTGTCTTTTCACCAGACGCTTAGGATCTCGGAAATTGCTTGACTAGTTGGGAGAAAATGAAAAAGCATTTAATTTCTGATGTTACGAAAAAAAAATTTTCATTTTTATATTACTTGCAATAACGAAGGTTTTATTATCGCTCACAGATGTGTGTTTACGGGCGTTATAACATTTTTTTATTTTCTTTTAAGGTTGGAGGGGCGGGAGGATTGGTCGGTTCTAAAAAGCAATTATTGCTCAAGACAAATAGAAATCTTCTTTGGAAAGGAGAAGCAAAGTTTTAAGATATAATATCTATCTGTTTTTTTTTGTAGTGAAGCTAATCTATAATTCATATTGTCTGACAGTTCGTATATCACGCTATGGTGTTAATTTTCTCGGCTGCTATTCAAGATAGACAAATGAAAATCTTTGTAAAGATTCCATAAACCAATGAGTATCCAGTATTTAATGTACTTGGTCGGTCTACCCGTCATGCTACAAAAATATAGTCACTTTCGTGGCAACGCCCCTTGTTTTCACAGTAGCTTTTCTCCTATTTATAGCCCCTGCAGGGGGCTCTATCCCTGCGGGGCAATCTCCTAACCAAATATAACATAACCTAACATAAAATAACCCATAAAAAGCCATTTGAAAATACCACGGATCGCCCCTTAAGGGGCGTTACCATATATGAGACAATACCCAAAATATTATATCCAAACATGAAACATATGAAAGGTCCCATGTTTTTTTTTATATTTGATTTATAACCAATAAACATCTGCTCCTAAAATCCCTTTGTCCGAATTTACATCTTTGCTATTTATGGATGTTTTCTTTTAGTATATAGTATACCTATTAAGATATATAAGTTTTCCAGAATTTTAATGTTAGGGGGAGATTTGAAATCTGCATCAAATTTTAAGGATTTTTTATAAAATTCGTTTTTTGTATAATTCTTTATCTAAAAGCGGAAATGCATTTTAAGTTAATTAATTTTGACCAATAGGATAGGTGGATTTTAAACTACCTGCGCTCTAATTGGTTGAATGATGTACGCCATCCAATCAGAGCGCAGATTTTTTAAATCCACCAATCACAGATGCCAAAATTAATTAACTTAAATTGAATTTCCGCTTTTAGAAAAAGAATTTTAGAAAAAACGAATTTTATAAAATTTCAAATTTCCCCCTAACTTTAAAATTCCGGAAAACTTATATATCTTAATACCTATTTATGTTTCTTTCTATTTCATGTATATTTAAGCAATAAGCATGTATATATTGGCGAAATTACATTACTGGTTGGTAAAAATGGTGGAATCTAGCCAAAAACTGATTACACACAAGAGATAGTAATCTTTACATTGCATTGGATAGGACATTAGATCTAAACAATATGTGGATTCAATATTAGGTAAAAAAAGGGGTATAGTTTCTTTCGGGACAACGCCTCTTAATGGGCGTTTTGTCGTATATTTTCACAGCAGCTTTAGATTAGGATAGGTTATGTGATTGCCCCGCATGGTTAGAGCCCCCCGCAGTGGCTAGAAATAGGAAAAAATATAATATGAAGAGAACGACTAAACGACCCTAAAGAGTCTATATAGAAAGGGACTATAAAAAAGTATTTATTGTGCATTAGACCGACTCAGAATTACCACTTTTTTTGAAATTCAATGGGCGCGCTATTTCAACCCATTCCTTTTATGATATAAAGACCAATGATACCAAAAAAAGTGTTCTGGTAGCTTTTTTTCAGCAATATGTCAAATTCGATTTTCATAAAAAAGGGGAAGGTTCCCCCCTGGGGGTGAAATTTTTTTTCTTTCAAACCATGGCTTTATACACCTTCCTGAATTCGTCTTGAAGAGTACATTAAGGATCAAAAAACGATTTTAAAATATTTTGATCATAGCAAGAGCTATTCTCAAAAAACTAACAATTTTGGCCATTTTAGCAAAATCAGGTGATTTTGACGGTTATTTGAGGATAACTTTTTTTGGGATCAATATTTTTAAAAAACGTTTTTTGATTCTTAATGTACTCTTCAAGACGAATTCAGGAAGGTGTATAAAGCCATGGTTTGAAAGAAAAAAAAATTTCACCCCCAGGGGGTAACCTTCCCTTTTTTTATGAAATTCGAATTTGACATATTGCTGAAAAAATAGTCTGAGAACACTTTTAAAGGTATCAATAGTCTTATATTTATGAATAGAATGGGTTAAAATAGCGCGCCAAAAAATTTTGCATCTTGAGTCGGCCTATTGTGCATATTACACTGTTAGTAAAAACCAAAATACCACTTTAAAAATGTTAGAACAGAGAAAGTTCCTATTTTTCAAATAAATATTTATACTTTGAACTTATAATACTAAAAAAGGTTTATAAAACAAATTTTAAAAAATTAATTTTCATAACATGCTCAATCCCAAACTAAGTTTTTAGGGACTCAGGAGCCACAATTCTACTATATGCAAATTTTGAATAAACAAAATTGGCTGAAATAGCCCTCTAAACCTTTAAAAAATAAACAGCTGTTTTGATTTTTTAAATAAAATGGATCTACAGTAACACGTTGCTAATGGTTATTTAACCCAAAAATACTTTTTAGTATTTGGAAGCACACTGTGTATTTTTAAATAGAAACCAATGGAAAAGAAATCTAGTTCAAATCTCACCATATGGAATGTTTTATCCTTCGTTTTAACAACCATTTTTTTCTAGATAGCATTTGTGGTCTCTATATATAGAGAGATAGTAAAAGCTAATATCACTTTATATGTATAATGTTGCTAGACTACTCAAACAATAAACCTATACAATGTTTTGTATAGAAAATGTTTCCAAAAAATATTGGTTCTGAAGGTCAGATATGATTATTGGGATTCCTCTAAAACATAAAAGATTTTTATTGTGTATACAAAAAATATTTGCCTCTCATGGAATCGAAATTAGTGTTATGCAATAGTGGGGGAAGGGGTTAATTAACTGTTTGTCCTCATCCCGTAGACCCGATGCTGACTTTTATTTGAGTCTTTGGATATCAGTTAATAGTATTGGAAAGAGCAAAGAGCTAACACTGGAGCCAGGTAGTTATTTTGTTTATATATCTATACCTATACTATACATGTATTGAATTGAACAATCGCCTATAAGGTGGCAGCCAGCGTTTCGGAGCCGGAGCCGGGAGCAGCAACACTTTTGGTGGAGCCGGAGCCGTATTTTTTGTTAAAAACGGCACCGGCTCCAGATTAGCTTAAAATGATTTTTAAAAATAATATTATAATTTGACAACGGTCGATTTCCATATAATAAACTGAAAAACTATTGTTTCTTAACAAATAGACACACATCCTTCTACTTTTATATAGCTTTAATCAAATAAAAGCATAATATTTTATATTATTTATTTTATTTTATCAAATTCAATAATGAACAAAAATTGATATATTAATTTCAAGGTAGGAGCCGGAGCCGGAGCCGAAGCCGCATCAAAATTAAACGGCTCCGACATGCTGGTGGCAGCACCAACAAAATTTACTTTTGTACAATTCTTCGTGGGTCGTCAGTCATGGCTGCAACTGAGTGTGTCTCAATTGAAATTAGGTGACTACGGCGGCTTGCTCAACTTTCTAAAATCCACAGCTCGAGAAGAGTTTTATAGCCGTATTAAAATCTATGAGCGGTTGTGTGGTTCTCAATGTAGAGCCAAAGCCTTGTTTCCAGGAGATTCGAACTGGCGACCTTAGAATTCATTCAATCTTGATGTTTTGAGGGCTAACCATGTTTGAGCAAATTTTTTTTTTGATATAGTATTTAACCGACATTAAGACAGTCAAAGTCCATTTGCCCATCAGACAACCAATCCTTTGATTGCACGACCTTTTTGGGACAATGCATTTCCCCTACTACTCTAACTATTTATGTCGCGCACCTAACATAGCAGCAGTAGGAACTTTAGTTATGACGCGGAGTCGGACTGAGCTTTGAACTTATCACCTTCCCGACTGCGAGCGGATGCACTACGTGTTGAGCCACGGTCGCGGGTATCTTATATGTATATTGTATAATTATATACATATTTAAATATTAAGAAACTCGAAGTTAAGGGATAAATTACAAATATCTTTATATTCCAACAAATATCCCTATGAACTTAACAACCTTTATTCCCTAAAAACATGTATCTAAATACATATTTGTATTGTGTATAGATAAATATATTATGGCTGTTTGTACTGCATAAATAATAATACAGACACTCAGACCTTTACATTATCAATAGATACAGGGTGTACCAGATCAGCTGATATTAAGATTTTTTAATTACTTATTTGATGGTTACAACTGCTATAATGGGAATCAATGCCTTTCTGATTTATTTTTGCCATTGGACTTTTTGGTCCTAGCAATAAGACGAAGCCCAATCTGTCCCACTTTTAAAGAGATTTTCTTCCCCCCTTCCCTTTTTTTTCCCTTTATATGAGGTCATATAGGAATCGTCTTGCTCAAAAGTTGGACAGATTGGTCTTCGTCTAGCAATGTTAGCAACAGTCTTTTCAAGGCTATAAAGAATTATCACCCTGTAAACAAACATACATCAAAGGTACAATAAATATACCAGATAAAACCACTTAATTGTATTACCTTATCTTAAACAAATACTACTTGCTCACTTTCAAGTGTCTCAAATAAATATAAAAAAAGTCAACCCCAATTTTTTTATATATACATAGGTATCTATTTTTTAGGTAGGTTTTCTATTTATGTCCGCCGCAAGAACTCGGCGGCTTGGATTACCACTTATACGGCGAACAACACAGAGTAATTTGACAAAGAATAACATTCTTGAAAATATTTGTAGCTATGAGAAAAATTTTATATAGGATGGTTGACTTCCCCTTACCATACAGGACGAAGTCCCTAGAGGCTATGGGTGAAGCCGCTAGTTTATTATAAGTATAAAGAATGAAATTTTTTTTTGAAACTAGTCTAAATATTTTCTCTACGTAAATCCCTGGCATTCCAGATAAATTAGTTCCAAGAGTAGACAAACTTTATGTTAAACAACTTGTGAAAAAGTAACCTTCATAAGTTGCAATCTAAGCACAACAAAACTTGGGTAGAAATAAGGACTATAGATAGCAATAAATAAATCAGACAAACAAAGTTAATTATAGAGAATTTATTCGCTTCTACAAATTTCAAACAAAAACTTGTATGTCAAAGTACATACATTTATATAAATTTATTTTTTAAATACTCTAGAAATTTCCCATATCTGTATGATTGTTCAAACAATACAGTCGTTTTTTATTTATCTAATTTCTAAATTTACAATTATACTGTTTTTGTTTTGTTTAATAACTGTGCTATAGTTGGAGAGAATTATCCTGGTTTATAGTTTAAATAGCGGCTACGTCCCCTAGAGTCCTCTAGGGACATGTAAAATTGATTCTTTTTTTTCGCCAATAGAACTTGTTAGTTATGTTTTTTAGCTAATTGCAAAAATGTCCGCAGGGTGGCATTTTTTATTTTTTTTGTAATTTTGTCGATTTCTCTGGGGAGGGTCGTGGTACCCTCCCCCAAAATAGTTATAAACCTTCCCGGGACCTATGAGAAGCTACCCAGTTAAGGAGAACCCTATCGGTTAAGCAGTTAGCGAGATCCTTCGGTACAGACAAACAGACAGACAAACATACATCCTGTTACTTTATTTCAAGTTCGAGTATGGACAAGACAGCTTAGTACTAGAGACGTTAAAAGTGGTACCTTCTAATATGTCCGACACGTGACACTTATCTTCCAACTAAGTAAAGGTTTGAACTTTGGCTTGTAATCAGACGAATTACAACGCACAGGTAAAACTTTCAGACAAAAGCCGTTCAATTAGAAAGTTAGTTGTCCTTGATTATTAGCTGGTTGGTGTTAAATTAATTCTACAGAAGCCCTATCCCTTATCCCTGCCAGAGACACATTTAGCCTCTGGACAGGAAATGATTTTTCAGTGGTGTAATTTATTGCATCCTTTCTGTCTCATAATAATAGACTTAAAATAAATAAATATACAATACATAAATTCATTAGCTAGATTTTTTTTTAAAATTACTCTATTTCCACTATGCTGTTACGCCCGCAGAGACCTCTTTGTGCTTTAGAGGAAGAGGCTGTTAAAGTACTCTCCCTTAAAATAGCTATAATCCTAGACATATAAGATGCTTCAAAATGAAGGAGAACTATATTAGTTACCAATTAAGCGGTTACCAAGATCTTAAACTATAGACAGACACACATCCTGTTACTTACAAGTATAAATGGTAATTCATAATCTTTCAGTTATCTATTTCAGAACATCTATTGTATTCTATCAGCATTGTAAATAATGACATCCTATATGTCTGTCCTTTAACCTTAACCTTCATTAATAGTTATGCTCGATAACACTTTGTTATATCTATCTATTTATCCTTATTTCTATCTATCTATCTATCATCTTTATGTAAATTTATGTAGCTACAGTGATTTGCAATGGTAAAAAAATAAAAACAAAACAAGGATGACAACATCCATAAAAGTAAAGCTCTGAAACGTTAGGACAAACGGACATTAACACTTGTATAATGTCAGAACTGAAAAAATCAGAATATAAATGAATAAGAGTCAAAGCAAAATTGTGAGTATATTTGTTGAAAAACTTGATACAGGATAATGTTTACGGACATACTTACATTATTTTATTAAGACTTGATTAGAGAGTTGCTTTGCTTATAATATTGTACTTTGTTATCCAAGGAATCAATATACCAAAAATCAGAACAATCGGATAATTAGATCCCTTAAAAAAGTAAAAAAACAACATGTACAGACATTCAGGTACTGATTATAGAGTTACTACGCTTTCTAAATCGTACCTAACTACCACAGGAATCACCATGCAAAGTTTAAAATCGATAGGACAATGCTAAAATGCCTAAATTAACGAAAAAAGCTATCCGTTTTGGACGGACGGACCGACCCTAATCATAGAGTAACTTCGCTACTAAAAAAAAATGTTATGTAAGTACTATGTACCCTGTAAAGATGATTAGGTAAGAGAAGCCAGAATCTCAAGAATTCCTAATGATAAAACTAATTGCCTTTTTCCGATCTTGGAATAAGTGTTTATACAAAACGGAGGATGATAACAAGTAGCGAAGCACAAACAATTGATGGACATGCGGGCAAAATTATCGAAACCTTAATAATATATAAATTTACTAGCGGCTTATCCCCTAGCCTTTATTTGCTTCGCCCTATGAGGTAAGGGGAAGTCAACCCCCCATATAGAATTTTTATGTGGTAATCCGAGCCGCAGTGTTCTTGCAGCAGACGTAAAAAAAATATGTACGTATCTAAAAAAAATAGGTCCCACCCCACAAGAAAATAGCCTAGAAACCACCACAGGACCAGTAGGTATATTCTTAAGGGGCGGACGGATGGACATCAAGCTACTTTGTATTATATTTAGATGATAGAATCTAAATTATTCTAAATAGTACAACTATATGTTTTTTTAACCAAATTTATAATCTTATATTTTTTGGAGTGTATGTTTTGGAATTCAGTTCTTTTTAACTAATGTTTGTAAGCTTATCGTTTCTCCGCTAATCATGGACAAAATTGTCACTGTTTTACTTTTTACTTTTGTTTTTACCTAAACCTTTGTATTGATGTGTCCGTAAATAACCATTTATACAAAGTTGAGGTACATGTTATGTACAAATCGTTACATTCTACTTAAAGAAATCCTGCAAGAAGTACAACGCTCTAATTGCTGAAAATCTGCCAATTAACACATTAACCAAAATTCGAAGTTTTCAGTTTCAGGTATTTTAAAATTACTTTTTAGGTAGAAGAAAATTTTGAAATTTTTCCATCAAATTACGTCAGCTAGAAGCAATATTATAAGCTTAGGATGCCAGTAACAAGGTAATGAATGATAAATTAATACATGTCCCCAATGTAATTACTTCTTTAGGTGATTATAACGATGTTTAGACACTAGTTTGGAACCAACCAATCAAAGTGCAATAAAAAAGTACCCAAAGTTTTTTAGCCAACGAATAAGATGATGCGTTTAAAACTTTGGGTACAAGTGTAATTTACAGTCCAATATCCTCTTCCTTCCTGGTTTTAATATTACCAATTGCTTTGTAAAAGTCAAACTGTCTAAAATCAGTAAATTTTTCCTCAATTTTGTTTGAAAGGGAATTTAATAAATAGTATGTAGTATATTTCTATCATATTTGTGCTAGATTATTCACATTTATACAACTTATTAAAAGCGAAGCTTATTCCATTCATTTAGGCATGTTAGAATTGTCCTATCGATTTCAAACTTTGCATGGTGATTTCTATATTAGTGAGGTATGATTTAGAAAGCGTAGCAACTCTATAATCATTATTAAAATGTCTGTTTTTCCTTCCGTTTCAGAGCTTCGCATTTATGGATGTTGTCATCCATGTTTTTAAACTGGATTTTCGGTATTGTTTTTTAGTAGTTAAGCTACTCTAAAGGCGTCTGTATGAATAGGGAGGGGTAGGGAGAAGAGTGCCCCCCCCCCCCTCTCAAAAAAAAGTTCTAGTACAGTTCCCCTCAAACTATTACAAGATAATAAAAATTAGAAGGCCCGTTTCTTTCTTCTATTTTCCCAAAATAAATAAAAATCGGTGCTTTTCCACATAATTCACCTTTTTGGGCCACATCAAAACTCATCTTAACCAACATTTATATTAGACAAAAATAGTGTACAAATTGAGGGGAGGAAATTTTTCTCCAATTCCTTTTAAGTCAGAACTTGTTATAGCAAAAGAAGTAATCAGGAAGTTACTTTTTTAAAAGAATTTGAGCAATTGGGATGCCACTTAACCTGCTGGGTACCTTGTACCAAAACCAAACTTTCTTCACTAAGATTAAATAAATATTAGGACCCCATCTTATGGGTAGGAGTGGGGGGGGGGGGGTGGAGATTCTGTGCCTCACTTAGTGCTTTAGGGATAATGCAAAAAAAATGTATTCATATCTATGTTAATGAAGGTTCTATGCAATAAAAGCCTTCATATTTTGTTATTAAGTAATCTAGTATTTATTAATATACATTATATTATACAAATAATTACATTAGATAACATTCAGTGTTTTTTATTTTATTTTTTTAAAAGGCCACAAGATAAGAATTAAGATAATTCTAACATTTTTATTGTTGCTTTTTATGAATAATTATAACCTTTTATTTTTGAATTTATCAGATTACTTCTCTCCACGTATCGTTAATTTAGTCATGTTTTAATTTTCCCATTGATTTCAAACTGTGCATGACTAACTCTAACGGTTAGGTAAAACTCTGTATCGTTACCAAGAAGTCCGTACGTCCATTTAATACATGCTATAATCTTTAACTTTTTTGGAAATATGTTTTCTAGGTCAACAAGGTAAAGTATTATAAGCATTGCACCTTTATAATCAAGTCCTAAAAAAGTAAGAAAAAATTAAATAGTATCCTGTATTCTATATTAGTTTGTCCTACTTGTTTGATTTTAAAGCTTTGGTTTTATAAATGTTGTCATCCTTTTTTGTATATAATACTTTGCGCAATGCCTATATTAAAATTACATGCACAGAATAAGTTAATTTCTATACACAGTTTGTAAATAAAAGTTTAAGATTAATAAAAATTACAATTATGTTTATAAGTGTAGCACAGCATACATATATTTTGTATTGGAAAAAAGGAAGTAGAGCTTTTAGGGGTGTATTCTTCACTTGAAAAATGGACCAAAACCTGACCACAGTATTTGCATCTTTGCACCATTAGACTTTGAGATCTTAATGGAATTGTTCTTCAAGAAGTTACCATTATTGATAGATTATGGTTAAACATATTCATTTCTATTCATTATACTTAAGTTAAGTTGCAAATAATGTATGTATTATGCACACAGTTGCCTTGTGAATATTTTAGGTTTTTTGAAGGAGACTGTAAACCTGTAACCAAAGTTTTATGGTATGTATTGTTCATGGCTCAAAAACCTTTGGGTACTTTTATTGAATTTTGATGGGTTGGTTCCTGGCAAGAGTGCTCTAAACTTTTTATCAAATAATGATAAACAACAGTAAGAATATTTTTTTGTATGATTATTGAGGTTGTTTACCAACTTATTGCGAATCGTCTTATCCCTTAAATAAGTATTTCAGAGTGAACTATTTATTATTAATAAAGAGAGGGGTAGGTTTCTCGTAAAATCCGTAAAGGTTATGTGTTATAAGTAAAAAAACAGTAGTAGAATGATAAAACTTTATGTTAACTTTTAAAAAAAAAATTTGTCTTTAGATCTTTTCAATAAGAAATACACATATTTAGTGAATACTATCGTTTTACTACTATTTTTAAGCCTTAAAACACACACTTTTACGGATTCTACCCCTCTCTTTAATAAGAAGTTAAAGACAATAAACTACAAATTTTTAGACTATTATTATCGAATGTTAAAGCTAAAATTATTTTTGCTAACCTTTTAAAAAACCTATATTTTTCTCAAGTAAACTGTGTGTATTTGTGTATAATGTAATTGTATATTCCAACTCATTAATGGAGGGAGGGGATAATGAGACAAGGACTTTTCTCAGGGTTTGGACAATTGGTGATAATTAGTTTTTTCCACAATGATTTTGAGTATTATTATTATGCCTTTGGTAGCTTGTGTAGTTTTGGGGGGAAAGAAGGGTTGTAAATTAGGTAGATTAACATTATACTTTTCTTCCCTGACTGTTTTGCAGTTATACATAGAGACATTAACAAGAAGAGTGTAGAATCTATCTAAAACATATTTTTTTAGAATATCATGATTTGTGTTTTATTTTTTTTCTTTAAGCGATTGAATAAACAAACAAAAAAAAGAAATTAAACTAAGTATCAAATGATATCTACTAAAAATCACAACCTAAATACTTAAGCAATTTGCGGGATCTAAAGGGACGGAAAGACATCTTTTATATTATATTTTTTATGTTTATTAACACACAAACCCCCACAATTTAAATTTCAGAAAAGAAAAAAAAATTTGATTTTTTTTGGGGGGGTGCATTTTTTTGTAGGGGTAGTTTCCCTTGTGAGGGTGGTGGTACCCTTCCCCAATTTGGTTATAACGTTCAAAAGATATCTTTAATTTAGGCTTTTTTTATGAAAATTTGTATTAAATTATAAAACAAAACTTTTAAATTTCTCTGAAACAATTCCCTTTCAGAAGGCAGTTATTTTATTTAACGTATAGCCTTCTAAAAAGGCATTGAAATATTTTACAATTCATCAAAAAAGGTTTAAATGTGAAGATTTTTATAAAAATGACGTCATTCTGTCCGACTAATGGTCAATTATATGAATCTGTCATTGATAATCTAATCTGTGTATTGCTCTATCCTTGGTCATTTGTATTGTATGGAATAATTTTTATAGGCACTAAATGTTGCAACACAATATTGTTCAGTAACTATTTTTCAGTAACTTCGAAAAAAGGAGAAAGCCCAATCTGTCCCGATTTTGTATCACTTTTAAATGTGCGATTCCAGTTACGTCATATACGTTTCGGGAAAGAAAAAGGGAAGGGGGGAAGAAAGTCTCTTCAAAAGAGATGGGAGAAAAGGGAAGAAATTTTCTTCCCCCCTTCCCTTTTTATATGACGTCACAGGAATCGCACTTTTAAAAAGTGATACAAAATCGGGACAGATTGGGCTTTCTCCGAAAAAAGAGGAAAAAATCATGCTTAATTTTAAGTTGGCCGGACATTGAAAGAAATATTAGGTGGATACTAGGCAGAAAATTAATAGATTTTACAAACTTTAGACAAGTTGGACAGAGATAGCTTAATGTTCTGCCAGAGACTACGGCTATTAGTTTTTATTTTACCAAGGCTACGCCCCTAGGAGTTCTTGAGGAATGGAGGGCGGGGTTAAGTAGAACGTAAATTTTAATTTTAGTTTTAAAAGAAAAAGTTTCAAAGCATTTCTGGGGCGAATTCACTTGGGTGAGTAGAGGTTATAAACCTTTACTGTAAAGGAGAACCATACCGGTAAGCTGTTTTTGGCAAGATTCTTCACAACAGATAGACAAAAAAAGGGTAAATAATTGATAACTGTTTTAGAGATCAGGGACAAGCAACCCTTAAATATCAAATTCTGAGCTGGATCTTTAAATCGTTTAGTGGTGCGCTAAATCGGGGCGATCCAGTTCGGCGCACCTATATATTATTAGATTTCAATCTTTAAATCAAAATGGAATGGGCGAACCAGCGCGCCCAGCGGCGCGGTACTGGCGCCAAACCGAAGTGAACTGGATCGCCCCGATCTAGCGCACCACTAAAACGATTTAAAGATCCAGCTCTGGATAACTCGAGATCTATTCTTTCAAAAGATTTCATAACTGTCTTTAAGATTAAGATTAAGATTAAGATTTCATAACTGTCTTTAAGATTACGAGAAACAAATATTTTCATCGTTCGGTTGAGATAACAAACATTGTTAAAAGTTAAACTTTTCTATAATTAGGGTCGGTCCGTACGTC
The DNA here is from genome assembly GCF_053477335.1 of Acartia tonsa. NCBI lineage: Eukaryota > Metazoa > Arthropoda > Copepoda > Calanoida > Acartiidae > Acartia > Acartia tonsa. The sequence goes on from NC_137264.1 coordinate 50,796,065, forward strand.
AGAGACGGATGGCATTTATCGTTAATTTAGCCATGTTAGAATTGTCCTATCGATTTCAAACTCTGTATGGTGATTCCTGTAGTAGTTAGGTACGATTTAGAAAGCGTAGCAACTCTATAATTATTACCAGAATGTTCGTACGTCCATTTTAAACATATTGATTTTTTAAATTTTTTAACAACTAATTTTTATGTGATCTAATCATCTGATTGATCTGATTTTTGGTATATAGATTCATGAGACAATAAAGTACAATATAATACGCGGAACAACTTTATAATCAAGTCCTTAAAATGTAGGTATGTCTATAAACATTATCCTGTTTCAAACAGTTTTTCAACAAATTTACTTACAATTTTGCTTTGACTCTTATACATTTATATTCTGATTTTTCAGTTCTGACACTATACAATTGTTAATGTCCGTTTGTCCTACCGTCTCACAGCTTTGCTTTTATGGATGTTGTCATCCTTGTTTATTTATCAAAAGTGCAATTTCTTTTTAATTAAGTTGTGTTGTACCCTTTGTCCTTGGACCATACAAAGATTGTACAAATTATTACAAGCCTGACTTGGCAGCCGTGACTATGCTCCAAATTTAATCTTGTTTCAGGTTTTAAAAGCGAAGCTTTTCTGTAATTAGGTTAAGTCCGTCCGTCCGGGACGGATAGCTTTTCTCGTTCATTTAGGCATGTTTGAATTGTCCTATCGATTTCAAACTTTGCAAGGTGATTCCTGTAGTTTAGGTACGATTTAGAAAGCGTAGCAACTCTATAATTATTACCAGAATGTCCTTAAGTCTATTCAAAAGATGTTGATTTTTTTACTTTTTTAACAACAAATTTGTGTGTGATCTAATTATCTGATTGATCTGATTTTTGGTATACTGATTCCTGGGACGACAAAGTGCAATATTATAAGCAAACCAACTCTATAATCAAGACCTTAAAATGTAAGTATGTCCATAAACATTATCCTGTATCCAGATTTTTCAACAAATTTACTTACAATTTTGCTTAGACTCTTATGCATTTATATTCTAATTATTCAGTTCTGACACTATACAAGTGTTAATGTTCGTTTGTCCTACCATATTAGAGCTTCGCTTTATGGATGTTTTCATTCTTGTTTGATAAGATGGATTCCTATATTTTTATTAGACTTCCAGCAGATTTTTTTTAATTAAAAAGGTTGATTTCCCTGAGGCTTGGAGAAAATGGAAAAGTAATGCACATAATAAACAATTTTATCAATTCTTTGGATTAAAATTTTGGTTGAAAAGTTTAGACACTGCTAGTTTAATCCATCCAATTAAGATAAATTAATTCTTTATTAAACAAATAATATTCATGTTAATAAAAGTTTGGATACCGAAATAATTTACAGTCAAATATTCCTGACCTCTATCGTAGCAACTTTATAAATTTAGTAAAATTATGGACAGCAATTGAACTAATCTCCTTTACAAAATGTGGTCGTTTAAACATTATAATAATTTAAACAATATAATAATGATAATTTCCCCTTTTAAAGATCTGTTATGTCTACTTTTCCAAATTTGTGTTTGTCAGGCAATGTTGTTAAGATTGGAGGGAGGAGACAATTAAGTGTAAATTAAACTACAACATCTTTTCTCAAGAACATTCTAACTTTTTTTTAGGAAGAAGGGTTCTCCGCATCTAAAAATGTTTAGGGGGGCAAAATACTCCCTCAAAAACGGTTAGGGTGTATTTTTTATGGAGGGGGCGTGGGGGGGGGGGGGAATAAATTTAAAAAAACAAATGTCCGTGCCTTCCAAAAGAGATGTAATAAGGTGCCTAAATATTTGAAATAACGTTTTGTATTTCTAAAACGTTGAGTATTATTTACAGTACAATTTCCCCTCCCTCCCTGACTATCTTCTAAGTTTGCTAAGTAAAATAGTTTGTATATGCCCAATAGAAGGTTTCAAATCTATGAGCCAAATTGTTGATTTTTGATAAGGCTACAAATATCAAACAAAGGAATATATTGGTTAAGTATGCTTAATAAAAATATTTATAAAATCATAAGTTAATAAAATATTGACAGACAAAATAAATATAAGCAAATGTTTAGATGAATTCATCACACTTTTGAAATTGCGAATCTAACCGAATCAATCTATTTTTAATATTTCAAAAAGCAGAAATCGGCAGCCGTTTATTCAGCTACACGGATGCGGCTAAATTAAAGGTTGCGGCTAAGGTTGTTGGTGGCTGCGACTAAGGATCCTCCAAGCCGACTAGCTTTCGCGAATCCGTGCGCATAGTTGCTGCTGCTACTCCAGTTTTGAGGCTTATGATGACTATGACTTCTGACGTCATAAAAATGAGGGATGAGTAGAGGAGGAGTGGGAAAGAAAACCCATAAAAAAGAGATGGATAATCCCTCATTTTTATGACGTTATATGCTGATTTTTTGAGCCACTTTGTCCCCTCACTTCGGCTGAGGCTGCCAAAATGTCGCTTATTTTGCAACCGTCTAATGTTTCACTACAGATAATTGTATGAAAAAATGCTCTCTAAAGAGTGAGAGTAAATATTTGTGTATGCTCTCATTTTCTCCCCCAAAAAGGACAATCCTCAACTTTTGTAGCAAAGCTACTCTCCAAATCACTTTGTCTGTCCACCCCTCTGTCCATAACGCTCTGGTAGAAATGCAATTATTTCGGCTTCTATATCAGTAATTCTTATAATGAATAACCCTTTCTAATTAGCTTCCAAAATACGTCAGAACAACTGGAAAATAATGGTTAAATGGAATAATCTATAAAAACTTCCATTATCAGTAATTGTTTAGTAATTTTACTAGTATCAGCGCGATACTTTTAATGATCAGACTTTTATAACGTTTTTATACACATATAAAATCCTTGGAGCAATACACAAGCCTCTGGGAGGCAAGGTCAATAGCAATTATAGTAATTCGCCCCTCTAATCTAATAATTATAATCTACCAAAGATAGATTGCCACACATAAAATTTAAGTTATAAGAATAATGAATCATCCATTGTTCAATCTGTGTATCCCAGGACAATATCCAAGACTACATATTTTCTTTTTAAAAGCGAAGCTTTTCTATAATTAGGGTCAGTCCGTCCGTCCGTCCGTACGTCCGTAACGGTTAGTTTTTTTCGTTAATTTAGGCATATTAGAATTGTCCCATCGATTTTAAATTTTGCATGGTGATTCCTTTAGTACTTAGGTACGATTTAGAAAGCGTAGCAACTCTATAATAATTACCAAAATGTCCGTACGTCCATTTTAAACATGTTGATTTTTTTACTTTTTTAACAACAAATTTTTATATGATCTAATCATCCGATTGATCTGATTTTTGGTATATTGATTCCTGGGACAACAAAGTATAATATAATCAGCGAAGCAACTCTATAATCAAGTCCTAAAATTGTTAGTATGTCCATAAACATTATCCTGTATCAAGCAGTTTTTCAACAAATTTACTTACAATTTTGCTTTGACTCTTATACATTCGCATTCTAATTATTCAGTTCTGACATTATACAAGTGTTAACGTCCGTTTGTCCTACCGTTTCATTGCTTCGCTTTTATGGATGTTGTCATCCTTGTTATTACACCAATTCAACTTGTCACAGTCATGGAACACAATATTAGTAGCGTAGCAACAGTATAACTAAAGCATTTTTCCGTACTTTGGTAATTTCTCCAGAGTAACTTATTAAGCAAAGAAGCCACCTTATATTTTAATATGAATTTTAAATAAAAGGGGGGAAGTTTTTTTGTAAGTTTGTCAGGGTAGCCCCACAGCCAGCGTTTCGGAGCCGGAGCCGGGAGCAGCAACATTTTTGGTGGAGCCGGAGCCGTATTTTTCGTTAAAAACGGCTCCGGCTCCAGATTAGCTAAAAATGATTTTTTTAAAGTAATATTATAATTTGGCAACGGTCTATTTCCATATAATAAACTGAAAAAACTATTGTTACTTAACAAATAGACACACATCCTTCTACTTTTATATAGCTTTAATCAAATAAAAGCAAAATATTTTATATTATTTATTTTTTTTTATCAAATTCAATAATGAACAAAAATTGATATATTAATTTTAAGGTAGGAGCCGGAGCTAAAGCCGGAGCCGCATCAAAATTAAACGGCTTCGACACGCTGCCCACAGCGTTTGTTTACGGCAGGTATAGGCCCCGTAGGAATAAAATATACTTATCCTCCTATTGGTTTTCAATTTATATATAAATATAAGAAAAGGGTTTAGTTCTCGATAGTCACTGTGAGGGAAAGCACCCTTTCAATTCTGCGCTACTCGAGGAAAAGTATGGTTATTTATTATATGCTTACAATTACTTGTATGTTGCTCATTGTCCCAAAAAATAAATAAATATGAATGTTTTTCAATTTTATGATATTTTACAAGACATTTTATTTCTGAGCAATATATTTTTACTATTGTGAAAATAAAATTTGGTTTAAAACTATATTTTCATTGTTTCCTTTGCCTAGTGTCTGACCTGGATAATTAGAATATAAATGTATAAGAGTCGAAGCAAAATTGTCAGTAGATTTGTTTAAAAAAAACTGCTGTATACAGGATAATGTTTATGGACATACTTAAATTTTTAGGACTTGATTATAGAGTTGCTTCGTTTTTAGAATTATACGTTGTTGTCCCTGGAATCAGTAAATCAAAAATCCAAACAATCGGATAATTAGATCACATAAAAATTAGTTGTTAAAAGAGTAAAAATTCAACATGTTTAAAATAGACATTCTGGTAACGATTATAGAGTTGCTACGCTTTCTAAATCGTACCTAACTACTAATGGAATTACCATGCAAATCTAAAGGACAATTTTAACATGCCTAAATAAACGAAAAAGCTATCTGTTCCAGACGGACTGACCCTAATTATAGAAAAGCTTCGCTTTTAGAAACCACGTGATTATAAAAATCAGGGAGTAAGGGAGGGGACAATGGGCAATTAATTCAATATAAGAGTTATCAAAGAAAGGACATGAAATCCAGTTTAATCCAATAAATTTGTAGGAAATTATAAAGGGATTGTTAATTGAATAATAGATTTCCATAGCGTCATGTAAAGTGAAATCACAACTTGTTTTTGATGAAATATATTGAGGTTTTATGGTGTGATTTTATATTACAAGATTATTGGACCCGGCCAGCTGCTATCAAGAATATGACTGCCCCTTTTTATTCTGTTTATTTCCCTTGCCCCTTGCCCCCACCTCCCTTCTCCCCGTCTGCTACATTCCAAACTAACACAACGAGTAGTTATTTCCCTTGCCCCCACTTCCCTTATCCCTTCTCCCCTTCTGCAATATTCAAAACATACACAACGAGTAGCGGCATTTCATGCGCAAGTCCCCAAACTCAGTCAGAAACTGCTAAATTCTTGCACATTCCCTTTAAGCCAGTCCCCAAAGTCTGAGACTCCTAAAAATTGAATATTCGATCCATTGTCCCCTCCCTTACTCCCTGATAAAAATAGAATCATGAGCCGCAATAGGGTTATATAAGTTTACTGCTGCCGAACCGACAAAACTCAGAGGTGCATGTTTTGTACTTTTACACAAAGCGCCTGTTGATCACTGATATCCCACTCCCTTATATTCTATAAAATAAAAGTGAAATAAGTAGAAGAAGGGGTGGTTAACCCAACTTTAGGCTTAACCCTTCGAGGCCAATATTAACTAACCTAACCTGACCTAAAGTAAAAATCAAACAAACTTAAAACTGCCCCCTCTTAATTTTTATTATTTTGAGTGGTTAACAAGGTACTTTTTTTATAAAAGTACTGCAATTAAAGACAATTTGCCAACCCAGACGACAAAACGGCTGTTACATCTGCAGTCGGCCTTTTATGGAATGTTGTCAACAATTTACAGCCGATGCCTACTTTTAAATAGTTTGTTTTGTAAGCAATGAAAATTGCATATGTAACACAAGAATTCTCAAGAAACTTGTAAAATCAGAGAAAATTATACAAAAACTTTTACTTTGATGTGGAAATCTAGGTTTTGATGCTTGGATGTTACAATTTTATATACATTTAGGAAGATTTCTTGATTTTCAGTGTTTTTTAAAACGAAGCTTTTCTATAATTAGGGTCGGTCCGTCCGTACGTCCGTCACAGAGAGATAGTTTTTTTCGTCAATTTAGGCATGTTAGAATTGTCCTATCGATTTCAAACTTTGCATGGTGATTCCTGTAGTAGTTAGGTACGATTTAGAAAGCGTAGCAACTCTATAATCATTACCAGTTTGTCCGTACGTCCATTTTAAGTATGTTTATTTTTTTTACTTTTTTAACAACTAATTTTTATGTGATCTAATCATCCGATTGATCTGATTTTTGGTAAGTTGATTCCTGGGACAACTAAGTATAACGTTATAAGCAAAGCAACTCTATAATCAAGTCCTAAAAATGTCAGTATGTCCATAAACATTATCCTGTATCAAGTAGTTTATCAACAAATTTACTTAGAATTTTACTTACAAATATATTCTGATTATTCAGTTCTGACACTATACAAGTGTTAATGTCCGTTTGTCCTACCGTTTCAATGCTTCACGTTTATGGATGTTGTCATCCTTGTTTTAAATAATCTTAAGGGATAAGACAATGGATTTACGCCCCTAACTAAATTACCTGTTAATTAATATTATTGGTGGAAAAGTTTTGACACAGAATGTCTGTACAACCCAAGATTATCGAAAGCAACTTAATTTGAGATCGTGGTTTAAAACGTTGGGTACTATTTTAATTTAATATTCCATTCTTTTCGTTAATTAGAAATATTAGTAGATCCAAATGTTCGACATTTATAATTTTGAATTCTCTATGATTTTTCTATTAGTAGATTCAAATGTTCGACATTTATGATTTTGAATTCTCTATGATTATTCTATGATATTCATTTGCATTGTACTTGTTTTAATTCTAGTTTTAAAAGTATTTATTGATGCAATTAATGTATGTTAATGAAGAGTATTAAAAAACTTTTCTCATTTAAGCCAAACCAAACACGAAATTCTTACAAAGAATGTGTCCTAACTTTTGTGATTTTTTATACTATTCGTGATGAGATCCCAATGTTTAAAGTTTTGATTCAACGGGGTTCAACAAAATAGAATTTTTCAATAATTACTCAACAGAATTCAAAAAGTAAGGTGTCAAATTAAAGATTTTACTATTTTTGTTCATAATGGCAATTTTCCTCTTTTTTTGTTGCGTTTTAGTACCTTAAAACCAACTTAATTTTTTGAAAACTTTAATTAATTACTTCAAAAAATAAGAGGTCTACAAAAAAAAAAGATTGCATATCTCAACTCTATGGATCATTTTACATCTACTACTTACTAAAATCACGGACTAACTATGTTTAAAGAAATCACAAAAGTTAAGACAAGTCCTTTAATATTCTTTTATTCTTGGTAAGTGGTGCAAGTGTGGTATTCGCCACCCAGAAGCCCCTAATTGTATAGTAACTTCGCTTCCAACTTACGGGCGGTCCGAGAGATCTCCCCTAAGAAGGAGGTGGGGCCATTTGAACCCCCCCTGTATTAAAGTATTTATAGTTTGACAACCCTATTGTGTTTAATCTGATTTATCTTGCTTCTGCCCACCCCTTTCAGTGATGGGGGATAAATATTACCCATTATGATTGTTGTATGTACATCTTTAACCTCTGATTTTTAGTATTAATTATTCCAATCTATGCATTGACCATTTTGTTGTATTATAAGTTAGTACTTTGTGAGCTCTGAATAAATCAACATCTCAAATTATATTCTGTTTGTTATTTGGTGATATATAGAGAAGCACAGCTTCTCTATAACTACACTTGTCCACGTCTGTTCACACCGCCGTAATACCCGGACTCGGGAAGCGGCTGACAAACTCCGGCCGCTACCACACAAGCAGGAGAAAAAACTAACCCTTACACAGCCTCATCACACTGAGGTGGATTCTTTAAAAATCACATAAAAAATCTACAAAAATTAAATAAAATCTTATGTTAATAACCCTTCTATGATTTTGTTTAATTTTTGTAGATTTTTAATGTGATTTTTGTGGATTTTTCACGTAAACAAGTTTGCCCCACTAAGCGATTAGTGGGGCAATTTTTTGTTAAGAATCCACCTCTGTTCTCATACTCTTAAAGGTTAAGAGACCTTAAGGGATAATAAAATGACCGATGATGATAAACAAGACCATCCCTACTCTCCAAGTTTTGATAAAATCTATCAAAATTCAATAAAAGTACACAAGGGTTTTGGGTCAACAACTAAGATAACACCGTTATAAAACTTTGGGTACCAGTACATTTACAGATGTCCCCTCCCTCCCTAAATAATTGGGGTAAAAATAAGATTATTCATGAATCATTTACCTCTCCCTCCCAGATATACAAATCTACATGAGCTTTAATATTTTATGCTAAGACTTTTAGCACGATTTCAGAGTATTGTAAATAACAAACAATAGGCTTAAAATGATTAATCTTACATAGTTTGATGCAAGCTTTTTTTTCATGCCTGTCTATACATACTATTAGTGTAAAAAGTCTAAATCTTGGGGTCAGATCTTAGAATTTAACTATCATTTTGCTATAAAATATTTTTGTAAGTATCATTGCAGGGCTACAGCTACAGATTTTATAATATTTTAGTGGCTGATATTTTTCAATTTAACCCATTAGTGCCGAACCGGTTTTTAAAGCCTGGTTCCAGAAAATCACAAAAATAACCGGTTTCCAGTTTCATAATTGCATCATTCTCAGTATGAATCCCCCCTCTACTACCCTGGTTTTCATTTCCCCCTGGAGCAGGCAGTTTTGCTTACTTCCATTTGCCGGTATAGCTCAACAAAATTTGAAAACCACGAAAATTGAGGTGAATTCAAAATACCCCTTCTAACTTTTTTGTTTTTATAGTAAAGTCACTGATTTTTTTCATGAAATCTAAAGTTTATTGGCAAGTACATCCATTTGTGAATTCGTTTTATTGAAATTATTATTTTTTATAAGATTTTTTTTTTCGTTTTTTTTCGTTCTATATAGGCTCGGCTCGGCTTGGTTATAAATGCTTGTCGTTTTTATTTACCCTGCTCGGCTTGATTATAAATGCCCGTCTACATATAGATATCAAAATTTTAAAACTCCTAGGAAACAGGCTTTTTTAACCAAAAAGGGTGGTACCTATAGCCAAAACACTAAATGTGATATAAATCGTTTTGTATCTTACTTGTAGCTCTATAGATTACATGAGGTTATGTAGTTTTCAATTACGGATCATATCGTAGTATTAGAAACTGTTCATCTCACTTTGGGCGTTCAAAAATTACATTTTTAATTTTTGGGGCCAAAAACGGGTCTCTACGCCCGTTGGCTATATATAACCATGCCGAACCGGGTTTTATCGCAACTTTCCTGTGCACGCCACTAGAGCAAAAAAAATTGGAATTCCGTTTTTACCAAAATAAAGCTTCCCTAAGATTTTCAGCTTGATCGGTCTATAAAAGTGGCGCTTGGCACTAATGGGTTAATGCTTGCTTGTTTCAGAGGTAAACTGAAAAAAAGTTTTATTTCTAATAAAAGCGATGGCCCTCGGGGTTAAAAAAAACTAGTTTTAATCTAATAATTGTACATTTTATATCCGCGGAAAGCCGTTTAAAATACGATGCGAGAAATAACTAATAAAAGCGATGGCCAAGCCCTTAATAATTGAACCATACACGCTAAAAGCTTAATTTGTATAAAAACAAAATTGTATTATATACATCATAAACTGGGGATAAAGTATGAAAAATGATGCTTGCCAAACTTTTCTTTTGCTGGGCAAATTTATACCATGTCAAGACATACAAATTTGAAATATTATTCTAACTTTTATGTAGCGCAACTTCTTAATATAGTGTATGTTTGAGACAGAATTTGCTATTTCTTGACTTTTTCTATAAAAAAAAACCTAAAACTATCTATAATACAAAGTAGAACGATGTCTGTCTGTGTGTTTGTGTGTTTGTCTGTTTGTAGCGAAGGATCTCGCTAACCGCTGAACCGATCGGGTTCTCCTTTACAGGGTAGCTTCTCATTGTTCCCAGGAATGTTTATAACTATTTTCTTGGGGGGTGGGACACCCCTAACCCCCCAAAAAATGAAAAATACCCCCCCCCCCCAAAAAAAAAAAAGAAAAAAAAAACTAAAATTAAAATAGTGTGTTCGACTACCCCCCCCCCCCAAAAAAAAAAAAATCCCACCCCAAAAAAATTTTTTTTTCTTTTTTATTTTAAATCTAAAATACGAAAAATTGGCTTGATCAAACCTCTTGGGGCAAAGCCCCTAGAGGCTAGGGGCGAAGCCGCTAGTAATTTTAAAAAGCATGTTAAGTTTTTTATCCTTGTGTCTATACAATAGATTGGTAGTGTCATTCATTAATAATATTCCATTCAAAAATATGAATACAACTGCATATCTATAATACAAAGTAGAACGATGTCTGTCTGTCCGTCTGTCCGTCTGTCTGTCTGTCCCTTAAGATCTCGGTAACCACTGAACCGATCGGATTCTACTCTTCAGGGTATCTACCTATTGTTCCTGTGGTGGTTTTAAGCTATTTTCTTGGGGGGTGGGACACCTCCAACCCCCCAAAAAACCAAAAAATCCCCCCCCCATTTTTTTTTTTTTTTTTTGAAGGAGATTTCCATGGTCCTTTACGATTTTCGCCATAATTTTTTTTATCACCTCTTGGGGCAAAGCCCCTAGAGGCTAGGGGCGAAGCCGCTAGTCTATAATACAAAGTAGAACGATGTCTATCTGTCTGTTTGTTTGTCTGTCTGTTTGTCTGTTTGTTTGTAGCGAAGGATCTCGCTAACCGCTGAACCGAACGGGTTCTCCTTAACAGGGTAGATTCTCATATGTCCCGGGAAGGTTTATAACTATTTTGGGGGAGGGTACCACCACCCTCCCTAGAGAAATTATTTTTTTTTAAATTTCTTAATTTTAGAAAGAGAGTTCAACGAAAAACAAACGTCAAACGTAAATTTTTTTTACTTTTTCTTTTAAAATCTAAAATAAGAAATTGAATTATTAAATTCGACTCTCTCCTCCTCAAATGCCCCTAGAGGCCTCTAGGGGCGTAGCCGCTAGTCCTATATACAAAGTAGTAAGCGTTTTTTGTCTGTCCCAAAGGATTTCGCTAACCGCTAAACCGATATTGTTCTCCTTTACAGTGAAGCTTTTTATAGGTCCTGGGAAAGTTTTAAACTATTTTTGGGGAGGGTGTCTTTTCCCCCCTCCCCCCAAAAAAATTAATTTTACTCTTTTGAAACCTAAATTTAGATGGGATGGAGTCGACTTTTCCCTCTCCTACTTTAAGTGCCCCTAGAGGCTTCTAGGGGCGTAGCCGCTAGTCCTTTAATATAAAGTAATAAGGTTTTTGTCGCAGGTCCCAATGTGTTATACTTTTCAGGTGAGCTCTTAATATATCCTAGGGTGGTTTTAGGCTGTTTCCCGCCATTTCCCATAGGCTAGGGGTAAAGCAAATAGTTATTACATAAGATATTACTGTATAGACTAAGTGTTTATTTTAATGTAGAATTTTGCTCACTTTTCTTTATTGGGGAGCTAGTTAAAAACTTAATTGTCCTTATTATTCTATGGAGATTGCCCCCTCCTTTTTTTAACCAGACAGTTTTGGAAATGCGAATATAACATATAAGTAAAACACATATCTATAATACAAAGTAGAACGATGTCTGTCTGTCTGTTTGTCTGTCTGTCTGTCTGTCTGTCTGTCTTTCTGTCTGTCTGTTTGTTTGTAGCGAAGGATCTCGCTAACCGATGAACCGATCGGGTTATCCTTTACAGGGTAGCTTCTCATAGGTCCCGGGAAGGTTTATAACTGTTGGGAGGTGGGACACCCTCAACCCCCCCCCCAAAAAAAAAAAATTCTTTTTAAAACTAAAATTAAAATAGTTGGGTCGACTACTCCCCCCCCAAAAAAATTATTTTTTTTTTTTATTTTTCTTTTAAATCTACAAGAGGAGCTCTCTTGAACATAATGAGGAGCTTGAGCTAGCCCTAGCGGCAACACAAAAATTAGATCTATATCATCAAACAAATTAACACCATCCCATCCTTTAATGATCATCTTAGAAGCATAATATTGATTAATTGCTATTAAGACTATTTACCTATACAATTAACATTTATCAAATCAAGTACTATGGAATAAAGGTAAAATCATCTTTATTGGTATATTTTCTTTCTCTCAACAATTTAAACCTTTAAATGGTGGGTTTTTTAGTAGGGAAGCTACTCTATAATTTGAAATGCCCGTCTGTCCGTCCGTCTGTCCGTCTGTCCGTCTTAGTTTGGGGGAAACGTAAATTTCTCGGCTCCTATAAAAGATAAAAGGTTGAAATTTTTTGACAACATTCCTATTATTAAGGAGCACAATTAACTATGAAACATCAATGGCGGTCGGACCGCTTTTAAGCAGGTTTTAGACTATTTTTGTGTTTTTCATATTTTTCTCCATATCTTTGGTGTTTATGGTCCGATTTCCAAAATTTTTCCAGTTAAAGATATCAAAATTGAATTTCCTGTCGATTTAAGAAAACAACTGTGACGGTCAGACTGTCTTTAAGCCGGTTTTAAGCTATTTTTGAATTTTTCACATTTTATTCCATACCTTTGGTGTTTATGGTCCGATTTCCAAAATTTTTTCAGTTATAGATATCAAAATTAAATTTTCTATCGTTTAAAGAAAACAACTATGACGGTCAGAATTGCCTTTTTTCAGGTTTTTGGCTATTTTTATATTTTTTACATTTTTAGTAGCGAAGCTACTCTATAATTTGAAATGTCCGTCTGTCCGTATGTCCGTCTGTCCGTCTGTCCGTCTGTCCGTCTGTCCGTATGTCCGTCTGTCCGTATGTCCGTATGTCCGTCTGTCCGTCTGTCCGTCTTAGTTTGGGGGAAACGGCTCCTATAAAAGATAAAAGGCTGAAATTTTTTGACAACATTCCCATTATCAAGAAGCACAATTAACTATAAAACATCAATGTCGATAGGACCGCTTTTTAGCAGGTTTTAGGCTATTTTTGTATTTTTCACATTTTTCTCCCTATCTTTGGTGTTTATGGTCCGATTTCCAAAATTTTTTCAGTTGTAGAATCAAAATTAAATTTCCTTTCGTTTCAAGAAAACAACTATGACGGTCAGACTGCCTTTAAGCAGGTTTTAGGCTATTTTTTATTTTTCACATTTTTCTCCATACCCTTGGTGTTTATGGCCCAATTTCCAAAGTTTTTCAGTTATAGATATCAAAATTAAATTTCCTTTCGTTTCAAGAACACATCAATGGCGGTCAGACTGCCTTTTTGCAGGTTTTTGGCTATTTTTATATTTTTCACATTTTTCTTCATATCTTTGGTGTTTATGGTCAGTTTTTTTTTTAATTTTTGTAGTTAAAAATATCAAAATTAAATTTCCCGTTGTTCTGAGCATCCAGTATGTAATTTACTTTGACCGTCAGTCTGTTAGTCATAGTGATGAAATATAAATAAATATTAAGAAATTAACAAATGTTGAAAAGGTTTCGTGATTTTTTCCTAATATGCATTCTTTTGTCAACTAATATCTAAATTCTTATTTAATTGTTTATGCTTTGCTACTTATGGATGTTGTCATCCTTGTTCTTAATATCTTTGGTGTTTATGGTCCGTTTTTTTTAATTTTTTTAGTTAAACATATCAAAATTAAATTTCCCGTTGTTTTAAACATCCACTATGCAATTTACTTTAACCATTAGTCAGTTTATCATAGTACTGAAATATAAATATTAAGAAATTAAAAAAATGTTGAAAAGGTTTCGTGATTTTTTCCTAATATACATGCTTTTGACAACTAATATCTAAATTCTTATTTAATTGTTTGTGCTTCGCTACTTATGGATGTTGTCATCCTTGTTTAATTTGAGTTTCAATTTATTAGTCGTAGCTAGCAAATCTACACTATTAACCAAAAAGTCAGTATGTCCATTTTCAAAAAGTTAAACAGTTTATAAAAATTATTTATGTAGATATTCTGACATTGACTTCTTATTAGCCCTCACCATATGATAATAATCTAATATTAAGTCTGATATTAGGCAACGACCAATTTTATATAATTACATGCAGTCGACGGCATATCCATTTAAAATTGTTATTATTATACTGCTAGGTTTCACATGGATTCCAGGGATAAACGGGTGTGTCAATGAAATTTATATAAATCTTCTTCGACATTGTGCTAATGAAAATTCTTTCCAGTACGGCTTCGAAACCAGTTCTCAGCTGTTCTATAAAAAAGAATGTTTAGCATCATATTACATAAACTTTTCCACGAATATAAAAATAACAAAACTTATTTGAATCTTATATTTTTTATTTTAATATCCGTGGAAAGCTGTCTATTATACGATGCGATAAATAACTATTTTTATGTGGATTGATATTATTTAGGATGTTATTGAGACAATAATATTTTGGGGGTATAGTCCCTTTCATGGCAACGCCCCTTAAGGAGCGTTTCTTCGTATTTTCACAGTAGATTTTTTCCTATTTCTAGCCCCTGCGGGAGCTCTAACCCTGTGGGGCAACCACCTAACCCAATATAACTTAACCTAACTTAAAATAACCTATCAAAAGCCATTTACGACGACTATTTACGAAAATACGACGAATCGCCCTTTAAGGGGCGTTGTCACGAAAGGGACTATACGCATATTATGTTCTATCCCCCAACCCCCCTACCCTCCAACAATTTAGAGATACTAAAGGCAAAAACTAGAATCATAGAATAGTTATTTCTGTCATCGTATTATAAAACCGCTTTCCGCGAAAGCTGGATATAATACGATGCTAGACATAGTTTTTTTTCGTATGGATGAGAACCGGTTCCTATCCACCGGATTCGAATGAATACGAGAAATCAATTTATCCCAAGATCTAGAAATCCATCATGACTATCCACCATTAATCCACAGATTGTTCTGATCAAGTTTTTTTCTCTGTGTGTGTGTGTGTGTATGTGTGGGTTTGTGTGTGTGTGTGTGTGTGTGTGTGTGTTTGTGTGTGTGAAGAGTAGAATAGTCAGGAAGGGAGGGGACATTGCACTGTAAATTACACTGGTACCCAAAGTTATTTTGAACAAGTTGGCTCTAAAACTTTGGGTTCTTTCATTTGATTATGAATTTTTGTTACAAACTAATACGTACTAGTAGCACACTGATTTTATTGTCCATTGTCTTATCCCTTTAGATTCCTGAGAGGATAGTTTTCTCTTTCTCAACTTTCTCACCAACCAGATTAGCTTCAAGTGTTTTTAGATTGCCAAAGTTAGGCATAATCACACACACACACACACACACACACACACACACACACACACACACACAAACACACAGGCACACTTTTCAACACTTAACCAATCTTACTTACCCTCAGCCCAGCCAAGTCGACCTCCTTTTTTATATTCCGCACCCCATGGTAAGGAATATAGAAGATAGAATATAAGTATTCTTGTTAATGTTTCTTTACTTCAAAAACCTAAAAATACCTGTCATTTTTTAGGCCGCCAGCTAAGTAACTGCTGTTCAATATGGCGAGGATCAACAGCTTACTCCAAGGATTGGCAATAAATAAGCCGTTGGATGATTCCGATTATCAACACAAGGAGGCATTCTATTAATAGTTGCACTTTTAAAATCTCAGACAAGGCGGTGAAATGGCTAAATTTCAAAATCTAAAGTACTGTCCAACTATTGTCCTATCACAGTGGCATGTTGAATCATCCTTTTATATTATATTTGCTGATTTGTTGTTATACCAGATGCGGATATATAGTCCAGTACTACCCAGTATTTTCTTTTATATATATCCACCCCCCCCCTCTCCCCTCTCAAAACAATTTTGCAATATTAAAGAATTGTAAAACAAGGATGACAACATCCATAAAAGCGAAGCTCTGAAATTGAATGACAAACTAACATTAACACTTGTAGATTGTCAGAACTGAATTAGCAGAATATTAATGCATCAGTACAAACAATATTTTAAGAAAATTTGTTGCAAAACTGCTTAAATAGATGATACTGTTTAAGGACATACTTTTTTGGGACTTGTTTATAGAGATGCTTCGCTTATAACATTGTACCTTGTTGAAATAGGAATCAGTTTTCAAAAAATCAGAAGAAACGGATAATTTTAACATACAAAAATTTGTTGTCAAAAAAGTTAAAATCGACATGTTTAAAATGGACGTACGGACATTCTGGTATTGTTTATAGAGTTGCTACGCTTTCTTAATTGTACCTAACTACTATAGTAATCATCATGCAAAGTTTGGAATCGATAGGACAATTCTAACCTGTTTAAATTAACGAAAAGAGCTAACTCTCTGTGACGGACGGACGTACGGACGGACGGACGGACGGACAGACCGACCCTAATTATAGAAAAGCTTGATATAGATTACGTGGATATAATGACATAGGAAATTTTGTCGAAAATTTAGGACCTCATTTATTGGTCAGTTCGTGTCTGCATTAGGAGGGGATGGAGTAAAGGGGTGGAGGGTGGATATCGTTATATTAGCCAGGTGAAAGTAGCTTATTATCCGTATAAGCGAGAATCTCTTACACTATCCACCACGCTTTCTATATCCATTTCTATAAGGGAGAAATAAACAAAGAGAGAGAGAGGGATATATCTAAAAAGAGAATGAAAAGAGATATAGAAAAGATGAAAAAAATGAATTAGAAATTGTGCTACATGTACCATCAAGAACAAGAATAAATATTCTTTCAAATTATGAACATTAAACTTTACATAAAATAGGAAATAATAAAAAGCTTTTTAAAACATCATAGTTGTTGTTTAAAATAAATCTGTCTATAAAGAGACTTTTCCATATTGCTAGTGAATTCGCCCTTGGCCACAACTGGCCTCGCGGAGGATTGTGGGGGTATCCATCCACATAATTCTTTTTAGGGCTTTTTACATTTAATGATGCTACAGTTGCACAATTTATTATATTTAGGCTTTGAAAAATTTGTACAAAATTTAAAAACAATTAATCCAATAAAACGGATAGGTAAAGATAAGTATTTATCAGGGATCTTAGGGGTTAAGACAATGGATGATAACTTGATGTACATCCCCAATGATGAGATACAATTTATGTAGATTAAAATCATTGGTTGAAAGTTTGGACACTGGTAGTTGGAATCAGCAAATCAAGATTTTGTAAAAGTAACAAAAGATTTACGGTCGTTATAGCATCCTCCGGTTTTTTCTATCTCATTTTCTGTGTGTGAAAGATAAAGAGCCCAAACTGCGTGACTTTTTAAGTGTAGGTATGACACATAACTGAGAGCTGGAATTTTTGAATATCTCCATCCTGGCGGGCACAGGATGCCAGCAAACCTGGCAGGGTCATCCAGGTAAAGAGCAAAAATATTTTTTTGACTAAAACAAAGCATTTTATCATACCAAAATACTAAAATATCCTCTAGTAGTACATCCTTTTATGAAATACAGGTGTTCAAGTCACACTCAGGTTCCAGGTATGATCCTGCAGGTCCTGATCCTCCAGATCTCCAGAAATCTTTAATAGTTTCTTATTCTCAGGGATACAGGTATGTAGAAGGTGTATGATATTATATAGTATCTTATTCTCAGGGATACAGGGATGGAGTAGGTGTATGATATCATATAGTATCTTATTCTCAGGGATACAGTGATGGACTAGGTGTATGATATCATATAGTATCTTATTCTCAGGGATACAGGGATGGAGTAGGTGTATGATATCATATAGTATCTTATTCTCAGGGATACAAGGATGGAGTAGGTGTATGATATCATATAGTATCTTATACTCAGGGATACAGGGATGGAGTGGGTGTATGATATCATATAGTATCTTATTCTCAGAAAAACAGGGATGGAGTAGGTGTATGATATCATATAGTATCTTATTCTCAGGGATACAGAGATGGAGTAGGTGTATGATATCATATAGTATCTTATTCTCAGGGATACAGGGATGGAGTGGGTGTATGATATCATATAGTACCTTATTCTCAGGGATACAGAGATGGAGTAGGTGTATGATATCATATAGTATCTTATTCTCAGGGATACAGGGATGGAGTGGGTGTATGATATCATATAGTATCTTATTCTCAGGGATACAGGGATGAAGTAGGTGTATGATATCATATAGAATCTTATTCTCAGAAAAACAGGGATGGAGTAGGTGTATGATATCATATAGTATCTTATTCTCAGGGATACAGAGATGGAGTAGGTGTATGATATTATATAGTATCTTATTCTCAGGGATACAGGGATGGAGTAGGTGTATGATATCATATAGTATCTTATTTTCAGGGATACAGGGATGGAGTAGGTGTATGATATCATATAGTATCTTATTCTCCGGGATACAGGGATGAAGTGGGTGTATGATATCATATAGTATCTTATTCTCAGGGATACAGGGATGTAGAGGGTGTATGATAACATATAGTATCTTATTCTCAGGGATACAGGTATGGAGTAGGTGTATGATATCATATAGTATCTTATTCTCAGGTATACAGGGATGGAGTAGGTGTATGATATCATATAGTATCTTATTCTCAGGGATACAGAGATGGAGTAGGTGTATGATATTATATAGTATCTTATTCCCAGGGATACAGAGATGGAGTAGGTGTATGATATCATATAGTATCTTATTCTCAGGGATACAGGGATGGAGTGGGTGTATGATATCATATAGTATCTTATTCTCAGGGATGCAGGGATGGAGTAGGTGTATGATATCATATAGTATCTTATTCTCAGGGATACAGGGATGGAGTAGGTGTATGATATCATATAGTATCTTATTCTCAGGGATACAGGGATGGAGTGGGTGTATGATATCATATAGTATCTTATTCTCAGGAATGCAGGGATGGGGTAGGTGTATGATATCATATAGTATCTTATTCTCAGGGATACAGGGATGAAGTAGGTGTATGATATCATATAGTATCTTATTCTCAGGGATACAGGGATGGAGTGGGTGTATGATATCATATAGTATCTTATTCTCAGGGATACAGGGATGAAGTGGGTGTATGATATCATATAGTATCTTATTCTCAGGGATACAGGGATGTAGAGGGTGTATGATAACATATAGTATCTTATTCTCAGGGATACAGGTATGGAGTAGGTGTATGATATCATATAGTATCTTATTCTCAGGTATACAGGGATGGAGTAGGTGTATGATATCATATAGTATCTTATTCTCAGGGATACAGAGATGGAGTAGGTGTATGATATCATATAGTATCTTATTCTCAGGGATACAGAGATGGAGTAGGTGTATGATATCATATAGTATCTTATTCTCAGGGATACAGGGATGGAGTGGGTGTATGATATCATATAGTATCTTATTCTCAGGGATGCAGGGATGGAGTAGGTGTATGATATCATATAGTATCTTATTCTCAGGGATACAGGGATGGAGTAGGTGTATGATATCATATAGTATCTTATTCTCAGGGATACAGGGATGGAGTGGGTGTATGATATCATATAGTATCTTATTCTCAGGGATGCAGGGATGGAGTAGGTGTATGATATCATATAGTATCTTATTCTCAGGGATACAGGGATGCAGTAGGTGTATGATATCATATAGTATCTTATTCTCAGAAAAACAGGGATGGAATAGGTGTATGATATCATATATTATCTTATTCTCAGGGATACAGGGATGGAGTAGGTGTATGATATCATATATAGTATCTTATTCTCAGGGATACAGGGATGGAGTAGGTGTATGATTTCATATAGTATCTTATTCTCAGGGATACAGGTATGGAGTAGGTGTATGATATCATATAGTATCTTATTCTTAGGGATACAGGGATGGAGTAGGTGTATGATATCATATAGTATCTTATTCTCAGGGATACAGTGATGGAGTGGGTGTATGATATCATATAGTATCTTATTCTCAGGGATACAGGGATAGAGTAGGTGTATGATATCATATAGTATCTTATTCTCAGGGATACAGGGATGGAGTAGGTGTATGATATCATATAGTATCTTATTCTTAGGGATGCAGGGATGGAGTAGGTGTATGATATCATATAGTATCTTATTCTCAGGGATACAGGGATGGAGTAGGTGTATGATATCATAAAAAAATAAAAAATGAAGCTGTTTATCTGTATGTCCGCAAGATTTTAACATGGAATGATGATTCCTGTGTTACTAAGGTACTTTCTGAAAGCATATCAATTCTATAACCGTTACAATTTTATTTTGGACAAGATGATATTTGGCCATTTATAAACAAAACTCTATAAATATTTTTTCAAATAAATAAGTCCATGTTGTAATTGAAGTATCCCTATAAGAAAGTAAACAAGTGTCTGAAACATTGAGCTCTGTTTTGATGCATGTATTCTCATCCTTGTTAATACAACAAGTGACAACATCCATAAAAGCGAAGCACTGAAACGGTAGGACAAACGGACATTAACACTTGTATAGTGTAAGAACTGAATAATCAGAATATAAATGTAAAAGAATCGAAGCAAAATTGTAAGTAAATTTGTTGAAAAACTGTTTGATACAGGATAATGTTTATGTACATACTTACATTTTTAGGACTTGATTATAGAGTTGCTTTGCTTATAACATTATACTTTGATGTCCCAGGAATCAATATACAAAAATCAGATGACTCGGATGATTAGATCACATAAAAATTTGTTCTTAAAAAAGTAAAAAAATCAACATGTTTAAAATGGACGTACGGATATTCTAGTAATGCTAATAGAGTTGCTACGCTTTCTAAATCGTACCTAACCACTATAGGAATCACCATGCAAAGTTTAAAAACGATAGGACAATTCTAACATGCCTAAATTAACGAAAAGAGTTATCTCTCTGTGACGGACGGACAGACGGACGGACGGACGTACGGACGGACCGACCCTAATTATAGAAAAGTTTCTCTTTTAGTTATTCTATAACCCAACTTTGGTGTTTTACCATGTGCTACTATATATATTTGCAAGAATATTTTTCCTCAAAGTGATAAATGACTGCAGACGTTTTCTCTGCCTTAAACAAAATGACTTCTGCAAAGTTTTGTAGAACAAGTGGCTGGCGGATTAAAAAACGAGGATGACAAGTTTCATAAATAGCGAAGCACAAAAATATCATATAGACAAGGTGATTGATAGAGCAGATGTGCAGTCACAATTTCAATTGTTTTAATTAACATAAAAATTCGCAATCGTCAGGAATGTTTAGGGGGTGGGCGAGATAAGGAGATGATTACCCCTTTTAATTGAATTTTCGGGAGCACAACCAAAATTATTAGAAATGTAGTGAATTGACCCCCCTCCCCCCTTTTTATTAGGTGTGCAATAGAAACTAAAAAAATATTTTTTGAAGGATCTAACCCAATCCCCCCCCCCCAAACAAACCCTCAAAAATCCCACGAAAAAATTTAACAAAGCGCCAAAAAAAAGCTTGAACGTTCTTTTTACATTGCGCTACAGAAAATATAAATAATATTTAAGTATATGTAGTTGTGTGTGTGTGATTGTTAGTAGGTATGGGTGTGTGTGTGCCATAATAGTATCAGCTAGGTAGCGCACACACAAAGTATATATCAGAAAATAAATTCTAGAACTATTTTCATGTTAAAATACAAAAGATGAATGTTATTTTCCTTGATGTGGTTTGTCGATTACAGAAACTCTTCCCCCCCCCCCCCCCACCCCTTATTTTAGATAAATTATATTTTTTCTATGCCTTACCCTGCGAGGCGTATACCCGCAAGGCTACTATGTACCCGAAATTACCTAACTTAGCTTGAAATAGAATAATAAACGAACAAACTAATCCCTCTTCTTATTTAAAATTTATTTAAAGTGGTGTAAATACTATAACTAGGTTAGGGACTTCCACTAGGTCATGGATAAAGAAAAACTACCACGCCCACTTATTTTCTTTTTTCAAAAATAAAGGGGATGGAGAGTTTCTGTGCTTAAAAGGCACTTTGAGTGAAAGTACCAATAAACAAATTTTAACCCATACCTGAAAAAAAAAATTCTTTTAGTTTCAAAAATCAGAAAATTACAGCCATTTAGGTCCATTTTTAAGTAAAAATGGACCTAAAAACAAAGGTTGTTAAATAAAAGGGAGAAGGACGCGAAATGTGACTTGTAGTCGGAAATTCTTTTTCAAACAGAGGACATGCACAAAATTAAGGCGCGGAAAGGGCTTCGACTTTTAAAGGTTAAGAATCCGAATTTTGATTTGTCAGAATACTAAAGTTTTTAGAAAAAAATTGGTTTAGTTTAACTCTATTATACAGGAAGTATAGTCTATGGTATAATACCTAAATGGCCTTCATTAATTCTGCAAACTTTTTCCAAACACCCACACATTTATACCACCAATGGGTTCAAAATATAAAAGTTGCAAAAGAAAAAGTCTTAATAGTAGGAAAACAAGGATGACAATATCTATAACAAGAAAGTCAGAGAAGCGAACATAAAAAAAAACTATAGAGTAACAACGCATTTACTATTTTACAGTTTTTAGAAGTTTAAACAAAAATTCGGAATAACTGTTTCCCTAAATTACACAAATACATATAAGATGTTAATGCTTCTCTTATATCATTATACCAAATGGTCCTAGTAATCTATATTAAAAACAAGGATGACAACATCCATAAAAGCGAAGCACTGAAACGGTAGGACAAACGGACATTAACACTTGTATAGTGTCAGAACTGAATAATCATAATATAAATGTATAAGAGTCAAAGCAAAATTGTAAGTAAATTTGTTGAAAAACTGCTTGATTCAGGATAATGTTTATGGACATACTTACATTTTTAGGACGTGATTATAAAGTTGCTTCGCTTATTACATTATACTTTGTTGTCCTAGGAATCAATATACCAAAAATCAGATCAATCGGATGATTAGATCACATAAAAATTTGATGTTAAAAAAGTAAAAAAATCAACATGTTTAAAATGGACGTACGGACATTTTGGTATTGATTATAGGGTTGCTACGCTTTCTAAATCGTACCTAACTATTAAAGGAATCACCATGCAAAATTTGAAATCGATAGGACAATTCTAACATGCCTTAATTAACGAAAAAAGCTATCCTTTACGGACGTACGGACGGACCGACCCTAATTATAGAAAAGCTTCGCTTTTAAAAAATTTTTCTAGATTGTAATGTACTACTACAGGAATTCTTCGTGCAAAGTTTGAAATCTAAAGGACAATTCCAAAATGCCTAAATTTTTAACAGCTTTCCAATAAAGATAATAAAACAGCAGTAAATTATTTTTATTTCAATAGTAATTTTCATATATCACAGAATTGTAACATTTGAAGTTTGGTAAAGCATTAAATTCGTTAATAAGAGTCAATTTACGTCAGGCAGAAGTAATATCATTGTTAAAAGCGAAGCCTTTTTATAATTAGGGTCGGTCCGTCCGTACGTCCGTGACGGATAGCTTTTTTTGTTAATTTAGGCATGTTAGAATTGTCCTATCGATTTCAAACTTTGCATGGTGATTCCTTTAGTAGTTAGGTACGTTTTAGAAAGCGTATCAACTCTATACTCATTACCAAAATGTCCGTACGTCCATTTTAAACATGTTAATTTTTTTTTACTTTTTTAACAACAAATTTTTATGTGATCTAATTATCCGATTGACCTGATTTTTAGTATATTGAGTCCTGGGACAACAAAGTATAATTTTATAAGGAAAGCCATTCTATAATCAAGTCCTAAAAATGTATGTCCATAAACATTATCCTGTATCAAGCAGTTTTTTTAACAAATTTACTCTTATACATTTATATTCTAATCATTCAGTTCTGACACTATACAAGTGTTAATGTCCGTTTGTCCTACCGTTTCAGTGCTTCGCTTATATGGATGTTGTCATCCTTGTTATGATGTGATTATATAATGGAAAGCCTAAGCCAACATGTAAGCTAAGGCAAAATAAAATCATAAAAAGAATTATTGTTATAAATAAAGTAAACGTAAAAATGGCTAAAAACCTACCAATAGATAATGGATCAACCATAATTATCTTAATTCCTCCATTTTTTAATTTCCTATTTAATTTTAGTTGAGCCTAAACTGAGGGGAAAGAGATTGTGGATTTGTTGTCTACTAACAATTAAGAGGATTTAACCTATAAATACTTTATTAATAAACCTTGAAAGTTTGAAACAAGTAAAATTGAAAAGCTGTAATCAGATATAAATGAGACAATGTATCTAAAGAAAAAAACACTAAATAACATGAATAAAATATTTTTTTTAGGTTTTCCTCAGAGAAATTTTTTACACCCTTTTTAAAAGCGAAGCTTTTCTATAATTAGGGTCGGTCCGTCCGTACGTCCGTCCGTAACGGATAGCTCTTTTCGTTAATTTAGGCTTGTTAGAATTGTCCTATCGATTTCAAATTTCGCATGGTGATTCCTTTAGTAGTTAGGTACGATTTAGAAAGCTTAGCAACTCTAAAATCATTACCAAAATGTCCGTACGTCCATTTTAAATATGTTGATTTTTTTACTTTTTCAACAACAAATTTTTATTTTATCTAATCATCCGATTGATCTAATTTTTGGTATATTGATTTCTGGGACAACAAAGTATAATGTAATAAGCGAAGCAACTCTATAATCAAGTCCTTAAAATGAAAGTATGACCATAAACATTATCCTGTTTCAAGCAGTTTTTCAACAAATTTACTTACAATTTCGCTTTGACTCTTATACATTTACATTCTGATTATTCAGTTCTGACTCTATACAAGTGTTAATGTCCGTTTGTCCTACATTTCAGTGCTTCGCTTTTATGGATGTTGTCATCCTTGTTTATGAATTATTTAATGTGGGGGGAGGGCGTTATTTTTTGTTTGTTTCTATTTTATTGTATTACTATTGCATACTGGGGGGAAAATGTCTATCCTTCTTAAACCTGAGGAAAATGCAGTGCTTAGAGCTATTAAACTATTACCGACAATTTAATTAGAAAAGCTCAAAGTATATTCAGGAAAATAGCTTAAAAAACTAACGCTCGTTTGATTCATATTTAAAATCTAAAAATTTTCCTTTCTGTTTGAATACTTTTGAAAACAGTAAAAGTGTCGAACTATGACGTCAGAAAAAATTAACAATTAACCAATGAGAAGCCAGTATTCACAATGGTAAAATATATAGCGGCCTCTCATTGGTTAATTGTAAATTTTTTCTGACGTCATAGTTCGACACTTTTACTGTTTTTATACTTTTTATTAAAATACTGCAGCGTTTTTTTGTAATGAAAATTTAAATTAGTTTTAATAAAATAGCTTTTATAGAGCCAATTAACACTCCATTGTACTTATGATCTAGAACTGGTATGCTAGTTTTTCTTTTACTGAAGTATTCTTCCCGTCTAGCAAATCAATGAGTATGTATCCTATAGTCTAAATGACCACGAACTAAAGAGGGAAAAATCTGAAAATCCGAAGCTCTTTAAAATGCCTATAAAAACATTTGGCCTAAACATTACGAATGATGCCATTTTAGACTTGTCCATTATTCTAATATGACGTCATTCGGATTGAAATTATCCTCTATTTCACAGGCACAACAAAGAACTTTTACTTTTGCATACATTACTGAATTATTTAGGCACAGGGCTGAAATCAAGTTTTTGGTAAATATTTATTCAAGAAGCTTTTCTATAATTTGCCTTCTTTTTTCAATGCACAATATGAAGAAAAATATTTCAGTTTCTGTTCTTTTATATAGTTAGCTTGTGTGGTATTCGGCAACCGTGAGCCATGCCTATGGCACCCCTGAACTGGGGTTCGGTGGAGGGTCAATGGCCCTCCCCCGAGTCCTGGGGAAGGGGTCTGACGACCCCCTCCCTATGCTTAAAATTAATGATTGAATCTGTCATGTTTATTATGGTTGACTGTATTCTTAATTCTCCCCCACCCTTTCCAGGGATGGGGGATCATTATTGCCCAAACTGACTATTGTATATGTGTTATAATGCTTTTATGTTATGATTATTTATTCCTATCCATGTATTCATTGTTTGTTGTATATAGCTTTAGTATCCTTTAAACCTTCAATAAAGTGACAACTGAAATAGATGTTGATCATTATCTAGTGAATGCTAGAGAAGCGTAGCTTCTCTATAGTAAGGTGTCCACGTCTGTCACACTGCCGTAATCTAATTGAACTCCGGTGTCTGCCATTTATCCTCGGCGGATACCACAACTTTTGGTGACAGCTGTGTGAGATTACGGCGAACCACAAGTGTAGAGCAGACGCGCATCTGAGGCTAAGGTACTCCCAGCAGTGAAACTGGCAAAACTGACGCAAGCAACCTGAATTACCCACCCTGGACAGCAAAGTTTAACTCTGCATCCGGCAGTTGTGGAAGCGAGACAGCGAAATTTGACGAAGAACCGCGAGCAGCGCCGATATCTAGCGGAGAATTGAGCGCCCAAAGGGCTGAAACAGGCCTGCGGACCGGCTGAAACAAGCCAAATAAGTGTAAACGGCTGAAAATAGGCCAACTTTACTGCAAGAAATAGCAGGATCCGAACCAGTGGCGCTAGCAGGACGGGACATTCCCTGCCACCATCAGCCGGATTTGGATCAGCGGCGCTAGCAGGACGGGACATTCCCTGCCGCCGATAGGCTGAAACACGCCACATAGCTGCAAGCTGCGAGCCAACATACGAGTGTAGTGCACCAGAACAGAGAAAAACTACGTCAACTCCAAGTATCCTGAGAGGCTACAACGCAGCCACCCATCTAGAAAAACAGATATTATGTCACATTGCAGGGATTACCACCCTGGTGTGATGGCTAAACAATAGATTTATGAGCAAAGCTTGGCAAACAAATTGTTGTGTTGTGATAAAGCTAAAAATAGAACAGGCTTGGATTTATTGTGTATTGTGATAACAGCTAAAAATAGAACAGGGTTAGTAAACAAATCTGTTATGCAATTGTGATAAGGACAAAAATAGAAGCTAGATGTAATATAATAAAGACCCTGATATACAATCAAATCACCTCAAGCCTACAGCACAACAACAATACACCCCTTATTCCAAGGGAAAGGGAGGAGCCCCTCTCCATTGAAGGCAAATACAATCAGGGTGATATAATAGATAAGCCTAGGATTAAGAAGAAAAGGCACTATTACACCAGCACACAGTTACCCCTCCCTCACAGGGGGAACGGACGGAGTTACCCCCGTCCCCTCACGCGCTTCCCCCCTTCCTACCCACACTAGCCTAAGTCCGTCTGTAGTGTGGGGCTAGCGACCGGGAACACAGAGCGCCATTCACGGGTAGCGCAACAAAGTGCGGAAAATATCATAAATTCAACGGACAAAGCGGACCAATGAGAGAGCGAGTTGAGGGATAAGAGCGCGTTTTCCCCGTGAGCGCGGATTTGACGGTGCGTACGCGCGTTGCAAGGCCAGGAGATTTCACGCACACACACACACACACCGGAGCGGAGCTACTCCATAGCATTTAACAGGGGTATTTTGAGCAAATAAAGAATTACAAGCTTCTCTCCTTCTAGCCCCAGTGTGATAAAGGAAAACCCAATCAGTTCCTGACAGCAGTTCAGACCCTCAACATCTATCTACCCCTACCAGCCTACCCTACAACCTCAGCACCTAACTAGTGATAAGTACAGCTAAGTTATACTTTTGCAACTAAACTACCAACCTAGTGATACAAACAGTGTTGGCTGTTAGGCTAGAACGCCTCAAGTGACAAACCATTCATTTTTAGTACTGTATAACTTTGTGCCCCGCCGTTGAACCGTTGACCCGATGGACCAGCAGCAAGCCCCAGGAGGTGATCAAGCCCCAGGATGGCTCCAGGATGACCCTCAGCCGGCCCCAGCCGAGTACCGCAAGCTGATGCTGAGCAATCTGCCGGAGTATAGAGGGCCGCCCAAGCAATCCTGGTCGTCACATATCCGCAGACTCGAGATGTCATGGGCGGCTTACCGCGTGCCACCTCATGATTCCCTCAACCGCCGCAACGCCCTCCTACTGTCACTGGTAGGGCAAGCGGCGGAAATGGCGTCCCATCTGTTTGGCGAGGCAGGCCAAGCCTTGACCTACGAGCAGGCCGATTGTAGAGCTGACTGGGCCCAGGTAGCCAGCCGCAGGCGCACCGCCGATAAGGGCGCCCCTCCAGGGAAGCCCAGCAGAGTGGCCCACATGGAAGGGAGCGCGCCCCCAGCACCACCACAGCAAGCAGCCGCCCCCAAAGCTGCGGACCGAGCCGATGGGATGCCGCAGTTTGGGACTGTCCCCGCTAGGATCAACGTACTGGGCGGCGCGGCTGAACCCAACCGGGTTGGCCTAGGCTTCAGCCTCAACCACCTGGGGCCAGAGCTGATACAACCCAACAACATCGCCGAGCCAGAGATTCTGAGGCCCCAGCCTTTTAGCCTCAACATGATGGAACCTGCCCGACTGAGCCTACCCAGCAAGAGTGGAGGGGCGCTATCCAGCGTCCCTGAGACGGTGTACGGGGAGGCCCTGGCAGCCGCTGAACGAGAGAGGCAGGAGGCGCTAGCCAGCGCCTCAACATCGATGTATGGGACGCCACCCGGCGTCGCCACCTGGGATGACGGGGGGGTGCTATCCAGCGCCTCCCACCTGGTGCCTGGGGCGACAACCGTCGCCGCCACCGAGATACCTGGATCCTGGAACGAGCCAGCCTCCAACCTGATGTCTGGGGCGACAACCGTCGCCGCCACCGAGATACCTGGATCCTGGAACGAGCCAGCCTCCAACCTGATGTCTGGGGCGACAACCGTCGCCGCCACCGAGAGACCTGAGTCCTGGAACGAGCCAGCAGTCCCAGAGGAAGGGGTGACACCCGTCACCCCCAGTCAGCCAGCGCCACCAGCCTGCAGGGAGAGCCCAGCTACATGCCATCCAGAGCCCCCTGCCAGCCGAAGGAACCCAGCTGCCCAACACCAGGATAAGTTGAATTTGTTAAATGTGTTGTATCCAAGCTATTGTAAAACCCCAGCCTTGCCTGTGCCCCCTGCACCAGAGGCTGGGGAGATTGAAATTTGGGAAAATAAGGACTTGCCTGTGCCACATGCACCTGAGTTCCTAGGGCAGGGGAGGGAAGTGAGTAAGGGCGAGCCTGTGCCACATGCACTTCAGCCCCATGCCACTGGGCATGCCTTGGACAAGGGAAGGGAGCACTTGGGGCTAGGGGAGCCGACACCCAGGCAAGCGCCAGTCGCTTGCCAGTCTGTCATTGGGGAGGGTATCGGGGTGCCCCGGCCGCACAAAGATAACGCTCAATGGAAACTTGTATCTAGCCAGGAGCAGCCCAGCCGTGTCCAGCCACAAGAAGCAGCCGTGACCAGAGCTGAAGATCCCCAGCCGCGTGTGCGAGGTAGATGGTTGCCTGGAAGCCTCTCCCATTGGTGGATGGTCCTGTGGGGCCTCCTGCTGGCAGCCGTGTGGCCTACAACCAGCTACGTCCTGGTGGGATGGGACTGTGCCAACCCCACCCATGTCACATCCTACAATAAAGAAAAGATGTGTAACACGGAGCCCCTACACCAGGAGGTGCCCCTGGGCCATGAAGTGCACGTCCTGCAGCAGGTCAAGGTGAGGGAAACAACCGGGTACAGTTGCCAGCTCACCGTGTCCCAGTGGACATTCAGGTGTGGGGTGTGGGGTCACCTCAAGGTGACCTCGGTCCCCACCCTCATGAGGCCAACCAAGATAGACCCAGAAGCGTGCCGAGACCTGGCCAGGAACCGAGTCTACACGCTGCCAGGCAAGACCCAGCCACTGACGTTCCAGCTGAACCATCCCCTGTTCTTCACCATCGACATGGTGGGCGCCCTCGTCAACAGCCCCGAGGGGGTGGGTTGTGAAGGGGAGGACGTCCACTTCGAGGGCCAGCTGTACCGCAATGAATTAGTGCTCCAGGAACGACGGCTGCTGGTCAAGGAAGAGACCTACGTGGTAGAGGATGGACGGGTGGAGTCCCAATCTGACCACCTGACCCTGGAGTGTCCCCATTCTGAGCTGTCCTGCATCACTGGGGAAGCAACCTACGTGTGGGACCACCTGGGGAGAGATTGCCCCTTGAGGCTGATCCGCAGCCTCCAGCCCAGCCTAGTGATGGATGCATACCTGGTTGACCATCAGGCCCAGTTTTTCATCAACATGGCCAACCCCACCTCGATTGTGAACTGCGACTTCGAGGCCCATGCCACCAACCATCCAGCGTTGTTCGTGGCAGCTGACCCAGCCGCGGCTGCGCTGCCCAGAGTGTCGGCTAGGGATGTTGACGTCCCCCTACAAGCCCAAATACATGCAGGTTATATTGGGTTTACCCTGGAAACGCGCATGAAAAGCACAGCAGCAGAAGAAGTAGCGGCCAACTGCTGGAAGCTCCAGCAACTAGACCCGGCCCACCCGGTGCGTGTCCAGGGGAGCACGTTCTCGGTACTGAGGGGAGACATCCTGCTGCAGCTGACCTGCCAACGCCATAAATACGTTGTCCGCGAACACAAGGAGTGTTGGGACAAAGTGCCAGTAGAACCCACAGGATTTGTAGACGCTGTGACACGAGTATATAGTGAGCACGCCACCAAGATCCCCTGCTCCTCCACATACCCCCTGACTGTGCACGCGGAGGAAGGCTGGATAGAGTTAACCCCCGCTCCTAAGAAGAGGCCACCCCCGCTGGATACGCCTAAGCAATTGTTGACAGAGCCCTTAGATGACTTCAGTTCAGGGGGCTTGTATTCGCAGGCTGAGTTGAACGACTGGCAACAACTGCTGGCGTTCCCAGCATACAAGAGCGCCATGCTGACCGGCCTATCCTATGGCTCCTGCGTTCAGCAAGGCAGCTGTTCGGCCACAGGAGACCATGGGATAGTGTCCTACAACATTGACCGACTGGCGGAGGAAGGAGAGGCCGCCCTGGATGTCTGGGCTGGATTTAGACAAGCTATCCACGAGTGGGGAGATGGCGCAGCCATACTGTGCTTGCTGTTGTTGATCCTCAAACTGCTGGGGGACCTAACCATCATTTCTCTGGCAGCAGCACAAGGAGGCGTCCGAGCAGCCCTGAATGCGATGTCACAAGTGTTCCTGTACCATCCAGCTTTGTATAGGAAAGCTCTGGCTAGAGCCAGGCTCACCCATGCCAAGTCCCGGGACTTTTCAGTAGACTGGGATGCCATTCCCATCGGCAGGGAAGCAGCCAAGGAAATGGTGTCTATGCAATCAGCTGATAGCGGGCATGACCGCCCAGGTAGGCCAGGACCGCCCTCTGGCAGACCCCGCGGCCCCTCAGGAGGACAGGCCGCTGCCCAGACGATCAACCTGGCAGCCAGCGCCCCAGCCGCTGCCAACAACAACCAGCAGGCCCCACTGCTGACCGTTCCAGCAACAACGGTGCCACCTGCCAACCTGACACCTGCCGGCGCCGAACAACGTGTCCAACCAAAGCCAGCCTCTGCCTTCTATCCCACGTTGGGAGCCCATCAACCCTGAGAAAACACTCACCACTAGGATTCCATTGAATCATTATCGTTTGTATATATCTTAGCCCTAAGGAGCGGACGGAAGGCCTCAACCACTGTCGGAAGTCTGGTAGGGAAACCCTCTCCCAGCCTTCCGAGGGGAGAGTTGTGGTATTCGGCAACCGTGAGCCATGCCTATGGCACCCCTGAACTGGGGTTCGGTGGAGGGTCAATGGCCCTCCCCCGAGTCCTGGGGAAGGGGTCTGACGACCCCCTCCCTATGCTTAAAATTAATGATTGAATCTGTCATGTTTATTATGGTTAACTGTATTCTTAATTCTCCCCCACCCTTTCCAGGGATGGGGGATCATTATTGCCCAAACTGACTATTGTATATGTGTTATAATGCTTTTATGTTATGATTATTTATTCCTATCCATGTATTCATTGTTTGTTGTATATAGCTTTAGTATCCTTTAAACCTTCAATAAAGTGACAACTGAAATAGATGTTGATCATTATCTAGTGAATGCTAGAGAAGCGTAGCTTCTCTATAGTAAGGTGTCCACGTCTGTCACACTGCCGTAATCTAATTGAACTCCGGTGTCTGCCATTTATCCTCGGCGGATACCACACTTGCATTGTTGCAATTTTTTGACCTTATTATCCTTGTAATTTAATTTTCACATAATTCTTGACAATAACAGTAAAGTATAATTAAGCTAATATATGTTGTTTCCTTTATGGCAAGAAAATTTTGATTTAATTAATATTATTCGTTTTATTTACATTTTTACTTTTTTTCTCGTTATAAATATTTCTCGTATTCATTCGAATCTCGGGGCTAAAAAAATGGTTTTAATCTCATAATTGTACTTTCTATATCCGCGGAAAATCCGTTTATAATACGATGCGAGAAATAACTATTCTATACGTTTTTCTAGGGATATCAGGGATAAGACAGTGGATGAAAAACTGAGCAGAACATCCCCAACAATGAGAAACAAAAAAATCAGAAGATTAAAATTGTTATAAAAGTTTGGACACTACAAGTTAGGAATCAACCAATCAAAATTCAATAAAAAGTCCCTAAAGTTTTTGAGCCAACGAATAAGATAACGGGGTTCTTATACTTTGGGTACCAAAGTTCCCTTTCTCCCTGACATGTTTCTCAATTAAAGAAACATGAAAAGATACTAGAAATAGGATATTCATAGGCGTCTCGGCTCTTAACTTTGTACAAAGGAATTTTTTACAGGGGAAATCTAAAGAAAATATTTTTCCTTTTCATTATAGCTTTGTCGTTCTCATGAATGTATATTTTCGGTGCTATCACACAAAGTATCCTTTTGTATCACCGATAACCCCCCCTCCTCCCCACTCCATCTCTTCTATTTTTTTAAATAAAAGAAAAATGAGGGAAAGGGTAATCTTTTGATAAGTTTGTTTTAGGCTGATTGTATAAAGTTCTAACAAGCACGCATGTAAAGAGATAGGGAATAGTGAGAACATACGCCCCATATTTTCTAACAATAAGGGGTGGGGGGGAGGGGGGTATAAGTGAAAAACTGGCCGCTTGTGTAAGCTATTACCAAGTTTTCTTTTGTGCTCTCTTAATATTTGTACATTACATTATACAATAAACAAGAATGATAACATCCATTTGGGAAAAGTTCAACAATTAGGAGTATCAAAATGATTATTGGCTAACCATCCCTTCCTCATTTTAAAACAAATTAAAAAATTAGATATGTGGATTCCGTTGGTAGATAAAAAGAATAAAGTACGAAGGAGTTGCTTCTTGGAGCCATAGATGGTTTTACCACAAAATAAATGACCAATAAGTGAACCAACAAAATATTGCAGTGTAGAAAAAAATATACTTTGGAATAAATGTTTATTGTTTAACTTATAACACTCTACTGTTATTTGACCTCCAAAGAATAACAAAAATATTGTTAAAAGTGATCTCTATTTTGCGTCTATTTTGTAATATAAATTAAGTGTACCTCCTATATCTATCAAATGTTTTACTAATGTCAAATTGCTCCATAAAAAGTTTTATTTCTAAAGCGAGTCTTTTCTACATTTAACGCCAGTTTCTATATTAACATTTCATCTATTGCTATCATAAAAACTAGGTACTTCATCTCTCATAATATCTAGGTTTCTAAGTTATGAAAATGTTATTAGACCTTACTAAACCAAAGTTTAGATTATTTCTTAAACTTTTAAGGTAGAATGTTAAAAGCTTTGATTTTGTCATCTTTGTTTCATTTAGGATTTGTCAGGGCTAAATTTCTACCACAAAAAAAAGTAAAACGTGGATCCAAAGTAAATAATCTTTTTATATTATATACCTGCGGCTGCGCCCCCAGAGTTCTCTAGGATCACATGGGTTAAGAAGGAAATCAAACCTGCACTTTAAATTTTAGTTTTATTTTTGGGGGGAGTTTTCGCTTGCGAGTTTGTATGTATCTTCCTCAAAAATAGTTCTAAACCTTTCCTTTACTTATGATAAGCTTCACTGTAAAAAAAAAGAGAACTGTATCGGTGTATGTGTTTGACCAGATACTTCGCTACACACAGAAATCTTACAACTAGAAAAATTGTTGCAACTTTAATAGTTATTTCTCGTATCGTATTATAAACGGCTTTCCGCGGATATAGAATGTACAATTATAAGATTAAAACTAGTTATTTTAGCCCCGTGGTGCCGAAGACATAGCTTTTTCGTATGGATGAGAACCGGTTCCTATCCACCGGATTCGAATGAATACGAGAAAATTATTTAGATTTCATTCCATAATCACCTTTTATTTTTACATCTTTAAGTGTAGAGGGTGGCTTATACAATCCTGAAATAAATTGCTCCTTAAAAAAACTCCTTCGCCCCTATCAAATCACCAATCACTAGGGGCGTAACCGCTCGTATTTGATTCACCATTAATTAAACTTTTTTAAAAATAAACTGCCATAAAAATTATAACAATAATTCTTTAATAATAAAGTTTATACAAAAACGTTTAAAAACTTTTCAAAGCTGTCTATAAAACAAAAAGTAACTTTTTTTAGTTGCAAAGCTACTCTATAATTATTTAGTTTGTTGGTCTTTAAGTTATTTGATTTATTTGAATACTAGCGGCTTCGCCCTTAGCCTCTAGGGGCTTTGCCCCAAGAGGTTTGATCAAACCAATTTTTCGTAATTTATATTTAAAAAATAAATCTAAAATCTATGAGAAGCTACCCTGTAAAGGAGAACCCGCTCGGTTCAGCGGTTAGCGAGATCATTCGCTACAAATAAACAGATACACAGACAAACAAACAGACAGACATCGTTCTACTTAGTATTATAGATAGATTAGAAAGCCTGTATAAATACTAGAGAATAAGATTTAGTATACATTTAGTACTTAGTACTTCTAAGGCAGGTTTTCGGCTATTAGTATGGAAGGCTCATTACCCCCCCCCCCCCCCACTCCTCAAAATAATGATAGTCTTGATGAACATGTAAATAAAACTTAAAGTAAATAGATTTTAAAAACATATCAGAAAATGTAATGAAAACAGAAAATGAATATCAAAAGTGCCTAAGGTGCTTAAGACTAAAAGGGTACAAATTATTACAATGTTCCATAATTTCAACAGATCTTAGCTTTAATTGAACTATATCGTTCTTGTTTTGTATAAAAGTTGCACTTTATGACAGGTTGGCTCTCTACTAAATAATTCTAAATAATTGCCCGTTAATTGGTTTACTTCTAATTCTTAATCATTACTTTTCATCCTCTTTAGCTTATCCCCGTTGGGGCCTTTATTTCTAGGCCTTGGGGGAATTTATTTTCTTTTTAGATAAAGTACAGCTACTCTTTAACTAGGCTTAGTACGCAAGTTCGTCACCGCGCGTTCATATAGAAGTCGACAAAATATTTTTTGAGTTTTGGCAAAGTTTATAAAGCTATCATTTAAATATGTCAAATTTAGTGATTTATTTACAAAATATATCTATAGTTTTGTAATTAGATTTTTTAAATTTTTCATCGACTGCACAAAAAAAATAACAACACACTTATTAGTCAATTTTCAACTGTTGTAGTTTGTTTATTGCTGCGCTTCTTATGGATATAGTTGTCTTTTTATGAAACAAAAATAATAAATATCTTTTCTCGTATTCATTCGAATCCGGTGGATAGGAAATAACTATTATAACAACTTATTATGCCACTCTGTAGCGTATTTATGAATGAATCCGCTAGTTGTCGAGATGTTTTTGATGTTGTCTTTAATATATTATACAATAGTTGTATATATATATTATTTCAAAAAAAAAATTGCAAAACGTTTATCTTAAATATGCTTAAATCAGGGAGGAATGGAGACTGGGCAATAAATTACACTGGTACTTAATGTTTTACAAACTCCTTGTTTTATTTGTTGGCTCAAAAATTGTATTCAATTTTGATTGGTTGGTTCAAACGGTGTCCAATCTCCTAGTAGGGAAATTAATGTGTAATTAATTTATGACACAATATACCACCTACTATTACAATATAATATTTCACCCTTATGGAGAAAATCTTTCATTGTTCCATCCCTGCCAGTTAACTGGTGCTTCCATATAAAACTTTTTTAACGAAAAAAAAGTTTTTTTTCCCCAAAACATTTCTTTAATGTTAGTATAGCAGAATCAGTATATTGAAAAAAAAAACGGCCAATTTTTTTTTGGCTAGCCTAGAAGTAAGTGGAAAACAGTAAAAGTGTCGAACTATGACGTCAGAAAAAATGAACAATTAACCAATAAGAAGCCAGTATTCACTGTGGTAAAATATATAGCGGCCTCTTATTGGTTAATTGTTAATTTTTTCTGACGTCATAGTTCGACACTATTACTGTTTTCGAGTAAGTGTTTCCTTAGCCTTACATAAGTATAGAATGTCCTAATTTTCCTTTCAAATGAAGCTAGCTGTAGTTTCAGGGAAGGTTTTAAACTATTTTGGGGAGGCAGACTTCACCCCCCCCCCCCTACTAAAAAAACGCACCTGGAACAAATGCAGCCCCCCCCCCCAAAAAAAAAAAAAAAATCTACTTTTTCATTTAATTACTGAAATGGGGTGCTGTAGCTCGGCTTATCCCACTCTCTTACCATAAGCGCCCCTAGAAGTCACTAGAGTAGTATGATAGAAGCACAGTGGGTGCAGAGAGTTGTCTCTGCCTATACCCCTGTTTAAAAATTCCTTTATTTTGCCTGGCATGGAAATGCATTGAAAGGAGAATAAATGTATCTTTCTATCCATACATTCCAGTTCTAATTAAAAATTAGCTACCTTCACTTTCAACTTGGTGTGTGACATACATCTCTTTCATGCACAATCATTATCTGGTGATTTACTGTACAAAAAAAGAATATTTATTTATCACATTGTATTATAGACAACTTTCAGCTTATATTGAAATAAAGAATTATAAGATTAAACCCAGTTTTGTTAGCCTCGGCCTTTGACCCATCGGGTCTAACAAAATTAGTCTTGTAATTTTTAATTTTAATATGCGTGGAAAAGTATCTTTAAAATACAATGCTGTACATGAATTTTTTTAGTATGGCTGAGAACCGGTTCTAATCCAGTGGATACTAATTGGTTTCGAAGCCATACTGGAAAATCTGTTATTATCCCACAGGGTACAAAAGTATATGTATACCCGTTGACCTATAAATGACGGGTTACACCAAGATCTATTATTTTGGTCCAAATCTTGGTAATAATGTGCAGAATAATAGAAACAAAAATCCTTCAGACAACCAACACAGTCTTAACTGTAAATATGGTAAAAGTAAGAGGCATCATGTCTGTCTGGTTCGAAAATCTCTATAACATTTCTGAACTAGTGGTTCTGCCTAACACTAAAGCATTCCCTGTAGTGAAGTCCAGAGAAGTAAAGTCCTCCGAGGAGAATCGACCCCTAGAAACAACCTCCATTTGAATCAAACTAGTTCAAAAATGATAAAATGTCAAAAGAAAAAAGATTTTTACTTTTGATAATTTCAAATGCATACTTTTGTTGGATTGTATTAACACTGGTAGTTGCAACATCATCACAAAGGGAATTCAATATAAAAAGTTATTTAGAAAATATGTGACAAGGCCATGAAATACTATGCAGGCATAAAAATCATGTATTGTCAGCTGACAAATGATTTTAAATTTGGGCGACTAAGGATGTTTGAGTAAAGAATATTTAATCAAATAGACCTTACCTAAAATTTCCACATAGAATTGATAAATTTATTCGGTTTAAAAGTTACTTTCCAAATAACCCCTTCTGTATGTATATTATGTAGAATTATGAGTCGAAAAGTTTTAACAAAAAAATAAGACTCAAATCAAAGTACTTAGAGTTATTGAGTAAACGAAAAATATTACGTGGTTATAAAACTTTGGGTACCAGTGTAATTATAGTCCAAATTACAAAATCCATATAGCAAGGTTTGTTTATATAGCTATAATAAACAGAAATATGCAAACAATCATTTTCAGCGTTTGGCGAACCCTGTATGATATGGCAGATTACTGGTTTAAAACTTTGATATTTTACAAGTTTTTACATCTATGCTTTTGTGCAATTCTTTTGTATATCTTGCGATTAAGGAAGAATTTTAAATCTTACTTTTATAATTTAAACGTAGGCGATTTTATCGAAAGTTGGTCTTATTAATTGTATTAGAATGGGCAAAAAATAGGTTTCAAATAGAAGTATTATAAATGGCAATTTAAAATATTTAAAAACTAGGCTGTTTTATTTTCATATAATGCAGAAAAAAGCAATAAAAGGACAATAAAACGCATTCTTGGTTGCAGTTCATTAATTTAAACAATACCTAATTTGTATGTATTAAACATTCCTCACCAAAAGATAAAGATTATAAGAAAAAGTTTTTTTTAACAATTTAAATGTTTCTCGTTCATCAGTATAGAAAACAGGACATTCCCGTGTGTTTTTTTATTGAGAAACAACAAAACAAACGTTGAACGCCCCCCCCCCCCCTCCGGTTTTTTCTAACTCATTTTCTGTGTGTAAAGGATAAAGAGCACAAACTGCGTGACTTTTTAAGTATGGGTATGACACATAACTGAGAGTTGGAGTTTTTTTAATATTTCCATCCTTTCGGGCACAGGATGCCAGCAAACCTGGCAGGGTCAACCAGATAAAGAGCAAAAATATTTTTTGACTAAAACAAAGCATTTAATCCTACCAAAATACTAAAATATCCTCTAGTAGTACATCCTTATATGATCCTCCAGGTCTCCAGAAATCTTTAAAAGGCTCCAGTGTCCGCAATTTTTGACTTAGAGACTTCAAATTTTAAACATCCGCCGTCGTTTTCCCGCCGAACGCCGGCCGCTGAAATTTATATTTTGATATTTCTAATGTAAAATTTATATAAAGATAAACAATTTAGCCCTCTAGCTCTAATAGGAACTGAGATAATAGGGGGGGGGGCGTTGAAGGCCCCCCCCCTCTCCCCGACCGATTAAGGTGCGGCAAGGGGCCCGATTGTAAAGGGTTAATAGCGTCCATTAAAATTACATAGAGTTACGGGCTGAAGGGCGAATATTTAAGATAATAGAGCAAATTCGCTATTTATAATTTGTTAATTAATAGTGAAAATATTTCTCAAACAGATAAACAAATTTAATTAGGTATAAGAAAAATAATTTGATGTTAGAACCTGTGTTCCTTTGCCGGGTTATTCTCCAATTTATTGAAGATTGCATACATACTACATACTAAATAGTTGGTGCTTTCCTTCTTATTGCCTATGGAGCACAAAGAACCCCCCCTCGGATTTTATAATAAATCATGCCTGCGGGGTAACTTTGTACTTAATATAACTTAACCTAATCTTACCTAAAGTAAAACAAAAACACATAAAGTACTAACGAAATTTTTTTCATTTGTTTAAATTAAAAAGGGGAAGGGGTTTTGTGCTCGCACTTTCCGGGAAGCCGCTAAATAGTCTTTGCT
The DNA here is from genome assembly GCF_053477335.1 of Acartia tonsa. Classification (NCBI taxonomy): domain Eukaryota; kingdom Metazoa; phylum Arthropoda; class Copepoda; order Calanoida; family Acartiidae; genus Acartia; species Acartia tonsa. The sequence goes on from NC_137264.1 coordinate 50,835,796, forward strand.
CTAAACTTCGGGTTACATACTTGAACATTAAGACAAAACAATAACAATCATGTCTTACAAAGCGCAGCAATATCAACAATAAATTTTATGAAATTAGAAATTGTATATTTTTTAAGTTTTTTTATTCTGAAATTAAAACATCCATTTAAATTTGATAAAAATATAATTTGTAAAATTTGCACTTTAATGCCCCAGCTGCAAAATGATATAAGGCCTGTGTCAATCCGAGCTGCTTGCTAGGAAAGAAAACATAACTAAGACATCCAAAATAAGGTTTTGCTATTTCACAAGGACCTAAAAGTATAACAAAGGCCGATAAATTGATGTACATCCCCAATGATAATACACAAAATAACCCTTCTGTAGATTAAAATTAGTGGTTAAAACATTTAATCACTCAACTTAAATGAGCCAACCAATCAAAATATACTAAAGTCCCCAAAGATTTTAAGCCAACGAATAAGAAAACGTTATTATAAAACTTTGGGGACTAGTGTAATTATCAGCCCATTTTCCCCTCTTTCTCTCTGGCTATTTCATTATCTTAATTTTAGAAAACTCATGTTTAACCTTGAGAACCTTAATTTTAATTTTCACTTCATCCTTTTCATAAGTTACTCTATTATTGCAAACTTTTATGTTTAAACAAAACAGAGAATTTAGTTAGTAATAGTTGCCATTTATTGTTCTCTTATACAAAAAAAATACAAATATATGAAATAGCAATAAAATAGGCTACTAAAAGTCAGAGATGGGTTTTTGAAAAATGTATGCCGCGTTTTATTATGAAATTATTATTTAGGCTTATAGTATATGTATTTTATATTTTTCTTTAAGAAAAACTTTAATTTCTGATAAAAGCAATAAAATTTCGTACTTTAAGATATATTCAGATTATATAATAATATGTAAAATTTTTAAAAGTATTAATCAAACATTGTTTTTTTAAGAAATCAAAATAGTTTCTCATCAAAAAGTTCTAAAATACTAAAAGCCGTTAATGAAAATGCCACGTAGGATCTAAACAGAGTATACAACTTAGGAATTTAAAATTTTAAGATTATTATTTCAGCCAACTGTATAATGTCTAATAAAGCTCTAAAAAGATGCATTTATTAATATACAGCAAAAATGGATTTAAGATTATTTATTTTTCTTCTATAAAAACCGTACCAACAAAAGCGAAATAGTTAAATGAATAGTTGTATACTCTGTTTAAATAATACGAGGCATTTTCACAATAATTCCATAATAAAACGCGGCATTCATTTCCAAAAAACCCATCTCAGGGAACTGAAGGACTAAGACAGTTGGGGATAATTTGATATGCGACAAAATTATGTTAAACAAAATTACCCTTCAGTTTGGACATTACTAGCTTGGAACCAACTAATCAAATTTAAATAAAAGCAACTAAAGTTTTTAAGACTATTAATAAGAAAACATAGTTATGAATACTAGTACCATTGTAACCTTGGAGTTAAAAACTAAAATCACGGTTATAAAAGATACAAAGTAATAATTGATTGTTGGTTTATGAGGACACCCGAGTACAGTGACTATGTAGCTTAATCATATAAATATCTGCAGTAATCTTGTATTTGACAGTATTATGCCCTCTCTATGTTCCAAAGGGTCCACAGATTTTGCCATGTAACACAATAAGAAACCAGACCAAATATATTATCAAAAATTTGAATTCTAAAAGAATAGGTATTTTATCAGAAAAAAATTGACAAAAATAATGCTTTCTGGAAGGGATCATGTTTAATGCACAGATTTGATCCTAGGAGTTTAAGACCGATTACAAAGTTGTTACGGTCTTATTTATTTTAAATTCCATTGAAAAATTTGATTTATTCAATATCACAGAAATCAGACCCTTTTTTCGAATTGATTATATACTTTATAGTTTAAAATTGTACCTAAATCTACAATAATTATTATGTTTCAGGATGTTTTTGTACTCCAATGCATCCAATTTTGTGGATCCTCTTTTATGTACTACGAGATGTGACTTCAACTATAATAAAAGTTTCTCCTTCTATTCTCAAAAACTTTATCTTTTTAAAATAACAACAAAAAAAGAATATCTAATTCGAAAGAACAGTAAACTGTAATACATTATCAATACATAAAATCATTAAATTGCATTTAATAATTAATAAAAACATAAATTTCTAAAATAAATTCTAGTGGCTACCGTCTTCAGGGGCACTTGAAATGAAGGTGGTGGGAGGTTAAAGTCTACCCCTTCTTCATACTATTTTAATCCAAAGAGAGAAAAGTGGGTGTGGGATATTTTCAGGGGTAGATTAAACTTGTTAGGGTGGTGGTGGTACCCTCCCTAAAAATAGTTATAAACCTTCCCAGGAACTATGAGAAGCTCCATTGAAAAAGAGAACCAAATCAGTCAAGTTGTTAGTAAGATCCAACGGTAGACAGATATCCTGCTATTTTTGTAAAAGTATATGCAGTTCTATGCAGTTGTGATGATTTGATACTTGTGCGAAAGTGAATGTCACACCACTGCATACTGCATCCAGCTATGTATGGGGACAAGGGGTAATTTTTAAAAAATCCACCATTTTGTCGTCAGTCAGTACAAACAAATTATTAGCTGACAAACTTAATGCTTTTGTATAAATTAAGAATAATCAACAGAAAAAAAAATTTAAATAAAACCTTAAGGTACACAAATTCAGCTATGCAATTCATCCATTATAAGGTGAATTCTTCGCCCATAGTCTCTAGGGCTCCACTTCTTTAGAGGTTGATAGTAACTCCCACATTTAATATTTTGTGCCTAATTTTGCTACCTTTTTTAAGGGGTATGACATAACTAGTCTAACTTCTCAATAAATAGAATGAGACCAAGGTGTCCCTTATCGATCCAGCGTTTGTCGAGATTTTAAACTTAATCATTTTGACGTAAAAATAGACGGGATGACCTTGTTTTGCTATGTATTTTATAGATTAATATTCCTTCAATGCTGGGGATTGTTTTTGGCTCTAATCTCTGGGAATGTTACATCTATTGAAAGAGTCATACTTTTTATTTAATGCTACATATCTATTCCCTGATTATCTGTACTCTATCCTATATATTTAGAATCCCTCTAGCTTTCCAGGCATGGATGGGACATTGGACTGCGAATGATATTGGTACCCAAAGTTTTGTAACCACGTTATCTTATTTGTTGGCTTAAAAACTTTAATAAATTTCAATTCTTTTCTTCAAAACTAGCAATGTCCAAACTAATCAACCAAGAAATTTAATCTACAGAAGGGGTAATATTGTTTAACATCATTTGGGATGTAAATTAATTTACCTTCCATTGTCTGATCCCTTAGGATTCCTGTGGCTTGCATATCCAATTTAAACATAAATGTATTGTAATTTAGAACATACAATATCATTTTGAAACATACAGATTTTAAATATTTATTTGTCATACCGATTTCAAACTTGCATGACATTTTGTATGATATAAACATCTTTTTAACTTTATATTAATATCGATCTTTATGACTATTATGTAGGTATAATGTTATAAAATATCTATAAAGTCTATATCTTTTTTAAAAGCGAAGCTTTTCTATAATTAGGGTCGGTCCGTCCGTACGTCCGTCCGTAACGGATAGCTTTTTTCGTTAATTTAAGCAAGTTAGAATTGTCCCATCGATTTCAAATTTTTCATGGTGATTCCTTTAGTAGTTAGGTACGATTTAGAAAGCGTAGCAACTCTATAATCATTACCAAAAATGTCCGTACGTCCATTTTATACATGTTGATTTTTTTACTTTTTCAACAACAAATATTTAAGTGATCTAATCATCCGATTGATCTGGTTTTTGGTAAATTGATTCCTGGGACAACAAAGTATAATGTTATAAGCGAAGCAACTCTATAATCAAGTCCTAAAAATGTAAGTATGTCCATAAACATTATCCTTAGCAGTTTTTCAAAAAATTGACTTACAATTTTGCTTCGTCTCTTATAAATACATTTATATTCTGATTATTCAGTTCTGACACCTTACAAGTGTTAATGTCCGTTTGTCCTACCGTTTCAGTGCTTTGCTTTTATAGATGTTGTCATTCTTGTTAACTTTATATTAATATCGATCTTTATGACTATTATGTAGGTATAATGTTTTAAAGTCCATATCTTTTTTTTTCACATCTGCTCTATAGCATCACGTTTCCAGTATATCCATCTATGATTTTTTTATGCTTTGCTACTTAAAGATGTTGTCATCCTTGTTATACATTTAGTAAAATATGTGGATGGTTTTAATGATAGCTATAAACTATTGTGTATCAATTTAAGGAATATTCTTATTCGAAGGACACCCTTATCTTGGCTTAGGGGGTTAAAAAAGCATGCAATTACCTTTTTTGGCAAAGAAACGTGAATTAATCGGCTAACATGGATTGCTGATTTCTTTTACAGTATATAAATTACTTAGTCCTTTGTTCGGTCGTTCTGTCATCATACAGCATGCAAAGTTTGAAATCAATAGAATATTAACATGAATGAATAAAGCTCTCCGTTAAAGGACGCCTGCAAGAAATACCACGCTTTAACTGCTGAAAGACTGCCACAAGTAGACCCAATACCCCAAATTTAAAGCCTTCAGCTTCAATAACAAAAAACAATATTAAATTACGTCGCCTAGACACAAAATTATAACCTTATCTTTGTCAGAAACTTTGATTTCCGGTAACTGATTACATTTTTACAATAAAAACGCCACATTCCATAGTCAAAATCTATAAAAAAAAAATTCGATTTAAATTGCAATTTTAAACGAAAATCATAGCGGAAACAAAGGGGTAAACTATTACAAGCTTAGCTGTGATTGGTTGTTAAGCTGATTCAGCCTTCTGATTGGCTACAGTACATTCAGTACAATGCAAGTTAAACTTAATTTTTTAAAAATGATTTTGACTATAAAAATGGGTATTTTTATTGTAAAAATATAATTAGTTACTGGAAACCTAAATTTATGACAAAAATAAGCTTCTAATTTTGTTTCTAGGGCACGTTGTTTAATTTTAAAGTTTTCAACATGAGCATTGCAATTCTTTCAAAATTTTCATTTTACATAAAATGTCATTTTAAAATGCCTAGAACTTTTTTGTTATAGAAGCTGAAGGCCTCAAATTTGGGGTATTGGGTCTACTTGTGGCAGTCTTTCAGCAGTTAAAGCGTGGTATTTCTTGCAGGCTTCCTTTAAGAACGTACGGTCAGACAGATTCTAATTAGAGCAATTCTTTACTTTTACAAGGATGACAACATCCATAAAAGCGAAGAACTGAAACGGTAGGACAAACAGACATGAACACTTATATAATGTCAGAACTGAATAATCAGAATATAAATGTTTAAGAGTCGAAGCAAAATTGTAAGTAAATTTGTTGAAAAACTGCTTTATACAGAATAATGTTTATGGACATACTTTTATTTTTAGGACTTGATTATAGAGTTGCTTCGCTTATAACATTATACTTTGTAGTCCCAGGAATCGGTATAGCAAAGAATCACCATGCAAAATTTGAAATCGATAGGACAATTCTAACATGCCTAAATTAACGAAAAAAGCTATCCGTTACGGACGGACGGACGGACGGACCGACCCTAATTATAGAAAAGCTTCGCTTTCAAAATTAGAGCAATTCTTTACTTTTAAAAATAAAATCAATATTATTAATTCTATAATTCATATCAAATGATATAGTATTTAGAAAGTAATATAAAAGTTACATTTTACACAAATGTAAAAATGAATATATCAGCAGACACTAAATTAATACAGCTGACATCAATTTACTTGTTTGTGTTTGTAGCGGAGGTACGGACATACCTTACAGAAATGGACGTAGAACATACGGGGGGGGGGGGACGGGGGGATCGTTATTTTAGCCCGCTACAAGTTTCACTTTATTAGAGTACAGGATAATCTAATGTAAGAGCCAAGTTATAATAAATCCATTATTACAGATGAAGACATCTCCACGGGCGTGCAAAGATTTGGGCCGAAAGAAAGGGGTAGGGGTAATAAAACATTTGAATTAATTACATCCTGTGAGAGGGAGGGAGGGGGGGAGGGTGATGAGGGCTTCGGCCCCTGAAAATTATAAGTCAGTGTAACCTCCCCACCCCCTTTATGTACACGTCCATGTTTCATTACACATTAACACCTTTCTTTCACAATTTTTATTGAATTGCACATGTTCATAATTAGATGTGCATTGGCTTCCGCAAGTTTATCATAATATTAAAATCAACAAGACCGACGGCCCTTTGTCACAGATTTTAGGTGATAAGCTAGGGATAATAAATTCATATACATCCCCAATGATTATAAACAAAATTACACCTTTTATAGATTAGAATTATTGATTAAAAAGTTTACACAGTAAAAGTTTTGAAGAATCCTATTAAAATTCAATAAAATACCAAAAGTTTTTAGCCAACAATTAAGATAACGGGGTTATAAGAATTCATATACCAGTGAAATTTACTGTCAATGTCCCCTCCCCCCTATAATTGTGTAATGACAAAACACTATGTAGATTTTATAATATGGGAAAGTGAAGGAACGCCGTTCATAATTATGGTCAAATAATTTATAATTAGTCTTATTTTATCAATTTTGATATTAACTATTAAACACTTTAATACATGATACATAAAAGTGAACTTTTATAATAAAACAAGATATGTTATTTTGAATATTTAAGTTATTTTTATTTGTAATTAATCTAACAATGAGAACTAAAGAAGTGCAAAGTGTTCTAGTGATAATCCTGGCACTAGCAACATTAACTATATTATTTATATCTATATATCAAGAAAGAATTATAGACGAATGTCACAAAGATTATGTAGATAATATTCAGGGTTTGCATCATAAATTGTCCAATAAAAGAGAAAAAAGCAATTACTGCAACTATTGGCGTTCACAGGGTTTTTCCAGGAATATTCAACCTGAAATAAGAAATCGAGGGGGGTGTAAGACTGTGATCATACAGACAACAAGAGGTTTTTTTTATTATGTGGGGGCTTGATAAACCCCCATATGTTTTGTAACCTCTCTACATATTCAAATAATATTTATGCACATTTACCAACGTTGCAAGACAACTGTACATTTTTTGTCTTTGCTTTACCAAATAACTTGTAGGCCTTCTTATTCCTGTTTATTTAAAATAATGTACAGAGGTGCAATACAAGGATTAAAGTATAGTTTCACAGGTTGCTACAGACTAGAAACCTGATGTTAGGTTCACTATAGTCAATAGGATCGCAAGTTGTGTTATGTATTGCAGATCTGCAGATCTAGCGTCTTTGCTTTTTATTAGCCCTTTTGCATAGAGGGAGGAGACGCTAGGCTGTTTATTACACTAGTCCCCAAAAGTTTTATAATTAAGTTTTCTTATTCATTGGCCTAAGATATTTGGGGGTTCATTAACGTGTTTGATTGTGTCCAAACGTTGCAACCACAAATTGTAATATACAGAAGGTTAATGTGGTGTATCATCATTGAGGGTGTTTATACATTAATCGGCCATTGCCATAATCTACTACTACTACTGTCTTATCCCTTTAGTTCCCTAGCTTCATGGAAAGCAGACTGGAATATTGTTCTATTAATCATCTGAGGAAGTTGGGTAAAATCATACAAACTTAAAAGTTTACATTTTCTAAAATAAAATAAACAAGTAATCTGTAAGAATTTTAGAAAGATAAAATTCACTGGACAATTTATTTGATGTGCCCTGTAGTTGATGATATTCATGACAATCAAACAATTATTACATTTGAAGAGGATGGAAGGTTTGGTAATCTTCTCCTGGAAACAGCAACTCTTATTCTTATTGGGAAGAAGATTAATAAACCTGTTCAACTTATGCCACAGGAAGAGATATAAATAAACAAAAAAATGATTTAAGAATTGTGAAATATTACAATTGCTGCTATGGAAATGCATTTGTCTAAAAATGTTCCTACTTATTAAATTTCAAAAATGCAAAGCTTTAAAATAAAGGTTGTTCAATTAAAGTGTTGGTTGTCTGCAAAGGAATGGATGCATTTTGTCTAAGAACCATTTAAACCCAAAAATGTCAAAACTTAATAAATTATTGTTATTGTTTTTTTCTAAGCGAAAATAAAATATAAATTTATCTATAATACAAAGTAGAACGCTGTCTGTCTGTTTGTTTGTTTGTTTGTCTATGTGTCTGTTTGTTTGTAGCAAAGGATCTCGCTAACCGCTGAACCGATCGGGTTCTCCTTTACAGGGTAGCTGCTCATAGGTCCCGGGAAGGTTTATAACTATTATCTCGGAGGGTGGGACACCCCCAACCCCCCCAAAAATGAAAAATACCCCACCCCAAAAAAAAAATTTCTTTTTAAAACTAAAATTAAAATAGTGGGGTCGACAAAGCCCCCCCCCCCAAAAAAAAAAAAAATTCCCCCCCAAAAAAAAAATTTTTTTCTTTCTTTTTTATTTTAAATCTAAAATACGAAAAATTGGTTTGATCAAACCTCTTGGGGCAAAGCCCCTAGAGGCTAGGGGCGAAGCCGCTAGTCATAAATAAAGAAAGAAATATGTGATTTTAAAAAAGGCTTGAACAAGCCAATTACGTTATATTTACTTTTGATTTTTTAAAGTTATCTTCCTTGTTAAAATTATGTCTATCTAATGTCAAAGGTGGCAAATAAACTGGAAGTCTACTTTTCCACCCTTCCGATTCCGAGGATAGACAATAAGAAGCACTGTGTCTGTACATATTGTAAAGAATGTCTATGTGATTTCTGCAACAAGTGGACCAAAATCAATACATATTCTATAAAAGAAACTACAAATTGGGACCATAAATACATTCTGTTGTATTGGTTCCAAGCTGGCATGGTGCTCAAACATATCCAAGAGCTTGGGGACATGTACAGGGAGGTGTGCTTTCAATTCCGCCATCCAAATACTAAATATTCAGAATTTTATTGTAAAAGAAATCAGCTGTCACTCGCGTTATTAGACAACCTATTTTATTTATTTTCTGATGCTACTCTATAATTTACTTTGTATGTCCGCCATTAACACAATGTGGAAATTAAGATTTTCTATGTCGCTGATTTATACAGTGAAGATATTCTTTTCCAAAGAGCATCCAATCAATTTACTTTGCCCATCAGTCTGTCGGTCATGCTACATCAGACAAAAATATTTATTTCTCAAAAGATTTCGTGATTTTATGATATTTATTAGTTACATATGCTCAATAATTGCTCAATAACTCACTAATTAAAATTATCTATCTATAACTTTTGTGTGTTGCCACATATGGATATTGTCATCCTTGTTGCTTATATGAAACATTATGCAAACGTGATGATATGTGGAAGTGAACGCACACCGTACAGGGGCCTGTTGCGCCAGGATTTGGTCAATGAAATACAAGATTATCTTAGAACTCAATTTAGTAGTGATATAAATAACCAGGTTTTTGTAGGTAAGATCTGGATATTAACATATATCATGAATCTAAAAGAGAATATACAATAGAATAAGATAAAAAAAATACAAAATTATCTCTTTTTTAGATTAAAATTGTTGGTTAAAAGGTTTAGGCATTACTTGTTTTGAACTTACCAATCAAAATTTAATAATAGTATCATAAGTTTTTAAGCCAACGGATTTAGGATAATGCGGTAATAAAATTTGGGTTGGAGTGTAATTTACATCACGAGTTTTCCATCCTTCCTACAAAGTTTAAATCTTTTATATCTTTCTCTATTTAAATGAAGATTATACATATGACTTTTTTGCTGCTAAAAAAAGGAGAAATTATAAATTATTTATATTTCTCTTGTTAAGTAGGTATATAATTATTGCATATCTAGTGTTTTGGCAGTTTTTGTCAACAAGCTTCATCAAATTTTACAGATTTATTAACGTAAATTTATCAAAGTTTCAGACCCTTATTTTAAAAGTAGCCGCAACCCCAGCGTTTTAGCTGCCAAATATTTTTGTGTGTAACTTAATAATGAGCTGCAACATACGGTAGTAGCTGTGCTGCTAAAAAGATTTCATTTTTCAGGAGTACATGTTAGAAGAACAGATTATCTAGACTGGATAACCAACAAGTACCAGGCAAGGACGTCAAAAATGTGCTTATTTTTTTGGAGTAGTTTAAGAAGTTCTTTTGTATGAAAGGGAAAAAATAACCTTGGGGAGGGTTAACATTGTATCCCCTTTAAAATTTGTTTGGTAGTTAGGTTGGGTGGAGGGAAGGTTCATACACCCAGAAAGTAAAATTTGGAGGGTGGATGAGGGAGAGGGGTAAATCATTTTAAGGAGTTTGAATTGAAGAGAATAAACCTGATTTGTAAAGATATGGGCTTTTGACCAGACCTAACATTTTTAAGGGGAGGCCTTACATTTTTTTATTATCAATTTGGAGTTGGTATTACCTCCCTTACCATCCATTTTGAACGTGCATGGTATCAGGGTATCCCTGTGGATGAATATTATTTCTTGCATGCCATGCAATATTTTAGAACAAGGCAGGATATGGATACAAAAAATTTTATCATTGATTTGTTCCTTTATTCATTTAACACACTTATTATTGACTCGTTCATTTATTCCTTCAACCTTTTGAAGACAATGTGGCTGAAAAAATAAATAAGTCGTGTGACGTCATAAAAGGGAGAGATGATTAGATATTTATTTTATGACACACATAACAAGTAAAAATAATAACAGTGGTATAATACAGGTATTAAATATTCATATACAAACAAAAAAATTGAATATGAATAAAATATTAAGGACAGATCAAATAATAATTATGTACAGTGTCAAAGGACTAAACAATCTCGTGAGAGGTAATATATAGATGAGAGGAGAAGTGGGAAAGGAAATATATTAAAAAGAGATGGATCTATTGACGTCACACGGCTCAATTTTTCAGCCACTTTGTCGAGTCTCTACCCATTTGTTTTACTGCATTTAAACAATTTTAATTATTAGCTGTTTTTTAATTCATAGAATTATTAGTTTTTCGAGAACTTTAATCAGCCTATGATTTATATTTGTCCTTGTTAATAAACACCTGAAATATATTTATTGTATATGATAACTATTGTATCCAACTAAAATACAGGTATTCAAATGTGATGTTCTTCGTAACAAGCGATGATTTAGGTACATATAATTATACAATATATTTATAAACTAAGGTTTATAATAAAAATATGATATAAAGTTTAAACTAAAGTATTGATTTCTTAACTATTTTTTTAATTCACTGTATTTTAGAATTCGTTGCTTTTCGTCAATTATTTTGTCTACAGCTTAAGCAATAAGAAAATAATTAATAAATAGATTTTAGTTTATGAGATTTACCCAATTGAAAATAATTAAAATCGGAGCCATAACGGAAAGTCTTACTTTTTTCTCAAACTATAAAGTCAAGATTATTGCATTTCATTTTTTCATTTGTCCTTGTACCGACCCTCAATTGGGCCATTGAAAATTAACCAATGGTGTCGGTTATATTAATACAGCCAAGCAACAGAAAACAATATGCCGGCAAATGAAAAAGGTCATTGAAAAAGGGATGGAGGTAATTATCTGCATAACATCTATACTATGGATATGTTCATATGACAAAAATATTATTTGTATTGTAAAAACATTTTTTGCAAGATTGGTGTAAATCCAAGTTGAATGGTACAGATGTAATTTTCCCAATTATTAACACAGCACATCAAGTTAATTCTATCCAACAGGCATAACAAAATATATTAAATTACAAGTTCTACTAGGTGATAGGTTCGAATCTTGTCTCAACACCTCGTCATAACTAAAAACGTTAAAAATGGTTCCTACTACTACTCTGTCAGATTCGCGACATTAATAGTTAAAGTAGGGGGAAATGCCTTGACCCAAAACAGGGCTTCCAGACAAAGGTCAGGCAATCAAAGAGCTGCCAGGTGGGCGCTACTTAACCAAATACCCCTGCTGTTTGTACAGAAAAGGAGATATTTATTATCCCCCTAGTTACCCTAGGTTGTTGGACCTGACATTTGAGTGTCATGGACAGCAGGCTCTCCCATGTGAGAGACTCTACAAAACGTCCGAAAAAATGAGCCGTATGACGTCAATCGATCCATCTCTTTATTAAGGGGTTTCCTTTCCCACTTCTCCTCTTACCTCTCCCTTTTATGGCGTCACACAGCTCATTTTTTGCGTACACTTTTTATGAGGTAATTGATAGGTAACAGATGCTTGCAATATAAAACATGCTAAATTGCAATACATACATAAAAACAGACACAGTAAAAGCTAAGCAAATCAATAAATGCTTCGCTTTTTTCAAAAAAAAATATATTTTGAATTTTGATTACCCTAGGATTTTATCTTATTAACCCAAATGAATCATACCATCTATGATTATGGCAGCTTTGGTTTCTGGGCGGCGGTTCTGGCTGGAGGGGAAACTATGCTGGCAGGTAACAATAATATAAGGCGGTTTCCCTCAAAGATTTAAGCCTACCATAGAAACCTCTAGGTAGTTTATCGTGTTAGGTTAGGTTATTTGGGTACATCTTTTAGTATTGTCTTCTGAAGAAGTAAATGATAAAAACTGCAGCGCTTTTTCAAGTTTAATTTTGATTCGCTTGGTAAGAAAGAAAAAAATTATTCTTCCAAATGGAAGAATGAGGCTAGCGTATAATTTTTTCGGATCTACTGCAGTTCACGGTAAAATATTGCTGGTAAGCAATATTTCCAAAAATCTATGAATTTTAAAGGCTGCCAGCTGCCAAACGGCTGAACGTACAGATCATGCCCGCACACTGTTTTAAGTGGCATAAGAACGCCTACAAATAATCTGGAATAGCAATAAATAAATAATGCATAATTATCTCGCAGTGCAGAGAAATGCGCGAAAAAGACCTATTTTAAGCGTTTTTTCTTCAGTGAAGCTTTCCCTGTGCATAATTGGATCTTGGCTATTCCAGATTATTTGTAGGCTTTATTATGCCACTTAAAATGGTGTGCGGGTATGATCTATACGTTCAGCCGTTTGGCAGCTAGATACCTTTAAAATTCATAGATTTTTGTAAATATTGCTTACCAGCAATATTTTACCGTGAACTGCAGTAGATCCATTTTTTCTATAAATATATTGAATCTGGTTGAAATGAAGCAGAATCCAGAGATCTAAAGGGATAAAACAATGGCTAATAAATTAAAGTACATCCTCAATGATGATACTCAAAATTACCCCTTTCTGTAGATAACAATTAGAGGTTAAAACGTTTGGACACTTAACTTAATAAACCAACCTATCAAAATTCAACGAAAGTCCCCAAAGTTGGTAAGCAAACAAATAAGATGACGTTATTGTAAAACTTTGGGGACTAATGTAATAAACAGCATAATGTCCCCTTCCTCCCTGAGTAGAATCTGTTCTGTGGTGTATTTTTTTTTTAATTTTTAGATAATTATAGTGAGAAGATTCACCCCTTGTTGGCTGCCATAAGAAAGAATACCCCAGACAAATGGATTTTACAAGAAGTTAATATAATACACAAAAATATTACACATGTAGTTTAGTTGTTTTTATTTTAAATAAATTTTGTTAGTTTATATTTTTATGCTTCTATAGTCAAAAAAAATATAATTAATTGTAGTTTAATAGGATATGATCAATACATTTTCTCTGAAACCCCATAATCCATAGATTCACAGTTGCAAGAGTTTTTTTTGTTTTGTGTTATGGCAGGTTTATTGCTATTTTTTGTAGGTAAGAGTATGGTCCTTAATTACACCCAGGCACAGTTATAGAATCTCGACCAAAAAGATTTTTTTATCCAATCTTGACAAGTGAGGTATTTTTGGAAAGAGGAGTATACATAGAAAACGCCTATGTAAATTAGAAAATCCGCAGAAATCATATTTGCAAGTTATTTGCAAAAATCTGCAATGTTAATTTGCAAAATTAATTTCATGCCTTAAATGACTTATTTTGAAAAAATCTTTTTATGAAATGTGTTTATCTATAAGTTTAGAACATAATTAAGGCAAAAACAAATTCTTAAGTGTTACTTTTTTCACCTTATAAATGAAAAAAAGCAGTTTTTCACAATTTATGATAAAAAAAGGTATAGGAACAAAAAATATGTTTTTTCTTGATGTAAACACAATAATTGTCATAAATTCTATCATCCTAAATGTAAAAATCAGATATAGACTCCTTTTTAGAGCAAATATAGTTCAAAAAGTAACCAAGACATTTTTGCAAAGTATGAAAATCTAAAGAAAATAGTTCTTTTTGATTTTGATATACATATCAGATAAATGTATATAAAATTAGTGATCAAAAACTATAAAAACAAGTATAACTTTTTTCAATCCTATCATTGTTTAAAATGCACTTTTAGGTTTACTCATTACTAAAGTTGCACATAAAAACTCCTTTTATTAAGTTATTAAACAAAATAAATTCAAACAACAATTAGGCGTTTTTTATAATGCAGTAGACCATTTTGTAGTTGTTTTTTTTTGCATTTATTTTGTTTAATTACTTCATAATAAGAGTTTTTATGCACTACTTCGGTAATTCTTAAACCTAAAAGTGCAATTTAAGCAATGACAGTGTTGAAAAACTTATAACATGTTTTATAGTTTTTGATCACTAATTTTATATACATTTATCTGATATGTATATCAAAAGCAAAAAGAACTATTTTCTTTAGATAATCATACTTTGCAAAAATGTCTTGGTTACTTTTTGCACTATATTGACTCTAAAAAGGATTCTATATCTGATTTTTACCTTCAGGATGATAGATTTTATGCCAATTATTGTGTTTACATCAAGAAAAAACATATTTTTTGTTCCTATTCCTTTTTTTTATCATAAAATGTGAGAAACTGTTTTTTTCATTTATAAGGTGAAAAAAGTAACACTGAAGAAATTTTTTTGCCTTAATTATGTTCTAAACTTATAGATAAACATATTTTATAAAACAATTTTTTCTTAATCTGTCATTTAAGGCATGAAAAAATTTTTGCAAATTAACATTGCAGATTTTTGCAAATAACTTTCAAATATGATTTCTGCAGATTTTCTAATTTACATAGACGTTTTCTATGTATATTCCTCTTTCCAAAAATACCTCACTTGTCAAGATTGGATAAAAAAATCTTTGTGGTCGAGATTCCATAACTGTGCAGGAAGATCAATCACGTTTAAACAATTTTTATGAAATTATAAAACTAAATTGAAGTTTAGGCTATGGATGAGACCATAGACGTCCAAGGGGGGGGGGAGTAATGGGGTGATTACCCCCCCAAATTTTTTTTCATTTTACCCCCCCCCCCCCTATTTAAAATTTACCCCTACCCTGGGGGTGCATAGGCACCCCCAACCATTTAGGAAGGGGTATTTCCCCCCCCCCCCCCAACAATTTTGGGAGGGTAAAAAATAACCCCCCCCCCCCAAGCAAATTTTACCCCTGGGGTAAAAATTTTTGGGGGGGTAAAAAAATTGCGCCATTCTTCCCCCCCCCCCAAAAAAAAAAGCTTGGACGCCCCTGGATGAGACCATAGTAATGGAAACAAAACTAGATCAAAACAACCTGTAGTATTATGCTAGAAACATTCTAGAAAAAAGGGACATTATTGTACAAACATCTAGGGAGTAAGGGCCCCTCCCTTAATGGGCAATTAATTCAATATAAGAGTTATCAAAGAAAGGCCATGAAATCCAGATTAATCCAATAAATTATGAGGAAATTTTAAGGGATTGTTAATTGAATAATAGATTTCCATAGCGTCATGTAAAGTGAAATCACAACTTGTTTTTGGTGAAATATATTGAGGTTTTATGGTGTGATTTTTATGTTACAAGATTATTGGACCCGGCCAGCTGCTAGCTGGCTGGGCAAGAATATGACTACCCCTTTTTATTCTGTTTATTTCCCTTGTCCCCACCTCCCTTCTCCCCGTCTGCTACATTCAAAACTAACACAACGAGTAGTTATTTCCCTTGCCCCCACCTCCCACCTCCCTTCTCCCCATCTGCTATATTCAAAACAAACCCAACAAGTAGCGGCATTTCATGCGCTAGTACCCAAACTCAGTCAGAAACTGCTAAATTCCTGCACATTCCCTTTAAGCCAGTACTCCTCCTAAAAATTGAATATTTGATCCATTGTCCCCTCCCTTACTCCCTGACAAACATCACTATTCTTAGTAGAGAATTTGGGAAGGGGTAAAATGTGATGAAATACTCTACCTTGCAGATAAAGATAAGAATACTAGATTATCAAAAAAAATGGTTTGAACAATAGTACACAGTGTAGGAACGTTCCGACCATATCATTCTTTAGAAAGTGTCCATATTTTGATAAGTTGGCGATCATATAAAAAATCTCTACTTGCTTAGAATTATCTTTTAGGTTGGACGGATTTTTGTGTCTGATGGACCATCTAGGGTTATAAATCTATTATAGTTCATTTAACAATTAAACCCTTATTATTTTAAGGAGTTAGTTGTTAATTGTTTGTCACAATGTTAACATCTAATTTTTATATTTGTTATATTTTATTTATTAATGTTATATTCATAAACAATGAAGTTAATGGCAGAATAAATGCAAACTTTCAAGGCGTTAAAATCCTTGTGGACAAAGACAAGTTTTTGCAACAGTTAAACTTGACGGCTGTGCCTGACCTCAAGAAAATGACGCTTGTGTTGGAGGGTGTTATTCCACACAATAATAAGCCTCCTCAAATTGGTGACCTTTTAAATAGTAAGTTTTAGAGGATTTTTTTTTGTAGTGCAGCTGCTCTATAACTAAAATGTCACATATTATTTGCGGAAGTAGTGGTTATAACATTATATACAATGCTTTATTTATGTTTATTTATATAGAAACAAGGATGACAACATCCATTAAAGCGTAGTACTGAAACGGTAGGACAAACAGACATTAACACTTGTATAGTGTCAGAACTGAATAATCATAATATAAATGTATAAGAGTCAAAGCAAAATTGTAAGTAAATTTGTTGAAAAACTGCTAGATTCAGAATAATGTTTATGGGCATACTTACATTTTTAGGACTTGATTATAGAGTTGCTTCGCTTAATACATTATACTTTGTTGTCCCAGGAATCAATATACCAAAAAGCAGATCAATCGGATGATTAGATCACATAAAAATTTGTTGTTAAAAAGTAAAAAAATTAACATGTTTAAAATGGACGTACGGACATTTTGGTGATGATTATGGAGTTGCTATGCTTTCTAAATCGTACCTACCTATTAAAGGAATCACCATGCAAAATTTGAAATCGATAGGGCAATTCTAACATGCCTAAATTAACGAAAAAAGCTATCCTTTACGGACGGACGTACAGACGGTACGACCCTAATTATAGAAAAGCTTCGCTTTTAAAGATATTAATTAAATGTACTCCTTATCGACATATTTGTTATTTTTTTCTTCCTCTTTTTCGTCATGTTTCAATATTAAACTTAAAATTTACAAGAATGGCTTTTTTAGTACCTAGTAAAAATGGTTTTATTATTACTTGGAACTTACACCAGATTATCATGTACTCTAATTAAGTGAACCTTCTAACGGGCTAAAATAACCTTCCCCCATTCCCCCCTTTACCCATACCCACCTCTCCTACTAAATGAACGAATTGACCAATAAATGACAGATAAATAGCAACCTATATTGACGAAAATTTTTACCATGTCATAATAATCACGTATATTCTACATCCATTGTAGTAAAGTTATTCTCCTCCTCCTCATCAGTTTGTCTGCATGTTATTGTCCGTCTGTCTGCTTTTTCACGACTACTGCAAGATAGAATTCTAAAACTAGTTTTATAGAGAGGTTACCCTTCGCAATGAGCATCTCTAATATACCTCACTTGGTCTGCCAGTACGTCAGCAACAAAATGGATGAGGCAAACATAATATCAGTACTACCCTTATCCCAAGCTCCTCTGCGGAGAGCGTCATTCATTACGGTGACTTAATTTGGGACACCTGCCATACTCAGCAAGGGTGAGGTAATGATGAGTAGCTCTCATGAGATAGCGGGTCAAGTCATAATGAGCTTGAATGTGGAGCTTGATAGCCCTAGTGGCTATACAAAAGTGTCTCAGCCTACTCCATGACTACTTAGGTCCAAACCATAAGAGACTATGGCTAATCAATCAATCAATGAGGCAAACCGTAAATATTTTTTTTTACTCTGCAGTTGTATGAGATATGCTTCTGATTTATTAGAAATGTTACAACTGACCTATTCGAATCTTCTTTTAACTCAATTTGTTCATCAGTCTGTTCAACATTTTAGGAATTACTTCTATGCTATGATTATATGGTTTTTTTTTACAGGAAAACTGAAGTTTACAGACAGTAGAGTTATTTTTGAAACAATGAAAACTAAAGAAGGTAAACATTTTTTGTGTCCCCCTGAGGGCCGAAGGGGTCAGCAAAACAGAGATAATGATTTTTATATTGTTACATGAAAAAATTCGATGAACATTTTTTGTAATATAGTACATGATATATCAATATGGCATAGAACCAGTTTTAGTCCTGCGGAAATTAACCGAATTAGAAGCCATTATAGAAATAATTATTATTGAACGATAGGTTGCGTGATTATTTTAGTTTCCAATTATACATATCCATTTTTAAAAGCGAAGCTTTTCTATGATTAGGGTACGTCCGTCCGTCCGTCACAAACGGATAGCTTTTTTCGTTAATTTAGGCATGTTAGAATTGCCCTATAGATTTCAAACTTTGCATGGTGATTCCTTTAATAGTTAGGTACGATTTAGAAAGCGTAGCAACTCTATAATCATCACCAAAATGTCCGTACGTCCATTTTAAACATGTTGATTTTTTTACTTTTTAACAACAAATTTTTATGTGATCTAATCATCCGATTGATCTGATTTTTGGTAAGTTGATTCCTGGGACAACAAAGTATAATGTTATAAGCAAAGCAACTCTATAATCAAGTTCTAAAAATGTAAGTATGTCCATAAACATTATCCTGTATCAAGCAGTTTTTCAACAAAATTACTTACAATTTTGTTCCGATTCTTATACATTTATATTCTGATTATTCAGTTCTGACACTATATAAGTGTTAATGTCCGTTTGTCCCACCGTTTCAGTGCTTCACTTTTATGGATGTTGTCATCCTTGTTTAAGGATAAGACAGCGTAAGATGATAAATTAAATAAGGGGTGGGGGGGGGGGGGTAAGTTAGTGTTGTCATAATTATCCTAAGCAATCATAGATTTTAAAACATCGAATGTTAAATATACTTTTTTTGTAAAACTGTTATTATCTTGTTATTGCTGCGCTTCTTATGATAATTTGTTATAATTACAGAAACCAGAAGACCAGAACCCAGATACAAGAAGCTGGAAATATACAATCATTACAACACTACAAGATTATTATCCAAAACCATACCAAGACCTAATATGTTATATTAGGTGTGTCCTTTATTTCCGTTATGCAGTACATCATCAAATAAGTATAATCGCATATTATTTTCCACGAAGTGTATCGAACACTGAACCCCACTACCCCCCTTATTTTTACAATAAATTAAATAATAATATGCCTAACTCGTTGGGGGGACTTAACCCAGCGTGGCTACCCAGAACACTTTACAGCCTAACCTGACCTTAAGGAATAGATAAGCAAAAGAAATAACCAACCTCCGTATTTCAATAAAAATTTAAATTGAAAGGGGTAGTTGCATGAAATGCATATGAACTTGAATTTAGCATAGGGTATATATTTAGAAGAATTTCAATTTTCTACCACGTATAACTCATTTTCTACAAAAAAGAAATCAAAAGTTCATTTCTACTCATACCCCTAACTCGTTAAATGCACTTCATGCGACTATCCCTTTAATTCCAATAAGGTTGTGTGGTCGACTAGGCACTTTGAGAAAAACTACCAAATAACATAAACTACCTCTTCTTCTATGCTTTGCTTTCTTTATTAATGAATCTTTCTTATTTTGTGCTATTATGAATTTTTGCAAATATGAAACACTATGTGGATTTGATAAATATAATTTGCAGAAGTGAAAGGAATATAATTATATTAATGTTATAATGGGATGTAAAACTTTCTTTCTAATACCAAACAAAGATGTAACATGTATGAAATTATAAATAGACCCCT
Source organism: Acartia tonsa (assembly GCF_053477335.1). Lineage (NCBI taxonomy): Eukaryota > Metazoa > Arthropoda > Copepoda > Calanoida > Acartiidae > Acartia > Acartia tonsa. The sequence continues at coordinate 50,856,070 of NC_137264.1, forward strand.
TCCTCTAAGTTAATTTAAAATTTCTACTCAGAACTATATTTCTTTAACTTAATGTACAGTTTTCTTTTATGATAATTTAGAAAATGTAATATCTAAATCTTAATTATTTTGTTTAATTCTATTATTGACCTATTATTTTATATCAATGACCATGAATTGTTTTTAAATCTAATAAAGACTAAATTTATTGTTAAGATATGTTTAATTGGTTGTGAAGCTACTCTGTAATTGTACAAGTTCGTATTAGGGTTGGGCCGGATATCCGGGCATTTTCAATATCCAGCTGGATACCGGATATTCAAACTATCCGGTAATTTGCCGGATATTGAATTCTAGTTTCCGATTGTGTACATAGCACCCTTATCCTATCTTAATATTTACTACTAGCTAAAAAAAAGCTTAAAAGGTCCACACACCTTTGACCGGAGTAGCTGAAGATAGCTTTTGCAATATTTGATTTATCTGTTGTACAACTTCGGAAATTAGGGAAGAAATGGGTAATCAATTTTCAGTTGATCTAAAATATGGTTGGGTAATTTATGCACTTACACTAATAATCATAAAGTTTCATTAATACTAATGACACCATTAATAGGATGATTATATTATTCCCTAAGAATTAGATTTGGTGAAAATTAATAATATATACATGAATGTATTATGCCCTTACCCATTTGCATTTATTATCCTTATAATAAAGTAACAGGATGTTTGTGTGTTTGTCTGTGTGTTTTTACCGAAGGATCTCGGTAACCGCTGAACCGATCGGGTTCTCCTTAACAGGGTAGCTTCTCATAGGTCCCGGAAAGGTTTATAATTATTTTCTTTGGGGGTGGGACACCCCCACCCCCCCCCCCCCGAAAAAAATGAAAAATTTCCCCCCACAAAAAAAAATTTTCGCCCCCCCAAAAATTTTTTTTTTACTTTTTCTTTTAAAATCTAAAATAAGAAATTGAATTATTAAATTTGACTCTCTCCTTCTCAAGTGCCTCTAGGGGCGTAGCTGCTAGTGTTATGATATAGTATACATGGATATATTTTGACAGGGGAAGTTTGTCGTCAATTTAGGTTGCCTATATAGACCTCATTTAATAGTCAATTTGTTGATCCAGTAGCTAGATATGGATAGGGTAAATTGTTTTTTAGCCACCTGTGAGTATCACTTTATTAGAGTATATGAAACATCCAAGTAATTGTATACCAATTATGTCATAGTTACTTATCGCATCGTATTATAGACAGTTTTCCGCGGATGTAAAAGGAAAAAAATATAGGATTAATTCTAGTTTTGTTTCTGAAGAAAGGCACATTTAGGACAGAAAGACAAAGGTATTATTCACAACTAATATGTTAATATGTTTCTTAGCTAAAAATGAAGAGATCTTGCAGTGCAGCCACGGATAAGACAATGTACGATTAATTAATATACATCCACTATGATAACAAACAAAGTTTTCCCTTTTGATTATTTAAACTATTGGTTGAAAAGTTTAAACACTACTAGTCTAGAAACAATGAAAATAGTCTATGAGCCAACGAATAAGGTAACGTGGTTATAGAATATTGGATACCAGTATTATTAAGAGTCCAATTTCCTCTCCCTACCTGGCTTTCAGCACAAACTTTCTTATTTTTGCAACTGACACTGCTAACTGTCTTTAATCAAAGATTTGCAACAACAACAAAAACACGGACGACAATATACAATAAAGCAAAGCTTAACAAATAAAAGCTATAAAATCAATACACTAAGATAATATGACCATGGAGTAGATATTATTTTAATATAATTATAACACCTTTATTTAACCTTTTTTTAACCTTCAGCGGCAAAGCATCCTATTAATGTCACACACCTGGCATGGCAGCAATAGGAACCATTGATAAATTTTTTTGGTTTGTCAAAGATCATCTGGAAGACAGAAATTGGTTAACAGATTTTAAAATTGATATGGACTGATGGACAAACCCTATACGAAGAAATTCTTTGCAGTGCAGTTAAAACTTGAAAAGCTCATGAAAACTTTCTACATTAATAGCTAAGATGAACCAGTTTTTTAAATAAGTACTTTTCTTGCTTTACTTTCTTTGTCAAAATCAGTTGGTAATTAGATGTGTGTTTGTTAGTATGTAAAATCACTCACTACTACACTTTCTCCCCTAGAATATAAGGGCGCTGCAGCTTGTAATATGAAAATAACATTTAACATTGTTTAAAAGGACATAAAGCACTAATAACACCCCCTTCTTATTCTGAAATAAATTGAAATTGGGCGGAAAGGGTAGTTTAGGTTAGGTTATATTGGGTAATAAGTAGCCCTGCGGGTTTAAGCATAGAAAGAAAATTAAATAATACCTCCTATTTTTCAATTTCTTTTTAAGATAAAGAGGTTGGTTATTAGTGCTCAATCGGGAAAGCACCATTTTGTATGAATAATTTAAAGAAATGCTTCGCTTCACGTATGTGAACCAAAAATATATTGAGCAGTCCAGATATATCCAATAAAATCTAAACTTAAATCTGGACCGATCTTTCCATAATTTTGAGTGACCTTTTTGATTGGTCACTAACAGGTTAATGGCTATTTTCAGAGATCCCACATAACGAAGATATGGATTTGAAAAAATACCCCCCCCCCCCCCCCCCAATTTTCAGTATTTTGTTAAACCCACATAAAGTAATCGTTGTATAATTACTTGGATCGATGTTGAACTAGATTTTCATATACTCTAATAAGATGATACTCACAGTTGGCTTAAACAACGATACCCCCCTCCACCTTTTTACTCCATACCTTCCACTAAGAACGAACCGAAAACAATAAATGAGGTCCATATTAGCAACCTCAACCATAGATCTTTGCATATAACCACGTATATCCATTGATGCAATATAAAATTATCTTTTTCATAAGATATTCTAGAATGACGACATTCAGGATCTGAATATGAAAATTTACCTTCAGATTTATGCCTAATTTACGAAAATCAGAGACAAGGTACCAGGATTCTGACAAACAATTTAAAACAATTTAAACCCCCCCCCCCCATCCTTCTCTCCCACTTCTTTTAATTTTCAAATGGAATTAATTTAATGAATCACGGTCCATGAAGAATAGTTATTTCTCGTATCGTATTATAAACAGCTTTCGCGGATATAGAATGTACAATTATAAGATTAAAACTAGTTTTTTTTAGCCCCGATGTGCCAAAGGCACCGACTAAAAAATACTAGTTTTAATCTTATGATTGTATATTTCTATATTCGTAGAAAACTGGATATAATACAATGCTAGACATAGTTTTTTGCGTATGGATGAGAACCGGTTCCTATCCACCAGATTCGAATGAATACGAGAAAATAAATTCTTAAAATATGAATTTTTTCTTTTTATTTCTTTTTCTTTTTTACTTACTAGCGGTTTCGCCCCTAGCTTCTAGGGGCTTTGTCCCCAAGAGGTATAATTACATCTTCTATTACTTACCCAGCAGAACAGATCGCAAATTTTCGCACCTTCCCAGCAGGAAAACATTAAATAACGAATTCGCAAAATTCGTAAAAAAAAATAGTCTAATGTGTTCTCAAGAAAATTACTACTGGTGCTGCTCATAGTCTAATGTGTTCTCAAGAAAATTAATTTTTTGGGGGGGGAGTAAATTTTCGTTTTGGGGGGTTGGGGGTGTCCCACCCCCCAAGAAAATAGCTTAAAACCACCACAGGACCCATATGTATATACCCTGAAGAGTAGAATCCAATCGGTTCAGTGGTTACCGAGATCTTAAGCTTCAGACGGACGGACAGACAGACAGACATCAAGCTACTTTGTATTATAGATAAAACATAACTTGATAAAAATATAACAATTTATTATTACAATATCGAATAAAAGATATTTAAAAGGGCTCTCTAATATTCATAGAATTACATTAAGCACAAATAAAGAGTAGAATCACACTTTAAGACAAATATAAGTTCATTTGTATTTTTATATGATTTTGTTTTGCTTTATAGATATAGTATATAACTATAAATTAAAAATATTTATAAAGTTTTCATCTATCAAAATTTGTTGAAAATTCTTATTTTAGGATATGTCAATAAATTAGGACAAAAGTCTCAAGTAACCACAACCTTTTAGAAACACATAAAATTAGGCTGTAGAGGGTTGAATTGGTAAATTGAAAACAAAAGTATTATAAAATATAACAATTTAGTTTTATCTAATATACTATTAAGATTACTCAAACATATTTTAGAATTTTTAAGGTTGCCAAAAAAATATTACTAATATTTCTTAATTTAATTGCAAACAAATATTAATGATTTTTAAGAACTAATTGTAGATGAAAATATTTCCATATTTCCTATATATTGAATTGCATAAAAATGTTAACAAAAGGAAAAAAAATACTAACTCTTTTATGCAGTCTTTTTATTTCCTCTCTTGGCGCCTAAAAATAGTAACTTATTTTATAGGCAGTAAGAAAATTTACTTTTATACTATTACAGAGGTTTTTTATACACCCAAACATAATGGAGAAAAATTATGAAAGGGGGAAAATAGTGCTTAGATTAGGTTAAGTAAGCATTAAAAAAGCAGGGATTTAGCCTATTTGGATAAGACCCTGTAAGGCCAGAAAAGTAAAATAATGAAAAATAGACCCATTCAGCAAGATATTTTTCACAGACTTACAAAAGTTGGATAGTATTAATAAGGTGATAATTTTTATATTTGTTGCTTTTACCATATTCTCTAAGTATGTCTGTTACTTTAGCTGATTCTATCTTTTTTTCTCTTGAGTCCCAATATTGTTTATGTAGAGCAATATCTAGTGCCGTTTCACCTAAGTATTGCATTGTTTTACAGATAAATAAAGATAAATATATTTGTGCTTAAACCATTATAATTATAGTTGTTTACATCAATACAAGCATAAGAATTGAAAATTAGTTGACAGGCATTAAAATTTTTAAACCCTTTCAAGTTTCACAACCTTCTGGCAAGTAACTGGTTTAGACTGTATATATTTACATAGCTAACTAGAGTTAGGACTGGCAGTGACATAATAGTTATTTCTCGTATTGTATTATAAACGGCTTTCCGCGGATATAGAATGTACAATTATAAGATTAAAACTAGTTTTTTTAGCCCCGAGGTGCCGAAGGCACCGGCTAAAAAAACTAGTTTTAATCTTATGATTGTACATTTCTATATTCGTAGAAAACTGGATATAATACGATGCTAGACATAGTTTTTTCATATTCATGAGAACCGGGTCCTATCCACCGGATTCAAATGAATACGAGAAAAGAATTTAGCCACTGCTGTTGTGAGTCATTGCAGTTTGGACTAGGCTAAAGCTTATAGAGGATGTGACTGAAGTATGCTGTGGCTTGGAGTGGCTGATTCTTTCTCATAAAAAATAACACTTACCATTCTTATCTTCATTATTTACAATGGCTCCATGTTTTAAGAGTAATTCCACAACCTCAGCCTTTCCCTTAGTGACCTCACTTATAGCTCCCCTCAAGATATCTACATCTTTATATAAATGACTCTGCCCAGTTAAATTGTCTGGCCCTGAAATTTTTATAATTTGACTCTATTGAACTTCTGATGACTGAAAGTTTACCTTGAAGAATCAACTTATTAGCATACTCAACTCATTGGACAACAATCTAGGAAATTTTCATAAGGCTGTATAATTTCTGTCAGTCAGATATCCAGAAATATATTTTGAAGATTAATTGTGTCAAAAAACTGTCTGATGTCTCAAAGTTTTAAGGTCTGGAAGGGGGGGGTGATTGGGGTGATTTACTGTTTCAAATAATAAAATAAAATAAAAAACTATAGAAACCCAACTTCTATAGTAGCAAAGCCTCAAGAGGCTGAGAACACATCATTATCATACGGAAAAACATTACTGTAATCTAATGCCGAGTCCAAAAAGTAAATTCATTATTTATTTAGTTATATTTTGAAATACTTATTAAGAAATCAAACTAAACAGTTTAAGTAAGAGAGACATATTCAGTTTTTAAATACCCACATATAGATCTACAACATTAGAAATACTAGTTTGAGACTTCTATCTGTAAAAATTTGAACTTTTTAGTATACAAGTATACTTTTAAAATAACTTTGCCTGAGTGCATTATATCATGTAAAAAGGTATCAGCAAAAATAGATTTTTCTTTAATCATACAAATGAAGGTGTTTTATAAAATATGTGTATTGAAATTCACCTTTTTGTTTTGTAATACTTGACAGGGTGAAGAGGATAAATATACCTTTATTGACATCAGCTCCATGATTGATAAGGTATTTCATGACATCAATATGTCCACCATAAACAGCCTCTTTTAATGCAGTGTGTCCTTTGAACAGAAAAATAGTCATAGTAGTACATTATCCTTATACTAGTTGCTTCACCCTTAGCCTCTAGGGTAGGGCATGGATGGTCAGTTATATCATAAACATTGGAATTCTCCAAGTTCACTAGGTGAAACATCAAAATTATCAAAGGTCTTCAAGAGAAATATAAAATTTGGGTTTGATAGTATTTGAAGCTACAATCCTATTTAAGTTAGGTATCTCCCTTTATCTAGGTTTATATTCCCCTTTAAAAAATTACACTATTTTTAAAAGTGAAGTTTTTCTATAGTTAGGGTCAGTCAGTCTCTCCATCCATCTAAAACGGATAGCTTTTTTCGTTAATTTAGGTATGTTAGAATTGTCTTATTAATTCCAAATTTTGCATTGTGATTCGTGTAGTAATTAGATACAATTTAGAAAAAGTAGCAACTCTATAATCCTTACGTCCATTTTAAAATTTTGTTTAACTTTTTGAAGATTCTTTATAACCAAGTCCTAATAATGTAAGTATGTCCTTAAATGTTCTTATATATCTTTAGAATGAGAAAAATATTACAAATCAATTCTAAGCAAAATCGAAAAAAGTAATAAAAATAAAAAATTGTATTATATTAAAAAAGGCCAAAAATATTATACATTAAAGACAACCTTTACTTTCATTATTCAGCTGTGAATTAATTTAGCCCAATCTCAATTTCTATTTTACATTTGTTTTGTAATGAAATTAATACTTAAAGAAATACTTTTTTACGATTTATTATCTTCATTATTTTTTAATTAAAGTATTTGATTTATGTTCTAAATGATCATCAATAAGACATCTAAAATGAATGGCCTCTTTAGATGAAGTGTGTTGCCAGAAATTCATAATATTTTGGCAATTTTCATATAATTTTTTATCAAAGTATATGATACTTACTATTTTCCAATTTTGCTTAGAATGGATTTGTAATATTTTTCTCATTCTAAAGGTATATATATACATATTTTTATGCCTATTTCAGGATATAAATCAGTTCAAAGTTTTCGTTCACCAAGGTTAAAAAACATTGATTTTTTCAACAATTACTTAACAGAATTAAAAAAGTAAGGTGTCAAATTAAAGATCTTACTATTTTTGTTCATTATGGCTATTTTTTTTATCTTTTTTTGTTCCGTTTTAGTACCATAAAACCAACTTAAATTTTTTTTAAAACTTAAATTACTTTAAAAATAAGAGGTCTACAAAAAAAACGATTGCATATCTAAATTCTATGGACAATTTTACATCTACTACATACTAAAAACACCGACTAGCCATCTTAAATAAAAAGCAAAATAGTTAAGACGCCTTCTTTACTAAAATTTTTTTTCGATTTTTATACAATATTCTGAGTATTCAGTTTAGCCACTCTACAAGTGTTAATGTTCCTTTGTTCTACTGTTTCAGAGCTTTTATAGATGTTGCCATCCTTGTTTCTTTGTAACTGGATGATCAAACAAGTTTGCTGGCTAACTTACAGCTGCATATAGTTAAAAAAATTTGTAATCAATTTTCTATATACTAAAGTATTATAATTTGTGGGAATTCTTAAAAATTTTAATACTTACCATTTTCACTCACATCATTGACATTGGCCCCGTGGTTAATGAGGATCTTAACAACTTCAAGATTTCCCCTCTTAGCAGCTTTTATCAATGGAGTCACTCCTATATACAGAAATGTAATATGAAGCTACAAGATATTAATATTTAGATGTCAAAAGATAGTGCTGCCCACTGCCACTGGAACTGCTAATATAACATGAAACTTTAAAGTGATCATGAAGCTGGAAAAATGCTGATATACATAACAGATTAATGTTTTTTAAGAGTACTTTTTCAAGAATTAAGGCTTAAAAACTTCCCATTTAAAAATAAATCTAACTTTTTTTTTAAAAAAGTTATATACCCATGGAAACATATTTGTCCGGTCTGTTTTATTATACATATCTTAAAACCTATCTAAATCGACAAATAATGTTTATTTTTGTTGAAGTTTACTTGTAAATCTAACATAAAATATAATCTTTTGTTACATACACAAATTAAACTAACTAAAATATGTTGTAATTGCTTTCTATGGGGAGATTAAACAATTTCTCTTGATAAATGAAAAAATATTGCCAAATATGGGTAAAAACATCACTTATTATTATGGGATTATGGTCCCTGGATTTTAAATTTTTCATTTATTTTAAAATTCATAAAATATCTACATATCTTTAGATATTTGAAATTAGTTATTTTCATCGTAGACTGTATGTATATAATGAAATGTAATAAAAGCACTGAACAAGGTAAATTCAGCTATTTTAAACTAATTATTTTCTAACTTAGTGAAGCTTTTTAGCCATTATTCTATGAAATTTACTTAAAAATTAAGAAAATGCAAATAAAAATGCACACTAAAAAATTTGCTTTGTGATCTCTTTAAATCAAAACGGCAGTTGTGAGTCAAAAATACTATGGAAACACCCACCAGCTCAGTGGCAGTAGTCTTGTTATGATGGATGGTTTCAAAGTGTTTCTGGGTCATAACTGTCATTTTGATTTAAATATCACTATTAGGTGAACCAATTTCAAAATCGGCTGAATTGAGGCATTGGCATTGCTGTGATTTAAAGATCCAGCTCATGTATTAGTAAGATGTAAAGGAAAGAAAATCTTGTAACTTTATTCTACATCTTGAAATAGTAGAAATAGCTTACCATGTGTACTCCTATGATTAACATTGACTCCATAGCTGATGAGAGATTCAACAATCTCCTCAGGCTTTTCTTCTCTCTTTAGCAGCATCATCAATACATTTTCTCCAAGTTTTAGATAATGAATATTAATTTACATAATACTTATTTTATTCTTAGAAGATAGGGAAGAAAAGTTTATTACAGTGAGGCCAGAAATTACACTGTAAAAGATAAAATTAGGCAACTCTTTAACATTTCAGACGGATAAACAGACAGGTAAAATGGCAAACTAACATTTATATTAAATTTAAATTACCATTATTTACATCATTAGTGTCATTCACATTAGCTCCATGGCTTAGCAGATATAGAACAACATCAGAATTTCCCATTGATGCAGCAGCCAACAATGGAGTATGTCCTATAATAAAATCATGATGTAATTTCAAAAAAGGAATTTTTAACATAGTTACACAGGTTATGATTTTGTTTATTTATTGGGTGATCTAAATTCAATGCTTAAATCTAAATGCTTTAAAAAGATACTTAAATTCTAATTTAATTATAACAACTAATGATTGATTTTAAAAATTAAAATATGCTTATATGGGATTTTATATCAAAGTTTGCATAAAAATGATCTTGTTCACATTTACTTTTTCTTGCACAAAACTATAATATTGCAAGACAAAAAATCAAGTATCTCACTCAATCAGAAAATAGAATTTATTTTTTAAACTTCCAGTCATCAAATATTGATGAAACCAAGGATTTAGCTCTAGATCTAGAAACACTGTACTGATCTTTAATTTGAGATGCCCTATACAAAATTAAGCTTTACTTCTGTTTCTAATATATACTTCTGCCTTTATAGTTTTACAAATTTCGTTATTTTTATTTATCTTTTAATATGTAAATTAAATTAACTTGATTTATGTCATTTAGACTTAAGAGGCTGCCATGTTTAACGAAATATATTTCAGTAAATAACCAAGAAGTATCAAAGAATTTTTCACTCAGTGAATTTATTGTAAAATGTAGTTTCTTCATTTGATGCAAGGATTTATTGTTTAGAAACAGAAGTTAAACAAAATCTTTTTGAGAGATTAATTTTAATGAAAAATGTAAACATTAACTGGCATTCTAACTGTGTGGCCAAAATAAGGTTATAACTTTTTCTTTTAGCTGAGCTGGATCTTTAAATTGTTTTGATGGTGAACTGAATCGGGGCGATTCATAGGTGAACCGTAGGTGCGCTGATGGTGCGCTACAGCGACTACTATAAAACATTGATTTTTATAAGATTTTTGGCGCGGGGTTGTTAGATCGCTAGCGACACTCAATAAAATATCGATCCGCGCCAGTACAACTTTATTACTTAAGTTGTGTCAGTAAGGTATTTTATATAAAATGCCATGCACCGGTGTCCTGGATAGGAAACAGGTTTTTTTTGAGTTACGTATGACAAGACCTAAATTTCTATGACCAGGCGTGTATGACGGTTCAGCACATAACTTTCATTAAATCACAGCTGATCATTTTAGTGGATTTTTTTGAAAACTACTTTTTTACCCATATTTTCATAGTTTTTCCCGAAAAAATCACAATATTCTCACATTTCCAGCTTAGTTATTCTAAATTCATGCAAAAAAGTATAATAGATGACAGCTATTACAAGATAAATAACCCCAATTGACTATTAGGATTTGTAGGTAAAACATAGATCCTGGATATGATACAAGGTTCCTCTGAGGTTCCACCAAAAAAGTTTAAACAATTCAGAATCAGCAATGATTTTGTACAATGTTTTCATTGTAATATTGACAAGTAAATCTCTTCTAGACACCAAGCATATGGAGGACTGGTAAAATTATTTCACTACTGAAACCAGGGAAACTTGACAATTAGGGTTAGCTACTGCCCTGTCTCACTCTTTATCCTGCCTGCATGATTCATCCTTACATGAATGATGCTGTTAAACTTGCAGACCAACATTATGGCTTTTTACACAGGCAGGTTCACCACCACTGCCTTACAGAGTATTAAAACCTTAATCAACAACCTAAACAATAAGAAACCAGTTAACAGAACAGTGCTAGTTGCCATTTAACTTTCAAAGGCTTTTGACACTGTAAACAATGAGGTTCTACTGCATAATAATAATGCACTAGACTTGAATGAGTACATGTAACGTTTTATGTGAATACCTTAAGGGTAGAAAACAATTTGTTGTTATTGGAGGATCTAAATATGCATACAAATCTGCCAAATAGGCTGACCTACAAGGAGGAAACCTATACCATATACTATTCGAACTGTAAATTTTATAAATGCCAACACCTCACTCTAATTACATCTAGTTTCCTCTGCTGACAACTCCAACAGCATAGGTCCCCTTATTTATCCTTTTGTCAAGGACATAAAAGCTTACTTAGCAGTTCTTAATGATTAGTTAAAAAGTCAGAACCCATTCATTTCTCCAGCCAATCAACTATTCTTTACCACCTTTTCGAATGAAGCAGGCACTGTAGTCATAGTTGAACCAGTACCATAAGTCAGACATCCTAGGTTCTTAAGTGTTACATGTGACACTCTTTTCTATATCGACCATCTTGTTAAGGAGCCTAGAAACAAACTAAACCCCAAAAACAAAATGCTTTAAGCTCTCTCCACCAGAGGGAAAGAAAAGTAAGTCATAGTAAAACATAAAAAGCAATTTGCCAGTCCCTGATATTCTACTGCAGTTCCATATTTAGTAATGCCAGCTGAGACAGCCTACTGATTGCTGGAAAAGCTGCTCTGAGAACAGCCATCTACTGTCACGTCATGAACCAGGAAGCATTTGTTATCAGCAATATTTTACCATGAACTGCAGTAGATCCAAACTCATTACCCAGAACAGCTAAAACCACCCTGTCCCAATACTTTCAGGTTACAATGTTTACCTGAATACCTTAAAGGCCAGTGTAGTTTGTGTCTGACACTAGCAAGAATTTCACACAACCACCATCATTTCAACTGCAACCACAACCCATCAAAACCTTTAAAAGCAGCCACAATACTGAACTGACTGTTTCCAATGATGATGAGCAGGAACAAACAATAACACAGGAACTATTTAGACATCAAGTCAGCAAGGAACCAATATTGAGCAAGATAACATGTCAATATTACAAGGAAAACTTTATACAGAATCATTGCTGATTCTGAAGCATGTTAGTTCAAACTTCAATGGTTGAACCTCAGAAAACATCTTATTACAGCCAGGAACTATGCTATAACAATTCATGAGGCATGCATGAGGGACTTAACAAGTGAGTATTTTTTTGTGTTAACTACCAAAACAAACTTAAGTTTTTTTTTACTGTTTAGACATTAATTCAAATAACAACTTCAAATAACTTTTACCCAACTTCTAGACTACAAATCTTAGATTAGATAATTGATTTTGAAAGATCTTGTTATTGATAATAACATAATCTTTGGTTCAGCTGTCATCTATTGTACTTTTCTTTGAATAAATTTAGATTAACTAAGCTGTAAATATGAGAACATTGTGATTTTTGGTGGAAAAACTATGAAAGTCTGGGTAAAAAAGTAATTTTTAAAAATAATCCACAAAAATGATCAGCTGTGATTTAATGGAAGTTATGTGCTGAACTGTCATACACGCCCGGTCATAGAAATATAGGTCTTGTCATAAGTAACTCAAAAAAAAACCTGTTTTCTATCCAGGACACCAGTGCGTGTCAGTACGGTATTTTATATAAAACATTAATATATGATTTATTTTAAAAATGACTATAAAAATGTTTTCATGATAGTTTTGCAATAAAATATTAAAGTAATTAAAAAAATATTTATTTATTAAATATGATTCACCCTGATTTGGCCCGGCAATGCCACTCGCTGAGTACTATTGGCGCGCCGGTACCGCGCCACTGGCCGCGCCAAATCGCCCATGCCATTTCGATTTAAAGATTGTTATTAATAATCTGGTGGTGCGCTGAAATGAATCGCCCCGGTTTAGATCACCTATAAACGATTTAAAGATCCAGCTCTGGTGTGATCTAATATAAAAATTTCTCTTATAAGGGTGGCAAAAATTTAGAAAATGTTCAACTCACAAAAATTTTATTTTAAGATGCGTTTAACTTTTTTGTTTTTGAATCATGAGGATTAAAAATTGAGGAATTGGGTCTACTTGTTGCAGTCTTTCAGCAGTTAGAGCGGTGAATTTCCTGCTGTATTAAATAACTATATAAAATCAAAGAACTTACTTGACGGTGACAAAGTGTCCCTGAAAGTCAAATTGGCTCCATGGTTGATGAGGGATTCCACCATATCAAGATTTCCAATTATAGCAGCGTTAATAAGAGCTACATTGAAATATTAAAATATTAATGTTTGCAATTGTGTAAACATTCTATAATTAGGTCATGGCTATTATTAAGTCTCTGTTCTGTCCAATCATGCTACAAGAAAAATAACTGACTATATTTTGATAATATTTTGCCAGGTACTCCTATCAAATAAGCAGACCAATTGCTTCTAATGGTTAAAGACTTACCCTGTCCGCTGTCATTGGCCCCATGTTCAAGAAGATATCTCACAATCTCACTGTGGTTGTTCTGTGCAGCATGTATCAACGGAGTCCATCCTATAAAGTAAATGATTCAATGAAAAATGATAAAAAATAATAAGAATATATTTAATAACACATAGAAAAGGAGCAAGAACTTTAGGAGTGAAATATAAATCTAATTCTTAGAGTTCAGATTTCTCAAAAATGTTAATAACTAATTACATTTGTAATTTAAAAACACCCCTTTTCAGAGTCAAAATCTATCCAAACAAAATGGTTTTACTTCTGTTAAATCCTGGAGGTCAAATAAGTTTACTAATGTTGAACCTATATTACCCATTAAACTATAAAAATCAACTTACATCACAGAAATCTGTGGATTTGTGTTCAGCAAAAATTGAATTGTACAATAGATGACAAAAACTTACCAAAAAAATAATTCTCTACATTCACTTGAGCTCCATGATTGATGAGTATCTTAACAACATCAAAATTTCCGTTCTTTGCAGCTGCTGACAATGATGAGCTTCCTATTTAAACAAATAATTGATGATACAATATTTTTTTACAATATTATAAAGTTTTAGTTTTAGTATTATTAAGTTTTAGAAAATTTGATTTGATTACAAAGGGCCAAGAATGAAAAAGTTTACTAAAAATGCTCAATGACCTTGTTCTTGAAAATAATTATCGAAAGGTGTAACAGGGGCGTCCAAGCTTTTTTTTGGGGGGGGAGAGGTAAAATTTTTTTTTAGGGGGGGGGGTAATTCGTTTTTTGGGGGGTAAAATGGCGCGGCAAATTGTTTCCCTCCCCCCCTATGAAATCTGATGCAGGGGTAAATTTTGTTGACCCCCCTCAAAGTTTACCCCCGGGGTAAAATTTTTTTTTTGGGGGGGGAATTTAAATTTTATCGAATGTTTAGTATTAAAAATGCGCAAGAAGCGCGCAAAAATTTTTTTGTTAGAGATTTTTTATTTTGCGGGGGGCATTTACCCCCCCAAAATTGTTTGGATGGGTAAATACCCCCTCCTAAATGGTTGGGGGTGCCTACGGTAGGTAGGGGTAAATTTTAAATGGGGGGGGGTTATAGGAAAAAAAACTTTGGGGGGGGTAATCCCCACTTAACCCCACCCCCTTGGACGTCTATGAGGTGTAAAGTTATTTTTTACCAAATCAGTTCTGCAATTCTTTAACACTTCCAAGATTATTATGAAAAAACAAAAAATCCTATAACAAAATATACTTTACATTTCCTATATGGTTTTTGAACAATTAAAAGTTGTCTAACTAAACAAAACAAGTTTCTGTATAGAATTAAAATCAACAAAAGCATTTTCCCCAGAATTCTGATTTCTTGTCCCTTTATATTTAGCTCTAGCAGATTTGCCTGTATATAGCCTCTAGGTGCTCCTCCCCAATTTGCAATCCAAAAACTTTATCTTATGAAAAAATTAAACACAGGATATATTCCTAGAAGAATAGAGCCCAATTGGTTCAGTGGTTACCAAGATCTTCAGCTTCAGACGGACAAACAGACATTTTTCTAATTTGTACTATAAATAACATGTAAAAATAATAGCTACTTACCAAGTGAAGTCTTGTCATTCACATGAGCCCCTTGGCTGATTAGATAGTTCACAACCTCAACACTTCCATGAGAAGCAGCCGTCATCAGTGGAGTTTCTCCTATACATAAACACATGAAATTATGCCCAGCTTATCAATCTTACAATGAAAAAATCGTTATTAGACCAAATGTAGTAAAATATATACTTCGCAATTTTCAGGTAGGCATCCAATTAGAGGAAAAACTTACTACAATGTGATCAAGTTGTAGAACGATTCACTGATAAGAAACATTGTAAGATTGGATCTAAACATAGTAAGTGTTGTCTGATAAAAAAAATTTCCATACAAATCACATAAAATATCGCATGATATGTCAACAAAAAAATGTTGTCAATTTTTGTAAAACATGTTATATTTGTTACAAAATTGGTATCTTCAAGAGTCTTGAAAATATTATTCTTTTCTTTTAATAATATTATAGAGTGTAGTGAATCCCATCCTTTAACTCTATAATAACTAGGCCTTATACGGGAATAGAAATTTTTTTGCATATTTTTTATATAATACAGAGCATAGGCGTCCAAGGGGGGGGGGGGTAATGGGGCGATTACCCCCCCCCCATTTAAAATTTACCCCTACCCTGGGGGTGCCGTAGGCACCCCCAACTATTTAGGAGGGGGTATTTACCCCCCCCAAACAATTTTGGGGGGGGTAAATACTCCCCCCAAAATAGAAAATCTCTAAAAAAAAAAATTTTTGCGCGCTTCGCGCGCATTTTTAATACTAAATTTTTGATAAAATTTAAATTACCCCCCCCAAAAATTTTACCCTGGGGGTAAACTTGGGGGGGTAAACAAATTTTACCCCTGCCAACAGATTTCAGGGGGGGTAATTACCCCCCCCAAGCAAATTTTACCCCCGGGGTAAAAATTTTGGGGGGGGGGTAAGAAAAAATTTGCAGCGCGCTTCGCGCGCCATTTTACCCCCCCCCCCCCAAAACCGAATTACCCCCCCCTTAAAAAAATTTTACCCTCCCCAAAATAAAAAGCTTCGACGCCCCTGATACAGAGTATTAATTAAATTTAAAAAATATCAATAGAAGAAAACAATTTTAAAAAGAGTTACCTATTTTATTTTTAAACACCAATACATATTGAAAACCAAATTATTTGATTTTGGAGAAAAAAATTGTCAGATTAAAACTAAAACTTTTATCTTACTATGATTTGTTCTGATAGCGAATTTAAATTTATATATTGTTTATTCAGTACTATAACTAGTTGAACGGATCTTTTAAAACATTTAATAGTTATTTCTCGCATCGTATCATAAACAGCTTTCCGCAGATATAGAATGTACAATTATAAGATTAAAACCAGTTTTTTTAGCACCTAGGTGCCGAATTCACGGGCTAAAATAAATGGTTTTAATCTTATGATTGTACAATAAAGGTACTAAGAAAGAGAGGTAATGTCTGATTGAGCCAATATGAGAATCTCTTCGGTACTTACATTTAATATCATTGGTTGAAATTGTGTACACATTTTGTTACGAACGCATGTTTTTTTTCATTTCATACATAGATAAAAGTCAGCTGTAAACAGGATATTTTCTTAGTAGAAAGCTTTGCAGAATCAGAATTAATTGCCCAAAAATTTCGTCTTAAATTTGAAAGCTTCAAATAGATGTGGATTCTTTAAAAAAAAGTTAGGCTGGCTGGTGAGGCAAAATTATTTTTGTGAAAAATCCTCTAAAATCGAATAAAAAATTTACAAAAATTAAATAAAATCTTAAAAGGGTTATTAACATATGATTTTGTTTAATTTTTGTAGATTTTTAATGTGCTTTTGGATGATTTTTCACCAAAAAATTTTGCCTCACTATCGAGTAGCGAGTCTATCATTTTTTAAGAATCCACATCAGCTTGAGTCGAAAGTAAACAATATTTTTGTCTGCTAGAAATGTTCCTTTTTAGATTTGACGAAAAAAGGGTTCAGAATATTCATATATTTCTCTTGATTGTACATTTTTATATTATCAGGTATAACTCTATATTTGTTGCTGCTATCCCTGCATTGACTTAAAAAAGGTATGATATCACGAGCTCAAAGAGGAAAAGAGTTGTCCATTGTAATGTAGAATGCTAAATTAGTCCTAATATCTGACAGATGAAGTCCATGAATACTGCCTTTTGTAAGACTGTAATTATTTAATATGTTATAAAAAATTACGTTTAAAACAAGAATGAAAATAGCAAAGCTGCTTATAGAAATAAAAGAGCGTTTACGGGGAAGTCGTTTTGCATAAAAATCTGGATCACATATCCATATTTATCTATATTCACTTACCTAGAATTACCTTGTCATTTACATTAGCTCCTTGATTGATGAGATATTTAACAATCTCAAGACTTCCTGTAGTAACAGCCTGTATCAATGGAGTGTCTCCTACACATATAAACATATCATTATAATATGGGCCTAGTTAGATATCATTATTTTTGTAATAGTTTAGATAAGTATATAATTTAAATTGTTTTTTTTTAATATCTAAGATAACATATAGGAATGTGATAAAATATACATTTTTGTACAAAAAACGCATTAATACTAATTAATTGTCAAACTGTTGCAGCGTCATTTCTAAGGCATGAATAATAGACTATAAAAGTTTTAAAGATTTTTAATCAATATAATAGATTTGAAATCTGCATAAAATTTTAAGGATTTTTATAAAATTCGTTTTTTATATAATTCTTTGTTTAAAGGCGCAAATACGATTTAAGTTAATAAATTTTGACCAATAGGATAGCTGGATTGGAAACTACCTACGCTCTAATTGGTTGAATGATGTACGTCACTTAAGCTTCTCCAATCAGAGCGCAGATAGTTTTCAATCCACCAATCACAGATCTCAAAATTATTTAACTTAATTTGTATTTGCGCCTTTAAATAAAGAATTATATAAAAAATTAATTTTATAAAAAATCCTTAAAATTTTATGCAGATTTCAAATCTATTATATTGATTAAAAATCTTTCCAACTTTTATAGTCTAATGAATAGAAAGAATGACTTGGCCTAGAATGGAGTTTGTTGGCCTATTGGACCAATATTTTTTTTTTTCATCAAGCAACCACTGGCAAAAAAACCTACCATATTCATCCTTCTCATTCACATTGGTTCCATTTTTGATAAGATATTCCACAATCTCTTTGTGTCCATATTCAACAGCAACATGTAAAGGCGTGGTTTCTAATCAAAGATGCTCAATTTAAAAGAAATTGTTAAGAAGTATGTTCATTTTTTAGTCAATCTTCTGAGATCTCACTAATAATTGATCCTTTTTTGTGATTTTTTTATTTGCAAAATTTGCTTCTCAATTTGTATGAAAGTTCTTGTTACAAAACTTCCTTGCATATCAAATGACAGTAATGTAGTATGAGTTAAAGAGGGACTTTACTCCTACTAAGCTAAACAGACAGCTAACAAAGCAACCAGGACGGCAATGGCTAGCTCTAAGAGATAGCCATTAAAAGCTTCTGTTGCTAAACACCTTGCAAAATATGGGGTTTGGAAGTTAGTTGGATTTAGAACTTGGTATTGCTGAGTTCACCTTGAAGCTGCAGGTTTTAGTCCCTAGGTGTGGACCAAATAGTTATATTATCCATAATATTTAGTACCCAAAGTTTATCATATTATTTTATAGTTATTTGCATGCAAGCTTTTATATGTGAAATAATGTTCTAGTACTTATAAAGTGAATTTATCATTGGTAAGATTGCAATACTAAGTTCTATAATTGTCAAAAGTCTGTACTACATCAATAATACAGAAAAAAATTGTGGACGGGAATATGTTCAAGTAGATTTAAAGTGTATTAATCAAAATCAAGAAAAAATTTATTGGAGAAAATAAACACGAAACCTTGTTTTATTTTTTTATGATGACTATGGTTAAAGTAAATTACATACTATATGCGCATAGCAATGGGAAAAAATATTTTGATACTGTCATCGCAAAAAGTTTTGACCGCCATTGTTACCTTTTTTTAAAACGCCCCAGGAAATTTAATTTTAATATCTATAACTTAATTTTTTTTTAATCGGACCATAAACACTAAAGATATGGGGAAAATGTGAAAAATATAAAAATGGCCAAAAACCTGCAAAATGGCAGTCTGACCGCAATTGATGTTTAGTTAATTGTGCTCCTTAATGATGGAAATGTTGTCAAAAGGTTTCAGCCTTTAATCTCTTATATCTTTTATCGTTTCCCCCAAACTATGACAGACGGACATTTCAAATCATAGAGTAGCTTCGCTACTAATGAATATAATTGATAATATATTTGATAATGTAATTAACCAATATAGTATGATGAAATAATTTGATACTTACCAAAATATTCCTTATTTTTAATAGTAATACTTGCTCCATGTTCTATTAGTAGTTGAGTTATTTCTAAGTCACCACATATCAAGGCAATATCAAGGCCAGTGTAATTGAATCCTTTACAATAGTAAGTTAAATATTTAAATTTAGATATTTTATTTTTTTAGATTGTTGGTAAATTGTTTCTACACTCTTACTTTCTTATTTATTTTATATATAAACATTGTGGAATAATTTTCACAAAAAATTTGTATTGTTATCATTATTTAATAATTTTACATTTTGTCCACAATTTTTTCTTTTATCTCATTGTACATATGTTATATATCTTTTTTAATGCAAATTGTTGTTATCCTGATCTTAGTGTGCCTAACATTAACATAGTTGAAAGATTCATATGATTTGGTAGAAAATACTTATCTTACCTGATTCATCTATGGCATTAACATTAGCTCCCTGATCCAAGAGTGACTTTATTCTGTCTTTGTAGTCCTTCTCATCTGTAGAAATATGAAAGGTCTTATCTAGATATTAGAATTGATTATCATGATTTATTTACATACTTTATTTACTTGCCGTAACGATTCCGGTATAACTAAAAAAAGATCAAATTGATAGGTTCAGGGTTTAAATTTAAACTTCTAAATTGTCAATGAAAATAATGTATTTTTAACATAGAAAGTTTTGAATGATCAATAATTTCAAATTTTTCACCCTAGTCTCTAGGGTAGGGTAAATCAGAAAAAATATCCAAAACAATCCCAGGACATTCATAAAGCTTCCATTATAAGTACAACCCATTTGGATCAACAATTTCTGAGATCTTAATCTTCAGACAAAAAAAACACTTTACTACTTTAAGTCAAAGAATGAACTAAAACCTTTTATTGAATAGAGTAAACCTACCATCGTCATTTTTATTTTCTCCAATCACATAAGAGTTGTCTTGATCATGTAGAGATGTAGCTAGCAGATTAAAGATATCCAGTTGAGGATCTTCACTGCACACTATAAATATAAAAATCCAGGTAAGCTGAAAAGTTTTTAATACTTTGCAAAGAATCCCAATGTTAAAATTACCTTTATATAATCAAAAACTTTAATCTCAATAAATCTGAACATTTTACAAAATTAACTTACCATACTTCTTTTCTTCTTCTACATTGATATCAAAATCTAAAAAGATTTTATTTTTCAATTTCATGTAAACTATTTCCTTTTGGTGTAAATGCTCTTTTTACAATAAAATTTTGATGCAAACTCCCCTCACAGAGCCAAGAGCATATCACTTCCCAATTTTAGTAAATTATAATTGCAATATTGTTCTGTTATAAAATAAGATTGATTTCTCCAATATTAATTTGCACTAACTAATCCAACCTCCAATGAATAATCCTAAAATATAAGTCCTCCAACATAAGAGGATGAAAATCCAATCAAGATCCATTTATTTAGATAGTGGAGGTACCCCCCACCCAACCCTATAGTTATAAATCTGAACTTATATCCTATAATATAAAGTAATAAGCTTTTTTTGTCTGTAGCGAAGGATCTCGCTAACCGCTGAATCAATATGGTTCTTCGGCGCCATCCTCTTAGAAATTTTCTTCTTTTTTCAATTTTGTACCCCACCCCGCCCCCCCCCCCCCGACTACCGACGAACAACTATTTTAGGTTAGGTTAGGTTTTAGGCTAACCGCTGAATCAATATGGTTCTTCGGCGCCATCCTCTTAGAAATTTTCTTCTTTTTTCAATTTTGTACCCCCCCCCGCCCCCCCCCCCCCCCCGACTACCGACGAACAACTATTTTAGGTTAGGTTAGGTTTTAGGCTAGGGAGCCGAGCGCTGCGGCTAGGCAGGCAAGGGGGCCGAGCGCTGCGGCTAGGCAGGCTAGGGAGCCGAGCGCTGCGGCCAGAGTTCATAGTTCGCTGTCGGGGGGGGGGGGGGGGGGGGAGTACTCAAATTTTCAATATTGAAAAAAATTTCTAAGAGGATAATACCGGTTCTTCTTAACAGTGAAGCCTCTTATAGGCTCTGAGATGGTTTTAGGCTATTTATTTTTTAAATAAGTCTTGGTATGGTTTTAGACTATTTAATTTTTTTTTATATAAGTCTGGGTATGGTTTTCAGCTATTTTTCTGCCCTTCGAATATAGAGCCCCTAGATGCTAGAGGCGCAGCCGCTAGTTTTTAAAAAAGTTTGTGAGATCCTTTTCTTATAAAGATATACAGTTGGATACATTAAAATCGTGCTACTTTTCTTTTGGTTTCAATTGCCTATGATATGAACTATATTGTATAGATTTTACCTTCATGATCATAATCATAATCAAAATCTTCATATGATGGTACTGGCATACCTCCAGAGAAACCTGGGATACCAAATTCATCTGATATACCTGTGAGAAATAAATATTTTTAATTTTCAAATATTTTTATAAAACAAAACAGTATTTTTTATTTTTGAAAAATTAAAATTTTTAAATTTAATTTTAGCTATTGTTATGCATGAGAGATAAAAAAATTTGAACATGAAAAGAAAATAATAAGTAGCTGGTTTCGTCATATTTTTACAATAGCTTTTAATAGGTTATTTTAGGTTAGGTAAATGTTAATGATTGCCCCGCAGGGGCTAGAAATAGAAAAAAGCTACTTAAAATTTTACAACAAAAAAAAGGTAACTATAAATCATGACTATTTACTGTAGATAAATTTTGTGATAACTGATAATATTTGTAATACTAAAACAAAGTTTGAATAAAATTTGTACCTTTTCTTTTATGATCTGTAAACTTTCTTTTCAAGTCTTTAACCTGAGTATTTTTAAACACATCAGTAAAAACTACACTTTGAACACCTAAAAGAAAAAAATGGTATGGCTAACAACTAATCAAAATTCAGCAAAAGTATCCAAAGTTTTTAAGCCAACCAATAAGTTTGCATAATTATAAAACTTTGGGTACAAGTCTCGTGTACAGTCCTTGGTTTATAAAAGAGAACTGATTAAATAAAGGATAAAAAAGGAATCTCCATCCCTTAAATTTATCATTAACTAGCGGCTACGCCCTTAGAGTCCTTTAAGGGCACCGGAGGAAAAAAATTTCGGGGGGGGGGTATTTTTCTTGCGGCGATTTCTCATCGGAGGGTGGTGGTACTCTCCCCCAAAATAGTTATAAACTTTCCCAGAACCTATGAGAAGCTACCCTGTTAAGGAGAACCCGATCGGTTCAGCGGTTAGCGAGATCCTTCGCTACAAACAAACAGACAGACAAACAAACATCGTTCTACTTTGTAATATAGATAGCAAAGCTTCTCTTCAAGTGTTCGTGTATGTTTGCCCTTCTGTACCTCTGTCTTTTCCTAGCCTTAATAATTGGCTTTATCTTAACTTTCCCCTTTCCTCACTATTCCCTTCCCATTCCCACAACATTCCTTTCTCTTTATCTTTCCTTCCCTTACCCTTGCCTACATTAATCAAAACATTAAACATTCATTTTAAAAGGGAGAAAACTAAGCCAGACTCGTAATGTTTACCATTATGTCTCATTGTCTACCTTATGCCTTTAAACAGCTTCACTTCTTTTGAATGTAATTATCCTTGTTTATATCTTTACAAACACAACTCAAATTAAACATTAAATTTAAAATGGCACCTTTAGACAAAGATTGTTGGACTAATATATTAATAAATCTAACCTGCATTAGGTAAAGTGGTGGTAAAGCTGACTCCTACTTCATATACATACAGTGTGAGTCAAAATACTCTGCATTTTCCAGTTTTTAAAGATTATAAATCCTTGATCTCTGTTAAAAATGCATTAAATATATTTTGGGTGAATTTTCGACTAACAATGCAAAAAAATCAGCATACATTTTGGCAATCTTTAAGATCTAAAAAGTGCCATTACCTTATATAAGAGATATTTAAAAAGATCTGAAATAAATTTAAAGTATTTTTAATAGAGAGCCCGGAAAATGGAATAATGCAGTTTATTTTGACTCACCCTGTAGAAGCACAAAAACCTAAAATATAAAATATTAAGTTTAAAGAATAATTGTTTGGATTTTTTTAAACGACAAGAAATTTAATTTTGATTCTATAACTGAAAACATTTTGAAAATCGGACCATAAACACCAAAGATATGGAGAAAAATGTAAAAAATCCAAAAGTAGCCTAAAACCTGCTAAAAAGTGGTCCTATCGCCATTGATGTTTTATAGTTAATTGTGCTCCTTTATAATGGAAATCTTGTCAAAAAAATTCAGCCTTTTATCTTTTATAGGAGCCGAGAAAATCACGTTTCCCCCAAACTAAGACATACGGACATACGGATAGACGGACAGACGGACATTTCAAATTATAGAGTAGCTTTGCTAATAAAAAATATGTATGGCTCTGTGTTTGTTTGTATAGCAAGGCTCTCACTAACCGCTGAACCGAGATGGTTTTCCTTTATGGTCAACTAGCGGCTACGCCCCTAGAAGCCTCTAGAGGCACCCAAGGTAGGAGGGGGGGAGAAGTCGACCTCATCCCATTTTAAATTTTAGTTTTTAAAAGAGTAAAAAAATATTTTATTTTTGGGGGGGGGGAGAGGAGGGCGAAGACACCCCTCCAAAAAATAGTTTAAACCCTTCTCAGGACCTGTAAGAAGCTTCACTGTAAAGGAGAACAATATCGGTTCAGTGGTTAGCGAGATCCTTCGGGACAGACAACAAACGTTTACTACTTTATATAATAGGATGGTCAGTGGAGGGTGCATAAGAGAAACCCTTCCCCCCCCCCAAAAAAAAAAAAGTGGATGGAAAACTTCACTGCTCTTAACTATTTTACCATTAATTTAGTTTGAACCAACCAATCAAGATTTAGGAAAATTAGAATATAGTCCCTTTTGTGGCAACGCTCCTTAAGGGGCGATTCTTCGTATTTTTCACAATAGCTTTTCTCCTATTTCTAGTCCCTGCGGGGGGCTCTAACCCTGCGGGGCCAATTCCCTAACCCTGCGGGGCAATCACCTATCCCAATATAACCTAACATAACCTTAAATAACCTATTGAAACCCATTTTAAAAAAACGACGAAGCGCCCCTTAAGGGGCCTTGCCACGAAAGGGACTATACCCGAAAATTGCCCAAAGTTTTTGAGTCAACTAATTTAAGAGCACGTTTAGAAAACTTTGGGTACCAGTTTAATTTACAATCTTTTGTCCCCTCTCTCACTGAATACATCTAAAGGTAACTTTTTAAAAGCGAAGCTTTTCTATAATTAAGGTCGGTCCGTCCGTCCGTACGTCCGTCCGAGATAGATAGCTTTTATTCGTTAATTTTGGCAGGTTAGAATTGTCCTATCGATTTCAAATTTTGCATGGTGATTCGTGTAGTAGTTAGGTACGATTTAGAAAGCATAGCAACTCTATAATCATTACCAGAATGTCCGTACGTCCATTTTAAACATGTTAATTTTTCTACTTTTTAACACCAATTTTTTATGTGATCTAGTTATCCGTTTGATCTGATTTTTTGTGTATTGATTCATGGGACAACAAAGAACAATAGTATAAACAAATCAACTCTATAATCAAGTCCTAAAAATGTAAGTATGTCCAGAAACATTATCCTGTATCAAGCAGTTTTTAAACAAATTTACTTACAATTTAGCCTTGACTCTTTCGATACTTTAATATTCTGATTATTCAGTTCAGACACTATACAAGTGTTAATTTCCGTTTGTCCTACCGTTTCAGTGCTTCGCTTTTATGGATGTTGTCATCCTTGTTACTATATGTTTACTAATTGTTAACTTACTTGCGACCACCAACCAATCATGGTGAACGAATAAATTGAACTGACCATGATAAAAAATTTACTTTCTCTTATACGAGGCGTGCACAGCTTTCTTGCTGGGAGGGGCGGGGGTGTGCAAGGAGTGGGTACTTTTAGGCTAATCAAGAGAGAACTAATATTTACATGGAGGGAGGGGTCTTAGAGCTGTTTATTACTCTTGTCCCCAAAGTTTTACAATAACTTTTTAAATTCGTTGACTTTGGGGACTTTTATTGAATTTTTAAATTGGTTCCATTTGTTAGTAGCCAAACGTTTAAACCAATAAACTGTTCTCTACAGTAGGGGTAATTTTGTGTATCATTCTTGTACATCAATTTATCTGCCATTGTCTAATCCATTTAGAACCCTGAATATTTCAGTCATTTTTGTTTACAGTCCAAATGGTAAACAAGTTATCCTAGCGAGCATGTGTCAAATTTTCTACAACCCAACCAAAGTTTACACCCCAGCCGCCCCCCCCCCCACCCCCCTGCGAAAATCCTGTGCACGCGACTGCTTGTTGGTATATCCTTCTAGCTGGGATTTATTTGTGTTTTATTTTTGTTGTGTGTGTGTTTGTTTGGGAGAGAGAGAAAGAAAGAGAAAAAGGGATGGAGAGACGGAGAGAGAGAGAGAAAAAGACAAAGAGGGAGAGAGAGAAAGAAAGAAAGGGAGAGAATAAAAGAAAGAGAGACTGAGGGAGAGAGAGAAAGAAAGAAAGAGAGACTGAGAGAGGGAGAGGAAGAAAAAGAATAAAAGAGAGAGAAAGAAAGAGAAGAGAACGGAAGAAAGAACGAGAAAAAAAAGAAAAGAGAGAGAGAGAGACAGCGAGCGAGAGAGAGAGAGAGAGAAAGAGAGAGTGAAGAAGAGAGAGATAGAAAGAGAGTGAGAGAAGAAAAGAGTGAGAGAAGGTTAAATTTTTTTTTTTTTGTAATTTACAAAACAAATCTGAAACTCTCTCTTTTTAAATGAAATCTTTTATACACTTTTTTTAGACGTCTCTATATCATAATCATATCCATTTATAACATTAACAGGATTTCTCTGTGTTCCGAAGGACCTCGCTAATTGCTGAACCAATATGGTTCTCATTTAGAATGTTAGATCCTAGGTCCTGGGATGGTTAATGACTATTTTTTTGGTAGTGTATTTTTAGTAGCGAAGCTACTCTATAATTCACAATGTTCGTCCGTCCGTCTGTCCGCCCGTCCGTCCGTCTGTCCGTCTGAGACAGAATAGGGGAAACGTAATTTTCTCGGCTCCTGTTTAAGATAGAAGGCTGAAATTTCTTGCCAACATTCCCATTAACCCATTAGTGCCGAGCGCCACTTTTATGGACCGATCGAGCTGAAAATTTCAGGGAAGCTTTGTTATGGTAAAAACGGAATTCAAATTTTTTTGTTTTGCTCTAGTGGCGTGCACAGGAAAGTTGCAATAAAACCCGGTTCGGCGCGAGTAAACAAACCGTTCGGCATAGGTAACCGTTTTTGGCGTTTTTTGGTGCTTTCCCCCGGCATTCAAGCCCGGTTTTGTCCTAAATACCCGGCTATTTGGCCCAAAAAATTTAAAATGTAATTTTTGAACGTCCAAAGTGAGTTGTAGAGTAGCTAATACTACGATTCGATCCGCAATTGAAAACTACATAACCTCATGTAATTGATAGAGCTACAAGTAAGATACAAAACGATTTATATCACATTTAGTGTTTTGGCTATAGGTGCCACCCTTTTCAGTTAAAAAAGCCCGTTTCCTAGAAGTTTTAAAATTTTTATTATATGTGGACGGGTATCTTTACTCGCGCCGAGCCGGGCAATAAAAATGGCGGGTATCTTTACTTGGGCCGAGCCGGGCCAATATAGAACGTAAAAAAACGATAAAAAAATCATATAAAAAATAATAACTTGAATAAAACGAATTCACAAATGAATGTAGTTGCCAATAAACTTTAAATTTTACGAAAAAAATCACTAACTTTACTTCATAAACAAAAAAGTTAGGAGGGGTATTATAAAATCACCTCGTTTTTCTTGGTTTTCAAATTTTGTTGAGCTATACCGGCAAACGGAAGTAAGCAAAACTGCCTGCTCCAGGGGGAAATGAAAACCAGGGTAGTAGAGGGGGGATTCAATCTGAGAATGATGCAATCCTGAAACTGAGAACCGTTTTTTTTTCGGCATTTTCTGGAACCGAGCGTTATGTATATTCCTACCTATGGATGTTGTCATCATTGTTAATTAAGAGAGAGAGGGGACAATGTGAGGTTTATTACACTAGTCCCCAAAGTTTTGTAATAACGTTTTCTTATTCGTTTGCTTAACATCTTTGGGGACTTAGTTTTAATTGGTTGGTTCATTAAGTTGAGTGTTTAAACATTTCAACCACTAATTTTAAATATCATAAGGGGTATGTTTGCGTGTCATCATTGGGGATGTGCATCAATTTATCGGCAAATGTCTTATACCTTTACATCCCTGTATTTACTACCATATTTAAACAAACAAACCTTCTAATTTATTTACTATTATGTTCTTTTGTGTTTATGAGACTTTATGCGACTGTGATAGTACACTCGAGGATGAATTGTCCCTATCCTGTATGTCAAGATTCAATTTTGCATGCAAAGAGAGAGTCATTCAAAAATGTAGTTTAATACCTTAAAATCTGCCCATTGCTTATAATAGTCGAATATTGAGATGTTCCCTTTTATTCCATCCGTTTTTTAGATGGTACTTGACATTGAATATAGCACCTATCTTTAGTACTAGCGGCTACGCTCCTAGAGGCGTCTAAGTGTCCCTTGCGGCTGGGGAGAAGTTGACCACTCTCACTTTTAATTTTAGTTTTTAAAAGAAAAAATGGGGGGTATTTCGCTTGGGAGGGTGATGGTACCCTCCCCAAAACTAGTATATAGACATTCCCAGGTCCTGTGATAAGCTACCCTGTAAATCAGATCCATATCGGTTTAGGGGTTAGCGAGATCTTTCGGTACACACACACTGATAGACACACAAATACACAAACATATATCCTCTTACTTTATCATAATTCTTTTAAAATGGCAAAATATGTAATGGAGAATTTTATGTTTTTGTAGCACACCCTACTTTAAAACGGGGAGAAAATTTGAAATATTGTTTTTGCTTGCTTTTACCCAGAGAGACAGAGGGAACAATGGGCTGTTTTTACACTATTCCCCAAAGTTTTGTAATAACATTTTAATATTCGTTGGCTCAACAACTTTGGGATTTTTAATGAATTTTGATCGGTTGGGTAACTAAGTTTGGTGTTCAAACGTTTCAACCCCTAACTGTAATCTACAGTAGGGGTAATTATCATTGGGTATGTACATTAACTTATCTTCCATGCCTTATCTCTTTAGATCCCTGGCTTTTACCAAACAATTGACAAGGTGTGCATTATATTCCGCAAAGTGTTTTATTTTCGTAAAAAAAACATGAAATAAATAAGTGTGTAAAAGTAACAGAATGTCTGTGAGTCTGTCTGTTCCGAATGATCTTGTTGTCCGCTGGACTTATATGGTTCTCCTTTACAGTGAAGGTCCTTATGCATAAAGCCTATATAAGACTTTTGGGGGTACATCCTAAGAGAAATCCCCCATGGAAAAAATAACCCATTCCATTTTTTTTCTTTTTATTTTTAGACTATCAAGACTCCCATGGGGGTTTCTATGTACGTAGCCGCTAGTAATAATCAAAGCAAATGGAAAATTTGTATTTGTACTAGGGGGGGGGGGGAGGGAACATTGGGCTGTTTATTACACTAGTCCCCAAAGTTTTATTATAACGTTTTCTTATTCGATGGTTAAACAACTTTGGGGACTTTCATCGAATTTAATTGGTTTGTTCTTTAAGTTGGGCGCCCAATCATACCACTAATTGTAATTTGCGGAATGGGTAATTTTGTGTATCATCATTGGGGATGTACTGTACATCAATTAATCGACCATTGTCTTATCCCTTTAGATGGCTGATTTTGTAGTTTTGATGATTTATAATGAAAGTGGGGAAGTTAATGTGCACAATTGACGCAAGGGTTGCTTTGACTCATACAGTTAGATACACAATTAGATTATTGTGAATTGGGAGAGATAGATACAGGAAAAGATTATTGCATTTTGGGTTAGGTTTGCCTATACAGATAGACTCAGGAATAGGTTATTGTGCATTGGTATTGTAAGAGTTGTTAATACAGTTAGATACACAAATTAACAACTGTGTATTTGAATAGATAGAGTCGGTAAAACAGTTAGATAAATATATAGATTACTGTGTATTTAGATGTTTAAAGTTTTTTAAGGAGTGTTATACACAAACTAAATTCTTTGTAATGAAATAGATAAGATTACTTATATAGTAAGATACATAAATAGATTACTGTGTACTTAAATTGTTAGGGTTGTTTATACAGTCAGATACATATTCTATTGTGTATTGGGATATAAATAGACTGCTGAGAAACTCGAGAGATCTTACTGAGCATACACACTTAGACTTCTCTTACTAGTTCTTAATAAAGGTAATTTCAAATAATATCTTTCAAAGATCTAGAACATTTCCTCTCCTAACATACGGTGATCAATTAATGTATCTAACTGTCCTCTAATATACGTCGAAGCGCAAGGTGCCGCGCGCTAAATATAGCGCACTCAAGGATGCACACAAATATTGGGATAAATAATTATAATCATTTTTAGTGTAAAATAGTCCCATATAAAAAGTTGTTGAATGTAAGATCTCACAAACCGCTAGACCGATTTGCATTTTTTTGCGGTAAGCACATAGACGTCCAATGGGGGGGGGGGGGTAAAGTGGAGATTAACCGAAAAAATAAAAAATCTCTAACAAAAAAAAATTTGAATATTTAATAAAATTTAAATTACTCCCCCTCCCCCCCCCCAAGAATTTTACCCCGGGGGTAAATTTTGGGGGGGGGGTAAACAAAATTTACCCCTGCCAACAGATTTCAGAGGGTAATTACCCCCCCCCCGCCCAAAGCAAATTTTACCCCCGGGGTAAGACGTTAGATCAATTCTTCCAAAATAGATTTCCTTGCTTTCCCTAAAAGTGCATCGAAAATTGCCCCAGCCCCCCACCCCAATTTAATTTTTGAAAAAATAGAATATAAAGGGAAGGGGTGTGGTATTTTTGACTGTGTGTTACCCCTGTAAGGCAACCTAGTACCCTAAATAACCTAACCTAACCTGACATATATTATTTTTTTAATCATTTTATTTCATTTATTTCAAAAAAAATACTTTAAGTGAAAGTATCATTCAATACAATGAAATTTCAAAAGGAATATCATTGTCACTGGGTAAAAACAGCGCTCTACCTGTTCAGCTATACGATGCTACCTGGCCGAATAGCTCGAATTACCCGGCGCACGCTAGCAGGCAAGTTGACCCGGCACGTAGTAGCGCGCTACCTGTCTAGCTAGACGATGCTACCTGGCCGAAAGCTTGCCTTAACCGGCCTTAGCAAGCAAGTTGACCCGGTCCGTAGTTTCACGACTTTACTTGACACCAGGGATCCTAAAGGATAAGACAATTCCCCCATAATAAAGAAATACATCTTCTTTACATTAAATTATTGGTTTAAAAGTTTGAACACTTAGATTAAACAAACAAATCAAAATTTAATAAAAGTACCCAAAGTTTTTAGGATAAATAATGATATAACTTGTTTATAGAAGTTTGGATACAAATGTAATTTAAAATTCAATGTCCCCACCCTGCTTGACACGTATAGCTACGTGTTTCTTAAAATAAGTAACATAGATTACAATATACATATCATATGTATGATTTGACACTAAAGAATGTAAGAATAATTACAATATGAACCTGAATTTTTGTTAAACGATTGATTAAAAATCCTATATATATACTATAATATAAAGTAGTAAGGTTTTATGTCTAAATCTAAAGAAATGGCTGGTCCGAGTGGGTTGTAATTTTTAGGGAAACTTCTAAATGTCCTGAAGTTGTTTTAGGCTATTTTCATTATGTCCCATATTCCCCTAGAAGCTATGGAAGCAGCAACTAGCATAATATAAAGTATATTGATGTATGTGTTTAAGATGCATTTAGGATCAATAATATGTCGAAAACGGCTAGATATCATCAATTTCAAACTTTGTATAGGTCCTGAAAAGGTTTTAGGCTATTTAAGAAAATTGGGGTGGAGGGTTCTAATCTTAGTCTAGTTGCCAAGTTGGAAAGTTCATTATCAAAAATACTTAGATGTATGTCCGTTCGTAATTTTGTCTGATGCAAAGTTTATCTTTAATTTTATGAAAGCTTACTACTTGACCTAAAGTGGATTTAGATTCAAAACCTTGACCCCTTTCTAACAATCAAAAATTATATAAAAAATTCATATGAAAACTGACATAGAAACTATGAAAATAAGTTATTTTGATGTCAGAAAAACACACATAAAACATACCCCTAATTCAGGGAGCGCGGGAATATTGAACTGTTTATTACAGTAGTCCCCAAAGTTTTATAATAACGTTTTCTTGTGTGTTAGCTCAACAAATTTGTGGGTTTTATTCAAGTTTAGTGTCCAAATGTTTCAACCACTAATTCTAATCTATGCGAGGGGAAATTTTGTGTATCATCGTTGGGGACGTACATCAATTTTTGGGCCATTGTCTTATCCCTTTAGATCAAGGCCTCCAATTATAGATCAGCCTCACTATTAGCAAAACAAAATAATCAATGAACACACAAAAATTTCATAATTTCAAAATCTACCAAAATCCTGAAAAATGAAAAAAAAATAGAAGGGATGAAATATGGAGGAGCGAGGTCATTTTTTGCAGGACGACACACAATCGGCGCAAAACGTCTGCAGCGCATTCACGGATTGGGGAAATGTATTCTTTAAAATATATAATTACTAGTAGCTACGCCCCTAGAGGCCTTTAGGGGATCTTAAGATGGTAGGGGATTGAATTCACCTTCCCCTTAGTTAAAAAAAGTAAAATTCACCCCCCCCCCTCCTTAATTTTTTTTGGGGGAGTAACCTCCCAAAAATAGTTATAAACCTACCCAGAACCTAAGAGAAGCTACCCTGTAAAGGAGAACCATATCGGTTCAGAGGTAAGCAAGATCCTTCGGTACACACGGACAGACAGGCACAGACCCCGTTACTTTATTACCAAAATCCAGTAATCTATAGGGATAAGAGTTCAATGAGGCGCGCACAGGGTTTTGCCATGGGAGTGAAAAAGGTTAAATTTTAGGTTGTGTTGTTTAACACCCACATACACTCACCTTCCGCACGCTTATGTACAAGACAATAGACGATAATTTTATAAACAGAATTATCCCTTCTGTAGATTGAAATAATTGGTTGAAATATTTGCACACTACTATTTTTTAATCAACCAATAAAAATAAAAGTACCGAAAGTTTTTGAGCCAACGAGTAAGATAATGTGATCAAATCAAAGGAAAGCCAAAATATTGTTGACAAGTGTAGACATTTCAGTTTATGGTATTATAGGCCTTATTGTCGTTATCAAATGGCTAATTGTTGAAATTTAATAAAAATGCTAAAGATATAAAGATAATTTGGTTGTATTTTATTTAAAAAAAACTTATTATACTGTTATAAGTAAGTAATCTTATAGTTATTTGCTTTTACACAAAGGGCCAGTTATAACAAACAAACGAAACAAAAACACCTCCAATCTTTAATTAATTTCAAACATAATGCTTGGAGCAAGTGGTCAACAAGGTACATTGTGTGAAAGCGCCCACAGTTTTGCTTATAATTGTCCCATTCTGAGGTGGCTGCTACACGTATTAATACGAGAAATTGTGTGGCTCAAATATAACAATTTTTAAAAGTTTTGAGTTACCTTACCTCGTAATGGTGGGATTCTATTTAGATTTTAAGGTTAACATCTATAGGATCATCCGCTTGTAATTGGATGCGATACTCCAACACCCAAGGATATTAGGTTAAGTAACATCCAACAGACAACCAACCCTTTGAATGCATGAGAAGTTCCCACTGTGCATGGCAATGATTATCACCTGTTTATGGGCTAAGGCATTCCCCCTACTCTGACATAGCAGCAGTAGCAATCATTTGTAACGTCTTTAATTATGACGCAGTGTCGGGCTGATATTCGAACCTATCACCTCCAACAAGCATATGCCCTACATGTTAAGTCACGGTCGCAGGTAGTTTTAAGATAGGAAAAATGACATTTCTGAAGAAAAAATCAATGAAAAGCAAAGCCAAAATAAGGTAACATATAATAAAAAGACAATAAACTTTATCAAAGAATTTAAGTGAGAATTTATATTTATCTCATGGTATTATAGACAACTTTCAATGGATATAAAAAAAAAATTAAGATTACAACCAGTTTTGTTGGCCCCGAGGGGCTGAAGGCCAAGGCTATCAAAACTGGTATTAATTTTGTGATCTTTATTTTAAAATTTGTAGAAAACTGTTTATAATACGCTGCTATACATAATCTGAGAACCAGTTCTTATCCATCTAATATTAATCGGTTTGAAGCCATACTGGAAATATAATATTTTTTTATGGAATAATTACTTGAATTGTATAACTACAAGTTGATTTGCAAAAGTTTGATGTTTCAAGCTTTTCAAATTTTTTAAATCCAGCTTATTTGCGGCCACACTTAACAATATCCTGTAAAAATATACTTGAAGGATTGATGTGTCACGGCTTAGTTGGGGTACAAAATAATCTCTAGTTGTGCATTCACTTCCGCATAAGCAAATTTATTACAACAGCACAAATTGCCCAAAAATCAGCCTTGAGACGTCATAAAAATGAGGGATTATCCATCTCTTTTTTAGGGGTTTTCTATCCCACTTTTCCTGTCATCTCCCTAATTTTTATGACGTCATATGGCTGATTTTTTATATACTTTGTCCATCTACCCCATTTTACCTTATTTGCTTCAAACTTAACTTTAAACAATAAACATTAAACACCCCCCATAATTTTATTTATTTTCAAGTATATAGCTTCGAAACCGATTGATATCCGCTGGATTAAAACCGGTTCTCAGCCATACTAAACAAATAATGTATAGCATTGTATCACAGACAATTTTCTACGAATATTAGAATAATAATAATAAAATGGACACAGTAAAAGTGTCTGACTATGACGTCAGAAAAAATTAGCAATTAACCAATAAGAAGCCAGTATTCACTAATTTTTTCTGACGTCATAGTCAGACACTTTTACTGTTTTCTAATGAAATTAATATCAGTTTAGTGAGCCCGGTCCTATGTTTTCATTTTAATATCCGCCGAAAGCTGTGATAAATGATTATTCTTTTTACGAATATTTTGCTGTGAAACACTTAGCGGTTGTGAATGTACATCAAATCTCTTTTTAGGGTATGAAAAAATGAACATTTTAGGAAATATGTCACTTCAATAGGGGACAAAGTGTGCTTGCATTCTAGGTAAATAATAAATTTGTCCATATTATAATAAATTATTAAATATAGATGTATAAGCAGACAACTACCTGGATCCCTCTTTCATGGACCTTTTTTTATCTGCCAGCAAATTGCTTTCTGCTCTTTTGTAGCGACTTGGCTGTGTAAATATTCCCAATGCTATTGGTTGATTTTCAAAGACCCAGCTGAAAGTCGGCAGTGTCCTCGGAATGGGGACATACAGTTATTTAACCTCCTCCCCCTCTATTGTTTTACTATAATGTTAATATATGTAAGCAAATACAAAAAAGAAATTTTTTTAAATATGTTTATAGGAATTATATCAACATAATTATGTCATTGTAATATCACTAAGTTGAAAATATGTCAGTCCAGACCATTTTTCTTAATGCCATGTATTCGGCATAAATGGTTTTCAGTTATATCAATATATTCTAATATTTTCTATCTTTATACTAACGAAAACTTGTAGTGGGACAAAGTGTCTCAAAATCAGCCATGTGACGTTATAAAAAAGAGGGAGATGAGCGGAGAAGTGGAAAAGAAAATCAATAAAAAAAAATGGTGGATAATCCCTCATTTTTATGACTTCAAATGGCTGATTTTTAAGACACTTTGTCCCACTACAATACAAGCAAAAAAGAATCCTCCAGGGCCATATGATTGAAGGGAGTAATATATAAGACCCTCCACATTACATTTTAGTT
Source organism: Acartia tonsa (assembly GCF_053477335.1). Classification (NCBI taxonomy): domain Eukaryota; kingdom Metazoa; phylum Arthropoda; class Copepoda; order Calanoida; family Acartiidae; genus Acartia; species Acartia tonsa. Next base: position 50,891,713 of record NC_137264.1, read on the forward strand.
TTAGAAAGAATTCTTTTTTAATTTGAGTAGGGTATATTATGCCAGGGCGATGTACCATCCCCAAAAATAGTTGTAAGCGTTTCTTGGGCCTATGAAAAGCTTTACAGTAAAGGAGAATTATATCGGTCCGGCAGTCAGCGAGAAATCCTTTGGTACAAAGACACAGACAAACAGAAATATATGTAGATAGGATTAATTTGTGTATTTTTGACTTCAACAAAGTGCGTGACAATTTTTAATATAATTCTTAAAATAAAGTAAAAGGATCTCTTTAACCACTGAACCGATATGGTTCTTCTATACAGGGTAGCTTCTTATAGGTCCTTAGAAGGTTTATAACTATTTTGTGGGAGGTTAACACCACCCTCCCAAGAAAAATCGCTCACGGAACAAAACTAACCCCCAATATTATTCAAAATTAATTTATTTCTTTCTATAAATTCTTTTTTATAAATGGCGGTGTATTGATTTAGTCTTTGTCTTACTGTTCTACTTTTAAATAAAATATTTATAAATAAATTTGCTATTTTATCATCATCCAATAATTGAGTAAATTTGTTAGAACACAAACAATACGTGTTGTTCCAATATACGTGCTTGTCTTTCACAGCGACGAGAGGCGCGCGACAATTTATGAAAAAAATTGGGGGGGGGGGCTACTGAAGTGGAAGGAGGGGGATAGAAGGGTTGACCGCGCAGGGTTATGGTGAAGACTTCTCTCTCTCTCTCTCTACTGGCCGGTCAGGTTGGATTAGGGTATTTAATGGTGGGTGGACTTACTGTGGGTAGCCATTCCTTGTCTCGCAGTTGAACTAGCAGGTAATTTTTACTATCATATCATACTTTCATTATAATTACTTAGGCTTGGTATAACCATCATAATAATAGAAAAAAAATTATCTTAATTTCTGTTAATTGTTATATTTATAAAGCGATGCAACTTTATAATCAGCTTTTTTAGTTTTTCTTACATTATTGCGTAACCTAATTATAAAATGGTGATTTTAGGACAACCATAAGACCAACATTTACAGCGACACATCTCTACAATCCTAAATTTTAAAACCCTCCCGAGGTGGGTTCCTAACAAACAAGCATCTGTATCGGCTATGGCTAAATCTAATCTGAAACGGTTTTAGTAAAAAAAATACTTTTAAATTATATTAAAAATCTTCAAAAATTTTTAAACATCTTCTTTTAACCCTTTAATGATTTAAGAAAACTTTTTTTTCAAATTTATAGAATCATATGTACAAAGTAAAATTTGATGATCTGGCTATTCATAGTAGCAGCTTCATCAAAACTTGTATCATACAATTACTTCATTATTTTTTTATTCCTTAAAATCCAGACGTCCAGAAAAAACTTGGACCTTATTGTATTCTCTTAATATTTTATTTTAAACTTTTTTATCACTTTATATTCATTTGAGAACAGCTATTCTGTAAACAAAGCAGTTTATGTAATTTGAGATTAGATATAGAATCAGCGCACCATTAAATTTTACAATTTTACAATAGCTTAGATAAAAAAAGAACAGTAAACTGTCATTTAAAAGTAGGTAAATTTAGATAAAAGCGAATTATGCTTTATCAAGTTTCCTTGTGGTTTTTAAACATGCATTACTTTTAGGAAAACTAGCCTCTAGGGGCTTTGACCCAAGAGGTTTAATCAAACCAATTTTTCATGTTTTATTTTTTTTGGGGGGGGGAATTTTTTTTTAGAGGGGGTTATTTTTCATTTTTAGGGGGTTGGGGGTGTCCCACCCCCAAAAAAAATAGTTATAAACCTTCCCGGGACCTATGAGAAGCAAACCTGTAAAGGAGAATCGGTTCAGCGGTTAGCAAGATCCTTCGCTACAAACAAACAGACAGACAAACAAACAGACAAACATACAGACATCGTTCTACTTTTTATTATAGATAGTAAGGAGAAAAATTACTTTTAGGAAAACTAGCCTCTAGGGGCTTTGACCCAAGAGGTTTAATCAAACCAATTTTTCATGTTTTATTTTTTTTGGGGGGGGGAATTTTTTTTTAGGGGGGGTTATTTTTCATTTTTAGGGGGTTGGGGGTGTCCCACCCCCCAAAAAAATAGTTATAAACCTTCCCGGGACCTATGAGAAGCAAACCTGTAAAGGAGAATCGGTTCAGCGGTTAGCAAGATCCTTCGCTACAAACAAACAGACAGACAAACAAACAGACAAACATACAGACATCGTTCTACTTTTTATTATAGATAGTAAGGAGAAAAATTACAAAGTTCTGACTGGTAATTTGTGCGTTTTAGAATTGTTCATCGATTACCAACTTCACATGATGATTACTGTATGTAACAGTTCAGAAAGAATATCAAATCAAATATTTTTTTAATTTTAAAAGAAAATATTGCAACTGGACAAAGTGTTTCAAAAATCAGCCATGTGACGTCATAAAAATGAGGAAACATCCATCTCTTTTTTATGTGTTTTCTTTTCCACTTCTTCTCTCATTTCCCTCATTTTTATGACGTCACATAGCTTATTTTTGAAACACTTTGTCCAGTTACAAAATATTGATGCTGTGAGTATTGGTGCAAAAAATATGACGTAACAAAAAAAAAATAGCCAATGAGAGGCCGTTTTTGACCAATGGTAAAAAATATAGTGGACTCTCATTGGCTAATTTTTTTTGTTACGTCATATTTTTTGCACCAATACTCACAGCATCCAAAATATTGTATAGAATCATATGGAATATCTGTCAGAATTCGAATAAATATTGCTTTAATGTTCGTTTGTCTAACCATCTGATTTGTTAAGCTACGCTATTATGGATTTAATAATCTTTGCTTTTATTATTGTTCCAAACACATGTTTGTTTCTTTTATCTAATTTTTTTCCAATCCTTTTTCTACTACATTATTTTTATCCTATTTTACCAATAAAAATGAAAATTGAATATCTTGTGATATATGCAACATATAATTTTATTTCTTTATTTGTTTAGATAAAGAAGAAGCCCAACCATGCCTGGCCATATTAAGTTGTCCAAGTCCGGTCAACCCGACCCTGACCCAACTGAATTTCTCCTTCCATCCATTGAGATGAAGAGAGCTGACCAGCAGAAGGTGTATGATCCTAAGAAATCTGTGTGGATCCCCTGCCCCAAGACTGGCGGCTACAGAGAGGGCCTGATTGAGTCTGGCAACCTGGAGGATCCTGCCAGCAAGTGTGTTGTTGCTGTGGGCCATGAAAAGTTTACCCACAAGGCTTCCGAGGTTGGCAAGGTGAATCCACCCAAGTTTGAGAAGTGCGAGGACATGGTCAACTTGACCTTCCTCAATGATGCCTCTGTCTTCTGGAATCTGAAGACCCGCTACCAGGCAAAGATGATCCATACTTACTCTGGTCTTTTCGTTGTCATTGTCAACCCTTACAAGCGTTATCCTTTGTACACCCACAGGGTGTCCAAGATCTATCTGGGCAAGAGACGTAATGAGGTCCCACCCCATCTGTGGGCCATTGCCGAGACTGCCTACAGAGGCATGTTGAACAACCATAAAAATCAGGCCATGTTGATTACTGGTGAGTCCGGTGCTGGTAAAACTGAAAACACCAAGAAGGTCATCACCTATCTGGCCCTTGTGGCCACTGGCTCTGGCAAGAAGTCCGAGAAGAAGGTCTCTCTTGAAGACCAGATTGTAGCCACCAACCCTATTATGGAGTCCTATGGTAATGCTAAGACCTCCAGGAATGATAACTCATCCCGTTTCGGTAAGTTTATCCGTATCCACTTTACCTCCTCTGGTAAGCTGGCTGGTTGTGATATTGTGTCCTATCTACTTGAGAAGTCCCGTATCACTGAACAGCAAGAGGTTGAGAGATCCTACCATATCTTTTACCAGCTGCTCCAGGACTTTGGAGACAACATTGGTGAGGGTCTGAAAAAGAAATGTGTTCTTAGCGATGATATCTACGACTACATCTATGTGTCCCAGGGTAAGACCAAGGTCGAGTCCATTGATGACAATGAAGAGTTGGAGTACACTGAGGATGCTTTCAATGTGCTTGGTTTTGGTGAGCGTGAGAAGTGGGACTGCTACATGTTGACCGCTGCTGTCATGACCTTTGGCGGTATTGAGTTCAGGACCAAGGGTCGTGATGACCAGGCTGAGTGCGAGGCCATTGGACCTGATTCCTATGCTGGTAAGACTTGTCACCTGCTTGGCTGTGATGCTGGCGCCATTATCAAGGCTTTCTGCAAGCCCAAGATCAAGGTCGGTACTGAGTGGGTGACCAAGGGTCAGACTTGTGAGCAGGCCGGCAATGCTGTTGGTGGTATTGCCAGAGCCATCTACGACAGAGTCTTCAAGTGGCTCATTATCAAGTGTAATGAAACTCTTATTGACCCAACCCTAAAGAAGGCCAACTTCTGTGCTGTGCTCGATATTGCCGGCTTTGAGATCTTTGAGTACAATGGCTTTGAGCAGATTTCCATCAACTTTGTCAACGAGAAGCTGCAGCAGTTCTTCAATCATCACATGTTCGTTGTTGAGCAGGAGGAGTACATTAGAGAGGGCATTGACTGGGAGATGGTGGACTTTGGTATGGACTTGGAGGCTGCCATTGTCATGTTTGAGAAACCCATGGGCCTGTGGGCCATCCTTGAAGAGGAGTCCCTCTTCCCTAAGGCCACTGACAAGTCATTTGAGGAGAAGCTGAAGGCCTCTTTGGGCAAGCTGCCTATCTTCTTGAAACCCCAGTCTAAGACTGACACCCGCGCTCACTTTGCTATATCTCACTATGCTGGTATTGTGTCCTACAATGTGACTGGCTGGCTGGAGAAGAACAAGGATCCTGTCAATGACACTGTTGTTGAGATCTTTAAATCAGGTAAGATAATTAGTTTTTATGTTCTACAAGAGTTTTTTTTTCTCTTTTGGTTTAATGTCTGTTTTACCAGGTATTAAGACTTGGGCCAACAGGCAATTAATTCAATGTTAGAGTTCTATCTCAAACTTTGTTAAATTTGGATAATCATACATTAACAAGGTCTTTATAAAAATTTTAAATAGGCTAGCTCTTTCTGATAATATTATGAATTATCACAGTATTAGTTTCTGCCCTAGACCAGCCATATTTAGGAGAAAAAGAAAATTTATATACCAACTAAAATAATCTTATTTTAAATATTGACCTTTTTGATCTGCTAGTGTTTGTGTTGATTATTTTCTGTAAGCTTTGTCTGCTAGAAGAATAACTATTTAACGGCATTCTGCGCTATAAATAAAATAACACTTAAAGCTAAAGACAACCAAATGAATTAATTTTAGATACATTGTTCCATTCAACAAATTTTCTAGTTTTTGCAGAGTTCCTTCAATTCTAATTTTCTAGGTTCCAGCTGTGAGCTGCTTGTCTTCTTATGGGAGGACCATCCTGGTCAGCCAACTACCACTCCCAAGGAAGAGGGCAAGAAGAAGAAAAAGGGCGGCGGTGGCAAGACTGTGTCCTCTGTCTACCTCGTCTCTCTGAACGACCTAATGATCACCCTGCACAGCTGCGAGCCGCACTTTGTGCGTTGCCTTGTCCCGAACACGCACAAGAAGCCTGGCGACGTGGAGCCGCCGCTGATTATGCACCAGCTGACCTGTAATGGTGTGCTTGAGGGTATCCGTATCTGTATGAAGGGTTTCCCCAACAGGATGATGTATCCGGACTTCAGGAGCCGCTACTACATCTTGGCAGAGAAGGAGTTGAGGAGCTCGGACGACAACAAGACTGGTGCCTATGCTCTGATGGACAAGATTGAGTTCCCCAGAGAGCGCTACAGGCTCGGACACACTCTCGTTTTCTTCAGGTAAGTGCTTGGTACAATTTTTAAAAAGCGGGGAGGATCGGACCATTTAGTAAAACTACACTAGTACCTACCCAAAGTTCATAATAAATAAATAAATGCTGGGTTTAAAACTTTGGGTAATTTATAGATTTTTATGAAAAAAATTTATAACAGAGCCAGACATAGCTGCATAAGGTACACTTTTTAACGTCTATATGATGTCAATTCTAAGATGTTAAATTTTTCAGGGCTGGTGCTCTTGGTCTCCTTGAGGAGTTCCGTGATGCTATTCTCTTGAGGCTCCTCAGATGCATTCAGGGTGAATGCTTCAGGTAGCTTTTATGTAACTTTCTTTCATGCAGACAGACATACGGACATACATGATTTAAGGGTAGCTGCATCAATAAGAACATCTAAAAGTAGCAAAGCACAAATATAACTCATGGATGGACAAATGGAGAAAGGAAGTAGTAGAACAGATTTTCAGTATTAATAAATTATTTACTTTATTCTTGAAATCTTCAGATGTATTTTTGTGTCATGACTAATCGACAAACGGATCAAGTACTTTAAATACTGAATGCTCAATAAAAAAAATTGCCATTTTTCTTAAATAGCAGAAGAGAAAATGACTGTTGCCGATTGGACTGACGTACAGTAAAAGTGATTCTTAGAATAGATTAAGTATGACGGTTAAATTAATCTGCAACCTTTTATTTCTCAAAATATTTATCAGCTACAAAGTAAGCTATATGATTTAAAAACAAGTTGAGAGGGGGGTATTCAACTGTCCTATCACTTTATCTTTTATAATATCCTATAAAATATGTGGTTCTTTTCCTGAAATGGAAGGGAACATTATTATATTCAATTATCATATCACTGTATCCTTTTTAATATCCTACATAATATATGGAGCTTTTCCTCAAAGTGCTTATCAAGCACTGAAAACCCACCACCCCTATTTAAAAAAAAACATTGAAAATAGGTTAATATCAAAAATATTTTTCCTATGTGTTCCCAGTACCCAATATAACCTAACCTAAAACAAAAACAATTCTCCCATCCATTATTTTGAATATATTTTTTTAAAAATGGAAGGGAGGCATTGAGCAGTGGATAGTTTCTTTGTTCGATAATAAACTTTGAGAAAAATTGTCAAATATTTTATTTTCTGTACAGATTCATCCGACAGAAGGACTTTGCCAAGAGGCGTGACCAGCGCGCGCTGCTGGTTGTCTGCCAGCGCCAGTTCAGAAAGTGGATGGCACTCAGGGACTGGGGTTGGTTCACCATCATCCAGAAGACCAGACCACTTATTGGCCTTCCCAACCCCGAAGAAGAGCTTAGGATCCTCGAGGAGGAAGCCAACGCCAAGTATGGCGAATATAAGGATAAACTTGACACCAAAGCTAAGCTGCTCGAGGAGAACATGTTGATTGAAGATGAGAAGCGTCAACTGTTGGCTCAAATTGAAAGAGAGCAGGGTAACCTCTCCCAATATCATGAAAAGCAGGCTAAGCTCAATGCTCAGAAGGCTGATCTTGAGAAGCAGCTGATTGATCTGCAGCAGCAGTTGACAGACACTGAACAGCAACGTATTTCTGCTACTGAGGAGAAAAAAGCTCTGGACATTGAATGCGGAGCTATCAAGAAAGACATTGAGGATATTGAAATCTCAATCCAGAAATTGGAACAAGAAAACGCCAACAGAGATCATACTATCAGATCTCTGAATGATGAAATTGCTAATCAAGATGAGGTTATCAACAAGCTAAACAAGGAGAAGAAGCACATTGCTGAAAATGGCGCCAAGGCATCTGAGGACCTCCAGGTGGCCAATGACAAGGTGGAGCACTTGAATAACATCAAGTCCAAGCTTGAGTCAACTCTTGATGAGCTGGAATCATCTCTGGACCGTGAGAAGCGTGGCCGTGCTGTAGTTGAGAAGGACCGCAGGAAGGTTGAAGGTGAGCTTAAGATCACCCAGGAAACTGTCTCCGAATTGGAGAGAACAAAGAAAGAGCTTGAAGCTCACATCTCTCGCAAGGAAAAGGAACTGAGCTCTCTTTCTGTCAAGCTTGATGATGAACAATCCCTTGTCGGCAAAGTGCAGAAATCCATCAAGGAGCTGCAAGGTCGCATCGAGGAGATGGAGGAAGAACTTGAGGCCGAGCGCCAGGCCCGCGCCAAGGCTGAGCGTCAGCGTTCTGACCTGGCCCGTGAGCTTGAAAGCTTAGGAGAAAGGCTGAACGAGGCCGGTGGCGCTACTGCTGCCCAGATTGAGCTCAACAAGAAAAGAGAGTCCGAAGTGGCAAAGCTGAGAAAGGACCTGGAGGAGTGCCAGATCCAGCATGAGGGCACTCTGACCAGCCTAAAGAAGAAGCACCAGGATGCTGTGGCCGAGATGACTGAACAGATTGATCAGCTTAACAAGATGAAGGCCAAGTAAGTTATTTATCTATCTATTATCTATCTGTATATCCATTTATTTTTATGTGATATCTATAAACCCAGCTTTATTATATATCTCTTAATCCATTAATTATTAAATTCATATTATTACATCTATATCCATCTATCAACATATCTATGAACTTCTCTGTTTATCTAACTACATATCGATCTATCTATACATCTATCTATCTATCCATCCATCTATCTATCCATCCATCTATCTATCTAGCCATCTATCTATCCATCCATCTATCTATCCGACCATCTATCTATCCATCCATCTATCTATCCATATATCTATCTATCCATCCATCTATCTATACATATAACTATCTATCTATCCATTTATCTATCCATCCATCTATCTATCCATCCATTTAACCATCTAACTATCTATCTACCCATCTATCTATTTATCTCTTTATACATCTATCTATCTATCTATGTTAGGATTGAGAAGGACAAGGGGCAGATAATGAATGAGATTGCTGACGTCAGAGCTGCCACTGAAGAGGTCAACAGATCCAAGGTCAGACATGCTCAGGGAGGGAGGGGACATTAGACTGTAAATTACTCTGGTGTCCAAAGTTTTTATAACCACGTGTATATATATTCATATATATATTCATATACTTTAGGTACTTTTTTTGAATTGTAGTTGTTGGTTTCAAACAAGTCGTGTCCAATCTTTAAAACCAACAATTTTTGTAAAGATGGGGTAATTTTGTTTATCATTATAGTGGATGTACTTCAGTTTATCGTCCATTGTCTTGTCCTTTAAGATCCTCGATCATTCTAATAATTTTGCGATAACTTTTTAGAATATTTATGTAAAAGGCATTTGGGGCAATGTTTCCATTTGATTTTTGTCTTTATGACGTTATTGGGGAAGTTTAATTTTACTTGCTGTTATCTAAGATGCCTCATCCCAAAGAGCATCCATTTTTAACTTACTTAGGCCGCCGGTCAGTCTATCGGTCATTGTATAAGTAAACAAGTAAATTTTTTATGAAATTTTATTTTTATATGGCCCTAAGGATCTCCAAACCAATGGTCTCCAAAATATTCTCCATGTTTATGTCTATGATAGTTCCCTTGTCCTTTGACATTAAGAAAGGAATACCTTTTATTTGACAACTAATCTTGTTGTTTCTTTCCAGGCCTCTGCTGAGAAGTCTCACCGTACTCTGTTGGCTCAGCTTAATGAGCTGGGTAAGATTTTTTCTCGTATTCATTTGAATCCGGTGGATAGGAACCGGTTCTCATCCATACGAAAAAACTATGTCTAGCATCGTATTATAAACCGCTTTCTACGAATATAAAAATGTACAATAATAAGATTAAGGCTAAAAAAAACTGGATTTATTCTTATAATTGTACATTCTATATCCGCGGAAAGCGGTTTATAATACGATGAAAGAAATAACTATTCTTATTAAAAAGCGAAGCTTTTCTACAATTAGGGTCGGTCCGTCCTTCCGTACGTCCGTCCGTCCGAGAAAGTTAGCTTTTATTCGTTAATTTAAGCATGTTAAAATTATCCTACCGATTTCAAACTTTGCATGGTGATTCCTGTAGTAGTTAGGTACAACTTAGAAAGCGTAGCAACTCTATAATCGTTATCAGAATGACCGTACGTCCATTTTAAACATGTTGATTTTTTGTACTTTTTTAATAACAATTTTTTATGTGATAAAATCATCCGATCGATCTTATTTTTTGATTACTGATTCCTATTACAATAAGGTACAATATTATGAGCGAAGCATCTCTACAATCAAGTATTAAAAATGTCAGTATGTCCTTAAACAGAATTCTGTATTTAGGAAGTTTTGCAACAAATTTACGTATAATTTTGTCAAACCTGTTATTTTCATAATTTGTATATTCAGTTCTGACACTCAACAAAAGTTAATGTTCGTCTGTTATATCGTTTCAGATCTTCGCTTTTATGGATGTTGTCATCCTTGTTTTTTTCTAAAGGTCAATGAAAAATATACTTCATTTCAATCATGGAGGAAGAGGACTTTGGATAGTATATAATAATGGTATCCAAAGTAATCTGAATACGACATCTTATTTTCGTTGGATCTAAACCTTTTTAACGAAGTTTGCCATTAGTAACTAAAACTGTAGTAGAACAAGGGTTTGTATAGGAAGTAGAGCATAAAATATTTGTTTTCAAATTTTTCCCACAAAAGGTTAATTTTGTTTATTATAACTAGGGTGATGATTGGGGGGGGGGGGGAATTTTACATTCTCTGTCTCAAAGAGAGAAAGGCAATCACGGTTGGACCCTCAGATGTCAAAACTTTATTTTAGTGTTTGGCCAAAATGACTTTGCAATTGTATCTGTAAGTACGTCTAATAACACCCTTTGCTATTTTTAAAATCCTAGAAAATTTTTTTTGCAAGAAAATTGCATAAATTCGCAACCTTTTTTAGAACCACTACATAACTCGAGTTTTAAAACTTTTTATATAAAATCCTTTTTACAAAAAATATCAATAATTACTTAAAATTAAACCTGAAAGAAAAAAAATCTCATTACACGTGTTAATTTGCATGTTTTAGGTCTTTTTTTGAGGAAAGTATAACTTCCACATTTTTGACAATAATTATATTTTTTTAACATTTCAAAGTAAAATATAATAAAACTTAAACGATTTTTCTTGAATTATCAGTTGAAAATTTCATCAAACATGCAATTTAAGTGATGAAAATTTAATAAAATCATTTTTTGAATGTTTAGAATTACCAATTTTCTACATTTAAAACAAAATGTTAACAAAATTTAAAAACATTTTAACATATAACTTCAAAAATCAATAACATTTTATAAAAAGATGTTTCAAAAAATAAATCATTAAAGGGTATTAAAATGCATTTCAAATTACTTAAAATTAAAACAAGAACATCTTTTTACAATGTATTCTGTGTAATAGAGTTTAAATGACATGATTAGTAAATGAAATATTTCCTAAACTCATTAAGCCTTTTTGTGACTATATTAAAAATAATTTATTTTGTTTTATAGTGTTTTTTTATTCAAATATTTGACAAAATTTTCCCTACGTCAATAAAATAAAGTCAGTTTTTTACTGTTTCCAGGTTTTTCTTTATAATTATAACAATTAAATATAATATAAATCTTCATTATCTTTTATTTGAATTATCATACACATTAAAATGTAAAGTATAAGCTAGAATAGCACTTTTTTTAACGAATATTTTAATGACATTATATCAAAATAATTCCTCTTAAATATCACACAACATATGATTGGGAAGTATAGCCATTTCTTGGAGGTATAATATTTACAAAAATATCATTAATTCTGTTTTTATCAGAAGTTAAAAAAATTGAACAATTCTAAAACAATGGTTGGCTGTCTAGATATTGAGTACACTAAGACTACGGCTCTGTTCTATTGAAATAACGTTGCAAAAAGAGGGGTTCTGAAAGTAATCTACCTAATTATTTTTAAAGAACCAACAAGTACTGTCAGTATCTTTTTTCTTGTAATCTAGCAGACAATCAAATCATAACACAATTTTCATGATAAAATATTCAGGTTTCTACTTCACATTTTAAAAAATATACTGATCAATAAAATGTTCAAAATTTTACTTTGTACTAATTGAAAAAATATGTTGTAATTCTTATTTTAAAGTTACATTTTTATCCCTGACAAAATCATAGACGACTTTTAAAGGCATCTTATCTAAACTTTTTGAAGAAAAACTTAAAAACGTTAATTAAGTATTAAAACTATTTTCTTCGATTTTTCTGAAGTTATTATCGCATTCTATGGGTTTTTTATTATCATTTACTTATATCGAAAGTGCCAAACATTGTACCCTAACTTATTCATTTAATAAAAAACCAAGCGTGCAATGTATAAATAAATATTCTTCCAATAATTTTAATCTATAGAAAGAAATAATTTTCTTTAATGGAGAGGGGGGGGGGGAGAATTATTTATTGTCCATTGTCATATCCTTGTGTGTATCTAGGCAAGAAGGTTGAGGAGGCCAACCTTACCCTGGCCGACTTCGAGGTGCACAAGCGCAGGCTCACCGGCGAGAACAGCGACCTTCTCAGACAGCTCCAGGTATGTTAGTTGTCTGGTGGGTGCCAGGTTTTGAGTTCTACTATTAATGTTAATGGTATCTGATAATAAAAGCTTTTTATTGTGCCTATAAAAATGACGTCATACAATACAAATCACGTATAATAGGCCAATTACAGGCTAAGTAGGACATATACAGACTAAATTATTTTTATTTGACCAATGGTAAATCAGTATGACGTCATTTTTTAAAGTCACTATTAAAAGCTTTGACAAGCGCGTGAAATCAGTAGTACGAGTACTGAGGAATGCCTTTGCACGTAAACAGGCACTGTTAGGGCTTCCAGACAAAGAAGATGCAAAAAAAGATATGGATGTATGTTGGGTGTGACTTCGAAAAATACAAAAGGTGTTTTTACTAGGGTTGGGCCGGATATCTGGTGTGGCCGGATATCCGGCCATTTTCAATATCCGACCGGATACCGGATATTGAAACTATCCGGCCGGATATCCGGCTCTATAATTTTTATACTTTACACCAAAAATCTCTGCTTTTTAAAATCTTAAATGGCTATAATTTTCTTATTATTGAAGCTAGAAGAACATTTTTTCTGAATAAGTTTAACTTTATGTAAATTTATATATTTATAAGATTTTTGAAGAAATTTTTTTTTACTACTTTAATATCTGGTAATTTGGCCGGTTATCCGGCCGGATATCGGGTAATTTGGCCGGATAACCGGATATTTGCCGGATAACCGGATATTTGCCGGATACCCGGCGTTGGCCGGATATCCGGCAGGTTACCGGATATCCGGCATTTGAAATCAGCCGGATATCCGGTATCCGGTATCTGGCCAAAAAAAGTATCCGGCCCAACCCTAGTTTTTACCCTACTCCTAATATCTATCTATACTAGGAGCTAGACAACATAGCTACCCTACTCCTAATATCTATCTATACTAGGAGCTGGACAACACAGCTACCCTACTCCTAATATCTATCTATACTAGGAGCTAGACAACACAGCTATCCAACTCCTAATATCTATCTATACTAGGAGCTAGACAACACAACTACCCTACTCCTAATATCTATCTATACTAGGAGCTAGACAACACAGCTACCCTACTCCTAATCTCTATCTATACTAGGAGCTAGACAACACAGCTACCCTACTCCTAATATCTATCTATACTAGGAGCTAGACAACACAGCTACCCTACTCCTAATATCTATCTATACTAGGAGCTGGACAACACAGCTAACCTGCTGCTGAAGACCAAGTCAGCCCTTGCCTCTGCTCTGGACGAACAGAAGAGGATTGCAGATGATGAAGCTAAGGAAAGAGTTTCCCTCCTGGCCAAGTTCAGGTAAAGCGTGTTTCCTCACTCTGTCTGTCAGTACGTCAGTATCAGTTTACTCTAAACATAATTTGCGCATGTTAGAAAAGTCGTATTGATTTTAAACTTTGTATAATGATATATTTCACTGATTTCCATATAAAGATATTTATAAAGGTTTCGTCATTTTTAATTTTTTTTAGAATCTCTTTCTTTTTTTATGGCCACTGAATATCTGATCTATAACTCACTTTGTTCGTATGTCCATACACGATTTTTTGTTTTGCAACTTATGGATTTTGTCATTCTTTCTTTATATAAAACTTTGATTCAGAAATCTTGAGCACGATTGTGATGGTCTCAAGGAGAATCTTGATGAAGAGGTGTGCTCCAAGGATAATCTCTCCAGACAACTTTCCAAGGTATGTACAGGGTCATTCAAGAGAAATGATTTTTTAAAAACTTAATTATGCATAGAAAATAAAGATATTTGGAAAACCTATTATGAGACATTTATGTTTCAAATATTTGAAAATGATTATTTCAACAAATTATGCCCTAAAAACCGGCTTTACCAAAGGCCTTTTTTTCGAAGATTTATTGATTTAAAGGTTGTAAAAAAATGCGCACCTTTTTGAAATTTAAATTGTGCAGCTTGTATTAATAGTAGAAAAATGTTATGCATATGGTTAGAATCGTCATAAGCTCTGTTTTTTTTAATATATAAAAACCATTCCTGTGCTACGTATAGTATAGGAGCTACGAGGTAAAATGTTCCAATTACTTAAAACTTTTTAACCTTTTTCTCACATTTTTCAATATAGCTCCTAAACTACAAATAGCACAAAAACGGGTCTTATATTTTCAAAAACTAGAGCTTATGACGATTCCAACGGTATGCGCAACATTTTTCTACTATTAACATAAGTCACGCAATTTGAAATTTAAAAATGTGTGTATTTTTTGCACACCCTTTAAATCCATAAATCTTCGAAAAAAAAGTCTTTGGAAAAACCGGTTTTTTGGGCATAATTTGTTGAAATAATAATTTTTAGATATTTGTAACATAAATGTCTCATAATAGGTTTTCCAAATATAAAAAGCATTTTACATAATTGTTTTATTTTCTATGCATAATTAAGTTTTTTTAAAAAATCATTTCTCTTGAATGACCCTGTAGGTCATGGACGCAGGGGACATTGGGCTGTTTATTACACTAGTCCCTAAAGTTTTATACTAACGTTTTCTTATTCGTTTGCTTAACAACTTTGGGGACTTCAGTGAATTTTGATTGGTTGGATGATTAAGTTGATTGTTTAAACGTTTCAACGTTGAATCTACTGAAGGGGTAATTTTGTGTATCATTATTGAGGATATATATCAGTTTATCGGAAATTGTCTTATCCCTTTAGAACCCTGACTTATGAATTTTATCCAGGTGCAAATGGAGTCCGACATGTGGAGGCAGAAGTACGAGGTGGAGGGCGTCGCCAAGGCTGAGGAGCTCGAGATGGCCAAGCTGAAACTTCAGGTAAAAACAGGACTGGGTACGGCCAGGAATAAGTTATAGTCAACAAGTGAAATATAAAATAATGAAATAACATTGGGGGGCAGATAATAAGGTCGTCAATTCTACTATGTGTTGCCCCCCCAACGATATTTAAAAATCACGTGTAGGTTTTGTGATTTTTTAAAATTAATTTAAGCTGGTATTAGATGGAAAAACTGACACATAAAATTAAATTTTGTTATGTTAAGAACCTTAAACATTAGGGTACAAAATTTCTTGTTAAATTTTACATCAAACATAAAAATGTAAAATATAGTCCAAAAAAAATAGAGACAAATCCAAAGAAATTTTGAATTAAATACAGAAAGACAGGCATGTGGAGTGAAGGAAGCTAAGCGTTATTGCAATCACTATGTGTGTTAAAAGCTAATGTCGTTGTTTTGACGAAGCATATGAGGGATGTATGTTTGCCTGACCAAATAAATACTATCATATATTCTAGGCTCGTTTGTCTGAGTCTCAGTGCACCATTGAGAACATGAACGCCAAGCTGACCCAGCTAGAGAAGGCCAGAGCCAAGCTCAACGAGGAGCTTCATACTACAGGTGATTGATTGACTGTTTTAGCCGACATCTTGGATTTTATAAAATGGCCCAAAAGACGCCATATTGAATAATTCCCAATGGCTAAAATTTCATTAAAGAAATACGCCATCTTGATTTTTTTTTAAATTTTCACAATTTAATTAAGTGGCTTATTTTTGATCTTATTAATCATAAGATTTATACCAGTTTTTCTAGCCCCTGCCTTCGGCATCTCTGTGCTAAAATAACTGGTTTTAATATTATAATTTTACATTTTATATCCGCAGAAAGCTGTTTATAATCCTATGCGAGAATTAACTGTTATTGTTTTTATACCTTACTGTTGTGCAGGTGTGCAGCTAGACCAGGCTCAGATCCTCAACTCTTCCATGGAGAAGAAGGCCAAGCAATTTGACAGGTATTTTCATTAAATCTTGGAACAGTGGAAAATGTCATGTTTGACGTCATAAAAATCCTTCCCTTTTAGACGTATTTTAATGATGTTACACAGGACACTTTTTACTGTCCCTTAAAATCTAAGCAAATAATCAAATTTGACTTAACAAAAGCCTTTGACTCTTAACAAACAGCTTTTGCTTCCAACCGTTTTTTTGCTTATTCATACAATATAAGACCTCTGGAGATGGAATATAAAAACGTAGGACTAGATCTTTACATCATGATAAACAGAGAAAAACAAAATGATGCAGAGATAAATAGTTATTTTGTTTATCATAATTGGATTTAGATTAATTTATGGTACACTCTCCTATCTCTGTTTTGAATTAAAGGTAATAATTTATAAAATTTAGAATTGTGGGTGAGTGGAAGGCCAAGGTTGATGGCCTGTCCATGGACCTGGATGGCAGCCAGAAGGAGACCAGGAACGCCTCATCCGACCTGTTCAGGATCAAGAATGCTTATGAGGAGGCTGTTCTTCAACTTGATGAAGTAAGCTTTCAATTCATTAGAGTTCTTTGTTTGGTATACTTGAGAGAGATCCTAATAGAGAACAGTGTTACAAAGTATAAAATGATAAGCTCGAGGATATGAATTGTTAGGGAAAGAAATGAGAGAAAGAAAGAAAGACTTGAAGGTTATAGAAAGTAGCATTACAGAAGGCAGACAGAAAAGAACATAAATGGTTAGCTTCACTACTAAAAGCTGGTGATCATTACAGACAGGCGGACGAAAACATGTTGCTTTTCTTCAGAGAGAGAGGGGGGAAAATGGGCTGTATATTACACTAGTCCCCAAAGGTTTA
This sequence comes from Acartia tonsa, assembly GCF_053477335.1. Taxonomy (NCBI): domain Eukaryota; kingdom Metazoa; phylum Arthropoda; class Copepoda; order Calanoida; family Acartiidae; genus Acartia; species Acartia tonsa. The sequence goes on from NC_137264.1 coordinate 50,908,763, forward strand.
CAATAACGTTTTCTTATTCGTTGGCTTAACAACTTTGGAGACTTTTACTTAATTTTTAGTTGTTGGTTTAATAAGTTAAGTGTTCAAACGTTTCAATTTGAATCTACAGAAGGGGTAATATTGTGCGTCATCATTAGGGATGTACATCAATTTATAGGCCATTGTCTTTTCCTGTACAACCCTGCTTTTCTTACAATAAAACAAAAAAAACTTTTTCCAAGGTGAGACGTGAGAACAAGAACCTGTCCACTGAGATCAAGGACATCATGGACCAGATCAGCGAGGGCGGACGCTCCATCCACGAGATCGACAAAATCCGCAAGCGCCTGGAGGCCGAGAAGATGGAGCTGGAGGCTGCTCTGAGCGAGGCTGAGGGCGCCCTGGAGCAGGAGGAGAATAAGGTTCTCAGGATCCAGCTGGAACTGACCCAGGTATAAAAATTACAACCTGAGTGAAGCTTTTTATTGTGCCTATAAAAAATAGAGGTCATACTGGCCTACCATTGGCCAATTAAAATGTATACTGGCCTGCTATTAGTAATTTAATCTGTGTATTGGACTATCATTGGTCATTTGTATTGATTGACGTCATTAGGCACTTTAATGAGCTTCAACCTGAATTAATCTATAACCAATTCTTCCCCTCTATATTTATCAGCTTTTAAAATTATAAAATTAAAACTAGGAAAATTATGATAAATCATAGATGCAGGAATGAAGGGGACAATGGATCTGTTTATTACACTAGTCCCCAAGGTTTAAATAACGTTTTCTTATTTATTGTGTTAACAACTTTGACGACTTTTAATGAATTTTGATTGGTTGATACACTAAGTTGAGTGTCTAAATTTTTCAACCACTAATTATGATATACAGAAGCGGGAATTTTGTTTATTATCATTTCATCTTCCATTAGTTCCCTGAATTTATAAAAATTCATAACTCTAACAAAATGCCTTACTAAGTTTAAGCATTTTGCATTACAGACAGAAGAACAGACCTTTGGAAAGACAGACACATACACTCCGTAGTAATTATTTGCAGGTGAGACAGGAGATTGAGCGCCGCCTGGCGGAGAAGGACGAGGAGTTCAACTCTACCAAGAAGAACTTCGGCAAGGCCATCGAGGGCATGCAGTCCACCCTGGAGTCTGAGACCAAGATGAAGGTGGGCTTTATTTTGAGTAGCGAAGCTTCTTTATAGTTTGTCCATAAATATTATTTTATGCTACGCTACATATGGATGATGTCGTCCTTGTTTTATTTACCAACACAGATTTAATCTCATATGATTTACCTATCAAAATGATACGTAGTTCTTGTCACTTTGTGTATAGTAGTAAAGATATGTCAGCCATTTTAATTTTTCTTCAATACCAATTGAAATTACAAATTGACTGAAATATTTACTGCGACAAGCTTCTTAACACAAGTCACAATTAATTTTTATCTCCATTTATGGCGCCATTTTAGAAACAGTCATCAGCGGAACTAATCTAAAATACATATACCAGAGAGTTTAAATGTTTAGGTTGAAGCCGTGAGAATGAAGAAAAAGCTTGAAACTGATGTCAACGATCTTGAGACAGGTAATAATCAGGGGATAGATACATGGAAGATAAATTAATCTTACCAATATTGGTTGATGTACTTGATATAGACATACTTAGATAGAAAGGTATTTCAACATAGGCATACAAAACATAATATTAATACACATATTCACATAATTTTCTGCATAGTTTGGGACTTTCATAACCTGGGTTGGCCGTTGCAAAAGCTTGAAATATCAATTTAGGAGAAACATTTAAATAAGGTTTTTAAGGTTTCTAGCTACATCGAATTTGAATTTTAGTTAGATAGTATAGATATTTTTGTAAATTCTTAACAAAAATTCAACCTCTATGTTATTTTTATGCATCAAATTATAAAAGCATCAAAGCTACAAATCAACCAACAGCCCCTACCAATTTGCCTAAAATATTTTTCAGTATAGCTTCAAAACCGATAATTATCCACTGGATTAGAACCGGTTCTCAGCCATACTGAAAAACTATGTAAAGTATCGTATTACACACAATTTTCCATGAATATTAAGAGCAAAAGTCATAAAATTAATACCAGTTTTGTTAGCTATGGCACTCAGGCCCTTGTGGGTAACAAAACTAATCTTATAAATGTTCATTTTAATGTTCGCGGAAAGCTGTCTTTAATATGATGCGATAGCTATCTGTTTCAGCTCTTGAGCACGCTAACGCGGCCAACATGGAGAGCCAGAAGAGCATTAAGAATATCCAATCCAGGCTCAGGGATGTTCAGGTATAGTTATAATCCAGGCTTAGGGATGTTTAGGTATAGTTATCCAGGCTTAGGGATGTTCAGGTATAGCTATCCAGGCTTAGGGATGTTCAGGTATAGTTATCCAGGCTTAGGGATGTTCAGGTATAGTTATCCAGGCTTAGGGATGTACAGGTATAGTTATCCATGCTTAGGGATGTTCAGGTATAGTTATCCAGGCTTAGGGATGTTTAGGTATAGTTATCCAGGCTTAGGGATGTTCAGGTATAGTTATTATCCAGGCTTAGGGATGTTCAGGTATAGTTATCCAGGCTTAGGGATGTTCAGGTATAGTTATCCAGGCTTAGGGATGTACAGTTATAGCTATCCAGGCTTAGGGATGTTCAGGTATAGTTATCCATGCTTAGGGATGTACAGGTATAGTTATCCATGCTTAGGGATGTTCAGGTATAGTTATCCAGGCTTAGGGATGTTTAGGTATAGTTATCCAGGCTTAGGGATGTACAGGTATAGTTATCAGATGACCACTTTAGGGATGTTCAGGTATAATTATCAGATGACCACTTTAGGGATGTTCAGGTATAGTTATCAGATGACCACTTTAGTTCATGCTATGTAAAAATTACATTTTGTTTATTATAAGATTATTTGTCTGTACCTTAAGATCTTTATAACCACTTAACCGATTGGGTTCCTTATTTTAGGTAAGCTTAACATAGGTCATGTGGTGGTTTTAGGCTATTTTATTATCGGATTTAAGTCTTGGTATGGTTTTAGGCTACTTTTCTATCTCTGTGCAGTTTCGGATACTGATTCCATAGATGCTAGTATATTATATTTCGATTATTTGCAATAATTATTCTCTAAAGCATAATTTAAAAAAAAAATTAACACTTTTATTTTCTCCCAGGCCAAGCTTGAAGAGGAATGCCGCGCCAAGGAGGTTGCCAGAGACAACCTGATGGCCGCTGACCGCAGGGCTCATGCCAACCAGAATGCCCTGGAGGAGGCCAGAACTCTTCTGGAACAGGTATAAAAAAAAGTTTGGCAGTTTCCCCCACAGTGCCTAGTCAAACACAGAAACCTAAAGTTACACATAAAAAAAGGAGGGGGCAGGGGCACAACAACTTTGGGGACTTTTGATAAGTTGGTTCATTAAGTTGAGTATCCAAACGTTTCAACGACTAATCATTATCTATATTTCTGTATCATCATTGGGGATGTGCATCAATTTATTGGCCATTGTCTTATCCCTATAGAATCGATCACAACCAAAATTAGAAGAGGATTATCTGTACTTGTGGGGGAAATAAATATACTCCTTAAAATCTTTTTAAAACCATTGTGATGCAATTTGAGAAGAAAGTAATGACTATTATTTTGTAGGTTGACCGCAACAGGCGCCTGGTTGAGCAAGAGTTGGCTGACACTAACGAGACCCTGGGCGACCAGACCTGCACGAACCAGGCCCTCATGGGCGCCAGACAGAAGTGCGAGAATGAGATCAATACACTTTCTGTAAGTTTATTTTGGTATTAGCAGCAAAGTTACTCTATAATTGATTAGATCCTTATGTTTCTATCAGAGTTGTGGATCCGCATTGATTGTATGCGGATCCTCCAAATTTGGTCAGAGCTTATCCGGATCCGAATCCTTGACAATAAAAATAAAATCACCAAATTTTTCAAAAAATATTTGTTCCTTAATCTCGAAGTCAAAAATACTTTTAATTTTTAAGTCTAAACCTAGACCTTAATTATTGGCTCTCATCACGAGAATGTCTTTGTAAGTGACTATTTTATATAAATTTAGGTAGATTTTTCCATTTTTTCCGCATTTTTTGAGTCCAAGGATCCGGATCCTTGGACTCAAAAAAGTGCGGATATTTGCGGATCCGGATCCACAATTCTGGTTTCTATCTATCATAACGGAAATTCTATTTAATTTCTAATGAGCTTTGCTACTTTTTGGGGAGGATTCTTTCTTGTTTTCTGTATAAGTGATGCAGCTCTACAACGTATTACTATTCAGTGGAGTTCACTGAATTTTACAAGGGGCGGAAAAAAAGAGAATGGCAGACCTTTCCTGTTCCATTTAACTTTTAATATTGTCCGATATATTCTAATTGTTATCTGTCCAAATTAAAATTATCTATCTTTCAGCATGATCTGGATGAGATGGGTGCCGAGGCCCAGATGTCCGAGGAGAAGGCCCAGCGCGCCATGATTGACGCCGCCCGCCTTGCGGACGAGCTGCGCGCCGAACAGGAGGCCGCTATGATGCTCGAGCGCGACCGCAAGCTGCTGGAGGCCCAGGTGAAGGACGCCAATGCGCGCCTAGACGAGGTCGAGCAGAATGCGCTCAAGGGCGGCAAGAAGGCTATGTCCAAGATGGAGACCCGCATTCGCGAGCTCGAGTCCGAGATGGACGCCGAGAACAGGAGGTGCGCCGACGCGCAGAAGAACTTGCGTAAGTCTGAGCGCCGCATCAAGGAGCTGACCTACCAGCAGGACGAGGACAGGAAGAACCATGAGCGCATGCAGGGTCTCATCGACCAGCTGCAGACCAAGATCAAGGGCTACAAGAAGCAGATCGAGGAGGCGGAAGAGATTGCGGCCCTGAACCTGGCCAAGTACAGGCAGGTCCAGAACAATCTGTCCGAGAGCGCAGAGCGTGCCGATTTAAATGAGCAGGCGCTAGCCAAGATGAAAGCCCGTGGCAGGTCTGTCTCAAGAGGACCTCAGTAAACAGGAGCTCTGACGATTTTTGACAGGGATAGGCCAATGGATGATTAATATATCTAACCAAATTCAAATCAAGTTTTGGGGGAAGATTTATTTAGTGTCCATTGTCCTCTCTCTCCCTACGATTACGGACAATGCAAATTACTGTATAGGATAAAAGTTTTATATTTTGTCCTTAAAAATTATTGTTGAAACCTCAATGACATTAATACTACCTAGTCTGTTAAATAGAAATACAATTTTCATCCACAAAATTATCTATAATCAACAAAAAATATCTAAAAAAATGCCAAAAAAAAGGATTTTCACATTTATACTAGGCATTGTAGATAATCTTTTGGATAAAAAAATTTTAGTTTGTTGATATAATATTACTCACATTGCATGCTTAAAAACCAGAAAAAAAGAAATAACAGAATTTTAAAATTAAACTTGTTTTAGTTATTTTAGTTGAACAGGATGACAATATTCATAAACGCGAAGCTTATCAAATCAGAAAGTCTGAAACGCGAATATTAACCAGGAATCTTAAGAGATAAGACAATAGCCGATAAATTAATGTACACCCTCAATGATTTTACAAAAAGTTCCTCCTTCTGTAGATTACAATTAGTGGTTGAAACGTTGAATACTCAACTTAATCAACCAACCAATAAAAATCTAATAAAATTCCCCTAAGTTGTCAGAAAAATATTGATAAAACTTTGGGGACTAGTGTAATAAACAGCCCAATGTCTCCTCCCTCTCTGATTAACACAGTTATAGTGCAAAAAAATGCCTTAACTTGTATCCCAAGGATGCTTAATGTATCAGAGAACATACCTTCCTTTAAATGGTTGATTATGGAGATGCTTTGCTTATGATATTATATCTGATGCAGGGACAAGGCATTAGATTTGACAAATAATTTTATCTCGACCCATTTCCTTCTTACCCACTTCCCTTTGGTTCCAGAACAAAACAAGTTTAATGCCAATATCCAAATTTTCAGTTATTTCAAATGGAAATAATTTGCTAATAGTCTAATAGTCCTAGGTATCCATGTTCAAAAATCAAAGTATTAATCTTTACAAGGCAATACTTATTATGCTTAAATGGGCTTTCTGATAATGAATAAAGAATTGCTACGCTTATTAAATATTACCTACTTATTTTATAGGTGGATTCTTTTTTTTAAATTTTGGCTCACGGCCTCACTAAAATTAGTGAGGCTCGCTAAAATTTTTTGTGATAAATCTTCCAAAATCGCATAAAAAATCTACAAAAACCAAACAAAATCTTATGTTAATAACCCTATTATGATTTCATTTAATTTTTGTAGATTTCTTATGCGATTTTGGAGGATTTTTCACAAAACTCTTTAGCGAGCCTCACTAATTTTAATGAGGCAGTGAGCAAAAAAGTTTTTAAAGAATCAATCTCAGGAGTCAATACATTAAGCTTGAAATTGATAGAATAATAATAGGGGTTAACCTATCAACTTGTAATTTGGCCTAAAACTGTCAGCGACAAATATAAAGCATCCCTGAATGCATATTCTTACTGAAACCCAACCTATCATACGAGCGAGGCTGCTGTTCTTGACACCTTTAACGTCAGGACCGACAACCCAGGATAACCAAGGTGAGCCAAACCTCTCCTTTTCCGTTCAAACACCAAGGGTATTAGGTTAAGTAACACCCATCAGTCAACCAACTCTTTGTCTGAGAAGTTCTAACTGTGCATGGTAATGAGTTGCACCTGTTCTGGGCCAAGGCATTACTACATCCTACTCTAACTATTTATGTTGCACACCTGACATAGCAGCGGTAGGAACCAATTTAAATGGCTTTAGTTATTACGCGGTGTCGGGCCGAGATTCAAACCTATAATCTCCCTAACGCCGAACGGATGCGCTACGGGTAATATACTGGAAACCCATACAACTACTTTCTGTAGTATATGGGTTTAAAAGGGTGTTCGCTGAGGGGTTGGTTATAGATGCTGACTTGTAGGTAGATCCTCGTCAGTAGCCATTTGACAAAACTCATTAATCTCATTGCTTAGGGTTTTGATTATAATAGGTTATAATCTACCTAATGTTTGATTAGATACTATACATAATAATAACTTGCTTATGAGTAATAAATAAAGTGATTGCAATCAAAGAATTGGTTTGTCTGTGGTAAAATTAGCATTTCAATTCTATAATTAACAGGAAGTCTGAACGTCTGAAGACGCTACATTTCAGTATTAAAAATTTAACATTATTATTGAAACAAATTTATTTTTAAAATAACAAATAAAAGCTCAACTTAAACAATATTTGTAAATCAAAAGCTATTAACAATAAATAAAGCTTAAAAAATAAAATTGGTGATATCCCTTAAAGCGCCTATAGAACACATAACACCCCCCCTGCCGTTTAATCAAAATAGAAATTTAAGAAGGGAATTGGGTGTGGGGTCTTTATATGCTTTGAGGAAAAGCACCTTACAATTTGTATCAGCAACTTTCTTATTTTGATAATTCTAAAATAACAAGAACACACATTTTATGTCAATTTTTGTGCTTTACCTCAAATTACCAAGTGAGCAAAGAAATACCTGCGACCGGGGAGTCCAATACATAAATTGATTGGGGAGGGGGGATATCATTGGTCGACTAGGCACTTTAAGGGAAATCTCCAATAATTTTAATATAACAAGAACAAATATTTGTCATGTGCGTGCAGCGTTACGTGCATCTTTTCTTCATTCAGTTAGCAAGGCTTGTTTCAACTTTTTTACTCCACGCCTGAAAAAAAAATATTTTAATTCATGAATTATTTTATTTACGCGTCTGTGGTCAGAATCGTAGTAGGTGAGATTTTCTTTAACCGTTTTTTATCCAACTGAAAAATCGGATTGTTGCCCGTGAAGGAAAATAATAAAAGGGAGTGGATTTATCTGTATTTTTAGTTCAATTTGCAAGAAATGAATTATATCTCCACCTGGCTCATTAACAAGTGGAAATCCCCCCCCCCATTTTAAAGAAAAAATAAGCTACCTGAATGCTTGCGTTGGTAACATTATTCTGCTTACACAAGCTAAAAAAACAAAATTTTAGTTAGTAATAGTTATTTCTCGCATCGGCTTTTCGCGGATATAAAATGTACAATTATAAGATTAAAACCAGTTTTTTTAGATGACAAAGGCACGGGCTAAAAAAAACTGGTTTTAATCTTATGATTGTACATTTTTATATTCGTTTTTTCGTATGGATGAGAACCGGTTCCTATCCACTGGATTCGAATGAATACGAGAATAGTTATTTCTCGCATCGTATTATAAACGGCTTTCCACGGATATAGAATGTACAATTATAAGATTAAAACCGGTTTTTGAGCCCCGAGGTGCCGAAGGCACGGGATAAAAAAAACTGGTTTTAATCTTATGATTGTACATTTTTATATTCGTAGAAAGCTGGATATAATACGATGCTAGACATAATTTTTTCGTATGGAGGAGAACCGGTTCCTATCCACCAGATTCGAATGAATACGAGAATAGTTATTTCTCGTATCGTATTATAAACGGCTTTCCGCGGATATAGAATGTACAATTATAAGATTAAAACTGGTTTTAATCTTATGATTGTACATTTCTATATTCGTAGAAAACTGGATATAATACGATGCTAGACATAGTTTTCTCGTATGGATGAGAACCGGTTCCTATCCACCGGATTCGAATGAATACGAGAAAAAAAGATTATTTCATCTAAACTTGATTGAAACTCCATGGAACGTCTAAAATTATTGTCTGATACTTAAAAGCCAAAAATTCAAAATCTGATGCAAAAAAAAACAAAAAAATATATACAAACAAAAGGAAAATCGGGTAAAATGTGCTACCAACAATTATAATGTTTTGTAGATCATTATTTTTGAGGTCCTTGGGATTTAAAAAATGATGATAAAGCATTACAGAAAATCTTCACCTAATTGGTGGAAAAGATGAAAACTAAATAACAAACTCATGATATATGTGTGTGAATTTATATACCATTGTCTTGTACCTTAAATATCCGCATACAATTGAAGATAAAAATTATACCTGTAGGCCAGAACATCCGCCAGAGTTAGGTGGTTTCCAGCAAGGAAGCGATTCTTGTTTAATATGCCTACAAATAAATAATTATTTTAATATACATACACAGAGGAAGGATGTTTTTTCTGGCTGTCGGTCGTTTCTTTAAGATCCCTCTACCAACATGTTTAATTTAGTAAATGTTGCATTATGTAGTTCTCAAATTGGGATAGTCATCTCCCCCCCCCTCATCCCCCGTCTTAAAGAATAGTAAAAAATCAGAAAAATATAAACAAAAATCTTCGTCTGCTTGAAATTCAGATGTTTTCTCACAAATCGCCTGTCGAGCAACCCCCAGAGTTTTTAAATAAATTTAAAATATGTAGGGGGGAGTTTTCTTCTTCTAAGCCTAAACCTTGCTGAGCCTATACCGGCCTTGCCCTAACCCTACGGGGCTATCCAGAACATAAAAATCTAACCTAACTTAATCTTAAGTAATAAACAAACAAGTTGGACGGATTTCATTATGTATAGGATAATAAATCTATCTTTTACCTGGAATCAAGGTACTGATATTGTGCTTGCTGGTGTCGGTCAGTCTAAAATATAACACGATTAGTTTTTATGGAAACCTGTCTAGTAAAGTATCTACTATAGTATTACAGTTATCATCTAGAGTATCATACAGAGTAGAAATAGCTATACAATAATAATACCTGTCTAGTAGAGTATCTACTTGAGTATTAGAGTTGTCATCTAGAGTATCATACAGAGTAGATATAGCTATACAATAATATTACCTGTCTAGTAGAGTATCTACTTTAGTATTAGAGTTATTATCTAGAGTATCATACAGAGTAGAGATAGCTACACAATAATATTACCTGTCTAGTAGAGTAGCTACACAATAATATTACCTGTCTAGTAGAGTATCTACTTGAGTATTAGAGTTATCATCTAGAGTATCATACAGAGTAGAGATAGCTATACAATAATATTACCTGTATAGTAGAGTATCTACTTGAGTATTAGAGTTATTATCTAGAGTATCATACAGAGTAGAGATAGCTATACAATAATAGTACCTGTCTAGTAGAGTATCTACTTGAGCAATAGAGTTATCATCTAGAGTATCATACAGAGTATAGATAGCTATACAATAATATTACCTGTCTAGTAGAGTATCTAATTGAGCAATAGAGTTATCATCTAGAGTATCACACAGAGTAGAGATAGCTATACAATAATATTACCTGTCTAGTAGAGTATCTACTTGAGTATTAGAGTAATCATCTAGAGTATCATACAGAGTAGAGATAGCTATACAATAATATTACCTGTCTAGTAGAGTATCTACTTGAGTATTAGAGTAATCATCTAGAGTATCATACAGAGTAGAGATAGCTATACAATAATATTACCTGTCTAGTAGAGTATCTACTTGAGTATTAGAGGTATAATCTAGAGTATCAAACAGAGTAAAAATAGCTATACAATAATATTACCTGTCAAGTAGAGTATCTACTTGAGCATTAGAGTTATCATCTAGAGTATCATACAGAGTAGAGATACCAACACAATAATATTACCTGTCTAGTAGAGTATCTACTTGAGCAATAGAGTTATCATCTAGAGTATCATACAGAGTAGAGATAGCTATACAATAATATTACCTGTCTAGTAGAATATCTACTTGAGCAATAGAGTTATCATCTAGAGTATCATACAGAGTAGAGATAGCTATACAATAAGATTACCTGTATAGTAGAGTATTCACTTGAGTATTAGATTTATCATCTAGAGTATCAAACAGAGTAGAGATAGCTATACAATAATATTACCTGTCTAGTACAGTATCTACTTGAGCAATAGAGTTATCAGCTAGAGTATCATACAGAGTAGAGATAGCTATACAATAATATTACCTGTCAAGTAGAGTATCTACTTGAGCAATAGAGTTATCATCTAGAGTATCATACAGATTAGAGATACCAACACAATAATATTACCTGTCTAGTAGAGTATCTACTTGAGCAATAGAGTTATCATCTAGAGTATCATACAGATTAGAGATACCAACACAATAATATTACCTATCTAGTAGATTATCTACTTGTATATTAGAGTTATCATCTAGAGTATCAAGCAGAGTAGAGATAGCTATACAATAATATTACCTGTCTAGTAGAGTATCTACTTGAGTATTAGAGTTATCATATACAGGGTGAGTCAGAAAAAACTGAGTTTTTCGATTTTCAGAAACAACCAGAAGAAATACACAAAAAATAACTATATATCCTTGTTCTCTGTACAAAAGCACATCAAACTTGTAAAAGGTGTTTTTCATTATCTCTAAAAATGCGGCCTCTATGATAGGTGTATGGTGTCAAAAAATGCCTTGTGTGAAAAATGTTGATCAAGAAAAATTTAAATAACTCATCTATTTTGTATAAAAAAAATCTTAAAATTTCAATATTTATTTAGAAAAAGTTCTAAGAAAAGTACTTTAATGAGTTTTAAAGGTGAAATGCTTTTTGGCGCCTCACAAAAGCATTTTTAGAATACTGCAATTTGTCATTTTTTCATATTTCTTGATTGTGATGCATGTGGTTTAAAAGAATCTTCTATAATAACGTAGCTTATAGTAAAAAGAAGAAAAAACCTTTTTATTTGACAAAAAAATCTCTTAAGATAAAAAAGTTATCAAGATTTGAATTTTTAAAATGAAAATGCCTTTTAGAAACCCTACCCTATTTAAATGAGGTTATTATCATGGATTTTAACACACAAGTATAACTTGTCAAAAGGGGGCGGATATTTTGGAGATTAAATCCAGTCTTGCACCAAATATAGAGGAAATTCAGGGGAAGGGGGTAGAAATTTAGGTAACAAGATGAAATATTTCGGGTCATGAGGTGGTTTTCCGGTCATGGAGAATTAAATCTTAACAATAGATTACAACAAAACGTTTGATTTATAATGTGATAATTTAATTTAAATAAATTATATTTTTAAGATGTTAAATATTTACAATATGTTAAATACAAATTTTAATAATCAAAAAATTTGTTTGTTTATCTTTTTAGAATGGTAGACATTTTTTATTATTCATAAATCTACCTAAAAAGTACAAAATACTGGCCGAAAAAGTCATCACACACACTTTTTGAAATCTTTATGCTCTAAAAAGCGCCGTTGTTTTCAGAGATTTTCAAAAACACCTTTTCTAAGTTTAATGTATATTTTAATAGAGAACAAGAATCTATAATTGGTTTTTCCATATTCCTACTGGTTGTATCAGAAAATCGGAAAACTCAGTTTTTTCTGACTCACCCTGTAGAGTATCATACAGAGTAGAGATAGCTATACAATAATATTACCTGTCTAGTAGAGTATCTACTTGAGCAATAGAGTTATCATCTAGAGTATCATACAGAGTAGAGATAGCTATACAATAAGATTACCTGTATAGTAGAGTATTCACTTGAGTATTAGATTTATCATCTAGAGTATCATACAGAGTAGAGATAGCTATATAATAGTATTACCTGTCTAGTAGAGTATCTACTTGAGTATTAGAGTTAATATTTAGAGTATCATACAGAGTAGAGATAGCTATACAATAATATTACCTGTCTAGTAGAGTATCTACTTGAGCAATAGAGTTATCATCTAGAGTATCATACAGATTAGAGATACCAACACAATGATATTACCTGTCTAGTAGAGTATCTACTTGAATATTAGAGGTATAATCTAGAGTATCAAACAGAGTAGAGATAGCTATACAATAATATTACCTGTCTAGTAGAGTATCTACTTGAGCAATAGAGTTATCAGCTAGAGTATCATACAGAGTAGAGATAGCTATACAATAATATTACCTGTCTAGTACAGTATCTACTTGAGTATTGGAGTTAACATCTAGAGTATCAAACAGAGTAGAAATAGCTATACAATAATATTACCTGTTTAGTAGAGTATCTACTTGAATATTAGAGGTATAATCTAGAGTATCAAACAGAGTAGAAATAGCTATACAATAATATTACCTGTCAAGTAGAGTACCTACTTGAGCAATAGAGTTATCATCTAGAGTATCATACAGAGTAGAGATACCAACACAATAATATTACCTGTCTAGTAGAGTATTTACTTGAGCAATAGAGTTATCATCTAGAGTATCATACAGAGTAGAGAAACCAACACAATAATATTACCTGTCTAGTAGAGTATCTACTTGAGCAATAAAGTTATCATCTAAAGTATCATACAGACCAGGGGCGGTCACACCATCCATTAGACGAGAGAAATACCGCAATATGTTCTCTTCTCCCTGCAGAAAAAAATATGAATTTTAACAAGGACGAGTACATCAAATAGTACCAAGCCAAGTTATAAATAATACAACGGAAAGAGTAAATGTTAGGTTATAAAATAGAGTTTAGAAGAAAGGCACCAAAAGAATCTATATGTGAAAAAGGGATTTGGTAAGAGAATGTGGGAAGTAAGGGGAAAAGGTAAAATTAAAAATAAAACGTAACTGACCGATCGACAGACAGACAGAGCAGCATTTATAAAATCCTTACTTCTTAAAGTATATATTAAGTGTATAGTAAAATTAACAAGCTTTAAGAGCGCAGAGATGTTCATAGTTCAGACATTAAACTGACAATAAAACATTGAAATGTAGATGGCTAGAGGGTACACTCTAAAGATGAATTTACTATTTAATCCTCAAACTGAAAATTTCTAAGAGTAAGCGTTAACCTTAAAGACCAAATACAACCTGGAGGAGAGAAATCCTACATCAACTTAAATTGGAGAAAATCGCATCTCTCAACGATGCCTTACAAGACCATTACAAAGACCATTGGAAAATTATTGCGCGTGACATATGCTCTACCAAGCGATAAATTGCAATCGTGATGACATAATATAGTTGGTAGGTATTATTTAAAAATATTTTAATACCTGAATTTCAGATGATCCAACGACTAAGGTAGACCGTTGAACATTTGAGTAGATGACAGCAACCTTCAGATCTGCGCTACTCCGCCCAACACTGTCCTCGTTCAACATCAATGGTCCTAAACATTTTGGAGGATTTTTTTTCTGGTACTTCACACAATGTACCTTTTTCAACCTCCTTATTTTTTTAAAATAAATTTAAAATAACTAGCGGCTACGCCCCTAGAGGCCTCTAGGGACAGTTGAGGAGGGGAGAGTCGAATTTGATAACCGAATTTATTATTTTAAGTTTCTCTTGGGAGGGTGGTGGTACATTCAACCAAAATAGTTATAAACCTTCCCGGGACCTATGATAAGCTACCCTGTTAAGGAGAACCCGATCGGTTCAGCGGTTAGCGACATCCTTCGGTACAAACACACAAACAGACAAACATACAGACATCCTGTTACTTTATTATAAGGATATTAAAAATAATAAGTAGATGAAGTATTTTGTTTGTTTGTTAAATGTATTTTAGGTCAGAGTAGATTAAGTTACATTGGGTAACGGGTAATCCCTAAGGGCTTGGGCACTACATGCTTAGACCTTCCAAATCCGCAGGGCTTAGGTATAGTAAAAACTACCCAGCCCGATATTTTCATAATTTGAAAAAATATGTAATTGGGGTTTTTATAGGGTTGCCCTTCATAAGGAGGACAAAAGTTGGGTTTCACTTGGGTTGCAAAAACCCAACTAATGCATGTATGGTAATTGGTGGATCAACTGCAGTTGACGGTAAAATATTCCTGTTAACGAATATTTCCAAAAATATATGAATTTTGAAGGCTGCTAGCTGCCAAACGGCTGAACGTACAGGTCATGCCCGCAAACCGGTTTAAGCGGCATAAGAAGGCCTACAAATAATCTGGAATAGCCAAGATCCAATTATGCACAGGGAAAGCTTCACTGAAGAAATACGCATAAAATATGTCTTTTTCGCGCATTTCTCTGCACTGCGAGATAATTGTGCATTATTGATTTATGGCTATTCCAGATTATTTGTAGGCCTTCTTATGCCGCTTAAACCGGTGTGAGGGTATGACCTGTACGTTCAGCCTTTTGGCAGCTAGCAGCCGTTAAAATTCATAGATTTTTGGAAATATTCGTGACCAGGAATATTTTCCGTCAACTGCAGTTGATCATAATTGGAAAAGCACAAAAAAAGGATGAAAATACGGACAAAGTAATTTATAGAGTAGATGTCAGGTAGTCATAAATCAAGATTCAAAATTTCGTGAAGCCTTTTTTTATGTCAAAATATTTATATTTTTGTAGCATGACTGACAAACCAACGGAAAAAGTAAATTTATATTGGATGCTCATTTGTATAGGTAGGGAATCTTCACAAAAAAATCAGCCGTCTATCTTAAATTGCAGCCGATAAAATTACATTTCCCCCTCAGCGTTTAGGGCAAGACAAGACAAGACAAAGTGAATTATAAAGTAGTTTTGTTGATAAAACTTGTACCTGGCTGTTTGACAGAAGAATGACAGTGGGTGGACAGGGCCAGCTGGAACCTTTTCTTCAAGGCAGGAACCAACAGGCCAAGGCTGTACAGAGGCTTGTCAGGATGAACCTGGAAACAAGGATATTAAGGGATAAGACAAAAGACGATAAATTGATCTACATCCCCAATGACGATAAAAAAAATTTCCCAAATATAAATTAAAAGAGTTGTGTAAAATTTTTTGAACCAACTCATGAAGTCTTGAAGCCAGCGAATGAGAAAGCAGGCTTATAAAAACTATTGGCATTATTGTAATTTACAGTCCATTTTCCCCTCCCTTCCTGAAAATGTATAATTCATATAAAAAATTCGTTCAAATGAATATAAAATAAATATTAACTGTACATAAACAAGTTGTTTTTTTACCCAACGAAAATAACGTTGTAAATAAACTTTGGGTAAAACTATAATTTACCAGGAATATAAAGGGATAAGACAATGGCCGTTAAATTGATGTACATCCCCAATGAATATACACAAAATTACCCCTTGATTAAATTAAAATTAGTTGTCTCGACGTTTGAACATTCAACTAAATGAACTAACCAATCAAAATTCAATTAATTCCCCAAAGTTGTTGAGCCAACGAATAAGAAACGTTAATAGAAAACTTTGGGGACTAGTGTAATAATCAGCTCATTGATTATTAGGAGAAGATGTGATCTCATCCTCCCTGACATAATTATTAACATCATCATCATTAACAGCAGTTAATTGATAACATCACCGTAATGAATCTCCAATTAGGATCATCAGTACATCATCGTATCAAATATTGACATATTTATCATTAAGACACGACATAAGCAAAAAAATGATACTAAGTATTTCAAATATTGCTTTAAAATCATCATAAAACCTTCAATCTAAATGGAATTATAAAGTAAATTCAAAATTACAAGTACAGCATGATGTAGATACTTTAATAGAAAAATAACATAAAAATTACATTATAAAAGAGACGCCTAGCGGCGCTATTTTAAACTTTATATAATGGATCTTCAGGATATCCTTATATTAAAGTAACAGGTTGTTCTGTACCGAAGGTTCTCGCTAACCAAATCGATATGGTTCTCATTAACAGGTTAGTTTCTCAATTTCAAAAATGGGTTATCGAATTCAACTCTTCCCAACCGCAAGTGCCATTTGAGGCCTCTAGGGGCGCAGCCGCTATTAGATAAATAAAGCAAATTTCTATTATTATTATTTGATATTTCATATCAATGGGAATCAAAATAAAGACGCACAAGGAGGATATTATAATTAATTGAATAATGAAAGTTCGGTACATTAGAAAAAATAATATAAGTTATTTATCGCATCTATTGTAAACAGCTTTCCGCAGATATAAAAATGTCCAATTTTAAGATTAAAACCAGTTTTGTTAGCCCCGAGATGCCGAAGTACCGAAGGTTCCAAAATATTATATACGTAGAAAACTAGATATAATACGATACGATAAATTAATTTTTTAGTATGGCTTAATACCGGTTCTAATCCAACGGATATTAATTGGTTTCGGAACCATACTGAAAAAAAACATATAGTAATAGACTGATATCGACAAAAAAAACGGGTTTCACTCTTGAATTGTAATGTAACTTTGCTAATTACAAAGCTGTAATTGTATAGTAAGATATATAAGTTTTCCGGAATTTTAAAGTTAGGGGGAGATTTGAAATCTGCATCAAAGAGGACTATCCACGAACGAGAGCACATGATTCTAAGTACCTTCCAGCATTGATCCTAAGTATTTTCTTTCAGAATATAATAGGTCACCATATATTATTAATATATTGACGAGAAAATTTATGTTTCACCATGTTTTTTTAGGTATTTTAATTGATTTTGAAAACTTTTATGAAGCTAATTCTTTTAATAAAATGGATATTTGATGATACATATGCGAATACTCCTGTTATATAGATTGTAAATTAATCCATATTAGCATTAATTTAAACATACATATGAGATATAGTAAATGTGCTTTTGCCTTTTTTATATTTTTATCATTTGACAACATGGACAATTAAAGACACCCCGAACTCAACAAAACGTTTGATACAATTTTAACGAAAAATGGTGGACATTTTCTTACTTTTCTTCAACTTGAAGTGGTGAAACATAAATTTTCTTGTCAATATATTAATTATTGATATTGACCTATTATATTCTGAAAGAAAATACTCAGGATCAATGCTGGAAGGTACTTAGAATCACGTGCTCTTGTTCGTGGATAGTCCTCTTTTAAGGATTTTTTTTTTATAAAATTCGTTTTTTTCTATAATTCTTTATCTTAAAGCGGAAATGCAATTTAAGTTAATTAATTTTGGCATCTGTGATTGGTGGATTTAAAAAATCTGCTCTCTGATTGGATGGCGTACATCATTCAACCAATTAGAACGCAGGTAGTTTAAAATCCACCTATCCTATTGGTCAAAATTAATTAACTTAAAATGCATTTCCACTTTTAGATAAAGAATTATACAAAAAACGAATTTTATAAAAAAATCCTTAAAATTTGATGCAGATTTCAAATCTCCCCCTAACATTAAAATTCCGGAAAACTTATATATCTTATTGTATACCTAGTGATGACATTACCTTTATAACTACATCCTTTAATTTTTCTTCAGCTGCTCCATAACTAACAGATCCTGTTGTGGATAGACCCATAGCCTGCATGGTAACATTATAGTCAAATTTTTATTTAGTGCTTAAGTACCTATCGAGCACTGAAACTAAATTAAAAAAGGGAGGAGGAAGTTATTTACTATGCCTAGCCCCTGCGTGGCTACCCAGGATCCAATATAAACTAACCTAACCAACAACAAACGAAAAACGCGTTTATTTACTTTTTGAAATGAGGCTGGGGGGGGGGGGGGTGCTACAGGCACTATGAGAGAATAAGCAACTTTGAAAGTTAACTATATTCCTGTATATGTTTCTGTAAGCACTGAAGTCTTGACTCAATTCTGGCCCAGCGTTTGGAGACAACCTCCAGTCTCCTCTCCTCTCCAGTACCTGACTTGTCAATCCTAGAATTAAATACTTTAGTTTGGAGCAGTGTTGTGGATCCGGAAATTTATGGAAAAATCTACCTAAATTTAAATAAAATAGTCACTTACAAATTTTTAAAATCAGACATTCTCGTGATGAGAGGCAATCTTTAAGGTTTAGGTTCGGACTTAAAAATTAAAAGTATTTTTGACTTCGAGATTAAAGAATAAATATTTTTTGAAAAATTTGGTGATTTTATTTTTATTGTCAATGATAAAACTTTCCTGGTATGGTATCTAATATTATTTATGGTAGGATATAATGATGAAAATGACACAATGGTGATTATAATCAGTCGGGTATATGTAGAGGTCTAATAAGCATTTGATTTACTTTCTTTTAATAAAAAAAATATTGGATAAACTGTTTAATTAAGTACCTACTAGTACTCAATGTTAGAAAAAAAGGATAATTTTTACCTACAAAGTGGATTTTTCTTCACCATATCCAAGTTCACCTAAAAATAGTTTTAATTGGTACGGTGCTTTCACTTAAACATAAAAATTGATTGCCGAATCCCTCCCCCCCCTTATTTTTTATTTATAAAAAACTGCAAAGATATTCCAAATTATTTGTCTTTCTTTAGATCTCAATAACTTTAAACTTTAAAAAGCAGTGTTTCGGAGCCGGAGCCGCAATATTTTTGGTGGAGCCGGAGTCGTATTTTTCGTTAAAAACGGCTCCGGAACCAGATAGCTAAAAATGATTTTTTAAAGTAATATTATAATTTTTGGCAACTCTGTTTTGTCATGTGCAAATGCCCTTTTTAAGTTTTTCAAGTCCATTTTTATCAAATGAAATATTGAACTTTTAAAACCTTCAAAAGTCAAAAATAGAAAAATATTTTTTTTATGGGGAAAAAATATGTCGAGTTTTTCTTGATTTTAGGTCGGAGCCGGAGCTGGATCCGGAGCCGGAGCCGCATCAAAATTAAACGGCTCCGAAACACTGTTAAAAGGTCTTGATTTAACTTACCTGCAACTTTTCCTCATTGCAAAAATGATTCCTACTACATCTATATTAGGCGCCTTATTATTTACCTCTAGCGGCTTCGAACACATATAATCGTTCTGCCATTAGTTAAAATGAAATTATTGTGGGTGGACCAGGATTAGGAAGGACAAAGTAAAAGTGTCCAAACTCTCCTACCCATAATCCTATTATATAAAGTAGTAAGCGTTTTTTGTCTGTCCCGAAGGATCTCGCTAATCGCTGAACCGATATTGTTCTCCTTTACAGTGAAGCTTCTTATAGGTCCTGGGAAGGTTTTAAACTATATTTGGGAAGGGTGTCTCCACCCCCCCTCCCCCCAAAAAAATATTGTTTTACTCTTTTGAGACTCAAATTTAAAATGGGATGAGGTCGACTTTTACCCTTCTACCTTAAGTGCCCCTGGAGGCTTCTAGGGGGCGTAGCCGCTAGTTGTAATATATATAAAGGTAACAGTATCCAAACTTTTCCACCAATTTTTATCCTTATATAAAAGTAACAGGATCTGTCCCACATCTGATAATAATTCTACCTTGTGACCCACTAAGTCTCTGATGTTGTCAATCTTATACTTGATCATTGTAGGCCTCTCCAGTGACAGTCCAAATCCTATGACATTGACGCCATCAGGCAGTCCCATGGGAAGCAGCATCTCAGGACGGAACATACCTAAACAATTTATACTTGATCATTGTAGGACTCTCCAGAGAGTGTCCAAATGACATTGACTCTATCTGGGAGAACAGTCTATATTACGATACAAGATTTCAGATCCAGAACAGGTCCTATGCCAGCGGAAAGTAATCATTTTCGAAGCCATACTGGACGTTATATAGTAAAATTATTAGATTAATTCCAGTTTAGTTGGCCCCGAGTAACCGATGGTCTAAATTAATATATATTTTACTTGTTGTGGAAAATTTTCTAAAATACGATACATGAAAATGTATATTGATCTTCCATGGGGCATGATATTCTATATTCGGGTGTTTATTTGCTCCCGTAAGAGCCTTCAGAAATTGCCTCAGGTGACGATATTTCACGTCTCCAGGGCGGGGTATTGGTTATAGTTTTCAACTAGCAATAACAGCACCTCTCTATTCGATCATTGGTTACTGTATCGCCACTGCGCAAAGTTAACGAAAATTGCGCATTTTAAGATATACTTGGATATTTGAACCATATTGT
This sequence comes from Acartia tonsa, assembly GCF_053477335.1. Taxonomy (NCBI): domain Eukaryota; kingdom Metazoa; phylum Arthropoda; class Copepoda; order Calanoida; family Acartiidae; genus Acartia; species Acartia tonsa. Next base: position 50,929,609 of record NC_137264.1, read on the forward strand.
CCTGGTTTAAAATAAATTTCATAAACTACCATAAACGAACAATCACACATGTTTCGTTAACTAAATTGATTAAAAACAAACAAAATTTGAGTCAAAGTATTAGATAATTTAGTTTTTATCCACTTTTAAAATTTTTCCAAAACATCATCTAGCGGCGAAATTATGAACTACATATGATACAAGTTTTGGAAAGATAACGAATTTATCCGGATTTTCCTATGTAAACACTATTTTATTGCTTAAATATAATTAGTTTAAACAAGAACAAGCGTAGAAGAATGTATCCAAAGAAGCGAAACTTTAAAGAATGTAATAAAAAGAACAAAAATGTGAAAATTAGGCCAAATTCTAATATAAATTACCGGAATTTCCAATTTCTACCCATTTTTGAAGTCCTTCGTGGTAGGAGAAAATCTCCATGCTTGGTTCAGTGTACGGGTTGTACGCAGGCTTGAATCTAAAAAAATATATCAAAAATTTAAGAAAAAAATATAAAATAAAAACGTTTTCGGAACAAAATCACGCAACCTTATTAGGTTTTAAAATAATATAAGCGGACAGGTTTCGTGAATATGTTTATTTAGAAGAATTATACTAGTATACAATATACATAGACTAGCGGCTACGCCCCTAGAGGCCTCTAGGGGCACTTGAGGAGGGGGGAGTCGAATTTGATAACCCAATTTCTTATTTTAGATTTTAAAAGAAAATTTTAAAAAATATTTTGGGGGGGTTGAAATTTTTTTTTTTTTTTTGGGGGGGGGGTTGGGGGTGTCCCACCCCCCCAAGAAAAAAGTTATAAACCTTCCCGGGACTTATGAGAAGCTACCCTGTTAAGGAGAACCCGATCGGTTCAGCGGTTAGCGAGATCCTTCGGTACAGACACACAGACAGACACACAGACAAACATCCTGTTACTTTAGTATAAGGATAATAGGATACGCACTGACGCAGCTTTTCTATATTTCACGCAATTTGTCCGTCCGTAAGCCTAATTGTCCCCTTCGATGTAAAATAAAACTTTTAGTTTACTTTGACCTTTTTTTCAGAAAAAATAAAGGAACATCATTTTATCTGCAGTTTGGTTTGTTAAATTTTGATTTGGTTTTATGCTATTTTTAAAGCTTAATCCCTACATTAACCCGAAGGAAATCTGGAAGTTAATGTTAGGAGCAAAGCTACAAATAGTTTATGTTTATGTTTATAGTTTATGTTAAAAACGTGTACTTTTTTTATGTATGGCTTCGAGTCCGGTTAATATCCTCTAGATTAGAACCAGTATATGGCCATAATGAAAAAGAATGCATTGTATCGTAGTATAAACAATTTTAAAAAAAAGAAAAATGTCTGTTTTATTGCCAAAGGCCTCAAGTCACTCGGGGCCAATAAATGAAGATTAATAAAAATTATATATTTTTTTAACCGCGGAAAACTGTCTATAATACGACAGGGGTGTATATTCTGCATAAGATTTATTTTTTTTCCCCGGCTACAAATTTTTTTATTTTTTTTCCCCCCCTAGTTTTTTCTCTCCAAGTAGGGGGGAAAATGAAAAAATATTTAAAGAACTCTATATTTTATTTATTTTATCCCTTATACCACACATTTTTTTAGTTTTTTTCTCCAAGGAGGGGGGGAAATGGAAAAAATGTTTTCAGTTTTCTTAATTTTTACATTTTTTTCCCTCCAACCACTTATTTTTTATTTTTTTCCCCCCCCCTTAGCCGGGGATCCCATGCAGAATATACACCCCTGTAATACGATGCTATCAGAAAACTTTACCTTAATTTTTGAATACCCAGCTTGGTGAAGAAAGTATTGATGACCCCAATACAATGTCCCAGGGTGATGTTATAGTCCGCTACAACTCCTTTGGTTCGGGGATACATGGATCATTGGATATGGATATCTATGGCGTTGCTACAAAAGACCAACACTACAAAAGACAAACTAGGCGTTGCTACAAAAGACCAACTATACAAAAGACCAACCCCTACAAAAGACCAAAATCTACATAAGACCAACACCTACAAAAGACCAACACCTACACAAGGTCTGCCCTAAGCAATACATTTCTGCCATTTCATCAAAAGATTACCATTCATTGCAAAATGTTGGAATGTAATGATTTTTTTGAAGATTTTTATCATCAAAATTGGAAGATATAAGATTTTTATCATTAAAATTGGAAGATTTTCATGCAATTATTTCATTACGATTTCTTGAATGTTGGTCTTTTGTAGGTGTTGGTCTTTTGTAGAGTTGGTCTTTTGTAGCAACGCCATATCTATAATACTAAGTAGCTCGATATCTGTACGTCTGTCCGTCCGTCCGTCTGAAACTTATTATCTCAAAAACAACTGAATAGATTGGATTCTACTCTTCAAGGAATATATCAACTTGTCTTAAGCTAAATTTTTGAAACCCTAAATAGAAAATGTTGTGGGTGGAATTTCTCCCCCTCCCACCTTAAGTGCCTCTAGAGGTTCTAGGTACATTGTACACTAATTAACCGTCTAATGTCTTAACCCTTAAGATCTGTACACCCTCTTAGAGCAGGTTGGCCTAGAAACGTTGGGTACTTTAAATAAATCTTGTTTCGCTAGTTCAAAATAACAGTGTCTAAGCTTTTCCACCTATAATTTCAATCTAGATTGGGGTATATTTCTTAGTATCATTGAGTATGTAATCAAGGGGGAGGTAGGTTGTGCCGTAAAGGTGTGAGTTTTAAGGCTTTTAAAACAGTAGTAGAACGATAATATTCACTGAATATAAATATATAAAATTTTTGTCTATGGTTCTATTCAATAGAAATATACATATTTAGTGAATATTATCGCTCTACTACTGTTTTTAAACCTTAAAACTCACACCTTTACGGAATTTTAGCATAACCTATCTCCCCTTTTATCAATTCTTTAATATCATTATCCAGGGTTCTAAAGGAATAAAACAATGGCCGATAAATTGATTTACACTACACCCCCAATTATGATACACAAAATTACCCCTTCTGTAGATAACAATTGGTGGTTGAAACGTTTGTACACTCAACTAATTGAACCAACCAATCAAAATTCTATTAAAGTCCCCAAGGTTGTGTAAAGCCAATGAATAAGAAAACGTTGTTATAAGACTTTGGGGACTAGTGTAATAAACAGCCCAATATCCTCTCCCTCCTTGCTTAATATCCCTGTTAAAATGAAATTATCCATGTGATCCTGCCTTCAATTTGATGGAACTCTGCCAAGTGCGTGGCATCCAGTGTCTCATTTCTAAACACCCTGTCTATAGATTAGACACACAACATTCACTCTCGCAAATATTTTTAAGCAAGACCAACAGACAAACGAGCAAAGTTAATTATAATTACAGAAAAATTTATCAAAAATTTTGGCGGTCTTCCTTAAATAACAGCCGAGAAAATCAAATTTTCACATAGCTTTACGCTCTGACATACAATTTGACGGAAATACAAAGTGATTATAGAGTAGCTTTGCTACTAAAAAGACACAATAGCTAATAAATGATAGGATATGTTTGCTGCAAAAAAAAAAAAAAAATCTTTTATTAGGAAGTCAGGAATAGATACTCTATTCAGACTATTTGATTTTAGAGAATACGAGTCCCCCCCCCCCCCTTCTGAAATAATTCCACGAAATCTAACTGGACCTATATCATTCAGACACATACACAGATATACATCCTGTTACTACATATAAGTCATATAATATGTAGTTCTAATAATTTGATAATGTGATACACATGTGCGGAAGTGAATGGAGACCTATGGAGAATAGTTTCTGTGGTACAAACTTGGGAGCCTGGGCTGTTCTGTACAACATGCGTGCGCTCACTGCGGTCGTGTGTGTCCTTAATAAAAAAAAATATGGTGCCTATCATTATTTTTAATACCCGCGACCGTGGCTCAACACGTAGCGCATCCGCTCGTGTTCGGGAAGGTGATAGGTTCGAATCTCGGTCTGCCACCGCGTCACAACTAAAGATGTTAAAAATGGTTCCCACTGCTACTATGTCAGATGCGCGACGTAAGTAGTTAGAGTGGGGGAATGCCTTGGCCCAAAACAGGCGCAACTCGCTACCATGCACTGTTGGGACTTCTCAGACAAAGGTCGTGCATCTCAGAGAGTTGGTTGTCTGATGGGTGAATGGACGCTTTACAACGCTATCATAAGTATTGCATGTATGTTTCAAGGTGCGTGGAGGTCTAGTACCCGAAGCGACACCTAGCCCCTAGAGTCTTAACTCTTATCATTATTTTTAAAAATAAATTGAATAGTTTGTTTTTTTCCTATGCCTGACCCCTGCACAGGTGGCCCAAACAAAGCACTTGGAGGAAATTGCCAAAAAATAGATTGGTAGTTTCCGGCCTCCCTTACATGGCAACTGCACCAAAACTGTTTTTTTTTGAAAAAATGTATTCTTCATTCTTATTCTGGAGGGGGGGGGGGGGGGGGGGTTGGACACTGAACGATGGGCTTAATTCCTCAGAAGAGAAAATAACATTTTTAATGTGATGTACATCAATTCTACGATAGTTTACCTATGGGAAGAATGTATGAAAACAATTACGACAAGAAATGAAAATTCTAACCTGAGCAAATTTTTGGATGCCTCCTCAATTTTCCAATTATAGTTATACCCCTGAGAACCAAATCCTCCTTCGCTATGAACTTTTTTCACTCTTTCCATGTAGTCTGCGGGAAACCTAAATGTTAAACAAGATTATTTCCATGAAAACATACCAATGCCTTTTTTGAAAATTAGGTACTATCCTTTCGCCTAATATAACTTGCGGAAATTATTTTTAGGTACTTTAAGTAAAAAAAATCAAAATCCGAATAAAAAAGCCAATATTTCTTATAGGAGGAAACACATGCTACTACTTTGGCATATAGACATCTAAATACTGCATAGAAGGTGTAGTTGACCTTTTTAAATCCACCCTAATGCGGGGAACCTTCAATATGGAAGCAGGCAGGGAGCCGGGAGGGAAGGGATATTGGGCTGATTCGTTAGCTTAACAACTTTTACTGAGTTTTGATTGCTTGGTTCATTAAGTAAAGTGTCAAAACGTTTTAACCACTAGGTAATCATAATCTACAGAAGGGATAAGTTTGTGTATCATCAATGGAGATGTACATCAATTTATCAGTCATTATCTTATCCCTTTAGATCCCTGGGGAGAAGAGGAATATTAAAAACATACCTTTGATAACATGTAAAACTAAAAATTAGAGAGGAAAAAAAAAATAAGCGAATGACAAGAAAAATAAATCACGAAACCATTAAAATCAATTTTAGAATTATTAAAAAGTCTTTTAAAGCAGGAAGGACAGACTGACGGACAAAGTAAGTTTTATACTAAATGACAAAATAATACTTAGACAAAGGTCGTCAATCAAGGGGTTGGATGTTTCTTAACCTAATATCCTTGGGTGTTAGAGTATTGCATCCCATTACAAGAGGATGATGCTCTGGATTCTCTAGATGATCACTTAAAAATCGAAGGAGAATACCGCGCCCTTACGAGGTAAGTTAAGCTTTTCTACTAATAACAAGAACATACTTATCACTAGTGGCCGGATCCGAGATGAAGAATGTATCATGAGCATCTCTGGCCGGATGTTGTTGGGGTTGGAAGAGGGCGTCAAAGTTCCAGAAGCTGCTCTCAACAAAGTTGTTGGCCGGCATCTCAGAGAATCCCATCTCAAGGAAGATTTGTCTGTATTCTGTTCTTACCTAGGAATAACATCCGTAAGTAACGAAGCACAAAAAAATCGTGGATGGACAAAATTAGTTATAGAAAAGATATTCAGTTGTGTTAAAAAAAAGGAGAGACTGAAAAAAAATACAGAAAATTTAGAAAAGAGAGGGGGGGGGGTGCTTGATGGGGAAAGCACCAACATACCTTTAACAAAGGATGGAGACAGCCACCGCCAGTCTCAACTCCGAGGGCCTCCAGGTTGTACGGCTTTAGAGAGGTCGTCTTCCAGGCGCCGGAGCTCAGCATCTCTGGCGTCAACTCTGTCGGAGCCTTTGTGATGGAGGTAGTGAAGTTGGCTCCAGGAGTTATCTTGTAGTGTTTCTCGTTTACCTAGAAAATTTATACATTAGCGAGTTTTAAATGTTATCTTCAAGGTACAAAGTATATTATATTTGTTAAACGCATCGTATTATAGACATCTTTCCGCGGATATTAAAATGAAAAATTATAAGATTAAAATCAGTTTTGGTAGCCCCGAGGGCAAAATTGTCTCTTATACGATACTGTATACGATTTTTCAGTATGGCTGAGAACCAGTTCTCTGCAAAATATACACCCCTGAGCTTATTTAATCAGAATATAGTACAAACCTCTTCCACTAGTTTTCTTTTCTTGTAATCTACCTTAAGCTTCTCATCTACTAATTCACTTTGATTTTCCTTAAAATAAAATTATTAGGTATACATTAGTTTTTAAGATAACTTACATCTGACCACATTTAAATTTGAACCAAAGTTAGCAGGGTGTCGGAGCCGATTAATTTTTATGCGGCTCCGGCTCCTACCTTAAAATTAATATATCAATTTTCGTTCATTATTGAATTTGATAAAATAAAATAAATAATATAAAATATTTTGCTTTAATTTGATTAAAGCTATATAAAAGTAGAAGAATGTGTGTCTATTTGTTAAGTAACAATAGTTTTTCAGTTTATTATACGGAAATAGACCGTTGCCAAATTACAATATTACTTTAAAAAATCATTTTTAGCTAAACTGGAGACGGAGCCGTTTTTAATGAAAAATACGGCTCCGGATCCGGCTCCATTAAAAATGTTGCTGCTCCCGGCTCCGAAACACTGAAAGTTAGATTAGGTTCGGTACAGAGTTGCCCTGCAGGTGTTAAGCATATAGAGAAATAACTAGCTTATTTTCAAATTAAACATTAATAAATCGTGATCCAAATCCACCCGATTTGGTGTTTGATAAACATTTTGAGGGAAAGCATCGGCAGATTTACAGGCATTCAACAAATATAAGCAAAGCACCAAAAAAAAAACGATTAAATTGGTTAACATAAGCCAAATTTTCTTAAATTTGATAAGACACAAAATACCTAGGTATCTTAAACTTACATTTCTTTTAAAAAATGAACCTACCTTTATTTTTTGTAAATCTTGTTTCAAATTATCAGTTATTTCTCCTACTTTTCTTTTCACTACAGGACTTCCCTAAAATAATAATATGTGAATGGTTTTAAAAAATGATAATAAGGACAATTACGCCAAATAAAAATCAGCTAATGATATTAAATGCCTAATCTGTTTAACCACATAATTTTTAAACTTTTTAAAATAACTCTTCTATTTACTGTATATATACACTAGCGGCTACGCCCCTAGAAGCCTCTAGGGGCACTGCACTGGTAGGAGAAGGAAAAGTCGACCTCATCCTATTTTAAATTTGAGTTTCCAAAGAGTTATAAAAATTATTTTTTGGGGGGAGAGGGGGGTTAAGACACCCTCTCGAAAAAAGGTTTAAAACCTTCCCAGGACCTATAAGAAGCTTCACTGTAAAGGAGAACAATATCAGTTAAACGATTAGTGAGATCCTTCGGGACAGACAAAAACACTTACTACTTTATATAATAGGATATACTAGGGTGGGTTCATATCGGAATTAGACAAAGCGGGGATATGCAACAGATAAAATTAACCTTAAAAACAATTCTGACCGAAAAAGAATTTTAAAAAATTGAGTTTTAGAACACGACCACTTAAAAATATAATTCATTACTTATTAGTATGCAAAGACGACATTCAAATTTTTTTTGAATCAGAACTATGGCTTTATGGTGCTCCCTGGAAAGGCCTTGAGGAGCTGAATCAGGAACTTTTGTCCGTTTCAAAATATCTCGTTCCTAGCCTTAGAAATCACTAAAAAACCTAAATTTTTTAAGGTTTATTGAGAATTGTCCAATTTGTAGAGGTTTTTTTTATATTTTCTCAGGCTAGGAACGAGATTTTTTGAAACGGACAAAAGTTCCTGACACAGCTCCTCAAGGCATTTCCAGGGAGCACCATGAAGCCATAGTTCTGATTCAATAAATTTTTGACTCCCATTTACAAATAGCTATACAATTGAATGTCTGGTCGTCAGCGGTTTTAAGACTTAGGATAAATTTTAAATCACCCAGAGGTGTATTATATCTATATAAATTGAGTGCAGATCCCCGCTTTGGCCTCAGAAAAAAAATGTCTAAAATCGACCCACCCTAACATATACCCCTTCTAAATATATCATATCATATGTAAAACTTTCCTTCTATTGTTTTTTTTTCCGTCCGCATGTTAGGCTGATAAGCATTATTAAAATCACAGTTGTGGATCCGCATTGATTGTATGCGGATCCGGATCCTCCAAATTTGGTCAGATCCGGATCCTTGACAATAAAAATAAAATCACCAAATTTTTCAAAAAATATTTGTTCTTTAATCTCGAAGTCAAAAATACTTTTATTTTTAAGTCTGAACCTAAACCTTAAAGATTGGCTCTCATCACGAGAATGTCTTTGTAAGTGACTATTTTATATAAATTTAGGTAGATTTTTCCATTTTTTCCGCATTTTTTTGAGTCCAAGGATCCGGATCCGCAAAAAAATGCGGATCCGGAACCTTGGTGACTAGGTATAGAGTGGTACTTTGCTTCCTATACTACCTACCTAAATATTTTTGTAACTTTACTTTTTTATTTCAAAGTAAAAAAGATTTTAACAGTCATAAATTAACCTTAATTCCTGTTTTATTGGCCCCAAAATAGAACTAGTAAGCAATACCTGAGATTTATCAATAATAATCCACCCAGCTGACATTGCCTTGCTGAACCCAATCTTGCCCCACTTTCCACACAGACCCATCAGCTTGGCCTGCTCAATGCCACCGTCTCCGGCTGGGACAAGGTTAAAGAGGCGGGCCTCATGACTGCCTGACTGGACAACCTCCTCGCCTTCGCCAGTAAGCTTCCAGCTTTTCACCTGAGAACATTTACTAGTCTTATGCCATTAAGAAAATCTTTTTTTACCATCCCTTTTTCTAAATTAACATTTTCCATCGAAAAATTTTACTTTTCAAAGTTTTTTTTACGTATAAAACCATGGTGAAACTTATTTTTTTAAATCGATATAACGATATTAAACATAACCCTATATTCACAAAAAAATAGAATCACTGCGGGAAGGTGCTTAGATTCACTTGCTCTCGTTCGTGGATAGTCCCCTTAAACCAGAAAATACCCACCTCCCTGTTTGGGAAGTAAACTAAAATTTGCCCAGAACCAAATTTTTGAATCTTAGCAATTACAAAACAAGGATGACAACATCCATAAGTAGCGAAGCACAAAAAATCGTCGATTGGAATACGTAGATTTAAACGGTTTTTACTAAAATCAAGAATAGATTTATTGGATAAAATAAACATGAAACCTTGTTTTATTTTGCATGATGACGATGGTCAAAGTAAATTATATTAAAGATGCTCATAACAATGGGAAAAATTATTTTGATACAGATATCCCATAAAAGTTTGAAAATTGCATCAAAATATACAAAGATATGGGGAATTATGTAAAACATATAAAAATAGCCAAAAACCTGATAAAAGGCAGTCTGGCTTTCATGGTTGTTTTATTAAAACGACAAAAAAATTAATTTTTAAATCCTTAACTTAAAAAATTTGGAAAATCGGACATTATACAATGAAGATATGGAAAAAAGTGTTAAATATATAAAAATAGCCTAAAACCTGCTAAAAAGGCAGTCTGGCCGTCATGGTTATTTTGTTTAAAAGACAAGAAATTTAATTTTCATATATATAACTGAAAAATTTTGAAAATCGGACTATAAACACTGAAGATATGGAGAAAAATGTTAAATATATAAAAAAACAGCCTAAAACCTGCTAAAAAGGCAGTCTGGCCGTCATAGTTGTTTTCTTTAAAAGACGGAAAATTTAATTTTGATATCTATAACTGAAAAAATTTTGAAAATCGGACCATAAACACTGAAGATATGGAGAAAAATGTGAAAAATATAAAAATAGCCTAAAACCTGCTGAAAAGGCACTCTGGCCGTCATGGTTGTTCCTTTAAACGACGGGAAATTTAATTTTGATATCTGTAACTGAAAAAATTTTGAAAATCGGACCATAAACACTGAAGATATGGAGAAAAATGTGAAAAATATAAAAATAGCCTAAAACCTGCTAAAAATCGGTCCGAACGCCAATGATGTTTTATAGTCAATTGTGCTCCTTAATGATGGGAATGTTGTCAAAAAATTTCAGCATTCTATTTTTTATAGGAGCTGAGTAAATCCCATTTCCCCCATAGCGTTACGGACTGACTGACGGACTGACTGACGGACGGACAAAGTGAATTATAGAGTAGCTTCGCTACTAAAAAAGTGATTGTGTGATGACTTTACTGCATTACCGACCTACCGACTGACCTGATAAATTTGAGTGTTGACGACATCTCCCAGAGCTTCCACACTTTTTATAGCACCAACTATTTTTTGCTCATCAACTTTAAATCTAAAACAAATAAATCCTTATGTATGTAAAAGTAACATGGTGTTTGTTTGATTTTACCAAAGAGCTTGCTAACCACTAAACTGATATGGTTCTCCATTGCAGTAGAGCTTCTTATATAAATGTCAAAGAAAGGAGTTTAAATATATTTTTTAATGGTACCTCGCTGTAGAACATAAAGGCCTCTACGGTCATTGCCGCCAGTTAAGTTGTAAATAAATGGTAAAAAATATATTCACCGAATAAATGAGAGGTTAGCGGATAGCCAAATTCTAAATATAAGGGGGGGTTTTTTAATGCAACCATCTCGTAATCAATGATTAAATGGCACTTAGAATTCGAATTTTGATCTGAAATTTTGCATGAATAATCCTTGATAGGTCTATTTTCCCTTAATCGAACAAAAAGTTGGAAAAGTAGCAGCTAACTGCTGGCGGCTCATCCGTTTTGCCATTATTTTGGGCTATCTTAAGTAAATTAGTCACGAAACCTATCTCCACATAATACTTTTTGTGGCTCAAAAACCTTATCAAACGGTTCTAGCCGGTAGCTGTTGGTACTAGAAATTTTAAAAATGATTATTGCTATCATTTAACATGAATTAAACCAAAAATATGATTTAAAAAGTTGATTCCTACGTAATTAATAATGAATTTGCCTTGAAAATAGGCAAAAAACGGCGAAACAGCTAAGCCACCAGCTATTACTTTTCCTACTTTTTGTTCGATTTAGGGAAAATAGACCTACCAAAAATTACTCATGAAAAAATTCAGATCGAAACTCGAATTCTAAGTGCAATTTAATCATTAATTACGATATGGTTGCATTAACCCCCCCCCCCCTCCCCCCTTTGTAAAATAACCATCAAATCTTTCAATGTAAAGTTTCTTACTTTTTAGCAAGTCCAGGGGAGTCCTGTTCTTTTGCTGAGACCAAACTCTGCAGGATCAAAACTGGCAGGTCCTGCATTTTCACTCTGGAATAATCAGGGATTTAAGGGAAAAGACATTTGAGGATAAATTGATATACATCCCTCATGATATTAAACAAAAATACGGTGATCTTGTCAGGTCAAGCCTGCTAAACCGCTAAGGTAAGCCACTTCTTTAAGTTTCACGGTACCCAAAATTGTATAACCACGTTGTCTTGTTCACTGGTTCAAAAACTTTGGGGTGTTTGATAAAAATTTGATTGGTTGGTTCCAAACTTTAAGTTTTCAGACTTTTAAACCAAAAATTTTAATATACGGGTAATTTTTTATTATCATTGGGGATGTTCAACAATTTATCCTCCATTGTTTTGTCCCTTCAGATCCTTAGTAAAATGGCACACACAAAAAATTTACTTTAAGAGGTAAAAGTCAGGTACAGACAACAAGGTAATAAGTTTCATATTCAATTTCATTTATCACAGCCAAAGTATTAGATGTCAGGAATATAACAATCAATTTATTAATAAAATTGTGTCTAAGACTATAAAGGTAATAAGTAAAGCTTTCCAGAAGTATCCACCAAAAAGTGTTAAATTGAGTCTACTCCCTTTATTTTTCCTTTACAGAAACTTTCTGAAGATAGTAAGAATCACAAGTTAAATTGTATTTAATATTCAACCCATGGCTTGACGAAACAAGATCTAGTTCAAAATCAACATTTTTCTTGGCTTTCAGCCGCCAGACTTCATTGAAATACTGATTTATCAAGGTGGGATCATCAAAAAGATTTGGAAGCTGCCCAAAAATGACCAATTCAGCATCTCTTTCAGATTTTTCTTCAACTTCCATAGATATATCTTCATTATATGATAAATCTTCATTAACTAAAGTAATGTCACCCCTAAGTTCTTCAACAATGGTTCCCTCATGTTCTGGTACATCAAGCATATTGGAATCATCTCCTACTGGTGTGGAATCTTCAACATCATTGACTGCTTGAGTATCTTTCATTTGATCATCAATAATTTCATACTTATGTTTATCAATTTTTATTGCTGCAGTGTCTTCAATAGTATTTTCATTGCAAATAGATTCATTTCCATCAAGTTGAGCAATATTGTCGAGTTCTTCAACAGTTTTTGCAGTTGTATCTTCTGTAATAACTTCTAAGTCTATGGAAGCATTTTCAGTTGATTGATGGTTATCATTTTCAGAATCGTTTTCTCCATTTGTTTCACTTCCATTTTCAGGTTTTGCATGATCTTCATTTCTTTTATATTCTAGTAATGCCTTATTTATTGAAGTTTCATTTTTGAAGATCTCAATTTCATTTTCATCCTGGTTTAAATCATTTTCTACATCATCTTCATGTTCCTTGTCAACTTTAGGATCCCATGTGTTTCGGTTGTCTCTATCTTGGTTGGTGTCTTCATTATTAGTTTCATTTAAAACAATTGTGCTTTCATCAGATTCTTCAGAAGTTATATCATTGAGACTAGATACTACATTCAAGTTGCTTGTTTCAGCAGATTCATTTATAGATTTTTCATCAATTCTATCAAGACTTGCCACTGTATTTTCTTGTTTGTCATCAGCATTAGAATCATTATCATCGTTTGAAAAAATACTCTCAGTGCTAGATACTAGTTCAATGTTACTATTTTCATTCTTTAAATTCATCATGTCGACATTGCATTCATTAGTATTTGGGGTGGAATACTTTTGTGCCATTAGGCCAGATAATACTGCCAAGACTTTTAATAGTTTGTACTTGATGGATGCTCGCGCTTCATTTGGCTCCTGTTAATAACAATTGTTATTTACCTTTGCAAAAAAAATCAGAGAAAACAGCGAATTTAGGGCATAAGACAATGGATGATAAATTGATTAACTGCCCTAATGATGATAATCAAAATTACTACCTACTTCTTTTGATTAAAATTATTGGTTGAAAAGTTTGGACAGTTTTTGTTCTGAAACAACCAATCAAAATTAGAAAATTTTCAAAGTTTTTATGCCAACAAGGTAACATTATAAAACTTTGGGTGATAGTGTTATGCCATCCAACAAGATAACGTTGTTATTAAACTTTTGGTACTAGTGTAACTTACAGTCCAATGTCCCCTCCCAAAAAGGGGAGGCAGAAACAAAATATTTAATTCTTATTTTTGAAAGGTGCTATTTAAGCTTTCTTTTGGGTCATCATTCAGGGCATATATCGAATCATAACCCTAAGTAAAATAGCTCAACTATAGATAGACATACAATTCTTTTAGTTAAGAGTTGATGCACAATGCAGAAGTTATTCACTTCTCAACCACAACGTAATATATGGACAGACAGACAAAAAAAAGGTGTGAAGAATCTTCACTAAAAAAAATCATCATCAATAACAACTAAGAAAATAACATTTATCCAGAGCATAAAAGACAGACCTATGTAAAAAGAGAAATATAGAGCAGATTGTCTTTGGTCTGGAGAATTTTCAACAAAAGATCTTCGCTTATCATAAGAGGTAAAATAACAATCCTGATATCTATTGATGAGCAGCTCAATTCCTTGGATAATAATAGTATCAGGAACATCTTCTATTTCAAGACTATCAGAACCATAATCTAGTAACTCCTTTATACAATCATCATTAATGCAAAGTCTTATAATTGAGTATTTTGCTTGTATTATTATTGTCCAGTTTTTGTTAAATAACCGGTTTGGCCTAATCAACAAACATTCTTTTTAAGGGCAAGGAGGAAAGGGGGGAGGCGGATGTGCCACTTTTTGAAACCAAAACTAAAACTCAACAAAGGAACTCAACTAAAAAAAGAGTTACAGGTCCGAGATTTTGCATGGCAGTTGCTTTAAAGGGGTACAATATGGAACTGTGAAGAAACGGCGGCGCAACCGCCGAAAACCGCCGTTTCCCGCCGAATTTTTTTTGCAATTTCTCGGCGGTTTTCGGCTGTTGCGCCGCCGTTTCTTCACTGTTCCATATTGTAACCCTATAAAGCAACTGCCATGCAAAATCTCAGACCTGTAACTCTTTTTTTAGTTCCTTTGACTTTTAGTTTTGGTTTCAAAAAGTGGCACATCCGCCTCCCCCCTTTTTTACGTTGGGCAATTTCTCTGCGAAAAGTTTTTGTACTCCAGACAAAATATCCTAAAATCTACCCTTCCCTGAAAATTTACTATAATGACAGAGAGGCAAATATGACATACATTAGGTTATTTTTTAAAAATTTGGTTTTAAAATAGTGTTGCTGTTTCTTTAGACACAAATTAAATTGATAGGTGCTTACTGCTTATTATGAAAAATTGAAAATAAAATGATAATAGTTTTTTGCGTATATTAATCTCAATATCTCTAAAGTTAAGTATAAATCTGCGGTGCCATAACCTTGCGGGGCTACCCAGTACTTTACCTAAAGTGTTTTTTTTTCAATTTATTTCAAAATTAGGTTTTTTTTTTTTTTTTGGGGGGGGGGGGGGGTCGGAGGGCCGGTTATGCTCGACTAGTCACTTGTAGGAAACTGACGCTTTGCCTATCTTTTGTTGGGTATTTAGAGAAAGTAAGGGGGGGGGGGGTAATGCAACCATCTCGTAATCAGTGATTAAATGGCACTTATAATTCGAATTTCGATCTGAAATTTTGCTTGAATAATTCTTGGTAGGTCTATTTTCCCTAAATCGAACAAAGAGTTGGAAAAGTAACGGTTATCGGCACAGTTGTTTTGCCAATTTTTGCCAATCTTTAGAGCATATTAGTCACGAAACCTATCTCTACATAATACTTTTTGTCGCTCAAAAACCTTATTAAACGGTTCTAGCCCAGGGAGTAAGGGAGGGGACAATGGGCAATTAATTCAATATAAGAGTTATCAAAGAAAGGGCATGAAATCCAGTTTAATCCAATGAATTTGTAGGAAATTATAAAGGGATTGTTAATTGAGTAATAGATTTCCATAGAGTCATGTAAAGTGAAATCACAACTTGTTTTTGATGAAATATATTGAGTTTTTTTGGTGTGATTTTTATATTAAAAGATTATTGGACCCGGCCAGCTCCTAGCAAGAATATGACTGCCCCTTTTTATTCTGTTTATTTCCCTTGCCCCTTTCCCCAACCTCCCTTCTCCCTTCTCCCCGTCTGCTACATTCCAAACTAACACAACGAGTGTTTATTTCCCTTCCCCCCACTTCCCTTATCCCTTCTCCCCGTCTGCAATATTCAAAACATACATAACGAGTAGCGGCATTCTATGCGCAAGTCTCCAAACTCAGTCAGAAACTGCTAAATTGTTGCACATTCCCTTTAAGCCAGTCCCCAAAGTCCGAGACTCCTAAAAATTGAATATTCGATCCATTGTCCCCTCCCTTACTCCCTGGTTCTAGCCGGTAGCTGTTGGTACTAGAAATTTAAAAAAATGGTTATTGCTATCATTTAACATGAATCAAACCAAAAATATGTTTTAAAAAGTTGATTCCTACGTAATTGATGATGAATTTGCCCTAAAAATAGGCAAAACAGGGCTAAACGGATTAGCCGCCAGCCGTTACTTTTCCAACTTTTTGTTCGATTTAGAGAAAATAGACCTACCAAGGATTACTCATGAAAAATTTCAGATCGAAATTCGAATTCTAAGTGCCATTTAATCATTGATTACGAGATGGTTGCATTAACCCCCCCCCCCCTTAGTTTTAAAATTTAAAACGTAATTGTAAGTAATTTATGCCTATTACATTAATGTTTCCTGAAGATTTGTAGGGTAGAGAAACTGCATGCCCTTGGCTATCTGTGGAGTATTTTCTGGCATCAGATGAAAACCTTAAACAAAAAGTCACGTGGAAAAGGGAACAAACCTGTAATGTTGTGCATTTTTTTATCTAATGTAATGTAGATAGATATTTCAAGTTTACCGTGCGAATAAACAAAGCGTTAGTTTAATTGGACCATGAAAAGAAAACGAAATAGCGGGTTTTGTCACATAATCACAGTAGCTTTTGATATGTTATTTTAGGGTACGTAAATGTTAATGATTGTCCCGCAGGTTTAGAGCCCCCCGCAGGGGCTAGAAATAAGAGAAAAGCAACTGTGAAAATACGACGAAACCCGCTACTTCGTTTTCGTTTTCAGAATTCGAATGATATTCTCCATCTACTAAGTTAACTTGCATATTTCTTGATATTCCTGGATGCATCTCATTCCTATACATGAAACCATTGTAAAAAAATAAAATAAACAAGAAATTTACCTGCCGGCCATCTGTTCCATTTTCCACCTGGCAGTACGACCAGAACCTTCCTGCCCATGAAGCTGGCAGATACAGCGGCCTGCATCACCAGGTGGTTCGTGATAGTAACATAAATAGTACCTAGGCAATGTCTTTATCCAAGCACCTTATTATCAACTGCTAACTAGTCATTTTGGCTATATGAAACACAATATAAATCATTAGCAAATTATTAATTAAACCACAGACAATTCACTACTAAAAGTCTGGAATTATAAAACCAATTAAAAGCATATCAATTAAGTCAAATAAAGAAAAGCAAATAAGAATCATTAAAACATTTATGAGTAATTTTATTGAACATAAAATTAATAAATACATATAAATATAAACAATCATCAGTAGTATTATCAGTACATCAAACTGAAACAAACATAAATAAATTAATAAGAATAAAACACATATAAACATATTATGTGATATTGAATACATCTTCTTGTTTTCTTTCTTCTTTGTGGAAAAGACAAGAAAACCAAACACTAATCAGAAGACCTGGATGCACCCCTTGTCTTCCTAGGCTTCTTGGCAACCGCCTCATACACAGACAGCTTACCCTCCAGCACATGGACACGCTCACGTTCAGCCTCAAGATCATCCTTGAGATCAGCCACCTCAAGACGAAGCTCCGCCCGTACCTGCCTCCAATCCTCGCATTCTTGGTGATGCTCTTCAGATCTCCTAGCAATCCATCTGTCATACTCAGCACAACGGAAATCCGACGCACGAACCTCCCTTTCACTGATCTTAAGATCCCGCTCCAAAGAATCCCTCTTCTTTCTGTACCTGTCAGCATCAGACCTCGCCTCCTTCAAATCCTCACGGAGGTCATGGATTTGGATCAGCATATCTGCCAGAGTACCCTTGAGAACAGGCATAGTCTCAAACTCAGCAGGACCCTTAACACGCGCACGGCCACGTCCACGGTTAACAAAACCATCAAGCTTTGGACGCTTGACAGCACGACATCCATCAACAGCAGGAGCCGCAGAAGTACCAGCAACAGCCGCTGGAACACTAGACTGAACAGACAACTCCTTACCCTTCTTCTTGTTCTTTTTAGGCTTTACCACCGGCCTCTCCTTCAACGTAAAGCCAAGGGACACCAATAACTCCCTTGTCGCCTCGTTCTCAACATAGGTGTAAGTGTCAGCAAGTGGAATCGGCTCAGTGTCACAGAACTTCTGTGTACACGCAGTCTCAACATCATAGGCAGCAGCATGAAACTTAATCAGCCGACTCTGGTACCTCTCCAATCCAATGGGGCTTAAAGTGCTGCCGAAGCCAACTCCATCAACAAACTCTTCAAAACAACGGGGAGCAACAGCCCATTTCTGTCCTTGCTTAACTTGAAAGCTTCGGTGAAGGTTGAGGATGGGAAAACCATGCTGACTTGCCTTCTCCCACAGAAATTTGTTGATTTCACTAACTAGGGACCAGTACATAAAAGACGCAGGTGTATACCTCACAGTTGTGAATCCCAATTGATGCTTGGTGCCGTTGACGGTCTCCAGGAGCTCCTCAATGAGCTTGAAGATGTCCTTCCTATCCATCACGCCCACGAATTGTCCGACCGCCGCAATGGTAATGCGGTGTGGCTCAGGCCTGGACATAAACTGGCACACGGTGTACACCAATTCAGTGTTGATCTGGTCGGCACACGTAATCCACTTGATCTTCTCCTCCCAGCCGAACGGCTGCTCGATCTCAGAGACTATATAGTGCTTCGTCCCTGGCACAAGTGGGGTCACCTTTGGTCCTTGCACCTCCGACACGGCAATCTCCATCATGTTGGAAGCGTCCATGCTAAACAAAAAGAAACATGACTTTATGATTGTTTTAACACTTGCTTTAAAGTGAATGTTTAGCTACGGAACTAAGTAAAATATCGCAATCTTTATATACAGAAATTGAAATGAGTTAAGGAGTTTCAGTCTTTATGAGAAACCAATGCCTAATTTAAGGATAAGACTCAAAAAGAAACTGTATATCATCCAAAGGATGTAAACAAAAAAAAACGATTTACGACAAAAAATTTGTGTAAGGTAGGTTTTTAAGTTTAAAAAAATATAAAAACTGTACCAGCATATGACTCGATACGCAAACATTAACAAATTAAGACATTAGATACCATTATTCATATTATTAAAATACTATTGGTGAAAATTAACTTTAAAAAAATAATTCACTAAAATATATTTGATAAAATAGGTAAAGTTTACTTTGAAAATTTTTAAGCATCTCTTTTAAGAATTGAATGAAAGTTTTAAGTTAACACTCAAAAACAATATTAAATATTGTTACCTTAGCAATTGTTCTAAAACTCTTTAGTGTTGGAACGAGTAGAAGTAAAACTGTAATGCTTAAAATTGCCAAAAATAATCAAAAAGTAAACTTATCCTGTTTAATACGCATTTTTATCACTAGAATATTTAATTTTTCTTTGATAAAATTGTCAGTGTACACTGTAATACGTTTTCTTTCTTGTTAGTGCGCAAATGCCGCAACAATATAATCAGGGTCGTCAAGACAAAGTCACTTGAATCAACGCTAATTCTACGTTATAACTTTTGCTTTAGTGAAAGTTGTCACCATACGCTCGGTGGTTAAATGAGAATTATTATTTATCATTTAAAAATAAAAACACACATTATATTATTGATTGTTTTAAACATATTTCTATACACATTCTTAAAAACTAATTATGTACAATAGATTTGATCAATTTAAGATCTCTTGACTTCATCTAGGATAACCTTAGGAATCCTACCCTCCTGCATGACTTGCATGAGAGATTCTCCATTGGCCCCGAGCTTTGTGAGAACATCAGCTAATTGGTATGGTCCTCTCACCCAAATTAGTTGCTCCAAGTCTCCATTCTGTAGCATTTGCTTAACTACTCCTATCTCACGACGTAGCTTACGCTCACCTACATCAGTAGTGGAGTGAACACTGTCATAGGTATCTTTATTATCTATGATAGCTCTCACTGGTATGTTACCTTCTTCTCCTAATAGTTGTTGTAAAGTCCACTTAAATGCGACTGCCGCATCCAAACCTCTTGTCAGACTTATGGCTTCAGCTGCCAATGTTGAAGTGACTACTCTATGAAAAATTACTTTAGCAGGACCTAGCCACTTATCATCCTTGTCTCGCTTGTAGTATACAAGATCTCCAGGATTGTAATCCCTGTTTGCTGCTCTCATTTTCATGTTTAAGGCCAGCTTTAGCTTCTCACACTTTTCTGCCTTAGCAAATGCTTCCCTACTATTGTGAATAGCCTTGATATTTCTGATCAATGCCTCACTTTTTGGTTCAACTTGTGAAGCAGGGATGGGATTATTCATAATATTTGGCAATCTTGGTGCTCTACCAAAAGTAAGTTCAAACGATGAATATCCATAGACACTTGTCAGAGAGTTTTTCACTGCACATGACCAAGCTACAGCCTGCTCTAAAGACATTTTTGGATAGTCTCTTCGTAATGATGCACAAACGCAGTCACATAGTGCATGATTCTTTTCACATGTACCGTTTTGCCACGGTGAATACGCAGCAGTGGTAGCGTGATAGATATTCAGTACACTACATGATTCTTTCATTGCCTCATTGACAAATTCACCTCCATTATCGGTAAGTATCATGTCAGGGGCAGTGAAATATCTTATCCAGTTATTGAATAGTGCTTCAACTATAGTTTCTGGTTTCTTGTCAGTAATTACAACTCCAACGGTGTAACGTGTGAACAAGTCTACAAAATATAAGATATAATTCTTGTTATCCCATTTCTTCAAATCCATTGATAAAATGTGATTAAAGTCTTTAGCCATGGGAAGGGCTACTGCTGGTTTATCCGGACTGCGTTTACGAAGTATGCATCCTTCGCATCCATCAATGATTTTGTCAATCATTTTTCCAAATTTAGGATCCCATTGTTCTGCAGATTTAAGCAAATCAATGAAAACCCTTTTAGGTCGGTGCCCAAATTGCTTATGCAATTTTATGAGCATCCTGTTTTGCACACTTTCATCCTCTTCTAGCATGTTTATTGCAAATATCTCTTGCATAAGCATGGTATCTTGGTGTTCATTATCACCAAATAGGTTGAGTATGAAGTGACCAGCTGAGGTTGTGTCAACTCTTATAGGTTTCCCATTGATTGAGGCTGTATCATTAGCCATATTCAATGTAATACCAAGTTGTCTCATGTGAGATTTAGACATCAGCAAAGGAATGTCAGA
Source organism: Acartia tonsa (assembly GCF_053477335.1). NCBI lineage: Eukaryota > Metazoa > Arthropoda > Copepoda > Calanoida > Acartiidae > Acartia > Acartia tonsa. The sequence continues at coordinate 50,950,656 of NC_137264.1, forward strand.
ATCGATCACGTCCACCTCTATAAGGTGTAAGTTGCCTGCAACTGTGATAGGAATAGTGTACGCCTTTTGCGTTGGTAATATCCCTTGATTTCCGAATTGGAATGTTTTTCTGCTTTTATATGGACCCTTTATTTTGTCCTGAAGCCCACTAGGAACTGACGACAGAAAAATTTTCATCCATTTATCTCCAGAAACGGAGGATGTGCAGCACGAATCAAGTGCAGCACAGTTTATGGATTCCGCCGTGAACTTACTAAGTTCTTCCTTGTTTGTGGTGAAAAATACCTTTTCTACCTGATTTTCTACCTTTTCCTCAGAATTTTCCTCTTTTATCTCAGTCTTTTCAAACTGTGCTAGAAGTGCTTCTTCTTCATCTGAGTTGTTAGTTTGGATTAAATAGATTTTACCCTTTTTGCGGTTTTGGTTATTTGAGTTACTTGCTCCGTTTTTATAGGTGCATTCTCTCGCAAAATGTCTAAATGATCCACATCTATTACATTTGAAAGGTTTACCTGTAGTAGGGTTTATCGGGTTCATGTTGTTGGCATCCCTGTCCTCCGATTTATAGGGAACAGAACGGGCGCCATTCGATCCGTTATTGGACGACGACTTTCTATTATTGTTATAATTAGAAGTATAATTCTTTTTATAGGAATTATTCTTTTGCCAAGCCGCGTATATTTCCTGATGTTCCGCCGCAAATGCTTCGGCGGCTGAGTTTTGGCCGTCAGGATTTACAATATTACCCAAGCTGTCGGATAACATTTCCTTCATTTTTCGTTTAACGGCCGTGTACATAGTCGAAGTTTTGGCTTCTTTTTCTATGTTTATTATACCCTTTATTAGCTCCGCTTGCACATTGCTTAGCTTCGCCCCTAACATGACAATGAACGCGCTACATGTATCGGTAAATGTTATACCTACTTGTTTGCATTTATTGTAGTACCTTTCATGCTCTTTAAGGTATTCAGGTATTGTTTGATCTGTTGACCTTCTAAAGGACCAAATTTTCTCGAAAGCTTCAATTTCGTCTATCCTTTCTTCCTTACCTATAAGGTTATCTAAGAATTTGATAACTACATCAACGGCATTAGGATCACCTAATAAAGTTGTTACAGGGTGCACGCTAAACAGATCTTTTTGTATAAATGAACCAAATGTTATCGATTCATTAGGTAGGGCATATGCTAACATTGCCCCCATCTTTTCGGGCTTATAATCCGAAAACCCCTTCCATAAAAGAACATTATTCTTATAATCTTCATAACTTTGAAAATTATTTAAATCCGGCGGGTCCGCTCCAATCTTACAACTGGCTGTGTCCGTCATTTTTGCTCTGTCTGTGGTTTATACATACACACCTTATTTCAGGCTCTAATAATTTGCTCCAATCTTTACTAAGTCTCCACTCTTTATAGTGGACGGTATTACTGTTTTACTTACAATTCACCTTTTTAAATCTTCTTCTTTAAAGAAAATTAAACTTGGCTGTTATTGCTACACTACTTATAGCTCTTGGCACCTAATTATTATATGTAGGTTTATTATACCTAAACACCTTTTCAGGCTCTTAGTAAAAATCTCTTGTGTTCTGTTCTCCACCTAAACTTTTTATTTGTTTTTAAGAAATAAAATTTTTCGGCTTAACCCTTAATAACTAGCTTAGGTTGATTTTAAGGCTACTAGGGTGTTTATGTTACTATGCAGAGTCCCGTAGATCGGCTTAATTTTTGTAAAAAAAATTCTTTTTATTGAATAGATTTTTAAAAATTTAAACTTTTATGCTCTGTTACTACTGATAGTAACATAAATAGTACCTAGGCAATGTCTTTATCCAAGCACCTTATTATCAACTGCTAACTAGTCATTTTGGCTATATGAAACACAATATAAATCATTAGCAAATTATTAATTAAACCACAGACAATTCACTACTAAAAGTCTGGAATTATAAAACCAATTAAAAGCATATCAATTAAGTCAAATAAAGAAAAGCAAATAAGAATCATTAAAACATTTATGAGTAATTTTATTGAACATAAAATTAATAAATACATATAAATATAAACAATCATCAGTAGTATTATCAGTATTCGAATGATATTCTCCATCTACTAAGTTAACTTGCATATTTCTTGATATTCCTGGATGCATCTCATTCCTATACATGAAACCATTGTAAAAAAATAAAATAAACAAGAAATTTACCTGCCGGCCATCTGTTCCATTTTCCACCTGGCAGTACGACCAGAACCTTCCTGCCCATGAAGCTGGCAGATACAGCGGCCTGCATCACCAGGTGGTTCGTACTCATGGGCGTTACATCCCGCCCTAGGTACAATAGACAAGACATGGATTTAAAGGGATAAGACAATGGCCGATAAATTTATGTACAACCCCAATGATGATACACAAAATTACACCTTCTATTAAAAATTTGTGGTTGAAAAGTTTGAACACTCAACTTAATGAAACAACCAATACAAATTCACTGAAGTCCCCAAAGTTGTTAAGCCAACGAATAAGAAAACGTCATCATAAAACTTTGGAGACTAGTGTAATAAACAGCCCATTTCTATTTAGTTAACTATAAACTATCTTTAGGTTGAAAACAAGAATAAACAAGAATAAATGGTTGAGAGAACTGTTACAAGAATAAGTAAATCAATGATTCATTTGATTTATTAGCACAGTAACATTTATAATTTTCTTGTCAATAAATATTTTAAAATTGTGTTAGGAAAGATTATATTAGAGGGGAGTATGACTGTTCTTGCACAAGATTTATTTTTTTCACCTCCAGATTTTTTCCAGCAAGGAAGTGGAAAAAATGGAAAAATATATATACAGAACTCTTAATTTTATTTATCTTATTCCCCCTATTGCATATTTTTTTTAGTTTTTTTACACCAAGGAGGGGAGAAAAATGGAAAATTTTTTTTTCAGTTCTCATATTTTTTACATTTTTCCCCCCAACCACACATTTTTAATTTTTTTATCCCTCCCCCCCTTTAGCAGGGTCAATTTTGCAGAATATACACCCCTGATTTCCTATTTAATATACGGTAGCTGCGCTAAAAATAAACTTAATGAAAATACCTATAATAAGACTTGTAAAAAGCTGGTTTTCTTCATAGAACAGAGTCGACTCTAACTCTTCATTTCTAAAAACTTCATTATTGTCAAATATCTCCTCTGTTTCTTCTGTGAAAATGGGCAATAATAGCCCTAATAACGTTTTTGACATTTTAAAACTAAGTTTTTACATTTCTAAAATAACAAAATGTGTAAAAGTTAACATATTTTTCATAAATAACAAAAATAGTAAATAAAATAATAGACAAATGCTTTTTGGCATATTAAAAAAATTAGCATTTTTTTGTGATTATAAAGGTTGTTCCAGCACTTCTGCATATTATCAAATCATCAGAACCCAAAATTATAAAAGTAACCAGTTTTTGAGACAACAAATAAAATAACGTTGTTATAAAACTTTGGGCACCAGTGTAATTTTTAGTCCAATGTCGCCTCCCTCCCTGGTATTTATTACAACAAAAACAATTTTACTGATGTAAAAATATGCGGGAGTGAATGCACACTAATACAAAGTGCATAATCTAAAAACAATAATTCCAGTATGGCTTCGTAACCGATTAAAATCCGCTCGATTAGAACCGGTTCTAAGTCATACTGAAAAATCATGTATTGTATCGTGTTATATCCAGTTTTCTACGAAAACGAAAATTTACAATCATAATATTAAAACCAGTTTGGTTAGCCCGGCATCTCGGGTCTAACATAACTGGTATTAATCTTACAATTTTACATTTTTATATACGCGGAAAGCTGTTTATGACACGATGCGATAAATAACTATTATTGTGTTATTGTTTTCACCAGTTGGAAAAATTAATTGCATCACATTCAAGCTTTGACTATTCTACACAGCGGGTTTCTCTTGACCATGTCCAGGTTCACTTTGTGTCCAACAAGATCCCTGCCACGGAAAAAAAGATATTTAGACGGTGCTTTTCCTTAAACAAGGATGACAACATCCATAAAAGCGAAGCACGGAAACAAAGGAAACTTGTATAGTATCAGAATTTTAAAAAATCAGAATATAAAAGTAAAAGAGTCAAAGAAAATTTGTAATTAAATTTGTTGAAAATCTGCTTGATACAGGATAATGTTTATGGACATACTTACATTTTTAGGACTTGATTATAGAGTTGCTTCGGTTATAATATTTTACTTTGTTGTCCCAGGAATCTATATACTAAAAATCAGATCAAACGGATAATTAGATCACATAAGTTGTTAAAAAAGTAGAAAAATCAACATGTTTAAAATGGACGTACGGACATTCTGGTAATGATTATAGAGTTGCTACACTTTCTAAATCGTACTTAACTACTACAGGAATGACCATGCAAAGTTTGAATTCGATAGGACAATTCTAACATGTCTAAATTAACGAAAAAAAAGCTATCTATCTCGGACGGACGGACCGACCCTAATTATAGAAAAGCTTCGCTTTTAAAAATGACTAGTGAGCACAGAAACCTCAGGGATCTAAAGGGATAAGACAATGGCTGATAAATTGATGTACATCCCCAATGATGACACACAAAATTACACCTTCTGTTGATTAATATTAGTGGTTGAAATGTTTTAACACCTAACTTACCTAATAAACAAACCAATCAAAATTCAGTACAAGTACCCAAAGATGTTAACCGATAAACTTTGGGGACTAGTGTGATAAACAACCCAATGTCCCACTCTCTCTGCAAAAACTCTAATTTTTTTGATATATTGAAAAAAAAGGGGGGTTCTGTAAGTCTTGTGGTGGGACCTAACACTGCGGGCTAACCTGTAACCAATATAACCTAACCTAAAGTAAAACACAAACACATGAAAATCAATTTTTTGTCCCTAAAATATCTTGAATTGCTTTAATATATCTAAAAGTATCTTTTCCTAATGTTATCAATTTTGTATTTGATCATGGTTGGTCGTTCCAGTGAGAGGCCGAATCCAATACAATTAACTCCCTCCGGCAGTCCCATGGGAAGCAACATTTCTGGACGGAACATACCTACAGGATAAATAATATATTACGTAGTTAGAATGGTGGTGTGTTCGATTCTCGGCCCAACAGCGCGTTATAAATAAAGACGTTTAAATAGATCAAGGATTTTTGATTGGTTAAAATCGGGCGCAACTTATTACCATGCACAGACAAAGGTCGTGAAATCAAAAGGTTGGTTGTTGGTGGAATGGGACTTTAAGGCCGCGTAATCAAACAGGATGTAAATAAAAGGCAATATTAGTTATTTCTCGCATTGTATTATAAACGGCTTTCCGCGGATATAGAATGTACAATTATAAGATTAAAACTAGTTTGTTTAGCCCCGAGGTGCCGAAGGCACCGGCTAAAAAAACTGGTTTTAATTTTATGATTGTACATTTCTATATTCGTAGAAAACTGGATATAATACGATGCTAGACATAGTTTTTTCGTATGGATGAGAACCGGTTCCTATCCACCGGATTCGAATGAATACGAGAAAAAAAATTATGAAAATTTCATTATCAAAAAACTAAAAATTGACAAAAGGAGCAAATTAAGAGATACTAGAGATTAATCTGTTGCAAAAATGTTTAAAAGGGGGATGGCTGGTGTGACACTTTTAAATTCGGCGGAAAAAGACGTTTTCGGCGAAAGCAGCGGTTCTGTCGCCGTTTTTCACAGTTCCACGTTATAACTCTTTAGAGCAACTGCCATACCAAATTACAGTGCCTACTCAAAATCTTCTTTTTTAGTTGAGTTCCTTTGGCTTTGAGTTTTGGTTTCAAAAAGTGTAACACCCGCCCTCCCCCTTTTACATTATAGCAAGGACAATTATGTTCATTAATAGGACAGATTAAGTAGCAAAAATATGTAGGTAAATACCTGAGTTGCCAATTTCTACCCATTTTTGGAGACCTTCATGATAGGAAAATATTTCCATACTTGGTTCAGTATATGGATTGTAGGCTGGCTTAAATCTATAATAAAATAAATGGCAACATCCATAAGACGGTAGAAAATTTCTGGGTAAGTCTAATTTCCTTGGCTTCAATTTAAGATAGAGGTCTGAAATTTGTTGTTAAGATTCCCTATACCAATGAGAACCCATTATATAATATACTTGGTTAGTTGGTACATCGGTCATGCAGTAAAAGACATACTAGAATATATTCATATATAAAGGTTTCATGATTTTTTTTTATCATCCCGTTATAAACAGTTAAAACTGCACTCCAACTTCACTCGATAGCTTTTGTGCTTCGCTACTTATAGATGTTGTTATGTTTGTTCTTATTTATCAGCAATATTTAATATAAAAACACTCAACTCAATAAATAATAGCGGATACGCCCCTTGAGTTGGAAGAGGGGGGGGGGGCGATCCTGCCCCTTTTCAATATAAAAAAGAAAAAAAAATTTGGGGGGGGGGGCAGGGATAATTTTTCTAAGGGCCATTTTTCTTGAAAGGTGTAGGAATCCTCTCCCAAAATAGTTATAAACCTTTCCTGAAACTATGCGAAGCTTCTTTGTAAAGGAGAACCATATTAGTTTTCAGCGGTTAGCAAGATCCTTCGTTACAAACAGATAGACAATCATCCTGTTACTTTTTTATTGAACACTATTTGGAAAAATAATTTTAAAATGTTAATTTCAGCTTACCTTAACTTTTCAATACCCAGCTTAGTGAAGAAAGTATTGATGACACCAATACAATGGCCCAGCGTAAGATTATAGTCGGCAACAACACCTTCAATCTGATGGAACTCGGCCAAGTGGGTGGCGTCCAGAGTCTCATTACGGAACACACGGTCGATGGAGAACATTTTGACGGGCTCGAACGTGTCCTTCTGGGCCACTTCGTACAGCATTCTAGCGCTGACGGCTGTGGTGTGGGTCCTTAAGTAAAATAGATGATTTTAACAAAAAATATCATTTTTTGTCACTGATATGTATTAAAGATCTTGTAAATGACGACACCTGTTGGAAATTGTTATTTTACAAGGAAACTTAAAATTGCTGCTTAGTGCTATGTCTCTGACGTGTGACACTAATAGTGAGAGTAGGGGAAATTTCTTGGCCAGAAAACTGGCGCATTGCCTTATGATGCACAGTTAGGACTTCCAGACAAAGGTTGTGCAATTAAAGGGTTGGCTGAATGGATGTAGAGTAGAATATACGTGGATATTATGACAGGGGGAAAATTGTCGTCAATTTAGCTTGCTAACATGGAACTCGTTAATTGGTCAGTTCTTTCATAATATAGGAGGGGAGGGGATGTCGTAAAGGGGTTTTAACGGGAGAATCGTTATTTTAGACCGCAGCAAGTTGCACTTTATTAGAGACCATGAAAATCTGGTTTAAGATCCAATTAATAAATTATCCAGTATTGGTTATTTGTAGGAAAGTATATCTCATAGATACACCATAATAAGACCTCCTCCTGATGTACAGAGATGGCATAAAAAAACCACGTAAATTAAATCAAGTGGTTTAAACCAAAAAAAAACAAGCTTAAAATACCAAAAAACCAAGGTGGGATGGTTTAAATGATTTTTAAAAAAAATATTTATACAAACTTTGTCAAAAACCTAAATTACCGTATCAGCCAGGGTTGTCAAATCGGGCGGGCGCTTTTGGGTGGGCGGTTTTGGGCTGCCCTTTTTCGGGTCCTTTTGGGCAGATTTGGGCACCCCCCGTTTCGGGGTTGAGAAAAGGGGGAGGGGGTGAAAAAAGAGGGGGGGCAGGCCTATAATTTGGATATTATTAAAAAAAAACAAAAAAAACTTGGTTTTTATCAAAAAAATATCCAAAAAAAACCGGTTTAAACCAAAAAAACAAACTGGTTTGTTCTTTTTTTTTTAAAAACCTGTTTTTTTTTCCATCTCTGCTGGTGTATCCCGTCCTCTATAGGTATCCAGGTTGTTTACTCTTTAGTGATTTTAGATTATCATCATGTGTATGGTAATGAGTTGCGCCTATTTTGGGACAAGGCATTCCCTCCTATTCTAACTATTAAAGTCGCACACCTGACATAGTATCATTAGGAACCATTTTTAACGTTTTTAGTTATGATGCAGTGTTAAGCCGATTTTCGAACCTATCACCTTCCCAAATACGAGCGGATGCGCTACCTTTTAAGCCACGTTCTCGGGTTATGGGCGAAGAAGTTCGTACCTGAGCAAATTTTTGGAGGCCTCGTCAATCTTCCAGTCATAGCCATACCCCTGAGAACCAAATCCTCCCTCGCTGTGCACCTTCTTAACCCGCTCCAGGTAGTCGGATGGAAAGTTGGTGGAGGTAGCCGGGTCTGATATGAAGAAAGTGTCATGCGCATCTCTAAAATAGTTTTGTTTTCATATTTCGGCGGTTACCCTTAAAGGGCCTAGTTGAGCAAACAAGCAACCCCTTTATTTTGAATTAGATTGAAATAAGGAAAGTGAATAAGTTAATTTCCGTAGATTTATGTTATTGGTATAAATGTTTATTTACTAATAGCTTATAATTAGCCCGTTAATTCCTTTGGAAATTTCTGAAAATTTAAAATTTTGTTGGCGTAAAACTTTTTTTAATGTAACTGAAGGAAAGTGGGTAAGGGGAAAAAAGAGAGGGGGTTGTGGGGAAATTTTCATTTAGAATGGTTTTTGTCAGAATCACATTCCCTTTTCCCTGATAATTAGCCAATTAAAATTCAATAAAAGTATTAAAAATTTTGAGACATAAAATGGTTAGTATAAAACTTTGGGTACTATTGTTATTTATGTTTTCCTTTCTCCTGGGTAAACTGTACCTGGCAGGATGTTGCTGGGGCTGGAATAGGGCATCAAAGTTCCAGAAGCTGCTCTCCACAAACTTGTTGGTCGTCATCTCCGAGAATCCCATCTCCAAGAAGATTTGACGGTATTCAGCTCTTACCTGAATAATAAATATACAATACATTATACAGAGAGAGTGGGGACAATGGGGCCTCGTCTGTTTATTACACTAGTACCCAAAGTTTTATAATAACGTTTTCTTATTCGTTGGCTTGGCAACTTTGGGGACTTTAGTGAATTCTAATTGGTTGGTTAATTAAGTTGAGTGTTCAAACGTTTCAACGACTAATTGTAATCTACAGAAGGGATAATTTTATATATATTCATTGGCATACATAAATTTATCTGCCGCTGTACTATCCTTTTTAGATCCCTGAGATATACCTTTAAAAGTGGATGAAGACAGCCAGCGCCTGTTTCCACGCCCAGAGCATCCAGATTATATGGTTTCAGGGATGTCGTCTTCCAGGAGCCAGTGGCAATCATATCAGCTGTCAGCTCTGTCGGCGCCTTCTCTATCTTGGTCGTGAAGTTGGCTCCTTTTAGCAAGCAGGATAAAGAAATAAGTAAAAAAAACGGTGCTTTTACTTAAAATTTATTCATATACGAGGGAAGGAGAAAGTTTTTTTATGTCACATCCCTGCGAGGAGCCTATATCCTGCGGTGCACTAACATATTGGGGTTATCCGGTACCCAAAGTTACCTACCTGAAAAGAAAACTGGAAGAACAATTACTAAGTACCCTTCCTGTCTGTAAGAATCGGTCTATAATCGAAACTCTACAATATGAGAAAATTGTTTTGACCATTGCTTAGAACCGGTTCTAACAAGTGGACAATAATCGGTTTCAAAGCCTGATACCGGATAATTGTTAACATATTTACTTGTGACTCTATCCCTGACCTTTCTGCAGTGTATAATGTTTTGTCAGGACTTCCTCGGCTAATTTTCTCTTCTTGTATTCAGCTTTTACTTTATCATCTATGCTGCTGTCATCTCCTTTCTGTATGGTTCAACATATATTAATGGATATTCTTTTATAGTCTGTCCGTTTATCCTTATAGTAAAGTAACAGGATGTATGTGTGTGTCTGTTCCGAATGATCTCGCTCACCGCTGAACCGAACCGATATGGTTCTTCTTTATAGAGTAGCTTCTCATAGGTCCTGGGATAATTTATAACTATTTGGGGGTGGGGGAGAGGGTACCACAATCCTCCCAAGAGAAATCGACTCTAGAAAAAAAATTACCTCCCCCCAGATTTTTTTTATAACTATAATTAATAATGGAGGTGAACCCTCCAAAAAGAAATCCCTGTCCCCCCAAAAAATATTTTTTTTTACTTCTTATTTTAAAATCTAAAAAAGTTGGGTTGTCTAAATCAACCTCCCCTCAACAAGTGCCCCTATATTTGTGAAGATATGATCAATATATATTCCTTAATGGCAACAATATGATCCATAACAGTATCGGTAATAGATTCTATTAATCTTTGTACAACAGGCGCACCCTAAAATAGATAGATAAATATTTATCTAAAGTAGAACAGCTGTTCTTTTTTGGGGTATGTTAGTATGTGCATCTGAGATTTTATTTTTATTAAAAGATTCTTAATAATGTTCGTTACTGCTTTGAATTTTGTTGCCAATTTTTAATTTTTAATATTTTGTGTTTTCTTGTCAATGTTATATATTGTACACATAACTGTGTTTTTTTTTTCGTTTTTCCAAAATCTAGGATATTTAGGTAGTTAATTAAACCTCAGCAGATAACCACCTATTTGATTACAAAACATTTATCTGTAAGTGAACAAGTTACTTTGAAGAAAATTAACGTGTAATACTCAAACTCAACATGTCCCTCACAAATAGTGTACACATAACTGTATACCTGTGATTTATCAATCTTGATCCATCCAGCGGACATTGCCTTGCTGAATCCAACCTTCCCCCAAGGTCCACATTTCTTAATCAACTCAGGCTAAGATATAATCTTTATCATATTTAAAGTTCTCTCCCAAAATCCCGCCCCCCCCCCCCACAAAAAAGTCTACATTAGTTATCTATAGATAATAAGAAGATCATTTTGTTTAAAAACATCTATTAAATTTAAATCTACCATTTGGTGTATAAACAAAATTAGTTACATTAAAAATCAGCTGTTTGTCTGCTGTTTGTGAGAAAAATCAGTTGTTTGTACCTGTGGGATTCCATCAGCAGGAACCTGGTTGAAAACTCTGGCTTCATGGCTTCCAGCAGAGGCAACCTCTTCACCTTCAGCGGTTAATTTCCAGTTTTTTACCTAGATTATATAGCAAGAGTAAGAAGAATTTAGTGAAAATTGGAAAATAGTTATCTAAAGGTTACAAGTTACAACATTCCAATAATCTAAAATTTTAGGTACCTAGTGAAGATGCATTAGGAGCATATAAAAAGTTTGATTTCACACATAAGTTACAAGAATAAAATCTTTTTGTATTACAATAAATAGCAATAAATAAAGCACCACCAAAATAGTCATCATACTGTTTTTGTGAAAACATGACAGTCATTTGTGTTGCATATATAAAAAAAATAGGATTATCCCCTCCTTAGCAGGGTTAAATTTGCAGAATATAAGCCCCGAAACTAACAATAAGATATTATTTTAATTTTCTTTTACCTGGTAAATTTTTGTTTCAATGACATCACCAAGAGCTTCCAGGCTTTTGATTGCTCCTACAATCTTTTGTTCGTCAACTTGCAACCTTTAATTGCAAATAATTGAAAATATTACCAATGTACCTATTTCTTAATTCTAAATAGAGATAAATATAAATAATAAAATCTGATTTTTTAATATACCTTAGTAGCTAAAATTTGTATTGAATGATTTTTAAAAAGTTAGTTAGGATGGTATATTTTTGGAGAAAAAGGTACTATAAACTCAGGGATATAAAGGGATAAAACAATGGCCGATAAATTGATATACATACTCCTTCTGTAGATTACAATTAGTGATTGAAATGTTTGGACACTGTACTGAAAGTACCAACCAATCAAACTTCAATAAAAGTCCCAAAAGTTGTGAAGTCAACAAATAAAAAAAAAATATCATAAAACTTTGGGGACTAGTGTAATAAATCCAGAAAAAAGCATCAAAACTTAAGTTTAAGGGTGTAGCCACTTCTGCAGTATTAACCCATAAAATATTCTTACTTTTCTGCCAATTTTAAAGAATCAAGTTCATTAGCTCTATCTAGTTCTTGGAGAACAGCTGTTGGCAAATCCTGCATTTTAAATTCTGTAACATTAATAAAAAAAAATAATAAATAACAATTTTACTATTAAAATTGATGGACCATTTTAATAGCGCGGCTGCTCTATTGTTAAGAATATATTGTAAAATATTCTATCTTATCCCATTTGCTATCTTCTTTGGACTTTTTTGACAATGTGAATTCTTACTAAGTATATGTAAAGGAAAACACTATTCTTTTTTCATATAAAATCTTACTTTGACATTGATAGCTGCGCTGCTTTTGCCAAAACAGTTCTTGTTAGATTAGTAAATAATCACAGCCAAAAATTAACATTTCATATTGATCAACAACTGCCTTTTTCAACTTCATTTACATTATCACAGTCACCATCATTAGGATCACCATTAAGTTTATCTTTATCATCCTCCGCTATCTTTCCTTTGGTGCCATCACGGTGCAACAATCCGCGAATCTTCATAACTGGCGGGAATTTTCCTGACCCCAGAATAGGTTCTGGTAGTTCTGTTAGGTTTAAATGTTTCATGACAAGGTCAACAGCTTTACTAACATTTTCCTCAGAGATTTGTTCGTGCCATTGCTTCAAGAAAAAATGCCTAAAAAAATTAAAAATACAGTAACATTACTGAGGAAGAATCAAACTCAATATATATTTTTTACTAGGTATCGTTCAACAAGATTAGTTTCATAAAAACTTTTGCAGGTTTAAAAAAGCATGATAAAAGATTTGAAATCTGTTCATTTTACAAATACAGCATTACAGCGTGTCGACCATTTCAGTGCGAAAAAGTAATAATGAAACCTTTTTTTCTGAAATGATAACTTAATCAACTACAAATTACACATTTTTCACAAAAAATCCTAAAAAAAAGAATTTAAAAAAAATATTACCTTACAACTTCAGGCAGTCGAGAAACAATTTTCTGAAAAGATTCGTATTCTCTGTTTTGCTCGACTATATTTAAGAACCAATAATGAAAATGTTCTGAATAGGGTTTGCTAAACATTTTAGATATAAATGCTTCGTCACCTAAGGGTTAAGTCCATTATGTATAAGATTGGATCCGAGAAGTGAACCTTTCAGCACACCCTCTTCCATCCAATGTTTCTTTTAAAGTATTTCTAGGTAGATCTTAACTTAACTGGCTCAATCCTTTTTTATAAAGAGGTTAAAGTTTTTATCTGAAGCTTAACCCTTACAGATCGGGCCCCTATTCCCACCTTAATAGATCGGGGGGGGGGGGGGGTCATATTGACCCCCCCCTCTATCTCGGCTTCTGTTACAGATAAAGACGTAAAATTTTTTTCTGGTGGTTCATGTGTATTTTTAGAGAAAATTACTTTTTCTAGTCATAGCAGTCAGGCCGCTCCTTAGCCGCTTTTTAGCGGCCAGCCGCTAAATTTTAAAACAGCTGTAGAGCGGCCAATTTTGCTGCTAGGATGGCCAAATTTTAGGACGAACTTTTATTTTTTATAACAAAAAAATTACTTTTTCTGATCATCGCCGAAAAACGGCAAATAACGGAAACCGCCATTTTCGGCGGTTACGGCGGTAAAACGGCGGTTGGCGGCGCCAATTATTATTTTTATCTGTTTATTGTTGCTCAAGGATTTACCAAAAAAAATTATAGGTCTCTAGCTGTAAGTAATAGAAGCCACGATATTCATGATATATGTCTGTAGTAAAAGCCGGACAAAAATCGGTCATAAAGTCGGTCAGGGAGCGGTCAAACGGTCATAACACCACTTTTCTCATAAGGTCATTGATATCTAAGTATTCACCAAAAAAATTTTAGGTTTCTACCTTATACACAAAAGTCATAATGTAGAAATTAAGATTTATTTAGAATTTTTTTTTAATTTTGTTGCTACCCAACCGACTTTGACCGGACACCACGACCGACACAGACCAGCTATCCTTATAAGATCAACTCTTGCCGACGTATAATTACTAAACTTAAAAAGTCATGAAGTCACAACTCTCTATCTTACCTACAAAAAAAATGACATTGAAAAAACTAGAGGGGGGGGGTCAATATGACCCCCCCCCCGATCTGTAAGGGTTAAGATCTCAAAAAACTAATGAACCGATTGAGTTATCTGTTTTAGGTAAGCTTCACATAGGGCCAGTGATTGTTTTAGGCTATTTAATTTTCAGATTAAAGTATTAAGAAGGTTTTAAGCTTTTTTTCCCAAGTCCTTTCTGTCCCTTCCAATACTGAGTCCCATATGCTAGTTAACGATAAATTATCATAATCTTACTACAGATAATCATCGAAACATGTTTTTTAAAGTAATTTTAATGGCTTACTTTTTTAAAGACATAAAATGCTTGTAATTTTTACACCCCTCAAATGTTCAATTGGGGGACTTTTCAAAACGTATGATCTTTTTATAAGTCAAACTGTGCTGTCCCAATAACGACATAATAAGTACCTTGCTTATTGACAAATTTTTAAAATTTACAACACCAAAAAAGAAATTTGGTATTAAATGATATAATGGACAAATTCCTGGATCGCCATAAAATGTGTTGACTGAAATTCCGGTATCTAGAGCAGTAACCTAAAAACATAAATCTTGAAAATTGAAGGACGGTAAATTAATCTGCCCCCAATTGTGAAAAATAAAAATAATCCTTGGTAAATAAAAATTATTGATAGAATATTATAATCTATTATTTCTATTTAGTGTATTTTTAGTGTTTGTGTGTGTGTTTTTAGTGTTTGTGTGTGCGTTGTTAATGTTTGTGTGAGTTAGTGTGTTTTAGTGTTTGTGTGTGTGTTGTTACTGCTTGTGTGTGTGAGTGTGTTTTAAGGTGTTTGTATGTGTGTACCTGATGCCAATAAAAAGCTGGGATGAAAAGCATTTCCCCGGGCTCAAGGATGCAATGTTCACATACAGCATTGGAAAACTTGGGGAACTTCTTGAAGTCGGGTTGGTCACAATTAACTCTGAAATAAAATAAAATCAGAGAGAGAGGGGGCAATTGGCTGTTTTTTATACTGGTCCCCAAAGTTTCATGATAAGTTGGCTAGCCTCTTTGGGGACATTAGTTAATTTTGATTGGTTAATAAATAAGTTGAGTTTTCTTTAATTTCAACCACTAATTTAAATCTACAGAAGGGGTAATATTTTGTGTCATCTTTGGGGATGTACATCTATTTTTCGGTCGTTGTTTTATCCCTTTAGATACATCAAAATACTTTTGTTAATTTAAAAGAATGGAAAGGGAACTTTTGAGAGATCCACGCACGCAGTATAGGTTAGGTATGGTTGGTTATCATCCCTATACATTATTGAAAACCAAATGTTTTAGAGGTCCTAATGGGCATACAAATGACAAGGAAGCACTAGGAGGGAGGGAGGGGACATTGGGATGTTTATTACACTAGTCCCCAAAGTTGTGTAATAACATTTTCTTATTCGTTGGCTTAATAACGTTGGAACTTTCATTAAATTGTGATTAGTTGGTTCATTAGGTTGAGTGTCCAAACGTTTCAACAACTAATTGTAATCTAAAGAAAGGGTTATTACTTATTTTGTGTAGTATCATTGGGGATTATTTTCTGAAGATGTGAAAACTCAAAAGGCATAAAAAATAAGACAGACAACATTACCTGCTTTGAACAGTTTTACCATGTGAACCCAGAGGATTGGGATACAAGCTCTCTAGGTCTATTCCAAACAACCGTACTTGTTTTCTACCTAAAATAAGTTTTAGTGCTACTATAAATATTATTCTTAAATTTCAATTCAGTTCAGCCATTAATTTCGCATATTACTCAGGGATATGACAATGGATGATAAAAACAAAATTATCTAAGCCACCCCTAATATAGATGAAAATTATTTGTTGAAAATTTTTGACACTACGAATTCGGAACTAGTTAATCAAAGCTCAATTAAATGCACAAAGTCTGTGAGCCAACGAATAAGATACCTTCCACTTATAGGTATAAAAGTTTGGGCACCAGTGTAGTGTACAGTTTAATATCCTCTCCCTCATAAATAAAACATACTTTTATCAATCTTTAAGTTTAAATGTTCTTCTTATTTATGACTCAAAAATGAAACCTACCTTGTAGCATTATCAGAAAATTATCATCTGGGTCAAAATGACAAAATTCATAATGGTCTTTGAGCGCCACCCACATGTAGGGACCCAGGTGAAGCTTCCCGTAGTTGTTCAGGTACTTGGGCAGCGGTAGGTCGGCAAGTAGTTCTGGAAAGGCCTGCTGCATCGAGGCAACTGCCAGGTAGCTGGATCTGGCCCGAGCATTGCCCTGTAAAAAAAGTTATTTCGTTAACTGGGATGGAAGGTTAACTTTCGACTAAATATCATAGTATACTTGTCCATAGAAACGTAAATAAGAAATTAAACTTAAAACTAAAAGTAGAGTCAGATTTTATCAAATAACACATACCTTATCCTAATATCCTACTTACTGCATTAGAGAAACAAAATTTAGCAACTTCTTAGAATGTTACTCATAGTTAATTTACCTTTAAAAGATCATTGCAATAGTTTCCAAATGTGTCTTTTCTGATTGTATACGCTCTTCCTACTCTATAATCGTCCTTGTTGGTTTGTCCCCTCACCCATACTTGATTTTCGCCAACTCTATTAATGCAAATAATAATCTAAAACTAAAATTTAATATCTAAACTTTTTTTTATGATAAAACTAGAAGCCTCAAGAGTCAATTAGGTGGGGGGAGGGGAAGGGTGAAGGTGATCCCCTATTCTAAATTTAAGTTTTAACAAAAATAATTAAAAAAGAATTGGGTGGGGTGTTTTTTTTTTTATTTATCTTGGGAGGGTGAAGATACCCTCTCACAGAATAGAGAGATCCTTTTTATACATTGATAACCAAGTTGTGCCCAATTAATTAAAGCAACTGCCATTTTAAAGATTATTAAGTATTTGCTTATTCCTGTCTATTAATGATGGAATCGTCCAATTTCTAGCCGGCCAACCGTCAGTGGCGTCCGTTATAATTACAGGTTTGGCCTATTAGTCATAGGTTTAAATATTTGATAAAAGCTAAACTTGTCCTTTTAGTAACAGATTATGTGATCTTGAGAGTTAATTTTTTTCAGACATGTTAGAATTGTCCTTTTGTTTTCATGCTACGAATGGGGATTCTTAAACAATTAGGTATATTAGTCTGTATAACGTCAATAGTCATTTTAAATTGACATGTACGTACGTTTTCAAAACATTTAGCTAGAGGAATTTATTTACAGATTGCCGGTATATTATTTAAAAAATTATTTTGACAAATATTTAAACCTTCCTTTAGGAAATATTCATTATGAAAATCAATTTCAGACAAATTACTGACTCTTGGTATTTCATAGTTTGCTTTTATTCCTTCAACTGCCATTGCTTTAAGAGTTTTTTTCATAAATGTAAATGTTTTTTTAATGTGCTTTTTATAAGTTTATGGTTATCTTGTCTTGTGTTTTTTAAAATACATTATATCTGAAAATATTTATTGTTCGATTTATTATTATTATAATCATTTAAATCATAGTTTTATATTAATTTATTTCTTTATTTATAAGATCCCAAATGTTATTTTCTTCTATATTATTATTTTAATATTTCTCACATGTAGACGACAACATAACAACTTTCTGCTACTGATGCAATATTTAATTGATTGATTGATATTTTCAGGGTAAATATAACTTTACATAAATCATATTTTTGCATTGAAAAATTGAATAAATTCATACTTTTTATGTTATTTCCATTGATTGAAATATAATAGCGATTTAATATTCTGCAAAATTCATCTTGAAGAGGGTTTAAAAGGTTTGAAAAAATAGTAAAATGTATATTTTTTTCTCAATAATATAAATACCCCTGAAAAATCTATTTTTAGATACGTTTTTTATTTTTATTATTGCAAACATAATTTTTTTTGTAAAAGAACTGCCATTTTAATAAAAAGAAAAACTTTTTATATTTAACATTTTATGTAAAATTGTCAATTAGAACCCAAAATAAATGATTTTTATAATTTTTATAATGTTTCTAAATGTCGTCTTGAAAATTTAAATGGCCGGAAGAACGCGGCATTTTATTGTAAACTGCGCATTGTTTTGCCGCCGCGTTGTTTCATGTTTGTCCCTCGGTCGCGGTGCGGCAGGTTGTACTTTGTTGTGGAGTTTTTTGTAGTGTTTTGGCGGATTTTCTTGTATTATTACATCATTTTTGTTTATTTTTCTAATTCTAAACAAGTTATAAATTGTTGTAAAATACGTTTTTTGGTAAATATTTGGGTTATATAACTTCGTTTTATTTTAAAACTAAAACAATCGTTGATTATTGACAATTAATTTTATTTGCTTTATATTCGATTGAAATCTATTAATACCATTAAAGAAGGTTTTATTGCTTCTTAAACTAAAAACGAAAATCAATCACCGAGTTACAGAAAAAATTGTATGTGATGGGAATTATATTAGACATCAACACTTGTTTATTTAATGTGTATTTATTTCAGAGAGTGAATATGTCGGTCGAAAAGTCAGATGCAACTGTAAATGCATTAATTGCAGGTAAAATAATTAATCTAGCTATGCTACCCTTTTATACATGGAGTGTCGGGTAGAAATCAACGAAATAGGGGAATCTTAATTTTTTCATATATGCAGCTGCCATCTAAGGGAAAGGTACGTAGGTGCGGGTAAAATCCGTAAAGGTTGTGTTTTAAGTTAAAAAATATAAATAGAATGTTCTCATTCCTATTGTACGTATATTTAACAACTTAGGTATGTCTTAATTATTCAAATATATGTTTTTTTTTAGGTTACTTGGAATCAATTAACACCAAGCTTGCAGATGACTTCAAAAAGAAATTTAGTCCTGGCAAAACAAAAGTTACATTAACAGAGGTAGTTCTTTATTTATTTTGTACTTTAAATGGTGAGATTCTGATAATCTGTCCGTAAGAATAATGAAGGAAGGGGTGAAATATTAGGTATATTTTTTAGGTACACTTTACTTATTTACATGTTTGGAAATGCTATGGGCGATTTTTTTATTAGAGAATTAGATTTCCTCACCATTTACTCTAATCCTATCTTTGAAAATATGTCCCGCTACGTGGGAAAAATATAATTTTCTTGTATGCTGATTTATATTGACAATTTAAAAAATTACCTTACTAATACGCGTCTATTCTATAACTTACTCCGTCAGCCCGAACATTCTGTATCATTTTATAACTTTGATTTGTTTAAAATTCTGTATCCAATTTAAAGTATTACATACTTGAACTTGTTATCAAATAGTACAATAATTAAATTCTTATTTTAGGTTTTAACTCACTATAACAAAACCGTACCACCCAAAAGAAAATTAAGGTATATATTTTTTTTATTTTCATTATTTTTAAAAAGTAACAGGATGTATTTCTGTGTGCGTGTTTTAAGAAATCTGGATAACGACGTGGTTCTCCTTCACAATAAAACTATTATTAGGTCCCGGGAAGTTTTGTTTATTTATTGGTATTTTGGAGAAGGGTACCCTCACAGTCACAAGATAAAAAGACTTAAACCCCTCCCTCATCACTTCCTCAAAAAATTTCACTTCAACCTTTAATTTAAAGTGTGAGTCAGACCTGTACTTCTACAAAGAAAAAAAACTCATTTTATACTTATTATAATTTCAGTATCCAAAACACACCTCAGCCTAAGAAAGCCAAGGCAGGCAGTGGAACCGAGGACTCTGAATCAGACAGCGACACATCTGACGAAGATTCAGGCGATGAAAATAAAAAGAAAGTAAACAGTAAGCCAGCAGCACCGGTCAATAAACCAGCAGTAAAGAAGGCGGAGTCCAGTTCTGATGAGTCATCTTCCGACGAGGATGAAAAGCCGGCGGCAAAACCTACGCCCGCTAAAAAAGCTACACATGCTGCTAAAAAGGCTGAGTCTAGTTCTGATGACTCCTCTTCTGACGAGGACGAGAAACCTGCTGCAAAAGCTGCTCCTGCTAAGGTAGCTACACCAGCTGCCAAGAAAGCCGAGTCAAGTTCTGATGACTCTTCATCTGATGAAGATGAAAAACCAGCAGCTAAAGTTGCTCCTGCTAAGGTTGCTGCTCCAGTTGCTAAGAAAACTGAGTCTAGTTCAGATGACTCATCTTCTGATGAGGATGAAAAGCCAGCACCAAAAGCAGTTCCTGCTAAAGTTGCAACTCCAGCTGCTAAGAAAGCTGAGTCAAGCTCTGATGACTCATCATCTGATGAGGATGAAAATCCAGCAGCCAAAGCTGCTCCTGCTAAAGTAGCTACTCCAGTTGCTAAGAAAGCTGAGTCAAGCTCTGATGACTCATCATCTGATGAGGATGAAAAGCCAGCAGCTAAAGCTGCTCCTGCTAAAGTAGCTACTCCAGTTGCTAAGAAAGCTGAGTCAAGCTCTGATGATTCATCATCTGATGAGGATGAAAAGCCTGCACCGAAAGCTACCCCTGCCAAGGTAGCTGCACCAGCCCCCAAGAAAGCTGAGTCAAGTTCTGATGACTCCTCTTCTGATGAGGATGAAAATCCAGCACCAAAAGCAGCTCCTGCTAAAGTTGCAACTCCAGCTGCTAAGAAAGCTGAGTCAAGCTCTGATGACTCATCATCTGATGAGGATGAAAAGCCAGCAGCTAAAGCTGCTCCTGCTAAAGTAGCTACTCCAGCTGCCAAGAAAGCTGAGTCAAGCTCTGATGACTCTTCATCCGATGAGGATGAAAAGCCAGCACCAAAAATAGCTTCTGCTAAAGTTGCAACTCCAGCTGCTAAGAAAGCTGAGTCAAGCTCTGATGACTCATCATCTGATGAGGATGAAAAGCCAGCAGCTAAAGCTGCTCCTGCTAAAGTAGCTACTCCAGTTGCTAAGAAAGCTGAGTCAAGCTCTGATGATTCATCATCTGATGAGGATGAAAAGCCTGCACCGAAAGCTACCCCTGCCAAGGTAGCTGCACCAGCCCTCAAGAAAGCTGAGTCAAGTTCTGATGACTCCTCTTCTGATGAGTATGAAAAGCCAGCACCAAAAGCAGCTCCTGCTAAAGTTGCAACTCCAGCTGCTAAGAAAGCTGAGTCAAGCTCTGATGACTCATCATCTGATGAGGATGAAAAGCCAGCAGCTAAAGCTGCTCCAGCTAAAGTAGCTACTCCAGTTGCTAAGAAAGCTGAGTCAAGTTCTGATGATTCATCATCTGATGAGGATGAAAAGCCTGCACCGAAAGCTACCCCTGCTAAGGTAGCCGCACCAGCCCCCAAGAAAGCTGAGTCAAGCTCTGATGACTCCTCTTCTGATGAGGATGAAAAGCCAGCAGCTAAAGCTGCCCCTGGTAAAGTTGCGACTCCAGCTGCTAAGAAAGCAGAGTCAAGTTCTGACGATTCATCATCTGATGAAGATGAAAAACCAGCAGCTAAAGCTGTTCCTGCTAAGGTAGCTGCACCTGCCGCAAAGAAGGCCGAATCTAGCTCAGATAGTGATTCTTCCGATGATGATGAAAAGCCAGCAGCTAAATCTGCACCTGCTAAAGTAGCTACTCCAGCTGCTAAGAAAGCTGAGTCAAGTTCTGATGACTCATCTTCTGATGAGGATGAAAAGCCAGCAGCTAAAGCTGCTCCTGTCAAAGTAGCTACTCCAGCTGCTAAGAAAGCTGAGTCAAGTTCTGATGACTCATCATCTGATGAGGATGAAAAACCAGCTGCTAAAGCTGCTCCTGTCAAAGTAGCTACTCCAGCTGCTAAGAAAGCTGAGTCAAGTTCTGATGACTCATCATCTGATGAGGATGAAAAACCAGCAGTTAAAGCTGCTCCAGCTAAGGTAGCTACACCAGCTGCCAAGAGAAAAGCTGAGTCAAGTTCAGATGACTCATCTTCTGACGAGGATGAAAAAACAGCAGCTAAAGCTGCTTCTGCTAAAGTAGCTAAGAAAGCTGAGTCAAGTTCTGACGACTCATCTTCTGATGAGGAGGAAATTAATACAAAAACACCATCAAAAAAGAGAAAAGCAGAAGATGACCTAAATTCTGTAGCCAAAAAGAAATTTTCAACGTCAACTCCTGCCGTAGCTGCTGCTGAGAGTTCAGATTCATCTGATTCAGAGAGTGAGGAGGAGGAGAGTGATAAAATGAAGATGAGTAAGAGCTTACCCAACCCAGTCACACAAGTAAGTAAGGGTGTGCATTGACTTCCGCATGTTGTAAAACTTTTGTTGTAGAAATAGCAAAAATAGAATCTAGTGCAGTTCACAGTGAAATGTTCCTGGTAACGATTATCTTCATAAATCTATGGAAGGCATAGAAATAATTTTAAAAATATTTATTACTTTTAATGCAAAGTTATCTTGCACTGCACATAAATGCGCGAAAAATTTTGTGCCTTTTTTTCTTCAGTGAAGCTTTCTCTGTGCATCGTTCTCCCGTTTGGCAGCTAGCAAACTTTTAATAGATTTTTGAAGATAATCGTTACCAGGATTATTTAACCATTAATTGCACTAGATCCAAAAAATAAGAGATATTAAAATAAGATTATAGAAAAATAAAGGGGTCATCTTTTAGTATTGTAATTATTTACGGTTTAGATTATTTTAAGATGTGATACTTGTGTGAAAATGAATGCACACTATTAATTTTTTTCCTTAGAGCGAAGTTACTTCTAAATTTTAATCATGTTCATAATCATTATTTTTAGTAGCGAAGCTACTCTATAATTCGAAATGTCCGTCCGTCCGTCCGTCTGTCCGTCTGTCCGTCCGTGTAAGACAGAATAGGGGAAACGTGATTTTCTCGGCTCCTATTAAAGATAGACAGCTAAAATTTTTTGACAACATTCCCATTATTAAGGAGCACAATTAACTATAAAACATCAAGGGCGGTCGGACCCCTTTTTAGCAGGTTTTAGGCTATTTTTGTATGTTTCACATTTTTCTCCATATCTTCAGTGTTTATGGTTCAATTTTCAAAATTTTTTCAGTTATTGATATCAAAATTAAATTTCCTGTCGTTTACAGAAAACAACCATGACGGCAACACTGCCATTTTGCAGGTTTTAGGCTATTTTTGTATTTTTCACATTTCCACCATATCTTCATTGTTTATGGTCCAATTTTCAAATTTTTTTCAGTCATAGATATGAGAATTAAATTTCCCGTCGTTTAAAGAAAACATCCATGACGGCCAGACTGCCTTTGTGCAGGTTTTAGGCTATTTTTGTATTTATCACATTATTCTCCATATCTTCAGTGTTTATGGTCCAATTTTCAAAATTTTTTCAGTTATAGATATCAAAATTAAATTTCCCGTCGTTTAAAGAAAACAACCATGGCGGTCAGACTGCCTTTTATCAGGTTTTTTGGCTATTTTTATATGTTTTAAATATTTCCCCATATATTTGGTGTTTTTGGTCCAATTTTCAAACTTTTTTGGGATAAATACACTTTAAATCTACTTTTACGTATTTCCATCCACGATTTTTGTGCTTCGCTACTTATGGATGTTGTCATCCTTGTTTCATTTTGCAACTACTCTATAACTAGAAAATGTCCTTCCGTCTGACATGAAGTATTAATTCTTGGATTCTAAACTAAATTGTACACAGGGGTGTATATTATGCACAAGATTTATTTTTTTCCCCGGCTACAAAACTTTTATTTTCCCCCCCCCCCCCCTAGTTTTTTCTCTCCAAGTAGGGGGGAAAATGAAAAAATATTTAAAGAACTCTATATTTTATTTATTTTATCCCTCCTACCACACATTTTTTTAGTTTTTTTCTCCAAGGAGGGGGGGAAATGGAAATTTTTTTTTCAGTTTTCTTAATTTTTACATTTTTTTTCTCTCCAACCACTTATTTTTTATCCTCCCCCCCCCCCCCTTAGCCGGGGATCCCATGCAGAATATACACCCCTGAATGTACATGCACACAGATAAAGAATTCATCATTCTGTTTTTATAATTCTTATTTTCTAATTACTCTATAAGAAAATTCTAAGCGAGTTGTTGCTGCGCATATTATAAACACAAATGTCCTCGTTAATGTGTCAAGCAATTTTAATTACCAAAACCTAAACCTTTAGGACAATTCTGATAGTGGAATAGAGGACGTTAAAAAGAAAACTTTTCAGCCCAAGTCCGAAAACAAAAAGAATGAACCATTTAGAAGAGTTAGGGCTGAAGAAATTGAAGTAGATCCTAGATTAGCTGATAATAGGTAACTCAAGTTTAAACCACTTTTGTGTATGTTATGCTTAGAATCAGCGTGCCGGAGCCGTTTGATTTTGGTGCGGCTCTGGATCCGGCTCCAGCTCTGGCTCAGGATCCGACCTAAAATCAAGAAAAACTCTACATATTTTTTCCCCCCCAAAAAAATTGTTTTTAGTTTTGACTTTTGAAGGTTTTTAAAGTTAAATTTTTAATAAAAATGGACTTGAAAAACTTAAAAAGGGCATTTGCACATGACAAAACAGAGTTACCAAATTATAATTTGTAAAAAATCTCTTTATTTATCTAGTCCAGAGCCGGAGCCGTTTTTAACGAAAAATACGGCCCCGGCTCCAGCAAAATATGGCGGCTCCTGGCTCCGAAACACTGCTTAGAATCGAATTGTCTGTTAATCACTATGATTTATGCAGACAAAAATGTTGAGAAATTCTTATCATTTTTTTATTTCCTCATCATCATTTGAATTTTCTTTGTCTTGTAAGGAATATAGGGGTAAGCCAACGATTTATATTAAAATACATAAATTCTGCCTTTGTTTGCTCGCTTATTAATATTATGAGAGAAAAAAGGAGTCTTTGTCCTTCCACTTAACCTTCTAGATCATTTAATGTCCTTAAATAGTGATATTTTGGTACATTTTAACTTTTAATTTAAGAATTATTATTTTTAGGTTCGAGTCAAAGAACGGTTTTGATACCTGGGGAGCTAAGGCCAGCAAAGACCTTATTGTGACCAGAGGCAAAGGATTTAGACATGAAAAGACTAAGAAGAAACGTGGCTCTTACAAAGGAGGCCCCATCAACACCGGGGTTGCCAGCTTCAAGTTTGATAGCGATTAAGATAGTCCTATAATGTTTTAATATTGATGAAATGTCTTTATTTTACAAGAATTTACACATTTCAATAGTTTATTTTTTATCATAAAATTTTATTAAGGTTCAAACATACTTTATTGTTTTAAAAATTATTGAAATTGTTATTCATTTGTTTGTTTTGGATAGTCAAACTTGAAAATTAATTTACAACATATTGAAACCTTTAACATCTCGGTGATCTAAATGATGTCCCTTGCCAAGGACATAAATTTCTTGCATCTCTTGTGTTATTATTTTTTTCATTTTTTTTTCAGGGAAGCTAAACAAACACAATGTCAAGCCTTGTAAGGCTGGTTACTGCGGCTACGCCGTTAGTGCGTGGCCAGAGTGTAGCTGCCAGAGCCGCGAATACAGTATTGGCAAGGTATTGTAGCGGTGCAACCACTCAAACGGCGACTCAGCCGCAAAGCAGCGAAGAAATGAAGCTGTCGGATGCCGCAGTTGTTAGATTAAAGGTAAAAACAATATTTATCATAAGAAACGGGGGATTATTGGCTGCTTTCGTCGTATTTTCTTAGTATCCTTTGATAGTTTATTTTAGCTAAATGTTAATGAGGAAAAACATAAAATATTTTTCAGCCGGGGAAAACAATATATCTTATGCAGCATATACATTTTACACCCATGCCTTTGGATTGAAGGGCCAATGTCGGTTCAATTACCACCTACGAAACTTTATCAGCAATTAAAGTAGGAATTCTGATAAAACTTATCTAGGAAGAAAAGGGACTATGGTCTGTTTATTACATTAGTCCTCCAAAATTTTTAATAACGTTTTCTTATTCTTTGGCTTAACATCTTTTGGGACTTTAAATGAATTTCGGTTGGTTGATTCATCAAGTTGAGTGTCCAAACGTTTCATCAATAATTGTAATTTAAGAAAAAGAGAATTTTGTGTATCATTATTAAGGATGTACATCAATTTATCGGCCATTGTCTTATCCCTTAAGAATGCTGAAGCTTATCAGTGAAAGATAATTGTCCTGTCCCTGTTTAGGAGATATCAGACGAGAACACATTATTAAGAATAACTGTGGAGGGTGGCGGCTGCTCGGGCTTTCAATATAAATTTGATTTAGAGGTATTGTAGTCAATTTTATATAGCGAAGCTACTATATAATTGTTATTAGCATTGTCAAAATGTTAATGTACTTTTTTTATATTTATATATATGTATGTCGCTTTATGTTTAATGGACATGAATTTTCTTAGAATTCAAAATAATATACCTATTGCACTCTTAACTATGGGTCCGTATATCGTTCAGATATTGTTGCAAATGCTTCGCTACATAAAGACGTAATTGTCCTTGTATACAGAAGTGTATATTCTGCATGGGATACCCTGCTAATTTCTTAAGGGGTGGGGTTTAAAAATGTGTGGGGAGGGCGGAAAATGAAAAAAGAAAAAGTCCTGAAAATATTTTTTATTTTGCCCTTCCTTGGGAGGAAAAAAACTAAGGGGGGGGGGGGGTTAAATATTTGCAGCAGTGGAAAAATTTACTTGTGCAGAATATAATTATACACCCCTGCCTTGTTAAAATAAATATTTTTTTAGGAAGGAGTGAAACCCTCTGAGGAAGACAGAATATTAACCAGGGATGGGGCTCAAGTTATTATTGATGAAACTTCATTAGAATATCTTAAAGGAAATTTCATCATTTTATAAAAAAAAAATCTTGTATTATTTTTTTTAGTGGCTTGTATTAGTTCATTGATTTAGGTGTGGTATAGGATTGGACCGTTTTTGAAGGGTTTGAGCTCCAAGCATATCAATTTTTAACGTAAAAGTAAGACAGCATTTAGTACTATTTAAATTGGATGAAGCATAACTAATCTTCCATTGTCCTTCCTGTATCCCTTTATACTGATAACTGAGGAGCAAATAATAGCCTTAATTTGGGCAGTAAATAAAATGATGAAATTTTTTAACAGGATCAACCCTGGATTACCACAAGGAGTTGATCCGTGCAGCATTCCGAATAGTTAACAATCCACAAGCGGATACAGGCTGCTCATGTGGGGCTAGCTTTTCTATTAAGCTTGATCTTTGAACTTTAGGGTTTTAATTTTTACCTGTATTTTTTAAAGTGCAATTCCACGAAAAGCATTTCAACTTTTAAATGGCGATCTTAAAATTTATTTTTGAAATGTAATGTTTTACATTATAAGTTGCTAGACTCGTTGAATTCATTTCGTGGAACTATCCTCTTATTTTGAGAGACAGTTTTTTAAATACTTAACAACTTTACACATTTTCCGAAATCTGTCCTTTTTTATGAATTCTTTGGTTATCTTATAATTGAAACACCATATTACTTAGTCATACTAAGCCCTGATATACTTAGAAGGGCTATCAAAATTTACACATGATAGTAGTTTCCATATCTTATCTTTGTTGGATATTTTAAATGTTTATTTATTTATGTATTATTCCAGGGGTGTATATTTTCAACAAGATTAATTTTTTCCTTGCTAAAAATATTTCATTTTCCCCCTGGTCTTTTCCCCCAATAAAGGCGAGAAAATGAAAAAAATTTCACTACTCTGTATTTTATCATTTTTTCCCCCTATCCCATATTCTTTAGCAGGGGATCCCATGCAAAATATACACCCCTGTATAATTCATATACAATTCTAAATACGTTCAGATAAATAATCATATATATTAACTATAGTATTACATACAGACATAAAATAAATATATATTAACAAAAATATTTCAGACATATAGAAGATTGTATTAAAAAAATGGAGGTAGATGACAACAACTCTAACTCTTCGGAGTCAGGTACCAAGCTATTTTTATCAGGGATCTAAATGTATAAGACAAAAGCCGATAAATTTATGTACTCCCCCAAAGATGACACACTAAATGACCCCTTCTCTAGATTAAAAGAATCGGTAGAAACGCTTGAATACCCAAGTTAATAAACAAACCAATCAAAATTTACTAAATTCCCAAAAGTTGTAAAAGCTAACGTTTTTATAAAACTTGTGAGACTAGTGTAATAAACATCCCTACGTAGCGCGGCAATAATATATTTGGATGAAATAATAACATTGCATTGCAGTTCAAATTATTTTAAAATGCGTGTGTGCGTTATTAAGCTTCATATGATCTGTATTGAGACAGACTGACATATTATCATTAGTTATATAGTAGGTATATAATCAAACTATAAGATCTTAAGAATTGTAAAAATACAGGAAAAGCAATCCGTATCTGTTCTGGATCAATATGCTGGTTTTCAGATTAAATATCCCAATCCGACATTAGATTTCTTAATTGGGAATTTTCTATGATCAACCTTTTTATTATTTTAGATCGATTTTGTTAAATATTGTATTGTTTTTGTTCACAAATACCAAGTATGAAAAATTAAAAATATTTTTTTCTTTTCAGGGACTTCCACCCCTCAGGTGGAGAAGGGAGAGAAGTCCAACTCCTCCAAGAGGTTTGACTTCTTGCTCAAGCAGACAGAACTCTTCTCCCACTTTATGGGCAACCCAAAATCTGGCAGCCCAGCTAAAAAGGAAAGTCAACTTGTAATAATATTGAACATAAAAAAACGACTAAAAGATTACTTTCACTTAATTTGTAGTTAATATTTTCTATAAATGATTATATCAGTCTGTTTATTCGTTTATTTCGTTATACCTCTTTCTCAAATATATTTAAAAGAAATTTACCCTATTAAGAAAAATTGAACGGTGGGGATGCAGTGAAATATCCCTTGCGAAACTCCTCTTCAAAATAGCCTATTACCAGTCAAGGGTTTTTACAGGGGTGTATATTCTGCACAAGATTTATTTTTTTTCCCCTGCTACAAATTTTTTTATTTCCCCCCCCCCCCCCCCCCTAGTTTTTTCTCACCAAGTAGGGGGGAAAATGGAAAAATATTTAAAGAACTCTATATTTTATTTGTTTTATCCCTCCTACCACACATATTTTTAGTTTTTTTACCAAGGAAGAGGGTAAATGGAAAAAATGTTTTCAGTTTTCTTAATTTTTACATTTTTTTCCCCTCCAACCACTTATTTTTTATTCCCCCCCCCCCCCCCCTGAGCAGGGGATCCCATGTAGAATATACACCATTGGGTTGTTACCTAGCTTTTCAGAGAATTTTTGCGTAATTTTTCCAGCTTTTTGGAGATTTTATTCAATAACTTGCAAATGATTTTTTTTATGTAAAATTACAAGTTGAACAACTTCAGTCGGCACCAAAGAAAAAGTCAGGCAAGGACAAAGTGGGCGATCACAGACACAGGTAAAATATTATATTTTTTGCAACAATGTTACTTTATTATTTTGTCCTCTCGTCTGTCCTTATCAGCATCTTAGATACCAAGGTGAATCCTTATCTTTGATGTGGAAAGTTGATATCTGAGCCGTCCCAATAAATCTTAAACAAAAGAAGTTTGGGAACTAAAAAGTTAGCACTTACTAGGTTGATAGTTTCATAAAATGCAAAGCTTATTAAACTGACGAACAAAGACCATTTAAACGCCTAAAATACAAGATGCTCTAAATTAACATACTCATCATACAATCAGGAAGAGAGGGGACAATGGGCTGATTATTAAACTAGGGGAGTCTCATATTGATTTTTGATTATTAGCTTTATTTTTTCAAACGTTTCAACCACTAATTGAAATAAACAAAAAGGGTAATTTTGTGTATTTCAATTGGGGATGAACATTTTATCGGCCATTGTTTTATCCATTTATATTGATATGGATATTTTTTTATGTAGAATGACGGAACAAGAGGAGGATGAAGAATTATTATCAGATCTGAACACAGCCAAGAAAACTGTCATCAGCTTTGATGAATCTCCAAACTATGTCAAGGTAGGTGGCAGTGCTGGCGATGGGTTCGAATCTCGGCCAAAACTGTGTCAAAACTAAAAGTTCTGACTGCTGCTAGGTCAGATGTAACTGTTGGACATTAATAGTAATTATAAAGGGAATGCCTTGGTCTAAAACAGGCTTGACTACCAAGCACAGTAAGGACTTTCAATCAAAGAGTTGGTTTTCCTGCAATAGTTAGGATGTAAGTCGATTGCAAGATTATTAGGTAGATTGTTGAAAATCCTTATAACATTGAAAATCAACCATTTTTGTATGTTTAGGGAGGAAAAATGCGCGACTACCAAGTCCGTGGCCTGAACTGGATGATCTCGCTGTACGAGAACGGCATCAACGGCATTCTCGCCGACGAAATGGGTCTCGGCAAAACCCTACAAACAATCTCACTACTTGGGTAAGTGGTACTTTGTCACTCTTTGAAAAAGGGAACTGTGTATAAAGGAGATTAACTGATGTTAAGAACCTTCCAGCAGTGATGTAGGAAACATTTTTTAGTTGTTGTCATCAGTGCTTTAAGACCATTGTCCCCTCATTCCCTATTTATTTTGCATTTCTTTATTTTTTCTTAACAGGCTTAGTAATACTAATGGAATTATGAAATTATATCTTTATCTAAAATAACGTTTCCTAAAGACAAAATCTTCACTGAAATTAAATAACTTTTGATCTGAGAGACCTTTAATGAAACGTTCCCCTACATTGCAGTTACCTGAAACACTACCGTAACGTGAACGGCCCCCACATGATCCTGGTTCCAAAGTCCACCTTGGCCAATTGGATGAACGAATTCAAGAAATGGTGTCCAACCCTCAGGGCTATCTGTCTTATTGGTAAGCTTAATTTATTACTAGGGGGTTGGGGGGGGGGGGAATAGTTTCTAAATTTCAAATCACTTTCTATTCCTTAAGTATAAGCTGCTAAAAGCAACATTGCTTGGTCCACTAAAGAATTTTGGATTTTTTCAGTTTTTGCACATTTTTAGTTCCTGCTTTTCTGATTTTTATTTTAAATATAATCAAAGCTATGTTATATATTTCTAATACTGTTTGACCCTTATAATCTATTAATTCACAATAATATAGAATTAGTAATACTTGAAATATAATCCACAGTTTTTAACATTATTTCTAGAAGTTACTTTGTAGTCCTAAATTATGGATTTCTTACAATTGTTACGTTTCTAGGTGACCAGGACGCTCGTAACGCGTTCATCCGTGACGTGATGATGCCCGGCGGGTGGGACGTGTGTGTCACCAGCTACGAGATGATCCTTAGGGAGAAGTCGGTGTTCAAGAAGTTCCACTGGAAGTACATCATCATTGACGAGGCCCACAGGTAAGCGTATATTAAACTTGGTTAGAAAACAAGATCGGCAACATCTATAAGTAGGGATGAATAAAGAAATCCTGTATGGATAAACAGATAAATTTATTTATAGAGAAGTGTCATAAAGAATTAATATTCTACAGTGTAAAGTAGTACGGTTTTTTTTTGTCTTCAGTTTAATATCTCGGAGAAGACTGAACCACATTGGTTGCAATTTTCAGGGAAGCTTACTACTATATATCTTGAGGTGGCTCCAGGCTATTTTTCTTAGCCCTTCTTTCGCCTTAAGTTATGAACTATCATTGCTAAGCTTATTAAAATATTGATTTTGTCTATAAAAACATTCTTACTTTATATTTATCTTAGAATCAAGAACGAGGAGAGCAAGCTGTCTCTGGCCATCCGTGAGTTCAAGTCCGCCAACCGTCTCCTGATCACCGGCACCCCCCTCCAGAATAACCTCCATGAGCTCTGGGCCCTCCTTAATTTCTTGCTACCTGACATCTTCAGCTCTTCAGATGTAAGTTTCAGTCTTATATAAAAGTAATACGATGTCGTGTGTGTGTGTGTGTTTGTGTGTGTGTGTGTGTGTGTGTGTGTGTGTGTGTGTGTGTGTATAGAGAAGAATCTCGCCAACATTTCTTACACAGAAATAATTGTAGCGAAGTATCTCACTATCCGCTGAACCGATATGATTCTTCTTTATAGTAAAGCTTACTAAAGGTTCAGCGAAGGTTTATTACTATTTTGGGGGAGGGTCCCTAATACCTCCACACTCCCAAGAGAAATCTTTCTTTAAAAAATAAAAAAAATGTCCCCTTTAAAAAAAATTAACTAGACGAATCTTTATTCTAAGGAATTACTAAACATATAAGAAAACGTGTTTTTTAAGGATTTCGACGAGTGGTTTAACACAAACTCTTGTCTTGGAGACGACTCGCTCGTGGCCAGGCTTCATGGTGTTCTCAAACCTTTCCTCCTCAGGCGTCTCAAGTCAGAAGTTGAAAAGTCCTTGCTACCCAAGAAGGAGATTAAGATCTTTATGGGTAAGAATTTTGGTGTTTTTACTTTAAATGCCTATGGAGAAATGAACCCACGCCTTATTTATTAAATAAAATAAAAAAGTAAGTTTTTTAATGTGCTTAAGTGGGCCTCTAACACTTCAAGGCTAACTTTTAAGCTCTGTAGATTAAAATTTAGGAATGTCAATCCATCTAATTTTTGGACCGGATTCAGATTCTTACAAGAATCCGTCCAAAAATAAAACTGATTCTCCGCGGATTAAAGATTCTTATTTTAGACGGATTTCGGATTCTAGCAATATTTTAAAAGGCTTTTTAAAAAATAAATTAAGGGATTCAATTTTACTGGGTACTGGGCAGAATCTAGTTTCATATTTTCACAGTAGCTTTTCTTCTATATCCAAAATGAGTGTTAAAAATTAAAATATATATCAAGACCGAAAAAACCCATTACGCTAATTTTAGCCTAACAATTAAGAATCCAAATCCGCTATTAAAAAACAGATTTCGGATTCCAAAATTGGGTTGATTCCGGATTCGAAATGCCAACCCTATTAAAATTAGTTGAAAAGTTTGGACACTAATGGCTTTTAACCAACCAATCAATATTAGATAAAGTTTTAAATAACGAAGTTATATAACTTGAGGTACCAGTGTAAGTTTCATTCTAATGTCCCCTCCGTCCCTGCTACCCTACCTGTATCATTCTTATTATGTTTAGGCCTGTGTAAGATGCAGCGTGAATGGTACACCAAGATCTTGATGAAGGATATCGACATTGTGAATGGTGCTGGCAAGACGGAGAAAATGCGGCTGCAGAATATTCTTATGCAACTTAGGAAGTGCTGTAACCACCCCTATCTATTCGATGGAGCTGAGGTAGGGGTTAGAAACAGAGATCTTAAGGGATAAGACAATGTACAAAAAAGAGAGGGGTAGGTTTCTGGTAAAATCCGTAAAGGTTATTATGTGTTATGAGTTAAAAACAGTAATAGAACGATAAAAATTTATGTTAACTTTTTTTTTTTTAAATTGTCTCAAGTTCTGTTCCCTAAGAAATACACATATTTAGTGAATATTATCGTTATACTACTATTTTTAAGCCTTAAAACACACACCTTTACGGATTCTACCAGAACCTACCCCTCTCTTTATGCACAACTTAGTTTTAAAGGCAACGAATGAGCGATGATGTAGGTATTTAAACTTCAAGTTACCAGAATAATTGTCCATTGTCCCCTCCCTTCCTTACTAGAAAACCTTTTGACAATAAGGTATTCTTTCAATTTATTTCAAAATTAGCGACTACAACTCTAGGGACACTTAACGGAATGGTGGGAGGTCAATCAACCCTCTACAATAAAATTTAAAGTTTTTCAAAAGTAAAAAAAAATATATTTATTTTGGAGGGTTGGGATATTTTTTCAATGGGCGATTTCTCCTATGAGGGTGGATGTACCCTCCCTGTAAAGGAGAACAATATCGATCCAGTGGTTTAGCGAGATCCTTCGGTAGGTACACACAGACAGATAGACATACTGTTACTTTTATTTGACTATGAAAGGGGGTTGACCCAGTGTTGCGGATCCGCATTGATTGTATCTGGATCCTCTAAATTTGGTCAGTGCGGATCCGGATTCTTGACAATAAAAATAAAATCACCAAATTTTTAAAAAAAATATTTATTCTTTTATCTCGAATACAATGTGAGAGAGAAGAGTGTGGGAGTGAATCAGCTGATCTTAACAAGGTTACCAGATATTTCAAAATTTGTAAGTGACTATTTTATATAAATTTAGGTAGATTTTTCCATAAATTTATACCCCAAAAATGCGGATCCGGATCCTTGGACTCAAAAAAATGCGGATCCGGATCCGCAACACTGGGTTGACCTATGCTCGACTAGACTATGTGAGGGAAACCGCTAATTAACCTATTAATATTTCAGCCTGGACCACCCTACACCACAGACGAGCATATTATCAACAACTCTGCCAAGCTTCTGGTTCTAGACAAACTATTGCCCAAGATGCAAGAACAGGTAAACACAGGGATATTAAGTGAAAAGACAATGGCCGATAAATTGATGTACACCCCCAATGCAATGTTAACAAAATTACTCCTTCATTAATAAAAGTTATTGGTTGAAAAATTTAACAAGATTATTTAAAAACTAGCAACTGCGCTCTAGTATCTAGGGGCTTTGTATTAGTAGGGGTAGAGAAAGTGGTGAAAATTAGCCTAAAACCACCCTAAGACTTAAAAAATAAAATGGCTTAAAACCATCTTAAGACCTATGTGAAGCCTCCCTAAAATGGAGAACCTATTTGGTTCAGTAGAAATATTAAGCTACAGACAAAAAAATCTTACTACTTTATATAAAAGGATATAAAAGTTACTTGTCAAGTAAATGAGATACTAGATTATAAAAACTTTAGGCACACAATTAGGGGGGGGGGGGGGGTGAAAGTGACACTTTTTGAAACCAAAACTAAAAGTTAAAGGAACTCAACTAAAAAAAGAGTTACAGGTCTGACATTTTGCATGGCAGTTGCTTTATAGGGGTACAATATGGAACTGTGAAGAAACGGCGTCGCAACCGCCAAAAACCGCCGAGAAAAGGCAAAAAAATTCGGCGGGAAACGGCGGTTTTTGGCGGTTGCGCCGCCGTTTCTTCACAGTTTCATATTTTACCCCTATAAAGCAACTGCCATGCAAAATCTCAGATCTGTAACTCTTTTTTTAGTTGAGTTCCTTTGTTGACTTTTAGTTTTGGTTTCAAAAAGTGTCACTTTCGCCCCCCCCCCCCCCCCCCCCTTTATAGTCCAATGTTCTCTCCCTCTCTGATTGGTATTAATTCATTTACAGTGCGCAACCTATCAAACTGTATTTTTGTTTTTAGGGAAGCAGAGTATTGATCTTTACTCAGATGGCGAGAATGTTGGATATTTTGGAGGATTACTGCTGGTTCAGAAACCACTCATACTGCAGGTATTATCAGTAAATCCTACCCTCTGCGCGACTAACGAATAAGAAAACGTTATTATAAAACATGGGGGACTAGTGTAATAAAAATTCAGTTGTCCCGGCCCTCTCTTTTTCTCTGCAATCCTACCCTCTTCAGAACTCTACTCAAAATACTACTATTTATTTCTGCACTAGTGGCTACGCTCCTAGATCCCTTAAGATGGCCCTTAAAGTCGACTTCCCCCGTCCCAACTTTCAGTTGTAGTTTTATTGGAAAAAAAGTAAACTAACTCTATCAAAAACGTAATTTTCAATCCCAAATTTGAAATTAGATTAGCTTAGGTTAGGGTTTGGACATCAGAACCGCTTCATGGTGCTGCCAGTAAAGCTCCTGATTCTACTAAAAGAAAGTCGGGGGGGGGGGGGGAGGTCCCCTAATATCGATAAATGTTTATGAGAATTTTTTTTGTTTTTAGAATCGATGGTAACACCCCTCACGAGGATCGTGACAAACAAATCCAGGAATACAACGCAGAGAACTCCAGCAAGTTTATTTTCATGTTGTCCACTAGGTTTGTAATAGTTTTTGTTAGCATCGTATTGTAAACAGCTTTCCGCGGATATAAAAGTGTACAATTATAAGATTTAGGCCCGAGATGCAGAAGGCACGTGGTAACAAAATGGTTTTAATATTATGATTGTACAGTTTCATATTCGTAGAAAACTGTGTATAAAGCGTGATACATGAATTTTCAGTATGGCTTAGAACCGGTTCTAATCCAGTGGTATTAATCGGTTTTGAAGCCATATGATACTGGAACTGGGTTTTTTTACTTGGTTGGGTCCTCCCCAAAAACAGATTTAAACCTCTAAGAATCTTGACTACCTATAAAAGATAACCATTTGGGTTCAGCGGGTAGGGAGATATTACGTTACAGACAGAAGGACGCACATCCTGTTACTTTTATAAAAAGGATATATTTAATTTTCTTACCTATTCAGAGCTGGAGGTTTGGGTATCAATCTGTACACAGCTGATATTGTTGTCCTGTACGATTCTGATTGGAATCCACAGATGGATCTGCAGGCCATGGACAGAGCCCACAGGTACGAAATTTTCACCCGAAACTTGAAGATCGAAAAAACTATGCCTAGCATCGTATTATAAAAAGCTTTCCGAGGATATAGAATATCCAATTAAATCCAGTTTTTTAGCCCAGAGGTGCCGAAGGCACGGGCTAAAAATCTGGTTTTAATCTTATAATTGTACATTTTTATTTTTTTTAATTCGTAGAAAGCTGGATATAATACGATGCTAGACATAGTTTTTTCGTATGGATGAGAAGCGGTACTTGTCCACCGGATTCGAATGAATACGAGAAAGAATGTTCGAAAGGTATAAAGATTGAAATTAATATTTTTATGCACAAAAAAATTCTCCATTTATCTAGGAAGTAAAACTAATGAAAAATTGTAATTTACTAGGTTTTTTTATCAGTATTTGTGTTGTGTATTATTCAATTCAGTCCTATTTGAAAATTTTCTCGTAATTGTTCTATTAATCATGTGTTCAAAATTGTTACTTTTGTAATCACAAAAAGTTCTTTTTGTTTTGCTAATAGTAGAGCACATTAATACACTTTCACAAGATATCCTAATTTGAAATTATCTTTCAAAGTTTCATATTAATCAGATCATTCATGTCTTGACAGGGTTTTGTCAGGGGTGAATTTCTTGAGGGGTTCAAAATGGGGAAGGCAGGCCTTGTCAATTTTAATTTATGCTTTAATCCTATTATCTGTTTAGAATTGGTCAGAAGAAGCAAGTGAAAGTGTACAGATTTGTCACGGAGAACACTGTCGATGAGAAAATTGTAGAGAAGGCCGAGATCAAGCTCAAGCTTGACAGGATGGTTATTCAACAGGTACGGGAATGGGATAGACAGATAGTTTGATTGATTGATTGATAGATAGATCATTGATTAATAGATTTATACATGGATTTATTGATAGACTTATTTATACCCGTGGCTAGAAGCCTCTAGGGGCACTTAATCTGGGAGGGGGAAAAATCGACACTCCTTCATTTTCAATTTAGGTTCTCAAAAGAAAAAGTAAAATAAGAAATATTTTTAGAGGGGGTTATTTTTATTGGAAGGGTAGAGATACCCTCCTACAAAATAATTTTAAACGTTCCCTGGACCTATAAGAAGCTTCCCTTTAAAGAAGAACCATATAGGTTCAGTGGTTAGCGAGATCCTTCGCTACAGACAAAAAAAAACTTACTTTAAACAATAGGATTTATATATAGACTTTTTAGTTGATTAATATTGATATTAATATCATATTGATCTATATGATATCATTATCTAAAGCTAACCCCCAATTTTTTTCAGGGAAAATTGGCCGACAGCAAGAATAATCTGAACAAGGATGAAATGTTGGGAATGATTAGACACGGAGCAAACTTTGTATTTGCCAACAAGGTAATGTTTTAAATTTATAAACAAGGAAGATTTATTCTTTGGTGGCATAGCACTGCTATAAACCTAAACCCTGTAAGATTTTTATGTGTGGGATGGAGATTTTTTATTGTCTTTTTGTATGATGTTCAGTTAATTCGATTTTAGGTCTCTTTTATTTTTCATGACTGAACATCGGCTATTGTTCAATTCTGATATCTTTTTTTGTCCTTGCTACTTATGGATGTTA
Source organism: Acartia tonsa (assembly GCF_053477335.1). Lineage (NCBI taxonomy): Eukaryota > Metazoa > Arthropoda > Copepoda > Calanoida > Acartiidae > Acartia > Acartia tonsa. Next base: position 50,988,805 of record NC_137264.1, read on the forward strand.
TCTTAATTTCTTTATTTTGTGCATATTATACCTCTAACCATCCTTTTATTTTGTATCTATATGTATCCCAAAAAAAGACACATTCAAAATTATTTAGGACGGAGACTTTGAAGACTCCGACATTGACAAACTGTTGGACGAGGGAGAGCGTAAAACAGCTGAGCAGAACGAGAAACTGGCCTCGCTGGGCGAGTCCAGCCTCCGCAACTTCACCCTGGACACCAAGACCGAGAGCACCAGCCTGTACAAGTTCGAGGGCGAGGATTTCCGCGAGAAGCAGCGAGAAGAAATTGGCGCCAACTGGATCGCGCCGCCGAAGCGTGAACGCAAGGCCAATTACGCAGTTGATGCGTACTTCAAGGAGGCGCTGCGTCAGGGCAATGTTGAGGCCAAGGCTCACAAGGCGCCGCGTCCCCCCAAACAACCCATTGTTCAGGACTTCCAGTTCTATCCTCCCAGGCTGTTTGAGCTGTTGGATCAGGAAATATATCATTTCAGGTATAAATATGTTAATTGCAAGTTTTACAAGCCCAAAAACACGTAAACTTCCCCCCCACCCCCAACCCTTTTTTTCAACTTATTTCAAAAGAATGAGAGGGGGGGTTCCTTTGCTTGGCTACGTACTTTCAGGGAAACCGCTAATTTATTTGAGTTATCGCAAAAACTATTTTTTTTTCTTCAGGAAAACTGTCAACTACAAAGTACCCTTGAACACAGATCTTGGCGTTGATGCTAAAAAGGTTCAAAAAGAAGAACAGAAAAAGGTAAAAATATTTAATAACAAGAGTATGATTGACTTGTATGGAATCTTTGCCTCTTGGGAGGGTTGAGCTACCTTCTCCCAAAATGGTTTCAAACTTCTCCTGGACCTTTACTTACCAGAGCTGGATCTTTAAATCATTTTAGTGGTAAGCCAGATAGGGGTGAGCCAACTTTCCACCAATGAGAGCACAGCATTTATTAAATGCCGCGCTGTGATTGGCTGAAATTCGGCTCACCCCGATCTGGCTCACCACTAAAATGATATAAAGATCCAGCTCAATAGTACCATATTGGTTCAACTTTCAGCTGTAGACACAAAGACATCCTGTTACGTTTACTGTAGAGCTAGTGGCTGCTCCACTAGCCTTTAGGACAGAAAATAGCATAAAACAATCTATCTTCAATTTGAAATTAAAATAACCTTAAACCATCCAACTTAATCCATCATTGATGTTAAGATTGATGAGGCTGAAGAGTTGACGGAGGAGGAACAGCAAGAGAAAGAAGAACTGCTGGCCGAAGGATTCAAAGATTGGAACAAGAGAGATTTCAATCAATTCATCAGGTAAGTTGAAGTGAACCCGCGACCGTGGCTCAACACGTAGCGCACTCGCTCGTCGTCGGGGAGGTGATGGTTACGAATCTCGGCTTAATTAACACCGCGTCATAACTAAAGACGTCAAAATTGGTTCCTTCTGCTACTACGTCAGGTTTGCGACATTAATAGTTAGAGTAGGGGGAATGCCTTGGCCCAAAACAGGCGCAACTCACTACCATGCACAGTTAGGACTTCACAGTCAAAAGTCGTGCAATCAAAGGGTTTGGTTGTCTGATGGGTGTTACTTAACCTAATACCCCGGGTGTTTGGACAGAAAAGGAGACATTTGTCTCTCCTTGGTTATCCTGGGTTGTTAGACAATGGCGTGTTAATGTCATGGACATCATCTCCGCCCGTATGAGCTAATTGATGAGGTAAAAAAAGTTGAATCATTTACGTCAGCTACAAACTGGTTCTGAATAATCGGGTTATCCAGCGATAAAGGAGTAATGCAATAGATAATAAATAATCTTTTTCAAAGCTCAAGAGGGGTAGAAATGATTGTAGATGATTTTATTAGCCATTGCCATATAAAGATTGATTCATATAAAAAATAATACACAAGTGACAAAAATGAAATATTGATCCTTTTTTTTAGGTTGAATGAGAAGTATGGCCGTGACGACGTGGCCAACATCAGCAAGGAGGTGGAGGGCAAGACCGCCGCCGAGGTCATCGAGTACAGCAAGGTCTTCTGGGAGAGGAACCAGGAACTGCAGGATTGTGATAGGTAAAGGAATAGTTATTAATCACATCATAGACAGCTTTTCGCGGATATCAAAAATAAAAATTATTATATAAAACCAGTTTTGTTAGGCCCGAGGGACCAAAGGCCCGGTCTAACAAAACTGGAATCAATCTTATGATTTTTATTTTAATATTTGTGGAAAAAATTGTCTGTAATTCGATGCTAGACATGATTTTTATGTGCGGCTAAAACCGGTTTTACTCCAACAGATATTTATCGGTTCCGATGCCATACTGGAAACATTTTTATAGGATGTGGCGTGGGTTGGCTTAATATAAATTGGATTGTAAATTACTCTGGTACCCAAAGTTTTATAACCACAGTTTCAGATTCGTTGTCTTAAAAATTTGGAGCATTTTATTGAATCTTAATTCTGGTTGGCTTAAATTAACAGGGTTAGAGACCTTTCCATTAACTGTAATCCAAAAAAGGGTTGACTTTTGTCTTTGAAATTTGGTTTGTACATCAATTTACCATCACATCACGTCTATTGTCTTATCCCTTAAGATCCCAGCTAAAATAAAACTTAAACTTTACAAATTTTTTTGCTTTAGGATTATCAGTCAAATTGAGAAGGGTGAGGCTCGTATCCAGCGTCGTGCCCTGATCAAGAAGGCCCTGGACGCCAAGGTTGCCCGCTACAAGGCGCCTTTCCACCAGCTGCGCATCGGGTACGGCGCCAACAAGGGCAAGAACTATACAGAGGAGGAGGACAGGTTCCTGGTGTGTATGCTCCACAAGCTTGGCTTTGATAAGGAGAATGTGTACGAGGATTTGAGAGCGGCGGTTAGGTGTGCTCCCCAGTTTAGGTATTATTTGTTCTTGTTTCGAATTCATACATCTAATTTTACAAAGTAGTATCATGGTTTTTGAACCGCCAAATATTAAGGCCGTACTTGCTAGTGTTTTTTTTTATATGAAAAAAACCAATAAGTAGATCAGCAATAACAAGCTAACATGATAAACACGACATTAAACTGTTACTTATTATATAGAATATTTATGATTTTAGACAGAAAGAAACCTGTAGTGATTTAGCATAACGTAGAGGCGGACATAGCCAAAAATCTGTATAAGCTTTGCTGCGCTTCTGATATAACAGTTTAATATGAATGTATAAAAAGAGGAATAGGTCAAATAAGCAAAGATAAATTAGACACCCTTTTAGTTAAAAAGTTATATTATCCCTTTTTTAAGGTTTGATTGGTTTATAAAGTCTAGAACTGCTATGGAGTTACAGAGGAGGTGCAATACCCTGATCATGCTCATTGAAAAGGTACAATTTACAAGGTTTATCATTTATGGGTCAATGGTGTATATTCTGTAAGGGAGGGGACAATGGGCAATTCATTCAATTTAAGAGTTTTCGCTGAAAGACCTTAAAATATGAAAAAAATTTTAAAGGTTGTGTTAATTTGATTTAGAAAATAATAAAATAAGAAAAAAAATCCAAGAAAAAAGCATTCATTTAAAAATTAGATTACTAGCACATCAGACTGACGTAACCATTTTGTAAATAAGGGGGGGGGGAAGTTTTGACACATTTGCGTAAACAGGGAGTATAGGCTTTATCTTTGGACTGAGAGGATAGGTTATTAGGGATAAAATCATTCTTATATGATGAATTTTCCCAAGTTTTAAGATTTTTTGGATAGGCCTCCAGGTTCCGGAGCTCCAGGCCTCCAGGTCCTCTCTGTACAGGTAAAAATAAAAAAAAAAATTTTTTTTTGAAGAGTTAGAAGTCAACCTATGAAACAAAATATGCATATTTTTGAATGTTATTTACATATTTGAAGAAAAAAACGCATATTTTGTTTCATACGTTGACTTCTAACTCTTCAAAAAAAAAATTTTTTTTTCATTTTTACCTGTACAGAGAGGACCTGGAGGCCTGGAGCTCCGGAACCTGGAGGCCTATCCAAAAAATCTTAAAACTTGGGAAAATTCATCATATAAGAATGATTTTATCCCTAATAACCTATACTCTCAGTCCAAAGATAAAGCCTATACTCCCTGTTTACGCAAATGTGTCAAAACTTCCCCCCCCCCCCCTTACTAGAAAAATCTTCCTGGAACCCGTTACACAAATATGACAACAAAGTTTTTATCCCAACCAAACTTACCTACCAAAGTTTGATAGTAGAGCCCCGTATTATAGAAAGATTGAAAATAAGATGGGGTTCAGTGGTCCAAAATTGGTTTTAAGTGAAAGCATTTATTTTTATTGGGCTGTTTTCCTTAATTTCTAATATGCATTCACTTATTAGGAGATGAATGAGATAGAAGAGAGAGAGAAGGCGGACAGAAAGAAGAACAAGGGACTCAAGGACAAGAAGAGAAAGGCGGAGGAAGAATCAGAAACTGCCGGAAAAAAGAAGGCGAAGGCGTAGACGGCGTTTTTTTCTCTTTCAACCCTCTTGTTTTTCAAGCAAAACATATTTTTGTATAAAGCATTTCATGTAACTTTGTAGGTTAGTGCAACAATGTTCGGATCATGGAAAGAAAACAAAGTAGCGGGTTTTGTCTTATTTTAACAGTAGCCTTTCTCCTATTTCTATCCCCTGCGGGGCAATCATAAACATTATCTAATCCTAACCTAAAATAACCTATCAAAAGCTACTGTGACAAGACAAGCTACTTCGTTTTCTATTCATTAACCAAATACTAAAAGAAGTGAATCACTGATCATGATTACGACAAACTTTATAAATACAAAAAATGTTCAAATATTTCTCCGGTTTAATTAATGTTGTAAAATGTAAAAATGTCGTAATTTTTTTTACCAAAAAAATCTTTTAAAATTGAATAATGTACTTTGAACTTTTCGTAATAAGATAAGAATATCGTGTATTATATATGTATGTTAAGCTTTTTCTTATCATTTTCTAAATCACAAAAGTATGATGTAAAAATAGAATCATTCTTAGTTAAACTTTAGTTTCAACGGTGTAAGATTCCACTACTTAAAAACTACCACTAATGTATTTATCAGTATTTACTATGAATATTATAATTACCTAATATTGTATTAAGTTCCAAATATAAAAAGTTAGTCTTAGATTGAATAAATGTTAACTGAATCTTTTTTTTTAGTTTATATAACTTGTAATTTAAATTGAAACATAACTTTAAATAAATTAAAATCATCAGATTAAATAAAACGTTTTTTTGGTAAATTTTTCAAAAAAATGTGCTTGAGTTACCTCCATAAATGTTGACCAATTTCAGATTAGTTTGAAAAAAAAATGGCGCGAGATGTCGGGGCGAGGAATGTGGATGGCGGGGGTGACACACGGCGCCACGCCGGGGGCCAGGACATCAGGGTGACAGGTGGACCCACCCTGGAAAGAGATTGTAGCAGAGAAAGAAGGTGAACTTCCATCCCAGGGATCTAAAGGGATAAGACAATGGACGATAAATAGATATACATTCTTTATGACCTTCAAAGTTATTGGTTCAAAGTTTTTTAGCCAACGAATAAGATTGTGGTAAAACTTAGGTTAAAAAGTTTATTTACAGTCCAATGTCCCCTCCCTTCCTGTCAAAGATAAATCAGATTTTATTTACTTTTTCCTACAATTATGTTCAATATTAGATAATTTATCAGTTTTTAAACTAATCAATCACCTAGAAACTTTAACAAAAAGTTAGAAAGTCAACGAATATGAAAATGTGATTATAAACCTAAAGGTACTACAATATCTCCTTTCTCCCTGGGCAGGGAGCGGCTCCAGCTCCGGCTCCTACCTTAAAATTAATATATCATTTTTTTTTCATTATTGAATTTGATAAAATAGAATAAATAATATAAAATATTTTGCTTTTATTTGATTAAAGCTATATAAAAGTAGAAGGATGTGTGTCTATTTGTTAAGTAACAATAGTTTTTCAGTTTATTATATGGAAATAGACCGTTGCCAAATTATAATATTACTTTAAAAAATCATTTTTAGCTAGTCCGGAGCCGTTTTTAACGAAAAATACGGCTCCAGATCCGGCTCCACCAAAAATGTTGCTGCTCCGGCTCCGGAACACTGTCCCTGGGTATTCATCAAATAAACGACGCGTTGAGCTAACACTTATATAACAACCATTTCAAATATCTCATCGCCTACTATAAATAGTACAGGGGTGTATCACAGTATATTCTGCACAAGATTCATTTTTCCCCTGCTGCAAAATGTTTTTTTCCCCCCTCTTACTTTTTTCCAGCTATCAAGTGGAAAAAATGGAAAAATATTTTTAGAAATCTTTATTTTATTCATATTATCCCCCCTCCCACATGTTCTTATTCACCAAGGAGGGGAGAAAAATGGAAGAAAATTTTTCATTTCTCTTAATTTTTACATATTCCCTCTCCAATCCTTTAGCAGGGTCAATTTTGCAGAATATACACCCCTGACATAGAAGCTCTAAAGGTTGTCAAGAAAATAAATATTTAAGTATAGATGTATAATCCAGACAACTACCTGCCCCATGTAGCAGAGACCCTTTGTTTTTTGTCATTTTGTAGGGACTCAACTTGTAGATAATTTCAAAGATCCAATACCAAATCGGACCGGGTCATAACCCTCAAGGGTGAGTTACATTTAGCTCATGGCCCCTCTATTCTTTTACTTCAATTTATATTAAGATATTAACAAGAATGAAATTGTTTCAGAGATACAAGTCCTGAAGACACCAGATATTCAGATTCTGGTGGTAGCGAACAGTACACCCCTCCTACACAGGTAATTTTACTTACAGGGAAAGGTAAATGGACGATAAATTTTTCTTTCCCCCAATTATCCTTGTAGAAAAGTAACAGAAATATGTCTTATCTGTGTATCTGTTGGTATCAAGGGATCTCGCTAATCCTGTAAGATTTTTTTTACTGTGTAGTATTAAATAAGTCCTGGGAAAGTAAAGTTTATATCTATTTTGGGAGAATGTACCACCACCCTCTAAAGAGAAATCGCCCCTAGAAAAAATGACCCCCCCCCCCCCCCTACACACCCAAAAAAAACTAGCATTGAAAGGGGGGAAGTGCACACAGGGGTGAGGAGGATGGTAAAAAAAGAAAAACACAAATAAACATTTATATTATGTTAGAGAAATCAGTAAATAATAAGAAGGATGAAAAAAATAGATTAAGGATTTTAGAGAAAAATAAAACAAAATAAATCAATTATGAAAGCAAAGAGAGTATAAAAGGAAAAATTATAAGATAGATCATAATTTTAATACCATATTTTAAGTTTTAAAATTTCATTGAAGATTAATAAGTAAAGTTTTTATTTAAAAAGAAAGGAGAAAGAAAAAAACACATAAAAAGGAAAAAAAAGCAATGCTTCAAGACTTTGTCATTCTATTATTTTATTATTTTTCAAAAACAGAAATTTCTCAATTCAAAATAATATCTTTTTAAAGAATGCCACTTTGATCTTTGCCCTGTATTCAACCCTCCCCTCCCCACCAAAAAAAAAAAAACAACACTCCCCTCCCTGACAAAAAGACAACTCCCCCCCCCCCCCCTCCTTCCTTAAAAAAATCACTAGGTTTTTTATGAAATCAATTTTTAAGATCTGTTTATGCACTCAGAACAGTTTTCTCTATTACAAATAAAATTAAGTTTTTCCAACAAAAAATCTTTAAGTTTCATACAAAACTGTTTTCTTGACATAACTGTGCTAAAAGTATACATAACCTCGTCATTATTATTATCATTTTCAGGATTAGGATTAGTATTAGGAATAATGATTTCATTCCATAACTTTGGTAGATCAGAGTAAGGGAATTTTTTAAATGTCTCAAGTCTAACAAATGGAACATTGTACTGTTGATTATTTCTAAGAACTCTTGTTGTTCTTGTGCTATTTTTAATCCATAAGTTATCAAAAGAACATAGAAGCCTATGATTAACGTAATCAAACATAAATTGTAATTTAGAATAGACAATTTGTTGAGTTACAGGAAGAATTTCTAAATTTTTAAATAAAATTGTAGTATGTGCATTATATTTTGAGTTGGTAATTATTCTCAGTGCTTTTTTTTGCTGTTTTACAATTTTATCAAGAGTTGATTCTGCATGGGATCCCCGGCTCAGGGGGGGGGGGGGGGAATAAAAAATAAGTGGTTGGAGGGAAAAAAATGTAAAAATTAAGAAAACTGAAAACATTTTTTCCATTTCGCCCCCCTCCTTGGTTAAAAAAAAAACTAAAAAATGTGTGGTAGGAGGGATAAAATAAATAAAATATGGAGTTCTTTAAATATTTTTCCATTTTCCCCCTACTTGGTGAGAAAAAACTAGGGGGGGAAGAAAAATAAAAAATTTTGTAGCAGGGGAAAAAAAATAAATCTTGTGCAGAATATACACCCCTGACCAAATACTAAAAAAAGTGAATCACTGATCATGATTACGACAAACTTTGTAAATACCAAAAATGTTCAAATATTTCTCCGGTTTGATTAATGATGTAAAATGTAAAAATGTCGTAATTTTTTTTTACAAAAAAAATCTTCTAAAATTGAATAATGTACTTTGAACTTTTCGTAACAAGATAAGAATATCGTGTATTATATATATGTATGTTAAGCTTTTTCTTATCATTTTCTAAATCACAAAAGTATGATATAAAAATAGAATCATTATTAGTTAAACTTTAGTTTCAACGGTGTAGGATTCAACTACTTAAAAACTACCACTAATGTATTTATCAGTATTTACTATGAATATTATAATTACCTAATATTGTATTTAGTTCCAAATATAAAAAGTTAGTCTTAGATTGAATAAATGTTAACTGAATCTTTTTCTTTAGTTTTATATAACTTGTAATTTAAATTGAAACATAACTTTAAATAAATTAAAATCACCAGATTAAATAAAACGTTTTTTTGGTAAGTTTTTCAAAAAATGTGCTTGAGTTACCACCATAAATGTTGACCAATTTCAGATTAGTTTGAAAAAAATGGCGCGAGATGTCGGGGCGAGGAATGTGGATGGCGGGGGTGACACACGGCGCCACGCCGGGGGCCAGGACATCAGGGTGACAGGTGGACCCACCCTGGAAAGAGATTGCAGCAGAGAAAGAAGGTGAACTTCCATCTCAGGGATCTAAAGGGATAAGACCAATGTCCTCTTCTTCCCCATTAAAGATAAATCAGATTTTATTTACTTTTTCTTACAATTAAGTTCAATATTAGATGAAATTTATCAGTTTTTGAATTAACCAATCAACTAGAAATTATAACCAAAAGTTAGAATGTCAACGAATATGAAAATGTGATTATAAACCTAAAGGTAGTACAATATCTCCTTTCTCCCTGGGTATTCATCAAATGAAACGATGCGTTGAGCTAATACTAATATCATTCCTTTACAACAATTTCAAATATCCCATTGCCTGCCAACTATTACTAATAGTACAGGGGTGCATCACAGTATATTCTGCACAAGATTCATTTTTTCCCCTGCTGCAAAATGTTTATTTTTTCCCCTCTTACTTTTTTCCAGCTATCAAGGGGAAAAATATTTTTAAAAATCTTTATTTTATTTATTTATCCCCCTCCCACATATTCTTATACACCAAGGAGAGGAGAAAAATGGAAAAATATTTTCATTTCTCCTAATTTTTACATATTTCATAATTTCCCCTCCAATCCTTTAGTAGGGTCAATTTTGCAGAATATACACCCCTGACATAGAAGCTCTAAAGGTTGTCAAGAAAACAAATATTTAAGTATAGATGTATAATCCAGACAACTATCTGCCCCATGTGGCAGAGACCCTTTGTTTTTTGTCATTTTGTAGGGACTCAACTTGTAGATAATTTCAAAGACCCAATACCAAATCGGACCGGGTCATGGCCCTCAAGGGTGAGTTACATTTAGCTCTTGGCCCCTCTATTCTTTTACTTCAATTTATATTAAGATACTAACAAGAATGAAATTGTTTCAGAGATACAAGTCCTGAAGACACAAGATATTCAGATTCTGGTGGTAGCGAACAGTACACCCCTCCTACACAGGTAATTTTACTTACAGGGAAAGGTAATTACTAGTTGTTTATACCTAAACTTGAATTCTTAGAAAAAGTAAGTGTTATAGACCACTTTTACCCTTGGTTAGGCCTAATTAATTTGTAAGAAAAAAAGAAAACAATCCTAGTTTATTAAGTATACAAAGTTTAGATCCTAATTCCTTAATTTGATCAATTGGAACACAGAGTAGGAACAATTCAACCACATTATTGTTTAGATTTTGGTTTTAATTGATTTTAAGTAAGGGGGGGGGGGAAGTTCTGACACATTTGTGTAAACAGTGAGTATAGGCTTTATCTTTGGACTGAGAGGATTGGTTATTAGGGATAAAATCTTATATGATAAATTTCCCCCAGATTTAAGATTTTTTGGATAGGCCTCCAGGTTCCGGAGCTCCAGGCCTCCAGGTGGTCTCTGTACAGGTAGAAATGAAAAAAAAAAAATTTATAGAGTGATATCATTATGTCAGCATATGAGACAAAATATGTATGTTTTTTCTTCAAATATGTGAATAACAATCAAAAAGAAGCATATTTTGTTTTATAAGTTAATCTCTAACTCTTCAAAAAAAAAATCTTATTTTTAATTTTTACCTGTATAGAGTCCACCTGGAGGCCTGGAGCTCCGGAACCTGGAGGCCTATCCAAAAAATCTTAAATCTGGGGGAAATTCATCATATAAGAATGATTTTATCCCTAACAACCTATCTTCTCAGTCCAAAGATGAAGCCTATACTCACTGTTTACGCAAATGTGTCAGAACTTCCCCCCCTCCCCCTTGTAGCTTTTTTTTTATGACACCAAATGTAAACAAAAATCTTATTTTGTTAGTTTGTTTTATCATATAAGGTTTTAAATCTAATGCAATTATGAAAAATACCATGCAGATGTTTTAAGACGTTTTCTCGTATTCATTCGAATCCGGTGGATAGGAACTGGTTCTCATCCATACGAAAAAACTATATCTAGCATCGTATTATATCCAGCTTTCTACAAATATAAAAATGTACAATCATAAGATTAAAATCAGTTTTTTTAGCCGGTGCCTTATTTGGATGTGTATTCACTTTCGCACATGTGGCACCTCGGGGCTAAAAAAACTAGTTTTAATCTTATAATTGTACATTCTATATCCGCGGAAAGCTGTTTATAATACGATGCGAGAAATAACTATTCTATATTGCTATTATTTTATTTTTCAGAGAAGGCGACGACCAATTACAGAACAGGATTTCCACAGAGATTATAATGACTTTGAACAGGTTTGGTTTAGAAATTATTTTTTAGGCAATTTCAAAAATTAAATATATATGTATATTGGTTGGTTCCATGCCTATTAATTGAAATATTTTGTAAAATGATTGATATAGTTCTCATTTTTAAAGAATAGTTCATAAAATTTTTTTTCCATAGCAAGATTTTTGGACATCCTTGCTATTTTGTCTTTTTGTCGTAGACCTATGTCTGGCCCAAGCTAGCTGTTTCGTTTGCCTTTTCTTTTCTGTTTGCAGGGGTGTATATTAAGAGATATAAGTTTTCCGGAATTGTAATGTAGGGAGTAGATTTGAAATCTGCATCAAATTTTAAGGATTTTTTTAAAATTCGTTTTTTGTATAATTCTTTATCTAAAAGCGGAAATACAAATTAAGTTAATTAATTTTGGCATCTGTGATTGGTGGATTTAAAAAATCTGCGCTCTGATTGGATGTCGTACATCATTAACCAATTAGAGCGCAGGTAGCTTAAAATCCACCTATCCTATTGGTCAAAATTAATTAACTTAAAATGTATTTTCGCTTTTAGATAAAGAATTTTTACAAAAAACGAATTTTATAAAAAATCCTTAAAATTTGATGCAGATTTCAAATCTACTCCCTACATTAAAATTCCGGAAAACTTATATCTCTTAGTGTATATTCTACATGGGATCCCCTGCTCAGGGGGGCGGGGGGAAATAAAAAATAAGTGGTTGGAGGGGGAAAAAATGTAAAAATTAAGAAAACTAAAAACATTTTTTCCATTTCCCACCCCTCCTTGGTGAAAAAAAAACTTTTAAAAATGTGTGGTAGAAGGGATAAAATAAATAAAATATAGAGTTCTTTAAATATTTTTCCATTTCCCCCCTATTTGGTGAGAAAAAACTAGGGGGTGAAGAAAAATAAAAAAATTTTGTAGCAGGGGAAAAAAAATAAATCTAGTGCAGAATATACACCCCTGTCTGTTTGTTAGCAGGAAGAAAGGGGCTGTTTATTACACTTGTCCCCAAAGTTTCAAATAACGTTTTCTTAATTGTTGGCTTAACTACTTTGGGGACTTTTAATAAAATTTGGTTGGTTAATTCATTAAGTTGCGTGTCCAAACGTTTCAACCAATAATTGTACCTAATCTACAGAAATGTGAATTTTGTGTATCATCATTGAGGATTTACAACAATTCGCCCTTTAGATCTCTAGTTATGTTTGTTAGATGCCTATTTTAAATTAATGTATTAATTAATATTGTTATTGGGTCGCTATCTAAGGATTCGGTCTTACTCGTTATATTTCGCTTTAAACGACTTTTTTTCATCAAAAATGCTTTTGATTTTCTGAAGAAATAAAAAAAAACAATGTAAAGGTCCCCTTATTGTTTATATCGTGTATTTACTATAGAAAAGGTAACATCCTTCTCTCTATATTAAACTACTAGCGGCTTCGCCCCTAGCCTCTAGGGGTTTTGCCCCATGAGGTGATAGAAACTATTTTTTTGGCGAAATACAAAAAAGGACCAAGTGAATCTTCTAAAAAAAATAAAAAAAACGGAGGGGGGGGATTTTTTGTTTTTGGGGGGGTTTGGGTTGACCCACCCCCCAAAAAATAGCCTAAAACCACCACAGGACCAGTAGGTATATGCCCTGAAGAGTAGAATCTGATCGGTTCAGTGGTTACCGAGATTCTAAGAGAAGGACGGACGGACAGACAGACATCGTTCTACTTTGTATTATAGAAGATGTGTAAAATTAATATTAATAGAAATCTTTTATTAGTGCTAAATTTGTTGATTTAACTTTTATGTTTTCTTTTAGTTAATGATTAATTTGATTTAAAATTAACTTTCTGGTAAATATTTTTTATCAAAACCTAAGCTTTTATACATTTAGGGCGGGTCTGTACTTCCGTCTGTTCGTAATGGATAACATGTTAAAGTAGTCTTATTGGTTTCAATTTTAACTAGCCCATTCACCTGGTATTTGGAATTCTATTTACTTAAGATGATTGGGTTAATATAATATTATTTCTCATGTTCATTCGAATCCGGTGGATAGGAACCGGTTCTCATCCATACGAAAAAACCATGTCTAGCATCGTATTATATCCAGCTTTCTACAAATATAAAAATGTACATTAACATTAAAACCAGTTTTTTAAGCCCTTGCCTTCGGCACCCCGGTGCTAAAAAAAACTGGTTTTAATTTTATAATTGTACTTTCTATATCCGCGGAAAGCTGTTTATAATACGATGCGAGAAATTAATATTTAGTAATTTTGTTATACTTTAATATCAACTTTTTGTTAAGGTTTTGAAATATTGTTGAATATTTATTAATTTCAGGGAGAACGACTGTACAGAAATTTCTTAAGGGACCAATTGCACCAAAATAATCTTTCACCGCCTAGAGGAGATTCTTTATTTTCTTCAGTAAGTCTTTTTTGACTGATCATTTAATAAGGTGTATTTAATTTGATTAGGTACGTACAATTTATATACATACCTACCTATTTTTTTATGAAAATAATAAAAAAATACACATTTGAAATTCAGCCTAATTTGTACAACATTATTATACATACAGGGTAGTTTTTAGAAATTAAACTTTTACTTTGTCTGATAGTGTTCTTCCGTCCATCAGTCCGTAACGCTATAGAAGAAGTATGATTTTCTCGGCTGCTATTAAAGATAAAGACGGATAATTATATTTCAAGGTTTCCTGTACCAATGAGCATCAAGATATAATTTACTTGGTTCGTCGGTCTGTCATCATTCTATAAAATATAAATAACAGAACAAGTGAAAGGTTTCGTGATTTTTCCAATATATTGTTTTTAGGATCCTTTAGAACACGATTTGGCGAGTTTAGCGGAAAGATTTAGCAGATCGGAGGGAAGAGAACAGGTAGCCAAATTTACCGTTTTGTATAATAGGGGATATCCTAATCCCTCGAATTTTTAAAGATTCAAGTAGTGCAGTTGCATAAGAATATTATCTCTCTTGGTGAAAGAACAAACCAGTTTGTTTTTTTTTGGTTTAAACCATTTTTTTTGGATTAAACCGTTTTTGTTTTGTTTCTTTAATAATATCCAAATTGTAGTATTCTAAATAGGTATAAAGTTAATTATCTGTATATTTTATATATCTGTATGTCTCTATTTCACTGTGTTTACTGTTGTATGCTATTAGATATAATCACCAAAGTACAAGATTTAAACTATTAAACGAATTTTTTATCAGGTATTTAGGTTTTTGGCACTTATTTACTGTATTATTTACATTAAAAAGATATAACTGGAAAGGTCTTTGTATAAATATTTTTTAAAAAAAACATCCCCACCTTGGTTCTTTTTTTTAAGCTTGTTTTTTTTGGTTTAAACCAAGTGGTTTTTTTAATGCCAACCCTGCTTTCAAATTATCTCAAAAAAACTAAAAATGGTAGTTTTTCAGTCATTTCTAAGGCTAGGAGCAAGATATTTTGAAACGGATTTACGTTCCTGATTAACTAATATAACTTTGCTTAGCAACTTGATTCTAATTTTATAAGATTTTAATCTAGTTGATAGTTCTTAATAGAAAAAGAAAACTTTGATTTTATAATCGCCAAAAAATAAAGGATTATATGTTAAAACTTTAATCTGATTAGCTTGTTTATTGAAATAGAAATAAACTAGTATAATACTTAGAGAACCCAAGATTTAAGTGTTTTTTTCTGCCTCTGTTGGCAGGGATAGAGGATAGGATAATGGGCGATAAATAAGTCATCCCTTAACTCTGACTCTAGAAGTTTATAGTCACAGGGCCAGAGAGAAAAGGACTATTGGCTGTTTATTACACTAGTCCAAAAAGTTTTATTATAATGTTTCTTATTCGTTGGCTTAACAACTCTGAGGACTTTGGTGAATTTTGATTGGTTGAGTCATTAACTTGAGTGTTCAAACGTTTCAACTACTAATTTTATTCTAAAGAGGTAATTTCGTGTATATCTATTTATCTGTCATTGTAATATCCCTTTAGATCTCTGGGGGTAAGAGGTGTGTAAATTTTAACCAATACATACCTTGTCGATTATATTTTCAAAAGCAAAGCTTTTATACATTTAAGGTAGATCTTTAAGTAATGGACAGAGCTCTTATCGTTAATTTATGCTTGTTTGAAATATCCTATTAATTTCAAACTATTTGAAGATTCTTATAAGTGAAGCATTTCTTTCATTGAAATTTGTCATAGACTTTTAAAATTATAATATATACCAAATATTAAATGCGTTTGTACTACTTAATACTTTTTATGACTGTTTGTCAGGGTTGGCAAAAACCCGGGTTTTTGGGGGTTTTTTTTGAGTCAAAAAACCCAATAAAACCCAACTTGGGTTTTTTACTTGTTTTTTTTTATGCCAACCCTGCTGTTTGTAGGTTTGGCATCGCATGTTGCCATCCTTGTTTCCTTTGAATACTTATTGGCTCTTTTAAGGTGCGTGAAAGGGCCGAGGCTGTTGACCTATCCACCCTGAATTCTGAAAATTTTAACTCACTCCTCTCAGAACTATTTCATGATGGCGGCATTACTCAGGAAATCTTTATTTGTTTGGCCCCCCCTAAGGATCTCTAAAACAGTGGTTTCCTATTTTTTGTCATTTCCTAGCTGATTTCCAACAGTTTTTTAAAAATTCTTTTTGCAAAAGGAGGAGGTAGGTTGTTGTGCTGAAACTCCATAAAGGTGTGAGTTTTAAGGCTTAAAAACAGTAGTAGAACGATAATATTCACTATATATACAGCATGACCCTCAAAAAAGTATTTTTAAGCATCTGCAGCCCTTATTTCTCAATGAATTATTAAAAAATGCATATGTCCTTGTTCTCTATAGTATTCCACGTAAGTAGATATAAAAATATTTTTTTTACCTCCATTAACACCGGAGATTTTTAGTGCTAAAGTTTTGAAAAAGTGACTGAGGAAAAAGTAACTTTTAACATGATACGACTTTTTTAGCAAAATTAAGCTAGAAATCCTTTTATTTTTGTTACTAGCAGAAACTTTATACAAAAATGAAATAAAAAATTTAGTTTTTGAGTAAAAAGCATTTTTTTACACATATTTTTTGAGTCTTTTTAGTTTAATGATATTTTGAAAAACTTACTTATTAGGCAAAATTGTTTAAGATTAAAAAACCAAATAAATCTCTATGAATATAGCAGGAAAATTGTTTTTGTTTCACAATCCTAACTTTAATAACAAAAAAGTTATAAAGAAAATAAAAATAAAACATAATGATTTTTTAGTCTAAAAAGCTTAATTTACCCCTTATTAAATAATTGAGATGTCAGAAAAGTAGGCGGAGCAACTGTCATAATTAATCCTCTTCTATAAATAAGGGTTAATAAATAACCTAAAATTTGCAAATAATCAATTCATTCAGTAGTATTTTTTGCCATTAAAAATTTATATTTTTTGGTGGAATAAAAAAGAAATATTTAGTTAACTTGTTTTTCTTTGTGTCTCATTATTCAATTGCCAGAAAAACATAATATAACCATCCAAAAAATAAGAGAAACAAAAAAAAATTCTTTTTCTCAGTCACTTTTTCAAAACTTTAGCTCTAAAAATCTCCGGTGTTAATGGAGGTAAAAAAAATATTTTTATATCTACTTACGTGGAATACTATAGAGAACAAGGACATATGCATTTTTTAATAATTCATTGAGAAATAAGGGCTGCAGATGCTTAAAAATACTTTTTTGAGGGTCATGCTGTATATAATTTTTGTTGTCTATGGTTCTTTTTAATAAGAAATACACATATTTAGTTAATATTATGGTTCTACTACTGTTTTTTGCCTTAAAACTCACACCTTAACGGAATTTTAGCACAACCTACCTCCCCCGCGATATAAAGTAGTAGACTGATTAATCAATTCTTTTTCAATAGTCCCGTATTACAAACTCTTGTGAGAGCAATCCTTAAAACAGTTTCAACAAATGGGGTTCTTAAAATGAATAAAGTTTTTTATGAACAGGAGAGATTGTTGGTTTTGTTTTTCTTTTGTTCAGACCTTACCATTCGAGCTTGCAGGTCAGCATATTTGTTTACAGTATCCGAATACATTTTATTTCTAGCGGATTATTTTTTTTCTGTTATGATCTAAACTAAAATAAAGTAATTAACTAGGTAGGTGTCTTATTATAGAGAATTTTTCAATAAAATCAAATGGAAATCATAAGATTATTCCTTAATTAGGGGTGTATTATATTCTGCACAAGATTTATTTTTTTTCCCGGCTACAAATTTCTTTATTTTTTCCCCCCCTAGTTTTTTCTCACCAAGTAGGGGGGAAAATGGAAAAATATTTAAAGACCTCTATATTTTATTTATTTTATCCCTCCTACCACACATTCTTTTAGTTTTTTTTACCAAGGAGGGGGGGGGGGGGAAATGGAAAAAATGTTTTCAGTTTTCTTAATTTTTACATTTTTTTTTCCCTCCAACCACTAATTTTTTATTTCCATACCCCCCCCCCCCCCCCCACCCATTAGCCGGGGATCCCATGTAGAATATACACCCCTGTCCTTAATTTAATCATTTTTGTTTGCAATCAAATTTTATTTTATTTTTTGTATTTCAGGGAAGGATTGACATCATTATGTAGAAAAATAACCCTCTGGACATTAGCGTTCATCCGTGGAACAGTCACTGTATCAGTTAGGATACAGGGAGGTTGGTCCAGGGTAAGTAATATACCATGTTTATACCTGGAACAGTCACTGTTTCTAGTTAGGATACAGGGAGGTTGGTCCAGGGTAAGTAATATACCATGATTACCTGGAACAGTCACTGTATCAGTTAGGATACAGGGAGGTTGGTCCAGGGTAAGTAATATACCATGTTTATACCTGGAATAGTCACTGTATCAGTTAGGATACAGGGAGGATGGTCCAGGGTAAGTAATATACCATGTTTATACCTGGAACAGTCACTGTATTTAGTTAGGATACAGGGAGGTTGGTCCAGGGTAAGTAATATACCATGATTACCTGGAACAGTCACTGATTCTAGTTAGGATACAGGGAGGATGGTCCAGGGTAAGTAATATACCATGTTTATACCTGGAACAGTAACTGTTACTTAAAGTTAGGGTACGTTATACAAGATTTGATTAAGAATCCATCACAAAACGAAAATAAAATTGTTTAGGTTTTGCGAGGACGCATGCGAGTGGAGGATGCTGCCATGGTTTTCTGTACTACAGCTGCGCTACTTACTATTCTTTACTTTTATTATAGGTAGGTTTTATACTGGTGACCTAGGACTTAATTTTATTTCTATCAATATTATAAAAAGAAAGGAATAAGTTGTGTAGGGGTTAGAATTTCTTTTAAAGGGGTAGTTTCACGAAATGCATTTGAACTTAATTTAGTGAACCGCTATTTTTTGCTAGTTAATGGGTTAAACTATATTTATATGGCATATATTTGAAAGAATTTCAATTTTCTACCACGTAGTTATGAAAATATCAAGACTTGAAAATCGTCTTTTTGTGATATGCAATTTAAAAAGACGTTTTCCAAGTCTTGATATTTTAAAAACTACGTGGTAGAAAATTAAAATTCTTTCAAACATATGCCATGTAAATGTAGTTAAACCAATTAACCAAGAAAAAAAATGCGGTTCACTAAATTAAGTTTAAATGCATTTCGTGAAACTTTTATTCTTTAAAGTTTAATTGATAGAAAAGAAAATTGAAAAAATTAAACGTTTTATGGTTTTGATTGGTGGTGGGCCTTCCTTCCCCCTTAAAAATTTATGTTTTGACTTGAAATTAGTTGTCTAATATTGTTAATTTCAGACGGAGCAGATTTTCCGCGTCCTAGTGAAGAAAACACATCTACCAATACCCTTCTTCCAAAGACCTAGATAGTTACAATTATTCATAACAGTCAAGTTTTAGTCAAATATCATTATCACTGTATATAAAGTAATAAACAAATTATCAATGTGTTATATAGTCGCAATTAATTAGGAACAACTATGTCTGTAAGTAGCGCAGCAACAATATAATATTACATGTTAGTTCAATGTAAGTTTAAATGATAAAGGGGTAGTTGCACGAGATGCATTTAAACTTGAATTTAGTGAACTGTATATTTTTTCCCTGTTTAATGGCTTAAACCACATTTATAGGGCATATATTTAAAAGGTTTTAAATTTTCTATAGTATTCTTGTGATATATGCAAATTATATAGCTGCCTTATCTAACAGCATGACGACTAATTAATAGATGTCTAATTGTTTGTTATTTATTGTAATGCAAAATTATATAGGTATGTTTTCGGATGGTATAATTGTAACTTATGCTTGAATTGAAATCATTTTCCTGAAATGTACTTCATGCAATTATCCCTATCAAGCTAAATCATACCCTCTGTAGACGTTTGTACGTAATTGAATACTGGTCTATACAGAGCATAATGTACATTATAAACAAATTGTTGAGTTGCTAAAATTACTGACGTACAGAAATATGCTAGTTATAGAGTAGCTGCGCTGCTAAAGATAAATAAAATCATGTAACAAGAACATTCTGTGTGCTGTGAGAATCTTTGTAAATAGTTTGTATAGGCTCAAATACAGGGTGTTTCTTCAGCTCCGCATGTTTATCAGGGATCTCAAGGGATAAGACAATAATGGACTATAATTTGATATACTTCTCTCAAATGATAATACACAAAATAAAATGATTGGTTGCAATTTTTTTAATTTAATAAATGTCCCCTACCTCCTTGATTTTATCACATTGTTTGATGCAAATTCAAGTAATCCAC
This sequence comes from Acartia tonsa, assembly GCF_053477335.1. Taxonomy (NCBI): domain Eukaryota; kingdom Metazoa; phylum Arthropoda; class Copepoda; order Calanoida; family Acartiidae; genus Acartia; species Acartia tonsa. Next base: position 51,009,000 of record NC_137264.1, read on the forward strand.
AACAGCAAAATGATAAAAGGGGCGGTGCTGTTGCAATCATAATTTGCGATTCAGATGATGTAAATGCGCGGAAGTGAAGGCATACCTCAATTATATATCATGTGCTTTGTCAGAAGTAAAAAAAAATAGCTTATTGCTGGGTCAGAATGCCCAAAAATGAAATAAAAGTTTATATATTTTAAAAACTTTCTTTACACTTGGATGAGGTTTGAACCTGTAGCAATCTGCATGTCAAACATATTTACGTCGTATAGACAGAGGGAGGGAGGCTATACCTATAGAACATGCGTTGCAGCCGGGGAAATCTAAAAGTTGCATTTAAGCAGGGGTCTAAAGGGATTTGATAATAGACGATAAATTTTTTATAAAGGCCAATTATAATTTACAAAATTACCCATTCCTTTCCTTATTTTTAGTGGAACAGTTAAGGCAATGCTGAAATATAGCAACTTGTCAAGATTTGATAAGTATAACCATAGTTTTCAAGCCAACGAATGAGTGAAAGTGTTCATAAAATTTTGTGAACATCATATAAGGGGGGGGGGGTAATGCAACCATCTCGTAATCAATGATTAAATGGCACTTAGAATTCAAATTTCGATCTGAAATTTTTTATGAGTAATCCTTGGTAGGTCTATTTTCCCTAAATCAATGAAAAAGTTAGAAAAGCAACGGCTGGCGGCTCAGCCGTTTAGCCGCTTTTTGCCTATTTTCAGGGCAAATTCATCATTAATTACGTAGGAATCAATTTTTTAAAACATATTTTTGGTTTAATTCATGTTAAATGATAGCAATAACCATTTTTAAATTTCTAGTACCAACAGCTACCGGCTAGAATCGTTTGATAAGGTTTTTGAGAGACAAAAAGTATTATGTGGAGATAGGTTTCGTGACTAATATGCTCTTAAGACAGCCTAAAAATGGAAAAACGGCTGAGTCGCCGGCATTTAGCCGTTACTTTTCCAACTTTTTGTTCGATTTAGGGAAAATAGACCTACCAAGGATTATTCATGCAAAACTTCAGATCGAAATTCGAATTCTAAGTGTCATTTAATCATTGATTACGAGATGGTTGCATTAAACCCCCACCCCCCTTTACAATCCAATGTGATTGCTAGTCCCTTCTGTCCCTGCATTTTAGTAACAAAAATACAACGAATTTTGCCTTTTGATAATTCAATACTTTTTTGTAGCTTATAATTTGTGTGCTAATTTTATATCAATTATTAAATGAAAATTCATACTTCTGACCTTTAATTAAATATTATTATTTCGCTTTGTTACCATATTCTAGTTTAAAATTATGTATGAATCAGTCAAATCTAACCTAACCGAACCTTTATATTTAAAGTAGTAAGGCTTTTTTGTCTTAAGCTTAAGATCTCAATAACTACTGGACAGATTTGGTTATCTATTTCAGATAAGCTTCACATAAGTCCTTTGAAGGGTTTTCGGCGATTTCTAATTAAGGCTTAGAATGGTTTTAAGCTATTGTGCTAACCCCTCCCTGACCCTTCAAATACAGAGCTCCTAGAAGCTAGGGTCCAATCGCTAGTCAATAATACAAAGTAGATTAATATCTCTCCGTCTGAAGCTTAAGGTCTCGGTAACCGCTAAACACATAAGGTTGTGCTTTTAAGAAATATTATTATTTATCATCTGGTCCTATGGGGGACGGGGTTTAAAGCCATTTTCCCTCCAGAAAATAAAAAAAAATCTGCGAAGCCACTGGTTTTAAATATAGCAATAGTAATATATAGAAATAAGTGTTTTCCGACAATTTTTTAATGGTCCTTAAATTAAACATACTCATTATATCTTATTCTTGCTAATATGTCCTGATATTGATTTTTAAAAATAATTACCAACAAATTGTCTTTTCCATAATAATAGAGTTTAAAGGAGTTAAAGCATATGTTAAAAAGAAATATTTTGATAGTATACCTACTGAAGAATGCTTGTATCTTTAAACTAATTTGGTAGTAAAATATATATAGGTAGTCTTTTAACGCCTTTTTAAAAGCACTCAAAATACCACTCTACGCTAGAAAACATAATAAATTGAAAGTAAAATCAACGCTGAAATAAGTATCTTGAGTTTTTTTTGAGAAATTGAAAAAAAAATTTATTGTAAAATAAAATTTTTCTCAAGTTACTTTCGTTTCACTGAAAATTCATTGAAAAATTGGGTATATAAAGCAAAAGGTCCATTTGCTGTTATTTTAATTTTCAACTTGTTTTGTTTTGTAGCACAGTGTAAATTAATCTTATTTTATAAAAATTAAAAGATTATGGAAAATGACTTTTGATATTGATTCTATTTGTTGAAATGACTTTAGATTTCTTGTATAAATATTCAATAAAGAGATGATATGTCAACCAATTATTGTGTTTTTATATGTTTTTTTATTAAATGTTTGCAGTAAGAAAAATGGCCGAGAAAAAGACGTCTAAGAAGCATCAGTTTTTACATGAAATAGCTTTTGGTAGGGGGGAGGGGTAATTGAGTTTTGAGCAACCAATCGTCATACGAGTTTTAAAGAGTGGGATGAGGGATCTTAAGGGATAAGACAATGGATGATTAATTAACATGCTTCCCCTATGATGATAAACAAAATTACCCCTTATACACATTAACATTTTAAAGTTTGGACACTACTTCTTTCGAACTAACTAATCAAAATTCATTAGAAATAACCAAAGTGTAATAGCCAAAAAATAAAATTATAAAACTTGGGGTACCAGTGTAATTTACAGTCCAATGTTCCCTCCCTCCCTGTGAGTAGACCTTTCCTGAGATCTGCGTACAAAATTCTTAAAATTATTTCAGATGTTAAAATGGTTGAAACGGAACAAGGAAGTTCTGAACCAAAAGTTAAGATGAGCGGCGGCCTCAACAGTTTAAACAGCGTGTCCAAAAAGATTCAGATTAGAACCAAGAAGAAAATATTGGGAGTTGTCAGAGAACAATATTTAAGGTTATTAACCAACTTTACTATTGGTGTATCCGATGTTCTAAAGTAACAGGATGCCTGTCTGTCCGTCCATCGCTCTCGAGACTAGTGGCGCAACAACTTCTGGATACGTTAGATGATTAGATTTTAGGCTACACTTCAATGGATGGATAAGTCTTTAATTTTAAGGGAATGTTAATGTGGTTTTTGTTGGGGTTATAAAGTAACAAGGATGACAACATCCATAAGTACCGAAGCTCAAAAATTATGGATGGACATCTGGAAAAAATGAACTATAGAGCAGTATCATAGAAGATTAACATTATACTTGATAAGATAAGCCACGAAACCTTTTAAATAATGAAAATAAAGTAATAATCTAGGAATCGATCTAGCACCCCAACCAATAAGCAAATCTTATTGAAACATCGTGAAAATATGAAGAATGTGAACTAGTTTTAATACCTCAAACTTTTATTCGTCTATCTTGAAAAGGAGCCGAGAAAATCACAATTCAAAATCACGCAAGACGGACATTTCAAATTATAGATTAGCTTCACTCAAAAACAAAACACATTGACAATACTTTTTTCATGTACAAAAGTTAATGTGAGGGGGGGACGGGGTTCATCCACCCACCTCAAGAAAGCAGCTTCTAGGGAAGTTTATAGTTATTTCTCGCATCGTATTATAAACGGCTTTCCGCGGATATAGAATGTACAATTGTACATTTTTATATTCGTAGAAAGCTGGATATAATACGATGCTAGACATAGTTTTTTCGTATGGATGAGAACCGGTTCCTTTCCACCGGATTCGAATGAATACGAGAAAAAATGCTTTAGGAGTGATATTCCCTGTCGGTCAGAGTTATGCTTTGAGTCATGTCAGAAGGGTTCCAACGCAGTCAAATCATCTGAAAAGGTAATGTCAAAACTTTTATTAGATACCTAACCATTAGGTTTAGATAAGGTAGGAAACTTTGAGCACCTAACTTTAATCTACGGAAGGATTAGGTTTGTTATCTGCATTGCAATGCAATGCATTGGTGATTGAATTTATCGTCTATTGTCTTATACAGCGTGTCGGAGCCGTATCTGGAAATACGGCTCCGGCTCCTACCTTAAAATTAATATATCAATTTTTGTTTATTATTTAATTTGATAGAATAAAATAAATACCTAATATAAAATATTTTGCTTTTATTTGATTAAAGCTATATAAAAGTAGAAGGATGTGTGTCTATTTGTTTAGTAACAATAGTTTTTCAGTTTATTATATGGAAATAGACCGTTGCCAAATTATAATATTACTTCAAAAAATCATTTTTTGCTAATCTGGAGCCAGAGCCGTTTTTAACGAAATATACGGCTCCAGCTCTGGCTCCACCAAAAATGTTGCTGCTCCCGGCTCCGAAACGCTGGTCTTATCCCTTAAATCCCTGAAAAGTTAACTTAATCAATTTTTGGGAATACGTAGGATTTTAAATAAATAAACATAACCGGCATTAATGGACATAGAAAATAATAAGCATATATTGTAAGATATTCTCGCATACCGTGCTAAAATGTTTCTAACAGCTGGATGATATAACAATATCCACCACCCCCTTTATGACTTTACCCCCCTCCCCTGATTATGGAGGAACGTATTGACCAATTAACTAAGTTTATATTAGCAACCTAAAATAACGATAAAAATTTGCCTGTCACGTATACCTACTATATTCATTCCGTCATTGTTCCTTTACCCCTTTGTTGTTTACTAGCGGCTTCGCCCCTAGCCTCTAGGGGCTTTGCCCCAAGATGTGATAAAAAAAAGAATTGGCGAAATACTTAAAAGGACCAATGAAATCTTCTGCAAAAAAAAAGGACCAAGGAAATCCCCTACAAAAAAAAAATAAAAAAAGAATGGGGGGGATTTTTTGTTTTTGGGGGGGTTAGGGGTGTCCCCACCCCCCAAAAATATGCCCAAAACCACCACAGGACCAGTAGGTATATTCCCTGAAGAGTAGAATCCGATCGGTTCAGTGGTTAACAAGATCTTAAGGGACAGACGGACAGACGGACGGACGGACGGACGGACAGACAGACAGACATCGTTCTACTTAGTATTATAGATAATCAATAAATAACTTCTTGTAGAACAGTTTCTTATCAATAACATTGGCGGATTCCTTAATAGTTATTTCTCGCATCGTATTATAAACGGCTTTCCGCGGATATAGAATGTACAATTATGAGATTAAAACTAGTTTTTTTAGCCCCGAGGTGACGAAGTCACCGGCTAAAAAAACTAGTTTTAATCTTATGATTGTACATTTCTATATTCGTAGAAAGCTGGATATAATACGATGCTAGACATAGTTTTTTCGTATGGATGAGAACCGGTTCCTATCCACCGGATTCGAATGAATACGAGAAAACTATTTACCCAACCTTTAGTTTGAAATTAATTAAAAATAAAAAGTTTTTCGTTTCTTTATTTATTTCTTTGGTCAGGTTAGTTTAGGTACAGACTAGCTAGGTATAGGCATTCGCAGTGTAAGCCCCACCCCCCCCCTCCCATTAAAAGGGTGGGGGGTGGTTCTAAATTGGCATTATAATTGAAATTAACACTGCTTTTTATTTCAGGTAAACCTGTTGCCAGCTGATACTCTGCATTATCTCATTCCTCTCACTGATGTTGTGGCCAAATATTTGGATATTCTGGAAACATCGGTTTTTAAAGGAATTGCTTTGTTCTAAAAAAATTTTAAAATAAAATAAAAAGTGGGGGTTTTTAATGCAACCATCTCGTAATCAATGATTAAATGGCACTTAGAATTAGAATTTTGATCTGACATTTAAAATGATTTTTCATGTATAATCCTTGGTAGGTCTATTTTCCCTAAATTGATCAAAAAGTTGGAAAAGTAACGGTTAACGGCTGGGGGCTCAGCCGTTTTGCCATTTTTTGGATATCTTAAGAGCAAATTAGTCACGAATCCTATCTCCAAAAAATAGAAGTTGTTTGTTGTTTATTACCTACTAGCGGCTACGCCCCTTTAGGCCTATAGTGGCACTTTAAATGGTTAAAAAAAAATATTATACCTTGCAATGTTTCGAAGGAGTCTCTATCAATATTCTACGATACTTTGCAATGTTATGTAGGAGTCTCTATTCGAGAGAAAAAAAATTCGATTTATTGTGATTTCTGTTGGGAGGGTGGTGGTACCCTCCCCCAAAATAGTTAATAACCTTCCCAGGAACTAATAGAGGGTACCCTGTTAAGGAGAACCCGATCGGTTCAGCGGTTAGCGAGATCCTTCGGTACAGACACACAAACATAGACATCCTGTTACTTTAGTATAAGGATATTAGGTCAGGTTTTCTGAGAAAATAAATACCCTTCTACCTTCTCTTATTTTCAATTGATTTTCAACATAGGGGGGAGTAACAAGGGAAAAATGCACTTAAACAAAAATGAACAAAATTACTATTAGGGTTGATATTTGTACAGACAGTAGTAAATGCTGTACAACAGAAAAAATTAAAAGATTACAGGTAAGATTCTTATGCCTTTCCCCTCAAATGTTATTGTAGACAATGATTTAGAGCAGTTGCGTGCATAACAATTTTCCAGTGGGATGTGAAGGGGGGAAGTTTTGCCACTTTCGCTTACTCCGTGATTATTGGGCTAGGTATTTGAGTTAGACTATAGGTTATTTGGGATAAAAGTTTACTTTTGGGTAGTAGCTCACGTATTTTTAATCATTTTTTGGATAACCCCACCCACTAGCCCCCCGGGGCTCAAAAACCCCCTAAAATGAACCTAACCTTAATTTTCTCAGGAACAATTTGACCAATAGAGATGATTTTTTAAACTTAAGATTTATGCATATAAACTAACTTTTAGTTTAGAAGTCACCCCCCTGCCGCCAACCCCTAGCCCTCCGGGGCTCCAAAAAAACCCTAAAAATGAACCTAACCTTAATTTTCTCAGGAAACATTTGACCAATAGAGATGATTTTTGAAACTTAAGCTTTTATGCTTATAAACTAACTTTTAGTTTAGAAGTCACCCCCCTGCCGCCAACCCCTAGCCCTCCGGGTCTCCAAAAAACCCTAAAAATGAACCTAACCTTAATTTTCTCAGGAACCATTTGACCAATAAACATGATTTTTAAAACTTAAGCTTTTATGGTTATAAACTAACTTCTAGTTTAGAAGTCACCCCCCTGCCCCCAACCCCTAGCCCTCCGGGGCTCCAAAAAAACCCTAAAAATGAACCTAACCTTAATTTTCTCAGGAAACATTTGACCAATAGAGATGATTTTTTAAACTTAAGCTTTTATGCTTATAAACTAACTTTTAGTTTAGAAGTCACCCCCCTGCCGCCAACCCCTAGCCCTTCGGGGCTCCAAAAAACCCTAAAAATGAACCTAACCTTAATTTTCTCAGGAACCACTTGACTAATAGAGATGATTTCTTAAACTTAGGCTTTTATGGTTATAAACTAACTTTAAGTTTAGAAGTCCCCCCTGCCGCCAACCTCTAGCCCCCCGGGGCTAAAAAAAACCCTAAAAATAAACCTAACCTTAATTAAAATTTCTTATTTGAAGAGTTAGATGTACACTTATTAAACCAAATATGCTTCTTTTTGGATGTTATTGACATATTTGCTGAAAAAATTAGAATCGGCCTCCAGGTTCAGGTGCTGCAGGCCTCCAGGTCCACTCTGGAGACAGGTAAAATTAAAATTTCTTATTTGAAGAGTTAGAGGTACACTTATTAAACAAAATATGCATCTTTTTGGATGTTATTGACATATCTGCTGAAAAATAAGAATTGGCCTATAGGTTCAGGTGCTGCAGTCCTCCAGGTCCACTCTGGAGACAGGTAAAAATTAAAACTTCTTATTTGAAGAGTTAGAGGTACACTTATTAAACCAAATATGCATCTCTTTGGATGTTATAGACATATCTGCTGAAAAATTAGAATCGGCCTCCAGGTTCAGATGCTGCAGGCCTCCAGGTCCACTCTGGAGACAGGTAAAAATTAAAATTTCTTACTTGAAGAGTTAGAGGTACACTTATTAAAACAAATATGCTACTTTTTGGATTTTATTGACATATCTGATGAAAAAATTAGAATCGGCCTCCAGATTCAGGTGCTGCAGGCCTCAAGGTCCACTCTCGACAGGTGAAAATTAAAATTTCTTATTTGAAGAGTTAGAGGTACACTTATTTTACCAAATATGCTTCTTTTTGGATGTTATTGACATATCTGCTGAAAAATTGAAATCGGCTCCCAGGTTCGGGTCCTACAGGCCTCCAGGTGGACACTGGATAGGTAAAAATAAAATTTCTTATTTGGAGAGTTAGAGGTTAACTTATAAAACAATCTATGCATTGTTTTTGATGTTAATAACATACTTGAAGATAAAATTTAAATCGGCCTCCAAGTTCAGGTGCTGCAGGCCTCCAGTTCAACTCTAGACATGAAAAAATTTAAATTCTTAATTTAAGAGTTAGAGGTCAATTCACAATAAAATAAGAAAAAAATAAAATCGGCCTCCAGGTACTGCAGGCTTCCAGATGGCTTTTTGGGGGTATTTTCAGATATTTTCGCTATTTTTTTAGACATGTTAGGTATCATATTCATTGATACTTTTTGATATGGACACTTTTACCTGCGTCTTGGTGACCGCTGGTTGCAGCTGGCCAGGTGAATATCTGAACTTGGAGCCAATTTAATATTTTTCTCCAGAAATAGTAATAACAGCCAAAAGATCCATATTCTGTTTTATAAGTTGACCTCTAACTCTTCAAATAAGAAATTTCAATTTTTACCTGTCCAGAGTGGACCTGAAGGCCGAATTTATTATCTTCTTTAGGTTTGTTGATAGTAACCTAAAAGAGGCATATTTTGTTTCATAAGTTGACCTCTAACTCTTCAAATAAGAAATTTTAATTTTTACCTGTCTCCAGAGTGGACCTGGAGGCCTGCAGTACCTGAACCTGGAGGCCGATTCTCATTTTTTTAGCAGATATGTCAATAACATTCAAAAGGATGCATATTTGGTTTTTATAAGTGTACCTCTAACTCTTCAAATAAGAAATTTTAATTTTTACCTGTCTCCAGAGTAGACCTGGAGGCCTGCAGCACCTGAACCTGGAGGCTGATTCTATTTTTTTCTGCAAATATGTCAATAACATCCAAAAAGAAGCATATTTGGTTTAATAAGTGTACCTCTAACTCTTCAAATAAAAAATTTTAATTTTCACCTGTCGAGAGTGGACCTTGAGGCCTGCTGCACCTGAACCTGGAGGCCAATTCTAATTTTTTCAGCAGATATGTCAATAACATCCAAAAAGAAGCATATTTTGTTTAATAAGTGTACCTCTAACTCTTCAAATAAAAATTTTTAATTTTACCTGTCTCCAGAGTGGACCTGGAGGCCTGCAGCACCTGAACCTGGAGGCAGATTCTATTTTTTTCAGCAAATATGTCAATAACATCCAAAAAGAAGCATATTTGGTTTAATAAATGTAAATCTAACTCTTCAAATAAGAAATTTTAATTAAGGTTAGGTTCATTTTTAGGGTTTTTTTTAGCCCCGGGGGGCTAGGGGTTGGCACAAGGGGGGTTGACTTCTAAACTTAAAGTTAGTTTATAACCATAAAAGCTTAAGTTTAAGAAATCATCTCTTTTGGTCAAATGGTTCTTGAGAAAATTAAGGTTAGGTTCATATTTAGGGTTTTTTGGAGCCCCGGAGGGCTAGGGGTTTGCGGCAGGGGGGTGACTTCTAAACTAGAAGTTAGTTTATAACCATAAAAGCTTAAGTTTAAAAAATCATGTCTATTGATCAAATGGTTCCTGAGAAAATTAAGGCTAGGTTCATTTTTAGGGTTTTTTGGAGCCCCGGAGGGCTAGGGGTTGGCGGCAGGGGGATGACTTCTAAACTAGAAGTTAGTTTACACGCATAAAAGCTTAAGTTTAAAAAATCATGTCTATTGGTCAAATGGTTCCTGAGAAAATTAAGGTTAGGTTCATTTTTAGGGTTTTTTGGAGCCCCGGAGGGCTAGGGGTTGGCGGCAGGGGGATGACTTCTAAACTAGAAGTTAGTTTACACGCATAAAAGCTTAAGTTTAAAAAATCATCTCTATTGGTCAAATTGTTCCTGAGAAAATTAAGGTTAGGTTCATTTTTAGGGGGTTTTTGAGCCCCGGGGGGCTAGGGGGTGGGGTTATCCAAAAAATGATTAAAAATACGTGAGCTACTACCCAAAAGTAAACTTTTATCCCAAATAACCTATAGTCTAACTTTAATACCTAGCCCAATAATCACGGAGTAAGCGAAAGTGGCAAAACTTCCCCCCCCCTTAGTAGGTGAAAAAAGACAAGGCCGGCCTTCTCAATTTTTAATTTAGGGAGGTGTCAACTTTAAATAATATAAATAATAAAAAAATGTAAAATAATATATCCATGAATATATATTTTTAGACGCATCTGTAGCTATGTTCGAGATCCAGCAAAATCGTCAGTTTTTTTTCCAAATGAATTCTTCACCGACACCTATCTCTACAGACAAACTAATGAAAGTATTTCCAGGTATAATTATGAATGATATATTCTTGGTAGGGTTGGGCCGGATATCCGGTCTGGCCGGTTATCCGGCCAGATATCCGGTCATTTTCAATATCCGGCCGGTTACATGATATTCGGCTGATTTTTGACGCCGGATATCGAACGTTGGCCAGATATCCGGCCAGAACCGGATATCCGGCATTAGAAATCTGCCGGATATCCGGTATCCGGCCCAACCCTAATGCTTGGCTCTAAAATATCAGTGTTCAAACTTTTTAACTAATTTAATTCAATCAATTTATCGTCAATTGTCTTATTCCTTATGGATCCCTGGTGATTAAGGCTGCTCATTTCGGACGCAATAGGTTATTTTGCACAGAGATAAATAACGAATTTTGTAATACTTTAGGGATTGATTACACTTAATGTTAATCACTAGCGGCTACGCCCCTAGAAGCCTCTAGTGGCACTTTAAATGTTTAGTTTTTTTTAAAATAATACAATACCTATTTATGTTGCTTTCAAGTTTCTACGATACCTAACTATGTTGCGTAGGAGTCTCTTAAACATAAAAAAAAAGTTTCGATTTATTGTGATTTCTCTTGGGAGGGTGGTTGTACCCTCCCCCAAAATAGTTATAATCCTTCTCGGGACCTATGAGAAGCTACCCTGTTAAGGAGAACCCGATCGGTTCAGCGGTTAGCGAGATACTTCGGTATAGACAAACAGACATCTTGTTACTTTATTACAAGGATTATTTGTGGAAAATTTTTTATATTGTTAGGTGAGATATGCCCAAAGACATAAAATTAATCAATATTTGGAAGTTTTGTTCATCATCATTGGGGATGTATGGTTCATTGTCTTATCCCTTAATTCCCTGAATGTATCATAAGTACATCTTCTATTTAGTTGGACAACAAGAATGGTTCACAAAGCCGGAGCCTGGTTTTATCAACATTTAGGAATTGTACATTTTAATACTTTTATTTCATTTCATAATTGAAGCTCTCTATATCTAAACTTAGGGCAAAGCAATATTAACATGGCAATTTTCCTCTTTTTGAATAGTCTTTTCTTAGCGTCTAAAATAACACATACCTCTTAAAATATCGTTTTTTTAAATGCTAAAAATCATTAGTTATAACAGACCATTATTTCAATGTTTCATTTAATCAGATATCATACATTTTTTTGCAAATAGGGCATTATCATTACTCCAAATTGAGTAAATTTATAGAAAACTAGCGGCTTCGCCCCTAGATGCTTTTAGAGAGATTTTAGAAAAAGGGAAGGGGGCGAGATTGAGTACCTTAATTTTAGTGAGGATTCTCTTAGGATGGGGGGAGAACCCTGCCCCTAAATAGAAAATAAAACTTTCTAGGGACTAATAAGCATCCTATTAATTATTTATTAGAGCAAATCGTTTAGTGGTGCGCTGAATCGGGGCGATCCAGTTCGGCGCACCTAGATATTATTAGATTTCTATCTTTAAATCAAAATAGAATAGGCGAATCAGCGCGCCCAGTGGCGCTGTACTGGCGCGCCAATGGCACTCAACGAGTGGCATTGACTTATTTTTATATTATCCATTTATTGTTTGTTTGACTTTAACGCAGGGTTTCGGATCCGGATTCTCAAAATTTGGTCAGTGCGGATCCGGTTCCGGATCCTTGACAATAAAAATAAAATCACCAAAATTTTCAAAAAAATTTTATTCTTTAATTCGAAGTCAAAAATACTTTTAATTTTCAAGTCTGAACCTTAACCTTAAAGATTGGCTCTCATCAAGAGAATGTCTGAGATTTTATATAAAGTTAGGTAGATTTTTTCATTTTTTCCGCATTTTTTTGAGTTCAAGGATCCGGATCCGCATTTTTTGCGGATCCGGATTCTTGGACTCTTAAATATGCGGATCCGGGTCCGAAACCCTGCTTTCACGAGGCCTTTGATATTCAGTTTGATGGTTCTTCTTGGTTATCTAAAACAAGAGAGCATTTCTGATTAGCGCAGACAAACATGTTGATATTATTGAAATAAAAGTTATAAAAACAGGAGGACAGAAACCAATTGTATTTATCAGCGAAGATCCAAATATATTAGAACAACTGTCCACACTTTCTAAAAACTTTAATCCTGAGACTATACAGGTAAAAATAACATGACAAGATTAATTTTATAATTGGTTACGGGGGGGGGGGGAGGTGCATGTTTATTTTACTAAATATTTTTATCAAAACTACTCTATTTAAAGACATAAGAATATATTGTGATTTATCAATCATTTACAAATTATTTTGTGTCTTCCGCTTTCTGCGGATATAAAAATGTACAATCATAGTATTAAAACCAGTTTTGTTATCCCGTGCCTTCGGCATCTCGGGTCTAACAAAACTGGTTTTAATCTTATAATAGTACCTACATTTTTATATCCACGGAAAGCTGTTTATACTACGATGTGATAAATAACTATTCAGGTATTAACTCTGGAGGAGTACCTAGGCCTGTACAGTACAGATCCAAGTGTCCTGGAGATGTATGAAGCCATGGCAAGCTCAGGAGACGGGGAGGGAAATGAAATGAAAGATTATTCAGAATATCTGAGAGCAGGTTCGAAAAAAATTATCAGGAGTGTATATTCTGCACAAGATAAATTTTCCCCTGCTGCAAAATATTTCCTTTTTTCCCTCTGGTTTTTTCCCCCAAGATGGAAAAATATTTCAGTAGGTACTCTTTACCTATGAATTTTTCCCCCTCCCACATATTTTTCTTGTTTTTCCACCTAAGGAGGGGGGAAAATGGAAGAGAATTGTTTATTTCTTCATATTTCCCCCCTCCTACATATTTTTAACCCCCCCCCCCCCCCTTTTCAGAATCCCTGAAAATAATATAAAATATACACCCCCCCCCCACTCCAACCACAAACACACATATTAAAACTTTACCCCACAAAATCTCTGAAACCAAACAACTGGTGGTGTAATGTGTTTTAGCAGTTTTACAGTTAATTTTTAAGGATCCAAAGCTTTTCTTATATCAAAATATATCGAAACTTATTCAAAATAGATATAACCTATTATACAATACATACTCCCTAAATCAGTCAATAGAAAAACATTGGAGGAACTTTACGGCCATATTTTTGGTAAGAAAGTGTACAGATTTTAGAAGGAAAATTTAGGTAAAGCTTTGCTTGTTAAAATTATATCGTTTTGTAATTAAATATAAATAAACAAAAGGGATTGTCCGCTTGTAATCCTTTTAAAAGTTTGACGGATTGTGGGGTCAGATTGACCATCTAGATCTACTCTATCTATAATACAAAGTAGAATGATGTCTGTCCGTCCGTCTGTCTGTCTGTCTGTCCGTCCGTCCCTTAAGATCTCAGTAACCACTGAACCGATCGGATTCTACTCTTCAGGGAATATACCTACTGGTCCTGTGGTGGTTTTAGGCTATTTTCTTGGGGTGGGACACCCCCAACCCCCCCAAAATTGAAAAAATCCCCCCTATTTTTTTTTTTTTTAATTTTAAATTTTTGAGGGCATCTCAAGAGGTAATTTTTTCTTTAATTACCTCTTGGGGCAAAGCTCCTAGAGGCTAGGGGCGAAGCCGCTAGTCTATTATATTTTAGATATGCTAGAAGCTGGATTAAAGTCAGGCCGAATGGTGTCCGGACTCCTTAATGTTAATAAATACCTCAGCAACAGAGAAGCTTATGTTACCCAAAGCAAAGCAGGAAAGTGGTTACATACGCAAACATATACAAAAAATATTTTTTTTTTAATTTGAAAGGAATAAGGAAACATTTCTATCCACAAGATATTTCATACAGTCAGGGAGGTGCTTCAAAATAAACCCACATAAAAGTTTTAAAATACAGCCAGGAAAAAAGGGGAAGGTAGGTTTTGCTAAAATTCCGTAAAGGTGTGAGTTTTAAGGCTTAAAAACAGTAGTAGAACGATAATACTCACTAAAAATGTGTATTCCTTATTGAATAGAACAATAGACAAAAAAAAATTTACATTTATATTTAGTGAAAATTATCGTTCTACTTCTGCTTTTAAGCCTTAAGACTCACACTTTTACGGAATATTAGCACAACTTACCCCCCCCCCCCGCCCCTCCCTTTAGAAAAAACTTTGGGTACTTTTATTAAATTACCTATGATTTGTTGTTTTCAAATTATCAGTGTCCAAAACTTTTAAAATCTGTAATCTGCAGAAGGAATGATTTTGTTTTAGGTATCATCTCATCATTCGCGATAAATAATGTATATGAATTTTACTTTTGTTTGTTATTATTATGTACACTTGACAGGAAAAGATTCTGTTTACTCTGGATCTGATATTCTCATTGTTGGAGGTATCAACAGGAACAGAGCTGTGCATGGGGACAGGTATAGTTTTTATATTATTTTTAGTATGTCTGTCTGTACAACTCTGTCCGTTATTCTAATGTGTTGGAAGAAAAACGCGATTTCTTTAGCTCATAATTTAGCAAAAAGATAAATATTTTTGACCAATAAGCATCTAATTAACGTGTGCTAGGTTTTTAAATTTTTTTGGATGTGGATAGTTGTAGAATCCTTCCTTCCTTCCTTCTACTCACTATGTATCTTTAATCATACTCAGGGCTAAAGTTCCCAGAAAAAAATTAATTTCTATCAGTTTTAGATATCTTAATTTACATTACATTTAGAGTGGTGGTAGAGATGCTTCCAAGATCCGAGTGGCAAACAAAAACAACGGCACTGGTCAAAACTGAGGAGGAAAAAGAGGAGGGAAAAACGGAGGCTCCAGAAAGGGAATGGAAAAAGGATACGGATACTGTTATGCCAACAGGTATGACTGACTATGCTCTTATATGGGTTCGAATTCAGGCTTAAACCTCGTCATTGCTAAAGATGTAAAAAGTTGTACATACTACTGACATTACAGATGCGCGACATAAATTGCAAGAGTAGGGAAATGTCTTGGCCAAAAACAGGCGCAATATATTATTGTTTACAAGATACCAAGGTCGTGTAATCAAAGATTTGGTTTTCGGCAAAATTAGAGGTTGAACAGTGTTACGTCAGGTGAGTGTGAAACCTTGATGGGGTATAAAAAGGGAAGACAGACCTTCACAATTTCGGTTTCAATGAGGGTGTTACTGTTGACACTCCCTACCATACCCCCCTTCCGTCTGGGTGTAGGGTATGGTCAAGGATGTTTTAAATAATGAAATTTTCTTAACAGGTAAGATTGTCGGTATGATGGAGCGGAACTGGCGCAGGTACATAGCCACAGTGCCAAGCGTCGACATGGACGCCATGGAGCGGTCAACTGGCAGGAAGGTTCTGGTCTGTCCGTTTGACAGGAGGATACCCAAGATTAGAGTCCAGGAAATTGCTTCTTTCTGAAAGAATTTAAAAGTAAAGCTGTTCTACAGTTAGACATTAATTAAGGCTCTGTTTACAAATTGTTAATATGTTACAAGAAAATATCTTAAACCATTGAAATTAAGTTAAATAGCCTAAAACCGTCCTGGGACCTATAAGAAGTTTCACAAAAAAATACAGATATTAATACTTTTAATTGAAATTGAGACAAAAAAAACTTTCTACTTTATTTAAAAGGATAAGGTGTACTTTTTTCCCAGAATAAAATTATATTGCCTATAACTTATACAGTGTATCAATCTTTTAAATATTTAATGTTTTTTTCCTTCAAATATATCCTTCTTAGAAAAAGCATTTTGTGTGTAGACAAGTCAGTTGAAAAAGCTGCAAGGCCAGCGTGTTGTTGTCCAGATAGACAGCTGGCCGGTCAATTCAACCTACCCCCAGGGTCACATTGTCAAGAGCCTGGGCAAGATTGGCGACCTGGAAACTGAAATTGACTCAATCCTTGTTGAAAACAACATTGAAGTTACGCCATTCTCGGAGGGTATTCTGAATGAGCTGCCAGGTATAGAAACTGTTCATGACTGGCGGCCGGACAGCGCCGAATCAACCGGCAGGAAAGACCTGCGAGACATCCTAATCATGTCCATTGACCCCAAGGGTTGTGAGGATGTTGATGACGCCATATCAATCCGCCGGCTGCCCAACGGCGGACCAATTGAGCTTGGCGTACACATTGCTGACGTCACCCACTTTGTACCTGTGGACTCCCTGACAGACCTGGAGGCCAGAAAACGGGCTACAACTGTTTACCTGGCGGATAGAAGATATGATATGTTGCCTGGAGTACTTTCTGCGCATTTATGCTCATTATTGGGCAGTGTTGAGCGGTATGCCATGTCTGTTTTATGGGAATTGCATCCTACTACATTTAAGGTAAAAAAGGTTTGGTACGGCAAAACAATAATAAAATCCTCCTACAAATTATGCTATGAAGATGCTCAAGATATCATTGATGGAAAATCCTCGAATGAAATGAAAGAAAAAATCCAGGAACTATCAATTCTTTCCAAAGCAGATCTTAAAGATAAGTTTGAAGAATTGAAAACAACACTTGAACTACTAACAGAAGTAACATCCCAATGGCAGCACAACCGCGAGTCGGCCGGGGCCCTCAATCTTGAATCAACCGAAGTTCAGTTTGAGTTTAAAGAGAGTAGTCTTGATGGTATAAAGCCCAAGGCCCACTTGGCTATCCATGAAACTGTAGCTGAGTGCATGATCATGGCCAACCATTGGGTTGCTAGGAAGATTAGCCAAGAGTTTCCCCTGTTTTCACTGCTAAGACTGCATCCGGCCCCTAAACAGGAGAATTTTGAACAGCTGATTAACTGTGCTAAAAGCAAAGGTATGACATTTTTATCATTTTTAAACCTAAGAAATATTTTATAAATTACAAGGTTTACAACCTTTAATGTCATAGTACAAAGTTTTGAAAATACTAAATTTTATTTAAGAATAATTTAGGAATTTAAGCTTTATAAAATAAGGTAGTATTTTTCTGTTGAATTTAAATTACACAGTTACCCAAAGTTTTAGAACCACGGTATCCTATTTTTTGGCATAAAAACTGTGGATATCTTTATTTAATTTTGATTGATTGGTTCAAACTGGTAGTGCCCAAACATTTTAACCAATAATTTTTAATGTACAGAAAGGGAAAATTTGTTTCATTATTTTTTTCATTTTTAAGGATGGACAATAACAACTAAATCGAATAAAGAATTGGCTTCAAGCTTGGATACCTGTATTGACCAGGAATAGTACTTATTTAACTAACAAAAGTCCATTAAGAATTATGATATTAATCTGTTGTAATATTGTTTTAAATCCTTATGCACTTTTGTTTAAAGATGTTATATTAGACATTTTACAAAGGGGGGGGGGGGGGGGTTGACACATTTGCGTAAACCTGGCACCTAGGCTTTATCTTTGGACTGAGAGGATAGGTTATTAAAGATAACATCATTCTTATATGATGAATTTCACGAAGTTTTAAATTTTTTGGATAGACCTCCAGGTTCCGGAGCTGCAGGCCTCCAGGTGGTCTCTGTACAGGTAAAAAAGAAAAAAAAAATTTTTTAAGTTACAGGTCAACTTATAAAACAAAATATGCATCTTTTTTAATGTTATTCACATATTTGAAGAAAAAAGATGCATATTTTGTTGATTTGTAACTTAAAAAAAAAAAAAAAAATTTATTTTTACCTGTACAGAGACCACCTGGAGGCCTGCAGCCTCTCAGTCCAAAGACAAAGCCTAGGTGCCAGGTTTACGCAAATGTGTCAAAACTCCCCCCCCCCCTTACTTGCTAATTTTCTTAGGAATCGCCATTTTGAAAATTAAATTATTAAAAATTGTTCATACAAATGCAATGAACGTTTTTACTTTTTGTTAAAAATACAGAGTTGCTACGCTCTCAGTTGTTTGTGAGATTTTAAGGCTTAGATTTTATACTTAAGTACCACTTATTAGACTGACCCGACAGTGAACTTCTTATTGAGAAGCCTGGCCACCTATGCCATGGTCCAAGCTGAATATTTCTCTACTGGTTCCGTATCTCAGGTTAGTTCTTGTTGTGTTGACTTGGGGATAAGACAATGGCCGATAAATTAATTTATATACATATACAACCCGAATGATTATACTCAAAGTTACCCCTTGCCCTTGTGTAGTTTACAATTAGTTGTTGAAACGTTTGGACACTCAACTTTATAAACCAACCAATCAAACTTTAATAAAAGTGCCCAAAATTGTTTATTAAACTAACGAAAATACATTATTACAAAACGTTGGGGACTAGTGTAATAAACGGCATATTGTCCCCTGGAATCACTATGGAATATATCTGAAAAACATTACCTCTCATATAAAGAAAACAGGAGTCACTATGGGTTAGCTCTGGACAAATATACTTTACCTCTCATATTTTAGAAAAACTGGAATCACTATGGGTTAGCTCTGGACAAATATACTTTACCTCTTATATTTCAGGGAAACTGGAATCACTATTGGTTAGCTCTAGACAAATATACTTTACCTCTTATATTTTAGGAAAACTGGAATCACTATGGGTTAGCTCTGGACAAATATACTTTATATCTCATATTTTAGGAAAACTGGAATCACTATGGGTTAACACTGAATAAATATACTTTACCTCTCATATTTTAGGAAAACTGGAATCACTATGGGTTAGCTCTGGACAAATATACTTTACCTCTCATATTTTAGGAAAACTGGAATCACTATGGGTTAGCTCTGGACAAATATACCCACTTTACCTCACCTATCCGAAGATATGCTGATGTCATTGTGCATAGGCTTCTCATGGCCGCTGTCTCAAAGGTATATCTTGTTTTTTTAAGAAGCAAAACTAAACTTTAAATGCTCTTTTATGTTTATGTCTGTCTCTCTGTTTGAAATGCAATAACCTAGATTTTATCTTTATAGCTGATTTACTTTGCTTTTTTTGTACCTACAGAATTTATATAGAAAAAATGTTTTCAGGCAGATTGGTGGGATGGAAAGAATACAAGAGAAGAAAATCTTTTTGATAATGAACAATTAAAGGTAAGGAAATATTATAATCATAATTACTTTTATTTGCTATGAATATTGACTCTGTATTTGATATTTATTAAGGAATTATGTCAGCATATAAATGAGAGAAACAGAGCTGCACAAGTGGCGCAGAGAATGAGTTCACTATTATTCCAGACTCTGTTCTTCATTTAAGCATATTAATATTCCAGACTCTGTACTTGATAATTATTAAGGAATTATGTCAGCATATAAATGAGAGAAACAGAGCTGCACAAGTGGCGCAGAGAATGAGTTCACTATTATTCCAGACTCTGTTCTTCAAGCATATTAATATTCCAGACTCTGTACTTGATAATTATTAAGGAATTATGTCAGCATATAAATGAAAGAAACAGAGCTGCACAAGTGGCGCAGAGAATGAGTTCACTATTATTCCAGACTCTGTACTTCAAGGTAAGAAAATCAAACAAAAAAGACATTATACAATATTATAATATTGTACCTTGTTGTAATAGGAATTAGTATTAAAAAAATCAGATAATTAGTATACATAATTATAGAATTTTGTCAAAAAGGTTAAAAATCAACATGTTTTTAATGGACCTACGGACTTTCTGCTGACAATTATAGAGTTGCTACGCTTTCCAAATTGTATCTAACTGTTATAGGAATCAACAAGCTAAGTTTGAAATCAATAGGACAGTTCTGATATGTCTAAATTAACGAAATGAGCTAACCGCTACGGACAGACACTTTTAAAAATTCATAACTTATATTTGGCAAGGATATGACACTAGCTGATGAAAGGTGCATAGTTGACGGTGTTATCTACTCTCTGCGCGCCAATGGATTCCTAGTTCATATACCGGCCTATGGACTTAAGGGCCCAGTTTATCTGGAGAACAAGGTATAAACATTTCCTGTTTGCAGGGTTTCGGATCCGCATTGATTTTTTGCGGATCCGGATCCTCAAAATTTGGTCATTGCGGATCCGGATCCGGATCCGGATCCTTGACAATAAAAATTAAATCACCAAACCTTTCAAAAAATATTTATTCTTTAATTCAAAGTCAAAAATTTCAAGTCTAAACCTAAACCTTAAAGATTGGCTTTCATCAAGAGAATGTCTGAGATTGTATATAAATTTAGGTAGTTTTTTCCATTTTTTTTGAGTCCAAGGATCCGGATCCGGATCCTTGGACTCGAAAATATGCGGATCCAGATCCGGATCCGAAACCCTGCCTGTTTGGCTTCAAAACCAATTAATATCCGGTGGATAAGAACCGGTTGTCAGCCATACTTAAAAATCATGTATTGTATTGTATAGTATCCAGTTTTCTACAAATATAAAAATACACAGAACTGGTTTTAATCTTATAATTAGGGATGGCAATCCGAATCCGGGATCCGGAATCCGCCCAATTTTTGGTCAATTTTGGAATCCGAATCCGGAATCCGTTTTTTAATAGCGGATTCGGATTCTTAATTGGTAGGCTAAAATTAGCGTCTTGAGTTTTTTCTTTTAACTCCCCCTTTTTGAAGGCAAAGATTATCATCATTATATATAAAAATCTTTTAAAATGTGGTTCGATTCTCGGAAGTGAATTATAGAGAACACCAAGAACATTAATTTTTAGGACATATGTAACACTTCATTTTTTTAAAAAGCCTTTTAAAATATTGTTAGAATCCGTAGTCCGCTATTTTTTGGACGGATTCTTGTAAGAATTCGAATTTGAATCCGGTCCAAAAATTTGATGGATTGCCATCCCTACTTAAAATTGTACATTTTTATATCCATGGAAAGCTGTTTATAATACGATGCGATAAATAACTATTATTATGCCCTTTGGTGGTTTCACTTAAGGTGGGTAGTCTAGCCTAGAAACCACACAGAAAACTGGGTAGTCCCACAGGGTTAAGACATCGCAGGCTAGACATTGAAAAAAGCTACCCCTTGTCCCCACCCCCCTTCCTTACTATCAATTTATATTAAAAATAAGAGGGAGGGGGGGGGGCTGTGCTTAATAAGCACTTAGAGGGAAAGCACCTACCTTTTTGAAGAAAATAGACAAATTGGTGTACAGTACATCACAGCAAACAAAAATATGGACAATGCTAGTCAAGAACCAGTTAAGAAAGATTTTTTTAAAGTAACCTAAGTTTTGTTAGGCAATGTATTTGTAAAACATTGGTTACCAGTTTAATTTACAGACCTATTTACCCTCCCTCCAATTGTAGACCTGTCCAATAATTATGGATTTCTATATAAGAAAAAAATAATTTTTAAGCAGCTGAGAAAACCATTTTTTCATTAACGCAAAGTCAGACGGACTTACCTGCCATAACTAAAAACCCGCTAAGTAGCGCATCGGCTCGTTGTCGGGAAGGTGATAGGTTCGAATTTCGGCCAGACACCGTGTCAAAACTAATAACTAAAGACGTTAAAAATGGTTTCTACTGCTGTCATGTCAGGTGCGCGACATGAATAGATTACTGGGAATGCATTTGCCTAAAACATGCGCATCTCATTATCATGCACAGTTAGGAACTCTAGACAAAAGTCTTGCAATTAAAAAGTTTGTTGTCTATTGGGTGTTACCCTGGGTGATTGGGCGTGTTACATTTCAAATGCAAAGTATGTTCAAGGAGGCGTGAAGAGGACTTGCACCCGAAGCGTCATAACTACAGATGGCTGTGCTTCCAAAAAATGCATTTTTTTAGGAAAAAGAAGTATTATACAACAGTAGAAATGGTTTGGTGTGGCAGAGAGGTGCTGTCACCAAATCCGACTTTTATGTTAAGGTATAGTTTTAAATCATCCTGAAGTAAGAGGCTGTTTGTCTATAATGTGTCTGTTTGGAAAGTGAAGTCTTGTTTTCCAAATGGTTATTATGATTTACAGGTGTTTCAAGAGAAATGTCTTTTATTAAAACTTGATTATGCAAAGAAAAAAATGCTTTATATATTTTGAAAGTCTGTTATATAACATTTATGTTTTAAATATCAAAAATGACTATTTCAACAAATCATGCCATATCCTCCACTTTCAAAGTGAGCGTCTCTTAGGCCCATGAAAGGTTTATAACTACAATAGTATTCCCCCAAAGAACGCCCCATCAAACTCAATAGTTTTATAATAAAGTTGTTGTAAAATAATTTTTTTGCACCAGTGAATTTGTATTAGGTTGAAACCTTGGATGGAACGGATGTCTACAAACTTTTTGATCATGTTACACTTGGCATTCAACTTAAAGGTACATTTGAAAATTATTTATGCTTTTAACGAAGGAAATGAGGGAACATTGGACTCGTACCCAACGTTTTCTAAACTCATTTTCTCAAACGTTGATATAAAAACTTTGGTTACTTTTTAACAAAGGGGTTATTTAAACTTGAATTTATTGACATGAACTGCATAGCTTTTTCTGTTCAATAGTTTAAACTATATTTATACGACATATATATAAAAGAATTTAAATTTTCCACCAGGTAGTTTTAAAAATATCAAGACTTGAAAATCATATTTTTTGGATATATGCAATTTATTCCTTTCAAAATAAAAACAGCATGATGAGTGTTTTGGTGGTGCTTAATTGATTGCTATTTACTGTAATACAAAATAATATATGTTAGATGGTATTCTTGTAACTTATGCTTGCAGCAATCAAACTTATTAAATGCACTTAATGCATCTATCCCTTTGATATGTTGGTCTAAACTATAAAACTTATTTTGTTAAGCATCATTTAGGGAGAGAGGGGACATTACACAGGTTACCGGTTTTTTTTTCTTTGGGGACTTTTATTAAATTTTGATTGGTTGGTTCATTAAGTTGAGTGTCCAAACGTTCCAACGACTAGTTGTAATCTACAGAAGGGGTAACTTTGTGTAAATCCATTGGGGATGTAAATTTATTGTTTGTTTTTCTGAAGGATCTGAAGCCCACGGCTACGAGTTGACCTACACCTTGCTAGAGAAGGGACCACATGTGACACAGGAATCAGCAAGACAGGTTGACCTACCTGCAAAGAACAGCTCGGCCAAGGATAAAGCATTCAATTTTTACAGGTAACTAGCAGTAGTGCCCCTATCATCTAGGGGCCCCATATTCAAAGGAGGGAAATGGCAAAAATAGCCTAAAACCATCCATATCTGTTTACTTTTTTCGCCAAATTAGACAATTTTCAATCATCTGAGATAAACTTTTTTTTTCTCATAAAAATTTCCTTTATATTTTCAGTTGACACTTTCAAAATTAAGCAGTGAGGATCTAAATGCTCAACAAACACTTTATGTGAAATTATCTAATATTTATACCTAATTTTATTCTTTTTCAGTGCAACAAAGGAGAGACTCAGCCAAGAGGTAACACTTATTCGGAAGGGGGAGGGGGGTTAAGAGGCATTGTTGTTATTGTGTCTTTATCAAAAGTGAATTTTTTGGTTAGATAGACGGCTAAAAAAATTTAAAGGTTGCCTAAACGAACGTATCTAGTTTATAATTTACTTGTTACGTTACAAAAAAAATATATTTTCACTTAAAGATTTAGTAATAATTTTTTATCCTTCTCTTTTTTTATGACCATTGAACAATGAACATCTCCTCTTTAACACTTTAATCGTACTTTGTCCTAACATAATTTTTTGTGATTTTATCTTTGACACTTATGGATGTTGCCATACTTGTTTTTGTCGGGGTTGGTCTGTTTATTATACTAGTCCCTAAAGTCTTTTAACAACGTTTTCATATTCGTTGTCCTATCAACTTTGCGGAATTAATGAATTTTGATTTGTTGGTTCATTAAGATGAGTGTCTAACTGTTTCAACGAATAAGGGGGGGGTTTTTAATGCAACCATCTCGTAATCAATGTATAAATGGCTCTTAGAATTCGAATTTTGATCTGAAATTTTGCATGAGTAATCCTTGGTAGGTCTATTTTCCCTAAATCGAATAAAAAATTGGAAAAGTAGCGGCTAACGGCTGACGGCTCATCCGTTTAACCATTTGTTGGGTATTTTCAAGCGAAATCTATCACGAAACCTCTCCACATAATGCTCTTTTCCGATCCAAAACGTTTTCAAACGGTTCTAGCCGGTAGTTGCTGGTACTAGAAATCTAAAAAATGTTTTTTTTGTATCATTTCACATGATTTAAAGCAAAATATGTTTCAAAAAGTTGATTTCTACGTAATTTATGACAGATTTGCCCTAAAAATAGCAAAAAAAAACGGCGAAACGGCTGAGCCGTTAGCCGTTACTTTTTCAACTTTTTTTTCGATTTAGGGAAAATAGACCTACCAAGGATTACTCATGCAAAATTTCAGATCAAAATTCGAATTTTAAGTGCCATTTATACATTGATTACGAGATGGTTGCATTAAACCCCCCCCCCCTTTAAATCTACAGATAGGGTAATTTTGTGTTCCGTCATTTTGAATGTTCATCAATTTATAGGTCATTGTCTTTTCCCTTTAGATAACTTTGTTTTTGTTGAGGAGGACAGTGATATAGAACTAGGAACAGAAACAGATTCAACAGAAGGAACCTCAAAAGTTTACAGATTTTTCCAAGATATGAAACTAAAGGGAGCAACTGTCATGAATAAAACTACAGAAGATAATTCATAATTGTGATAAATATTGACAAAGATTATTTTTTTTTTAATGTATTCTAAATAAATTATTTCAATTATGTAAATATTATTTTTATTTAAAGTTTTTACCTATTTATCAATTCAAGTAAATGTTTTCTCGTCATTTGTATATCCAAAAGGACCTTCAAAACAGGGTCTTTACAAGGTTTTTGTGTTACACTTTTATAAAGTGCCCTGCTCTTGAGTTGTATCTTTTTTCGATGTAAAGAATTAAAAATAAATTCTACTTCGTCAGCGTTGTGGAGCTGAAGCCGTTATTTTTGTTATAAAATTGCTTCACTTAGCTAAAAAAAAGAGATTTTTATTAATTTTAATTTGGTAACTCTGTGTCATTTAAAAATGCCCCTTTAAAGTTTTTAAAGTTCATTTTTAATAAATGATAAAAATTTTAAAACCTTTTAAAGTTAAAAATAGACTTGGTAAAAAATATGTTGAGTTTTTCTTGATTTTAGGTATGAGCTGTTATTTTCACAGGCTCCATGGAGCCGTAGCCGCACCAAAATCAAACGGCTCTGCATTGCTGCTCGTCGTTTATGTAGTAATTGTATGATTGTCTATCTGCCATAAATGTTTTGAAATAGTTGAAAATAATCTGAAATCTTAATTCTTAAGTTTATTACTGGTTATCTGAGACAGGGGCATCACCCTTTACAATTACTATGATCAAATTTATAGTTAATAATTAAAGAAAGGAAGCTCTATAAAGACTTTTTGTCAAATTACCACATGTAATTTTTTGTGTACAATGTATCAAAATAAAAATCTACTTTACAAAAGTAAAATGTTATAAAAGAAAAATTGTATTTTAAGTTAAATTTATTTGAAACGCATTGAAGGTTTATTAATAATGGGCGGATAAACTTTACCTTTTACCAAATTAAACATTTTGTTTGCTTAGCCAAAAATGGAAGAAAATTAACAAACACTTAATTTGATTAAACTTTTATCCACGTGAAAAAAGTTTTGAATAATCAGTAAATCTTTTCTTCAATTAACAGGTCACATGGGAGTTAGCATTTCCACAGGATTATATATTTCTTTGAACATCCGAGACTAGCCCAGGGAATTTTACTGTATTTGGTCCTTTATGTGTATAGCCAACACAATGGTTGATTTGTTTTTGTAGGAATCTATTATTAACGAAAATTTGTACACTTTGTAAAACAAAAAAGGATTTTTATCATCTAGTTTTTAAGATGAACAAATCTTCATTTTGTGAAGATATTTATATTTGGAAGGTCTCAACTATATATTAATTTACTAAAAAGTATTGTCACCCTTGTTACACAAGTATACTTTTCACAGAAAGAAATTGAAGTAGCAAAAAAGTTTTCTTCATTAAATGGTGTTTTACTAAATAAAAAAAGGTTAAAATTTACCTAAAAATTAAGTCACTATTAAGTTTGTCCTACTTCTAAGCAATTAATCTAATGAACAAGACTATTACCAAATATTTAATAAATAATGCTTGTTACTGTGTGTTAACGGGGATTTTTGTTTTATAATATAAAAGGTTATATTGCCGGGTATCTGGCCAAACCCTATGATATAGATCACATTGATAATTTGATACTGTATATTACTTTTGTAAAATTAGGTTTTAAAAGTATTTTGTTTGATTTATCAAACCTAATATTTAATTATTATGCATATTTTGAAAAACTTCATATTTTTTAACAAAATTTTTGTTCATAATTTCATTTAACCTTTTCTGATTCAATTTACTATTTGCATGATTTAAGTAGAAAAAATGTTTTGTATTACAGATTCGGCGAATCAAATTTATTATTCAATGCACTATCTTAAACATGCTTTGACCTTCTGTAATTTTTAATGTATCACTGAGGTATCGAGTTCAAGTCCGGTGCACTTTGTGTCATATCAGAGATGTTTAAAATGGTACTTACTGCTGTTATGTGAGGCGTGAATAGTAGGAATTTTGGGTAATGCCGTAGTCTATCAAACGAAGCATTACATTTGTTAAATGTCATTATTATGCATTAAAGTTATCTTTTCTTTGACAGATTGCCACGCTTCTTTAAACATAGTAGTCCTTGTTTACAAACTCATTGTGGTTTTATCTTTTACTTAAAGGTGATTCGAACCTTAAACTTTTTTGGTCGGGTGGGGGGGGATTTATATAGAGAGGTTTCCATTCCTTCCCCCCCCCCCCTACCTCCATGAACGTCTCTGGAAAGGAGCCACTATTACCAGATAAAGAATAGTTATTTCTCGTATCGTTTAATCTTGTGATTGTACATTTCTATATTCGTATTAAACTGTGTATAATACGATGCTAGACATAGTTTTTTCGTATGGATGAGAACCGGTTCCTATCCACCGGATTCGAATGAATACGAGAAAATATTTACATTATAATTTATTATACAACCAAAGTTAACTTTATATACAATAATTTTTAAATCTTGTTACAATATTAATTTAATTAATTAAAAAAGACACTCTTAAGTTTAAAATTAAACATTTAAAAGAAAAATAAAGAATGAAATACTTAGTACCTAAGAAAATACTTTTGATAGGGTGCAAATATTTAACTGTTGAAAATTTATGCTAAAAAAAGGATTTGATTATGAAAGGTGGAAATCAAATGAAAATATAAAACCAGCATATAACTAACTATCTTTCTTAACATTCAAAACTAGTTAATTTCAAAAAGCTTTATTTACTTTTTAAAAAATATATGTATTATAATTTTCACTGAATATATTTTGGTCTTTTTGTATTCACTAATTTACAGACTAATTATGTGATAGAGTCGTCATAAATTATTTAAGCTACACAAGGGATCATTAACTAGAACTAGAGGGAGGATCAATTTATCATCCAATTTCCTTGAAGGAAGGGGCATTTGACTGTAAATTACACTGGTACTCAAAGTTTTATAACCACGCAATAATATTCTAAAACTTTGGGTACTTTTATAGAATTCTGATTGGTTGTTCAAAAATTAGTAGTGTCCAAACATTTCAACCAATCACCATTCTTCATCATCATTGAGCCAGTCCTCCTCTGAATCATTGAACTCTAGCCAAGAGTGATCATCAGGGGACGCAGCCACTGTCGTGGGTTTCTTAAATCTAAAGTAAAACATGGGTGACAACATCCATAAAAGCGAAGCTCTGAAAAGGACGAACATTAACTCTTGTTGCGAAACTGTTAAATACAGGATACTGTTTAAAGGACATACTTACATTTTTAAGATAAATCCGATATATACGATAATTATATCAAATAAAAATATTTTTACGGACGGACCGACCCTAATTATAGGGTGCTTCGCTTTTAACAACTTCGATAACAATATTCATTCGATATGTAGCGAAGCACAAAGAAATTGTTACCAAGTTATAACATAACAAGGATGACAACATCCATAAAAGCGAAGCACTGAAACGGTAGGACAAACGAACATTAACACTTACATAGTGTCAGAACTAGGGTTTGGCCGGATACCGGATATCCGGCTGATTTCAAATGCCGGATATCCGGTAACCGGCCGGATATCCGGCAAATAACCGGTTATCCGGCCAAATTACCGGATATCCGGCCGGATAACCGGCCAAATTACTAGATATTAAAGTAGTAAAAAAAAATTCTTCAGAAATCTTATATAAATTTACATAAAGTTAAACTTATTCAGAAAAAATGTTCTTCTAGCTTCAATAATAAGAAAATTATAGCCATTTAAGATTTTAAAAAGCAGAGATTTTTGGTGTAAAGTATAAAAAATTATAGAGCCGGATATCCGGCCACACCGGATATCCGGCCCAACCCTAGTCAGAACTGAATAATCAGAATATGAATGTGTAAGAGTTGATGCAAAATTTTAAGTAAATTTGTTGAAAAACTACTTTATACAGGATAATGTTTATGGACATACTTACATTTTTAGGACTTGATTATAGAGTTGCCTCGCTTATAACATTATACTTTGTTGTCCCAGGAATCAATATACCAAAAATCAGATCAATCTGATGATTAGATCAAAAAAAAATTTAATGTTAAAAAAGTAAAAAAATCAACATATTTAAAATGGACGTACGGACATTTCGGTAATTATTATAGAGTTGCTACGCTTTCTAAATCGTACCTAACTACTAAAGGAATCACCATGCAAAATTTGAAATCGATAGGACAATTCTAACATGCCTAAATTAACGAAAAAAGCTATCCGTTACGGACGGACGTACGGACGGACCGACCCTAATTATAGAAAAGCTTCGCTTTTAAAAATATATATAAAATACATTGATATTGTGAGAAATTCTCCCATACCCTAAACTATTTCTCCCAGAGGTGGATTCTTAAGAAAATTTTGCCCCACTAATCGCTTTGTGGGGCAAAATTGTTTTCGTGAAAAATCCACCAGAATCACATTAAAAATCTACAAAAATTAAATAAAATCTTATGTTAATAACCCTTCTAAGATTTTGTTTAATTTTTGTAGATTTTTAATGTGATTTTGGTGGATTTTTCACGAAAACAATTTTGCCCCACTAAGCGATTAGAGGGGCAATTTTTTTTTAAGAATCCACCTCAGATGGTTTATAAAACGATAGACAAAGTTATCAGGGAGGAAGGGAGGGGACAATTTATCTAAAATTCATATTTTTGACATTCTTGGACTTTAGGTACTAGAACACAAGCAACTTTGATTATTTTGGCAAATTTCAAAGACTTTGGGTACCAGTGCAAAGAATGCCGTTAAAACAATTATTCCCAAAGAAGACGACTCTTACTGAACTAACCAATACAACTACTAGCAGACTATTTGAAAAAAATCAAAACAAGTTTATTTTGGTTTTTAAACAAAATAGTTTTCTTCTAAGAATGCATGGAATAAACCAGAAATTTTACTGTGATACTTCTGTAACTATCCATTCTAATCAACCCCTTGAAAACAAACCCCAATTATGGTGTAATTTTGTGCAATACTAAGGCCAAACCTTTTATGATAAATTACATCGACTAAGCTATAAAAATTGGAATAGTTATTTCTCGCATCGTATTATAAACGGCTTTCCGCGGATATAGAATGTACAATTATAAATTTAAAACTAGTTTTTTTAGCCCCGAGGTGTCGAAGACACCGGCTAAAAAACTGGTTTTAATCTTATGATTGTACATTTTTATATTCGTAGAAAGCTGAATATAATACGATGCTAGACATAGTTTTTTTGTATGGATGAGAACCGGTTCCTATCCACCGGATTCAAATGAATACGAGAAAGAATTTTAATGAATATAATAGATTTGAAATCTGCATAAAATTTAAGGAATTTTTATAAAATTTGTTTTTTGTATAATTCTTTATCTATAAGGGCAAATACAAATTAAGTTAAATAATTTTGACATCTGTAATTGGTGGATTGAAAACTATCTGCGTCCTGATTGGAGAAGCTTAAGTGACGTACATCATTCAACCAATTAGAGCGCAGGTAGTTTCCAATCCACCTATCCTATTGGTCAAAATTTATTAACTTAAATTGGATTTGCGCTTTTAAATATTGAATTATATAAAAAACGAATTTTATAAAAATTCCTTAAATTTTTTTTGCAGATTTCAAATCTATTATATTCATTAAAATTCTTTCCAATTTTTATAGCTTATTACAGACTATTCACAGGAAAATAAGATAGGATAACCTAATGTTAAATACTTTTCTTTCATCAGTGTTTAATAATTTCTTGTTATACAAATCTAATAAAGATTGCTATATTTAAATTTTTTGAATTTTCCAGATATATCTGGTTTTGAAGATATTGAAGTAGAAATCTTAAATTGAATTAATAGCCCATTGTCCCCTCCCTTACTCCCTGTACAGTTATAATGGTACTCAAAGTTTAAAAACAACCCATACATTCTATGATTAAATTATATTTTGAAAAGTTGGCGCTTTCCCCTTAAGTGCCTAGAGAGCACTTGACCTTACCCCCCCCCCCTTGACTTTTACAGTTTTATAACTCTACCTTACCTGACCTAAAGTAAACAAGGATGACAATATCCATAAAAGCGAAGCACTGAAACGGTAAGACAAACGGACATTAACACTTGCATAGTGTCAGAACTTAATATTCAGATGTATAAGATTTGAAGCAAAATTGTAAGTAAATTTGTTGAAAAACTGCTTGATACAAGAAAATGTTTATGGACATACTTACATTTTTAGGACTTGATTATAGAGTTGCTTCGCTTATAACAGTATACTTTGTTGTTCCAGGAGTCAATATGCAAAAAATCAGATGAATCGGATAATTAGATCACATTAAAATTTGTTGTTAAAATTCTTAAACATCAACATGTTTAAAATAGACGTACGAACATTCTGGTAATGATTATAGAGTTGCTACGCTTTCTAAATCATACCAAACTACTAAAGGAATCACCATGCAAAGTTTGAAATTGATAGGACAATTCTAACATGCCTAAATTAACGAAAAAAGCTATCCGTTACGGACGTTTCGCTTTTAAAAACAAACAAATGTAAAACTACCCTCTCCCCCTTATTTTCAATTTATTCCAAATGGTGGGGGGCCGGGGGGGGGTGGTCTGATCTGTGTTTTAGGGAAAGTTATACTACCTTTCATCCTGCGTAGCTACTCCATCTTTCTTGTAATACTTCTTTGTCACTAAAATAATAATTATCAGTTTTTAAACAAATTGTTTTGTGGCCATAAAATAACTTAATTGTTAGGAACTTTTATAAAACATTATTGATTATTTATTTGCATGAAGCTTAAAATTGTATTGATTGGGTTCTGTTGGTTTTATGCTATTTTTCATTTAATTACGCATTTTTTCATTTAGACTCTAGGGGCTTTACCAAATGGCATAAAACCTGACTTAGATAAAAATTTGAAATTTTTTTGGAAACATTCAGTCCAGTCGTTTCCATACATACAATATTCGGACAAAAATCTTTCCACTTTATATTATAGGACTCTCGGCTAGGCCCCTAAAAACACTTGCAGGCAGCGTTGCGGAGCCGTTTGATTTTGGTGCGGCCCTGCGGAGCCGCCTGTGAAAACAACCTAAAATAAAGAGAAACCCAACATATTTTTGTCACGTCTACTTTTGACTTTTAAAGGTTTTAAAAGATAATTTATCATAAAAATGGACTTGAAAAACATAAAAGGGGCATTTGCACATAGAGTTATCAAATTATAACTTATTAAAATCTCTTCTTTTTGCTAAGCCGGAGCCGTTTTTAAACGAAAATTACGGCTCCAGCAAAATCTGGCAGCTCCGGCTCCACAACGCTGCATGCAGGTGTAGGGAGCTGGAGTCTACAAACTACCCAGCATTATTTCTTTTTCTGTTCTCAAGAAGCCACTTTGAAGGAAAACGCCAGAAGTTTAATATATATTTCTCGCATTGATGCTAGGAACGAAGCCAGAAGTATAAAGAAAGGAGGGGAAATATTTAACCCCCATCCTCTTCAATTTTAAAATCAGTCGGAAATGCGGGGGTTGGGGGTTTGTTTACCACTTTAGGTCAGTTTAAGTTAGGTTACTTAGGGTGCTGGGTTGATTTCACCTTAACCCAAAAATAGATATAATAGCGAGATTCTCTGATACACAAGACAGACAAACATCATGTTACTTTTATATAAGGATTATACCTATATTATTGTTTATAAATGATCGCTTGTTGACAAGTCCACCATAGGAGAACGCCAGAACACTTTCAAACTCCCACCCTTTTTCTCGTTCCTCGGATCTGAAAACAAAAAAATAATTGAATATTAAGAATTAAGGGCTATGCCCCTAGCATATAGGGGCTAGTATAATTGCTAAAAACCATCCCATTGTCTTAAATTATAAATTAGATTAAAATACTTATCAGAAGCTTATCTGAATTAGAGAACCCAATCAGTTCAGTGGTCATTGAGATCTTAAGCTTCAGACAAAAAATCTTATTTCTTTATATAATAGGATTAAGATAGAAGATGGCGGTTTTCCTCAAAATGACAAGTCTTGCATAGAAACCCCTTCCCCCTTATCTTAGAAAAAATCAAAAATAAAGGGAAAGCAGTTATCTGTGTGTTATGTCGTCCCCTTCCACTGAATAAAAAACTTACGTTTCCCCCTAATCTAAATCAAAAGGAGGCATGAGAGGGTCCCCTACCCACAAGGCACTATGAGGGAAATCACCAAAAAAAATTACGTCCCATATCGGCGAAACTGTTATATTATCCTTATACTAAAGCAACATGATGTCCATGTGTTTGTATGTTTGTACCAAAGGATCTCGCCAACCGCTGAACCGATTCGATTCTCCTTTACAGGGTAGCTTCTCATAGATCCCGGGAGGGTTTATAACTATTTTGGGGGAGGGTACCACCACCCCTTTTTTTTACCTATATTGAGACTTGAACGCAACATTGCCAGGTATCGTATTATTTAAACAAAACCCAAACATTTAAAGTGCCACTATTGGCCTCTAGGCGCGTAGACGCTAGTAATTATAAAAGCAAACTATAGAGGTAGTTGAATCATTATATATATTATCTTAATATATGTAGAGAATTGTCTGTAATACAATGCTATACATACCTTTTCAGTATGGCTGAGAACCGATTCTTATCCAGCAGATTTGAATTGGTTTCGAAGCCATGCTGGAAAGTTTTAATTAATTATCAGTACTTAAAATTACCGACTGACAGCCGCCTACATTTATTTAAAGAATAGTTTTGCTAAAAAAATCTAAAGAAATGAAAATTATAAAAAGTTTACTTGCAAAATATTTCTGTCTTTGAGGTTTGTTCACAAATGTTGTACATCAAGCCTAAAAATATAGCAAAATATCAAGGATCTAATTATAAAGGTATAAGACAATGGATGATACACAAAATTACCCCTTCTGTAGATTAGGATTAGTAGTTGAAACGTTTGAACACTTAACTTTATGAATCAAAATTCACTAAAGTTCCCAAAGTTGTTAAGCCAACAAATTAAAAAACTTTCTTATAAAACTTTGGGGAGTAGTATAATAAACAGCCCATAGTCTTCTCTATCTCTCTCGGGAGGGGGGGGGGGCGTACAAGCACCCCCCATAAAAAATTCTCTATTGTCAGGGGTTGTAGTAACTCCCGGGATCTCTCAAACCCCATCCCCCCAAATTTTTTTGAGCATCTTCCCATGGTCCATCTAATAACCAATGAAAGGAGATCAATGTTGAAGGCCAGAATAGTCAATAAATCAATTACATCAGCAATGCCTATGTAATTGAGAGAAGAAATAGCTACGAACCTGACATGCTGTCTTTGCCGTACTGCATCTCAAACATCTCCCCAAACTTGAAGTTAGACGTTCTTGTCATCCAATCTACAAATTTAAAAATAAGGATGTCAACATCAATAAAAGCGAAACTCTAAAAAGGTAGGATAAACCAACATTAAAATGTTAGAGTGTCAGAACTGAATTAAGATAATATAGATCAGGGATAAGGGATAGGAAACCTGGCCATTAATTAGGTCCCGGCCTAGATTCTAAAGGGATATTGCAACTATTACAAATTCCTATCAAACTGGCAGACGCTCCCAAGTAGCTATCGCTCTAAACCAATAAAAATCGGCCTGTT
Organism: Acartia tonsa; assembly: GCF_053477335.1. Lineage (NCBI taxonomy): Eukaryota > Metazoa > Arthropoda > Copepoda > Calanoida > Acartiidae > Acartia > Acartia tonsa. The sequence goes on from NC_137264.1 coordinate 51,043,775, forward strand.
TTTAACAACCAATCACCAATTGGCGGTAATTTTAGAAGCAGACAATTCTAGAAAAAATAATGATTTCGTCTGCTACTAAAAAATAAATATAAATGGTGTTAGATCACATTAGCTTAATTATTAAATCTGCTTAGAGTTAAACATTAAAAAAGGGCCATATAGAAAAAACAAAAATAACGGGATTATTTTTTGGAAAGAAGGTAGCTACGAATTTTCATTTGGTAGTTTATAAATTAGATGTTGTATTTTGAGTTTTAAAAATTTAATACAGAATTGATACAACACCTTAACCCTAATATATGTACAATACAACACAGTACAAATATATCACTACATAATAGTATCCAAAGAACTTGATAGAATGTTACCCAAGTGCATATTAATTTATTTATTTTGAATTTTAATTAGCAATGAAATTTTCAAATAAAATTTTTACTCATTAATAAAAATGCAAATAATACAAACTAAAATCTGTCTAAGGGAAACCCAACGATAGCGTTCTGACAGTTCAAATTACCAAAGTAAAAGATAAAAAAATTTTGGGAGAGAAAAAACTTCATTTTAACAAAGGCCATTAATATATAGGTTTATAAAAAGTTATGTTTTTTACTTTAAACTAGCTACCTGAATTTGATTCTATACTTTATCTACACACACACACACAGCTTTTTCATTAGCATTTTATACAAACCACTGCGTCATCCCAAAACTGGTTTATTAGGCTAGAAATAGGCCGAGGCTTGAAATAGGCCTGAAATAATATTTTCCTACGTTTCCCATCCCTTATCCCTGATATAGATATATAAGTTTAAACAAAATTTTAGGTAAATTTTTTGCAAAACTGTCTTTAATATGCAATGTAATGTAAGTAATCTGTACCTGTAATTGTTATAATTGTGACATTATTTCCTACTTCATCCACTGTTATGTTTAGTCTCTCTTTCCTAAAAAAAGTTTATTGCATTACTTTAAAGTGTGTTACCTTATTATATGTTTCATAATTATTTGGCCACAACTCAGTCAAAAATGCTTACAAAATAGACCTTTTTCGACCTAAGATACTCAAATAGTTTCTTTATAAGCCCAATCAATCAGTTTTGTGATATCTCCATATCGTCGAAAAAGGTCTATTTTATAAGCATTTTGATTGATTTGTGGACAAATAATGATAAAACATATAATAAGGTAACACACTTTAAATTTCTTTTTGAGAAATAACACCCCCTCCCCCATCTTTTAAAATAAATTGAAAATACTGGGGGTGTATTCCTTTAAAAAATAATTGGCCCTGCGGGGTTTTTTACCTACGGTGCCGAAAATCCACTATTACCTAACCTTACTTAAAATAAGGTAATAAACAAACAAAGGAAAAACTACCCCGTCTGTTTAAAATTTATTTAAAAATAAGGAGGGGTTCTGTGCTTAACAAGCCACTTTAAGGGAAAGATTAATATATTTCTCGCATCGATGCAAGGGAGAAGCCAGTAGTATTAATAAACTATTTTTCTATTTATTTATATTTATTCGAATCCGGTGGATAGGAACTGGTTCTCATCCATACGAAAAAACTATGTGTAGCATCATATTATATCCAGCTTTCTACGAATATAAAAATGTACAATCATAAGATTAAAACCAGTTTTAGCCAGTGCCTTCGGCAGCTCGGCGCTAAAAAAAAATTGTTTTAACCTCATAATTGTACATTCTATATCCGCGGAAAGCCGTTTATAATACGATGCGAGAAATAACTATTATATTTGATAAAAAATGGGAGGGGTTTTCAGGGATCACTCATCACTTTGAGTGAAAGCACCAAAAAATGTTTAATTTTAAAAGTAAATTTAATCCATCCAACAGTTTCTAAGATCTCAATGGGCAGAAAGTCTTCCTACTGCTTCATGTTTGGATTGTAAAATTTTTATTTTTAAAAATTTGCACATAAAAGAAACATTTAGCTACAGAGATAAGTGGAGTAAATTGTGAAATTTCCAGGAAAAAAAGGATAGTTAAATTAATCTACACCCTCCTTCTCCCAATTATTGCAATAGACTAGAAACTTAAATGGGAGGAGAGGGGGGGGGGAGGGTCATAGTGAGTATTTACCTCTAAAATAAATAAAGAACAAATAGGGACAGAAATAAATGGCTGTATCCTGACCTTTTCTCGCAATGACCCCATAATCGCACCCCATTGGATAAAGATTTACTTAAACTTAAATTTTTACACTTTTTATAAATTTACAATTAAATTGTTAGGTGTCTTTCATTAGAGGTTATGCCCATATAGACTTTTTTGTACACTTTGGTACACTTTCAAGTTTAGTTTTCAAAAAAAAATTTGAGGGGTCTTTTTTATCTGAACGCAGTTTCTCTTGGAAGGGTGGTGGTGCCCTTCCACATAATAGTTATAAACCTTTGCAGGACCTGAGAGAAACTACCCTGTAAATGAGAACCATATCGGTTTAGCGGTTAGCAAGATCCTTTGTTACACACAGAAAGGCAGACACAGATCCTGTTACTTTTATATGAAGTTTTACTTATCTCTTTATTCCTTTCCTAATTCTTAAAAGATAAGAGAGAGGTGAAAAGATAATATTTTTATTTCTAATCATTTTATAATGTTTGGGTATTATGTAATCGTAAGATTTTAAATAGCGGCTACGCCCCTAGTAGCCTCTAGGAGCCCTTAAGGTAGGATTGGGAAAAGTCGACACCTCTAATTTTCAATTTGAGTTTTAAAAAGAATAAGTAAAGGGTCATTTTTTGGGAGGCTGGAGATACCCTTCCAAAAAATAGCTAAAAACCTTCCCTGGACATATAAGAAGCTTTATTATAACGGAGAACAATTCTCTGCTACAGAAAAAAATCTTATTACATTATATAATACTAGTGGCTTCGCCGCTAGCCTCTAGGGGCTTTGCCCCAAGAGGTGATAAAAAAAATTAAGGCGAAATTCGTAAAAGGACCAGTGAAATCTTCAGCAAAAAAAAGAACCAAGAAAATATTCTGCAAAAAAACGACTAAGGAAATGTTCTGCAAAAAAATAATAAAAAAATGTGGGGGAATTTTTGTTTTTGGGGGGTTGGGGGTGTCCCACCCCCCAAGAAAAAAGCCTAAAACCACCACAAGACCAGTAGATATATTCCCTGAAGAGTAGAATACGATCGGTTCAGTGGTTACCGAGATCTTAAGCTTCAGACGGACGGACGGACAGACAGACATCAAGCTACTTTGTATTATAGAAGATAAGCTACTCGTATCAATTGCTTTTGTCCATCCATATATCCAAAATGGATAAATTGTAGTAGGACAAAGTGTCTCAAAAACCAACCAAAAATGAGGGATTTTTTAGGGGTTTTCTTATCCATTTCTCCTTTTATTTTTATGACATCACATGTCTGATTTTTGAGATACTTTGTCCCACTACGATAATTTACATGTAAGAGGCATGTGATGATTGGTCCATTACATTGATTTGAAACTTACCCAGATAAAATGAGAGGTACAACGAAGAAAGGTATGCCCATGGCCTCCAGGTATGACTGGTAGTGGTCATCAAAGGCCACTAGCTCATAGCTTCCTGTCATTGTTTCCTGCAGAAAAAAAAAAGTTTTTTCAAAGACTCTCTTAATAATAAAAACAAAAATTGTTTTATTTGTTATTAAGATTGTGATTTTCTTTTAGTTTATAAAATGTCATATTATTTTCAATCACACAAAATAAATACAACACCACATTCACTATTTTTAGTTCAGACTTTAATATAACTCTAATGGACTGGGACATATAAGAATGAGGGGAGAGTTAAAAGGATGATAACCATAAAAAATATTCTTAATTTTAAACCCCTCATATTGAGATTTTGTAACCCGCTCTAAATGTTATTGTTCATCTATAATACAAAGTAGAACGATGTCTGTCTGTTTGTTTGTATGTCTGTTTGTTTGTAGCGAAGGATCTCGCTAACTGCTAAACCGATCGGGTTCTCCTTTACAGGGTAGCTTCTCATAGGTCCCAGGAAGGTTTATAACTAACTTTTCGGGGGTGGGACACCCCTAGCTCCCCCAAAAAATGAAAAATACCCCTCGTACAATTTTTTTTTATTTTTAAAACTAAAATTAAAATAGTGGGGGTCGACTACCCCCCCCTCAAAAAAAAATCTTCTCCCCCCCCCCAATTTTTTAAAAAAATTTCTTTAAAATCTAAAACACTAAAAATTAGTTTGATCAAACCTCTTGGGGAAAAGCCCCTAGAGGCTAGGGGCGAAGCAGCTAGTATTATAATATTCCATCATATAAAGGGGTGCATTTTTTGCAATATTCTGTAGAGTTGGATACAAACTTTCAGTCAAGTGCGATTTCTAGGTCAAATTGTTCTTAATTTGGACCAAATGCATAGTATAATTAAACGACGAAGACCAAACTGCAATATTTTTGTGTCACTTTTGATCCCTGTGACGTCATAAAATGAGGAAGAAGAGAGGTGAAGTGGGAAAGAAAACTCCTAAAAAAGAGATGGAGAATATGACGTCAAAAGTTGTGCAAAAGTAATGCAGTTTGGTCTTCGTCTAATTGAATGCATAATTTAGAACAGTTTGACCCAATAAGCGTATTTGACTGAAAGCTTTTACGGAATATAGCCAAAAAATGTCCCCCTTTAAAACAAGGATGACGACATTAAGAAAAAAAAGTGAGTTATAGAGCTGATGGTCAGAATTTGTATTGGAAACCGTTGAAATAAAAATATTTTGTCTATTGAACCATGACGGACTAAACTGGATTGTCGAAAAAAACAGCAATCTATCTTAAATAGCGGCCGAAAAATCAAATTGCGCTATGGACATACGAAAAGAAGAAGTAAAGTATAGAGTAGCTTTGCTTGTAATTAATTAATAGTTATAGTACTTACAAAATTATCAGTGTCTCCTGCTAGAAAATCTTCCCATTTATCCACATCGCCTAAAAAGTAATACGAGTATGGTATCATCCATAAAAAATCTTGGATATGAATACGGAAAAGGAGGTTTAAAGAGCATTTAATGATAAAATCAAGAATAATATATTGGAAGAATTAATCACGATACCTTTCTCACGTATTTTTAGTTTTTTTAGTATTTAAATATTTTGTAGCAAGACTGCCAGACCGACGGACAAAGTAAATTATATTCTAGAATCTCAATAGTAAAGGGAATCTTCACAAAAAATCACCGTCTATCATTAATAGCAGCTGAGAAAATCAAAATCCCCCCACAGAGTTACGAACTAACAAATTTAATTGTAGAGTAGATGCTTAAACCAGATTTCGTTACTAACATTAACCCATCTCTAAATTTTATGTAGTCATTAGTTCATTAAAATTTTGTTAGAATATGTCCATGGTATTAGTCATTAGGTCATTAAAATATTGTTAGAATATGTCCATGGTATTAGTCATTAGGTCATTAAAATATTGTTAGAATATGTCCATGATATTAGTCATTAGTTCATTAAAATATTGTTAGAATATGTCCATGGTATTAGTCATTAGTTCATTAAAATATTGTTAGAATATGTCCATGGTATTAGTCATTAGGTCATTAAAATATTGTTAGAATATGTCCATGGTATTAGTCATTAGGTTATTAAAATATTGTTAGAATATGTCCATGGTATTAGTCATTAGGTCATTAAAATATTGTTAGAATATGTCCATGATATAAGTCATTAGTTCATTAAAATATTGTTAGAATATGTCCATGGTATTAGTCATTAGGTCATTAAAATATTGTTAGAATATGTCCATGGTATTAGTCATTAGGTCATTAAAATATTGTTAGAATATGTCCATGGTATTAGTCATTAGGTCATTAAAATATTGTTAGAATATGTTCATGGTATTAGTCATTAGGTCATTAAAATATTGTTAGAATATGTCCATGGTATTAGTCATTAGGTCATTAAAATATTGTTAGAATATGTCCATGGTATTAGTCATTAGGTCATTAAAATATTGTTAGAATGTGTCCATGGTATTAGTCATTAGGTCATTAAAATATTGTTAGAATATGTCCATGGTATTAGTCATTAGGTCATTAAAATATTGTTGGAATATGTCCATGGTATTAGTCATTAGGTCATTAAAATATTGTTAGAATATGTCCATGATATTAGTCATTAGTTCATTAAAATATTGTTAGAATATGTCCATGGTATTAGTCATTAGGTCATTAAAATATTGTTAGAATATGTCAATGGTATTAGTCATTAGGTCATTAAAATATTGTTAGAATGTGTCCATGGTATTAGTCATTAGTTCATTAAAATATTGTTAGAATATGTCCATGGTATTAGTCATTAGGTCATTAAAATATTGTTAGAATATGTCCATGGTATTAGTCATTAGGTCATTAAAATATTGTTAGAATATGTCCATGGTATTAGTCATTAGGTCATTAAAATATTGTTAGAATATGTCCATGGTATTAGTCATTAGGTCATTAAAATATTGTTAGAATATGTCCATGGTATTAGTCATTAGGTCATTAAAATATTGTTAGAATATGTCCATGGTATTAGTCATTAGGTCATTAAAATATTGTTAGAATATGTCCATGGTATTAGTCATTAGGTCATTAAAATATTGTTAGAATGTGTCCATGGTATTAGTCATTAGGTCATTAAAATATTGTTAGAATATGTCCAGATATTAGTCATTAGGTCATTAAAATATTGTTAGAATATGTCCATGGTATTAGTCATTAGGTCATTAAAATATTGTTAGAATATGTCCATGGTATTAGTCATTAGGTCATTAAAATATTGTTAGAATATGTCCATGGTATTAGTCATTAGGTCATTTAAATATTGTTAGAATATGTCCATGATATTAGTCATTAGTTCATTAAAATATTGTTAGAATATGTCCATGGTATTAGTCATTAGGTCATTAAAATATTGTTAGAATATTTCCATGGTATTAGTCATTAGGTCATTAAAATATTGTTAGAATATGTCCATGGTATTAGTCATTAGGTCATTAAAATATTGTTAGAATATGTCCATGGTATTAGCCATGATTACTTTCATTTGGTCAGTTGAATTTGAGTTGCCGATTGTGTACACATTTTCCTCGGTATTTCCTCATCCTATCTTAATATTTACTACTAGCCAAAAAAATTTAATCTTCCAAAAAAATCAAAGTTTGAATGTATAAACGATTTATACATTTTACATCGAAATTTTTCTTTTTTAAGTTTGAAGCTTTTTTTAGCTAGTAGTAAATATTGAGATAGGATGAGGAAACACAGAGAAAACTGTGTACACAATCGGCAACTCAAATTCAGCTGACCTTTCATTTTATAGGACACGTAGTCTTTATAAGAATGTATAAAATATTTGAAAAATTGTAAGTCGATATGATGTCCTCTGCCGAGCCCTTGCTTAATCTACATGGAAAAAAATATACCATCTACTCTCCAAAACAGGAAAAAAAACTTAAAGATTAATTTTAAGCTAAATCTGTTTTTGTTGTTGTAGATGAACCCTAATGAGATTTTAATAGTCTGTAATTTAAAAAAAAACGTATTGATAAAACTTAAAATCAAAATAGAATCAGGATCTTGTATTTATGTATATAACAAAGATAATAATATCCATAAAAGCGAAGCTCTGAAACGGTAGGACAAAAGGGCATTAACATTTGTAGAGTGTCAGATCGGAATAATCAGAATATGAATGTAGAGTCAAAGCAAAATTGTAAGTAAATTTGTTGAAAAATTGCTTGATGCAGGATAATGTTTAAGGACATACTTACATTTTTAGGACTTGATTATAGAGTTGCTTCGCTTATAATATTGTACGTTGTTGTCCCAGGAATCAGTATACCAAAAATCAGAGTCTCTATCAAATTATTACGATACTTTGCAATGTTACGTAGGAGTCTCTATTGGAGAAGAAAAAAATTCGATTTATTGTGATTTCTCTTGGGAGGGTGGTGGTTCCCTCTCCCAAAATAGTTAAAACCTTCCCAGGACCTATGAGAATATACCCTGTTAAGGAGAACCCGATCGGTTCAGCGGTTAGCGATATCCTTCGGTACAAACACACAGACACACAAACAGACATCCTGTTACTTTAGTATAAGGATATTCTTTTTAAAGCCGTAGCTTTTTTTTATAATTAGGGTCTGCACGTCCAGAACGGATAACTCTTTTCGTCAATTTAGACATGTTAGATTGTTCTATCGGTTTTAAATTTTGCAAGATGATTTCTAAAACGATTTGGGAAGCATAGGAGCTCTATAATCGTTGCAAGAATCTTAAAATAAGGTTTTAAGGCTCGACTAGACAATTTGATGGAAAGCGCAACCCTTTCTTCCCCCATTCTTGATATTTATTTACCTGTATCTGCTTTGTATGTTGAAATATAAATGAAAAATCCGCCAATTCCTAAAGAAAAATTTAAAATTGTCATTAAGATTAAAACAACATGTTAGATAATTTGTAATTTGTAACCGATGTACCTCCCAATGTTAATACACAAAATTATCTCTTCTGTTGATTACAATTAGTTGTTGAATCGTTTGGTCATATAACTAATCAAACCAACCAATCAAAATTAATTAAAAGTCCCCAAAGTTGTTAAGCCAACGAATAAGAATAGTTATTTCTTTCATCGTATTATAAACCGCTTTCCACGGATATAGAATGTACAATTGGTTTTAATCTTATGATTGTACATTTTTATATTCGTAGAAAGCTGGATATAATACGATGCTAGACATAGTTTTTTTGTATGTATGAGAACCGGTTCCTATCAACCGGATTTGAATGAATACGAGAAACCGTTATTATAAAACTTTGGGGACCAGTGTAATTAATTTGCCCCCCCCCCCTCCATTCGGACTAGTATCTCAATCCATATGCATTAGGATATTTATTCCAAGGGTGGATTTTTGGGGGAGGAGAAATTTTTTTTTATAGCTCCACCCCTAGTAGAGGAAGATTGTAGGGGGGAGTGGGAAACTAAAGCAACTCCAGCCCTTCATTGTAAAGGAGAACCGTATTGGTCCAGCGGTTATCGAAATCTTAAGCTATAGACATACATCCTGTAACTTTTACATAAATATGTATATGTATTTTTTACGGTTCAAAACCGGTTTGTTGCCTGTTGAAAATACTTACCTATTAACAATAGAAGGACCAGAACTGCACATACAATACAACAAATTTTAGTTTTGCTCCAGGCCCTGCGGGGCTTCTGAGATATAGGGATCAGCAACCCCGTTCCTTCCTTGATTAATTTATGTTATCGTAATAGAATAGTTATTTCTCGCATCGTATTATAAAAAGCTTTCCGCGGATATAGAATGTACAATTATAAGATTAAAACTAGTTTTTTTTTGCCCCGAGATGCCGAAGGCACGGACTAAAAAAACTGGTTTTAATCTTATGATTGTAAATTTCTATATTCGTAGAAAACTGGATGTAATAAACTGCTAGACATAGTTTTTTTTCCTATGGATGAGAACCGGTTCCTATCCACCGGATTCGAATGAATACGAGAAAAGGTTTTCCAATGTCGCCACGAAAAAGATTAATATCCAATTGATTAGAACCGGTTCTCAGCCAAACTGAAAAATCATGTATCGTATCGTATTAAATCCAGTATTCTGCGAATATAAAAATGTACAATCATAAGATTAAAAGGATTAAAACTATAAGTAAATTTCACTAAACTACCTTCTATTATGTGTAAATTTAATTTTTTTTTCTTCAAAACAATCAGTTGTAAGCTAAAGGAAGGTATGCATGAAAACGCCAAACACATACGAATGGAAGAACGAAGGTCATGTAAAATGTATTTCAATATGAACCAATACACGGGTGTTAAGATCACTTATAATAAAGTAACAGGATGTTTGTCTGTCTTTACCAAAGGATCTCGCTAACCGCTGAAACATTATAGGATAGCTTCTCATAGGTCCTGGGTTGGTTTTTAACTATTTTGGGGGAGGGAACCACCACCCTCCCAGGAGAATTCACAAACAAATATAACTACCCTATCAAGCGTTGCCTTCTAGGGGCGTAGCTGCTGGTACTAAAGAAACTAAAGAATTTAGTCCATTGCCGTTGGTTTGTTGTGTTTTTATAAATATGATATTAACAATAAAAATTTTTAAAAAAAAGGTGGTTTTATAATAAAATAGTATATTAATACTAAATCTATTTCTTTAATAAATCATTATTGAAACAAGGTGTGTAAGTTTTTGTTGTGATTGTTATATAATGAAATTTTGGATCATGGAAAGAAAACGATGTAGCGGGTTTTGTCGTATTTTTACAATAGCTTCAGCTTGTGATAGGTAAATGTTAATGATTGCCCCGCAGGGTTAGAGCCCCTGGCAAGGACTAGAAATATAAGATAATTTATGACGAAACTCGCTACTTCGTTTTCTTTACATGATCCAATTTTTTAAAAACCTACTGGTCCTAAAAGATCTCTTGCCATTTTTTTTTCTTTTTTTTGTGTGTTTTGAAATCACCTATTTATCATTATAACATTTTCAAAAAAAGAAATTAACAAAAAAATAAATGTTATCAAATGTTCACTAATTATAATATGTTTAATTAGAACTAAAATGATAAAAAATTCTTTATCTCGGCGCGTATAATATTATTTCTAATCTTTCTTTGAAAGCACGAATAATAGATATACTACATTAAGATGGTAAATCTGGCCCAGTCAAACTTAGAAAGGTATATAAAGCAGAAGAGTAATTTTTTTATATTTAAATGCAATTTATTCAATTAATATGAGATGATTATCCATCTCTTTTTTCCTCTTTTCCTCTCATCTCCCTCATTTTTATGACGTCACATGGCTGATTTTTGAGACACTTTGTCCCGTTACCACATGCTTCACAATATACAAGTGAAGACATTTTTACACGAATTAATTTACCCATTACCCTAGAAAAACTTTATCGTAAGCTGACTCATTAATCAAATGAAATAAAACGATAAATACACCTCTCTAGTAAAATCTGAACCAATAAAATGGCCGGATAGTTCAACCGATGTTTCCAAAGAGACAATTGCGCTTGAATTTAGGGCTCTGCAGCTACATATAACAATCCGCTGCCAAGACGGACAATCTGCAGTCCGCGAGTCGACTAACACGTTTAATAATTATCGCAGACTAAAAATAGGTAGCTGCCAAACTCCTTCGTATATTAATGGAGCGGAATATTAATTTATCACCCGTTGTTCTATCCCTGTCTCCCATGAAGATTACAAACAAATCAATTGTTTTCTTATGAAAGCCTAATTCATAGAGGAAAGATAACACATTTTTAAATGCGAAGCTTTTTTATGATTAGGGTTGGTCCGTCCGTACGTCCGTAACGGATAGCTTTTTTCGCTAATTTAGGCATGTTAGAATTGTCCTATCGATTTCAAACTTTGCATGATGATTCCTATAGGAGTTGGGTACGAGTTAGAAAGTGTAGCAACTCTATAATCGTTATCAGAAAGTCCGTACGTCCACTTGAAACATGTTGCTTTTTAACTTTTTTAACAACAATTTTTTATGTGATAAAATTATCCGATTAGTCTGATTTTTGAAATACTGAATCCTAGGGCAACAAAGTACATTATTATAAGCGAAGCATTAATCAATTCTTAAAAATGTAAGTATGTCCTTAAACAATATCCTGTATTTAAGCAGTTTTTCAACAGATCTACTTAAAATTTTGTTTTTGTACGACTTTAATACATTGTATTTTTATAATTGAGTTCTAACTCTCTACTCAAGTGTTAATATTTATTTGTCCTGCCGTTTCAGAGCTTCGCTTTTATGGATGTTGTCATCCTTTTTAATAGCGCGCCTTAGGGATCTTAAGGGATAAGACAGTGGACGATAAATTGATGTTTAACCTAGTTTAAAATAATTTTTAACTACTTATCCCTACAAAAATTTACTTGACTAGATGTCTTAAATTTTTTTTCCTTATATAAAAGTAACAGGATGTCTGTCTGTCTGTGTACACCGAAGGATCTCGCTAACCGCTGAACCGAAATGATTTTCCTTTACAGTGTAGCTTCTTATAGATCCTGGGAAGGTTTATAACTATTTTCGAAAAGGGTACCATGCACCCTCCAAGGAAAAATCGTCACTTGACTAAAATTTAGAATGAGTGACTCCTCCCTGTCCCCCCCTTATGTGCCCCTAGAGTCCCCTAGGGTCGTAGCCTTAATAACAAATATCTTTTTTCGGTATTTTTTTTTCAATTTTGAAAATTTGTGTACCCCTCGGGCCCTCCCCCCTTGACAGAGAACAACTGACCGCAGCGCTCGGCTCCCTAGCCTATAACCTAACCTAACCTAAAAAATTAGTTGTTTGCTGTCGGGACGGGGGGGGGGGGGGGGACTCAAATTTTCAAAATTGAAAAAAAAATTCTAAGAGGATAACGCCCTTTTTTCTTGCTGTTGCCGCGCAACTTAGAACATAACTACCCGGCTGATCCAAAGTAAACATTTAAGAATGTAAAATCTATGTAAAATTACTCATATAATTTGGGAGATTATTAGTTTTAACTAGATTATCCTAATAAAAAAGTAAATGGGTTTTGGTGATTTTGTCTGTCTTTGTGTGTGTCCCAAAGGATCTCGCTAAAGGAACTGCTAAACCAAAATGATTCTCCCTTACAATGTATCTTCTAATAGGTCCTGGGAAGGTTTATCAAGACAAAGAAAGTCCCTCAATGACGTCATAAAATAAGGGATGAGGAGAGGAGGAGTGGGAAAAGAAGACCCCTAAAAAAGAGATGGATAATCCCTCGTTGTTTATTATGACGTAACATGCTGATTTTTTGAAGGATTCTCTTCGTCTTCAATGTTTATTTGGGGGGGGGGGGGTGGTTATTAACACACTCCCAAGATAAATTGCCCGTCGTAATTGAGTGTTATATAATTGTTTTATCCCTTAATATCCCTGTTTTGTTAAAAGCGAAGCTTTTCTATAATTAGGGTTGGTCCGTCCGTACGTATGTCCGTCCGTCCGAGATAGTTAGCTTTTATTCGTTAATTTAGGCACGTTAGAATTGTCCTATCGATTTCAAACTTTGCATGATGATTTCTGTAAGAGTTGGGTATGATTTAGAAAGCGTAGCAACTCTATAATCGTTACCAGAATGTGCGTACGTCCATTTTAAACATGTTGATTTTTGTACTTTTTTAATAACAATTTTTTATGCGATAAAATCATCCGATCGATCTGATTTTTAAAAGCGAAGCTTTTCTATAATTAGGGTCGGTCCGTACGTCCGTCCGAGATAGATAGCTTTTATTCGTTAATTTAGGCATGTTAGAATTGTCCTATCGATTTCAAACTTTGCATGATGATTCCTGTAGTAGTTAGGTACGATTTAGAAATCGTAGCAACTCTATAATCATTACCAGAATGTCCGTATGTCCATTTTAAACATGTTGATTTTTCTACTTTTTTAACAAATTTTTATGTGATCTAATCATCCGTTTGATCTGATTTTTGGTATATTGATTCCTGGGACAACAAAGAACAATAGTATAAGCAAAGCAACTCTATAATCAAGTCCTAAAAATGTAAGTATGTCCAAAACATTATCCTGTATCAAGCAGTTTTTCAACAAATTTCTTACAATTTTGCTTTGACTCTTATAAATTTATATTATGATAATTAAGTTCTATCACTATACAAGTGTTAATGTCCATTTGTCCTACAGTTTCAGTGCTTCGCTTTTATGGATGTTGTCATCCTTGTTTACTATTTAGATCATGTTAACAAATCATTAATCATTAATATTACTTTATTCACACTATTTTCTTTATTTTTTTAGCCTTTTCAAAATTACATCTCTTATTAGTATATGTAGAACAATGAGGTTCTGCTACTCTATGATTGTTGAAGCTTGTTTGTACATTTTATTGTATGACTTGTTGAGCTTTTATTGATATTGTCATTCTTGCTATAATTAAGCTAGCGGCTTTGCCCCAAGATGTAATAAACAAGGATGACAACATCCATAAGTAGCGAAGCACAAAAAATCGTCGATGGGAATACGTATAGGTAGATTTAAAAGGTTTTTACTAAAATCAAGAATAGATTTATTGAATAAAATAAACTTGAAACCTTGTTTTATTTTGCATGATGACGATGGTCAAAGTAAATTATATTTAAGATGCTCATAACAATAGGAAAAATTATTTTGATACTGATATCCCATAAAAGTTTGAAAATTGCATCAAAATAAACAAAGATATGGGGAAATATGTAAAACATATAAAAATAGCCAAAAACCTGATAAAAGGCAGTCTGGCCGTCATGGTTGTTTTATTAAAACGACAAAAAAATTAATTTTTAAATCCTTAACTTAAAAAATTTGGAAAATCGGACCATATACACTGAAGATATGGAAAAAAGTGTTAAAAATATAAAAATAGCCTAAAACCTGCCAAAAATAACTGAAAAATTTTGAAAATTGGACTATAAACACTGAAGATATGGAGAAAAATGTTAAATATATAAAAAACAGCCTAAAACCTGATAAAGAGGCAGTCTGGCCGTCAAGATTGTTTTCTTTAAAAGACGGGAAATAAAATTTTGATATCTATAACTGAAAAAATTTTGAAAATCGGACCATAAACACTAAAGATATGGAGAAAAATGTGAAAAATATAAAAATAGCCTAAAACCTGCTAAAAAGGCAGTCTGGCCTTCATGGTTGTTCCTTTAAACGACGGGAAATTTAATTTTGATATCTGTAACTGAAAAAATTTTGAAAATCGGACCATAAACACTGAAGATATGGAGAAAAATGTGAAGAATATAAAAATAGCCTAAAACCTGCTAAAAATCGGTCCGAATGCCAATGATGTTTTATAGTCAATTGTGCTCCTTAATGATGGGAATGTTGTCAAAAAATTTCAGCAATATGGTATTGAAAAATAATGGAATTATTGATAGTGTGTTTAGGTGTGCAGTGTTTTTATTAATAATTTTTTCATTTATAATTTCATTAAATGAATGATAGGGATGGGGCGCAAAACGTCAAGAAACAAGTAAATGCTTTACCAAAGAAGTATGCATTTTAATCTGTGTTTAATAATCTAATTTTTGTAATATATACTTGATATTGTTTCAAGTATACAAGGAGAAATGGGATATTGACTGTAAATTTTACAATAAATGCGGTGTCTTATTTGTTGGTTTGAAAACATTAAAGACTTTTCCTTGTGCTTGGTTGGTACAAAATAGTCATGTATAAAATTTTCAACCAATGATTTCAATCTACAGAACTAAATATATATATATATATATGTAATTTTTTTAAAAGCGAAGCTTTTCTATAATTATTCTATAAACGGCTTTCCGCGGATATAGAATGTACAATTATAAGATTAAAACTAGTTTTTTTAGCCCCGAGGTGCCGGAGGCACCGGCTAAAAAAAACTGGTTTTAATCTTATGATTGTACATTTCTATATTCGTAGAAAACTGGATATAATACGATGCTAGACATAGTTTTTTCGTATGGATGAGAACCGGTTCCTATCCACCGGATTCGAATGAATACGAGAAAAATACATTATTAGTCTTTTTATCGCATTGTATTACAAACAGTTTTACGCGGTTAGTAAAATATAAATTTATAGGATTAATTCTGGTTTTGTTGGCTACAAATGTCCAAAGGCCCTGGGCCAAAATACAGGGAAAATTTTAACATTTTTCGTAGAAAATCCTCTACAATATGAAACACGTTAAGTGATTTTTTTACGAAAAACTTAGAACCGGTTTTTTTCCAGCGGAAACGAATACCGGAAAATAATTATTATATTTTTCATTTATTTTTCCACCGAGTCTAGAGGCGAAGCACCTGTATTATTGATAAACAAAAATTTTATTTTAATTTTATTTTCTCAACAAAATAAAGTATACAATAGGAGTAACAAATAGAATAGTAACAAAAACTAAAAGCAAGCTTTTTCACACATAGGTAAAAATTTATTTAATGATATTTACATTGTATTTATAGGTGTGAAAATAATATTGGTAATTTATTGCATAGGAGTTTTTCGGATCAAGACGAATACACAAAAAAGGCCTTTTTTAAAAATAACTCTAAAGGTTGCTAGTGGCGTGATTAAGCATTCAATAAAAAAGCCAATGACGATTTCTTGCACGTTTTTTTTTGGCCGCGCTTGATTAGCAGCCATTAAAATTTTTTAAAAAGAGGCCTTTTTCATATTCTTGAAATGATACAAATTTTTATATTGCACATAAAGTTTATTTTAACAATCACAATTCGTATAAATATTGCACTACAGTTTTTTTTATGACTACAAAAAACACATCTTTATGTTTTTTTTTAACCTAGATAATTTCTCATTTTTTGTGTTTAAAAAACAAGGAAGACAATAGAATTAACGGGGACTATGCACGAACGTGAGCAAGTGATCTAAGCATTATACAACAGAGCTGGATCTTTAAATCATTTTAGTGGTGAGCCAGATCGGGGTGAGCCAACTTTCCACCAATGAGAGCACAGCATTTTATGAAATGCCGCGCTGTGATTGGCTGAAATTCGGCGCACCCCAATCTGGCTCACCACTAAAATGATTTAAAGATCCAGCTCAGGAAACTAAAACCTTTCATGAAGTAAGAATTTAAATGTAAAACGACTTGCCTTTTAAAGCAATAATTGCTCAGAAATTTTAAACAGTATTTGATATTTTACATGATTTTTATGCAACTTAAAGTCAAAAAAACATTTTATAATTTTTAGGCAATACTTTAGTACTAATTGATAAGATCTTGTTCGTGCTAAAGCATCAAAATTGAGATTCATTTAACATTTAATTTTATATATTTTTATCTAAACGTTTTAATTTTGACAAAATTAATTTTTGTAAAGCATTCTTTTCTCAAGATAAATTTTAATGTAAGGCTTCATAATGAAGTATTTTTTACAAATCCCATTGAAATTTAAAATCAATAGATTCATTATTAATCCTCAAACAGTTTTAAGATTTCTATTGATAAATAAGATATATTTATACATTTCTATAAGGCCTACATATTTTTTAAGATTTCTTTAGAAACAGATATATGTATTAACCTATTTTTGCTTATTAAGTTTTAGAAGGCTTTCAATTTCTAAAGAAAATAAGAGTTAAAATATCTTTATATAAATTTTAAAAAATGAATACATGTTATGTAGTTTCATTCATTCTTAAAATGATCCTATTGAATGATCAGAAAATAGAATAGATAAAAAAAACAAAGTTGCTCAAAATTAAAAAAATGAGAAAGATTGAAAAATGTTACTGTCGTTACACCGTTATTAATCGTTAAAACTGTATAATTTTGTGACTTTCAAAATCAAAATATCTTTTTTAGGGTTAAAAAGATTCTGTTTTTCAAAAACATTGGTTATAATCACATAAAAGTTAGGTATGTCTGTCTATATATTCTATATGGTAGATATGTCATATGTATACCTATTTTATTTAGGTATACCTACGTGATATATGTAATACAACTTAATGATCACGGAAAGAAAACAAAGTAGGGGTTTTAATTGTGTTTTCACAGTAGCTTTTGATATGTTATGTTAGATTAGGTAAGGTTTTGTAATTGTTAATGATTGTCCACTTAGGTGATTATAGCCCCCTGCAGTGGCTAAAAATAGGAGTAAAGCTACTGTGAAACGACGAAACCCGCTTCTTTGTTTTTTTTCCCATGTTTCCAATTAATATGCTACATAGATATGGTATTAACAGCTAAAGTATAGTTTCTTTCTCGTATCCATTCGAATCCGGTGGATAGGAACCGGTTCTTATCCATACGAAAAAACTATGTCTAGCATCGTATTATATCCAGATTTCTACGAACACAAAAATGTACAATCATAAGTTAAAAACCAGTTTTTTTAGCCCGTGCCTTCAGCACCTCGGGGCTAAAAAACTGGTTTTAATCTTATAATTGTACATTGCATATCCACGGAAAGCTGTTTATAATACGATGCGAGAATAACTATTCTGTTGAATGGGTGGTATGAATTCATTTCCGCAAATTAGCACATCTGCATTTTGTTTAGCATTCTCAAAAAAAAGACACAATAGCAAATAATGAAATATGGGGGGCTAAATGATAAAATAAATTGCGGAATCGAATGCACACTGATGGTTGTATTTTATTGGCTTGGCTGGGGCTGCTGCTGCAACCATTGACAACCTAAATAAAAGATACATACAAATACATACAAATAACTGTCTCTTTTAGGAGCGAAGCTAGTCTATAACAACGATATGTCCGTCAATCAACCTGTAAAAAAGGGGGAAAATTGAAAAACTTTTGGCCGAAAAACTTCGATCGACATATTAGAACAATAGACTATTCTAATATGACGTCATTCGGGATACTTTGGCCAAATTTATGAAAAAATCATTTCTTTTTTATAGGCACTATAAAGAGAAATTTTACAGGATTTAGCCCATTTTGAAAAAATTATGCGGGAATAGTCCAATTTCGTAACATCGCCCCATAAGTGGCGATTCGTAATATTATTAAAATGGCTTTTTATATGTTATTTTAGGTTAGGTTAGGTTATAGTGGGTTAGGTGATTGCCCCAGAGGGTTAGGTAATTGGCCCCGCAGTGTTAGAGCCCTCCGCAGGGGCTAAAAATAGGAGAAAAGCTGCTGTTAAAAACACGAAGAATCGCCCCATAAGGTGCGATGTTACGAAAGGGACTATACCCAATTATGCTTACCATTTATTTTCTGTCTTTTGTAGTACCACAATGATTGAAAATATCCTAAAACAAAAAAAAAATATAAAAATTATTGTTTGAAAACACACCTCCCAAAACCTATGTGTTAAAAGTATAAAAGTTTCTAAGCTCGGAATAATTCAGTTAATTATAAATAATAATAAATACTGTTTTATATCAATTTTAAAATGATTTTAGATTATGCAGTTAACATACAATTTATCTCATATTTTTTATTTTCTTATCCGCGGATACGGAAATGATTAAATAGCCGACAAGAAAAATATTAATAATATGACCTTTTTTTCGTTAAAATATACAAATGCTAGATTTTCTGCGTGGTTTAAAACCAGTTTATTCAGAGAGCTGAGAGGTAACAATGAGGTGTTTTATAATAATGTTTTTTGATTAGTTGGCTTAACAATTTTGGAAACTTTAAATAAATTTTAGTTGGTGGGGGTTTATTTAGCTGAGAGTGCAAACGTTTCAACCACTAATTTTAATTCACAAAAGTGGTTAATTTGTGTATTTACATTGAGGATGCACATCAATTTATCAGCCACTGTCTTATCCCTTTAGATCTCGGGGTTATATTCCGCTTGAAACATGGATGAGAGGATACCTTGCAGGGCAAATTTTCCCATCCCATCAGGGTTTTCACCAGAGCCGTGAACGTGTTGAACGGACTGAGCTGGTCCATGGCCAGGCGCATGCCGACACTGTTGATACGCGCCACACTGCTTGCCAGCCCGCCTAGCTGCGCCTACAACAAATATTAATAAAGTTCTTCATAGTGCCTATAAAAAATGACGTCATACAATACAAATGACAAATGATAGACCAATACACAGACTAAATTATCAATGACAGGACAGATATATGTAATTGACCAAAAGTAGGCCAGTATGACGTCATTTTCTATAGGCACCATAAAAAGCTTCAATATTAATTGATGTTTTTCCATCAAAGTCCATTCAAACTCTATAAGAAATGTGTACCACATTATTTAGCTTTTCACAGTAGCTAGTGTAGATACATTCAAACTCTGTAAGAAATGTGTACCTGAGCTTGATCTTTAAATCGTTTTTATGCCGCGCTGAATCGGGGCGATTCAGAGGTAAACCGTAGGCGCGCTGGTGGTAAGCCACAGCGCACCTGATTTTTAAAAGATTTTCGGTGCGGTGTTGTTAAATCGCTTGCGCACTCACTAAAATATCGATCCGCGCCAGTACAACTTTATTACTTAAGCAGTGTCAGTAAGGTAATTTATATAAAATACCGTGTCAGTATAGTATTTTATATGAAACATTAATATATAATTTATTTTAAAAATAACTATAAAAATGTTTTCACGATAGTTTTGCAATAAAATATTAGAGTAATTAAAAAAAAATATTTATTTATTAAATAAATCACCCCGATTTAAACCGCCAATGCCACTCGGTGAGTGGCATTGGCGCGCCGGGCCCGCGCCACTGCCCGATTCAAATCACCCATGCAAATTCGATTTAAAGATTGATATTAATAATTTGATGGTGCGCCAAATGAATCGCCCCGGTTTAAATCACCTATAAACGATTTAAAGATCGAGCTCTGGTTATTTAGCTTTTCACAGTAGCTAGTGTAGATACATTCAAACTCTATAAGAAATGTGTACCTGGTTATTTAGCTTTTCACAATAGCTAGTGTAGATACATTCAAACTCTGTAAGAAATTGTTTACCTGATTATTTAGCTTTTCACAATAGCTAGTGTAGATACATTCAAACTCTGTAAGAAATGTGTACCTAATTATTTAGCTTTTCACAATAGCTGGCGTAGATACATTCAAACTCTGTAAGAAATGTGTACCTTATTATTTAGCTTTTCACAATAGCTAGTGTAGATACATTCAAACTCTGTAAGAAATGTGTACCTAATTATTTAGCTTTTCACAATAGCTAGTGTAGATACATTCAAACTCTTTAATAAATGTGTACCTAATTATTTAGCTTTTCACAATAGCTGGCGTAGATACATTCAAACTCTTTAATAAATGTGTACCTAATTATTTAGCTTTTCACAATAGCTGGCGTAGATACATTCAAACTCTGTAAGAAATGTGTACCTGATTATTTAGCTTTTCACAGTAGCTGGCGTAGATACATTCAAACTCGTCCGAATCTTGCACATACGCGTTCATTAAATTCATCACCAGCCTAAATAGTTGAAAACAGCATAAAACAAAGTCTAATAACGCTATTTTTGGCTGATTTGTGTTTTTAAAGTTTAAAATCCGTCAATAAACAAAGAATTAAAAGATAAAAGTGGTTTTAAATAATAGAAATGATAGAAATGATGTAAATCAGCCCCCTCCCCCCACTCTCTTATTTCAATTAAGAAATAATAAGAGCGGGGAGAGGGGACATTACCCATTAAGCACTTTGAGGGAAAGCACCAAATATAATCTTTGTCATTAAGTCATAGTGGCCTACCATTGGTCAATTAAAATGTAAACCGGCCTACCTAGTCTAAGTATTGGCCTATCATTGGTCATTTGCATTGTATGACGACATTTTATATAGGCACTATAAAGAGCTTCCAACTTACTTGAGATAATTATTGACAGCAGATGCCGGATGGATAGAGTTGTTTTGCTCCAGGTCATCTTCAGCGGCGGCGGCAGCTGTGTCAAGGGAATGATCAAAGAAATCAAATGCTGTGTAGTTGAATAGTTGTAGAATTTCCTATTATTTTCAATCATGTCTTTACCAGCGCCTTAGAGAGTTGGTTCAATCAACAGTACTGAACCACGAGCATCCTCAGGGGCAGTGTTGCGGAGCCGGAGCCGGAGTCAAGAGCCGTCATATTTTGCTGGAGCCGGAGTCGTAATTTTCGTTAAAAAACAGCTCCGGCTTCGGACTAGATAAATAAAGAGATTTATTATAGATTATAATTTGGTAACTCTGTTTTGTCATGTGCAAATGCCCTTTTTCAAGTCGAGTTTTTCTTGATTTTAGGTCGGAGCCGGAGCTGGAGCCGGAGCCGCACCAAAATCAAACGGCTCCGCAACGCTGCTCAGGGGGCTTAAAATATTCATAATATAAATCCTTTAAGTTTTGGTTTTATGTCTCTGATGTACAGTTTTGCTGTACCCAATTGATGTTCGAATAAAAATATAGGCTGTTTTTTCAAGTGGTTAATTGATTGTAAAGTGCTAGGGACGCCGCAGCCAGTGAAAAGACATAATTTCCTTGTTTTGAATAGAATCCAATAAAATTTCATCCAAGCTACTCGCGGGCAAACTTCGGGGTTGGGAATCTAAATAGAAAAAAATTTAAATTATTTTCTTTTTATGATAAAAATTCCTATTTACACCAATGTGCATTTGGTAGACGGACAAAGTAAGTTTTGCTGAAGTTGCTCATTAGTTTTGGGAATCTTCATAAAAAATTCAGACATCTATCTTTATTATCAGTGTTGAAATTAAGTATATTCTCCATAATCTACAGAAATTCAACAGCAAAATATCCTTACAATTGCCATCTTTACCGAAGTGTAGCAGATAAAAGGACTTAAGTAAGTTGTACAGTAGCGCCCTTTGGTCTTGGGAAAATTTCAGACCTCTGTCTTAAATATCAGCCAAGAAATTAAAGATAAATTGAAATAAATTACCTATATTTCCAGAGGCACCAGAATCCACAAGGTCGTTAACAGAATTGAGCAGGAAGATTCCCAATAGTTATGGGTATAACCATAGAAAATTTCAGACCCCTATCTTAAATATTAGCCAAGAAATTAAAAAAATACCTATATTGGCAGAGGCACCAGAATCCACAAGGTCATTGACAGAATTGAGCAGGAAGATTCCCATTGACAGGAACAACAGGGATGACAGGGATCTAAAACATTTGAAATGATAATTTTCCCAGAGAGAGGGGACAATGGGTTGTTTATTACACTTGTCCTCAAAGTTTAATAATAACTTTTTTTGATTCGTTGGCTTAACAACTTTGGGAACTTTTATTAAAAAATTTATAGGTTGTTTAATTAAATTGAGTGTCCAAACGTTTTAACCACTAACTGTAATCTACAGAAGGGGCAATTTTGTGTATCATCATTGAAGATACACATCAATTTATCGGCCATCTTCTTATCCCTTTCGATCCTTGTAATTGTTCTGTTTAATTTTGCATAAATGTTTTTCTTTATTTCTTTATAACGTTATCAAAACAAATATATGGTATCTTTTTATCAAATCTTCTTATATAAATTTTTATTTTTATTATTTTGCTGAATACAATTTAAACAAAACAACATTATAGTTAATTTTTAAAACATAATATTATGATTTAATTTTAATGTTTAACAAGAATTTTAAACTATTATAAAAACTAATAGATTTATTGCCCTAGATGCTCGTTCTGACAATAACCTGTACAATTTAAAAAGGAATTTGTAAAGATATTTTTTGATTATCAATCACACATAACATATCGTCCAATTATAACGATTATAAAAAGCGAAGCTTTTCTATAATTAGGGTCCGTCCTTCCGTACGTCCGTCCGTAAGGGATAGCTTTTTTCGTTAATTTAGGCATGTTAGAATTGTCTTATCGATTTTAAACTTTGTAAGATGATTTCTGTAGTAGTTAGGTACGATTAAGAAAACGTAGCAACTCTATAATCATTACCAGAATGTCCGTACGTCCATTTTAAACATGTTGATTTTTAACTTTTTTAAGATCAAATGTGATATAATCATCCGATTGATCTGATGTTTGGAGCACTGATTCCTATTACAATAAGGCACAAAATTATAAGCGAAGCATCTCTATAATCAAGTCCTAAAAATGTCAGTATGTCCTTAAACAGAATTCTGTATTTAAAAGGTTTTGCAACAATTTTACGTATAATTTTGTCAAAACTTAGTTCTGACACTCTACCAGAGTTAATGTTCGTCTGTCATAACATTTCAGTGCATAATCATCCTTGTTTTTCTTTTTGTTCATACACTATTTTCCAATATTTTGATTGGGGATCTACTTTTTATATTTACTAGCGGTTGTGCCCCTAGCATCTAGGGGCTTTATACTCGATAAAATACAGAAGAGCAGAAAAATAGCCTAAATCATATCTACTCAGACTTTTTATAAAAATAAAATAGTTTAAAACCATCCCGAGACCTATAAGTAGCTTTACTGTAAAGGAGGACCATATCGGTTCAGCGGTTAGCGAGATTCTTCGCTACAGACAAAAAAAGCTTACTACTTTATATAATAGCTATTTTAAAAAAACACAAAAGTTAGGAGACACATTTTTCCAATAGATATTTGATGTCCTTTAAAACAGCATTTCCGACTGACTGACGGACTAAGTAAGTAATAGACTAGATACCCATTCACAGTGCGTATGAAGGTGCATTGACCTTTGTGTCAGAACCTAAATTGAGACATAGTGCATTTCATTACCCTAGGTTAGGTAACTTCATTTCACTTTTCAATAAAATCTAAAATGCAGCCGTTTTTGAAAAAATTAGATTTGAAAATTTCAAGTTCAATCTTCATCCACTAGGAGTTACCGCAAAATCGTGACAAGAAAAGCAAATATTATTTATTTAAGATTTTGAACAACTTTGCTGTCATAAAACCTCTCTATATATGATTTTTTAAGGCTAAATTTCCGTGATCTAGCAAAGCAACTGATAAAAAAGACATAAATTAACTCACTTCAGGAGTGGTTTTATGAAGAACTTTATGAAAGCAAACTTGTTCAAAATTGTAAATAAATAATAATCTTTGCTTTTCTTGTCATGATTATGCGGTAACTCCTAGTGGATGAAAATTGAACTTGAAATTTTCAAATCTAATTTTCTCAAAAACGGCTGCATTTTAGATTTTATTAAAAAGTGAAATGAAGTTACCTAATCTAGGATAATGAAATGCACTGTGTCCTAATTTAGGTTCTGACACAAAAGTCAAAGCACCTTCATACGCACTGTGCATTGCTTACAGAAATATTCACATAAATTTACGGTCACCATTATAAAAGGGCAACCGTGATAAAAAAGGACATACAGGCATAAATTTGGGACTAATGATCGAGTATTTTCGCTACTAAAAAATATTAATAAGCAATAAAAAAAAGAGAATAATATTATTGAAATTATAAATATAATAGGATTATAAGGAATTAAATTAGATCTTTATTCAACAATAAAAGTCCAATTTGTTTTTAAAATCTAAATATAGAGAGTTCTATTAAAGTAAGTTTTTAATGCTCTTACTTATAACTGCTAATGACTCTAGGTATAAATAATAGCGAAGCTCTTCTATAATTATTTATTATAACATCCTTTTGGATAGCCTCTATAGAGCGTAATACACATTTAGGTCTGTCTTTGGTGTATATCTGAACCAAATCTTGCTAGTAAAGTCATGATTACATCCTATTAACACCCAACCCTTTTAATTGCCAGACCTTTGTCAAAAAGTACTGTGCATGGTAATCAATTGCACCTGTTTTAGACCTCGGAGCTGGATCTTTAAATTATTTTAGTGGTGAGCCAGATCGGGGTGAGCCGAATTTCAGCCAATCACAGCGCGGCATTTCATAAAGTGCTGTGCTCTCATTGGTGGAAAGTTGGCTCACCTCGATCTGGCTCACCACTAAAATGATTTAAAGATCCAGCTCAGAATTCCACTTACTATAACTTTTGATGTCGCGCACCTGACATAGCAGCATTAACGTCTTTAGATTTATCATGGTGTACGGCTGGGATTCGAACCCATCATCCACCCGACAACAATTTGTTAATAATTTGTAATCTTTGCTTTTATGGAAGATTTTACCCTGTTTAACAAATTGATTTCTTATATATCACAAAGTTATAAGATTTCCTTTTAATTAATATTTAGTGCTCTTTTCACTTTTGGGGTTTTCTTTTTAATGCAACTTTTTAAAGTCATCTTTATACATTCAAATAAAAAGAATTATACTTTTTATAACCGTTTAATATTGTATTTTAGGTTTATCTTGAACTCTATTAATTGGAGGGTTTTCTATTTTTCTGATCATCAACATGAACATTTACCTAACCTATCAAAAGGTATTGAGAAAATACGACGAAACCCGCTATTTTGTTTTCTACCCATGATTCAATATTTTTTTGTTAATCAGTTAAGATCTCGCTAAGTACTGGACTGATCGAGTTCTTCATTTCAGGGAAGCTTCACGTAGCTCCCAGGCTGCTTTTTGGCTATTTTATTATTTTATTCTAACCTTCCTTACCCTTTCGATTAGAGAGCTCTTAGATGCTAGATTGATTCCTTTTTTTAATATCTTAGCATAACGAAAATTGTAGATAAAATATACCTTTCATACACAGCATCCGCAGGATGACCGTCCTCCAGGCCAGGGTCCTCGGACATGTACCTTTCCTGTAAAGCATAATCAATCAGTTATAGTTATTTATCGCATCGTTTTATAGACATCTTTCTGTGGATATAAAAAAAATAAGATTAAAACCAGTTTTGTTAGACCGGAGATGCCAAAGGCACGGTTTAATAAAACTGGTTTTAATTTTTTAATTTCATGTTTTTTATATTCGTAGAAAACTGGATATATATGATACAATACATGATTTTTCAGCGTGGCTGAGAAACGGTTCTTATCCACCGGATATTAATCGGTTTCGAAGCCATACTGAAAAAATTTTAACAAGGATAACAACAGCAAATCATTTAAAAATAAAAGAAATAAAAAAAGAGAAATATAGGGCTTAGTGGGTTAAAAAGTAGATGATCATTAACCAAAAGTTTTTTAAATTTGTTCAGAAGCAGTTTATTTTTTGAAAGAAAGTGGTTTTAAGGTACTAAAACGCAACAAAAAATAGAAAATTGCTTTTATAAAGAAAAATTGTAAGATCTTTAATTTGACACCTTACTTTTTTAATTCTGTTGAGTAATTATTGAAAAAATCTATTTTGTCGAACCCCGTTTAATCAAAACTTTGAACTTTGTTTGCTCGTCACGAATAAAATCACAAAAGTTGGGACACGTTCTTTGATAAGCCAATCCGACCATTTAAGTAGGAAACATGAAAAGTTTAGTAGTTATCAAGATCTTATGGGACAGACATATAGACAATATACCTTTTTTATTTGGATTAATGAAGAAATATAATTGCAAAGAAAAGAAACATGCGTTTTATTGGTAATAAATTATAAACTTCAAGGAAAATTTCATAAACTTTAATAATTACATAAAATTTTTATTTTTTAGACATATGGAATAATAATTTGAATATTCATATTAAATACAAAAATTTATGATAATTCTGATAATAAGGTTAACAGGAGGTGTGTTTGTCTATCTTTGTGTCTCATGGGTGGGGGTGGGGTGGGGGGGGGGGGGTTTGCTAGATATACCACACTTTTCTGGGATATTGCCGTGTCAAGTATCAAAAAATTTTTAAAATCCGGTCTTTTGACCGGTTTCCGGCCATTTTCGACCTAACTATTAAAGGAATTACCATGCAAAGTTTGAAATCGATAGGACAATTCTAACATGCCTAAATTAACGAAAAAAGCTATCCATTACGGACGGACGTACGGACCGACCCTAATTATAGAAAAGCTTCACTTTTAAAAAGTGTGTCACAGCGAAGCTTCATTAAAGAAATAAATAACTTCCTTTAAATTGCAACTAGCTGTAGGTAGCGCCCCTATACTTTTGGAGATATTATTGAGAAAAGAGGCCCTACCAGGCTTAAATTAAAAGCTTATTACCATCCTGATTAGATTATAAATTAAATTAACTTCCATCTTATAAGAGTAAATTCTTTGATTTATAAAACTAGAAAAGTGGTGGTGCAGGCACCACCTAAAAAATTATATTCTTCCATTGTCTTATCCCCAACTAATAGCTCTATTCTTCCATTGTCATATCCCTGACTATTAACCCTTTTCTTTCATTGTCTTATCCCTGACTATTAACTCCTTTCTTCCACATTGTCTTATCCCTGAATATTAAACTTTTTCTTCCATTGTCTTATCTCTGACTGTATGACCATATTCTTCCATTATTATCCCCAACGACTTTTTCTGTCTGACATAAAAGTCAGCTTTAATAAAATTAGACAAATTGAAAGCCAATGATTCTCAAAGCTGTTTCATTCCAACATTAAATTTTGTTTTTGTATAATTTTGTATAGTAAGAAAAATTCTGTACTCCCGCCCCCCCCCCCTCTCTCTCTCTCTTTCTCTGTCTCTATCTCTCTTTATATATCTATCTCTATTTGATCTCTCTCTTTCTTGTGCGTTTGATATCTCTCTCGCTCTCTCTCTCCCTCTTTCTCTCTCTCTTTCGTGCGTTATTTTTTAAAGATTAAATGTCCCTCTCTAACTTTTCTTCCGTCTTTTTATCAATTTCATTATTTTATTTAAAAACATATTATAATTTTGCCTCTCTTTCTTTAAAATGTTATGGGATCCTAATTTTTTTTAAAATTTTTTTTTAGAATAAGAAAAACATGTCGTGTCGAAACTGAAAATGTTGAGATCATAATCACGCAACCTCCAAAATTCTAGACGTAAAATCACGGAACCTCCTAAATTCTAGACGTAAAATCACGCAACCCCCCTATTTTTACCCTTCAAAGATGGTTTCTATATTTTAATTCAAAATTAATCAGTAGGATTATAAGTTTTTAATATAATGTCATAATGGCTTATCCCTCCCTGATAAAACTTTTGATTATTTTTTTTCTTCAAATTACAATTTTTGTATTCTAAAAGATTCTTTGTGTAATTTATTGGCTGAGTGGTTGAGAGGGCTATGGTGTTGTAACAAAATCTCAGAACTTCATTCTTTTAATTAATTAATACATGTTCTTCTTGAATGGATATCAAATCACAACCACTATTTACTTAAACAGAATATGCCTTTTATATGTTATATATAGTGTAATTTATATGATAATGCATAATTAATATTGTGTTTTAGAGTTCTGGCCTTTTACTCGCAATCGCTTACCCTTTCTATATATATATCTGTGTAAGAAATTATCTCTCTCTTTCTCTTTCTGTCTTTCTCCTTCTCTCCCTCCCTCTCTCTCTCACCCTCTCTGTCTTTCTCTCTCTCTCTCTGTGTGTCTCTCTCACAGTACATATTGTGCATACGTCGTGTGTAAGAATAACTAATTTTACAGAATTAATGATTTTTAGTTTAACGCGATTGATAAAGAAATTAGAGAAAATGATTTAATTCTAATAAATTGTTTTTTTTTGTAATGTTGAAGTTACGTTTTTTTTCAAAACATAGATAATCTTATATCATATAAAAAAATCTACAAAACTCCGCAAATAATCTTCTAGTATTGTGCCAAAAATTTTCGAGGTTTCGTACCAAAAAATCTTCGAGGTTCCGTGACATTTTAATTACTTAAATTAATTAATGGGGATTAATCATTGTCAGGAAAGTGGTAGGGTGAATCTCGGAAAAAACTACAACTGATGACTAAAAATAATTTCTGCTTTGTGGTTAAACTTAAGAATGGATTATTCATATTTTTCATTGCATAATATATTGGACAGTTTTCCAACTATTGGAAAATGAAACATTCTTATTCCACTCGACATAATTAATGGTGAAATTAATCAAATAGCCAGAATTTCCTTTGCAATCCAACTCTTATTTGGCTTAGTGGTTAGCAGCGATGATTTGAGTAAGAATTATTCAGGTTCAAACCCTACAACTGTGATGCTATAAAAGTACATTTTTTTCTCAGAAATGAATATTAAACAAAAATATAAAAACAAAATTAATTTAAAAAATAGTTCTTATTGTTTCCTAAAAAATCTCAGGAAAATCAAAAATGATAGTTGAAGGTTTCTATTAAGCATCCTTGGGTCTAGATGTCCTTTTTACGACTAAAAAGAGAGAGAGAGGGGGGAGATAGTGAAAGAGAGAGAAAGGGGGGGGGGGGGGGTAATGTACACACTATAATTTAATAGTTTCATATCTTGTCTTCTTTACTGGAGGGGTTAACGTATATGTAGATCAAACAGAAGTTACCGGGTTCAAATCTGCCTGTGTTAATAGTTTTACAATCCTTATAATAAAGTAAAATGATGTCTGTATATTTGTTTGTTTGTCTGTACCGAACTATCTCGCTAACCGCTGAGCCGATCGGATTCTCCTTAACAGGGTGGTGTCTTATAAGATCCGGAATGATTTATATCTATTTTGGGGATGGGTACCACCACCCTCCCAAGAGAAATCGCCCCTAAAATTTTTTTTTTCCTTTTTTTATGAATCATAATTAAAAAATGGGTTGTGGGATTTAATTCTCCCCTCCTCAAGTGCCCCCAGAGGCCTTCTGGGGGCGTAGCCTATAATATAAAGTAGTAAGAGTTTTTGTCTGTAGCAAAGGATCTCACTAACTGCTGAACCGATATGGCTCTCCTTTACAGTGAAGCTCCTTATAGGTCATGAGATGGTTTTAGGCTGTTTTCTTTTTATAAAAAAAAGTCTGGGTATGGTATTAGGCTATTTTTCTGCCCTTCCATATACCTTTGAATATAGATCCCATAGATGCTAGGGGCGCATCGGCTAGTTTTAATTAGAGAGAGAGAGGAACGGAACAGAAGTAGTATTGGAAGAGAAATATTTATGAAAATGATTATATTGTCTTTTTTCGACATACTTATATAAAAATCGATAAAATATTATTATGCCGCTGTGGTCTTGGGGCAAAATTTTACGTAACTTATCTAAGAATTCCAGTTCAAACCCGGCAAGTAACTTAAAATATTGTAGCTATCATCCATATAAGAAAGTAGCAGGATGTTTGTTTGGCTCTCTGTTTGTTTGTTTGTAACAAAGAATCTCACTAACTACTGAAACGATATAGTTCTCCTTTACAGAGTAGCTTATCATAGTTCCTGGGAAGGTTTGTAACTATTTTGAAAGAGGGTTCCACCACCCTCCTAAGAATAAATTCAAACCAAATTTTGAGCCCGTGCCTTCGGCATTTTGTGACTAATTCAACTGGCTTTGATCTTGTAATTGTACATATCTATATCCGCGAAAAGCTGTTTATAATACAATGCATACCTCCATACTCAACGTTTTTCTCATTTTTGTTTAAGATCTTAAATTTTTTCGATTAAATTCCTTTCTTTTTCAGTCTTGTGGATAGCGTTAAAGTTTTGTATTACATTGGTTGCAGGATCTAGACCGTGCAGGAAAAATTATTATTTTATTATGGGATAATAGACATCAAGTTGTTCTTTCCTTATAAATAACATATAACAGTATTGCTTCGAAACCGATTAATATTTGTTGGATTATAACCGGTTCTCAGCCATACTATAAAATTATGTGCAGAGTGAGGGAGAGAGAGTATTGTATTATATATCTAAATTTTCATAAAAGTAGTCTTGTCTTCTTTAGTGCAGGGGTTATCAAGCTAGTGTATGGATAGGAAGATTGCAGGTTTAACTCTGCCAATGTTACAGTTTTACAGTTTTATCAATTGTCATGATATCCACACTCTCTCTCTCTCTCTTTTTTTTCTCTCACTCTATCTCTCTCTCTCCATTTCCATTAATTTATACTAATTTTCCTTTTCATTGTATCATGGATGCAAAAACAAATTATAAAAATAGCTTTTTGATATTTTAATTGACTGTTGTTATAATGTAAATTTTACAAATATTTTTACTTTTACCAAATATTACTTGTTATCTCAGACATTGAAAATTATATTTTGAGGTTGGGTAGATTCGAACACACAACCTTCCAACTGAAACCTCACCTCTACCCCTGAGCCAAAATGGCAGATATGAAAATCCATGAAATTTTAAAGTATACAATAAGAAATAAGTTTTTGTTTACTATGTCTTTTTTCACCTCTGATAATCGGATTCTTTTATAGCTTAATTATATTAGAATGTTGGTTTCCTTATCCGTGAGTACCGGGTTCGATTCTCTCCGAGAGGGGCGGGGTTTTCGTTGATGTTAAAAATTGGAAGAATTTATAGAATAAAAGTTGTCGCAAATATAGGTATTGAATGAGAAGCTCAAGCAGCTACTCTTCAAAACAATGTAGATTTTTCAATTAATACAACTATGAAGTAAATAAACGGCTTTTCATAATATATTCAATATATTTTTTTAAACAGATAGTTTTAGAAAAAAAAAATAATTACGAAAAACATTTATATGAATTAAAACAAACAATCAAAATAAATGATAGTTTTATTACAAAATCTTAAAAAAATGATTCTTACGATGTAAAAAATATTAGAAATGTAAAACAAGAAACCCATAGCGGAAAAAATTTGAACTAAATTATACATGTAAAAATACCCCTTTGTTGACGAAAACCTATAATACATATGTAATAAATTAGAGTTAGCGTTTTCAAGATGTTTCATTGTTTCTTTGTGTGTGTGTGTGTGTGTGTGTGTGTGTGTCTGCGTGCTTGTATATTTTTAACGATCTATATCGCTATAACCGCTGAACCGATGGGTTCTCCCTTTGGAAGTAGGGTAGATCAATGAATTGCACAAAGAAAAAATCTCCTCTCCGCCCTCCTTTTTTTACATTTAGTAATTAAAATTTAAATAAGTGTCCCATAAAGGCCTCTAGGGGCGTAACTGCTAGGTTGAAATATTACAAACTTTAAAAGCTTTATTATTTTTACTAACTTAAAAACTAACTTTTCGACAAAATATACATTATGTACACCTTTTTAATCTGAATATTCATTTTGGCTTATGATTAAAATTCCAACGCGGGGGAATATATCGATATATTATGTACTAACGGCTACGCTCCTAGAGGCCTCTAGGGACACGTAAAATTGTTTCTTTTCAATCTATTTAAAATCAGCTATTTACCAAAAATATTTTTTTAGCTAATTGCAAAAATGTCTACAGGGGAGCGTTTTTTACTTTTTTTTTCGATTTTTCTGGGAAGGGTGTTGGTACCCTCCCCCAAAATAGTTATAAACCTTCCCAGGACCTATGAGAAGCTACCCTGTTAAGGAAAACCCGATCGGTTCAGCGGTTAGCGAGATCCATCGGTACAGACAAACAGACAGACAGAAAGACAAATAAACAAACAGACATCCTGTTGCTTTATTTTAAAGATAATGATTGGATTACTGTAGTAGCCTAGAGACGTTTTTTGCATGCTATTTAAATTTTAAATATTATCCGTAGGGCCACTTTGGTGTTAATTAAGTGTAAGGATAAGTATATATACTAGCGGCTTAGCCCCTAGAGGCCTCTAGAGTACCTGAGGGAATGGAGAAGGGGGGGGGGGGGTGGATGGTGATACCCTCCACAAAAAGGAAATAAAACCCTTACACAATGACCTACAGAAAGCTATACTGAAAATTAAAACGGAAAGCTTAGTTGGTCAAGTGGTTAGGAAGATACAGACAAACAGACTAACAAAGAGACAGACATCCTGTTTTTTTATATAAGGATTTTTAAAAAAATCTTTGGCTTTGCCACAAGCAAGCAACGTGCAAAAGGCCATACGTATGAGGTATCAGAAAGCAGAACAAACAACACAAAACAATGCAGAGTAGATTCGCAACGTAATTTTTTTTAATTTACAGGGAGGAAAGGAACATTGGACTGTAAATTTCCCTGGTACCCAAAATTTTATAACAACGTTATCTTGTTCGTTGGCTTAAAAACTTTGGATACTTTTATATTGTATTTTTATTGGTTGATTTCAAACTAGTAGTGTCCAAACTTTTCAACCAATAATTTATAAATTACATAAGGGGTAATTTAGTTAATCATCACTGGGAATGTATATCAATTTATCGTCCTTAATCGTATCCCTAAATATTCCTGAAAAATGTATGTACCTCAAATTTTTTCATTAATTTTGCCATGTTGGAGGTTGGATTCTGTCTGACTGTTGAGTTCACTGAGGAAATTATTTGCCACAGGTTGACCTCTCCCTTGGAGGCTGAAAAACATATAATATTATTAAAAAAGAAGCATTTTGATTCCTGTGAGAATTAGGTACAATTTAGGTACTCTGTTTTTAATTGGACGGAATATAAATCCAGGAATAAGGTATAACCAACAAGCAAAATAAATCTAAAAAAATATTTGGGGGGCAAATGAAGAGGTCGTCAATTTTACGATGTGTTGCCCCCCAACGACAGCGGAAAAACACGTATAGGTTTCGTTATTTTCTTCCGAATTAATTTCGTTATTAGTATGAGCTGATATAAATCTTTCCAGTATGGCTTCGAAACCGATTTATATCCGATGGATTACAACCGGTTCTCAGCAATACCAACAAAATCATGCATCGCATCGTATTATATCCAATTTTCTACGAATATAAAAATGTACAATCACAATATTAAAACAAGTTTTGTTATCCCGGGAATTAGGCCACTCTATGTTAAAAATAACTGGCTTTAATCTTATAATTTTTGTTTTAATATCCGAGGAAAGCTGTCCATAATGCGATGCGATGAATAACTATTCTTAACTTTTATATGATAATTTCTTAGTTGATAGGTCATACCTGAAATATTTTTGGCGACATCCTTGAGCTGAAGAAGTTCAGTACCCGCCAGTTTTATAAAGGCATCAAAATTATCCAGTATAGCTTCATGGTCAACATCGTTCTGCTTGTAGCTGGCTCGTAGCTCCTCGGGCTCCTTAATATGTTATTTATCTATAATACAAAGTAGAACGATGTCTGTCTGTGTGTCTGTTTGTTTGTCTGTGTGTCCCAAAGGATCTCGCTAACCACTGAACCGATCGGGTTCTCCTCAACAGGATAGATTCTCATAGGTCCTGGGAAGTTTTATAACTATTTTGGGGGAGGGTACCACCACCCTCCCAAGAGAAATTACAAAAAAATCGAAAAAATTGAAATATTCCTGCCGCATAGTGTCGCTAGCGTATGAATACGTAGCGTATGAATGTCTCTACGTAGCGTAGTGGCGCTGCGTAGAGACATGAATTTAACAGCTGATTGACCATAGACAAATTATTTCTCAAATTACATATTTTAAACAAAAAAAACATTTAAATGCCACTAGAGGCCTCTAGGGGCGTAGCCGCTAGTATTCATATAAAAGTAACAGGATGTCTATCTGTCTGTATTTTAGTGTGTGTTTCTGTCTGTTTATAGCAAAGGATTTACCTAACCGCTGGACAGATATGCTTCTTCTTTATAGTAAAGCTTTTAAATGTCCACTTAAGGTTATAGCTATTTTTGGGAGAGGGTAATTCCCTCATCCAAAAAGAAATCTCCCCTGGAAAAAAAACGCTAGCTTTAACTTTTTCTTTTTAAACTAAAATTGTCTGTGTTACACCTCCTTCCCCTTCTCTTATGTGCCCCTAGAGCCCTCTAGGGGTATAGTTGCTAATGAAAAAACTATTTTGTGATGTGATATCAACATCATGAACAGACTATCTAATTAATTACCATGCAAATTAGCTAGGACTTACAGACAAAGGTCGTGCAAACAAGAATCCTGCGCGTGACAATAACAGTAATAGAACAAGGAATGTAATGGCCAATAAACAAACAGACATATCACACTAACATGATTGCACAGTTAAAATACTTCCAAACAAGGATGACAACATCCATAAAAGCGAAGCACTGAAACAGTAGGACAAACGGACATTAACACTTATATAGTGTCAGAACTGAATAATCAGAATATAAATGTATAAGAGTCGAAGCAAAATTGTAAATAAAAATTGTTGAAAAACTGCTTGATACAAAATAATGTTTATGGACATACTTACATTTTTAGGACTTGATTATAGAGTTGCTTCGCTTATAATATTGTACTTTGTTGTCCCAGGAATCAATATATCAAAAATCAGATCAATCGGATGATTAGATCACATAAAAATTTGTTGTTAAAAAAGTAAAAAAATCAACATGTTTGAAATGGACGTACGGACATTTTGGTAATGATTATAGAAATGCTACGTTTTCTAAATCGTACCTAACTACTACAGGAATCAAACTGCAAAATTTGAAATCGATAGGACAATTCTAACATGCCTAAATTAGCGAAAAAAGCTATCCGTTAAGGACGGACGGACGGACCAACCCTAATTATAGAAAAGCTTCGCTTAAAAAAAAAAAGATAATTAGAGTCTCTTGGATAATCAAGGAGAGCGGGGTCATTTGACTGTAAATTACACTGGTACCCAAAGTATTATAACTATCTTTTCTTATTCTTTAGCGGAAAAATATTTGGGTACTTTTATTGAATTTGAATGGTCGATTTGAAAATATTTGTGTTCAAACATTTTCACCGTTAATTTAAATCTTTAGTATGGGTAATTATGTTTATCATTACTGTGGATGTATATTAAATTATACCCAATTGTCTTATCCCATTGCTTCCCTGAATTCATAATACAGCTAGATATCAATATTGAAAAATGAAGAAATGTCCAAAAAAAAATCTTCTAAAATTATTAAGACAATTAATAAAATGTCATTTGATTGTCAATAAACAATTTTTCTCTCATGTTTAAAATAAATAGATATATTCTTCCATACTGAGCAGGGATCTTAAGGGATAAGACATTCCCATGCCAAAATAAAAATACCCATTTTGTATAGTAAAATTATTGGTTGAAAAGTTTGAACACTATTTGTTTTAATTCAACCAATCTTTTAG
Organism: Acartia tonsa; assembly: GCF_053477335.1. NCBI lineage: Eukaryota > Metazoa > Arthropoda > Copepoda > Calanoida > Acartiidae > Acartia > Acartia tonsa. The sequence continues at coordinate 51,080,241 of NC_137264.1, forward strand.
CTTTTTATCCACCAGTATACAGTGTTTTCAACTATATAGAGTTTAGTAGCCCCAACTGTTATTGGTTTTCATATTAAAGTGTTTACAACTTTATAGTTGGTTTAGTAGCCCCAACTGTTATTGGTTTTCATAATAAAATGTTTACAACTATATAGTTGGTTTAGTGGCCCTAACTCTTTTTGTTTTGATACTAAAGTTTTTTCATTTTTAATTGGTTTAGTGGCCCCAACTGTTATTTGTTTTTATACTGAAGTGTTTACAACTATATATTTGGTTTAGTAGCCCCAACTCTTTTTGTTTTGATAATGAAGTGTTTACAACTATATAGTTGGTTTAGTAGCCCCAACTGTTATTGGTTTTGATAATGAAGTGTTTACAACTCTATAGTTGGTTTAGTTTACTAAAGTTTTTACATTTATAATTGGTTTAGTGGCCCCAACTGTTATTGGTTTAGATAATGAAGTGTTTACAACTATATAGTTGGTTTAGTGGCCCCAACTGTTATTGGTTTTGATAATGAAGTGTTTACAACTATATAGTTGGTTTAGTAGCCCCAACTGTTATTGGTTTTGATAATGAAGTGTTTACAACTATATAGTTGGTTTAGTAGCCGCAACTGTTATTGCTTTTGATAATGAAATGTTTACAACTCTTGATGTGGAACTTATAAAGTGGCTAACAACTAAAAAATATAACACCAGACATCTTCTTATTTTACAACGTTTATTTACAGTTAGGGAATTAAAAGAGACACTCGATTGTATGTAACAGCAGATACATTATTGCACGTTCATAAAACTACAACATATTATAATATTAGCATTATGAAAAAGATATTAAATAAAAGAATGAAAATAAAGAAATAAAAACCTTACTTGTTGGTGCCTTTAATTAAGTTTCACAAGTATACAGAATTAACCTATTGTGATGGTTGTGTCAGGTTGTGTCCCTGAAACACGCCTTAGGCCCTATATAGTAAAGTGTTCTGCTGGGTAGTTATCCCCAAGCATACTGACTATAGAAAACAACCGGCTATATCATTGAAGCGTACGAGCTTATATACCCGCTAATGTTTACATTAGGAACTGGTTTTCAAATATGTACTTAAGAAAATGTACATAAATATTTCTATTACACAAAATGGCATCACTACTTTTTAAGCAATATCATAATAAAATATCATTAAAAACATAAATATAGGTATTTAAATAAATATAAAAATATTAATTAAAATATGTTTTGTGTGCATACAAAACGACGGATAAATTATACAACACTGCGGGCCCCAAGGTAGTGGACTCATTTTGTGTTGTAATGCAATCAACCTGTAGAATATGTAGGGCTGGAAGGCAGGGTAGTGTCCCCTGACAATCTTGCAACCAGGGTAGTTTCCCCTGACAATCTGGTGAATAGGGTAGTTTCCCCTGACAATCTGGTGAACAGGGTAGTTTCCCCTGAGAATGTTGAAACTTAGGGTAGTATCCCCTAAGAACACTGAAACTTAGGGTGGTATCCCCTGACAAGAAAAATAAAGCAACTTTTGGCTTAAGATTATAACAAAAGGGAGTTTTATCCCTATAAGGAACTATATCTAGGTAATCACTGTAAAAATAAGTTTCTAAGTTATTATGATTAATAAAATCATAACTAGAAAACTGAATGTTTCTAGGAATCAATTGTGGAGTATTCTGAATCACTTTTGGCATATCAAAGAACTTTTGTGCACTATTATTTGTGCTAGAAGAAACGACTTGTGCAAAGCAACAAAAAATCAAAAAAGGATACATATAATTCCTAAAATAGTGATTAGAATTGTATTTCCTAGGGACATTAGAATCAATTACATTTGTTGACTGTTGGTTCACAGATTTAAATTTCTTCTTAGGTTTGGACTTTCTAGCATTTGAAAAATTAGGTCTTATCCCATCTTGAACATTTATATTGTGAAAGTCTATGTGATTAACATTAAAATCAATCTTAGATTTGTTAACCTGATGGAGCTGAACATAGCTACCAGGTTTAAAACCAGTAAGATAATCTAACTTAGATAAAATGTCTTTTACATTCTTCTTGTGGTTAGAACACACTAAAACATTCTTAGGTTTGCTAGGACAAGATTCTTTGCAAATGGAGCAAATAAGATTAGAAGGAACACTAGACATATTGTTACAAATATTTTCTGACCCATTACATCTATCACTAAGACAGGTAATACAAAGAGAATATTTCATGACATTATCAAATCTTTCTTGTGGCATTGCCTGACAGAAAAATTTACATTTACCAATTGAATGAGAATAAGGATCAGCCAAAACTTCATGCATAAAACATTTAATCCTAATGTTAGTGTTTTTATCAACAAAGTTCTTTTGCCTTTGACTCGAAGCATAAGCTGTTTCAGACTGAACATAGTTAATTTCACTATGACCTTTTTTCCCATCTGTCAAAGATGGACACTTAGCAATAGCATATTCTAGATCACTAAGTTCAACAAAGATGTAATGTTTAACAATTTCAAACTCATCTTTATCGCAAAGCTGACCATGATTATCCCGCTCTGCCTTAGATAATTCTTTCAGAACCCTTCTTTTATGATAATCAGGTAAAATCATTGTCAAATGCTGAAGAAAACTTTGGTTATAAATTTCATTGCCTAGATCATTTACTTTATCACTATGTGCTTTAACTAGAGTTTCAAGGCCAATTAAACATTGATAATATGATCTTAAATAGAAAGTTTGTACTTCAACATCTTTTAAACTATACTTAAGTTCAGTAAGTTGAGCTTTTTTAGCATTAACTATTCTACGAGCATTGCCATATTTCGCCAAAAGATAAGATATTATGCCATTGTAATCATTATTGGCATAATAATGAGACACTTCACTTGCAATATTTGAAGATAAACAGTTTTTGAATAATGCAGCTAATTTAGTGGATTGTTTAGCTGTACAATACACTCTTTCAAACTCACTAAGAAAATCAAATATATTTGAGTCTGATTTCCAACCATCAAAAGGTTTGATTTTGATGGGTTCAGTAAATGTTTGGCTATCATCTACCAAATCAATTTTCATAAATTTAATTATGATCATAGACTCAAGAATCCAATTATCAGCTTTTACTATAGCATGAGATAACTTACAAATTATATTTCCATAACGTGACTCATCACTTGAAAGATTATTACAAAGTTTATTCATAATTTCAACCTTTTTCTCTAAATAAGGTATATCGGTCACAAGAAGAGACTTTAGCCTAGATTCTGAACATGTATTATCAATAACTTCTCTTGTTATAAGAGCAATATGATTTATATAAGATTCGGCTAATGCTACATTTGCATTAGTTACTGCATTAGTGTCATCACAAATAAAGTTCTTAGAATTTACTTCAAAAGACAATAAAGATCTGATTTCCTTCATTTTTTCAACTAAAGTTTGGACCTTATCTAAATATTCAGCTGATAATTCTTGAAGATTTTCATCCCCATTTAAAAAAGCAAAATCTAAAACATCACTTAAATAGTTTACTTGATGTTGCATAAATTTAAATCTTTTTTCATAATCAGATTCAGTAAGCTGCATAATAAAGTTTTTATCACATTTATCAAGATACTTATCAATAAGCTGGATTTTTGCATTTAACTTAAGTTCAGCCGTTTTTAAATCATAGTAATCATGAAAATCACTTGGATTTGACAAAATACTTTGGTTGTCTCCATGTATTAAGGGAGAAACAAAATGTTTGTTAGCACTTGAATTAGGCATTTTAAAATTATGTTAATGCCTTTAATCAATAAAAAAAACTATTTAGGGATGCTTTATATTTCCCCCAATATATTTATCTAAAAGGGTTGATTATAATTCCCCTCTAAAATTTGAATTTCATAAAAACCACTTTCAGGTTATCAACTGTGAAAATATTTTACATTTCCCTAACTGTTTAATAAAACTAAACGTTGCTCTGGCAGTTGCTATTCAACAATTTTATGAATGATGTGGAACTTATAAAGTGGCTAACAACTAAAAAATATAACACCAGACATCTTCTTATTTTACAACGTTTATTTACAGTTAGGGAATTAAAAGAGACACTCGATTGTATGTAACAGCAGATACATTATTGCACGTTCATAAAACTACAACATATTATAATATTAGCATTATGAAAAAGATATTAAATAAAAGAATGAAAATAAAGAAATAAAAACCTTACTTGTTGGTGCCTTTAATTAAGTTTCACAAGTATACAGAATTAACCTATTGTGATGGTTGTGTCAGGTTGTGTCCCTGAAACACGCCTTAGGCCCTATATAGTAAAGTGTTCTGCTGGGTAGTTATCCCCAAGCATACTGACTATAGAAAACAACCGGCTATATCATTGAAGCGTACGAGCTTATATACCCGCTAATGTTTACATTAGGAACTGGTTTTCAAATATGTACTTAAGAAAATGTACATAAATATTTCTATTACACAAAATGGCATCACTACTTTTTAAGCAATATCATAATAAAATATCATTAAAAACATAAATATAGGTATTTAAATAAATATAAAAATATTAATTAAAATATGTTTTGTGTGCATACAAAACGACGGATAAATTATACAACAACTCTATAGTTGGTTTAGTAGCCCCAACTGTTATTGGTTTTGATAATGAAGTGTTTACAACTATATAGTTGGTTTAGTAGCCCCAACTGTTATTGGTTTTGATAATGAAGTGCTTACAACGCCAGATGGTTAAAAAATCACTGATTTTCACAATTGTATAAAATTTGGACAAAATTATTTTTGCTTTGTTTTTCAAATATCTCATGTACATAAATACGATAAATCTTTTTTTTATTTTGGCTGTGTCTGACATTGTAGTTCCTTTCAAATTTGTAGAGTGCCTTTTTGAAAATTTGTCACTCATGGCCACTTTTATTTACTCCCATATAGTCAACATAGACCATAGAAACAGACAAAATTTAAGTCTTTCTAAGAATGTCCGATTTTAGTCCACTGTTGACTAAAATCCTAATTCAGAGATCCAAGGACGTTTCTCACGTTTTAATATAATAAGTAGGATATATAAGTTGGAAGGAATTTTAATGTTAGAGGGAGATTTGAAATCTGCATCAAATTTTAAGGATTTTTTATAAAATTCGTTTTTTTGTATATTTCTTTATCTAAAAGCGGAAATACAATTTAAGTTCATAAATTTTGACCAATAGGATAGGAGGATTGGAAACTACCTGCGCTCTAATTAGTTGAATGATGTGCGACACTTAAGCTTCTCCAATCAGAGCGCAGATAATTTTCAATCCACCAATCACAGATGTCAAAATTAATTAACTTAAATTGTACTTCCGCTTTTAGATAAAGAATTATACAAAAAAACGAATTTTATAAAAAAAATCCTTACATTTTGATGCAGATTTCAAATCTCCCTCTAACATTAAAATTCCTTCCAACTTATAATAATAAGCCTGACTTTAGACGTATACCACCATCAAGGATAAGGATATTTTTCCAAACCAAATTTAAAATTGAAAGTCTGAAAAAATATTTGCATTCCTCTAACAAAATGAAATGACTCTTGTCGATTACCTAGTTTGAATAGAAAGTAGCCATGGCTGATATAAAATCGATAGAAATAGGAGAAAAGCTACTGTGAAAATATGACGTAACCTGCTACTTCGTTTTCTTTCCATGATCCAAATTTTTTTAAGAACAATTTCTGTTTTCATGCTTATGTTGTTTAAAATCCATTTGAAGGATGAGAAAATTTAATTTGAATCAATTGTATCTTTTCTTTAAGAAAATTAAAGAAATCAAGGCAACAGTATTTATATAATAATACAAGGTTATCTAGATTTTTCGAATATGGCTTTGAAACCGATTCTTATCCGCTGGATAAGAAATGGTTCTTAGCCATACTGAAAAATAACGTATCGCATCGTATTATATCCAGTTTTCTACGAATTTGAAAATGTAAAATCATAATATTAAAACCAGTTTTAATAGCCCGTGCCTTCGGCATCTCGGGACTAACAAAACTGGTTTAATTATAATTATTCACTTTAATATCCGCGGAAAGCTGAATATAATACGATGCGATAAATAAGCATTATTGGATATACTTTAATGAAAGAATCGTTGTAAAGGATTGAAACAATTTATGTTATGATAAATACTTTATAATGTGTTCATATATTTCTAAGAAGCACTTTATAGTGCCTAATTATATAAAAAATAGGGATAAATCTTAAAACTTTTGGCCAAAGTATCCAGAATAACGTCATTATATATAGAAAAATCTATTACTATAAAGAGCTTAATTTCCAGTATTTTGTGATTTCCTATTTCGTCCAAAATTTGAATATTTTTTGCATTTGTCTACTAATCCTTATATAAAAGTAACAGAAAGCCTCTCTGTCTGTAGAGACATCTAGGGGCATATCCACTGGTTCTACAATAAAGTAACAGGATGTTTGTCTGTCTTGGGAAGCACCTGGGACCTTAGTGCGAGTTCTACAATAAAGTATCTATTATATGACAAATATTTTTTGCTGTCCCCCCCTTTTAAATACAATGTCCCAAGATGCAAGGGGTAGTTGGGAATGTACATTGTACATGGGTAAAATTATCATCCATTGTCTTATCCCTGTTTGATTTTCTGTACAATCAAAATTATCCTTTAGAGTGAACTACCAAACATTTTTTTCGGATTCTAGCATCTAAGAGCTCAGCTCAGGCATAGGAATGAGACGTTTTATTGATGCCAAATAATCGACAAAACTATTGATATTACATTTTGACAGGGCCTAGAAAAACCCAGTAGGTATATGGCCCTGTCGGGGCTAGTAAAAAGGAAGGGAGGGGACATTGGGCGGTTTTATAAACTAGTCCTCAATTCTTATAATAACCCTTTCTTATTTGTTGGTCTTGGGGACTTATATTGAATTTTTATTGGTTGGTTAATTTAGTTGAGTGTTAAAACGTTTTAGCCACTGCGTGTAATCTAATTTTGTGTATCATCATTGGGATGTATCGGCCATTGTCTTATCCCTTTAGATCCCTGGCTACAAAATATTAAGATGGACAAGAAGAGGGGGGGATAGACGTCCAAAGGGGGGGGGGGTAAAGGGGTGATTATCCCCCCCCCCAAATGAATTTGGGGGTGCCGTAGACACCCCCAAAATTTTGGATTTTCAATTTTTATCCCCCCGCCACAAATAGAAAAATGCCTCTATGAAATATAGATTACCCCCCCCCAAAAAAATTTTTTATTTTCAAAATTTTACCCCCCCTCAAATAAAAAAGCTTGGACGCCCCTGGGGGGGGGGGGGGGAATGGTCCATATGTCGGTTTGAGGGATTACACAGATAATTTGTCCTATCTTGTCAAAAAGTTGTCAATCTTTATAAAATTTCTTCATAACTATATAACAGATGACCCAAAAGAACTATATTTTAAACATTAAAATTGCCCAATTTTGAAGTGATTATTTTGAAGGCAATCAAAACAAGGATGGCAATTGTCATTGTAGGCGAAGTAAGATATTCTCATAAATTCTTCAAATATCTATTTATCTATTAGTTGTAATATAAATTACATTTAGTAGTGTCAAAAGATTTCAACCAATAATTTTAATATACCGATACAGTAATTTTGTTACATCAAATTTTTGTCCGTTGTCTTATCCCTTTAGGTTCATGTTTAAAGCGGGCAGGGGCTGCTATTCAGCCAATAAATTCCATTTGAAAGTGCCGAAAATAAAATATTTTGTTGGCGTAGAGTTGGCGTAAAACTTGTTTTTTGAAGGGGAGAAAAAAGGGGGTTATGGGGAAATTTTAAATTAGAATTGTTTTTGAGAATCTCCTTCCCTTTTACCTGAGAGCAAGTTTAAAAGGAGGGTGGTGATATTGTTTTCAAAGAGATGTTGTTCTAACCTGGCTGTATTTAGCTGCGGTGGGTTGTCCGCGGAACCTTCTCCTTGGCTGTTGCCGTCTCCTCTCCGCCACATCCTGCCGGCCCTGGAATCCCAGCCTGCCGCCGTAGGGACCGTACCTGCCGCCAGATGGGGCGACGCCCGCCCCAACCACTGGACCTCCAAGGGGTTGTTGTTGCTTGTTCATGTTAATGGCACCTTGCCCCACCTAAAAAAAAAAAATTTCATTTTGATTAAAAGATTAATAAATAGTTAAAAAAGACAATTAATTTTAGGTTTAAGTGTAATATTTTTAGGTTAAACTAACATAGTTTTTGTAGTTCATATAATATTAAACCCACCGACATACCTCTACAAGAATGACTTAAATGCGTCATAGCTAAAGACGTTAAAAATTGGTTCTTACTGCTGCTATGTCAGGTGCGCGACATAAATATTAAAATTAGGGAAAATGCCTTGGCCTATAAATAGGCGCAACTCATTAATATGCAAAGTTAGAACTTCTCAGAAAGGTTATGCAATTAATTGGTTGGTTGTCTGTTGGATTTTACTTTACCTAATATCCTTGGCATAGACATCCATGCTTTTTTTGGGGGGGGGGGGTAAACTTTTTTTAAGGGGGGGGGGTAATTCGCTTTACCCCTTCCCCCCTCTTGGACGTCTATGATCCTTGGGGTTTTAGAGTATCGCATCTCATTACAAGCAGATGAGGCTCTGGATTCCCTAGATGATCACTTAAAAATTGAAGGAGAATCCCGCCTGTACGAGGTAAAAATAGGTATAGGTAAAAATAGAATGTATAAAAATGCACCTGGGGTTGATTGAACGGCAAAACTTGTCCTCTTTTGGGCGCCATGACACTTGGCGACGGTGACAGCTGTTCCGCGCCACCTGGAAGCTGCACAGGCGTCAGCTGTTGGTGATGCACTACCCGCTGGTGATGAACAGCTGTTGGCCGTTCAGGATTAGCATACATTTGCTGTTGCTGCTTATTTTGTAGTTTGCCAGCGTTTCCTGTTCTTTCAATGGCCAAATGTTTGTCAAGCTGCCGCTGAACTTCATCCAGCTGATCTCTGTTCAGGCCACTAGTCAAGCCTGGCAGCAGCAATCCCTCCTTCTGTCTCTCCGATGTCATATCTGGTGTGGTGGTGGACTGAGCTGTGGTTGTACTTGTCGATGTGGTTGAAGTTGATGTTGTTGATGAAGCAGTGCTGGTACCTGCTGTTGTTGTAGCTGCTTTGTTTTTCTGGTTCTGGAACAGCATGGCCTGTCTGATAGTGAACAGCTGTTCTCGCGAGATTCTGCCCGACAGCAAGCCTTGACGCAACTGCTTAAGCTGCTGTGGACCTAAAAGAAAAAATATATAAGAATGTGGAAAACAATTTGAAAATATAGCAAATCTGTTTAAAATGGTAAGTTGAGAGAGAAAGAGAGAAAGAAAGAGAGAGTGAGAGAAAGAGAGAAAGATAGAGAGAGAGAGAGAGAGAGAGAGAGAGAGAGAGAGAGAGAGAGAGAGAGAGAGAGAGAGAGAGAGAGAGAGAGAGAGAGAGAGAGAGAGAGAGAGAGAGAGAGAGAGAGAGAGAGAGAGAGAGAGAGAGAGAGAGAGAGAGAGAGAGAGAGAGAGAGAGAGAGAGAGAAAGAAATAGAGAGAAAGAGAGAGAGAGGAGGTGACATAATGCTTTACATTAGAGAAACCGAATATAGAGCAGCTTTACTGTCAGAAAGACAGAAAGAAGGTTTTTTAAAATTAATTTTACTTTTAAGTATCATTCAGGAGGAGAAAGGATTGTAAATTGATTTATTGACTGTAAAATTCTGCTAAAATGTATTTTACCTAAAAGTTGGGCCAAAGATTTCTGAACCTCATTCACTGGCTGAGCCTGGTCAGTGGAATCAACAACTGTTTGTTCAGTGCCGTCAACAGCTGTCACAGCCTCGGTTTCATCCTCAGTAGCAGCTGCAGCTGCGGGGCTGCCGTTGGGTGATTCCGCATGTGACATAGGTCCCTGGTGATGGAAAGTTGGACGGCCTGAAACAATAAAATAACGCTATATTGATAATATGTCAGTCGAAATCCCTTTTATAAATCAATCTTAACGGATAAAACAATGGAAATAAATTTATTAAACCCCAATTATTATTATAAACAAAATCACCCCTTATGTGTGTTATAATTACTTTTGAACATTTTGAACACTTCTAGCTTCAAGCAGCCAACTAAGATATTTTTAAAAGTACCGTAAGTTTTTTTTATGAGAGAATGATTATAAAACTTTGGGTACCAGTATAAACTTACAAAAACCCCTCATAAATGTCATAAGTGTTGTAATCCTTATTGAAAGCGAAGCTTTTCTATAATTAGGGTCGGTCCGTCCGTACGTCCGTAACGGATAGCTTTTTTCGTTAATTTGGGCATATTAGAATTGTCCTATTGATTTCAAACTTTGCATGGTAGTTAGGTACGATTTAGAAACCGTAGCAACTCTATAATCTATAATTATTACTTTTTCTTTTTAAGCTAATATCAAAGGTAAATGGTCGACTCCTTCTGCCCCTTCCCTCAGATACCTTAAAAGGCCTCTAGGGGCGTATCCGCTTGTTACAAGTAAGAAGACGCTATTCTACAATGCATACCTGGTCGCCTGTCAATAGTATTGAGCGTGCTGTCTGCTCCAATGTTGGTCTGGTCAACCATTGGCCTAGAAAATATATTATTCAGGGATCTAAAGGGATAAGACAATAGTCGATAAATCGATGTACATTACAACCCCAATGCTGATACACAAAAATACCCCCTTTGTAGATTGTAATTAATGGTTGAAACGTTTGGACCAATGGACACTCTGAAACTGAATGAATCAACAAATCAAAATTCAATAAAAGTCCCAAAAGTTGTTAAGCTAACGAGTTTGAAAACGTTAATATAAAACTTTGGGGACTATTGTAATAAACAGCCAAAATGTCCCATCAAGTAGAATTGCATGTACATTACGTTAATGATTTTAATACAATGAAATTATGTCTTTCTTTTGTAATACACAATTTTGCAATCAGAAATGACAATGTATAAATGTTAACCCTTACAGCTCTGGCCCCAATTCCCACCTTAATAGATCGGGGGGGGGGGGGGGGGGGTCATATTGACTCCCCCCCTCTATCTCGGCTCCTGTTACAGTTAGAGAAGTAAGTTTATAGCAAAAGCCGGACAAAAAAATGGTCATAAAATTGGTCAGGAAGCGGTCAAACGGTCATAACACCACTATTCTCAGATATCATTGATATCCCAGTATTCACCAAAAAAAAATTTAGGGCTCTATCTTAGACACAAAAGTCATAATGAAGAAATTAAGATTTATTTAGAATTTTTTCTAAATTTGGTGCTACCTAACCGACTTTGACCAGACGCCACGACCGACACAGACCAGATATCCTTATAAACTCAATGACAATATGACCCCTCCCCCCGATCTGTAAGGGTTAAAATTGTCAGGGCTCGGCAGCTGCCTATTTATTATACAAAGCGGTTAAGCTTAAACTGTGGACAATTGAAATAGGGTATTTTACAGGGATCTAAAGGGATAAGACAATTACCGATAAATTGAAGTACATCCTTAATGATGATACACAAAATTAACCCTTTTGTAGATTAAAATACGTGGTTGAAACGTTTGAACACTCAACTAAATGAATCAACTAATTAATATTCACTAAAGTACCCAAAGTTGTTAATATAACGGATAAGAAATCGTATTACAAAACTTTGGGGACTAGTGTAATAAACAGCACTTTGTCCCCTGTCTCTCTTGGTATATTATCTGAAAATTATTATTGAATTATTCAACAAATGACGTAGCTTTTATCTGCCTCGCTCAGCTGTAAATTTTGGCGGCTACTGCAGCAGATTGTGCGGCTGCCGACCCTTGGAAATTGCAATTGAATTTCTCTATTATAGCAAAGCAAAAACAGTAGGAAGAAAAATCCAACAATGTAAAGACACTGGTACTTAGGGATAAGTCAATAGGATATAATTTGAAGTTGAAATTTTTTTACACTGCTAGTTTTTACCAGCAAATCAAGTACTCAAAGCTTTTAATCCAACGAATGAGGAAAATGCTTATAAAACTTTGAGTACCAGTGTAATTTACAGTATCATGTCACCTCTCTCCCAAGGAAAAACAAAGATAGAAAAAAATGTCTAGCCTAAATGATTTAATGTAGAATAGTTATTTCTCGCATCGTATTATAAACGGCTTTCCGCGGATATAGAATGTACAATTATAAGATTAAAACTAATTTTTTTAGCCCCGTGGTGCCAAAGGCACCGGCTAAAAAAACTAGTTTTAATCTTATGGTTGTACATTTCTATATTCGTAGAAAACTGGATATAATACGATGCTAGACATAGTTTTTTCGTATAGATGAGAAACGGTTCCTATCCACCGGATTCGAATGAATACGAGAAAAGTATTTATAAAACTTTGAGTACCAGTGTAATTTACAGTCTAATGTCACCTCCCAAGGAAAATCTTACTATACAAAGATAGAAAAAATATCCAGCCTAAATGGCTTAAAGTAGATTAGTTATTTCTCGCATCGTATTATAAATGACTTTCCGCGGATATAGAATGTACAATTATAATATTAAAACTAGTTTTTTTAGCCCCGAGGTGCTGAAGGCACCGGCTAAAAGAACAGGTTTTAATCTTATGATTGTACATTTTTATATTCGTAGAAAGCTGGATATAATACGATGCTAGACATAGTTTTTTCGTATGGATGAGAACCGGTTTCTATCCACCGGATTCGAATGAATACGAGAATAGTTATTTTAGCCGGTGACTTCGTCACCTCGGGGCTAAAAAAGCTAGTTTTAATCTTATAATTGTACATTTCTATATTCGTAGAAAGCTGGATATAATACAATGCTAGACATAGTTTTTTCGTATGGATGAGAACCGGTTCATATCCACCGGATTCGAATGAATACGAGAAAATAACTTAATTGATTCTAAAATAATTTTATGAAGTTAAGCCTTTCTATATTTAGGATCTTTCCTTGAGTCAGTTACATATAACTTTTATCGATAATTAAGTCATGTTAGAATTGCCATATCTATTTCAAACTTAGCATGATGATTCCTGTAATAGTTAGGTACAGCTAATAAAGCATAGAAACTGTGTCTGTATGCTCTTTATTAAAACGTCCATATATCCATTTAATACTTGTTGATTTTAAAACATTTTTTTTGGCAAAAATTTGGATATGATATAAAACTTAACTCTCCTATTCTTAAGATTTTTAGAATAATGATACCTAGAACAATTGGGCACTTACTTCATATTATGATTTTAGCATCTCCATAATTAATTTTATTCTTGTAATAAACTAAATCAAGTAATTTTGTGATAAATTTAAACAGATTATTTACTTTTGAATGTTTTGAATTAGAGCATACGGACAAACCAGCGACCTAAAGGGATAAGACAAAGGCCGATAAATTTTTATACACGCCCTATCATGATACACAAATTAAGCCCTTCTGTAGATTAATAATAGTGGTTGAAACGTTTGAACACTAAACTTATTTAACCAACAAATTAAAATCCACTAAAGTCTCCAAAGTTGTTAAGCCAACGAAAAATATAAATATTATCATAAAACTTTGGGGACTAGTGTAATAAACATACCAATCTCCCCTCTCTCTCTTTGCGGACAAACCCTAATTAAATGAAAGGTTTGATTCTAAAGAAAGTAATTAAAAAGTAGAACATTACATTACAAGTTCTAGATTAGAAATTTTAATTCACCACGGATAACTGGATAGGGCAATGGATGATAAATGTAGTTTTCCCGTATTGCTTCGAATCCGATTAATGTCCGGTGGATTAGAACCTGTTCTCAGCCATATTGAAAAATTTTTTCTAGCATCGTATAATATCCAGTTTTCTACGAATATAAAAATGTACAATCATAAGATCAAAACCTTTTTTTTATCTCATGGATAAAAAAAAACAGTTTTAATCTTTAATTGTACAATGCAATGTATGTATATCCTCTTTCTTGAGGATATTTTTTTTTAACAATATACAACCCATTTTGGGACCTATAAGAAGCTCCACTGTATAGGAGAGTAAAATAGGTCCGGTGGCTTCGATTCGGTTATTACAAAATCACTTAATAAATTCTTTTAGAAAGTTGTAAAATTGATGTAACTGTATCTTATTTAAGTAAAACATGACATGTTAGAAAAATTACATCTCATTAAAGTTAAACTTGAATGACTTGACCCAGGGAGGGAAGGGAAATTGGGCTGTTTTTTTTACTCTAGTCCCCAAAGTTTTAGAATAACGTTTTCTCATTCGTTGGCTTAACAACTTTGGGATTTTTATTCAATTTTGATTGGTCGGTTGATTCAGTTGAGTGTCCAAACGTTTTTAACCACTAATTTCAATCTACAGAAGGGATAATTTTGTGTATTATCATTGGGGATGTAAATCAATTTATCGGCCACTGTCTTATCTCTTCAGATCCCTGACCTTTTTACCATAATGGTCCATCAGTTAAAATAATCCGTCAAACTATTGAAAAATATTTCTAGAAGCAGAAGATTTTTGTTTATATTTAGACGTATATGGTCCCTTCTAATATTACGATTGATGAGTTTGTGGATGATAGGATTAGGTGGTGGGGGGTTGAATTCTATCCCCCCCCTCCATTTAAAAAAAAAATTAACTTTAAAAAAAAAAAAACAATTTGTGGAGGAATAGTCTACCCCCTCCCCCATTTTTAAAACATTGGAGGCAATTTCTCTAGCGAGGGTGGTGGTACCCTCTCCAAGAATTGATATAAACATTCACCAGACCTATGAGAATTGAGGAGCTACATTGAAAGGAGAAACATTTCGATAGCAAGAAGCTATTACTTGAAAGTAGGCATATGTCAATCGGATAATGAGTTCATATCTGAACCCTCAAGAAAACATAATTAATTTGCTTCACTTTTATGAAGTTGTCATATTAAATGAGCAAAGCTTTTCTATAATTAGGTATGTCCGTTACGTCGTACAGTTCAAAGCACATTTTCAATACCAAATACCAATTAATTTAATTTCGTTGCTGCTTTTCCAAAAAGTAAGTAATTTTTAAAAAACTAGTTTCAAAAAATTAAAAAAATTTTGAAAATGTTATGTAATAAGTAAAACTTTTTGATAATGTTAGTTTAAAAGGTAAAAGATTGCGCCAAAAAAAAAAATTTGAGAACTCTAGCGGTCAAATTCAGAACTACATATAATACAAGTTTAGTGAAATTAAGACTCTCATATCCTTAAATAAAAGTATCATGATGTTTGTATGTTTATTTGTGTGTACTGAGGGTTCTCGCTAGTTCAGTGAAGCTTCTCATAGGTCCAGGGAAGGTTTATAACTATTTTGGGGGACGGTACTACCACCCTCCAAAGTAAAATCACTCTGAAAAAATTACCCACATCCAAAATTTATTCTTTGACTTTTTCTTTTTCGAACTGAAATTTTAAATGGGTATGAGTCAACTCCCTCACTCCTCCCCCCCGGCCTCCATAATATCTTAAGTGCCCTTAGAGGCCTCTAGAGGCGTAACTGCTAGCGTTATTATATAAAGTAGTAAGGATAAACCACTGAGCCAATTAAGTTCTTACAGTGCTGTAAACATATTTTTTGTACTATTTTATTTGTAAATTTGGGGAAGGTTTTAGGCTATTACTTTAAATGTTATTATCTATCTGTCTGTTTATATGTCCTGTAAAGTCTTGTAAACGGTTAGACAAAGATATAAATTTTTTTTGAAATTTTTTTTTCTTTCTATTATCTAATAAGGGCCAACAAAACGACTATAAAATACCTTAATATTGTTGTGAAGGGGCGGTGCTCCTAGAGGCAAGGAGCGTAGCCGCTAGTAGTGATGAAAAAGGGACAATTTAATGATTTAATGGTGTGTTAAAGATGAACATGATAAAAAAAGTGAAAGCTGTTTTCACGCTGCGCTGGTCTGATTACAAATCACCATAGCTAAGTTTCAGGGATATCGAGGGATAAGACAATGGATGATAAATTTATACACAACCTCAATCAATGGTTAAAAAAAGTTTGGAAACTACTAGTTTTAACCAACCAACCAAAAATCTATACCCAAACTTTTTAAGCCACTAAATAAGATGACTTTTAATTCCAGTTTAATATACAGACCAATGTCCCCTCCCTCCCTGCTAAGTTCCCTAATTTTTGTAAGCATAGCTTCTCTACATATAAGTTGGTACAGTGAAGTTTCATGGATATAAAGGGATAAGACAATGGCCAATGATTTGTTGCACATCCCCAATGCAATGGTGAGACACAAAATTACCAATTCTGTAGATTATAATTAGTGATTGAAACCTTTTGGCATTCAATTTTATGAACCAACCAATCAAAATTCAATAAAAGTCATCAACTTTGTTGAGCTAACGAATAAGAATATTTTAAATCTTTTGGGACTAGTGTAATAAACAGCCCAATGTTCCCTCCCTCCCTGGTAAAGTACAATGTAATAGTATACAGACTTTTCTACCAATGATTTCAATCACAGGGTAATACGTCCATTGACATATCCTGTAGGATCTACAGTGTTTTTTTTTTTTATGAGAACTTATTAAAAAGCAATTTTACCCCACTTATAGTTATCAGAATGTAATGATTAATGGCTTATTTTCTTTGTTTTTTAAGGCAATTAATAAAACAACAAAAAAATATTTCAGTTTTTATTTAAAAAGTACAGTAAAATCTAAATTTCAAAACTTAGGTGTCAACTTATAAAAATGGTTTTAGCGCATTTTTCTTTAAAAAATTGATTTTCTGTAGTCGACTTTGGGGGGCCAGTACTCTCTCCCTGGTTGAGATATGACAGCCATTCTTGCAAAAGGTTGATTATTTGAGAATAAGAAAAATGCGCTAAAACCATTTTTAGATGTTGACACCTAAGTTTTGAATTTTAGATTTTATTGTACTTTTTAAATAAAAACTGAAATATTTTTTTGTTGTTCTATTAATTGCCTTAAAAAACGAAGAAAATAAGCCATTAATCATTAAATTCTGATAACTATAAGTGGGGTAAAGTTGCTTTCAAAAAAGTTCTCATAAAAAAAACACACTGTATAAATATAAATACAAAAAATAATCTTCGCTTATTAGAATTTATACATCCTTGTTTACTAAGTGAGTGTTTAAGTTTCTACGGTTAAAATCATATTAATCAAATCTTTTTTTCTACAATTATAGCTTATAAAATATGTTTTATTACTTTTACTGCTTTTAAAAAATGAAAATTAAGTTTTTATTAAATAAAAACATGATAGAATTGAAACTTGTAACCCGAAAGTTTTAAAACTGTTAAAATAATCAAAACAAGGACAATTAAGTCAAATAGCAGCTAAGTAGGTTGAAATAATTAAAGTGAGAGTAGTTTATTGTGTTTCTATAAGCACGAGAGAACCGAATAGAGAGCACTCTTACAGAACAACGGACAGACAGATACACTGACTTATATATAGGAGCTTCGCTACTAAAAATGGACATTATTTTATCATATAGGGTATTTTGTTTGTCCTCTACTTGCTGAACCAGTTAGACTATTTGTCAACCCCCCCCCCCCCCTCCTTAAATACTGCTTTCGATGCATCGTGTGCAGCCGTTTGCTAATAATTGATATAGTATACACGTGGATATATTAACAGGTGAAATTTGTCGTCAATTTAGCTTGCTTTGTAAGGACCACTTGGTCAGTTCCTCATCCATTAGAAGCGGGGGAGGGGGGGGGGGGTTGATGGGGGTATCTTTATTTTAGTCAGCTGTGAGCATCACTTAATCAGAATACATGAAAATCTAGCTCAACATCTACGAATTATGTTGTTGTTGTTGTAGCTCTGATTCTCTAAAGTTAGGACTCAGATGCACAAGGAGACTGGAAGTGAGAATCCTTTGGCCAATCTTAGATTGGTAAGCTTCGCGCACAGCTGATAGTATTCTATGTTACATTACAAGCTGACCCGCAATTCTCGTGGAAGCTACTCAATAATTTCATCACCCTGGCATAGAGTTTTGGCAGGTGTTCCATATTAAGGCACCCTAATTAATGGCACTCTCATACGAGGAGCATGGACGAGGGAAAGCATGGTTAAAGAAGCTGCTTGATTGGTAGAATCCTAACTTTCTGAAAATCTCCCTCCTTACAACCTTAGGGCATCTCTGGGAAGGTTGCGTGATCATAATCTGACAAATTGCGACAGCATTTGTCAACCAAGTGCAAAGTCTTTTTGGGGACTTGAACTCGGTTTCTCCCAACCACAGCGTAGTGCGCTAACCACTACACTATGGGACACCCTATCTACGAATTATCAATATATCTATTTAGTTAATTCTACCTGATGCTGCCATCTTGCGCAAGAACGTTCTTGTTAATTTCCGGGGAGAGGTGTAGCCCATCCTCTCTGTCCTCTCTGTCTCCTAAGTATAATAAATCTGCTTAAACCAATAACCAAATTAAATCGGGGGAAAAAATCATGAAACCTATAAGTGATTTTCAGCTGTCGTTGAATTAGAATTGACGACCTTTATATTTACAATTTTTACAAAATTTTTAGTACTTTAAACTATTTATTGTTTCTTGTAATACTTTAGGTTCTAGATTGGGTTATATTGTGTTCAGGGTAGCCCCGCAAGGTTAAAGCCCCCCCTGCAGTGGTTAGGAACTACCCATTATTTCAATTTATCTTAAAAATAAGTGTTGTGGAGTTTCAGTGCTCGATACGCACTTTGAGAGAAAGCGCTGACTAATTTTATTACATGTTGAACTGAATGCTTGGCAGCTGTTTATTTGTGCTGACTAATTTTATTACATGTTGAACTGAATGCTTGGCGGCTGAGGATTATGGTATTGGCAGCTGCGGCATTAGGTCTAACAATTTTCACTACAATTTTCACTACAATTCACTATCTCCACCCATATTATTATAATTACCTGTATTATAGTCAGCATAATAGTCAGTAGTATAGTCACTATCTCCACCCATATTATTATAATTACCTGTATTATAGTCAGCATAATAGTCAGTAGTATAGTCACTATCTCCACCCATATTATTATAATTATACCTGTATTATAGTCAGCATAATAGTCAGTAGTATAGTCACTATCTCCACCCATATTATTATAATTATACCTGTATTATAGTCAGCATAATAGTCAGTAGTATAGTCACTATCTACACCCATATTATTATAATTATACCTGTATTATAGTCAGCATAATAGTCAGTAGTATAGTCACTATCTCCACCCATATTATTATAATTACCTGTATTATAGTCAGCATAATAGTCAGTAGTATAGTCACTATCTCCACCCATATTATTATAATTATACCTGTATTATAGTCAGCATAATAGTCAGTAGTATAGTCACTATCTACACCCACATTATTATAATTATACCTGTATTATAGTCAGCATAATAGTCAGTAGTATAGTCACTATCTCCACCCATATTATTATAATTATACCTGTATTATAGTCAGCATAATAGTCAGTAGTATAGTCACTATCTACACCCATATTATTATAATTATACCTGTATTATAGTCAGCATAATAGTCAGTAGTATAGTCACTATCTACACCCATATTATTATAATTATACCTGTAATATAGTCAGCATAATAGTCAGTAGTATAGTCACTATCTCCACCCATATTATTATAATTATACCTGTATTATAGTCAGCATAATAGTCAGTAGTATAGTCACTATCTCCACCCATATTATTATAATTATACCTGTATTATAGTCAGCATAATAGTCAGTAGTATAGTCACTATCTCCACCCATATTATTATAATTATACCTGTAATATAGTCAGCATAATAGTCAGTAGTATAGTCACTATCTCCACCCATATTATTATAATTATACCTGTATTATAGTCAGCATAATAGTCAGTAGTATAGTCACTATCTCCACCCATATTATTATAATTATACCTGTATTATAGTCAGCATAATAGTCAGTAGTATAGTCACTATCTCCACCCATATTATTATAATTACCTGTATTATAGTCAGCATAATAGTCAGTAGTATAGTCACTATCTACACCCATATTATTATAATTATACCTGTAATATAGTCAGCATAATAGTCAGTAGTATAGTCACTATCTCCACCCATATTATTATAATTACCTGTATTATAGTCAGCATAATAGTCAGTAGTATAGTCACTATCTCCACCCATATTATTATAATTATACCTGTATTATAGTCAGCATAATAGTCAGTAGTATAGTCACTATCTCCACCCATATTATTATAATTACCTGTATTATAGTCAGCATAATAGTCAGTAGTATAGTCACTATCTCCACCCATATTATTATAATTATACCTGTAATATAGTCAGCATAATAGTCAGTAGTATAGTCACTATCTCCACCCATATTATTATAATTATACCTGTATTATAGTCAGCATAATAGTCAGTAGTATAGTCACTATCTCCACCCATATTATTATAATTATACCTGTAATATAGTCAGCATAATAGTCAGTAGTATAGTCACTATCTCCACCCATATTATTATAATTACCTGTATTATAGTCAGCATAATAGTCAGTAGTATAGTCACTATCTACACCCATATTATTATAATTATACCTGTAATATAGTCAGCATAATAGTCAGTAGTATAGTCACTATCTCCACCCATATTATTATAATTACCTGTATTATAGTCAGCATAATAGTCAGTAGTATAGTCACTATCTCCACCCATATTATTATAATTATACCTGTATTATAGTCAGCATAATAGTCAGTAGTATAGTCACTATCTCCACCCATATTATTATAATTACCTGTATTATAGTCAGCATAATAGTCAGTAGTATAGTCACTATCTCCACCCATATTATTATAATTATACCTGTAATATAGTCAGCATAATAGTCAGTAGTATAGTCACTATCTCCACCCATATTATTATAATTATACCTGTATTATAGTCAGCATAATAGTCAGTAGTATAGTCACTATCTCCACCCATATTATTATAATTACCTGTATTATAGTCAGCATAATAGTCAGTAGTATAGTCACTATCTCCACCCATATTATTATAATTATACCTGTATTATAGTCAGCATAATAGTCAGTAGTATAGTCACTATCTCCACCCATATTATTATAATTACCTGTATTATAGTCAGCATAATAGTCAGTAGTATAGTCACTATCTCCACCCATATTATTATAATTATACCTGTATTATAGTCAGCATAATAGTCAGTAGTATAGTCACTATCTCCACCCATATTATTATAATTATACCTGTATTATAGTCAGCATAATAGTCAGTAGTATAGTCACTATCTCCACCCATATTATTATAATTATACCTGTATTATAGTCAGCATAATAGTCAGTAGTATAGTCACTATCTCCACCCATATTATTATAATTATACCTGTATTATAGTCAGCATAATAGTCAGTAGTATAGTCACTATCTCCACCCATATTATTATAATTACCTGTATTATAGTCAGCATAATAGTCAGTAGTATAGTCACTATCTCCACCCATATTATTATAATTACCTGTATTATAGTCAGCATAATAGTCAGTAGTATAGTCACTATCTCCACCCATATTATTATAATTATACCTGTATTATAGTCAGCATAATAGTCAGTAGTATAGTCACTATCTCCACCCATATTATTATAATTACCTGTATTATAGTCAGCATAATAGTCAGTAGTATAGTCACTATCTCCACCCATATTATTATAATTATACCTGTAATATAGTCAGCATAATAGTCAGTAGTATAGTCACTATCTCCACCCATATTATTATAATTATACCTGTAATATAGTCAGCATAATAGTCAGTAGTATAGTCACTATCTCCACCCATATTATTATAATTATACCTGTATTATAGTCAGCATAATAGTCAGTAGTATAGTCACTATCTCCACCCATATTATTATAATTATACCTGTATTATAGTCAGCATAATAGTCAGTAGTATAGTCACTATCTCCACCCATATTATTATAATTATACCTGTATTATAGTCAGCATAATAGTCAGTAGTATAGTCACTATCTCCACCCATATTATTATAATTATACCTGTATTATAGTCAGCATAATAGTCAGTAGTATAGTCACTATCTCCACCCATATTATTATAATTATACCTGTATTATAGTCAGCATAATAGTCAGTAGTATAGTCACTATCTCCACCCATATTATTATAATTATACCTGTATTATAGTCAGCATAATAGTCAGTAGTATAGTCACTATCTCCACCCATATTATTATAATTACCTGTATTATAGTCAGCATAATAGTCAGTAGTATAGTCACTATCTCCACCCATATTATTATAATTATACCTGTATTATAGTCAGCATAATAGTCAGTAGTATAGTCACTATCTCCACCCATATTATTATAATTATACCTGTATTATAGTCAGCATAATAGTCAGTAGTATAGTCACTATCTCCACCCATATTATTATAATTACCTGTATTATAGTCAGCATAATAGTCAGTAGTATAGTCACTATCTCCACCCATATTATTATAATTATACCTGTATTATAGTCAGCATAATAGTCAGTAGTATAGTCACTATCTCCACCCATATTATTATAATTATACCTGTATTATAGTCAGCATAATAGTCAGTAGTATAGTCACTATCTCCACCCATATTATTATAATTATACCTGTATTATAGTCAGCATAATAGTCAGTAGTATAGTCACTATCTCCACCCATATTATTATAATTATACCTGTATTATAGTCAGCATAATAGTCAGTAGTATAGTCACTATCTCCACCCATATTATTATAATTACCTGTATTATAGTCAGCATAATAGTCAGTAGTATAGTCACTATCTCCACCCATATTATTATAATTACCTGTATTATAGTCAGCATAATAGTCAGTAGTATAGTCACTATCTCCACCCATATTATTATAATTATACCTGTATTATAGTCAGCATAATAGTCAGTAGTATAGTCACTATCTACACCCATATTATTATAATTATACCTGTATTATAGTCAGCATAATAGTCAGTAGTATAGTCACTATCTCCACCCATATTATTATAATTACCTGTATTATAGTCAGCATAATAGTCAGTAGTATAGTCACTATCTCCACCCATATTATTATAATTATACCTGTAATATAGTCAGCATAATAGTCAGTAGTATAGTCACTATCTCCACCCATATTATTATAATTATACCTGTAATATAGTCAGCATAATAGTCAGTAGTATAGTCACTATCTCCACCCATATTATTATAATTATACCTGTATTATAGTCAGCATAATAGTCAGTAGTATAGTCACTATCTCCACCCATATTATTATAATTATACCTGTATTATAGTCAGCATAATAGTCAGTAGTATAGTCACTATCTCCACCCATATTATTATAATTATACCTGTATTATAGTCAGCATAATAGTCAGTAGTATAGTCACTATCTCCACCCATATTATTATAATTACCTGTATTATAGTCAGCATAATAGTCAGTAGTATAGTCACTATCTCCACCCATATTATTATAATTACCTGTATTATAGTCAGCATAATAGTCAGTAGTATAGTCACTATCTCCACCCATATTATTATAATTATACCTGTATTATAGTCAGCATAATAGTCAGTAGTATAGTCACTATCTCCACCCATATTATTATAATTATACCTGTATTATAGTCAGCATAATAGTCAGTAGTATAGTCACTATCTCCACCCATATTATTATAATTACCTGTGTTATAGTCAGCATAATAGTCAGTAGTATAGTCACTATCTCCACCCATATTATTATAATCAGTTGCTTCGGTATTTTCAATGTTAGCTAAAGGTCCCATCTCGTTTACTCCCCTAAAAGTAGAATATGTATATATATATATATATATTTGTCAATTAATTTAATCACTCACTTATCATTGATAATGTATTTTTGTCGACTATACTATGGCATAAAATATTTTTGTGGAATTATAAATATGTAGTAAGACAGACACGAAATTTCGACATAGTTTATTTCATTTTAGGGAAGGCACATTAAACTATAAATTACACTGGTTTTTATAGTTTTAAAAACATGTTATATTATTCATTGGCTCAAAAGTTAGGGACCTATGTTTTATGTTTGATTATAAACGTAGTAGTGTCAAATCTTTTTAACCAATGAATTTCAAATACAGAAGGGGTAATCTTTGGGGATGTAAACTAATTTATTGTCAACTATGAATCAATTAAAATTTACACTGGTCTGCCATTGGTAATTTAGTCTGTGTACTGGCCTATCATTGGTCATTTATATTGTATGACGTCATTTTTTTTATAGGCACTATAAACCGCTTCTCAATTATCTTTACCCTGGTCATACCTGTGAATTCCTTCCAGTCCAGGTCTGAGAATGCCCTGCGCCTGTGCCTGGCCTCTGGCAGGCTCCAGGAATGGAGGCTGTCCGTTGAATGGACCTGCTTGTCCAAGTGACAGGATTCCAACGTCCTCCGGGTTACGGTAGAAAGACATGTCGTACTGGTTCCTTAACAACAAAAATTGTGAAAGTTTCACCAAAAGCTACTTATCCTTTTATTTAAATTAATAGGACAATTCTAACATGTCTAGACTAACGAAAAGATCTAACCGTTACAGACGGACCGACCATAATTATAGAAAAGCTTCGCCTTAAAAAAATTTAAAAAATCTAACAAAGTGACTTTTGACCACACAGTAAAGAAATTTAAGTAGCGAAGCTACTCTGTAGTTTAATTTACTTTATCTGTCCGTCAATTGACGCTTTGATAGGGTATTGTGATTTTCTCATCTACTATATAGGATAGACTGCTGATTTTTCCTTATGAATGGCATCTATTACACAAATTACTTGGTTGGTTATATTTTTTTTCATAGAGGTTTCGTGATTTTCTAACATTTATCACATCTCATCGTTTTCTTTTTGTCTGTTGGTCTATATTCGTGATTTTCATTTATGCTTTGCTACTTATGGATGTCGTCATCCTTATTTTCTAGTTAGATCATGCTGCGAATGATTAAAAATCTTTGTTTTAGCAAATTATCTCCCAGTGGTCAATCCATGCTAAAAGGGATTAGCGCAAAATAAAAAAGAATTATACATTTAATCCAGGAAGGAATAGGGCATTGAGCTGTAAATTTTACTGGTGCCCAAAGTTTTATTACCACGTATTTGTTGGCTTAAAAACTTTGGGTACTTTTATTGAATTTTATGGTTTCCAACTAGTACTTTCCAATCTTTTAATCAATAATTTTATCTACAGAAAGGGTAGTTTTGTTTTATTATCAATGGGGATATAAACAAATTTATCGTCCATTGTCTTATTCCTTAGATTGAGTTCTTTATTTTAGGAAAGCTCCCCTCAAGATCCTTTAGAAGCTAGTGGCGCAGCCGCTTGTAGATTGATCACGCATAATTAATTGATTAATATTTTCAAAATGATTATAAAAGTTTAATATTTTAGGCTATTTGACAGAAGGCTTGATTAAAACTATAAATAATCCTCAACTTAAATATTCAAAATTTGAATCCCTTAATTTCATGAACTTATCCTTACACACCATTTTAGAGATAATAAGAGGCAATAAATCTATCTAGAGCCCACTTTATAACACTTGCAATGGCAAAGAATTCATAACAATAAAAAATGGTGTACATACATAAAAGCGAAACATTATTGAACTAAGAATAGTCAAAACTATCTTTAGCAAAATTGATGTGAATTCCTAATTAACATAAAAATATAATTTTTGTAGATTAAAATCATTGATGGAAAAGTTTAGACACTAAAGAATTGTACAACCCAATCAAAAGTTTTAAGCCAACGAATGTTTAAAATCGTGTTTACAGACGTACACACAGACGTACGGACAAACCCTAGCTATAGAGTAGCTGCGCTACTAAAAATATGTAGAAAATTGTATTACTTATAAGTCCAGATTTCACCTTTTTGTGGTAAAAGTGCATATTTTAAAATTTTAACGTCTTGAAAACATGTTAGAATATATTCCTATTTCTCACACATATACACACACACACTCACACTCACTCACTCACACACACACACACATACACACACACACACACACACACATACACACACACACACACACAAATAGCATATGTGTTAGATTTGTTGTAAAAGATAAATATTTTGCTGATATCATCCAAGAATTTCGCTTGTGTTAACAAATCAAATTTTAGGACAAGATAAAAGAATTTTTCATGACAATGAATGATGAAAAAATTCTTCAAAACTTTGAATTTTGTGCTTAATCTTTTTTTTATATATATCATGCATAATATTCATTACTACAAAGTACATATTGCCTTTTTATGTGTCAAATAAGAAACATTAGTCATAGTTTGAATGCTAAAATTTAAATACCTCTCCTCTTTCCCTTTTTATTATGCAAAATTACCCCCCCCACTCGTTCCTTACCTCCACTGCAAGAAAAAAATCATCTTTTGTTTTTAATAAACAGTATAGAATTTATGCTCATTAAAGCATCATGTATTTTTATTTATCTAACTGAAGATTGTTCTTGACATGAAACACTGTGTATTGGACTTATCAAATAAAAATAACATGTTTAATTAAACTGTGTTGATCACTCTATGTTATAAGCTCTATTAAGTGATTAAATATCGAGCACTCTAGTTATTCTTGTGATCATTTATACACATTGCTCCTCATAATTCTGGGTGGAGCTCTCTTATCAACAAGAAACTTATCAAACACAGTAACAACAATGGCCATGGACAGGATCATCCTTGATTATTCTTTAAAGAATATACCTGTTCCCTCAAGGTTTAAGTACGAGAAGGAAGTAGCTTTTAGACTGCAGAACTTTGCCAAAAATCTTTCTTTTAACCACTGGGCCAGATGCACAAACCAAACAAATATACATAAACCTTCTTTTGGCCTTAAATCAAACTTTTCTATTCCATTGTATAAGGAGGCCTTCGAATTAAAACCATTCAAAGAAGACCTTGTTAAGTTAATTTCAAACATAAAATATCGTCCACAAACAAATGAGTTTCAAAAACGCCTCAAAAATGACTGCAATATAATAAGAAACTCACCCGACATAATAGTTAGTGCAGACAAAACAGCTAATTTATACAAGATGAATTTAGCCCAGTATAAGAACCAACTTCTGAACAACATAACTAAGGATTACAAGAAAGTAAATATAAATGAGGTGAACAACACTAACCTAGAGGCAAAAACTTTAGCCAATAAATTTGATGTGGCTAAAAAAGCTGAAATTCTTTCAGACACTTCAAGCTTTATAACAATCAAAGACCATAAAGAAGACTTTCCTGGTCGGATCAAATGCAGACTTATTAATCCTTCAAAAACTGAGATTGGAAAAATAAGCAAACACATCCTGGCAAAAGTCAACAAAGAAATCAAAGCCAAAACCGGTTCAAACCAATGGTCTAGCACAAAAGAGGCTCTAAATTGGTTTAAAGAACTAAACAACAAACAAAGCCTTACATTCTTTCAATTTGATATTGAATCATTCTATCCAAGTATTTCAAAAGAAACCCTCTTAAAAGCAATTAATTTTGCTAAACAACATACCTGTATCAACCAAGATGAAGTAGATATCATCATGCATTCTAGACAAACATTCTTATTTTCTGATGGTGAAGCATGGGTTAAAAAGAAAGGCGAAAAATTTGATGTTGCTATGGGCAGTTATGATTCAGCAGAGGTTGCTGAACTTGTTGGCCTTTTCCTTCTCAATGGCCTAGAAAACCTCATACCCCAACAATATATTGGCCTATACAGGGATGATGGACTAGCAGTGACAAATTTGAGTGGCCCAGGCGCCGAAAGTTTGAAGAAAAAAGTCACCCAACATTTTAAATCACTTGGCTTTCAAATAACCACAAACATATGCACAAAAGTTGTGAATTTTTTAGACACAACTTTAAACCTTAACAATGGAACACACAAACCATTCAGGAAAGAAACAAATCCTCCATGTTACATTAACACAAAGTCATGTCACCCTGCTAATGTAATCAAACAACTTCCCAATATGATAGAAAACAGAATTTCTGAGCTATCAAGTAATCAAACGATTTTTGAATCAGAGAAAGCCAAGTATGAAAAAGCTTTAAAAGCCTCAGGTTACAAGCATACTTTAACATACAAACAACAACAACAAAATCGAAACACTTTGCCAAAGAACAGAAAAAGGAAAGTAATTTGGTTCAATCCTCCATACAACTCTGCAGTAAAAACTAACATTGCCAAGGAGTTCTTAAAGCTAGTTGACAAACACTTCCCAAAAAACTCACCACTTCACAAATACTACAACAGAAACACATTGAAAGTTTCATATTCAACAATGGCTAACATGGGAAGTATAATCCAAAGCCATAACAAAAAACTACTGGGTGAATCAAACCTACCTACAGAAAAGGGTTGCAACTGTAGAAATCCACAAGATTGCCCCCTGGATGGAAAATGCCTTACAGAAAGTTTAGTATACAAAGCCCTTGTCACAGATGAAACAAACCAAACTAAATACCAATATATAGGGCTGTCATCTGGACCTTTTAAAAACAGATACTACAAACACTTACATTCATTTAGACACAACAACAATGGTACCAAGCTTTCTGACTGCATTTCAAAGCTTAAAGAACAGAACAAGCCACACAGCCTAAAATGGTCAATAAAAGCCCTTGCAACGACTTACAACCAAAACTTCAAGAAATGCCAATTATGCCTGACAGAATGTGTTTCCATTGCCCATGCTTCAAAATCAACCACAACATCACTCAACATGAGAAATGAAGTCTTCAACCACTGCATACATCGGAAAAAGTACTTACTGGACCAAACTTAACCTTATATGGCCATATCATAGCAATTTTTTTTTATATATATCATGCATAATATTCATTACTACAAAGTACATATTGCCTTTTTATGTGTCAAATAAGAAACATTAGTCATAGTTTGAATGCTAAAATTTAAATACCTCTCCTCTTTCCCTTTTTATTATGCAAAATTACCCCCCCCACTCGTTCCTTACCTCCACTGCAAGAAAAAAATCATCTTTTGTTTTTAATAAACAGTATAGAATTTATGCTCATTAAAGCATCATGTATTTTTATTTATCTAACTGAAGATTGTTCTTGACATGAAACACTGTGTATTGGACTTATCAAATAAAAATAACATGTTTAATTAAACTGTGTTGATCACTCTATGATATAAAATAAAGTAGTAAGGTTTTTTGACTGAAGCTTGAGATCTCGGAAAATACTGGCCCGAGTTGGTTGTACTTTTCAGGGTAGCTTAATTATTGTCTTGGCTGGTTTTAGGCTATTTACATGACCTATCCTGCCCTCCCCTAGATGCTAGGAGCGCAGCTGCTAGTGGGAGGGCAACGTCTTATAAAATTTTACAGGACAAGCCATGATTTAATTATGAAAATGGATTAAAATGAAAAATCTATAAAAAAAAACATTTTGTAAAGTTATTTTTTTCTTAAAGAAAGATCCCTAAAACGGCAAGGGTTGTAACTTCAGGAAATATATACCATGACATGGATTTATGCTATTTTCGTTAAAAGCAGCCTAACAAATGCCGCACAGTTACTGCAATATTTACAAAGCATTTGAGCGCAGAGATCTAAAGGGATAAGACAATGGCCGATAAATTTATGTATATCCCCAATAATGATACATAAAATTACCCAATCAGTAGATTAAAATTATTGGTTTAAAGGTTTGGACATTCAAATCAAGGAAACAGCCAATCAAAATTGACTGAAGTCCTCAAAATTGTTAAGCCAACGGATAAGTAAACGTTATTATACTCTTTGGGGACTAGAGTAATAGACAGTCCGTTCTCCCCTCTCTCTGATTAGAATGGAACAGACAAAGATAGGAGTTTTATAAAACCGAGTAATTACTGTCAATTCTAATGAAAATTGGACATTCAATTTCTATTTAAACTTATCTGTAAAGACAATTTATTTTCTCTAATTATGATATTTAATAATTAGTATGCATTCACTTCCGCAATTTTTGTATTTTTTCAAACCATCAAGACCGCAAATTATTAAAACAGCAAAATCAGCCCCTTCTCCTTTGCTTCGCACTAATCATCAACCAGCTAATTTGTTGGGGGGTTTCCATCAAAGTAACTAGTCGAGCTCAGAAATCTTCATCCTGATTCCTTATATTGAAAAAATTTAAAGTAGGGTGAGGAGTTGGGTTTTTGTGTGTTTTTGTTACTTAAAGAAATGATTGGTTATAGAAAATCTATCCCCTATTTTAAAAATAAGGGGAGTGGGGATGTTCTTTGCTCGCTAAGCACTTTGAGTGAAAACACTACATTCTAATTATATGTTTTTTGGTAACTATGCAAACGCAGACAATGGGCTGTTTATTACACTAGTCCCCAAAATTTTTTAATGACGTTTTCTTATTCGTTGGCTTTACAACTTTAGAGACTTTGATGAATTTTGATTTGTTGGTTAATTAAGTTTAGTGTGCAAACGTTTCGACCACTAATTTCAATCTAAAGAAGGGTTAATTTTGTGTATCATCATTGGGGATTAACATTGATTTATCTGCTATTGTCTTATCCCTTCAGATCCCTGGATATTATACGGAAATGATTGCACACTGATTGATATGACAAATGTATGAGAAAGTAACTGTCTAATAGAAAATTTTATATTTCTATAAAAATTTTATTTTTAAAACAAGGATGACAACAATCATAAAAGGCAAAGCTGAAACAATCTATCTTAGCGCAGTAAATATAATTTAAGAAATAATTAGATGATAAGTGTATTATAATTTTTTTGTCAATTTAAGTTGCTAACATGGACCTCATTTATTGGTCAGTTTGTTCATCTAGTAGATGGGGAGGGGAAGGGTTAAAGGGGGTATCATTAGTTTAGCCAGCTGCGGGTATCACTTTATTAGTGTATATGAAACACTGCAACAAGTAGTAATATATCGATGCGTGGAGACATACGGACAAGCAGATAGACCCTGAATTATAGAGAATCTGTGCTATTATAAAAATGGCTAGTTGTATAATCAGGGAGGGAGGGGACATTGGGCTGTTTACTACACCAGTTCCCAAAGTTTTATAATAACGTTTTCTTATTCGTTGGCTTAAAATCCTTAGGGACTTTTATTGAATTTTGATTTGTTGGCTCATAAAGTTTAGTGGAACCCAGTAATAGTGTCGGACTGATTATGACGTAAAAAAAATTAGCCAATGAGAGGCCATTATTGACCAAGGGTAAAATTTATAGTGGCCTCTCATTGGCTAATTATTTTTTTTTACGTCATAATCAGTCCGACACTTTTACTGGGTTCAGTTGAGTGTCCAAACCGTTCAACCCCTAATTGTAATCTTTAGAAGAGGTAATTTTGTGTATCATCATTTGTAATATACATCAATTTATCGGCCATTGCCTTGTCCCTTTGGATTCCTGTTGTATTATCCTGTAACCACATAATAACCGTTATAATGATGCGACACTTAAAAAGATAAAAAAAATGCCTTTTACGGATATACAGCAGCGAGAAAGGGATAGGACAATGGAGATAAATTATGTGAAGTTGTTTATAGTGTCTAAAGTTCAAAATATTTTAGTGAATAACATCCTTATAATAAAGCAACAGGATGTGTGTATGACTGTCTGTAGCGAAGGATCTCGCTAACCGCTGAACCGATCGGGTTCTCCTTAACAGGGTATCTTCTCATAGGTCCCGGGAAGGTTTAAAACCATTTTGGATAGACTTGAACGAAACATAAAGAAATATCGTAGAATTTGAATGCAATAAAGAGGTATCGTAGAGACCTGAACAAAAAACATTTAAAGTGCCACTAGAGGCCACTAGGGGCGTAGCCGCTAGTAGAGAATAAAGAAATACATTATAATTCTGTCTGAATAATAACTACTTTACTTTAACCAGTTGAAAATTTAAATAAAAACTTTTTTTTTGATGTACAATCCCTCTATTTTACTTTATTGTATTTTATAGAAAGCGGTATTTTTATGTTCGATGATAACTTTTTTTTGTGCAAAATTTGTACATATTAGAAAAGTCTAAATTCTGTGCTTAAAAACTTTTGAAATCCCGAGATGGTTTTGGTTTTAGGCTATTCTATTTTTAGATTTCAGTATAGTTGCTCATCCGTAATACTATCTATAATACAAAGTAGTATGATGTCTGTCCGTCCGTCCCTTAAGATCTCGGTAACCTCTGAACCAATCGGATTCTACTCTTCAGGGTATATACCTATTGTTCCTGTGGTGGTTTTAAGCTATTTTCTTTGGGGGGTGGAACACCCACAATCCCCCCACCCCCAAAAAAAAAATCTCCCCACCATTTTTTGAGGCAGTTATTCTAAAATAAATTACAACACCAGAAATAATTCATTTTTTTAAAATTACCTCTTGGGGAAAAAAGTCCCTAGAGGCTAGGAGCGAAGCCGCTAGTATTATATAAAGTAGTACGTTTTTTGTATGAAGCTTAAGATTTCAATAACTACTAGTATGATTGATTTCTCCATTTAAGTGAAACTTCACATAGCCTCTCGGATGGTCTTAGATTTAAGACTTGGGAGATATTTATCTGCTTTTTCATTTTCTTTAAATACCAAGCTTTTAGAAGCTAGGGGCACAGCCGCTGGTATCTTTATAAACCTGCATGCATGTTTTTTGTTATGTTAAAAAACAACTAGCTCTGAAACCTCTGGACCGATTGGTTTTTGTATAATGTAGGCCAGAATTTAGGCTGGTTTTTTTTAGAAAAATTGCCCTGTAAAAACCCTTCCACTTTAACAACCCAGCCCCATCTCTTTGATTGAAGCCTCTAGAAGCTAGAGGCGCAGCCACTAGCAAATAATATAATCATTAGTAGTAGAAAAACTAACTAAATCTTTAAAAATTTCGGCTCAAGGAAAGAAAACGAAGTAGCGGGTTTCGTCGTATGTATATACACAGTAGCTTTTGATGGGTTATTTTAGGTTAGGTTAGGTAAATGTTAATGATTTCCCCGCAGGGTTAGAAAATTGGCCCTTGAAGGCATATAAATAGGAGAAAAGATTCTTTGAAAATATAACAAAACGCACTACTTAGTTTTCTTTTCCATGATCCAAAATTTCTTTAACTACATTAGTTGAGCAATATTGAATGGACACTTAATTATAGTAAAAACTGACCTTATTTTGTGGTTGTTAAGGCTAGGCATAACTTCTGTCTCACTAAAACAAAATAATAACTTTCAATTAGTTTTAATTATATGCACATTAAGATAAAAACAGTAAACTGTAATTCAGATATAGTAAAGAAAACATTATTCATCATTCAATAGACTTAATGAACATAATTATTTATACTTTTAATACTAGGTTAGGTTGAGTAAGGGTTAGAATAATCCAACAGGGATGGGGCCCTATAGGATTATACCCCCTTCCTCCCGCAAGAACTAGTAAAACTTTTTTTAAATTAGGGGCCAGGGTTTCAAAAAGATTTTCACCTCATTTTTAATTATTAAATGTCTATGCCTTTATTTGTGAAGTTGACTTGACCACTTTGTATAATTAAAAACCTAATTAATTAATTTAAATTGTGGCAAAAAGTTTCAAGCACATATTTATGTATATCAGAATTATAATAGCCAAGCTGTTCTATATATAGATGATTAACTAATTTAGTGACTTATTTGTTCAGTTTATGAAAATCTTCATTTAGAAAATCTTATCATAAAAAGAGGGTTTCGTCGTAATTTCACAGTAGCCTTTGATTTAGGTTAGGTTAGGTAAATGTCAATTATTGCCCCAAAGGGGCTAGACATAGGAGAAAAGCTACTGTGAAAACACGGCGGAACCCCCTACTTTGTTTTCTTTCCAGGATCAGAAAGTTAAAAATATCATGTTTTCTGTGGGATTTCTTTTGCTGTGAAAAAAAATACTTTTACAATGGACTATATATTTATCAGGAGGACAGACAAAAGTTGTATTAAATGTTCTACAAAAAATGAATA
Organism: Acartia tonsa; assembly: GCF_053477335.1. Classification (NCBI taxonomy): domain Eukaryota; kingdom Metazoa; phylum Arthropoda; class Copepoda; order Calanoida; family Acartiidae; genus Acartia; species Acartia tonsa. Next base: position 51,114,394 of record NC_137264.1, read on the forward strand.
ATATAGATTTAAATCTTCTGGTCAATAAATATTGAATATAACTACAAAAAATAATAGTATAACTATTGTTTACTGTATAATAATTTGTTATTGTTTTATATCTACTGCTTTGCCATTTATAGACATCATTTTCACATGTTTTAAATATTTCCTTAACATTAATAGTAATTTAATGCTTTCTGCAAAAGTAAAATAAAGAATTTACGATTAATTCTAGGCTTTTGGCCTCGCGGGGCTTATAAAACTTATAAAAACTTAAGATTTTTATTTCATTATTAGTGAAAATTATCTGTAATACGTTACATGTTTTTTTTCAGTATGGATCAAAACCGGTTCTAATCCAGCGGATATTAAGCGGTTTTGAAGCCATTCTGGAAACCAATTTAAACAATACTATAAGGAAAGTAAAAGTAGAATTATGAGTAGTAAAAAGTTAATAAAATGTTTATTATTCTAGTTTTTGGTATCGATACTACTCTACAAGTGATTGTGTCTGTCCGTCCATAAGAAGCAAGAAATTAACTGCTTACCCCCCTTTTTCTAAAATAAATCTAAAAAATGGGAGGTTTTTTTTCTTCAAGCCTAACCTCTGCCTAATATATTCTAATTGAATCTGACCTAAAGTAAAAAACTTTTGATTAATTTCAAAATAAAGAAAGGGGGGGGGGGGGAGGGGCTGGCTCTGCTCGACCAGGCATAACCAGGAAAACCGCCAAAATTTAAATGAACAACTTAAAACATTTTCTTATACTTTACTATACTATCAAAAAATGTTAACAGGTAATGGCTGCTGTGCTATTATTTAACATAATTGTCCTTGTTTTAGTGCATCCACATTTTATTGCTTTAACTTTGCATATGGTTGTTTAAAATTTTTAAAAATGAATTGTAAAGTATCATTTAGTAATATTGTGGAATTTTTAGAAACATTTTTTGGGAATAGCCTTTGTGGCAACGCCCCTTAAGGCGCGATTAGTCTCATTTTTAAAATGGCTTTTTATAGGTTATTTTAGGTTAGGTTAGGTTATATTGGGTTAGGTAATTGCCCCACAGGATTAGACAATTGGCCCCGCAGGGTTAGAGCCCCCCGTAGGGGCTAGAAATAGGAGAAAAGCTACTGTGAAAAATACGAAGATCAACCCTTAAGGTGCGTTGCCAATAAAAGGACTATACTCCATTTTGTATAAAGGGTTAGGGCACCGCTGGTATAGGCTCTGTATGCTTAGGGTTTCCCGCAGGGGTTAAGCATAAAAAACTTACCAATCCCTCATTATATTTAATATATTAAAAAAGTGTGGAAGATAGACATAGACGTCCAAGGGGTGGGGGGGTAAAGGGGTGATTACCCCCCCCCCCCCAGAACTTTTGGATTTTCAATTTTTACCCCCCTCCCCACAAATAAAAAAATGCCTCTATGATGAAATAAAGATTACCCCCCCCCCCCCCCAAAATGAGCTTGGTGGTGCCGGGAGAATATTTTTTATAACTAATTATGTCTTTGGCATTCCATACATTTAAATCATATACAAAAAAAGGTTCATAACTTAACATTTATTATTTTATCGTCAATTGTCCTATCAACTGAAATCCCTGTGTAAAAAGTGCATCTCACCTTGATTTGGTTCCAAAAAGACCGACAGGGCCGCCAAACTCCAAATCTTCGTCTCGACCTTGACAACAACAGAAATTATGTGAAATTCAATATAGACCATTATCTATAATTGGCAGCGTCGCTATTCTACAATAAGGGTATGTCTGTATATCCGTCCATCCGTCAATACTACACAATAGTACTGCCTCTAGGGGAACTTAAGGTGGTGGTGGGTTGAATTCGATCCCTTTATATTTTATTTTAGTTTTAAAAAAAAGTAGAATACCCCCCCCCCCACAAAAATAGTTATAAACCTTCCCAGAACCTATGACATTGTAAAGGAGAACCAAATCAGTCCAGTGGATAGCAAGATACTTCAGTACAGACATACATACAAAGATCCTATTACTTTTATACTAGCGGCTACGTCTCCAGAGGCCTTTAGGGGCACTAGAGAAAAAAAGGGGAGTAGGTTTCAGCCCTACATTTCAAACAAAGGGGGATTTTTTTCTAGGGGCGATTTCACTCCTTGAAACCCCACCAACGTTGTACGCCCCTCATGAAGGGGACGAAATGAAATGAAATGAAATGAAATATTTATTTTATGACACATAGTAAAATAGGCATACATATATACATGACATAAATAATCACAAACAAGCAGTAAAATTGATCATGATTAATTAATTACAGTATAATAACAAGGTTAATAATATCCACATAAGACAAAAAAGTTAATATACGTGTCAAAGGACTAAATAATCTCTCTCGAGGTGATATTAGATAGCCTTTGCAAATATAGAAAAATAAGCTAAAAGGTAGTGTGAATCTTTTTATTAAAACGAGAAAGTAAACATTTTATAAGGGTATATTACAGGGATATGAATAGAGAAAGGATTTGCAGACGGAAATGGTAGGATGATTGTGTGAGTGTGTGTGAGTTCATATTAATGATTAAAATACTTATAATTAAGTAAAGAATGGAGAATTGATTAATCTAAGGCTTGTAAAACAGACAACATAGAGGTTTTACATTCTTAGGTGGCAAGAACGACAAAGTAGTCTATTACATGTTATATCTATTCTTGAGAGAATACATTTTTTAAGCTGCTTCTTAAATTGATTTAGATTTAAGGCTTTTTTTATATTGTCACGGTCATTAAAACTATTCCATGTATTAGGTAGAGAACAAAGAGGAAGCCTCTCTACTAAGTTGATTCTGGAAAAAGGAACAGTGAGATTATTATTGTTCCTCAAATTATAGTTACCATTTAATTCCCCCCTTCTTGGCCACATATTATTAAAAGACCTGGGCAACAAGTTATTTATGTACTCATAAATAAATTTTAATTTAAAATAAAGTGATAAAGATTCAAAGGGTAAAATATTGAGCTCTTTAAATAAAGGTCGAGAATGACTATAATAAGTTGCTTGCTTAATACATCTTACAGCCATTTTTTGTTTTGTTATGATACCAGTAAGATTTGAATGTGATGCACACGAATAAATAAGGATTCCATAAACCAAATGACAATGAAAAATAGAGAAATACAGAGCCTTGAGGGCTTTTTCAGTAAGTAGACTTTGGCATTTTCGTAGACAAAATAATGATTTAGAGAGTTTTTTGTTCAACTCATTTATATGAACTTTGAAATTCAAGGCTGGGTCCAGAAAAATACCTAAAAATTTTATAGCTGGAATATCACTTTCATGGTTGACAAAGTCAATTCTATGTCTAAGTAAAGGGTTAGGGTAAAGGGTATTTGGTTCATTATCATCAAAATAGAGATTGATTTCATTCCAAGGAATAAGAGAGGGGGTAGGATAAAATATAGTGAATTTTGTTTTGTTGGGATGTAATGACATTTGATTAGCCCTAAACCACTGTGAAATATTTTTGAGTTCTGCATTAACAAATTCAACAAGCTCATTCAGGTTTTTACCAGATGCTAATATAGTGGTGTCATCACAGAAGAGAAGGACTTTTAATAGTGTTGTTTTAGGCAAGTCATTAAAAAATATAAGAAACAAAATAGGACCTAATATGCTACCTTGGGGCACTCCACTATCTATCTCTAATGGATCAGAATCAAAAAGGCCAAATTTAACAAATTGATTTCTACCTGTTAAATATGATTCAAACCAATTGAGCATATTGCCATGGATGCCAAATTTACGTAACTTCATCAGAAGAGTATTTTTGGGAACACAGTCAAAGGCTTTACGAATGTCACAAAAGATTCCAATTGTATACTCCTTGTTATTCATAGCTTTACTAACGTGATTAAGTAGGTGAATCATGGGATGAAATGTTGAGTTATTTGGCTGGAATCCAAATTGTAGTTCATCAATAAGATTATTTTCAGAAAGATATGCTTGCAAGTTAATAGCAATAAACTTTTCTAGAATTTTTGAAAATATAAGAAGTAGAGAAATTGGCCTGTAATCATTAAGATTTAAAGGGTCTCCGCCCTTTTTGAAGACAGCAGTTACTTTTGCAATTTTAAATTGGTCAGGTACCGAACCAAGTTCAATTGATTTATTGAAAATATGGCATAAAGGATCTAAAATATAATGGACAACTTTTTTTAATAAGAATGATGAGATTCCAAGGTTGTCACAAGATTTTTTTATCTCAAAGTTATTAACAATTTCGGTTATATTTGCAGGTGTGATTGGGGGAATATTAAAAAGATTGCCAGATTCTTCAAGATAAGAATCAGGTGGTCTGTCAGTAGGTGGTATAGTCTGTCGAATATTAAGAGCAATACTAGAGAAATGCCTATTAAATGCCTGTCCTATGTTCTTTTCACCAAGAATGTCATTACCTTCAACAATAATTTTATCAGTTGTAAATTTTCTTTTTGAGTTCAAACCAGCTGCATCTTTAATAATTTGCCAACTCTTTTTAAGATTGTTTTGGTTGGAGACAAGAAGATTACTGTAATATAACTTTTTTGCAGTTTTTAAAACTTTGTTATAAATATTTTTATATTTAGTATACAATTCCTTATTCTCAGTTGTTGGAACTTTTGCTAATCTAGATTGTAATTCAAATTTCTTATTCCTAGACCTTAATATACCTTTGGTCATCCATTTTTGAATGAAGTGGTAATTTTTATTAAATCTGATTTCTTTAACAGGAAAGTTTTTCTCAAAAGAAGATTGAAATAAGTTTTGGAAAATAGCATAGCTTTCTGTAGGGTTATTTTTTTCAAAGACTTCATTAAAAGACAAATTACGTAAGTCATCTTTAAAGCTTTCAATATTATTGTCAGAAAAGACTCTGGTGGAAATTACTTTTGGGCTTGGCTTGTGTTTATTAGTGCTAATAAAATGAAAAGTTGAAAAGTGATCACTCAAATAAGTGGTTATTATTCCAGCAACCATTTGATCCTTAATATCATTTGTCCATATGTGGTCAATAAGTGTAGCTGTATTATTATGGGCTGACACTCTAGTAGGATTAGAGATCAGCTGCAGGAAGCCAGCGCTGAAGAGCATGCTGACGAAATCAGCTGTATAGTTATGTACATTGTAAGATAATAAATCTAGATTAAAATCTCCACAGAGAATAGCTTTACATTTTCTCTCATTAATAGAATCTAAAATACCTTGAAAATGTTCCAAAAAAAGCTCAATTTGCATATTAGGTGTGAGATTGTTTACACCAGTGCTAGGAGATCTGTAAAAATTACCAATAACAAGTTTTTTCTTGTTGTTAAATTCTAATTCAATAAATAAGCTTTCAATAATTTTTTCATGAAAAATGGAGTACTCATTTAGAACAGAGAAATTCAAAGATTTGTTAATATAATATGCTACCCCTCCACCAACGAAAGTTGATCTTGTTTTAAATACAATCGGATGATACAAAGATATTTCAAAAATGGATGGAATGACAATGGAGTAACATTCTTGTATACAAATGATGTCAAAAATAACCCCTTTTTCTTTCCAAAAATAGATTAAATCAGAAAGGCTAGAAAATTTAGCATTTATGGATTGTAAATTTATACTTAAAATAGAAATGTTTTTAGAGTTATTAAATTTTTCACAAAATTGATCAGGAGAATAATATGAACTATCTAAGTCAATTTCTTTATAAATATCAAAATCTTCGTTGTCATCATATAACAATCTATGAAAATTGATGAATCTACAACCCTTATTCCCCCCAAGTTACCAAATTATCCTCCATTGCCCTACAATAATTTTGATCAACTAAAAATTAATTGCCTATTTCCTCCCTAATTTCCAAAGTGGTACAGCAGATATTGTAAACCTATTTTCAGCTACTCCGGTCAAAGGGAAAAGCGATATAATGTATTTACGATTTATACATTATACATTCAAAATTTTAATTATTTTAATTTTTTTGGGGGGAAGTTTGAAGCTCTTTTAGCTAGTAGCATATATTGAGATAGGATGAGGAAATTATGTACACAATCGGAAACTCAAATTCAGCTAACCATAATTTTCTACTGCACTAATAACCAGGGAGGGAGAAGACATTGGACTGTAAATGTCACTGGTACTTTTATTGAATTTTTACTTATCAACTAGTAATTTTAATCTACAGAAGGGTAATTTTGTATATCATCATTGGTGATGTACATAAAATTCTCATCCATTGTCTTATCCCTATGGATCCTTCACTAATAGCACAATACAAAATTAAATGGAGAATTTCAATTGATGGTTTTCTAGCCACCCACAGTGCATTCAAAATGGACAAAATTAAGCCAAGATAATCATTTTGACATTGCATCAATATAATATTTTCATTAGAAATAAGTAAGAATACTCGAGGGATAAGACAATGGATGATAATAAGGCGAAATTTACCAATGAATGATGGTAAACAGAATTAAATCTTATGTAGATTAAAATTTTTAGTGAAAAACTTTAGCCACTGCTACTTTGCACCACCCAATCCAATATTCCCCTTTCCTTCCTTTTAATGGTGGCAATAATATAACATTCAAAATAGCGACAAACTATGAATTTTGTGACATAATTTTTTTGCACGTAATATCAAATTTTTAAACCATTGTGCAGGACTTTAGTTTTGACCAGCTGTTGTCAGTTTCTTTTTGTGCCGGGGTTTCAATTATTGTTGGTAGCGTAGCTACTCTACAACTATGGGGTCTGTCTGTACGTCATTGCGTAGTGTCCGCTAAAAGGTCGCTGATTATTTTTGGATCAGACATTCCCACCTATTTTAGGTTTAAAAAAACATAGTTCCTGCGTGAAGGGGGGGGGGGGGGGGAGGGTTGGCTTAACCCTGTGCGATCCAATAAGAAGTTTTAAAAAGACAGAATGTTTTAAACATAACGAGCAATGTAACAAAAGTGTCATATTACGTGATTTATTTACAAATTTATCTTTCTGAACATTGATTGACTAAGTTCATTTTTATTACTTTACTTAATGTACTGAGGGTAATCTTTTTCTATGGGCGATTTTTCTTGGTAGGGTTGTGGTAACCTCCCACAAAATAGCTATAAACCTTCCCAGGATCTATGAAAAGCTACCCTCTACAGGATAACCATATCAGTTGTTAGTGAGATCCTTCTGTACTAACATACAGAAAGACAAGAAGCCAGACAGAGAACCTGTTACTTTATTTAAAAGGATAATGCAAGCTTGTAATTGCTTTACTACTTGTGGATATAATTATCCTTGTTTGTTAAATCTCTAGGCTATTCAAAAGTAAGGTAAACTGCTAGATTACTCAGTATTGGGAGAGATTTCAAATGCAATATTTTATTCTAAATAGCCTATAACCCCAAGAATTCAATTATCAAGAGACGATGAAAAGTATAATTAATTCATAATAGTATTTTCCGAGATCTTTAGCTTCAGATTAAAAAAACTTATTATAGGATAATCTCGGCCAGGGGGGGGGGGGAAACTTTGGGGTTCTAGATTAATTCATTTTTGTTCTTTACAGAGTAATAGTGTTCAAACGTTTTCACTAATAATTTCAATTGACACAAGGGAAATTTTGTTTATCATAATGGGCCATGAGGAAGGGGTACATAATTTTTTTACTTTAGAAGCCTGGTCTCAATTGATTTATTTATATTAAAAACTTTTATGTTACAAATAAAATTTTTAAAAATTTACTCACTTTTAAATGCATGGTTAGGATTTGTCATGTCGTTAACCATAGCTGCAGGCAGGTAGTTGTATCCTCCAGGTCCTCCAAAGGCCCCGGGACCTCCAGGTCTATGGTTGACCGCTCGAGCAGCACCCGGGCCGCGTCTCATACCTTGATAACATAGATCTAACTATTGATCCAATACTCATATTTAAACCAAAACCAAAAAAAACATACATTAATTAAATTCTCTACAAAGTGGGGAAAGCAAAGTTTTTTAGAAAACCCACTTAAGCCTGCTTGCTAACGAGGAGGAGAGAGGTTCGAGTCTGGGCCACATTGTGACATACTAGAGACGTGTAAAGTGTTAACAATGTTACAGTTTTTGCACGTGAATCTGATAATAAGATCAGTGGGTATGCCTTGGCCCGTAAACAGACGCAAATCATCACCCTGCCCAGTTGGGACTTACAGACAAAGGTAGTGCAATAAAAATGAGTTAGTTGTCTGCTGGATGTTACTTATCCTAATATCCTATAGAGGGTGTACCCCATACAAGCGGATACCGTCAAACTGAAAAATCATGTATAGCAACGTATTTCGGAGAATTTCCCACAAATATAAAAATAAAAATTAAATAATCAAAGCCAGTTTTGTTAAACTGATCTTTCGGACCGTAGGGGCTAACAAAACTGGTGTATCTAACAAGTTTACATTTTGATATCCGCGGAAACCTTCATTTAATACAATGAGATAAAAAAAAATTACCTTGATGGCGACGACCAAATCCCTGCTGTTGCTGTGTAAATTGTTGTTGTTGTTGGAGTAGCAGGTTGTCTGGCTGTTGTTCTGTTGTGGGCTGGATAGCGGCAGTCTGTTCCAAGTGATGCAATGTTTAAATAAACCTTGAGGATTTTCTTCAAATAACTTGTAGAAACTGCTTATAGTGCCTAATAAATAATGACGTCATACGTTACAAATTACCAATGACAGGCTAGTATACATCGTAATTGACCCATGGTAAAATGTATACTGGCCTATCATTGATCATTTGTATCGTATGACGTCATTATTATTAGACACTGTAAGCTGCTTCTTTCTAGTAAATATTACCAATGAAACATCTAAAAACTTCAGACATCCTAAGAGATAAAGCAATTGACGATAAATGATGATAATTAAACTCAATAAAATAAGTAATTAAAAAGTGTGGACACTGCTAGTTTAAACAAAACCTATCAATATTTAATAAAAGTACCCAAAGTTTTTCGGCAAATGAATGAAAGAAGGTGTCTATAAGACTTTGGGTACTAACATAAATATCAGTCCAACTGAAGAAACTGATTTTTTTCTAAAACAAAACTTAAAATTTTTTAAAACATTGATTTCCTGGAGGTAGTTAGAAACCGAGAGGGGTGATCCATTGGCGATTAAGTTAGATATTATGGCCTCTTCTTCCTAGTGGTCGACAATCAATCAAATTTTGGTCAGTTTTGCTTGTGTTATTATAAACTAGGATATGTAAAATGTCCTTTTTTGAGGTCTAGTTCAATAACCCCCCATTTTTTGAGAAAAAATTTAAATATTAATTATAAGTCTTTAAGTATTGCAGCAATAACTTTTGTTTTAAAAATCATTATGTAATAATTAATGCAGTAACAGGATGTCTATCTGTCTGCAGCTAAAGATCTCGGTAACCGCTGAACGGACATAGTTTTCCATTACAGTAAAGATTCGCATAGGTCTAGGGAAGGTATATAACAATTTTAGGGAAAGGTACCCCAACCTTCAAAATAATAATAAACCTCCATCGATTTTTTTTTCTTTTTAAGACTAGAATTTAAAGAGGTTGGTCACTTACCCTTCCTCAAGTGTCCCAAGGGGCTTCTAGGGGAGTAGCCATTAGTAGTAAAGTAAAGAAGTAATTTTTGGCAGGCGTTGTTTCGCTGAAACATTTTCTAATGCGTATTTAGTATGAATTTTGAAATGACACAAAAATTTATATTCATTAATTCAAATTTTAAAAACGCAATTTTGAATTTAAAAACAACTTAGTTTATAATTTGATTTTAAAATCGTTTTTTTAACATGTTGTTTATAGCATGAAAAATGTTACTTTTTAAGGTTTCTGTTTTTTTTAATGTAAAGGTTCTTGGTATCATTGGTATCATTTTGGCGTTGCTACAAAAGACCAACTAGGCGTTGCTACAAAAGACCAACACCTACAAAAGACCCACTCTTCAAAAGACCAACACATACAAAAGACCAACACCTACAAAAGACAAACATTCAATAAATCGTAATGCTAGAAGGTCATGGCCGCAGAGCTCGGCCCCCTGGCCTGCCTAGCCGCGGGCGCTTGGTCCCCTTGCCTAAAACTTAACCTAACCTAACCTATATATATGAATGTTTAATGTACATTAACTTATTTATAGTTTAAAATTTCGTGGATTTTACAAAAAGTGGTTGGCAGTTTTTTTTTCAAATTTTTAATATTTTTTTTACAATATTTAGGTAAGGTTAGGTTAGGTTATAGGCAAGGGGGCCGAGCGCCCGCGGCTAGGCAGGCAGTTAATTAGATTAGGCTGTCAAAAATTAAATCGTCGTATTATTTGAATAAAAATTAAATTTTATAATAAGGACTTACATTGCAAATATATTTTAAACTGTTAAAAACAAGAAATATTCTATCGACGAACGGATAGTTTTCAATAAGTTTAATGCATTAATTAATTGTATAGAACCCTCGCTTTTTACTAATTAACCTATTTTAGAGACATAATAATTGTCAAGAAAATAAGATTATTATTATCTTTTTTACTGATTTTTGTTTACTAAGAAAATAAGTTTAATGACTGTAATCGCTGGATAAATATGGTTCACCTGTTCAGAGAAGCTTTTTATTAGTCCCAGAATTATCAATATTTATTATTTGGGAAGTACACCCTCAAGGCCTCTAGTGACGCAGTCGCTCATTAGAAGTCATTGAGATTATAAACTTTGGGGGTAGAATCGTTTACAGTCCATTGTCCCCTCCCTGTTTCAGATGAAAACCAACAAAATGTCATTTTCTGAACCCCGAAGATTTTTTATATGATTTGATACAAGATGGATTGGACTGCGCCTGGGGCCTAAAATTTTTCACAATTTTCTTTTAGGCTAAATAATTTAGGGTGGGGATAAATTTTCAAATAAAAAAGGAAAGAAAATTATTGAAGTACACAGCTGAATGACTTTATGCAAGATTGACAGTAAAGTATTATTCAGTAATAATTTAAAATATTTTTTAAAAATGTAGGGATCTTAAAGGATAAGACAATGAACAATAAATAAATTTACAGCCCCAATAATGAAAAATGAAATCACCATTCCTGTCTATTTATTTGCTATTTGTGTCTTATTAATATGTCTGCGAATATAATATACCAAATTATATTCGTAAGTTAATTCACACCTTTTCTTATAAGAACTAATTTTAGATTTATTAAAGGCATAGATAAAAATGCTTTAAAAATAGATTTATAACTATAGATGATTAATCCGGATCCTTCAGAAAAACGGAATTTCTAGCGGCCGAATTAGCTTCAATTTAGTCAACCACGTTTAAAACCCATGATAGCTGACCTTTTTGAAAATATCTGTCATTTCGTATCAAAAGGTGTACACGTTCTAACCAATAATGTGGTAGGATAGATCCTACACTGTTTTACCAATGTTCCATTTATAGGATTCTTGATCTAAACTGTATTCTCGTATTCATTCGAAACCGGTGGATAAGAACCGGTTCTCATCCATACTAAAAAAACTAGCATCGTATTATATCCAGTTTTCTACAAATATAAAAACTGGTTTTAATCTTATAATTGTACATTTTATAACCACAGAAAGCTGTTTATATACGATGCAAGAATTAACTATTAAAGGTTTTTCTATTCAGAAATTGTTTTCTTAATAATCAAAGCCATAATTTTTATATAATTTTATATGGTTTTCAGGTAAAGAAAGAAACCATTAGTAAAACTTCTATCAACCGGCTTTTTGAGATGCGTATGACTTCTATAAGTTTCTGCACCCCTTATTGACTCCCTTATTCATATAAACCCTTTTCTTACTCTACTACTCCATAATATAATATGTCCGTCCGCATGAAAAACCATAGTAGAAAATTTGGGTATAGTCCCTTTCAAGGCAACTCCCCTTAAATGGCTTTTTATAGGTTATTTTAGGTTATGTTATATTGGTTTAGTTGATTGCCCCGCAGGGTTAGGCAATTGGCCACTCAGGATTAGAGCCCCCCGCCGGGGCTAGAAATAGGAGGAAAAGCTACTGTGAAAATACGAAGAAACGCCCCGTAAGGGGCGTTGCCACGAAAGGGACTATACACGAAAATTTGTATAATATTCGTCAGATTTACAGTACATTAGGCAGCTTCCCGAAAGTGCCATTTTGAGCACTTACAACCCCACCCATATACCCTCCTGTCTTAAGTATCAAATTGGTTGGAAAGGGCTATGTTTATATATACTTTATATTAGGTTAGGCTATATTGGGTACTGGGTAGCCCAAAGAGGTTATGACATATCGCAGAAGTTAGGCAATGTAAAACTAAATAACTTCTCATATAATTTTAATTTTGTTTCGAGAATAGGGGGGGGGGGGGGGTTCAGTGCTAGAAAGGCACTTTGAGAGAAACTTTTTATTGGTTGTTAATGTTCGTTTGTCCGTCTGCCTAATTAGCTGTTATTAATGCAGATATTCTTGTTGAAAATGGCTTTGCAATAAAGAAAACCTTTCTTGGGATATTGAACACTTTAAGGGCGTCCCTTACAAAAAAAACGACGCTTTGAGAAAATGTGGGTGTGTTTTTTAAGATAGGTTTTAATTATTTTTAACCTTTTAATATTTTTTATAAATACGTCAGAGACAAATTAAGAAGTTTCTTATAGTGGCCTCTAGTATATGTAGTCCTGTAATATAAAGTAGTAAGCTAAAGATCCCAGAAAATGCTGGTCAGAATGAGTTTTACTTTTCAGGGAATGTTTATACATGTCTTTTCTGTTTATCCCATAGAGACTAGGGGCGAAGTAACTAGTTTGTTTTAAAATAAATAAGTTGGAAGGAGAAAGTCACTCAAAAATCAACCAGGTGACGTCATAAAAATGAGGGATAATCAATCTTTTTTTAGGGATTTTCTTTCCTACTTCTCCTCTCGTCTCCCTCATGTTTATGACGTCACGTGGCTGATTTTTGAGTGACTTTCACCTCCTACATAAATAATCTACCTGTCAAATAGCCTTCAACCTCAAATGGACAAATTCTAAATTTTTAAAAAGATTGGTCAAGTCGTTTCCGAGATCTTATTTTATATAAATACAGACAGACAGAATTTTAGTCACTAATAACATATTCTGCTCGTGTCGTGGAATATTCTCAATTATGGATGATATAGGGGTGGATTCTCGTCATAACTAAAGACGTTAAAAGTTGTTCCCTACTGCTGCTATATCAGATGCGCGACATTTAAAGTTAAAGTAACGAAGAGAGAGTGCCTTGTCTCAAAACAGGTGCAACTTATGACCGTGCAAAGTTATGACTCCCAGAAAAGGTCATCCAATCAAAGGGTTGGTTGTCTGTAATAGTTAGTGCATTGGGACCTATGTTGTTACCAACCGTCTGCCTAAGGGATAAGACAATGAACGGTAAACTAGTGTACATCACAAATGATGATAAACAAAATTACCCCTTCTCTACATTATAATTAGGGTTCTTGTGTCACTGAATTAGATACAATGTTTATAAAACTATGGGTACCAGTATCATTTACAGTCCAATGTCCCTTTTACCTCTCTGGATAAAACTACAGAGCTGGATCTTTAAATTGTTTAATGGTGCGCTGAATCGGGGCGATCCAGTTCACTCTGGTTTGGCGCAGCAATGTCACTCGTTGAGTACCGCGCCACTGACGCGCTGATTCGCCCATTCCATTTTGATTTAAAGATTGAAATCTAATAATATCTAGGTGCGCCGAACTGCATCGCCCCGATTCAGCGCACCATTAAACGATTTAAAGATCCAGCTCAGTACAAATTGATTGGCTGCCTTGATTGGTCTCAGAAACTGATCAACTTGGTCCAGTAGCTCGGGATTCTCAGATTCTTCCTCTCTAAAAATTAAATAATTTTAATTACATCCAGTGGTTTCCCCCAAAGTGTATAGTCGAGCTTAGCCCCCCCCCCCCCACTTTTGTTTTATAATTATATAAAAAGTAAGGATCAGTTTTGTTAGTTTGTTTATTACTTTAGGTAAGGTTAGGTTAGGTAATATTGGATAGCCCCGCAATGTTGGGGCCCCTCGTGGTTATGAAACTGGAAAAACTACCCCACCCTTCTCTTACCCTTCTTTGTTAAAAAATAAAGGAGGTGGTTTCAGTGCACTTTTTGATCTAATTTATTTGATCTAATCAAAAAAATTACATCTATTTTTAAAAGTAGCTGAGATAATAACGTTAACCCCCCCCCCACACTTTCATGGTGACATTCATGGGATAGAAATTGATGATTGAAACGTTTAAACACTCAACTTTATAAACTAACAAATCAAAACTGAGTAAAAGTGCGCTTATAAAACTTTGGGAACTAGTGTAATAAACAGCCTATTGTCCACAATCTCTCTAGTAGCAAGGTCAATGTTATTTTTGTGAATGCCACGGGCATAGTTTTTGATAAATCATATTTTCCTACACTTCATACTCCAGGGACCTGAAGGGATAAGAAAATGTACATTCCTAATGAAGATTTGAATTATTGGTTGGAAAATTGGACTCTTCTAGTTTGAACCAACTAATCGAGATTTATTGAAAGTACCCAAAGTTTTGAGCCGTCGTCGAACAAGAGGGGGATAATAAAACTATGGATTTCATAATAATTATCAGACCAATGTCCCCTCCCTTCTTGAATTTTCTCCAACCAACTCCAAACTCAATATTTGTTTATTCAAGGATAATAACAACTGTGTAGTAGCTATGCTACTCTATAACTATGGGGGTTGGTCCGTTTGTTTGTCTGTCCGACTGTCATTTTTTATGTTTTTGGCAGATTTAGAAAAGCTATCAAATCCAGCGATTAAGCCATTTTAGAAGGTTTTTATCAATATCATTTTGATGAAGGGAAGGAGGAGACATTGGGCTGTTTATTACACTAGTCCCCAAAGTTTAATGATAACCTTTTCTAATTCGATGGCTCAACAACTTTGGTGACTAAATAATTTTGATTGGTTGGTTCATTAATTTGAGTGTCCTAACGTATCAACCACTAAATGTAATTTACAGACGGGTTCATTTTGTGTATCATCATTGTTGATGTTCATCAATTTGTCGGCCATTGTCTAATCCCTTTTGATCTCTGATTTTGATGGCATAATTACTAAAGATGTCTTTTTTATAAATCTATCCCTCTATATACCTAAATTAAGAGATCTTATTTTCTTATTTATTAGCCCATTTATAAGTTCTTACATCCCTTTATTATAATCAAGAGTAAACATATGGTTGCTATTGAATTCATTCACTACAGATAAATATATCAATGACCTTTGCTCAAATGATGACATGTTGGTTAGTTTAGGTTAATATAGGTTGTTGATTGGGAACTTTGGACTGTAAATTAAACTGGTATCCAAAGTTTTTTTTAACCACGTTATACCAAAAATTTTGGGTACTTTGAATTTTGATTGGTTGTTTCTGTACTATGAGCGGCAAAACTTTTCAACAAACAATTTTAATCTTCAATAGGTGAATTTTTGTTTACCATCATTGGAGATGTTTAAAAATCACTGTGTTTTTAATTTATGATTCAATTACCTTATTTCAAGCAGCTTCAATTTAGCCAGCTCAATCAACTTCTGTCTGTTGATAAAATCCATAATACTCTTGCGTGCCTCCTTCAGGCCTCCGGCCGCCGCCAACTGCCCATCGGTTAGATCCAGCAGCTGTCCGTCCTCGCTCTTCAGCGCCAGCTGCGGCTCCGTGGAGCTGTCCAGTGACCGCTGGTTTGCCTCGCTGCTTGTATAGCCCTCAGAAAAATAGACAACGGAGTCTGAAAAAAAAAGATGGGATGATATCCCCAAAAGCGTTAAGTGGTCCACAGAAGCCCAATCCTTGATGGGTTCTTTTAATACCTAATTAACCCAAACCACATATGTTTAAAAATCCATGCGACTAAAAGATTGTCCATGAGGTGTAAAATTCTGCCTTTTGGTAATAAGTAAATGTCAGAAATGGTATGAGGTGGTGGTTAAAGGGTTGTAGAGTATTTTGATACAGAGAGAATAAGAAAAATGGGCTGTTTAGTGTTTATTACTCTTGTCCCCAAAGTTTTCTGATAACGTTTTCTTATTCGTTGACATAACAACTTTGGGGACTTTAGTGAATTTTGATTGGTTGATGGATTACGTTCAGTGTTCAAACGTTCTAACCACCAATTTTAATATACAGAAGGGATATTTTTTTATATCATCATTGAGGATGTACATCAATTTATTGGCCATTGTCTTGAGTCCCTTTAGAACTCTGATTTTAAATACCTGCATCTGCCAGCTCTTGCTTCTCAATTTCTAGGAGATAAAAGGTGATTCCTGTGACAAGTGCGACAACAACCATGGTCGCGATAACAACTGCCAACACCTAAATAACAAAGGTTATTAATTGGCTTCAAAATCAACCAATCGTCTTCAAAAATATCGAATCGTAGCAAAAACTGCGTCATAACTAAAGATGTTAAATGCTGTAGCAAAAAACGTCAACTTTTATCATATATTAATTATCATATTATGTTACACAGTATCAAACTCACAATTATAGTTTGCCTATATATTATTATGTTGTAACATTGTGTTGCTGATAATCTCATAAACATTAATTATTTTAAACCCTTCTAACTTATCATGATTTTTTCCCATTGTGTTATAACTATAATAATAGCTTACTTATTAGTTAAATGTTTGTTTATTTAATGAATGATTTTGTACATGAAATAAAAATCATTTTAAAAACTTCAGTTGAACTTTAAAAACATAACTATCTGTGTAATATTGAATAATTTTTCTGTATTTCACTTAAAAATCCAAAAATATTATAGTTTGTTTCGTTTGTTTCATGTTATTTGTGTTTAAATGAAAAAAAATTTTAACAATAAGTGCCTAATACCCATGGAGGGAGGGGACATTGCGCTGTTTATTACACTAGTCCCCAAAGTCTTAAAATAACGTTTTCTTATTTGTTAGCTTAACAATTTAGGGACTTTGATTGAAATTTAACTGGTTAGTTCATTTAGATGAGTGTCTAAACGTTTCAATCACTAATTGTAATCCACAGAAGGGGTATTTTTGTGAATCATCATTGGAGATGCATATCTATTTATCGGCCATTTTCTTATCCTTTTAGATCTCTGCTAAAACCTTTTTATCTAATCTTTAAAAATCTCTAGGGCTTCTACTTAAATTTTTAATACTAGCATAGAAAAAAAATCATTTGATAATACGTTTTTAAAAGCGAAGCTTTTCTATAATTAGGGTCGGTCCGTCCGTACGTCCGTAACGGATAGCTTTTTTCGTTAATTTAGGCATGTTAGAATTGTCCTATCGATTTCAAATTTTGCATGATGATTTCTTTAATAGTTAGGTACGATTTAGAAAGCGTAGCAACCCTATAATCATCACCAAAATGTCCGTACGTCCATTTTAAACATGTTGATTTTTTTACTTTTTTAACAACAAATTTTTATGTGATCAAATCATCCGATTGATCTGATTTTTGGTATATTGATTCCTGGGACAACAAAGTATAATGTAATAAGCGAAGCAACTCTATAATCAAGTCCTAAAAATGTAAGTATGTCCATAAACATTATCCTGAATCAAGCAGTTTTTCAACAAATTTACTTACAATTTTGCTTTGACTCTTATACATTTATATTATGATTATTCAGTTCTGACACTATACAAGTGTTAATGTCCGTTTGTCCTACCGTTTCAGTGCTTCGCTTTTATGGATGTTGTCATCCTTGTTCTTTTATACGGCTTTTGTTATTAACTTTTGGGCTTGATTAGAAAGCTTAACTTAAATAGAATTGATCATTATCCATACGAATTGACGTAAACAATTTATTTTTGTATGCTTCTTTCTAAAATCAAAGCTTACCATTGCATAATATTTTCATAAGTATCACTATGCCAATAAAAGAACGGCTAAAATGCAGGGATCTAAAGGGATAAGACAATGGTTGATTACTTGATGTACATTCCCAATAATGACACACAAAATTACCCCTTTCCTAGATTAAAATTAGGGCTGTTTATTACACTAGTCCCCAAAATTTAGAATAACCTTTTCTTATTCTTTGGCTTAACATTTTTGAGGACTTCTACTGAATTTTGATTGGTTGGTTTATTAAGATGATTGTTTTAACCGCTAATTTTAATCTACAGAAGGGTTAATTTTGTGTATTATCATTAGGAATGTGCATCAATTTATCGGCCATTGTCTTATCCCTTTAGATCCCTAAGATTATTTTGCTAGAGTTTAATTAATGAAACATGAAGTATTTGAACACTAGCGCTGCGCAAATAGCATCTAGGTGCTCTTTATTCAAATGGTGAGTGAAGGGGCCGAAAAATAGCCTTAAACCATCCCAAAACATAAATCTAAATATAAAATAACCTAAAGCCATCCCAGGACCTATATGAAACTTACCACAAATGTTGATCTCATTCGGTTCAGTTGTTATTGAAATCTAAAGCTTCAAACAAAAAATACTTTTTACTTTATTTACTTTTTGTCTGAAGCTAAAGATGTCGAAAGATTCTGGTTCGAATTAGATGTACTTTTCAGTGAAGCCTTATAAATGTTTATGGGATGGTTTTAGGCCATATTTTTCCTCTAGAGGCTAATACTTGGATTGAAGAGTGTGTCTTTTTGTTTCATTAAGTGTTTGTCTGTGCCAGGAAAGAAAATTTATACGTGAATACATACAGAAATGTCCTAATAATAGATTTGCTACGCTACATAAACTGCTAACTATATACGTGATTTGTAGCAGACGTTTTTTTAATGAATAGAAATTTTAGAAATAATGATAAAAGAAATCAGAGAGAGAGAGAGAGAAGGGGGGGGGAGGCTATAAATCATACTTTTAACTAAAACTTTATAAATAAGTTCTTCCATTCGTTGGCTTAAAAGCTTTAGGTAATTTTATAAAAATTTCCATTTATTGGTTCAAACTACCAGTGTTAAAACTTTTAATCTTAATCTGTAGAAGAGGTAATTTTATTGATGATTGTACAACAATCTATTAACCATTTTCCCATTACTTAATGCTCTTTATAGTGCCAAAAAAATGATGTCATACAATAAAAATGATCAATGATAGGCTAATACACAGGGCAGTATATATTTTGATTGACCAATGAAAACCTGGAAAGAATATA
The DNA here is from genome assembly GCF_053477335.1 of Acartia tonsa. NCBI lineage: Eukaryota > Metazoa > Arthropoda > Copepoda > Calanoida > Acartiidae > Acartia > Acartia tonsa. The sequence continues at coordinate 51,133,572 of NC_137264.1, forward strand.
AAATTAGGGCAACAGTAAAGGTCTTGTCTAGGGTAAGTCTTGAAATTTAATTCTTAACCTTTATCTAATTCTAAACCCAACATTAACAACCAATACAATTTCCCTAAAAGGTCTGAAAATAGTTTTGCACTGTTCTAGAGTAGTAAGTGTTTTTGTCTGTAGTTTAAAATCTCAATAACCACTGAACTGACGCTGTTTAATTGTGCTTCGTTTCTTGAATTTGTTTAAAATACGAAAAGTACAGAAGATTAGAAAAAAATCATTTCTTCATCCAAAATCATTACTTCAAGATAATCATTGAAAAACACTTTTTTTTCAAAAATATCCTGCTTAGAAATAAGCTGTAATAGATTAACAGATTAAACAGAAAATAGATTAACTAAAAACACTCTTCTTACTTAAGGACACACTGTGTTTAGGATATAAAAAAGTTATAGGCAAAAGTAACGCATAGAATACAGGGGGTTAAGTTTAATATATTTTTTAAAATCTTTAAATTGAAAAAGATTTGCAATTAATTATTATTGAATTAAACTTTAACCTTTTAGGGATCTAAAGGGATAAGATAATGGCCGATAAATTGATGATTATGATGCACAAAATTACCCTTCTGTAGATTGCAGTTAGTGGTTGAAACGTTTGGCCACTCATCTTAATCAAAATTCATTAAATTCCCAAAAGTTAATGAATTAAAAACGTTATTATAAAACTTTGGAATACTCGCATAAAAAACAGCCCATTGTCCCCTCTCTCTTTGTTAACTTTTGGTATTTTAGTACACAGCATTAGAAGAATATTAATTCATTATTAATTTCATACTATTTATGCTGAATCTTATATAAATATATACTGGATGTACGTCAATAGATCCTCGCCTCCTCTTTAATTCCGTTTTGATTCATTTATTTTGTAATATGTATTAAATCTAATTTTGGAATTTTATATAAACAAGGATGACAACATCCATAAGTAGCAAAGCTCAAATACTATGGACGAACAATGGGAAATAATGAACTAAAGAGCAGTGTCATAAAAAAATTTAAATTGAAAAATAAACCACAATTTAAAATTTAAATTGGGGACTAGAGGTGCGTAGTAGCTGTATACAATCTATAATACAAAGTAGAATGATATCTGTCCGTCCGTCCGTCTGTCTGTCTGTCCCTTAAGATCTCGGTAACCACTGAACCGATCGTATTCTACTCTTCAGGGAATATACATACTGGTCCTATGGTAGTTTTAGGCTATTTTCTTGGGAGTTGTAACACCCCCAAACACCCCAAAAAACAAAAAAATCACCCTCAATTTTTTTTGTAAAGTTCAAAAATAGTGGGTGCACCTCCAATTTTTATTTATTTTTTTAATTACCTCATGGGGCAAAGCCCCTAGAGGCTAGGGGCAAAGCCGCTAGTTATACAATAAAGTAATAGCCTGATATTCTATATGTGTGAATGAAAGTAAGTATGTCCAATAAGATGCTGTAAACAGGAGTTTGGTATTGTTTCAAGGCAGGTTTCAGGCTATTTTCTTACCTTGGGTGCTTTATTACTGCTTGGAGTCCTAAGGGATGTGGAGGATATGGGGGATATAGTTCCGGAAGATACAGATCCTGACCGCACACTGTCTCTCATGGATTCCCTGAAAAGCAAAAAGATTCAATTCTATATGTATGTATGAGGGAGGGAGGGGACATTGGGCTGTTTATTACACTAGTAACCAAAATTTAATAATAACGTTTTCTTATTCGTTGTCTTAGCAACTTTTGGGACTTTATTGGTTGATTCATTTAGTTGTGTGTTTCAACTAAACGTTTCAACTACTAATTCTACAGAAGGGATAATTTTGTGTATCGTCATTGGTAATGTACATTAATTTATCGGCAATTGTCTTATCCCTTTAGATCCCTTGAGTATTCTATGTTACATTACATGCTGACCCGCAATTCTCGTGGGCGCTACTCAATTATTACATCACCCTGGCCTAGAGTTTGGGTGGGTGTTCCATATTATTTCTCGATTTCTCTTGGGAGGGTGTAGGTACCCTTACAAATATAGTATTAAATCTTCACTGAAGAACTAAATATGCGTTCAGCCGTTAGCGAGATCCTTCCCTCACACAGACACACACACACACATAATTTTATATACATACAAGGCATACAACCAGGTATCTAAAAGGATAAGACAATGGACGATAATTTGACGTACAACCCCAATGATTATACACCAAATTATCCATTACAATTAACGGTTAAATCGTTTGGTCCCTTACCAACTAATCAAAATTCATTAAAGTTCCTAAACTTGTTAAGCCAACAAATAAGAAAACGCAATAATGAAACTTTGGGGGCTAGTTAAATAAACATCCCAGTGTCCCCTCCCTCCCTGTATACAACTCTTTTTCAAGGTGATTTATTGCAACATCGGCAAAATGAAATTAAAACCTGTGGTAGATCTATCTAATTAAATTTGATAATTGCATGTAATAAAAAATAATTCACTGTATGATGTACATCTTAGTACAACAGGCCTTTATTTCTTTTTAAGGGCGAAGCTTATCTATGATGATTCCTGTAGTAGTTAGGTACGATTTAGAAAGCGTAGCAACTTTATAATCATTACCATATGTTGATTTTTTTTACTTTTTAACAACAATTTTTTATGTGATAAAATCAAGCGATTGATCTGGTTTATAGATTACTGATTCCTATTACAATAAGTTCCAATATTTTGAGCAAGGCATCTCTATAATTAAGTATTAAAAATGTCAGAATGTCCTTAAACAGAATTCTGTATTACAACAAATTTACGTATAATTTTGGCAAAACTTATACATTCATATTCAGTTCTGACACTTTACAATAGTTATTGTTCGGTTGTCACACCGTTTCAGAGCTTCGCTTTTATGGATGTTGTAATCCTTGTTAAAATTATGATTCCTATCACAATGGTATATAATAAATGAGAAAATGGACTATGAATTGATGTACATCCCAATTATAATATACAAAATAATCCTCTGTTGACGTGGTTGGTATAAATGTTTAAACACTACTAGTTTGTACCACCCAATCAATTTTGAATAATAATCCCTAATTTTCAAGCCAACGAAACAGAAAGGATGTGTTTAATACTTTGGGTACCACAATTATTTACAGTTCCAAGTCTCCATCCTTCTTGCTGCAATGTAAGGCTAGGTTTAAAAAAAAAGATTTTAGTAAATATTTTATCTTTAAACTTGTTGCTTCGCCCCTATTCTCTAGGGGATGGCGAAAAAGGACAAGAAAATAGCCTTAAACCAGGGAGGGAGAGGACATTATTGGGCTGTTTATTACACTAGTCCCCAAACGTTCAAACTTTGGGAACTTTTATTAAATTTTAATTGGTTGTTCTTTAAATTGAGTGTCCAAACGTTTCAACCACTATATGTCATCTACTGAAGGGGTAATTTTGTGTATCAACATTGGTTATGTACATCAATTTATCAGCCATTGTCTTATCATATCCCTTTAAATACCTGGTAACTGATAAATTATTAATATATCATTAATATGCTTGTATGTATTCCTTCTATAGGGAAGGTCATTCTTGTATTAAATGTATAAAGTGTGTTACTTTATTTTATGTTTTATTATTATTTGGCCACAACTTGGTCAAAAATGCTCACAAATCAGACCTTTTTCGACCAAAGATACTCAAATGGTTCCTTTACAAGCCCAATCAATCAGTTTTAAGATATCTTTATATTTCAAGAAAAATCAACAGAAAAAAATACTTATTTTTACTTTTCTATCATTTTTAAAGTTTGATTCTGTTAAATTGGCTATTCTTGAGGGGATTTATGCATTGAAATATACTAAAACATAATATTGGGCAGAAATTAATGTATTTCAAAGAAAGAAAATTTTGAAAATAAGAAATTCGACCTCTATCACTTTAGAGGACAGCTTCCAACCTCCAGTTGACAGGATATAGTTAAATACTTGTTAGCAATAATAATTAGCCCAAAAAGTAAAATAAAAAGTTTTTTAATATGGCAAAAAAAATTATAATCTAAATCTTAATTTTGGGGATGATGATCTTAAAGACGCTCTTGCTGTTGGTGATGATGACCCAGATGGTATCCAAATACATGAGCATTATGACAACTTATCTATTAAACTATGGTCCGATTTTTGTATTTGTAGCATTCTCCAATCAAGAGAAATCCCAAAACATACAATCATGGTTTTTAAATTCTCCAATTCATAAGGTAAATATAGTAGTTTTTAAAAGATGGTTATATTTCTTGTTACAACTTTTAATTGGAGGCTGCTACAAATACAAAAATTGAACCATAGTTCAATAGACGAGTTGTTATAATGCTCATGTACTTGGATACCATCTGGGTCATCATCACTACCAGTAAGAGCGTCCTTCATATCATCATCTCCATAATTAAGATTTAGATTATCATTTTTTTACCATATTAAAAAACTTTTTGTTTTACTTTTTCGGCTAATTATTATTGCTAACAAGTATTAAACTATATCCTGTCAACTGGAGGTTTGCAGCTCTCCTCTGAAGTGATAGAGGTCGGATTTCTTATTTTTAAATTTTCTTTCTTTGAAATACATTAATTTCTGCCCAATATTATGTTTAAGTATATTTCAATGCATAAATCCCTTCAAGAATAGCCAATTTAACAGAATCAAACTTTAAAAATGATAGAAAAGTAAAAATAAGTATTTTTTCTGTTGATTTTATGGTATCTGTGCATATAAAAGGTAACACCCAAATTTGCTGTTTTTTAGTATTTTCATAAATTTTTCTTGAAATATAAAGATATCTTAAAACTGATTGATTGGGCTTGTAAAGGAACCATTTGAGTATCTGTGGTCGAAAAAGGTCTAATTTATGAGCATTTTTGACCAAGTTGTGGCCAAATGATAATAAAACATAAAATAAAGTAACACACTTTATAGTTTATACTGTACTAGGATATATAAGTTGGAAGGAATTTTAATGTTAGGGGGCACAGTGCGTTTGAAGGTGCTTTGACTTTTGTGTCAGAACCTAAATTGGGACATAGTGCATTTTATTACCCTAGGTTAGGTAACTTCATTTCACTTTTCAATAAAATCGAAATTGCAGCCGTTTTTGAGAAAATTAGATTTGAAAATTTCATGTTCAATTTTCATCCCTTAGGAGTTACCGCATAATCATGACAAGAAAGGCAAAGATTATCTAATTAAAATTTTGAACAACTTTGCTTTTATGAAGTCTTTCATAAAACCTCTCTATATATGATTTATTTAAGGCTGAATTTCCGTGACCTTAGCAAAGCTTCTGACAAAAATGGGCATGCATCAACTCACTCAGGAGTGGTTTTATGAAGAAATTTAAAAGCAAAGTTGTTCAACATTTTAAATAAATAATCTTTACTTTTCTTGTCATGATTATGCGGTAACTCCTAGGGGGTGAAAATTGAACTTGAAATTTTCAAATCCAATTTTCTCAAAAACGGCTGCATTTTAGATTTTATTAAAAAGTAAAATAAAGTTACCTAACAAAGGGAAATGAAATGCACTATGTCCCAATTTAGGTTCTGACCTAAAAGTCAAAGCATCGTCGAACGCACTGTGGGGGAGATTTGAAATCTGCATCCAATTTTAAGGATTTTTTAAAAAAAATTCTTTTTTTGTATAATTCTTAATCTAAAAGCGGAAATATAATTTAAGTTAATTAATTTTGACCAATAGGATAGGTGGATTAAAAACTACCTGCGCTCTAATTGGGTGAATGATGTACGACACTGAAGCTTCTCCAATCAGAGCGCAGATAATTTTTTAATCCACCAATCACAGATGTCAAAATTAATTTACTTAAATTGTATTTCCGCTTTTAGATAAAGAATTATACAAAAAACGAATTTTATAAAAAAAAATCCTTAAAATTGGATGCAGATTTCAAATCTCCCTCTAACATTAAAGTTCTTTCCAACTTATATATCTTACTGTACACTAATTGTGAGAAAATTCGTAGGATATCAGGGATATTAAGGGATAAGACAATGGATTATAATTGATGTACATCTTAATGATGATAACAATAAAAATATGTGTAGATTTAAATAATTGGTTGAAAATTCTGGACATTGTTAAGTTAACCAAACAATCAAGATTTTAATAGTTATTTCTCGCACCGTATTATAAACAGCTTTCCGCGGATATAGAATGTACAATTATAAAATTAAAACCAGTTTTTTTAGCCCCGAAGGCACGGGCTAAAAAACTGGTTTTAATCTTATGATTGTACATTTCTATATTCGTAGAAAGCTGGATATAATACGATGCTAGACATAGTTTTTTCGTATGGATGAGAACCGGTTCCCATCCACCGGATTCAAATGAATACGAGAAAAATTTTTCTGATGTTTTTGAGACAATGAAGTAGGGACCACTTATATAAAACCTTAGGTACCGGTAAAAAATTTTAGTCAAATGGTCCCTCCCACCCTTATCTTTTTTTAATTGTTATATTTTTACCTTAAGCTAATTTAGTGTAGGTTATAAAGACAAATTCACAACCTTTTTATAACCCCCCCCCCCACTCCTCCCACTTTTTTGTCTCCTCCCAGTTTTTTTCTGTCTCCGCCTTCAACCAAACTCACCATCCAAAACTCCGCCTATTTCCTAACCATCAAAAAAATTCCTTCAATAAAAACCATGCCCCGCCCCATAACTCAAACTAGGCCAAGAATTATTTCTTACTCCTCCTTTCTTTTTAAAAACTAATGTTTTATTTCAAACTTTTTCAGTTGTCATCTGTATTTTATGGTGATACCTAAGATTCAAAATAATTTGTGACATTGTTCTATATAAATGTATGTTTAATATCTTTGATCATATTTGCTGTTATCTAATGTCTCATACCTATATTTTTTTTAGACAAAATGAATTGAAACTGATTGCTAAAATCGAAATATATCTTCATGTCTTAGATTAGTGTAATTTTTTTTAAATAGGTTGAAAAACATACTAACTTTAAAATAAGGTTATAATGTAGCCCTGCAGGATTAGGACACTTTCCCCTTTGCTTCACTCAAATAAATAAACAATCCATCTTTAATATTCTATTGTGTTTTTTTTTAAATGGACAAAGGACTGTTTATTACACTGGTCCCCAAAGTTTTATAAACACGTTTTCTTTTTCGTTGGCTCAACAACTTTGGGGACTTTTATTCAATTTTGATTGATTGGTTTATCTAGTTAAGTGTTTAAACGTTTAAATCACTAATTGTAACCTACAGAAGGAATAATTTGTATAAAATCTTTTGGGATGTACATCAATTTATCGGCCATTGTCCTATCCCTTAAGATCTCTGTATTTTATAATTATTTTTAGAAAATCAAATCATTAAAATTTTGTTGATTAACATTGATGTATATAAATAAATAGACATTATGATCATCAAACATTTTTAAAGGAAAATTTGATCATTATGTAAAATTAATAGCAATAAACTATTAAACAGTTTTTTGCGGTTAGTAAAATAAAAAATATATAATTTAGAGGGTTGATGTTCCTTAGGGGCCCAAGAACCTGGGCCGCCAAAACAGGGATTTTCCGTAGAAAATTCTGTATAATACGATACGATACATGGTTTTCTATAAGGGATCAGAACCAGTTCTAATCCAGCGAAAATAAATCCTATTCGGAGCCATACTAATATGAAGATTATAGTATTTATCACAGTTTTGTTATCACTTAGGGGCCTACTAAGAAAACAGGGATTAATCCTATAATTATTACCTTTTTCATGGAAAATTCTCTTTATTGCGATACATGATTTTTCAGTAACGGTTCTAATCCAGCGGAAATAAATCTTATTAAGAGCAATAATGCAATAAACCAAGGCGAACGGACATCTGGGATCTAAATAGATGAGGCGAAGGACGATAAATCCTTTTGTAGATTACTAGATTACTAAACCGCGACCGTGGCTCAACACGTAGCGCATCCGCTCGTCGTCGGGAAGGTGATATGTTCGAATTTCGGTCCGACACCGCGTCATAACTAAAGACGTTAAAAATGGTTTCTACTGCTTCTATGTCAGATGCGCGACATAAATAGTTAGAGTAGGGGGAATGCCTTGGCCCAAAACAGGCGCAACTCGTTACCATGCACAGTTGGGACTTCTCAAACAAAGGTAGTGCATCACAGAGAGTTAGTTGTCTGTTGGATGTTACTTAACCTAATATCCTTGGGTGTTTGGACAGAGAAGGGTGCGTAACAGTCATCCTTAGTTATCCTGGATTGCTGGACTAGGACCTAGACAATACACCAAGTCGAAAAGGTCCTGGACTGTAATCCCGCCTGTACGAGGTAATCTACTAGGTACTAGATTACTATTAGAGGTTGAAATGTTTGAAAACTCAATCGAATGAACCAACCAATCAAAATCTAATTAAAGTCCTCAAAGTTGTTAGGCTACCGAATAAGAAAACATTAATATAAAACTTTAAGGACTGTAATAAAAAGCCCATTGTCCCCCTACCTCCCTGAACGAACATACCCTTTGCTATAGAGTAGTTGCGCTACTAATAAAACAAGGATGACAACATCCATAAAAGCAAAGCACTGAAACAGTAGGACAAACGGACATTAACACTTGTATAGTATCTGAACTGAATAATCAGAATTTAAAAGTATAAGAGTCGAAGTAAATAGTAAATAAATTTGTTGAAAAACTGCTTGAAGCAGGATAATGTTTATGGACATACTTACATTTTTGGACTTGATTATAGAGTTGCTTCGCTTATAATATTGTTCTTTGTTGTCCCAGGAATCAATATATCAAAAATCAGATAAAACGGATAATTAGAACACTTGAAAATTTGTTGTTAAAAAAGTAGAAAAATCAACATGTTTAAAATGAACATACGGACATTTTGGTAATGATTATAGAGTTGCTACGCTTTCTAAATTGTACTTAACTACTACAGGAATCATGATGCAAAGTTTGAAATCGATAGGACAATTCTAACATGCCTAAATTAACGAATAAAAGCTATCTATCTCGGACGGACGGACTTACGGACGGACGGACCGACCCTAATTATAGAAAAGCTTCGCTTTCAAAAATAAAACTCACCTTTTCTTGTACGCTCTTTCCGAGCTATCTATTTTGTATCCCATGATTTCTTTGTTTATTGTCTTTTGTCAAAAATTTTAAATCACTTTTTTATTATTAATTATATCACAATATTCACTTTTTTAATTGGTTTTCTAGATTCTAATAGCTATCGCGCACATTTTTCTGTAAATAAATAAAATGATCTATAATACAAAGTAGAACGATGTCTGTCTGTCCGTCTGTCCGTCTGTCCGTCTGTCCGTCTGTCCGTCTGTCCGTCTGTCTGTCTGTCTGTCTGTCTGTCTGAAGCTTAAGATCTCAGTAAGATCTCTTAACCGACTGGGCTCTACTCTTCAGGGAATATGAAATGAATCAAAGAGTAGCTTTGCAGCAGGTATATTTTTTCTCAACACAAAACCTATTTTGTTCTATGGTTACTTAGATTTTTATTAAATAAATAAACAGACTAACAGACGGACGGACATACAGACGGACAGCCAGATGGAAAGAAAGACAGGTAAACAGATAAATAGACTGACGGACAGACATCATATAATATATAATAGATACAACTTATATTAATTTCATAACTAATTATAATCCCATAATTTATTGGTATTTCTTAATCTGTTAAACGCATTGGGCTCCATATACAAATTTATTAAGCTTGTAATTTGTTAAATTGGGTCATACTATTGTATAAAGCAGTAAGTTTTTTTTGTCTGTCCGTGAAGATCTCGCTAACCACTGAACCAATAGAGTGCCTTACATAGGTCTCATGATGGTTTGAGGTTGTTTTATTTCTAAATTGAAGTATTTTAATGATTTAAGCTATTTTCTGTCCCATTCCTCCTATAGATACTGGTAAAATAGCCCAAAACCTACTATGGAATAATTTCTAGCTTCCTTGAAAGCTGTAGCCGTTTAGGATATTTTATTGACAAAGAAAATATTTTTATTTGTTTTGGATAGGAGCTGAACACCTCCAAAAATAAATCACATAAATCTAAATAAGTAACATATAAAAACACATTAATTTTAACCTATTTTTAGTTTTTTTTAAAGATGATGTGTAATTTTTTAAATGAAAATGAAAGATAAATTTAAACACTTAACAAATGATCAAAATATTAAATATTGAATTGCTATACATATTTTTTAAAAACGTAGTAAAATTAGCGGCACTTTAGTAATTTTATTTTCACAGTTTAATTTCTTTGTAACTAAAGTCAATGGTTTTCTTGACCAACTGATGTTACGGACGTTTGTGTGTGTGTGTGTGTGTGTTTGTGTGTGTGTGTGTGTGTGTGTGTGTATCCTTAATTGGTTAAAGACATATAGGAGTAAGGAGTCAAAACACAATGGAAAATTTAAAGAAATTTAAAATTAATAACACTTACACAATTCTAAATATTATAAATAGTCAAGATATAGGGTTAATTGTAAAAATGTCTAATTTGGTTGTAGTTGTATACAAAGTAATACGATTTCTGTCTGTCTGAAGCTTAAGATCTCGGTAACCGTTGTTTCGATAGCGCTGTACTTCTCTGGGTGCAACTACGTACTGGTTTTATGCTATTTCATAAGGTTTGGGACACCCCCACTCTCAAAAAAAGGAAAAAAGCCCCTCCCCCCCACTCAAAAAAAATTCACATAAAAATAATATGGTAATATGTGGTACAGTTGTGCTTTAATATATAATATGAAATAGTAAAGTTTTAAGTTTTGGGATGGTTTCAGGCTGTTTTGCTGACCTCCCGCGCCCTTTCTAGGGGTTAGATTCTAAGCAACCAGTCAATTATAAGTAATAAGTATTTTTGTTTGAAACAAAGAATCTCTGAAATTCCTGGTTGGCTAAAATTGTGCTTTATCTACGAAAAATATTTATGTACCTTTTTTAAAGTGAAGCTTTTCGATAATTATGGTCGGTCCGTCCATACGTCCATCCTCAATGGATAGCTTTTTTCGTTAATTTAGGCATGTTAGAATTGTCCTTTCGATTTCAAACTTTGCACGGTGATTCCTGTAGTAGTTAGGTAAGATTTAGAAAGCGTAACATCTCTATAACCATTACCAGGATGTCCGTACGTCCATTTTAAACAGTTTTATTTTTTTTTATTTTTTAACAAGAAATTTTTATGTAATCTAATAATCCGATTGATCTGATTTTTAGTATACTGATTCCTGGGACAACATAGTACAACATTATAAGCAAAGCAACTCTATAATCATGTCCTAAAATGTAAGTATGTCCATAAACATTATTATGTATCAATCAGTTTTTCACAAATTTACTTACAATTTTGCTTCGATTCTTATACATTTGTATTCTGATTTTTCAGTTCTGACACTATACAAGTGTTAATGTCCGTTTGTCCTACCGTTTCAGTGCTTCGCTTTTACGGATGTTGTCATCCTTGTTTTATTTAGTTTATATATAGTTGAAAATAAAAAAAAATACTCTTTGATTTTTAAAATCTTCGCATAAAATGTGTCAAAAATCATGGTTCTAAGGCCGATAAATTAATGTACAGCCCCAATTATTAGACGCAAAATTACATGTAGATTTCAATCAGCAGTGGTTGAAGCGTTTGAACACTCAACTTTGTGAACCAACCATTCAAGATTCACCCAAAAGTCCTAAAAGTTGTTAATCCAACGAATAGAAAAACTTTGTTACTAGTGTCATAAACAGCCCATTGTCCCCTTTCTCTCTCTCTGTTTTTTCCCCACTGTGGGGAAACTTAGGGGAAATCAAGGGAGGAGAAAAAGGGAAACTTAAGAAGAACATAAATATAAAGCGCCTAAGAGGCTGTGAACCAAGCGCCTTGGAGAAATTACGCGCACGTATGCACGCTAACCATACTTACACAGCTACTTGAGCGCATACCGGGCACACACACACACACACACTCACGTATGAGAAATTTAACTTTAAGGCATACGGTATAAATGATAACTATCACATAGACTGGCCAAATAAAATTTTTGGTGTTAATAATAATAAATTTTCTGGAATTTAGACTCAACTTAGATAACACTAACGTCTATGATCTCATAAGGATGAAAACATCCATAAATGAAATTAGATATTATACATTTATAAACAACCTTGATTACGTATATTGATGCTTCGCTTTTACTATTGTACCTTATCGTCCCACAAATCAAGATATTCTGATAATCATACGTCATAATCTAAAAATCTAACCTGTTTTAAAATTGCTACGGTGTCTTGGTTGTATTTTATTGAAACAGGAGTCAATATGCAAAGTTTTAAATCGATTAGACGATACTAACATGCCTTAATTTACGATTCCTGACTTACGAACCGACCAAAAGTTATAAAACAAAGTTTTGCTTTAAAAACATCTGTAAAATATTCTTTATCTATGAAAAACTTCAATTGAAAGCGCAAAAAAGGATCCTATGGATTACTAGTAATAGTATGCCATCACTTCCGCTTGTTATCATATCTGTAAAGTTTTTCATAATCGCAAAATACACGGATCATGGAAAGAACACGAAGTAGCGGGTATTGTCGTATTTTCACAGTAGCTTTTGATAAGTTATTTTAGGTTAGGTTTGGTAAATGTTAAGGATTACCCCGCAGGGTTAGAGCCCCCGCATGGGCTAGAAATAGGAGAAAAGCTTCTTTGAAAATACGACGATACCCGCTACTTTGTTTTCTTTCCATGATCTAAATACACTATAGCAAGCAAATTAAAATATATAGGTGTCTTTACTGATGAAAATGTAGTTTGTGCTGTATTAATAATTTGCGGAATTTTTGTAGTGATACATTTAGCGACACTAAAAGCACGCCTAGATAGATGAAAGTAAGAAGAAAGTCGGATAAAACGGTAAAAAGGTTACTGCTTACATTGGGCCTTACTATATACAAATGGATATATTATTACTTGGATCTTACACCAGATTTTCATGTTCTATAATAAAGTGAAAATGGTAGCGGGCTAAATTAACGATCTCCCCCATCAACCTTTTTCACCCAACACCCTCCCCTCCTACTGGATAAACGGCCCGACCAATAAAAGCGAGGTGAAATTACAAACTAAATTGACGAAAATTTTTCTCCTGTCATAATATCCACGTACATTCTACATCCATTTATGTACAGAGCTGAGAATAAATAAATCTTGAAAGCCACCTTAGTAAACACCTTTTTTTTACAGTTATAAAATCCAAGGAGGGAGGGGACAATAGGATGCTTATTAAACTAGTCCCCAAAGTTTTATAATGGCGTTTTCTTGTTCGTTGGATCGACCACTTTGGGGGCTTGATTGAATTTTGATTGGTTGGTTCATTTAGTCGAGTGTTTAAACGTTTGAACCACTCTTATCATAATCTAAAAAAAGTATCTGTATTACTGTATTAGAGATGCACATCAATTTATCGGCCATTGTCTTATCCCTTTAGATCCCTGAATAAAATTTATCAAACATAACAGGATTAATCAAGCCATAAGTAGCTTAGCTTAACTAAATAACAATTGTTTAGACTTCTTTAATTTTAACAAATCAAGTAAATAAAAGACTAAATAGCACATATCCTATCTATTCCAGGATGGTTTTAGGCTATTTAAGTTTTAATCCTTGGGATAATATTAAGATATTTTTCTTTTTGAATACAGCCCCCCACATGCTAGGGGCGCAACCGCTGGTTTTTAATCAAATATATTATCGTAAGAGATGCAGTTTCTTTTTAACTATTTAAAGATGTCTAAGCTTCTTTCTTTATTGGAGGGGGGGGGGGGGGAGGTGTGTATACAAAGATAAAAAAAAAGTTGTGGGATTCAAGGGGCTGGGGGGCTATTTTCAATGCGGGGTCAATCCACTCTCCGACACGCCCCTTTAAATTTTTAGGGGGTAGGATGAAACCCATATTTCTAACTTCACCTGATTTATAAAAGTTAGAAACTTTGTACATATGTGGTATCCGCCTTGGTTAAATGGCAGACACCCGAGTTCAAATGACTACTCAGTGCGAACAGACGTGGACACATATATTATAGAGAAGCTACGCTTCTCTAGCAATCACTAAATAATAAACAGAGTCTATTCAGGTGTTACTTTATTCAGGGTCTAAGGTTTACTAAAGTTATATACAACAAACAATAAATACACAGATTGGAATAAATAATCCTAAAGCAGAATCAATATAAATACAAATAATCAGATTGGGCAATAATGATCCCCCATCCCTGGAAAGGGTGGGGGAACCAAACAATACAGCTTAACCATAATAAGGCTGTCAAAATCTATCATTAATTTTAAAGCATAGGGAGGGGTCAGGCTGACCAAAATTTCCCATAAAATGTCAATGCATGATTTGAATACAATATTATTAGTAGTGAAGCTTCTCTATAGGTCATTCTATCTGTATCGGTTTAAACACTTACGCGACATATTCTGCTTTTCTGTATGGCTGCTTCAAAACCGATTTCTTTTCGTCATTCTCTCTCTCTCTCTCTCTTTCTTTCTTACAATTACCGTAACCATCCTTGTTATGTTAAAGTTTTTGATGTCAATTGTTATTTCTTCTAAGTAAATATGTCATTGATTCAATTGATTTTTTATTTGGTTATTTACTGCAATATGATCCTAGAGGCCTCAAGAAATTATTTTAGCTTTAAAAGAAAAGTTTTTAGGCGGATATCTTAATTGGAGGCGATAAAATCACAGTTTCCCTATGGTTAACGGATGGACAGACATAGTGGATTAAGGAGTAGATTCCCTATTTTTTTACGTCAAAAATTTTAGCAAAGAAAGAAACCTTTTTTGAATTGACGATTTTAGCAGATTATAAGCAACAAATGAACACCGTAATAGTGTCTGACTGATTATGACGTAACAAAAAAAATTAGCCAATGAGAGGCCGTTATTGACTTATGGTAAAATTTAAAGTGGCCTCTCATTGGCTAATTTTTTTTGTTACGTCATAATCAGTCAGACACTATTACTGTGTTCCAACAAATAGAGAGTTTATTTTTGCAGGGAGGAAGGGGACATTGGGCTGTATATTAAACTAGTCCTCAAAGTCTTATAATATCGTTTTCTTATTCGTTGACTTAACAACTTTGGGGAATTTTATTGAACTTTGATTAGTTGGTTTATTAAGTTGAGTGTCCAAACCTTTCAACCACTAATTGTAATCTTCATAAGGGGTAGTTAATTGTGTATCATAATTGGAGATATACATCAATTTATCAGTCATTGTCTTATTTCTTTAGATCCCTGATATTTTTGTACTTTGAAGTTGAAAATTATTTGGCAAAAGTAGGAACTCAGAGATGGGGTTTAAAAAAATGCCGCGTTTTTTCAACAATTTTTTAGACATTGATTGATTGAACGAAGACGATGGGATTTCAACACAGAGTATACTTAAGAATTCAAAATTTTATAATTATCATTTTAGCCATTTGAATAATGTCTAGTAACTTAAATCCATTTTCGCTGCATATTTATTAATGCATCTTTTCAGAGCTGTGTTAGATATTATACAAATGGCTAAAATAATAACTTAAAAATTTTGATTTCTTAAGTTGTATACTCTGTTAAAATCGTACGGGGCATTGATCTTCAAGATGAAATAAGGTTTTAACCTAAGAATTCAATACTGTAATATTTTGATTATTAGTTGTCATAATGTATATACTAGTATGGCTTTGAAACCAGTTAATATCCACTAGATTAGAACCACTACTTAGCCATACTGAAAAAAAATCATGTATAGCATCATATAACAGACAATTTTCCATGGATGTCAAAAAATCATAAAATTGATACAAGTTTTGTTAGCCCAGGCCTTATTATCCATCAATAGCAAACAAACTGATTATAAATTTAGAAAAGCTTTGCTTTAAAAAATAGAGAGCAAGTCAGAGATTTTCAGGGATGAGACAATGCAAATGATTAATGTACATCCCCTTGAATATAAACAAAATCACCCAAATCAACCAATCATAATTACATAAAAGTACCCAAAATATTATTAGAGGACGGGCACACAAAAAAACTTTGCGCATCATTAGAATTTTCAGTCCATTGTCCCCTCTCTACCTCGCGCGGGGGAAATAAATTTTGCCTCGCTTTGAGACCACTGTGGTTTGTTTGGTCGATTTTAAATTGTTGAATCCAAGGGCGTGCATACACCTTTGTTTGGTGGGTGGAGGGGAGAGGGGATGGAAAGCATAAAAAATTCTCTCTCCACGAAATTATGTTTTTTGTTTGTTAAGGAAGGGGAAATACCCCCCCCCCCTCCCCCCAATGTGCACGCCTTTTGTTGAATCATATGAACTACATTACAGAAAGGGAATAATTTTCTTTGCCGGCTTTTCAATATAATTTGGTTGATAGTATTTATTTGTCTATCATTTGTGATTCATAGCTTTATAAAAATAAATCCTTCTAGCTGCTACGCCTGTAGAATCTTCTAGGAGAACTTGTGGGAGGAGGGAATCGCCCCTCCATTTTACAGTTTAATTTTTCCAGGGGTGAATTCTCTTGGGAAGGAAGAGGTAACCTTCCCAAAAATAAACGTGCACCTATGAGAAGCTTCATTGAAAAGGAGACCCATATCGGTGAAGTTGTTAGCTAGATACTTTGATACACCAAGAGAAATTTCCCATAAAAAAAAAACCTTAATGCCCCCATAGGCCTCTAGTATTAAGTATTTATCTAATTCTATTAAATACCTGTATGAAAATAAATCCATTTCAAATGAAAATTCATTTTTTTGTACTAATGTTTTTTTTAAAGTTTATTCATTCAAAATCAAAACATGTTTTTTTAAACAGAATAAAAAATAACGCATATTTCAGTGAAAATTATAAATTTCTAAAAAGTTGTTATTTTGGATATTTAATTCAATAAGTACAAGAAAAATCTCGTATTTACCTGTATAAAATTGTGAAGACACATATTCACACTGTTTTTTTTTAATAATATATTTATTATAGTTGCAGAGGTCTTGGGTTCGAATCCTACCGTTAAATGATAATAAGTAACAACATCATATTGACTCAAGACGCATATACGTTCGATGGTAGTCTATTTTTCAGTGTGATTTTTAAGGCTGCACATTCTAGAGTAAAACACCATTAGAAGTGGCAAAACCTAGCCTAAGAACAAACTATTGCACATGGCTAAAGAAAATGCGCAAAATGGTTAAAACAATGGCCAACAAATTTAAAAATAATTTTTTTCTTGTGTCCAACTTGATTCACAATATATATCTTACCTATACACAGCTTAATATTTTTCAGGAATTATCATTTTATAATAAAACTAGTTGCTTCACCCCTAGCCTCTAAGGAAAGGCGGAGATGGTCGGAAAATAGGACAAACCCCAAACTGTCCCAGTTTTAAGCAAGACGATTCCTGTGGCGTCATATAAAAAGGGAAGGCGGGAAGAAAATCTCTTCCCTTTTTTACAATCTCTTTTGAAGACATTTTTCTTTCCCACTTCCCTTTTTCTTTCCTGAAACGTATATGACGTAACTGGAATCGACTTGCTTAAAACTGGGACAGTTTGGGGTTTGTCGAAAATAGCATGAAAAAGCATAAAAAACATAAACATGAATAAAATATGTGATAATTCATAATAATTACGAAACCTTTAAAGTAAAAGCTTTCATGAAGCCGGAGATAATCACATTTCTCCCATAGACAAAATGAAATATAGAGTACCTTTCCTACTAAAAATCAGTAAAAGTGGAAAAGATATTTTATCACAAAACCTTCATTTATTAAGTTCCGTAAAATGTGTTTTTTTTTATTAGGTTTTTTTTATAGTAATATACAAATAAAATATAGATTTTTACTGCAAAGCTTTAGACAAATGTAAAAACGTCCGTTAAAATTCCCTCTTTTTGACTATTCTATATTGAAAGTAGGAAGGTTTTTTTGTCTCAATTTGGAGATTTCAGAAGATTTTCAGGAAAGATTTAAAAATGTCTTGGGGTCTGGTTTTAGCTTTCTACAAATATATAAATGTACAATTATAAGATTAAAACTAGTTTTCTTAGCCCCGCGGAAAGCCGTTTATAATACGATGCGAGAAATAACTATTTTTTTAAATCTATGTTAAGATTAGCTGTTTACCAAAAAAGGATGACAACATCCATAAAAGCGAAGCACTAAAACTGTAGGACAAACGGACATTAACACTTATATAGTGTCAGAACTGAATAATCAGAATATAAATGTGTAAGAGTCGAAGCAAAATTGTAAGTAAATTTGTTGAAAAACTGCTTGATAACAGAATAATGTTTAGAGACATACTTACATTTTTAGGACTTGATTATAGAGTTGCTTCGCTTATAATATTGTACTTTGTTGTCCCAGGAATCTGTATACCAAAAATCACATCAATCGGTTTATTAGATCACATAAAAATTTGTTGTTAAAAAAGTAAAAAATCACCATGCAAAATTTGAAATCGATAGGACAATTCTAACATGCCTAAATTAACGAAAAAAGCTATCCGTTACGGAAGGACCGACCCAAATTATAGAAAAACTTTGCTTTTTATCAAATATATTTTCAGATAAAGCATGTTGAAGCTAAAAATCCGGCAGCCCCAAAATGGAGACACATTCGATCTGGATATCCCAGGACTCTGTACAGTTATAGATCTTAAATATAAGGTTAGAGTAGAATGACACTTTTAGAGCAGATTAGCTCCAAATAATGTGCATTCCTTATGATAAAGTAACAGGATGTCTGTCTGTCTGTCTCTTTGTATCAAAGGATCTTGCTAATCACTTAACCGATATGGTTCCCCCTTATAGGTTAGCTTATTATAGGAAGGTTTATGAGGGTAGCAGGTCCTGGGAAGGTTTATAACTATTCCAAGGGAGGGTACCACCGCCCTCCCATTAAAAAATTCCCCACAAATTGTTTTTTAAACTAAAATTTGAAAAATATATGAGGGATTTTTGTTTCCATCTCTAATGAAATGATTGAATAAGAAGTAAAATGCTTAAGATGGACAAACGGACATTTTAACTATAATCTATAGGGGGAAAATATGAACCTAGTAATAGTGTCTAACTTTTTATCTTTGTGACGTAACAAAAATCGAAGGATGAGAGGGGTGGTGGGAAAGGAAACCCATAAAAAAGAGATGGATTTTTGTTACGTCACAAAGATAAAAAGTTAGACACTATTACTAGGTTCGGAAAATATAATGTTCCCCCCCCCCCTCCTGTTTATTATAGAAATATTAATTTTTGATTCTTTTTTGGGGGGTACCCTCTCCCAAATCAGTTATAAACCTTCCCAGGACCTTGCGATTAGCGAGATCCTTTAGTACGAGCGGACAGACATACATTTTGCTACTTTATTAAAAATATTTTGAATTAAATTCCTTTCTCAAGTGTTAAAAATTAAACTTTCTTAAACTTTCTTCATTTCTATTTGATTGAAATCATCCTTGTTTTAGCTGAGACAGCTTCTCGGGGGAGCTGTTGACCAAATGAAAATAGAAGTTGAAAATATTGAAGTTTTCAATGATGAATTAGTGGATGAATATTTTGAAGAGGATACAGGTTACATACATTGATTATTGGTTAGATGATAGATAGATAGATTGATAGATAGATAGATGAATAGATGGATAGGTGAGTAGATAAGTATATGAATATATGGGTATATGGATAGATGGGTAAGTTAATAGATGAGTTGATGGGTAGAAGGATAGATGGTTAGGTGGGTACATAGATAGATAAAGGGTGTTCAAAAAAATGCGGACATTTTTAAAATTGAAATTGCGCGGCTTGTGTTAATAGTAGAAAAATACCGTTAGAACCGCTAAGAAGTCTATTTTTAGGAAATATAAATTCCTGTGCTACGCATAGTTTAGGAGCTACGTGTTAAAATAACCCAACTGACTTAAAACTTGACTTGCGAGTAAATTTTGGGACATTTTACCATCTGGCTCCTAGATTATTTGTAGCACAGGAACAGTTCTTATATTTCCAAAAAATACAGTTCATAGCGGTTCTAACGGTATTTGAAATTAAAAAATGTAGGCATCTCTTTTTGCAAAATATCTTCTCTAATTTTTAGTTATATTTTAAAATTTACATTTACAGTTGGGACATTTTAACACGTAGCTCCGTGACGTAGCAGAGAAATCGTTCTTATATTTCCAAAAAAAAACTTCTTAGCGGTTCTAACGGTATTCGTAACATTTTTCTACTATTAACACAAGCCGCGCAATTTCAATTTTAAAAATTCCGCCTTTTTTTTGCACACCCCTTAGATTGTTGGTTAGATGCATAGTTGGATAGGTAAGTAGATTCGTAGATTGAAAGATGCTTGGTTGCATGTGTAGATGGATGGATAGATAGGTGGGTAGATAGTTTGTTAGATGGTTGGGTAGAAGGGTAGATGGATAGATTGGTAGATGATTATAATGATGAGTAGATGGTTGGATAGATGGGTAAATGGATAGATGGGTGTATATATGTATGTGTATGTATGTAGTCTTGATTCTCTGAAGTTAGGATTCAGATGCACGAGAAGATTGGAGGTGAGAATCCTTTGACCAATCCTGGATTGGTAAGCTTCGCGCACAGCTGAGTGTATTCTATGTTACATTACAAGCTGACCCGCAATTCTCGTAGAAGCTACTCAATTATCACATCACCCTGGCCTAGAGTTTTGGCAAGTGTTCCATATTAAGCCACCCTAATTAATGGCACTCTCATATGAATGAGGAGCATGGACGAGGGAAAGCACGATTACAGTTGCTTGATAGGTAGGATCCTAACTTCCTACAAATCTCCCTCCTTACAACCTAAGGGCATCACAGGAAAGGTTGCGTGATTATATTCTGACAAATTGCAACAGCATTTGTCATCCAAGTGCAATATCTATAAGGGGACTTGAACTCGGATTTTCCCAATCACAGCATAGTGCGCTAACCACTACTCTATGGGACACCTTAGACTGGATAGATGGGTAGAGGGATAGATGGTTGGAAAGATAGATAGATATATACATGGTTGGATAGATGGATAAATGTATAGATGCATAGATAGATAGATGGGTAGATAAATAAATGAGTAAATTGGTAAATGGATAGATAGATAGATAGAAAGATGGAACAACCATAACCTGAAAATGTGTTATGATTTAGAAGCCTTAGAGCTTGCTTTATTTCATACAAGCCCTCTGCCTTCCAAACAAAAACCTGAAGATCTGTACAAGAAATCTCCGAGAGGTAAAATTTTGATTTCATGGTGATACCTGCTAATATTTATTATGCTTATTCATTTTTATTCAGTAGGATGTATGTCTTTATGTCTGGTAAGATCATCTTTCCGAGGGAAATGAGACGAACCCCAAACTGTACCACTTTGAGAAAGACGATTCCAGCGACGTCATATACGATTCGGCAAAGTAAAAGGGAAGGGGGGGAAGAAATTTTTCAAAAGAGGTAGGAGAAAAGAGAAGAGATTTTCTTTCCCTCTTTCCTAAACGTATATGACGTCACTGGAATCGTCTTTCTCAAAGTAAGACAGTTTGGGGTTCGTCGGGAAATGATCTTTGAAAAAATTTTGACAAAAGAAAAAAAAACTTTCTTTTTAGCACTGATGCTACTCTATACTTCCCAATGTTTATCTTATTTTCTTGGCTGTTTTTAAAGATACACTACTAATTTTTGTGTAGATTCTCACCACATAATTGAACATCTTGTATATAATTTACTGAGTCCGTCGGGCTGTCGTCAGCAATGAGAATTTGATAGAAAAATTTAATTTACTCTGCTTTTCTTTGAGATTTTTATACCTAGAGGCCTCTAGGGGCACGTAAAATGTTTTCTTTTCAATCTATGTTAAGATCATATGTTTACCAAAAAATTATTTTTCGCCGCTACATGGAGTTAGTTATGTTTCATTTTTTCGTCTTTTTTTTGGGTGGGGGGGCTCTTCCCAAAAATAGTTATAAACCATTTCAGGACCTAAGAAGTTACAGTGTAAAGGAGAACCATATCGGTTCAGCGGTTAGCGAGATCCTTTGGCACACACAGAGACCTTCCTGTTAGTTTTATCTAAGGATTAATTGAAGTTTCCAACACTGGGTAGTCTGAGAACACACAAATTTCATTCTTAGCTTATATTTATTTTATTTTAGATGGTAGTGATTATGACTTCTTTTCACCAAAAAAGAAACAAATTATTAAATGGTAAGATTTTACAAAAGTTATTATTAAAGATATGAATACCTACCTATTTATCACGTAGTATTAACAACAGCTTTCCGCGGATATAAAAATAGAACCAGTTATTTTAGCCCACTACAAAGTTTATTTTGTTATAAAACATGAAAATCTGGAGTAAGATCCAAGTAATAAATCCATTATTTCAGGCTCTCTGATCATTAGCGCTTATTAGGCTTCAAATGTATGATTTTTATACCCACTTTTAGAACTATTAACGTCAAAAAATTGCGCCATATTTAGAAAACAAGGTTGACAACATCCATAAAAGTGAAGCTCTATAAAGCAGAGACAAACAATTCTTAACAAATATTGTGCTTCAAATTGAAGAAGCCTGATTCAAAACTATAGAGCATGGGGGTTTCTGTTCTCTTACTAACATAACTAAATATTACAAAAGTCGATTGTATAAGATATTTAAATTTTGTAAGAATTAGGTGCAAAATATGAATAAAAATAACTATAAAAAACGTCTAAGATATCTGTAAACTAGAGATTCAATAGTTGAAACAGTGAGGGAAAGAGCTAAGTATTCTTTTTAGAGATGTATAAAACTAAAGAAACTATATAAAATCACGAAGCTACAAATTAAAAAAGGGTATCAAAAGATTAAATCAAAAAGTTTACCTAGTTTATAAAAAAAAAAACCAGAATATATTCATGTTTGGTTTCTTATTGAAAAAATATATAAATTTTAGGCATTGACATGTTATTTTTAGTTCTTCATTGAAATAATAATTTTTTTTTAAATATCAACTTTATCTATAGTACTGTCATATATGGCTTTGAGGGGAGCTTAACTCTTATCAAATCAAAACAAGCAGCATAAAAGGCAAGGATGATTTAAGGCTAGCTCTTTGAGCTAGCTAAAAAGCTGCTAGGTTAAAATGCCTACCTTTCAATATTGGTAAATGCATAGGCAGTCTAGTTTTAGTTCTTGCTTTGCAGAGATGACTTTAACTGCAAGTAGTATCAGAGGTTGATCTTTGTGGGTAATTCTGTTGTCGTGTTTCGCCAGTAACCCAGATTGACTAGGTGTATTAAATATTATAGTATACAGTCATCCTTTTATGTGCATGTAATATAATCTGCTTCTTAACAAATAAATGTGATTGCGATTAAATAGGTGTGTTTGTCTCTGGTAAGTTTAGCAACTCTACTCTATAATTAATAGGAAGTCTGAACGTCTATAGTCGCTACAATACAAAGTAAAAAGATATTTGTCTGTAATTCCCTAAATATATCGCTAACCACTGACCCAATTAGATTGTCCTTAAGGAATATACCTGCTGGTCCTGTGGTGGTTTTTAGCCCTCTTAATGTACCCTGTTTATTTTTTTGTCCCCCACACCCCCCTTGGGGCGTAACCCTATAAGCTAGTGCCTAAATAAAAAATTTGTTTTATAAAAAAGTATTAATTCTAAGGAAATTTAAATGAGCATAAATTAGTTTCAAATTTTTCTGTTTCAAAAATTGTGTTTTGTAATGTTTCTCTCTCTATCTGTCTTTATAAATGAAACTACTTTAGCTTTCTCTTTCAATTAACATTTCATAAACATTTAATTGTAATGGCCATATAATGAAGGGTTAGGATACAGTTACCCCAGCTACAGATTTCAACTCCCCTATTCCTGGTTATCTGAGGACCGGGTATCTGTTATCTAACTCATAATTAATCATTGTAATTTGTTTCTCTTGTAGTCCTGATGGAAAGAAAAAGGAAGCCCTAATTGTGCAGATAGAAGATAAGCATGGAGAAATAAGGAACAACGTCAGTTATATGAAGGGTTGGTCTGTACATCAGTACATCTTACTGTCCACCTGCAATACAAAGCATTTATCATTAATTCAGACATTTTAGAATTGTTTGGCAATTCCTGTAACGATGCTGTACGTGTTGGTGCAAAAAATGGGGACAAATTTCAAATTGTTTTGGCGTGTGACGTCATACCCCCATCTCTTTTCTAGGGGGTTTCTTTCCTCCTTCCCTTTTCTTTCCCCTCACTTGTGACGTAAATAAACAGCCCCGTCAAATCAATTTAAAAATTGTCACCATTTTTTGCACCAATACGTACAGCATCCCTGTAACAGTTACTATTCTATACAGATACTATTTATAAAGAATTAAAACCTTTTTTTATTACCCCCTATATAAAAAATTTTTAATTAATAATTACTAGTATGATTTTTAAAATAATTGAATTTCTATAATCAAGAGCTTGGCAGCCGTGCGTCAGCCACAACTAAGCCTCAAATTTAAACACGTTTAGATGCTCTCAATATTTTTTTGAAAGAGGGATTGTAATATTTAGATTTTAAACTGATTTTTAATATTGTAAAGAGTTGATTTTCCTGAGGCTTACAGTCGGCTAACACGCAGCTGCCGGTTCCTACTACAATCAAGTCTTAATATGCTAGGATCTCATGTTTTCCTGGTTCTTACATCGTACCAGCCGTTTGATCGTTTCTAGCCTTCAAAGTTAAAAATTCCTTCGTATATCTGATTTGATACTAAAATGGTAAGGGATGTTGTAGTTGAGATTGTGCCCTTCCAAGAGGATAAACCTTTTCTTGGGGGATATAGAGATAAGGTAATATTTCTTTTAGAAGGGTAGAAACTCTAAAAATAAAGGAGGGGGGGGGGGGCATTTGAAGTGAACATGTTCTGCCATTTGTTTAATGAGATAATTAGAAAATTAACCCACATTACTGTTTTGAAAAGAAGATTTTTTTTATGGCTAATTTAATTAGGTGGAGGCTAGGGAGCCTATCTCCCCGTCGAATAGGCTAAAACCTACCCTGGATCAATACAAAACTTATTAAAATAGCATAAAGGAACTATTTTATATTTACAGAGAACTGGTTTGGAATACCACAACGCAGAAACTCAGATGGCCACACAAAAAGAAAAAAAGAAGGACAAGAAAGATGCTATCACAAGGTTTGGAAAAAAAACATTTATGGGACAGCGGAAAGTGTCATGTGTGACGTTATAAAATACGTCTAAAGAGGAGGGATGAAAGGAGAAGTGGGAAAAAACCTCTAAAAAGAAATGTACAACAGACTTATTTTATTGACATCAAAAATGACATCGTGTTTACTGATGAATTTACAAGCAAAGAATGTTAAAATTAAAATAAATATTTATATGATTAATTGATAATATGTTAAATCAAATGTTTTGTTATAGTCAAATTGACACAAAATATCCACATACTGATTGGGTTGTTTAATGTAACATTGGCTAAACTTTTCGACCAGTAATTAGTTTTATTTGATAAAATTAGGGGGTTTATAAATATACTTTCCATTGTACGATCCCTCAATATTTCTGAAATAAACTGAATTAAAATAAAAGTTGAAATTTGAGTCTCCAAAAGTTAGAATATTATTATACATTTTTACAAATACTTTACAGAGAGAGAGGGGACAGTGGGCTGTTTATTACACTAGTCCCAAAAGTTTTATATTAACGTTTTCTTATTCGTTGGCTTAACAACTTTGGGGACCTTAGTGAATTTTCATGGGTTATTTCATTAAGTTGAGTGTTGAAACGTTTTAACCACTAATTTTACGCTACAGAAGGGGTAATTTTGTGTATCATCATTGGGGATGTACATCAATTTATCGGGCGCTGTCTTATCCCTGTAGATCCCTGAATACTTGATAACATTTATGTGTTTAGGTCCATACAAACCAACCCACTGGAATCCAAAGAAGCACAGACAAGATCTGACAGCTCCACACAAACAAAGTAAGCACTTATTTAAGGTAATAGAATGTTTGTCTGTCTTTCAGAATTGAAAAATAAGACTTACAAACAAAAGTAAGCACATATAGCATGATTAATAATTCTTCAACACAAAATATTGCTACCGAAGTGCATGATTACGCGGCCAATTGTTCTACAAGCCCTTTGCAATACTCTTGTCACAACCGTCCAAAGAAGTATAAAATGAATATGATAACTGTACACAAACAAAGTATAAAGCACTTACAACATTATTCTATTAAAGATCTTCTTAACTACTGAACCGATTGGGTTCTCTGTTTTAGGAAAGATTTCCAGAGCTATTGTGATGGTTTTAGGCTATTTTGTTTTCAGATTTTAATCTTGGGGTGGTTTTTTAAGCTATTTTCTAGCCCCTAGTACGTAGCCACTGGTTTACCATAAAGTAATAGGATGTTTGTCTGTTTGTAGAGATGTCTGTTCAAAGAAGCATAACCTGTATAAACTAAGAGGACAGGATACACCATAAAGTATTAGGATGTTTGGCTATCTCAACAGAAATCTGCCCAAAGAAGCATAACCTTGATAATTATGAGGACAGGATATAACATTTTTAAAATTTTAATTTGGTGTATCTCTGGACAAAATCTTTCCAGTTAAATGTCTAAACTTCCCACAAAGAACCAATCATTTAATTGCACGACCTTTGTCTTAAAGAATAAACAAATTAATTAAGTTGTTAAAGAATGGAGACTTTTGAAATAACCTTTGGTAGATTATGAGTTTTTTCTTTTTAGTAGCGAAGCTACTCTATAATTTGAAATGTCCGTCTGTATGTATGTTTGAAACGTTTTAGGGGAAACATGATTTACTCGGCTCCTATAAAAGATAGACAGCTGAAATTTTTAGAAATTGTATAAGTTATCATTCTTAATATTTTCATTTCATTAAGTTTCATTGAGATATGTCAATTAATTGGGGTGCTAGATCGATTCCTAGACTTTCATGATTTTCTCGATTCCTATTAAAGATAGAAGTCTAAAATTTTCAAGGATCAAATAAATTCAAATTCTGCACACTTCTATAAAGTTTCGGTGAGATTTGCTTATTGGTTGGGTGCTAGATCAATTCCTAGTTTTTATGTGTTCAAGCTTTTTTTCAACTCTTAGTCCAGATAGATGGCTAAAATTTTTAGGAATTAAATAAGTTTACATTTTACATAATTCCACAAAGTTTCATTAAGATTTACTTATTGATTGTGGTGATAGATCGATTCCTTGATTTCAACATTATAAATCATGAAAGGTTTCGTGATTTTATATAAATTTTTATTTTGTATTTGAATACTCTATAGTTCATTCTGGATGTTCTTCCATGACTTTTGAGCTTCGCTACTTATGGATGTTGTCATCCTTGTTTATTGATATTTTGATGTACCTTTATCCACCCCTTACCAATAAATAAGTTAATAATTTAATCCTTGAGGTAGTGACAAACAATCATCTTACCCCTTTAATGCTTCTTATATATTGAAGCTTTTTATAGTGCTTATAGAATTGAAGTCATACTGGCCTACCATTGGTCAATTAAAGTGTATACTGGCCTGCCATTTATTCTGTGTATTGGCCTATCATTGGTCATTTGTATTGTATGATGTAATTTTTGCATAGGCACTATAAAGAGCTTCATATCTTTTATTTTAGAAAGCCAGGTCACCATGAGATGGTCGGCGAAGACAAGATTATCACAGCAAGCTCATACAGGTACAACGGGTATAGTCCCTTTCGTGGCAACGCCTCTTAAGGGGCGAATCGTCGTATTTTTAAAATGGATTTTAATAGGTTATTTTAGGTTAGGTTAGGTTATATTGGGTTAGATGATTGGGTTAATCAATTGGCCCCGCATGGTTATAGCCCCCCGCAGGGGCTAGAAATAGGAGAAAAGCTACTGTAAAAAAACGAAGAATTGCCCCTTAAGGTGCGTTGCCACGAAAGGGACTACACCCGGTACAACTTAGGGATCTAAAGGGGACAATGGCTGATAAATTAATGTACATCCCCAATGATAATACACAAATTACCCATTATGTAGATTACAATTAGTTGTTGAAACGTTTGGATTCTAAACTTAATGAACATCTAATCAAAATTCAATAAAAGTTTTTAGGAAATTGAATAAAAAACGTTATCATAAAACTTTTGAACTATTGTAATATACAGCCAAATATCCCCTCCCTCTCTGGGTACAACTGCCAGGTTACAATTTACCAAAAATACTTAAAGTTGTTGAGCCAACAAATACTGTAATATTTAATGGAAATTTAAATTTTTAATGACAAATATCTTTAAATATTCAAATGGAAATATTAACCCTCTGGGTCACTCTAGAACCCTATTTAACCTAACCTAACCTTTTTTTAGAACAGCAGATGAAGAAGAACAACACTACCTATCCTATGTCAGATTTATTCAGGTAAACAGCGCGACTTGAGGCGCTTGAGGGGGAGGGGGGATGTCGATCCCCTCTTTTGCAATCTTAGCATATAAGAGAAAAAGTAAAAAAAATGGGAGGTGGGTTGATAATATTTTGGAGAGGTGGCAATTTCTTTTGGAAGGAAAGGAGAACAATATCGGTTCAAACAGACAGATATCCAGTTAATTCCATATAAGGATAATATTTAGCTATTACATATTATGTTGTAGATTGATGTCGTACGAGAAAATTGTTTAAAATAAACAATACGGACGCACGTATATTCACATTACTCTGGTTATATAAAAGTTGCACTACAAATAATTATAATTTAGCGAGTATGCCGTGGCTGGTTGGCTAGGAGAAAAGTTCTTCAAATGAAAGATGATTATTCGAAACAGAAGGTTAGTATAGTTATTCATCGCATCGTATTATAGACTACTTTCCGCTGATATTAGATAAATTATAAGATTAGTTCCAGTTTTGTTTGCCCCGGAGGGAAGAAGTCATTGTCCAACAAAATTGTATCAAATTTATTATTTTGATTATATTTTATGTAAACAAGGATGACAACATCCATAAAAGCGAAGCACTGAAACGGTAGGACAAACGGACATTAACACTTGTACAGTGTCAGAACTAGATAATCAGAATATAAATGAATAAGAGTCGAAGCAAAATTGTAAGTAAATTTGTTAAAAACTGCTTGATACAGAATAATGTTTATGGACATACTTACATTTTCAGGACTGAATTATAGAGTTGATTCGCTTATAATATTGTACTTTGTTTTCTTAGGAATCAGTATACAAAAAATCAGATCAATCGGAAAATTAGATCACATAAAAATCACCATGCAATTTTGAAATCGATAGGACAAGTCTAACATGCCTAAATTAATGGAAAAAAAAGCTATCCGTTACGGACGGACGGACCGACCCTAATTATAGAAAAGCTTCGCTTTTATAATTATAGAAAAGCTTCGCTTTAAAAAAAGTCTAAAACACGATATGATACTTAATTTTGTTCTTCTGTTCTCTATAAGGAACCCTCTGAAGTAAACTTTCCATTCTTTCAGAAGTGCTTCCCTATTTCATTGACGACGCTTTCCCTATTTTAATCCTTATAATAAAGTAACAGGATGTTTGTGCGTCTGTGTGTTTGTGTGTTTGTGTGTCTGTGTGTTTGTACCGAAGGATCTCGCTAACCACTGAACCGATCGGGTTCTCCTTAACAGGGTAGCTTCTCATAGGTCCCAGGAAGGTTTATAACTATTTTCTTGGGGGGTGGGACACCCCCAACCCACCCAAAAATGAAAAATCCCCCCCCCCCCACAAAAGAATTTTTTTTTACTTTTTTTAACTAAAATCAAAAATTAAAGGGGGGGGGGGCACCCCCCCCCAAAAAAAAATTTTTCCGCCCCCCCAAAAATTTTTTTAAAACTTTTTCTTTAAAAATCTAAAATAAGAAATTGGATTATCAAATTCCACTCTCCTCTTCTCAAGTACCCCTAGAGGCCTCTAGGGGCGTAGCCGCTAGTCCTTATAATAAAGTAACAGGATGTTTGTGTAAGGGATAAGACACTGAATAATATAACTTTACATCTCTAATGATAATAAACAAAAATATCAATAAAAATATCAATAAAAGTACCCAAAAGTATTTATAAAACTTTAGGTACCAGAATAAATTACAGTTCATTGTCTAGAACGGATATTTTTGTTATCATCATTGGGGATGTATAGAAATTTAGTATCCACTTTTCGACAAATAATAGAATTCTGTAGAAGGACAACTGATTGGGTACCATCATT
Source organism: Acartia tonsa (assembly GCF_053477335.1). Lineage (NCBI taxonomy): Eukaryota > Metazoa > Arthropoda > Copepoda > Calanoida > Acartiidae > Acartia > Acartia tonsa. Next base: position 51,163,953 of record NC_137264.1, read on the forward strand.
GGGGATGTATAGAAATTTAGGATCATGGAAAGAAAACTAGGTAATGGGTTTCATCGTATTTTCACAGTAGCTTTTTATTTAGGTTAGTTTAGGTAAATGTTAATGATTACCCCGCAGGGTTAGGAAATTTCCCCCTTAGGGTTAGAGCCCCTTGCAGGGGCTAGAAATAGAAGAAAAGCTACTTTGAAAATACGACGAAATCCGCTACTTCGTTTTATTTCCATGATCCGAAATTTACTTTTCGAACAATAATATAATTATACAGAAAGGATTATCAATGGTGATGAACATAAATTTGTAACTTATGGTCTTATCCCTTAGACTCTATGATTGATAGTGGACAATTTACTGCCCCGTCTCGCGGTCGTAGCGGTCATGCGTCATATTTGAAGGGTGACGAAAATTTCAGATCTCGTTTTTCGCTGATTTTTCTTCATAAGATAAAAGCGATGCTTGCAAGATTATTTAATTCGCTATGATATAAAGATAAATTTTTCTCAAATCGCGAAATCATGGATCTAAAATTTGCGACACCCCCCCCCCCTTCCCCCAACCTGAAAGTGGGGAAGAGAATAAGGGAGGGGGTAGAACCGGTTATAATAATGTTTTGTTTTCTTGACTTTAAATTAAACTGATTATTTAGGAACGCGAAGAGGAGGAGGAGAAGTTTAAGAAAGAAGAAATAATGCTCAGAAAACAGGATGAAGCCGGCAGATGTGAGAACCCGCGGACAAAGGTTGGTTCAAATCAACGAAAGGGCTGATTTCAGGGAGGGAGGGGACATGGGATTTTTCTTAGGCTAGTCCCCAAAGTTTTATAATAACTTTGTCTTTTTCGTATACTTAACAACGTTGAGGATTTAATTGAATTTTGATTGTTTAGTATCATTTAGTTAAGTCTCTAAACCACCAATAGTAATCCACTAACGGGGTAATTTTGATTATCATGATTGGGGATGTAAATAAATTTATATGCTATTGTCTTATCCATTTGTATCCCTGGTAATTTTTCACCTGATATGAGCACCAATAACAAACACACAAATAAAGGATAGTCGAACTAAAATAAAGATAAAGTGTGGAGTAGATAGGCTTCTAAAACAAGCTTAGAATCTATAACAAACTATGTAATTCATGAACCTGTTTATAGTGATTATAAAGAAAGACATCATACAAATGACCAATGGTAGGCCAGTATGACGTCATTTTTATGGGCACTATAAAGATCTTTATAAAAAGTAAAAACTAATTGTTAAGATTTAAATATAAAGGACAATTCTATAATTAAGGCCGACTTTGACATGCTGTATAATCGGCTGGAGGCCTGGAGGATGGATCAGTTGGATGGATTGGCCAGCTCCAAACAATCAGAGGCCGCCAGGAACAGAGACAGGTATTTTGTTAATTTGGATAATTAAAATAACCTATAAGAAACATATTTAAGATTATGTTACCACTGTATTATGTATCAAAAAGTTTTTTTCTTCTTCTACAGTTCTCAATTTTAAACTGTTTTTACTCTATTTTTAAAAGGTATATCAAATATATACTCTGACACCTGTAGAATCGAACTGCAGAGCTAAAGATGAGAATAATAGCCCACATCGATTTTTATTCGGATTTTAAAGTTTTTTTTTTACTATGGATTAAGTAAATTTTGCTGAATCGTGATGTATCTTTTCTTTTTGGGTAAAATTCTTGCTTACAAAGCATTTTTCTTCATAATTTGATTAAAAGATAATGATAGTAAAAAATAGCTCTTTTGATTTTATATTTATAGTAATTCATTAAAAGTTAAAGATGTAGGATATATCTTTGAATTAACATAAAAACTATGAAGATTCAGCATTGACCAATGACAAAACTAGAAATCTTTAAATTTTAAATATAGTGTTTTTACAAAGTGACTTATTTCCAATATAATAGAATAATTTTTATTTAATTAAAATAAAAAGAATGAAAACTATACACATTAAAGATACAAACTTTTTAAAAATATTTAAAAAAATAAGTTTTAATAATCTTATTTTATATCATATTTGTAAATGTGATAAAGATAAATTTGTTGTATTGCATAAACATTTATTATCATTTTATAAAATTTATGTTTTTAAATGGATAATAGACATGAAACATTTTATGGTAATTCCTTGATATATTGTAAAGTATTAATTTTCAATTAGTTTTGATAGATAAAATCAAAAGACCTAACTTTACTGTATACTAGCATACAATTTATGAAGCAAAACACTCTAAAAGCTGATAATTTTACCCTCAAAGGAAAGAAACATCATGATTCAGTAAAATTTATTTAATCCATAGTTAAAAATAAACTTTAAAATCCTAATAAAAATCGATGTGGGCTATTGTTCTTATTTTTAGCTTTGCAGTAAGATTCTACAAGTGTCAGAGTATATTTTTGATATACCTTTCAAAAATAGGTTAAAAACAGTTTAAGAAAGCATCACATAGATTCCTGGATGGATTAAGGCTATTATTCTAACCCCTCCGATTCATGGCATCTAGTTGCTATGGGCATAGGCACTTGTTTTAAATACGTCAGCTATATCCACTTTTAGTTAATGACATATATTATTAAATAAAAGTGATTTTTCAATATTATAAATTATTTCAACTTTTTTTGCTAAATAAATCTGCTTATGGCTGACATACTATCAACATAATGAATTCCAATTAAAATAAAACGGCTGTAAACATTTTCAAGAGTAATCATTCAGCGGCATTCTGCGCTACATACATAAAGTATTATGAATTAGAAAAAATAATAAAAGTTGCATTAGAGTTAGTCCCTAAAGTACAAGACAACTAAAAGAATAGGGTTTTTGATTATCCCATCCCTATTTCCAAGAACATCCAAGCTTTTTATTTTGTGGAGGCCCCCCCCCCAAAAAAAAAAATAGAAAATACCCCTAGGGTAAAATTTATAGGTGTGGGGTGGGGTGGCTTAATTACCTCCCTTAATCTCTTTTGAAAGGGATAGAAACACAAATCTTGGGAATGAAATATAAAAAAATTGCTTGATTTAAAAAAAAATAAGGGTATAAAAACAAATTTGTTTTGGAAGGGGGGGAAACATTCTATTAACCCTCCCCTTACTTAGACATCCTTGCCTACACACCTGTATTTTCAGAGAAGCAGCTTTTAGTGCATATAAAAAAATGACGTCCTACAATACAAATGACCAATGATAGGCCATTAAATATTTTAAGATTGGTCAATTACAATGTATACTGGCCAGTCATTGGTCATTTATATTGTATGACGTCATATTTTTATAGGCTATATAAGCTGCTTCATTTTAAGGGCCAAGTTGGTGAACGACGAGGCGGCGCTGCTGATGAAAATCAACAAGAACAAGAATATTGCAAAGATGAATGCCAAGGAGGGTATGATACAAAAGTTTCTAGAACAGGTACATTTACTCAGGGATCTAAAGGGATAAGACAATGTCCGATAGATTGATGTACATCCCAAATAATCGCCCCTGCTGTAGATTACAATTATTGGTTGAAACGTTTGGACACTCAACTAAATAATCCAACCAATCAAAATTCATGAAAGTCCCCAAGGTTGTTAAGCAAACGAATAAGAAACGTTTTGGGTACTAGTGTAATTAACAGTTCAATGTCCCCTCCCTCCCTGGGTACATCTATTACATATAGCATCAATCAACAGGAATGCCATATTTGGCGAAGACCCCCCCCCCCCCACCAAAAAAAAGAAAATCATGGATGGACTAACAAACGGCGTGATTTACAGGATGCTGTACGTATACGTGCAAAAAATGGGGACAAATTTCAAATTGTTTTGGCGTGTGACGTCATACCCCCATCTCTTTTCTAGGGGGTTTCTTTCCTCCTTCCCTTTTCTTTCCCCTCACTTGTGACGTAAATAAACAGCCCCGTCAAATCAATTTAAAAATTGTCCCCATTTTTTGCACCAATACGTACAGCATCGATTTACAGAATCTGTATATAGAACATATGTTCAATGTTCAGTGGGGGGGAGGGGACATTGGACTGTAAATTTTACTGGCACACAGAAGTTTACAACAACCTTATCTTATTCTTTTGGTTAATTTCAAAACTTTGGGTACTTTTTATGTAATTCTAATTGTTTTGATCCAAACTATCAGTGACAGTGTCCAAACCAATTATTGATTGTTTCAAGGCGTCCAGACCAATACTGCGCGTGATGAGTAACGGAGAGTTGATAGAGATAGAAACACCAAATACACGGCTGGCTGCTAGATACATGGATCTACATCATAGATTAAGGTAAAATATTCTAATACTGACAAGACGTCAAAGCTTTTTTCGGGGATAATGGAAATTAGGGGTTAAAATAATAGGCGTTAATTTAGATATTGTACTTTGTTATCCTAGAAATCATTGTTTTAACAAGGATGACAATGGAGATGCGATCCTCAATTTTCAAATTCTTTGAACGTACATATGAGACTTTTACAGAAATGCTTCGCATCTACAACTATCTATCTATGCTTGATATAAAGCCAACACTTTATAGATCATATTATGAATCTTTGATTGACACGTGCCCTGCAATTATCTAGTAGCACTCAGGGGCAAGACACAATTACTTTAGCTAGGCCCAAGGCATTATTTGTATCAATTTATGCATTCATAGGCCTATCTTTACCTATATGACACCATATATGGGTAACGCTAGCCTATTCATGGTAATCTGTATGTGATTTGCTAATAGTATATGTTTATTAAAGATATTATGTTTATAGTTAATGTAATCATATAAACAACCAGTACATATATGTATGCCTACAACCATGCCTGATTTACGTCACATATTAACACACAGATATTTAATTGCACAGACAAACACTAAAATCCTGGTCCAGAGCTAATGTTATAGCATGTACCTCTTGAATTTATTCAGTTATTTATTAACTCTCCTACCATCAACTTCTCTTTCTGGCTTTAAAAGGTAATGACTTAGTTGTTTGGCATGCATTGTAGTTTAAATTTAGGCCCCTTAGTACTTAGCATGAATTGAGCTCAGGCCTTATGTTAGAACTCTAACACTTAGCACAATTCACTGCTTTGGACTTAGGGCACATTTCTGTCCTACTCTACTTATAATTTTAACACTTATCCTGTAAATATTTTCATACTTAACTTATGCACTTGTAATATAAATACACTTTATAAAAACATTTTCCTTCCTTAATAATTAATATGCTTATATAATTCTGATCAAATATCAAAACCAACCATTTATTCTTAGGTTAAAGCAACATAATACCTCGCGTGGGTCTTTTGTTGAGCTTCCACCAGCTCAACCAAATTCGTATTATACTTGTGGGAATAGAAGGTTAAGCATTCTAAATAAGCGAACCGACGATGAGAATGTCTATGTGTATTGCATTAACATTAGGTTTTAGTAGTACTCATAGAAGAGCGGTCTCCATACCTAAATATGGACAAACGCCCCATTCGCACACACAATGGTGCAACTTACCGGTTGTATCTTGGAAAAATTTTACTTCATAAATTTTTTTTCTTTTTTTTCCTTACCGTACCCGAACCGCCTAAGGCAGGTATTTTTACCAAAATCGAATAATTGTAGTTATGGCAAAATCGGATTTACCAAAACCTGTGAAACTATTTGAGAGCAAGGTTAGGACTATGAGGCGTTTGAAGAGATAGGGACTGAAAGGCACGACACAAATGCAATTGAGAGCCTCGTGTACGAGCAGTTGCACTAGCTGACACTCTAGAGGCCCTAGAGAATGCTAGCATATTTGTGGCCATTGGTCGCCGCCCTATAAGGACACTCGCACTGGTTGACACTCTAGAGGCCCTAGAGAATACCAGCACACCGGCACCTCCATGTCCGCCTCTCTTTAGTAAAACACTTGGGTTGGAATAATCTATGATTGAGCTATGTGCAAAATTTTGATTTTTTGGACTTAGTCAGAATTTTGAAATTTAGGAGTTGTGCTAGGTGGCGGAGTATATATAAATCTTCGGACTTAGTATGATTTTTACTTATTCGGGAATTCTCTAAGTGTTGAAATACTTGAATCTTTGATACTTAAACCAGAACTTATTAAGAATCAAGCATGGAGTAACTTTTCATTTATAAGCTATCAAAATACTATTTGTAAAGGACCATTTTGAACTGTCTTATTAAATGAAAACTTAGGAGCAAATCCTATAGAACACGGGAAACGCTGTTAGTTGGGATACATATTGTCTTTGGAGCCATGTTTCTGAAACAATATGCTGAAAGCAGTTAGTACTCTTGAGTCGTAGTAAAGGGCCAAAAGATTATTACAAACTTGTAGCATTTATACTCAAGTTAAACTGTACTAATACTTTGGTGCCGTTAGAACCGATTTTCTGAGATTTGCACTTACTTATACATGCCCAGGACTTATATTCCTAATGTAATTCTGATTTATATGCGGATGTATCAAAATAACTATTGCCTCTAAAATTTTGAGTCAAACAAAATATTTCAAAGTCTCAAAGATATTCTCAACATCGATCGGTTGGAATGATATAAGTGTAGACAAATTGCCGTATGCAATCAGAAATAATTCCAGAGATTTCCTGAGACTCTGAGCAAAATATTCCACTTTTGGACTTAGCACCGATCTATTTCTTTTGTTACAGAGAGAATTTCGAATCTCTGGACTTACAGTAATTTTTATGAAATTGGAAACTTGGTTGGAAATTTACCAAAATACGGACTTGTAATAATTGCAATTTTTCCAACTAGATTAACAAATTTCATTTTCCACACTTAAGAGAAAATTTTGTTTTAGAGTATTTCTGTCTTAGCCAAAATATTCCAAATTATGGACTTAGAGAGATTCTATTTCTTTTGGCGAAGGATAATTCTAACACTCTAATACTTTATGATTTTAAATTCCTTAACTTAGCGAGGGTTGCACTTAGTCAAAATACTCCAATAGTGGACTTAGAGTGATTCTATTTCTTTTGACTTAAGGACAATCTCTAAAGTAGCTTTGTGAATGGACTGTTAGGAAATTTCATCTCGGACAAAATATTCCACATCTGGACTTAGAGTGATTCTATTTCTTTTGTCCTAAGATAAATTTGTTAAATTTTGTACTTAGCATAATTCCATTGAAAATTTTTTGGACTTAGTCAAAATTCACTAATTTTTGTACTTAGTATAATTTCATTGAAAGGAAATTTTTTTTGGACTTAGTCAAAATTCACTAATTTTTGTACTTAGTATAATTTCATTGAAAGGAAATTTTTTTTGTACTTAGTCAAAATTCACTAACTTTGTACTTAGGATAATTTCAATAAAATCTTTTTTTTGACTTAGTCAAAATTTATTAATTTTGCACTTAAGATATTTTCAGAATTTCTTTTCCTAAGCCGAAATTTATTGATTTTGTACTTGGAATAATTTCATTAGAAACTTTTTGGACTTAGTCAAAATTTTCCAACCTTGGACTTAGAGTGATTCTATTTTATTTTGACTTAGAAAGTTTTAATTCAATCTTAACTTAGAAAATTTTTGTTTGTATGTTCCTTACAAATACATACATAAATACAATAAACAGTTCTCTCAACAATAAGTAGGACATGAAAACTAAATTTTTACTTACTTTGTTAATGCTAACATTTCTATTTCATGTACCACCAGGATTCAGCAGTGAAAGTGAAGACAAGTTAATTACTAGTGATAGTGACCATTAGTGATATAAAAGTATAGTCAACAATATAGGCCCTATATGTACTGAATAGCACACTTTAAGAGACAAAGTTCTATAAACCAAACGCAGCAGGAGGTTGCAGCAGCCTACCTTGGGAGAGTAGGACGTCTCTAAAAGAAGTAGCAGAAGTACTACGGAAAAGTACCCTACTGTCTTTAAATATCCGGAATCATAACTTTTTCATATCGAGAAACGTATGTTTACTTAGGCTTACTAGCACATAGACTATAACCAAGTAACATAAAAGTGTGTCTACATATAGCCCAGAGTTTTTATAACCTAACAGATTACTTTTAGATAAGTTAGAAAAAAAAAGTGCACTAAAATCAGTTAGATTAGTTTTCAAAAAGTATACGTATCGTTTAATTCAAAGTTGATAGGCTCCTTTGAAGTTTGATTGACAACCTCCACATTATAGGTTGGCCACCTAGTGTAGGATCTCACACTTCCTCAGAGTAAACTTGCACTTGAATATTGTATTACTACTAATTATAATTAGATTACATCCGGTTAGATAATTTTGAAAACAATCTTTACGTATATAAATATAGGTATATCTAAATTGTATATCTTACTAAAGTTATAAGAATTGAAGTCATAAGTGAAGCCCCAATTTTGCGCAAATTACATTATAGGATTGGAAGGAAACCCCTAATACAACTATAAGTAAGAGGTGGCGAGATCTTTGACATTCAGGCAAAATTGTTGCAATCTTATTAGAATATAGACGATCCTTTGGGAGTGAACCTTAGTAAGTTATATTCATAATAGCCTTACAGGAATAAGTAGATCGTAGGCTATAAACACATATCCTTAGAGTGAAGTAAGAGTTCAACAAGGATTATAAATTGCTGTTTCTTTTCTCGACAACCATAATTTGCTAGGAAAGTCGACTCCTGAGCAAACTAAAAGTTAATTTGCGATAGTATATAAGCATACCCAAATTAACTCCGCTGCAAACATTACTTAACTTGATAACCAATTTGAATAGCTAACTAGCTCAAATTGACTCCATAAACAAACCTATATAAAAGTTAAGTAGGAGTGTTTCTACAGTTGAGCTTAATTAAGGATAAGGGTGCATTAGCGCACATTTTTAGAATATCAATCAAAAGCTCACACGCACGTATATACGACGTAGAAACAACTATAGGTGAAGCAGATATCACACCCATCTATAGCTAAACACATTTTAAAGCAAAGAATTGTTAACTTAAACAGATTCTTGATTGTTTTAAACTATATCCATTATTTGTACTCCTCTCGAACTTCCGCTATTTTTATCTTAAAAATAGTATAACATTTCACAGGCATCTAAAAGAACTTACAATTAGTTCTAAGACTTTACAACTATTATCATGTCATCTGCCCGCAAGCAAGGCCAGCAGGATGATGAAGCTGATAAGGAAACCACTCCTTGTCGGGGACGCTCGACAACACCTGGTATAAAAACCCCTTCAGCTAATACAGACACTAGAGACTCCGATGCTTATGAGGAAATACAAATATCCAATCTAGAAGAATCAGAACAAATTGGCAAGAGGAATATGAGCCCTGAATTGAATGCGATATCTCTGGCCTCACTATCAACTCAAGCTAACTTATCAGACTCGTGGAAAACTGTTTCCCGCAGGCGGACAAAAGTAGCAGAGCCAGCAGAAGAACTTCTACTCTCACAGAAACTGAACACAATACAACTTGGTAGACCTAACACGAGTGGTTCACTTGAAGTTGGAAGGAATCTCTGCACAAACTGTACAACGAGTGTAGAACACAAGAGAACCCACAACACCAACACTTCGAAATCTAAAGAGAGAAGAGCTAACTACAGAGACAGACAAATTGCCAAAATAGAGGCCATCTCAAATTATCATAGAAGAAAATCCACCGTTAGAGAAATGGCTACAAAATCACCCAATCCCAAACCTTATCACAGGGATAACAGGGACAGGCACTTTCAAAGGAATACCAAGCGGGATTATCAAGCTTCTTATAGGCTATCACCTGGACGCTACTGTGTAGCATGTGGACAATATTCTCACAACATATCTGATGGATGTAGATTATTATGTGACGATACAGGGCGGTTATACCCAACTGTATTGACATCAGCTTTCTGCACAAACTGTTATAAGACATATGGTAAAGAGTTATACCATTCTCGACACTTATGTCCTGGAAGGCCAGCCATGATGGAATTATACCATAGTGGTAAGGTGAAACCTAGTGGTGTCTTCAGGCAAACATATGAAGACTGGGCTAAAACCAATGCTGAGGAATCATCTAAAGATTGTAACCTCAGTGGAATCAAAGCTGCCACAGCGGAAATAACTCCCAATGAGCCTAAAGATCAAGTAAGAGATAACATTACACCAGCAAAGGAGGAAGAAAGAAAATTGTACCTTCATTGCTCTGGTTGTATGCCAGAAGAAATAGATTGTAAATATGACTATGACGTACGCATGACAGCTTTACTTGACTCAGCAACAGATAAAAACATCATATCAGCCAGGTACTACAGCAAGTTGTTTGGCATAGTAATGAACGATGTTAAAAATCAGCTGGAAGAAAGTCATGAGCTACAAGTCACATGTGCAGATCACAAGATCCCCGAACCCAGAGAAGTAACTCTCATGATTCGCCCCACATCATTTTCAAGCCGTCATTACCCAATTCTCTTTTCAATTGTAGCTGAAGACCATGAGGATGTCGCACCTATGATAATTGGACTGAATGGTATTAGAAGCCTACAGCTAACATGGACGCCTGTCACAGACAAATACCGGTTAGCACCGTGTTTGTATTCTATTCTTCACCCTGAAGGACCGCTGAGCAGTATCTTCTGTTCTGAACTTGAGCTCCAGCTCTGTACAGGAGTAGTTAAAAAGATCAAAGCTAAAGAAACCCAAGTGATAGTAATGAATATCAACCACTTTTTCAACCTAGCACCTGGAACACAAGTGATCCTCAGCGACGATCATATTTCAAACGAAAATGCAGGAATTAAGATCTTACCTGGACAAACACAACTCATTATCAATGATGATGGACAACTCAGTGGCAGAGCTCTAATAATCAACAACTCCAATCATACTATCACCAACACAGTTATCACTGGTTACATAGAGTCCAGCGACCAATCTATTGTCAGAGAGGTAGTCGTTGATTTTGACTTCTCAGGATCATTCATATATGGACTACCTATGCTACCAGAATTAGACGAATCTGATGACGAATTGGATCAACTTGCCATAGCCCGAAACACACCAGCTATTAATTAGATCACTCTAATTACTAGTAACCAACCCAATAATACTCCTATACCAATCTGAAACACAAAATCAATAATTACATTGATTAACTTATTAAGCTGATAGATACACTTTAAATCATACAGCTATCGAACAGGGCACTCACATATCATGAGTGATCTTAATCTGATTATCATCTTAATGCTAATAAAATTTCCAGTCTCATCTACTCCTAAATACAGTAAATTCGTTGAACACATAGATGATGTTGTAGAAATTAGGTTAAGGTGTATGGTCAAGATTGAAAATTTCACACACTACTATTTCAAATCAACACAAAAAAAAAAAAGAGAAAAACTTGAATAGTAATATAGCTAATGTTTTATGGCATAATTCTAAAATCTTCATACATTCACATGTAGACAGAAAAGTCCTGAACAATCAACAGTGCCAAAATACCACTGGGACTTTGCCTAAAGACTATTATTACTTGTGAAGCAAATCTTACACTAAAACTCAACCTAAGACAGACAAGACAAAATTGTATAAAACAAAAATATATATAGGACATGACTTAGATAGTACACTCCTCCACCCCAGGAGCCAGTATACTTAGGGAATATCATTAAATTGATTGAACTATCTAAGATCGAAATCTGAATCGTTGAGCATACATTTTAAATATTCTGAAAATACGCACATAAAAGAGAGAAAACTAGTTTAAGAAAATTTCACTTGCTTAAGAAAAATTGTAACTTTTCCTTGGTTCTAAGTTTACACGCCTATCACAGTATAAATTGAAAGCGAACATAGAGGTTTTCAAGAGATATCTGGACTTACAGCTCACACTGAAATAAGACTTCTTATGAGCATATTCACAACAGTATGTGTAAACGAACCAATAGCATATTCGATCTCACTCATATTCTCAGGTTGAATAAGGCTTTTGTCTCAATACTAGCACAAGGGTGAAACTTAGAGGACATTAATAGAGTTTTGGCAGCCGGACCAATTTTAGTAGTTTAATTAGCATATTGACATGTAAAATAACCTGTCAAATGAAGCTGGGACCACTTCTAGCTTTTATGCAATAGTCTTATTATAAGTTGCATTGCCAGAACTCACAAACCACTTTTACCACCTGATCTAACTCTTACATGATCATACAACACTATATCGTTCCTGGTAATAAAATACCACACTTATCGTTGCATTTGCGAGCTAAGGAAAGTAGTATTGGACCACCCGAACTTAAGATTTTTGTTAGCCTAAAAACCCTATGAATTATAATCCTTAAGTAACCTTGTGGTTAACATTAGGACTAAGAAAATATTCCGGATACTTAACCTATCAGCCCTTAATAATGCCTGAAATATACGCCAAAAACCGTATTGTGACAAAAAGCATATCTAATTTGTACATAACAGTGATAAAGCCAAAACTATTGATTAGGACCTGTGTGAACAAAACTATACTTTTCATGCTTTTATTATGAGAACACAGCAACAGTATATATTGTAATACACACTTTCACCCATCAATGATTTTATTTAAAGATCTAGTAATTAGGCAAAATCCATTGCCTACTCTCAAAGAAAATTTCAGCCAAGACAAAATTAAGTTTTTCTTGCATATTGTACTCAGACTTCTTTAAAATTTTAAAACTTCAAGCGAAAACTCCTTCAGAACTATAATATAACCCAAATACCAATGCATCTTGTCAACAAATGAATGACAGGTATATTACAGTTCTAACCAAATTAGATTTGAACTGCTATAACAACAACACAACTAATAATAAGGCCATAAAATATTTAAGTTATAAACCATATGAACTAATTATAGCTCATACTATAAGAAGGGAACACTTTTGCTCTTCTTTCCTTACGCGATATTATATGCTGTACGCAATTTTTGATAAAACAGGGATATTTAAAAGTTTAAATAATAAAACTCCCCTATATCTACTTTAAAGACGCCAAAACCTGCTTTAATTGCTAATTAAAGATAAGATTACAACTAAAATCACATAAAAATAAAAGGTAAACTTACAGAAGATTCATGGAATTAATTAAATACTTTCCACATAAGACCAATCCTAACATCACACATATCCTCTCACAGTATTAATAAATTGCAAGTTTTCAAAATAAACATGGTTGAAAGGAGAACTGATATAAATACAGACAAGTTAAATACCCTTTCAAAATCAAAGAGTTTCAAACCAATTGACTAACATTTTGACACTTTCATAGAGGATACATAAGAGTAATTATAAAGTCTTACAATAAAGTCATGGACTAAAAGATAATTAACTAAACGATACATTTCCGCTTATAATTCTGGCCAAAGCAAAATCTGCGACCAGAAATATGTGCACAGTCATCTCTTTATGCACAAATAAGCAGCGGAATGATTACCACTATAACAAAATGCAAATTTAATTAATACAAAACCTATAATTCTGGACACGTACAGAACTCATATCTATAAAACATTGAACATAAATTATAATATCAGATTTCAAGACATATAAATCCATTCCAATAACAATCACTTGCGTTTCCGTTTACCCTGTAAACTCGGGAATAATATAATAGTATGTTATTCTAATCTGATAACAGAGATATCATAATTTATGTAGAATTTTCCCACTCAAGGTTATATATCCAGTGGTAAAATTTACGTCTTCTCTCTTGACAGGGGGAGACCAACCATATACAATACACGTCGACTAAATAAGTCGATCCCTTCAAAAATATTTATACACAAAAATATATAAAAGGAAAATTGTATATGTATAAGTTTTGAATCTGTATAGTCTAAACAGAGTCAAACGAGTAATACAAACTGTACAAATATACGCATGTCACTGCGTAACCCAATATATACAAAATTGAGTTAAAAGTTAAAATATCTAATACAAACTATGTAAATCACACAAGCATAAAAATATTATTAGACAACCTATATATATATGCCTTGAATTGAGATGAACTTGATTAGTTATTAAGCCTATAACCAATCTACATACAAAAAAAAATATGTCAAAAACTTTAATTATAGTTAGAAACCGGAAACGCCCACTCAGGATCTAGCAGTAGCGAAAGTGGGATAATAAATAGATTTTGGAAAAATAAGTTAGTTTATCATAGAACTCCAAGCAGTGAAGACCTTATTTATTAGTGTAAGTGTATCAGTCAGAAAAATAACTTTTGATTTTGGATATAAGCATTTATTAAATAAACTTAACTGTTTAACAATGTACCCTAAGATAATATTAATAATACTAAGTACGTACTACTATAGTACAACAGCAAACACAATGACAGACTTGATACCCACTCACTATCAAAGTGGAGAGTATATAGGCTACACAGCTGTAGCAATTCAGTCCATTCAAGTTGATATATCTGTAGGCAATACAGCGCCTGAAATAGCAATCTATGATGGCCTGAAGACTCAATTAGACATTAGCTACGATGGACGCACATTCACTTCAGCACAAACTAAACTTATAGGCAAGTTATATACCAAAAAGATTAAGGACTTGCTTATTGAAGTAATAAAACTTATCCGCAAAATCAAGGAAGCTATTGAAACAGTAACTCCCTTAATAAGTTCTAACCGCATTGAAGTGACTAATAACGTAAATAAACTTTCTTATAAGCTAGATCATGATAAGTTTGATTTTACACAGTTATTGCTTGCGGAGATAGTACCACAAATTGTAAGTGGTATAACTCTTCATGCCAAAGCAGCTAACTTTGTGCAAACAGCAGAATACTCTTATGTTGATAGCTTTAGCAACTTAGCCATCACGAACTTAGAAGAGCTTAAAGCAGACTTAAACTTCAGACTTACTCTAATCCAAGATCTTGCAAAGACGGATATCACAGACTCTATTAAAACTTTTGTAAGGCAAGAGCTTAACTTGGACTATACTCATAATCTTGGATTGGAAGTCCAAAGCCGTTTAAGTGGTGGTACAACATCATTCACCACTATCCTATCCATGGAATTAAGTTCTGAGCCAATAAAAATCTACAGATACGCACCGATTCCTTTTGATGAATGCTATATCGATTCCATTTATTACTTGGATAAAACCAAAAGAGTATACAGACAATCTTACTATAACGCTTATCTACCGGTTGAAGCTGACCAGTGCCTTAAGGGACTACTTAGCGTTAATGAAACATTGATAACCAAGCACTGCCCTTTGGCAAAACAGACTTATCCCTACGCTTATGTGCAAGATGGAATTGTCTTTACTAGCTTGAGTGAGAATACTAATCGCAGTTTAGAGAATGCATCAATAACTATTACATCCACTCCTTTTATTATAACAGGAGGATCATATAATCTCACATTGGGAGATACGATCACACAATTCGAACTAGGATATGACCGACAGACCACGGCACGAACTTTACCATTTGCGTCAGAATCACTGTGCCCACCTAAACCTAAAGAACCATTGACCATTAGAACTATCTTCACTCATATAGAAGAAATAGCTATATACGTGTCGATAACAATTATCATGGTCATAATATTAGACAGGATCACTACATTCCTAGTCAGACTCTTGAAAAGAATATTAAGAGTATTTCAGAGGAGTTTGCGTATACGCGGTAGAACGCTTATCCCTCAACGACCAGATGCACATCATCATAACCTAACGGTAATCTACGGCAGGAGAGGTCACCCCGCCGCAACTACCGCTAGTTATCGACCTAGAAACTCAAACAGAATAGTCAGATAAATATACAAGTTAACATGATCCCTATGACTTGACTTCTAATGCATCCGGATGGAAAGACTTACGGACATTCCCAATGATATAAAAGATTTTGCCAATCGGAAAAATATAATACTCTCGTACTTACCTATACAATATCATACTTATACTCTTGTACGTTTTATAAAAATCTACGTTATTATTGAAGGATATACCCTAAAAGGTAGTGATAGAAACGGCAAGAAAATAAATCGCATATATAAGTAACTATGATACCAAAAGAACATAGCAGGTAATGATATCACTTATTTAATCATTGTAAAATGAGCAAATTTCAAAAATAAGTTAAAACGCTTCATAAAGGTAACAATTTTATCTAATTATTATCATTACTAACGTGACAAACGAACAAGTAACGCTTATAGAGTAGCTACGTAATTTTATACAACATATGTTAAACCAGTAATTAACAAAGTATGTATGGTACTTAAAAATCTCTATATTTATTTTAACAAAAGTAGATAATCTTTAGAAAAGGTATAAAATTTTGACAAATACTTCTTTTTGGTGAAAATTATAAAGTTAAGACAATTTCTAAAATATAAACTCCCATTTAACAAATCTTTGGAAACAAAATTGTGATAATAGAAAAAATTTTTTCTGACAAGTTTTAACAAATTTAGTTAAAATATTTTTTTTTGGACTTAAGTTGTATACTGGCACATAAGAAAAATTCCGAGATCATAAAAAAAAAATAATTGAGCAATAAATGTAAAAACTTATATATATATATGCACATAGCCTATCAACGACTCTACTCAAATCAGGAAAATTCTATTTGGTGGAAATAAAATTTAGAATTAGCTTTAATGACAGGCCTAAGAAAATTTTACCCCGAAACTTAAGTTTTACAGCTATTGTAGTAAGAATTAAAGGGATGTAAAGTTCTATAGTTTTGAAGAGGAATGATATATACTCTAAATCTTAATAAGTTAAACAATTCTTCCTTAATGAAATTACCCGATCAATGATACTACTTTAATTGCTCAAATATTAAAATTTACAAACAGTCTTTACATATCTCTCTTATAAGTACTTGAATAAGCATATTTAAATAGCTTTGTCTAACGTCAGTCTTTCAGTCTACTTAGATATTGGTTACAAAAAAAAATATATGCTATTTACAGGTCCTCTATATATATCACAGCACAATTAAAATTCACGATTAATGCACAGGGATGGATATAAATGAAAGATCAGAGAAAAGGTACTGAGGCGCAAGTTCGACTAAATATCTATATACATAACCCTTAAAGGCTAACAAGAATGAATAAATTGTGATATAAGGCTGAAATTAAAATTGTTAATATAATATTGAGAAAAGAAATTTAGTTCAACTATGACGAAAGTAATTGAGATTACACAAAGTTTTAAATTAGGGGAAAAGAAAATACAACCTTATACCATTATTTCCTTACATACTAAGTTCCTTACAAGCTAACATGTAATGATATAACAAAATAACAATGGTGTAAATTATTTGGTCTTGTACAGTATGAAAGTCATAACGTCTAATATTTTACTAAATAGTAATCACTATTTTGACTAGTTACATAGATTAAGAATTTTGTCACACGTGTCTGAGCAGTTTTTGTCTAATAAAAATTACAATGTCTATGACCAAGCTAACATTCGCCACTTCAACGCGTACGCTTAGGGCCGGCAGAACCCCGTCGCCGAGGGACACCTTCAGCATCGGACTCCTCCCTGCTATTATCCGACGAACGCACAACTGAAGTCAGGCTAGCCGTCTCTGGCGGAAGAGATGGGGTGGGAGTCTCGACTGTAAGACACAGCCGCTCTAAACCTCCAACAATTCTCTCTGGCAATGGGAACCGAATCTCACTACCCATGGAACCGAACTGGCTGGATGGTATATCGATCTCGAACACGTCCACCAGAGGAAGTGTATTTTCCGCTTCCTAAAATAGGGAAGTAAATATTAGTTAAAACAGAAAATCTTAACAAATAATCAGGGAGAAATATAATAATACTTACCCATATAGATAATTGAGCAGCCCTGATACTTTTAGAAAATTTTTATTAACTCCGCTAAAGTCATAATGCTAACCATTGGAAAGGGAATAGCACTATGGTTAAAATAACTTATTGCATATACGTATAGCTAAAGTCACCAAATTCTTTACCTCAAGTCACGTAATTTTAGCGACTAGTAATATTAAACGAATTTAGCAAACTTACCGCTGAAAGATCTGCTGCAGATGGGGAATCAATGCGACTAAGGCATAGAGATGAACTATAGCTGGATCCTTCTGCAGACCCTCCAGTACTGGGCGGGCTAAACCTTAGCATATTTGTATAATGCTCCTCCAGATTGATTGAGTTGGTCGCCTAAAATATAATAGATCTTATTAGTTTAATCGCAACACCAACAAAGAATCTAGGAAAATCAGGAAATGAGAATGCCTAAAATCCTGTAAAGCTATATGATTAGGTAGCGATTCGACCCACTTTATAATAGAATTAAAATCTTAGATCGGTTCAAAAATGCTTATGCAACCATACATTTTTAAGATTAATATTCTACCAATAAAAGAATTTTAGTTGCAAATACCTCTAGATACGTGTACAAATGTACGGCCTCTTTCTGAAAATTAATAGAAAAACTAAAGCATGGATACTTACATGTAGACGCTCTGTTCGATCAAAGATCAACGGACGGAAGCCAGGACTTCCCGACGGGGTGTCCAATCCCGCAGGCACATTACTTCCAGTAACTCGATCCTCAGTGGCAGACAGGCGGTGTACGGCAAACAGCCCAACTCTGGATCTCACTTCGGCTGGAGTCGATGGACTAGCAGAGGGAGCCTAAAACAAAAAAGAAAACATTAAAGTCTTGATCTAACATTTAAAATCCCAATGAGAAACGTGCGGCACGAGCAAACTCTCAACCTTCCCAGAGGGAAATAATATTAGGTTGCTAATTAAGATTTTAGTAAATGTTAACTGGTATCTCAATTTAATTGCGGTAACCGAGCGGATTTCTCTGGCGACATAAAACGACGACAAACGGTGAGCGATATATATGGAAGAGCCGAAAGTCAACGTTGAGGAAGTGAGAATAGGACAGAACAACCCTGCAACATCATGATGCTTCATTAGACAAAACGGGTGGCTAGAAAAAAAAAAATTATACAAAACAGAAAAGAAATATACAACAGAAGAAAACTCACCTGTGTATCTGACAGAATATCATCCATCACAGAGGACGCGGCTTCGTACATGCCTGTATCCGACGGCTCCACAGTTGGCGACGTAACTCCAGATCTAGTCCTGTTGGTCCTGTTACCGCAGTGAAGAAGCTCAATGGTCCTGACGCCTATATTACGGAGGCGCGTACATACATCTCTTATCCAGCGAGCCAGCGACCTGTCTGAGGTGTTGTCTAAACGTGTTAGAGTCTCGAGCCCTACAGCACCGAAGAAGACCACTATGAGAGCACATGAAAACAAGCCTAAACCCAACAACATGTTAATTAAGCCATCCATGTTGTGTGCGTCCAGACTCGTCTTCTGGTCTCTCCTCGACTCGGCAGACCCAGAATCACCTTCGGCAACATCGTCACCAATGTCACCGCAGGAGTTCTGCATCACCGAATTGAGGAGAGACCAGATGATTTGTATCGTTCTACTAAGCATCAGTGAGAGATGCTCGTTGCCAAACATCTCCCCTTGATCCCTTTCGGACTCTACAGTATCAAAAGTACTTGTACTCCCATAGTCATCGACGTCAGCAAGGCTTGGCATCCCAGACGCGTCGCTGTACACTGAACACGAGTCGTCTAAGGAGGTTTCGAGAAGCGAGGAATTGGCAAGAGTGGCCGCAGCCGCTCTCATCGATTCCTCGAATCTTTCCTTAATATTCTGATGCGCGTCGAGGCTGTCAGGAATATACATTATGAGCGGATGTAAATTTAAAATAAAGGACTAGTGATTCTGAAAGGCAATATAGTAAAATTGATTTTATGAAAGAGACTGTACACACGAATATTTTTCTTAGTATTTTAAGCAACTATGGTTGAGCTTCCTAACCATTAAAACTTTGATTTATCATCTAAAAGTAAAATTCTTTAAGTTAAAGAATATGTAATTAATCTTACATGATTCAACGCTTAAAAATAGCTATCGTTAAGCTATCCAAACATTAAAACTTTGTTTTATATCAGATTCAATTAAGTTAAAGAATATGTACTTAATTTTACATGATTCAACGCTTAAAAATAGCTATCGCTGAGCTATCAAAAACATCTTCATTATGATGTATCAAGCAATTAAAACTTATGTACTAGCTAAATCTGAATATTTTCAATGACGTTTTAAAAAGCACTTTCGAAAAAGCTAGCTAAATATAATTTTTGTAAGCGACCATTTTAAAATAAATATGGTTGAGTTACTCGTAACGTAAATAACCTATCAATTAGCGTCATTATAATTGAATTAAGTAAAAAGAAAATCTTATTTTAAAACCTATAGTAAAATTGTTTTAGAAGATTTGAGTCAGGACTCAATAAATTTTGATTATAAAAAAGGGACGCTGTAATCAAAAGTTAGAACGAATAAAATGATGGAACATATCTGTATCAATATAAGTTTTGCTTACGATGAACGAATTAAACTTTTGCAGACGGAAAACGTAAACAAAACAAGGTACGTCAAGGTACCTGATGATTCAGATATGTCCTATCAAAACTACAAATATTATATAAAACAAAATTGTCATAGATTGAAGATATACCCATATTGCTTCTAACCCACTTTCGATCAAAAATATAGTGATAAAGGCCTTATCGACAAAGAAAATAAGATTCTTGAGTCTTAAATAGAGGCTAACGAATGCAATAATGGGCATATCAACAATCTATAACATAAAAACATTCATATAAAACAAACGAGTTACTATAATTTATCACTTTTATATAAATTCTCTTGGAATTTAGCGGTAAAATTAAACACTCGAACGCAAGCTCCGCTCGCAAAGACAATTATTAATAAAATGAGCATAATTACTGGGCCGCCAGCTTTTTATAACCTCGCTCAAATCCAACCCCTATCACTTTTGACCGCCCAAACATAAACAAAGGGTTGACAACTTATTGTTACGTAAAATTTAATTACGGACGTCGAACGATATATTTTGTAGATATTAAGTCTAAAAGGTATACTTGACAAGCGATGTAATGTAAGACATTAGTCTTTAAAATGATTAAAATTTATTCGTGTTAAAAATAAGATAAATACAGCTAATGCCAACAATGGTATAAACCATATGTACATATACAAAATATACAAACAAGGGTTACCAACTATTGTTAGTAAAATCTTATATTTATACATATATACGAGTAATGTAACTAAAGAAATTAATACGATATGTAAATACTAATTGTACTTATACATTTTTATATAAAATATTGTTTAAATTCAGGAAACAGTTATATTTAACAGAAATAGAGATAACTAATCAATCCATTATAGGTCTATCTGTAACGAAAAGAATTTCTATAATATCCCAGGGATAAAATGATTAATAAAAGATTATTAAAATTTCTTTTGTTTAGATTACCATAGCCAGGATACCCCAAGGAACCGGTTGGAGCACGCGCACTAACTCTTTTTAGGATCTACCATGGACCAGCCTGGAGATAACCTAGATGATCATGGAGTATTGGAGCCCTACCACCACCCTACCTTGGACGGATTGCGGTTGTGTTCCTGTCAACACCTTGACACTATAGACGAGAACAACAACATTATCACCACACCAGAGTACGATGGATTCTCAGAGAACCTGTCCATCACCATCAGGAATTTCTTGTTAAATACAGCCCTGAATACCAGAGAAGATAGTAGAGTGGAGACCGATAGTGACGTCTACAAATGACCTCAACCAACTCTACTATGACCTGGAAAATCACTCAATCACCTTGGACGAGAATGGTAACGAGGTAGCACAAGTGGATGCCCTTGGCTACATATCTACCTCACCCCCAACCTCAACCTACACTTCGAACGAGAGCACTTCACCACCTAGTTCATCATCAGGAGAAGCTGAACTATCCAGAACAACCAACGCAAAAACATTTATTGATGTGACAATGTTAGATAAAACTAAACCCCTCAAGAAAAGAATGTATTCTATTTGGGAGGTTTATCATCTTGTATACCCAGCTATGAAAATACGCAAAGCTTACTTTCTTAATGGAAAGCGTATTTAACTTAGCTTGGAATACATTTATAGTTTATTATATATGCCTATATACTGGGACTACTAAACTTTTTCTTTTTCTCTTTTTTCTTTTTTAACAACTTACCCCCATTGGAGATGCGATCCTCAATTTTCAAATTCTTTGAACGTACATATGAGACTTTTACAGAAATGCTTCGCATCTACAACTATCTATCTATGCTTGATATAAAGCCAACACTTTATAGATCATATTATGAATCTTTGATTGACACGTGCCCTGCAATTATCTAGTAGCACTCAGGGGCAAGACACAATTACTTTAGCTAGGCCCAAGGCATTATTTGTATCAATTTATGCATTCATAGGCCTATCTTTACCTATATGACACCATATATGGGTAACGCTAGCCTATTCATGGTAATCTGTATGTGATTTGCTAATAGTATATGTTTATTAAAGATATTATGTTTATAGTTAATGTAATCATATAAACAACCAGTACATATATGTATGCCTACAACCATGCCTGATTTACGTCACATATTAACACACAGATATTTAATTGCACAGACAAACACTAAAATCCTGGTCCAGAGCTAATGTTAT
This sequence comes from Acartia tonsa, assembly GCF_053477335.1. NCBI lineage: Eukaryota > Metazoa > Arthropoda > Copepoda > Calanoida > Acartiidae > Acartia > Acartia tonsa. The sequence goes on from NC_137264.1 coordinate 51,186,576, forward strand.
AGCATGTACCTCTTGAATTTATTCAGTTATTTATTAACTCTCCTACCATCAACTTCTCTTTCTGGCTTTAAAAGGTAATGACTTAGTTGTTTGGCATGCATTGTAGTTTAAATTTAGGCCCCTTAGTACTTAGCATGAATTGAGCTCAGGCCTTATGTTAGAACTCTAACACTTAGCACAATTCACTGCTTTGGACTTAGGGCACATTTCTGTCCTACTCTACTTATAATTTTAACACTTATCCTGTAAATATTTTCATACTTAACTTATGCACTTGTAATATAAATACACTTTATAAAAACATTTTCCTTCCTTAATAATTAATATGCTTATATAATTCTGATCGAATATCAAAACCAACCATTTATTCTTAGGTTAAAGCAACATAATACCTTGCGTGGGTCTTTTGTTGAGCTTCCACCAGCTCAACCAAATTCGTATTATACTTGTGGGAATAGAAGGTTAAGCATTCTAAATAAGCGAACCGACGATGAGAATGTCTATGTGTATTGCATTAACATTAGGTTTTAGTAGTACTCATAGAAGAGCGGTCTCCATACCTAAATATGGACAAACGCCCCATTCGCACACACAACAACATCCATAAAAGCGAAGCACTGAAACGGTAGGACAAACGGACGTTAACACTTGTATAGTTTCAGAACTGAATAATCCTAATATAAATGTATAAGAGTCAAAGCAAAATTGTGAGTAAATTTGTTAAAAAACTGCTTGATACAGGATAATGTTTATGGACATTTTAGGACTTGATTATAGAGTTGCTTCGTTTATTACATTATACTTTGTTGTCCCAGGAATCAATATACCAAAAATCAGATCAATCGGATAATTAGATCACATAAAAATTTGATGTTAAAAAAGTAAAAAAATCATCATGTTTAAAATGGACGTACGGACATTTTGGTAATGATTATAGAGTTGCTACGCTTTCTAAATCGTACCTAACTGCTAAAGGAATCACCATGCAAAATTTGAAATCGATAGGACAATTCTAACATGCCTAAATTAACAAAAAAAGCTATCCCCTACGGACGTACGGACGGACGGACCGACCCTAATTATAGAAAAGCTTCGCTTTTAAAAATAAGATAAATAGAATGATTATATCAAAAAAGTTTTAAAATCATCATAATTTAAATGGACGTACGGACTTTCTGCTAACAATTATAGAGTTGTTACACTTAACAAATCGTACCTAATTGTTTCATGAATCATCGAAAGTTTGGAATCGATAGGACAATTCTAACAAGCCTAAATTAACGATAGTAGCTATCTGTTACGGACGAAAGGATGTACGACATTAATTATATAAATTTTTCAATAAAAGCTTTTTTATTACCTTTAGGAAAAGTACACCTTTAAGTTTCTTGTATCCATTGGAATTATATAATCTCTTAAATCAAAGGAAAAACATATAACTGCCTCTCTGTATGAAAAATAAACCCATTTGCCCCGAATTATAAAATTTCCATAACAAGGATGACAACATCAATAAAAGCGGAGATTATGAATTTGATAAACCATTTAAATAATAGAATACTAAATTAGATGACAGATAACCAATAGTCCGAGAATGTATGAAAGTTTTAAAAGTATAAAAGTTTACTTAAATAATGGATGTATAATATACGTGGATATTAGGACAGGAAAAATTTCCCCTGTCATTTATTGGTCGGTCCGTTCATTTAATAGGAGGGGAATTAATGTAGTAAAAAATGGGGGGGGGGTCGTTATTTAAGGACGCTACAGGTTTCACTTTACGAGAGAACATGGCAATCTGGGGTAAGATCCTTGTAATAATAAATCTATTTCTAAAATACTGTTCCTAAAAGTTGAATTCATTTTTAACTAATATTTAAAATTCTTTTGTTTAGGATAAAAGATACAAAGATTTATGGATTGTCAAATCATCGAAACTACGTACATACATGACCTGATGATAGAAAGCTTCGCTCAAATGAAAAAAAAACCTTAATAGCATTGGAAGTGATTCATTTGGTTTGAATTAACGTCAAATTTCTATTCAGAGAAGATGTGGTCCTAGAAGAGGAGAGAGTTGAGCTCCTATTTGAGGTAGAGTTTCAAATAATAATCTATAATACAAAGTAGAATGATGTCTGTCCGTCCGTCCGTCTGAAGCTTAAGATCTCGTTAACCACTGAACCGATTGGATTCTACTCTTCAGGGTATATACCTATTGGTCCTGTGGTGTTTTTAAGCTATTTTCTTGGGGGGTGGGACACCCCCAACCTCCCAAACAACAAAAAAAATCCCCCCCCCATTTTTTTTTAAATTTGATACTGTTCCAGTCCAGGGCATTTCCAATTTTTTTCCCCCGAATATTTTGAAATTGATACTGGGGCACCTCCAATTTTTTTTAATTACCTCTTGGGGCAAAGCCCCTAGAGGCTAGGGGCGAAGCCGCTAGTGTATTATATTGGATCTTAGGGAATAAGGCAATGGTGGGTTAATTAATTCACACCTTCAATGATAATAAACAAAATTACTCCTTTTGTAGATTTAATTATTTGTTGAAAAGTTTGAAATAAACCAATCAAAATGTAACCAAAGTTAACTTGGTTTTTTTTGGTACCAGTGTAATTTACAGTCCAATGTCCCTTTCCTACTTGTTTATATTTCACAAGCGGCTACGCCCCTAGAGGCCTCTAGGGGCACTTGAGGAGAGAGTCGAATTTAAAAATTAAATTTCTTATTTTAGATTTTAAAAGAAAAAAATTTGGGGGGGGGCGAAAAAAATTTTTTTCGGGGGGGTGCCCCCCCTCATTTTTAATTTTAGTTAAAAAATTCAAAATAAATTTTTTTTTGTTGGAGGGGGGATTTTTCAGTTTTTGGAGGGGTTGGGGGTGTCCCACCCCCCGAGAAAATAGTTATAAACCTTCCCAGGACCTATGAGAAGCTACCCTGTTAAGGAGAACCCGATCGGTTCAGCGGTTAGCGAGATCCTTCGGTACGGACAAACACACAAACACACAAACATCCTGTTACTTTATTATAAGGATAATAGTTTTTGTTACCTTTTCCTGCATTGGTTAGAGGGAGGGGACATTGAACTGTAAATTATACTGGTCCCTAAAATTCCTCTCATTCGCTGGTTTAAAACTTTGGGTACTTAAATCTTTAATCTCAATTTGGTTGTGAAACATTAATAATTTTAATCTAAAGATGGGATAATTTGTTTATTAATTGATTGATTAGCCATAGTTTCTTAGTGTTTGGAATCAGGGAGGGAGGGGACATTGGGAGGTTTATTACTGTAGTCCCCAAAGTTTTGAAATAACGTTTTCTTTTTAGTTGGCTTACCACATTCGGGACTTTTTTTCGATTTTTATTGGTGAGTTCATGAAGTTGAGTGTCAAAACTTTTCTACAGAAGGATTATTTTTTACATCTATTTATTTATTTAATAAATAAAGGGTGTGCAAAAAAAAAATGCGGACATTTTTAGAATTAAAATTGCGCGGCTTGTGTTAATAGTAAAAAAATGTTACGCATATCTTTAGAACCGTTATAAAGTCTATTTTTTGGAAACATAAAAACGATTTCTGTGCTACGTATAGTGTAGGAGCTATATGGTAAAATGTCCCAACTGGCTTAAAACTTGACTTGCGAGTAAATCATTAAAGATTAAAACATAGAAAAAAATATGTACCTTTTTAAAATTGAGATTGCGCGGCTTGTGTTAATAGTAGAAAAACGTTACGCATATTGTTAGAACCGTTATGAAGTCTATTTTATGGAAATATAAGAACCATTACTGTGCAACTCATAGTTTAGGAGCTACGTGGTAGAATGTCCCAACTGACTTAAAAATTTACTTGCAAGTAAATCATTAAAGATTGAAAAAAGGGTGTGCAAAAATGCGGAAATTTTTAAAATTCAAACTGCTCGGCTTGTGTGAATAGTAGAAAAATGCTATGTATATCGTTAGAACCGTCATAAGCTCTATTTTTTGGAAACATAAGTACAATTTTTGTGCTATTTTTAGTTTAGGAGCTGTATTGATAAATGTGAGAAAAGTGTAAAAAATATTTTTTTTGAGTTTTAAGTCAGTTGGGACATTCTACCACAAAGCTCAAAAATTATACATAGCACATGAATGGTTCTTATATTTCCAAAAAATAGAGTTTATAGCAATTCCATAGGTATGCATAACATTTTTCTACCATTAACACAAGCCGCGCAATTAGGATTTTTAAAATGTACGTACTTTTATTTGCACACCCTTTACTTCAATCTATAATGATTTACTCGCAAGTCAAGTTTTAAGCCAGTTGGGACATTTTACCACATAGCTACTAAACTATACATAGCACAGGAATCGTTTTTATATTTCCAAAAAATAGACTTCCTAACGGTTCTAACGATATGCGTAACATTTTTTTACTATTAACACAAGTCGCGCAATCTAAATTTTAAAAATGTCCGCATTTTTTTTTGCACAACCTTTAATTAGGAAAAGCGTGTGTGACAAATGCCGTACTGACCTACAGACAACCAACTTTTTTTTTATACACGGTGTTTCAGAAAAAACTGCGTTTTCCGTTTTTCTGACACAACCAGAAGGAATACAGAAAAAACGATTATATGTCCTTATTCTCTGTAATAAAATTACATCAAATTTATAACAGACGTTTTTCATTATCTCTAAAAATACGGCCTCTATGATAGGTACATAGTTTCCAAAAATGCTTTATGTGAAAAATGTTGTGCAAGAAAAATTAAAATAACTCTTCTATTATGTAAAAAAAAATCGTAGAATTTCAATATTAATTTAGAAAAAGGTATAAGAAAAGTACCTTAATTAGTTTTAAAGGTGAAATGCTTTTTAGTTCTTCACAAAAGCATTTTTAGGAACCGCAATTTGTCATTTTTTCACATTTCTTGATTGTGATGCATTTGCAGTAAAAGAATCTTCTTTAATAACGTAGGTTATAGTAAAAAGAAAAAAACTCCTTTTTATTTGACAAAAAAATCTCTAAAGACAAAAAAGTTATTGAAGTTTGATTTTTTTTATTAAAGCATTTAATTACAAATTTTGGATAAATTATGAGTTTATATCTTAACCTGTCAATCAAATTAAAGGATTATAGGAATAAATAAGGGGGGGGGGGGATTTACGAACATGAGCAATTTTTAAGGTCATGTTTCTTAAGTATACAAAAAGAAAAACTGAATATTTGTTTTCAGTGAGGGAATTTTAAATGAAATTTTTAGTGTAATTGGTAGAAAATTGTATTGGCCGTATTAAGATGTTGTTTTCAAGTGAATAAATTTTTGAAAACCAACCTTAAGGCACAAAATTCTACCAGAAAAAAGCATCATACGCATCTTTTGAAATATTTATGCTTTAAAATGCGCCGTTATTTTCAGAGATCTTAAAAAACACCTGTAACAATTTCGATGCATATTTTTATAGAGAATATTGACATATAATTGTTTTTTTTGTACTCCTAATGGTTGTTTCCCAAATTTGGAAAACGCAGTTTTTTTTTAAACGCCCTGTAAATGTTTTAATTTCAGCTGGAATGTGTTGTATCAGAAAATGATTGTAAGCTAACTAGAGATATAATGTAAGTATTTACTCATAATCATTCTGCTTTCCCTCAAAGTGCCTATTGAGCATTGAACACCCCCCCCCTCTATTTTTGAATAAATTGAAGAAAGGGGGGGGGGTCCTATAACTTACCCCTGCGGTTTCTAATAACCAAGCACCTTCACCCAGCATATACTTTTATCGCATTATTTTAAGAAACATGTCGCATTAATACGTCCTTAATGACGTAACTTTTTTATTACTATACAAATGACGTTTCATACTTTTTAATTTTTTTTAAAGGACGTGTTGTGTACCAAAAACACGTCGTTATCTTTAAAAAAACGTCACCAAAAAAAAAAAAATATAAATAATAACAATATTTTGAATTTAATTAATGACATTTTATCTTAAATAACGGCGCATTAAAACGTCAATTTTTCCTTTAAAACGTCCAGAAAAACAAGATGGCTGCCAAACTTTCAAAATTGTATTATAATTTTTTATTATTTGTGGTAAATAAAATGATTAAATTTATTTCAATTTAAATCATTTAAGGCTGTATTAAGACGTCAAATTTTTATAAAACGTCAAAAAAAACAATATGGCTACCAAATTTGGTAATGTATTGTTTACTTACAAACAAAATAGTAGAAATAATTCAGGGTTAAAATTAATCTAACAATTTTGAATGTTTTTATTATTTCATTGCTTACAGAAAAGTTTCATGACCTATATATATGGTTCTATTCTTTCTAGAAGGTCTCACCAAAAAAATTAGTTTTCATAATATACATGCATAAAGGAACTAAAATATAAATTCATAGTGGTGTCTGTAGTACTAATATCCTTCATTTCATTACAAAATAATAATTGTCAAACTAAAAATAAGGTCAAAACATTGAGAAAACAAAGCTAAACAATTAGTGATTTCAACTGCCATCTAGTGTCAAAATCAGTAACTATTTGATCCATTTCCTTATTAAATTTAGATAAGATCATTTTAATGCGTCCTTATTTATCAATACGTCATTTAAGTTATTTAATTAATAAAGATGACTTATTACAAATAAAGGACGTTTTGAATCCACATTATTTATTTTATTTACTGTCACATTAATATGTATTCTATAACATATATATTAATATGTGGAAAAAATAGAATATGACGAATTGAAACAACCTTAAATTTTATATTTAATCAGGCATTAATTTGTAATTTTTTTTAAAGAAAAATAATGGCAAATAAAAAACAATTAAGGCCATATTAATAAGTCATTTTCTTTAAATACGTCACAAAAAAGACGTATTGAAAATTAACGACATGTCAATGCAACATTTCTAAAGAAACAAAACCCCTTTAGTAGATGCTGGGCATTACCCTAACCTAACTAGACCTAGAGTGATACACAAAAGAATGAAATAAACTGCCGCTGCCCCCCCCCCCCCCCTCCCTTGTTATCAATTTATTTTAAAACTAGCGGATACGCCCCTAGAAGCCTCTAGTTGCACTTTAAATGTTTAGTTTTTTTTGTTGCGTTCTAGGTGTCCTAGGAGTCTCTTTCTACGATACCTCGCAATCTTACGTAGGAATCTCTATACTTAAAATTAAAATTTCGATTTATTGTGATTTCTCTTGGGAGGGGAGTGGTACCCTCCCCCAAAATAGATATAAACCTTCCCGGGACCTATGAGAAGCTACCCTGTTAAGGAGAACCCGATCGGTTCAGCGGTTAGCGATATCCTTCGGTACAAACAAACAAATAGACAAACAGACATCCTGTTATTTTAGTATAAGGATAAGGGCGGGGGGGGGGAAGGGGGGTGAGGTTTTATACTCGACAAAGCAGCAGTAAGAATATTGGTTTTAGAATATGATCACGGAAGGGGACATTGAGCTCTTTATCAAATTAGTCCCCAAAGATTTATGATAACGTTATCTTATTCGTTAATACTTAACGACTTGGGGACTTTTGTTGAATTTTAATTGGTTGGTTCAATAGGTTTAGTGTCCAAACGTTTCAACCACTAATTGTAATCTACAGAAGAAGTAATTTTGTGTATCATTATTGGGGATGTACATCGATTTATTAACCATTGTCATGTCCTTTTAGAACTTAACCCGGCGGAATCACGGACTAAAACCTGTTAAAAATGATTATATAAATTTCCAGGTGCTAAGATTTGTATAGGATTCAAAAATAATAAAATAGTTGAGTAAGGATTTTATTTTTTTTTTTAATATATTTCAATATCATTTTAAGGAAAAATTTATATGATTTTTTATATAAAACCACATACTTTTATTCTGATATATTTAAACCTTTATAATCGGGGTGGTATAAGGGGGGGGGGTGAGCCCCCCCCCCCTTTAATTTTCAGTGTGTAGGAAGCTGTAAATAAGTGACTGTTTAATTCTGAAAAAAAAATACTTTATATACTAAGATGAAGTAAAGAATAATTATTTATAATACAAATTTGACATACAGTAGTAGGTTTTTTTTGTCTGAAGATCTCAGAAAATACTCATTCAAATTGGTTATACTTTTCAGTGAAGCTTTATAACCTTCGTTGGGGGTTTTAGGCTATTTTTTAAATTACCCCATTCTCTTTAGAGACTAGGAGTCAATGTCATTACATATTCCAGGTATAATTCAGCATGTCCTGATCCATTAGGGCCCCAAAAAACTTTCTGGCTTCTGCGACTGCAATTTTGAAGCTCTTTATAGTGCCTATCATACAATACAAATAACCAATCATAGGCCAATACACAGAATAATTACTAATGGCCTTCCAGTTTACATTTTAATTGGCCAATGATAGGCCAGTATAAAATCATTATAAACAGTTTCTGTAATTTTTTATTTAAACTTCAAATTTTAAACTTAACCTATGTTATATATCAACAAATTTAATTTTTGTGAAATTTTTAGTTTTAGGTCTTATGAACAATAGATATTCTTGATCAAACATAAAATACATATCAAATTTTTGTCCACTAGCTCTATAAAGAGCTGGGAAAACAAATACGACGTTAAACATCCCCCCCCCCCTCCTCATCTACTCACGATTAAGTTCTAAAAAGAGGTTCGACAGTATATGGTTAAGTATTAATTTTAATATTGTAGAGAATTTTAAGCTCTACTTATAAAACTAGCTTGTAAAAGGTACTTTATAAAATGAAAACTTAAAAAGGTTCTTATTCAATGTGGGAAGCCTTACCCATATGGGGCACGTGTAACTGTGGTAAGCCGAAGCGTTTCAGCTCACCGGTTGCGAGTTCGAATCCAACGAGCCCCTAGCCTTGAAGTATTCTACCAAAACAAACTAGCAGGATTTACTCATACAGAAATTATATTTAACTGAATACATTTACAATGGGTGGTTACTATATATATACAAAATAGATTATAACAATAAGTTAGGTTTGAAGGGGGTGTGGGAGACAAGGGCGTAGCCCGCGGCGGTAGACATCTGTGGGGTAAGCTGTAGTAAAAGGGAAGGCACCATCTCCCGGTTGTATAGTTGCCTGAGGGGCGCGGGGTTGCTAAGTGTCCGTGCCCCTCCCCTATTTAGCCAGTCCAATCTGACCGCTGCGCGACGGGGTCATCTGCGGTCATGAGGTGAATGGTGATATAATAGGATTAGTGCAGAAGGCTTGACTTGATAAGCCACTGCGTAGCAACTCTGTAAACTACCCGTCCGTCTGCTGCCGTATTACCACAAACCATAACTTAAACCAAAAGTTAGTTTGTGTTCTTTGTCTTGATTTGAGTGAAATGGTCATGCATTGTTTTAGAAGCCTAGCACGAAGAGAGGTGGACTTCCTGAACCGCGGGATGACCGGAAACTTCCTGGATGGACTGCGGACCCGGATCCTGAACCTTTACCTGCAGTACATAAGGACTCCAGCTTTTAACCCGGAGTGCAAACGTTTTGTCAGGTAGAAACACATAGTTGTGAAGCGCTAGAAAGTGTCATGTGTGACGTCATAAAAATACGTTTAAAAAGAAGGGATGAGAGAAGAAGTGGAAAGGAAACCCCAAAAAAGAGATGCATTTAGAAGTATGTTTATGACGTCACACATGACACTTTCATGCTCTTCCAAAGCAATGTAACCAAATTGATCAAATATGAAATACTGATTAAAATAAGACATAAATAGGTATTTAGAATTTTCCTATCGATTTTAAACTTTGCATGATGAGTTGATTACTAATTATAAAGCGTAAAAAATGTGTAATCTCTAAATAATCACTAATGGCACCCCAGTATACACTTTAATATTTTTGTATAGGTGCAATAAAAAGCTTCTTTATCTAGAACTAGCGGCTACGCCTCTAGGGGCACTTAAGGAGGGGGGAGTCTAATTTGATAACTCAATTTCTTATTTTAGATTTTTTTTTAAAAAGTAAAAAAAAAATTTTTGGTTGGCACCTCCCCACCCCCCCTCATTTTTAATTATAGTTAAAAAAAATTTTAACATTTTTTGTTGGGGGGGGGGGGTGTTTTACATTTATTTTTTTGGGGGGGGGGGTTGGGGGTGTCCCACCCACCAAGAAAATAGTTATAAACCTTAACGGGACCTATGAGAAGCTACCCTGTTATTGGGAGAACCTGATCGATTCAGCAATTAGCAAGATCCTTCGGTACAAACATACGGATAAACACACAGACAAATATCCTGTTACTTTATTATAAGGATACAGGCGCCTGATCTCGGCAACACCAAGCCCATCAAGAAATCTCGGGACTTCAAGAATGATATCGAGTATTGTCAAGGTGTCCATTCACTTTCGCAAATTCATCACATTAAAGGGAATCACAAACAAGATGAGGGTTCCTAATCAAATTTTCTAATGTAAGACTTGGAAAAGCTTTTAGTCAAGTATTCCAATCTAGTTAAGTAAGGTTTTTAAAAAGAAAGCAGGTAGAGAATTCTAAGTCATTTTATCCAGGGAGGGAGGGGAGATTGGGCTGTTTTTTTTACATTAGTCCGCAAATTTTTATTACAACAGCACAAAACATTCCCTTACTTTTATCATTCATGTCAAATTACCACTTTTATCTATATGCAGTTTTTTATTCTCAAATTATCAAAAAAGTTAATATAACTGTCCCTTTACTTAACTCTCATCATATTTGCGCCTTCATACATAGCATTAAACCATTCCAGGGCTTAAATTAAAAAAATTAAATAGGTTAAAGTTGACCCTCCAGTTTCAATTTTAGTTTTAAAAACTACAACAAAAAAGTTTGGTTAAGTTTTTTTATCAAATGGGATAGTTGTCAAATTTCCCTGTGTATATAAGAAGCTTATAAAGGAGTATATAAAGGAGAACCATTACGGTTAGTGAGATCCTTTATGTTACTTTTTTACAAAAATAAAACCTGATAAAATGCAGATGTGATTGATATTTGGTGAAGTGAATGCTTTTGTTAAGCATGCAACAAGTTCCTGGCCAAGGCAGCATTCAACATTTCTGCTGGAAGTGGCAGCATGTCACAGGTAAGAATTCTGCAGGCAGTGATAGCATGTCACAGGTAAGAATACTGCTAGCAGTGGTAGCATGTCACAGGTATGAATACTGCTGGTAGTGGTAGCATGTCACTGGTATGAATACTATACTGCTAGCAGTGGTAGCATGTCACAGGTAACAATACTGCTGGTAGTGGTAGCATGTCACAGGTAAGAATACTGCTGGTAGTTGTAGCATGTCACAGGTATAAATACTGCTGGTAGTTGTAGCATGTCACAGTTATAAATACTGCTGGTAGTGGTAGCATTTCACAGGTATGAATACTGCTGGTAGTGATAAAATGTCACAGGTATGAATACTGCTGGTAGTTGTAGCATGTCACAGGTAAGAATACTGCTGGTAGTTGTAGCATGTCACAGGTAAGAATACTGCTGGTAGTGATAGCACGCACAGGTAAGAATACTGCTGGTAATAGTAGCATGTCACAGGTATGAATACTGCTGGTAGTTGTAGCATGTCACAGGTATAAATACTGCTGGTAGTTGTAGCATGTCACAGGTAAGAATACTGCTGGTAGTGATAGCACGCACAGGTAAGAATACTGCTGGTAATAGTAGCATGTCACAGGTATGAATACTGCTGGTAGTTGTAGCATGTCACAGGTAAGAATACTGCTGGTAGTTGTAGCATGTCACAGGTATAAATACTGCTGTTAGTTGTAGCATGTCCCAGATAAGAATACTGCTGGTAGTGATAGCATGTCACAGGTAAGAATACTGCTGGTAGTTGTAGCATGTCACAGGTAAGAATACTTCTGGTAGTTGTAGCATGTCACAGGTATGAATACTGCTGGTAGTGGTAGCATGTCACAGGTAAGAATACGGCTGGTAGTTGTAGCATGTCACAGGTAAAAATACTGCTGGTAGTTGTAGCATGTCACAGGTAAGAATACTGCTGGTAGTGATAGCACGCACAGGTAAGAATACTGCTGGTAATAGTAGCATGTCACAGGTATGAATACTGCTGGTAGTTGTAGCATGTCACAGGTATAAATACTGCTGGTAGTGGTAGCATTTCACAGGTATGAATACTGCTGGTAGTGATAGCATGTCACAGGTATGAATACTGCTGGTAGTTGTAGCATGTCACAGGTAAGAATACTGCTGGTAGTTGTAGCATGTCACAGGTAAGAATACTGCTGGTAGTGATAGCACGCACAGGTAAGAATACTGCTGGTAATAGTAGCATGTCACAGGTATGAATACTGCTGGTAGTTGTAGCATGTCACAGGTATAAATACTGCTGGTAGTTGTAGCATGTCACAGGTATAAATACTGCTGGTAGTGGTAGCATTTCACAGGTATGAATACTGCTGGTAGTGATAAAATGTCACAGGTATGAATACTGCTGGTAGTTGTAGCATGTCACAGGTAAGAATACTGCTGGTAGTTGTAGCATGTCACAGGTAAGAATACTGCTGGTAGTGATAGCACGCACAGGTAAGAATACTGCTGGTAATAGTAGCATGTCACAGGTATGAATACTGCTGGTAGTTGTAGCATGTCACAGGTAAGAATACTGCTGGTAGTGATAGCACGCACAGGTAAGAATACTGCTGGTAATAGTAGCATGTCACAGGTATGAATACTGCTGGTAGTTGTAGCATGTCACAGGTAAGAATACTGCTGGTAGTGATAGCACGCACAGGTAAGAATACTGCTGGTAATAGTAGCATGTCACAGGTATGAATACTGCTGGTAGTTGTAGCATGTCACAGGTATAAATACTGCTGGTAGTTGTAGCATGTCACAGGTAAGAATACTGCTGGTAGTGATAGCACGCACAGGTAAGAATACTGCTGGTAATAGTAGCATGTCACAGGTATGAATACTGCTGGTAGTTGTAGCATGTCACAGGTAAGAATACTGCTGGTAGTTGTAGCATGTCACAGGTAAGAATACTGCTGGTAGTTGTAGCATGTCACAGGTATAAATACTGCTGGTAGTAATAGCATTTCACAGGTATGAATACTGCTGGTAGTGATAGCATGTCACAGGTATGAATACTGCTGGTAGTTGTAGCATGTCACAGGTAAGAATACTGCTGGTAGTGATAGCACGCACAGGTAAGAATACTTCTGGTAGTTGTAGCATGTCACAGGTAAGAATAATGTTGGTAGTTGTAGCATGTCACAGGTAAGAATACTGCTGGTAGTGATAGCATGTCACAGGTAGGAATACTGCTGGTAGTGATAGCATGTCACAGGTTGGAATACTGCTGGTAGTTGTAGCATGTCACAGGTTGGAATACTGCTGGTATTGATAGCATGTCACAGGTTGGAATACTGCTGGTAGTGATAGCATGTCACAGGTAGGAATACTGCTGGTAGTGATAGCATGTCACAGGTTGGAATACTGCTGGTAGTTAGAGCATGTCACAGGTAGGAATATCACCATAATGGTAGCTTTTCAGTAAATATATAAAGGGATCTAAAGGAACACAGTAATAGTGTCTGACTGATTATGACGTAACAAAAAAAAATTAGCCAATGAGAGGCCGTTATTGACCAATGGTAAAATTTATAGTGGCCTCTCATACCCCTTCGGTAGATTAGAATTTGCTCTTTAAACGTTTGAACACTCAACTTAATCAACTAAAGTTCCCAAAGTTTCTAAGCCAACGAATAAGAAAACGTTATTATAAACTTTGGGGACTAGTGTAATTAACAGCCCATTGTCCCCTCTTTCTCTGGAATATAGAACTAGACTGGCGGTGGTTTTGGACTGTCCACCCTCCCCATAAAAAAATACGGACGGACCGACCCTAATTATAGAAAAGCTTCGCTTCCTAATTTTGATCGGTTAGACAACAGTTGCCAAATAAAAAAGGTTGGTTGTCTGATGGATGTTACATTATTTTTAGTGCCGATCCTGCAAACAGTTGGACAACGATGCCAGGACCAGATTAGATCTCAGCTTGTACAAACATCTTCTAGATAGTATTAAGGTAATTACAACTTAGAAAAAAACGGTTCTAAATAATATAAAAAACACATGTATATCCTTTTACTAAAGTCACAGGATGTTTGTCTGTGTGTCTGTACCGAAGGATTTCGCTAAGCGCTGAGCCGATCGGGTTCTCCTTAACAGGGTAGATTCTCATACGTCCCGGAAATGTTTTTAACTATTTTTGGGGAGGGTACCACCACCCTCCCAAGAGAAATCACAAAAAATCAAAATCGATTTTAGAAAGACAGTTCAACGCAAAAATAACGTCTAACGCAACGACATATTTTAAATATAAAAAAAACATTTAATGTTCCACTAGAAGCCTCTAGGGGCGTAGCCGCTATTGTATAATATAGCATAGTTTTACAGTAATTGCTCAAAGGAAAATCAAATAAACTCATGTAATTAATCTGTTATTTGTTGGCCGTTAGGAATTATCTTGAAGAATCTGGCAACCTATTTAACATTCCCCCAATCACACCTGCAACTATAACTGAAATTGTTAATAATTATGTTATAGACTTCTTTGCCGTTCTTGCCACCTAAGAATGTAAAACACTTATTCTGTCTGTTCTACAAGTCTTCACTGATTTACCCTTCTTTATTAATTAAAAATGTTTATAGTCAATATTACAAACGCACATCATATTATTTTCCCCTCCAATTCCTTTCCTTTCAATTCCATACTATAATCCCCATCATATATCATTGCGTAAGTTCTTGTTTTAAATAATTATGTTTCATGTTATCTATTATTTTTTTATCATTTTTTTCTCATCTGCAAAGGCTACTTAATATTACCTCGAGAGAGATTATTTAGTCCTTTGACACGAATTTTGAATGTGAATAATATTATCTTTATTATTAAACTGTAAGTAATCATGATCAATTTTATTGTTTGTTTGTGATTATACCATGTTATGTATATATATTTTTTTGTATGTGTCATAAAATAAATATTTCATTTCATTTCATTTCATTTCATTTCAAATCTCAGATTTCTTATTTTACTCTCTGTAGACAACTGTCTATATTACCATACGATAAATTTACACTCTGTCATTGAAACTAAATTTTGTTGTGAAATAATTTATCTAAATTTGTATAATTTGGCTACAAATTAAGTTGCATTTAATCCCTTAAAATTTCCTACTCTACTAGCCTAAAATAGATATAGAAGCTGGATCTTTAAATCATTTTAGTGGTGAGCCAGATCGGGGTGAGCCGAATTTCAGCCAATCACAGCGCGAAATTTTATTAAATGCTGTGCTCTCATTGGTGGAAAGTTGGCTCACCCCGATCTGGCTCACCATAAAAATGATAGAGAAATGTGTAAGACTTAGCCTAAGAACTTTTGTAGGATTTATGTTTTGAAAATTTAGAGAGAAGAAGAGGCAAGACAAAATAAGAATTCTCCTGCTTTTATACTCCAAGAATCTGATATAAGGTAAGAAATCAGGAAGGGTGGGGACAATGGGCTGTTTATTACATTAGTCCCCAAAGTTTTATTATTACGTTTTCTTATTCAATGGATTAACAACTTAGGGTCTTTAATTAATTTTTATTGTTGTGTTCATTAAGTTGAGTGTCCAAACGTTTCGATCACTAATTGTAATCTACAGAAGGGATAATTTTGTGATCATCATTTGGGATGTACATCAATTTATCGGTATTATTCTTTTTCTTCACTTTAGATCCCTGGGTAAAAATAAGGCTAGGCCTATTTAGACTTAATAAATGCATTTATATCTAAAACATTTATCTAATAATAATATTTTTCTATGGCGTCGTTAAAATCCTCAAACAGTAACTTTGACATTTATTAAATCTTAGGTACCTTGTAGAAAATATATGGAACAGTAGATCAATCATAAGTGGAAATAATGATCTTTTTGACCTCAGACTTGCAAGGTGAGCTATCTAGTACTAGTGCCTACGCTCCTAAAAGCCTTTAGGGGCACTTAGTTTAGGGGGGGGGGGCGATCACTCCTACGATTTCTCTTGGATGGGTATTGGTACCCTCTCCCAAACTAGTTATAAACCTGTTCAGGACATAAAAAAACTACACCTAAAGGAGAACCATATTGGTTCAGTGGTTTACAAATAGACAGAAACAGATTCTGTTACTTTTATACTATCTATAAGAAATAGTGCGGCAATATCATAATTATTTTGACAAGCTGCTTTGAGGTCTCAGTAACAGATAATAGTTATTTCTCGCATCGTATTATAAACAGCTTTCCTTGGATATAAAAGGTACCATTGCATTATAAGATTTACACCAGTTTTTATAGTCCCGAGATGCCGAAGTCACGGGCTAAAAAAACTGGTTTCAATCTTATGATTGTACATTTTTATATTCGTAGAAAACTGGATATAATACGATGCTAGACATAATTTTTTCGTATGGATGAGAACAGGGGCGTCCAAGCTTTTTATTTTGGGGGGGGTAAAAAATTTTTAGGGGGGGGGTAATTCGTGTTTGGGGGGGGTAAAATGGCGCGCGAAGCGCGCCGTAAATTTTTTTTACCCCCCCCAAAATTTTTACCCCGGGGGTAAAATTTGCTTGGGGGGGGTAATTACCCCCCCTGAAATCTGTTGGCAGGGGTAAATTTAGTTTACCCCCCCCAAAATTTACCCCCGGGGTAAAATTTTGGGGGGGGGTAATTTAAATTTTATTAAATATATAGTATTAGAAATGCGCGCGAAGCGCGCAAAAATTTTTTTCATTAGAGATTTTTTATTTTGAGGGGGGTTTTTACCCCCCCAAAATTGTTTGGGGGGGGTAAATACCCCCTCCTTAATGGTTGGGGGTGCCTACGGCACCCCCAGGGTAGGGGTAAATTTTGAATGGGGGGGGTAACATGAAAAAAAATTTGGGGGTGCCTACGGCACCCCCAAAATCGTTTGGGGGTGCCAATTGGCCCATTACCCCCCCCCCCTTGGACGCCTATGGATGAGAACCTGTTCTAATCCATCGGATTCGAAATATATTATCAGAGTCTTCAGTATAATATATATTCGTTTTAAAGTCAGTGATGCACTATCTATGGAAATAATTATCCTTGTTTTTCCCCCCAAAGATGGGAATGTGCAAAGCAGTGGACTCCGTGGAATTGTATCCTGCTAACCAGAGAAGAAAATAAAATCCACACACAACTGGGCGGTCTATACAGGTATTATCACTTAATGGTGCCTGTCATAGCTCATTCTTAGAATGTTGGTTAAACCAACTGTTTGTCGAAGATTATATGCACACTGAGAATGGGGCCTGTTGGTGATAATAAGAGGGTGTTAATTGAGATAAATATGATAAAATTTAGGGGAATGAAAGTGTTGTTGATCAATTAATTTATCATTGTCTTATCCTATTATATAAAATAGTAATGTTTATTTGTCTGTAGCTTAAGATTTCAATAACCTCTGATCCGATTGAGTTTTCATTTTCATTGAAGCTTCACCTATATCTAAAGGTGGGTTTAAGCTATCTTATTTTGATGTTTAAGTTTTTTGGTACTTTTTTACATGTAGTAGACTGGAGCACCGAAACCCCCCCCCCCCCGCTTAGTTTTGACAAAAATCAAAAATAAGGGGGGGGGGTAGTTTTTTAATGTCTGGAAAACGGCAAGGAGGAAAAAAGCTCAGCAAGGCAAAGACTTCACCCCCCCCCCTTAATTTTGAAGAAAATCAAAAATAAGGGGGGGGGGGTAGTTTTTTCACTGTACAACACGCCAGAAAGTTGAGTGAGGTAAATCAAGAAAATCCAGTATACCAGAGGGGAAACCTTATTACAGGGACATTCATGTTTTGGGGCATAATTTCCTTATTTATTGACTGATTTTAGTAATTGATGTATCCCTTTTTTTGCGCAAAATTAAAACCTTTTACTGGCCCCCCTCCTCCTTATTTTCATTTTCTGTTCAGGGATACATCAATTACTAAAATCAGTCAATAAATAAGGAAATTATGCCCCAAAACATGAATATCCCTGTAATAAGGTTTCCCCTCTGGTATACTGGATTTACTTGATTTACCTCACTCAACGTTCTGGCGTGTTGTACAGTGAAAAAACTACCCCCCTCTTATTTTTGATTTTCTTCAAAATTAAGGGGGGGGGGGGGTTAAAAACTACCCCCCCCTTATTTTTGATTTTTGTCAAAACTAAGCGGGGGGTTTAAAAAACTACCCCCCCCTTATTTTTGATTTTTGTCAAAACTAAGCGGGGGGGGGGGGGTTTCGGTGCTCCGGTCTTCACATGTAAGCAAGCACCAGTTTTTTTTATATGATTTTAGGCTGTTATGTTAAAAACGCATAGCATTTAGAATATTAACCCTCACACACACATTACGTTCTCCTAATATTAAAATTGGAGGGTGGGGGGGAAGGGGGGGGGAGATATTTTCTCAACACCCCTATAGGGCGAATCATCCTAATTCCTAAAGTGAAAAAACATCAGTTGGCCTCTTTATAAATAAAGAAGTTTTATTTTAGTGCCTATCCAACAAAAGACGACCTGATCAAAGCCTATGGACCTTTGTTGATGGAAGCTATAATATCAAAACATACAGTTGCCAGGTATAGCTAAAAATAGAGTAGTTTATTCGGGTATAGTCCCTTTCGTGGCAACGCCCCTTAAGGGGCGATTCGTCGTATTTTTAAAGTAGCTTTTCTCCTATTTTTAGCCCCTGCGGGGCTAATTGCCTAACCTAACCTAAAATAACATATAAAAAGCTACTGTGAAAATACGACATATCGCCCCCTAAGAGGCGTTGCCATGAAAGGGACTATACCCGTTTATTCTAAAGATGACCAGGTCAAAGTTTTTGGAACCTCATATGGTATGTTTAAATAGGATAAGGTTTTCTAAACCTAACCTGGTCAAACTCTATGGACTTTTGTTGATGTAAACTATGTATAATATCTAAACTTACAGTTGCAAAAAATAGAGTAGTCTAAATATAATCAGGTAAAATTCTTTGGGTCCATCTTGTGAAATAGGGTTGTATTATGCTAAAGATGGCCAGATCAAAGTTTATGGGTACCACTTATGAAATAACGGTATCAAAACTTATGGAAAATTGACCTCTATTGATAGAAGAAATATTTAAGCGTTACTACCAACCCTGGATAACTCAAACTTTTTCTTGAGAAAATCACATTTACCTTTGTCTGAAAACCGGTCGATAGTTTTGCTACTAAAAATGTATTTTTAGACATAACCAAAGTTTTATAATACCATTTTCTTATTAGTTGGCTTAACAATTTAAAGGACTTTAGTGAAGTTTGTTTGGTTGATTCATTAAGTTGATTGCTCAAACGTTACAACTAATAATCTGAATCTACTGATGGGGTAATTTTGTGTATCATCATTGGCGATGTACATCAATTCATTGTCTAATCTTTTATTTGTTTAGGAGTCATTTTGCGAAGATGTCCTCAATGACCAAATTCTTGGACCAGGAAGAAACTGCCTCGGAACAGACAATCAGATTAAATGGAGTTTCTATAATGCAAAAGTAGTTATATAAAGTTAATTGTCCTCGGTTACGTAAATAACTGGCTTCGCCCCTAGCCTCTAGGGGCTTTGCCCCAAGAGGTTTGATCAACTTAATTTTTCGTATTTTAGATTTAAAAAGAAAAAGTAAAAAAACAATTTATTTTTTTTTTTGGGGGGGGGGTATTTTCATTTTTTTGGGGAAGTTGGGGGTGTCCCACCCCCCAAGAAAATAGCTTAAAACCATCACATGACCAGTAGGTATATTCCCTGAAGAGTAGAGCCCAATCGGTTCAGTGGTTACTGAGATCTTAAGCTTCAGACGGACAGACGGACAGACATCGTTCTACTTTGTATTATAGATATGTGCTTTTGTAATTTTGTAGGCTTTATAATTTTTTTATTTTAATATTAAATTTTAACAATGTATTTGTAAATAATTATAAAAATGAATAGAGAAGTAAGTTTTTTTAGGGACGAAGTTACTCTATACACTTTGTACGTCTGTCAGTCTGTCTGCAATTTGACTAACAAAGCATTTTATGTGACCAAAATACTAAGTTTCAGGTTGAGGTTATCGAGTCAATTTAAGGTTTCAGGTATGATCCTGCAGGTCAGGAACCTGCAGGTTTCCATCTATCTTTCAATGGCTAAGTGCCCTCATTTTTGAATAAAACACTTTAAATTTTAAACTTAAGCATATCTAACATGTCTAATTGCAGCGACTAGCAGCTACCAAGAACGGCCGTCGCCGAAATCTAAATTTTGAAAATTTAACTTAAAATTTACATAATACAATCTGAAAATAATGTCCTTCTACCTTCAAAAATAAGAAAATTCAAGACGTTTAGAATTTTTAGTAAAAAGTAAAAAATGTAATATGCCTCTAAAATAGAAAATAAACTCAATGGAATAATTAAACCCTTAAAAATTTCATTCATTCATTTAATTACAGCAAAATATTGTTATCATAATAATCCTTACATAAAAGTAACAGGATGTCTATGTGTGTGTGTTTGGTGGAGGATCTTACTGACCGCACGACCAATAGAGTTCTCCTTTACAAAGAAGCTTTTATTGGTGCAGGTATGAGGATAGTACATCCACCCACCCAGAGAACATAAAGTCAAGTTCCTAGCCAGAAGCAACCCGTGAATGGTCCTGTCTGCAGCGATTAGCAAGACAGAAAAACATCCTTTACTTAGTAGAAGATTATGAAATTTAGAAAGATATTAAAACTTGCTATAATTTATTGGATTAAAGTAAATTAAAACCACACAGTGAATATTATACAGAAAATAAGATTATATAGTTAAGGGAATATGTTATCACACAGTGAATATTATACAGAAAATATGATTATATAGTTAAGGGAATATGTTATCACACAGTGAATATTATACAGAAAATAAGATTATATAGTTAAGGGAATATGTTATCACACAGTGAATATTATACAGAAAATAAGATTATATAGTTAAGGGAATATGTTATCACACAGTGAATATTATACAGAAAATAAGATTATATAGTTAAGGGAATATGTTATCACACAGTGAATATTATACAGAAAATATGATTATATAGTTAAGGGAATATGTTATCACACAGTGAATATTATACAGAAAATAAGATTATATAGTTAAGGGAATATGTTATCACACAGTGAATATTATACAGAAAATAAGATTATATAGTTAAGGGAATATGTTATCACACAGTGAATATTATACAGAAAATATGATTATATAGTTAAGGGAATATGTTATCACACAGTGAATATTATACAGAAAATAAGATTATATAGTTAAGGGAACATGTGTTATAGATAAAATAGTATACAGTAAATGAAATTATAAACCACACAGAAAAAAGTAAGTTCTAATAAAAGGATGAAAACATCCATAAAAGCAAAGTTCTAAAATAATAGGTTAATCATAATAATTAGAACTAAATATATTTAAACATTTTCATCATAATTTAAAAAGAAGAATCGTTTTTACAATCCATAATAAAACTATAATGCAATTGTGTAATCTCATAATATAGTTCTTGTTTAAACCTCCATCTACACTACAGTTCAGTTTTATCAGCTAGATTTGTTATAAAAAGATTTGCTGCATTCCTATTAAATGCAATTCTTGTTCCTGTAAAGTCAATCTGGATGATCTCTAAACTTGCAATGTCAAAAGTTTCTGGGTTCTCAATCTGTAAGAAAATTAAGTAAACATATTATAATTTATATAATTGATCAAAAAACTGTAGGAATATGCAAAAAGGCATTTTTAAATTGAAGTTTGTATATTGAAATTAAAGTAGGTATTATTAGCATAAACAGACCACCCCCGCCCCCCTAAATAAAATACACGCAAAATTTTTTATACCTTAAAGGAAAAGACTCCATTAGGTGCAGGCTTATAGCTTCTCTGGTTGAAAGCTAAATCCACTTTACATTCACTTGACCATACAGGACCTGGCAATAACAAAATAATTATTGTGAATAAAATAAAGTTGCAATTTTTCGAAGAGTGTGAAAATATTCTGCATTTGAAATTGCCTTACATAGACATTGCAAAAAAATATATTCTAATCTTCTTAAATCGGAAAAAAATGATCTATTTGCTAAATTTTTTATTTAGTTAATGTTTTTTTTTAAAGAATAAGTCTTCTATAAGAAATACTAAAATTAACAATTAATAGATCTCTTTATTTACTATTAATTTGTTAATATTTTTTCATGAACTTTTGCAAAAAGGAAGGATAGGAGGTAGTTTTTTCAAAATGAAAAAATGCATTAATCGAATAGAATTTTAATTTCCCAAAAACAGTTATGTGAGTTACGAAGCTCTTTACAGTGCCTCTAAGAAAAGGTGATAAATTAACAAAGGAGCACATACATCTTGATTTTAAAAAAATTATTTTCCCTTATAAGCATAGAACAGTGAATATTACAGGTTTTCTTCTACTTATTTTTAGCGTAGATTCAGTATTTCAAGTTAGATTTTATGAAAGATTTGTTATTTTTGAGATATAAGACCTAATTCAGAGCCCCTTATCGATAATTGTGTAATACCACAAAACCTTATAAAATACACACAACAATGATTTAAAATTAGAAATGTGCATTCAATCTGAAGGCTAGATAGATAGTGATCCAGAACATATAATTTATTTATATATATATTTATTTATATTTATTTTTTCTCATTTAGTAAAAATATCATACCTTGCCCATTTTATTTGATGGGAAGGAGGTTGAAGATTATAGTCATCCCAAGTATTTAAAGGGCAAAGCTTCTATCCTTGTAAGGGTTCTTAGTATTGTTCATATAAATTCAACTATTTTTCTACACTAGACCTAACAATCAGCCTCAAATTGTAAAATAAACTCCTATTTTGTGAGTTTGCATGACTCATAGATGCAATACAGACTGGAGTTGTGCCACTTTTATATATATGATGCATCAAAAGTCCTCAACATCCTTTCCATACTTAGACATAGGCAAGGTATGCCATTTTTTCGTATATGGTGTAGAAGGAGAAAGAAAGGAGATCAATAGAAATATTGGAGATTCAAGAAAAAAGGGGTGACTTATGTTGTTTCTTAATGGGATATGTACTGATGAACTGTTATTAGACTTATATTTTGCTGTAATCCTTATATTGAGGATGTTTAAACCCAATATCACGCAGCAATAGCTTATTGTAAAGTAAACCAAATTATAAATATTATTTTTTTATTGATACCATTAGCTTTATAATTTTTACATCAAGCCTATATTGTTGGTATTATTTTTAGTGGCTTTGTTGGTTTTTTAATTTTTTTATCAAGGGGCTTTCTAATAGGTCAAATATCTCAAAAACTACAAATCCTCTATTTAATCTGGCTTCAAATATCAAATCTACTCAAAAATAAGTAGAAAAAAACCTATAATATCAACTATTCTATGCTTTTAAGTGAAAATAAATGTTCCAAAATTAAGATGTATGTGGTTCTTTTGGGTGAAAAATCATGAATGACATCATATTAGAATAATGGTCTTGTGACGTCATTTGTGATACTTTGACCAAAAAGTTTTGGGAATAGTCCCTTTGGTAACATTGCCGAATAAGGGGCAATTTGTTGTATTTTTAAATGGCTTTTTATAGGTTATTTTAGGTTAGGTTAGGTTATATTGGGTAAGGTGATTGTCCCACAGGGTTAGGTAGTTGGCCCCGCAGGGTTAGAGTCCCATGCAGGGGCTAGAACTAGGAGAAAAATACAAAGAATTGCCCCATAAGGTGCAATGTTACGAAAGGAACTATACTCAAAGTTTTTTACTTGATTCCCTTTTTTTATACGCATTATAAAGAGCCTTGTGGATTACTACTCTTATTTTATTCTATTTGTGTCAGAGTGTATTTTTATATCACTTTCAAAATGTTTTAAAATATATTTCTTATATTATATGATTATTCTAGCTGAAAAAATATATTCTAGGCTTTAAAATTAAATTTACCTGTTGGAGTAGTCACATAATCAGAATTACAAACAGAGTTTTGGGCTAGAAAACTGATGGAATTTTTTTGATTGTCAGTATCATTAAAGAGAAGTGGATATTTTATTCTTATTTGAATTTCTTCACCAAACTCTGTTCCTGCACTTTGGATTGGATTAGAATTAGCATCTAATAGTAGAATCTTCATTGTGTCAATCCTATTTCTCCAAGATGCATCAAATCGATAGTTTATATCAAGATCTTTTAGATTAATATCAACATGATATGTTTTTCTTAAGTTGTCAACATAGTAGTTTCTGACTCCACCATATAGTAGAGTATTGTTGGAGTCAACAACAAACTTGCCTCCAAACTGGATTGGTTTTCCAGGAATTTCAGCATCAGAAACAACACTTCCCCACTGAATCTTTATCAAAGTATCAAGAAGTGAGTCTAAATCATCTGACATGTAAGGCATGCCTTGACCATCACATAATCTAAAAGTATTAAAGTAGTTAGCATCACAATAATCAATGTAGAGAGACAATATCAGAGCTCTTTGAGTCATACTGTGCTCTTTTAGTCCATAAAACTTTTGATGTATTGCAGACTGAATATTAAAAATATTTCTATCATATGTTTTAGACAGAGATGAAAATTGGTCTTGGAAATATTGAAACAATTTCATGATTTTATCTCTGAAAACAGCTCTCAGTTCCTGAGTTATACTCGCATAACTACTTTTCAAATTTTCTATTTCATTTTCATACTCATTTTTTGCCTTTTCTCTCTTAGCAATAAATTGCTTCTTAAAGGTGGCAAGTTCTGATATTTGTATTTTAATATTAGAAATTTGTTGAGTTGCTCTTTCTTTGTCTAGTTTAGCAACTTCAAGTTTGTCACTCTCCTCAGACAGTTTCAAAATTAATTCTGAAAAGTCAGCTGCCTCATTTAACATTTGTTTACCTACATCTGTTACTCTAGTCATTGCCATCATTAAATCATCCACACCATCTATTTCAAAATCAGTTACCTGATTCAAGGTACCAAGCTTTAATGTTGCAGTTCTATCCATTTCATCAAAATCAGAACCCTTTAGTTTAAGTTTAACCATTGTTTGAAGACTATCTTTAAATCTGGTGCCAAGACTAAGGTTTATTTCTGCTAAATTGTTGAGATCTAGTTCATCCATTAATTCTTGAATGTCTTGAATACTCTGAACAATTCCAATGAGCTCTTCTAGCAATTCATATAGTTCAATAATACCCTCAACTATTTCAACAATTTCAAGAGGATCTGATGATGCCATAGCTGTACCTAATGATAGAGTTATTTTTATTACTGCCATGAATGCTTTCATTGCTTGCTCTTCTTTCCATACTTCAACAGCATTTTCAAATTTATCAAACTCAACACGTAAATCATTTGTATTTTTAGACAATCTGTCCATCAATGTAGATTGAACATAAACAGATGCTTCAACCAATTTAGTAAGTCTATTAATTTGTTTTTGAAAGCTAACAATAACATCTTCTATGTGTTGTTTAGACATTTCAGCTTCTTGTAGGGCTTGTTCGAGAGACTGTGTTTGCATTGAAATTATTTGATTTTGTATAGTATCCATAGATGAACTAATCTTATTTTCAATGTTGTTTCTGTGATCAAAATTAAATTTCCAATCATTGTCTGATGAATCCCATATTGATTCTAAAACAGTATATTCCATACTAAAATACTGTAGCTGTTGAATCTTAACAATGTAAAAGCTAGCCTGAATTGACTGAGCAATGTTAGTTGCACCAGCCAGCTGAATTTCTTGATTAATTTCATTTTGATGATATGCTATCATTCTGTCATATAATATTTTAGCAAGTGCTGAAACTGTGTCAACAGAATAGGCTGGGACATTATGAACATAGCTAACTTTATTTAAATCCAGTATTCTGTTGAATTTCTGGGCAGCAATAAATGTTGATTGTTTGCCAACAATAGTTGAATTATAAACAAAATTAAGCATAAAGTTACTAATATCATCAACCAGTTTTGAATTCTTTTTGGTCTTCATGACAGTCATTGCACAAACATACATAAGGTTTATATTTGTTACATCAAACCAGCTGGACACATCCATGCCAGTTTCCTCAACTTTTGAAATTTGGGGAATACAGACATTATTCCCATCACCATTGGACATTTCTGGAGAATTTTGAAGTATTGTGACTAATCCATAAGATTTTTTATTCATAAGAACTTTTCCAACATAATAGTTTTCTTCTTTTTTGACCCAGGCTTCTACTTCAGGTTTTTGGGTAAATATTTCTTTGGACATATTCATGGTGATAGGGTAGTCAACAGCAACAATTCTTGCTTGAATATCTAAAAAATGACTGATGGTAATTGGACTACTCATAAACACTGTGTCAGCTTTAATTGTCACTAATTCTGTAATATTACTTGTCAACTCTTTCAATCTGGCAAGATCATACTTAGTTTCATATAGATTCAACTCTATCATGTACTTTGCATGTTCCATTGAACCAATTTCTGAGTTGAATTCTTGAAAGAATTTGTTGGATTCACCTTCATAATATTTATCTATATTCTTAAGTTCTCTGTCTTCAGGAAAGTTGAATAAAATATATGAGAAATCATCTTTTAAAATGTTGCATGGAAAAATATTATCAACAGAGGTGCAGTTTATGATACCACTATCATTTCTATCACAGCCATCTTTTGGTAAATCTAATAGGGAATCACAGTACTGATTGGTGAGATTACTAGATTTGAAGTTTTTATAAATATAAGGACTATCCAGCACTTGACGAATTCCAGAAAGTTTCTCACAGAAATACCAACTGTTTGTTGTGTATGAACTAAAATTTGAATTTTCTCTTAAGTCAAAGTGTATTAGATTTGTCAATTCATCTAGGGATCCTTCTTCTAAGATTTCTAATTGGTTGTACCTCAAAATTAGTATCCTAACTTTGTCTAATCCTCTAAATGCCCCTGTATGAATTATCCTAAGATTGTTATAAGTCATTGCAATTTGAGTAAGCGATGGAAATCTTTTAAAAGCATCCCTAGTTAGAACTTCAAAAGGTTGATTTCTTATAACAAGCCTCCATGCTGAAGAGTAGTCGAGTTCTTCATCGCATCCATTCTCTGCAAGGTCATCTGGAAAGTTTGCAATGGAGTTTTGCAGACAGGTAAGTTCACCATCATTGATTAAACAAGGACAACTAGATCCTAAACATAGTATTTTAATATTTATACAGTGTGTTTTTTTATGAGAACTTTTTGAAAGAAATTTTACCCCACTTATAGTTATCAGAATTTAATGATTAATGGCTTATTTTCTTCGTTTTTTAAGGCAATTAATAGAACACCAAAAAAATATTTCAGTTTTTATCTAAAAAGTACAGTAAAATCTAAAATTCAAAACTTAGGTGTCAACATCTAAAAATAGTTTTAGCGCATTTTTCTTATGCCTAATCTTCTACCCTTTGCAAGAAAAAAAAATTTGATTTTCTGTAGTCGACTTTGGGGGGCCAGTACTCCCTCCCTGGTTGAGATATGACCTTCAAACTTTGATATGTTCTAGTACATGTCCCTAATAGTATCTGTATACATTTTTAGCTCTATATTTTAACTTTCAAGTGTTTAGCAGCCATTCTTGCAAAAGGTTGAATATTTGAGCATAAGAAAAATGCGCTAAAACCATTTTTAGACGTTGACACCTAAGTTTTGAATTTTAAATTTTACTGTACTTTATAGATAAAAACTGAAATGTTTTTATGGTGTTCTATTAATTGCCTTAAAAAACGAAGAAAATAAGCCATTAATAATTAAATTCTGATAACTATAAGTGGGGTAAAATTGCTTTCAAAAAAGTTCTCATAAAAAAAAAACACTGTATAATTGCAATATTGAATGTTTAAACTTTTTAAAACCAAATAAGTGCTTACCTGGTGTATTTGTTATGGGCATTGAAAATTTCTTATTATTTCTTATATCAAGATATTTCAGGTTAACCAATCCATCCATAGCTCCTTCTTGCACAGTGTGCAATTGATTGTACTTCAGAAAAAGAATTCTAACTTTATCCATTCCTCTAAAGGCATCTGTGTGAATAATTTCTATTTTGTTAAAAGACATAGAAATTTGTGTTAATAATGAAAAATTTGAAAAGGCATCTTCACTTAATACTCTTAAAGGTTGATTCTTTAGAACTAATCTCCAAGCAGAGGAATAGTCATAAACATCGTAACAACCATAATTTGTTAGGTCATCAGGAAAATTTGAAATATTTGTTCCATCACAGGTTAACTTGGCTTCATCTAATGTACAGGGACATGTTGGTCCTGCATAAAAAAAAATATTTCAAACATAAAAATTGGTATTCTTACAAATATAAATGAATTAAATGATCTAAAATTCATTTTGTTGGGTGTCATAGAAGTTGGGTACCTATACCAAACAAACTTGTCTTATTTCAAATAATTATTAATTATAACTTTAGGTACTTCGAGTTGGGCACAAAATGGGTGCACTTAGACAATGTTTTATTAGGATATTTCATTATGAAAACAGGATAGCTTCTCATAGGTCCTGGGAAGGTTTATAACATTTTGGGGAGAGGGTACCACCAAACTCCCAAGAGAAATCGCCCCAGGAAAAAATTAATACCAAAAATATTTTATTTTAGTAAAACAAGTAAAAAAAATCCAACTTTTTTTTAAATCTAAAATAAAAATTTAGGTTATTGAATTTAATCAATTCTCCCTAGAGGCCTCTAGGAGCGTAGCCGCTAATGTCTAGATATTTTACCAGGAATTTTACATAAACCATAAGGACGGGTATCATTGCATAACATGTTATTCCATTTCCAATCATTTTCCATGTTAGCCTAGAAATAGAGAAGTTGATCCTTTGATTCAAATGTCATTGAGATCTTTCAGATTCTTTGAAAAAAAAAATATTACCAAAAGACAATGTTCAGAGCCTGTAGAATTGTTTGGATAACCATGATCCCAAGCAGTAAAAGTGACTGAAATAGATAATATTTCAAATGCATCACAGCTAGAATATAAAAAGTGCTCATTTATTTTTTTATAATGTCACTTGTTATATGTACACTCAATATAAAACACTAGCTATAAAATAATTCTTGTTATAAAACATAAGTCATAAAAACATTTGTCTTTATGTTAAGTTATTTCATTAAATATACCACATAACAAAATAATACCAATATTTTTTTTATATATTTTGGGGGGGACAATTTAGGTGGCTCATTATTTACGAAAAAAACATTTTTCTGCATGAGGTCTAAGATTTTGATAAAAACTTCCAGTCCCCTTCATTTGGTCATAAAACTAAGGGCTGGGTGATTTTTAACCTATTTAATCCATTTAAAGTCCGATTTTTCGCGCATTTTCTCACTGTGATGTTTTCACAATGAAAAAAAGGCAATTTTTATATGATTTTCAAGTTTAAAATTTTTACATTAATTTTCAACTTACATACATGTTTTATATATCAAATTAATCCCCCAGATGGGTACAATATAGAATTTGTCTTTAAAATCACAAAAATCATGAATTACAGGGTGTCCCAAGAAAAATGTCAAAACAGGTTTTTAAACTTTTGACACTGTCAGGAAACGAATTTTGCCCATTTCTTACCTTGAGAGTGAATATCATCCATTTTACAACACATATGAAGTAAATTTGGCGTGGTAACTCCAAATTTGGACACCTGAGAAATTTTTGAAACACCCTGGCATTTTTGGTAAGAAGGCGTTGATTTAGATGAACTGAATTTAGTTTCCAAAAGTGTGCGTAGCTTCCGCGTCCTATCTCAATATTTGCTACTAAAAAAGCTTCAAACTTCAAAAAAAATATTAAAATTTGAAAAGTTAAAATTTTTGAATGTATAATGTATAAATCGTTTATACATTAAATCGCTTTTCCATTTGACCGGAGTCGCTGAAAATAGGGTCTGCAATAATTGGGTTATCTGCTGTACACTTTAGGAAACTAGGGTTATCTGCTGTACACTTTAGGAAACTAGGGCTCGAATAGGAAATTTATTTCAGCTGATCTTGATTTATCAAGATCACTCTGAAATACTTTTATTTAGACTATTTTATTTACTAAATTTCATGTGAAGTAAAATGTTTTGTATATCCAACCGTTTTTCGTCAAGATAGATTTCAATTGTTAAAACAAGTGAATGAAGTGAATATAATATTAATAATTGATATAACATTAGTAATAAAAGAAACATAAATCACGTCCATTTAAAATTCATTTTGACAAAAATCGGTTGGACATACAAAAAATTTTACTTCACATGAAATTTAGTAAATAAAATATTCTAAATAAAAGTATTTCAGAGTGATCTTGATAAATCAACGCCTTCTTACCAAAAATGCCCGTTAAAACCTCAAGAACGGTAAAAAAGGTAAAAATTCCGCCTTTGGCGGTGAATAACGGCAAAACGGTTGGCTGGAGGCGGTTAATGTATAAATAACAAATTATGTGCCTTAAAAAGTTGTACAAAAATAAAGTAATAGTCTCTGGTCCTAAAACGACTCCTTCCCCCAAAAAAGGGGCAAAAACCACCATTTTTCAAAAACATGCACAGGGTGTCCCAAAAGTGTGTAAATTTGTAAAATAGGCAAATATTATTGTTATTAGTCAAAATCTGTATCTATATGACAGTTTTAGGTAACTTAAAAAAAGAAAAAAAAAATTTCTCATTTTTTTGAAAATACAGGGTGTCCAAAAAATATAAAAATTGTAATCTGGTCAGAAAACACTATGGCCTAACATACTTAGATACTTTGTATGCTAATTTGAAAAAAATAATAAATTTTTACCAATTTTAAGCTCTACAGACGCAAAAATAACTATTACAGGGTGTTTCAAAAATTTCTCAGGTGTCCAAATTTGGAGTTACCACGCCAAATTTACTTCATATGTGTTGTAAAATGGATGATATTCACTCTCAAGGCAAGAAATGGGCAAAATTCGTTTCCTGACAGTGTCAAAAGTTTAAAAAACCTGTTTTGACATTTTTCTTGGGACACCCTGTAATTCATGATTTTTTGTGATTTTAAAGACAAATTCTATATTGTACCCATCTGGGGGATTAATTTGATATATAAAACATGTATGTAAGTTGAAAATTAATGTAAAAATTTTAAACTTGAAAATCATGAAAAAATGCCTTTTTTTCATTGTGAAAACACCACAGTGAGAAAATGCGCGAAAAATCGGACTTTAAATGGATTAAAAAGGTTAAAAATCACCCAGTCCTTAGTTTTATGACCAAATGAAGGGGACTGGAAGCTTTTATCAAAATCTGAGACCTCATGCAGAAAAATGTTTTTTTTTCGTAAATAATGAGCCAGGTTATTAGGAAAGGAATATTTTTTTATAAAGTAGTTACAGAAAAGAGAGAAAGAATAATATTTGAAAAAATCTATAAATTAAGAATTTTAAAAATATTACATGAGGATCCATCTGTCCAAATCCAGGACCCATCTATTTGAAGGTCTTTACCACCTAACCATACAATTCCAGCTGTGATATTACTCAAAATACCTTAAGAAGTAGGTATAGATAGTAATACATAGTAACTACATTAACCTAGAAGACCACTCCTACAACTGTTCCTTGATATATTTAAATACGTTGCTAAACCCATTTTCATAAAGTAAATAGTAGGAGCCTTTTTTTATTACTTTTAAGTAGATAAAATTTAACGTTTTAAAAATATACAGTACATCTAAGTTAACTTTTAAAAAAACATCCTTTATTCTGACCTTTGATAAATTCTGATTCATGAAAATTACGAATTGAAGCAAGTTCTGCGTTATCTGATTCACAGAAGGATTTTGCATCTAACCAGGTTGTTCTCTCTGTCATTACTTTGTACAAGGAACCTAAATTCATTATGTTTTACATCATGCAAGATCAATAGTAAACATTAGTTGATTTCTACACACATTTCTAGATAATGAAAAAGCAGAATATAAATTCAATTTCACAACAACAAAAATAACCTGTCACTGAATCTTTAGTATATCCATCTAGTTTTCCTGTTTAAAATTAGAGCTATTAGAATGATTGTTGAATATTCTTTTGTTTTTATGTAATATTAACCAATTAAGTAAAAATTAAGAATTATGTAAACATGTGTGTGATTTCGGAAAATTATATCAAAATTAGGAAAAATACTGTATATTTTAATATTTTACCCGAAATTTTACACAAACCATAAGGACGGGTATCATTACATATTACATTATTCCATTTACAATCATTTCCAGTGTCAGCCTGAAATTGGTTAATTAAGATTTTAATGGAAACATTTTACAAGAAACCTTTTCCAAAGAATTTTATTTGTAGTTTCTATCTTTGATATATGAATGAAAATATGAAAATCTAACAAAAAATATTTTAACTTTGAATTTTAAGCGGTATGTAACAGCGGAAAAAATGAAACTAATCAAATTTCTACAGATGCTCAGCTGTGATTGATTGTTGAGTGGATCCTGCCCTCTGATTGGCTGGAAATACTAAAAGTTAGAAATCTTAAACTACTGTACTCTCATTGTTCACAGAAGATAAACTGAATTTTTTTGAGAGATTTTGACTATGAAAAGGGGCGCTTTTATTTCTTTTTTTTTTTGGGGGGGGGGAGAAGCGTAATCACCCCATTACCCTCCCCCCCCCCCCCTGGACTTCCTTGTCTTACAGGCTTCCTTTTAAATATATTACCAAAAGACAATGTTCATTGCCATTAGAATTGTTTGGATAATCATGATCCCAATCAGTGAAAATGACTAAAATAGAAAATGTTGATATTACATCACCGTCTGTTAGAAAAAAGGTACTGGTAGAGCATACATCAAAATATAGGTAGTGTCAAATATATAGTAAAATGTAAATAAGATAGAATTATTTTGTATCACACACAGCACGAATAATGTAAATAAAAGTTTAAAAGGT
The DNA here is from genome assembly GCF_053477335.1 of Acartia tonsa. Lineage (NCBI taxonomy): Eukaryota > Metazoa > Arthropoda > Copepoda > Calanoida > Acartiidae > Acartia > Acartia tonsa. The sequence continues at coordinate 51,219,630 of NC_137264.1, forward strand.
AAATTATCTCTAGAATGGATAATTTGGATTGCATCTGCATGTTCATTTTCTTATTTGTTTTCTTGGCATTCCAATTATTCTACTACTATATATCTTATACTAATACCATTTACTTCTATAGTATTTAACAAATCAATTCAGGTTTTCTAAATTCAAAAAGACAAACAGGATGAATTATTTAACAATTGTCAACGATTTTAAAAATCAATTCATGTAAAAGATTAATTAATGATATTGTTAAGAAATGTAAAAAAAATTACATGGGGATCCATTTGTCCAAAACCAGGACCCATTTGTTTGACGGCCATTTCCACCCAACCATATCATTTCACTTGAAGTATTACTCAAAAAAACTAAAAGTATATGACATTATGAATTAAAGAAACCACATTAATCTAAAAAGATCAGACCTGATTCTAGTCCTTAGATTTCGGGATGTAGTTAAACCCTTTTTTAAAAATAAGCTTTTTTACGTCATCAGGTCTTAAATTGGATGAAATTCAACATTTTGCAAATAATTCCTAATCTTTAAATTTAAAAATTACATTTTTTTGCTAACCTTTGATAAATTCCCATTCCTGACTTGAGCGGATAGATGCCAATTCTGCCCCTTGATCCTCACAATTATTTCTAGCAACATGCCAGTCTGTTTTTAGTGTCAAAACTTTATAACAAGAACCTGAATAGAAATTATTTTTTAAAACCTAATAAAATTTAAAATACAAATAAATTTATATTTTTTTATTCAGGGGAATTCCACTAGAGAAGGAAAATAGGCAGTTGGCCTTAGGCTTGTTCAGTACTAATGCCAATCAAAACTGCTCACATTTTAATTTGGGAGGATTTTAAAGTGTATTTTGTAAAATTGTATAACCATGATTTATAATAACTGATAAGCATGGTGTCCAGTAAAAACACAAAAGTAAAAATAATTACATGTTTAAAAGAAAGAATGACAACATCCATAAGTAGCGAAGCTAAAAAATTATGAATGGATATCGGTAAAAAAACTACTATAAAGCAGTGCCATACAGTAAACATTAATCTTGATACTATAAGGGAATCAAGAAACCTTTAATTCACGCAACCTTAAAGATCATGAAAACTTAAAAATCTAGGAATCGATCTAGCACCGCAATTAATAGACAAATCTTAATGAAACTTGATGGAAATATGTAGAATATGTGCATATTCAATCCCTGATAATTTCAGCTGTCAATCATAAAGGAATCGAGAAAACTATGAAAACCTAAAAATCTAGAATTGATCTAGCACCCCAATTAATAAACAAATCTCAATAAAACTTGGCGAAAATATGTAGAATGTAAAATTGATTATTCCCTGAAAATTTCAGGCCTGTATCTGGAAAAGGAGTTGAGAAAATCACGAAAACTTGAAAATATAGGAATCGATCTAGCACCCCAAAAAACAGAAAGATGGACAAAACAATGTATGGATTATATGGGCATATGTCATATGAATCCTCACTAAAAATTTAAGCTGTCTATCTTGAATAGTAACTGAGAAAAACACATTTCCCCAATAGCGTTACGGACTTACTGACTGACGGACAGACAAAGTGAATTATATTGTAGCTTCGCTACTAAAAATGCAATCTCTGGGAATCTAAAATAATGGTTTTAAAATTAAGCTTTTCTGTACTTAGAGCTGAACAGACTTTGTTAATTGGTTAGAATATCTGCCTAAAATATACCATAACTAAAGGATTTAAGGCACTCATACTGTTTAAATTAGACGTGTTTACATACAAGAGAAGGGGTAAATATGACAAATAGCGCCATTTTGTTTAATAGGAAAAGTAACCTGTTGTAGTATCCACTGTCCATCCATCTACACATAAATCTAAAATTTAGAATCACATTATAAATATTATATAATATACAATACAAATAGGAAAAGATATACCTTTTGGGTTCTGCTTTACAGGGATTAGGTTTCAGAATATCTATTTGAAGTGTGGCTCCCACCACCCCACCCCAAACAAAAAATCTTATATGCAAAGTCATTCTATTCTATAGCCATGTTTAAACAGCTTCTTACTTGATTGAATAGTTTCAGTTGTTGACGTAGTTGTTGTCGTAGTAGTAGTAGTTGTTGTCATAGTGCTTGTTGTCGTAGTAGTAGTAGTTGTTGTCATAGTGCTTGTTGTTGTAGTAGAAGTTGTGGAAGTAGCAGTAGTTGGTTTTAAATTACAGTAATGTATTCCAATACTTGAAGTTACAGCTAGAAAACAGTTTTAGTCGAATTAAAAAAAAAACATTTTAATCTTTAAAACTAGAAAGAGATATACTTTAGGTATACTAATCAACCTAAAACGTTCTCTTATAAAAAATATCGAGAATTTATTAATTGATTTTCAGGCTTTTTGAGAGGAAATATAGAAAACACATAATTTTTGAACATTTTTGATTATTTTACTGTTTCTAGGGATTTTACACCTGTCATATATAGTAAACAATGATTGTTAAGGTTTTATTTTATAACAACAAATTGTCAATTCATGTTTTGATAATTTTGATGCCGGCAATGAATAACCTACTTGGAAGTTTTAGGAAAAAATTTTATCAGACTATTTATAAAAAAATATTGCACATATTTTATTTAAAATTTTGTAATTAAAGGTTGGCGAGAGATGGGCGGATTGAAGTTACTTAAATACTGCTAAGAAAAACTGTTATTGTCTTTGTTGTATTTTATACTAGCAGCTTCGCTACTAGCCTCTAGGGGCTTTGCCCCATGAGGTAATTTTTAAAAAAATAAAAAAAAATTCTGATGCTGCTGTCAATAATTTATGTTAAGTGATAATTTTTTTTTTGGGGGGGGGGTTGGAGGTGTCCCACCTCCCAAGAAAATAGCTTAAAACCACCACAGGACCAATAGGTATATACCCTGAAGAGTAGAATCTAATCGGTTCAGTGGTTACCGAGATCTTAAGGGACAGACGGACAGACAGACAGACATACAGATGGACGGACAGACATCACTCTACTTTGTATTATAGATAAAATAAAAAAATATGGCTTATTTTAACAATCTCTAAGTAAATATACATTGATTTAGAGCAAAGTATATGTAAATAGATTGCTTAACAGTTAGAAAAAATGGACAACTATGTCAAAACCGGATTATAAAATCTTAACATATACCTAACCTAACCTATAATAACCTATCAAAAGATACTGTGTTCAGTCCCTTTAAATGAATTTTACTTTATTTTTCACTTTAGTTAAGAATTACCTGATTTAATTGACAGAACATAAATTAGGCACTTTTGGGATTTTATTTCGTGTAACCACATTAAGCAATACTGTTTCTTGATACATTCATTTGTACATTTTGCAGTTTCATCTATTTTTCCTTTTTTGATTATACTTAAGAATGGAATACCATATTGATTGAGATTACAATTAGGAGCAGTCACTAAATAATAAGTCAATTAAAAACTAAGTTTCTTCAAAAATGTCTAACTCTTTAAAGGAAGTCTGCAAGAAATACATAGCTTTAACTGCTGAATGGCTGCCACAAGTACACCCAATCCTCCAAATTTAAAACATCCAGCTTCAATAATAAAAAGGTTGTTGGCATTTTAAAATGACATTTTAGGTAGATGAAATTTTTTTAATTTTTCCAGCACTCATGGTAGAAATTTTAATGGTAAATCACTCAGCTAGAAACAAAATCATATTCTTTTTTTTTTGGCACAAAGTTAGAATGTTTGTAAAGGGTTACATTTTTACAATAAAAATACCCCTTTTCATATTGAAATCTTTGTAAGCATAAAATACTCGCAGAAAATAATGAAACAATAACAATTATCTACAGATGCTCAGCTGTTAATTGTTGTTGAGCGGCTCATGCCTTCTGAATGGCTGAAAATAATAAAAGCTGAAATTCTTGTTCATAGAAGTTAAACCAAATTATTAGATATTTTGACTATCAAAAATGTGTTTTTTTATTGTAAAAATGTCACTAATTACTGGCACCCTAACTTTATGACCAAAATAAGCTTAGAATATTTCTTGCAGCATTACCTTTAGTCCTAGAGCAAAAACATGTGGAAACATTACCATAATTAACCATAATAATAAATTGTATTGAAAAATTCAAATAAAGTAAAAGTAAATTTTAAAAAAATAGACTATACTGTTTACTTGTGTTTAAAAAATGTATTTTTCTTTGATTTATATTTCAATCCCTTAAAGTTTTGATCACAGTTCTGGAATCACGATCATAAAGTTTCTTTATCCAATCAATCTTCACAAGGTATTTTTGGAAAGGGGAATATATTTAGAAAAATGTTTAAATCTGTAAATCTTCAAAAATAAGGCCTTTGGAAAAACCAGTTTTTAAGGCATACTTTGATGAAAAAATCATTTTTAAATATTTGAAACATAAATGTCCCAGAATAGGTTTTCCAAATATATGGCGTTGCTACAAAAGACCAACTCTACAAAAGACCAACGCCTAAAAAAGACCAACTAGACGGTTCTACAAAAGACCAACGCCTACAAAAGACCAACTCTACAAAAGACAAACATTAAAAAATCGTAATGCGAGAAGTTCATAGCCGCAGAGCTTGGCCCCTTAGCCTGCCTAGCCGCGGGCGCTCGGCCCCCTTGCCTATAACCTAACCTATATGTATGAATGTTTAATGTAAGGGGGCCGAGCGCTGCGGCCATGTAATTTAATGTTTATATAACAATATATAGGTGTTGGCTCTTTTGTAGGCGTTGGTCTTTTGTAGAGTTGGTCTTTTGTAAGTGTTGGTCTTTTGTAGAGTTGGTCTTTTGTAGGCGTTGGTCTTTTGTAGAGTTGGTCTTTTGTAGGAACGTCATATATGGCGTTGCTACAAAAGACCAAATATATAAGCATTATATATAATCGTTTTATTTTCTATGCATAATTAAGATTTTAAAAAAACGTTTCTATTGAAACACCCTGTATTTTTATATACATTTATCTTATATGTAAATCAAATCAAAAAGATTTTTCTGTAGATTTTTATACTTAGCAAAAATGTCTTGGATACTTTTTGTACTGTATTTGCTCTAAAAGGGATTCTATATCTGTTTTTCACATTTGGAATGATAGATTTTATGCCATAAAATGTGAGAAAAAACTTTTTTCATATAAAAGGCGAAAAAAGTAACACTAAAGATATTTTTGTCTGAACTTGTAGATAAACAACTTTCATAAAAATATTTTTTTCGAAATCTGTCATTTAAGGCATGACATTAATTTTGCAAAATAACATTGCAAATTTTTACAAATAACTTACAAATATGATTTCTACGGATTTTATATATATATATATTACCCTTTCCAAAAATACCTCTCTTGTGAAGATTGGATACAAAAACTTAATGATCGAGATTCTAAAACTGTGAATATTATGTTGTAAGTATATGTTACCTGATGGAAACCCGGGTTCTATACAATTGTTGATACCATAGATGTACCCTATCTTCTTTATTGGAATCGCAATGTTGAGAAAACATTTGTTTTTAGACATTTGATAAACCAAACAGTCCTTTCGCTTAGCACATGTCGCCTTAATGTTTAAAAAGATTAATATTTAAAGATAATTTAAATATTTTCATCATTCCCTTACTTATGCTAAAGAGGGCATATTATTTCTATAACAAAAGTGTTTCACTTTGCTGCTAGTAAAGATAAACACTTAATATTTAGTAAAGAATCCTGTTGAGCAGCTGTTCTAGAACTAAGATAATATATTTATCAATAATAAGAAACCACCCTCAGCTGCAACTAAACCCCATTTGGAGAAAAAGTTTTCGAAACTGTCAAGAATATGTATTTTTTATTAAGGTTGTAATTTTGCATTTCTCTACAATTGAAAGAAAACTTTAAGTTCTAACCCTTATAAAATGTATTTAAAACTTTTTATGCGTATTGTGTTTCTTTGCTAATTTTAAATTTTATTATAGCTAAAGAAATAAAGAGATTTTACCTTACACATATTAATATCATCTATTTTAAACCATTGCTTTTTTAGTTTTGGTTGTTTATTTTTCATAATGCATTGCTTTGAGTCCAAGTCTGCCTTTGATGTGTAATCATCTGTAAAATCAACATATCATCCTCAATGTATTGCAAATTAGATGTCACTAATTATATTAATATAAATATTATTGTCTGTCTAGGTTAAAAAAGTTGTTGCTAATGTAAGTCTAAATTTATGCACATATTAAACACACAAAACACCTGTTCTTAAATCATTATTCAGAAAAAAGTTGTCTATAAATGGCGAAATTGAATATGTCCCACAATCAAACAAAATGTATATTTTAGGCTTAACTTAGATTGGGTTAGGTCAAAATTTTGAGACCCTGCAGGCAAAGTAACCTTTTACATGAATAAGGCCCACAAAAGCTAGAAATGTATCTTTTCATAAATCAAAAACGTGGTGGGGTTGTCGGTGGTCTGAGAGAAAGCACCAAATGATATTAGTTAATCAAAAATAAAACGCTAGATGTTAAATGCGTGATGAAAATTTTGTAGTGCTAAATTTGAAAGTTATATTTATTAGTTATTAGTGGCGAAGCTACTCTAAAATTTAAAATGTCCTTTGTAAAACACATTTTTGGGGCATCGTGATTTTTTCGGCTTCTAGTTAAGATAGTAGGCTGATACTCCCATCATTATGGAGCATAATTAAGTATGAAACATCAATGGCGGTCGGGCTGCTTTTAAACACCTTTTTAGCTGCTTTTATATTTTTTACATTATCCCTCATATCTTAGATGATTTTAGTCTGATTTTCAAAATTTCCATCGCTCTGCAAGATTTTTGTGTCTATAGATGAAAGGACAAATAGTTTTACTTTCTATTTCTTTTACATATTTTTTCATATCATTGGTGGTTTTGGTCCGATTCAAATTTTGTTTTTAAATTAAATTTGTGTGTCTATAAATTCAATTAGTCACATATATATTCTTGCAAGTTTTGTCTGTTTCATAAAATGTTTAGTCTATTTACATTAGAACTAATATTCTAACGGTGGCATGATTATAGATAGGAAAGCAGGTTGCTTTATTTTTTCAATTGATCCATCTGATTTTTTTGCATCCACTTTCAGTGCTTCTTTGTTAATCTGTTTTTTTTCTTTCTATACATCTTTTAATATTTTTGTGCTTTGCTACTTATGGATGTTGTCATCCTTGTTTATTAATGGTTTACTAGATTGTAATTAAACTCCATATAAATTTTTATTCTTATCTGAGTTAGACAAGATTGAAATATGGATACATAAAAATAATTTAGTAGTTTATGATTTGTCATATCTTATAAGAATGTAAATAATACCTGTAGCCAAAATTGGTATTAGCATAACAAAAAACCATGTCAGAAATATCATCGTTCTTTTTAAGAAAAAGGATAAAGTTAGTAATAGAAAGTAATATAGAATCATTAATTATAAATTATCTATATTCACCTTCTGAACATACTTGAATTGAATATCAATTTCATAAGTTCATTTGATTATCATCAATGACTATTCACTGAGAAAGAACAAGGTCTGTTTGTCTGCAGTTAGTTTTGGATTAGTGACTTTTAAAAAATTCTAAAATAACAAAAAATATGGCAGTAATGCTCTCTAAGGACTAGGGGCAAACCCACTAGAATAGAAACAAATTATTGAAGAAATATGTTGATGCATTACCAATAATTTTAATCATGGGATTACCTTCAGTTGAAAAGTATAATTAAGACTAATACTCTTTCAAAATCTAATTTAAAACATGTGTTTAATTCAAAGTTTTTGGCATATTTTTCAGCAATTTTTAATAACAAATTTCATCAGATACATACAGGGACAAATGATTTTAAGAAGCAAACAATTCTAGAAAAATGTCAAAAAACTTTCTTTGTAAATGCTAGCTAGTAAAACGTCGTCAAATTTAATAAGTGTTGTCCCCCAAAGACGGCTGAAATTAACGTATAGGTGTCTTGATTTTTTTTACAGATTAATTTCGTTGTTGGTATAAGATCTTTTTTTAAATATCATTATCCTTCCAATAAAATACGTAGAATCTAGAAATTGTTTTCTGAAACTTACAAGCTAAATATTAAAAAACAAAAAAGTAAAAATCCATAAAAGCAAAGCTCTAAAATAAGACTGTAGAACAAACAGACATCAACACTTTTATGTATATAAAATTTGTAGGACATGATGTTTCAAAAATTGGTACGAAGCAATGCAAATGTACCCAGGTTATACATTATATAGGTAGAATTTTTTTGGTATTATGAAAAACTTGCTATACTGAAATTGATTAACTTTGGTATACTGTTGTTGATAGTTGAGATTTTGTAATTATGTAAAATAAAATATTTCAAAATACCACAAAAAAAACAAAAATAAAATGGGAAACCAAACTAAATAAGATTTACTAATTTCCTTTTTAAACAACCATACATATATTGAAAACCCCCCCAAAAAATTAAGTTTTTCTAAAAAGTGAGAGACACATAGCAGCAAAAATTTGAACTATATCAGGTAAAAATTGTCTTATTGTATTAATTCAAAAATTTGTACTTAGAAAAAAAATTGAAATTGTAGAATTAGACAAATTTTTTTTCAAAATATAATAAACATGAAATAAAAATCTCTTTCAAATCCATAAATTATGGACTAATTATTTTTTTACTTTAGAACACTTATTGAAATATTTAGTAAAGCAAAAAATGTTTGGACTCTGCCTAATTTTGAAATTAATACTATTATACAAAATATGAATACAAGATAAACAATCAGCAAAATGGTATTAGTATGAAAATAAAAAAGTCCCAAAAAATTATCAAATTCAACTATTTAAAAATTTTAAAAAATAAAATTGTAGAATTAGATAAATTCTTTGTCAAATTCTATAATTTATTTAAAATTTTAAAATAAAATGTATTAAATTTTCTCATGTACTCAGTTTTGGAACCTATAAAAATTTATGTTATTGTATATTTTTTATTGTTCAATTGTATACATTTCTAAGATTTGTTAGAGTCTATAAAATTGGAATTTAGAAAACATTTTTGAAATGAATACTATCATACAAAAAAATATCCAAAAATACTATGTTCATTTTTAGGCAAAGTCCTAAAATTTGGACTTAGCCAATTTTCCAAAACATTGTACTATTGTATAAAAAAGAAATACAATAACCATGAAACAAAAATCTCTTTTAAATCCAAAACTTATACCCTAATTATTTGGGCGTTGCTACAAAAGACCAACTCTACAAAAGACCAACGCCTACAAAAGACCAACTCTACAAAAGACCAACGCCTACAAAAGACCAACACCTATATATTGTTATATAAACATTAAATTTATTAATAATGTATTACATAATCAATACATGGCCGCAGCGCTCGGCCCCCTGGCCTGCCTAGCCGCGGGCGCTCGGCCCCCTTGCCTATAACCTAACCTAACCTTACCTAAATATTGTAAGAAATATTAAAAATTTGAAAAAAATCTACCAACCACTTTTTGTAAAAATCCACGATTTTCTAAACTATAAATAAATTAATGTTCATTAAACATTCATACATATAGGTTAGGTTAGGTTAGGTTATAGGCAAGGGGGCCGAGCGCCCGCGGCTAGGCAGGCTAGGGGGCCGAGCTCTGCGGCTATAAACTTCTAGCATTACAATTTTTTGAATGTTGGTCTTTTGTAGGCGTTGGTCTTTTGTAGTGTTGGTCTTTTGTAGGCGTTGGTCTTTTGTAGAACCGTCTAGTTGGTCTTTTGTAGGCGTTGGTCTTTTGTAGAGTTGGTCTTTTGTAGCAACGCCATTATTTGTGTTACTTTAGTAGACATATTGAGATATTCAGTAAAGTAAAAAATGTTACTTTAGTAGACATATTGAGATATTCAGTAAAGTAAAAAATGTTGGATTCTGCCAAATTTAGAAAATTAATACTATTATACAAAATATGAATACAAGATATACAATCATTAAAATGGTATAAGTATGAAAATAAAAAAGTGTACAACATATACAAAAAATAAATATGGTACTTAATAGACAAAATTGATACAACATGTACAAGAAAAAAAATAGGGGACTTAGCCAAAAAGTTACAAAGTTACAAAAAAATAATACTTTATTACTTTTGTATAATTTTCATAACACAAAATTCTACCTATACAATGTATAACCTGGATAGAATGTTTTAACTATTTTGGAAAGGGGGGTGGTAATCCAATCCCTTTATAAAGTATAGAAAATAATACTGCTTACCTCTGTTCACAAACAATCAACAGAAACTATTAATTTTCAAAATTTTCCCTCTAGTTTTATTACCATGAACAAGTGTTTTAAACACACAAATCACATTTAATAAAGCTTTGAATCCCTCAGTAATTTAATTCTTTTTTCTATTCAAATTATATTGGGTGATTTGTTAAACATTTTATTACTTACAGACAAATTTATTTATTCTCTTTCATTTATTTTATACCATTAGAATATAATTCTTAACAGTCCTGCCCCCTTCTAGACCACCCTCTCAGTTTCAATAGATCTAGATGGCAAGATTGATTGATTGATTAGCCTCTAGGGAAAATCTCGTCAGTAGAATGAATCTGTGTTTTCTGTTCAAGTTACGCCCTCGTCAAGTTTAAGAAAATTCGCCACCAGAACAGGCTGAGTCCATAGTGATAAAACTGTAAGATGCGTTGGATTGTTGGGGCAGTTGATCAGGTGAACAGTTTCATGTGGTGTTTGGTTGCAGAGCGGGCATTTATCTTCAATATTCTCATCAATTCTATGTAGATATAAGTTTAAAAGTCTACTGTAGCCAGATCTTAATTGAGATAGTTGGGAACGTACAGATCTAGTTAAATTAGCCTCCATTTTGTTGACCTCTGGGGGTTTGGCCAGAAGGACTTTGTTTGGTGGATAGCTGGCCAAAATTCTGGTAACTTTTCTGGTGTGTATAATTTTCTGCTTGGCTTTAAGGTTGTCTCTGGATACTGGTAGGAGATCTTGTATGTCTTGTCTCATGTTTTGAATGGTAGGTTTTAGATGAGATCTAGGTGGTAGAGGTTTGTGGACATGTTTGTAACCAGGGTGACCAGGAACATGGTTGGACAGCAGAAATTGTTTGGAAATCATTTTGCAATGATCTCTAATAGGTAAGATTATAGCTTCCCTATGTATGTGTTGTTCAGATGCCATAGCCAAGTTGCCTATGATGACTTTTAGGGCTTGGTTTTGGACAAATTGAAGTTTCTGCCATACTCCTGACTATAGCTTTGTAGGTCATGGACAGGGTCTCCTGGTCTTGCCCCCAGGTGGCGCCTGCCAGGGGCTTCATGATGTTGACTTTGGTCTTAGCTGAATCAACGGTTGCTTTTATATGATGACAGAAAGTGTACATGGTGTCAAAAGTGACACCAAGTAGTTTAGTGTAGTATAATTAATATATTAAGTTTTAAGTTTTTTGGCTTAAAAGAAAAAACATCATTTACTCTCAATTGCTCTGGAATTTGCTCTGGAAAAAGTTAAGAGAATATTTAAGAGAACATTTATATGAGTGGTCAGTTGCAATTGAGAGTCCACACACAGAACACTTCTGGTTTGGGGTCGAGTCTTCTTTAGACCAATTCAGCTATCTATCTACAGACATCCTACTACTTCAACTAGTTTAACACAGACAAATATTCCACCTCTTCAGAGTTATACAGCTAATTAATACCTTTGTATTAATTAGACAGACAGTCATCCTGCTACTTTGGTGTTTCCACACACAAACAGACATCCCGCTACTTCAGAGTTATACAGCTAATTAATACCTTTGTATTAATTAGACAGACAGTCATCCTGCTACTTTGGTGTTTCCACACACAAACAGACATCCCGCTACTTCAGAACTTTCCAGCTTAATTAATCAATGGTTTTAAATCATTCTAATATATTTAACCATTGCTAAATAAAGTATACATATTTAATCATATTTACCCAAAACTGCATTTAATCCAATATAAATAAATACTTAAAAAATCTGTTTGTATTTTGAATTAAATATTGAATCTACTCTATCATTAACTTGTGTAAGTCTGTCTACATTTCATTAGGTTTCAATTCAAGTTTTACCACTTCATTTTTAATCATCACTGTGGGGTGTTCTTTAAACTCCTTAGTGTCGGGGGGGTAAACAAAGTGACCGTGGACTTGGAGGGGGAGACTTTCAACTCCCTTTCTTCTAGAAAATCTAGCACTGCTGGATGCTGTCTAAAATGGTGCAAAAAATGGGGACAAATTTCAAATTGTTTTGACGTGTGACGTCATACCCCCATCTCTTTTCTAGGGGTTTTCTTTCCTCCTTCCCTTTTCTTTCCCCTCACTTGTGACGTAAATAAACAGCCCCGTCAAATCAATTTGAAATTTGTCCCCATTTTTTGCACCCTTTTAGACAGCATCGCACTGCTGGTATGTATGTATTGATGGCTTCGGCGAGTGCAGCATGTGGTTTGCCTGTAGCATATATGCTAATATCATCAGCATATTGGACAACCACAATGTTCTTGGTAAAAGGTAAAAATTGAATAAAATAGGAGAGGTGAAAGCTCCTTGTGGTACTCCAGCTCTAATATTTCTGCTTTTAGATTTCAATCCTTTTTTTAGCAGACTTAAGCTTTTATGTTCTTTAATAGCAAAGCTACTCTGTCATTTCAAAATGTCCATCCTTTTTTCTGTCTGTAAGACATATTTTGGGGGAAACATGTTTTTTTCAATACCTTTTAACCCTTAATGGTCAGGCCCCTTCTGGACCCTAATGAGTCAAAGAGGGAGGGGGGGGGGGGAGTTTCAATGCCCCTTATATTATCTCAGCACCTCAAAAAAATGATGTGCATGACTCATGTTAGATAATGAATTTCCGTCTTAACCCTTAACAGTCGGGGGCAGGGGGGGGAGGGGGCGTTGAACGACTCCCCCTTCGGTTTTTTCTATCTCATTTTCTGTGTGTGTAAGATAAAGAGCCCAAACTGCGTGACTTTTTAAGTATGGGTATGACACATATAACTGAGAGTTTGAATTTTTTGAATATCTCCATCCTGGCGGGCACAGGATGCCAGCAAACCTGGCAGGGTCATCCAGGTAAAGAGCAAAAATATTTTTTTGACGAAAACAAAGCATTTTATCTTACCAAAATACTAATATATTGTCTAGTAGTACATCCTCATATTAAATACAGGTGTTCAAGTCAATTTCAGGTTCCAGGTATGATCCTCCAGGTCTCCAGAAATCTTTAAAAGGCTACTGTGGCCGTAATTTTTGACTTAGAGACTTCAAATTTTAAATTTAAGCTTTTCTTACATGTCTACATAACTTAATAAAATTTCATAAAGATCCGCCGCCGTTTTCCCGCCGTCTGCCGACTGCAGCGGCCGGCAGCTGCCAAATACAGCTGCGGCAGCTGAAATTTAAATTTTGATATTTCTAATATAAAATTTACATAAAGATAAACATTTTCTGCAAAAAAATTTCTTCTAGCTTCAAAAATAAGAAAATTACAGCCGTTTGAAATTTTCAAGTAAAAAAGGGCCTAAAAAGGGAAAATTGACTTTGACTTACTTCAGGTCGGAAATTCATTATCAAACAGGTGACTTTCACAAAATTGTTTTAGCCCTCTATCTCTAATAGAAACTGAGATAATAGGGAGGGGGCGTTGAACCCCCCCCCCCCAAACCGATTAAGCTGCGGAAAGGGGCCCGACTGTTAAAGGTTAAAGTGAGTCAAAGTCATTTTTTTTTCCTTCACCCTTTTTAAAAAAAACCTTTGTATTTTAGGTCTTTTATTACTTAAAAATTTCAAAAAGCTTTAATTTCCTTAATTTTGAAAAAAATTCATTTATATGTAAATATTATACTTGAAATCTCAAAACATAAAATTCTGCGGCGGCAGCTTTAGACAGAAAATTAAATGAAAAAAAAACCGGAGTGTGACGGGCCTTCAACGACCCCCCCCCCCCCCCCCTCAACAGTTAAGATAAACGATTTTAACTTCTTGTCAATATTCCTATCGTTATGAACCATAATTAACTATAACGCATTCATGGTTGTGGGACAGCTAAGAACAGCTTTTTAGCTGCTTTTATATAATCCATAGGGAACTTTATTTTTATAAAGGATTAATTTAAAATTATGAAACTAAGAACAATTTTATTTATTAAATAAGATAAAGGGTGAGCAAAAAAAAATGCGTACCTTTTTAAAATTGAAATTGCGCGGCTTGTGTTAATAGTAGAAGTCTATTTTTTAGAAATATAAAAACGATTTCTGTGCTACGTATAGTTTAGGAGCTATGTGGTAAAATGTCCCAACTGGCTTAAAACTTGACTTGCGAGTAAATCATTAAAGATTAAAGCATACAAAAAAATATATACCTTTTTAAAGTTGAGATTGCACGGCTTGTGTTAATAGTAGAAAAACGTTATGCATATCGTTAGAACCACTATGAAGTCTATTTTTTGGAAATATGAGAACCATTACTGTGCATCTTATAGTTTAGGAGCTACGTAGAAGAATGTCCCAACTGAATTAAAACTTGACTTGAGAGTAAATCATTAAAGAGAAAAAAAGTGTGTGCAAAATTGCGGACATTTTTAAAATTCAAACTGCTCGGCTTGTGTGAATAGTAGAAAAATACTATGTATATCGTTAGAACCGTCATAAGCTCTATTTTTTGGAAATATAAGTACGATTTTTGTGCTTTTTTTAGTTTAGGAGCTGTATTGATAAATGTGAGAAAAGTGGAAAAATTTAATCTTTAATGATTTACTCGCAAGTCAAGTTTTAATTCAGTGGGCACATTCTACCACATAGCTCATAAATTATACATAGCACAGGAATCGTTTTTATATTTCCAAAAAATATACTTCATAGCGGTTCTAATGGTATGCATACTATTAACACAAGCTGAGCAATTAGAATTTTAAAAATGTACATATTTTTATTTGCATACCCTTTAATTTAATCTTTAATGATTTACTCGCAAGTCAAGTTTTAAGCCAGTTGGGACATTTTACCACATAGCTCCTACACTATACGTAGCATAGGAATCGTTTTTATATTTCCAAAAAATAGACTTCCTAACGGTTCTAACGATATGCGTTACATTTTTCTACTATTAACACAAGCCGCGCAATTTCAATTTTAAAAAGGTACGCATTTTTTTTTGCTCACCCTTTAATATATTAACAATTTTCGGTATTTTTTCATTTTATTACATCTAAGTTTTTGATATAGTCTTGTTTATAAAAAAATCTATTACAAATTTCAAACAATAAATAAGTTTTTAACTAAGTTATATTTCATTATTTTCTAAAATAAATTATAAGTTTTCAATATATTTGAATAATACATGAATAAGAAATAAGCAAAAATTTACCCTCATTTAAAATTTGTGTTGATTTTCTTTATATATTTTAAAACTATAACACAACCAAAGCTAAAGGATGTTAAAACAAAAACCAATTTAATTAAACTAATTTAACTACCTAAAATCTTGGAGAAAGAACCCATAATGATTTTAGTTTTTGATGGAGCATGTAAAGACATTTCTATAGACACC
Organism: Acartia tonsa; assembly: GCF_053477335.1. Taxonomy (NCBI): domain Eukaryota; kingdom Metazoa; phylum Arthropoda; class Copepoda; order Calanoida; family Acartiidae; genus Acartia; species Acartia tonsa. Next base: position 51,235,248 of record NC_137264.1, read on the forward strand.
TTTACAAGATTTCTAACTCAAATTTTGTCAAACATTGAGACATTATGGCTCTTTCTAATTCTTATTCTTGATGTTTGCCAGGTCTTTCTTTTTCATGTCAAATTTGCTAAGATCGTGTTAGAAATCTGTAATTTAAGAACTACTGATAGTTCTCGCCATATTTTTACATATTAAGCTGCAAAGTACCTTTGAAACCTGTATAGAAATTAGTATTTTCAGGGAGGAAATGGTGACATTGGGATGTTTTCAACACTAATTCCCAAAGTGATATGATAACGTTTTCTTTTTCTTTAACTTAACAACTTTGGGGGACTTTTATTTGTGTTGATTGGTTGGTTCTTTAAGTTGCGTTTATAAACGTTTTAATCCCGAATTTGTGTACCATAATTGGGGATACACATCAATTTAACGGCAATTGTCTTATCTCGTTTTATCACTGAGTATTCTATCTGCAAAAAAAATGTCTACTAATATTATGTCAACTATATTTTAATCATGAAAGGCTTTGTTAATTTGAAATTAGACATTTCTGCGTTTCATTAAAAAGGAAATATTTTGTGAAGTATTAGCCTAGTTTTAATATTTGTATATAAAAAAAAAACAAGCTTAGTCATAAGTTAGACAATTATATAAAAGTAAAAAAGTGAGACAGCGTAAAGTGGCACCAAAAATGACGTCATACAATAAAGTTGACAAACGAGAGGCCAGTATACACTGTAACTGAACATTGGTAAAATTTATACCTGCCTCTCATTGGTTATTTTATCATATGACGTCATTTTTTGGTGCCACTTTAATTTACTCCTTGCCCTAGATTTAATGATGATTTGCCTAAATTTAATGATGATTTGAAACAAATGTTTCTTCACCAAAGACCTAGTTCATTGACCGTTACAATAATTAGAACAAAAAGACAAGGATGACAACATCCACAAAAGCGAAGGTGAACATATCAAAGGGGCAATTGGTACAAACATTAAAACATTAACAAATGTAGTTTAAAACTGCATTTAAAATTATAACATCAATTCTGTATAAATCTATCCCAAAATTACTTATAAGGATACTTCATATGGTTATGAGATTTTTTGCTTAGAGCCTTAACGTTTTAAGAATTAAAAAAATTTATTGAATAGGAAAAATAAATGATATAGTATCATCCTGTCAAGCTAAAAAACGATTCTAACATGCATAAATAGACAAAAGGCTCTGCATTACAGACTTACGGACAGACGGACAACCACTCCAAATTATGAAAAATTTGCATTATTAAATGCGTAGACATTTAAAACAAAATTAAAAGAAAACGAATACACAGACATATAGAGGCGTGTAGAAGGAGGTTTTAAGGATGTATCACTTCGTGATTAAAATTAAGGAGGTTGGATCAACCCCCATTGAGTTTCTCTTTCTACAACCCCCACTTGATTTTGGACTTCAAACCCCCTTATACACCTACCAATATTGAAAAGGGGGGCGTCAAGTCTAAAAAGTTAAAGATAGGTAAACTATGAACCATGTATTTAAAATAAAGGTAGTAAGTCTTTATAATTCGATTATTTTCGGCTTTCAGGGGAGGAAAAATTTTGAACCCCTTGCAAAATCCTGTTTACGCCTATAATTATAAAAATATTTAGGCCATGCAAATAATTGGCTTCAAATCCACAGATGTTTCTATTTTTATAATGAATATTAAAATGAAAATAATTAAATATCATTTCTAAATTACAAATTGGGTTGATTGAATAAAACTCTACTTTTTTTTGGTTTAAAAGGAGGTTTAGCTGCGTTATCTTTTTTAATGGCTTAAAACTATTGATACTTTTATTGATTCTTGATTGGCTGGTTCCAAAATAAACAAAACAAAAAAATGTACAAAAGAGATAACAAACAGACACACACCGCTTTGGAAAAGGGTTTTTTTTTCTTTGGGGGGGGGGGGAGGGGTAGTACTCTCTCCCAAGATAGTTACAAATCTTACCAGAACCAATGAGAAAATACATAATGCAAGGAGAACCATATACAAAGATTTCAAAAAAATTATAAATGCAATTCAGATTCTCATACTGGAATATGTAACTAGGATGCACGAACATAAACAATTATATAGAACTAGAGTTTGGCTCGATATAACTATCTTGCTATTGGCTAGTTTTCTATAAGTACATATCTATTTATCTATTTCTCAATAAATCAATTTTCCTCCCCCGCTATTACTATATAAAAGAAAGAAGTAAATATTTAATAATTTGAATGATTTCAAAAAGATTTTTCAATTTTATTTTTTCTCACATTACCATTACCAAAGGGTTAAGATGATTAATATTTTAGTTTTAATATTTGAACACACAAAGGGTGTCGCCACAATCAAATTCTTTTAAAACAGAGTTTTCTTAAATTTTCTATATTATAAATCTAAATTTTCTTGTTTATGATTAGAAATTAAATTCTTCAATATAATGTAAATAGCAACATGAAATGAAAAAAATGAATTTATTTTTAATAAAGTAAAATAATGGGTCTTATCGTTTTGGCCAATGAGAGTTTATTATGGATTATCAGAGAAATATAAGTTTTAAACATTTATTCCGTGGAAAACTTGAGCTCATTTATAGACATTTATTTCCTATATAGATCTGACATTGATCTTGAAGCAATAAAGCAAGCCGTTTTGTAAATGATAAAACCTTGGAAGAATCTATTAAATAAAAGTTATCGCAAATATACTTAGTAAATAAGACAATGGCAATAAATTAATGTACACTCCCAATGATGATACACAAACAAACCTATTCTGTAGATTGTAAGTGTTGGTTGAAAAGTTTGGAAAATCAACTTAATGAACCAACCAATCAATTGCTGGCTTTGGCTTAGGGTGGCTGGTTGCAGCTGATAATAGCTAATGCTTTCCTTTTACAAACTAAACAGGAACCTTACTTTTCTTTGTAAAGTAAGCTTATTTCCTTAATCCAAGCCTTTTGAATTTATCAGAAAATTATAGATTTTTCATTTCTAAAAACTCATAATAAATTTAGAATCTTTCCCACAAACTAGGCGGGGGCAACTTGCAGTTCCTAAGGGTAGGTTCCATTGGTGGGAGGGGGAGGGGTGTAGACCCTCAACCTTATAAACTGGCCGTTTTGACCGCACGCAGCTGTGTGACCAAAAAAGGATTAACAAGGAATGTTGGAAAGGGTTGGAAGCGTAGCTACTTGGTATAGCGATAGTTGGTCAGGATACCACAACTCTCCCCTCAGCATCTGGGTGGCCTCGTGACATCAGATGGTGACTTGTGGTAGGCTGGAACACTGGGGTCCGGGGGAGTGGAGTGGTGTAGCATGGCCCGAGCCATGCAGGCTCCCCTGGATACTCTCTGTTTGGTGTGGCTGGTGTTGGTTACCAGCATGGTCAGCTCTTGATTGGGCCCCAGCTCAGGGTTGGTGACAGTCAACCCACATCGCCGGAAGTCAGCCCGGGTTTGGAGGACAATCTCAGTCTGAGCTGGCAGTTGAGCATGGAGTCCCAGGGCTACTCTGGAAGCACACAGGGGCAGAATCGCAAAGGCGGCCGACATACAGGCCCATAGGAGCCCCAGCCTTATCCACGTTGGCAGGCGTCTTGGCCCCAACCCGGATGGGTATGGCCAACATCTGGAAGGAACACATCTTAGTAGGCTCGTCCTCGGTGATGGTCTCTGTCTCAGTGGTCTCGTTACAGGTCATCTCAGTGGTAGAAGGCTTGGTATTGGCTGCAGGTACATCCATCTTGGTCTTTATGGCACAGGCAGGGTCACGCTTTCCTCTGGTGGCGCGGCTGCAGGTGCCCTGGGCATCTGTTCCACTCTGTTGGGCTGCAACTGTGCTTCCATTGTGCCTGGAGGCGCATCCTGGTTGGCAGGTGGGTGACAGCCAGCGGTCGGCTCAGCAGGGCACTGGCTCCACACCTTTACTTGTACTTCTATTCTCTTCAGGCTGAGCTAGCGTTGGGAGCCTTTGTCCTGCTGGGTCCCATCAGTCCAGATCCCATAGGCTGGGTCAATCGGCAGGGCTTCTTATCCACCTTAGGGGCACCTGCGGGCAAGCAGGGTCTCCAACTTCTGGCTGAATCCCTGTGGGTGACAGTTGTCACTCTGCTTTATAATTTGCGTTTTTTCTTAATATGGGCATTTGAAGATTACGCAAACTATAAAGCATAATTTTAATAGAATAAGGCTAAATTTTAAATGTAAAGAGATACCTTTTTCTTTGTCTGTTTTAAGTTGATCAAAATAATCTCAATGTACTTAAAAAATGTCTGGTTTTAAATGAAGTGGCTTTGAAATGCTAAAATGTGTACCTTTAAAAGAGTCAAGGCAAAAATGTAGACAAAAGATTTTTGGTTAACCTATGATGGAACAGAGAAAAAGTATAAAATAACTCTAAAGCAGTAAAGAAATATTTATTCTGTTTTATCAAAGTAAAAGTTTATTTTGGATTAAACTATATTCTTTTTTGAATCTAAATTTTTTTCTTTTAAATAATAAATTCTGCATTTAACTATAACATGAAAAATCTTTTAAGACATTTCTTCAAATCTCCATATCTTTCTCTTTTTGTAATTAAGATTCTCAAGAAAATTATCTAGGGAATAAGATTAAAAATAAGCTAAAAAAATCCATGAATTTTTGTTGTTTTATAAAATATTTGCAATACTTATTTTTGCAATGTAAAAATACATATATCGCGCAGATTTTTGCATGTGGAGATCTGAATGAACCAATGGGAGACCAAGAGTTAGAGGCAACACCCAAAGTTTCAAATTTTGAAGGCGGACACCGTAGCTGACTTCATGGCAGTCCTGGAATACACAGTTGAGAACCAACAATTGACTTGACAAGACCTTCCTCACTCGTTCCCCCATTTGTTCCAACAGCATCTCAAAATAGTTTAAAATGCCTAATTAGTATATTTAAAATGTCTTAGTAAAAATAAAAGGAAATTTAGCTAAAAATAGCTCTTTAACATATTTTTTTATGGTAATTTTTATTTTGCGTCTTAGTTGTTGATGAGTAGGTAGTAGGATGTTTGATTAGTAGCTAAAGATTTCTCTCAAAAATAATATCAATATGCCTTGGGTTTCAAAGATTTGTAAGTAACAGGATGTTTGACTAGTAACTAAAGATCTCTATCAAAAATAACATCAATATGCCTTGGATGTCAAAGATTTTCCACAACAAGAAATTAAGGTTTATTCATTCTGGTGAGAGATACACTAACCAGTGTATAGGATGAATAATAACCCAGAAATAGCCGTAGGATCTTAGGTGAGAGTGTCTGGAGGTAGCAGACAAGGATCTTATGAAGCAACTCCTCTCCTCCATTCATCCAACGGGGCTGGCCTCCCACAGGCGGTGATGGTCGTCACCCTTCTCACCTGGCAGGCTGGTGCCCTGGTGGTGACGGGCGTCACCCCTTGCTTCTGGGCTGTTGGCCTCTCCTTGGTGATGGTGGTCACCCTCTCCCTTGGCTCATCCGGCAAGTTGGGTCTCTCTGCGTCGGTGACGGGTGTCGTCTCTTTCCTCAGCATAGCTGGGGGGTCCGGCAGTTCTCGAATGGTGACGGATGTCACCTCTTCTCTCTCGCTGGCAGTGACAGATGTCACCTCTCCCACCTCCCCTTGGCACATCCGGCTGGGCTGGCAGGTTGGAGACCATCATGTTCAACCTGGAGGCTTGTAGGGATAGAGGTTCCTGGAGACACACTCAGTGCAGCTGTTGGGGTGCCATCTGATTCAGACCAAACCCAAACCAAGTGGCAAGCTCCTGGGCGCCACTCATCATGCTAATCTGGGCTGGGATGGTTCTAAACTGCGGCATGGAGTCAGCTGTGGGCGCAGCACCGAGGGAAGCAGTTGACTGGGTTAGTTGTTGGACCCCTCCTTCAAGGTAGGCGTAGCTGGCCCAAACCTTAACTCCTACAGATGCTTCTCCACATGGGGGATCCTGCCTCCACTCAATCCAGATAGTTGGCTGCGTAGGTCGTTGGTGGTGCCAGCTTAGTGGCTGGCCATGGTTGGCATGTAGTCTGGGTACTTTCTGTGCTTCTGGATGGTGCTCCCAAGGGTAGACTACAGTCCTCCTGATAGCCAGAATCTGGTGGTGTTGGCTGATGCTGGTCCTTTGGTTACAACTGGCCAGGGCATGTTGTGGCGGTACAGTGGCTGGCAGCTGCTCAGGGCTGGTCTGGTGGTCTGGTGGCCTCTGGACGGTCTTGGGGGTCTGGTACCTCTGCCATAGGCCACCCAATCTCTGGTACGGGGTTGAACCCCCTGAGCCTTAGTCAGAGGATTCTTCATGTTTCTGGGGTGAAGTCGGATATGGCACTGGGCTTGATGCACACACTATGCCGCTTTGCCATGTACGGTATCCAGTCGCTTAGGGTGCTGAATTTCTGATCCTAGTGAACACTCCCAAGACTGCTGGGCAGTGTAGGGGTGAGAGACTGGTACAGTTACTCAATATTAATGAGATGATGACCGGTAGCCAGGCAGTTGTCATTGGTGCCAGGTTGTTGAAGGTTCCAAACTTGCTGTCCCTAGAATCCTGCTGCACAGTGAGCAGTCTCCCTTGTTCAGGGTTGGTGGTAAGCCAGGCCAGGTGACCAGGCGGTTGTGACTGATCCTCTTGGGACAACCCCATGGTACTGGGTTGATGGCTCATAGAGCTCCCCAGCCGGGCCAAAATGAGGGTTGAGAGTGGCTTCCTCCCCAGGCCTTGATCCTGTGGGGGCCTGGACTCTCCTCAGGGGGACCGGTTCCCCCTTTCTCCAGGTTCGTGGTGGTGGCTCATCCTTGCAGCCATGGACTGTATCTTGCTGGAGCTTCCATCCTCCCGGGTTGAAGGGGTAGCTGTAGTCCTGGTGTTGCCCTGGAGTGCCCAGTTGCTGTTCTGTAGGCGCCTGAATGCTTGACTGGAAGGGGTGTCCTGGTGACACCCTTCTGGTGTCCCTGGAATCCGCTGTGGCTCCTGGTGCTTGTTGTCTGGGGTCACTAACTGTCTAATCTTCCCAGTCCTCCCCAGGGGGAGGTTTACCTCCATGGGGTGGAGGTATGGGCTATCCACGGAGCCCTTGGTGCTGAGAGCTTTGAAGGAGACTTCAGGGATGTATGCGGGCTCTCCCGTACAGGACGTTCACAAGCGATATTCCTGACTGGGTGGCACGCTGCGCAGGGGAATAAACTCCCCTTGCACCACCAGGCAGGGCGCCTGCATGTAGGAACACAGATGGGTGCCAAATTTAAGCAGACAGGTTGCACGCCACCGTGATATGATGGAGGTGAAGAATGAGGGTATCGCTTACAGCCATGTAGAGATGGCGCAGCTTGCTGATAACCTGGAGTGGCTAGCCTTCCTTGTTGGTGGTCACTTTGTGTGTGCTGGTGGGGATCAGTAGGTCCTGCATGCCCAAAGCCACCAGAAGGGATTCAGAAATGACTGCAGACCCGGGCACACCATTGCCTGAGTCCACCAGAGCATCTACTTCAAGATGCTCTTCAGGGTTGCGGGTGGGGAACCTTACCCGCATGTGACAGGGAAAGTGGAGATCCTGTCCAGCGGACAGGGGCGGATCCCGTTCTGCTTGCGTTTGGCGGAATTGTGGCAGCAGACGGGTCACAGCTAGCGTGCCTTCACAGACCATGGTGGCAGCAGCTAGCAGTTCCCAGGTAGTATGGACGTCTGGGAGGGGATTCAAGCAGGGAACAGCGTCCTGCGGAATGCTAAAGTGGACTCCCGGCAAAGAGCGGCATTCCGCGGGAGGTACGGCGGTTTTCCGGCAGCGGTGGAAAGAACAGGCAGTTCATCTGGCAGGGAAAATGCGTCCTGCGGATACTCAGGTACTACTAGCGTGGCTACTCGGTATAAAGTTGGTCCGTCAGGATACCACACATACATTCAGTCAGAACAACTATGGTTTCCACTACTAACAAATAAGAATTAATAATGTTTAATTGATGGGTAAAAAAGTATTGGAAACATTAACCCTAAACGGCATGGTGCCCCCAAGATTTGATGGCAAATCCCCCCCAACCCCCTCCTTCCTTTATAGAAACGTTATTAAGAAGAGTAGAGCCAAATCTTTAGCTTTAGATGGACAGACAGACAGATAGACGGACAGACATACATCGTTCTACTTTGTATTTTTTATAGATGACACAACTTAATTTTCAAAGAAGGTGTATCAACTTTTTTTTTATGGCTAGCCGGTTCTTTTAGTAAGTAGTAGAATATAATATACAATCTGTACTTTCAAACTAATCACCATTAGACACAAGGGACACACACTAGGTTTGGAGTAGCTTCGCACTATTTTACAGTAAGCTGAATTTATAATTTGGTCTGATTAGATATCTAGTCCCCAAAGTCATTTAATAGATTTTGATTGGTTTGTTTATTAAGTTGAGTGCTCAAGCGTTTCAACTACTAATTGCAATCTACAGAATGGGTAATTTTGTGTATTAACATTGGGAATGTGCATCAATTTATCGGCCATTGTGTTATCCCTTTAGATCCCTGGTTTTATCTCGTATTATTGGATACGTGTAAAGCAGTAGTAACCATTTATTATAAGAGTATTATAAAAAGAAAATTGTATACTATGTTCGATTTTCTAACTTAAATTTGTAGATTCAATTATTATATTCGGATAGGCAAAGGCTTATGATTAATAGTATTTTTATAAAGTTTGGACACTGCGTGTTTTAACCAATCAGGTATAGTCCCTTTCATGGCAACGCTCCTTAAGGGGCTTTTCTTCGTTTTTTTTCACAGTAGCTTTTCTCCTATTTCTAGCCCCTGCGGAGAGCTCTAACCCTGCGGGGCCAATTGCCTAACCCTGTGGGGCAATCACCTAACCCAATATAAACTAACCAAACCTTAAAATAACCTATCAAAAGCGATTTTAAACATACGACGAATCACCCCTTAAGGGGCGTTGCCACGAAAGGGATTGTTCCCAACCAATCTAATAAAAGTACCCAAAGTTTTAAAACCAACAATTGGGAATAAGTATTTTACTAATAAGATTATTTTTATAATATCTGCAATAATTAGATCCCATAAAAATTTGTTGTTAAAAAAGTAAAAAAATCAAAATTCATTAGCTTTGAGATTAAAACGCATTTGCAGTGATAATTTAGATTTTGTAAAACAATTAGATACTTTAAAAGAATTACTTTTGACCCGTGGATACAAACCAAATTACATTTTAAAAGCTTTTGAACGTGTTTCTGTAATTGATAGGTCAACTGCTTTGAAAAAAGTAGAGAAAAAAATTGTAAACCGCCCAATTCTTAGTTTACAATATGATCCACGGTTGCCACATATTTCAAATATTTTGTTTAAATTCTGGAAGGTCATGACACAAAATCCTTTATTAAAAAAGATTTTTCCAGATCCACCGATGGTGTGCTGGACAAAACCAAAAAATTTGAGAGAATTTCTCATAAGAGCAAAGTTGCCAAAAAGTTTAGTTCCTAAAAGACCTTCCAGAAATAAGATAGGTTTTAAACATTGTGGTAATGATTGTATGTTATGTAAATTTTCACCTAAATTTGTTAACAACATTGTATCTTCTGTAACAAAAGAAACTATTCCCATTTTATCTAATTTGACTTGTAATTCGGAAAATATTATATATTGTATAACTTGTACTAAAGATAATGGAACTTGTAAATCTCATCCACAATATATTGGACAAACAGGACGTAAAGCAGTGGATAGATTCAGAGAACACAAAAATTCAATTGAACCAAATTCTGTAAAAACTGTAGGACAACATTTTTCACAAAATGGCCACAACCCTTGTCATTTACAATTTGTTCCTTTTGAGCAACTTAAAAGTAATAATCCTTGGATAAGATTAGCCCGTGAAAAATTTTATATTAGAAAATTTGAACCATTGTTAAATCGTAGAACTTGATTCAAAATGCAGTTGCAATTGTTTTTAAAAAAATATTTTTTTCAAACTATATACCCTTCCCTTTCTCTCTCTTATTACACAGCCAGTTTGACCGCTTCTCCTTCATTTGTTATTTGGTTGTGTTATAGTAAAGATCTAAACAGTAGCTGTGAATTTAAAATTTTATTTTTTATGATATATTTTAACATTTTGACTATTTTTGTATAATTCTTAATGCTTTTTTTTTCATTTATTTATGTTGTTGTTTTCTATTACAGATGCGATTGATAATGAAGATTTTTTTCTTTGAAATATATTTCGTTATGAAGCAGCAGTAGTTACTAATTTATAAATGTTATGGTTGAGATAGATTTATAACTGTTAAAGTAAAAAAATCAACATGTTTAAAATGGACTTACGGACATTCTGGAAACCATTATAGAGTTGCTACGCTTTCTAAATCGTACCTAACTACTACAGGAATCATCATGCAAAGTTTGAAATAAATAGGACATTCCTAACGTGCCTAAATTAACGAAAAAAAGCTATCCGTTCCGGACGGACTGACCGACCCTAATTATAGAAAAGCTTCGCTTTTAAAAATAGGGTTCAGATCCAAGTCATAGAGCATAATTTGAATTACATAGGTTAAATGTGAATATTTTTATAGGGGGAGGGGGGGAGTTATGACACTTTTGTGTAAACAGTGATTGATTTTCTTTGGAGTGAGAGGATAGATTATTATACAAAAAAAGTTTCCTTTTGGGATGTAGTTTTCCTATTTAAAAAATTTGGGATTTGGGCTCCAGGTTCAGGTACTGCAGGCCTCCAAGTGGATTCTGGACAGGTAAAAAAAATTCAAGTCAGAACAAAACTTATTCAACAATATAATAGCAACCAGAAAATCCGCAGAAACCAAATTCACGAGATCCAAAAAAGTTTTATTTAAAACAACCTTACACCAAAAATAACAAACAATAATTATAACGACGATTTAGTTTCTTTTTCCTGTTTAATACGAATATTGAAACTAATTTTCAGGCATGCATGTTTGTTGGTATATTACTTTTTTTAGAAACCAAAATACAGACATATTTAAAACTACGAAATTGTATATTAGTTACTAGAAAGATTATATTTTTTTTTCTTGCTTTAAAACAACTTTTTGTATATAAAAACGCGTAATGTCTTCATTATTGACACAAACATGCATGCTGTATAGTTTTAAAAAATGTAGTCAAATAAAATACCTGATTAGAATACAAAGCAAGAAATAAAGGTTATCAACTCCCTATGAGCTTTTTGTGTTAAATAGAATTATTAATAAGAATAAAAGAGTTTCAAAAAATAGTAAAATAACAAAATATTAGGTGAATTGTTAATATTAAATCAATCAAAAAATGTTTTACATTCTTATAATCAATTTCAATAAAACATATATATGCTCAATAAAGGTTATTTATAATTATGAATTCTACCAGACTGAAATATAAAAGGGGAAATAGTTTATGAAGACGACACAAAATGATTTTAAAAATTACTTATTTTTATCTTTTTTTTAATCTTTAACAATTTTAATGTTTTTATTATGTAAATATATAAAGTATTATTCAAACTTACAGGATTTAATTTTTTTCTTTGTAATTTATATGTCTAAACAGTGTAAACATGAAGTTCTTAATTACGAATTTTCAAATCATTAGATTTTAATACAGTTTATTATAGAAATAAAGAACAATTTCAACAAAAAAAAATGCTACAAATAGGCTTACTGTATTATTAAACTGACTTAATTGTATAATTACAATAATTTTGTTTATTTACCTTGAAAAATGAGTGTTTAAGTGCTGCATTGGTTAAAATCAAACCTAAAAGTGCTCTTTATATAGTGACAGAGTGAAAAAAAATATATACCTTGTTTTATAGTTTTTGATCTCTTTTTTTATATATTTTTATCTGATATGTATATCAAAATTTAAAAGTATCTATTTCATTAGATTTTCATACTTTGCTAAAACGTCTTGGTTACTTTTTGCACTATATTTGCTCTAAAAAGGATTCTTTATCTGACTTTCACATTTAAAATGAAAGATTTTATGCCAATTATTGTGTTGACTGTAGAAAAAAATAATTATTTTGTTTATATGCAATTTTCTATAATAAAATGTGAGAAATGCCTTTTTTCACATGTAGGGCGAAAAAAGTAACACTGAAAATATTTTTTACGTCTTAAGCATGTCCTAAACTCATAGATAATAAACTTTCATAAAAGATTTATTTCAGAATATGTCATTTAGGGCATAAAATTGATTTTGCAAATTAACATTGCAAATGTTTGCCAATAACTTTTAAAAATGATTTCTGCGGATTTTCTAATTTACATGGATGTTTTCTACACATTTTCCCCTTTCTAAAAATACCTTCCTCATAAAGATTGGCATCCGGAAAGTATATACTTTCCGAACATGAAATGTGCATCTATTCAATATTTATCTACATATTGATGTTTATGAGTATCCATCCATACTTGCAGAGAGAGAGGGGACAATGGGCTGGTATTACACTTGTCCCCTAAGTTTTATAATCACGTTTTCTTATTCGTTGGCTTAATAACTTTGGGGACTTTATTGAATTTTGATTGGTTGGATTATTAAGTTGATTGTCCAAACATTTCAACTAATTTTAATCTACATAAAAGGTAATCTATGTATCATCATTGGGGATGTATATCAATTTATCGGTCATTGTCTTATCACTTTATATCACTGCCTACATGTATATTTATCTTCACAGATTCTTTTTTCTAATCTTTTTATGTATACGGCTACAACAGATAAATAAGAAATTCATGAGTAGCAGCGTTGTTGAGTCGGCGCCGGGAGCCATGGAGTCGCCATATTTTGCTGGAGCCGGAGAGCCGTTATTTTCATTAAAAGACGGCTCCGGCTCTGGGTTAGCTAAAATAAGAAATTTTTAAAATGATTATAATTTTGTAACTCTGTTCTGTCGTGTGTAAATGCCCCTTTTAAGTTTTTAAAGAACATTTTTATCAAAAATTTAACTTTTAAAACCTTCAAAAGTCAAAAATTGACTTGGCAAAAAAAATATTACGAGTTTTTCTTGATTTAGGTCGGAGCCGCACCAAAATCAAACGGCTTCGCAACTCTGCTAAGTAGTATTCTTCTTAAAATTATATATGATTAAATTCATTTCGCATAAAAATCCATGTTTTTTTCTAGTCTCACTCAAATCATAAAGTTAATACCAATTGATGACTATATACATGTATACTATATACATCATACTATGTATTGATGATGATGGTGAACCAAATGTTATCTAAATACATGACCATTACAACAACTTGTCTATCAACCTATGTACCATTTTTTGTAGTCATAGAAATCTCCAATGAGCCTCCAGAAAAAAATCTTCTAAAAAATTGGACTATAGTTCAATATATAAGAAGTTGTCATCATGGTCATGCACTTTGATAACATATGGCTCACCATCACTACCCGTAGGAGCATCTGTAAGGTCATCATCCTCAAAATCAAGATTTTAAAATGTTTTTTTTAAAGCATTTTTGTATACTTTTGGGAGTAATTTTTATCTTTATCATGTATTTAGCTTCATCCATAGGACTGGGGGAAAGCAGCTGTCCTCTAAAGTGATAGATTTGCCTATTTTTTTGGTTCGCAGTTTACATATGAAAAGACAGACAGAATGATGGACGAACTGGCATACAAATGAACAGACATAACGAGGACTGGGTGCAGATGTGGATAGTGTCCTATATTTTTATTAAACTTTGTTAGACGATCTAAAAACTTCTAGCTATACTTTTGTCTAAGTTAGAGTTAGTTTGATACACAGACAAACATAAAGGGTGTGCAAAAAAAATTCGGACTTTTTTAAAATTAAAATTGCGCGGCTTGTGTTAATAGTAGAAAAATGTTATGCATATCGTTAGAACCGCTATGAACTCTATTTTTTGGAAATATAAGAACGGATTCTGTGCTACGTATAGTTAGGGAGCTACGTGTTAAAATGTCCCAACTGATGTAAAACTTGACTTGCGAATAAATTCTAAAATATAACTAAAAATTAGAGAAGATATTTTGCAAAAAGAGATGTCTACATTTTTAATTTCAAATTGCGCGGCTTGCGTTAATAGTAGAAAAATGTTACGCATACCGTTAGAACCGCTATGGACTGTATTTTTTGGAAATATAAGAACGGTTCCTGTGCTACAAATAACCTAGGAGCCAGATGGTAAAATGTCCCAAAATTTACTCGCAAGTCAAGTTTTAAGTCAGTTGAGACATTTTAACACGTAGCTCCTAAACTATGCGTAGCACAGAAATTGTTTTTTTATATTTCCTAAAGATAGACTTCTTAGCGGTTATAACGCTATGCGTAGTATTTTTCTACTATGAACACAATCCGCGCAATTTTAATTTTAAAAAAGTCCGCATTTTTTTTTGCACACCCTTTATAAACAAACTTTTTTGAGACTTGTGTTTTGGAGGTCCCAAGGGGTATACAAGTGATGAGAAAGTATTAAAAAATTTCATTTGATGGAAGAAATAAAAAAAAATTATTTAAGGACATTAAAAGCAGAAATTTTTCAGGTGTGTATTTCTATCAGGAGCCAATTTAAATGTTTCTTTAAAGAAAAACAAATTACAAACAAAGGATGTTAAATTAAAGTGAGAAGGAAGAACTTTCCTCATCTACCCCTTTCTCTATTGTAAAAGGTCTGGAAAAATCTTTAAAATTACAATATTGCTGCGCTACTAATGGATTCAAATATCATGGTTAAAATTAGTGCAGTAATATGTTATTGCACTACTAAAGGCTTTACTTATCCTTGTTAAAATCAGTATAGTATGATTATTGTTGCGCTCTTTATGGATATTACTCTCCTTGTTAGAATACCTGTAGTATAATGTTTCTGCGCTACTAAATGATATACTGGTTCTTCTTCAACTTACTAAATTATTACTAAACTTAACAAAATATTTTGTGTGACAATAATGGAATATATGTGGAAATTTTGACAGGGGAAAGTTTTTCGTCAATTTAGGTTGCTATTTTCCCTGTCATTTATTGGTTAGTTCATTCACACATAGGAGGGAAGGGGATGGTGTAATTGTGGGAAATAGGAAATTGTTGTTTTAGCCAACTGCGTGTTTCACTTTAAAAGAGAACATGAACATCTGATGTAATATCGAAGTAATAATATATCCAGTGTAGTTAAACAATCAATCCAGCAGTAACAGAGATTATAAAATATTTGTCAATTTTTAATAGAATGTGTGGTATCACTTCTGGAATTTTTTTTTCAGAATCGAAGATCATCGCCATGACACAAACTGACTCTTCCCCTTTTATCATTCAAAAGCCCCTCAAGTATATTTGATATTGTGCTATTTAGTGAATATGATACAGTTTATATACATATATGACAATATGCGGAGAAGAAAGCCCACCATAACTGATACTTAATGCAACTAATTAAACTTATAAAAAGCTAAATTTTAATATTTTATCCAATCATACACAAGTTTCGTTCAAACTTAACTTTGATGTCAAAAAAATACTATTAATGTAAATTGTGATGAGTTGAGTAAGGCAAGGAAAAGACAATGAACAAAATAAATTTCACGCAAAAGTTTTAAGAACCAAAAATTGTCTTTTGTAGATTATAAATATTTGTTGAAATATTTAAGTGCTTTCATACAAAGTGCTAGTTGAGCACTGATAAATCCCCCACCCCCTTAGTTTTGTATTCAAATATTAAATAATGCCAAATGTTTATTAACCCTGCGGGGCATATACCTACACTAACAGTATGGCTACTAGACCTTTTCATGAAAATACCCTTTTTCGAATTTCATTCTTCAGCTAACATAAAAAGTTACTGTAGGGGCCTAGAAATACATGTTCAAAATTTCAGCTCTTTATCTCTACTGGCGACCTAGCGCCAGGCATGAAAATAATCAACAGATAATGGTAGCACGGCGGTTTTAACAACATCTCAGTAATGTGCAGGTTTTAAGCTCTTCTGCATATTTCAATTTAAACACATAAGGCCAAAGATATTATATCCAAAAAATCTTTTGTTAAAGTCTACTCTACACCTAGCGCCAGTCAGTTTTCTAAAATCATGCATTTTATACCTGAAAAATGAAATCGCCAGCGCTAGGTGTAGAGTAGACTTTGACAAAAGATTTTTGGGATATCATATCTTAGGCCTTTTAAGTTGAAATATGCAGAACACCTAAATTCACCTTCCAAGGCATTCTCTAAGCATTTTAAATTATTTTTTATGAAATAACGGGATTTCAAAACTGCCTTTTGATAAGGCATAAAAAAATATCTTTTTTTGTCCCTTTTTTCACTGTTTATAGTTACAACTTATAAAGATATTATTCTCAGTTAAAAAAAAAATGGCGCTTACAGCACCAAAACAGGCAAAAACCGGCAGTTAAACTGCTGTACTCCTACTTAACCTCCTAACAGACCCCCCCTCTATCTCGGCTCCTGTTACAGATAGAGTCTAGAGACGTAAAACCGAACAATTTTTAAGCTAAGAAAACTAAATTTTAAGACGAACTATTATTTTTCATAACAAAAAAAAATACTTTTTCTGACCATCGCCAAAAAAACGATAAATAACGGCGGTAAAACAGTTGGCGGCGCTACACCAATCCCAGTAAGGGAGGGAGGGTTTCAGTGTTAAACAAGGTACTCCGAGTGAAAGCGCCAATAGTACTTATAATTATAATTTTGTGCCTTGGTTTTATCGATTGTATTATCCCAGTTTTTACTTCAGACTACATTTTCGACTTTTGTAGGAATTTTAAGGAATAAGCCAATGGACAATAAATTAATGAAATTCCCCAATAACGATAAAATATTAAAAACATAATTATGTCTATATATGTATGTGTATGTAAAAGATAAGAAAAGGATAGAATTAATATCAGAGAAAACATTGATAATCCATTGTCCAATCCCTGGAATTATAATTTCTAGAATCTTTTTAAAATTGGAACTCTTTTATAATTATTAAAAGCCAAGCTTTTCTATAATTAGGTCTGTAGGTCCGTCCGTACCTAATTATTAAAATAGGCATGTTAGAATTGTCCTATAAATTTCAAACTTCGGGTGATGATTCCTGTAACAACAAGATAAGACTTAGAAAGCGTAGCAACTCCTAAATATCCTATTTGTCTGATTTTTGGAACAATAAACAGTATTTAAGGCAAAGCATCTCTACAATCAAGTACTAAAAATGAACAAAATCATGAATTTACTCAATTTTTTAACAAGTTAATTAAAAATTTTATTGTACTTTAACATTAATATTCTGCTTATTAAGTTTTGACACTTTACAAGAGATGGGTTTAATTTCAGTGGTACCCAAAGTTTTAAAAACATTGGTTTGCATAAAAAATATTGTAAATTATCTTATATCCTTCAGATCATGAGCAAAATAAAAATGCATTTTAACGACCAATGAACAAGGAATATGCTGTTTCACATTTGAACCTCATTGGTATAGGAAACTTTTACAAAAACAAATTAGCCATCTATCCATAATAGCAGCTAAGAAAATCAAATTAAATTACAGGCTGAATGCCGGACAGGCAGATAAATTGTAGATGAGCTTTGTTACTAAAAAGGGGAAACGAACTCTCTTCAGTGGTTTAGTGTTTATATTTATTGGCTTTGCTTTTGTGGATTGTTTTATCCCTGATTTTTTTTTCAATACAACATAATTTTTTGTTCTTACAAAGATTAATCTATGTGCTATACAAACACATTATATAGGCTAAGCTAACGTGAACTTTAACTGGATGGTGAGAACAATGGAAGATTAATTATTATACCTTTTTCTATAAAAATTATGACACTTTTGATTGGATAGTTGTTTTAAAGGTTAATTAATAAAGGATTTTAAAACATTGCAATATAACACAATTATATCCAAATCACAAATGAATAAATTTAAAAATGTTGATAGATTATTTAGAAAAAAATGCTGTTTTAGCTTTGAAATATGATTTACCTATACATTTTTTTTCTCACTATTTCACAAAGATGCTATAACTCTCGCTAATACCTCGGATAGGTAAACGTTAACTGACCAAGTCTAAACCCAGGTGGTCCTTTGTATACGTGGATCCTTTTTTTAGTATACATTTTTGTTTACAATAGTATACATGGCCTTACTTTAAAATTGTATCAATTTTGTTATACTATAGTATAGAAAATTTGTGGGATCTACGATAGCATACCATCGTTATGCAAGAATTCTTACGAGGGTACGAGAAATTTTGTTAGTACGAGAGACATATATTATATACTAAAACCATTTTTCGGCCGTGATTCTGTAGGTTAGAAAATTAGTATGAGTCATTAAAAATTAATACCAATTAAAATTAGTACGAGAAGCAAAAAATGTATACTACAAATTTTAAAAATTCCCAGGTAATACATAGTAAAAGTAGAATTTTTTTTTGTATTATGAAAATCATACAAAAGTACAAATGTGGTTCTTTAAGGGTTAGAAAACTTATATTTTCTCAAAAAAATATTAAGAGTTAAGGGAGATATTTCCATGATTTAAACTATTCATGATGATAAGAGTACATGAGATATTCTCATTTTTTACTTCTATAATGGAAGCTCAGTGAAGAGATTCTCATGTTTTAACTCTTATCATGGCTAGGCTATGATCTTTTCCATGCTATACTGAAGTTGATTAGGTTTGGTATACTGGTGTCTATAGTTTAGATTTTGTAATTATTTAAAATGAAATATTTTAAAATACTGAAAAAAAACAATGAAATGAGAAACCAATTTGAATAAGATTTACTTATTTGATTTTTAAACAACCATATATATATTGGAAACCCCAAAAAAAAACAAAGTTTTTCTAACAAGTGAGAGACACCTAGCAGCAAAAATTTGAACTATATCAGGTAGAATTATTTTTGTATTATGAAAATTATACAAAAGTACTATTGTATTATTTTTTTGTAATTTTGTACAGTCCCTTATTTTTTTCTTGTACATGTTGTATCATTTTTGTCTACAATAGTACTTTTATGGTTTTTTTCATTAAGTAACATATTAAGTCCCAAAATTTTTTACTTAAAAAAAGATTTTGTACTTATAAATAAAATCAAAATTGTAGAATTAGACAATTTTTTTGTCAAATTCTAAAATTTCTTTTTGATATTCAAAAAATGTTTTTCAAAATATTTCCTACGTCCTCAGTTTTGGAACTCATCTAAATTTATGTTATGGTATATTTTTCATTGTTTGATTGTATACATTCTTAAGATTTTGTTAGAGTCTACAAAATTGGAACTTTAAAAACATTTTTGAAATGAATAATATTACACAAAAAAAATATACAATAAATGCTATGTTCATTTTTAAGCAAAGTCCAAAAATTTGAAATGAATACTATCACACAAAAAAAAGTGTACTATAAATACTATGTTCATTTTTAGGCAAAGTTCTAAAATTTGGACTTAACCAAATTTCCTAAACTTTGTACTATTGTATATAAAAAGAAATACAATAAGCATGAAACAAAAAACTCTTTTAAATCCACAAATATTGAAATATTCAGTAAAGTAAAAAATGTTTGGACTCTGCCAAATTTTTGAAATTAATACTATTGTACAAAATAATAATACAAGATATACAATCAGGAAAATGGTATTAGTACAAAAATAAAAAAAAAGTGTACAACATATACAAAAAAAATATACTAATAAATAAAAAAAACACAAAAGTACTATTGTATACAAAATTGATACAACATGTATGAGGGGACTTTGCCAAAAAAAATTTACTGTACAAAATTTTTAAAAAAATTATACAATAGTACTTTTGTATGTTTTGTATAATTTTTACAATACAAAAAAAAAATTCTACCTATACTAGGAACAACCTGGGAATGACCGGAATTTATCGTCAAACACACAAACACTCGACGTATGACAAATTATTTCAATATAAAACTGCTTGCCAGATATTGGAATCCAAAGGTTCGATTTGAAATCTGACGAATCCGATCATAAATACATAAATGGGATATATCATAAAATCAAAATATTAATCAATTTTATTTCATTTAAGTTTAATTTAATTGAAATTTAATCGTGCCTAAATTTAATGATGATTTGATACAAATGTATCTTCTTAAAAGACAGTTCATTGAACGTGGACATTTAAAACAAAATTAAAAGAAAACGAGGACACATTTGTTTTCCAAGTTTAAATTCATTCATTCCATCATTCATTCATTGGAATTTATCATGCATAAATTTAATTATGATTTTCTAATGTTTCTTAAGATATTTTATTCAACGTGGACTTTTAATAAAAAATTTTAAAAAACGAATGAACATTTCAGACAGCGGCGTGCATAAGGGATGGTTTCCACTCCTTGACATAATAAAAGGTGTTGGAGGGTTTCATCTTGCATGATAATTTCCGTATTGGTAATCACAATGGATCTCTTAATGAAGCGTAAAAATAAAGGGTTTTAGCTTTACTTTAGCAAAGGGAGTATAGGTTAGCCTTAAATTTATCAATCTCAAGCTTAAGTAAATATTTCGATTGGCATACTTTAGCCTTACATAACATGTCATATTAATAAAAGGCTAGCATTAACTTATCTTTGTCAAGATTAAGCAATAAGTATGCAGAATAAGCCTATTTATACAAAACCTTTCTTATTAAATCAGCCTACAAGAAAAAGAATAGGAATATTTGAAAATCTTTTTTAGCTTATTTTTTATTTATATTTATTTGTAAAATGACGTGGATTTAATGAATAGTATTTCATAAAATAATATTTGTATAATACATAAGAATAGTTATTAAACGCATTGTATTAATTAATGTACACCTTTCCGCGGATCTTAAAATTAAAAATTATAAGATTAAACCCAAGCTCATGGGCGAACAAAACTAGTATTTTTTTATTCGAAGTAAATTGTTTATAAAATGACAAATGATTTTTCAGTATGACCTGTTCTTATCCAGCAGATATGAATCAGTTCCAAACTAACAACTAACAAATGCCCTTATAAAATCGGTCGACCTAAAGCTTCTTTAGACCAACCTAAAATTTCCAGAGGTTGACCTATGTCTTTTGTGAACTAGGCTAAGGTGTCAAATTAAAAATCTTACTATTTTTGTTTATGATGTCAATTTTCTTCTTTTTTGTTGCGTTTTAGTACCTTAAAACAAAGGTATTTTTTTAAAACCTAAATTACTTAAAAAATAAGAGATCTACAAAAAAAAACAATTGCATATCTAATTCTATGGATCATTTTACATCTACTTCTTACTAAAATCTCAGACTAGCTATTTGAAGAAGAAAAAATCACAAAAAAATAGCACACATTCTTTGCATTGTTTTACCTAGCAATATAGCTTGGTAAGCATCTAATTAACTATGACAAAGATTGGATGCCGCTAATGTTTATAAAAAAAACTGATTACATAATTGTGAAACGTGGCAGTGTGAATTTATCTTATAGAAAAAAACACTTGTGTTACCTTTAAAAGCATATCAAAATTTTGTGTTGAGTTAAGTCTCTGGCTGCCTTTAGTTCATCATGGCACTCAAGCCAATTCTTATGGTAAGTTTTCGTTTATTTGTAGAATAGACTATTAAGTTAAACATCTAGACCAGAGACGTGCTGAAGGTGGTGCCAGGTGGAAACATCCTCAGAAGTGTCCGCCCCCCTAATACAGACAAGGGGAGTGGCAAGGCAAAAAATTTTAATAAAATTGCTCGCTTTTGAGTGGGTGTATCCAACCCCTTACAACTAAAAATTACACCCCTCTGCTGTCTGTTATATACGCACTAAAGCTCAAAACCCTTCGATTTGGTTTCAGGAGGTGTAAAAATATTTGATACAGTTTGCGCACCCTCCTAGTAAAACCGTTGATCCAGTAGAGACAGGATAAGTTTTTTTCTCAGTTGATTTATGATTTTAAAAATTGTATGTACAATACTTAAGGTTTGTGTAATGATATTTTTCACAACTTTTAATAATACAAATGCAAGTGTCAGTGAGGATGACTGTAGTAAAAAAAATACCAGATTTAGCAGGTAATTTCTTTTTTGTCTCTCATAATGACATAAATTATCAATAATAAGAAAATAATAGTTTTATGTTCTAAAAGTGACAGTTTATGATAGGTAAATACATAATATTAATTTTTTAATAAATGATTTTTTTAAGGAAAAAATATTTTTAGTACGTAAATTATTAGATTGCTGCAATCAAAAGATGGGGACATTTTAAAGCAAATTGAGGAAACATTAGAAATAATGCAACTTGATATTGAGCAAAATCAACATCTGATATCCACACTCAAAACGTTATCTGATGAACAAAAGGTATCATTTATAAGCTATAATTTAATCAGCCTTGGCTTATCTTTTATCAATAAATTGTAAAAAGAAGGTGTATCAACTATTTTTTTTATAGCTAGCCGGTTCTTTTAGTAAGTAGTAGATGTAAAATTTTTCATAGAATTCAGATATGCAATCGGTTTTTTTGTAGACCTCTTATTTTTTAAGTAATTTAAGTTTAAAAAAAAAAAAATTAAGTCGATTTTAAGGTACTAAAATGCAACAAAAAAAAGAAAGAAAATGGTCATTATGAACAAAAATAGTAAGATCTTTAATTTGACACCTTACTTTTTCAATTCTGTCAGGTAATTATTGAAAAAATCGATTTTTTTAAACCCACAAGAATAAAAACTTTGAACTTAATTTTATTATTTCACAAATAAAAAAATATGGGTTCATATATACCATTAGAATCAGAAAAATATTACGAATCCATTGTAAGCAAAATTGAAAAAAAAAGTTTACAATATAGTATATAAACTACAATAAAAGGAATTATATGAAAATATCATATTATGTTGTACAGGCAACGTCTTAATTCTTCAATTGAGTATAAAAATGGGAAGGGGGTAAAGAGGGGGTAAAGAGGGGGTAAAAAAGGGAAAACAATAGTGTTGTCTGAACAAAAAAAATAATTGGCCATTTCTGTAATTTTTTAATTTTTTAATTTTTTTCAATTTTGCTTACAATGGATTCGTAATATTTTTCTGATTCTAATGGTATATATGAACCCATGTTTTTTATGTCTGTTTGAGAAAATATTTAGGTCTAAAGTTTTTATTATACCGAGGTTAAAAAAATAGATTTTTTCAATAATTACTCAACAGAATTTTAAAAGTAAGGTGTCAAATTAAAGATCTTACTATTTTTGTTCTTACTGACCATTTTCTTCTTTTATTTTGTTGCGTTTTAGTACCTTAAAACCGACTTAATTATTTTTTTAAAAAACTTAAATTACTTAAAAAATAAGAGGTCTACAAAAAAACCGATTGCATATTTGAATTCTATGAAAAATTTTACATCTACTACTTACTAAAAGAACCGGCTAGCTATAAAAAAAAAAAGTTGATACAACTTCTTTTCAATAAAAGAATTTATATGTTAATTCACTATCATTTTTTTACTGCTTCTTTGATAGAATTGCATGTGAAAAAATTGTAAGTGTGTTATTGTTTTAGACACTGAATGCAGAATATGTTGCCCGACTTGACGATCAAACTGCTACATTAAGTTCCCATGAGACTTCTTTAACACAAGCAACCATTAAAATATCACAAGCTGAGAGTAATATTAGAGCCATAGATATATCTATGACACCCATTGGAGGTAAATCATATATACATGTGTATTTTGTATAATTCAAATATTTTAACAAAGGCATATATTATATTTATAGACAATTAATTATATTTTAAGGTATTGTTGCTTGGAGTGGATATAACATTTCTGGCGGTTCTCTTCCTGAAGTATTATACTTAAAAACTATAAATGATAAAACTTTATAAATTAAAATTAGATTAATGTACTATACTTTATAGGCAATACACAATAAAAAGTTGTCATACTTGACAACCTCACTGCATATCAAATTGGTAAATTTTTTTTGATGCTATGATATTTATTAATTTGTCAAGGGCTGGCAGTTGTGTGATGGATCACGGATCGATTCAGGGCCTATGGTGAACAAGTATACACCAAATCTGAATGGCGGAAGATACTTTCTAAGGTAAAATTGTATTATACATATATTATTGGTACATTCATTCCTCAATCTAAACTTTATCATTTAAATTATTGATTAATCTCACAAATATTACTTAAAGAATTGAAACAAATGGATTTGTGAAAACTAACATATTGAGACCGTTAATTTGCAAATTTGATGTATATATAAAAATAGAGATATTTTTTTTATCAGGGATGGTAAAATGGTATCTTATTTTGGTAGGGTATTTACAACCCCCGCCCCCCCCCCCCCCCCCAAGAAGAATAAAATTGAAATTAAAATCATATTCAATAATTTTTAGAGGAACTAGTTCCATCATTTCTTCTTGGAAGTATGAAAGTCAGGTAAAGTTTTCTGACACTTTCGTTTTTCTCTCTATTTCTATTTCATCAGATTCAAGGATTATTTGTTTAATGGTAAGGAGAAAAGGAAGATACTATAATGCAAATAACATTTGAATATAACTATCATCATAATCTGTCTATTTTAGATGATGGGCGATCATACCCACGCTTTTAGTGATCCAGGTCACATACATTCTGATGCTGGACATACACATGATTACATGGATTTTGGAGGTACCAAAAACAAGAAGCATATTGACAAATCTTAAAAATCATGTAACCTTATCATTATGCAAAATATTTTTATGTCTAGCACGATATGATGGGTATGGAGATGATGCAAAAGACAGAAGACACCCTAACATGTGGGGGACTCTGAAAACTACAGGAAATATTTGTTAAGAATAAGTAAAATATTGCAAGTATTAGTTGCAATGGTGTATTCAGTCGCCCCCTACTCCTTATCTAATGAGTTGTTAATATTAGGCCTGTTATTAATGATTGAATTTTAGATTTATTTATTAAGCAGAGAAGATTTACCATCTAAAAAGGCTTATTCTTAGCTGGGTCATTATTTTCTTGAACTGTAATTCTTCATCACCTAATACACATAACTATGTTCCCATATATAAAGCATAACTAGATTTATTACTCATTAACAATATGACAGAGTTGGGGTATGCACAAATACAATCTGCTAAAACTGGAATATCTGTTGGCTATGTTGATGACAGCACGAGTGGCTCTGTTGAGGTTGGGAGTGAAGTCAGACCCATCAATATGCATGTTCATTATATCATTAGAATTTATTAAGCCGAGATTCTAGATGGAATGGAAATATATATGGTTGAAATGAATTTGTTGCACCAGATTTCACTAATACTATTGTAAATTTAATTGCACATTTTGTTTTATTGATATTGTAATGTCTTGAATTTTATATTGTCTTTTTTTTTAATAAAGTTAAGGGAATATTTTCTTTTTTAATCTAATTGAGATAAATTAGTATACAATTTTGTGAAAATTAAAAGTGTAGGGACCTAACCCACCAGGGCATAAACCTATACCTGCAAAGCTACACAGTATCTAATAAAACCTAACCTACCTACCGTAAAACACTCCTACTTAAAATGCAAGAAAATTGTAGGGGGGTCAAAATTGATAGAAGCGTCCAATTGGTAGTATGCCACTGGGGAGGTTTATTTTGACATTGGGCGGGGGTTCCTAAAGTACAAAAGTTTCCACAATTTAATTGTTTTGCTTTTAGAGTCTATCACTTATCCTTATCCACCTTCTCTTTCATTGATTTAAAAACTTTCATTAAATCTTGGTTAGTTTGTTTAAACTTTCTGTTTTTCAACAGACCTTTTGTATAGAAGGGCAATTTGTTTATCATCCAATAAATGTTTAAGTATAGATGGATATTCCAGAAACTTATGAGTTTATTATAATTACAGAAACTTGATACTTTACTTTACAATTTGATTACCAATACCTAGAGACAGAGAATTTGCAAAGTACCAATACAAAATCAACACAGGGTCCTTGCATTTGAAGAAAACTTAAATTTTGCTTTTTTCACCCTATTATTTTACTTAAATAAGAGGCCCTGTTAAAAACGATTCGATTCTTAAACTGTTTTTAACCTATTTTTAAAACATATATCAAAAATTTACTATGACACCAGTAGAATCAAACTGCAGAGCCTAAATTTGAATTAAGTCCCCAATAAACTTTTTTGAGGGAATTTAAAAATTAATTTTTACTGTTGCTGTGGTCCTTTTTGATCAGAGCAAAAGGTCTTTTTTTATTTGGGTAAAATTCGTAGCTTTTAGAGTGTTTTGCTTCATAAATATAGTATTCTGGTATAGAGTAAAGTTAGGCCTTTTGATTTCATCTAAATTAATTCATTAAAAACTTAATTCTTTACAATATATCAATGAATTGACATTATCGTGCTTGTTTTCTATCACTTATTTAAAACACATAAAAATTGGCTGTAAAGGGTTAAATAGTGTAAGATGGGTGAACTGAAATTAGTTTCCGAATGTGAACACATTTTCCTAGGTGTTTCCCAATCCTATCTCAATATTTGCTACTAGCTAAAAAACCTTCAAACTTCCAAAAAAAAAATCAAAATTTGAAAAATTAAAACTTTGAATGTATAATGTATAAATCGTTAATACATTCAAATTTAGATTTTTTTTTGAAGTTTGAAGGTTTTTTAGCTAGTAGCAAATATTAAGATAGGATTGGGATACACCTAGGAAAATGTGTTCACATTCGGAAACTAATTTCAGTTCATCGTAAGATGACAACAAACGTTTATGCAATACAACAAATTTATTTTTGTCACATATACAAATATGATAAAATATAAGATTATTAAAACTTATTTTTTAAAATATTTTTAAAAAGTATGTATCTTTTATGTGTATGGTTTTCATTCTTTTCATTTTAATTAAATGAAAATTATTTAACTACATTGGAAATAAGTCACTTTGTGAAAACACTCTTTTTTGAATTGTAAAGAACTGAAATGAAACAAGACTTCTAATTGGTTCAGACTTCATGATTATATGTTTTATTTTAATGTTAGATTTTTCAATAAAATTAATTGTTTTAGAAAAAAAATATTTCCAATGAACATAGTAAGGTTTTTTTTATTATATCAATATAAAGTGAATTATATAAATTGGTCTAAAAGCCACAATATAACCCCGTGTAAAAAAGACCTTTTGCTCTGGTCAAAATGATGGGAGCAACAGTAAAAATTAATTTTTAATTCCCCCAAAAAAAGTTTATTGGGGACTTAATTTAAATTTGGGCTCTGCAGTCTGATTCTACTGGTGTCATAGTATATTTTTGATACATGATATAAAAATAGGTTAAAAACAGTTTAATAATTTATTTCATTTAAACACAAATAACATGAAACAAACTATAATATTTTTGGATTTTAATGTTAAAGTACAGAAAATTATTCAATATTACACAAACAGTTATGTTTTTTAAGTTCAATTGATGTTTGATGTTTTTAAAATGATATTTATTTTACGTAAAAATCATTCATAAAATAAGTAAATAAACAAACATTTAACTAATGAGTACAAGTTATTATTATCAGGGAGTAAGGGAGGGGACAATGGGCAATTAATTCAATATAAGAGTTATCAAAGAAAGGGCATGAAATCCAGTTTAATCCAATAAATTTGTAGGAAATTATAAAGGGATTGTTAATTGAATAATAGATTTCCATAGCGTCATGTAAAGTGAAATCACAACTTGTTTTTGATGAAATATATTGAGGTTTTTTGGTGTGATTTTTATATTAAATGATTATTGGACCCGGCCAGCTCCTAGCAAGAATATGACTGCCCCTTTTTATTCTGTTTATTTCCCTTGCCCCTTTCCCCCCACCTCCCTTCTCCCTTCTCCCCGTCTGCTACATTCCAAACTAACACAACGAGTGTTTATTTCCCTTCCCCCCACTTCCCTTATCCCGTCTACCCGTCTGCAATTTTCAAAACATACATAACAAGTAGCGGCATTCTATGCGCAAGTCCCCAAACTCAGTCAGAAACTGCTAAATTCTTGCACATTCCCTTTAAGCCAGTCCCCAAAGTCTGAGACTCCTAAAAATTGAATATTCGATCCATTGTCCCCTCCCTTACTCCCTGTATTATTATAGTTATAACACAATGGGACAAAATCACTAAAAGTTAGAAGGGTTTAAAATGATTAATGTTTATGAGATTATCAGCAACACAATGTTACAACATAATTAGAGATAGGCAAACTATAATTGTGAGTTTGATCTTGTTTAACATAATATGATAATTAATAGATGATAAAAGTTGATATTTTTTGCACTTAAATATATATCCTTATTTAGTTTTGTCCAGAAAGATAAATTTAACTATTGTCACTTTTTACACTTTATACATGATCCACATTGACAAATATCAATGCTTCTCTCTTTGCTGATTTCTTCCGCAGGATACCATGACTTGAAAGTGTCAAGGATGACCACAAATCCTCGACAGCAAGACGAAAAAGTTTCAATATAAAAAACCCATCATAATGGCTGATGCCTGGTATGGATAAGACCATGAGGAGGTTCATACTGAAAAATCAGGAGTTATGTCAAGAACAAAATAGTAATCTCCAAGCTAATTTGTTTTAAAGTTCCAAGATTTACCCATGGTGTTTGTAGATTTTGTGGGGGTGCAGTAGTGCATGATATCATATGGCAAGCTAACTAACGGTCATCTTTAACTTGGTGGAGTTGTCTCTGGTAAAGGGAAGGTGGGGGTGATGGATATGGGGGTAGAGAGAACAAATAATTCCCCCATCATCTTTAAAGGATTTGGAGAACATATACAATATACACAAAAAATTCTATATAAAAATTAATGCTAGCTTTCACTGAAAGATTGTAATATGTCGAAATTTCTTCTTGGTGGTTTTGATTGTTTTCACTACTTGTTCAATGGGTTCTTACACATTATTTCAACCTACATTAGTTATAAGTTGACTTAATAAGAGAGACTGAAAAAATTCAGTCCCTAACGGGAACTATATTGGGGAGACGTCCACACAGCGTCAGAGTTGCGACATAACTGGTCCCTGTTAAAAACAACCTTTAACTATGGATAAGTTGCTAATAAATTCTTTGTTAAAGCTAAAGTTACAAAAAAAACTAGTGTAATAAACAGCCTAATGTCAAAAATACAAAAAAAAAATATTTTATAAAAGTTTTATTAAGTTTAGTCGAGTAAAGAAAAGCAAGCTAAATTTTGACAAGAATAGCAGAGCCTGCCAAAAATAGAGTATATTTTCTAACGTTCTACCAATTTTTCTTACTAATGAACATCTGCTTTATAACTTAATGTGTTTGTTTTTAGTGCTTCACTACTTATGATGTTGCCATCCTAATTTATAGTGCAGCTACAAAAACTCAAAAGTTGATTGCTTATTAGCGGATTATAAAACTTGAATTGAATTAGAATATTTTTTTTTGTGATTTATTAAAAATGCCTGCTAAATGTTAATATTCAGTGTACTCTAATCAAAATTATATAATCAAATCTATTTTGTCTTTTATATCTGTATATCCCTTTACTGTTTATTTCATTACATACCAACAGGTTAGCTTGTTATTTCTGACATAATTGTCCATGTTTTTAGTAGGTAAGCCACTCTACAGTTCACTTTGTCAATACGTCAGTTCGTAACAGATTGAAAGCTAAAATTTGAATAAAGATTCCTATTACATACGCGAATCTAATATATACAATGTTTTGTCCGCCTGACCATGGTCATGCTTTAAAAGACATGAAACTTATTCTATAAAAGTTTTTTTATATTCTCTCTCTCTCTTGTTGTAATAACTGAACATCTGCTTCATAGTTCACTTTGTTTATTCCATGATTGTTTCGCTACTTAAGCACCATTGTTATAAAGGGTGTTTAAAAAAAACCAATCGCTTCACTTTTTTCAATATAAACCTTACAGTTTTGGTCCAAAACTAATAAAAATAATACAATTCATGCCCAAGCAATGCCAATAATAAAACAATATTGAATTTTAAATCTACTCACCCTTCCAGAGCACTAGAGCTCAAAACCTAGCCATTGCAGAGAAATTTGCCCTACGCCGAAAGTGCATATTTTATAATAAAATTAGGACAAATTTGTCTCTTTAAAAAAAGAACAAACCGTCTTAAGTACTTGAAATCTTGTAGATAGACCCCATAATGTTTGAGGTTTTTGATGGGGCATGTAAAGGCCTTTCTCTAGACACCTTAACAAGGTTTCTAACATAATCCTAACCAATTTGGCATCAAAAAGAAATACCTGACAAACATCAAGAACTAGATTTAAACAGAGCCGCCATGTTTCAATGTTGGATGGGTCTGTCTTTTTTATCCCAAATTGGCTAGGATTGAGGTAGAAACCTGTTTAAGGTGTCTAAAGAAAGGTTTTTACATGCCCCATCAAAAACTCAATACATTATGGGGTCTATCTCCAAGATTTAAAGTACTTATGGTGGTTCAAATTGTGAGCGATTGTTTTTTTTAAACACCCTTTAAATGTAAGTTAATGAAAATGAAAGCTGTTAGAAAAAATTTAACCGCTATAATTTTTTTCACTTTGGATTCTTAGTTGCGTTTCAACTTTCATTTGTGATATATACATTATATATTATTAAGTAAAGGATGTTCGTCCATCTTTTTGTAGAAATAAAAATTTGGTGGAAATATGTAGTTTGTGAACTTCATTCCATGAGAATTTCATCAATTTATCTTAAATACACGAAAACTTTAAAATATAGGAATCGATCTAGCATCACAATTGATAAAGAAATCTTGATGAAACTTGGTTGAAATATGTAGAATGTGAACTTATTTAATCCTTAAATATTTCAGCTGTCTATCTTGAATAGGAACCGAGAAAACCATGTTTCCCCCATAGCGTTAAGCAGTAAGGACCAACTTTTGGATGCACAGATAAAGTGAATAACAGAGTAGGTGCGCTATTAAATATATAGATAAAAGTGGATTGAGCCTAGTAATACGGAGTGACAGACATTGTTCTACTCTGAATTATTCTAGTGGCTACGCCCTTATCATCTAGAAGAAAGAGGAAAAGGGCTGAATTTGAAATTTTTTTCTCGTATTCATTCGAATCCGGTGGATAGGAACCGGTTCTCGTCCATACGAAAAAACTATGTCTAGCATCGTATTATATCCAGCTTTCTACAAATATAAAAATGTACAATCATAAGATTAAAACCAGTTTTTTTAGTCGGTGCCTTCGGCACCTCGGGGCTAAAAAAACTGGTTTAAATCTTATAATTGTACATTCTATATCCGCGGAAAGCCGTTTATAATACAATGCGAGAAATAACTATTACTACTTTTTATAATAGGATAAATCATAGGTCCTGGGAAGGTTTATAACTATTTTGGAGGAGGGTATCACAACCATACTGAGAGAAATCACCCCTAAAACATTTCTTTGAAAATAAAACTAAAATTAAAAGCTGGGGGGGGGGGGAGGGGGGAGATGACGACTAACCCCCGCCTCAAGTGCCCCTAGAGGCTACAAGGGGCGTAACCGTCAGTTATAGTATATGTAGAATTTAGATAAATAAAATGGATTGGAATGAACTATTTACTGAACTAGCTGGTACGGGCAGGTCATCCTGTAGAACAGAAAGCAATGCTCTGGAATCAACTTTGGGAATGGTTTCTTCTACAGTCTTGACGGCACAGGTATAAACTTTTTTACGGGTTGGTGTTTAGGGGTGGGGGGGGGGGGGGGGGGTTATAAAAACAAACTTAAATAAAAACTACCTTACATACATACCTTACCTAGTTAGGGCGGGATTCTCCTTTGAATTTTTAAGTGATCATCTAGAGAATCCAGAGTATCATCATACCCAACTCTAAGGATATTATGTTTAGTAACATCCATCAGACAACCAACCCTTTGATTGCTCTTCTTTTGTCTGAGAAGTCCTAACTGTGCATGGTAATGGTTTTGGGCCAGGGCAATCCCTCTATTTTAACTTTTAATGCTCGGCACCTGACGTAGTAGCAGTAAAAACCCTTTTTAAAGTCTTCAGTTATTACGCGGTGCCGGGACAAGATTCGAACCTATCACCTTCCCGACGACGAGCGGATGCACTAAGTGTTGAGCCACGGTCGCGGGTTAAAAAAACTAGCTTACATACCAAAGAGACCAAAGAAAAGAGATAGAACAATAGAAAATTGTAGTGATTTCTACATAATTATTTTTTAGTTGCTGATCAATATAATCAACAGTATGAATAATAATAATTATTTTACAGTTGCTGATCAATATAATCAACAGTATGAATAATAACAACAACAATAACAATGACAGAAACAACAACAATAATAATAATAACCTCAACGATAACTCAATGGTAAGATCAATATTTAGAATTTATATAAAGGGTGTGCAAAAAAAATGCGGACTTTTTTTAAATTGAAATTGCGCGGCTTGTGTTAATAGTAGAAAAATGTTATGCATATCGTCAGAACCGCTATGAACTCTATTTTTTGGAAATATAAGAATGGATCCTGTGCTACGTATAGTTTGGGAGCTACGGGTTAAAATGTCCTAACTGACGTAAAACTTGACTTGCGAGTAAATTTTAGGGGGTAAAATGTCCCAAAATTTACTCGCAAGTCAAATTTTAAGTCAGTTGGGGCATTTTAACATATAGCTCCTAAACTATACGTAGCAGAGGAACCGTTCTTATATTTCTAAAAAATAGACTTCTTAACGGTTCTAACGATATGCATAATATTTTCTACTATTAACACAAGCCGCGCAATTTCAAT
Organism: Acartia tonsa; assembly: GCF_053477335.1. Classification (NCBI taxonomy): domain Eukaryota; kingdom Metazoa; phylum Arthropoda; class Copepoda; order Calanoida; family Acartiidae; genus Acartia; species Acartia tonsa. The sequence continues at coordinate 51,268,093 of NC_137264.1, forward strand.
TTTAAAAAAGTCCGCATTTTTTTGCACACCCTTTAATTGTGTATGTTCTTCTGTAATATTGCTCTCTGTTCGGTTCTCTCTACTCTTATTTTCCTTCCCCTTTTCACTATATCTCTATTTCTTCCTATTGCCTTATTTTCTTTCACCTTCTTTCTATCACCATCTCCTATCTCTTAATTGGTATCCCCTTTTAATCAAAGTTATCATTTCAAACAATCCTCCTATGTTATCTTAACTTGTATTCTATCTAGTATTTTGTTTGGTTTCTTTTAAATGCAAGAAAAGTCTAAAGACAATAGTCGTCTCATTTATTGCTTCATATACCAGTTTTTCTTGCAACCTTATTAGAGTAAAAAACTAGAGAAAGATAGGGTTAAATAACTTTATCTCCCCATAGCAACCTTTCTATTGGGTCATTGAAATTCAACCAATGGTGTCGCTTATATTAACACAGCCAAGTAGCAGAATATAATTTAGAAGCAGACGAGAAAGGTCTTTGAAAACGGAAGGGAGGTAGTTGTCTGTATATACATCTATACTATAGATCTGTTGTTCAAGGGTTCCTCTGACTTATAGGATAAACAAGTTTTCAAGTAAAATAGTGTGGGTTTAGGAGCAGTTTTAAGTTCCATAGATCATACCTGAAACTTAAAACAGATAGGAACAACTTGTTGTTTTCCAGTTTTTTGTTTGTTTAACTAACTCTAGGTTAAAAAGTACAATAGACGTGCAAGGGGAGGGGGAAGGGATGTTTACCCTCATTTTGTCTCCTTAATCTTTTTTTTAGATACGCTAGATTACCCCCATCAAACCTTTGATTCCCCTAATCTTACCCTTCACAAAAAAAAACTTGGACGTCCTAGCATTAGAAACTAGTTCTAAATATGAAAATATTAAATTTAAATTGCAACAATTGATTTTAGATAGAAGTTGATGCTAGTACAAATACCAACATCAATATGGCTCTTCCCGGTATAGGCAGACAATTTGGTGGGAAAAATTACGCGGCAAAATGCGCGTCGGCCAAGCTGAAGGAACAACTGACCACGTGTGCCAGAAGATTGCTTTGTCCAGGTATTAAGGATAGGGTTAAACTTAAAAGACGTATAAAGAAAAAGTTTAACTGCAAATATTAGTTAGTCTATATAATGTTTTTTTTGTTAAATTTAGACTAGAAGAAAGCATTTGAATAGGGCCCAGGATAGTTTTAATGTATTTCAAAAAATGTTAGGGGTATATACAGCTACTAAATACTATTATCTATGTTGAACATATAATAGAAGTACAAATACTTAATTGTACATTGATGGATAAACGTAATTTGCGCATTTTATAAAGATAAATTAATATTTCTTTAGAAAAAGAAGACGTGCTTAGAAGCTACAAAAATTCGTTGGCAACCCAAATTATTATTTCTGCAAAACTCAATGCGGGTAAGTTTTACTGTTTAAAGAGCGAAAATAACTCTAATAACCTCATTTTCAAGTGATCATCTAGAGAAGCCTTAGCATTATCAACTTGTATAACTTGCATGGGATACGATATTCTAACGCCTACTAGGTAAAGTAACAACTGTCTCTTTGATTGTACGACCTTTGTCTGGAAGTCTGGGATATAAATAAGTCTCTTTTAGGGCCAAGGCATTCCCTTTACTCTCACCATTATTGTGATGTCCCGAACATTTTCAGACGTCTAATGATTTTACATATAAAATGCGTTGTTACTCTAAATATAATTAGTATTCGTACGTGAAGTCTGACCGTCTTCCGTTTTAACTTTTATGGATGTTGCCAGTTTAAAGAGTCCCTGGAGGCAACAGCTAATACTTATATAAAAGTAATAAAATACCGGTCTGTAAATTCTAAATCTCTCCAGGCCTAGCTATTGTGACAATCAATTCTACAAAAACTCACAAAACCTTTGGAAGTTAGCTGGGGATATATCTTGTTTTTTTTCCCTATTACTGAAGAGGGGTGGGTAAGAAGGGAAGGAAAAGGGGAAGGGAGTTGTGGGGGAAATTTCCATTTAGAATTGTTTGTCAGAATATCATTCCCTTTTCCTTGGAATCTCTCCAACCACTGAACCAATATGGTATTCTTTTACAGTGAAGCTTTTCATTGAGTGAGGTGTATCACCGGGGTGCTGCCACTTTTACCACTAGCAAAAATACAACCACTGTGTTTTTAACAAAAAGTGGGTGTGTTTTTGTCAATTTCGTTTTTAGCTGTATTTTTGGCAATATTTTTTTATCCACTGTCAAAATTACACCTTTACTATGTCATAAACACAGTTTTACTGTCATTTTCACACCCATCAAATTCAATGAGGCTGTCAAATTCACAGTTTTGATGACAAAAATACACCTTAATATTTCACCATTCACCAACCACTATTCCATGAGAAACAGCCACTAGAACAAATGAACCCCTCCCCCCCTAAGCCACTAGAACAAAATAAAGGAGCACTTTAATTAATTTCAGGTAAACTTGTTGCTGGCAGATGTAATGAACCTTTGGAAGCTATGTGTCCAGCCATTCTGATTGAAGACTTGTAGTAAATTTTCCAGTATGGCTTCTAAACCGATTAAAATCCGCTGGATTAGAATCGTTTCTAAGCCATACTGAAAAATCATGTATAGAATCGTATAACCAAAAATTTTCCACGAATATTTAAAGAAAAATCATAACATTAAAACCAGTTTTGTTAGCACAAGCCTTCGCCTCCTCGGGTAATAATGTATGAATACTTGTTATTTGCTGTTTAAATAAATCATAAGAGACGTCTAGGGGGATGATAAAGTTTTTTTTATAAATATGGTAAATTTTACACCCAAAATGTGGGGTTTGACCCACCCCCCTGTCAATCTTTTTGATACGCTCTTAATGGATATAAATTATAAATATTGTTCCTTTATGAAATTGAAAAAAAGTTTTATTTTCATTCTATTTTTATAGGTAGCTAATTTTCTTTATTAAAGAGAACTAAATAAATATTTAAATATATTATAATATTAGTACAACTTTCATTAAGATTTAAATTTTAAAGCGAATATGTATATAGATTAAACAATAATAAATTCTTAATTCATGGTTTAACAGACTTTTTGTGCTTTACCTCAAAGTGCATAGTGACCACAGAATCCCCCCATCTATTTTTGAAATTAACAGAAATATGGGGGGTGGGTTAATGTTCAACTCTATCCCTGCAAAACTACCCTGTACAGCAGCGTTTCGGAGCCGGGAGCCGCAATATTTTTGGTGGAGCCGTATTTTTCGTTAAAAACGGAATCAACTCCAGATTAGCTAAAATGATTTTTAAAAAGTAATATTATAATTTGGCAACGGTCTATTTCTATATAATAAACTGAAAAACTATTGTTACTTAACAAATAGACACACATCCTTCTACTTTTATATAGCTTCAATTAAATAAAAGCAAAATATATTATATTATTTATTTTATTTTATCAAATTTAATAATGAACAAAAATTGATAAATTAATTTAAAGGTAGGAGCCGGAGCCGCATCAAAATTAAACGGCTCCGACACGCTGCTGTACAGTGTACACAATATAACCTAACCTAACCTTACCAAAGATAAAACAACACAAGAAAATCTAGCTTAGAGGGGGTTTCTGTGCTCGCTAAGCCCTCTGAGGGAAACCGATAACTTTAAAATATATCTACCACATCGTCTTATAAACAGTTGTCCGCGAATAGGAAAATTTAGGCAAAAATACAAACAGTAAAAAATGTTTTTATTTTTCTTTTCTTTTCTAGTGGACAATTGTTTATAATACGACATACATGACTTTACAGTATGGATGAGAACCGGTTTTAATCCAGTGGAAATAAATACGAAACAAAGCCATACTGGAAATATATTTAAAGATGTTTTAAATTTTTTTAATGGGTTAATATTAATGAAATGACAAAAACTACAATACGGATAAAATGCAACTAACTATGGAATAAGATCTTTAAAATATAAGAAGATTAAAAAATTCTAAAAAGATCTTTATTGTATGACTAGTTAAATTGTCGAGGATTAGAAATGTTAAAAATTGTCATTAAATTTTTAAATAAAATACTTAATACATAATATGAGAATTAAATGTAAATAAAAGATTTAAGTAAAAATTCTGATAATATTTAAAAGGCAGAACTCGACGTCGACAGCCTCCCAAAAATCCAGAAACGAATAAATAAGTGAGAAAAAAACGCAACTGGCACTTTCTTTAAAAATTTGATGTAACAGCCGCTGCTATTTAAAAGCAGCCGAAGGCAAGCCGTTATTAAATATCCCACTGCCGAGCCCTGCAGGTAAATAGTATACTTTGATAGAAATATTTAAAGATTTGTCAAAATGGAAAAGTCTAAAGAGGATTAGATTCATTTAATACTTTATTTTATTCGAACAATATTATCAATTTGAATATTTCATGGTTACAACAAGTTATTTGACTTTAAAACTATGGGGAAAGTTATCTTAAATTAATCTTTACTTAAAAAAATTGAAGTTTAAAACATGAATTAATTTAAAGGAATTCAGTGCCGAAGCCGAAGGAAAGTCCTGGTTTTGCTACACCCTGTTTCAGGGGGATGTTGTAGTTCAGCTCAAACCTTCCAAGATCTAAACAAAACAAATATTAGTTTGTATGTAGCCCTGATTCTCTGAAATAAGGATTCAGATACACACATAGATTGGAAGTGAGAATCCTGTGGTCAATCTTATACTGGTATGCTTCGTGCACAGCTGAGTCTATTCCATGTTATGTTACAAGCTGACTCTCATATAAAAAGTGAAAGAGTGTCCAAAGAATTTTTAAAAAAGGATGAAAACATCCATAAAAGCGAAGCACTGAAACGGTAGGACAAACGGACATTAACACTAAGTGTCTGAACTGAATAATCAGAATATAAAAGTACTAGAGTTGGCTCAATATAACTAAATCGCTAATGGCTAGTTTTCTATAAGTACATATCTATTTATCTATTTCTCAATAAATCAATTTTCCTCCCCCGTCATTACTATCTAAAAGAAAGAAGTAAATATTTATTAATTTAAATGATTTTAAAAAGATTTTTTAAATTTTTTTTTCTCACATTATCATCATAAAAGGGTTAAAATGATTAAAATTTTAGTTTTAATATTTTAACACAAACGAAGTGTCGCCACAATCGAATTCTTTTAAAATACAGTTTTCTTAGATTTACTCTATTATGAACGTATATTTTTTATTTATGAAAAAAGGATTAAATACTCCAATGTAATTCAAATATCAACATGAAGTGAAAAACTTAATTCATTCCATAAACAAATAGGATAAAGGTCTTATCGCTTTGTTCAATGAGAGTTTAATGAGGATTATTGGAGCACTATGAGTTTTAAACACTTTACCATTGGAAGACTCGAGCTCATTTCTAGACGTTTATTTCCTATATAGATCTGTCATGGATCTTGATGCAATAAAGCAGGCTGTTTTGTAAATGTTAAAAATTGGAAGATTTCATTCAATAAAAGTAATCGCAAATATACTTGGTAAATAACAGTCGAAGCAAAATTGTAAGTAAATTTGTTGAAAAACTGCTTGATACAGGATAATGTTTATGGACATACTTACATTTTTAGGACTTGATTATAGATTTGCTTCGCTTATAATATTGTTCTTTGTTGTCACAGGAATCAATATACAAAAAAAATCAAACGGATAATTAGATCACATAAAAATTTGTTAAAAAAGTAGAAAAATCAACATGTTTAAAATGGACGTACGGACATTCTGGTAATGCTTATAGAGTTGCTACGCTTTCTAAATCGTACCTAACTACTATAGGAATCACCATACAAAGTTTGAAATCGATAGGACAATTCTAAATAAATTAACGAAAAGAGCTATCTCTCTGTGATGGACGGACGTACGGACGAACCGACCCTAATTATAGAAAAGCTTCGCTTTTAAAAATTTGGATCTTTGGAAAATAGCTGACCTGAAATAGTGCCGACCAGACCGATGCCAAAGTAATGAGTAAATCCAGACAGGCTTCGGTTCCACTGCGCACTTTGCTCTCTGCAATAGGTATATAAAATTCAATATGTCCAATATGTCAAAAATCAGCCCCCTCCCCCCAATTTTTTCTTCTTTCAAAATCTAAATTAAAAAAAAAATTGGGTTATAGAATTCAACTTCCCCCCCTTTCGCAAGTGCCACTAGAGACCTCTAGGGGGCGTAACTGCTGCTTACCTGAAATATTGGCCAGTGAGGTAAGTATGGAATCTTGTAAATTTACACAGCATTGAGTTAGCTTGCAGCAGAGGTAACTAAAATAAACAAAATTTGCCCCACTAATCGCTTAATGGGGCAAAATTGTTTTCGTGAAAAATCCACCAAAATCACATTAAAAATCTACAAAAATTAAACAAAATCATAGAAGGGTTATTAACATAAGATTTTATTTAATTTTTGTAGATTCTTTATGTCATTTTGGAGGATTTTTCACGAAAACAATTTTGTTCCACTAAGCAATTAGTGGGGCAATTTTTTTAAAAGAATCCACCTCAGAACCCTTCCCCCCTCCATTATTTTTCAGTAAATTAAAATTAAGGTTTAAGGTAATTTCATTTTTGTTTAGGTTAGGTTAAATTGGATACATTGCAGCCCCTTATGGATAGAACACGCAGTGGTTAGGCAGAAAATAAAAAATGCCTCTCCTCTAATATTCCATTCATTAAAAAGGAGGTTTAATGCTCGCTAGGCAGTCTTTGGGAAAGTATATTGTAAATTCATTACCTATTAAACACTAAAATTAACGCACGCCTAGCCCAGAAAAGAATGCGGTAAAAAAACCCGGATTCGAATCCTTATTAGGTAAAACAACCTATTCCATCTAATTTTTTATTATGACCAGAAAAATACCCGGATTCGAATACTTATTAAGTAAAACAACCTATTTCATCAAATTTTTATTATGCAAAGGAAAATATTTCAAAAACAAGAACTTGTATGTTCGGACGTCATTACGGTAGAGTGAAGACAATTAACTGCAAGTTATCAGAGGGATTACTAAATTTAGGATAGGTCCGTCCGTCCGCAACTGATAGTCTTATCATTAATATAGTCATTAATGTTATAATTGTAGTAATGATTTTAAGCTTATCATAATGATTCCTGTAAAAATTAGGCACAATTTAGAAATCGTATCAATTCTATAATCGTTACGTAAAAGTCTGTATGTCCCTTTTTATCATTATGATTTTTACCTTTTCTGAAATATACTATGCCCTTAATTGTTAAAATATAATTTTCTTAGACGATTAGGTACAATGTTAAAACTTAAAGGCAAAGCAGCTCTATTATAATCAAGTCTTAAAATGTAGGTATGTCCACAATAAGCAAGGGGGGGGGGGGAGTTTGTACAGTTATAGGAAATGAAATATCAGTATCAAATTTTGCCCTGGCCGTTTGGGCTTGTTTTTATAGTTATCAATCTAATTCTTTTTGTAGACTCTTATATGATTGGATCTTCCTGTAAAACTTTAAAAAAATGAATTTTGGGACTTTCCTTCTAGGGGCTAGTGGAGCAAAAGACCCCCCCCCCCCCAAACAAAGCTTTTATTACATAAGAGAGTTGATTAGCCATCCCATATTTCATTTTTGTACTTTACTTATAGGGGTTTGTAAGCTCAAAACTTATAAATTTTGTATTTGGGGGGAGGGGGGTTGTTTTACCCCAAAAGCCCCTAGAAGTAAAGTGCAAAAATGAAATATGGGGTGACTAATCAACTTATTTATGTAATAAAAGGTTCCATTTAAAAAATCAGCTCGATATCTTAAAAAATGAGCTCATAACTTAAAATTTTAGTGTTTGGAGGGGTCTTTTGCTCCACTAGCCCCTAGAAGGAAAGTCTCAAAATTCAATTTTTAAAATTTTACAGGTAGATCCAGTCATATAAGAGAGTCTACAAAAAGAATTAAGTTGATAACTATAAAAACAAGCCCAAACGGCCAGGGCAAAATTTGATACTGAATTTTTATTTCTTATAACTGTACAAACTCCCCCCCCCCCCCTCCTTAAAAAGCCAATGTTTGTATGTCTGAACGCCTGATTTGTTTATATTGGCTTTTATGGATGTTGTCATTCTTGTTTTTTTTTTTCAAATTGAGAAAAATTACCTTTGACGTTATAGAAAACTTGTACAAGATAGATGTAAGATCTCCTAGAATTAATATTCGTAAATTGTGGGTTTTTGAAACCATAGTACGGAAAAGCCTTCAATTATATTTTGTTTAATCTGATGTAAAAAAAGGAAAAATACAGAAACTTTAGAGTCATATATAAAAAAAACCTTTCAAGTCCTAAATGATTGAACTATTAAGAAACAAGACTGGGACGACAACAAAATGATTAAAAGAGGTTAAATTTGAAACACGAGACTTAGAGACAGAATAGTTAAAAAGTAAATAACATATTTATTATCATGATCCGAATATGTTAGGTTTCTGTTGGATAAAACCAGTTCTAAATATGTACATAACAGGGGCTACGCCTGTTTACTGTTCACTGTAATGGAGAACCATATTGGCTAAGCAAATAAAGTTATCCTTTGCTACTCACATTCGCACACAGAAACACAAACATCCTGTTACTATTATCTAAAAAGGATACTAACCTGAGTAATTATTAAGAGTTTGGGAGCCTTGTCGAGTAAAGAGTCCACCTCTAGTATCAGATATCATGTGTACTGGAACCTATAATTATTAAGAATTTGGGAGCCTTGTCTAGTAAAGAGTCCACCTCTAGTATCAGATATCATGTGTACTGGAACCTATAATTATTAAGAATTTGGGAGCCTTGTCGAGTAAAGAGTCCACCTCTAGTATCAGATATCATGTGTACTGGAACCTATAATTATTAAGAGTTTGGGAGCCTTGTCGAGTAAAGAGTCCACCTCTAGTATCAGATATCATGTGTACTGGAACCTATAATTATTAAGAATTTGGGAGCCTTGTCTAGTAAAGAGTCCACCTCTAGTATCAGATATCATGTGTACTGGAACCTATAATTATTAAGAATTTGGGAGCCTTGTCTAGTAAAGAGTCCACCTCTAGTATCAGATATCATGTGTACTGGAACCTATAATTATTAAGAATTTGGGAGCCTTGTCTAGTAAAGAGTCCACCTCTAGTATCAGATATCATGTGTACTGGAACCTAAAATTATTAAGAGCTTGAGAGCCTTGTCTAGTAAAGAGTCCACCTCTAGTATCAGATATCATGTGTACTGGAACCTTTAATTATTAGGAGTCCTAGAGCCTTGTCTAGTGAAGAGTCCACCTCTAGTATCAGATATGATGTGTACTGGAACCTGAGTAATTATTAAGAGTTCTAGAGCCTTGTCTAGTGAAGAGTCCACCTCTAGTATTAGATACCATGTGTACTGGAACCTGAGTAATTATTAAGAGCTTGGGAGCCTTGTCTAGTAAAGAGTCCACCTCTAGTATCAGATATCATGTGTACTGGAACCTAAAATTATTAAGAGCTTGAGAGCCTTGTCTAGTAAAGAGTCCACCTCTAGTATCATATATCATGTGTACTGGAACCTAAAATTATTAAGAGCTTGAGAGCCTTGTCTAGTAAAGAGTCCACCTCTAGTATCATATATCATGTGTACTGAAACCTAAAATTATTAAGAGTTTGGGAGCCTTGTCTAGTAAAGAGTCCACCTCTAGTATCAGATATCACGTGTACTGGAACCTATAATTATCAAGAGCTTGGGAGCCTTGTCTATTAAAGAGTCCACCTCTAGTATCAGATATCATGTGTACTGGAACCTATAATTATTAAGAGCTTGAGAGCCTTGTCGAGTAAAGAGTCCACCTCTAGTATCAGATATTATGTGTACTGGAACCTGAGTAATTATTAAGAGTTTGGGAGCCTTGTCTAGTGAAGTGCTCTTTTCGCAATTAATTAAAAAGCTAGAAAAACGTTACCTGAGATGAACTACTGTTCGAGGGGAAGGTGTGTGAGACCATAGCAGCGAAGCCACCAGACACATATTTACCAAATGGATAATATGCTGAGATTCCACTTTTAATCTTAATTAACAAGAAATTATCAACAATAATGTAAACTAAGAGATGTAAAATTTTCGTCAGATTGTCTGTCTGCTTTTTAAGTAAATAGGTTATAGAAATTTTTTGGTCATTTTATTTTTTTTAAGGTGAATCATATAATTTTTTCTAATTATATCAACTGTTGGTTAAAGCTAGGCTGTTAAAGCTATTCCTGTTTACCTTAGGAAAATAGAGGCTAACTAGAATTTTATTTTTTTAAAGCGAAGCTTTTCTATAATTAGGGTCGGTCCGTCCGTCCGTCCTTAACGGATAGCTTTTTTCGCTAATTTAGGCATGTTAGAATTGTCCTATCAATTTTGCATGGTGATTCCTTTAGTAATTAGGTACGATTTAGAAAGCGTAGCAACTCTATGATCATTGCCAAAATGTCCGTACGTCCATTTTAAACATGTTGTCTTTTTTACTTTTTTTAACAACAAATTTGTATGTGATCTAATCATCCGATTGATCTGATTTTTGGTATATTGATTCCTGGGACAACAAAGTATAATGTTATTAGTGAAGCAACTCTATAATCAAGTCCTAAAAATATAAGTAAGTCCATAAATATAATCCTGTATAAAGCAGTTTTTTAACAAATTTACTTACAACTTTGCTTCGACTCTTATACATTTATATTCTGATTATTCAGTTCTGACACTATATAAGTGTTAATGCCCGTTTGTCCTTCTGTATCAGGGCTTCGCTTTTATAGATGTTGTCATCCTTGTTTTATAAATTATCTATAAATACCTGTTGAAAGTTAACATCACCAGTCCATGGGATCATAGCCAGTAAATGAGTCAGATAAAACCTTAAACAATATAAATTTTAATCCTTATGATACAGTAAAGGGATCTCTATGTGTACCGAAGGATCTCGCTAACCACTGAACCTATATGGTTCTCCTTTAGATCAGGGTAGATTTCTATAGGTCCTGGAAAGATTTATAACTATTTTTGGGAAGGGTACCATAACCCTCCTAAGAGAAATCGCCCCTAAATTCTTAATGTCTTTTATTCTGACGAGGTTTAGAGGGGGGGGGGGGCGAAAGTGACACTTTCTGAAACCAAAACTTAAAGTCAAAGGAACTCAACTAAAAAAAGAGTTACAGGTCTGAGATTTTGCATGGCAGTTGCTTTATAGGGGTACAATATGGAACTGTGAAGAAACGGCGGCGCAACCGCCGAAAACCGCCGATAAAAGGCAAAAAAAAATTCGGCGGGAAACGGCGGTTTTTTGGCGGTTGCGCCGCCGTTTCTTCACAGTTCCATATTGTACCCCTATAAAGCAACTGCCATGCAAAATCTCAGACCTGTAACTCTTATTTTTAGTTGAGTTCCTTTGTTGACTTTTAGTTTTGGTTTCAAAAAGTGTCACTTTCGCCCCCCCCCCCTTAAAAGTTTTATTCTTACTTGATGCCATGAGTTGGTAGTAACTGTGAGTCAAGCATGTTCAGGGAGAAACCGGTTTTCAAGCTTGGCATCAGCTGATAACCTGCATTTTCCATAACTGGACTCCATCTGAAAAAAAACCGGTTTTCGAACTTAACATTATCCATTACAAAAACTAGTTTTTGGACTTCGATATGGAATATATCCTACACTTCCACAAAACAACTTCTTACAAGATGTTCTTCCCAAGTTACTTTCTAGTTTTTTTTTAAACCGGACAGCAAAAATATAAAATTTTAGATTTCAAATTTGCTTTAGTTGAAATTCTCAGAGAGGTCTGTTAAATACACAAGTCATTTAATAATAAAGTTTTCATCTATACAAGGCGAAACACACCACGTTTTTAACCAAACACCTAAAGGGATAGTTCTATGAAGTGTATTTAAAGAGTTAAGGTACTTAGAGTAGTGAACTTTTATATGTCTTAGTAGAATATATTAGGCATTGGATAGATATGATTATATGTTAAAGAATTTTTAACATTGACCAGACCAAACTTTTTTTATTTGACAATATCGAAAAAAGTTAAAGAGATTTGCCACATAAATTACATGAGAATGGTCTATTTTTTTCCAAATATGTATAGCCAAAACACCAATTTTAGATAATCTTTTTCCACATATTTCACAAGAGTTATAAAAAAATTTAACAGGGGTTCCCCTTGGGACAAGTTACTTAAAAAACATAAAAAATACCGTCCGGTTCACTATAGGACAGGTTTTCTATAGATTATTATTAAAAAAATAAAGAAAACCATCCGGTTTCCTTACAATATACACATTATCTCAAGCGGAAATACCAACTAACCATACAACATATATATATATATATAAAAAGACCATTCTCATGTAATTTATGTTGCAAATCACTAACTCTTTTAGATATTGTCAAATAAAAAAAGTTTGGTCAGGTCAATGTTAAAATTCTTTATCACAATCATTTCTATCAAATAACACGCAACGAAGTTGAAAATAAAAATGAAAAACTCATTTTTTAAGGAAAATCCCTGGTAAAATCTCCTAATTTTAATCAATAACTTTATATTATGCACTACTACGTTATTTAAAATAGAAAAAACTTACAGTTCACTATTTTTTTTTAAATGCACTTCGTGAAACTATCCCTTTACTTTTCTATTAGGGTTGGCAATCCGTATCCCAATCCGGGATCCGGAATCAGCCCAATTTTTGGTCAATTTTGGAATCCGAATCCATATCCGGAATCCGTTTTTAATAGCGGATTCGGATTGAAGGCAAAGATTATCATCATTATATATAAAATCTTTTAAAATCTGGTTCGATTCTCGGAAGTGAATTATAGAGAACACCAAGAACATTAGTTTTTAGGACATGTAGCACTTAATTTTTTAAATTCAAAAAAAGCCTTTTAAAATATTGAAAGAATCCGGAATCCGCCATTTTTTTGACGGATTCTTGTAAGAATCCGAATCCGGTCCAAAATTTTAACGGATTGCCATCCTTATTTTCTATATCAACAAAACATGGGTTAAAACTTGGCAATAGTGAACTTCAAATAAAATCTGACAGTATAAATTCCTAAATAGATTTTTAAAATTATATTTTATGGATTTTTGCTATAAAGAGGTTAATCAATGATAGATAATCATATTTGAAATCTTCAATTTAAAAAGGTTTTAAAAAGATTATACCATGTTAATTGATATATCATATTAATGTACTACTAAACTTGATTTCAATTTATAAATCAAGAAGCCAAACTAATTTGGAATTATCAGATTTATTTAATAATCTCAAGATGAAAGGAAAATTTCAATCTGGGCTATAAATTTTATTTAATCTCTGTAGACGAATTAGTTCATTTGAAAAATTACAGCTTTTATTGTTATTCCTGTTTTGTGATTTAAAACAGCCAATTACTTGAAAGCAACAAAATATGGATATATAGGTGTGTAATGTAATTAACATGGAGTTGGGTTTGTAACAATTTTTCAAAATTTGACTAGTTTCCCTGTACTGAACCTGTGTGCCCCCTTGAGGTGGTCAGTGTTCCTGTACTGTACCTGTGTGCCCCCTTGAGGTGGTCAGTGTCCCTGTACTGTACCTGTGTGCCCCCTTGAGGGTGGCCAGTGTCCCTGTACTGTACCTGTGTGCCCCCTGGAGGGTGGTCAGTGTCCCTGTACTGTACCTGTGTGCCCCCTGGAGGGTCGCCAGTGTCCCTGTACTGTACCTGTGTGCTCCCTGGAGGGTGGCAAGCCTTGACCAGTTGACAATAGACTTTGCCAGATCCAGTCCAAGCTTGCAGGACAAGGTGACACTCCCATTTCTCACTTCAGAGCCCAGAGATAAACTTCGGTTTCCCTAATAATTATATCCTTATATAAAAAAGGAGGCCTGCATGTTTGTCTGAACTTAAATATAATGTTATTTATAGTCATTTTATATATTAAGTATTACACCAAAAAAAAATTAACTTTAAAAACAATACCTTAGAAGAATTGACTTGCTGACAGACGTACAGAGTGAGTGAGAGGAAACTAACAGGGAGGGAGGTGACATTGGGCTGTTGATTACACTAGTCCCAAAAATTTTTAATAAACTTTTCTAATTTGTTGGACTTTTGGGACTTTCATTAAATTTTGATTGGTTTGATCATCAAGTTGAGTTACCAGCATGTCGACCACAAATTGTAATCTATAGAAGGGTTAAATTTGTGTATCATCGTTGTGGATATTCATCAATTCAATGACCATTGTCTTATCCCTTTAGATTCCTCTGTAAGTAAAAAGTATACCTGAACCAATGGAATATTGAATGGTAGGTTGTACTGTTGGTTAGATATACTCACATAAAATTTGCTTCCTAAAAATTAATTTTAATGTTAATAAAAAAATCAGTCTTAGGTCTGATAGTCTTCTGAATTTATTTTTATCAATTTAACTTTTCATGTATAATGGCATAACTGTTTTAAAAACTTATACAGGCCTGACTAGAGATAGAGATGTGTCCCTAGTAGAGTTGATACCTCTAGTATACTCTACTAGGTACTAGGTATACCTGTTTGTAATCCTTTAATAGGTCTTACTAAAGATAGAGATGTCTCCCTAGTAGAGTTGATACCTCTAGTATACTCTACTAGGTACTAGGTATACCTGTTTGTAATCCTTTAATAGGTCTGACTAGAGATAGGGATGTCTCCCTAGTAGAGTTGACTCCTCTAGTATACTCTACTAGGTACTAGGTATACCTGTTTGTAATCCTTTAATAGGTCTGACTAGAGATAGGGATGTTTCCCTAGTAGAGTTGACTCCTCTAGTAATCTCTACTTGAACTCTGTCCCCACGTCCTGTAGCAATAATAACATCCAGATAAACATTTTGGGAATAAGCCCTTTCGTGGCAACGCACCTTAAGGGGCAATTCGTCGTATTTTTAAAATGGCTTTTGATAGGTTATCTTAGGTTAGGTTACATTGGGTTAGGTGATTGCCCCAGAGGGTTAGGCAATTGGCCCCGCAGGGTTAGAGCCCACCGCATGGGGTAGAAATTGGAGAAAAGCTACTGTGAAAATACGAAGAATCGCCCCTTAAGAAGCGTTGCCACGAAAGCGACTATACCCAACATTTTAAACAAAAAGACAACAACAATTGTTTTCACCCAAAGTGACTAGTCGAGCATAGAAACTCCAAGGAAAATAAAGGAGGGGGGGGGAGGTTGCTTATTAATTTAGGTCAGGAAATTACACACGTTTGTACCAGGGATCTAAAATAATACAATGGCTGATAATTGATGTACAATAAGTACATCCCTAATGATTTTTCACAATATTACTTCTTCTAAAAGAAAACATTATTATTAAACTTTTGGGACTACTTCAATAAACAGCCCAATGTTCCCTCCCTCTCTACGTTTGTCCAGTCATTGTTTCTATCCATGCGGGTATTTCCAAGCCCATATTTGACCTAACCTAACCAAAAAACAAAAATGTCATCTTTTAGGTTTGTCTTTAGTCTACTTTCAGTTTTAAGAAAATTTTCTACATTTTATATAACTCATCATTAAATTAAGATTAATTAGAGAAAATTCCATTCTGAATAATTTTACTGTAGAGTGGCAGGTCTAATAAATAATATCTGAAATGTATTTCCTGTAACATTGCATAGACCAGTTCTAACGACTAAGCCAACTTCATTTTCCTAAAAAGAAGGAAAATTAAATCAAAATTGTATCAGACATTAGGTGCCTAATTTGAATTAAGAGGTAATTTTTTTAGCGTATTTTCCGCAAAGTTGTGTGTTACCGTTTAGTCATTTACGCTTGTTAAGTCAAACTGTTCTTAATTATGACCATTTCATCTATAATACAAAGTAGAACGATGTTTGTTTGTCTGTCTGTTTGTTTGTAGCGAAGGATCTCGCTAACCGCTGAACCGATCGGGTTCTCCTTTACAGGGTAGCTTCTCATAGGTCCCGGGAAGGTTTATAACTATTTTTTTAGGGGGTGGGACACCCCTAACCCCCCAAAAAATGAAAAATACCCCCCCCCTAAAAAAAAAATCTTAAATTTAAAAAAAAAAAACCTAAAACACGAAAAATTAGATTGATAAAATACTCTTGGGGCAAAGCCCCTAGAGGCTAGGGGCGAAGCCGCTAGTATCTATACATTTGGCCATAGTTAAGAACATTTTGACTTAATAAGTGTACTTGACTAAACAGTAACTTTAGAAAAAAAAGAACACGCAAAAAGCTAAAAACGAGGTGCTTTTTTCGATAATGCGACTTTTTCCAACGTCAAAATTCCCCTGAAATGAAAAAAAGGCCTTAATATAGTGCTTTCTTTAAGTGTATTTCAATATTATTCAACTCTAAATTCATTAAAGAAAACTATTAATTTCCGTAAATAGAGGTCCATTTGCCTAAGCTTTTAATACACATAGTTCTTTGGTCTTTGAATAGGTAAAAGGAGACGATTTCTTTAAGACTTATCTCAAATGGTAAAAAATTGAGAGGAGACTAGGCATGGCAACAAAAAAATACTTTAAAAATTACTAGCGGATACGCCCCTAGAGGCCTTTAGTGGCACTTTAAATGTTTTTGTTTGTTAAAGTCTCTACGATAATTCTTTATGTTACGGATACCTCTTTATGTTACGTTGAAGTCTCCCAGATCTTAAAAAAATTTCAATTTTTTTGTCATTTCTCTTGGGAGGTTGGTGGTATCCTCCCCCAAAATAGTTATAAACCTTCCCGGGATCCATGAGAATCTACCCTGTTAAGGAGAACCCGATCGGTTCAGCGGTTAGCGAGATCCTTCGGTACAGACACACAGACAAACAAACATCCTGTTACTTTAGTATAAGGATATTCAAAAGCTTACCTCATAACAATTGGTGAGCCCAACGTTCATGTAGGTCAAGCCAAGTTCCGTAACTTTAATGTTCACCTAAAAAATTTTATAACACGGATTACAACATCCATAAATGTTTTAAATGTACCTTCGGACATTCTGATAATTATTATAGAGTTGCTGCACTTTCTAAATCGTACATAACTACTATAGGAATCACCATGCCAAGTTTCAAATGGATAGGACAATTCTAACATGTCCAAATTAGCTAACACTTAAGGACGACAGATTCTAATTATAGAAAAGCTTCGATATAAAAAATAAAAAAAATAAGAAATCAAATGCTTTGTTAAGTTCTAAAGTACGCTATTTATTTATTTTTTTTGTCTAAAATATTCAGTTAGAAAAACCATGAACTTTCTATCTTAGTCCTTTTAGTTTTATATAATCTTTATAAAAAAAAAAAACTTATATTTGGTTAGAGTTTGTTACTGTTTTGAGTTTGCCAAACTTAACTACTAAACTTTGAAGCGATTTCTCCATTTTAGGAAAGCTTCAAATAAGTCACGGGGTTGCTTTCAGGCTATTTTATTTTTACCAATCAAAATTTAATCAAAGTCCCCCAGGTTGGTAAGCCACAAATAAGGAAACGCAATTATAAGACTTTAGGGACTAGTTTAATAAACAGTCCAATGTCTCCCCCCTCCCTGAATAGAACTCCTACCTCGTAGAGTTGCTCACCATCATCAGATTCAACTGTGTCCACAACTATATTCACTGTTCTAAAGCATCCCAGCTCCTTCAGGTCTCTTTGCACTCTCTGGACATTTCATTACACATTTTAGAATTGAGCTGGATCTTTAAATCATTTTAGTGGTGAGCCAGATCGGGGTGAGCCAACTTTCCACCAATGAGAGCACAGCATTTTATGAAAAGCCGCGCTGTGATTGTCTAAAATTCGGCGCACCCGATCTGGCTCGCCACTAGAATGATTAAAAATCAAGCAGCCTTGGATTGTTTTAAAGCGAGCAGAAATGGGGCTGGGATCTAAAGGGATAAGACAATGGTCGATAAATTGATGTACATCCCCAATGATGATACACAAATTACTCCTTCTGTTGAAACATTGGGACACTCAACTTTATGAACCAACCAATCAAAATCAAATAACGTCCCCAAAGTTGTTAAGCTTACTAATAAGAAAATGTTATTATAAAACTTTGGGGAATAGTGGAAAATAAAAATGGAATAGTGGTTGTTTCCAATCTAGTAATGTTTGAACTTTTCAACCAATAAACAAAATCTATAGAAAAGACAAATTTGTTTAGCATAATTGAATGTATATTGTACATTAATTTAACTTTGATTGCCTTGTTATAAAGTATACCTATTTAGAGTGTTTTTCCTATAGTTTAAAAGTCCCTAATTAAACCTACTTATCATTACACAAAAAGAAACTTTTCCTTTGAGTATTAAGAAAAAGAAAACCCTAATGGAAAAATAAGTTATTAATAGACATAATATTACATAACAATTAAAAATGAAAAGAGAAGTCCCAAGTCAAAGTTATTTAGTTGACGCAGTTATAGTTCTGATAATTATGTAAATCTTTAGAGTAAAATTATTTTCATAGATAAACTGGCAAGGCCAAGTTTGTTCGAAAGACGTGTAAAATGTATTTTAGTAATAAAAATATCCTTTGAGTTGATCCTAATGTACATACATATCCCTATATTAATAAAGTAACGGGATCACTATCTGTTTGTCTAGTTGAACGATATGGTTCTCCTTTATCGGTTCTGGGAAGGTTTATAGCTATTTTATGAGAGCGTATCACAAAAAAAAACGCTGCAAAAAACATAACTAACCCCATCTAGCGGCGAAAAAAACATTTTATAGTAAACAGTTAATCTTAACATAGTTTGAAAAGAAAACATTTACGTGCCCCTAGAGGCCTCTTGGGGGGGGGTGTAGTCGCCAGTATAACATATAGCATCATAAAATAGCTATTTTCGCATCGTATTATAGACAGCTTTCCATGGATAGTAAAATAAAAAATTATCAGATTAATATCAGTGTTGTTGGCCCGGAGGGGTCGAAGGCATGGGCCCACAAAACAAAAATGTTCTACCTTATGTTTTAGCAATTTTTAAAAAAATTATCAAAATCGTTTAAGATAGGTATGTAAAAGTAGCACGACAATTTTGAAAAGTAAGACAGAAACACAAAAACAAAGTTTTTAGAGTCATACAAAAAAATACATTAAATAGTAGTGAAAGAAGTCTTAAGGGATGCTTCATTTACCCATAACTTTGTAAACATTTCCAATCATGATAAACAAAATCACATATTCTATAGACTAAAATTATTAGTGTTTGCACATTACAAGTTTGCACAACCCAATCAAAATTGAATAAAAGTCTTGAAAGTTTGTAGGACAATAAATGAGAGAACGTGTTAGTAAAACCAGTATAATTAACAATCCAATGTTCCCTCCCTCACGCATCCATAAACATATATCATACAAAGTAGAACGATGTCTGCCTGTTTGTTTGTAGCGAAGGATCTCGCTAACCGCTGAACCGATTGGGTTCTCCTTTACAGGGTAGCTTCTCATATGTCCCAGGAAAGTTTACAACTATTTTCTTGGGGGGTGGGACACCCCCAACCCCCCTAAAAAATGAAAAATACCCCCACCCAAAAAAATTTTCTTTTTCTTTTTAGAACTAAAATTAAAATAGTGAACGGACTACCCCCCCCCCCCCACCCCCACAAAAAAAGTTCCCCCTCCCAAGTTATTTTTTTTGTACATTTTTATTTTAAATCTAAAATAAGAAAATTTGGTTTTATCAACATCTTGGGGCCCAAGCCCCTAGAGGCGAAGCCGCTAGTATATCATAAAATGACTTATAATATCTATAATAAAAAGTAGAACGATGTCTGTCTGTCTGTCTGTCCGTCTGAAGCTTAGGATCTCAGTAACCGCTGAACCGATTTGGCTCTACTTTTCAGGGATTTTACCTACTGGTCCTGTGATGGTTTTAAGCTATTTACTTGGGGGGTTGGACACCCCCAACCCCCCCTCCAAAAAATGAAAACACCCCCCCCCCAAAAAAAAAATATTTCTTATTAAAACTAAAATTAAAATAGTGGGATCGACTACCCCCCCCCCCAAAAAAAAATTAAAAAATTGCCCCCCCCCAAATTTTTTTTTAAATTTTTCTTTTAAATCTAAAATACGAAAAATTGGTTTGATTAAAGCTCTTCGGGCAAAGCCCCTAGAGGCTAGGGGCGAAGCTGCTAGTTAATAATACAAAGTAGAACGATGTCTTTCTGTCTGTGTGTGTCTGTACCGAAGGATCTCGCTAACCGCTGAACCGAGCGGGTTCTCTTTAACAGGGTAGATTCTCATAGGTCGCGGGAAGGTTTATAACTATTTTGTGGGAGGGTACCACCACCATCCCAAGAGAAATCACAACAAAATCGAAAATTTTAAAAATATTTGAGAGACTTGAACGTAAAAAAAGGAGGTATCGTAGAGACTTGAACAAAAAACATTTAAAGTGCCACTAGAGGCCTCTAGGGGGCGTAGTCGCTAGTGACTAATAATATAGTAGCTACGTTTAATCTATTTTGATAGATAAGGTTTCTTTTCGTGTTATTTTTCCTTTTACTTCTAATATGCAAAACATATATTTTTCGGCTTATGTTCCCATGCCCAAAATATTTCAATTCTAAACATGTTTCCTTGGTTGTTTCAATGATGTCTTGGAAAGATTGAACGTGGAACAGTGGCTTCAGTCTGTCTGTAACTAAACAAACAAGTTCAGGTTCAATAGTAGCATAGCTTTTGAAACAATTTTCGTATTGCATTACAGAGGTGGATTCTTAAAAAAATTTGCCCCACTAATCGCTTAGTGGGGCAAAATTGTTTTCGTGAAAAATGAATCCTCCAAAATCACATAAAAAAATCTACAAAAATGAAATAAAATATTATGTTAATAACCCTTCTATGATTTTGTTTACCTAATTTTTTTTGTAGATTTTTAATATGATTTTGGTGGATTTTTTACGAAAACAATTTTGCCCCACTAAGCGATTAGAGGGGCAATTTTTTTTTAAAGAATCCACCTCTGCATACAGTTGTTCGTGAGAGAGTAAACTTTACCCTCCTAATTATCCTAGGAATCAGCATTTCAATTAGGATAATTACATCAAATCATTTATTTCTTCAAATAAGCCAAATTGTTTCTTACTGTCAGAGGAATAATTATGCTAAGTTTGAAATCGATAGGACAATTCAACATTCCTAAATCAACGGAAAGACCTATCCGTTTCGGACGTACTGATAAAAGGATTCCACAATATAAGAAAGTGTAAAATAAAACGATTTAAAAACAAAGAGAACTATGCACGAACGAGAGCAAGTGATTCTAAGCACCTTCCAGCAGTGATTCCAATTGTTTTTTTGGTGTGAATATACAAGGGTTATGTTTAATATTGTTATATCGATTTGTTATAACATTAAGTTTCACCATAGTTTTACATGAAAAAACTTTGAATTATTAAGCATTTTTTACTAAATTTTATCAAATGTTTTGTTTCGTTCAAACTGCTGGGACATATTATAAACCCTTATTTATGAAAAATTTTGACAAAGAGATGGTAACTTGTAATATTGTTTACTGTTTTATTAGTGTACTTTCCTAATTTACAGCATTTCATTATGTTATGGTGTATTATTTTATTAGCACTCTTGAACTTAACAAAACATTTGATGTTATTTCGTCAGAAAATGCTTAAGTTTTATTCATAACTTAATTTATTTAGTTGGTACCTATGACTATATCAATAAATATTTAATTTCCATAATCTACCTCTTTATATTGTAAGCAGTTCATGTTCGATATTGTAAATACCCATCAATAAACAAGGGGGGGGGGGGGGGTAAGTTTTGCCACTTTCGCGTAAACAGTGTTCTGTGGACCAGGTATTGATTTTAGATTATAGGTTATTTAGGATAAAAGTTTACTTTTGGGTATTAGTTCACGTATATTTAATCATTTTTTGAATAAATCTCCAGGTTCAGGTGCTGCATGCTGGAAGGTCGTTTCTGGACAGGTAAAAAAATTAATTTTTTTTGTTTGAAGAGTTAGAGAGCAACTTATAAAACAAAATATGCTTCTTTTTGAATGTTATTAACATATCTGCAGAAAAAATTTAATTCGGCCTCCAGGTTCAGGTGCTGCAGGCCTCCAGGTCCACTCTGGAGAGGTAAAAATTAAAAATATTTATTTGAAGAAATAGAAGTACACTTATTTAGTAAACTTTTATCCTAAATAACCTATAATCTAAAATCAATACCTAGTCCACAGAACACTGTTTACGCGAAAGTGGCAAAACTTACCCCCCCCCCCTTAAACGAACGTACACTAATTATAGATTAATTGCACAACAAAAAATGTAAAAAATAACTTACTTAAGTAATCTTTGGTTTTCTCTAGCCCGTCAATATTCACTTTGCTAATCTTCGCCTTCATGTCTTTCATTTGCTTTCTTAATAAAACAAGGATGACAACATACATAAAAGCAAAGCTCTGAAACCGTAGGACAAACGAACGTTAACACTTGTAGACTGTTTCAGAAATAAATAATCAGAATGTTAAAGTATTTAAAGTCGAAACAACATTGCAAGTGAATTTGTAGAAAAACTGCATAAATACAAGACATACTTAAATTTTTAGAACTTGACTATTGATATGCCTCGCTTATTGTCTAAGGAATCAGTGTTCCAAATTTCAGATAAATCGGATAATTATGACATAAAATTTTTTTGCGAAAAAAGTTCAAATCAAAATGATTAAAATGGACGTACGGACTTTCTGGTAACAATTATAGAGTTGCTACACTTCCTAAATCGAACCTAGCTTCTACAGGGAATCACCATGCAAAGTTAGAAATCGATAGGACTATTCTAACATGCATAAATTAACGAAAAAAGCTATCAGTTCAAGACGTACGGATTGACGTACCGAATTGATTCATTTTAGAATTAAGTTGAGTGTTCAAACGTTTCAACCACTAAATTTAATCTACACAATTTTAGTATTTTGTGTGTCATTATTTAGGCGGGGGGGGGGGGGGGAGTACATCAATTTATCGGCCATTGTCTTATCCCTTTAGATACCTGGCTAATATAGAATAAAGAATAACTTACCTGAACTTTAGGTCACGATATTCACGAAGATCTCTAGAGGTCCCATCAGTTTATTTTATTTTATAGCAATTTTGAAGTTTTTGGGCAAATGTATATCCTCTAGAGGACGGAATACACTAGCTTATTACACGTATAGGTTTATTTTGTGTATTTTGCTAGTAAAGTGCATGATTTCTTGGCTAAACGGCCCACAGACACCCAACCCTTTAACTACATGACTTTTTCTAGAAGTCCTAAAGTTCTGGCATTCCACCCTTATTAACCTCTAAGTTCACGCCAACAACTTAGCAATAAGAGGATTAGGTTTGGGCCGGATACTTTTTTTTGCCGGATACCAGATATCCGGCTGATTTATAATGCCGGATATCCGGTTTTGGCCGGATATCTGTACAACGATGCGTACAATCATGAACTAGTCAATAAGCTTGTCACTTGGAATAATAATACACAAAGTTGTGCAATAAAAAAAGGTTGGTGTCTGAAGGATACTCAGTCAACCATCCTTTCATTAAGCATTATCTCTTTTCTGTGTAGACTGTAAGCTAAATGTTATTTAAGTTTAAAAAGACAAATATAGAGCTACAAAATATGTATATTTTTTCCATATTTTTGTTCAGCTATATAAAGTTGTATTTCGTATTTTTTTGGAAATTATTTTGCCTGAACATTTTGTTTTTGTTGTTGCTTGTTTTAGGAGATTGAATCATATTGACTAGAAATGTAATTAAAGATCTTTAACGGCTAGAAATTCCGGGTGTAGTCCCTTTCGTAACATAGCACCTTATAAGAAGATTCTTCGTATTTTTCACAGTAGCTTTTTTCCTATTTCTAGCCCCTGCGGGTGGCTCTAACCATGCGGGGCCAATTATCTAACCCGGTGGGGCAATCACCTAAACCAATATAACCTAAAATAACCTATAAAAAGTCATTTTAAAAATACGACGAATCGCCCCTTATGGGGCGATGTTACGAAAGGGACTATACCCAAAATTCCTTTTAAGTTGGACGGATCATCTAATTCTAGGGTCACAAGTGATTAAACGAGGGTTCCAAAACAAACGAAGGAGTAACAAACGTCGGAGAGGATATACACAGGAGTGTCTAAAATATTAGGTCAATTGAGTATTTCCATACAAGTATGTACATTGTACATATTATATAAATTAGGGTTGGCAATCCGAATTAGGAATCCGTTTTTTAATAGCAAGGCTAAAATTAGCGTCTTGAGTTTTTTAGTCCGAATATATATTATAATTTTTAACAGTCATTTTGGACGCTGAAAAATCGCAGCTTTAGATTCTGCTCAATACCCGGTAAAATTGAATCCCTTAATTTATTTTTTTAAAAAGGCCTTTTAAAATATTGCTAAAATCCTGAATCCGGAATCCGCGGAGAATCCGTTTTATTTTTGGACGGATTCTTGTAAGAATCCGAATCCGGTCCAAAAATTAGACGGATTGCCATCCCCAATACAAATAAGCCCCCTCACTCAGTGGTTAAGCTTTTAAAAAACCTAGAACATGATTTGAAATAGGTTGGGGATTAAGCGTCAACTCCGACGTTTGTCACTACTGCGTTTGTTCTAGGACCGTAAACTAAGAATAAAGGGGGGGGGGGGCGAAAGTGACACTTTTTGTAACCAAAACTAAAAGTCAACAAAAAACTCAACTAAAAAAAGAGTTACAGGTCTGACATTTTGCATGGCAGTTGCTTTATAGGGGTACAATATGGAACTGTGAAAAAACGGCGGCGCAACCGCCCGAAAACCGCCGAGAAAAGGCAAAAAAATATTCGGCGGGCAACGGCGGTTGCGTCGCCGTTTTTTCACAGTTCCATATTGTACCCCTATAAAGCAACTGCCATGCAAAATGTCAGACCTGTAACTATTTTTTTAGTTGAGTTCCTTTGACTTTTAGTTTTGGTTTCAAAAAGTGTCACTTTCGCCCCCCCCCCCCCCCTTTCTTTTTTTGGTAGGTTTATAAAAAGGTGAAAATTAAACTGATTCCTTTTAATGCGCTTCACTTTCAATTTTCCCTCGCGGATTTCTTTTTCAATGAGTTTTCTCTCCGCAGATTTTTGTTTGTCCTCTCGCAGCTGAAAATACGCGGCCACATTTTGCCACATTCTACAATATACATCTGCAAAAAAAATAATTTTCTTAGTTTAAAAAAAATGAAATATCACATCGTTAAAGCTAAAAAATACAGTATTTATTTAAAATGCGTTGTTAAAATGTTTCATAAAAATCACGATTAAACTGATAAAATACATTGAATTTTTTCACAGGTCCATGTTATAAGATAAGGCCACTTTTTTCTGTTAAACTCATACGGCTTTACGGGATTGTTTTTTACTTCATATAATTTAAATTCACCACATTCAAAGTTACTTTCTACATTAAAATATTTATTTGTCAAATTAAAAAAAAACATGCTTTAATTAATAACATTCTATATGATATAATGCCAATTCTTTTTGTCATTAAAACTGAAATTAAAATAATTTGGGCAGAGCAAACAAAATGTACATCTTATGGATCTTAAAATAAATTTGAAATAGGTTTTTATGGCAGAAAATTGAATTGTTTTACACAAATTTTACTCCATTTAAACGTTAAATCTTTGTATTGTTTGGAGGTCCTCAATATGAACTCTTTGTATTCTAGAGGTTATTAATGTGAATCTTCGTATAATTTGTACTCTAGAGAATGCCATGAATGTGACTCTTTGTATCATTTGTTCTCTAGATCATGTCATCAATATGTAATCTTTGTATTCTAGACGAGATCATTAATGTGACTCTTTGTATAATTTTTACTCTACAGAAGGACCTCGATGTATGCTTTTGACTCATTTGTACTCTAGAGAAGATCCTCAATATCACCCTCCTCCTCATTATCTTGTTGATTATCAGCATTTGTATCATTAGCATCCTCAAAGAGTTGGTCGGCCTCAGTATCAACCACTCCACTATCTACCTCGGATTTTCTTATCAACCCTAAATTATAATAAAGAAAAGCTCTTTTAAAATCAAATGATCAAATTAATAGAAGTATCCACATATAAAGTATCAGAGTGTTTGTCTGGCTGTGTGTCTTTATGTAGCCTAAGATCTCACTAACCGCTAAACCAATATTTTGGGACTCCAACCTCCCTCAAGGGCCTCTAAAGACCTCTAGGGGCATTGCACCCACGACACATTGTTATAGATAGAGTATATTTTCAAAGCAACTAGTAATATACATAACAAACCTGTTTCAGTTTGATGCTCTTTAATATTAGACCAAAGTCGTTCTCCTGCTTTACTTTTTACCAATCTAAAAACAAGAAAAAAATATTTAATATTCGTAGCAAATTGTCTATAATGCATGATCTTTCAGTATAGCAGAGAACCGGTTCTAATGTAGAGGAAATAAATTGGTTTCTAAGAAGCCATAATGGAAATTCATTTATTTTCTATGATAATGTAACACTATTAAACCACCAAATTAAATACCTAAAAATGTGCATTACCTGATAAAATTATTGTACAAATCAGCCCTATCTCGGGTCTTACAAGCATCCCTGAAAATATACAAATTAGTTTGTAATATTACCTTAATATAACACAGCTAGAGCTGTCTCGATATGAAAATAGGGCTATGCTTTTGGTTATCACACAGGCTTATATTAAGGGAGGGAGGAATTATCTTCTATCGGCCATTGTCCCTTCCCTGAATCTCTGCTCTGCTCTGTTTGGATTTGGCCTCCAGGATGTCTTTGGACAGGTGAAAATGAAAAAAAAAGTGTTAGAGTTCAACTTATGGAACAAAATATGCATGTTTTATCTTCAAATATGTAAATAACATTCAAAAAGATGCATATTTTGTTTTATAAGTTTTTTTTTATCATTTTTACCTGTCCTGAAAAAACCTGAAGGCCTGCAGCACCAAATTTTTTTTTAAATAAAGGGAAACTATATCTCAAAAGGAAACTTTTTAGTGATATAAATAACCTAAAAATATAATACTAAGAAGACATTTCATTGAGAATTAAAATCTGGAAAAATATTTTGTATGATGTAATTCTGGCGAACTGTGATTTTTATGGTATTCAAAAAGGATTCCTACCTGTAAGCTTTCAAGCATTCAATAATCTTGTTATTAAGATCTGTACCAAAGGCACTGGCCAAGAATCTTTCAATAATCTCTTCCATTTGACTTCCTACAAATAAAATTATGGTGTTATCTACAGGGATAAGACAATGGCCGATAAATTGATGTACATCCCCAATGATGATAAACCCTTTTGTAGATAACAATTAGTGGTTAAAACGTTTGAACCAGCGTTGCGGAGCCGTTTGATTTTATTGCGGCTCCGGCTCCGACCTAAAATAAAAAAAAACTCAACATATTTTTTTTGTTAAGTCTATTTTTGACTTTTAATTAAGTTTTGAAGTTTTAAAAAGATAAATTTTTGATAAAAATGGACTTAAAAGGAGCATTTGCATACGACCAAACAGAGTTACCAAATTATCATTAATAAAAAATCTCTTGTTTTAGCTAACCCGGAGCCGTTTTTTAACGAAAATAAGGGCTCCAGCTCCGGCAAAATATAGCGGCTCCCGGCTCTGGCTCCACAACACTGGTTTGAACAATCAACTTTATGAAACAACCAATCAAAATTCACTTAAGTCTTAAGTTGTAAATCCAACGAATAAGAAAACTTAATCATATAACTTTGGCGACTAATGTAATAAACAGGGTGTTATCACACAAACCGAGGGTGGAACATTAACCAGAACGAGAAGGGACATTGGACCTAAAATTACACAAGTAACCAAAGTATTATAACCACGCTATCTTATTCGATATGACCATATGTTAGTTATATGAATTTTGATTGGTTGGTTTCAAACTAGTAGTAACCCAAGTAATCTAATCTTTGGAAGTGTTAATTTTGTTTGTCCTCTGTCTCTCTGCAACAATACCTGCGGACTGAATGTCAGCTCCAGTGGTTTGTGGATGTGTGAGCAGGTACTGGAAGTCCTGAACAGGACGAACAGACCCAACTGTTAAGATTATTCGCTCCTCTTCTTCGGAGCCATTTTCTAGTGTTTTATCTATCATTAGAGGCCTCTAGGGACACTTGAGGACTGGGGGAAGTTGAATTCGAAGACCCAATTTTAAGTTTTAGATTTTAAAAAGAACAAATAAAATAAATTTTGAGCGGAGGGATTTTTTAGGGGGAGGAGACTGACCCCCCTTCTTTTCAATTATAAATTTAAAAAATAAAAATTTCTTTTTTTCCCAGGAACCACGAGAAGCTACCCTGTAAAGAAAAACCACATCGGTTCAGAGGTTAGAGGGATCTTTCGGTGCAAACGGGCAGACAGAAAAAAACCTGTTACTTTAGTATAAGGATTAAGAACTTATTGACAAGAGAGGTCAGCAAAATAGCTAAAACCCATCCCAAGATATTTACAAAGCATCCCTGAAAATTACAAACAAGAAGTAGTAATAATAGATTTTTTCCTATTGAATTAGAATCTCCATTTGTTTTCTGTCTCTTTGAATCAGGCTCTTCAGTATCTTCCTTAAAATTAATAAATTTACAACACAATAAAAACCTGTTATACTGCCAAAATTATATATTAAGACTGAAAGCTTTAAAATTGTTCCCACTGTTGCTATGTAAGACGTGTGAGAATAATAGTTACGGATAGAGATAAACTATAAATACTAGGGATTAACTTATTACATCATACAGTTGGAACCAAATAAAATTAAGGTTTAACCCATTAGTGCCGAGCGCCACTTTTATGGGCCGATCGAGCTGTAAGTTTCAGGGAAGCTTTATAATGGTCAAAACGGAATTCGTATTTTTTTGTTTTGCTCTAGTGGCGTGCACAGGAAAGTTGCAAAAAAAACCGGTTCGGCTTGGCCATAAATACCAACCAGGCATTAACACCCGTTTTTGGTGCTTTCCCCCAGTTTTAAAACCCGGTTGACCTGTATAAACCCGGTTATTTTGACCAAAAATCGAAAAATGTAATTTTTGAACGCCAAAAGTGAGATGAACACTTTTTAGAACTTTGATACGATCCGTAATTGAAAACTACACAACCTCATGTAATCTAAAGAGCTACAAGTATAATACGAAGCGATTTATTTCAAATTTCGTGTTTAGCCGGCGATTTCGGGTAAAAAAACCCTGTTTTGTTGTTGTTGTCAAAAAAGATCTATTAGTGAAACCGGGTGATAAAAATTTCAGACTCAAAATGGAAATGCCGAACCGGGCCTATATAGGGCGTAAAAAAACGATAAAAAAATCATATAAAAAATAATAATTTAAATAAAACGAATTCACAAATAGATGTACTTGTAAATAAACTTTAGATTTAACGAAAAAAATCAGCGACTTTACTATAAAAACAAAAAAGTTAGATGGGGTATTTTGAATTTTCATGATTTTCAAACTTTGTTGATCTATACCGGCAAACGGAAGTAAGCAAAACTACCTGCTCCAGGGGGAAATGAAAGCCAGGGTAGTAGAGGGGGGATTCATACTGAGAATGATGCAATTATGAAGCCGAAACCCGGTTTTTTTTACCGGTTTTAAAACCCGGTTCGGCACTAATGGGTTAATAGAGCGACGTACACAGCAATTTATCATGGGGGTATGAAACCATTTAGAGAAGAAAAAGGGGGAGGTGAGCATCCAAAATTTCAATTTGTAGGGATTTGTTGACACCCCCTATCTCTCTGGTTTAAAAGAAAGGTTTGTTTACTTACTGGATCATCACCACCAAAAACTTTGTCAGCTGTTCTCTTTCCTTTTACTTCAACCTGAGCAGTTAACAATATTGTACTATTTATTTTTCACATTGTATTATAATCAGTTTTCCGCGTATATTGATAGCCCCGATGAGGCCGAAGGCCCAGGTTACAAATCTGGTATTAATCTTATTATTTTCATTTTAATATTCGTGGTAAATTGTCTGTAATACGATGCTATACATAATTTTTCAGTATGGCTAAGAACCGGTTCTAATCCTCCGGTTATTTAATCTATCGGTTTTGAGGCGATACTGAAAATATTATTACAATAATACCTACTTTAAAAATTGTTCAATGTTATTCCGAGATTGTTCAAAATAATAAAAATGATGATAGGTATAGTTTAAAGAACTGTTGTTTAGTTCTGCAAAAAGTTAAAAGAAATAGTTTTATGGCTATTGATGCCTAGAAATATTTTCACGCCAAATTTATGGTTACCTGTTCTGTAGGAAAAAGTTGTCGTATTTGTTGCATTATTGGTTCAGCTGTATCTAGTAGGTGCTGTTCAGGTAACAGATTATTCTAGAAATAATATTATTATAGGTTCCGCTGTAGCTAGTAGGTGCTGTTCAGGTAACAGATTATTCTAGAAATAATATTATTATTGGTTCAGCTGTAGCTAGTAGGTGCTGTTCAGGTAACAGATTATTCTAGAAATAATATTATTATTGGTTCAGCTGTAGCCAGTAGGTGCTGTTCAGGTAACAGATTATTCTAGAAATAATTTTATTATTGGTTCAACTGTAGCCAGTAGGTGCTGTTCAGGTAACAGTTTATTCTAGAAATAATATTATTATTGGTTCAGCTGTAGCTAGTAGGTGCTGTTCAGGTAACAGATTATTCTAGAAATAATATTATTATTGGTTGAGCTGTAGCCAGTAGGTGCTGTTCAGGTAACAGATTATTCTAGAAATAATATTATTATTGGTTCAGCTGTAGCCAGTAGGTGCTGTTCAGGTAACAGATTATTCTAGAAATAATATTATTATTGGTTCAGCTGTAGCTAGTAGGTGCTGTTCAGGTAACAGATTATTCTAGAAATAATATTATTATTGGTTCAACTGTAGCCAGTAGGTGCTGTTCAGGTAACAGTTTATTCTAGAAATAATATTATTATTGGTTCAGCTGTAGCTAGTAGGTGCTGTTCAGGTAACAGATTATTCTAGAAATAATATTATTATTGGTTCAGCTGTAGCCAGTAGGTGCTGTTCAGGTAACAGATTATTCTAGAAATAATATTATTATTGGTTCAGCTGTAGCCAGTAGGTGCTGTTCAGGTAACAGATTATTCTAGAAATAATATTATTATTGGTTCAGCTGTAGCTAGTAGGTGCTGTTCAGGTAACAGATTATTCTAGAAATAATATTATTATTGGTTCAGCTGTAGCTAGTAGGTGCTGTTCAGGTAACAGATTATTCTAGAAATAATATTATTATTGGTTCAGCTGTAGCTAGTATGTAGGTGCTCTTCATGTAAAAGATTATTCTAGAAATAATATCATTGACAATGGTTATCATTAAAGTTGCAAAAATTATTTGAATCACTACAAAGTTATTAAATAACTTACCAATATTCTTTGAGGGACTTGAGGTAAACATTCACTGCCGGTTGAACTTGTGGCCCTAAACGATAAAGAAATTCTGATTTATGTCAATATGTTATAACTTCAAATAATTTCAAAAGTTACACATAAACAAATATTTTAATTGCTTTATGTAAAAAGAGGTCTCGAGGGGCACTTAAGGGAAGTAGGGGAGGGTTTGTAAGTCGATCCTACACTTCCAAGTTTAGTTTAAAACAGAAAAAGTTTTTAACAATTATTTTATGTGTGGCTATTGATTTCTAGGGGAGAGTTATCTTGGAAGGGTGAAGGTACCAATTGCCCAACCATCAAAAATGTATAAAAAACGTCTCTAAACATATAAGAAGTTATACAATAAAGGTGAACCATATCAGCTAAGCATTTATCGAGAATTTTCGAAGCAGACAAAGATCATGTTACGTGAATACTTGAGAGAGGGGACAATGAACTGTTTATTACATTAGTCCCCCAAAGCAGTGTTTCGGAGCCGGTAACTCTGTTTAGTCATGTGCAAATGCCCTTTCTAAGTTTTTAAAGTCCATTTTTATCAAAAATTGAACTGTTAAAACCTTCAAAAGTAAAAAATATGTCGAGTTTTTCTTGATTTTAGGTCGGAGCTGGAGCCGGATCCGCACCAAAATCAAACGGCTCCGCAACGCCGACCCAAAGTTTTATGATAACGTTTTCATATTGGTTTGCTTAACAAATTTGGGGACTTTCGATTTGTTGGTTTATTGAGTTGAGTGTTCAAACGCTCCAACCACTAAATTTACGCTACTGAAGAGAAATTTTGTGTATCATTATTGGGGATGTACATCAATTTATCGGTCATTGTTTTATCCGGGTCATGGAAAGAAAACGAAGTTGCGGGTTTCATCGTATTTTCACAGTGGTTAGGTTAGGTTATGTAAATGTTAATGATTGCCCCCAAGTTTAGAAAATATGCCCCGCAGGGCTAAAGCACCCCGCTGGTGCTAGAAATAGGAGAAAGGCTACTGTGAAAATACGACGAAACCCGCAACTTCGTTTTCTTTCCATGATCCTTTTGTCCCTTTAGATTCCTGCTCATTACAATATAACAAATAAAATTATACACACACACACACACCTGTGAATAAGAGATTGAAACAAGTATTGATATTGGGGGTTAAGTTCGTTTTCTGGCTCAAAATCACTCTAAAATAGATATTTTATCAATCCTGTTATATAAAGCTGCGGATTTCAATAGCTACTAATCCGATCGAGTTTTACATTTTAGGGAAGCATCAGAAAGGCCTGAGTAAGGTTTTAGGTTAATTTATTTTCAGAATATATTCTTTGGTTTTAGAGAGTTGTTCAATTAAAAGTTCACAACAAATCTTATTTAACTGGAACAAATTGAAAATAGTT
Organism: Acartia tonsa; assembly: GCF_053477335.1. Lineage (NCBI taxonomy): Eukaryota > Metazoa > Arthropoda > Copepoda > Calanoida > Acartiidae > Acartia > Acartia tonsa. The sequence goes on from NC_137264.1 coordinate 51,300,987, forward strand.
TTAGCTTATTTTTTTTGCAGTTATGAATTTATTGAATTTTTTGTTAGAAACAAAAGATCTGGGAAATAGATTTTCCTAACATTTTTAACTTTTAGGAAATCCTTATACGATTTTAGGCTGATTTCTTTTCAATGTAGAGCCCCAAGAGACTAGGGTCATATCCTCTAGTGAAATTATAAAGTAGTTGCACTAAGGGGGGGGGGGGGGGGGGAGTTTTGACACATTTGCGTAAACAGTGAGTATAGGCTTTATCTTTGGACTGAGAGGATAGGTTATTAGGAATAAAATCATTCTTATATGATGAATTTTCCCAAGTTTTAAGATTTTTGTGATAGGCCTCCAAGTTCAGGAGCTGCAGGCCTCCAGGTCCTCTCTGTACAGGTAAAAATTAAAAAAATAATTTTTTTTTGAAGAGTTAGAAGTCAACCTATGAAACATAATAACCATATTTTTGAATGTTATTCACATATTTGAAGAAAAAATGCATATTTTGTTTCATACGTTGACTTCTAACTCTTCAAAAAAAATTTTTTTTTTAATTTTTACCTGTACAGAGAGGACCTGGAGGCCCGCAGCTCCTGAACTTGGAGGCCTATCCAAAAAATCTTTAAACTTGGGAAAATCCATCATAAAAGAATGATTTTATCCCTAATAACCTATCCTCTCAGTCCAAAGATAAAGCCTATACTCACTGTTTACGCAAATGTGTCAAAACTCCCCCCCCCCCCTTAAACTAAATGAAACCTACCATGACATCAAGATCCATGGCTTGGATGAGGTGATCAATGGCTCCAGTTTGCTCTTCTGTATAGTCTTTCCTGAAATAAACAGAAATAGCTCAACTTAGTTTTGTACATTTTTGCCACCCAAATTTTTATATTTTCTTAAGATTTTTAATGCAAGAAAGTCCTTCTTAACGCTTACCCTACCTAACTATTATATGGAAACATCTTATTTAGCTAAAATTCGGTGTGCAGATAAAATGTGCGCGGCATTCGTGCCAATTGGATTGGGAGACCGCCGTGTCGGCGACGATGTGGCAGCCGTGACAGATAATCTGCCAGAAAGGTCAGATTATCAATAGAAAAATATTATTAGTTGTAAAATTACATTTCTGATGAATATGTTTTGAAAATCTAAATGCATGAAAAACATATTTAATGTAATTTTCAAAAAAATACTATGAAACCTTTGTAAAGTAAATATCTTTCCAGTATGGCTTCGAAACAGTTTGATATCCGTGGATTAGAACTGGTTCTCAGCCACACTGAAAAATCGTGTATGGCGTCGTATTTCAGACCAGTTTTGTTACCTCGTGCCTTCGGCCTATTGGGTCTAATCACACAATTTTAATCTAATGATATTTCATGTTAATATCCGTGGAAAGCTGTCTTTAATACGATGCGAGCTAAGATAAATAACTGTACTTTACTTGTATATGGATGGAAATTGGAGCTCTCTTCTCTCCTCAGAAAATGGTAACTCAGAATAAACTAAAACAAATAATATTTTAATATTAGTTATAATAGCAGTAAGGTTGTCTATCTGTCTTCCTGAGTGTTTGTTTATGTCAAAAGATGTCGAAAACTGCTAGACAAAAAAGCTCTTTTCTGTCACTATAATATGTGTTTATGTGATTACTTGCAAATGCAATTGAACAAAAAAAGAAAATTGAGTATTTTTATATAAAAGCAACAGGTTTTAAAGATTATACTGACTGCTAAACCGATATGATTTTACACTGGAACGTCTTATACATCCAGGAAAAATGTATAACTATTTTGGAGACATATCCCCCCTCCCCTCCCCCATTATCTAAAATGCATCAAAGGCGCGTCGCCTCTAGTGCTTGGTAGATTATTTATCAAAGGACAAACGGACATGCTCTAATTAAATAGTAGCAACGCTGGAACAAAACGACCTACCAAGGTAAAGTTGGCCGTCTTCATCAAATTCTGGAGCCAACACTCCAAGGTGGGGACTTGAACCCAAGCGGTACACCCGTCTAAAAAGTTTTTTTTTTTATTGAAGATTACGAAGGGTAGGAGGGAAAATTTGACTCTAAACTACACAAGTACCCAAGGCATATAATGTTATTTGCTGGCATATAAATTCGGGTATTTTATTGAATATTGATTGGATGGTTCAAACTTTTCAACCAATACTTTAAATTCAGTCATTTGGGATTTATATGATCAATCTTTTGGTCGTTGTCTTATTTCTTTTTTCCTACTTCCTTATACTTTGCTAAATCTAATGTACGTAGTCTCTATGGTTCAAGTAGCAAGATGTTTTATTGTCCTATGTGATCGCAAAGACGGTTTTTAATTTTTTTTTTAGGGAATTCAGCATATTATAGGCTCTTTAACTAAAAGAAGGGGAGAAAGACACCCCAATGTCCTACTTCAAATAATCCCTCCAACAATTTTCTTCTATAGAATTTTGGTAAGTTCAGAGAGAGAAATAGGGGGCAATGGGCTGTATATTACACAAGACCCAAAAGTTTTCATGATAACGTTTTCTTATTCGTTGGCTTCACAACTTTGGAGACTTAAGTGAATTTTGATTGTTTGCTTCATTAGTTGGGTGTTCGAACGTTTCAACCACTAATTTCTATCTACAGAAGGCGTAATTTTGTGTATTATCCTTGGGGATATAGATCAATTTATTGGCCATCGTCTTATTCCTGTAGATACCTGGGTAAACTTGCCTGACAATCGCCACAACCTCTTCAGCCAGCATGGCCTCGGTGAGGACTGAGAGAGCTCTCTCGCTGTTCTCATCTTCTTCAGAGGGTAGGAACACCAAGCTTCCATTTCCCATCAAGTCACTAATCTGAATTTCATTCCTGAATAAAGTTACCAATTATAGCAGGGATGTTATCCCCAATAATGATACACAAAATCACCCTCTCATTATATTACCATTAATGGTCGAAACGTTTGAAACACTCAACTTAATGAACCAATCAATTAAAATTCAATAAAAGTCCGCAAAATTGTTAAGCCACCGAGTAAGAAAACGTTATTATAAAACTTTGGGAACTAGTGTAATAAACAGCCCAATGTCCTGCCAAATTGATATATCCTATCATATAAGCAGTAGTATAAGCTTTTTTGTTTGTAGCGAAGGATTTCGCTAACCACTAAACCGATATGGTTCTCCTTTAGAGGGAAGCTTAGTATAAGCCCTGAGATGGTTTTATGATATTTTATTTTTATAAATAAGTCTGGGTAGGTATGGTTTTAAGCCATTTTCTGCCCTTCAAATATAGAGCCCCTAGATGCTAGAGGCGCAGCCGCTAGTCCTATTATATAAAAACAGTAAGCCTTTTTTTCTGTAGCGAAGGATCTCGATAACCAATAAACCAATATGGTTCTCCTCTATAGTGAAGCTTCTTATAGGTTCTAAGATGGTTTTAGGCTATTAAATTTTTATAAATAAGTCTAGTAATGGTTTAAGACTATTTATATGCCTTTCGTATTCCTTCGAATATAGAACCCTAGATGCTAGGGGCGTAGCCGCTAGTTTATTTAGATTAATAAGATGTCTTTTGTACCAAAGGAACTTGCTAACCACTGAACCGATATGGTTCTCCTTTACAGTGTAGTTTCTCATATGTCCTGGGAAGGTTTATACCTATTTTGAAGAAGAGAGTCAACTTTTAACCTCTTCTCCTCAACTTTGAAGGAAGTTTATACCTGTTAATGAACCCAAACAAGGACATAGATTTAGGTCCAGTGGGTAACTTCATGGTAGCCTCATCAGCCTCGTCTATTTTAACCATCTCATTTCCATACCTATAAAAATATAAACATCCGGGAATCTAAAGGGATAAGACAATGACCGATAAATTGATGCACATTCTCAATGTTAATACACAAAATTACCCCTTCTGAAGATTACAATTAGTGGCTGAAACGTTTGAACACTCAACTTAATAAAGCAACCAATCAACATAAATTAAAGTTCCCAAAGTTGTTAAGCCATCGAGAAGTAAAACTTTATTAAAAAACTTTGCTGACTAGTGTAATAAATACATCAGGTGTTATGATCGAATCTCGGTCAAAACCGCGTCACTATTAAAGATGCTAATCATTGTACCGACTGATGTTATTTCAGATGTTCGTTATTTGTAAATCAGGGGAAATGTATTGCTTAAAAACAGGTGAAACTCATCGAAACACAAAAACATTTCCAATTTTAAAGTAGCTTCTTAATTTAAAATCTGGTGCTTTCAACACTTTTCAAGCTCAGAACCATCAACCCCTTATTTAATTAACAAATTGAAAATAAATGGGGGGGGGGGGGGGGGTATTTCTTTCTCATTGTGTCTACCTACTGCGCGGGTACCTAACCATGCAGGGCTCTCCTTTACCTTATACAGTGTTTTTTTTATGAGAACTTTTTTGAAAGCAATTTTAACCCACTTATAGTTATCAGAATTTAATGATTAACGCCAACGGCTCATTTTCTTCTTTTTTTATAACCATTTATAGAACATCAAAAAAATATTTCAGTTTTTTTTTTAAAAGTACAATAAAATCAAAAATTCAAAACTTAGGTGTCCAACATATATAAATGGTTTTAGCGCATTTATCTTAAGCTCAAATCTTCTACCCTTTGCAAGAAAAAAATTGGATTTTCAGTAGTCGACTTTGGGGGGCCAGTACTCCCTCCCTGGTTGAGATATGACCTTCAAACTTTGATATGTTCTAGTACATGTCCCCAAATGTATCTGTATCACAACTTTAAAGCGTTTTGCAGCCATTCTTCCAAAGGGTAGAAGATTTGAGCATGAGAAAAATGCGCTAAAACCATTTTTAGATGTTGACACCTAGGTTTTGAATTTTTGATTTTACTGTACTTTTTTTTATAAAAAACTGAAATATTTTTTTGATGTTCTATAAATGGTTATAAAAAACGAAGAAAATAAGCCATTAATCATTAAATTCTGTTAACTATAAGTGAGGTAAAATTGCTTTCAAAAAAGTTCTCATAAAAAAACACACTGTATAACCGCTAAAACTTTCACCTGTAAGATAAATAAGTATTCTCTATGTCGACAACTTCTTGATCTTCGTTATTTCTGACCAATGTTGTTACAGGTCTCAACTAAAATTAATGACGACATTTAAACAAGCCAAACTTGAAAAATCACTCCAGAGGACAAACGAACATTAACACATATCAATAACTATGATTTTGCATTTAAAAATTAAAAGGTACCGACTTGTAGTTTTTATTGAATTGCAACGCTTTCAAGCAATCCTTAATATTACAGAAATCCTTGGCAAAGTTAGAAAATTACAGGACGACTCTAACATGCATGTCATAACAAGGGGGGGGGGGGGGATGACACATTTGCGTAAACCTGGAACCTAGGCTTTATCTTTGAACTGAGAGGATAGGTTATTAAAGATAAAATTATTCTTATATGATGAATTTCACGAAGTTTTAAGATTTTTTGGATAGACCTCCAGGTTCCGGAGCTGCAGGCCTCCAGGTGGTCTCTGTACAGGTAAAAATAAAATAAAAATTTAAGTTACAAATCAACTTATAAAACTAAAATTGAATCTTTTTTACTTCAAAAAATATGTGAATAATATTAAAAAATATGCATATTTTGTTTTATAAGTTGACATTTAACTTAATTTTTTTTTTCATTTTTACCTATACATATACCACCTGGAGGCCTGCAGCTCCGGAACCTGGAGGTCTATCCAAAAAATCTTAAAACTTCGTGAAATTCATCATATAAGAATAATTTTATCTTTAATAAACAATCCTCTCAGTCCAAAGATAAAGCCTAGGTGCCAGATTTACGTAAATGTGTCAAAACTCCCCCCCCCCCCCCTAAGATTTATCTGTTACTAAGGACAAACAAACCAACAGTTTAATATTGATTACTTTTGTGATATAACGGACAAACAGTTACATAACCTATTTATAGAGTAGATGCGTTTCTAAAAAAATATTAACGAAAAATTGTAGAGATTTAAGGGATAAGACAATGGCAGAAACAAATTATGTACTTCCCAATGATGATACACAAAGTTACCCTTTCTGTAGATTAAAATTATTGTTAGAAACGTTTGAACACCCAACTTAATAAACTAACCAAACAAAATTCACCAAAAGTCCCCAAAGTTGTCAAGCCAACGAATAAGAAAATGTTATACGACTATGGGAATAGTGTAATAAACAGCCCATTGTTCCCGCTCTGTCTAAAAATTGTACCTCTTGAAGTTGTTGTCCAGAGGTTCCAGGTACAGGTTGAGAGTCCTGACCGCCACCAGAGCTGGATCCTGTGGCCAGGCACGTCCTCCAACTTTTGGGCTGTTCCCTTCGCATCTAGAAATGAGGATAACAAGATTTACCCTTTTGTATATTAAAATTTTAAAAAAATAAATCGAAAAAAGGAGAAGGGATGCCGTCTTTTTAAAAAAAAAACCAGTACCCAATTTAACCCAATCTCGCCTTAACTAATAAAGTGATAAACAAACAAAGAAAAAATACGCCTCCATCCCCCCTTATTTTTAATTTATTTCAAAACAAGGATGACAACATCCATAAGGTGCGAAGCTCAAAAATCATGGAAGAACATCCAGAATGAACTATAGAGTATTTAAATACAAAATAAAAATTTATATAAAATCACGAAACCTTTCATGATTTATAATGTGGAAATCTAGGAATCGATCTAGCACCACAACCAATAAGTAAATCTTAATGAAACTTTGTGGATTCTGGAATTATGTAAACTTATTCAATCACTGAAAATTTTAGACTTCTATCTTTAATAGGAATCGAGAAAATCATGAAAACTTAAAAATCTAGGAATCGATCTAGCACCCCAATTAATCGTCATATCTCAATGAAACTTGGTGAAAATATGAAGAATGCTAATTTTTAAATCCCTAAAAATTTCAGCTGTCTATCTTTTATAGGAGCCGAGTAAATCACGTTTCCCCCCAAACGTTTCAGACATACATACAGACGGACATTTCAAATTATAGAGTAGCTTCGCTACTAACAAGGATGAGGAGGTTGGGGGTTCTTTGCTAGACTATAAACTTTTAGGGAAACCGCCGAATATATTACCTTGATATATCCAGAAGTGCTGATCTTGATATCAGGTCCTATCTCAAACACAACCTAAATTAAAACAAGATTAGTTTTCTTTAAAACTTACGCCTTTCCAATTAATAAAAGAATTTCGCTAAAACCTATTTACAATTAGTGGTTAAAACATTTGCACATATAACTAAATGAACCAACCAATTAAAATTCAATTAACGTACCCAAAGTTGTAAAGCCAACGAATACGAAAACGTTATTTTAAGACTTTGGGGACTGGGGTAAAAAACGGCGTTGCTACAAAATACCAACTCTACAAAAGACCAACACTACAAAAGACCAAGAAGTCGGTTCTACAAAAGACCAACACCTACAAAAGACCAACGCTACAAAAAACCAACACTTACAAAAAATCGTAATGCTAGAAGGTCTATAGCTGCAAATGGTCTATCATTATATCTGTATTTATCAAATTAATAAAATGAATGCTTTAAATAGATTATAAACGACACAATTACGAAAATAGACAAAAAAGTATTTTTTTTGTAACAATATGTAATAAAATAATTGCATAAAAATCTTCTAAATTTTAAAGAAAAAATCTTCCAATTCTAATGGTATTCAATATTCAGTATAAAAACACAAGAACAAAATTCAAAACCGAAATTTCTTTCTTGAATAACTTCATGGGCTATATTTTAAAATTCCGTCCGACAGTTTGTCCAAAGTGTGTTGGCTACGTAACGGAATAGTTTCGAACCCGATACAACCTTGCATTTAAAAAATCGACCCTTTTGTAGTTGTTGGTCTTTTGTAGTGTTGGTCTTTTGTAGTGTTGGTCTTTTGTAGAGTTGGTCTTTTGTAGGTGTAGGTCTTTTGTAGCAACGCCTAAAAAACAGCCTAATGTCCCATCCCTCCCTGATTTTTGAATCAATAAAACATAGTCCATAAGCACAGTTATGGAATCTCGACCACAAAGATTTTTTTATCCAATCTTGACAAGTGAGGTATTTTTGGAAAGAGGAATATACATAGAAAACGCCTATGTAAATTAGAAAATCCGCAGAAATCAAATTTGCAAGTTATTTGCAAAAATATGCAATGTTAATTCACAAAATCAATTTCTTGCCTTAAATGACAGATTTATAAATAAATCTTTTATGAAATATGTTTATCTAAAAGTTTAGAACATACTTAAGGCAAAAAAATTTTCTTTAGTGTTACTTTTTTCACCCTATATATGAAAAAAGCAGTTTCTCACAATTTATGATAAAAAAAGGTATAGGAACAAAAAATATGTTTTTCTTGATGTAAACACAATAATTGGCATAAAATCTATCATCCTAAACGTAAAAATCAGATATAGAATCCTTTTTAGAAGAAATATAGTGCAAAAAGTAACCAAGACATTTTTGCAAAGTATGAAAAGCTAAAGAAAATAGTTCTTTTTGATTTTGATATACATATCAGATAAATGTATATAAAATTAGTGATCAAAATCTATAAAACAAGTTATAACTTTTTTCAACCCTATCATTGATTAAAATGCACTTTTAGGTTTACTAATTACCAAAGTTGCACATAAAAACTCTTTTTATTAAGTTATTAAACAAAATAAATTAACAATTAACAATTAGGCGTTTTTTATAATGCAGTAGACCATTATGTAGTTGGTTTTTGACATTTATTTTGTTTAATTACTTCATAAAAAGAGTTTTTATGCACTACTTTGGTAATTCTTAAACCTAAAAGTGCAACTCAATCAATGACAGTGTTGAAAAAACTTATAACATGTTTTATAGTTTTTGATCACTAATTTTACATACATTTATATGATATGTATATCAAAAGCAAAAAAAACTATTTTCTTTAGATTTTCATACTTTGCAAAAATGTCTTAGTTACTTTTTGCACCATATTTCCTCTAAAAAGGATTCTATATCTGATTTTTACATTTAGGATGAAAGATTTTATGCCAATTATTGTGTTTACATCAAGAAAAAACATATTTTTTGTTCCTATACCTTTTCTTATCATAAAATGTGAGAAACTGCTTTTTTCATATATAGGGTGAAAAAAGTAACACTCATGAAAATTGTTTTGCCTTAATTATGTTCTAAACTTATAGATAAACACGTTTCATAAAAAGATTTTTTCTAAATCTGTCATTTAAGGCATGAAATTAATTTTGCAAATTAACATTGCAGATTTTTGCAAATAACTTGCAAATTTGATTTCTGCGGATTTTCTAATTTACATAGGGTCAAGCGGGGCATTAACCGGTAAGGGGCATTACAGGTAATTTTTTACCCACCTTCAGAAAATGACATTTTTCTCCATGTTCTAATCGACTGACAGAAAAAAACATAAAAGCAAATTTGTTCCTTATTAAATTGCCTACAAAAAAGTATAAAATGAAATTTTTGTGAGATAAATTTTAAGGGTACTTTTGGGGTCTCAAAGTCGGACGAAAAAATTTTTTTTTCAAAATTTTTTTCACCTATGTGTATAAAGATCGACCTACACAAAAATTGGTAAGACCTAGAACTGATCCGTAAAAACCTTTTGAACTAAGAATTGCCCGCTCTTTCCAAATCCGTTGAGAGCTTAAATGTAGAGTTAATATTTTTTTCAAAAATGACCAAAGTTCGCGCGGGGTATTTTTCGGTAACGTCGAAAAAAAAATTCAAATTCGATTTTTAATATCAATTTTCAGGTTTTCTTTGGTAAAATCTAAAATTCAATATGGGCTTTTTAAGAATTAGGCCAAAAAGTGAATAGAACAGATTTTTTTATATAAAAAAATTCAAATTTTATTTTGAAAGAAAATTTTTGTGAAAAAAAAATCGAAATTTCTCGTCCTTTAAAAATAAATGATTTTTGACATAGAAGGAATAGTCCGATCTTTATGAAAATTTTTGTGGATAATCCCTATAACCTATACTAATTATGATTATTTATGTTTGACTGGCCGTTTGGCCGTTTTTCATCGATTTTTTTTAGGTTGAAAAGACGTTACCCACAATGCCCCACCATGGGGCATTTATCGGTAATTTCTTTGAGTCCAATTATGACAAACTTCTAAAAGTCCTAGGATAACGTCCTATTAGGACCTGATAGTCCTTTCCGTAAGCTTTCTAATGGTCTTGGTCCCATTTAAAAATATTAATATTTACCCCATTTTTTTTTCAAAAAACCGAAAAAATTACCGGTAATGCCCCGCCTCACCCTAGGCGTTTTCTATATACATTCCTCTTTCTAAAAATACCTCACTTGTCAAGATTGGATAAAAAAAACTTTGTGGTCAAGATTCCATAACTGTGTAAGGAAAAAACTTATTTCTTTGGGTTATAACTCTGCGGGGTATAATCCTTACGGGAAAAAGTAAAAACAATACGCCACAAATTCAAAAGGCGTAAAAAGCAATATTGAATTAAAATTGTCAAATCTGTAATATATAGATTTTTTATTAGATAATGAAAAATAAAGCAATATTGGTCATGAATTAATAAAAAGAAAACCAATAATTGGATAAATTTTAAAATATCGAATATTTATTAGATAAGCCTATGATATAAAGTAAAAAGTTTTTTGTCTGTCTGCTAATATCTAAAAACTATACCAATTTAATTCACAATTTTAAGGAAGCTTAATATTGGTCGCGGGCAGGTTTTTTCTTTCTCTATTTTAAAAATGATTTTCAATATTGTAAATAATATAAAAAAATAACTGTTTGATAAAGTTAGGTTATGCTAACCCCAAGGGTTAGTTTATGTTTATAACAGTCGGGTTATAACAATGACAACAAAAAAGATTTAAAAAGCTTTTTATCAATATATATATATACTAGCGGCTTCGCCCCTAGCCTCTAGGGGCTTTGCCCCAAGAGGTTTGATCAAACCAATTTTCGTATTTTAGATTTAAAATAAAAAAGAAAAAAAAATTTGTTTGGGGGGGGACTATTTTAATTTTAGTTTTAAAAAGAAAATAGTTATAAACCTTCCCGGGACCTATGAGAAGCTACCCTGTAAAGGATAACCCGATCGGTTAGCGAGATCCTTCGCTACAAACAGACAAACAAACACACAAACAATCAGACAGACATCGTTCTTATTTGTATTATAGATATATATATATATATATATTCAATTATTTGGTTAGCCAAGCTATAAATGAAATTTTCCTGGTAACCCAGGGATGGAGGAGCCATTGGACTTCAAATTGAGACAGTCACCCAAAGTTTTATAAACACGCCTCTTATTCTTTGCCTTTAAAACTTTGGGTACTTTGAATAAATCTTGATTGTCTGCCAAATTTGAAGTGTCCAAACTTTAAACCAATAATTTCATTTAATTGAAGGGCTAACTTTGTTTTTCAAAACAGCATTAGGGTTCAACATCAATTTATTATCAATTGTCTTATCCCTAAGATCCCTGCTTGCAACCCCACCACCAGGACATGTGAATAATAATTGGTTACGAAAAAAAAAACTTTCTTAGAGAAACCAGTTTGGTATTATTCAAAACAATCCTTTGAATATTCAACGTGTTTTTAATACTGGGGCCAATAACCTTCATCAATGCATAGTTGAGGTCCCACAGAATTAGGCCAGGTCCTAGCACAGAAAACTCAAATTTTCGAAATTGAAAAAAAAAATTCTAAGAGGCTATTACCCAAATTTTTTGTTTTATGTTTTAATATAATATGGTCAAAATCAAGGCTCTTAAAAACCATTGAAGTTTATCTAATCATTTTGGAAAGTACTTATCAGGAGGTATAATTTTAACTTTGGAACTATACAAAACATTGATATTTTAGGGTCAGGTTTGTTTACTCAAACATGAAAAAAACCTTAGGTCCTCTAATAGGTTTTCTAAAAGTAGAGAAGCTTTTTAGTGAATTAAACGTTTTATAACTGGCATTTTTACAAAAGATTACGATTTCCTTCTGTCTAAGGATAAATAATCTCCCTCCCCCCCCCCCTCCCTTTCCCCAATAATGAAGACTCGTTTGGTAATTAAACTTATTGGAGGCAATAATCTTTATTTTTTTATAATTTCAAGTAATTTTTTTGCGTGGGTAAAGATTAATATATAGAAAGAAACTAATATGAAAAATATGTAAAGTGCGCCGAAATTTTTTCTTCCAAATGTAAAACTAAAATAATAAAAAACTTCACCCTTTTGGAGGTTATCAAACTTTTTGGAGCATTGTATTACTCTCTTTATCCCCCTTTATAAATGCTGATAAAATTTGTGCGTCAAGTTGTCGATTAAAATGTTGAATTTGCACTTAAAAACATGCTTTCAATTGTAGAGATTCTACGCTCAAAAGCACGCTTTAATTTTTCCATAGTGAAATACGTGTTTAGGGAAGACCATTACGTTAACGTGATACGGGTTCCGCAGTTGTTATAGACCATGTTTTACATTAAGGTTTCATGATTAACATTACTGTTTTATTACTCGATAATCCAACCATGGAAACCAGCTTATTTGGTGAACATTTGGGGACGCTCTCCAAAAATAGGGAGGGCAAATGATAAGAAAATAGAAACCCATGATTAAAGCGCATTCATAACCTTAATCTATGGGAGAACAAGGATGACAACATCCATAAAAGCGAAGCACTGAAACGGTAGGACAAACGGACATTAACACTTGTATAGTGTCAGAACTGAATAATCAGAATATAAAAGTATAAGAGTCGAAGCAAAATTGTAAGTAAATTTGTAGAAAAACTGCTTTATACAGAATAATGTTTAAGGATATACTTACATTTTTAGGACTTGATTATAGAGTTGCTTCGCTTTAACATCATACTTTGTTGTCCCAGGAATCAATATACCAAAAATCAGATCAATCGAATGATTATATCACATAAAAATTTGTTGTTAAAAAAGTAGAAAAATCAACATGTTTAAAATGGACATACGGACATTCTGGTAATGATTGTAGAGTTTCTAAATCGTACCTAACTACTACAGGAATCATCACGCAAAGTTTGAAATCAATAGGACAATTCTAACATGCCTAAATTAACGAATAAAAGCTATCTATCTCGGACGGACAGACGGACCGACCCTAATTATAGAAAAACTTCGCTTTAAATAGGGAGAGGAGGAACATAGGAATATAAATTATATTGGTCCCCAAAGTTTTATCTCATTCCTTGGTTTTAAAACCAATAGAAATATTAGATCTTTTAAAGTTGGTCCAAATGTTTCTAAAAATAATTTTAATCTAGAAATGAGGTAATTTTGATCATAATTGGGTATGTAAGATTTATCGTCTATTGTCTTACCCATTAAGATCTGTAGGTAATTGAAAAAGAATTAAAATTAAAGCTTTTGCAAGAAAATTTCCATAATTAATTTTGATGAACAATTGTTTATAGAGGAGCTACGCTGAGTGTACAGTGTTCAGTTTTTGAAACATCAACTTTCTGATCTGAGATGGGTTCTTAAAAAAGAATGCCACGTTTTTTCGACATTTTTTAGACATTGATTGATTGAACGAAGACGATTTCGTTATACAGAGTATACAACTTAAGAATTCAAAATTTTAAAATTATTATTTCAGCCATTTGTATAATGTCTAATACAACTTAGATCCATTTTCGTTGCATATTTATTAATGCATCTCTAAAAAAAATACATTCATAAATATGCAGCAAAAATGGATTGAAGATCATTTATTTTTCTTCTATGAAGGCTGTACCAACAAAAGCGAAATAATTAAATAAATAGTTGTATACTCTGCTTAGTCAATCAATCCATCAAGAAACGCGGCATTCATCTTTCAAAAACCCATCTCTGATGCGTTTATTTTCCACAAACTTTTTGGTCAATAATTTTAACTGGCAGATAGGGTAATTTTGTTTATCGTAAATGAGGGTGTACATTGATAACTTGCTTATATGTCCTATTTTAGTTACATACAGTTTAGAAACGTTGTAAACCTGTTTAAGGAATCCAGAATGCTTTTACAAGTAGTGCCATTAATCTTTCAGTAATAATGATGGTGGAGAAGGGTAGGGCGGTGCTACCCTCCCCTAAAATATATATTAATAAACTTTCCTAGGACTTATGATGGTTAGACACACATTCACAGATCCTGTTACTTTTATATAAAGATTTATTTAATGCTGCCTTAAGTAACAGGATGTTTGTCTGAGTGTGTGCTGCTTATGAGCTTGCTGACCTGTGAACTGACAAGGTTCCCCTTACTCTGAAACCAGGACAGTTTATATTTATTTTGGGGTAGTGTCACACCACCCTTTTTAAATTTCCCCCCCTTCCTTCTCTCGAGTGCCCCTAGAGGCCCCTGGGGGGCGTAGCGGCTAGTAATAAATATATCTATAATAACAATATTGTTCAGGATGTACAAAGTAGCAGCCCTACTACTACTACTGGCCTCCTCAGGCTATGGTCTGAATGATGTGAGTGACAAGATCATGACCAAGCTGCACCACTTCAACCTGTGCTCTGCCTGCTGGGGAGAGGAGTATGCTGATGAGTATATTAGGAATATTTATGAGGCCTCAGCTAAGTGCTACAAGTCACCATCAGCTATGCCAATGGCGGATTCTGTCTTGGGTTTCCCTGCTACTCTTATTTCAGGTAAAGGAAAAATATATATAATTCACAACAAAGTTGTGATTTCATCAAAATAAAATATTTTTAGAGTATATTAATGGAGTTTAAAATCAAACAAACTATAATACTAAAAATAAGTAGCAATAAATAGAAATTTAAAATCTCCTAAAATATTAAGAAAACCAATTAGGATAGAGTTGCTAATTGCAAATTGAATGTTAAAAAAATATCTCTTTAGTCTAAGAGAGTTTAATCAAAAATAAATATTTTGTTTTATATGCATTTCAAATTACTTAACATCTTGAGGAATACCCCACCCTTTGATTACTGAGACACATAGCTCCATTAAAAATTACTTTATTTGAAAATGAAATGATTTCTTGCACCTACTGATGTTTATTTTTTATAACTGATTTATTTACCAATTACAGCACCCTTCGAATTAATTATGATGAAATCAACTAAAAGTTGTATCTAATCTAGGTTATGAGGATGTTGATGCCAATGATATTGCTGAATTTGGCAACTCACAGCTCACCATGGTCAACAACTTTACCTGTGTCATGAAGCACCTTGGTTTCCTCACTGAGGCTGGAGAAATCAACTCAGATCTGTTTGCTCATACCGAAGAAATTGAGCTTATTGATCTTGATACTGAGAATCGTTTTGCCAGTGGCAGCAGAGCTGGAGCTGATCCAGTCTTTGTTAAGAAGCTGTATAAGGAGATTGCTGAGTGTAATGATCTCGCAGAGAACTGGCCCACCAAGTCCCTGGAGAAGAGTCCATTCCTGAAGAAGTTTGGAAAGATGGCTGTTTACTTCAACTGTATCAAGAAGGTGGAGAGACAGAGCTGTGCCAAGTACCTCATCTATAATGATTTGCTTAGACATGGTGTCAAGATTGATGCTACAGGTTTGAACACTTTAATATGCAGAGATCTAAAGGAAAGGCCAATGGCTGATATATTGATGTACATCCTCAAGGACGATGCACAAATTTACCCTTTCTGTAGATTAAAATTAATGGTTGCAATGTTTGAACACTCAACTTAATGAATAAGAAAACGTTATTATAAAACTTTAAAGACTAGTGCAATAAAAAGCCAATCGTCCCACTTCTCTCCCTCTGTTAATTTCATTCTTTTTGGAGTTTCAAAATCCAGAAGCCAACTACTGGTATGGGCAAATAGGTTTATTTTCATAAAGCTTAGTTTCACTCACTCTGTATTCCTGTATGTAGTTATGTCTGTAACACTTAACTTTCTTTTCCAATCATCATAATTCTAGGTGGTGTACATTAGATATCAACATATCTACATCTTGTAGTCAGCTACAACTTTAACTATCAGCAAAAGATGGTCCCTTGACCATTTAAATTTCTGCCATATCTTTTTTAAGTTTGGTTAAAAACCAAACAATTATAATATGAAGATTTAACATTTTATCAAATCAGATACAAACTCAATTTAATTAAAAAAACAGAATTTTTAATGATATCATTTACAGGTTTGAATGACAAGTATGATGCTGCCGCAATGGCTGTTAGAGTTTTGGAGAGAGTTGGATCCGAGGAGGAGAAACATATTGATGAATATTTCTGGGGAGATCTAGAGGCTTAGTAACATCATCCACTTATACAAAATTTGTGTTTCAATGCAATGAATATTCATTCATGTCAGTTTAATAACTACAAATAAATTTTTAAACCAATAAAATTATTGATAAACAATAGGTTAACGTTTTTTTTTATAAAACAATAAAAGTTGTGAATACTTCATAATCTCATAGGGAAAATTCAAAATGTACATACCGTACCTAGTCAACCAATAATATAAAAAAACAGAAAAGGGGAGGGGGGAGGGAGGATAATGAACAACAAATGAAACAACCTTCCAAACTGTATATATACTTGTTTCTGCCTCTAGTAGCTTAAAAAATGGTTACCTTCCATGCAAATGGTTTTTTTCCCCGCTTGTTCTTGTAGAAAAACTGGGCAACCGCCTCATCTTAGTACAAAAAAAACACATTTATGCTTGTGGTTGAAAATGAGCATTTAAAATATCATAAAAAGGGGAGGGGGGTTGATATCATACCATAATTTTTAATCTAAAATGTTAAATATAATGAGGATGAAGGGGAGGAGGGTAGTGCTTTTTTCCAGTAGCGATTAAGCTTGCCAAACCTTCCCAGGACCTACAATTAGCCAAGTTAAGACAGACACACATTTAATATTTCTACATCTTTTAGGTATATACGTATAATAAATAAAAATAACATGATGTTTTAAAAGTTAAGTTTTTTTTTAATTAAAAAGTCCAAATTAATCATCAAAGTATCAAATTTAATAATCTATGTTTATGTTTATAATTTCTATTCACCGTGTAAAATAAGTATTTGCTACTTTTGAAAGTAATCGTTCTTGTTTATGGAAAATTATCTGTTTAAAATTCTTACCAATACTACATTCCGTGCCATCAGTAGTTGCAATAAGCTCCGATATCTTGGCATAATTTTCTTCTTGTGCTTTGGTCAATGGTTTCCTTGCTGATGTATGGTGACTTCTTTTCTTTGGGGTTTGTCTAGGTAAAATTTATGATAAATAAAAAAAATTGGAAACCCTATAACAGAAAAAATAGAAAAAACATTTTGAATGATAATAAATCTAATAAAATTAAATTTAAAAAAATCTAATTAGGAAACACTTTACTATGCACGAACGAGATCTAGTGATTTTAAGCACCTTTCAGCTTTTTATTGTTGTTTAGTAGTATACTAGTTTTCTTCTTATTAAGGTTTAATAAACGGAAAAAAATAAGTTTTTCCACTCCACAGTCTTCGATTCGTCGTATTTTCAAAATGGCTTTTGATAGAGTATTTTAGGTTAGGTCAGATTATATTGGGTTAGGCAAATGGCCCTTGGCCTGCAGGGATAGAGCCCTCCTCTGGAGCTAGAAATAGGAGAAAAGCTACTGTGAAAATACGAAGAAACGCACCTTAAGGGGCGTTGCCACGAAAGGGACTATACTCTAAAAAAGTTATTACTACAGTTTAGATGATCAAATGGTTAAATACAAAATCAAAATTTAGTAATATTCGTCAAATATATACTTATCAAAAGGGATGATAATTTGTACCTACTAATTATATAACAGTGTGATTACCCTTTTATATCTAACTTTCATAGCTTTCGATAATATTTTAAAATAACAATAGCTGTCTGCCTTTTAGATAGCAAATTTAAAAGATTCCAAAATGTACCTGGAAGGTCCAGGCTTCGGTCCATCCTGTTCATCTCCAGAATCATTCCCCTCTTCTTTCACTTGTTCGTCATGGTTGTTGTCTTCTTCTGTCAAAATTAGGTCATCTGGTCCTAAATGAATAAAAAAATATCTAAGCAGCATCAACAGCCGTAGCAGTGCCTATTTTTCCCTCATCCCCCTCTCCCAATAAATTGAAATTAAATGTGGGGTCACTGGAGGTATATTTTTCCTCGTGCCTAACACATGTGGGGGGCCACTAACCCTCGGGGGAATATATGCCTGACCTAAGCTAACCTGACATAAAATAATGATATTTTTAATGTATTCAAAAGAGGGAACTTGGTTTCTGTGCTCGATTTGCCTCTTTGAGGGAATCCGCCGCCGCAGCCATATTGATAAAGTTGGAGGTTAGAAATGAATAGTAAAGCTGCAGTCGCGACTAACTGTTGAAGCCACTGACTTGTTTTTTTGTTCACCAGCTGCCACTAGTAGGCCGACAAACCTTGGATAAAATTGAGCTGTCCCTTTTATAACACTAGCGGCTGCTCCTATCATCTAGAGGAGGGGTAGTGTAGCAATAAAATAGCCCTAACCAACTATCCAAAGATTAATATTTAAATAAATAGCTTAAAACCATCCTATGCTCTAAGTGAACCATTCCTAAAAAAAGAGACTTTAATTGATTTAGTGTTAACTGACAAACAATAAAACATAGGTACTACTCGCTGTTGGGAGGCCAGATGAAAAAAGTTTATTTTAGTGTTAGGCAAAAATGACTCTGCAATTGTATCAGTAAGTAGGTCTAATAACACCCTTCGCTACAGTGTGTCTTTTTATGAAAACTTTTTTGAAAGCAATTTTACCCCACTTATAGTTATCAGAATTTAATGATTAATGGCCTATTTTCTTCGTTTTTTAATGAAATTAATAGAACATTAAAAAATATTATAGGTTTTGTTTAAAAAGTACAGTAAAATGTAAATTTAAAACTTAGGTGTCAACATCTAAAAATGTTTTTTTTTTGCATTTTTCTTATGTTCAAATATTCTACCTTTTGCAAGAATGGCTGCAAAACGCTTCAAAGTTAAGATCTAGAGCTAAAAACTAGTACAGATACTATTGGAGACATGTACTAGAATATATCAAAGTTTGCAGGTCATATCTCAATCAGGGAGGGAGTACTGGCCCCCCCAAAGTACACAACTGAAAATCCAATTTTTTTTTCTTGCAAAGGGTAGAACATTTGAGCATAAAAAAATGCGCTAAAACCATTTTGATGTTGTCACCAGTTTTGAATTTTAGATTTTAGTGTACTTTTTAATTAAAAAATTAAATATTTTTTTACTGTTCTATTAATTGCATTAAAAAACGAAGAAAATAAGTCATTAACCAATAAATTCTGATAACTATAAGAGGGGTAAAATTGCTTTCAAAAAAGTTCTCATAAAAAAAACACACTGTAATTTTAAAATCCAACTAAATATAATTTTTGAAAAAGTTGAGTTAGAAAATTTTAAGTTCAACTTTCATCCCCTAGGAGTTGCCGAATAATCATGACAAGAAAAGCAAAGATTATTAATTTAAAATTTTGAACAAATTTGCTTTTTATAAAGTTCTTCATGAAACCACTCCAGAAGGGAGTTAATACATGGCCATTTTTATCAGTTGCTTTGCTAAGGTCACGAAAATTAAGCCTTAAATAAATCATAATAGAGTGTTTTTATGTTTTTATACATACATGAAAGACTTCATAAAAGCAAAGTTGTAAAGAATTGAAAAGTATGAATATTTGTTTTTATTATCATGGATGAGTGTAAGCTCTTAGGGGCTGAAATTTGAACTTAAAATTTTTAAACTTAAATTTTTCAAAAATTAGATTTAGTTGGATTTTTAAATTAGCCAAGGGTGTTATTAGACCTACTTACTGATACAATTGCAAAGTCACTTTTGCCTAACACTAAAATAAACTTTTTTCATCTAGCCTCCCAACAGTGTACTTTATATAGCAAGTCAAACAGACCGACGGACAAACAAAAGTATAAGTAACAGATGCTCAAAGTTATTTAATGTTAATATTAAGGGAAATGTTTACAAGATTTCCCAGGCATCTATCTCAAACGGCAGCCGAGTAAATAAACAGACATACAAAGGAAATATTAAATAGCAAAGCTGCTCAAGAGAATCTTGACAAAAAAAGGTTAACTGTATTACCTATGAATGTAAAATCGACATTGTCTAGTAATCTCATTGCTTTGATCACATGATCCAGGTCAGATAAGTTGGAGTCGCCACCAAGATCACTGAAATAAAATAAGGGATATAAAGGGATAGGACAATCGCCGATTAATTGATGTACATTCCCAAGGATTAAACACAAAATTATCCCTTTTGAAGATTACAATTAGTGGTTGAAACGTTTGAACACTCAACTAACTTAATAAACCAACTAATCAAAATTGACTAACAGTCCCCAAAGTTGTTGAACTAACAAATAAGAAAATATTGATGTAAGACTTTGGGGACTAGTGTAATAAACAGCTCATTGTCCCCCCTCTCTCTGAAATAAAATATCATGAAGAGCAGCTACTCGATAACTTGTGAATGGCCGTATGTCTGTCTGTTACTATCTCATCATCATTATCAATTAAATTAGAGATATTTGCAATTCTTATTGCTAGTTTTAGCTTACAACTAATATAAGTGTCTTATTGACCATACAAGCAAAAAATTAAAACCTTTCTAAAATTAATAAGTTTAAATATTATCATAAAATTATTAAATTAAAAGGGGGGAGGCGGATGTGCCACTTTTTGAAACCAAAACCAAAAGTCAACAAAGGAACTCATCTAAAAAAAGAGTTACAGGTCTGAGATTTTGCATGGCAGTTGCTTTATAGGGGTACAATATGGAACTGTGAAGAAACGGCGGCGCAACCGCCGAAAACCGGCGTATCCCGCCGAATTTTTTTTTGCCTTTTCTCGGCGGTTTTCGGCTGTTGCGCCGCCGTTTCTTTACAGTTCCATATTGTACCCCTATTAAGCAACTGCCATGCAAAATCTCAGACCTGCAACTCTTTTTTTAGTTGAGTTCCTTTGACTTTTAGTTTTGGTTTCAAAAAGTGGCACATCCGCCTCCCCCCTTTGGTGTTAGATAGTACCTATATGATGAGCTACTTATGGTTGGAAATAATTATCCTCGTTGTCCATTACAAAAAAAAATAAGTAGGTAGATTTGTTTCTCAAGCACTGAAAGACCCCTTCCTTATTTTTAAAATAAATTAAACATAAGAGGGAGTTAATTTTTTTCCTAGGCCTAGCCCCTAGCTACCGTAACCTAGCACCCAATATTACATAACTTTAAGCAATAAACAATCAAACGAAAAATTATCCCTCCCCCTCTCATTTCAATTTATGCAAAATAAGGGAACTGAGGGGTGGTCTGTGCTTGATTAGGAACTTTCAGGGAAACCGCCTTATATATTGTTTACCTGAAAAGCACCAGTTTCAAGGCTTCAAACTTTCCTCCGTCGGTGGCAGTTTTGATGGCATCCAGTGCAACTATCATGGCACTCAACCAATCAGATTCGATATCCGTACCATGCACATGTTCTCTAAAATTGTTTTTTTTTAATGGGAGGGTTTTAGTCAATTTGATAAAGAACAACCCATGATTAGTTTAAGAAATTTAGGGCACCCTTCAGGGCAAAAATCTTAAAATGCATATTTTTTTCTTACTTTTATCCTCGCAAAAAACCTTGCAAAATTTCAAAGGTAACTCTATAACCGTAGGGAAGGGGGGGGGGTTATATAACTACTTCATTTTTTAAAATGTTCTAGATCAACCAAAAAATCAACCCTGCTCTATTAATTAACATGTAAGTGCCCTTTAATGCCCTAATTGTTTGATAATTGGCGGCCCTAAGCTGCCAAGTTTAAACTGTCCGGTAAAAAATCATTAATAAGCCGAACCATCTCTGATTTTAGTACAAAGATAAACTGCGTAAATTGATTACAAATAAGAATAAAAATGGTAAAATGAAGACAATAATATTTTTGATAAAATAGAATAAAGACTAGTTAAAACACAGTTTTGTTTACCTAACTAATTCGAAGAATGTTGGCCTTTGTCAAAGAAATTTTGTAAAAAATAATTGACCATAATTAAAGTATATAGTTAGTGATAGTAACTAAACAATACATTTATTGATCGCTTAATAAAATTTAAAACGGGTATGAACAACATAATACCTACTAGTAATGTAATAGGTAACTTAGTTTTCACAGTAAAACTTATCAAATATGATTAATTTTAAATAGAGTAAAACCTTTTAACAGAATATATGTCACAACGTAACTCTGTTTAAAGTCAGTTATAAAAATGTTTTCGCTTGTCATTGCTGCGCTAATTATTGATATAATTGTCCTTGTTTTTAAGTAAATCAACCTTAGATAGGAAATGAGCTCCCAATCAGCCTGGCAAAATCCTCGATCCAAAACCTTCAAATACATTATATAAAAATAAGCGAAATACATCTAAAATTATATTTGGGGGGGGGGGGGGAGATAAAAAGGTCGTCAATTCTACTTCAAGTGTTTGTTGCACCCCAACGACAGCTGAAAATAACGTTCAGGTTTCGCGAATTAAAAAAAAATAATTTCGTTGTTGGTATAAGCTGTGTAAAAACGAAGTCAATCTATTATGCTTTTAACTTTTCAGCCCGTCAATACGTTGAAATTCCTTTTCGATGTCAATTTTTTCTTTGTTGGTAACAATAATAACAAACACTTAACTAACATTTAGGTATTTAACTTTTTCGTCCTAAATATGATCATAATTGACTGCCAATGAATTATGCCACCGGCTACGCCCCTAGAGGCCTCCAGGAGCACATAAGGAGGGAGTCGACCCCGCACCTCTCCCCCCTTCATTCATTTTTAGTTTTAAAAGGAAAAAAAATTAGATGGGTTATTTTTTTCCAGAGGCGATTTCTCTTGAAATGTGGAGGTAACCTCCTCCAAAATAGTTATAAACCTTCCTACTACCAGAAACTGTCCAACCCCCTCTTTTCATGCCCAAATAATCCCACAAATTTTACTCCTTAGGACCTTTGGCAAAATCCCTCCCAAGTAGCCGCCTTTCTATCCACTCACCTAGTTTCACTAGCCTTCCTCTTCTCCAACGCCCCCTCCATAAGCCACCCCCACCCAACCGAATAGAAGAAGACCAGAGGTGGATTCTCAAAAAAACTAATCGCTTAGTGGGGCAAAATTGTTTTCGTGAAAAATCCTCCAAGATCACATAAAAAATCAACAAAAATTAAACAAAATCTTATGTTAATAACCCTTCTATGATTTTGTTTAATTTTTGTAGATTTTTAATGTGATTTTGGTGGATTTTTACGAAAACAATTTTGCCCCACTAAGCGATTATTGGGGCAAATTTTTTTAAATAATCCACCTCTGGACTGGAAACAGACAAAGAACAGCCAACACAACAACAGGACCCATGAAAAGCTCCAATGTAAAGGAGAACCATATTGGTCCAGTGGTTAGCGAGATCCTTCAATACAGAAAGACAGACAATCAAACAGAAATCCTGATAAAGAAGGTGTATTAACTTTTTTACTTTTTATTTAAGATAGCTAGCCGGTTCTTTTAGTAAGTAGTAGATGTAAAATTTTTCATAGAATTCAGATATGCAATCGGTTTTTTTTTGTAGACTTCTTATTTTTTAAGTAATTTAAGTTTAAAAAAAAATTAAGTCGATTTTAAGGTACTAAAACGCAACAAAAAAAAAGAAAGAAAATGGCCATTATGAACAAAAATAGTAAGATTAAAAACTTAAATTACTTAAAAAATAAGAGGTCTACAAAAAAAACGATTGCATATCTGAATTCTATGAAAAAAATTACATCTACTACTTACTAAAAGAATCGGCTAGCTATCTCAAATAAAAAGTAAAAAAGTTAATACACCTTCTTTATAAAAAAAGATAAAATAGCTTCGAACCTTTATATTTTCATAATCCAGGGGATTTTGAGTGTCTGTAGTGCCAAACTGTACCAAGCCAAGAATATCCTAAATTAAACAGAAACAATTATGATCAAAAGTAGCGCAGTAACAACTAGCTGACAACAGTTTTAGTGAAATGATATGTAAATTTTAGAAAGAAGAGACTTTAAAACTTTAAAAGGGAATGTGATTCTGACAAACAATACTAAATGAAAATTTCCCTTCCCCCCCTCCCTTCTTGCCCACTTCCCTCCGGTTACATAAAAAACAAGTTATACGCCAACATTACCCCCAACAAAAAATTAAATTTTGCGGCAATTTCAATTGGAATTAATTGGCTGAATAGCAGCCCCTGATAAACCTTTTCTACATATTTTTAAAAATAAACTTGTACATAGGTATATGACAAGGAATTCTGCACTTTATTATCCCATCTTTAATAGTTTTGTAACCAAAGGGAGAGGTAGGCTTTGGGTAAAATCCGTAAAGGTTATGTGTTACTAGAGGCAGCGTTCTAAAATTATCCCGCTATTAGCTAGATTGAATATTAATCTTTTTCTTCCACTGTCCTATCCCTGTTTAAAGTATTGAAGTATTTATAATTTTGCCTCTCTATTTTTAAAATATTTTATGATCCTAAAATTTTTTTATTTCAAATTATCGTCCTGAAAGGGTTAAAATGTTTAGTTAACTGTTAAATTTTAGTTCAATATCTGACCACATTACGCACGTATCGCTAGTATCAAATTAGTTTGAAACTAAGCTTTCTTTTATTTACTATGCTATTAATTTAAATTTTCTGTTTTATGAATATAAATCTAATAGCAACATCGAATAAAAAAAAGAATTTATTCTTCATACAGTAAAATATTGGTCATATCATTCTGGTCAATGAGAGTTTATTGTGGATTATTGGAGCACTATGGGTTTTAAACACTTAATATTTGGAAAACTTGAGCTCATTTACAGACATTTATTTCCTAAATAGATCTGTAATGGATCTTGATGCAATATAGCAGGCCGTTTTGTACATGTTAAAAATTGGAAGATTTCATTTAATAAAACTTCCCGCAAATATAAGTATTAAATAAGTTAAAAACAGTAGTAAAACGATAAAAATTTATGTTAACTTTTTAAAAATATTTTGCCTATAGGTAGTTCTTTTCAATAATAAATACACATATTTAGTGAATATTATCGTTCTACTACTATTTTTAAGCCTTAAAACACACACCTTTACGGATTTTACCCGAAACCTACCTCTCCCTTTTTTTTAAAAAAAACCTTGTTTTTAAAATAGAATTTAGATTTTGTTTGATGAAGAGTACTATAATATATTCAAAACAAGTATTTGAGTACCGAATTTTCTCTATAACCAAAAATATCTGTCAGTCCGTAACGCTTTTGCATAATAAAATGAAATTCATTATGCTGTTATTCAAGAAAGACAGTTCATTTTTAAAAGAAAATCAATTTCACCAACGTTTCCATAATTTACCTATTCCGTCAGTCTAATAGTGGCAATGGAATTTGCATCGTCTATTTTCTGTCTAATTGGCATCTCTTCTTAAATTTAACTTTCTGTCTGTCTGTCAAAAAAATAACGATATGGGAGAACTGTAAAGTAAGACCTGCTTTATGAAATATGCATCTGATATTTCTCGTGAAGATTCACCTTTATCCTACAATTCATTATTAAATTGATCAATACCTCTTAATACCCAGGGTTCTGAAGGGAAAAGCCAATGGCCGATAAATTAATGTACATCCCCAATGATAATACACAAAATTACACATTCTGTAGATTAAAATTAGTGGATAGAACGTTTGAACACTCAAATTCATGAATCAACCAATCCAAACTAACTTAAGTCTCCAAAGTTGTTAAACCAACGAATAAGAAAACGTTATTATATAACTTTGGGGACTAGTGTAATAAAGCCCACTGTCCCCTCTATCTCTGCTAAATAACTATAGATGGTATCATTCTTGTTAACGCATGAATTTCTACAATAATCTTCTGCACTTAAAAATAAATCTTTAGTTAAATATTTACTTTATACTTACTTTCGTTTCTTTAAATAATTTTCTTTCTACAAAGAGCGATGCACATTCTAAAATTGAAATATTTTTATTTTTGATTTTTTTAAAGAATATTTGAACTAAAATACCATTGTAATTTTTATTTAAAGCTTTTGAAAATAGACTAAAAAGGTTTTAAAACCTTTTTTTTATATAAAAAAAAATAAAAATATTTTCCTAAAGAAACTTGTAGAAAGGATTTGGAGTTCTCCTGTGCGTTGCCATTTTGAAGCCCGTTCTGGCCGCCATTTTGAATTGGTAGTTGGCGGGAAGCAGACGCACCCACGTCGATAACCAAACAGATAGCCTCCGCCATTTTGTTTTGTTTAAGCCTGCATATCTGAAACTGATTTTTAGTTGTAACAAACTTTGTCTTTGTGTCTGTGTTTCTTTGTGTGAAAATACTCCTTAAGTGATTGTATTTCTGTGTTGATAAAATATAAACATCATGTGCTATAATAATATAAAAATCTATACTCCGTACAAAATGTCATGTACAAAAGTAGTATTCAAATATTTTTTTCGTCTAATTTTTATTACAAAACTGGCTTACTCTAAATTAAAAGCATTCTTGTTTGTATTTCCAGCTTAAAGCGCAGCATATTTGCTTTTAATGTATCTTAATTGCGTTTAAAATTAACAGAATATATTATTTCCAAACGAAATACTGTTTTGTAAAATACAATTGTAAGTATTATAATCACCGAGTAAAATTATGAAAGCATCAAAACACACAAATCAAAAGTGGGTTATAGAGTCGTTCAGTCACTTGTTTAAAGTTCTACTGTATTACGGTTCTAGGCTAGAAAGAGCCTCACAAAGACGGAAGGATTAATTAAGTCATTACTTTTAGGGTCTATTCATTAGTGTATGTTAAATTAGGAAACCTGCCATACCCAAAACATCTACTGCGAGTCTACTTTATTTTATTCTTTTGATTTTAAAACATTTCGTTCTTGTAATTTATTTTGAGAAGTTGGTTCCATAACAGTTCCCAAACTTTTCAACCAATAATTTTATTCTACAGAAGGGGTTATTTTGTTTATTTATCGTCAACTGTCTTATTTATAAAATATTATTCTGATATCAGGACGTAGAATACAAGAGAATATTCCTTAGGATCTTACACATCTCTGTGCAGTCCAATCTAACGGCTGTCCATTTTTAGGTCGAGCCAGAACAGAAGGTTGCTTTCAGTCTACTGCGGCAGATATTATAAATAATCGGTCTGTTCTTTCTTTTTTCCAATTATTCAAAATCAAAACTTTTTTCAGACCGTCTATCTATAATGTCTGCCGGCTCTTAAGAGAAATCTAGGCTGGCACTATCCAATATACAGGTAGAGCTGCCATTTCTCTTTATATTGTACCCTAACCCATATTGTATCTAAATTACAGGGAGGGAAAACTAAGGTTGGTAGCTAGGATAAAGCTTTAGGTTTCAAATGTTGATTCACATATTAATATTTATTAATTTCAGCAAACCAACATCAACCTGCCCCCTACTACCACGACCTTCATATTTCCAGAAACATATGCCCAGACAACCACAGTGGTAACCCGGGATACTGGAGGACCAGAGGCTGGAAAGAACAGGAAGCAGATTTGAAGAACACACTGTATAAATAGCAGGTACAAAATTTATTCCAGCAAAGTACCTCGAAGTCTTTGTGTCTGTCTGTTAACATTATCTATCTTAGCCAACAATTTGACTTTGACAATCTCCTTCCACTTCATGAGATTACTTATTAAAACAAGAGAACTGTGACAGAACGAGTCTAAAACCCACCGAAATTGATGAAAATGATGAATAAGGGGTATAACTATAAAGGTCCATAAACAAATTCATGCAACTCTAATTATCCATATAAAGGGGACTATGCACGAACGAGAGCAAGTGATTTTAAGCTCCTTCCAGCAGTGAACCCAGGTATTTTTTTAGTGAATAAGTGTTTAAATTATTTTAGTCGATATACCTATTGTAAACATAAACCTAGTAGATTTACCAAGCAACCACTCAGATTCACTGCTGTAAGGTGCTTAAAAACACTCTCTCTAGTTCGTGCATTCCCCTTCGGGTTTTGAGAGTAAAGTAAAATAATTTGTTTATGAAAAAATTGAGGGTTTAAAATGGTTAAAATAAAGTATGTTAGTAACAAATGTAATAAAGGCTTTGGTTAGTTATCTTTGGTATAATTAGGCTTTTGTATAAAGGGTAGGGGTTAACTCAAAGAAAAGTGGCAAAGGTACCTTTTTCTGATACTATTACAAAGAAACTCAGCCTACGAAAGATGTACAGAGCTATGGCATATGCTTTAATGCAGTCCAATGTGGAATTAGGAAGAAATGACCGCCGCTGTTTCTTTGACCGAATTCCTTTGAGTTATATTAACAGAATGGCACTTTAGCCCAATCTTTTATTAAATCAAGGCTTTAAAACCTATAGAAGGTATAGTTGCTATTCCATTTTAACTTTCAATCTCCTTCAGTTACATAATCAATATCTTTTACTTTTTTTCAAAAGTTGTATAAAAAGGAGGGGATTTTTTATACAGATCTCGTAATTATATCATCTATATTAATTTCAATTGGTTTTTTCTAAAAACTGTTGTCTGGAAACCATGTATGTGTTTATTTCCTAATGAAACATATACTTGTGACACGAGATATCTATTATAATCCCAACCCTCTCTTTACTTTTTACAAAATTAATCTTATTATTAACATTAAGCTATTCTATTTTTAGGCAATTACGTTCATTTCTATATTATCAATATAATATAATTTATCAATTATCATATTTTTCAATATTTTTTAACCATTTGATACAAATGTTAAAAGATTTCCTCCTCAAAAAAAAAGCAGATTTCTATTCATTTCTTTGTAATTTTGATTAAGAGTATAAAAACAAATGTTTTATAAAAGGCGGAAAATTATTTTTCAGTTTGAGGATTGATTTACTCCAGAAATAAGAATTTACTTTCCGATGCAGGCTTTTGACGGTAAAAAACCGCAGCCTCCCCCCCCCTCCATAATCCTTTTAAAGTGTTAAGTATACCAACCCTTTTAAAACATATTTTAAATTATTAGACTAGAACAAAAAATAATATCACAAATGGGTCGAAACAAATAATATACAAAAGATAAAGGTTAAAATTTTAACAATTTTTAAACATAAGTACTTTGGTAAATATAAACAATAATAAAGAACACATTTGTTAGTAAAGAATTATAATACATATTATTAAAGAATAAAGTTGGGTTGAATAGAGCCGCACACCATAAATTTTTGTTACTATTAAATCTTCAATTATGGAAAAAAGGTATTTTGACAGATTTGGGTAAAAAAATTTTTTACCAAAATTATTTTAAATTAATTTTAGTGTGCGGTTACGCTATAGTAAAGGAGACTATGCACAAACGAGATCAAGTGATTCTAAGCACCTTTAAGCATTGAACCTGAGTATTTTTTAGGTGAATATACTAAGTTTATGATTAATATAGGTTTTTCGACTAAAAAGTTAGGTTTCACCATGGTTTTATATGGAAAAAACTTTGAAATGTAAATCATTTTTTAGTTTCACCTTGGTTTTATATGAAGAATTTTTTTTTTAAATGTTAAGCATTTTTAGGGCAATGTTATCAAATGTTTTGTTGAGTTCAAAAGACCAAATAAAATAAAATGGCGAACAATCATCATATGCTGTAATTTCAAAGTTTCTTTTTCATATAAAACCTTGTTGAAACTTTTTTGTTAGTTGATATAACTGTAATAAACATAAATCTACCACATTCATAAAAAAATACTCAGGTTCAATACTGGAAGGTGCTTAGAATCGTCCATATTCATCTTTTTAAAGAATTAAAAAAAAATAATTGTATATAAAATCAATAAAATATCTATTTTTTTTTACAATTATGACAATGCTTAAATGATGAGCATCTAATTTAAGTTAATGACAATCAAATATCAAACAGTTTGTTAAGAGTATTTTGGTTTTTAATTTTGTTTCAGTTTACAAATAATACCTAGTTCACAATATATTTCTCATGTATGTACTAAGCTATTCTATTTCTTTCATTTTTATAGAAAGGGAAGTTCCCAGAAGAGCATTTTTCAAATGTTTACTGTTTGTAATCTTAATAGAAGAATTTTCAGTCTGAAGGTAGTGGTGTTTTAACAAAGGCAATAGTAGCTTTAACAACATTCCGTAAAGTTGTGAGTAAGATTCCAGTCAAATGCGCTTATTAGGCCAAACTGTTTTTAATATGCATTTAATTATACTATGCGTTTGGTCAACATTAAGAACAGATAGACTTAATAAGCGCATTTGACTGGAAGCTTGCTCACAATTTTAAGGAATATTGCGAAAGCAGTCCATATTCTGAATGGGTAAAAAACTAAAAAGTATTTTCAATAAGAGGGGGGTTTTTAATTTTCCCTAAATAGAACAAAAAAGTTGAAAAAGTAACGGCTAACGGTTCAGCCGTTTAGCCGTTTTTTGGCTATTTTTAGGGCAAATCTGTCATAAATTACGTAGGAATCAACTTTTTGAAACATATTTTTGCTTTAAATCATGTGAAATGATACAAAAACAACATTTTTAGATTTCTAGTACCAGCAACTACCGGCTATAACCGTTTGAAAACATTTTGGAGCAGAAAATAGTATTATGTGGAGATAGGTTTCGTGATGATTTGCATTGAAAATAGCCCAAAAAATGGCTAAACTACTGAGCCGCCAGCTGTTAGCCGTTATTTTTCCAACTTTTTGTTCGATTTAGGGAAAATAGACCTACTAAAGATTACTCATGCAAAATTTCAGATCGAAATTCGAATTCTAAGTGCCATTTATACATTGATTACGAGATGGTTGCATTAAACCCCCCCCCCCCCCTTAGTCTATAATAAACTTATTCTTTAAAACCAATTAAAGATAAATGTTTTAAGAATAACTGAACTGATAAAATGCTCTTTTTGAAACAATCCCTTTACTTAGTAACATCATATATTGCTTAAAGCCCTTTTTTTCTTAGTGAAATCCAACATAATTTGAGTTTGTCTTTTATTGCTTTGTTAGTAAAAGAATATTCCAAGTTACAGGTTAAGATAATGATGTTCAAATTAATACTCCACCGAGCTCATATGTATGAAATTCTGCCTTTGATAGGTTGTATAAATTAGAGGGAAGATTGGGGTGAAGAACATTGATTTGTCATTGTTCTCTCCCAACCCTCTCCCAATATATTTTTAAGCTTTATATTGAGGTAAGATTAGTTTATCATCCTTGATTAATCAAAAATTTTAATTTTCATGAGAAATAAGTATTATTACAATTTTTCAGTAAATTTTAATGCCAAAGTAATATTTAACATATGACTAAAAAATTTCAAATGTTAGGAATTAGGACAATAATTTTGTTTTATGTCTTAAAACTAATAATAACATTTTTAAGAAGTTTTCCCTAAAATGTAATAAACTTGTTTTATTGTCTCAATTTTGTAGGTATTTAATTTGTTTAGTAGAAAAGTAACCAAGCTAGCTGTATTCTTTATAAGCTCACAAGTGATTTTAATCGTTTTACTTCATTTAATTTGATTAAAACTGCTTAATTTATTTTCCTAACCTTAATTTATTATCTAAAAAATTTTAATATATTATAAGCTTTCTTGCAGTATCAAATGGTTTCAAAAATTTATAATTGACTACCTAATCCTAAGTTTAGAGATAAAAGGCAATTAGGCATCTAATTAAAATTTTGAAATACTTTTAAAAGTTTGAATCATTTGGGTAAAATATCTAATGTAAAAATATGTAATCGGAGTCCGTCAAACGCCTTTATTAAGTCCAAAAGACAGAAATTCTACTTAAAATCACAAAAATTCTTTTCAATTACTTTTTCTCAGACGGAAAAAGTAGAATTTTAAGTGTGAAAACTCTTTTTAAACGGCCATTTCTAAACTAGATGCCTTATTACTTTTTATCCCTAAGATACATTAATTTTAGCAATAAGGCTTTATCTATATATATATATATTTTGTAGGGTTGGGCCGGATATCCGGTGTGGCCGGATATCCGGCCGGATACCGGATATTGAAACTATCCGGCCGGATATCCGGCTCTATAATCTTTTATACTTTACACCAAAAATCTCTGCTTTTTAAAATCTTAAATGGCTATAATTTTCTGAACATTTTTTCTGAATAAGTTTAACTTTATGTAAATTTATATAAGATTTCTGAAGAAATTTTTTTTTACTACTTTAATATCTGGTAATTTGGCCGGTTATCCGGCCGGATATCCGGTAATTTGGCCGGATATCCGGCCCAACCCTAATATTTTGTCTAGCTGACTAGCGTTACTAGTATTGACTACATGATTACATATAGAAACTTTGGTTCTACTGCACATATGCCCAGAAATATTTTATACATAAATCAGATCAAGTCGGAAATACAAAAAAAAATATTTTTTTCCCCAGTAAATTAAAAATTTTTAAGCTACTAACGGCCAAACGGTCGGTCGTATAGAACATTATATTATATCCACCAAAACGGGGTCCTACAAATAATAGCCTATAACATTACCCTAAAATTTGCGAAACACCTAAACTTCTTTCAATGTACTCTTTACGCGTGTTTTCTCTAGCCGTGCAATTCATTTGCATTTTTGGGTCTAAATATATCTTTTTTGGTATTTCCGGTTTGATCCTATATATCTACTTTAAAAACCTCCTGACAAAACGAGGAGAAGCATCTCTTGACTACTTTATTCATATGATTAGTTGAGGGGATGGGACAATGGCCTGTAAATAAATCTTATCCCTAATTGTAATGAAAATATTTCATTTTTGTTAGTTTAAAATATTGTGAAAAAAATAAGATAATTTGGGTTGTATTGTATTCTTACTTTTACCTCGACATTTTTAAGCACAAACATTTGGGGGTATGATTTATTTTAGGTCTATTACCCCCTTCCTTTCTAGATTGGTTGACATATTGTTATTGTTGTATTGCTATAACGCAATGGTGTGTACCTAATCAGCTGGGTAATTATGGATCTTGAACACGTCCTGACAGTTGGAGTTAGAATTAATTTCCTTCAGTTTTTCTGTGCTTAGCTGGGTTCGCCAGTGGTTTGGTGAAAATGTATTCTTGTCCCTAAATAAAAGCAATTTGTTGCTTTCCCTCAATGTGCATATCGTGCAATGAACCCCCCTCTCTCTCTTTAAAAATAAATTAGGGGGGTTTCCCTATGTCCAACTAATACAGGGTCCCCTAGCCCTGCGGGGACTATAATCTGAGTTGCCTACACGGCCACAGCACCCAGTATAACATAACTAAACCCGACCTAAAGTAATAAACAAACTTACCAAAAACTAACCCTCCTCTCAATTTCAAAATAAAAAAGGTCCAGGTGTTGCAGGCCTCCAGGTTGTCTCTGGACAGGTAAAGATGAAAAAAAATTTTTTAAAGAGTTAGAATTAACAAAATATGCATCTTTTATCTTAAAATATGTAAATAACATTCAAAAAGATGCATATTTCATTGTTTTATAATTTGACTTCTAACTCTTCAAAAAAAATTGTTTTTTATTTTCAACTGTCCAGAGACAACCTGGAGGCCTGCAGCGCCTAAACCTGGAGGCTAAATCCAAATATTTTTTTTAAAATAGGAAAACTACATCCCAAAAGGAAACTTTTTTGTGAAATAATCTATCCTCTCACTCCAATGACAAAGCCTATAATCACTGTTTACGCATAATTGTCAGAACTTACCCCCCCCCCCCCTTTATGAAGTACAAACCTACCAACAAACAAGATTTATAATTAGTTTTACTACTTGGAACCAAATTATACATGATTAAAAATAAATAATTTTAGTTGACTTAATTACTGTACTAAATGTATGAAAATGAATTGAAGTTTTGTTATTGATCAGTGATTAATGAAGTAGAGGTTAATCAATCATATATTTCTTATTAAAAATGATATTGATGTATGTTGTATGTATATGTATACACAGAACAAGGATGATAACATCCATATAAGCGACGCTCAAAAACGGAAAACGAACAGTTAATTGTAAAAGTCTAAACAAAATTGTAAGAAAGTTTGTTGCAAAACTGCTTAAACAAAGGATACTGTTTAAGGGCTTTTGGAGGATCCTGTGTGTTTTAAAATGACATGTCAGTGCTGAAATAATGTATTTGTTGAAAATTAACCAGTAAGTGCTGAAATAGTTATCTCCAAAATAAGGTCCAGATAAATACATAAAGACAGACAGATTTACAAGGTGAGTGATCCCATGTAGACAGACAGACAGACAAACATCGTGAGGGACCCCTCCTATGAATTTTAAAATTAACCTGTAAGTGCTGAAATAGTTATCCCTTCCATCCTTATCAGGACCAGACTTGGACGTGCTCTTCTTGAGGCTACTGACACCCTTGGTTCCGATGCTACGCTTAGATCTGTCCTTGTTGGCTTTGTCTTCTAACTCCTAAAGTATTCATTTTTGTTAACCTAAACTAATGTTTACCAGGGAGGGTGGGGACATTGGGCTGATTATTACACGGGTCCCCAAAGTCTTTTTAAAAACAACCTTGGGGAAATTTGATTGAATTTTGATTGACTGTTTAAACGTTTCAACCACTAATTGTAATCTACAGAAGGGGTAATTATTATTTTTAATTTTATGTATCATAATTGGGGATGTGTACATCAATTTATCAGCCATTGTTTCATTTTTAATTGTGCCCTATAATTATGGGAATATAGGCAAGAAGTTTCAGACGTCTATCTTGAATAAAAGCCGAGAATATCACGTTTCCTCTATTCCGTTTCTTGCTTACAGAAAGCAGAGACGGGGAGGTCATCTGGAATTATCGAATAGCTTTGCTTCTAAAATTTTTGCCTTGTTAAATTGTTAATTCCCCTCCTTCTCTGGTATAATAGCATATTTGTAGGTAAAGAGTATACCTAACCCATCCGAGATATTTTGTCATATTGCGTCAATATACAACCTTCTACACATAAATTAACGAGATAATCGGCAATTTCACTTAAACTTCTCAGTGGACAACTAATCACTATTTTGAAAAACTAGCGGCTACGCCACTAGAGGCCTCTAGGGGCACTTGAGGAGGGGAGAGTCGAATTTGATAACCCAATTTCTTATTTTAGATTTTAAAAGAAAAAGTAAACAAATTTTTTTTTGGTGGGGGGTTGGGGGTGTCCCACCCCCCAAGAAAATAGTTATAAACCTTCCCGGGACCTATGAGAAGCTACCCTGTAAAGGAGAACCCGATCGGTTTAGCGGTTACAAACAGCGAGATCCTTCGTTACAAACAAACACACAGACATCCTGTTACTTTAGTATAAGGATATATTTTTGTTTAAGTTTAGGTTATAAGAGCCCCAGAGGAGAACTAAACAGTTAACACTCTCTTTTTAATGTTAATAAAAGGAGAAGGGTAATCTGTAATCTCGTATTCAGTTCAATTACATAATTATTAAGGATGGCAATCCCGTCAAATTTTTGGACCGGATTAGGGCTCTTACAAGAATCCGTCTAAAAAAAAGACGGATTCCCGCTGGTTAATCTTATTAATCATGGATTAGGACAATTGACAATACAAATAATGATTCCTTTAACATTTGGTAAAAAAAAGAAAGCATAGCAACTCTATAAACCATCATAACCAGAAATTTATTTCTACTCTATTTTTGTCTACATTTATTTGTCTGACCATCTGATTTGTTGAGCTTCGCTTTCATGGATGTTTAATGTTCATCCTTGTTTAATCAAAAAATAAGTTAACCTGATATTTCGCACTGCTGCTGTGACTGGCTTGATCATCCTTGTTGAACAACTTTCCCTCGGCCACATATTTCAACAGCTTCGTTTCTTTGGGCCCTGACTTGGTTTTGGGCGGCAGGCCAAATTGATGAGTCTGTTCAAAGAACACTCAATTGTCTTACTTTTATTAGTGAGCAGTTTTTGAGATTATGCTGAAAACCCTCCATTGGTACTTGAGGTGGAGGGTGGAATTTAACCACTCCCATTTTTAATTTTAGTTTTAAAAAGAATTTTTTTCTTAAAAGTAGGGGGGGGGGTGTATTCTTTTTGTAATAGCAATTTCTCTTGTGAGGGTGTTGGACCCTGATACCCTTCAAAAAATAGTTATAGCCTTCTCAGGACCTACATTATAAAGGAGAACCATATAAGTTAAACAGTATGAGAGATCCTTCGGTAAGGACAGACAAACATACGCAACGCAAGGATAGAAAAAAACAAGAAAGATACAAGTATGATTAATTTACATCTAAAGTATTAAAAGGAACACTATAAGTTAAGCTTTTTCTTCATGCGCATTACAGACCAACAATCCAACTTACCAACACTTCTTTAATGCATTTTTAAGACTAGTTGAGTGTTCCTGAATGGTTTTATCAGCTCCGTTGGGAGGTATCCTGATGGCTGAATGCTTCTGGACAAAATACCTGGATTCTCTTGGCACAGACTGGTTCATGGCACCAAATATCTGCAACATTTTTCAACTTTTCCATAATGTTTTCTCCATGAAAAGGATATTTTAATTAAATGTATCTAAAGAAACAAGGATGACAACATTAACACTTGTATAGTGTCTAAACTGAATAATCAGAATATAAAAGTATAAGAGTCGAAACAAAATTGTAAGTAAATTTGTTGAAAAACTGTTTGATACAGGATAATGTTTATAAACATACTTACATTTTTAGGACTTGATTATAGAATTGCTTCGCTTATAATATTGTTCTTTGTTGTCCCAGGAATCAATATACCAAAAATCAGATCAAACGGATAATTACATCACAAAAAAAATTTGTTTTTAAAAAAGTAGAAAAATTAACATGTTTAAAATGGACGTACGGACTTTCTGGTAATGATTATAGAGTTACTACGCTTTCTAAATCTTACCTAACTATTAAAGGAATCACCATGCAAAATTTGAACGTACGGAACTACTACAGGAATCCTCATGAAAAGTTTGAAATCGATAGGACAATTCTAATATGCCTAAATTAATGAATAAAAGCTATCTACCTCGTCTCGGACGTACGGACGGACCGACCTTTATTATAGAAAAGCTTCGCTTTTAAAAACACTTAGAATTGTAGATAATGCTTGAAATAGGGAGATTGGGAGGGGGGGGGGGTGCCATATTTGTTATCAGACCTAAACTTATTATAGGTATATGACTGACCTTAGGTACAAAAATATGTACACATTTTGTAAATATTATTGCCAGACTCGTATTACACCATGCTCTTATTGGTCCAATTTACTGATTATGGATCTAGGTCTAGTATATATATTGGAAGAATAGCTATTTATCGCATCGTATTATAGACGACTTTCCGCAGATGTTAAAATGAAAAATAATAAGATTAAAACCATTTTTGTTCACCCGGAGGGGCCGAAGGCCCGGGCTACAAAACAGGTAATAATTTTATAATATTCGTTGAACATTGTCTGTATTACGATGTTATACATGATTTTTTAGTATAACTGAGAACCGGTTCCAATCCACCGGATTCTAATCGGTTTCGAAGCCATGATACTGGTTGGTTGGTTAGCCACTGCGGGATAGAGCCGTTCCATTATTAATAATAATCATCAGAAATTAAGTAATTCCATTGTCTTGTAAGTTTAAAAATTCTGAGGCCAGAATAGGCTGCGTCCATAGCCATACTGGAAAGTTGTATTCCTGAACAAGTGTGAACCAGGGTGAGGAGGCAATATCTTCGTACCTCACTGTAGTCAGGTATGCCAGATTCTCCTGCAGGACAACCAACAGATTAAGCGATGTTAAAACTGTGTTTATGACAGTAGTAAAAATGTAATTTTGACAGTGGATAAAAAATTATTGCCAAAAATACAGCTAAAAACGAAATTGACAAAAACACCTACTTTTTGTCAAAAACACAGTGGGTTTTTTTTGCTAGTGGTAAAAGTGGCAGCACCCCGTTTTGACAGGGATTTTAAGGGATAAGCTAATGATGAATCGATGCTAAATAAAATTACCTTTTCTGTAGGTATATTAAAATTGTTGGTAGAAATTACACGCCAATTACCCAAAGTTTATGAGCCAGAGAAAAACGAAGTTATAAAACTTTGGGTACTAATATTATTTGTATTCAAAAATGTCTTCTCCTTCCCTGGGTTATAAAATGAAAGGGAGCAGTCTTCTTTCCTGTCCAAACTACTACCTAAGGTATCAGGTAAATTAACGCATAAGAGACAATTAACTCTTTGATAACATGGTCCTTGCCTGAAAGTCCTAAGGGGGGGGGGGGGGGGTTAAATGCAACCAGCTCGTAATCAATGTATAAATGACACTTAGAATTCGAAATTTGATCTGAAATTTTGCATGAGTAATCCTTGGTAGGTCTATTATCCCTAAATCGAACAAAAAGTTGAAAAAGTAACGGCTAACGGCTCAGCCGTTTAGCCGTTTTTGGCTATTTTTAGGGCAAATCTGTCATAAATTACGTAGGACGGTAGGAATCAACTTTTTGAAACATATTTTTGCTTTAAATCATGTGAAATGATACATACAAAAATTTTTTTTTTTAGATTTCTAGTACCAGCAACTACCAGCTAGAACCGTTTGAAAACGTTTTGGAGCGGAAAAGAGTATTATGTAAAGATAGGTTTCGTGATGGATTTAAGTGAAAAATAGTCAAAAAATAACTAAACGGCTGAGCCGCCAGCCGTTAGCCGCTACTTTTCTAACTTTTTGTTCGATTTAGGGAAAATAGACCTACCAAGGATTACTCATGCAAAATTTCAGATCAAAATTTGAATTCTAAGTGCCATTTTTACATTGATTACGAGATAGTTGCATTAAACCTCCCCCCCCCCCCTTATTCATGGTAATGAGTTTCGCCTGTTTATGGGCCAAAGCACTACCCCTACTGTTACTATTGATGACACGCGCCTGACATAAATAACGCGGTGTGGTCTAGACTCGAACCAGACACCTTGCATCAACCACAATTTATCACTTTAATCTTTCCTTCAGAATGGTGGACTCATTCAAGATTCTTGTACACACATAATCTGGGTTCTTAAACTTTGCTGGCCACTCGCTGTCACGATTCTGTAATAACACAAAAACAGTTTTGTGGATAGGTAGCGCAGAAATAATAAAGATACAGCAAATATTACTACATTAGCAATTAGTTTTTTAAAAAGTTAAGAAAAAAAAGGACACCTTAAATGCTCATTTGTCAGAAGATTCTTTACACAAAATTTTAGAAGCCTATCTAAAATAGTAGGAAAGAAAATCATATTCTCGTTATAGAAATAAAATTTCCTTCGCGGCATTATGGAAGGGCTTTTAGACAGGGGAATTGGCAGTTTCTCTCAGAGTGCCTTGTTGAGCACAGAAACTGCTCTGAATTAATTTTAATATAGTAAATAGGATGGGGGTTCGGCGGAGTTTTTTGTTTGCTTGTTTTTTTTACTTTAGGTCAGGTTAGGTTGGGTAGTGTAGATATATGACCCGCAGGGGTTAGACTTAGGAAGAGAAAAAAAACCAACTTATCTTTAATTCATATACAGGGAGACCACTCCAAAACAAAAAAAATATAGTATTTTTATAGTAAATTTTTAAAATCCATATAGTATATATAGTATGTTTTTTTAAACTCATATAGTATGATATAGTATCGGACTTAAAATTATTAAGTAATACATAGTATATACATCATCAATTATAACTCAAAGCATAGCTGTTATCAAAGCAATTTCAAATATAAGGGGCTTACTCTGTGATTATTAGGCTAGGTATTAATGTGAGACTATAGGTTATTTAGGATAAAAGTTTACTTTTGGTTAGTATTTCACATATATTTAATCATTTTATTTTTTTGGATAGGTCTCAGGTTCAGGTGCTGCAGGCTATCTGGAAGGTGGTTTCTGGACAAGTAAAAAAAATTTAATTTCTGTTTGAAGAGTTAGAGATCAACTTATAAAACAAAATATGCATCTTTTTGGATGTTATTAACAGAAATGAAGAAAAAAATTAAAATAGGCCTCCAAGTCCTGGTCTTGCAGGCCTTCAGGTCCACTCTGTACAGGTTATAGATATTTTTTTTATTTGAAGAGTTAGAGGCCAACTAATAAAACAGAATATGCACCTTTTTTAATGCTATTAACATATCCGAAGAAAAAATTTTAATCGGCCTACAAGTTCTGGTCCTCCATGTCCACTCTGGACAGGTAAAAAATTCAAATTTATTATTTGAAGAGTTAGAGGTCAACTTATAAAAAAGAATATGCATTTTTTTGGATTAACATAACATAACTGAAAAAAAATTAAAATGACCTCTAAGTTCTGGTCCTGCAGACTCTGGACAGGTAAAAATCAAACCTCTCTCAATTGAACAGTTAATGGTATATTTGTTAAACAAAATGAGCTTATATTTGGATGTTCTTTATCTATTTGAAGGAAAAAATTAAATTGGCCTTCAGGTTTAGGAGCTGCAGGCCTCCAGGTGGACTCTGTACACAAATAAAATAGAAAATTTAAATTTAAGGAGTTAGAGATTTATTAAACAACATAAGCATCTTTATAGATGCTATTTATATGTTTAAAGAAAAAATGACAACCGACCTCCAGGTTTTGATGCTGCAGGTCTCAAGGTGGACTCTGGATAGGTAAAAATCAAAATTTCTTATTTGTGTAGTTAGAGGTTAGTTTATAAAACACCATAAGCATCTTTTTCGATGTTATTTACATATCTAAAGAAAAAATACAATTGACCTCCAGGTCCAGGTGCTGCAGGCTTCCATGTAGACTCTGTCTAGAGAAAACCTGGAGGCCTGAACTTGAACTCTACGAATAAGAAATTTGAGTCTTTTACCTGTCCTGAATGAACCTGAACTTGGATTCCGATATGTTAATATTATCCAAGTAAATGCATTTTCTGTTATATAAATAGACCTCTAACTCTTCATATAAGAAATTTTATTGTTTACCTGTTCAGAGTGGATCTAAAGGCCTGCAGGACCTGAACTTGGAGGCCGATTTATATATTTTCTTCAGATATGTTAATAAGATCCAAAAAAAAATACATATTCTGTTTTATAAGTTGACCTCTAACTCTAAGAATAAGAAATTTGATTTTTTACCTGTCCAGAGTGGACCTGGAGGCCTGCAGGGCTTGACCCTGGGGGCTAATTTTCAATTTTTTTCAGGTATGTTATTAACATCCAAAAAGATGCATATTCTGTTTTGTAGGTTGACCTCTAACTCTTCAAACAAAAAATTTCAATTTTTACCAGTCCAGAGAGGACCTGGTGGCCTGCAGGACCAGAACTTGGAGGCCAATTTTAATTTTTTTTCTTCAGATTTGTTAATAACATCCTGAAAAAAGGAATTTCTGTTTAATAAGTTGATCTATAAATTTTACAATTTTTTTTACCTGTCCAGAAACCACCTTTTAGCCTGCAGCACCTGAACCTGGAAACTTATCCAAAAAAATTATTAAATATAAGTGAACTACTACTTAAAAGAAAACTTTTATCCCAAATAACCTGTAGTCTCACATTAATACCTAGCCTAATAATCACGGAGTAAGCAAAAGCGGTAAAACTTCCCTCTCACCCTTAAGTTCATTCTAAGAAAAAAAACTGATATTTATATCATAATCACAAACAAAAATATATTTCAAAGGATTTTCTTCATCTCTTTTTTACTGTACCTAGAGCTTTATGCATTTTTGTCGTATCACAGTATCTTTTGAGCTCCCCGCAGGGGCTAGAAATAGGATAAGACCTACTGTGAAAATAAGACAAAACGCTCCTTGAGAGGCGTTGACACAAAACTGAAAATATTCGTTTTTTGTTATATAAATGTAATATCATATAGTATATATATTATATAGTAAATTTTGGTCAAGTAAAGGTAATAAAATATAGTATATATAGTAAATTTTAGTCATATAGTATGATATAGTATCCAAATTCATCCTATATAGTATAAATAGTATATATAGTATGTAGTGGTCGCCCTGCATATACTCTAAAAATAAGGTAAGAGCGTTTCTTTGATCAAAGAGCACTTTGAGGAAAAGCACCGGGTAATCTTGTTTACCTGTATAGAATTAATGACGCCTCTAGGATCTCTGACCAGGTAGATGAGATGTGTATTCTGCCTGGTTAGGCTGCTCCCCTTGGCTGGAAGGGTTTCTATAAAGTCTGCTACCTCTTGCACAGTCATTCTGATACAAAATAATTCGTTATCCGTATAATAAAATAACAGGATGTCTGTCTGTCTATACCAAAGGATCTCGCCGCTGAACCGATCAGGTTCTCCTTTGCAGCATAGCTTCTCATAGGCCCTGTGAAGGTTTAAAACTATTTTCAGGTAGGGTACAACCACCCTCCCAAGAAAAATTACACCCCCCCCCCCAAAAAAAAAACATCTGTTAGAAAAGGTATGGGGAAAACAGGAATATAAATCCCTGAAATATTCATTATTCAGTTTACAGAAGTGTGTGGGGGAGTAGGAAGGTATGGCATTTTTCTTGGAAAGAAAACGTATCCCACCCCCCAAGAATACAGTAGTATATATCAAGGAGAGACATTCTCTGAAAAGCAGAGCCTAATCGGAACAGAGATATTTTAATGCAACAAACAAACAAAAAAGTCAATTCTTTATTTAACAGGATATGGTCAATTTCTTAAATATTTCAAAGAATTTTAAATTAAACTAGCCCTAGGTAAAGTACTAATATGGACATTTTTTTTAAAAGTTAGATTGAAAATATTTTGAGTTTCTCTCAAAAATATCATGTATTAATAAGGTTTCAAAAATTGGAAGATTTATATTCAATTTAAGTAACTTTTAGAATAAAATACCAAATCTAGTCTCAAATAATTTAAAATTCTGGTGAAAATTTGCTTGGGGGGGGTAATTACCCCCCCTGAAATCTGTTGGCAGGGGTAAAATTTGTTTACCCCCCCCCAAAATTTACCCCCGGGGTAAAATTTTGGGGGGGGGGGTAATTTAAATTTTCTAAAAAATTTAGTATTAAAAATGCGCGCGAAGCGCGTAAAAATTTTTTTTGTTAGAGATTTTCTATTTTGGGGGGAGTATTTACCCCCCCAAAATGGTTTGGGGGGGTAAATACCACCCCCAAAATCGTTGGGGGTGCCGGGCACCCCCAAGGTAGGGGTAATTTTTTTGGGGGGGGGGTATTGTTCACAAAATTTTGGGGGTGCCGTCGGCACCCCCAAAATCGTTTGGGGGTGCCAAATGGCCCATTACCCCCCCCTTGGACGCCTATGTCTACCCCTCTCCCATTTTTTTTAAAAATAGGATACGGATCTACTGCAGTTCACGGTAAAATATTGCTGGTAACGAATATTGCCAAAAATCTATGAATTTTTAAGGCTGCTAGCTGTCAAACGGCTGAACCTACAGATTATGCCCGCACACTGTTTTTAGCGGCATAAGAAGGCTTACAAATAGTCTGGAATAGCCATAAATCAATAATGCATAATTATCTCGCAGTGCAGAGAAATGCGCGAAAAAGGCCTATTTTACGCGTTTTTTCTTTAGTGCATCATTGGATCTTGCCTATTCCAGATTATTTGTAGGCCTTCTTATACCGCTTAAAATGGTGTGCGGGTATGATCTGTACGTTCAGCCGTTTGGCAGCTAGCAGCCTTTAAAATTAATAGAATTTTGGAAATATTCGTTACCAGCAATATTTTACCGTGAACTGCAGTAGATCCTAGGATACTTAGCAAAAAAATTTAAAATAAGGGGGAGTGTTTTAATGCAACCATCTTGTAAACAATGCGCAAATGGCAATTAGAATCCGAATTTCGTCATGAAACT
Source organism: Acartia tonsa (assembly GCF_053477335.1). Classification (NCBI taxonomy): domain Eukaryota; kingdom Metazoa; phylum Arthropoda; class Copepoda; order Calanoida; family Acartiidae; genus Acartia; species Acartia tonsa. The sequence goes on from NC_137264.1 coordinate 51,344,916, forward strand.
TGACATGTGTAATCCTTGGTAGGTCTATTTTTCCTAAATTGAACAAAAAGTTTGAAAAGCAGCTTGCCGTTCAACCGTTTTTCGGCTATTTTCCTATAGAAATGTCACAAGCCCTATCAACACATAATACTTGTGCCCTCTCCCAGCCGCTTACAGCCGGTTGTAGCCGGTAGCGACTGAGCCTAGAAATTGAAAAAAATGATAAACCAAAAATATATATGAAAAAGTGTAATAAATGATGTATTTGCCCTGGAAATAGCAACAAAAAAACACGCTAAACAACTAAGCCGCCAGTCATTACTTTTCTAACTTTTAGTTCAATTTAGGGAAAATAGACCTAGCAAGGATTACACATGCCAAGTTTCATAACGAAATTCGGATTCTAAGTGCCATTTGTGCATTGATTACGAGGTGGTTGTAATACCCCCCCCCCCCCCCCCTCCCCCCTCTTTATTACCTGAAAGTTTTAATAACCCTAAGTCTTGTTCTTCTACACTTTGCCTCCATCTTGTGGATGTAGCTCAAGTGAACTCCAACCCTAGCATTTAATATTGATCATTCGTGTTAATAAAAGCGAAGCTTTTTTTATTCAGGGGCGGTCAATCCGAGTTTCACGTTTAGCTGTAGTCGTTTATTAAGGCAATTTAGAATCATTCTTTGATCGTACCTAAAAAGAACGTGCGTATATTTAAAACTTTATGGATTTTATGACACTGGAGGCTGCGCTCCTAATATCTAGAGATTTGCATTTTGGAAGAACAGAAGTAGCCTAAAACCAACCCGAGATTTTGATTTTATAAATAATACAGCCTCGAACAATCCCAGGAACAATGGGATCCTTTATTAGGTAATGTGGAAAACTTTATTAGTTCTGTAGTTATCGATATCTTAAGCTACAGACAAAAAACCTTACCTATACTTTATGTAATAGGATAAGTATTAAAGCAAGGTTATAAAAAAAAATACGATAGTTCTAAACTGGGTCTCTTTTAAAAAATAATGTGATTAAATGATCAAAAATTCCTTGATAAAAGGCTGAATCTTTTAATATCAGTTAAGGACGGCTTTCTGAAGACAAAGCTTGATCGCTTGTTGGAAAATAAAATATTTTTGACGGTGGTGTCTCTTATATTGCAGCGCAGTAAATTTTTCAACAGAGATTCCTGTAACAACAGTGTATATTTTTTTTGTAACTTATCAAATGTTAATTCCAACTTAAAGTTTGTTATATTTTCTATAGTCTGATTGCAAGCAAAAGTTACAATATTATCTAACAAATAATTTTGTATTACAATAAATGGAAATCAATTAGGCACAACCAAAATAGTCATCATGCTCTTTTTGTGAAAACAGGAAAGCCATAGAATTTGCATATATCCAAAAAATATTATTTTTAAGTCTTTATATTTTGAAAATAACGTGGTAAAAATTGAAATTCTTTTTAATATGTTCTACAAATGTAGTTTCAATTATTGAACAGAAATAAATATGCAGTTCACTATATTCAAGTTTAAATGCACTTCGTGCAACTACCCCTTTGATAAAAAAAAACTTATCACTGTTCCTTCATATATTGCGTGGGTTCAATTTTCGCGTCGATGAAATACCAGAGCGGCTCGAAAAAGTAGGACGCGTAGTTGGCCGAGGATATCATCTCCCCAGTGAAGGAGGAGCCGCTCCTCGGCGTTGAGGACACGATTATCACATTTGTAACTTGGGCAGGATACTTGGTGTACAAACTCTGCTGGATGAATCTCACATCGGGCTTTGTAAATTTTGTAAAGTAAAATATCTGAATTTTTAAATTGTATTTAAGATTATATTCTTGAATTATGCAATTCATTCATTGAGTCGGTACAATTGAAAGAATGGTGACTTGAAAGCATTGAAAAGGACGGTTTTACACAGATAATGCTCAATGTTATCCAATTGCTATCAGCGATTTTGGATTCCCGCAAAAAAAAACTATAAAAAAGATAAAATAAATTTTATTTATACGCTTACTCAGACGAAAGTCAGATGAAATGATCTATTTTTAAAGAAGCTGCACCAATAAAATTAAATGTTTTAAAAGGGGGTGGGGGGGTAAATGCAACTATCTCGCAATCAATGATTAAATGGCACTTAGAATTCGAATTTCGATCTGAAATTTTTCATGAATAATCCTTGGTAGGTCTATTATCCCTAAATCGAACAAAAAGTTGGAAAAGTAACGATTGGCGGCTCAGCCGTTTAGCCGGTTTTTTTTGCATATTTTCAGGGCAAATTTATCATTAATTACGTAGGAATCAACTTTTTAAAACACCTATTTTTGGTTTAATTCATGTTAAAATATTGCAATAGCCATTCTTAAAATTTCCAGTACCAACAGCTACCGGCTAGAACCGTTAGATAAGGTTTTTGAGCGACAAAAAGTATTATGTGGAGATAGGTTTCGTTACTAATTTGCTCTTAAAATGGCCAAAATATGGCAAAACGGCTGAGCCGCCAACCGTTAGCCGTTACTTTTCCAACTTTTTGTTTGATTTAGGGAAAATAAACCTACCAAGGATTATTCATGCAAAATTTCAGATCGAAATTAATTCGAATTTTAAGTTCCATTTAATCATTGATTACGAGATGGTTGCATTAAACCCCCCCCCCCCCCCACCCTTTTTCTTGATACAGAATCTTTAATACATTCCTGTAACGCAACAGAACCAAGTATAATACTAACAATAACTGTTCTACAACAGCTAGCGGATGAGCCGGTCATTGTGCAGGCAGCTGCTACTTTCTCTCATAGCCGTTTAGCCGCCCCAGGTACATGGAGTTGTCAAATCCATTGCCTATTCTCTCTAAAATATTTAAAATTGTATGTTATATGTTGTTGTGTTAGTATAGTTTATTTTTACTTACGAAAAGAGCCTAAAACCACCCCACCACCTTTATTCCATATAAAGCACAGCCCAATTCAACTGTAAATCCTTTTCCGAGATCCTAAGGTTCAGAAATGAAACCTTGATTAGGTACTTAATACATATAGATAAGGTTATATCCAAAGAAAGAAAAAGTCTTAATAATGCATAGAACTATCCAATTTAAGCTATCAAACATGAATAAAAATTAAAAGGATACTAAGTATACTAGTTTTATTGTCAACTATCATCATTAATCACATTATTTACGTATTCTCCCGCGACATTAATTATGTCTTTTTATATACAGGGTCATTCAAGAGAAATGATTTTTTTTAAAAACTTAATTATGCATACCTAGAAAATAAAACAATTATGTAAAATCCTTTATATATTTGGAAAACCTATTGAAGGACATTTATGTTTCAAATATTCAAAAATGATTATTTTAACAAATTATGCCCTAAAAACTGGTTTTTCCAAAGGCCTTTTTTTCGAAGATTTTCTAATTTAAAGGGTGTGAAAAAAATACACACATCTTTAAAATTTAAATTGCGCGGCTTGTGTTAATTGTAGAAAAATGTTGCGCATACCGTTAGATTCGTCATAATCTCAAGTTTTTAAAAATATAAGTACCATTTTTGTGCTATTTGTAGTTTAGGAGCTACGATGAAAAATGTGAGAAAAAGGTTTAAAAGTTTTAATTGATTGGAACATTTTATCACGTAGCTCCTATACCATATATACGTAGCACAGGGGTTTTATATATTAAAAAACTTAGAGGTTATGACGATTCTAACGATATGCATAACATTTTTCTTCTATTAACACAAGCTGCGCAATTTGAATTTCAATAGGTGTGCATTTTTTTACAACTTTTAAATTAGAAAATCTTCGGAAAAAAGGCCTTTGGAAATACCGGTTTTTTATGGCATAATTTGTTGAAATAATCATTTTTAAATATTTGAAAAATAAATGTCCCATAATAGGTTTTCCAAAAATATACCTAAAGGATTTTACATAATTGTTTAATTTTCTATGCATAATTAAGTTTTTAAACAAATCATTTCTCTTGAATGACCCTGTACAATGAAGTTAACCAACGTATTTTTGGATTTAAACATGTCAAAAATAACATTATGTTTAATAAAATGAATACAGAAACATTTCGAAGTGTAGGGTAGCTTCGCTACTAATAAATTAATATTTTACTTCATAGTTCTAAATTATATAGAATACAAGCAACAGAAACTAATGATTTTATCCGACTATGTAAACAAAACAAAAAATATCTATATTTATTCTACAATTTACGCACTCTTAATCACCTAAATTATTCAAAACCAACATGAATTAATAATTTTTCACAAATAATTATGAAATTGTCATTTTTGTGTCTGTTATTGGCAAACTGTAGCAGACAGACATTGGTTGGTAAATCAATAATAGAGCCCAATACTTAAACTTTGGCCATCCAAAAATTCAATCTTTTCGTTAACATTGTAAATAGGATAATTTGAAATAATTTATTTGAAAATAAAATAAAATGTAAGTCAAAGTGAGGCTATTTAAAAAAAATAATGTAGAAAATTATCATCTATGGAGACTTCAAAATATTTTAAAACTTTAAGAATCCAACTTAGAGTTGTCAAAACTTTTTCAACAAGTTTTGAATGTACTAATTCCGTTCGTAATATAGACAAATATATATTTAGAATTAATGTTTTGATGCTTTTTTGATACTTGTATATAATAATTGTGCTTTTTAACTATATAAAAAGTAAAGAAATTGTTTATAAAATTATAAAAATAAAAGTTGTTTACTCTGTTGCGCGCATTTGCCGCGTTTTCTTTTTCGTTTTAAATACTTCAATGAAAACCTCACATTATTATTTCATAGCTTGAATTCCAGAAAAATCCGTTTGGAACGTGTACCTACTCAATTTTGTCATATTGTCCGAAGCTCGATCGAAATAAAACGCGGAAAGACTCGGAACGAGTAAATCTGTTCCATCTAAAGTAACCCAGAAGTTTCGAGAATGGTAAATTTAAAGGATTTATAGGAACAGAATAAGTTCTTTGTCTTATGTGCTTCATTCGAATCGTTTAACAAATTTTCGTTCATCAATCTTAAATAAGCACATTTTCGATAGAAAATTTTCGATAAAAATTCACAGTTGAACGCTTATTCGTACAATTGAAACGTTCGTTTGTCGATTTTTTACGAAAACGTGCTTAATTTTGAATCTTAGGTAATTCTGATTTACATACCGGACGAGTTCTTATATTCTATATTGTCTTTTCCATTCTGATTCTAGAAATTCGTAAAATTTGCTAACTTTAAACTTCGGAAAAATGGCTGAATCGTATCGCAACCTTTACAACAGAGTGTTCAAACGAGACCACCAACCTTCAAGATGTCTTGTTTTTCATGGATTTTAACAATCATACGAAAAAACGCAACTTATATGCAGACGTCGAATTATTTTGATCTTGAATAACCAAACATCATCACCTTGCTTGGTGTAAAACCGAGTGACAAAAACTAATATATTTTATTTGCCTATGTGAACAAATCTCCGAATTGAAATGAAAAAATACTCTTTAGAAAATCACACACGGCTACAAACATTATAATTTTAAGATCTTCAGACACACATTCAACTACTCTGAATACAGAAATAAACAATTTATTTAGGTAGGCTGGTTCATAACTTTATTAAACTAGAAATGTAATCAAATATTTTTTTGATACTAGTTAATAATTCGCGTAGTGCCACGTCTAGATGGCACGATAATCCTCCTCATGTCGATTGATATCTTGAAGCATGGTGGACAGCTCGGCAGCCTGTGCGGCAGCTGGCCTTTCAGCAACGGGGCGACAGTGACGCAGGTTACCCTCCACCCAACCATGGTGGTATAAGCACCTGGTCAGTGCCCTCTTTAACTCGATATTGTCAGTATTTGTAGCCCTACTGATCATTTCCTCCTTTATAAGATCCAAACGACTTTGCAAGGCATTGTATAACTCCTCGTTAGCGGTGAATGACATTTTAACTGTGTACTAGTGAGCAGTGTATATCTAACTCCCTACTCGGCAGGTAAAACTAGTTTCCTCAACTAGGTGTGGCGAACAAACAGTCAAGCCACACGGGCAAACACGGCTTAACTATTCAACCATATAATTATCTTCTAAAGACCACGTTTAGTTACAGGAAAAAAGAGATAAATAAATTATCTGAACAGAAACTATAACGGCCGGGAAAGAAGTAATATCTTAATTAATCTGATGAAATATAAATGTAATGATTTAAAAAACTGCCGTTATAACATGAATTTTTAGGATGTGTCGTTGGATGTGTGAACGGATCACCCCACAGTCGTTTACGAACGAGAAACATATCAAGGTTGCTGCTGAAGTAGCTAGTCTAAGACAACACTTCACTTCCAGAATGTACTTTCCAAATATTGCTGAAATTGATACCGAAACCCGCGGAAAACTGGCCATGAAAAAACATCGAATTATTTCTCGAAAAATTCTATAAATTTTACTATGAAAAAATTTCATAAAATAAATGACTAACTCATTCTTGTTGTTTCACTTATATTAATTTTCTTGAACATAATAAGTTATTACAAGTATTGGGATGACTATGACATATATAAAAAGGCTGTGATGACTGTATTGTTTTTGCACTGGTATAAAAACTTGTTTAAAAAACGCTTACTGATTGAAAATAATGCTTTTATACTGAATTGTACGTTATATCACAAGAAATTTTCGTAAAAAACCTTTATCATTAAGATATAGATTATTAACAAAGATCCAAAATGTACATGATTTGAATATAATAAGTTTCCAGATTTCTGACATAACTGATAAAACAGGTACTAGATTTAACACAGTATGAATTTTCAATGGCTAAGGTCCTTTGTTTCTTTCATGGTAATGTCATTAATTTAAAATAGAAAAAACCGACAACTTGTCGACGAAAATATCCGTCGATACATGTCGTGATTCGAATGGGTCGAAATATGTCATTCAAAACGGAATTATATCATTATCTGCCGCCGAAAAAATTTTTTTTTTTTTTTTTAAAAACAAACTTACTATTCTAACCTTGAAAAGTCATGATAAAACACAAAGGACTTAACCTATAAGGTCGAATATTTACATAAAATAATAATTAAAACTCAACGGAAAAATCATTGATTTGGCTAAAACCAAGAACGAAAAGCGTCGGTGTTTCTTGTGAAACGTGTGTTGACGATTCCGTCGTCGACGAATCTCGCCGTTCGCTGTCCTCCTGTGAACGGAGAATTTATCACAATATTGTGAAAAAGCCCAGCTCTATTTGTGTGGCCGTTTATCACCGGCTGGCATGGGAATAATCTTTGTGCTGCCGACGTAGGCATGTCTTGGGGCCGCTGTGTTATAATGTCCTCGTGCCTGCTTGGGGACGGGCGCCGCGAGACTTGGGGATGGGAAGCCGACCTAGAATTTTGCGCCCCGCGATAAATTGGTTGACCGGAGTTCCGCGCAAAATCCGTTATTTGTGGATCGTCCTGCATTGTAATGCACCGCGACAAAGCCATTTGATATGGCTCCGTCATTTGTCGGTACATACGGGACATTTCAATCGACCGCCACTTCCCCTTATCCCTCAACGCCTCGTCCGACAAGCCGGCCTCGCACGCTGCGGAAACCCCAGACATTTTGCAGGATTTTCGGCCCACAGGGCCGAAATATCCTACTTGACGGCACAATTGCGTAATATCGTTCAAAAGAGTCTGTGGCGAAAGTTGATACCTGCCGTCAGCCACAATTTGTCTACCACCTGGCAGCCACATGGTAGAAGTTCTACAGAACAAGAAATTTTCATCCAGGATCCCTTCTCCCATAAACTGGAATCCACATCTGCGGTAATACTTCTTAATCAGTACCACGGGACACAAATCTCCGCCCTCTGAAGCCAACAGGTTTGTACATCCTTCATGCTCTTGATCATTCTTCCTCTTTGGGTAGATCACTCGCAGAACTTCCACCCCGCCTATTTGATCTTGGCTTATATGACAAGCCCTCACTTGATCAAGATCGGCGAGGCGAGTAAATGTGTGGAACTGTAAAATTATTGCCACCGTCGCTCGGAAAAAAGGCAGAGGAATGTCCCAGATGGAGTCATAGTCGTAAACTATCTTGCGCATGATTGCTGTGAGAACACCCTTAGGAATGGGCGTGGCTTTTCTGACGGGGGCGCGTTCCGTTGCTGCTCTTCTCACTGCTCCTTCCAATAGCCGCGACACACGTTGTGAAAACTCCGAAACAGGCTGATCTATTATATATGACCATGCCTTCAAACTTCCACAAACTTGTTTGAGAAAAGAGTAAGGCTTCCTTATATCCTCCAGATAATGGATGAAGTCCTGCAACACCCTTTCCTGGAACGTGGTTGCCGGTAGATTCCTCTTGCGTAGGTAGGCGAGAAACACCTCCACTACCTGTGAATGTACACTCGTGGTAGACTGGGCGCGGGACGACGTGTATAGTTTGGCATCTCGGCTCTTTGTCGGCGATAAGTTCAGGCCTCGTGCTGCCCTCATGATTCTCAGAGCTGGCCTTTGTGAAATCCGAGCAGGAAGACCCTCTCCGACTAAAAATATAGATTAAATTAACTATAAATCTAAGTAAAAAACGGACTTCTTACACGTTAAACACCTCTTATGGAAAACGTTATTCATCCAATTGGATGCAAAGAAAAACCTGCGTCGAAACCGATCATTGTACGTTAACAAAAAACTTTTTGTTCGTTGTATCATAGATCTGAGATTAAAAGCTATCAATCCTAAAGCCGAAAAAACATTTGATTCCTGTCTTGCTACCCGATTTTGTATCATATGAACAAATATACTTGCCTCTCATAGGTCTCTGTTGCCCTCTGGCCCGATAAGCTGGATCAAATCCGACGCGACCCATTTTAAACTGATTGCCGCAGATTCCTCTAATAAAAAGTCTGAAATGGGTATACAAATATGAGAAATCAAATAACAAATCTCCGAAAGACTAGTTTAATTTGTAAAATTTCAATATACACAAATATGAATCCATTCGGAATCTACTAAAAAAGGCCAAATATTAAAATTGTAAACCCATTTCTTGAAACAGCCACAAATATATATTAAATTTTCAAAGCGTATCACAGACTAGAATAATTTTCAGATTGCACTTTCATGGAAAGACCGAACGTTAACAAGATAGGGATGAATATAAAAATATTTATAACAAACCAAAAAGCCCAAAACAAGCAGGATTTCTCTAATAGGTATACATAATCTAATCTGCTCAAACAAACTAGCTGAATTTAGAATAATGTGTCTAAAATAAAATAAAAATGCTTTTCATGTTCCTACGCTTTTTTGGACTTGTATGGTTATTACAGAACTCTAGATTTACAAGTCAGATTAATACATAAATTAAAATAATTATATCTGCAAAGAAATGATATCATTTTATTGGGTACGAATGAAAAATATCTTTGAGTCCTACTACATCTTTCCGTCATGACGAAAAAATAAAAATTAACCTCCCCTTATGATCTAATACAGTCTTATCTGTATATTTACTCAAATTTTTTCAATGAAATATCGTGGCCCAATAAATGAAACATTTCTATTAGCTGAAAATACACAACTCAGGTCTTAATTAATAAAGCTATCATAGAAAAATTACAATTCCCTTTAAACATACAATCTGCTGCTTCTGATGTAAAAAAGGTCTTAAACACAAAAATTCTTTTTATGAAAGACTTAAATTTTCCAGCTTCAATAAACTGCGACCAAAAACAAGCAGACTGCCAAAAGGGAATAACAAACATGATAGTGGCGGACGGTATACTCAAGATCTTATGTAATGCTGGAACTATAACTTTAACTGGAGGACATATGTACATGACACGCCTATTATCCAATTCTTGTATAAAAAAGTCAGTGCCTAATGCCGTTTTATCCGGCAACTTTGAATAAAACGCCGAACATTTTGTATTGGCCGCGCTGGCCATGAGATCGATTTCCGGCATAACCATAAATTTTTCACATATTAGATTATAATCCTCGAGGGCTACCGACCACTCGTCGGTGTTACTTACTTTAGATCCCTCGTCAGCGATTTTTAGCAACAACGTGCTCCTCCTTTGCCATACTGGCAAAAGGATAATGTCAAATTGTAGCTGGACTAACTTGATATTTATCACATGACGCTGCAGAATTTCTACTCTAGAGCCGCGGTTCAAAATACTAACTAAACCGCGATTGTCCGTACACCAAACCACTGTTTTGTGTCTGTTTTGCTGGAGAAATGATTCCTGTTCAAACATTTTCACAACTGCCAACAACTCTCGCAGTGTACTAGACTGCTGCATTTCGTCGTATTCAAATGGAAACTCTTTAATGAAACGAAGTTGCTCCGCTTCAAATACATAAGCTCTGGATTCGCTTGAATCAGAGACCATGATGGATTCTATCTGAGAGATGTCTAAAGGATCTACAGCTTCCAGCAAAACTGCCTGCTTCGCAGGTTGGATAATGTTGATGACAACATTACACTTGTTGACAGGTTGTCCGTTGAAACTGAAATAAAAACAAGAATATTTAAGTGTATATTCATATTTAACTAGACGTCAAAATGCAACCGAAATTAAACAAAACATTCGTAAAATGCCAGAGGAAAAATAAGACATAAAAATTTTTTTAAAAAATGTTTCGAAAACTAAAAACTCGAATGTACACACCTTATTAGATAAACCTTCAACATTTCGAATTCTTGTAACATTCTATCGTTTATAGCTAAAGACCCGGACCACCCATGCTCCTGAACAGTCAATCCGAGTGTCTGCTGGCATGCTCTAGTCACCACTCTCATTATACTCCCATGAGAATGGAGAAGGTGACAACATACGCCAAGGATATGCGCTAATTCTTTGGCGTATATTACGCCAACCTTGTCAGCCTTTGAAACGGCAGCGTTAATGTCATTTGTGAGAATTATTATCTTCATTAGGGGAGCACTGATTCTCATAGAAATTGAGTCTAAATTAAAGCCCAGGTAACACAAAGAAGTAGTAGGCCCGACACATTTCGATAAGTTTAATGTCCAGCCTGTACTCTCGAACACAAATTTTATGAACTTAAGGCTAGCCAATCCTTTAATTTTAGACAGGGCTGAATTGAACGAGTCATCAACAAATGTTGACAAGTCTATGCCTCGAGCGTGGCAGAATCTTCGTATGGGGACTATCAGAGAATTCATTATGTATGTGGCTGGTCCTGACAAAAAATATTGCATTCTTATGGATCAAATTTTAAAAAATATGTACAATTTAAATTCGACGCTCGATCATTTCTTAAGAAAAACACTACCAAAACGTAAAAAACACAAACTATACACTCGTTTTTTGGTTTTTGGTATGCATAAGGTTGTCAAATACATTTCATATTGTACTGATTAGGACAATAGACATCGCTATCCTTAGGCGTTTTAACGCTTGCGCATCGAAATAATACCATTGATTGAATTAGGAAATAAAACAAAAACTAACCTGTGCCGAATGGCAGTGTTAAAAACTCATAGAACTCCCGCGTGCCAGAGGCGTTGACAACCGCAAAGCCGAATAAACCACGGAAATCTGGATGTAATGCCAAATGGCAATACATCGCTGAGATGTCCAACACGGACATCCAGCAGCCGGACGTGACTCTGGGAAGAACCATGGAAATATCCTCCATTTTCATAGAAACTTTTCTTAAACAGTCGTTCAGTGTACGTGACAAATCTAAACACTGACGTAATTTCACGTTACCCTCACTATCCAACTTTGACGCCACCGTCAAAGGGTTGACAAAATATGGTTTATAATCGACTTTCCTAACAATGTTCTCCTTAACCCATTTGTCTGTCTTTGCCTGAACGAATTGCATGTTTTGCAACGCGCTCATGTTGTTCCTAAGGTCTGTCGCCTCAGGAAGAGGAGTAACTATGTCCGGTTTATAACCGTCTTTTAATAATTCTAAAACGGAATCACTGGCGTTTAAAATTTGTTTATAAAATAACTGGGCCTTTGGATCATGGATCCCTCCTGCAACTGGACCGAAACCCAGATCTTGCAACCGGTCAATTTCTTTGTCAATAAAAGCCGCAAATTCTTGGTCAGATATGTCACTTAAAGAACTTGCGACTAAGTCACTGGTAACAATTTTAACAGAAGTATTGTCGTCGATTTCAATGTTACCATTGGAGTTAAAGTCAATAGTTTTTGTGTCAGGTAAATTATCGTTATCGAGTGGAGCGATAACATCGTCAATGAGGAGCTCCTCGGCTTTGGTAGATGGAAGTACCGCTATGGCCGGGGAACTCGAAGCCTCGCTTCAATCCTTCTTCTTAGGAGCTGTGCACTGGGAGGCTCTATGGCCTTGTTTCTGGCTGAAAATATAATTATCATTAAACCGGCTGAGTTTAACAACTAAAAAACTCTGTGCTAAATAGTAAGTTAAATTGCGAATATATATATATTTTTTAAAAAACTAAACTATGTATTTTTCGAAAAGAAAAACTTCTTTGATTATCTATTGGCATATCCATTGATTGCCCGCGCAAAATCGAGAATTATCATTACAACTCATTCAAACTGGCAGCAGAAAAGAAAAAATATGTTAAAAAATTTAAACGCTTACCAATTGTGGCACGTGCCAGTGAAGCGTTTCGCAGATGGCCTGGCCTCTCGCTCTCTGTCCCGTCTGCGCTTCTCACTTTCTTCATGCTCCTTGCGCAAAGTATTTAATCTGGTGAGCCTCTCACCCTGCAGAACTTCACGATTATCGTTGCAGGCAAACTTGACAACCACCGAGGGGCTGTTTGTAAACGTCAAGCTCATGTAGAGACTCATGAACTTGAGCAGCTCGATGGCCATAAGCGAAAACTCCATACTGCGATGGACGGTGGCGTGGGCCTCAGGGGGCAAATACAAATTGTAAAGCTCGCGAACTGCATCCTAAATTATAGTTTAAAATCGTAACAAATTCTTATAACACTTAAACGGTACTTAAATCAAATATGGTGGTATACCACAACAACCTCAATTATTACTTATGTTTAGATAAACTGCTCTAGTGCTTATTAAGATCTATAGTATTAAAGATAACCACAAGTCCCACTACCACATAACTTGTGAAATTAAAAAATTATTCGAAAAAACTGTAAAAAAGGAGAGAAGACTAAGACTGTGAACGATACTCTTTGTCGAATAGTTGTAATAATGTTACCTCGATATAATTCTGAACAGACAATAGATCGAGGCCAGTCTTCTGCATCAACCTCAAATAACTGGAGTCACGGCAATTCTGCGCATTGACCTCAGTTATTTTTCCCAGTCTGGTTTGTTGCGTAACAGCATAATGTACTAGGCAGAAACCGGGCGGCTTCGTTTTTGTAGGCACGCCTGCGACAAGTCTTCTGCTTGGTAACGCGACCATCTGCCAACCTTGGGGAAACGGCGTAGCCTGTTGAAAATTGGCTGCTTGAGGCGCTTGCATGCCAGCCCTCTGCTGCTGTTGAACTTGCTGTTGCTGGACACCGCCAACACCATTGCTGGTCGATGGTTGGGAAGCACTGGTGCTCTGCTGGTTTTTCTGATTTCTGTCGCTGACTAGCATGCGAATCACGTCAATAAGAGCACTGTTTGGTACCTGACCCGAATTATCGACAGACAAGGGCCTGTCAGCTGCTGATCCTCGGTCATGACATGTACCGCGTGGAGGCATGACAGACTGAGCTGATTTTGTCGGCACTCTGGGTAGTTCCTCCGACCTATGGCGTATGCGTTCGCCGTTTTGCTGCGGTTGTGGCCTAGCTGCTGCGCCTCCTGCCATGTATGGTGCCGCATTTATGTTAACGTTACTAAAATTCATTGCCTGATTCTGAGATGGATAATGAACTGGGCCAGGCCGACACTGTGGTAGATGCTGAGGGTGATGCTGTGCTACTCTATTAACATGATCATGTTGACCATATCTGGCCCTTTCTTGTTGAATGTACGATTGAGGTGCTGGAATGAGAGGTGTGGAAGCACGAAACGGTCTGGCACCCATTGGTGCATCATCACCTAGCATGGCCAACAATTCCGCTGGATCTCTTCCGTTTCCATCATTCATTCGATCCGCCTCCGCAATTTCATCCATCATAGGAGCTGGTTGAGATTCATGGAACTGCGCATGAGCAGCGTCAATCTGATCCTCTTGATCATGGACACTTTCGTCACTGTCAACGGCAGGATCATCATCTACGTCCGCTGCTAAAAATTAAAAAGCTATTTCCATTATCGATTTTCATTTATACATTGCAAAAAGGCTATTTTGAACGGTTAAAACTAAACAAAACATGTCCAAAATGAAAAAACCATGAATGTAGTCGACAGATTTGTAATTCAGCTAAAGTAAATTTATATATTACTGTGTCTTAAACAAGTGTATGCACGAGTCGAATGAATTTTTTTTTTTTTTTTTTTAAAAACAAGCATTGATGTAACGTATATAACCATAGGTCTATATCAAGATACGTGGTTACAAGAAAAACTCTATACTTAATAGCCAATAATCTGTTAATTAAAATAATACCTGGAGATACAGGTTCGAAACCGTTTTCATCCTCAAATGCCGGCAATTCTTGGGCTATGTCACCCAAATGTGGCAGCTGCATTTCGTCCTCACCGTCGGCCATCTTATGTGTGAATATGCGCCGTACGAGATAGAAACAAAGGCTTATGATAAAAAATCTGAAAAATTATATATAATATAAGTCAAAAAATCTAGAATGAACTCATATAAAATTAAACAAAGCATTATAAATGAGAAACTATTGTTTAAAGGAAATAAATCGAATCGACATTAAAATTGACCCCTATAAAAATTTTTTAGATTAAATCTTATAATATAAAATTTGAAATTTGAATCATAAAACTATCTATTATTGCCCTATCAAAAACCACGTGCATAAAAAACCGACGATTTATGAAAAGAAAAAATATATAAAGAAAATGCTATAAAATTAAAACATACTGATGAAAAAATTTAAGGGAGTGGGAGGGAGGGAAAAATAAATTTTTAGAAAAAACTTAAACGATTAATATCACAAGCGACTTTGTAGCATAAATCTATGTTTCAACTATCCTTTATTCTTTATTCTTTCACTTTTGTATTTAGATGTTGTTCGTTCAATGGTCAGATAAAGAATGAAGTAAAACAGCGAGCTTTCTCTCGGCCCCTGTAGTCCGAGTGTAAGTGTGTGTGTGCGTGTGTGTGTGTATGACTACTTGCTTTCGCGCTCAGCTTGACAACAACCACCCCTCGTGGTTTTAATCTAAACTTGTACCGTTCCGTTTCACAATCTGCCTACCGCAATTGAGAAACTTATCTGGCCTGTACCGCCATACGTAGAGTCCTCCTCTACTACCACTCAGTTAAGAGTATATAAACGTGCCTGTACATCATTGTCGGCCCCTGCCGCTTCATATAGCCTGTATATCATTTATAATGCACGAATACGCCGCAAGAGGTACTCCCTCTATATTACGTCTCTCTACTGCCATCTAACGGCCGTAGCTGACAACTAAGGTTAATTTAATTTTTTCTGTCTGCTAACTCTCCAGGCTTTCTATATCAGCCCTTTTACTTTTTATTCAATACTACGAGCGAATTTTTTCACATAATTCGCTTAAGATCTCTCAAACTGTGTCACTTTAGACTTCTCATATCGACTTTTTATCCTTGTCTTTCCACGTTTTATTCCGAACGACCTGGGCCGCTTGCCAAAATGCTCCTAGAGACACGTTTAATGTATTTTTTGAAATTCCACCATATTGCATAACAAATACCAATTTTCTTTTTCGTTTTAAATACTTCAATGAAAACCTCACATTATTATTTCATAGCTTGAATTCCAGAAAAATCCGTTTGGAACGTGTACCTACTCAATTTTGTCATATTGTCCGAAGCTCGATCGAAATAAAACGCGGAAAGACTCGGAACGAGTAAATCTGTTCCATCTAAAGTAACCCAGAAGTTTCGAGAATGGTAAATTTAAAGGATTTATAGGAACAGAATAAGTTCTTTGTCTTATGTGCTTCATTCGAATCGTTTAACAAATTTTCGTTCATCAATCTTAAATAAGCACATTTTCGATAGAAAATTTTCGATAAAAATTCACAGTTGAACGCTTATTCGTACAATTGAAACGTTCGTTTGTCGATTTTTTACGAAAACGTGCTTAATTTTGAATCTTAGGTAATTCTGATTTACATACCACTATCTAAACTGAAATATTTTATCCTTATAAAAAACCATTCTCGAAACTTAAATCTACTTTCTCATTTAAAAAGATTAATTCACTTTACATATACAATTAATATTATCGTTTCATAAAGGATTGCGAAACTAATGCTACAAAAAATAAATTTTTAGAAAAAACTTAAACGATTAATATCACAAGCGACTTTGTAGCATAAATCTATGTTTCAACTATCCTTTATTCTTTATTCTTTCACTTTTGTATTTAGATGTTGTTCGTTCAATGGTCAGATAAAGAATGAAGTAAAACAGCGAGCTTTCTCTCGGCCCCTGTAGTCCGAGTGTAAGTGTGTGTGTGCGTGTGTGTGTGTATGACTACTTGCTTTCGCGCTCAGCTTGACAACAACCACCCCTCGTGGTTTTAATCTAAACTTGTACCGTTCCGTTTCACAATCTGCCTACCGCAATTGAGAAACTTATCTGGCCTGTACCGCCATACGTAGAGTCCTCCTCTACTACCACTCAGTTAAGAGTATATAAACGTGCCTGTACATCATTGTCGGCCCCTGCCGCTTCATATAGCCTGTATATCATTTATAATGCACGAATACGCCGCAAGAGGTACTCCCTCTATATTACGTCTCTCTACTGCCATCTAACGGCCGTAGCTGACAACTAAGGTTAATTTAATTTTTTCTGTCTGCTAACTCTCCAGGCTTTCTATATCAGCCCTTTTACTTTTTATTCAATACTACGAGCGAATTTTTTCACATAATTCGCTTAAGATCTCTCAAACTGTGTCACTTTAGACTTCTCATATCGACTTTTTATCCTTGTCTTTCCACGTTTTATTCCGAACGACCTGGGCCGCTTGCCAAAATGCTCCTAGAGACACGTTTAATGTATTTTTTGAAATTCCACCATATTGCATAACAAATACCAATTATTTTTATTTGCAATAATAAACGCGGCAAATGCGCAAATTGATAATTTTCATTGTTTTTGTGTTTTATCAAACACTCCTATATATTTCAGTTAAATAAACCAATTTTATAATTATTACCGTTTTTATATAAACAAAAAAAATATGAAAAAAAGTCATATTAATGTATTTTAGGTGAAATAATTTTCCTTTACTAAAATTAAGGAAAAATTTCTACTTTTAATCAATTTTTTTTGATCGAATAATATAATGAAAGACTTAATTCTCTTTAATTACATGAATATATTGCCGCTGCACCACTTGCATCTAGGTGCTTTTTATTCGAAGGTATATGGAAAGGGGATCCCAGTCAAACATGCGTCATCTCTCCAAAAAAAATAAATGACAATTTCAAATTCATAGAAATGATAGGAATCTTTTTTTCATTAAAAGTGAAAAATAAATGACCAGCATTTTTTTTTCATTTTTGTAATTTTCCCCCAAATGCCAGAAAGATGAAAAGAATGTTTTTTTCATTGAAAATGAAAAGTGAATGACCAGCATTTATTTTTCATTTTTGTAATTTTCCGAAAAATGACCTGGCATTAAATTTTCATGTTTGACTTTTTCCAAATTATGCCAAGAATCTTCATATCATTAAGAGATGAAAAATAAATGCTGGTCATTTACTTTTCATTTTTTTCATGAAAAAAACATTCCTGTCATCTTTTTTTCATCTAAATGACTTTCATTTAATTTTCATGATATTCTTTTTTTCTATATTACATTGTTAGAAAAAATCCCGCTAGAGGTCTCAAATTTAAATTTTAAAAGTGGGAAAAGTTAAGTAAAAATAAATTTAATTAAAATTGAGTAATTATTATGTTATTAGAAAATATAACGGAAATATTTTTTAACATGAAAGGAATTTTTAACATTCATTTAAAATAAAGAAATCTTATTTGAATTACAATTTCAATTAGTCATATAAACGACTAAATTCAGTGTCAACTACAACACATTATTTATGTTTTAGTTATATCTTTGGCCATCATACTTAGGTACATGTGGCAAGTCCTTGGATGATGCTAAACATTATATATTATTTCCGTTAAAAGATGACCTGGCATGTAAATTTCATTTCTCTACAAACATGACTGTCATTTAAAAGTCAGGTCTCCACAAAAATGATTGTCATTTAAAATTCATTTCTATAATCATCAAAATCGGTGCCATTTTAGAAGGGAGTTGATTCTGAAATATCCCTGATTTTCATTTTTCTGGCATGATGATTTTAAATGAATAGATGTAAGCGAAAAAGATGAAAATTAAATGAATTTTAATGAAAATGTTAGCTGGGATAAAATAGCATAAAACTATCACGGGATCTATATTTACCTTCCATAAAAGGACAACGTAATCGATCGATTTAATAGATATTCGCAATCTTAAGTAATTATAATATACATATACAAGCACCAAATCTCACTTTATGGCGATAAAAAAGTGGCTGATATAAAAGTTAAGCTTCTGAGGCAAGTAATATTTCGGTTGTAATGTTAATGGAAAATTGAATTTCACAGGAAATTATAATTCCCTGTTTGAAAAACTAATTCTTACCAAATATGGCTCATATTTATTATCATAAAGTTATTAATACAAATTCCGCGACCGTAGCTCAACATGTAGCGCATCCGCTCGTCGTCGGGAAGGTGTTAGGTTCGAATCTCGGTCCGACACCGCGTCATAACTAAAGACGTTAAAAATGGTTCCCACTACTACTATGTCAGATGCGCGACGTAAATAGTTAGAGTGGGGGGAATGCCTTGGCCCAAAACAGGCGCAACTCGTTACCATGCACAGTTAGGACTTCTCAGACAAAGGTCGTGCATCACAGAGAGTTGGTTGTCTGTAATGTACTGTACCACGGGTATGAGGTGAAGGACCAAGAGTCTGGCCTTGAGTTGACAAGTTGACTGTTCAGTCCAGGTGCAACTCACCCATACGACATTAGCATATTAATACAAATAGAAATTTTTTTTTGATAAAATACTTATTTTTGAATAAAACCAATAAAAGTAAATATTTAGAGTTCATCACTTATATATTAGGATATACTAAACAATTTACACATCCTAACAAACTAAAAATTGTTTGGTCTTACGTCTTAGGTTATTAGATCTTATCATCACTTATTTGTTGATAGAATATTTGTAAAACATTCTTTTCAGATATAATGGCAGAACCAGGCTGCTCTGGCTGCTATTGGTCTCAGTCAGGTGAACAAAGTTGGTGGTTTCCCTCAAAGTACCTAGCCGAGCACAGAAAATTAGAGTAAAACACTAGAGTGGGGAAGGGGTTAAATAACTGTATTTCCCTATTCCAATGACCTTGTGCCGACTCTCAATTGGGTCGTTGAAAATCAACCATTGGTGTCGGGAATATTAACTCTGCCAAGTAGCAGAAAAGAATTTGCTAGCAGACGAAAAAGGTCATTGGAAAAGGTGGTAGGTAGTTAATTATCTGTATAAACATCTATACATCTGGATCAGTTAACATATACCTGCCTTAATTTGATTGAAATAAATTGAAAATAATTATGAGGTAAGCGGAGTTTTTCGTTAGTTGTTATGTTAAATATTCTAGGTTAGGTTCTGCTAGGTTATATTTGTAATTGGGTAACGCTCAATAAGGTTCAGTCAGTGTTCAATAGGCATTTTGAGGGAAAACACCACAAATTTATATCAGTAAAAAACCTTAAAAGTTACTACTCCAAAATATTTGATTCATTCTTATTTTTAGAAGGGGATAAGACAGTGAGCAATAAACGGAAATGTACCTTAATGATGATAAACCAAATTACCTCTAATGTAGATTTAAATTAACTGTTAAAAAGTTTGGAAATTAACTACTAGTTTGGAACCAACCTTATAAAGTACCTAAAGGTTTTGAGCCAACAAATAGGATAAAGTAGTGATAAAAACTATTTTAATTTACAGTCCAATACCCCCTCCATCCCTCCCTACTAATATTCTACAAGGGAGGTAGTCACTACTCATGCACGATTAAATATCATTCCATAGACCTACCTTAGATCGACTTATATTGTTAAAAGCAGCGGTTTCAGAGGTTTTATGCTTCAGACACAACAACTTTACTACTTGACACAATAGATAAATAAACCTTTGTTTAGGTGTAAGCAGAGATCGCCTGGCATCAGAAAGTTTCTACAACCTGAAGCCTCGAATACGAAGCAAGATATTTGATTCAGAGACAGATTTGTCAAGAGAACCATTCTCACAGATGTACTATAGCGATGATGAGAGGAAAATATTGATTTTTATATTATAAGTATTAAGTATTATAATAGTATTATGATGCTATTACTAGAATTTTTTCTCTAGAATGATAGAATCGTACATTTATAACTAATATCAAGAAATTAAGACAGTTTAGTTCAAATAGTAATTTGTTGATTGAGGTCGGTTTATTTTTGATAAAAACGTTTATTTTATGAAAAAGAAAGAATATAGTTTGCCCCAAATTTGTGTAAAATAAATTCATTTTTGAGACAGATTGTATTATTGTTCATGTTTTATAACATGCTTTGAGGCAAAAAAGGTTTTATTTAATATGATTTAGCATTCTGCATTTGGAAGATTTTTATAACTAGCTGCTTCCTTATAACTAGGGTATGTTTTTTCTACCTGATATTAGATGAACTTGGTACTTACGTTTCAGAAAAGTATTTTTTATAATTCATGTTGACAATAAAGCTGCCTCAATTTTAGCTTTTTATAGCTGCGCTTCTTATGGACATTATTGTCCTTGTTGTTTTGAATCACTGTTGTCAATGATAAAAATTAATGTTATGATCAGAATGTCGAGCTCTCAACTGGATGTTGGTCAACAATTTAATTCTTCTGCAGGCACGGGATAAATACCTACTCAACAGAAACTTAACACATTGGTAGTTTACCTCAAATTGTCTAGTCTATCACACAAAACTCCCAACTTTACTTGGAAATTAATTGAAAACAATGGAAGATAGTTTTACGTTTGTTTGTTTATTACTCTATGGTAGTTTAGGTTATAATGTGTACTGGGTAGTCCCTACAGGGTTAGGTCCCCCTAGCGGGGTTAGTCATACGACCCTAGAACCTATTTAGTTTAATAATTTGGGGAAATCAAAATCAAAGATAGTAATGTTATTTTATGATATTTTCACAGTATTTCACCCCATTGTAAAAAGATGTGTTTTTTTTACGAGCAATTTTAGTTTTTGTATAATCTGATATATCTTAGTATTTAAAACTTCTAAAACGGCAATCTACAAAATTTAGTTGTATGTCCTCCTTTAAGAAGATAAATAATATGGTACATTATATTTATTTATCATGCAATTTTAGACTCCCGTATTGGACTGTAATCTATAATGGTACCCAACGTTTTATAATCATGCTTTCTCATAGAATGGCTCAAAAACTTTAAGAATTGTGATTAAATATTAATGGTTGGTTTAAACTAAACTGTCAGAACTTTTCAACCAATAATTTTAATCTACAGATTGATTTTACATCAATTTAACTCCTATTGATAATTTGTTTTATCGCTTAAGATCCTTGGATATAAAACCATAGTTTTTATGAAAATATGTCATGCTGTAGAATATTTATCCCTGCCCTAACTGCAGGACACGTACCAGTAACAACCAGAACAAGAAAGCATAAATCCCAGCCATGCAAAGCTTCCAGAGACAACACAGACAGATGGGGACTGTGCTGGCAGGTAAATAACTTTATTGTCGCAGGATTCACTATTTAAAAATCAAATTTGTAGGATGAAAATAATTTTATGTCTAAATAAATTAGAATTAAATCTTGTTTAAAATGGTCTTACGGACGTTTTAATAATGTTTATAAAGTTGCTTTGCTATCAATTATGTAATTTTTTTTGTTAAGGAACTAATATGTTTTAAATTGATAGGACCATTCTAACATTGTATTGAAAAATAGCTGCGCCATATAAGTATATTATATTAATCAAACGTACTAGTTGAGAAAGTAAAACTTTAGCAGTTTTTATGAAAGGAAGTCTTGCATTGATCTCTTATTAGTAGCTCTGCTTTCTAGACAAAGGTCATGTCCACCCGTCTGTCTAACTGTTAGAGAGAGGAGAGTGATAGGACCCTTCCACCATAAATCATAACTTTGATCTACCATTTGTTAGATTTTATATGTACTTTGAGAGATTGGTTTGTACAAAGTAACAGTGTCATAATTTTCCTAGCAATAGTTTTGTTTTAATTCAGCTGTTATTTTGTTTGATGTTTATGAAATAATCTTGCAAGGTCCTCTCCCTATTATAATTGTTCTTGATATAAGAGGATTAACTCAGAGATAAGAGAGGGAGTAGAAATAAATCTTATTTTAGTGCTTTCCCTCAAAGTGCCTGTCTAGCAATACCCCGCCCCCTTTCACCTCATTTTATAAAATCATTAAAAACATGTAAGGGAGAGGGGGGGGGGGGGGTGTGGTATTTTTTCCTACATCCATACGCCTATCCCCTTTCAGTGCCTATACTATACCTGTGGTGCCCTAACCCTGCGGGGCTACCCATTGACCTAAAGTAATAAACCAACCAAGTTAACCCCAACCCCTCTCCTATTTTTGAATTTATTTCAAAAATAAGAGGGATAGTGGTTTCTGCGCTCAACAAGGCAATTTGATAGAAAATACCCTTTTCAGTAGGTAGCGAAGCTACTCTATAATTTATTTTGTCCGTCAGTCAGTCCGTATTCGTAACGCTTTGGGGGAAATGGGGTTTTCTCAGCTTCCATAAAAGATAGAATGCTGAAACTTTTGACAACATTCCCATCATTAAGGAGCACAATTAACTAAAAACATCAATGGCGGTCAGACCGCTTTTTAGCAGGTTTTAGGCTATTTTTTATATTTTTCACATTTTTCTCCATATCTTTTGTCTTCATGGTCCGATTTTCGATTTTTCGTTAGGGAAATCAAAATTAAAGAAAATAACCATGACGGTCCGACTGCCTTTTTGAAGGTTTTAGGCTATATTTATATTTTTCATATTTTTTTTCATATCTTTGATGTTAAGGTATGGTCCGATTTTCAAAATTTTTTAAATTATAGATATCAAAATTAAACTTTCTGTCGTTTTAAGAAAAAAAACATGGCGGTCAGACTGCCTTTAGCAGGTTTTTGGTTATTTTAATATGTTTTACATATTTCCCCATATCTTTGGTGTTTTTGGTCCAATTTTCAAACTTTTTTGGGGATTTCAGTATCAAAATATTTATCCCATTGTTTTGAGCATCCTTTATGTAATTTACTTTGACCGTCATCATCATACAAAATAAAACAAGGTTTCGTGTTTATTTTCTCCGATAAATCTATTCTTGATTTTAATAAATACACTTTAAATCTACTTGTACATATTCCCATCTACGATTTTTTGTGCTTTGCTACTTATGGATGTTGTCATCTTTGTTTGTAATATATGTTATTTAGGTGCGATGATTAGGTTGTTGACTGATAGAAATAATTATGAAAATTAAGATTGAAATCTTAAAAGTAATATAAATTAATCAGTTTTATGGGTTTATTAGGTATTAAATCTATTAATTAGAAATCCCACGTAGTTTTTTTTGGGGAGCGAAGCTTCTTTATTACCATTTTGTCTTTACGTCAACATGTTAATAGGTGTCTTACCTACTTACAATATATATGAACTAGGTAGGTAATGAACAAGAATGGTAAAGAAGCTTTCCTGAAAAAAGAAACATTTGTTTCTGCAATTTTTGGGATTGTTAATAGATTTTCGTGTGTTTTTATATGTAAATCTGATGATTTGTAATTCTTTAATATTGATTAAAAGGTTAAGAAAGCAAAATTAAATATTTCTTTGGCTTCGCTTTTATAAGGATTTTCATCCTAGTCTTTTATTTTAGGACGTGCGCAGTTTGCCGCGAACTGGTGGAAGAAAATGGCGGCAGTCACGTGACAGTTCCTGTACACCTTCTAATAATAGCACCAGGAATTAATCTTAATTTTTATGATATTAACATATTTTAATAAGAAATTATATAAAAAAGGTCTGTAGTAGGCTTCTACAATTTATACCTATATCTACCTATCTAAAGCTTTCCATATATTTTAGGCAGTGTTGCGGATCCGCATTGATTGTATGCGGATCCGGATCCTCCAAATTTGGTCAGTGCGGATCCGGATCCGGTTCCGGATCCTTGACAATAAAAATAAAATCACCAAATTTTTCAAAAAATATTTATTCTTTAATCTCAAAGTCAAAAATACTTTTGATTTTCAAGTCTGAACCTAAAGAGTGTGGGAGTGAATCAGCTGATCTTAACAAGATTACCAGATATTTCAAAATTTGTAAGTGACTATTTTATATAAATTTAGGTAGATTTTTCCATAAATTTATACCCCAGGATCCGGATCCGGATCCTTGGACTCAAAATAATGCGGATCCTTGCAGATCCGAATCCACAACACTGGTTTTAGGTATGTTTTTTTGTCTAACAGTAACATGTATGAGAAATACGAGTTACCACTTCTTCTTTAGTGATTCTGTTATCTGGACTTTAAGAAAGCGCCCTAACCATTGTCATATTAAAATTATAAATGTCGATTAAGAAAACATTTTATTAAGTAAACACTATATCCCCAAGGGGTTGGGTGTTTGGTTCAAATGGAGATTTATCTCGGAAGTGAGAGAGTACCCTTCTCCAAAATATGTAGTTAAGATAATAACCTACCTATGACATAAGTCATGACCTAAACTTCAGTGAAAAGGACAGTCAGATCGGCCCTGCTGGGAGCGAGATCTTTTGGTACAGGGATAAAGCCTAATACTTGTATGTAAAGATTAATATTAATACAGGGTTAGAACTAGAGGAGTGCTTTCCTGGCTAAATCTAATGTCAGATACAGAACCAAAAATTAGAAAAAAGTCAAAATTAAATTTACAGGTAAAAATTAACTGTACAGTGTACACTGCTCCTCATTAAATTGCAATGATTTCTTCTCATAAGTCAATTTAGATTTGTTTTAATTCAGGGGTGTATATTCTGCATGGGGTCCCCTACTAAGGAGGGGGGGTGGATATGTGGGAGGGGGGAAATAATAAAATAAGGAGTCGTGGAAACTTTTTTTCCATTTTTTTCCTCCTTGGGGGAAAAATAAAAAAATATATGTGAAAAGGGTAAAATAAATGAATACGTTAAAGAGCACTAAAACTCTATTCTGGGTTTTCCCCTACTTGGGAATAAAAAGACTTACCTATCCCTTATGTTATTTTAGATTAACCTTTCATTCGAACATTTACTTTATTCGAATCAGTTGGTAGAACATGTTTTTTTGTAAGATACTTTTTTCCAGTATTGCTCCGAAACCGATTAATATCCACTTGATTAGAACCGGTTCTCCGGAATACTGAAAAATCGTGAATAGACAACTTTCCATAAATATTAAAATAAAAATCATAAGACTAATACCAGTTTTGTTAGCCTGGGCCCTAGGCCTCTCGTGTCTAACAATACTGGTTTTAGTCTTATAAATTTTCATTTCAATATCCGCGGAAAGCTGTCTATAATACGATGCGATAAAATACTATAATAGGATGAGTTTGATAGTGCTGCAGATATTTTTCTCGGGCTGGACCAAATAACATTTGCTGATAGCGAGCCAGGTATTATTGTAGTTAGTTACTAGAGGATACGCCCCTAGAGGCCTCTGGATTCACATAAAATGTTTTCTTTTCAATTTTAGAAGCTTTTGATCAGCTGTTTACTAGGTAATGCGTCATTTAGTAAAGAATAAATAAAAACAAGTTTTTGTTTAATAACTACCTGTTTTGTTGAAAATCATCTAAATTAAACATATTATTGTTATTTTTATTTAGATGAAGGTATTGGCAACATACATGAATTACAAGCTTCCAACCAAGGGTAAGAATTGTCAGTACATTTTTTTTATTAGCTCAGCTACTCTATATTTAGGGTCTGTCCGTATGTCGAGTTTTTGGGTCCGTTTAAAATTTAACTATATTGACGAGTTTAGGTAATTTATTAAAAAATAAAGATTGCATAAAGTTTTAGGTATCTGAATAAATTAACAATGAGAAATTACGTCATTTATTTAAAACAGAGTTTCGGATCCGCATTGATTGTATGCGGATCCGGATCCTCAAAATTTGGTCAGTGCGGATCCGGATCCGATTTTATATAAATTTAGGTAGATTTTTCCCGCATTTTTTTGAGTCCAAGGATCCGGATCCGCATTTTTTCCAGATCCGGATCCTTGGATTCAAAAATATGCAGATCCTTGCGGATCCGGATCCGAAACTCTGATTTGAAATGCAGTACATTTAGAAATATTTCAGTTTCTTATTGCTGCGCTATTAATTTAAAAAATTACCTTTTCCCCAGTCTTCTCTCATGAAGAGGGCCGGAAAATTTAGGGAAGTAACCTAAAACCATCCCTAAATATTTATTCAGCTTTCTGAAAAATTTCCGAGATTATCAGCTTTAACCCTTAACGGTCGGGGGGGGGGGGGGGCGTTGAACGCCCCCCCATCCGGTTTTTCTATCTCATTTTCTGTGTGTGAAAGATAAAGAGCCCAAACTGCTTAACTTTTTAAGTGTGGGTATGAGACATAACTGAGAGTTGAAATTTTTTGAATATCTCCATCCTGGCGGGCACAGGATGCCAGCAAACCTGGTAGGGTCATCCAGGTAAAGAGCAAAAATATTTTTTTGACTTAAACAAAGCATTTTATCTTACCAAAATACTAAAATATCCTCTAGTAGTACATCCTCATATTAAATACAGGTGTTCAAGTCAATTTTAGGTTCCAGGTATGATCTTGCAGGTCCTGATCCTCCAGGTCTCCAGAAATCTTTAAAAGGCTCCTGTGGCCGCAATTTTTGTCTTAGAGACTTCAAATTTCAAACTTAAGCTTATCTTACATGTCTACATAATGTATTAAAATTTCATAAAGATCCGCCGCCGTTTTCCCGCCGACCGCCGACTGCGGCGGCTGGCAGCTGCCAAGTACAGCTGCGGCCGCTGAAATTATATTTTGATATTTCAAATATAAAATTTACATAAAGATAAACATTTTCTGCAAAAAAATTTTATTCTAGCTTCAAAAATTAAAAAATTACAGCTGTTTGAAATTTATAAGTAAAAAAGAACCTAAAAACAAAGGTTGTTAAATAAAAGGGTGAAGGAAGCGAAAATTGACCTTGACTTAATTAAGGTCGGAAATTAATCATAACACAGGGGACTTGCACAAAAATTTTTAGCCCTCTAGCTCTAATAGGAACTGAGATAATAAGGGGGGGCGTTGAACGCCCCCCCCCCCCCCCGACTGATTAAGGTGCGGCAAGGGGCTGTCAAAATGGTCCCAATCTTCCACTCCAGGATATCCTCTCCTTTACTGCAGGCAACAAACACACCATCACAGGCGGCGACTTCAACGCCCACCATGCCAACTGGTTCTCCAAAGGAGAGGAGGATGCCAGAGGAAGAAAACTGGCTGACGAGATCTCTGACTCAGACCTAGGTATTCTGAATGAAGACCTAGACACGAGAGTCACCAGCCAGAATCAAAGCTCCCCTGACATCACATTGGCAACACCATCAATACTGCCATATACATCCTGGACAGTGAAATCCAGTCTAAATTCTGACCATCTACCATTAATAATCAAGCTAAAGGCAGACATAAACACCTCCAAGTCTGCCGACAAAGTTTACATTAACTTTGCCAAAGCTGATTGGACTGGTTTCACCTCTTTTGCTGAGAAAAAGTTTTCCAGACTCCCAACCCCCACCTCATCCATCAGGGGAGAGAAGGCATTCAGGAAAATCATGAATGCTGCGGCCAAAAAGTTCATTCCAAAAGGTCGTATTGTTAACGTTCACCACAACATCCCCTCAAGCACCGTCAATAAAATCAATGAACGAGACAGGCTCCGGGTGCAACAACCTGATAGTGAACGTTACCAACTTCTCAACAAGGAAATAAGAAATGAGATCAACGAACACCGAAAATCACAATGGCAAGAACATCTCGAAAAATGTGAAGCAGGATCTCAGAAGTACTGGAAAACAATAAAAGGCATCTGTCAACCTCAAAAAACGCCTACCAATACTGCCATCAAATTCAATGGTAGGATCATCTCAGCAAATGGGAAGATTGTAAACCTTCTCAATCGACAATACACACCATCAGCCCCCAAAAGACCATCAAAACAATTCCGTCAGACCATCAGACACATAAAACGGAAGAAGGCTGACAAGGTGTACAACTATACCCCCCAACAGGTCAAAGAGGCAATTAAAACCTCTAAGAACTCCAAGGCAAGTGGACCTGATGGTATTTCTCCCATCATGCTCAAACACCTTGGAGACAAGGGTATAGAATATCTTGCCACACTCATTAACATCGCCATCAACACATCCATCATTCCATCCATCTGGAAAGTAGGCAAGATCATCCCGCTTCTCAAACCGGGAAAGTCGATTGATGAAGGTAAATCCTATCGGCCGATCTCTCTCCTGTCTCCAGCTGCTAAAATTCTGGAAAAACTCATCCTCCCAGAAGTCTCAGCAGCTGTAGACCTGCAGGATCATCAACATGGCTTCAGAAAGCACAGATCAACAGTGAGCGCTCTTCAGGAAGTTAACCATCACATTGCAAGCAACCTCAACAGGAAGAAACCCTGTCATCGCACCATCCTTGTTGCCATTGACCTCTCCAAAGCATTTGACACTGTTGATCACGAGCTTCTTCTGAAAGATATCCTGCACCTCGAGTTGTCCGACACCCTCATCAAGTTTCTCTGCAGCTACCTCCGAGGCAGACAGCAATATACTGTCTTCCGCAACTGCAAGAGTAAATACAGGGTTGTCAGACAAGGAGTACCTCAGGGAGGAGTACTGTCACCACTCCTTTTCAACCTCTACATGAGAACCCTACCAGCACCACCCGGTAACATCAAACTAATATCCTATGCTGATGACTGCCAGGTACTCAACTCGGGGCCGACTATTGACAAAATTTGTCATGAAATCAACCCCTACCTTGACCAACTAGTCAACTGGTTCAAGGAACGCAGTCTGGAAATCTCGCCAGAGAAATCCACGGCAACCATCTTCACAACCTTCAGCAATGAAGTAAGCACGACCCTACCCATCATCATCAAGGGCAAAGATGTGCCGACTGTCAAGCACCCTAAGATCCTTGGAGTCACCTTCGACCCGATGCTCAACTTCGGGCAGCACGCCATCGCCACCAAGAAGAACGTGACCCAGCGCAACAACGTGCTGAAGTGCTTGTCAGGGACTGACTGGGGAAAGTCAAAGGAGACGATTGTAAACACTTACAAGGCCATAGGAAGATCAGTTCTAAACTATGGGGCACCGGTTTGGACACCATCTCTGAGCGCAACGAATTGGAGCGAGTTGCAAAGAGCACAGAACAACGCTCTGAGAGTAGCAACTGGTTGCATCAAGCTGACTCAGGTCAGCCACCTTCACCAAGAAACTAACCTTCTCCCGGTGAAGGAACACAATGAAATGCTTACCAACCAGTACCTACTCTCCATGCACCGCCCAATTCATCCCAATCACCACCTGCTGCATAAACCATCCATGCCCAGGAACATGAGGAACACCATCATCAACCACCTCCCTCATGTGGAACCCTACCTCAGAGATGGTCCACCGGTCGAACAGAACTACAAGAAGAGACTAAAGAAAATCCATGACGATGCTCACAGAGACTGCAGAAATAAGTATCCTGTAAATAAAGTTTTAAATACACGACCCCCTGCAATTAATATTCAGGAAGAAAAAACACTTTCAAGACAGACGAGGAGCACACTAGCCCAATTAAGATCAGGATACAGCACTTTTCTGCAGTCAACAATTTCAAGATTCGACACTTCAAAAAGCATACGATGCCCAGATTGCAACATAGCGGACCACACAACTGAGCATCTTTTTAACTGTACTTTCAAACCCACTATTTTATCACCAACTGACCTCTGGACGCAGCCCAAAAAGAGCGCAGAATTTCTTGGAATATTGTAACTAAATTTATCTGCTTCCTGACCTGGCTACAAACAACAACTGTAAGGGGTTAAGCAAAACCCTTATTGCTTTTATATTATAGGATTAAAACATTTTTTCAACCAACTTTCTTCCAATACAAGTTTATGGAATATTTTACTCTAATTTTACAATTTTATTCCAGGAGAAGATCAGACTTTGTGGATGATATTCTTGAATGTACTCTAGTCCGCCCCAAACCTCCGGTTTTGGCGGGAGTCAACCCCAGGCGGGGATTGGCAATAGCCGGCGGCAGTCAGCAGCACAAAGGTGGCGGTACCGCCAGGTCTCGAGCTGGAACCTCCAGGCCGCTAAGAGGAGAGGGGGATGAAGAGTGGCACAGATCTATGCCTTTTATACAATCAGTAGATAATAAACAGGTAGAACATTTTTACCCCTCTGGAATAGATATATCTAAGTTTAGTTGTTTTAAAAGTATAAAAAAGGGGGGGAGGGGTTTTCCAGGATGATTTCTCTTGGGAGGGTAGAAGTAACCTCCCCCAAAATATTATAGACCTTCCCTCAACCTACAAGAAGCTTCGCTAAAGGAGAACCATATCAGTCCAGCAGTTAGCGAGAACTTAAGATACAGACAGACCGACCGACCTACAGATAGATATCCTGTTTATGTAAAATGCGAACGTGCTATCACAGCTATGAAGAGGGGGGAAGGTTTTGACACATTTGGACAGAGAGTAGGTATAGGTTATTTTGGATAAAATCATTCTAATATGATAAATTTTCCCAAGTTTTAAGATATTTTGGATAGGTCTCCAGGTTCAGGGGCTGCAGGCCTCAAGGTGATCTCTGGACAGGCAAAAATAAAAATAATTTTTTTTTGAAGAGTTAGAGGTCAATTTATAAAACAAAATATGCATATTTTTTAATGTTATTTACATATTTGAAGAAAAAAGATGCATATTTTGTTTTATAAATTGACCTCTAGCTCTTCAAAATAAATGAAATTTTTATTATTACCTGTCCAGAGACCACCTGGAGGCCTGCAGCTCCTGAACTTGTAGGCCAAAAAATCTTAAATCTTAAGAAAATTTATCATATAAGAATGATTTTATCCCTAATAACCTATCCTCTCAGTCCAAAGATAAAGCCTATACTCACTGTTTCCGCAAATGTGTCAAAACTTACCCCCCTCTTGTTTGGGTTCACTCAATAAACGCGTAGTAAAAGTTAGTTTATAGCCAACTTTATATCTTATTCTACAAGAACAGTTGAATGATCATACTCTTAAAGTGAAAAGACAATGAATTATAAGTTGATTTAACTCAATGTGAAATTTAATAAAGGTACTCAAAGTTTTTCAACTATTGAATTAGATAAAGAAGTTAGAAAAATTTGGGTACTATTGTAAGGGGGGGGGGGGTTAATGCAACCATCTCGTAATCAGAGAGCAAATGGCACTTGGAATTCGAATTTCGATCTGAAATTTTGCATGAGTAATCCTTGGTAGGTCTATTTTCCCTAAATCGAACAAAAAGTTGGTAAAGTAACGGCTGGCGGCTCAGCCGTTTAGCCGTTTTTTTTGCCTATTTTCAGGGTAAATTCATCATCAATTACGTAGGAATCAACTTTTTATAACATATATTTGGTTTAATTCATGTTAAATGATAGCAATAACCATTTTTAAAACTTCTAGTACCAACAGCTACCGTCTATAACCGTTTGATAGCGTTTTGGAGTGGAAAAGAGTACTATGTGGAGATAGGTTTCGTGACTAATTTGCAATATAGATATAAAAAAAAATGGCAAAACGGCTGAGCCGCCAGCTGTTAGCCGTTACTTTTCCAACTTTTTGTCCGATTTAGGGAAAATAGACCTATCAAGGATTACTCATGTAAAATTTCAGATGGAAATTCGAATTCTTTTGCTACAACTATAGCCTCATGTTCAGGTATTAGTTGGACGGGTTGAGCCGCTGCATTTATCCCGCGCTATGCGGCGTCGCGACCACATCCTACACTGCTACGAGTTCCAGCTTATGCTCAGGCTGGACCAGGACCAAGAACTCTGGCAGAAACTATGTGACAGGTAAGAATTTATTGTTTAGTAATATCTCCGAAACCGGGAAAAGGTCGTCTATTCTAATAAGTTCTGCCCCCCCCCCCCCCAACGTCAGCAGAAAATAGTGTAGGTTTCGTGATTTTTTTTTTTGAATTAATTTTGTTGTTGATAAAAGCTGTGTTGGAACACATGTACAAATATTAGACTAGGTATTTTCTTTCATAATTTATCCCTATATAAAAGTATGTATGTATGTCTGTGCCGAATGATCTGGCCAACCGTTGAACCTGTATGATTTTCGTTTACAATGATGCATCTTATAAGTTCTTTTATAACTCTTTTGGGGGAGGGTACCATCACACACTCACTTAAGAAATCGCCTCTACAAAAAAAAATGCCTCCTTCCCCCAGAAAAATTATTATCATGCTTGCTTTTTAAAACTAAAATCGATAATGGGGGGGGGGTGTTCAAATAGAGGCCTCTAGGGGCTTAGCCCCGCTAGTTATAAATGAAATCTTGACTTCTAGCTTAGCTTTAATTACAGCCTGTTATTGGTTGATTTTTTTCTATTTTATGGGGATTGTCAATGATTTTTTTAGATTCGGATATTGTGACGAATGCCGAGCTTCCAAGGATACAACAAGCTCATGTGCATCCAACAGTCATCCAGCTGCAGCCGCAAGCGGTCAAGCAGCTTCAGCATCCGCTGGTTCAAATAACGGCCATACA
The DNA here is from genome assembly GCF_053477335.1 of Acartia tonsa. Classification (NCBI taxonomy): domain Eukaryota; kingdom Metazoa; phylum Arthropoda; class Copepoda; order Calanoida; family Acartiidae; genus Acartia; species Acartia tonsa. The sequence goes on from NC_137264.1 coordinate 51,377,976, forward strand.
AGTGGTGGTGGACATCATACTCAACAAATACATAGGGTAAGATGTTTTGTCACTAAGTGGGAGTAAAAAATATTGCGAAGTAATAAAAAGTTTTTCGCAACGCTTTGTGCGCCAGTATCCCCACAGTAATATTTTCTTTTCTCTAATAAATTAATAATAAAAACGCCCTCAGAGGATAAAAAAAATTATCTACAACTCTTTTATCCTCGATTGATCCTGAAATAAACATATGAAAGATTTTCACACAACACATTATTGATTGGATAATTAATTTTTCGTCCATTGTCCCTTTACCATTTTATTTTAAAAAAATATTTTAGGAGATATTCCGTGGAGTCGCAATGAATCCTGACTTATGGTTTCTAGCCGTCACTCTCAAAGAGTCGAAGGTAAAAATAAAACTTTATGCAAACTCAATATTGATCAATCAGCATTATTTATAGCGCAGCTTCTCTAAACTTGGGTTGGTTCCATCCGTCATTCTGTAAAAGTATCATAATTATGATTTTTACTAAATGGTGCTACAAATAAAGAACACAGTTTTTCTAAACAGCTTCCCAAAAAACGTGTTTTATTTACATTTGAACACCACTAAGTATGAACAAATTTCTACTTAAATACATGCCTCACCACATATGGACAAAACTGTCTTTTTTTTATTTAAAATATCCTTTTTTATGATATTGCCGATGAATATCGATTACCTATGCAATTTATTTTTAAAGAGCAAGTGATTCTGAGCACCTTTCAGCTTTTAATTAAATTTTTTTTGTGAATATGCTAGGGTTATGTGTAATAGGTAGGTATCATTATATCGATTTAAAAATTAGTTTCACTATGGTTTTCTATGAAAAAAACTTTGAAATGTTAAGCATTTTTTGACGAAATGTCATCAAATGTTTTGTTGAGTTCAAAAGTTTTAATAAAATAACACGCCTAAACAAAATCAAATGCTCTAAGTTACGAAAATACACTAATAAAACTATTACAAGTTACCATCCTTTTTTTAAATTAACCATTTTTATTGGAAAAAGTTTAATTTGTGTCACAGCAGTTTGAACTCAACAAAACATTTGATGATATATAGTCAAAAAAGCCTAACATTTGAAAGTTATTTTCATATAAAACCATGGTAAAACATACTTTTTTTATAATTGATATAATGATATTACACATAACCCCAGTATATTCACCAAAAACATTTAGAATCACGGCTGGAAGGTGCTTAGTGCTCTTGTTCGTGCATACTCCCTTTTGTCTAATGTTGCAATATGCTATTTGTTCGCATATTCATAAGGAGGGGACAGTAAGCTTTCTTCATTTTTAGAATTATTCATTAATTTGTTTTATTTTTCCAAGGATAAACTGATCCACTTTATCCGAAGCGAGATGCCGCGTCGACCAAGTTTAAACTCGGACATGGCAAGATTTGGCGCGTTTCCACAACAACAACAGAGCTTTCTATCCTCATATCTCAACACATTTAATTTTGTAGAGCTCATACTAGGTGAGTGTTTCCCAAAGAGGGTGGGAACCAGGTGGGACACACCCCTTCCCCCGAATAAAAAAAATCTTGGACTTCCTTGGTGGAACAGAGTCAGGAATCAAAGGGATAAGGCAATAGCCAATAAGTTGATGTACATCCTCAAAGATGATGCTCAAAATTACCCCTTCTTACATTAAAATAAGTGGTTGAAACGTTTGAACACTCAACTTATTGAATCAATCAATCAAAATTCAAGAAGTCCCAAAAGTTATTTTAAAACTTTGGGGACTAGTGTAATAAAATTAAACAGCCCATTGTTCCCTCTCTGGAACAGAGGCACTATGTGCCCAGAATTCCAATATAAAACAAAAACTCATAGTTCTGTCAATTTTGCTTCAAATTGGGTAAAATCTTTTGGGTTGGGTCACTAATTACCCCAATTTTTGGTATCTTTAATAAAAACGGCGGCGGCATCGCCGCTCCCGCCGTTAACCGCCATTTTCCGCCGCCAAAAAAAAAAACATTATCTTGAATGATTCCAAATTGCCTAATTTTGCGAGAAATGCAAAAAAAATTTGGCGGCGGCGGCTAAAACGGCGGGAGTGGCGTGCCCGCCGCCGTTTTTTCTAAACATACAAAAAATTGGGGTGATTAGTGAAACCCTAAAACGATTTGGATACAATATCTTAAAAGCACAGAAGAAGCACTGAGTTTAAGATATACCTTGATAAATGAGAATTTGAAAATGAAGTCCCCCACAGGATTGGTTGAGGGGAAAATTTTTGAAAAAAATAACACGGTCTCAAATGATTCCAAATTGCCTAATTCAGTGAGAAATGCAATAAAAAAAATTAGGTGGTGGCGGAAAACGGCCGTGAATGGCGGTTCCGCCGCAGTTTTTTTTTTAAATATACCAAAACTTTGGGTGATGTGTGACACAACCCAAAAGATTTTACCCAATTATCTTTAAAACTAAGAGAGTAGCGCCCAAAATAATATTGCTGGTATGTCGTGTTTCAAGTCACCAAATGTTACCCCCCCCCCCCCCCCTTAAATAAATTATCAATGAAATACTTATAGGTATATCAATTGATTTGTATCAGGGAGGGAGGGGACATTGGGCTGTTTATTACACTAGTCCCCAAAGCTTTATATTAACATTTTATTATCCATTGGTTTAGCAACTTTAGGGGCTTTTACTGAATTTTAATTGTTTTTTTTAAATGTTGAGTCACGAGTGTACAAACTTTTAAACCACTAATTGTAATCTACAGAAGGGGTAATTTTGTGTATCATTGTTGGATAAGTTCATCAATTTATCGGCAATTAACTTATCCCTTTAGATTCCTGGATTTGTTGACATTAATAACTATAAACAAGGAAACATGTTAATAACATTTTGTAAAATAATTTTCTATAAAATAAAAGCAAATATATCACAAATCACCCTAAAAGCACTAAAAACTTTAATCCAAAGGCCTTGCAATCAAAGGATTTGTTGTCTGCAATAGGGCCTTTATCAGGAAGGAAGGCAGGTATAAGGTATAACCAACAAGTGAAATAAATCTAAATTAAATAATATTTGGGGGGCAAATGGAGAGGTCGTCAATTTTACGATGTGTTGCCCCCCAACGACAGCTGAAAAACACGTATAGGTTTCGTGATTTTTTTTCCGAATTAATTTCGTTATTGGTATAAGCTGGAAGGAAGGGGACATTAGGCTGTTTATCAATCTAGTCCCCAAAGTTTTATAATAACATTTTCTTGTTTGTTTATTAAGTTGAGTGTCATAACTTTTCAACCAATAATTGTAATCTACAGATGGGTAAGTTTGTGTATCATTATTGGTAATGTACATCAATTTATCTGCCATTCTCTTATCCCTTTAGATCCCTAAGCCTTCATACATTTATTAACAAATTTGCTTAAATCTTTTAGTTCCTTTACAAGTTTGCTGAACTCTTTTAATTCTTAGGGCGTGCATATGGAGTGGAATAGGTTTTAGTTTTATCAAATTAAAACATTTAAGATATTATTCATTTGATTTTAAAAGAATGGTAATGGATTAGAAGCAACAGGTTCGATTACATAGCTGAAATGAATATTACTAGGCGTGTGCATGGGGGGCCTCCCCCCATACTCCGGGGGGGGGGGGGGCGAGGATATCCTTTAAAGACTTTAAGCAATAAGAATAAGGGATTGTATCAAAAAATTGCACCGAGAACTATAAATATCACGATAAAATGATTTGTAAAAACAAATATTTTAATTTGTCTTTTTTGTGTAAAAATTGCTATAAAATGGGTCCGACCGCTCCTACAAAACTGCAAGAAAAAAATTTCAGCTAACGATGCCGCCATTGAAACCAACAGGATTCATTCACTGAGTGCCTTGGTTAAACATGTGTAAAGGTCTGATATGCGGCATCGTTAGCTGAAAAAAGATCAAACTATTTGAAGTTGAGAGTATCATTACAAAATATTATGATTCCTGATTCTTTAAGGGGGAATGCTTTGACATAAATTTTTCCATAAGTTTTATAAGTAAACGTATAAAAACTAATTTAAAATCGTATAGTATATTCAATAAGCTTTCAAAAAAGGTATAACATATTACTGTAGTTCAATTTTTGGTAGTTTGACGATAATTTAAAGTTTGCATATAAAATGTAATTTCAATAGTCAGTCTTTTTTACAAAATCCTAAATATCTAGGTAGGCTACTTCTCGAAGCTGTAAAATTATAAGTAATTGATATTTTCACCTCTAGCTTTGGGAATCCTTCTCAAATATGACAAAGATTAACCTAAAACTTTAAAATTGGGCAATATTCAAAAATGCATTTTTGGGGATCTTGGAGTTTTTGCATTGGCTGGGCACATAGTGAGAGGGCTATTAATTTTACGAGTACCCATAGTTTTAAAAACACCATACCCATTTTATTGTAGGCTTAAAAATTTTGGGTACTTTTATTAAATCATGATTGGTTGGTTCAAACTAGAAGTGTCTTAAACATTTCAACCAACAATTTTAATCTACAGAAAGAAAGCATAATTTTGTTATCAATATTAACATTATGGATTGCAGTGCATCCTTTATCTTTATTGTCTTATCCCTTAAGATCCCTGATTTTTCGCCAAGACAAGGATAATTGAGAATAAATAAATCATAGTTCTCATTCTTGTTTTTTGTAATTCCGCCTGAGATTTTATTTTTGGGGTGGGGGGTACTATGATTCTGTGACCCTTGTATGAGAGTCCTAACTCTGTTTTAGGGCCATTACATTCACCATACACTTACTATTTATGTAAACTGCCTGACTTAGCAGTAGTAGGAACAATTTTTAACGTCTGTTATATGACGCGGTTGGTCCAGGGAATCAGTTGAAAAGTAGAAAACACACATTGTTAACCTACCTGTTTCATATTATCAAATTTACTAAAAAATTCTACTGATGTCAGTATTGAATTGTTTTTAATAACATATAGCCAAAGGATTTATATAACAAGTATGACAATATCCTTTTAAAGGCGGATAAGCCATAAAAGATTGACAGCCATTTTGAATTATAGAAATAGAAAAGATTTTAGTCAAGTGTAAAATTAATACTGTATACTTTCTTGGGTCCTAGGACAAACGCAGGAGTCCCAAACGTCGGAGTGGACAAACGCAGGAGGAGTGGACACTTAACCTAACCAATTTAAACCATGTTTTTGGGTTTTTTAAATGCCTAACCCCTGCGGGGGGCTTATTTGTATATTCATAACTTAACCTAACCTAACCTGTTTAGAAATACTTACTTAAATTATTATTTTAACACTCCTGCGTTTGTCCACTCCGACGTTTGGGACTCCTGCGTTTGTCCTAGAAACCTTTCTTGATATAAACAATCTTAAATTTACTTACGACTTTTCCTTATAATATATCCATACTGTTATAGAAGCTATAGTTGAAGGTTTGAAATCAATAGGGAAATTCTAACATGTATAGTTTAACTACCAGAGCTGTGTGTTACTGACGGATGAACGGACAGACCAGACCGACCATAAATGTAGAAAGCTTTGCTTTCGACAACATACGTGAATTGTATATTAACTAGGTATAATTCATCAATTTTGCTTTAAATGACGTTTTTCTTGATTTTGAAAGGATTCTTTTTTTTCCATGTAATATCTATCCTATTTTCCCTTTGTTAAAATTAAAATCATATGGTTTAATCCTTTTATAAAAGTAACAGGGGTGTATATTCTGCACAAGATTTATTTTTTTTCCCCGGCTACAAATTTCTTTATTTTTTCCCCCCCCTAGTTTTTTCTCACCAAGTAGGGGGGAAAATGGAAAAATATTTAAAGAACTCTATATATATTTTATTTATTTTATCTCTCCTACCACACATTCTTTTAGTTTTTTTTTTACCAAGGAGGGGGGGGGGGAAATGGAAAAAATGTTTTCAGTTTTCTTAATTTTTACATTTTTTTCCCCTCCAACCACTAATATTTTATTCCCCCCCCCCCCCTGAGCCGGGGATCCCATGTAGAATATACACCCCTGAAAAGTAACAGGATCTGCTAACCGATGAACCGCAATGATTCTCCTTTAGAGCAAAGCTTGCCATAGGTCCTTTTAAAGTTTTAATTCACTATTTATAGTAAAGAACCGTGCTTTAAAGGTTTGTAACTATTTTCGGGACGTGAAAAACCTCCTAAAAGAAATCGCCATCAAAAGAATTAGCCACCTCCCCCCCAAAAAAAAATAAAAATAAAAAATAGTTGCAATAGGTAACAAACCTAAAATAGAAAAACATGGATTTTTAAATTACGTGCTTATTTCAGACAGCATTTTGGAGTTTGGTTGTGAGCTGTCCGCCTGTATCTACCAGTGCAGAAATGTCAAGATTCTCTCACTCAAGAATAATTTCTTACAGAAAATATCACCAGAAATAGGTAAATTCTTTTCTCGTATTTATTCGAATCCGGTGGATAGGAACCTGTTCTCATCCATACGAAAAAACTATGTCTAGCATCGTATTATATCCAGTTTACTACGAATATAGAAATGTACAATCATAAGATTAAAACCAGTTTTTTTAGTCAGTGCCTTCGGCACCACGGGGCTAAAAAAAACTAGTTTTAATCTTATAATTGTACATTCTATATCCGCGGAAAGCCGTTTATAATACGATACGAGAAATAACTATTATAAAAGTAACAGGATGTCTGTTTTTTTATGGATCTTGCTAACCGCTGAACCGATATGAATTTGCTTTACAATGTAGCTTCTAATAGGGCAGGAATAAGGCCTCGGAAAAGTGTTCCGACCCCCGCAAAATAATTTCTCAAAACTGTTGGTCAAGAAATAGATGTAATTAAAAGCATCTTTTTCTTCTATGTAAAAAAATGATAGATTCTCGTTCCTTCAAACTTCAATATTTTTTAAAACCTTGCCTGGGAATATTCAGAGCTTCATTATAGAGGAGAACGGTTCAGCGGTTAGCGAGAATCTTCGCTAAAAACACACTCACAGACAGAATAGGAATAGTTATTTCTCGCATTGTATTTTAAACAGCTTTCTGGGGACATAAAATGTACAATTATAAGATTAAAACCAGTTTTTTTAGCCCCAAGATGATGAAGTCTGTATTTATTGTGTTGCACTGCGGAACCAATAGACAGCATTGTCATTGTCAACTGCAACTTGTGGCTGGCTAAAATAACGATTTCCCTCTTCAACTCCTTATACCCCATCACCTCCCCTCCTACATGATGAACGAACTGGACAATAATTTAAATGAGTTCCATGTTAGCAAGCTAAATTGACTACAATTTTTCCCCTGTCATAATATACGTATTTTCTACTACAGATCTACCTATAGTATAGATGTATATAGACAACTCCCTTCATTTTTCAAAGACCTCTTTCGTCTGCTTCTAATTTATTTTCTGCTACTTGCCTGTGATAATAATATAAGCGACACCATTGGTTGATTTTCAATGACCCAATAGAAAGGTTGCACAAGGTGGTTGCGATGGGGAGATACAGTTATCTAACCCTTTCTCCCTCTAGTGTTTTACTCTATTTTTTCTACATCCATTATAAAAAAGTGAAATGTTCTTTTTAGATTGACGTTTAATTCAATATTTTCCTTGCAGACTAATTCCAACTTACGAATTTAATTAAATCATTTAGAAATAGATATTGTTTTTTAGATTGTTTTTTTGTACTTAATAAATGAAAAATAGGTTGGGGTTGGAGAAAATGAAAAGCATGAAGGGAAGGGATTATTTCATTTTCCCCCTCCTTGAATAAAAAACTAGGGGGGGGGAGGGGTATTTTTAAGCAGGGGGAAAAATTAATCTTGTGCAGAATATACATCCCTGCTTTAGACTTTCCCATAAACTTTTTGGTGCTACGCTACTCACTGATTGCTAGTGCTAGGCTCTACTACAGAGATAAGACAATGGACAATAAATTGATGTACATCCCCAATGATGAGACACAAAACTACCCCTCCTGTTGATCACAACATTTGGTTAAAACACTCAACTAAATGAACCAACCAATTAAAATTCAATAAAAGTCCCCCCACTTGTAAAGCCTCACCAAAAAATAAGAAAACGTTATTATAAAACTTTGGAGACTAGTGTAATAAACAGCTCCCTGCATTGATTGTATATCTAATGTATTTATCTCTATTTGTTTGTAGGAAATCTGGTAAAATTGGAGAAACTTTTCCTCACCCACAATCAGCTCCAGATTAAATCCATCCCGTACACTCTCACGTTTTGCAGGTAGGTCCGTTTTTTTTGGAGCCAAGACACTACGTATGGTAATAATACGTTGGTCCGTAAATGTTCAGTTATTGCAACGGCCAAGCCAGGTTATGTCAGTACTAGGGTAGGGCCGGATATACGGTCTGGCCGGTTATCCGGCCGGATATTCGGTCATTTTCAATATCCGGCCGGATACCGGATATTAGAACTATCCGGTTACATGATATCCGGCTGATTTTTGACGCCGGATATCCGGTTATCCGGGCGGATATCCGGTAAATTGCCGGATATCGAACGTTGGCCAGATACCTGGCCGGAACCGGATATCCAGCATTAGAAATCAGCCGGATATCCGGCCAAAAAGTATCCGACCCAACCCTAGTCAGAACCAAACTAGACGTAAAACTATTATAAATATCTACCTATTCAGTGTTAAGGTATAACTACTTAGCAAAATAAATGCTAAGATGTTATAATGAAAACAGTTAGGTAAACACATTTGAAAAAAAAATTTATAAGAGGATAATACCGTCACCTGTTGTAGGTCTGAAACTCGTACGGCTTACTAGCAAAATCACAACCTCTGTGTTCGTTCCACTCTCCCCACAAAACGAACGGTTTTTCTTTGGTTTCTTACAACTGGAAATATCAGTTTTGCCTTAATAATCAAGAATATTATTCTTACTAGGGTTGGAAATCCGGATCCGGAATCCGCCTAATTTTTGGCAAATTTTGGAATCCGGATCCGGAATCCGTTTTTTAATAGCGGATTCCGGATTCTTAATTGGTATGCTAAAATTAGCGTCTTGAGTTTTTTCTTTCAACTCCTCCTCTTTGAAGGCAAAGATTATCATCATTATATATAAAATCTTTTAAAATCTGGTTCGATTCTTGGAAGAACACCAAGAACATTAATTTTTAGGTCATATGGAGCACTTTATTTTTTATTTTTTTTTAAAAATCCTTTTAAAATACTGCTAGAATCCGGAATCCGAATCCGCCAAAAATAAAAATCCGGAATCCGCCACTTATTTTGACGGATTCTTTTAAAAATCCGGAATCCGAATCCGCTCCAAAAATTCGACGGATTGCCATCACTAATTCTTACCCCATCAAATGCTTTAGTAAAGTCTAATGTACATTAATTAAAAATGTCTCGACCTATTTTTCGCTGATATAGATAATTTTCACGTATAGTTTTCTCTTAAAATTCCTCTTATTTTGGAATTGGAACATAGAAAAAAAATTATTCTCAAATAATTCCAACTTTTCCATTCCAGTACTGTAACCCTTAAAGCCTCCTTTAATAAGCAGGGTGACCACTGTGTACTATATGTACTATATAGTCAAATTTTTGTACTATATGGTACTATATGACAAATTAGGTACTATATGTACTATATGAGTTGAAATTTTGGTACTATATGAAAATTTTTTAAATATTATTTTAAAAATTAATAAGTATGATAATATTGTTTGTTACAATATTAAAATACAAAATAAAATTTGTAGAAATAGCTCAGGATAAAAATTCATCCACATTCATATAAAAATCATTATTGAGTATTTATTTTATATTACAAAAACGCTTTTAAATTTTGTTTCTAAAATCACTGCAGCTCTGAGATATGCAATGACTTAAAATCACCTTGATCATACATATTTTTGCTTCAATGATTTTTATTATTTCTTATAAGATATAAAACTCTTCTTGTTCTTCATATTTTTATGAGTGCTGAAGCTGTTAAATACATAGGCTAAATTTTTAACCTTTAAAATTTTAATTAGTGCTTTTTCTGTATATTGCTAGATGACCAAGTTTGGTTAACCCTTAACAGTCGGGCCCCTTGCCGCACCTTAATCAGTCGGGGGGGGGGGGCGCCCCCCTCATTATCTCAGTTTCTATTAGAGCTAGAGGGCTAAAATTTTTTGTGCAAGTCCCCTGTGTTATGGTGAATTTCCAACCTTAATTAAGTCAAGGTCAATTTCCGCTTCCTTCACCCTTTTATTTAACAACCTTTGTTTTTAGGTCCTTTTTTACTTAAAAATTTCAAACGGCTGTAATTTTTTTATTTTTAAAGCTAGAAGAAATTTTTTTTTGCAGAAAATGTTTATTTTATTAAAATTTTATATTTGAAATATCAAAACATAAGTTTCAGCGGCCGCAGCTGTACTTGGCAGCTGCCAGCCGCCACAGTCGGCGGTCGGCGGGAAAACGGCGGCGGATCTTTATGAAATTTTAATACATTATGTAGACATGTAAGAAAAGCTTAAGTTTAAAATTTGAAGTCTCTAAGTCAAAAATTGCGGCCACAGGAGCATTTTAAAGATTTCTAGAGACCTGGAGGATCAGGACCTGCAGGATCATACCTGGAACCTGAAATTGACTTGAACACCTGTATTTAATATGAGGATGTACTACTAGAGGATATTTTAGTATTTTGGTAAGATAAAATGCTTTGTTTAAATCAAAAAAAAAATTTTGTTCTTTACCTGGATGACCCTGCCAGGTTTGCTGGCATCCAGTGCCCGCCAGGATGGAGATATTCAAAAAATTCCAACTCTCAGTTATGTGTCATACCCATACTTAAAAAGCCAAGCAGTTTGGGCTCTTTATCTTTCACACACAGAAAATGAGATAGGAAAAACCGGATGGGGGGGCGTTCAACGCCCCCCCCCCCCCCCCAACCGTTAAAGGGCGAATATAGGTTGAATATAATATGGGCTCAAAAAAACCGTGCAATTCCATAGATTATAAGTAACTTTAAGATATTGACATATCCAAATGTATATGTCTGTTATAGCTTAAAACCTGAACATTCTCAGGATAAATTTATGTAATAAGTGTGGTTCCCTAAGAACTCCAAACACCCTAGCATCACACAAGGCTTCGGTTTAAGGTTGAATTAAAAAGCTTTCGTTAAATGATAGTCATAATAAAAGTGGAAACCAGTTATCAATCTATTTTTTTTGTATTGTGGATTGTTTCTTCCTTGACAATATTCCCCAACAAAGTGTAAAGTATATGAATTTTATTTTTTAAAAAAAACCTTTACAGGAGAAATTTTATTTCATGTAAGTATGAAAATTATGTTGTAATTGTTATAATTAATTTAAAGAGGACAAAAATAATAGGTGAATAGTGTTTTTTTTCTTATATTTTTTTCTGGAGAAAATCTGGCGATCGGTCGTTTGTGTGTGTGTGTTGAAAAATGCGTACTAGGGTAATTATATCATCAAGAATTAATCATTGATCTTCATACAGAAAAAAAAACTTTAAAACGTATTATTTACCCTAGTAATTACTCCGGACGCAAATTGACGCAAATTATTTTATGCTTTTTAAAAAATCAATAAAATAGTATATAATATAAAAAAATAAACACTTTAATTATCAATTAAGATGCATGCCAATGTAATAATCAATTAAACTTAAGAAAACTAGTCAAAAAAAGTCTTGTAAAGGGGTAAAATAAACGATTTTGTTGACTTTCTCATTTATTATATGTTGAAGTAAAAGCAAAAATTGCAAAATCTACTTAAGGATTTTTTTGATTTTTTAAATTTAACATAGATATTTTAAAAGTATGTAATGGCACCTTTTATATAAGCTCATATCATATTGAAACTATATTCGCCCTTTAAGGGTTAAGAAAGAATGTTCTGCTGGGTTAGGGTAGGACCTTGGAGGTGTATGTATAGTAGACCGACTCAAAATGTAAAAAAATTTTGGTGCATTATTTTAACCCATTTCTTTTATGACAATTGACATCAAAAAAAGTGTTCTGGTAGTTTTTTTCAGCAATATGTCAATTTCGATTTTCATAAAAAAAACTATGGCTTTATATAACTTCCTAAATTCGCTTTGAAGAGTAGATTAAAGAATTAAAAAAAAACCGATTTTAAAGATTTTGATCATACCCTCAAAAGACTGACAATTTTGGACGTTTTAGCAAATTCAGAGCTGGATATTTAAATCGTTTTTATAGTGCGCTGAATCGGGGCGATTCAGAGGTGAACCGTAGGTGCGCTGGTGGTTAGCCACAGCGCGCCTATAAAACATGGATTTTTATAAGATTTTCGGCGCAGTGTTGTTAAATCGCCTGCGCACTCACTAAAATATCGATACGTGCCGATACAATTTTTTAACTTAAACTGGGTCAGTACGGTGTTTTATATAAAAAAAATATAAAATTTATTTTAAAAATAACTATAAAATGTTTTCACGATAGTTTTGCAATAAAATATTAAACTAATTTTAAAAAAATATTTATTTATTAAATATGAATCACCCCGATTTAGCGCGGCAATGCCACTAGTTGAGTACCATTGCCGCGCCGGTTCGGCGCAACTGACCGCGCTGAATCGCCCATGCCATTTCAATTTAAAGATTGGTATTTAATAATTTGATGGCGCGCTGAATGAATCGCCCCGGTTTAAATCACCTATAAACGATTTAAAGATCCAGCTCAGGTGATTTTGACAGTTATTTAAGGATAACTTTTAAATGGTCAATATTTTTATAAACCGTTTTTTGATTCTTAATCTCTTCAGGAAGGTAAATAAAGTCATAATTTGAAAGAAGAAAAAAATTTCTTCTCCAGAGGGAACCCTTCCCCTTTTTATGAAAATCAAAACTGACATATTGCTGAGAAAAGCTACCAGAACACTTTTTTTTGGGTATCAATGGTCATTTTATCATAAAAGGAATTGGTTGGAACAGCACGTCCATTGAATTATAAAAAAATTGGTAATTCTGAGTCGGTGAAATGTATAGGTTTAGATCCTCACTGTAAATTTGAATTAATGCCATTATGTGCGACATCTTTAATTACGCAAAAAATGTCCATTTTTAGGACTTTTTTGAAAAAAAGTGTTCGGTTCTTCCATCAATTTAAAAAAAGTGTTTAATGCTCCCTCATCATCTCTATCACCTTTTTAAAAGCAAAGATTTTTTATAATTAGGGTCAGTCCGTCCGTCCGTCCGTCACAGTTAGCTTTTTTCGTTAATTTAAAACAGGTTATAATTGTCCTAAAGATTTCCAACTTTGCATGATGATTTCTTTAACAGTTAGGTAATTAAATTGAAAGAACAGCAACTCTATAACCGTTACCAGAAAGTCTGCGTCCATTTAAAATATGCTGTTTTTTTCCTTTTTTGACAAAAAAATTAGGTAATCAGTTTTGCAACAAATTTACTTATAATTTTGTATAGACATTTGCATTAATATGCATCTAGGACATAATTCTGAAAATTAAATAGCCTAAAACCATCATACGACCTCAGTGAAGCTTACCTAAAATTTGTAACCCAATTGGTTCAGTAGATAATGAGATCTTAAGCATCAGACATAAACCCTTACTACTTTATTTAATAAGATATACAGGTACTATTTTTCTAACTAACTTTTTTCGCCCCTAGAGGCCTCTAGGGGCACTTGAGGATGGGGGAGTCGAATTTGATAACCCAATTTATTTTTTTGTATTTTAAAAGAAAAATTTTAAAAAAATATTTTTTGGGGGTGTTAAAAATTTTTTTTTTTTTGGGGGGGTGTCACCCCTATCATTTTTAATTTTAGTTTAAAAAATTTAGTTTAAGGATATTTGGTACTATATGGTATTACTACATTTATTGGTTAAAATTTTGGTACTATATGGTACTATATTAGTTAAAATTTTGTGTACTATATGGTACTATATGAAAATATGTATGTACTATATATGTACTATATATTTGTAATTTTTGAGTGGTCACTCTGAATAAGGGGGGCGGGTGGTTAATGCAACCATCTCGTAATCAGTGATTAAATGGCACTTAGAATTCGAATTTCGATCTGAAATTTTGCATGAATAATCCTTGGTAGGTCTATTTTCCCTAAATAGTTGGAAAAATAACGGTTAACGGCTGGCTGCTCAGCCGTTTTGCCAATTTTTGCCAATCTTAAGAGCATATTAGTCACGAAACCTAAATCCACATAATATTTTTGGTCGCTCAAAAACCTTATCAAACGGTTCTACCCGGTAGCTGTTGGTACTAGAAATTTAAAAAATGGTTATTGCTATCATTTAACATGAATTAAATCAAAAATATGTTTTAAAAAGTTGATTCCTACGTAATTAATGATGAATTTGCCCTGAAAATAGGCAAAAAACGGTTAAACGGCTGAGCCGCCAGCCGTTACGTTTCCAACTTTTTGTTCGATTTAGGGAAAATAGACCTACCAAGGATTACTCATGAAAAATTTCAGATCGAAATTCGAATTCTATGTGCCATTTAATCATTGATTACGAGATGGTTGCATTACCCCCCCCCCCCCCTTTCTTGAATTTCTATGGGATTTCTATGTCTGTACTTTTCATTTGAAAAAGGCATCAGTTTTTATGATAACCAGAAAGAGAGAGCGCTTTGTTACACTAGTCCTCAAAGTTTTGTAACAACGTTTTCTCATTCGTTGGCTTAACATCTTTGGGTACTTTAATGAATTTTGTTTGGTCGGCTCATTAAGTTGTTTGTTCAAACGTTTCAACCACTAATTTCAATCTACAGAAGCAGATATACATCAATTTATCGGCCTTGTCTTATCCCTTTAGATCCCTGATAAAAACTAATCTTGTTTAATATTATGCATGCACTTCTACTTTTTTTCCAACGAATTTTATATATTACATAAATAAGAGAGAGGTCATTTTCTAGTAAATCCCGTAAAGGTGTGTGTTATAAGGCCTAAAAATAGTAGTAGAACGATAAGGTGCTCTATATATTTGTATTTCCTATTGAATAGAACAATAGGGAAGAAATTTTTTTTTTTTTTTTGATAACCGTACCTGGAATATCTTGAAATTTCTATCAAACGCTTTGTTTGGCTCAAACTGACTCAAATAAAAAAAATATAATTATAATAAATCAACCTGTAAAGAATGACTTCTTCCTTTGTTTAACCCTTAACGGTTGGGGGGGGGGGGCGTTGAACGCCCCCCCATCCGTTTTTTTCTATCTCATTTTCTGTGTGTGAAAGATAAAGAGCCCAAACTGCTTGACTTTTTAAGTATGGGTATGACACATAACTGAGAGTTGGAATTTTTTGAATATCTCCATCCTGGCGGGCACAGGATGCCAGCAAACCTGGCAGGGTCATCCAGGTAAAGAGCAAAAATATTTTTTTGACTAAAACAAAGCATTTTATTATACCAGAATACTAAAAAATCCTCTAGTAGTACATCCTTATATGAAATACAGGTGTTCAAGTCACTTTCAGGTTCCAGGTATGATCCTGTAGGTCCTGATCCTCCAGGTCTCCAGAAATCTTTAAAAGTCTCCTGTGGCCGCAATTTTTGACTTAGAGACTTCAAATTTTAAACTTAAGCTTTTCTGACATGTCTACATAACGTATTAAAATTTCATGAAGATCCGCCGCCGTTTTCCCGCCGACCGCCGACTGCGGCGGCTTGCAGCTGCCAAGTACAGCTGCGGCCGCTGAAATTTATATTTTGATATTTCAAATGTAAAATTTACATAAAGTTAAACATTTTCTGGAAAAAAAATTTTCTTCTAGCTTCAAAAATAAGAAAATTACAGCCGTTTGAAATTTTTAAGTAAAAAAAGACCTAAAAACAAAGGTTGTTAAATAAAAGGGTGAGGGAAGCGAAAATTGACTTAGACTTAGAAAAGGTCGGAAATTCATTATCAAACAAGGGACTTGCACAAAAAAATTTAGCCCTCTAACTTTAATAGGAACTGAGATAATAAGGGGGGGCGTTGAACGCCCCCCCCCCCCCCCGACCAATTAAGGTGCGGCTAGGGGCCCGACTGTAAAGGGTTAATGGTATAGATTGTTCTTAACCTTTACCTTGTACCTATAGAAAACATTATTATTATAATTATATTTTTTTTTAATTTTTGTCAGTTTGAGCCAAACAAAGCGTTTGATAAAAATTTCGTATTTTTCAAAGATATTCCAGGTACGGTTATCAAAAAAAAAAAAAAAATTTCCCTATTGTTCTATTCAATAGGGAATACAAATATATAGAGCACCTTATCGTTCTACTACTATTTTTAGGCCTTATAACACACACCTTTACGGGATTTACTAGAAAATGACCTCTCTCTTTGGTAATCCTTTATTTTTTCTAAAGAAATGTGTTTTTAACAGGGTTGGCAATCCGTATCCGCATCCGGGATCTTGAATCCGCCCAATTTGTAGTCAATTTTGGAATCCGAATCCGGAATCCGTTTTTGATAGCAGATTCGGATTCTTAATTGGTAGGCTTAAATTAGCGTCTTGAGTTTTTTCTTCAAACTTCCCCTTTTTTGAAGGCAAAGATTATCATCATTATATTGTATAAAAATCTTAAAATCTAGTTCGATTCTCCAAAAACATTAATTTATAGGACATATGTAGCACTTCAAAAAAGCCTTTTAAAATATTGCTAGAATATGGAATCCGAATCCGGAATCCGCGGGAATCCGCCATTTTTTTGACGGATTCTTGTAAGAATCCGAATCCGGTCCAAAAATTTAACGAATTGCCATCCCTAGTTTTTAAGTTGATTTTCTGCTGAAATTATCTAAATGCTAAGAAGAAATGAATTTTCTGGCAATTTCCCACCAACTAAATATGGACCATAGACAAACTTTGCCGCATTCCCTGAAAGTGAACAGCATAACACTTCCGCCCCCCCCCCCCCCCGTTCCCCTCATTATAAAAATGAATATTGAATATGATGGGTTATTATTTTATCTTGACGTCTAAAACCAACCGGGCCTTTTAATGGTACATTAACCTACCGAATGTAAAACTTATACTCACATTAATCCATTCTTCCACATTTTCAATGTACAGGCATTTTAAGAAAAAGTAGTAATATAGGGACTTTTTGGAGGCGAAAACAGCATTTTTTTTCAATGTGGACTTTTGTTAAAGATATTTGTTGACTTTTATTGGTGGTTAAAACCGGTCAAAACCATGTGGTTTTAACTGCCCTGGACTTTTCCAGCCAACCCTGGCGGATAGTAACTAACTATTTTAATTAAACCACTAGCAGGGGTGGGTGTTTTGTCTTCTTGTCGGTTCGAGGGTTAAACAACCCACGTTTTCTTGCATTCTTTTAAAAGATATTAAGAGTTAGCTTGTGAGTTTTTATTAACTCTTTTATTTGTTGTGTAATTTTATTTTCTCAGAAGCTCGTTATGAAATTAGATATATTAGGAATTCGGCACTTGCCCTCAAATTTCATTTTAAAGCACAGAACAACCCCTCCCCCCTTCACTTATTTGTAAATTATTTGAAAAAATGGGTGGGGGGGGGGAGATTTTCCTTTGTTTGTTTGTTACTTTGGGAATAGTCCCATTCGTGGCAACGCCCCTTAAGGGGGCATTCGTCGTATTTTTAAAATGGCTTTTTAAAGGTTATTTTAGGTTATATGGGGATAGATGATTACCCCACAGGGTTAGGCAATTTGCCCCGCAGGGTTAGAGCCCCCCCCCCCCCCCCGCAGTGGCTAGAAATAGGAGAAAAGCTACTTTGAAAATACGAAGAATCGCCCCTTAAGGTGCGTTGCCACGAGAAGGACTATACCCGTTTCTTTAGTTCAGGTAAGATTATATTTGGTGTTCTTAGCCCCAAAGGGGTAGGCATAGGACATAAACTACATCCCCCTTTATTTATTTCAAAATAGGGGAGGGAGTGCCCGATGGGCCGATAGGCACATTAAGGGAAATATTTATTTGTTTGTTCTAAATGTTCTGAAGTATATAATTACTAGCGGCTACGCCCTAGAAGCCTCTAGTGGTACTTAAGGTTGGAGGGGGAAAAGTCGACATCATCCCATTTTAAATTTGAGTTTCAAAAGAGTAAAAAAAAATTTTTTTTTGGGGGGGGGAGGTGAAAACACCCTCCCCTAAAATAGTTTTAAACCTTCCCAGGACTTTTAAGAAGCTTCACTGTAAAGGAGAACAATATCGGTTTAGCGGTTAGCGAGATCCTTCGGGACAGACAAAAAACGCTTACTACTTTATATAATAGGATATAATTAAAAGACCTTCTCGTCATCTAGAATTTCATGAAAGATTAGTAAACCAATTGATATTGAATAGCAATCTGGTTGCAGAAATTGTAAAATGCATTATAATTATAGCGATCTCTCCACATATATTCATCCAAATAACTTTGTAGGTGAAAATTTCTCAGGAGAAAAAGAGTGGGAGGAGTTTTCCTAGTTTATTTGGTTCAAGATAAAGGAAGTTGTTTTGGGTTTTGAAGTTCTTTAGAAATGACAAAAAAGCTTATTTTCTATAAAAATATAACTAACATTGTCTGCCTATCCCCCTTTTTTTTATCTCCCTTTAACATGTTATTTGTAGGTTAAGCAAAGTTTAAACATGTTACTTGTAGGTTAAGCGCTTAACCTTTAATTAACATGATCCGAATATTCTTCTGGCCAATGAACATCTAGTCTATATTCCCAGGGAGGGATAAGTCAATGGTAGATAAATTAATGTAAATCCCCAATGATGATACACAATACCCTTCTATAGATTGAAATTAGCTGTTGAAACGTTGGAACACTCAACTAAATGAGCCAACTAATTCAAAATTTAAAAGTTCCCAAATTTGTTACGCCAATGAATAAGAAAACGTTATTCTAAAACTCAGGGTTGCGGATCCGCATTGATTGTATGCGGATCCGGATCCTTCAAATTTGGTCAGTGCGGATCCGGATCCGGATCCTTGACAATAAAAATAAAATCACCAAATTTTTCAAAAAATATTTAATTTGTTCCTTAATCTCGAAGTCAAAAATACTTTTAATTTTTAAGTCTGAACCTAAACCTTAAAGATTGGCTCTCACCACGAGAATGTCTTTGTATGTGGCTATTTTTAAATTTTAGGTAGATTTTTCCATTTTTTCCGCATTTTTTGAGTCCAAGGATCCAGATCCGGATCTGCAAAAAAATGCGGATCCAGATCCTTGGACTCAAAAAAATGCGGATCCTTGCGTATCCGGATCCACAACTCTGCTAAAACTTTAGGGACTAGTGTAGTATACAGCCCATTATCCACTGTCTCTCTCTCTCTGCTATGTTCCTAACTCTGATTTAATGTACTTAATAATAGTTATTACTTCTGTACTTCGCTACTCATGTAAGCAGTGTTGCAGATCCGCATTGATTGTATGCGGATCCGCATTGATTGTATGCAGATCCGGATCCTTGACAATAAAAATAAAATAACCAATTTTTCAAAAAATATTTATTCTCGACGAGAAAAGAGTGTGGGAGTGAATCAGCTGATCTTAACAAGGTTACCAGATATTTCAAAATTTGTAAGTGACTATATTATATAAATTTAGGTAGATTTTTCCATAAATTTATACCCCAGGATCCGGATCCGCATTTTTTTTGCGGATCCGGATCCGCAACACTGCATGTAAGTTGTCAGTTGTCATCCTTGTTTTATTTGTGTAGAAAACTGAAAGAAGCATTTTTCGACAACAATCTGTTCAACGCGCTGCCCTGCCTACTTCTCAGGATTAGATCTCTACAGAGGGTGCATAGACATGGCAATCATAATTATTTCAAGGTAATTTTATAGCCAGAGTAGCTCAGGAATAAGTTAAAGCCAATAAGTGAAATAAATCTAAAATAATATTTGGGGGACAGTCTTTACTCGGATGAGTTGCCTCCCAAAAAACACCAATAAATCAGCCGAAATTACTAAATATTTTTTTCAAATTAATTCAGCTGTTGGTTACAGCTGAGCGTAGTTATTTTATAGTCAGGGCTTACAGTTTGTGAAGGACACTAACGTAAAATTTACGCAACTATCTTGTTTTGTGTAGGATTTTAAAATCAATTACAGACTCAGAATCATAACTATTTCAGTTATAAAAATACGCACGGACCTACCCTTGCTATATAAACTTTCAATTTTTAAAAGCGAAGCTTTTCTATAATTAGGGTCGGTTGGTCCGTCCGTAACGGATAGCTTTTTTTTGTTAATTTAGGCATGTTAGAATTGTCCTATCAATTACAAATTTTGCATGGTGATTCCCTCAATAGTTAGGTACGATTTAGCAAGCGTCCGTACGTCCATTTTAAACATGTTGATTTTTTAACTTTTTTAACAACAAATTTTTATGTGATCTAATTATCCGATTGATCTGATTTTTGGTATATTGATTCCTGGGACAACAACGTATAATATAATAAGCGAAGCAACTCTATAATCAAGTCATAAAAATGTAAGTATGTCCATAAACATTATCCTGAATCAAGCAGTTTTTAAATAAATTTACTAACAATTTTGCTTTCACTCTTATATATTTATATTATGTTTATTCAGTTCTGACATTATACAAGTGTTAATGTCTGTTTGTCCTACCGTTTCAGTGCTTCGCTTTTATGGATGTTGTCATCCTTGTTAATAATGTAAATTTGATGTTCAGGATACATTTATGTTCTACCACACAGACATCAATGACAGGAATGGATATAGAATAAGTGGATACCGTGAAATATTCTCGCATACCCTGATGACGGTGAACCCCCACCCCCTCTTCTTATGACTTTACCCCACCCACTCCCCTGATAATGAATGAACGTATTGACCAATATCTGAGGACTATATAAGCAACTTAAATTGACGACACAATATCCACGTTTTCACTATCCATTATGACAGAATATTGGAGGTCCCTGGTGCACAAAGAACCAACACAAAGATGAAATCCTTGCAGGTTAGGAGTAGTTAAGGTTGCAGGGAAAAGGGTGCTTTCCCTCAAAGTGCCTATCAAGCACTGAATCCCTCTCCCGTTTGGGAATAAATGGGGGGGGGGGGATTTTCTAAGAGGGTCCCTAACCTTGCGAGGCTACCTAGTAACCAATATTACTTGACCTTAAGTTACAAGCAACCGAAACACTTTGGCAGCTTTTAAATATCGATTTCCCCCCAAAACCATTGAAATATACTTTCTACTAAAGTAGGGATTTCTTCCATTGTCCTATTCCTTAATCCCTTAATATTCAGAAGGCCCAATAGACCGAAAATGTACACAAAATTAAAAAGTACATAGACAAATAACCACTAAAATACTGCTACAAAAAGTTAGAATTATATTTTTTAGAGTATCTTTGTTTTATATATTTAATTAAATAAACCTTTTACCTAATCATTATTGATAAAACTCGATAAATCCCAATATGTAGGTACAAAATATGTACTGTACGAAATCTAACCCTGAATTTGCCTGTCATCATTTAGGAGTTGGCTGGTTTGAGCGTTTTGCGGTCCAGACAGAATTATTTCTCAGCTGTTGTCCCAACAAGATTAAAACAATATCTTACACAGCTAACTAGTGAAGTTGAGGTAATTTAAAGGGACTATGCACGAACGAGAGCAAGTTATTCTAAGCAATTTCCAGCATTGAACCTGAGTATTTTTATGGTAAAAATACGAGGTTTTGTTTAATATTGGTTTATCGTCCAAAACAATTAAGTTTCACCATGATTTGTATTAAAAATAAAATTTGAAATGGTAAGCATTGAATCACTTGCGCTCGTTAGTGGATAGTCCCCTTTTATAGCAAAGTTTCTTTACTTATATGGTGTTATGTTTGTCTGTCTGTTTGTTGTTATTTTATTATTTTATTTTTTTGGTTATATTTTCTACCAGAGTAAAACTAGGTAGGTATCTTAAACAGTAAAGTTGAAGTAAGTTCTATTTTGTAGCGAAGCTACTTAATACTTGCAATCATTTATATAATGTTCGTACGTCAGTTGCAACATTTCGATTTTTTTAGAACAGTCAACTTTATTTTTTTAAGATGAGTCCTAAGACTTAAGGAACAATGTTGGAAGCGCAGCATCTCTATAATTAGCTTTCTTTAAACGTTCTACAACATATTACTTACAAGTTTGGATTCTATGTTTTGAATATTAAAGGTGTATTGCCACGAAATAAGAATACCTAATAAGTTATTAATTCCATTTTCTTTTTTATCTATGATTATGTCTGCAATTTTTTATATGTGAGATGAAATTTGAAAATAATGCTATTGTGCAAAAATGCAAATTCGTAATTATTGAGCTACGTCTTTATGAATGTTGGCATTCTTGTTAGGTAATTATAAAATTATTTTCAGTTATGTGATCACTGTAGTGAAGTGATGTACAGCCCAGAGACCCACTACAAAGTATTCACATTCAAGGAACATCAACATTTTGTTGCCAGTGGGCATTCACTTCCACATTTTTACACCAGAGATCTTAAGAGATAAGACAATAGATGAAAATTTGTGGGTTCACGGAAAAAAATATTCCTAGTAACGAATATTTCCTAAAATCTATTAATCTTAAAAGCTACTAGCTGCCAAACGGATGAATGACAGATCATACCCAAGATCCAATTATGCATTATTGATTTATTGCTATTCCAGATTATTTGTAGGCCTTCTTATGCCGCTTAAAACAGTGTGAGGGCATGATCTTTACGTTCAAAAGTTTGGCAGCTAGCAATATTTTACTGTGAGCTGCATTAGATCCAATTTGTGTAAACAAAATTGCTTACTTAGATTAAAATTGTAGTGAAAAAGTTTTGACGTGAATAGTTTGGAAGCAACCGATCATAATTTAAAAAAGGATACCTAAAGTTTTCTAGCCAACGAATAAGATAATCCCATTACTTTAGTTTGAGTTCACTTCCACAAACTTCGCGTTATGGAATCATCAGATTCAGAGCACAGCAATTATTATTACCAAAGCATAATTATAAGAAGTTTTGTTTAAATATGAGAGCAAATGATATTAGATTTTACAAAAAAAATACGAAAAGAGCTATCTGTTATGTTCGCACTGACAGGCATAATTATAAAAAAAAATACGCTTTTAAATAATTGGTAACAAAATTGTAACGTGCTCCAGAACCCGTACCTGGGCAATACCTGTGTCCCCTTCCAGCACACTGCCTGCAGCGCACACTGTGCCCAGGCCATTGAGGTGCCCGCCAGGATACACCAGCTCATGTCAGCCAGACAACAGGAGGAGGAGTACCAAGAGTAAGTGACACTTTTTTTAGACCCACGACCGTGGCTCAACACGTAGCGCATCCGCTCGTCGTCGAGGAGGTGATAGGTGCACGACATAAATAGTTAGAATAGGGGAATGCCTTGGCCCATAAACAGGTGCAACTTATTACCATGCACAGTTAGGACTTCTCAGACAAAGGTCGTTGGGGGGTGGGGTCGGGGTAACTTTCTTCTTGCTAAAGCTGCTTTAAAAAAATTTAAATATTAATAAGAGACAAAGCCAAAATAGTGTTACTACCTATGTGTTTGTGCTACTTGACATATTTTCTCTATTCAATATTGTTTTCCATCGTCCTATCCAATTTCATCAATAAAAAAATTGTAAAATGTACAATTCAAAGAAAGTATATTTTCTATTCATATTGATGTTATACAAATCCAATTCTTGGGAATAGTACCAAGAATAAGGTATAACCTATAAGTCAAAGTAATCTAAAATAAAAATTGGGGGGCAATTGGAAAGGACCAGGACCCAAACGACAGCTTAAAAACACTTATAGGTTTCGTGAATTTTTTTCTCAACTAATTTCGTTATTAGTATAAGCTGGAATGATAACTGTAGGACAATAATTATGGCCAAAAGCAGTGACTTTAGCAATAAAAATGAAGAGAAAAAAGTAATAATTAGAATCGATTTTGACAATATTTTCCTGTACTTTATTAAGCGTTTGTTACCGGAGATCTAAAGTTATAAGACAATCTCGGATAAATTGATGTACATCTCTAATGATAATACACAAAATTACTCCTTTTGTTGATCACAACAGATGGTTAAAACGTTTGGACACTCAATCTGACAAACCAACCAATAAAAATTCTATAAAAGTCCCCAAAATTGTTATGCTAACAAATAAGAAAACGTTATTTCAAACCTTGAGGACTAGTGTAATAAACTGTGTTTATGTGCGAGTGTGTACCTGTCTGTGTAATTGTGTGTGTGTGTGTGTGTGTGTGTGGGCGTTCCGGTTAATTTTTCTGTGTATACAATTGATTTTTTAGATACTTTATGTGACAACCAGTTCATATCCGTTTCTTGTGAATGATATAAAGCTGAAGGCAAATAAGGATGACAACATCCATAAAAGCGAAGCTCTGAAATGGTAGGACAAACGAACATTAACACTTGTATAGTGTCAGTACTGAATAATCAGAATATAAATGTCGAACGCAGCAAAATTGTAAGTAAATCTGCTGAAAAACTGCTTAAATACAGGGTATTGTTCAAGAACATACTTACATTTTAGGACTTGATTATAGAGATGCTTCGCTTATAACATTGTACTTTGTTGTCCTAGGAATCAGTATTCTAAAAATCAGACCAATCGGATAATTTTATCACATAAAATTTGATGTTAAAATTTGAATATTTTGACCGCCTGTATTGTTATCAAACTAATTTTCCCCCAATAAACGAAAATATTCGGTACCTGATGTGTTGATTTTTCCTTGTTGGGGAATAGATTAGTTGGTGCGCGTCCTTTTTATGAATATACCAGGGTGCCGGAGCCGTATAATTTTGATGCGGCTCCGGCTCCGGCTCCGCGGAGCCGTATTTGGAAATACGGCTCCCGGCTCCGGCTCCGGCTCCTACCTTAAAATTAATATATCAATTTTTTTTCATTATTGAATTTGATAAAATAAAATAAATAATATAAAATATTTTGCTTTTATTTGATTAAAGCTATATAAAAGTAGAAGGATGTGTGTCTATTTGTTAAGTAACAATAGTTTTTCAGTTTATTATATGGAAATAGACCGTTGCCAAATTATAATATTACTTTAAAAAATAATTTTTAGCTAGTCCGGAGCCGGAGCCGTTTTTAACGAAAAATACGGCTCCGGATCCGGCTCCGGCTCCACCAAAAATGTTGCTGCTCCCGGCTCCCGGCTCCGGCTCCAGAACACTGGAATATACTGTTAAAAAAGTTTACAAGCAACATGTTTAAAATGAACGTACGGACTTTCTGGTAACGATTATAGAGTTGCTTCGCTTTCTAACTCGTACCTAACTCCTATAGGAATCATCATGCAATTTTGAAATCGATAGGACAATTCTAACATGCCTAAATTAATGAAAAAAGCTATCCGTTACAGACGTACGGACCGACCCTAATTATAGAAAAGCTTCGTTTTTAAAAATATTATACAGAAAAAATTCTTGTCAAGTTATATAAAATGGATTTGGTATGTTGTATACAATTTTGGAATATTAGAGTTACGCAAATCTTGCTTATTTTTGTAGTCTTTGTAATATATATATTACTTGCGGCTTCGTCCCTAGCCTCTAGGGGCTTTGCCCCAAAAGGGTTCAATCAAATCATTTTATCATATTTTAGATTTGAAAGAAAACATAAAATAAAAATTTTTTGGGGGAGGAGAAATTTTTTTTTTTGGGGGGGGGGGGTAGTCGACCCCACTATTTTAAATTTAGTTTTTAAAAAAATTTGAGGGGGGGGGGTATTTTGATTTTTTGGGGGGAGTTCGGGGTGTCCCACCCCCCAAGAAAATAGTTTTAAACCTTCCCGGGACCTATGAGAAGCTACCCTGTAAAAGAGAACCCGATCGGTTCAGTGGTTAGCGAGATTCTTCGCTACAAACAAACAGACAAACAGACTGACATCGTTCTACTTTGTATTATAGATGTAAATGTTAAGATCATTGAGCAGCTAGTCTATAGTCTAAACGTCCGTTTTCCCTTTTACCTATAGTCTTTTTTGTGCTACACGCCTTCTATTTATGATTGTTGTCATCCTTGTTTTATAATTCTGTAGAAAAATATTTTGCTTGACGATTTCTTGGTAACGAATATAAGATGAAAGCATATTTTTTAAAAACTTTCTACTTTTTAAAAGTGATTCTTTTCTATAATTAGGGTAGGTAGATCTGTAGAGGTTAGCTCTTAAATTAATTTAGACATGTTAGATTTGTCTTAATGATTCCAATCTTTGCATGATAATTCCCATAAAAGTTAGAGTGAACCCTTAGAGCTAGGCCAAAGTTACTTGTAAGAATATTGTTGACCGACGCGTTTTGAGTGTGTGGTGTTGCTTTTGATCAAATAATGGATTATTCAACTAGAATTTATATAATTATTCCCTACAACATTAGAGTAAAACACTAGGGGGAGAAAGGGTTAAATAACTGTATTACCCAATCGCAATGACCTTGTTCCGACTCTCAATTGGTTCTTTGAAAATCAACCAATATGGTGTCGTGAGTATTAACACAGCCAATTAGCAAAAAACAATTTTCTAGCAGACGAAAAGGGTCATTGGAGATGTTTGTTTCAGATATGTTCGTGAATCCTTACTGCATTTAGATGAAAGACAGAATTCAGGTGAAAAAATTTGTGACCACTTTTTTAGTAGCACAGCTTCTCTATAACTAAGGGAATTCCATCTGCCCGAACATCAACATTTTTTTCTTATTTAATCAAAAGTATTGCTAAATCTAACCCACTAACCTTTGACGGAAGTTAATCATTATGATTTTTAGCAAACTATTCCTTAAAAACTTGTTTTTCCCAATGTAAATGTTTATTCAAATATAAATTAATCGAAATTAAAGTACAAGTAATAAAATTGCATTGGCAGTAGCTAGTTGCCAAACGGCTGGCAGCTCAGTCTTTATTGGTGCACCAGTATACCCCCTGAATTAAAATGCATGCAATTCAGAAATAGTAGAATACTAAAAATGTACAGAAAGTGTATTTCATGGGTACGAAACCAATATAAAACAAGGATGACAACATCCATAAAAGCGAAGCACTGAAACGGTAGGACAAACGGACATAAACACTTGTATAGTGTCTAAACTGAATAATCAGAATATAAAAGTATAAGAGTCAAAGCAAAATTGTAAATAAATTTGTTGAAAAACTGCTTGATACAGGATAATGTTTATGGACATACTTACATTTTTAGGACTTGATTATAGAGTGGCTTCGCTTAAATATTGTTCTTTGTTGTCCCAGGAATCAATATACCAAAAATCAGATCAAACGGATAATTAGATCACATAAAAATTTGTTTTTGAAAAAAGTAGAAAAATCAACATGTTTAAAATGGACGTACGGACATTCTGGTAATGATTATAGAGTTGCTACGCTTTCTAAATCGTACCTAACTACTACAGGAATCCCAATGCAAAGTTTAAAATCGATAGGACAATTCTAACATGCCTAAATTAATGAATAAAAGCTATCTATCTCGGACGGACGGACGTACGGACCGACCCTAATTATAGAAAAGCTTCGCTTTTAAAAATGACGTGTATTTTCTAGTGTTATGCATTTCTCTCTTGAACATCTTTTCTCAAGATCTCTAACCTACCCCTTTTTGATTTCCTTTTTTATGAGGATTTTCATTTACAAGTGTATATTATACGTATACAACTTGTATGAATGGTTACGAAAAAAATGTTGAAAGATAAATTATTTGGGTAAAGAACTTGATTTGCGTGTTCATGATAATTTTTAGTGGGTAGCGAATCTAATTTATAATTTACATGTTTCGTCAGTTTGAGGGTCATGCTACGAAAGACATTTTAATACAAATACATAAAACCCTTCGTGTTTTTTCGTTATTTATCTTTTCCTAACACTATTTTTATGACCATTGACCACTGAACAATAACATTGACCACTACACCCGTTTGTATATCCATGTTATTTTGTGCTTCGCTACTTTTTTATTTTAATATCCTTGTTTTAATCCATTCTTATCTGAAACAATATATTATATTGTAAAGTCTTTTCTTCTTTTAGTTATTAATATAACATAATATGGATTTCACAAAAGAAACTTACTCGGGCAAACTTTTTCTGTAAAGTTTAAATAATGCTTTTCAGATTATCCACGAAAATTATGTAGGCATTGTAAATATTTTCTTTATAAACCCTTATTTCATATTTGTAACGGTTCACTTATCAACAATTGGCAAGTATAAAAGAATAGGTAGTTTTTGTTGTTTAAAAGAACAAAAAAAACTATATAAAAGTTGCCAATCATTAAATGGTTTGGAAATTTTGGGCTTTGATAAATATTCACTTAATTTTGTAAATATTTTGTTTTTATTTAGTTGGTGGTTTATCTGATTCTTTTTGTTCAAGAACTTCTAGGTAAGGGTTTCCTCTTTTTTTTCTCCTTTTTCATATTTGTTATTATTACCTATCTTTTTTATATTGTTTTAGAATATGAGTTATGATTATGTATTCTTGTGGCAAAGTTTTGATGAATTTTATATTTTTTTCTTAAGTTAATTTTTAGACCTAGGTAGAACTGAAATGTTTTGCTTTTGAAAAAGAGTCCCTTTAGCTTAAATATTACGACGAGTCTCAGCAATAAATATATTATTACAAAGAGTTCTATCACTCATTTAAAATAATGCACCATCACTTATTTTATTGACTTAATTTAAATATTAACAAAGAAAACCTTCATAGATGATACAAAGAGTCCAATCACAAAATATAAACATTACAAAGAGCCTCATCATTGCATATAAATAACGCAAAGAGTTCCTTTACTTTAATATAATAAAACAAAGTGTCACATCACTAGGTATAAATGTTATAAGAGACACTTATCAAAATATAATTTGTAAAGAGCCTCTTTATTTAATATAAATATTACAAAGAGTCCCATCAATAAATTTGAATATTACAAAGAGCTGGGTAATTTTTAAAATTTATATTTAGATCCAGTCGCAGGTCTACAGTTACCCGGGCAGATACAAGCTACTCTCTTCTCTCCCCAGATCTATCAAGGTTGTTTTGTAAACTGTTTAAATTTTAAGGAATTGTTTCATGCTATTCAAAATAAATAGGTATGTCATTTGGATATGAGGTTTTAGAATAAAATCATTGGTGGAAAAGATTTAATACTTAATAGTTTAAACCAACTAATCATATTTCTATTCAAGTACCCAAAGGTTTAAAGTGATTTCTCGAAGGAATTTAAATGAATTATTTGTTCAGGTCTAACAGCAACCACAGTGTCCGCCAGAATCAGAAAACCTGTGGAATTTTCTGACAACAGTTCAGGGGCAAAAAATAGATGGATATGAAAGTCAGGAAAACAGGGATAGGACAATGATGGCAAAAGGGGTATTTTGTTGCTTATTTTCCATAAAGTTGTGTGTAACTGTTTAGTCAAATGCGCTTATTAAGTTAAACTGTTCTTAATTATACCTAACCATCTCATATTCATACATTTGGTCATAAATAAGAACTGTGTTACTTAATAGCGCATTTGGCTAAAAGGTACACACAATTTTACGGGAAATAAATGAAAAAATGATCCCATTTATCCCTTTCTCCCCCTAAAATTTACATGTGTAGCAAGTATATATTGTGGAAAAGAAAGGGTTGAAGATTGGATGAAAATTTAAGATTAGTGGCGTGCACAGCATTTTGCCAGGGGTTGTGAAACGTGTGGGGTGATGAAAAGGGTAGGGTAGGGCTACCAAATTTCAATATTAAGGGGGATGTTGATACCCCTCTAAAGCCCCATTCGCACGCGCATGTGTAAGATGCAAAATATGGAAGATAATTAAACTAATCCAGATATGTAGATGACGATAGCAGATATATTAATCTACAACACGTTCTTTCCTCCAATATTTTCAAGCTAAAGAAATTAAGGGTAGATTAATTTCATATTCATTATCCTATCCCTAATTTTAAATCTTTTTAATCTTTAAAGTTTACAATTTCTGTCATTAGAATTTATATTTTGATTTTAATTAATAGTTGAAATAATGAATTTTCAGATAAAAATTTACATGTATTTACTAAAATATTTAATGCTTTTTAGTTTAATGTTAACCTCCTTATGTGATAAATTAAAAATTGGGGTATAATCCTTTTAGTGGCAACGCTCCTTAAGGGGCGATTCTTCCTTTTTTTACAGTAGTTTTTCTCCTATTTCTAGCCCCTGTGGGGGGCTCTAACCCTGAGGGGCCAATTCATTGCCAAACCCTGTGAAGCATTCACCTAACTCAATATAACCTAACCTAACCTAAAATATCCTATCAAAAGCCTTGTTAAAAATACGAAGAATCGCCCCTTAAGCGGCGTTGCCACGAAAGGGACTATTCCCAAAAATTGTATTTAAAGCAAACTTTTCAACTAGTATTTTATTAAATGTTTCCTTCATATTTTTTGTTTTTGCTTTGAGTAAATGTAGGTATTAATTCTTTTTAATGTTTTCTTCCAATATTCTTTGAAACAAGAAAAAAATATAGTTTCAATTGAAATGGATAAATCCTGTTTTATATAAAAAAAATCCAGTTATGACTATGAAAAACTGCTATAAGTACATAAAACGTCTTCACATTTACTTATCTATAGTTTTAGAAACAGGGCCAAGAAACTAAAATATTATACCATGGTCTTTTTATACCAACATTTCCACCCTCTTTCCAATACTGCTATGTGTAATCACTAATCATTTTCAATTTGTTGGAACTAACTATTTAGATAGATAGATAGGCATGCACTTTGAATTTGAATTAATATGGATATTATTTATGAATTTACAGAGAGACTTGAAATAATAGATATTATAACATGGTCTGAAGATGAATGCTGGTTCTGAGATTGTTCCATTTGAACTACTACACCTTGAGTTAGTTGCACAGGTATTTTATATTTTGATAAAAGCAATGGATATATTACTACTTGGATCAAACACAAGATTTTAAGTTCTCTATATATTGAAACCTGCAGCGGGTTAAAATAACGATTTCCCCCTGTACCCAAATATCCTCAAAAAGTCAGTTAGTAATTTTTAAAAGCTAAAAGAAAGTTTAAACTATTTAGGCATTGAATGATACATATTTGGATATAGAGAAACTGGAGAGTATTGGTTATAGTGCAGGTAATATTTTTAGCCATACTGAAAAGTAGGGTTGGGCCGGATATCCGGTTATCCGGCCGGATATCCGGACATTTTCAATATCCGGCCGGATACCGGATATCAAAACTATCCGGTTACATGATATTCGGCTGATTTTTGACGCCGGGTATCCGGTTATCCGGCCGGATATCCGGTATCCGGCCCAATCCTACTGAAAAGCAGGTATCCGGAGCCGGTACCACCGTAGCAATCATATTTTCAGAGCGGCTCCGGGGAGGGATAAAAAAATATCTGAAAAAAAGAGCCGCACCAAATAGCAGACGGCTCCGCATCCCTGCTGAAAAGTCATGTTTAGCATTACATACAATTTTTCTCGAAAAGTAAAATAAAAATCATAGAATTAATACTATTTTTGTTAGCTTGGGCCTTCGGCCCCTCGGGGCTAACAAGGTTTTGATCTTAATTTTTTATTATCTGTGGATAACTGACTATAATATGATGCGATAAATAACCTAATATTGAATTAACTAGTTGTATGTTTGTGTGTTAACAGCTGAACTGATATGGTTTTCTTGTTCAGGGAAGATCAAGTAATTTTTAAAGGGGAGGGTTCCTCCATCCTTCAAAGATAAATCGCGCTTGATTTTTTTTCTCAAAAGAGGGGTCTAGGGCCGTAGCCCCAAGCAAGTAATATTGTCAATAAATGTACATACGAGTTATTATGGTTTTGTAATATCACAAAATTCTGGTAGGGAATAGGGATTAAGCATTGCAAAAAGTGTAATAAATCAAGAATAAACCTCTATAAAGATAAGTTCGTAGGTTTGCAAGAGCATTCTGAAACTCGTCATAGTAGCAAATCTTTTTAAAAGCGAAGCTTTTCTATAATTAAGGTCGGTCCGTCCGTCCGTAACGGATAGCTTTTTTCGTTAATTTAGGCATGTTAGAATTGTCCTATCGATTTCAAATTTTGCATGGTGATTCCTTTAGCAGTTAGGTACGATTTAGAAAGCGTAGCAACTCTATAATCATTACCAAAATGTCCGTACGTTCATTTTAAACATGATTTTTTAATACTTTTTTAACATCAAATTTTTATGTGATCTAATTATCCGAGTGATCTCATTTTTGGTATATTGATTCCTGGGACAACAAAGTATAATGTAAAAAACGAAGCAACTCTATAATCAAGTCCTAAAAATGTAAGTATGTCCATAAACATTATCCTGTATCAAGCAGTTTTTTAACAAATTTACTCACAATTTTGCTTTGACTCTTATACATTTATATTAGGATTATTCAGTTCTGACACTATACAAGTGTTAACGTCCATTTGTCCTACCGTTTCAGTGCTTCGCTTTTATGGATGTTGTCATCCTTGTTTTATAATTCGTTTGGTCTGTCAGTAAGTTTGTAACGCAATGCGTGGAAATGTGATTTTTTTCGGCTGGTATCCGAGATAGACGACTAAATTTTTTTGGTGATGATATTTTATGCTTGTTATGCTACAAAAATGTGAATATTATAACCATTAAATAAACACATTTAAAAAGTATTTGTAATTCTTGGTTTATAACAACTGAACATATACTTTTTTAATTTCTTTGTTCGTATTTACATCCATTAAAGAGAGGGGTAGGTTTCTGGTAAAATCCGTAATGGTTATATGTTATAAGTAAAAACAGTACCTAGTAGAACGATAAAAATTTATGTTAACTTTTTTTTAAAAAATTTGTCTATAGTTCTTTTCAATAAGAAATACAATTATTTAGTGAATATTATTGTTCTACTACTATTTTTAATCCTTAAAACACACACTTTTACGGATTCTACCAGAAACCTACCCCTCTCTTTTTTTTGCTTCGCTACTTAAGGATGTTATCATCCTTGTCTTTTTATCTGAGTTCGGTCAAATGCATTTTTTAAACTTAAATAAAATATTTCTATCCACTTTGATTTCACTAAAAAGGTCAATGTGTCATAGAGATAGTGGTGGTATTAACTGACTTTAACTCGGTGGAAATATAAATTCGTTGAAAATCTTTTGTTTGTTTTTCCTTATTATTCAAAACGTTGTTCGCAGGGATCTAAAGGGATAATACAATCTCCAATAATGATACACAGAATTACCCCTTCTGTAAATTACGATTAATGGTTGAAACTTTTGGACACTGAACTAAATGAACCAACCAATCAAAATTTACCAAAGTCCCAAATTTTGTTAAGAATTGAATAAGGAAACGCTATTATAAGACTTCGGGAACTATTGTTATAAACAGCCCAATGTCCTCTCCCTCCCTGCGTTATCCCGTATCCGTATAACTTTGAAACAATTAATTTCTGTAGAATCGAAGAACAATTCAATCAATCCTTATAATAAAGTAATAGGATGTGTGTTTGTCTGAACCACTGAACCGATATGGTTCCCAATTACAATGTAACTTCTCAATGGTCCTGGGAAGGTTTATAACTATTTTGGGGGAGGGTACCACCAACCTCCCCAGAGAAATCGATAAAATAAAAAAAACGCCGCCCTGCGGATATTTTTGCAATTTTAAAATAGATTGTCCTTTTCTGTCCAGTTAGACTACTCTACTCTATCTTATAATATAAAGTACTAAGTTTATTTTGTATGAAGCAGGTTCAATCAAATGTGTTGGATTCTTCATGGAAACTTTTGAAATGTCATATTGGGTTTTAGGCTATTATTCTGACCTCACTTCCCTTCCCTAGAAGCTAGGGATGAATCCACTAGTTTATTATGAAATAGGACACATGTTCGCCTTAATTTATTTCTGAATGAAGTGCTTTGCTACTCTTAGATGTTGATATTCTTGGTTTTTTAGGTTATAGGATTGTTGAGAAATTGGCAAGAGAAGGTCCAAAATTTAAGGTAATAAACGGGGCTCGGCAGCCGCGCTTGGGCTGCTAATTTTATCCCGTTTGGAAGTTTTTTTTTGCCTACTGAAATGTTATCCAGCTGTTTATCCATACTGATTTTTGGTGACAGATGCACGGCTGCCGCGCCCAGCAAATAACCCTTTTAACTATCTGGATTTTAGAGATAATTTGAAGGATGGCTATCAATAAAATAGCTAATTTTAATTGATAGTTTTATTGGTAAAAATTCATTTATTGATAAAGTACATATTTACTATAAAGAATATAGAATACGTATATACTGTAACAGGAATTTTTGTCGTCAATTTAGGTTGCCAATATATAGTCAGCTAGGAGAAACATTTTATCAGGGTATGCGAGAATCTCATCACAATATCCACGTATTATATATCCATTAAGTCGTAGTTATATAGATGTTACGCCTTAAACGTCGTGCCTGATTCTTATTACATTTTATATCAATTGGATGATTGTCAAAATCAAAATGTGTATGTTGCCTCATAGCACCATTTAAGAATCTTAATGATTAATGAAAATTGAAATTATATATTATAATAATCGTATATTTGACAAGTAGCTACGCCCCTAGCATCTACAGGCATTACAGTCAAAGGTACAGAGATGTGCAAGAAAACTTAAATTGCATAAAACCATCACATGACATATTTGTGAAACTTACCTAAAAGAGAGAACCCAATTTGGTTCAGTTGTTGAAGAGATTTTAAGCTCTAAACAAAAAACCTAATCCTTATAATAAAGCAACAGGATGTTTGTTTGTCTGTGTGTTTGTCTGTATGTTTGTACCGAAGGATTTCGCTAACCGCTGAACCAATCGGGTTCTCCTTAAGAGGGTAGGGGTAGCTTCTCATTGGTCCCGGGAAGGTTTATAACTTTTTTCTTGGGGGGTGGGACACCCCCAACCCCCCCCAAAAAATTAAAAATCCCCCCCCCCCCAAAAAAAATTTTCTTTATCAAATTTTTTTACTAAAATTTGAAAAAAAATTCGTTCCCCCCCCCCCCTCCAAAATTTGTTTTTGCTTTTTCTAAATCTAAAATAAGAAGTTGGGTTATCAAATTCGACTCTCTCCTCCTCAAGTGCCCCTAGAGGCCTCTAGGGGCGTAGCCGCTAGTAGTTTATATAATCGATTAGAGCTATATGTTACTGACGGACTTACAGATAACCTTAATGAAGAAAGCCACGATTTTAAAAAATGTGTATTTTTCTAGGACGAGCTTGACCTGTTAAAGTTTATCTGCAAAGATTTCTGGGGAGCAATCTTTAGAAAACAAATTGATAACCTCAGAACTAACCACCAAGGTGAATTGTGCAACATCATTTCCTGTATGGCTTCGAAACCGGTGGATAGGAACCGGTTCTCATCCATACAAAAAAACTATGTCTAGCATCGTATTATATCCAGCTTTCAACGAATATAAAAATGTACAATCATAAGATTAAAACTAGTTTTTTAGCCCGTGCCTTCGGCACCTCGGGGCTAAAAAAACTGGTTTTAATCTTATAAATTTTTCATTTTAATATTCGCGGAATACTGTCTATAATACGATGCGAAACATAACTATTCTGCGCCCCTCTAGCCTCAAGGGACCAAGAGGCAAAGCATTTTATATTTTCTAAAAGTAAACATTTGAAATTTTAGCAAAACTAGAGTTTTCATGTTTTCATACCTTTATACGTACAGAATTGATTTTGTAATTTAAGATTTACGCATTTTATATTAAACAAAGTAATTAAAACTATGAGAAGAATACAACTGTGCGTTCTAATCATATAACTCACAGGGATCTAAAGGGATAAGACAATGGCCGTTAATTTCATGTTCATCGCCAGTGATGATACACAAATTACTCTTGCTGTAGATTACATTTAGTGGTTGAAAAGTTTGGACATCCAGCTTTATGAACCAACCCATCAAAATTCAATAAAAATCCCCAAAGTTGAAAGCCAACGAATAAGAAAATGTGCTTATAAATCTTTTGGGACTAGTGTAATAAACAGTCCAATTTTCCCTCCCTCCATATTAACTCGAGATTTCAAAACTTGATTTTTCTTTCTAGGGGTTTACGTACTCCAAGACAATTCCTTCCGCTTCCTGAACCGAGTTTCTGGTGACCGCCAATACCTGGAGGCCAGTCCCAAGGTGAGTGCTTAAAAACTTTGGGTACTTTTAATAAATCTTAATATGTTCTTGCAAAACTAGTAGTGTTTACACTTTTATACCAATAATTTTGATTACAGATGGGGTAATTTAGTTGATTATCATTGGGGATGTCCATTGAATCATTAAAGTGAATCACAAAAAAAGAAGATTTATTTATCATTTATTGTCCTAGCCTTCTGAATATTTTAGTTTGTAAGCTTGACCTGTGGTCTGGTGCGCGGCAGTTTGGCTAACCTTGGAGTCAGCGCTGTCGTAACCGCGGAGATTACATCACTGCCAGCCTGCAAGTTCCAGGTATAATAACGCATAAGCGTGATTGATAGCGTGTCTGTTTGCTGTCATGGAGGTGTCGGAACTCCAGGGGCGTAGCCGCTAATCTTATTATATAGAGTAGTAAGCATTTTTATCTGTAGTGAAGGATCTTGCTATCCGCTGAACTGATATGGTTTTCCTTTTCCAGTGAAGCTTTTAATAGGTCTAAGGAATGTTTTAAATATTTAGGAAGAGGGTATCTCCACACTTCCATTAAAAAATCCCCCCCCCCCCAAAAAAAAAAACCAAAATATTTTATTACTTTCTCTTTTTAAAACTGAAGTTTACAATGGTGTGGAGTCAAATTTTTCTCCTTCCACCTTAAGTGTCCCTAGAGGCAAGCTGCAAGTTACATACATAAATTATTAAATGATTTCAGTTGTATGTGTTAGAATTTATATTAATACATAATTTTGTACAATTTCAACTTTTTTTTTACTAATGAAGAATTAAAGAACATGATTCAGATCATTAGCATTACATTAAAGAATATTGGGTGCTTTTCCGCAAAGTGTTAAGCCAGCATTGGAACCCCCCCCCCCCATTTCCAATTTTTATAATAAATTTTAAATAAGGAAAGGAGAGGATTGTTCCAATGCCTAACCCCTGTGGGGCCTATGCATGTGTTGCCCTAACCCTGTATCCAATATAACCTGACCTACAATTAAAAACTCGAGAAACTTCCTACCTCTCCCCCAAACCTTACACCTTACGACCCATTCGCCCATTTTTAGTTTGGTAGGTAATAGAAGATGTAATGATTCCCACGATAGGCACGTACATGATTTTTTTTAAATTACCTCTTGGGGCACAGCCCCTAGAGGTTATGGGCGAAGCCGCTAGTTTATTATAAAATAATGAGGGGGTGGAATTTCTGGGATAGAATAGGCGGGAAATCGTCAGAATTATTTTTTGTTGTACTTTCCTTGGTCTTTCTATGAATTGGTTTTACGTCACTGCAATGAAACTAAAGTAATGAATTATGAAAGTTCTGAAACTTTTGGAAACCTTACCCAAAACTTTTTCTTGCATTTTTTTTGGTTGAGTACTTAATGACATGTATTACACAGGGTGTCGGAGCCGTTTAATTTTGATGCGGCTCCGGCTCCTACCTTAAAATTAATATATCAATTTTTGTTCATTATTGAATTTGATAAAATAAAATAAATAATATAAAATATTTTGCTTTTATTTGATTAAAGCTATATAAAAGTAGAAGGATGTGTGTCTATTTGTTAAGTAACAATAGTTTTTCAGTTTATTATAAGGAAATAGACCGTTGCCAAATTATAATATTACTTTAAAAAATCATTTTTAGCTAATCTGGAGCCGGAGCCGTTTTTAACGAAAAATACGGCTCCGGATCCGGCTCCAACAAAAATGTTGCTGCTCCTGGCTCCGGCTCCGAAACACTGGTATTACATATTACAAAAGATGTTTTGTACATTTGGAAGTATCTCAGAAAGCTAAAAATTCATGTTTAGTATTTTTTAATAGGTATTATGAAGCTAAATTAAAATCTATACCTATCAAAATCTCATTTTTGTCCGTTGAAATAGCGCATTTCATCGCTTTTTATTAACATTTTTTACATTTGTTGACATTAAACGCTGTGCAAAGTCATATAAAATAAGACAAAAAAAAACTTTTTAAGATTATTTTGTGTTAATTCTAACTGACCATACAATCCTATTACTTGTAGGCACATTATGAATTTATTAGTTTGTTTTTTAATGTACAAAAAACAAGGATGACAACATCCATAAAAGCAAAGCTCTGACATAGTTGGACATTTTGGTTTTAAGCTATGTCCCTCCCAAAAAAATATGATTCTATGGGAGCATTTCTCATCACCTCTTGGGGTGTAATACAGAAAATAATCTTTTAAAAACATATTTTATTGCAGGTTCAGGTACAAAGAGCCTAACAGAATCATGGCGGGGAGAGGGGGCTTTGGGTCTGCCCGAGTGAAGGAGCAGCAAGCCCGCAGGGTCCTCGACTCAGCCGCCAGGCAGAGAAGGGCCAGGAAAGCTCTGGAAAATCTGGAGCAGGTAATAGTTATTTATAGTTAGCTTTCCGTGGATAGAAAAATGTCCATTGTACAGTTATATGATTAAAGACAGTTTTTTGTATCCTCGAGATGCCTAAGGCACGGCTAACAAAACTGTTACTAATATTATGATTGTACATTTTTATATTCGTAAAAAAAAACTAGATATAGTCTGATATTGTACGATACGTTACATGATTTTTCAGTGTGGCTGAAACCGCTCCTAATCCAGCGCACGCTTTTCCTCAACAGTTTAGTGGATTTATAACCGACACGCAACAAGCGGCCATTGGATCCTATAAATAGACACATTTGCTGAATCAAAACTGGTTTTACCTAAATTGTATCTGTTCCTTCTTCGCGATTATAGAATTTCAAAGATTTTAACAAAAAATGTGTGATGGTTTGACTTAAAAATGGCCTTTGATGTAAAATATATATGCTGTATATTACCCTTAACACATGAAAGCAGTAGTTGTTTTAAAAACCTTTTTTTGTAGATTAATTTTAACTTATAAAATTGTCGACGGGGGTAACTTCTGACTTTAATTAATGCTTGTTTTTCTTCAAATTACCTTGAAATTTTAAACTTAGAAAGTAAAAACAGTTATAAAAAATAAACATATCATTTAACTAAAAATACTGGCACAATTGATTTACAACATATACTTTTTTTTAAATTGGAGCTTTTCTACAATTGGGGTCGGTTAGTCTGTCCGTCCGTCAGTAACAGTTAGCTTTTTAGGTGGAACAATTACCTTTTTCATTAACTTGGACATGTTAGAATTTTCCTATCGATTTCAAACTTTGCAAGGTTATTCCTGTACTAATTAGATACGGTTTAGAAAGCGTATCAATTCTATAACCATTACCAGAATGTCCATACGCCCATTTTTAATATGTTGATTTTAACTTTTTTTTAACAACAAATTTTTATGTGTAAAAATTATCTAATTGATCTGATTTTTGGAATACTGATTCCTAGGACAACAAAGTTCAATGTTTAAATCTAAAGAATCTTTATAATCAAGTCCTAAAATGTTATTATGTCCTTTAACATTATCCTGTATTTAAACAGTTTTTTTAATTACAAACAATTAAACAAATTTACTTACACATTTGTTCCGACTTTTATAACTTTATATTCTGATTATTCACTTCTTAAACTGCACAATGATAATGTCAGTTTGTCCTACGGTTTCATAGCTTCGCTTTTATAGATGTTGTCATCCTTGTTTATATAAAAACAATTAGCATTGACACTCGAATTTTGTATGTAAAAAAGACACGATAGTATTAAGTTATCAACCACATAAACAATAGATTGTTGAAGACATTAGGCCTTTAATTGATTATATCAAAGGACTGTTATTAATAAGTATACCTAGTCAAATTAGTTAACAACTTAATAGTTGATTATACATTAAATAACAAGGATGACAATATCCATAAAAGTGAATCTATGAAAGGGTAGGACAAAAAAACATTAACAATTGTAGAGTGTCATAACTGAATAAGCAAATATACATATATGTATATGTCTAAAAAAAATGTAAGTAAATTTGTTGCAAAATATAGGATACTGTTTAAGGACATTCCTACATTTTTGATATGCTTTGTTTATAACATTCTACCTTTTTGTAGTAGGAATATAAAAAATGTTTCAAATCAACTTTTTGTAAAAGTATAAAATCAATAGGACAATTATAAAATGCCTAACTTAACGATAAGATCTATCCTTTATGGCCAGACAGACGAACAATAAATATAGAAAACCTTTACATCTCATTTCTGCTGCTTGATTTTAAAAGAAATTAAAATCAAGCAGCAGAAATGAGATGTAAAGGTTTTCTTATCTAACCTAAAGACTAACCTTTATTAGTTTGTTAACGTAAAATCCTGCATTATTAAAGATACTTGTTGTATGTATATGCTTCTATCCTTTATTCTTTATCTTGAAAGAGTCTTGTTTAAAAAAAATTATAATTATAGATCAACAAGGACCAAAATCTTTGACCTATTTAGATTATGATCACATTTTGAAAAAGGTTTTGCCATGTCTTAAATAAGATACAAAATTAAATAATAATTGTTTTCAATTGCTAAATAATCTTAAATACACAAGACAATAATTTGGTGTTTAATTAAGATATACTAGCTCAATATAAAAATAGCGATTGTGCCTATCGATTTCAAACTTTGCATGGTCATTCCTGTAGTAGTTTGGTACGATTATAAAGCGTAGCAACTCTATAATCATTACCAGAATGTCCGTACGTTCATTTAAAACATGTTGATAACTTAACAACTTTTTTAACAACAAATTTTTATGTGATCTAATTATCCGTTTGATCTGATTTTTGGTATATAGATTCCTGGGACAACAAAGTACAATATTATAAGCGAAGCAACTCTATAATCAAGTCCTAAAAATGTAAGTATGTCCATAAACATTATCCTGTATCAAGCAGTTTTTTAAAACAAATTTACTTACAATTTTGCTTCGACTCTTGTACTTTTATATACTGATTATTGAGTTCTGACACTATACAAGTGTTAATGTACGTTTGTCCTACCGTTTCATTGTTTCGCTTTTATGGATGTTGTCATCCTTGTTCATTATATCAATTATTTTATCCATATAAAATTCAATATGGTTTAGAACAAAAATATTTACTTTTGTGTAATAAACGGCAAAGTATCTAAACAATTAGAATTAATTTATAAAAAGTACTTTTGATATGACTTTTTATATCACTCATAATGCATAAAATAACCATTGTTATAAATCCTAAATATGCAGTGTTGAATTGTCTATAGAAATATTGTTTTAAAACCTCAACAAATATGACAAACTTATATTAACAAGCCATGAACATTAATATTAAATGCTATT
This sequence comes from Acartia tonsa, assembly GCF_053477335.1. NCBI lineage: Eukaryota > Metazoa > Arthropoda > Copepoda > Calanoida > Acartiidae > Acartia > Acartia tonsa. Next base: position 51,419,509 of record NC_137264.1, read on the forward strand.
TTAAAGTCAAATCATCGCACATTTTTGGTTAAAATCTTTGAAAATCTATAATCCTGAAGAAGGAACAGATACAATTTAGGTAAAACCAGTTTTGATTCAGCAAATATGTCTATTTATAGGATCCATTGACCGCTTGTTGCGTGTTGGTTTTAAATCCGCTAAACTGTTGAGGAAAAGTGTGAGCGGATATTTATCGGTTTCGAAGCCATACTGGAAAAGCTGTAATTTTTTCATGGGTATTTTTAGTAGCGAAGCTACTCTATAATTTGAAATGTGATTTTCTCGGCTCCTGTAAAAGATAAAAGGCTGAAATTTTTTGACAACATTCCCATTATTAAGGAGCACAATTAACTATAAAACATCAATGGCGGTAGGACCGCTTTTTAGCAGGTTTTAGGCTATTTTTGTATTTTTCACATTTTTCTCCATATCTTTGGTGTTTATGGTCCGATTTCCAAAATTTTTTCAATTATAGTATCAAAATTAAATTTCCTGTCGTTTCAAGAAAACAACTATCACGGTCAGACTGCCTTTAAGCAGGTTTTAGGCTAATTTTGTATTTTTCACATTTTTCTCCATATCTTTGGTGTTTATGGCCCGATTTCCAAAGATTTTCAGTTATAGATATCAAAATTAAATTTCCTGTTGTTTCAAGAAAACATTTATGGCGGTCAGACTGCCTTTTTGCAGGTTTTTGGCTATTATATTTTTCACATTTTTCCTCATATCTTTGGTGTTTATGGTCCGTTTTTAAAATTTTTGTAGGTATAAATAAAAAAATTAAATTGTTTTGAGCATCCATGTAATTTACTTTGACCGTCAGTCTGTTAGTCATAGTACTGAAATATAAATATTAAGAAATTAAAAACAAATGTTGAAAAGGTTTCGTGATTTTTTTCCTAATATACATGGTTTTGACAACTAATATATAATAGTTATTTCTCGCATCGTATTATAAACGGCTTTCCGCGGATAAGGAAAGTACAATTATGAGATTAAAACTAGTTTTTTTAGCCCCGAGGTGCCGAAGGCAACGGCTAAAAAAACTGGTTTTAATCTTATGATTGTACATTTCTATATTCGTAGAAAGCTGGATATAATACGATGCTAGACATAGTTTTTTCGTATGGATGAGAACCGGTTCCTATCCACCGGATTTGAATGAATACGAGAAATTCTTTTTTAATTGTTTGTGCTTCGCTATTTATGGATGTTGTCATCCTTGTTTTTATTCTTATCAACCATGATAACATTTGATTACATATCATTTAAGTAAAGTAATTATTTTTTTATTTAGTGTTATTCAATTCTTCATTTTATGAGAGCTTCGTATGGTCATAGATATTAGATAGATAGCTTTATGTTATTTTAATATTTGGTAAATTAAGTTTTCGAATAGTTTTGAGATACATTTTTTAACCCTCCTCACTTAGAGGCTAAAATCGAAGCAATATATTCAACAAATAAAGTTTAGGTTCTTTCTCATTTAGGACAACAGTCATGACGACCCTCACGCTGACCTGGTCATGAGCAAGAAAGCCCTCAGTCTGTTCCAGGTACAATAATTGTAATTTCAACCAAGATAATTGTAGGATAAATCAATTTTGCTCCCCGAATTATTTTAAGTCAGAATTACTTCTTTGATATATAAAATTAAAGTTAACGGGATTAGGTAACTTAAAATATTGTCAACAGTTTAATTAATGTACTTTTGCAATTTACATTATTTGATGATTTTGACGTGTAATTTTATTTAGTCTTTTAAACTCTACAAAACATTTGATGATATTGCGCCAAAAATGCTTAGCATTTAAATTTTTTTCATATAAAACCATTATAAAACTTAATTTTTTAAATTGATATAGCTATATTAAACATAAACCAAGTGTATTGACAAAAAAATGCCCAGGTTCACTGCTGTAAGGTGCTTAAAATCACTTGCTTTCGTTCGTGCATAGTCCTCTTTTAGGGGGTGCATCCCAGCTTATACCAATAACGAAATAAATTCGAAAAAAATCACAAAACCTTTACGTGGGTTTCAGCTGTCGTTGGGGGGCAACACATCGTAAAATTGACGACCTCTCCATTTGCCCCCCAAATATTATTTTTGATTTATTTCCCTTGTTTGTTATACCTTATACCTGGGTGCATCCATAAAGAAGTTAATAATAAGAATGATATTATAGGAAGACTCGCCAGAAAAGCAGAGACCAAAAAGAAAAGTTAGAACTGCTGAATATTATAAACAACGATTCAGGTAAGTTGAGGCTCTCCCTCATAGAGTCCATCGAGCACTGAACCCCCCCCCCCCCCTTCTTTTGGAATTTGTATATAAAAGTGGGGTAGTTTTTTTTGTTCCTAATCCTAACCCTGCAGATCCTATAACGGACGTACCCTAACCATGCATTTTATTTGAACCTTATTTCTGGAAGGCTCTGAATTACATATATTTTGGTTAAAGCTTCTATTGTATCTTTTTCCTTTTTATTTGTTAAAAAAGTTCATCAAATAAAATCCAACTTTTTCAAGATTTTTATCGAAAGATACATTTTCTTTTCTAGAAATAGGTAATTTAAATTGAATTTATGACGTAAAACTAGACACATTTTTATAATTCCAGTTTTAAATGAACATCTAATTAATTTTAATTAGGTATAAAATGTTGATCATGTTTCTGGTAATTAAAACTATTCAGCAATAAATAGATTTTTTACTACAACTTTCGATTAGCTAAAAAAACACATCTCCTTCAAACTTTTCTAAAGGAAGGGGGGATTTTGTCATTGTCTGTATTTTGGCAGTTTAAATTGGACATATGACAACCGTGTGGGGGTTAGGGAAACAAATAACTAAAACCGGTCTCCAATTCATTCATAGTTTGACATTGTTCCTAATAATGCAACTGCCAATGCCAAGTCCAAAGTCTAATGGTAACCCTTTATTTTTGGTTCAGTTCCTTTGTGATTTATGTTTTGTTTTGAAAGGTGTCCCTCAGCCCTGTCTGTATGGCCCTCTTATATTGTGTGGTATACAAGGGTTTCAAAGGGATAGGACAATAGACAAGAAATTGTATATATATCCTGTTGTATATCACAAAATTACTCCTATGGATTACTATCATTGATGGAAAAGTCAGTATACTACTATTAATCAATAAAAAATTATAAAAAGTACCAGGGTGTCGGAGCCGTATAATTTTGATGCGGCTCCGGCTCCTACCTTAGAATTAATATATCAATTTTTGTTCATTATTGAATTTGATAAAATAAAATTAATAATATAAAATATTTTGCTTTTATTTGATTAAAGCTGTATAAAAGTAGAAGGATGTGTGTCTATTTGTTAAGTAACAATAGTTTTTCAGTTTATTATATGGAAATAGACCGTTGCCAAATTATAATATTACTTTTAAAAAATCATTTTTAGCTTATCTGGAGCCGGAGCCGTTTTTAACGAAAAATACGGCTCCGGATCCGGCTCCACCAAAAATGTGGCAGCTCCCGGCTCCGGCTCCGAAACACTGAAAAGTACCCAAAGTTTTTAGTTCAATAAAAAAGATACCATGGTTTTAAAGCTTTGGGTACCAGTGAAATTTTTAGTACCATGTTCTCTTCCTCCCGATTCTTTTTTTCAGGGGAATTTGTTATATACACTAATAACAATCCTGAGAAGTTTTTCAAGATTTTTCTTGTTTTAGCCAAAATGTTAAGAAAATAAGATAACCAAATATTACAAATAAATTATCCTATTGTTCTATGAAAATATTTTATGATTGATAAACAGGGAGGGAGGGAACATTGGTCATTATATTATATAAGTACCCAAAGTTTAAAAACACTTTTTCTCATTCGTTAGTTCAAAAACTTTTGGTACTTTTAGGTACAAACTAATAATGTCCAAACTTTAGTAATAATTTTATTCTATTAAAGGGGTTATATTGTCCATCATAATTGGTGGTTTATGTACATCAATTTACCAATGGTCTTATCCAAGAACTCTGGTAGTTGAGGATTATTTTATTGACGCGTATGGCTCTGCCTGGTAATTAAAATATAAAAGATGCAAATATATGGATTCTTACTAGGGTTGGGCCGGATACTTTTTTGGCCGGATACCGGATACCGGATATCCGGCTGATTTCAAATGCCGGCTATCCGGTATCCGGCCGGATATCCGGCCAACGCCGGATATCCGGCAAATATCCGGTTATCCGGCCAAATTACCGGATATCCGGCCGGATAACCGGCTAAATTACCAGATATTAAAGTAGCAAAAAAAATTTATTAATAAACTTTTGAGATTTCATATATAAAATTTACATAAAGATAAACATATTCAAAAAATGTTCTTCTAGCTTCAATAATAAGAAAATTATAGCCATATAAAATTTTAAAAAGCAGAGATTTTTGGTGTAAAATATATAAAAAGTTATAGCCGGTTATCCGGCCGGATAGTTTCAATATCCGGTATCCGGCCGGATATTGAAAATGGCCGGATATCCGGCCACACCGGATATCCGGCCCAACCCTAATTCTTACCTATAGAAAATACAATATGTAGGTATATAGGTTTAATCCAGATTTTTCTGTTCAATCTATAATACAAAATTTTTTTTAACTTCTAAATCTAAAATACGAAAAATTAGGTTGATCAAACCTCTTGGGGCAAAGCCTATAGAGGCTAGAGGCGAAGCCGCTAGTATATATTATTCTAGTGGCTTCCCTCCTATCCTCTAGTAATTTTTCCTCAAGGGGGCTTCAATAACAATAACACAGGACAATGCCTTTATCTAGATTCTATTTAAAACCGCTTCTCGTGATAACAAAAGGCAAATAAAACAGGGTAGGAGCGTAGCTATTCTGGGATCAGTCAACTGTTGGTCTACCACATAAACAAACAAATATAATGCTATAAGACTTTTTTTGTTTATTGAAATGTCCTCTCCATCCCTGGATTTTAAAAATAAATGTAATAAAAACTACGCCTTAGGATAGTAAACTTATCAGAGAGGAGATAATGGGCTGTTTATTACACTAGTTCCCAATGTTTTATAATAAAGTTTTCTAATTTGTTGGCTTAACAACTTTGGGGACTGAGTGAATTTTGATTGGAAGGTTAATTAAGTTGAGTATTCAAACGTTTCAATTAGGTACTAATTTTAATCTCGAGTAAGGATAATTTTGTGCATCATCATTGTCAGCTGCGTGCTGATAAACGACGTGACTAGTTACAAGGCCCGCATAGATAAGACTGGTTCCACAGTGGATAAATGCCCCAACTGTGACAGTTCCCACACAACAACACATTTATTCAACTGTCGACAAAACCCAACCAGCCTCACAGCCAAGGATTTGTGGAAAAACCCGGTGAAAACTGCCAGATTTCTGAATCTGGCAACAGATGTTGATGATCACGGATAGAAGGGTCAGGACTAAAAGAAGAAGACGTGACTACACTTGTAGAGTAACTTCTATTTGTTAAATCAAATAAGAAAAACAAAAAGTGCGGCCCATAATTTGCATCAGTTTTATTATCTCAACTCATAAAATTATCAGGCTAAAAAAAACATTAACAATCAAATAAAAAATCAATACATAAAAACACATAATATTTGCAAAGAAATAAAAATTCATCTGCTAAGAGAGTAAGGGGTAGTTTCACGAAATGCATTTGAACTTAATTTAGTGAACCGCATATTTTTTTCCTGGTTTATTGGTTAAACTGCATTTATATGGCTTACAATTGAAAGAATTTCAATTTTTTACTACGTAGTTTTCAAAATATCAAGACTTGAAAATCGTCTTTTTAAATTGCCTATATCACAAAAATACGATTATCAAGTCTTGATATTTTCAAAACAACGTGGTAGAAAATTGAAATTCTTTCAAATATATGCCATATAAAAATATAGTTTAACCCATTAACTAGCAAAAAATATGCGGTTCACTAAATTAAGTTCAAATGCATTTCGTGAAACTACCCCTTTTAAAAGCGACAATGTTGATATTTGAAAAAGAAATTATGTATTATAAAGCCGCTTCACTACGTGTATATTTAAAAGGAACGGCATAGAATTATATCAACTAAAAGAAAGTTAAAAGAATTAAATAAATCTTTTCTGAACTTTTTAATGCAAGAATCAATCTGCTACTTTACAAATGAAGAAAAATTACCTCTTCTTTCAAAACAGGGCATTTGACTTAAATAGAAGTTCTCATCTTTAAATCAAGAAGTGAAGTGAAGCAAAAAAAAGAATCAATTTTCTAAGCCATGCACAAAACAATTAAATATGAGCACAAAAACTATTAGGCGCGAAATCATGAATAAGTACTTGGCACTCTGCCATAATTAGCTTTTGGGGGGAATCACCTATTACCAAAAGGGAGAAAATCTATCTCCTTTCATTGAAGTAAACACGAGGTGGCCCCGTGTGGAAGAGCCCTTATTGGCTGACAACATGACCTAGGATGTAAAAGAGAGAGGGAGAAAGGGAGGGGAAACTTTACTATCATGAATATAAACATCACATGACCTCCCAGCTTGTTGAGTGTGGCAAAATTCAAAGGTTAGCAGAGGCAACATATTATAATAAATGCATAATATAGACTTACAAACTAAGATAAAATACTAAGAAAAACTAAGAACATAGGTTACAAAAAGCATTTGCATAGCAGAACAATCTTTGAGGATGTGCATCAATTTATAGGTCATTGTTTTATCTCTTTAGATCCCTGAACCTTTTTCAGGAAAAATCTGGACCAGTTGCTGGACGAAGAGACCAGCTACATGGAAGAAGGGGATCCCGCAGAGGAACAAGTTGGATACCTGGCTGCTCAGGTACAGTACTGGTCAGGTGCAAGTTAGATACCTGGCTGCTCAGGTACAGTACAGGCCAGGTACAAGTTGGATACCTGACTGCTCAGGTACAGTACTGGTCAGGTACAAGTTGGATACCTGGCTGCTCAGGTACAGTACTGGCCAGGTACAAGTTGGATACCTGGCTGCTCAGGTACAGTACTGGCCAGGTGCAAGTTAGATACCTGGCTGCTCAGGTACAGTACAGGCCAGGTACAAGTTGGATACCTGACTGCTCAGGTACAGTACTGGTCAGGTACAAGTTGGATACCTGGCTGCTCAGGTACAGTACCGGCCAGGTACAAGTTGGATACCTGGCTGCTCAGGTACACATACTGCCTGACGAACAAAGTTAACTTATAGTTTTTATTTCAGTTTGGGGGTGGGGTATTTATTAGGGGCGTTTTAAGTTCAAAGGTTTTTTTTACCTTCCCCCCAAAAATAGTTAATAATCTTTTTTGACCTATGAAGAGCTTCACTGTAAATAAGAACCATAACGCTTCGCAACACACCCAAACATCTTGTTACTTTTACAAAAAAAAATCCTTGATTACAATAGGTAATCACCATCCCCTTTCTATTTCAGGTGCCACCCTCCTCTAAAGCTCCAAGATCACTCTGCGCTGTTTGCGGATTTACTTCCAATTATAACTGTTCTGTTTGCGGTACTAGATACTGCTGCATCAGGTTAGAAGATATCTAACTAAATAATCACAAGCTTCCAAAGTTTCAAATTAACGGTGTACCCCTGGGAGAAGAGGGACATTGGACTGTAAATTACACTAGTACCCCCTCGTTTTATAAGTTTTTATAAGTTTTAAGATTTTTGGGATAGGCCTCCAGGTTCAGGAGCTGCAGGCCTCCAGGTGGTCTCTGGATAGGTAAAAACCGAAATCAAATTTTTTTATAGTTAGAGGTCATTTTATATAACAAAATATGCATATTTTTAATATTATTTACATATTTGAACAAAAAAGATGCATATTTTGTTTAATAAGTTGACCTCTATCTCTAAAAAAAAATATTTTTTATTTTTAACTGTAGAGACCACCAAATGGAGGCCTACAGCTCCTGAACCCGGAGGCCTATGCAAAAATCCTAAAACTTGGGAAAATTCATCATTTTAGAATTATTTTATCTTTAATATCCTATCCTCTCAGTCCAAAGATAGCGCCTATACTCACTGTTTACGCAAATGTGTCAAAACTTCTCCCCCCTCTTGTTAACTCAAAAATTTTGGGTGCTTTAATTGATTTTTTTGGTTGGTTCCAAACTATGTTAATGGTTTGTATGTTAATCAATTTATCGTCATTGCCTTATCCCTTAAGATCCCTGAATACAATGACATCATAAACAAATAAGATTTGAATAACAATTAAATAGTTGGGACAATGAAACTCATGCAAATAAGATTTTTATTTATGAAAATCTTAGCAATGAGAATTAGAAAAAAAGTTTGGAGGAGCAATTTTTACTTGGTACTCTTACCCCAAATAGTTCCCAGGACTTTGTAAAGAAAGATTGTAAAGTAGAATTACATCGGTTCAGCGGTTAGCAAATCCCTTCGACTACGACAGACATCCTTTCATTTTTATACAAGGATAATATTTATTTTTATAAGTGCAAGAAACCTTAGAAATCAAAAAAATATTATTCCTTTTTTCCTTCATGGTTTGGGTAGAATTTTATTTTCTTACTCTAAAATCAAACTGGTTCTAACAGTTGATAAAAAAATATTATTGAACTTCGTTACCCCAAAACAGTTGAAAACTTTCTCGGAACCCATATGACGCTTCACTTTCATCAAATTAGTCTAGCAGTTACTTTCGGTACAGTCAGACAGACAGACACAGACATCAAACCTATTATATAGAATGATTTTTTTCATTGAATATTTAGCATACTTTTTAATTTTAAGGGAGTAAATAGTATCAATGCAGTAGGACGTAGTTTCATAATCCCAACTATATAAAAATATTTTTGTTTCAGGTGCTTAGAAACCCATCAGGATACAAGATGTTTGAAGTGGACAGCGTAAAACAATAAAAATATTTTCTCGTATTCATTCCAAACCGATTAATACCTGGTGGATTAGAACCGGTTCTCATCCATACACAAAAGCTATGTCTAGCACCGTATTACATCCTGTTTTCTATGAATATAAAAATGTACAATCATTAGATTAAAACCAGTTTTTTAGCCCGTGCCTTCGGCATCTTGGGGCTAAAAAAATTTGTTTTAATCATGTAATTGTACATTATAGATCCGCGGAAAGATGTTTACAATACGATGCGAGAGATAACTTATTATTCATTCAATTATTCTCAAAGGAAAGTTTTCTGGATCTAAAAGAAAATACAATGGGAGGTCTTTTGTAATCATTTATAAGGCTCACTATGACTTAAACGGGAGGCTGGATACTTTTTTGGCCGGATACCGGATATCCGGCTGATTTATAATGCCGGATAACCAGTTTCGGCCGGATATCTGGCCAACGTTCGATATCCGGCAAATTACTGGATATCCGGCATTAAAAATCAGACGATCATCCGGATATTGAAAATGGCCGAATATCCGACCAAACCGTAGTAAATTGGACTGTAAATTATACTGAAAGTTTCTCAATCTCAACACCTTCTGCTATTGGTTGGCTCAAAGCTTTAAGGCTTTGGCTTGATTTATTGTTGATCTTAACAAAGTACTAATGTCTAAACATTTACACCAATAATTTAGGGGGTTATTTAGTTCATCAAATTTTATTTATACTCAGTTATTTCCTTTTGGTTTGACACTTGTGACTATTTGTAGGACTTGTACCGTTGCTCATGATGTAAGAACATCGGCGAACTGAGCTGGATCTTTAAATCATTTAGTGGTGCGCTAAATCAGGGCGATCCAGTTCACCCCGGTTTGGCGCGGCAATGACACTCGTTGAGTGCCATTGTTGCGCTAGTACCGCGCCACTGGGCGCGCTGGTTCGCCCATTCCATTTTGATTTAAAGATTGAAATCTAATAATATCTAGGTGCGCCGAACAGGATCGCCCCGATTTAGCGCACCACTAAACGATTTAAAGATCCAGCTCTGCCTAGCCGTTAGCAGCTTTTGAACTACATGGAATAAATGACTTTCCGTAGTATTTATATCTGATCCAGTTTTTCTTTTTCTATTGTCTCTATAAATATGTAAGAAAAAATATTTTCTAATACCAAATATTTTGATCAATACGTACTTTTGCTATTGTAAACGTTGCATTCTAACAAATTCAAATCTGACATTGATTTTCTTAATTCAAAAAATGTAATATTTTAAATAATTTCCCTCTAAAATTTTTGTTGGGCGCAGACCCCCCCCCCCCTCCCGGCCCCCCTCTCTTTATTTTAAAATTGAGGTATTTTTGTTTATTACTTAGGCTAGGCATAGGGAAAAAAATAACCCCCCAATTTATCATAATACCGAAAGGGGCTAGGATTGATCTTATATGCTCGATAGGCATTTTGAGGAAAAGTACCTTTATTTTTAGTTTAAAATTCAATAAGTAATTTTTAATTTTTTGTATTGATGTCAATAATCAATTATGCCAATACTGCATTTTTATTTAATTATACTATATATTATAAATGCTAGGTATGTGATTAAATAATTCATGTTTAAAATATTATTTTGATGTTCTAAAATAAATTGAATTAATTAAAATACAGATTCCAATATGTGTTATTGAATATATATGTTATTAAATAGTTTCTCTTTAATAAAATCTTCTACAATTTTTGTTGTCGGTGGTTGTACTAGGTAATTTTAATTACAATTTTTAAAAGCGAAGCTTTTCTATAATTAGGGTCGGTCCGTCCGTCACAAACGTATAGCTTTTTTCGTTAATTTAGGCATGTTATAATTGTCCTATCGATTTCAAACTTTGCATGGTGATTCCTTTAGTAGTTAGGTACGATTTAGGAAGCGTAGCAACTCTATAATCATAACAAGAATATCCGCAATATGTACATAAATTTATTGACCATTGTCTTATCCCTCAATATCCCTTCGTACTACACACAGACAGTCCTAGATTGATCGTGGAATAGCTGTGCTACCAAGATAATTGAATATCCCTTTATTTTCTGAACTCTTATTGTTTTTTTCAGTGTTTCGGAGCCGTAGAGCCGCCATATTTTGCCGGAGCCGTAATTTTCGTTAAAAACGGCTCCGGACTAGATAAATAAAGAGATTTTTTACAAATTATAATTTAGTAACTCTGTTTTGTCATGTGCAAATGCCCTTTTTAAGTTTTTCAAGTCCATTTTTATCAAAAATTGAACTTTTAAAACCTTCAAAAGTCAAAAATAAAAAATATTTTTTTATGGGGGAAAAAAATATGTCGAGTTTTTCTTAATTTTAGGCCGGAGCCGCACCATAATTAAACGGCTCCGAAACGCTGGGATTTTTTCTTTGAGAAGGAATTAATATAAATGCTGGGTAAATACCCAGTGTTGGATTGAACAATAACATAAAATCCCAAATAATTATGGAAATAAGGTTGTTATCCTTTAAATTAAGTCTTGACTACTTACGTCCATCTAATAAGGTGGAATGTTTTTTACGCCCAAAAGAGGTACGACAATTAAAGGAGTGCTTCACCAATAGTCTCTAGGGTTCAGTTTTTATGTTGGCTCAAAACTTTGGGTACTTATATTTGAATTTGATTGTTTCTAAATTAGGATTGTCCTAACTTGTCAACAAATAATCTCATCTATAAAAATTGTAAATTTGTTTCTGATCATTGAGGATATATAAAAAAATTATCGTCCACTGTCTTATCCCTTAAGATCCTTGGATGTTCTCTTGTAAGAATAGAAGCACATTCTGAACCCTTCTTTCGACTCAAGCTGACGTGGATTCTTAAAAAATGATAGACTCGATAGTGAGGCAAAATTATTTTTGTGAAAAATCATCCAATAGCACAATAAAAATTAAACAAAATCATATGTTAATAACCCTATTAAGATTTTATTTTGTTTTTGTAAATTTTTTTATTCGAATTTGGAGAATTTTTCTCAAAAATAATTTTGCCTCACCAGCGAGTAGCCACCCTAACTTTTTTTTAACCCTTACAGCTCGGGCCCCAATTCCCACCTTAATAGATCGGGGGGGGGGCTCCAAGAGCCCCCCCCTCTATCTCGGCTCCTGTTACAGATAAAGACGTAAAATTTTTTTCTGGTGGTTCATGTGTATTTTTAGAGAAAATTACTTTTTCTAGTCATAGCAGCCAGGCCGCTCCTTAGCCGCTTTTTAGCGGCCAGCCGCTAAATTTTAAAACAGCTGTAGAGCGGCCAATTTTGCAGCTAGGATGACCAAATTTTAGGACGAACTTTTATTTTTCATAACAAAAAAATTAATTTTTCTGATCATCGCCAAAAAACGGCAAATAACGGAAACTGCCATTTTCGGCGGTTATGTCGGTAAAACGGCGGTTGGCGGCGGCGATTAATATTTTTATCTGTTTGATGTTGCTCAAGGGTTTACCAAAAAAATTTATAGGACTCTAGCTGTAATAGAAGCCACGATATTCATGATATATATCTGTAGTAAAAGCCGGACAAAAATCGGTCATAAAGTCGGTCAGGGAGCGGTCAAACGGTCATAACACATTTTTTCTCAGAAGGTCATTGATATCTAAGTATTCACCAAAAAAAATTTAGGTTTCTACCTTATACACAAAAGTCATAATGTAGAAATTAAGATTTTTTTATAATTTTTTTCTAATTTTGGTGCTACCCAACCGACTTTGACCGGACACCACGACCGACACAGACCAGATATCCTAATAAAATCAACTCTTGCCGACGTATAATTACTAAACTTAAAAAGTCATGAAGTCACAGCACTCCATCTTACCTACAAAAAAAATGAGAATGAAAAAACTAGAGGGGGGGGGCTCTTGGAGCCCCCCCCCCCCGATCTGTAAGGGTTAAAAGAATCCACCTCTGTTTGAGGCTTCCAAATTGAAGACGAAATTTTTGGGCAATTAATTCTGATTCCGCAAAGCTTTCTACTAAGAAAATATACTGTTTACAGCTGACTTTTATCTATGTATGAAATGAAAAAAAACATGCGTTTGTAACAAAATGTTTACACTGTTTCAACCATTGAAATTAAATGTATGTACTGATGCGATTCTCCTATTGGCTCAATCAGACATTACCTCTCTTTCTTAGTACCTTTATTCTTGTAAGCTTAATGAAAATAGAGTGTCTAGTCTTCATTTAATTAATTAAGATATTTTCCTTGGGTTTGACTAAGATTTCTCAAGAGAAAGTCAGGGATTTAAAGGGATAAGACAATATGGCCGATAAATTGATGTACATATATCCCCGATGATGATACACAAAATTACATTCTTTTGTACATTAAAATTAGTGGTTGAAAAGTTTTAACATCCAACTTGATGAACCAACCGATTAGAATTCAATGAAATTCCACAAATTTGTTAATCCAACCAATAAGAAAACCTTATTTGAAAACTTTGGGGACTAGTGTAATAAACAGCCCATTGTCCAATTCCTTCTTGGAATCAAATAATGCATTTGATTATGCGGTTGAACCTTTAAGTCCTTAACTTTAGAAAAGCCTATTATTGGTCACAAGCGGCTTGGCACCTAGCCTCTAGGGGCGTTGCCCCAAGAGGTTTGATCATACCAATTTTGCGTATTTTAGATTTAAAGGAAAATTTTTAAAAAATAACTTTGGGGGGGGAGTTTTTTTTATTGGGGGGGGGATTGTGGTGTCTCACCCCCCCCCCCCCCCCCAAGAAAATAGTTATAAACCTTCCCGGACCTATGAGAAGCTACCCTGTAAAGGAGAACCCGATAGGTTCAGCGGTTAGCGAGATCCTTCGCTACAAACAGACAGACATCGTTCTACTTGTTGGAATGGTAATACACTATATAAGGGAAAATTTACTAATTCGCATTAATTCCAACTCTCAGTTATGTGTCATACCCATTTTTAAAAGTCACTCAGTTATAGCTCTTTCTTTCACACACAGAAAATGAGATGGAAAAAACGTTTCAACCAATAATATTAATCTACAGAAGAGGGAATCTTGTGTCTTTTTCAGGGATGAACATAATTTTATCGCCCATTATCTTACCCCTTCTCCCTTTCTCTATGAAATTATCTAAGCATCTCAACTTGAATAATTATCAAGTGATTAAATTAAATAAACTTAATATCAAGTCTAATAAATTCTAACTTTGTAATTCATCTCAGGGATGCTTAGATAGGGGTCATCTTAAAAAACGCCTATCTCAGAAAACGTATATCTCAAAAAACGCCTTTTTCATAAAATGCCCACTACATTTTTAAAAAATAAAGCCTAATTTATAAACAGTATTCAATAGAATAATACAATACTTGTCATTAATGATCTCTTACTTAAAACACAAATAAACAGTTACTAAATCAACCAGTTAATAAACCCCCAAATTCATCAAATATGGAAAGTTAAATAGTTACATAGAAAATGTTAAATTTTTTTATGATTTATAATAATTATTCTAAACAATTTATTTTATTTTGAGGAACAATATAATTGAGTTTAAAGCATATCATACTCAATAAATATTTTGTATATTATTTGTGTATGTTAATAATTATATAACACGAATCTAAAATTTCTTTTAAGCATAATAAAAACTAGAACAAAATTTTGTGTTTTCCAAACTGTTTATCACTTTCTTATGTGGTAAGTTGAAGCGTTTCAGCTTACCGTCGCGAGTTCGAATCCAAACGAGCCCCTAGCCTTAAAGATTCTACCAATAAAGAACTAGCAGTAGTTACTACTACAAGGATATATTTAAAACTGAATACATTTACAATAGGATTATTACTATATATACAAAAATAGATGATAACAATAGGTTAGGTAGAAGGGGGTGTGGGGAGATGAGGGCGGAGCCCTGCTGCGGTAGATATTTGTGGGGTAAGCTGCAGTCAGGGGAAGGCAAGCATCTCCCGGTAGGATAGTTGACTGGGGCTTGGGGTTGTAAAGTGGTTGCGTCCCTCCCACTATTAGCCTGTCCAATCTGACCGCTGCTTGTGAGGTCTCGGCAAGGCCCCGGAGGGGCAGGGGTGAAATGGTGATAATAGGATTAGCGCTGGATGGTGATTTGATAAGCCGCTGCGTAGCAACTCTGTGGAAGGCTTGTCCGTATACTGCCGTCTTACCACACTTACACCCTACCCAAATTTCACAACCGTATTTTGAAATTTACCCATCCAAAATTCCACAACATCTTTATAAATATCTCTTAGCAAATTTACTAGGTGTAGTCATATTTACAACTTTTCAACCTGATATTCTGTTAATTCAAGATGTTAGGTCAAATAATAAAGAAAATAGATAAGAAGTATGTTTTAATAGAGCTTATAGTTGTTCATCATATTGTATTAACTGAAAAGTAAACTGGGTTGTTTGCAGTATATGAAATAAAGAAACTTAAAACATGATAGGCCAATGGCCGTTGAAATAATATTCCATCTCTCCCCGCCTAGTTAGGATGAATACCATTACCGGCGGTTTCCCTAAAAATACCTAGTGCACTTAAACTACCCCTCTTATTTTTGAAATAAATTAAACACTGGAAAAGGGGGAAGGGAAGTTTTTCATTGGTTCCTCTTTAATTTTAAATTATCTAATAAATAAGGGGTCTCGGTGCTCAATCGTAACTTTGAGGGAAAGCACAAAATTACCCTTCTTTTACATAAACTATTGGAGGAACAGTTTGGACATGGATTGGACGCTGTTGCTTCGCTGTATAAAACAAGGATGACAACATCCATAAAAGCGAAGCTCTGAAACGGTAGGACAAACGGACATTAACACTTGTATAATGTCAGAACTGAATAATCAGAATGCGAATGTATAAGAGTCAAAGCAAAATTGTAAGTAAATTTGTTGAAAAACTGCTTGATACAGGATAATGTTTATGGACATACTTACATTTTTAGGACTTGATTATAGAGTTGCTTCGCTTAAAATATTGTACTTTGTTGTCCCAGGAATCAGTATACCAAAAATCAGACAAATCGGATAATTAGGTCACATACAAATTTGTTGTTAAAAATGTAAAAAAAATCAACATGTTTAAAATGGACGTACGGACATTCTGGTAATGATTATAGAGTTGCTACGCTTTCTAACTCGTACCTAACTATTACAGGAATCACCATGCAAAATTTGAAATTGATAGGACAATTCTAACATGCCTAAATTAACGGAAAAAAGATATTTGAAAAATTAAAAAAATCCACATGTTTAAAATGGACGTACGGACATTTTGGTAATGATTATAGAGTTGCTACGCTTTCTAAATCGTACCTAACTACTAAAGGAATCACAATGCAAAATTTGAAATCGATAGGACAATTCTAACATGTCTAAATTAACGGAAAAAAGCTATCCGTTACGGACGTACGGACGGACCGACCCTAATTATAGAAAAGCTTCGCTTTTAATAATTATAGAAAAGCTTTGCTTTTAAAAACTATGTTAGTTCAGCTGTTAGCGCGATCCTTTGCTTCAAACACATCCTGTTACTTTTATATAAGGATTAAACGTATAGAATTACCCTAAGTTTTTTAATTGATTGTCCGTAAAACTACCAATCTGGCCATTGGTGGCTAAACCTGGATGGAACCAATGAAAAAAGTTTCGAGAAATTTTCAAATCCCCGTGCAGATTTAACGGAGACAATTCCAGAGATTAAAAAAAAGTGTCTGTTCCACAGAAAAAGAGAGAGCGAGGGAGATAGATAGTGAGAGAGTGAGTGAGAGAGAGAGAGAGAGAGAGAGAGAGAGAGAGAGAGAGAGAGAGAGAGAGAGAGAGAGAGAGAGAGAGAAACGGATAGTAACATACCAAAATATCTTATATCTAATGTATCAGTCTTATTCGAATCCTCTAACTAATAGGGAGCTTATTATAAGTGCTTATGATATAATCAATAATTAAGAAATTAATTTAAAATAGTTATTATAAGTTATTAATAGATACTTTAGTTAAGGTAAGCTTTTTTTCTTATGGTCTTATTTCCGTCGAATACAAACCGGTTCTTAAATATATTTTTGAAATTTTAAACATATTTTAAAAATCTTAACACTGAACTTTGAAAACTTAAAAACATAAAAATATTATTAATTTACCAAATTAAAGATTTTCAACAAATGCCCTAAATGGCTTTTTTATAAACTAGAATTCTTAATGCTATGAAACTTTATATTATGAATAAAAAGCTTGTATTACCTATTAAGTTTAAAATCATTAATAATAGTTATAACAAGAACAATCTTGTTCCATATCATCAGATTTTTGCAAAATAACAGAGCTTTAAATGTGTAGCCGTAGCCGTATCCACTGCCAATAAAACATGGATTTTTAAATGTTTGAAGAATTTACGTATTATTATTTTTTTTCTTTATATTTTTACTGAAAATTCCAAAAGTGGTTGTGCTTTAAAGATTTAAAGCCGTGGCCACGCGTAGCCGATTTGATTTAAAGATCGCTATTGGGTTAGTGGCTGTACCTCTGGCAGCGGCAAAGGCAACGGCTACACATTTAAAGATCCAGCTCTGAATAATGATATATTCATGAAATGTTTAAACTAACATGCGGTAACCCTTGCTAGATAAATAGGATATTGTATCTTCGTTTCTTCAATGTATCAATGAAATATGGACGGACAAACCTTATTTAATTACAGAGTAGCTGTGCCACTTAAAAACAATTTTTTTTTGTTGCAAAATCGGCATATTGTGCAAATCATACAATAATTAATTTAGATTTAAAAAATCACAGGGTGGGGGAGAGGGATATTGATTGTTGTTAAAAAATCTACAACCATTTATTTTTACTAAATTGGTGTCTACTAAAGGCAGAATTTTTTCTCGTATTCATTCGAAACTGATTAATAGCCGGTTCTCATAAATACAAAAAAAAATATGTCTAGCATCGTATTATATCCAATTTTCTACGAATATAAAAATGTACAATCACAAGATTAAAACCATTTTTTTTTTACCCGTGCCTTCGGCATCTCGGGGCTAAAAAACTGGTTTTAATCTTGTAATTGTACATTTTATAATACGATGCGAGAAATAACTATTATTTGTCCAACATTGTCTTATCCCCAAACCCCTGTTAGGATTTAAATTTCAGACATAGTGCAGTTTTATATTCCAGTTTTCTTAATATCGAAGACGCCGAAATTACAAATGCTGTTATTGCATTAATTTTTTCTTGTGCTAAATATATAAGTTTTTGTTTTAGTTAAAAAATAAAAATTTCATAAATAAATCCTAAAATTTTATCTTTTCTTATCCATGGACAACGATAAGATATTATTTATTTTCGTATGTTTAATAACCGGTTTTAATCTAGAGGAAATTAATCGGAATTGGAGCCAAACTGGAATAGGGACTTATTGCAGAGTATTAAAATATGATATTAAAACCAGCTTTGTTAACCCAGAGGTGTCGAAGGTTCGGGCTAACAGAACTGGTATTAATTTCATTTTAATAGTCGCAGAAAATTGTCTGTAATAAGATGCTATACGTACAATTTCAGCATGGCTAAAATCGGTTCTAATTTAACAAAAATTAATCAGAGCCATACTAATTATTACTATTTTTCTTTTGCCAGGTCTTTAAGAATGAATTCACTGGAAAACACTACGAAGTATAATTGGACAGACGAGGACTGGTGAGTTATCAGTATTTGTTAGTAGCATCGCTCCTCTACAAACAATCCGTTGTTGAGCAACTACCCCTTTATTCTAATATAACTGAAATTTTGTTTAAAAAACAGTGAATTGTTTTTTCCCCCTAATTATACCAATTTAAAATAATCCTTCCTGGGAAAGTTAAAAATACCTGAATAGAAAAAAAACATATTAACTCATATATGACATTTAGGATATTTTTATAACTTACACGATTACGTCTTCTTTTCATAAAGGTTTTATCAGATTAGGTGGTTAAACAAGGATGACAACGTCCTTAAGTAGCTAAGCACATTTTAATTTAGAATTTCTGAAAACCCAAGACAAATTAGTTTTTTGATTTTATGCTTTTCGAAAAAGTAAGAAAAAATTCAAAAACTTAATATACAGAGAGAGGGGACAATTGGTTGTTTATTTCACTAGTCTCCAAAGTTTTATGATAACGTTTTCTTATTAGTTGGCTCAACAACATTGGGGACTTGGGTGAATTTTGAACCTTTAACTCATAATCAGACAGACATTGTGAGTTAAAGAGTTTTTTTTCTAGAGAAAAAATCATGCAATAACATATGATATTATTAACAATGGTACAGGCATAAAAAAAAGTAAGAAAACATTAAACAATTTTAATAGAATTAACACAAAAAAACTTAAATTTTTTATAATAGTATTCCATTCTCTTTTTGTTTTATTTATTTTTAATAATATTTAAGATTTTTATTATTTACTGATCCGTGTATCCATGGTTACCATTGAGACATCATGCAATAATTTTCAGGGATCTCAAAGGTTAAGACAATGGCTGATAAATTGTTGTACATTGTATATCCCCAATGAGGATACTCAAAATTATTCCTTCTTACAATCAGTGGTTGAAACGTCTGGACACTCAACTAAATAAATCAACCAACCAAAATTCTATGAAAGTCCCCAAAGTTGATAGGCCAGCAAATAAAAAAAAAATGTAATTAAAAACTTTGGTGGCTAGTGTAATAAACAGACCAATGTTCCCTTCCTCACTGAATAATTTTTATAATCTGAGCACAATTTGCTCAGGGCTTAGCAGCCAAGATTCAGCCGCTAATCAAATGTCATCCAGGTGCTTAAACAGGAAGGGAGGGACAAATGGAGTATAATTTACGATGGTAACCAAAGTTTTTTTTAAAACACGTTATCTTAATCATTGGCTTAAACACTTTGTTTACTTTTAATTAAATTCGTTTGTTTGGTTCCAAACTTTACTGTCAAGACTTATTATCTACAGAAAGGAGTGATTTTGTTTATCATAATTGGGGAAGTTTTTCGTCCATTGTCTTATCACTTAAGCTTCCCCTGATCACTTAAATGTCGTATATAAAATGCAGATTTAGTTTAATTTAAATCTAAATGCGGCCTTGGCGATTAGCAAGTCTTTGGATACAATTAAGCGGCAATCGAACCCTTATTACATTTCTACCGAAATGGAGATTAGAAGAATTAACATTACTTAAAAGAACAAGGGATCTAAAGGAATAAGACATCCCCCATGATGATACACAAAATTACCCCTTTAGATTACAATCAGTGGTTGAAAATTTTGGAGAATCAACTTAATAAACCAACCAATTAAAATCAATAATCAGACGATTTAGAAAAACAAACTCAACTTCAAATAATATTATTTTGTTTAATTCGGATTTATATTTTCAGGAACCAATTCTGGGAGACCATAGAGGGTGACTTTACATACTCTGATATCCCACTTGAATTAGGTAATCTAAAATAATCAATTTTGTGTCAATAATGATAGCTTTATTGTTTGCTTATTTGTGACTAAGAACAAAAATATTTTACCATTTTTATCAATTTAAATTTTAAAAACTATTTTTATCATTTGTTGGATCTTAATTACCTTTAAAGCTGTATATATTTGAAAATGCTAAAAGGAGGGTAATTTTTTTCCGTAATGTTGCATTTTAGTGTTTGATCAAATGCGCGTATTAAGTCAAACTGTTCTTAATTATAAATATTTCATGTATATACATTTTTCCAAAATTAGAACAGTTTGACTTAATAAGCGCATTTGACTAAACGCTAACAAATAACTTTACAGAAAATTCGCGATTATTACAAAGTAATCTTGATTATAGAAACAATAATTCCAATGGTGATCTTCATGATTGTATTCGTCCTCGGTCTGTGTGGTAATGTTCTCTTCCTTATAACTATCTGCACTAAACATGAGGTAATCATTTACACTATAACTCACTTTGTCTGTATGTCCGTCCAAGGGAGGAACTTAACTGCTATGAATCAAGTCATGAAGTTAAAAAGTTAATTTTGACTAGTTTGTTAATTTAGTTGAGTGTTCAAAAGTTTCAACCAGTAATTTTCGCTACAGAATGAATACTTTTATGTGTCAACATTGGGGATGTAGAATGTAGATCAATTTATCGGCCATTGTCTTATGCAGATGGGAAGCAGCTTATAGTGCCTAGTAAAAATGACGTCATACCATACAAATGACAAATGATAGGCCAGTATACATTTTACCATTGGTCAATTACAATGTATACTGGCTTATCATTGGTAATTTGTATAGTATGACGTCATTTTTTATCAGGCTCTATAAGCTGCTTCGCAGGTGGATGTTATCATCCTTGCTAAATCATAAATTTTAGAAATCACAATAAAAAGGCTTTAAGATAAAGATGTGTAGATAAAAGAGATTTACATTATGATCTAAAGAGATAAGACAATGCCCGATAAATTGTTGTACATTCCCAATAATAACAAACAAATTAGTCCTTCTGTTTAATGAAAATAGTGGTTAAAACATTTTAACACTTAACTTAATGAATCAACCAATCAAAATTAACTTTAGGCCCCAAAGTATGTAAGCCAACTAATAAAAAAACGTTGTTCTAAAACTTTGTGGACTAGTGTAATAAAAAGCACATTGTTCCTTCTCTCTATGGATTTCCATAATGTTAAATTGCAAATTTTAAAATATGAGTCTACGTTTATGATATTTCAAATGCTTATTTCTTCTAACATCAGGTGATTACAAGAACAAGTAGGCACAAAAATATTAACATTGTCGCATAATGTATAAGCTATTTTTATTGATACATAAAAAGTCAAATTGATCAACAAAACAAAAACGTCACAAATATCCTGCTTTAACCATTATTTTGTTATTTTGTTTTTCTTGGATAAAAAAAAATATAATCTTTTTTTTTTAAGGAGGAAGATAGTCCTGTCTGTATATTCTTGGGTTCCCTTGCAGCGGCTGATATTCTACTACTTATAGTGTGTCTACCCTCTAAGGTGAATATTATTATTCTTGGGTTCCCTTATAGCGGCAGGTATTCTACTACTAATAGTGTGTCTACCCTCTAAGGTGAATATTATTATTCTTGGGTTCCCTTATAGCGGCAGATATTCTACTACTAATAGTGTGCCTACCCTCTAAGGTGAATATTATTATGCTTGGGTTCCCTTGCAGCGGCAGGTATTCTACTACTTATAGTGTGTCTACCCTCTAAGGTGAATATTATTATTATGCTTGGGTTCCCTTGCAGCGGCAGGTATTCTACTACGTATAGTGTGTCTACCCTCTAAGGTGATTATTATTATTATGCTTGGGTTCCCTTGCAGCGGCAGGTATTCTACTACGTATAGTGTGCCTACCCTCTAAGGTGAATATTATTATTATGCTTGGGTTCCCTTGCAGCTGCTGATATTCTACTACTAATAGTGTGTCTACCCTCTAAGGTGAATATTATTATTATGCTTGGGTTCCCTTATAGCGGCAGGTATTCTACTACGTATATAGTGTGTCTACCCTATAAATATTAAACTTTGGGTGAAAGAACCAACGCAACTTTTGTTATTTTGGCTATTTTTAAAGACTTTGGGTAATAGCACAGAATGCCGTTATCTAGTTTTTTTTCTAGCTGACCAAGCTAACTTAAACTTATCTAAATAACTTGTTTGTTCTAGATATTGAAGCTGACCCTGTATTCTTGGGACTTTGGAGTATTCTCCTGCAAGGCTGTTCATTACCTGGAGGTTCTGTCCATGCTCTGCTCGGTCATCAACCTTACTGTTATATCTATACAGAGGTACTTACATTGATAGATAGATAGAAATTACCAAATCATATCGGTCGTGTTTTAAATAAATTTTTAGTAGCTGGACAAAGTGTCTCAAATTCAGCCACGTGACGTCATAAAAATGAGGGAGATGAGAGGAAAAGTATGAGGTCAAAAGGCTGATTTTTTTAGGCACTTTGTCCAGCTACGGTTTTAGTCAGGAATAAGGTATAGCCAACAAGAGAAATAAGTCTTAAAATAAGGTCGTCTTTACAACGAAGTGTTGCCACCAAAAAATCACTAAAAATCGGATGAATCAATTTAGTTGTTTGTTACAATTGGGTTTTACTCTAGTTAAAAAAATCTAATATATACATTTTTAGGTATTACGCAGTTGTGCATCCTCTGAAGGCTAGAACCATGTGTACCAAGAACATGGCGAAAAAGGAAAATTTTAAAAATCAATCAAATATTTAAAAAATTTAATCAAAATTGTTAGGTATGGAGAAAAATAACTTTTTTCAACTAGTACCTTAAAAATTTTCCTTTAACCTAAATAACTTTAAAACAAAAAAAACCCCGAAATTTAGTTCAAAACACTTAAAATTAAAATTTTCTATCTCAATAATGAAGAAAATAATTGTTATAAAGTGACGATAACAATTTTATTAAATTTGATTTTTATTTTTTGTGCAAAGGTTACTTTCTTTGTGTGGGTGTTAGCCGCCATTCTGTCTATTCCAAACATCTTTGTTATGGTACGAGATATTATTACTTTATAAAAATTTCGGGTATAGTCCCTTTTGTGACATCGCCCCTTATTGGGTGATTCGTCGTATTTTAAAAATGGCTTTTGATAGGTTATTTTAGGTTAGGTTAGATTATATTGGGTTAGGTGATTGCTCCGCAGTGGCTAGAAATAGGAGAAAAGCTACTGTGAAGATACGAAGAAACGCCCCTTAAGGAGTGTTGTCACGAAAGGGACTATACCCCATGTAAAAAAGTAACAGGATATCTTTATCTGTCTGTAGCTAGACCGATATATTCTCCTTTACAGTAAAGCTTAGGTCCAGGGAAGGTTTATAACTATTTTTGGGGAAGTTACCACCCTCTTTCAAGAGTAATCTTAAAAAAAACACAAATAATATAAATAAAAATAAACCAAACGTTAAAAAAAACATTCAACTTAATTGTAATATAAAACTAATTTTTCTATTTTCTCATTTTTAATTGATTACTAAATGGTCTATTTGTGCATTTTGAACATTTACAAAACATTAAATACATTAATAAAATAAACATTTATTTTTGAAATTGACAAAAAAGTACATAAATCTTTTTAAAAATCAGGGATCTAAAGGGATAAGACAATGTCCAATAAATTGATGTGCGACCCAAATGATGATACACAAAATTACCCCTTCTATAGATTAAATATAGTGGTTAAAACGTTGGAACACTCAACTTGATAAACCAACCAATCAAAAGTCCCCAAAGTTGTTTACGCAACGAATAAGAAAACGTTATTATAAAACTTTGGGGACTAGTGTAATTAACAGCCCATTGTACCCTCTTTCTCTGTATAAAGTCCCTTCTTATGAATTTATTGACAATACCTCTATCATTATACTTTTTTGTACAGTTTTTTGCTGTTCCACATTTGGACATAATTGTTTTTGTTTTAGGATATGATTGAGTTCAAGTGGATCAAGGTTGGTTACTGGTGTGTCCCGTCCTGGAACAACCCGTTGTTGTTCAGGTAAAATAGGACCATCCAGGGATCTTAGGGGATAAGACAATGGACGATAAATTGAAATATATACATCCACAATGATTATCTATCCTTAAGTAGATTAAAATTAAAGGTTGAAATGTTTGGACACCCAATCCTATTGGATAAATGTACCTAAAGTCTTTCAGCCAACGAATAAGATTAGGTGGTTATAAAACTTTGGATGCTGTTTTTGCTGCGCTACTCACCACATATTTGTCTTTGTTTCTTGCAGTTTTGAGGTAGAACAAATTATTCTTAATTTATATATCCCGGTCAAGAATTTGGATCCAAATTTTAAAAAAAATTCATACAACTTAAATTTTAACTTCTTTTTAGCATTGTTCATTGCCTGATAAAAATATATGTTTTATATTGACTATAAAAGTTATTTCTTATAATCTTTTTCCATTTTCTAGCTTTAAAATTAACTCACCAAGATTTAGGTTTTATTATGCAATTTATTTTGCAAGCTTTGTGCAATTTATTTTGCAAGCTTGGTCTATTCATCCCCAGATATTTGTAAGATTTTTATTGAATTTTGATATAATAATTTATCGTTCATTGTCTTATCCCTTTAAATTGGGATAATACATTGGAAGTTGTATTGATCTACATCTCCAATGGTGATAAACAAAATTACCCCTTCTGCAGATTTAAATTATCGGTTTGCAAAAAAGTCAGCAAATGTTTTTTCACCAACGATTAAAAAACCGTGGTTATACAATTTTGGGTACTATTCTAAGACATTCATTTGTAACAATGAATAATAATGAATTTTTCGATTTTAGGTTTCACGAATTGTACCTGCTGATGCTCGTGTTAGTTTTCCCTGGCATCATCATGATATACAGCTATACCTCTATAGTTAATAAATTAAAGGTAAATAATGCATTTTATTTGAAGAGTTCGTTTTTTTCTTTTAAATTTGAGAACAACAATATGTAGCAAAGCACAAAAAAATTGACAAAAGGACAATTTCAAGTGTAGATATACAGTAGTCATTAAAAAATATACTTTTATT
Source organism: Acartia tonsa (assembly GCF_053477335.1). NCBI lineage: Eukaryota > Metazoa > Arthropoda > Copepoda > Calanoida > Acartiidae > Acartia > Acartia tonsa. The sequence continues at coordinate 51,445,005 of NC_137264.1, forward strand.
ATAGATAAAGAAAGCCACGAAACCTATATATATAGATATAAATAATTTTTTTTGTAGCATGGCCGATTGACAAACTAATGGCCAATAAAAATATATACCTTTGGTGTAGGGAGTCTTCAACAAAAAATCAGCCGTCTATCTTAATTAATAGTTGAGAAATCTTATTAAATGTCAGCCGCGGGGAAGTGCCCGCGCAAGCCGCGTAATTCAAATCATTTAAAGTTCACTTTCGCGGATTTTAACTGACTTACAAATGGCTGCAATTCCCTTTATTCATTTAGAATATTTTTAAAAAATATAAAACAATAGAATATTTAGATAAATGTTATTTATAGAATCAAATTGGTTCCAAATAATTATCATGTAACAGATTTTAAAAAAATGTTAAATACGTATATTCATAAACTTAAAATAAGAATAAAAAGAATTATATTTATTGTTTTAATAGAACAAAACAAAAAAACCTAAGAAAAAGAGAAAATAATTTTAAGTACTATTTAACAAGTGAATAATCCTTCATAACCTAAAGCTTACGGTTTTTCTTCATCTAAGCTATTTTTAACGTCCATACTTTATGAAATACTAGCGGCTACGCCCCTAGAGACCTCTAGGGGCACTTGAAGAGGGGGGGGGGTTAAGTCGAACTATTCCACTTAAATTTTAGTTTTTTAAAAAGTAAAAAAATGTTTTTGAGATGCATTTTTCTATAGGGGCGATTTCTTTTGGGATGATAGAGGAACCCCCAAAATAGTTATAAACCTTCCCAGGAGCTGCACTGTGAAGGAGAACCAAATCGGTTAGCGGGATCCTTCGGTACACAGACTTTTACTTTATCAAAAGGAATTATTTTAGTTTTTTATTTTGAAAATTTTATATTAAATATTTTTTAAGGAAATGTCCCACGAGCGAGAGTTAATGCAAACCGGCGCTGGGATTAATCTTTACGTGCCAGAGTGAGTATAATAGTTTACTCTTCTTTTTTTTCAGTAGCGCAGCTACCCATAATTAGGGTCTCTACGTCACATCGTCACTGACATTTAGACATGATAGAATTGCCTGATTGCCATTAAACCTAATTAATCAGATTTTAAAGTGTTTAGAAAAATAGATTTACTGATTAATCTTTTATAAAATACAGACAGAATAATTTGATAAATAAGAAAGTGTGTCTTCATATCCACCAAAAAAATCCTTAATATTATCACAACAGCACAAGCTGCCCATTGCCTAGAATTTTTTAGCTATTATGTCTTTTTGCGAATATGTGTCACTAACTACAGAAAATGATAATATGCGGATGGCACACAAGATAAAATAAGGCTGTATTTCTGAGTGAGGGGACATTAGACAGTTTATTAGGCTAGTACCCAAAGTTTTATAAGGATGTTTTCTTATTCGGTGACTTGACAACTTTGAGGACTTTAGTGAATTTGATTGGTTAGCTCATCAGGTTCAAACATTTTAACCACTTATTATAGAAGGGGTGATTTTGTGCATCATCATCAATTTATCAGCCATTGTTTTATACCTTTAGATCCAACAGTCATTTCCAACATGAATTACATTATTTTATTTCATCGAGGCGCATCTACAATAAGGGCTATACGTCAGGGCACTTTAAAGCCATGAAATAATTGTCTGGTCGTTATGAAGCTTGGCACTACGGTTTGCCAAAAAATATATATCAAGTGTCCATGTGTTTGTCATAAATGTTTCGCTTTCTAGTAAATACATCCTTTTTATAATTGTTTATTATTTTCTGTTGTTTATTTTCAGAGGTAAATCTGAGCCATCCCTGAATATCGAGCTCAATAATTTCAACTCAGGTAAGGTTTTAACTTTTCATGAATGTTGTTTTTGCGCATTTTTAGTATTTACACAATTTCTTTACTTGATCGATTATGGGGTATCTATTATATATTACAAGCGGCTGCGCCCCTTGCATCTAGGGAAGGCAGGGCAGAAAAATAGGCTAAAACCATCCCAAGGTCTAAGCTTAAAAACAACATCGCCTAAACTACACTAACCCTTAAAGGGGGAGAACTCATTAAGGTAGTAAGCGAGATCTCAACTGGGAAACATAAAGCTTACTACTTTATAATGGCATTAAAACCTTGAAAAAAAAACTCATAAGATCCATTGTAGTAAACAGAAAATAAAACAAAATGCAAAAAGAAAAAAAAAACAATTAAGCCATTTCGTTTTAATGTTCAATTACTGCTAATAAGGTAATGATGTCTAATGTTACTTCACGGGAATAGTTCCATCTCTTGGGATTTTGTCAGTATCCCTCGAAATTTTAGCGGGGTATCCATTCACCCCCCCCCCCCCCCTTCTAACAAACAAAAACATATGTTTTGTTAATAATAGGCTAAGGGGGAGGGGAGGAGAGGTACAAAGAAGGTCTTTTTTTCGCGTATTTTCCATAAAGTTGTGTGTTTTTTATACTGCTGCTAAATCAGGCAAATGACTCAATGATAATTTAATCAATTTAGGAAGTGGAGGAGATAAAACGCCGGACAGCCAAACGACAGTTACAAACATCCAAAGGTAAAAAAACACGCGTTATATGTAATAATAAAATACATTACAGACAGACAGTGTGAGGGATCCTAAGCTTGGACAGTAAAAAAATACAAAAATACTTTTTAACGTTTTGTACTTCTCTTGATTTATAAATTAACTAGCAGATGCCCCATTAGTATCTAGAGGCTCTTTATTCGAAGGGGAAAGGTTGGGCAGAAAAAAAAGCTTCAAACCAATGAAATTTAAAAATGAAATAGCCTAAAACTAACCCAGGACCTATATGACGCTTTCCTAAAAGGGAAAACTCTATCGGTTCAATAGTTATCAAAATCTTAAGCTACTGACAAAAAAAACTTACTACTTCATATAATAGGATCATGTACCAGTTTGTTTTCCATTGGTCTATCTCTCTTATACTGTTGATTTTAATACATCGTTTAGAAGTAAATAAAGCCTTAGCTGGATCTTTAAATGTGTAGCCGTTGCTGTAGCCGTTGCTGTAGCCGTAGCCGTGGCCGTAGTCGTAGCCGTCGCCACTGCCAGTGCTGCCAATAAAACATAGACTATAAAAGATTTTGATTTGAAATATTTTAATTAAAAATTAAATTAATTTATAATTATTAATTAAAATTATTTTTGTTTAAATATTTAAAATTTAAATATTTGATTTAAAAATCGCTAATAGGTTAGTGGCTGTACCTCTGGCTACGGCTAAGGCACGGCTACACATTTAAAGATCCAGCTCTTGTCTTACTATGAAATAGTTTACATAGTTGCATATTCTATAAGAATCATTAAGGGAGGGAACAATTGACAATTATATTGCATCTTTAACTTTATTAAATTTGAGCTATGTGAAAATGTCAAAACTTTTCCATCAATAATCTAAATCTCTACACTAATGTAACTCTCATTGCCCTACCCTTATGATCTTTGATATGAGTAAAAAGATGCATTGTACTGAAACAATGATAAACTATGGCAAATTTTGTTTATTATAATTTGTCATACATATTTCTCTTATGCACTGCGGAGTTTTCATTTTTAAATTTTAATTCAGGGATTGTAAGGGATAAGACAATGGATGATACATTGATGTACATCCATAATGAAGTTCCTGCTTCTGTAAATTTTATTAGTTAAAAGTTTGGACACTCCTCATTTGTTTACAAAACTTTTGGTACTGATTACTGATATAGGTGATGATAGTTCAATGTTCCTTCCCTCAGCCATAAAAGAAGCTAGTAAAAGTGGCTGACTCAAATTATGACGAAAAAAAAAATTAAACAATGAGAGGCCACTATAAATTTTACCATTGGTCAATTACAGTGTATACTGGCCTCTCATTGGTTATTTTTTTGACGTCATAATCTAAGGCAGCAACTTTTACTAGCTTCCCATAAAAGGCTATTTTTTCTTCTCAATAATTAGCAGCTGAGCTGTATTACATGGGCGGCTTGCAAGCCCTGATAATTAGAGGCTAAATGATTCCAAGATAATTTATCCAAACAAATATCTGATTGGGATTTAATCATTACAAATGTATATAACCTTTATGATCTGCAGGATTAAGACAATAAAGAAAAATTTATTTTAGAACCAATTCCTTTGTTTCAGTAATGGGGTAAAATTAAACGAAAAAACAAACTTAATCGTGATTAAAAAACATGTATCGTCGTTATTTTATTAATATAATTTTGCAACAATATTTTTAGTCAAAATACTGTTTATAGGGTTTCTAAGTATAAGTTATGCTGTTTATTTTAATTCAGACTATTTTTATATCCCTTTATTCAAATTTTTCGAATCGAGACAAATAAAAAAAAAATGTTCATTCAGGGAGTGAGGGGACATTGGTCTGTAAATTACACCGGTACCCAAAGTTTTATAACAACTTTATCTTATTTGTTAGATAAAAAACTATGGGTACTTTTATTGAATTTTGATTTGTATCAAAATTATTAAACCAACAATTTAATTTATAGAGGGGTGATTGTGTGTATCATAATTGTGGATGTATACAAATTTATCCTCCAATGTCTTATCCCTTAAGATCCCTGTATTCAGAGCACAATTTATCATGTTGTCTGGAGGTCTTAGGTAGAGTTGGGCCGGATATCCGGTCATTTTCAATATTCGGCCGGATACCGGATATTAAAACTATCCGGTTACATGATATCCGGCTGATTTTTGACGCCGGATATCCGGTAATTTGCCATATATATCGAACGTTGGCCAGATATCCGGCCGGAACCGGATATTCGGAATTAGAAATCAGCCGAATATCCGGTATCCGGCCAAAAAAATATCCGTCACAACCATAGTCTTAGGTTCCTTGACTTTTTTGTGTTGGAAATTGTACAATGTATTTGTAAGCAAACAAGGATGACAACATCCATAAAAGCAAAGCACTGAAACGGTAGGACAAACGGACATTAACACTTATATAGTGTCAGAACTTAATAATCAGAATATAAATGTATAAGAGTCGAAGCAAAGTTGTAAGTAAATTTGTTTAATAACTGCTTCATACAGGATAATATTTATGGACATACTTACATTTTTAGGACTTGATTATAGAGTTGCTTCGTTTTTAATATTGTACTTTGTTGTCTCAGGAATCAATATACCAAAAATCAGATCTATTGGATAATCAGATCACATAAAAACTTGTTGTTAAAAAAGTAGAAAAATCAACATGTTAAAAATGGACGTACGGACATTCTGGTAATGACGGACATACTGGCCCTAATTATAGAAAAGCTTCGCTTTTAAAAATATAGGAATTCTTTAATTCTAACATTTCTTACAGGCTTATGAAACTCTTAATTCTAAGCTAGCCAAATAAGATTTATAGAATTTGTACTTTTTTAGGCTAATAAATATAAGAAAGTAATGTGATTTTCATTTTAGTTCTAATGTTTTTTTACAGTCGGTTAAACAACCAAAAAAGTTTGACTAGTGCCTAGAAACCAGGGATCTAAAGGGATAAGACAATGGCCGATTAATTGATGTACATCCAATACACAAAATTACCCCTTTTGTAGATCAAAATCAGTGGTTGGAACGTTTGAACACCCAACCTAATGAACTAAACAATCAAAACTCACTAAAGCCCCCAAAGTAGTTAAGCTAACGAACAAGGAAACGTTATTATAAAACTTTGAGGACTAGTGTAATAAACAGCTCATTGTCCCTCACCTCTCTGCTAAAAATTATGTATTTACTGAAATCTAAATTTGTGAAAATTTTCAGACACATTTATTACTGTTGACGTAGCTATATACAGTAGCATATGGATTTGGCGCGCAAAATAATTGATATTTCTCGCATCGTATTATAAACGGCTTTCCGCGGATATAGAATGTACAATTATGAGATTAAAACTAGTTTTTTTTAGCCCCAACGTGCCGTCGGCACCTCGGGGCTAATTTAATCTTATAATAGTACATTTTATATTCGTAGAAAGCTGGATATAATACGATGCTAGACATAGTTTTTTTTTCGTATGGATGAGAACCGGTTCCTATCCACCGGATTCGAATGGATACGACAAAACTATTTTTCATTCGTAATTCAGGGATTTTCAGGGATAAGACAATTGACGATAAATTTATATTCATTGAAGATAAACAAAATTACCCAGCTCCAGTAGATTAGCATTATTGGATAAAATAGTGAGGTAACAACACTTTGGGTACCAGTGTAATTTACAGTCCAATAGATTAAAGGAAAAGGAAAGGCTCACCAAATTTTTCGCAAATTTTTAGAAGAACTTGAAAAAAGTGGCCATAACTGACATAAAATCTATTTTCTAGTGAGATGTGTGAGACAACAGTACGTCGTAGCTCCATCATCATCACCACCAGTTGCGGCACTGACTCAATAGAGATTGCCAGCACCCAGGTGGCGCTATTCAACTCAAAGTTTCAATTCAATAGGATGACTCGTCCAACTAATTTGGTAAGATATATTTTAGAAAATGAAGGCCTTGATAGAGAGAGAGAGAGAGAGAGAGAGAGAGAGAGAGAGAGAGAGAGAGAGAGAGGGAGGGAGGGAGAGGGAGAGAAAGAGAGAGACAGAGAGAGAAAGAGAAAAAGAGACAAAGTTATCTCTCTATTTATCTATCTATTTATCTATCTATCTATCTATCTATCTATCTATCTATCTATCTATCTATCTATCTATCTATCTATCTATCTATCTATCTATCTATCTATCTATCTATCTATCTATCTAGAATGGCTGTGATACCCCTACAAATGGAGCAACATCTAGATCTCGGCTGCAGACAACTAGCAGCTGCTCAGACATACTCCCCAGACGTCAGGTATAATACATACGAAGCTCTCTAGGAAGACGAAAAAAGTCCCTCAAAAAAAAATCAGCATGTTACTTCATAAAAACGAGAGATTATCCATCTCTTTTTTAGGAGTTTTCTTTTCCCACTCCTCCTCTCCTCATCCCTCATTTTTATGACGTCATTGAGGGACTTTCTTTGTCTTCCTCTCTAGCTGTGTTTAGTGCCCTAGGAAAATGGGGATAGATGTCACAGCTTTTGGGCCTACCAATTCTATTGACGTCATAGTAGTAGGAAAAAGAAAGGGAAGAAGGAGAGAAACCTACTAGAAAAGAATAGTTATTTCTTTCATCGTATTATTGGTATTTCCAATTATGTACACTGTGCCGTAGGCATCCACAAACGTTTGGGCAAAAATACCGCCTTTTCCAAACATTAGAATCCCTTAAAAAATTATGTATTTATTAAAATTTTAATGAAAATTTTTTTAGGCTTCAATCATAAGAAGTGGAAAGAAGAATGATAAGGTTGGTTTATAACTTTTGATAAAAAGATGAAAATTAAAATAGCTCAAAACATGCCCTAAACTCATGCCCCTATCTCTGCTAAAGTACCTTATAAAATGCTCTGGAATAATATCAAGATTTAAAAAAATTGGCATTAGAATCAGCTTATACCAACAACGAAAGTAATTCGAAAAAAATCACGAAACCTATACGTGATTTTCAAATGTCGTTGAGAGGCAACTCATAGTAGAATTGACGACCTTTTTATCTTCACCCCAAATATTATTTAAGATTTGTTTCGCTTGTTGGCTATACCTTATTCCTGCATAAGAATATGCATCTCATAAGTAGCTGTCGAATTCTATAGTGCCGTTGCAAAATGGGGATACATGTCACTACTTTTGGCCTACCTATTCTATTGACGTCAGGAAATACCCCATATTCCATCTCTTTTCTAGGTAGTTTCTTTCCTCCTTCCCTTTCTCTTCCTCTCTACTATGACGCCAATAGAATAGGTAGGCCGAAAGCTGTCACATCTATCCCCATTTTGGCTAGGGCCCCATTTCTATTATCCCCACTAAACACACACAGCTACATCTCATAATTTTTTTACATATTTTAGATTGAGAACATGCTGCTATTTGTTGTATCCTTGTTCATCATCTGCTGGACACCTCTTCTTGTATTCAATGTTCTAGGTAACAATCATTACGGTGCTTTCCCTCAAATTTCCTTGCGAGCACTGAAATCTCCCCCTAGCTGGATCTTTAAATCGTTTTAGTGGTGAGCCAGATCGGGGTGAGCCGAATTTCAGCCAATCACAGCGCGGCATTTCATAAAATGCTGTGCTCTCATTGGTGGAAAGTTGGCTCACCCCGATCTGGCTCACCACTAAAATGATTTAAAGATCCAGCTCCTCCTTTTTTTATTTTAGTTATAAAAAAAACATTTTTTTTAGATGGGTGGGGCGTATTTTTTTCTAGTGGCGATTTTCATAAACTTTAAACTTCAAATAATTCTTACAATTTATCCATAATCTTATTTATATTCTGTATTTCATACATATAAAAAGTTAAAACTAATTTATATTTTAAATTTCTTGAAATAACTAAAAGTAAAATGAATGAATTTAAACTTTGTTTTTATTTCTTTAATTTAAAAAAAAAATTTAAAACTGAGCTGGATCTTTAAATCATTTTAGTGGTAACCCAGATCTGGGTGAGCCGAATTTCAGCCAATCACAGCGCGGCATTTCATAAAATGCTGTGCTCTCATTGGTGGAAAGTTGGCTCACCCCGATCTGGCTCACCACTAAAATGATTTAAAAATCCAGCTCTGTAATGACGAACAACATGAATTTGCAAAAAAAAGATACAAATTATAACTAGATATTATGAGATATAAGTTTTCCGGAATTGTAATTTAGGGAGTAGATTTGAAATCTGCATCAAATTTTAAGGATTTTTTTTTATAAAATTCGTTTTTTGTATAATTCTTTATCTAAAAGCGGAAATACAAATTAAGTTAATTAATTTTGGCATCTGTGATTGGGGGATTTAAAAAATCTGCGCTCTGATTGGATGTCGTACATCATTCAACCAATTAGAGCGCAGGTAGTTTAAAATCCACCTATCCTATTGGTCAAAATTAATTAACTTAAAATGTATTTTCGCTTTTAGATAAAGAAATTTACAGAAAACGAATTTTATAAAAAATTCTTAAAATTTGATGCAGATTTCAAATCTACTCCCTACATTAAAATTCCGGAAAACTTATATCTCTTACTAGATATATCAACGCATGTTATCAAATGTTTATTAACGTCAAACCTGCTTAAATTACAAATGTTATGTTTTATTTCTCAGGGTGTGAGGGGACATTGGGCTGTTTATTACACTAGTCCCCAACGTTTTATAATAATGTTTTCTTATTCATTGGCTTACCAAATTTGATTAAATTTTGATTGGTTGGTTTAATAAGTTGAGTGTCCAAACGTTTCAACCACTAATTGTAATCTAAATAAGGGCATATTTTATGTATTATCATTGGAGATGTAAATGAGTTTATCATCCATTGTCTTATCCCTTTATATCCCTGTTTATTTTAGGAGCCTTTGACGTGTACAGTGTCCAAGCTGTTGGAATTAAGAAACATGTCAAGGTTTTCATGTACATCCTGGCCTATGGGAACAGGTACTGGTACCCAAAGTTTTATAAAGATGTTCACCTATTGGTTGGCTTAAAATATTTTGGGTATAGTCCCTTTCGTGACAACGCCTTTTAAGGGGTGTTTTGTTGTATTTTAACAGCAGCTTTTATTATTCCTAACCTAAAATAACCTATAAAAGCTATTGTTAAAATACGACGAAACGTCCCTTAAGAGGCGTTGCCACGAATGGGACTAAACCTAACTTTTTTAAAACCAATAATATAAGTTTACTAAAGGTTAATGTTGTTTATCATTATAGGGATTTGAAACACCTCTACTTATGTCCAAAAAAGTCTTTATTTTCTAATAATTTACTACTATTCTAATATTTTTTGCTTATTTTCTTCATGAAAAAAAAAATATTTCTTATTTTTATTAAATTTATAGAAATAGATAAAAATCAAAAGTACAATGAAATTAAAATTAGAAAGAGAAAACTGCCCAATATTTTTAATTAAATTGTTATATAACATCCTAAAAATATATTCATTATTTTTTTTAGTTGTATAAACCCTTTTATCTACGGATTTTTCTCCAAAAGCTACAGAAAAAGTTTCAAAAAGATTATGGGGTAAGTTATTTTATAAATTGTTTTTTAGAATATATAAATTGCTGCATAATAAAAACAGTTTAAATAATGTATATTTGGTACCAAACAACGACGTCCAAGTTTTTTTTTTTTTTTTTTTTTTTTTTTGGGGGGGGGGAGGTTAATCTAATGTATTTTCAAAAATTATGGAGGTTGCCTAACCCCAATTTTTTTTGTGTGTGGGGTTGGATAAACTCACATTACCACACCTTTAACCACTCCACACTTGAACACAGGGGCTGCTATTCAGCCAATTAATTACAATTAAAATTGCCGCGAAATTTAATATCATGTTGGAGTAAAGTTGGAGTATAACTTGTTTTTTTTCTCCATGTAACTGAAGAAGGGTGGGTAAAAAGGGGGAGAAAAAGGGGAAGGGGGTTGTGGGAAAACTTTCCTTTATAATTGTTCGTCAGAATCACATTCCCTTTTCCCTGGTTGAACGTCCTTGTACCAAATAATAAGCGAAGCATCTCTATAATTAGGAATGTATGTACAATCACGTTTCAGCTGTTCATTTATATATTTCAACGAATACTGCTAATTTCTCTTGCTTTTTACTGTTCATTTATTCCTCCAATTTATTGAGCTTTGTTTGCTTCTAGACATGATTATCCTTGTTATAAGCACATTTAATTTGGTTTAAATTTTCAATGTTTTAAATCCTATTAAAAAGTTTTAATTACTTTGATACAATTTTGTCAGTACAAACCATTCAAATTGGTAAAAAAAGATTTATTCAAGAATTTTTTTTTGTAAATCTTTTCATTGAAAAAGATATTAAATATTTAAATGGTTGATATGGGGAATCGAGTGTTATGTAAATGATTTCTTATCAGCGAAGCTTCTTTATCAGTAAGCTATAAAAATTGGAAAGAATTTTAATGAATATAATAGATTTGAAATCTGCATAAAATTTTAAGGATTTTTTTTTATAAAATTCGTTTTTTGTATAATTCTTTATCTATAAGCGCAAATACAAATTAAGTTAAATAATTTTGATATCTGTGATTGGTGGATTGAAAACTATCTTCGCCCTGATTGGAGAAGCTTAAGTGACGTACATCATTCAACCAATTATAGCGCAGGTAGTTTCCAATCCACCTATCCTATTGGTCAAAATTTATTAACTTAAATTGGATTTGCGCTTTTAAATAATGAATTATATAAAAAACTAATTTTATAAAAAATCCTTAAAATTTTATGCAGATTTCAAATCTATTATATTCATTAAAATTCTTTCCATTTTTTATAGCTTATTTATCAGTCATTATTTCACCTACCTATTTGAACTTGCTTACAACTTCAAACAGTTTGGCTTTTAGAAGTATACAGTAATAATACAAATGTTTAAAGCAGCTTATAATGCCTATAAAAAATAATATCATACAATGTAAATGACTAAAGATAGGCCAGTATACATTTAAATTAACCAATGTAAAATATATACTGGCCTAAAATTGGTCATTTGTATTAAATGACGGGTTTTTTTATAGGCACTATTGTTATACAAGCTGCTTCATTTTGCTTTCAACTTCAAACTGTTTGGCTTAAACAAAATCATCCTTGTTTATAGCAAAGGTTTGACAACTTTGGACATAACAGTCCTTGATTAAATGTAACGAAAAATTAAAAATTTATTTATTTTAGATTTTTGTGTCGCATGAAGAGAAGCTCCAACACCTCACAAGTTTAGACAATGGAATTGTCCCATCTCTTTCAAACAGCAATACCAAAAACCTTGAAACTTTGTATAAGAAAAGTGATATGACTATATAAAACGTGTGAATAAAAAGATACATACATTATGTACTTGAAATGTTTTTATGTTAAGTATCCCCAAGTGCGTGTTATTTATAAAAAAATCTTAAAAAAAGATATTTGTTATTGTTTTTTAACTTAAAAAGTAATAATAGTCAGGGAGTAAGGGAGGGGACAATGGGCAATTAATTCAATATAAGAGTTAACAAAGAAAGGGCATGAAATCCAGTTTAATCCAATAAATTTGTAGGAAATTATAAAGGGATTGTTAATTGAATAATAGATTTCCATAGCGTCATGTAAAGTGAAATCACAACTTGTTTTTGATGAAATATATTGAGGTTTTTTGGTGAGATTTTTATATTAAAAGATTATTGGACCCGGCCAGCTGCTAGCAAGAATATGACTGCCCCTTTTTATTCTGTTTATTTCCCTTGCCCCTTACCCCCACCTCCCTTCTCCCTTCTCCCCGTCTGCTACATTCCAAACTAACACAACGAGTGTTTATTTCCCTTCTCCCCGTCTGCAATATTCAAAACATACATAACGAGTAGCGGCATTTCATGCGCAAGTCCCCAAACTCAGCCAGAAACTGCTAAATTCTTGCACATTCCCTTTAAGCCAGTCCCCAAAGTCTGAGACTCCTAAAAATTGAATATTCGATCCATTGTCCCCTCCCTTACTCCCTGAATAATAGTTAAATATATAGAATAAAACATAGTTACCTTATAATTCCGTTAGTCGCGAAGCTTCTCAATAACTTTGGTGTGTCCGTACGTACGTCACAGCTGTATAACCTTACACGCTTACAGCAGCTGTTCCTTTTTTATTTTCCATATGATATAACTTTTTGTTATCATGTTTCCCATGTTTTTTTACTGCAATTTTGTCATATAATGAAGCTTTTTATAGTGCCTATAAAAATAGCGTCATACTGGCCAACCATTGGCCAATTAAAAAGTATACTGGCCTGCCATTGGTAATTTAGTCCGTGTATCGGCCTATCATTGGTCATTTGTATAGTATGACGTCATTTGTTTATAGACACTATAAAGAGATTCCTTATAATTGTTGCTCCGCTACTTATGGATAGTATTGTCCTTGATATGTTGTTTACATTTTAATAATAACGATTTGAATAAATATATATATATATATATTTTAAATATGAAATTTAGTTCTACGTGCGTCTAAATAGTTCAGTACTATTTTTGGGTACAGTCCCTTTCGTGGCAACGCCCCTTAGGGACCATTCATCTTATTTTTAAAATGGCTTTTTATAGGTTATTTTAGGTTAGGTTAGGTTATATTGGGTTAGGTGATTGCCCCGCAGGGTTAGGCAATTGGCCCCACAGGGTTAGAACCCCCCGCAGAGGCTAGAAATAATAGGAGAAAAGCTACTATGAAAATACAAAGAATCGCCCCTTAAGGGTCGTTGGCATGAAAGGGACTATATTATAAATTTCTATTTTCATAAAAAATCTATTACTTTTTAAGTCTGTACTATGTACAAAAATACATATTTAAAAAAAGTATGAAAAACTATTTATGCCGCCACTCAAACAAAGTCTACCTTAATAAAGCAAATGCAGCAGTCAGTTTTTTCTTATATATTAATAACATCTCCCATTAAAGGAAAATTTAATTTGTGCTTTCGCTTATGAACAAAAAACACCCCCTCACCCCATACAGCCTTTATAGTGTCAACCTAAACTTAACCTAACCTAAAATAATGTTTATTTATTATTGATATAATTGTCCTTTTTTAAAAATTTTACTTTTTTATCAACAAATTTTCATGTGATATAATCATCCGATTGATCAAATTTTTGGTATATTGATTCCTGGGACAACAAAGTATAATGTTATAAGCGAAGTAACTCTATCATCAAGTCCTAAAAATGTAAGTATGTCCATAAACATTATCCTGTATCCAGCAGTATTTCAACAAATTTACTTACAATTTTGGTTCGACTCTTATACATTTATATTCTGATTATTCAGTTCTGACACTATACAAATGTTAATGTCCGTTTGTCCTACCGTTTCAGTGCTTCGCTTTTATGGATGTTGTCATCCTTGTTTACAAATACAAATAAACCTGAAATATAAGTTTTATATTTTTATTAAAAATAAACAAAATTGTGATGTTAATATTTTAATATGTTTATTGTTAAAATAAAAATAAAATAAATATCAAAAAGAATCTTTATTATATTTTTTTGGCGCTTTCTCTCAATGTTCCATGTCAATCACTGAAATAAACCCTCACTTATTTTTTAAAAAATAAATTAAAAATAAAGGTCAGGTTAGGTTATTCTTTTTTTCTCTCTGAGGTAGTCATTTTTTTCCTCGAGGTAGTCATTTATTTCCCCGCGGTAGTTATTTTTTTCCCTGAGGTGTCTTTTTTTTTCCCTGAGGTAACATTTTTATCCCCGAGGATGAGGTAGTAATTTTTTTCCCCCGACCATGGCAACCGGTGAACAGAATCTCAGTTCTGCACCACAAGCCTCGCACGACTGAAGTTCCCATGTCTATACAGTCATATTAAAATGAAAATCTGAGAAAATATTTTTAGAAGATTTTTGAGTTTTTTTTTGAAGATTTTAGAATTTTTATTAATTACTAAAAGAAAGCATAATTATCTTCGGGGAAAAAATGACTACTTCGGAGAAAAAAATGAAAATTAAAAACCAAAATTAAACCACATTTTAGCATAAAAATAAGTTTTGTTTAAATGAGAATGATATTCCTATCCAGTTTTTTGTTTAGGAATACCCCATTGCTCTATAGGTAATTAGTGGGAAAGTAATATTTTTTGGTTTTGTTTGTTTAAATCATCATTTTGCTCATCTTGGAGGCAGCTTCTTGGTGCTCTCTAAATAAAAACAAGGATGACAAATACTATTTATAATAAAGGTACTAATTATTCTATTCTATTTATTAATATCCAGGGATCTAAAGGGATAAGATAATGGCTGATAAATTGATATACATCCCCAATAATGATACACAAAATTACCCCTTCTTTAGATTAAAATTAGTGGATAAACTTGAAACGTTTAAACACTCAACTTAATGAACGAACCAATGAAAATTTACCGAAGGTCCCCAAAGTTGTTAAGTCAACAAATAAGAAAAAGTTATTATAAAACTTTAGAGACTAGTGTAATAAACAGCCCATTGTAACCTTTCTCTCTGATAAATAGCGAAGTACACAAAAATCCTGGATGGACAAACGGACAAAGTGATTTAAAGAACAGATGTTTTGTGAGTAAAAATTGAGAAAATATTTTCTCCTATTCATTCGAATCCGGTGAGAGGAACCGTTTCTCATCCATACGAAAAAACTATGTCTAGCATCGTATTATATCCAGCTTTCAACAAATATAAAAATGTACAATCATAAGATTAAAACCAGTTTTTTAGCCCGTGCCTTCGGCACCTCGGGAATAAAATAACTGGTTTTAATCTTGTAATTGTACATTCTATATCCGCGGAAAGCTGTTTATAATACGATGCGAGAAATAACTATTAAAAAATAAAAATCTACGAAATCTTTTACTTTTGTTTTGATATTAATATTTTTGTGGCTGACAGACAGTCCACGTAAATCATAAACAGGATGGAAGTTAGCATAAAAAGCCCAAAATAAATTCAGCAGACAATAAAAAGTCTGACCCTAAACGTAGGTGACTAAGAAACATACGAACATTCCGATTTTTTAGTGCCATATTAAATGGACAAGTTTGTATGTTGATTAAGGAGATAACACGCCTATAGCATTTTGTCTAATTGTCTTAAGAATCTACGATTTAAAAATCAAGTTAATATAATAATTCTGAGTCAATTTGGTGGATCTAATCTTCCCTTAAATTCATCCGCCGAAAGCTGGTATATATTGCCGGGAAATAATAGTTATTTCTCGCATCGTATTATAAATAGCTTTCCGCGGATATAAAATGTACAATTATAAAATTAAAACCAGTTTTGTTAGCCCCAAGGGGCCAATGCCCGGGCTGACAAAACTGGTATTAATTTTATGGTTATTTATATTAATATTCGTGGAAAAGCTGTAAAATGATACCATATATAATTTCTAAGTATGGCTGATAACCGGTTCTAATCCATACTGTAAAGATTTCGATATTCTCGTTGGTAGCTTAGTTTAAGATTTTAAAATATATCTTCATCAATATATTTTTATAGTGCATATAAAAAAGAAATCATATTGGCCTTCTATTGGTCAATTAAAGTGTATACTGGCTTGCCATTGGTAATTTAGTCTGTGTATTGACCTGTCATTGGTCATTTGAATTGTACGGAACCTAGTAATAGTGTCTAACTTTTTATCTTTGTGACGTAACAAAAATCCCTTTCTTTTTTAGGGGTTTTCTTTCCCACCTCCCCTCTTATCCTTCGATTTTTGTAACGTCACAAAGATAAAAAGTTAGACAATATTACTAGGTTCATTGTACGGCGTCATTTGTTAAAGGCACAATTAAGAGCTTCTCTTCGTCTAGCCTAAGGATAGCCTAATTACCTATAGATTAGCTGCTGCTCTACGCATGATGACATATACGGTACATACCTGTACTCATATACCCTAATTATAGATTTTCTACTGCACTACACATGATGACGTACATACCTGACTAATCAAAGAGTAGCAGCTGCGCTACACATGATGACGTACATACCTGACTAATTATAGAGTAGCTTTTGCGCTACACATGATGACATACATACCTGACTAATTATAAAGTAGCTTCTGCGCTACACATGATGACAAACATACCTGACTAATCATAGAGTAGCAGCTGCGCTACACATGATGACGTACATACCTGACTAATTATAGAGTAGCTTTTGCGCTACACACGATGACATACATACCTGACTAATTATAAAGTAGCTTCTGCGCTACACATGATGACAAACATACCTGCCTAATTATAGAGCAGCAGCTGCACTACACATGATGACATCTATACCTGACTAATTATAGAGTAGCAGCTGCACACATGATGACGTACGTACCTGACTAATTATAGAGTAGCAGCTGCGCTAAACATGAGGACATACATAAACGACTATTTATAGAGTAGCAGCTGCACTACACATGGTGATGTATATACCTGACTAATTATAGAGTAGCAGCTGCACTACACATGGTGACGTACATACCTGACTAATTATAGAGTAGCAGCTGCACTACACATGGTGACGTACATACCTGACTAATTATAGAGTAGCAGCTGCGCTACACATGGTGACGTACATACCTGACTAATTATAGAGTAGCAGCTGCACTACACATGGTGACGTACATACCTAACTAATTATAGAGTAGCAGCTGCACTACACATGGTGACGTACATACCTGACTTGTTCATTGTGTAACTGATATGTTGTGATGCCTAAGCAGTTTCTCAGATCTTGAATATTTTTCTCGATACCGGAGAATTCGTGAGACTGCTGACAACTTTCACAAGAATCTGAACAAAGTGCAAGTCTATTCATCTGATTTTGGGAATACTGATTCCAGTTACCACAAGGTACAGTGTTATATACGAAGCATCTCTATAATCAAGTACTAAAAATGTAAGTATGTCCTTAAACAAAATTCTGTAATTAGAAAGTTATGCAATAAATTTACTTACAATTTTGTTTAGACTTAATATTCTGCTTATTCAGTTCTGACACTCTACAAGTGTAATTATATCCTTTTTTTTATATATCCTTTATCTATAGCTACTAACTACTAAAGGAATCACCATTTAAAATCGATAGGACAATTCTAACATGTCTAAATTAACGAAAAAAGCTATCCGTTATGGACGGACGTACGGACGGACCGACCCTAATAATAGAAAAGCTTCGCTTTTAAAAAGTGAGGGGGGGAACTTTTTTTTCCATATGAATGAGCTTTTCAACCTCATCTGGGAGATGGAATAAGATTACCTCCCCCAAATAATTGCAGCACCTAAAAAATACTTCATTGTAAAACAGACAGACATACATCCCAGCACTTTTATATAAGAATAATATTTGGTGCAATAACTTCAAAGTAGAAAATGTTGATGGACAATATAAACAAGGATAATATTGGTCATAAGTAGTGCAGCAACAACAAATTTACATGAAACTATAAGAATATAAAAATGTTGGTTATGACTTTATATAAAACTAGCGGCTACGGCACCTCGGGGCTAAAAAAAACTAGTTTTAATCTTATAACTGTACATTCCATATCCGCGGAAAGCCGTTTATAATACGATACGAGAAATAACTATTCTCGTACTCATTCGAATCTGGTGGATAGGAACCGGTTCTCATCCATACGAACAAACTATGTCTAGCATCGTATTATATCCAGCCTTCTACGAATATAAAAATGTACAATCATAAAATTAAAACCAGTTTTTTTTAGCCCGCGCCTTTGGCACCTCGGGGCTAAAAAACATAGTTTTAATCTCATAATTGTATATTCTATATCCGCGGAAAGCTGTTTATAATACGATGCGAGAAATAACTGTTCTCAACTTACTTGGCGTACAGACAAACTGTAGTTGAAGAGTAGCTGCGCTACTTTTAATATTGTTACCCAATTGTATAGAAATAGAAATAGTATTAAAAGCGAAGCTTTTCTATAATTAGGGTCGGTTCGTCCGTCCGTCCGTCCGTAACGGATAGCTTTTTTCGTTAATTTAGGCATTTTAGAATTTTCCTATTGATTTCAAATTTTGCATGGTGATTCCTTTAGTAGTTAGGTACGATTTAGAAAGCGTAGCAACTCTATAATCATTACCAAAATGTCCGTATGGCCATTTTAAACATGTTGATTTTTTTACTTTTTTATCAACAAATTTTTATATGATCTAATCATCCGATTGATCTGATTTTTGGTATATTGATTCCTGGGATAACAAAGTATAATGTTGTAAGCGAAGCAACTCTATAATCAAGTCCTATAAATGTAAGTATGTCCATAAACATTATCCTGTATAAAGCAGTTTTTCAACAAATTTACTTACAATTTTGCTTCGACTCTTTATATTTATATTCTGATTATTCAATTCTGACACTATATAAGTGTTAATGTCCGTTTGTCCTACCGTTTCAGTGCTTCGCTTTATGGATGTTGTCATCCTTGTTTTTTTTACAAATATTCAAATAAATAGGATGACAACATTCATAAGTAGCAAAGCTCTTAAACAAAAAAAAACTATTTATGGATTTCTTTTCCATATGCAATCTCAATTTATTATATGAGTTTGATTAAGAGACAGCTTCGGGGAAAAATAATTTTTCATAATTTTCAGACATCTTCAAAGGTTTGCAGTGGTTTCTTTCAAAAAGAAAGAAGTTTTTTTTTCTTTCTAAAGATTTTTAAGGAGAGAGGGGTTTGTTGGTGCATTTATTGGAATGAAGGAAAGCAACATCTTAGCTAAAAAGAGTCTTATGAAAGAAAAATATAAAATAAAATATTTTGTTATAAGAAATATTCATAAATACAAAAGTTACAAAATACAAAAACATAAAGAAAATTGTGCATTTTCTAAGTCAAATAAGTACAGAATTTTGTATTCAATTCTTTTCTGTATATAAAAACAAGGAAATTACCCTCCAAAATAATCTTTACCCAATTAACTGAAAGAAGGTGTATCAACTTTTTCACTTTTTATTTAAGATAGCTAGCCGGCTCTTTTAGTAAGTAGTAGATGTAAAATTTTTCATAGAATTCAGATATGCAATCGATTTTTTTGTAGACCTCTTATTTTTAAAGTAATTTAAGTTTAAAAAAAAAATAATTAAGTCGGTTTTAAGGTACTAAAACGCAACAAAATAAAAGAAGTAAATGGCCAGTATGAACAAAAATAGTAAGATCTTTAATTTGGCACCTTACTTTTAAAATTCTGTTGAGTAATTATTGAAAAAATCAATTTTTTTAATCTCGGTTTAATAAAAACTCTAAACATAAATATTTTATTAAACAGACATAAAAAATATGGGTTCATATATACCTTTAGAATCAGAAAAATATTACGAATCCATTCTAAGCGAAATTGAAAAAGTTTTAAAAAATTGTAATAAAAAATAAAAAAAATAAAAAGTTTATTTTAAGAATTGTAACTACTAAACTAGCCAATCACAAATCGCGAAAATTGACGAATCGCGAAGCTTAACCTATAAAGTTAACCAATAGAATTGCCAAAAAAAAGGAGAACGTTCATACAATATATACAATAGATACTACAATAAATATAGTGATATTACAGAACATGTAAAGAATGAAAAATTATGAACAAATATGCATCAGTCTGTTTATAAACTTCAAAACAATGCAGTTAAAAATACATTATTGTTTCTTGTGTTTAAAAAATATCTGCTACATTGCATTGTCTTTTGTTTAGGTTTTGTTCAGGTTTTATTCAAGCTAACCCTTTAAAGCCAAAAATTATGATTCTTTAAATAAACTTATATTTTTTATTTTAGTTTTATAAAAGTTTTTCAATTTTGCTGAGACTGGATTTGTATTATTTTTCTCATTCTAAAAGTATATATGAACACATACTTTTTATGCCTGTGAGAGGATATTTTTAATTTCAAAGTTTTGATTAATCCGAGGTTAACAAAATAGATTTTTTCAATAATTACTTAACAGAATTTTAAAAGTAAGGTGTCAAATTAAAGATCTTACTATTTTTGTTCATGCTGGCCATTTTCTTCTTTTATTTTGTTGTGTTTAGTACCTTAAAACCGACTTAATTATTTTTTAAAAAAACTTAAATTACTTAAAAAATAAGAGGTCTACAAAAAAACCGATTGCAAATCTGAATTCTATGAAAAATTTTACATCTACTACTTACTAAAAGAGCCGGCTAGCTATCTTAAATAAAAAGTGAAAAAGTTGATACAACTTCTTTGAAGTGTAATTCTGACCACTCTCCTAGATTTAGGAAAAACAAACGTACGGGTAGACACAAAAAGCTTTTGGTTAAATAATATTCTTTCTCGTATTCATTCGAATCCGGTGGATAGGAACCGGTTCTCATCCATACGAAAAAACTATGTCTAGCATCGTATTATATCCAGCTTTCTACGAATATAGAAATGTACAATCATAAGATTAAAACTAGTTTTTTTAGCCGGTGACTTCGTCACCTCGGGGCTAAAAAAACTAGTCTTAATCTCATAATTGTACATTCTATATCCGCGGAAAGCCGTTTATAATACGATGCGAGAAATAACTATTCTCGTATTCATTCAAATCCGGTGGAGAGAAACCGGTTCTCATCCATACGAAAAAACTATGTCTAGCATCGTATGATATCCAGCTTTCTACGAATATTAAAATGTACAATTACAAGATTAAAACCATTTTTTTAGCCCCGAGGTGCCAAACATTCTATATCCGCGGAAAGCCTTTTGTAATACGATGCAAGAAATTATTCTCGTATTCATTCGAATCCGGTGGAGAGAAACCGGTTCTCATCCATACGAAAAAACTATGTCTAGCATCGTATGATATCCAGCTTTCTACGAATATAAAAATGTACAATTACAAGATTAAAACCAGTTTTTTTTAGCCCCGAGGTGCCGAACATTCTATATCCGCGGAAAGCCTTTTATAATACGATGCGAGAAACTATTCTCGTATGCATTCTAATCCGGTGGAGAGAAACCGGTTCTCATCCATACGAAAAAACTATGTCTAGCATCGTATGATATCCAGCTTTCTACGAATATAAAATGTACAATTATAAGATTGGGGTTAAAAAAAACTGGTTTTAATCTTATAATTGTACATTCTATATCCACGGAAAGCTGTTTATAATACGATGCGAGAAATAACTATTACCTTTATGTTGTAGAACATGTATTTTGAGCTTGACTAGAAGGTAGTTAAATTTCCATACCATTCGTTCTAATTTCATAAAACCTAAAATAAATAGATTTATCACACTGGATGACCAATACGTCCAGCTTTAGTCAACCTGTCTAAAATTCGATTCGACAATAGTTATCACATCGTATTATAAACAGTTTTCCGCGGATATAAAAACTGAATAAATAAATACATTCTTATATTCGTAGAAAACTTGCTAATAATGCTATGCATAATTTTTCAATATGGCTGAGAACCATTTCTTATCCACCGGATATTAATCTACAAGCCAGCCTAGTGACAACCCTAAACCCTAAAGTAGCTGATACTAAAACTAGAAAATTCTTTATGCTTACCATTCTTTAGCATGTCACAGTCCTGTTCTTTCATGAGCCTGTTTACAAGTGTGTCACACAGGGTGCGAACCTGCAATACAAACACTCAATAGCAGTCAGGGAGGGAGGAGACATTAAGCTGTTTATTACACTAGTCCCCATGGTTTTATTATAACGTTTTCCTATTCGTTGGTTTAACATCTATGGGGACTTTTTTATTTTTTTTTATTTTTATTGGTTGTTGCATTAAGTTATGTTACATTTAAACCACTAATTGTAATCTACAGAAGGGAAAATCATAAATTGGGCTGTACATCAATTTATCAGCCATTGTCTGATCCCTTTAGATCCCTGATAGCAGCTATCAAAATATGACAAACCTCGATAAATCGGACAGCCGGGAAAACGAACATTAACACCTTTTAAATTTTATTGGGAAGTTTGAATAACAGTTTGATGTAGTTCTGTTGCCAAATTGTTTATTATTTGATTTTTAAAACTTGACAATATAAATGGTTCGCTTACAATATTGTCGAGAAAAACTAAACTACATAACTTTTGTGTCACTTTTGAGGAAGACGATTCCTATATGACGTCATATAAAGGAAAAGTGGGGAAGAAAATCTCTTTAAAAGAGATGGGAGAAAAGGGAATCGTCTTCCTCAAAAGTGACACAAAAGTTATGTAGTTTAGTCTTTCTCAATATTGTCATGGGAATCAAAATTATGGAAACTATATCATGTGAAAAGTTGGTTTCAAAGTAGCTATCGTAATGAAACGGATGTACCGACTTTTCTTAAGTGTACCTAAATGCAACTAGAATCACCATGAAAAGTTTGAAATAAAAAAAGCGATTACAGCATGAATTAAAAGCCAGGGCTAACCGTTTTCGAGCTGATCTGCAAACGGTACGTCACAAAATGAACAAAAGCTTTGATTTAAAAATTAAAAATTAATCAGAAATTTGGATATTTCTTAAAGATTATGCAAGGGGAGAAGGGACACATTACAATGGTACCCAAAGTTTTATAACCCCGATAGGGAGTAAGGGAGGGGACAATGAGCAATTAATTCAATTTAAGAGTATTTGCTGAAAGACCTTGAAATCCAGATTAATCCAGAAAATATGGAAGTAATTTTAAAAGGAGAGTTAATAGTTAATAACTAGAAAAATCTCCCTGGAACCCATTCAACCCATAGCCCCATAACCCAAAATTTAATTGGATTCTGAGATTGTTTATTAAACAAATATCACAATAAAGTTTTTATCTATTAAATGATATTTTCTGGAGAGAAAAAAATTGTTAAAACCAGCCACATCATAACAAATTT
Organism: Acartia tonsa; assembly: GCF_053477335.1. NCBI lineage: Eukaryota > Metazoa > Arthropoda > Copepoda > Calanoida > Acartiidae > Acartia > Acartia tonsa. Next base: position 51,468,454 of record NC_137264.1, read on the forward strand.
AGTTTATTGATACTTGTCTGCAATATTCAAAATTAACAAACGAGTTAGCAGCATTCTCTACGCTAGTACCCAAAGTCAATCAGAAACTGCTAAATTCTTGCACATTCCCTTAAAGCCAGTACCCAAAGTCTAAGACTCCTAAAAATTGAATATTCAATTCAATGTACCCTCCCTTACTCCCTGACAACTAACAGTTATTTTGTTCATCATTATTAGGTTAAATAACAATTTATTGGTAATTGTCTTATCCCTTAAGATCACTGAGATTATGCAAAGAAACTTATAAAACATGTAGGTGGGTGTTACTTTATAAATGAAAACTTTCCAGAGGAACACAGTAATAGTGTCTGACTGATTATGACGTAACAAAAAAATTAGCCAATGAGAGGCCACTATAAATTTTACCATTGGTCAATAACGTCCTCTCATTGGCTAATTTTTTTTGTTAGACACTATTACTGTGTTCTTTCCAGAGTAAAGTCTAAAGTTTATTTGTTTAAAATTGTAATTCGACCCTCCCCCAATTTCTGTTTTAGTTTAAAAAAAGAAAAGTAAAAATTTTCTAGGGACAATTTCTCTTTTGAGGAGGTGGTACCCTCCCCCAAAACAGTCATACAACTTTTCTGAACTTGTTTGAAGCTACATTGTAAAGGGGATCCATATCAGTAAGAGAATTAGCGAGATCCTTCGTTACAGACAGAAATCATGCTACTTTTATATAAGGTCCCTTAAGAAACTTGCAGGTGGGTGTCACTTTATGAATGAAAACTTTCCAAAGTAAAATTTAAAGTTTATTTGTTTAAAATATTAAAATGTGAAAATGTACATTTCAGAGTGTAGGTGTGTTAGAGAGAAAAATTGTTGGGAAATGTTTTTCGTATTTTATGTTTTATTAATGAAGCTGTTATAGTGCCTATAAAAATTACGTCATACGATAAGCGAATAACGAATGATAAACAAATACTCAGACTTTATTACCAATGGCAGGCCAGTATTCTTTAAAATTGACCAATGGTAGGCCAGTATGATATAATTTTTATAGTCACTATAAAAAGCTTCCTTTGTCCAAATTGTTTATTTTAAAAAAATTATCTACATTTCCTTTACTTTACTGCCAATTTTTATAGGGGGTGGGGAGAGGTTATTTTTTTGGGAGGGGATTGTTCTACCTCCCAGAATGAACGGACGGATGAACATTTTAACATATATCGTTCTACTTTGTATTATAGACAAGTTGGAACCTGATTATGACGTAAAAAAATAGCCAATGAGAGGCCACTATAGATTTTACCATTGGTCAATTACAGTGTGTACTGGCCTCTAATTGGCTATTTTTTTTACGTCATAATCAGAATCAGACACTTTTACTAGGTTCAACCCACCATAGGCTTCATACAGGGGGGGGGGGAGTGTTCCCCTTTAACAAAATATCTGAAGCAGCTTATAGTGCGTTTACAAAAATGACGTCATACAATACAAATGACCAATGCTAGGCCAGTATAATTTTAATTGACCAATGGTAAAATATACTGGTATATAATGGTATGCTGGCCTATCATTGGTCATTTGTATTGTATGACGTCATTTTTGTAGAGGCACTACAAGCTGCTTCAGAGATTTTGTAAAAGGGGAACATTTGTATTGTATGACGTCATTTTTTTGTCGGGTCTATTAGTAAATAGTTTACCTGGTTTTCTCGCATTGAGTCAATCTTTTCCCCACAATCAACACAACTAAATTATTCAAATCATTTGTTAATTTTAACAGCAAAACAATCATTTTTCATAGATATTTACCCTTAACGGTCGGAGGGAGGGGCGTTGAAAGCACCCCCCCCCCCTTCCTCCGTTTTTATCTATCTCATTTTCTGTGTGTGAAAGATAAAGAGCTCAAACTGTGTGACTTTTTAAGTATGGGTATGACACATAACTGAGAGTTGGATTTTTTTTGAATATCTCCATCCTGGCGGACACAGGATGCCAGCAAACCTGGCAGGGTCATCCAGGTAAAGAGCAAAAATATTTTTTTGATTTAAACAAAGCATTTTATCTTACCAAAATAATAAATATCCTCTAGTAGTATATCCTTATATTAAATACAGGTGTTCAAGTCAATTTCAGGTTCCAGGTATGATCCTGCAGGTCCTGATCCTCCAAGTCTCCAGAAATCTTTAAAAGGCTCCTGTGGCCGCAATTTTTGACTTAGAGACTTCAAATTTTAAACTTAAGATTTTCTTACATGTCTACCTAACGTATTAAAATTTCATAAGGATCCGCCGATCACCGATTGCGGCGGCTTGCAGCAGCCAAGTACAGCTGCGGCCGCTGTAATTTATATTTTGATATTTCTAATATAAAATTGACATAAAGATAAACATTTTCTTCCAAAAAAATTTCTTCTAGCTTCAAAATAAGAAAATTACAGCCGTTTGAAATTTTTAAGTAAAAAAGGACCTAAAAACAAAGGTTGTTAAATAAAAGGGTGAAGGAAAATATGAAAAATATTTATTACCTAAACCTAAATACATGTAAAATCTACGAAAACTACATGTTAATTATAAAAAAAGGAGTAAAGAGGCACAAAAAAAATTACCTCATACAATAAAGTTGACCAATGAGAGGCCAGTACACACTGTAATTGACCAATGGTAAAATTTATACTGGCCTCTCATTGGTTATTTTATCATATGACGTCATTTCTTTGGTGCCACTTTACGCTGTTCCTAAAAGAACAGCTAACATAATTGTCCTCGTCTAAACAATAAAATTAAATAAAATACCAGACAACAAAGTTTATGAAGATTTATGCTTGCAACATTGTCATTTTATGTATAATAGTTCCCTTGGGATTAGAACATAAATAAATTACGGTAAAATTTTATTTTTATACAAAAAATTTGTAAATCAGAATTTTTAGCTTCTGGAAAATTAAAAGATATATTAATATGGCGATATACCTTAAAGTGCCTAGTCGAGCACAGACCCCCCCCTCCCCCTCCCCACATAATTAAATTAAAAAGAAGAAAATGGGACGGGGTAGTTTTTCGTTTTTTGTTTTCTTTGACTAATTTTTTAGGGCATCCCTGCATTTTTAGGGCCAATTGCAGTGCAGTGGTAAGGCATATAAAAATATACCCCTGCCTTATTTTTATAAAGTAATAGGTGAATTTTCAGTACTCAAAAGGCCTTACTGCCTGACATGCATACCTGGAATTAAGGACAGGTCCAGAACAGTCCGGACAGGCCACAGAATCTGGATAGGTCTGCAGTTCCGTAGGATCCTGACAGCGGACACAGCAACAGGTAAAATATTTGGTCTGCTTATAGATGGCACTTCTAAAAAAACAATATGTTAAATAGTATTAAATAGTTCCAAATATTGTCAACCTTGTCAAAAAGTTTAAATAGCGTCAAATATTGTCAAATTGTATCAAATAGTATAAACCTGTATATGGCTTGTCAAGTATTTTAAAATAGCGTCAAATAGTGTTTATATATAGTCACGACTCACATGACGATATAATTTCCCAAAGGCTTAAGTTTTATTCTAATAAATCCAACTATTTGTAGCGGACTTATTAAGGATTAAATGTAAAAATAACTGCCATTTCGTGACAAAATGTGTAAACACAATAATATAGCCAGATTGTTCATTCGATGTGTTCTTATTGATATAATATAGTGATTAGTTATCTATATTTACTATATTTATTTAATTTACCTGATATGGTTTGGAGTTAAAAGACCTGTATAGCAAATTGTTAATTCTTCTCCCTAAATTTAAAAAGATGTTCCTTAATTTAAATACTTTTTAAATAAATATACATTATTTTTTCACTAGTTATATTTTAAAAATATAAATATCAAGAGGAATCTATATATTTTTACCTTTTTCACGGCTCTTGTAGTTATTATCGTGATCCCTTTTCTTGTCACTTCCCTAAAATTAAAAAATAAATATTTGGTGCTTTTTCACAAAGTAACTAACGACCAGAGAAATACAAACTTTCTTGTAACGATAATAGAGTTGCTACGCTTCCCAAATCGTACATAACTGTTATAGGAAGCATCATGCAAAGTTTGAAATTGATACTAAAATGTCCTAATCTAAATTATCATAAAAAGCTAGCAATAATGGAAGGACCGACCCTAATTATATAAAAGCTTCGCTTTTAAAAGGAGAGGGAATGGCTCGACTAGGCACCCCCCCCCCCTTCCAAAAAAAAGGTAAACTGCCCAGTACTATAGAAAGCTTTCCGTATAATCACTGCCCAGTACTATAGAAAGCTTTCCGTATAATCCCGTTATTATAGTATTGATGACTAAACTTGTGTATTCTTGACTAGTTAATAGCGTTTGACTACAAAAAAAGAAAAACTAATCCTGATTCCAATAATACTACAGGTTGTCTGAAAATTACGGTGTGTCGTTTATAAGATCAAACTGGACTTAACTGGAGGTTAGAATCCAATAACAAACTAATAATTAGCAATTTGGAATGGAGGAAAATTTCGCGTTACGCGTATTTATAATTAATTTTCAGAAGAATAGTATGTTATGTAAAAATATTATCTTTAATAAGCAAAACTAGGATAAAAACAAACATTAAAGCAAAGCTTCAAAATCAGAAGGTAGAAGAAAAGAACATTGACGATTGTAATGTGTTTCAAAATTGCATAAATACAAGACATACTTACTTTTTAGAACTTAATTATAGAGTTGTTTCGCTTAAACATTGTACCTTGTTGTCCCAAGAAACAACATTTTAAAAAGATGATTAAAAAACAATAACATATAAAAAATTTTTGTTAATTTTTTTAGATCAACAATATTCAAAAAGACATACAGACTTTTTGCGAATGATTCTATAGTGTCTACGCTTTATAAATTATACCTTACTGCTACAGGAATCATCAGACGGACAGACGAAAGTGCCGTAATTAAAGAGTAGCACCTCATCTGCGTGAAAGAATGCAGAAAATGCAAAATTAAATGTAAAAGTATGTTTCCTATTTCTCTAAAAGGATGACAAATATTTTCTTAGCTGTAGCAAAGATTTGTATAAATAACTTGTTTTTAAAAAAAGATTGTGTACACTGAAAAAGATATATACTTACTTATTATTCTGAAAACCTGGTTATACTCTATCAGAACAGAAAAAGATTGGGTAATATCCTCTTAGAAACATTTTTACAATTTTAAAAATTTGTATACCCATCCCCACCCCCAATTTAATTTTTTTTGTGTAAAAATTTAAAAAAAATTTGGGGGTTTATTCTTTTTTAGGGGTGATTTCTACTGGGAAGACAGTTGTACCCTCCCCAAAAAAATAATTATAAACCTTCCCAGGACCCATAAAAAACTACATTGTAAAGTAGAACCTTAACGGTTCAGCAGTTAGCGAGAACCTTTGCTACAGACTTATTACTTTATATTTAATTTTAATGAAACATCCAATATTAAATTATTTGATTTTGCATTATTTCAGTTTTTGGCAATTATGTAAAAAAAAGACTTTTCTATTTTCGATTATAATCTTGAAAAGTTATCTTTTTCTTTCTTAATTTTTACAGTGCAGCTCCTACATTGTTATGTGCGACTGTGGTGAAAATAAGAGTGTGCTAACACTTCCGAACACTGTAAAAAATGTCTCAAAAGATCAGCCGCGTGACGTCATAAAAATCCATATATTTTTAAGGGGTTTCCTTTCCCACTTCTCCTCTCATCCCTCATTTTTATGACGTAACACGGCGGATCTTTTGAGACACTTCCACATATCCTTACATAAAAGTAACAGGGTGTCTGATAGTCTATCTGTCTGTTTTTACCGAATCTTGCTAACCGCTGAGCCGATTAGATTCTCCTTTTCAACGTAGCTTATCTTTTGGGGGAGGGTACTACAACCCTCCCAAGAGAAAACGCCCCTAGAGAAAAGTGACCCCCCCCCCTTAAAGACAAATAGTATTACTTTTTCTTTTGTAAATTAAGATAGAAAAAAGGATGGAGGGTTGACATTCCCTCCCCCCCCCTTTCTAGTGCAACTACAGGCCTCTAGGGGCGCAGCCACAAGTTGTTACTGATAGAGAAAATCGTTTTATATTTGAACAAAAAGACAAACTAGTACATTAATTGAAGGTATGTTTTCTGGTAAGAGAGAGATAAAGGGTAATTTTTTCGCTTAATTCCGTATAGTTGGTTGTTTGATTGTAGTCAAAAGCTTGTATTAAGTCAAAATGTTTTAAACTATGGACCATTTCACATATATATACATTTTGTTATAACTAAGAATACTTTGACTCAATAAGATAATTTGGGTATTGTTCCTTTCGTGGCAACACTCCTTAAGGGGCGATTCTTCGTTTTTTTTCTTTCACAGTAGCTTTTTTCCTATTTATAGCCCCTGCGGGTGGCACTAACCCTGCGGGGCCAATTACCTAACCCTGTGGGACAATCACCTAACCCAGTATAGCATAAATAACCTATCAAAAGACATTTTAAAAATACGACGAATCGCCCCTTAAGGGGTGTTGCCACGAAAGGGACTATTCCAGACACCCAACTGAATTGATGGCATAACAATCATGATATAAATCTTGGGGAAATGATGGTATCACGAATATAACAAGGGAAATTGAAAGTATTATTGAGGATTTTCTTCATGGATCACAAGGGATAAGACAATGGCAGATTAATTGATGTGATGATACACAAAATTTCCTATTCTGTAGATTACAATTATCGGTTGAAACGTTTGGACACTCAAATAAGTGAATCAAAATTCCCAAAGTTATTAAGCCAACGAAGAAAATTTGAGAACAGCCCATTGTCTCCTTTCTTCCTGATCATTGAGTCTTTTTCTATAGAAACAAGAATAACAACAACCATAAAAGCAAACACAACAAAAGTGACAGTACAAACAAAAATTGAAGAATGTTAAGCAGAGGTGTGCATAAGGTGGGGGAGGGAGGGGTGTATGGGGTTGTATCCACCCCCTGGTAAAATTAATGGGTGTGTACACACACCTTTTAGTGTCTACCTGTTACACCCCTCTACACCCACCTTGGTACAGATATACACCACCCTGATAAGCCCCCATAAGACAGCCAAGGGGGTTATCAAGTCAAAAAAAAGTAACCCACTACTTAAATTTTAAGGGTTTAAATTTGCGCACAAATTTACCAATAACAGGACTCTTGTTTGACTTTTGGACACCTAAGGGGGGGGGGGTGTTGTCCAACCCCATGATAATAAAATTACACTGGCTTGTTGTCTGTATTGCACCCCCATAAAGCTCACACTCTCCTACATCCACCTCAATTTTGGTCAATGGGGAAAATTTTGGCAAAACTCTGAGCACACCACTGATGTTAACTTATTTTTTTAGCTGGAGAGAGACTCAGGGAGTAACGGAGTTGACAATGGATCGAATATTCAATATTTTGGGGTCTTAAACCTTGGGGACCTAAATAAAGTGTTCGTGAAGGACTTAGCAAGACTTTGGGGACTTGCGCGCATTTGCCGCTGAATTTGTTATGCTCCTAGCAGACATAAATCAATAAAATTAATGAACACAATTTCTAGCAGACAAAAATTTGTATTGAATAGATTTATTTCGGCTGGTTCTCTCTTATTTTTTATTCTCAAGAAAATATCATTTCATACTAAGAAACTCTACTTTGATACTTGTGAAATAAACAATTTAAAAGCCCTAATACTTAAACTTATTGTTACTTGAATTTTGGTAGAAGTTATACTATAATAACAAGGGGCAAGCAAGTTCTAAAGGCGATTTTTCTAGTGATTAATTACTGAATATTTACTTCATTGTGATTTACCAGTAACCTAATTTACCTAAGTAAATGCTGTTTTTTCTTTGAACTTTTTATAATATTGCAGTTTTCTAGATTAGATAACTTAAACAATTTTCAATTTTTTTCTTCAAATTTTCTGGATAAATCTGGTTTTCATCGCCTTTCAGCGAAAACTTTTAAATTGAATTAATTGCCCATTGTTCCCTCCCTTACTCCCTGAGATGGAATACTTTATTTAACTGCAGAAGTTGGGAACAAACACAATTAACAATCATATATCTTATTCAGGGAGGGAGGGGAACATTGGACTGAAAATAAAATTGGTCCCCAGTTTTAGAATTTAGATCTGTTAAAAATAGAACTTTGGGGACTTAATGTTGATTGGTTTGCACAAACCTTCTGTGTTCAAACTTTTCCATCAATAATTTAGATTTACATTACTATAGGTGATTTTCTGTACTAATATAGGTCGAATTTATTAACCATTATCTTATCCCTTTAGGTCCCTGATATTTGCACTAACGGGAAATTCTAAAAAGGGTTTAGCTTTTTTAGCAAACTGCAACATTTGGACTGCTTGAAAAAATACACAAGAAATGCATTTTTTGGTGCAAATTTCATTTATAGTTGATGATTGTTGGTCTGTCTTTTCATTCTTTTCATTGGTAGCTTGTAACTTGTTATCGTTGCGCTACTAATGAACATTTTAGTTTTTGTTTTTAACAATATCCTTATAATAAAGTAACTGTGTGTCTGTCTGTACCGAAGGATCTCGCTAACCGCTGAACCGATCGGGTTCTCCTTAACAGGGTAGCTTCTCATATGTCCCGGAAAGGTTTATAACTATTTTTAGGGAGGGTACCACCACACTCCCAAGAGAAATCGCCCCTAGAAAAAAATTACCCCCCCCAAAAAAAATTTTAAAACTAAAATTAAGAACATGGGAGCACCCCCCCTTTCCCCCAAAAAAAAATCTAAAATAATAGATTGGGTTATCAAATTCGACTCTCCCCTCTTTAAGTACCCCTAGAGGCCTCTAGGGGCATAGCCGATATTACATGCATATAGTATAAACTTTCAACGTTATACTCAGAGGGATTTCTGTGATAAGACAAAGGAAATAAATAGATATGTACATTAATTAACCGAATAATATTGGATGTACATTAGGATATATAAGTTGGAAGGAATTTTTAATGTTAGGGGGAGATTTGAAAACTGCGTCAAATTTTAAAAATTTTTTTAAAAATTTGTTTTTGGTATAATTCTTTATCTAAAAGCGGAAATACAATTTAGGTTAATTAATTTTGACATCTGTGATTGGTGGAATGAAAACTATCTGCGCTATGATTGGAGAAGCTTAAGTGTCGTACATCATTCAGCCAATTAGAGCGCAGGCAGTTTCTAATCCACCTATCCTATTGGTCAAAATTAATTAACTTAAATTGTAGTTCTGCTTTTAGATAAAGAATTATACAAAAAACTAATTTTATAAAAAATCCTTAAAATTTGATGCAGATTTCAAATCTCCTCCTGACATTAAAATTCCTTCCAACTTATATATCCTAATGTACATCCAAAATTATTCGGTTCATTAAAAGTTGTTCCAATCAATTTATGAAAGGTACCCAACGTTTGATCAAACTTTAGATACAGAGCTGGATCTTTAAATCATTTTAATGGTGAGTCAAATCGGGGTGAGCCAACTTTCCACCAATGAGAGCACAGCATTTTATGAAATGCCGCGCTGTGATTGGCTGAAATTCGGCTCACCCCGATCTGGCTCACCACTAAAATGATTTAAAGATCCAGCTCAGGTATAGTTTTCAATGCAATGTCCCCTTCCTCCCTGGTTATACTCAAAAGTTCTTAAAAGACAAGATTTAACTCTTAATACCCTCTTCATAAATTTTCCTCAAGTACTTAAAACATCACAAGTGCCAATATTATGAGACTGTTCTACATTTGTGTTTGTCCGACCGTTTGTACGGCGCATAAATTTAATTATGCGGACCTTACACCTGAGGGGCTACACTGTAACATAACTTAACAACGTAAACACAAAAAAATTACCACGGCACGCTGCCCCCCTCTCTATTTACAATTTATTTTAAAATAAGAAGGAGGCGGGTGAAGGCGAGGGGGCGGTCCTGTGTTCGCTAGAAACTAAATACCCTTCTGGCTTAATATCTATTTGCCTACGAGGCATTAAGCTTAACTGCTTCTAAAAGAGGTTATGACTTTTTAAAAAATAGGTAGATATTTTAACAATTTATTTCTTTTGTAATTGTCTTTTTATTCATCTTTGCATTTATGGATGCTATCACCTTTATATTTTTTTTTTACGTAAGAAACTTTTTCGTGTTACATATTATAATATGTAAATTTATTATTATATAATATAAATTGTTTAAAATACATTTTTATTTAGACAATAGGAAATATGTATTCTATTATAGTATTGAAAAAAAGTAAAAATCATTGAAAAGGAATTTTAATGTATATCCTCTATATTTTATATTAATTAGTTTAATTAAGAAAAGTAGCTAACATTATATCTTTAAAAGAATTAATTATTTTAATGAAGTTTCAGATCAGTGATGTAATACTAATAACAGAAGGTTTTTAAAACAAGAATGACAACATTCTTAAAGGCGAGCTCAAACATTGGGCAATAATTTTTTAGCTCATTTATAAGTCCAAATAGCTTTATATTTTAAACACAACAAAAATTTTTGCATCATCTTTATCATACTAAAGTTGTATATGATTCCCTTTTTTGGCGTAAAATGCTGTATCTGTATATGTGAAAGAATTTCAATTTTCTACCATGTAGTTTTAAAAATATCAAAACTTGAACATTGTCATTTTGTGATTTATGCAATTTTTATAGCTAGCTATTTTCACAAAAACAGTATGATGACTTATTTAGTGATGTCTAATTGTTTGTTATTTATTGTAATACAAAATTATATATTTTTGATTGTATACTTGTAACTTATTTTTGATATCATTTTTCTGAAATGCACTCCATGCAACTATCCCTTTGCACAAATTTTTGAACGCTTAAACCAGGTGATTATATATATCTATTAAGATATACAAGTTGGAAAGGATTTTAATGTTAGAGCCTAGAGGGAGATTTGAAATCTGCATCAAATTATAAAGATTTTTTATGAAATTCGTTTTTTGTATAATTCTTTATCTAAAAGCGGAAATAAAATTTAAGTTAATTAATTTTGACATTTGTGATTAGTCGATTGAAAACTATCTGTGCTCTGATTGGAGAAGTTTAAGTGTCGTACATCATTCAACCAATTAGAGCGCAGGTAGTTTTCAATCCACCTATCACGGATGTCAAAATTAATTAACATAAATTGTATTTGCGCTTTTAGATAAATAATTATACAAAAAACGAATTTTATAAAAAATCCTTAAAAGGAGCAGATTTCAAATCTCCCTCTAACATTAAAATTCTTTCAAACTTATATATCTTAATATCTATAATAGTCAAATAGGACATAGCATAATTCATCATTAAGTTGTAGTATTTTAAAAATGTGATGAAATATATAAGCGACAGAACTAAAAACATTTAATTTATTAAAAAACATAGATCCAAAACAACTAGGCTAAGTTTCATAATGATCAGACTATAATAATAATGTCCAAAACCGAATCTGATAGTATCTGCTCATAATGGATATACCTACTCAAATTATAGAAAATCTTCACGTTTAAAGATACATAATTTTTAATTCTAAAGATAACAAGATACTATTACATAATGGTATATTTTCTGTCACTGCTTCTAAATTTTCCAAAAAATGAATATCGAACAAAAATTTAACCTATCCTACCAATATAAAGTAAAAAGTATTTTTAATCTAAAGCGAAATACCTCAGAATCTACAGTTCCGAATTTATTGTTTTTTTTAGAGAAGCTTTATAAATATCTTTGGGTGATACTAGGCTATTTTTCTGTCCTCCCTCGCCCTCCCCCAGAGGCTTGGGGTGATCTAGTCTATCTATTTAGAACCCCTTAACTGTACTTCGTTCTTGGCGAATTGTATCTATCAAGTAGTATGGACTAAGGGGAGGTTATTTTTTATGCCACTAGGGATTTAATATTTCATATATTTTTAATCATATATTATTTTTTGTCTAAAGCCAAAGATTTAGTCTATTACTGAACTGAATAAAGTTCAAGATTTTCAGAAACCTTCACTTTAGGTTAGCTTTCCGGGATGGTTTTAAAATTTGTATGGCTATATAAATTTTCAGGCTATACCGTTAATTACTTGGATAGAATCTTTAGTTATAAAGATAGAATAATTCTTAATTTACTAAAATCCTGTTTTGTTAAAAAGCACGTTTCCTTAGAATTTTCGGGGAAATTAATTTTAATTATATTATATTTTTGTTCATTTTTGAAATTATGATTTCTTTTTATACAAGGATGGCATCATCCATAAAAACAAAGCTATAAATTCATACAGTACAAGATGCTTTATATTTTCATACTTACATTCTAAAAATTAAGTTAATTAGTTAATTTATCATATAACATACCATTCTTAATAGGCAATATTTTTTTAAATGCTTTCTGGTATTGATTGTAGAGTTGCTACACTTAAAAATTATTACTAATCGTTACAAGAAGCATCAAGTGCCATGTTTGAAATCGAGAAGATTCAAAATTAACAAAAAGAGCATATCGTTACGTTTAAACGGACGGACCTACGCTAATAATAGAAAAGCTTCGCTTATAAAAATTATATTTAAAAATTACAAAGAGAATACTATTGTATAATAATTTAATCACTAGTTAGAAAGAAGGATTCTCAGATTTTTCTTAGCGTGGCTACTCTTTAATTGCATATTACTGTATATCATTTAATTGTAATAGGTCAGTGAAAAGGCACACAAACCTCCAAAACAATCGACTTGTTCAAAGTGAAAATAATCATTTTAGTAGTTTAGCCCATGTATCCTTATAAAAAAGTAGATTCTCATATGTCCCGGGAAGGTTTATAACTATTTTGGGGGAGGGTACCACCACCCTCCCTAGAGAAATTAAATTTTTAAAAAATTTCCCAATTTTAGAAAGAGAGTTCAACGAAAATAAACGTCAAACGTAAAAATTGTTTAACTTTTTCTTTTAAAATTTAAAATAAGAAATTGAATTATCAAATTCGACTCTCTCCTCCTCAAGTGCCCCTAGAGGCCTCTAGGGGCGTAGCCGCTAGTAAGGTATAAACCAACAAGCGAAATAAATCTAAAATAATATTTTGGGGGCAGATGAAAGGTCGTCAATTTAAGTAAGTGTGCCCCCAACGACAGCTGAAAATAAGTATAGGTTTCGTGATTTATTCCGAATTAATTTCGTTGTTGGTATAAGCTGAGTTTAGCCTATGTTAGGATGGGCTAAGTTAGGTACAGGGTAGGCATGAAGGGCTATGGCATAGCATGGATAGAGCCCCGCAAGATTGTGACTCCCCGCATGGGCTAGGCTTATCCTGCCTTTTACATTACCAACTTCAGACTCTTCAGAACTTTTCGTTCTTCTTTTCACCCCCCTTAATTTTACTTTTTTAAATTATTTTTTTCTGTGGGGGGGGGGGGGGGAAGGGGAAAGATCATGTGATCCTTTTCATGGATCATAAGGAATAAAACAAGAAACGATTCATGAACACGTATATAGAAATTAATTATAATATATCTAAAGCATTTGATACAATAGCAAGCTTATTTTCTTTGTCCTTTTCCAGTTGAATATTAATTTGATTTACGATGGTTTCCCTCACGCCCCTTAAATTTTATTAAATTTTCGGAGTAATTTTAGTGCTTATCTGAAGCTTTGCATGCAACCGTCTTTGTTAAGAAATAAAATCCTGTTAGATTTCTTTTAAAAACACGTTTACTTCAATTTCATAATTTATGTATCCTAAAAACTTGAATACATGAAAAATGTAATTTAAAGAGAATGTAAAAACTTCAGAATTTTAATCTTCTTTCAAATAAGTTACATAATACTTTTATTAAGAGAATGGATAGATAAAATTGACTAAAACCAGGCAATATAAATTTTAGAGCCAATCTACTTTTTTTTTGGGGGGGGGGGGGGAGGTTAGCTGGGGGAATCTCAAAAACGTTTAACCCCCGCCTCCACCCTCCAAAGAAAATTCCAAACTTAAATTTTTTGGAGTTGGGGAGTAGAGGAAAGGCAATTTCTCCTCCTTAAATTATATAGAATTACAACCTGTCACACAGCATTACAGACAGACAGACCGACAGTTGCTTACCTTTGACAGTTTGGTACACACGAGTTGTTAAACATTGATGCCGTCATGAACACTGCTCTGCTTTCTATCATGTCTTCCTGAACATAAGGTTAGGCTAGAATTACCTCGCAGGGTTTAGTTAGGGTATTCCCGGCAGGGTTATGGCAGGAAAAAATGATTTATTAAAAAAAGAAACTGTAATGAACATAAGCAGTGATTTCTATATTTTCTTCCTAAACAAAGGGTCAGGTTAGGCTGTCCCTACACACACATAGGTTAGGTTAATCCCCGCAGGGTTATGGAAGGTAATAATTTAATATTAAAGAGAGGGTATGGCTAGGTTAGCCCTACACACACATAGGTTAGGTTAATCCCCGCAGGGTTATGGAAGGTAATAATTTGATATTAAAGAGAGGGTAAGGCTAGGTTAGCCCTACACACAAATAGGTTAGGTTAATCCCCGCAGGGTTAAGGAATGGAAAAATTAGTTATTAAACAAAGGGTCAGGTTAGGTTAGCCATATAGGCGTAGGTAAGGTTAAATCCCGCAGGGTAATGTTTGGGAAAAAGAGGTATTAAATATATTTGTTCTCATGCTTTATATTTGACTTTCTTAAAAAGGATTGAATTTGTTTAAGACTGGTCAAAACCATATTCTATGCCGCTCTTTAATCTACCATCCCTCCCCATTCCCTGTCAAAGAAAAAAAGCGTGGGGGTGAGGGGGTAATTTAAACCCCCTCAAAACTTGTGGTCACGCCGCGCCCCTGACAGTTGGTTACAGATAAAAGTTATTTAATAGGATAATGACTTGCCCTTTTTCTCTTTAACAAATTACTTTCAGCTAAATTTATGGGCAATTTCCAATCAAGCTTTACTTAACCCCGTCCTCTTTTATGGCTTCAAAGAAATAACAAAGCCCTCAGCCCCATGTAAGCCTTTAGGAGGGGGGGGGGGGGGGGGGCCGCCGGGGGTGTTTTATGAAGATATATTGCAATTTATATGTTTTTTGGTTCCATTTTACAGAAAATTATTGGACATATACTACCTAGAAGGAATAGTGTATTTTTAAAGATTTTTCTTAATATAGGTCTGTACGTCAATCTGTCAATTCATCGTTACGTAAGAACTGTTAATGGGCTGTTTATTACACTAGTCCCTAAAGTTATACAGTATTGTTTTCTTATTGATTAACATAACAACTTTGGGGACTTTATCGATGTTTAATTGGTTGGTTCATAAAAATGAGTGTCCAAACGTTTCAACCACTATTTTAAATCTACAGAAGGTGTTATTTTGAATATCATCTGCACTGGGGAAATATATAAATTATCGGCCATCGTTTTTTAAAAGAGAAGCTTTTTTATAATTAGGGTCGGTCCGTCCGTACGTCCGTAACGGATAGCTTTTTTCGTTAATTTAGGCATGTTAGAATTGTCCTATCGATTTCAAATTTTGCATGGTGATTCCTTTAATAGTTAGGTACGATTTAGAAAGCGTAGCAACTCTATAATCATCACCAAAATGTCCGTACGTCCATTTTAAACATGTTGATTTTTTTACTTTTTTAACAACAAATTTTTATGTGACCTAATCATCCGATTGATCTGATTTTTGGTATATTGATTCCTGAAACAACAAAGTATAATGTAATAAGCGAAGCTACTCTAAAATCAAGCCCTAAAAATGTAAGTATGTCTATAAACATTATCCTGAATCAAGCTGTTTTTCAACAAATTTACTTACAATTTTGCTTTGACTTTTATACATTTATATTACGATTATTCAGTTCTGACACTATACAAGTGTTAATGTCTGTTTGTCCTACCGTTTCAGTGCTTCGCTTTTATGGATGTTGTCATCCTTGTCTCCATTACGATTTCTTTAAATTTTAGTTATTTTACCAAGCAAGGAGATCAATTTTAATTTCTACATTACGTAAAAAAATATTCTTCTATAATGTTTAACCTTTTCTGATTCTAGCTATAAATATCATGTATATATTAAGTAAATTAACAAGAAATATAACACTTTCTACATGATTAATGATGAAAACAAGGATGACAACATCCATAAAAGCGAAGCCCTGAAACGGAGTACAAACGAACATTAACACTTGCAGAATAAAAACGTATAAAAGTCTAACGAAACAAAATTGTTAGTAAATATGTTGAAAAACTGCTTATTAGTACAGGATATTATATAAGGACATACTTACATATATAGGACTTGATTATAGAGTTGTTTCGCTTATAACAATGTACTTTGTTGTCCTAGAAATCAGTATTCCAAAAATCATACAAATCTGATAATTTTATCACATAAAAATTTTTTATTAAAAAAGTTAAAAAGCAACGAGTTTAAAATGGACGTACGGACTTTCTTGTAACGATTATAGAGTTGCTTCGTTTTCTGACTCGTACCTAACTCCTAGGAATAGGAATTATCATGCAAAGTTTGAAATCGATAGGAGAATTCTAACATGCCTAAATTAACGAAAAGAACTATCCGTTCCGGACGAACGTACGGACGGACCGATCCTAATTATAGAAAAGCTTAGCTTTTAACAAGGGATTTAGAGAAAAATATAAGCTATATTATTTCTAGTATCGCTTAGAAACCGATTAATATCCAGTGGATTAGAACGGGTTCTCAGCTATACTGAAAAAATATGTACAGCATTGTATTATATTCAGTTTTCTACGAATAAAAAAATGTACGAGAAATAACTATTATCGCATTGTATTATAAAAAGCTTTCAGCGGATATAAAAATGTAAAAATCCAGTTTTGATAGCCCTGAGATGTTGAAGGCACGGGGTAACAAAACTGGTTTTAATCTTATAATTGTACATTTCTATTTTCGTAGTAAACTGGATATAATACGATCGATACATGATTTTTTAGTATGGCTTAAAATTGGTTTTAATCTGGAAGCTATTAATCGGTTTCGAAGCCATAGTGGAAATTCTTTTCCCGTGGCTTTACAATACAATTTTATCAATGAAATATCATTTTGGCCTCTTTTTAAATGTCACATGGATGTAGAATATACGTGGATATTATGATGGGGGAAAATTGTCGTCAATTTAGGTTGTTAACAATGCTATCTATTGGTCTGTAGGAGGGGAGGGTATTGGGTAAAGGGGGTGAATGTGCGGTATCGTTATTTTAGCCCGCTGCGAGTTTTACTTCATTACAGAACATGAAAATCTGATGTAATATTTAATTAATAATATATCCATTTTACGCGGATATGTAAAGTTATTAATAATAGATTCGCCTACTAATAATAAGAAGTTACAACAATGTTTACTAGGGTGGGTCGATTTTGGACCTTTTTTTTCTAAGGCCAAAGCGGGGATCTGCAAATGATTTGTATGAGTATAATACACCTCTGGATGATTTAAAATTTATCCTAAGTCTTAAAACCGCTGACGACCAGACATTCAATTGTATAGCTATTTGTAAATGGGAGTCAAATTTTTTTTGATTCAGAACTATGGCTTCATGGTGCTCCCAGGAAAGGCATTGAGGAGTAGAATCAGGAACTTTTGACCGTTTCAAAAAATCTCGTTCCTAGCCTGAGAAAATCTAAAAAACCTCTACAAATTAGACAATTCTCAATAAACCTTAAAAAAATGTGTTTTTTTTTGTAATTTCTCAGGCTAGGAACGAGATTTTTTGAAACGGTCAAAAGTTCCTGATTCTACTCCTTAATGCCTTTCCTGAGAGCACCATGAAGCCATAGTTCTGATTCCAAAAAAATTTGACTCCCATTCGCAAATAGCTATACAATTGAATGTCTGGTCGTCAGCGGTTTTAAGACTTAGGATAAATTTTAAATCATCCAGAGGTGTATTATACTCATACAAATCATTTGCAGATCCCCGCTTTGGCCTCAGAAAAAAAATGTCCAAAATCGACCCACCCTAATATATATATACATATAAACCCATCCATTGGAGCTAATCCTGTATTGCTGTAATGTATTGTTTTACCTGTATTTTAAAACTGTTTGTATCTAGTGCCCCCGTCAGTTTGTCTAGATCTTCCTAAATAAGACAGATTATTTGTAGTGCAACTACTCTACAACTAGGGCATAACTGTCCGTCTGTCAGCTTGTCTAGATCTTCCTAAATCAGACAAATTATTTGTAGTGCAGCTACTCTACAGCTCAGGCATGTCTGTCCGTATGTCCGTCTGTCAGTTTATCTAGATCTTTCTAAATCAGACAGATTATTTGTAGTGCAGCTACTCTACAGCTAAGGGATGTCTGTCCGTATGTCCGTCTGTCAGCTTGTCTAGATCTTTCTAAATCAGACAGATTATTTGTAGTGCAGCTACTCTACAACTAGGGCATAACTGTCCGCATGTCAGTCTGTCTAGATCTTCCTAAATAAGACAAATTATTTGTAGCGCAGCTACTCTACAACTAGGGCATAACTGTCCGTATGTCCGTCTAGATCTTCCTAAATCAGACAGATTATTTGTAGTGCAGCTTCTCTACAACTAGGGCTAGCTCTCCGTATGTCAGTCTGTCTAGATCTTGCTAAATAAGACAGATTATTTGTAGTGCAGCTACTGTACAACTAGGGCATGTCCTTCCGTATGTCCATCTGTCAGTTTGTCTAGATCTTTCTAAATCAGACAGATTATTTGTAGTGCAGCTACTCTACAGCTAAGGGATGTCTGTCCGTATGTCCGTCTGTCAGCTTGTCTAGATCTTTCTAAATAAGACAAATTATTTGTAGTGCAGCTACTCTACAACTCAGGCATGTCTGTCCGTATGTCCGTCTGTCTAGATCTTTCTAAATCAGACAGATTATTTGTAGTGCAGCTACTCTACAACTAGGGCATAACTGTCCGCATGTCAGTTTGTCTAGATCTTCCTAAATAAAGTAGATTATTTGTAGCGCAGCTACTCTACAACTAGGGCATATCTGTTTGTATGGCTGTCTGTCTTGAACTGTTTAGCTACATCTTTCTGTCTGTCAGTTTGTCCAGAGCTTTCTAAATCAGACAGATTATTTGTAGCGCAGCTACTCTACAGCTCAGGCATAACTGTCCGCATGTCAGTTTGTCTAGATTTTCCTAAATAAAATAGATTATTTGTAGTGCAGCTACTCTACAACTAGGGTATAACTGTCCGTATGTCTGTATGTCTATACATCTTTCATTGTGTATTATAAGATTCTAGTTTACCTCTAAGAAAAGTGGTTCTCCATCTTTGGTCCTAAAACAAGAAACATTACATTCCATAGTTCCCTGTAAATGAGACAATCCCCATAAATCTAAAGGGATAAGACTATGGTCGTTAAATTGATGTACATTCCCAATGATGAAACACAAAACTACCCCTTCTGTAGATTAAAATTAGCGGTTGGAACGTTTGAACACTCAACTTAACGAACCAACCAATCAAAATTCATTAACAGTCGCCAAAAATGTTAAGCCAACGAATAAGAAAACGTTATTATAAAAATTTGGGGACTAGTGTAGTAAACAGCCTATTGTCCCCTTCGATATGATCTTTTTTTTACAGGATGGAAGGGACAATTGGCTCTTCATGACACGTACTAGTCACCAAAGTTTTTTTTAAAAAATAACTTTGGGGACTTTGGGCTGAAATTGATTTGTTAGTTCATTAAGTTGAGTGTCAAAACGTTTCAACCACTAATTTTAATCTACCGAAGGGGAAATTTTGTGCATCATCATTAGGAATTCACATCAATATATATCGGTCATTGTCTTATCCCTTTAGATCCCTGTGTTTTTAAAGACATATGTCATAATAATAGTTTAATTTGTTTTAATTCATTGTAATCCTTTTTTAAAAAATTTCCAATGAAACGTTTTGTTAAAAATATAATTTTGAATTTAATTTTAATAATATAGTTTAAAAAAGAAAAAAGAAACTCTTATTTACGTAAAATTATTTATCAAAATAATGATTATATTATGTTTTTATTAGTACGTGCAGCTTCTCTGTAATTATAATATGTTCGTTCATACGTAAACTTAACTAATTTTCTTCAAATAAGCTTTTTTGTCTGTAGATTAAGAATTCATTAACTACCCAACCGATTGAGTTCTTCATTTAAGGGAACCTTCACATATGTCCAGGGGTGGTTTTAGGATATCTTATTTAGAAAGTTAATTTTACATCTGGTTTCAAGCTATTTTTTATGCAAGGGGCACAGTCGCTAGTTAATCATAATACAAAATTACGAAAAGGCAACTTTATTGACTGTCATGTCAAATGATCGGAAATAATATATTGTGTCCTTATAATATTTTCAGGTTTTGACAAGATAAAATAGACAGGATAAAATAAGATTTTTCTTCCATTAGTTCTACCATTAAAGTAAAACAATAGAGGGGGTAAGGGTTAAATAACTGTATGTCTTCTTTCCGAGGACCCTGTGCCGACTTTCAATTGGGTCCTTGAAAGTCATCCAATAACGTCGGGATTATTAACACAGCTATGTCGCTACATAAGAGAAAAAATCAATTTGCTAGCAGACGAAAAAGGTCCCCAACAGGGGGATCCAGCAATTTGTCTGGTTATACATAAATGTATATATTTATAGATTTATTATTTTGAACATAATTGTCCTTGTCAAGTAAAGAAATATTTTCTTCTTAAATTATTTTAAGTACATTACTAAATAATTGTAACAACTTTAAAATTAAGACGCATTTTTATTGATCAATATTTCTTTTATAAACTTTTTTTTCTTCAATTTTAGTCGAGGGAACTATATGGATAAGAAAATAACCGATAAATTGATGTACATCCCCAATGATGCTGTACAAAATTCATCCTTTTGTAGATTATGATAATTGGTTGAAACGTTTGGACACTTAACTTAAGCGATGCATCAAGGAATTTGGTCAGATTTAAAGACAAACAAACGATAGGACTGCCTATCAGGACATATAGAGTAGGTTCGCGTCTAATTCCTTAAAAAAAAGTAACAGGATGTCTGACTGTCTGTACTGAAAGATCTTACGGACTGCTGAACTGAACTGACATGGTTCTCCTTTACAATGTAGCTTTCCATAGGTCGAAAGAGAAAGAAGGTTGACATCTTTCTTGGGGGAGGGTACCACAACCCTCTTAAAAGAAATCGCCCCTATACAAGACATTTATCTAATAAATACCTGAGTGAAAGTAAGAATGGATAAACTGACTTCTTATTGTATATCCAAACAGGAGTGGCGTCTCTTTCCTACATAAAATTAGAAGTAGTATGATGTTATAATGTTCGTTTTTTATTTGGAAAAAAGCTCTATCCTGTCTAGGGAAAGGTTTAAGCTATTTTTATAGTTCACGAGATCAGTTGGCGAACATACAAACCCCCAATACCAGGAACCATCAAGTTTCAACAGCAGGTTTGAATATAGATTTATTGATGAAATTATTTCAAAGACCTGAAATTACAATATCAATTAGTTCATAATTCCAGTTATTTATAACCACGTAATCTTATTTGCTTTTTAAAAATCATTTTTCTCTACGGTAAAAAATCTTTGGAAACTTTGGCTTTAAAGGAAAATTATTTGGTTTAATAAATCATTGATAAATGCAACAATAAGGCACATAAAAATTACTAAAACATATATTAATCATAATTAAGTTTCATGCTTAGCTGGCTAAAGCCTTTTTAAAACTACATATAATCGTCCTATACACCATACTTCTTAATAAAAATAACAAATTCTACCTGAAGCTCTTATGGTTTCAAATCCCTGATATACTAGGGTCGTTCACACACAATGAGACCAATGATAGGCCCAATTTTGTTCTCCGAAATCTTCACACTCTCATATCTCATTCAAAAGTGAAAACGTGGGCGCATATAAACAATCCATGCTGCGTCACTTTATGAAGGGAAAGTCAAAAAAGACGACATTTGCGCTTAGTTTTAGGATTAATGATAAGGAATTAATTTCGTACTTGATAAACACAAAGCTTCCTCGAAAAGAGGTTAAGACACACCCCCCGTTTGAAAGTCAAATTAACTTCCTTAACGAGATTCAAGGTTTTTTTGCGCTGAGCACTAGCAACATTTCTCACTAAACTCAACTCACCATAATCACATGAGAATGGCCACATCCCGAAAACGTGACAATTTTGCTCCTAACTAAATGAAACCCCGTGAAATGCATACACAATATTATACTCCTCACTAGGACTCATAATACCTCACATTTTAGGATAGAAGGATGGGGATTGGTTTGTACCATACAACATTCCATGCACATGACAATCACAAGATCACATACACAAATCCTAAAATAGATAATCCTATTAATCATGATGTTGTAAATATAACAACTATACTAAATAATAATCATTTCATAATCAATAGGTAATAAATCATTATAAATCAATAAGTACCTACGAAATCAGGTTGAAATGTAAACAATAATGGTAAAATAAAACGAAATAAATCTTAGACAAGAAAATTAAGATTTATAGGTACTTAAAACTAAATTTGTTAAGCATCAAAAGAGTAGTAAGAAAAAATTTTTCAAAATCCTTGGGCAGAAAGTTTTTCAAACCTAATGAATAAGAACTGTAATATCTTAATCAACAATAAAACTTTTTAATACTTAAAGAATAGCAAAATAATAATATCTTCGTTAGAATTTTCATCGGAATTATAAAAAAAAACCAATTTTTCTTTGTAAAAAATATGAGACTTTAAATATGAATTTTCAATCATTCCTTGATCTGAATAAAAAATGTTTTACTTGATTGAAATTCATATATATTTTAAAAAAATCTGCTAAAAAAATACTTGATTTTTTCTTGGAATAAATATCGAATCACGCAACCTCGACACATTTATTCCTTTTTGTTAAACTTTTCAGGTAAGTTTTATAATGAATTGTACTTTTGAAAAGAAATTAAACTCAATAAAATTAAATTTGAGCATATGAAATAGAATAAAAATTAGTCGCATTTCATTTGATTCTTATTTTAGGCATAAAAATAGGCATATGAAAAATGTGGCTATTTTACTAAAAAAAATCTCAATTTCCATAAAATAAGAATCAATTATTAATCATAATTTTTAATAACCGCTTTTATCTTAATATCTGCGATAAAAATGAAGGAAAGGTTAATTTAAAATATGCATAGTTTATCTTAAATTAATTCTGTGATATTCATATAAATAATAATCAATAATTTAATAATATCATACATCGTGTTCATTATTATAAATGCTTATCTCATAGAAAATAGAGTTTATATTTAAACATGAACGAAAATATATGTACCTAGGAAAATAATTGCTATAAATACTTCTCAAGGTTTAAAATTGTCCGAAGTCGCTAGGTACATATCTACTACGAATCTCTGCTCTCGGAATGAAGAAAAATCTTTACGCGTGGATTATTAGGAATCCTTGCCTCCGGAGTGAAAGAAAAACCTTTATTTGCTTACAATTTAAAACAAATATCTTGATTTTTTGCGATAATCTTTTAAAAATAATAATAAGAAATTATTTTTAAACATTATCATAATAATTTTACATGTTGTGTTCTTTACTTTAATGCATTATCTCATATGAGACTCTGAGAATAACATATTTAAGCAACCGTGAACCATGAAAAAAATACCTCGAAAAATACTTTTAAAAAATCTATTTTTCTCAATCTAAAAAAATCTGCAAAAATCACTTTGTAGTTAATACACACAGACTTTTGCTTTTCAAAATCATACTTAAAGAAACAAAATCTTTTAAAATCTGCTTTAAAAGTCTAAACAATTTTGTAGAATTTTTGTGCTTAAATATGAACAATAAAATTAGTTGAATAATGAATACTTATTCTTTGCAGAACCTTTTTAGGTTCCCTTCACAAGCTTAATATATAACTTGTAATATTTTTTCTTTAAAGATCATTTTCACATAAATAGTTTATGTTGTAGATTAGATATGTGTGGTTTGAAATTTTTCAATGACTTTCTGGCGGCAACACCCGCCATATTTCCACCCGCCATTTGCAGGCCTCTTACCCTGTGTCGGGCGGCAAGGTTGGCAGCAGCCCAGTCGATTCTTGATTCATGACAGCACCAGGGCAAGTAATAAAAGTGTGACTGTCATAAAATTTAGAATCATCTACCGGCTTTTGTCCGGCCGGAACCGAAACTCCCGTCGGCTCTTGTCCGGCCAGAACCGAATTTCTTATTGGCTCTTGCCCAGCTGGAACCGAAACTCCCGTCGGCTCTTGTCCAGCTGGAACCAAAACTCTGATCGGCTCTTGTCCAGCCGGAACCGAAACTCCCGTCGGCTCTTGTCCGGCTGGAACCGAATCATTCAGCGGCTCAATACCCGCCGTAACAATATTCTCAACGGCTACAGTATCGTTACCAATATCATCAGGAATAACTGCAGCACAACTAACATCATTATCAATATTAGCCACGGCAACACCCGCCATAGCCATGTTGTCAACGGTTGCGGCACTAGCAGAACCAAAAAGTTCATCAGCAGCGTTACAAGCAGAACCAACAGGTTCAATAATAGCAGCTACGGCAGATCCAACCGGTTCATTATCAACAGCTACGGCAGTACCAACCAGCTCATTATCAACAGCTATGGTAGTACCAACCGGTTCATTATCAACAGCTACGGCAGCTTTAAACGCAGATTTCTGCTGACCAGCTCCATAGTCAGCACTTGTACAGATAAAACCACTACCAAAAATGGTTCGCCACAACATAGACTGGCCCACTTTCTGGTAGGTTGATGGAAACACGTCAGGATGTGTATTTCCAATGATGATATCTAAGCCTCCACTAATATATGTAAATCTTTCTGGCGGCATCTTAAATATTTCGGCGGCGGTTTCCGGATGGACCGAGCGCATCTCGTTGCCACCTCCGAGGTTAGGCATAACAGCTGCCTCAAATTCTCTCAAGTTACCATCCCTGTCCTTCAGATAGAACACCACATTGCGGCAGGATGATTCTCTACCGTCCGCAACAGAAATGTTTGTATATCTGCCGGTAGATTTCAGCTTCAACTTGTGGGACATCTTCTCAGATATAAGTGGTAGACTCGAGCCCGAATCAAACATGACGGCGGCATGGCAGGCGCCGCCGCCAGGTGCTACAACTGGAACTATTTGCAGCAGGAAGGTACATGTGCTAGGCTCAGAACTTGATTTGTAGACTGTATTCACACTAGCACTAGCCTCATGCAACATACGACTATGATAACCGTCGCAATTATTGGTGCCACAGACACCAAGCTTATCCGATTTATTACAATTGTCAGCAACGTGACCATCACACAAGCAGAGTTCACACAACTTATTCTGCTGGACAACTTTTTTTCGGTCAACAACATCCATCTTCTTAAATGTGGGACAACGGAAAATAGGATGTTTATCCTCGCAATTTTCAACAGGACATGCACTGTTCCACTTGGAAGCCTTGTCCTTTCCAGCCTTTCCATTCTCATTGTCACTGCGGCCAGACACTTGCGCGGCGGCAGCTCTATCACGATTTCTCTTGCCGGCGTTAGTGTCATAGGACATATCACCGGCCAACATGGCACCCCTGGTCCTCTCCAGCAGTTCTACAATCTTCTGGATGTTTGGTTGGTTCATGCTACCTAGCTCCATCATAATTTTGTCTCTCAAATTTTCAGGGCACTTGTCTTTAAAAATATGAATAAGAGTTAGGTGATTGTAATCCCTAGCTGCAGAACCAACGATGGCTTCTACCTCCTGCATCATGCTCTTGAAGGTAGCAATTGCGCTAACCACGTCCACAGGTTTATCCACAGGTTTCATCTTGTTCAACTTTGTTAAAATCCTCATGAACCGGCGAGTGTTTGATAAAAACATCTGATCAAGAAACGCCCATTGTTCATTATGATCTCTAATCGCTGACACTTGCTTGCGTAGTTCCGGGTTGGTTATCACCTTCTCCATACACAACATCAGACTTAACCTCTGGTCAGCAAATCCATAACCAGAGCATAGATCCTTAAAGACCTGTTTAAAGTTTGGGTAATCCGTGTCAGTACCGTCGAACGACGGCAACAAACTGTTGTCCCAGCGCCCATACTGCGGGTTGGAACTCCGAATATCCACGGCAGACATACTTCTGGAGAGAATGGCAGGTGTCCCACTCTCATCCAAATTAGATGAACGACGTTCCATCTCTCTAAGCCTTCGGTACATATCACGTACTTCTTGGCGCAACTCCATGGAAATTTTAAGCACTCCCATGTCCATCTTCACCTTCTCAATGACGTCGAGGTTCCTGGCGACAGTGCTTGACCTCGCGTCGTCTGAATCATTGTCAAGCCAGTACAGAATTTTTGTACACTGCTCCAACGACGCATAAACTTTATCTGCAACAGTTTTCTGCTCACTAGCTTCATCCAAATCACGCTTGAACTCGCGCAGCTCACTAGTATCCACGGCAGGTTTTAGACTTTTTATTAGGTCAGATTGGTCCTTGACCTCACTAAAAATGTCACGAATTGATTTTAAATTCACATTTTCACATGAACTAAAACTTTGGCAGGCTTTTAGATTTTCATAAAACACTTTTATCTGTTCGTCAAACACCTCTAGCCTTTCATTGCCAATAGCGATAGCTCGCTTAATTTTCTGCTTTTTAGTGAGCACCATATTGATTCACTAGGTAATTATTTCACAGAAAAATTGTCAATGTTTTTTTTCATCAATACACTATATGCTATTGATTTATTGAAGAATGCTAACGCCTATTCTTCAGATTCTTTGAAGAATGTTAATGCCTATTCCTCAGAACCATTTGAAATTGCTTGTGCAGCGCCTTCAACCATTAGGTTATTTGAAATTCGCTTGTGCAGCTCCTTCAAACTCCATTCATTTGAAATTCGCTTGTGCAGCTCCATCAAACTTTGAGACTTTGAAATTGTCTCAACCATGACACTTTGGTTGAGCTTGACTTCCGAATTAGCGGGAAGTTCACGAGATCAGTTGGCGAACATACAAACCCCCAATACCAGGAACCATCAAGTTTCAACAGCAGGTTTGAATATAGATTTATTGATGAAATTATTTCAAAGACCTGAAATTACAATATCAATTAGTTCATAATTCCAGTTATTTATAACCACGTAATCTTATTTGCTTTTTAAAAATCATTTTTCTCTACGGTAAAAAATCTTTGGAAACTTTGGCTTTAAAGGAAAATTATTTGGTTTAATAAATCATTGATAAATGCAACAATAAGGCACATAAAAATTACTAAAACATATATTAATCATAATTAAGTTTCATGCTTAGCTGGCTAAAGCCTTTTTAAAACTACATATAATCGTCCTATACACCATACTTCTTAATAAAAATAACAAATTCTACCTGAAGCTCTTATGGTTTCAAATCCCTGATATACTAGGGTCGTTCACACACAATGAGACCAATGATAGGCCCAATTTTGTTCTCCGAAATCTTCACACTCTCATATCTCATTCAAAAGTGAAAACGTGGGCGCATATAAACAATCCATGCTGCGTCACTTTATGAAGGGAAAGTCAAAAAAGACGACATTTGCGCTTAGTTTTAGGATTAATGATAAGGAATTAATTTCGTACTTGATAAACACAAAGCTTCCTCGAAAAGAGGTTAAGACATCTGTTTAGGAGCATAGATTATAAAATGAAATATTGATTCGGTCACAAGTTTATAATGTCTAAGCTTCTCTAAAAAAATGAACCATATCGGTCCACTGGTTAGCGAACACTCTCGGCGCAGGCAGACAGATAAGCATCTTGTTACTTTAATAAAGTAGCCCAGATTTGAAGTTTAAATAATTACCTTATGATGTGTTTCTAAATCTTGAATGCCTTTAAGTCCCAGTCTGAGAACAGTTATACACGGGAATAATTTCTTTCCTTCATCTACACTTCTACAATAGTGTATTGTTAGAATTGTCCTATTTATTTCAAACCTTATTTACAGATTCCTGAGATAATAAGGTATAACCAAAATACAACACCCAAGTCTAAGAACAGTTATGCACGGGAATAATTTCTTTCCTTCATCTACACTTCTACAATAGTGTATTGTTAGAATTGCCATATTTATTTCAAACCTTATTTACAGATTCCTGAGATAATAAGGTATAACCAAAATACAACACCCAAGTCTAGGAACAGTTATACATGGGAAAATTACTTTCCTTTATTTACAATGATATATTGTTAGAATTGTCCTATTTATTTCAAACCTTGATTACAGATTCCTGATATAATAAGGTATAACCAAAATACAACACCCAATTCTATGAACAATTATACATTGGAAAAATTATTTTCCTTCATCTATACTTCTACGATAATATATCATTAGAATTGTCATATTTATTTCAAACCTTGATTACAGATTCCTGAGTTAATAAGGTATAACCAAAATACAACACCCAAGTCTAAAAACAGTCATACACGACAATAATGTCTTTCCTTCATCTACACTTCTACAATAATATATTGTTAGAATTGTCCGATTTATTTCAAACCTTGTTTACAGATTCCTAAAATAATAAGGTATAACTAAAATACAACACCCAAGTCTAAAGACAGTCATACACGACAATAATTTCTTTCCTTCATCTACACTTCTACGATAATATATTGTTAGAATTTCCTATTTATTTCAAACCTTGTTTACAGATTCCTAAGATGATAAGGTATAACCAAAATACAACACCCAAGTCTAAAAACATTCATACACGGGAATAATTTCTTTCCTTCATCTACACTTCTACAATAATATATTGTTAGAATTGTCATATTTATTTCAAACCTTGTTTACAGATTCCTAAAATGATAAGGTATAACCAAAATACAACACCCAAGTCTAGGAACAGTTATACATGGGAAAAATTACTTTCCTTCATTTACAATGATATATTGTTAGAATTGTCCTTTTTATTTCAAACCTTGATTATAGATTCCTATAATTATAGGGTAGTGTAGTATCTATAATTTTATTATATTATTAAAAGATTTATACTTTCATTTGCTATATGTTGATTCTTTAAAACTAATTTTGATGATTCCTACAACAATGAGACACTATTGTTGACCTATTGTTTTTTTATAAAACTTCTGTCGGTTTCGTTCAATCAATCATTGACATGTCGTATAAATTCAATCAATCATTATTATGAAAATGCCCCGTAGGATTTAAACAGAAAATATAATTTAAGAATTAAAAATTTTAAAATTATTATTTTAGCCATTTGTATGATGTCTAACACAGCTCTAAAAACATCATTAATTAATATACAGTAAAATGGATTTAAGATATTTTGTTTTTCTTCTATGAGGGCTGTACCAACAAAAGCAAAAAATTAAATAAATAATTGTATACTCTGTTTAAATCCTACGGGGAATTTTCATAATAATGATTGATTAAATGAAGACGACATGTCACTGATTGATTGAACGAAGATGACAAAAATTTTATAAAACCGCCCTCTGGATATGAAAATTATATAATACAGGAAGGGTGGGAACATTATGATTGTAAATTACACTGGTACCCAAAGTTTTATAACCACGTAACTTTCTTCATTGGCTCAAAAACTTTTGGAACTTTATTGGTTGGATCCAAAATGGCAGTGTTTAAACATTTCATCTAATAATATAAATCAAGTAAAGAATAATTTTGTTCATCATAAGTGGTAATATATTTCATTTTTTCGTCTATTGTCTTATTTTATACTTATATTTGCAGGAACTTTTGTTTAATGAAATCTTCCAATTTTTAACATTTACAAAACAGCCTGCTTTATTGCATCAAGATCCATGACAAATCTATATAGGAAATAAATGTCTATATATGAGCTCAAGTTTTCCAAAGGATTAATGTTTAAAACTCATAGTGCTCCAATAATCCGTAATAAACTCTCATTGACCAGAACGATAAGACCTATTATTTTACTGTATGAAGAATAAATCCATTTTTTTTATTTCATGTTGCTACTTGAATTATATTGAAGTATTACATTTCTATCCATAAAACAGAAAATTAAAATTTATAATATAGTAAATAAAAGAAAACTTAGTTTTAAAATAATTTGA
The DNA here is from genome assembly GCF_053477335.1 of Acartia tonsa. Taxonomy (NCBI): domain Eukaryota; kingdom Metazoa; phylum Arthropoda; class Copepoda; order Calanoida; family Acartiidae; genus Acartia; species Acartia tonsa. The sequence goes on from NC_137264.1 coordinate 51,498,654, forward strand.
TACTAGCGATACGTGAGTAATGTGGTCAGATATTGAACTAAAATTTAACAGTTAACTAAACATTTTAACCCTTTCAGGACGATAATTTGAAATAAAAATATTAAGATCCTAAAAAAATTTAAAGAAAGAAATCATCAGGGAGAAGATAATGGAAGAATAGGGTCAATAGTCAGAATTCAGACAACTAAAAGAAAGTAAATAAAACATTGAATAAACCTAGCCAATAGCGAGATAATTAATAATTATATCGAGCCCAACTCTAGTCTCTTAATATCCCTGACAATGATATCAATTAATACCCCTCAAATCTCCCCTTCCATACTTCCATTATGATAAATAAAATTACCTCTTTGCGCTTCGCAGTAATTCTTTAGAATGGCCTCACTTTGGCAAAGAACCCAAAACTTTTAATGATTAATTAACAGGAAATCATCAATATCTAGTTTTATCTAACAAAAATTTCAAAAGAAAAGAAAACACAAAAATAAACATTTTTTGGAGAAAAATAAACTTTTTATGGTTTCTGATCTAATTTAGCTGAAAAGTCTTTTGTAAATTATTTTTTTATGAAGGCGAAACTTTTCAAAATTAAGGGCCAGGCCTTACATCTGTCTGTAAGAAAAGGGGACTAACATCGTTGATTTGGGTTTTTGAGTTGAAGTTGTCTTAATCGATTTTAATCTTTGCATGATGATTCCTGTAACAGTTTGGTATGATTTAGAAAGCTTAGTACTGAATATATAGATTTATTGATGAAATTATTTCAAAGACCTGAAATTACAATATCAATTAGTTCATAATTCCAGTTATTTATAACCACGTAATCTTATTTGCTTTTTAAAAATCATTTTTCTCTACGGTAAAAAATCTTTGGAAACTTTGGCTTTAAAGGAAAATTATTTGGTTTAATAAATCATTGATAAATGCAACAATAAGGCACATAAAAATTACTAAAACATATATTAATCATAATTAAGTTTCATGCTTAGCTGGCTAAAGCCTTTTTAAAACTACATATAATCGTCCTATACACCATACTTCTTAATAAAAATAACAAATTCTACCTGAAGCTCTTATGGTTTCAAATCCCTGATATACTAGGGTCGTTCACACACAATGAGACCAATGATAGGCCCAATTTTGTTCTCCGAAATCTTCACACTCTCATATCTCATTCAAAAGTGAAAACGTGGGCGCATATAAACAATCCATGCTGCGTCACTTTATGAAGGGAAAGTCAAAAAAGACGACATTTGCGCTTAGTTTTAGGATTAATGATAAGGAATTAATTTCGTACTTGATAAACACAAAGCTTCCTCGAAAAGAGGTTAAGACATCTGTTTAGGAGCATAGATTATAAAATGAAATATTGATTCGGTCACAAGTTTATAATGTCTAAGCTTCTCTAAAAAAATGAACCATATCGGTCCACTGGTTAGCGAACACTCTCGGCGCAGGCAGACAGATAAGCATCTTGTTACTTTAATAAAGTAGCCCAGATTTGAAGTTTAAATAATTACCTTATGATGTGTTTCTAAATCTTGAATGCCTTTAAGTCCCAGTCTGAGAACAGTTATACACGGGAATAATTTCTTTCCTTCATCTACACTTCTACAATAGTGTATTGTTAGAATTGTCCTATTTATTTCAAACCTTATTTACAGATTCCTGAGATAATAAGGTATAACCAAAATACAACACCCAAGTCTAAGAACAGTTATGCACGGGAATAATTTCTTTCCTTCATCTACACTTCTACAATAGTGTATTGTTAGAATTGCCATATTTATTTCAAACCTTATTTACAGATTCCTGAGATAATAAGGTATAACCAAAATACAACACCCAAGTCTAGGAACAGTTATACATGGGAAAATTACTTTCCTTTATTTACAATGATATATTGTTAGAATTGTCCTATTTATTTCAAACCTTGATTACAGATTCCTGATATAATAAGGTATAACCAAAATACAACACCCAATTCTATGAACAATTATACATTGGAAAAATTATTTTCCTTCATCTATACTTCTACGATAATATATCATTAGAATTGTCATATTTATTTCAAACCTTGATTACAGATTCCTGAGTTAATAAGGTATAACCAAAATACAACACCCAAGTCTAAAAACAGTCATACACGACAATAATGTCTTTCCTTCATCTACACTTCTACAATAATATATTGTTAGAATTGTCCGATTTATTTCAAACCTTGTTTACAGATTCCTAAAATAATAAGGTATAACTAAAATACAACACCCAAGTCTAAAGACAGTCATACACGACAATAATTTCTTTCCTTCATCTACACTTCTACGATAATATATTGTTAGAATTTCCTATTTATTTCAAACCTTGTTTACAGATTCCTAAGATGATAAGGTATAACCAAAATACAACACCCAAGTCTAAAAACATTCATACACGGGAATAATTTCTTTCCTTCATCTACACTTCTACAATAATATATTGTTAGAATTGTCATATTTATTTCAAACCTTGTTTACAGATTCCTAAAATGATAAGGTATAACCAAAATACAACACCCAAGTCTAGGAACAGTTATACATGGGAAAAATTACTTTCCTTCATTTACAATGATATATTGTTAGAATTGTCCTTTTTATTTCAAACCTTGATTATAGATTCCTATAATTATAGGGTAGTGTAGTATCTATAATTTTATTATATTATTAAAAGATTTATACTTTCATTTGCTATATGTTGATTCTTTAAAACTAATTTTGATGATTCCTACAACAATGAGACACTATTGTTGACCTATTGTTTTTTTATAAAACTTCTGTCGGTTTCGTTCAATCAATCATTGACATGTCGTATAAATTCAATCAATCATTATTATGAAAATGCCCCGTAGGATTTAAACAGAAAATATAATTTAAGAATTAAAAATTTTAAAATTATTATTTTAGCCATTTGTATGATGTCTAACACAGCTCTAAAAACATCATTAATTAATATACAGTAAAATGGATTTAAGATATTTTGTTTTTCTTCTATGAGGGCTGTACCAACAAAAGCAAAAAATTAAATAAATAATTGTATACTCTGTTTAAATCCTACGGGGAATTTTCATAATAATGATTGATTAAATGAAGACGACATGTCACTGATTGATTGAACGAAGATGACAAAAATTTTATAAAACCGCCCTCTGGATATGAAAATTATATAATACAGGAAGGGTGGGAACATTATGATTGTAAATTACACTGGTACCCAAAGTTTTATAACCACGTAACTTTCTTCATTGGCTCAAAAACTTTTGGAACTTTATTGGTTGGATCCAAAATGGCAGTGTTTAAACATTTCATCTAATAATATAAATCAAGTAAAGAATAATTTTGTTCATCATAAGTGGTAATATATTTCATTTTTTCGTCTATTGTCTTATTTTATACTTATATTTGCAGGAACTTTTGTTTAATGAAATCTTCCAATTTTTAACATTTACAAAACAGCCTGCTTTATTGCATCAAGATCCATGACAAATCTATATAGGAAATAAATGTCTATATATGAGCTCAAGTTTTCCAAAGGATTAATGTTTAAAACTCATAGTGCTCCAATAATCCGTAATAAACTCTCATTGACCAGAACGATAAGACCTATTATTTTACTGTATGAAGAATAAATCCATTTTTTTTATTTCATGTTGCTACTTGAATTATATTGAAGTATTACATTTCTATCCATAAAACAGAAAATTAAAATTTATAATATAGTAAATAAAAGAAAACTTAGTTTTAAAATAATTTGATACTAGCGATACGTGAGTAATGTGGTCAGATATTGAACTAAAATTTAACAGTTAACTAAACATTTTAACCCTTTCAGGACGATAATTTGAAATAAAAATATTAAGATCCTAAAAAAATTTAAAGAAAGAAATCATCAGGGAGAAGATAATGGAAGAATAGGGTCAATAGTCAGAATTCAGACAACTAAAAGAAAGTAAATAAAACATTGAATAAACCTAGCCAATAGCGAGATAATTAATAATTATATCGAGCCCAACTCTAGTCTCTTAATATCCCTGACAATGATATCAATTAATACCCCTCAAATCTCCCCTTCCATACTTCCATTATGATAAATAAAATTACCTCTTTGCGCTTCGCAGTAATTCTTTAGAATGGCCTCACTTTGGCAAAGAACCCAAAACTTTTAATGATTAATTAACAGGAAATCATCAATATCTAGTTTTATCTAACAAAAATTTCAAAAGAAAAGAAAACACAAAAATAAACATTTTTTGGAGAAAAATAAACTTTTTATGGTTTCTGATCTAATTTAGCTGAAAAGTCTTTTGTAAATTATTTTTTTATGAAGGCGAAACTTTTCAAAATTAAGGGCCAGGCCTTACATCTGTCTGTAAGAAAAGGGGACTAACATCGTTGATTTGGGTTTTTGAGTTGAAGTTGTCTTAATCGATTTTAATCTTTGCATGATGATTCCTGTAACAGTTTGGTATGATTTAGAAAGCTTAGTACTGAATATAGTTAAGAGAGTTAACACTCTAGGGGGCTAGGTGTCGCTTCGGGTACTAGACCTCTCTCCACGCACCTTGAAACATACATACAATACTTATGATTGCGTTGTAAAGCGTCCATTCATCCATCAGACAACCAACTCTCTGAGATGCACGACCTTTGTCTGAGAAGTTCCAACTGTGCATGGTAGCGAGTTGCGCCTGTTTTGGGCCAAGGCATTCCCCCCACTATAACTATTTTGCGTCGCGCATCTGACATAGTAGCAGTGGGAACCATTTTTAACGTCTTTAGTTATGACGCGGTGTCGGACCGAGATTCGAACCTATCACCTTCCCGAAGACGAGCGGATGCGTTGAGCGGGTTACTGAATATAGTTACTAGAAATATATTGCGTCCATTTGAATCATGCCGTTTTTATTTTAATCTTTTTGACAATTGTTTTTATATTTTAGATCATGGAAAGAAAACAAAGTAGCGGGTTTCGTCATATTTTTACAGTAGCTTTTGATAGGTAATTTTAGGTTAAGTTAGGTAAATGTTTTTAATTGCCCCGCAGGGTTAGGAAGTTTCTCGGAATGGGCTAGAAGTAGGAGAAGAGCTACTATGAAAATATGACGAAACCCACTACTGGGTTTTCTTTCCATGATTCGTTATTTATATAAAACTTACCTAAACTTGATGCCGTTTAAGACAAAAATGTGACACTCTTCATTGTGATAGGTTCGAATTCCTTAATATTTATTTATTGCACATTGTTATAGATAGTTTTCCGCGGATAATGATTTTATTATTCCTTAAAAATTGTCTAAAATACTATACGATATATGAATTTTCAGTATGGCTTAAAACCGGTTCTAAACGAGCGGATAATACTCATACTAGAATTGTTATTTATCGAATCGTATTATAAACAGATTTCAGTTGATATAAAATGTATAATTATATTATATTTTTTTTATACGGTACGTTATATGATTTTTAGCATGACTCAAAACCGGTTCTAATCGAGTGGATATTAATCGGTTTCAAAGCCATATCAGAAATAGAATTTCTATATTATTAAATCAAATGTTTTGTTTAATTTAAAGTGCTTATCAAAAGGACTGGTAATTTTGCCCCTAACCTCTAAATACATAAAAAAAACCAGCTTAAAACATAATACTCAAAATGTCTAAACTGTCCGTTTACGTGAACTTTTGGGACACACACATACATATACATTCTACTACTATATAGAATAGGACATTTAATTTAAATAAAATTATCATTATAACTCCGCAACCCAACACAAAGAAACAAGGATGACAACATCCATAAGTAGCGAAGCTTAAAAATATGAATGGATATTGGGAAAAAATTTACTAAAGAGCAGTATCATAGAATAATCATTAAACTTGATAAAATAGGAAAATCGCAAAATCACGCAACCTTTTAATCACGAAAACTTAAAAATCTAGGAATCGATCTAGCACCACAATCAATAGACAAATCTTATTGAAACTTAATGGAAATATGTAGAATATGAGTTTATTCAATCCCTGATAATTTAAGTCGTCAATCCTGAATAGGAATAGAGAAAATCATGAAAACCTTAAAATCTAGGAATCGATCTAGCACCCCAATTAATAAACAAATCTTAATAAAACTTAGTGAAAATATGTAGAATGTAAAATAAATCAATCGTTTAAATTTTCAGTCCTCTGTCTTGAAAAGAAGTCGAGAAAATTACAAAAACATAAAAATGTAGGAATCGATCTAGCACCCCAATTAACAGAATGATGGACAAAACAAAGTATAGAATAGATGAACATAAAGTGTGTTACCTTTTTTTATGTTTTATTATTATTTGGCCACAACTTGGTCAAAAAAGCTCACAAATCAGACCTATTTCGACCGAAGATACTCAAATGGTTTCTTTACAAGCCCAATTAATCAGTTTTAAGATATCTTTATATTTTAAAGAAAATTGATGAAAATACTAAAAAACGGCAAATTTGGGTGTTACCTTTTATATGCCCAGATACCATAAAATCAACAGAAAAAATACTTATTTTTACTTTTCTGTCATTTTTAAAGTATGATTCTGTTAAATTGGCTATTCTTGAAGGGATTTATGCATTGATTATACTGAAACATAATATTGGGCAGAAGTTAATGTATTTCAAAGAAAGAAAATTTTGAAAATAAGAAATTCGACCTCTATCACTTTAGAGTACTTGGATACCATCTGGGTCATCATCACCACCAGTAAGATCGTCCTTTAGATCATCATCCCCAAAATTAAGATGTAGATTATCATTTTTTTACCATATTAAAAAACTTTTAGTTTTACTTTTTGAGCTAATTATTATTGCTAACAAGTATTTAACTATATCCTGTCAACTGGAGGTTGGCAGCTGTCCTCTAAAGTGGTAGAGGTCAAATTTCTTAATTTCAAAATTTTCTTTCTTTGAAATACATTAATTTCTGCCAAATATTATGTTTCAGTATATTTCAATGCATAAATCCCTTCAAGAATAGCTAATTTAACAGAATCAAACTTTAAAAATGACAGAAAAGTAAAAATAAGTATTTTTTCTGTTGATTTTATGGTATCTGTGCATATAAAAGGTAACACCCAAATTTGCTGTTTTTTAGTATTTTCATAAATTTTGCTTGAAATAAAAATATATCTTAAAACTGATTGATTGGGCTTGTAAAGGAACCATTTTAGTATCTTTAGTCGAAAAAGGTCTGAAAATTTCAGCTGTCTATCTTTAATAGGAGCCGAGAAAATCACGTTTCCCCCATAGCGTTACGGACTTACTGTCGGACTGACTGACTGAAGGACAGACAAGGTGAATTATAGAGTAGCTTCGCTACTAAAAATCTATAAAACCCCAAAAATACTTTTGGTTAAAAAAACCCTAAGTTATTTTTGCAAATGAGTCACATGAATTTCAGACATTTCATGCATATCCAAATTGGATTGCCCACCCACTTTCCCCCCAAAATGTTTAGATTTCATTAGGTTCACTCTTCTTTTTTTTCTGGGAAGCTTCTAATATTTTAAAGGAAGATTTAAAACTATTTGTGGGAAGGTTACCTCCACCCACCCCAGAGAAATAGTCCCTAGTAGAATTTTATTTATATTGCCAATAAAATATGACGTAATATAATACAAATGACCAACGATAGGTCAATACATAGACTAAATTACAAATGACAGGCCAGTATACATTTTAATTGACCAATAGTAGGCCAGAATGACGTCATTTTTATTAGCCACTAAAAGCAGATTTAAAAAACTCCCCAAAATGTTCTCACCTGACTCAGCACAAGATTTGCACAGAGGAAAGTCACAGAGCTCACATTTCATCTAAAAATAATATGAAAACATCCATAAAGCAAAGCCCTAAAATTGTAGGACAAACGAACATTAACACTTGTAGTGTGCCAAAACCGAATAAACAGAAAATAAATATATAAGTTTAAACAAAATTTTAAGTAAATTTGTTGAAAAAATTCTCAAATACAGGATACTGTTTAAGGACATACTTACATTTTTAGGAGAGCTTTCCTGGATGGAAAGATCGACCCTAATTATAGAAAAGTTTCGCTTTTAACAAGGATGTTAACAGTTTTAAAGAAGCACCAGCACAGCCGTTAAAGACTCAATGACTTACTAGAAAATTGTCGCTCGAAGCTACCAAATTTTTTTTGCCCCATATCATATGAAAGTTTTCTTATGTTCTTTTATGGAAGAGGTAAATAAAAATATATATCACCTTACACCCCCCCCCCCCTTGATAACTGGAAATTTAAATTACTCAGTCCTTAGATTTTAACTTATTCTTGTTAAATATCTAGTTTAAAATTTTAAATTTCAGTTTAAAATATTTAAAAGGACATAAAGATATAATTATTATGAACACAAGTCAAAATCATTGATTTATTGGCAAAACATGTAAAAATTACGATGAATTAATGAACACTCCCAATGAAGAATGAACAAAATACCACTTCTATAGAGTAAAATTATTAGTGGACAAATTTTGGATCAACTGCAGTTCACGGTAAAATATTCCTGGTAACGAATATTTACAAAAATCTATGAATTTTAAAGGCTGCTAGCTGTTAAACAGCTGAACGCACAATGTTTTAAGCGGCATAAGAAGGCCTACAAATAATCTGGAATAGCCATAAATCAACAATGCAGAATTATCTCGCAGTGCAAAGAAATGCACAAAAAAGACCTATTTTACGCGTTTTTCTTCAGTGAAGCTTTCCCCTGTGCATCATTGGATCATGGCTATTCCAGATTATTTGCAGGCCTTCTTATGCCGCTTAAAATGGTGTGCGGGTATGATCTGTACGTTCAGCCGTTTGGCATCTGGCAGCCTTTAAAATTCATAGATTTTTGTAAATATTCGTTACCAGGAATATTTTACCGTGAACTGCAGTTGATCCCGAATTTTGGACACTACACAATAAGTTTTTATAAAAGTACACATATTTATTAGGCTACTAAATAAAATTTCTCCTTCGTCCTTGCAATTAACTGAAAAGACAATTTAACGAGCCGACAAACATAAGTATAGAATAGCCATTTAGAAGCAAAATTTTGATTAAAAAACAGAAAATTTCACAGTTTTTCCCCTTTGATCTTAATTTAGCAGAAGTTTTGAAATGATTCCAACGAAAAAATTAGGAAAAACATTTGCTAAAAATTGTATATGTTATTATTGACCTTTAATTAAAAAAAATGTCAAAATATGAATATTTTGAAATGTCGAATAAGATCTGCTGAATTTTGTCTTTGTGTAATGTGTATGTACTAGTCTGTAAAAGTATGTATACTTGCATACGGAACAAAGTGAGCGGTGTACTTTCAAAAGAAAAACAACTTACCATGGAGTCAGTATCTAAGAGGGTGCAACATTCAATACAAATAAGATCTGCTGAATTTTGTCTTTGTGTAATGTGTATGTACTAGTCTGTAGAAGTATGTATACTTGCATACGGAAAAAAGTGAGCGGTGTACTTTGTAAAGAAAAGCAACTTACCATAGAGTCAGTATCTAAGAGGGTGCAACATTCAATACAAATAAGATCTGCTGAATTTTGTCTTGGTCCTTGCACATAAGACTCTTCAAATAACACCTACGAAAAAAAAATCTTTAATTTTAAGAATGATTTTTTTTCTTTGGCCTATAAACAGCGTAAAGTACCACCAAAAAATGACGTCAAACAATGAAATAACCAATGAGAGGCCAGTATGAATTTTACTATTGGTTACAATATCTACTGGCCTTTCATTGGTCATTTAATTGTATGACGTCATTTTTTGGAGGCACTTAAATATAAAAAGCTTGCACATCTTTGCCTAGGTAGCCTAGGTACCCCCAAATTTATTATTTTAAATTTTTACTCCCCCTCCCCCAAATGAAAAATGCTTGAACGTCCTTGCTTGGACTAATATTAAACTTACTTGACTTGTAATAATTGGTCCAGTAGTTTACGAGATCTTAAGGGGCAAGAATACAACCTACTTCTATAGGATAGGGTGAGGAACGTGAGAGAAGATTGGGTTTATAGAATAAAACTTGCGAGAACATAATTATTCGTACTGCATATTTACAGAGATAGCGGGAATAATGGGCTGTTTATTACACTGGTTTCTAAACTTTATGATAACGTTTTCTTTTTCGTTGGCTCAACCACTTTGGGGGCTTTATGGTATTTTGATTGGTTTGTTAAATATGTTGAGTGTTCTTACGTTCAACCCCTAATTTCAATCTAAACGAAGGGTAATTTTATTCATCATTGGGGATGTACATCAATTTAACGGCCATTGTCTTATCCAATTAGTTCCCTGGAATATTAGAGTACAGAGTAAATGTATAAATTTTGAATAGACTAACTAATGATCTACCAATGTGTGTATATCAACGGAAAGTTTCTAACAAATTCTGATTTAAAACCAACCCAGAAAGAGTAGGAAAAGTTTATGAAAAACATTAAAATTGATAGAAAAACAATTTATGAATGATTCTTCTGAAAATTAGTTTTTATTGTGAAAAAATATCTAGCTTTAATGTCTCTACGTTAATTTTCGTTGATAATAGAATCGTTTTAGTATTATTTAATCCTATATACAAGAGGCAGCATGTATGTCTGTCTGTACTGAAAAATCTGTCTAACCGCTGGACCAATTTTACTCCTCCTTAAAATGAAGATTCCTATATAAAATGTAAAATAACCATTGGTTCATTAGTTATTAAAATCTGCAGATTCTAACAACAAAAAAAACTTTCTACTTTGTATAACAGGATTGATGTTTTTACCTGAGTACCTAGGTCCAAGTCCTGTGTGGCTATGACAAACCTTCCAGCAGGACTATTCTTCTCTCCAGATACTGCAGCTCTACCTGAGCTAAATCCAAGTGTCATTTTAAAAAAAAAAATTCTGTGGTAAAAAAGACTTTTTACAATTATAGTAGGTCTGACAGTTCGTACACCCGTTTGTTTCGGAAAGCTTTACATGTTAGATCCACCCTATCGATTTCAAACTTGTCTTGACTCCTATAACATTAAGGTATAATTTAAAAATTATAGCAACTTACTAATTTATTAAAAATGTAATTTAAAAATTTTTGGTTTTTGACAAAAATTTTCAGAATATTTATTTAATTTTAGGAATAAATTTATTTTTGATGACTAAGTTCAATGGTATGATAATAAACAAAATTACCCTTCTGTAGATTAAATTCATGAGTAGAAAACTTTGGAACCTGCTAGACTTAACCAAAAAATCTACGGTTATAAGATAACATGATTATAAAACCTTGGGTACTAGTGTAATCTACACTGAAATGCTCTCCCTCCCTCTTGGAAAACCTAACCCAACAAATAGAACAAAATGTAAATAAAAGACTTTGATTATATATCACTTTCAAACACACCGGCCGGTATAAGTAAATACTAAAACTAAGCAAAATTACATTTTTAGAAATATAGTGTATTTGTTTGGTGTGTGGGTATTAGTGTGTGTGTGTGTGTGTGCGTGCGTGTCTTTGACAATGAGAAAGGTTTGTAATAGTAATATCTAAAATAACTTAATCAGTATAATGACAGCAGAATAACAAGCAAAACTAACCAATTTCTAATGTTACATTATGAAAGAAAGCATTTAGAAAAACCCGCCAAATTTACACACACGAGGTCTGACCTCACAGAGACAATAGCGTGCCGGTTAACTTATTGACAACAAATAAACACAAACAATCACACACACACACACACAAATACCAGGAAGGTAGGTGATAATAGACTGTTTATTAGTCAGGTCCCAAAAGTTTTACTTTTTTGTTTCCTTAACAACTTTGGCGATTTTTATTAAATTTTTGGTTGGTTTATCAAGTGTCCAAACGTTTCTACCACCAATTGTATCTACTGAAGGGGTAATTTTGTCTATCATCAATATTGGGATTATATATCAATTTATCGGCCATTGTCTATCCCTTTAGATCCCTGCATATTTACACATAAGAACTTCCCCTAAAATTATTGTAGAAAGTTAGTTATTTAAAGCTGAAAATTAAGGGAGAAAAATTGTGCCTAAATTAAACTACATCCCTTTCTTTACCCCCGACCTCCACTATATTTGCAAGCTACTAAACCCAGAATCTCACCCAATGATTTCTAACAGTTATCTAAACAAGGATGACAATATCCATAAGTAACGAAGCACAACAATTATGTAAAAGAATTTAAAGATTAGTTATCAAAAACATGTATATTGGGGAAAAATCCAAATTTTTTTCAACATTTGTTTTTAATTTTTTAATACTTATATATCAGTACTATGACTAACAGACTGACGGTCAAAATAAATTACATACTGGATGCTCAAATCAACGGGAAATTTAATTTTGATATTTTTAACTAAAAAAATTTTAAAATCGGACCATAAACACCAAAGATATGCGGAAGAATGTGAAAAATAAAAAATAGCCAAAATCCTGCATAAAGGCAGTCTGACCGCCATTGATGTTTCTTGAAAAGTCAGGAAATTTAATTTTGATGTTTATAACTGAAAAAATTTTGGAAATCGGACCATAAACACCAAAGATATGGAGAAAAATGTGAAAAATACAAAAATAGCAGAAAACCTGCTAAAAAGCGGTCCGACCGTCATAGTTCTTTTCTTGAAATGACAGGAAATTTTATTTTGATATCTAAAACTGAAAAAAATTTGGAAATTGGACCATAAACACCAAAGATATGGAGAAAAATGTGAAAAATACAAAAATAGCAGAAAACCTGCTAAAAAGAGGTCCGACCATCATTGATGTTTTATAGTTAATTGGACTCCTTAATAAAGGGAATGCTGTCAAAAAATTTCATTTTTTTATCTTTTATCGGAGCCGAGAAAATCACGTTTTCCTCAAACTAAGACAGGCGGACATACGGACAGACGAACATTTCAAATTATAGAGTAGCTTCACCACTAAATAATACAAGAAAGACAACAGCCATAAAAGCGAAGCTAGAGAACACAAATAATATTTAGGTTATACTTAATGTGGTTTTAACAGGGATTAGCCATTGACCGATAAATTGATGGACATACCTAATAAAGATACACAAAAATTACCCTTTCTATAGATTACAAATAGTGGTTGAAATGTTTGGTAACTAAATAATTCAATAATTCAATAAAAGTTGTTAAGTCAACGAATAAGAACACGTTATTATAAAACTCTAGGGACTAGTGTAATAAACAGCCTAATGTCCTCTCCTCCCTACCTGAGTTTTAATTTTGATACGAAGATATAAAACTGAACCTAATTGTGCCAGGAATCAAGAAATAAAAGTTTCTCAATGATTTGTTAAGCTTCGCTATTATGAATGTTGAGTATTGAAAATACATCTCTCAGTGGCGTGCGAAGCACTTTGTCTAGGGGGGGGCATTTTGAAGATTTTGTAAAATTTTGCCCCCCCCTAAATCAAAGTGCCCCGGGGGGGCACTTTGCTTTAGGGGGGGGGGGCATTTTGATTATATATACTAATTTTAAATAAGGGCGTTTTAAGGGGTGGGATTATTTGATTATGGGCCTTCTAGTCCTTATCCCTTCTTCCCCATCCCTATTTCCCATTTATATCCCCCATATCTTCCCCCCCTCTATTCTCCCCCATCCCTTCTCCCCACCCTGCAATGACCGAAGGGAAGGGAGCTAGAAAGCATCTTCGAAAAAAAAAAAAAACAGAAGATAATTTAACCTTCCACCCCCCCCCCCCACCACAAAACATTTTTTATGGGAGGAAGGGGATGTTATAAAATCTCAGCAGGAAGGAAAATTTTTTTGGGGGGGGAGATAAAAACACTCATTTTGGAAATAATTTACCAAAAATAAACCTAATATGTAGAACTGATTTTAAATATTTCTTTATTGTATGACAACAAGGATGACAACATCTATAAGTAGCAAAGCACAAAAAATCATTAATAAGAATATAGACAAGAAGATTTAAAGAGCATTAGTTTAAATAAATATATATTTTAGGTAGAAAAAGTCACAAATCCTTTTTCTTGTATGTTGTGTGATGACAGTCAAAGTAAATTACATACTAGATGCTTGGAACAACGAGAGATTTTATTTTTTGATATTATAATCCACAAAAAAATTTATTGTGCTATAAAATCCAAAGATATAAAGAACTTTGTAAAAAAAAAAAAAAAAATACTTGTCCTTTCATCTACAGATATGAAAATCTCTTAGAAATATGGAAAACTTTGGGGTATAGTCTCTTTTGTGGCAACGCCTCTTAAGGGGCATTTCGTCGTATTTTCATAGTAGCTTTTAATAGTTTATTATAGGTTAAGTTAGGTTAGGTGATTTTCCCGCAGGGTTAGGCAATTGGCCCCACAGGGGCTATAAATAGGAGAAAAGCTACTGTGAAAATATGAAGAAATTAAGAGGCAATGTCACGAAAGGGACTATACCCGAAATTTGATTTTGATACCCTTAGCTACAAAAATTTTGTGAATTGGACCAAACAATGGGGGAATTGTGAAAGATACAAAATTGCCAAAAACGTCCTAAAAAGCAGTCCGACCTCCAGAAATTTCTAATATTTAATTATACTCCATAATGTTGGGAGTGTTAACATTAAGTTTTAGCCTTCTATCTTTAATTGCAGTTAAGAAAATTACATTTCCCCATTAGCATTACAAACTGACAGCCATAGTTATTATAGAGAAGATAAAAAGTTATATCAACATATCCTACCCTCTTCAAATGGCAATTTAACAATATGTCAATTTTTCATGAAGTGGTGTTTTAAAGGATTTATTAGGGCAGTGTGCAAAGCGCACCGAAAAATATTTATTTCCTCTTTGAACTAAAATCAATTAACTACAACAAGAGTGACGTATTTTAACAAGTTAGGAATATAGAGTGTAGTTAGTTTTAAGGCTCTTTAATGAAAATTGCCATAAAAAAACATGTCTTTTTGTAAGGGTATGTACACAAAAAAATGATAAACTTATCATGAACATCATATGACATCATATATAGTTATTAATTTAGACAGACATACAATGTTGAAAAAAAGGCTTAGATAAATATCAACGCTGTTTCATTTTTATTTAAATAACTTTTTTAATAAAAATATTTGATTTTTACAAATGTTTTTATACAATGTGATAAAAAGCAGAAACCAATTGGAAGGACGCGAAGCGCAAATTTTTTTCTTCAAATATGCAGGGAGGAGGGAAGGTGTTTTGGGCTTTTTATTACACTAGTCCCCAATATTTCATATAAACATTTTCTTATTCGTTAGCTCAACATCTTTTGGGACTTAAATGGAATATTGATTGGTTGGTTAATTAAGTTGAGTTTCCATACGTTTCATCCACTAATTGTAATCTATATAAGGGGTAATTTTGTGTATCATCATTGGGGATGTACAAAATTTCTTTGGTAAAAAGTTTATATTATACAAAAAAGATACTTCCTATTAAGGTTAAATGAATAGTAACTGTCTGTTTGTCGCGAAGCGCCAAAAATTTTTTTTGTTGAGTATTTCTTGATCTTTTTTTTTGGAAATTGGAGAGTTTTGCTTTTTGTAGGGTAGGGGGCAAAAAGGGACATTTTTGTTTACCAGGGGGGGGGCAAAACGGGGCATTTTTCAACATTTAGGGGGGGGGGGCAGGGGGGGCGGTCGCTAGGGGGGGGCAGGGGGGGGGCGTTTTGGTCGCTAGGGGGGGGGGGGCGATTGCCCCAAACGCCCCCTTCGATTCGCACGCCACTGACATCTCTGTTTTTATTAAAAGTATGTATTTCTTTCTTTTACTTGCTCTGAACTGAAACCTTATAAAAGCTCCAATTTAGATCAGCTGAAAATGGATTTCCTATTTAGTTTCCTAAAGTGTACAGCAGATAACCCAATTATTGCAAACGCTATTTTCAGCTACCCCGGTCAAAAGATTTTTTTGATAGTTTGAAGCTTTATTAGCTAGTAGCAAATTTTGAGATAGGACGCGGACGCTAGGTACACTAAATTTTAGTTCATCCCAATTTAATCCTTTTAATCGGTCAGCTAAATTTTAGTTTCTGATTGTGTACGTATCACCCTCATCCTATTTCAATATTTACTACTAGCTTCAAACTAACGAAAAAATCAAAATTTGAAAAATTACAATTTTGAATGTATATTATATAATGTATAAATCGCTTTGTCTTCACAAATTAACTTACTTATTCAATGTAACCTGAAAATAGCTTTTGCAATAGTTGAGTTATCTTTCGTACAACTTCGGAAATTAGTGGGAAAATGGGTAATCAATATTCAGTTGATCTTATAATCTTAAATCTTTTTCGTCTTCTCTCGGTGGCGTAAACTTTAGAACTATATTATTTACAGATTAATTTAATTTTAGTATAATAGAAATCATGGATCATGGAAAGAAAACGAAGTAGCGGGTTTCATTGAATTTTCACAGTAGCTTTTCTCTTATTTTTTAGCTCTTGCAGAGGAATCTAACCCTGCTGGGCCAAATTCCTAACCCTGCGGGGCAATAATTTAAATTTACCTAACCTTAAATAACCTATCAAAAGCTACTGTGAAAATACAGGGATAAAGATGCTGTGAACAAAAAGTTGAGTGCAAAATAAACCGGCTAAACTGTTGACAGGAGAGCCTACAAATGATATTCCCAATAATTCGCATGGAAGTTGCAGTTGATAAAACTATGTGGAGTAAAATAGGTTTTAAAGGAGTTTTTTTACCATGTTTCATGTTTCAAGGTGACTAGATATACCCCTTTATCCAATCCTTTTAATCTTTCTTGACAGGGGTCTACACCTCCCTGATACTTTCTAAAACTGCAGAGGGAGATAACAAGCTATAAAAGTCACAACACAACACTGAATGTAGTTCTTACACCAAAGCTCTTTATAGTGCTTATAAGAAATGACGTCATACAATACAAATGACCAATGACACTTTTAAACATGATTATTTTATGTTGATTGTATTTTAACCAATCTTACAATAAACTTGGTGCACACTTCTAACTATCATCTAAATCTGGATCGCTGTTAAACTTTACTATAAAACTTATAAAATATATTATTTGGTTCATATTGTTTTTCTCTCATAAATGTTGCCCTCATTGTTTAATATTTATTACAATTTGTATTAAATGGGATGAAATGAATATAATACATGATAAGAACAAATTTATCCCATATAAATTATTGTATAGTTTGTCAGATTATCTTTGTTTGTCAGATGTTAAAGTTGCTTCCAAGATATTAAACAACTTGTTAAAATGTTATTGTATGTTGGCCTTTGTAATCTAACCTAACCTGGGGTTAAATACTGATACAAGTGCTTTCACAAAAACCTACTCATCCCTTCATTAACAATTTATTTTAAGAATATAGAGGTGGTTGAGAGTTTTCTGTGGTTGAAAGGCACAGGCAAGGAAAACATTTGACTGTGGTGTGGTTTAAAGTTATATAATCTTTTTTTTCTTTTTTTTGTAGTGCAACTTCTCTGTAACAAGTATAACAGTATGTTTGTCTGTTTGAAGATAACACATTTACAGTATAGATTATTAAATTAATATCTAATAATGTTGAGTAATTTAAAAATACTTTAAGGCACCTCTTTCACTGTTTTTCATTATTTGATTTCATCATAAGCTGTTTTTAAGTTTTTTTTAAAGAAGGTGTCTTAACTTTTTTGCTTTTTATTTAGAATAGCTAGTCGGTGTTTTTAGTAAGTAATAGATGTAAAATGGTTCATAGAATTTAAATATGCAATCGTTTTTTATGTAGACCTCTTATTTTTGAAGTAATTTAAGTTTTTAAAAAAATAATTAAGTCGATTTTAAGGTCCTAAAATGCAACAAAATAAAAGAAGAAAATAGTAAGATCTTTAATTTGACACCTTACTTTTTAAATTCTGTTGAGTAATTATTGAAAAATAAATTTTTTTTAACCACGGTTTTATCAAAACTTTGAAATTAAATATATTCTCACACAGGGATAAAAAGTATGTGTTTATATATGACTTTAAAATGAGAAAAATATTACAAATCCATTTTCAAATTGAAAAAGTTTTATAAAACTATAATAAAAAATATAAGTTTATTTTAAGAATTATAATTTTTGGCTTTAAAGGGTTAACTTGAACAAAACCTAAATAAATGTAGATACAATGTAACAGATATTTTTTGAACACAAGAAACAATAATGCATTTTTTATTTTATAAACAGACTGAAGCATATTTGTTCATAATTTTTCATTCTTTACATGTTATGTAATTATTACCATTTTTATTGTAGTTTCTATACTTATACTAAAGGAACAGGATGTTTGTTTGTGTGTCTGTGTATCTGTGTGTCTGTGTGTCTGTGTATCTGTGTGTCTGTGTATCTGTGTGTCTGTGTGTCTGTACCAAAGGATCTCGCTAACCACTGAACCAATTCTCATAGGTCCTGGGAAGGTTTATAACTATTTTGAAGAAGAGTACCACCACCCTCCCAAGAGAAATCACAATAAAATAAAAAAAAATTTAAATATTCCTGCCGCATAGTGTCGCTAGTGTATGAATGTCTCTAAGTAGCGTAGTTGTGCTGCGTAGATACATGAATTTAACAGCTGATTGACCATAGACAAATTATTTCTCAAATTAGATATTTAACATTTAACATTTAAATGCCACTAGAGGCCTCTAGGGGCATAGCCGCTAGTTGTATATATTGTATTATTATTATTATTGTAACATTATCCTTTTTTTGTCAATTCTATTGGTTAACTTTTGGGGTTAATCTTACGGATTTGTCCATTTTTGAGATTTGTAATTGGCTAGTTTAATAGTTACAATTAAGTGTTGCCCGTAAAATGTAATATGTTGGGCCATTTTTATTTTTTCATTTTTTTACTTTTTTCAATTTTTTGCTTACAATGGATTTGTAATATTTTTCTGATTCTAAAGGTATATATGAACCCATATTTTTATGCCTGTGTGTAAATATATTTAATTTCAAAGTTTTGATTAAACAGAGGTTAAAAATATAGATTTCTTCAATAATTACTCAACAGAATTTAAAAAGTAAGGTGTCAAATTAAAGAACTTACTATTTTTGTTCATACTGGCAATTTTCTTCTTTTATTTTGTTGCGTTTTAGTACCTTAAAACCGACTTAGTTATTTTTAAAAAAACTTAAATTACTTCAAAAATAAGAGATCTACAAAAAAAAACGATTGCATATTTAAATTCTATGGAACATTTTACATCTATTACTTACTAAAAACACCAACTAGCTATTCTAAATAAAAAGCAAAAGGTTAAGATGTCTTCTTTGTTAGTTTATTGAACTCTAAAATATTCTTTTGGAATGATTTTGCTTATTGAATTTACCTTACAACTTTCTCAATTCATGAATAATTGTCTAAATTTCCTAGATTTTTACTATATTACATTTTACTGTCGTAATATCTGAAAACACAAAGAAAATTTCTTTGTTATTGCTGTGCTACTAATAGTCATACTCAGAGAGGGAGGGGACAATGGGCTGTTTATAATACTAGTCCTTAAAGTTTTATAATAACGTTTTCTTATTAGTTGGCTTAACAACTTTGGGAACTTTAATGGATTTCTATTTGTTCATAAGTTAAGTGTCCAAACTTTCAACCACTAAATTTCATTCAGAAAAAGGGTAATTTTAAGTAGCATCATTGGGGATGTACATCAATTTATCGGCCATTGTCTTATCCCTTTAGATCCCTGGATCATACTTAGTTTCTACCATCTTAACTGAATCACAATATTTAATTGTAATGTCCACCTGGGAGAATCAAACATTTTCTTTTCTTTAAAGTTCTAATCCAATATTTGTTAGTAATGGATTGTTTTCTTTAATAAGAGGACACACAGTGTGGGTTCAATACCATAAAACATACTATAAATACATCCCAAATCTTCAGGTAGAGAACGGATATTGCACTGTAACTTATACACTTATACAGGTACCCAAAGTTTTATAAATATGATTTTTCTGTATTTTATTACATTTTATTTCTCTTTATATCATTTTATAACCCTTTATAACATTTTATAACTCTTTATAACTTTTTATATTTATTAATATTGATTTATATTATTTAAAACCTTTGATTTTTTGATTTTTTTATTGTTTTTTAATATTTCTTTGCCATTGTCCTTTTCAGGGCGTCGCCCCTACAGGAGAAGGAAGTTTTCACAATCTTTTTGAATTTGATAAAACAAAGTTTAAAAGAAGAAAAGAAATTTAAAAAGAAGAAAAATAATTGAAAATATAAAGAAAATATAAAAAAGTATAAAAAATATAAAAATTTATAAAAATATATAAAAACATAAAAAAACATCAAAATTAGAAAAAAATATGAAAATTTTTTTTGGGGGGGAAATTTACATTTTTGGGGGGGTTGGGGGAGTCCCACCCCCCAAGAAAATAGCTTAAAACCACCACAGGACCAATAGGTATATACCGTGAAGAGTAGAATCCAATCAGTTCAGTGGTTACCGAGATCTTAAGCTTCAGACGGACGGACGGACAGACGGACAGACAGACAGACATCATTCTACTTTGTATTATAGATAGCTGATACGCCCCTAGAGTCCACCAGGGGCACATCCTTATATTAAAGTAACAGGATGTCTGTGTTTCTACCGAAGGATCTTGCTTACCACTGAACCGATCGGGTTCTCCTTAACAGGGTAGCTTCTCATAAGTCCCGGGAAGGTTTATAACTATTTTGGGGGAGGGTACCACCACCCTTTCAGGAGAAATTGCCCCTAGAAAAAAAATACCCCTCACGAAAAAGAGACTTGAACAAAACATAAACTAATTATTTCTGTAATTAGATATTTTAAATAAAAAAAAACATTCAAAGTGCCACTAGAGGCCTCTAGGGGCGTAGCCGCTAGTGTGTTAATAAGGGAAGTCTATCATCCACTTTTAATTTCAGTTTTACAAAGAAAATGTAAAAAAAATTAGGGGGAAGTCATTTTTTCCTAGAGGTGATTTTACTTTAGAGGGAGGTATTACCCTCCTCTAACGTTGTTCTAAATCTTCCCATGTATTATGAGAAGCTACACTGTAAAGGAGAATCATATCGGTGGTTAGCAAGATCCTTCGGTACACACATCCTGTAACTTTTATATAAGAATTTTAACTTTTTTTCTTTTTACACTTATTGGGAAATATTCTAAAATAGATTTATAATTCTAGATTGTTTATCAGACACAATAATTCGACAAACTTTAAAAGGAGTTTCTAGCGGACGAAGATTACTCATTTCCACAAATAAAAGCGACTAAATTTTTAGACGAAATTCCCCCCAGCTTAGCTTTATCCGAAAAATTCATCTATTCCTTTAACAAAAATAACGCCATAGCAACAAATGACCAATGATAGGCCAATAAACAGACTAAATTACCAATGGCAACCCAGTAAACATTTTAAATGACCAATGGTAGGCCATTATGACGTCATGTTTTATTGGCACTATAAAAAGCATCATAGTGGCGTGCACATGATTTTGTCGGGGGTATATAATCACCATACTAAAAATTTGGTCAATTGGCAAATTTTTTTAAACTCCCCTTAAATTTAAAAGTATAACTATTTTAACTTTGGTTGTTTTACTAGTTGAATCAGGGGATGTATTATCAAGGGGGACAGACAGTGTAGACTAATAATATGATCGGATTATTCCTTCACTATGTTCCTATTGGCCCAATTATTCCTTTACTTTGTTCCTATTAGTCCAATTATTCCTTTACTTTGTTCCTATTGGTCTAATTATTCCTTTACTATGTTCCTATTGGTTAAATTATTCCTTTAATTTGTTCCTATTGGTCCAATTATTCCTTTACTTTGTTCCTATTGGTCTAATTTAGTGATTTGGGATCTAGAATTTATATATTTATTTTTTGCTCTAAAGCCTGATGACACTTAACATATAAAATCCATTTTCTAAACTTATTTGAGAACAAACTTTCTCGTATTCATTCGAATCCGGTGGATAAGAACCGGTTCTCATCCATACGAAAAAACTATATCTAGCATCGTATTATATCCAGCTTTCTACGAATATAATAATGTACAATCTTATAATCTCATAATTGTACATTCTATATCCGCGGAAAGCTGTTTATAATACGATGCGAGAAATAACTATTATTATGAACCTTTCAGGTTGCAAAACGTTTCTTTGGTAGATCTCGTGTGTGATGATTTTCATTTATTCTTTATCAAAAATAATTTAGAATTTTCTCAATAACCTTTCAATATAATGATTACTGAAACGAAAAAAAAAAGAATTTTTTCTAAGGAACTTCAGGGTACCTTCTTCCAAAATAGTTATAAACCTACCCTGATCCTATGGGAAACTCTTCTGTAAAGAAGAACCATATCAGTTCCGTGGTTAGCCAGATCTACAATCTAATTAAGCTACACACGCACAGACAAACATACTATTATTTTTATAGAATGATTTCTTTATAAGTAACTCTACCACTGAAAGGTTTAGTTACTCACAGATATACGTTTAAATAGCGTAGTGACGTTGTAACACACAGACAGGATCTAGTTATATAGCAGCTTCGCTATTAAAGAAACCAAAGATCAATTTCCAGACCAAAAAATGATATTTTCCCGAATTTTCTTGGCTTTAAATGGCCTCAAGGTGTACTAATCATGCAGGGAGTAAAGGATTGGCAAATGTAAGACATAAAATAATGTTTTTTATTTGTAGCATAATCAAATGTTTAAAAGTTTTAGTCATAAAATCTCTAAACTCGGAAGTACTGACCTTTAACAATATAATTACAGAAAGTATACCTTATTGCAAGGTTGTCCAAGCCTTTTCATTTGGAGGGGGGGGGGGTAAAAATACAAAATTAATTTTTTTGAGGGGAAAGGAATCTTAATATCTAATAGGCTAGGACGTCCAAGCTTTTTATTTTTTGAGTGGGGGGGGGGGGTAATCAGAACTTTACCCCCCCCCCCATTATACATACTTGCCTTATTGTTGAAGGAGTCCTAATAAAAATTTCAAATCAAAAGGATTTTCAACTACAAATATTTATTTTTTGTATGAAATTAAATGACCTAATTGTATAGAAAAGTATATAATCTGTATCATGGATATAAATTTTTCTTCAAAATAAACACCTACAGATTTCTTCCACCCTGATTCTGAGACTAATACAGCCTGACGAAATTAGGAAGAGATGGGACGGTTGATTGTAGATTATACTAGTACCCAAAATTAAAGTTCTCTTTTTTGTTGGGTACTGATCAAATATTAATTAGTTTGTTCAAACTAGCAGTGTCCAAACGTTTCATCCAATTTTATGGGTAATTTTGTTTCTCATCATTAGGGATGTACATCACATTGGAACGCAAATTTTAATAACCACGTTTTTTATTCGTTGTCTTAAAAACTTTATGTATTATTGCAAATTCTTGATTGGTCGGTTCAAAACTATCAGCGTCCAAGCTTAAACCAATAATAACAAATGGTTGATTTTGTTTATCATTATTGGTGATATTATACATCAATTTATCATTTTCAAATCATTAGAATTATGATGCACAAAATTACCCCTACTGTAGATTAAAATTTATGGTTGAAACGTTTGAACACTCAACATAATGAAGCAACCAATCAAAATTTACCAAAGGCCCCTAAAGTTGTTAAACCAACGAGTAAGAAATCGTTATATATATTATAAAACTTTTGGGACTAGTGTAATAAACAGCCCATTTTCCCCTCTCTCTCTGGGAAATTATGCGGAATGGAATGCACACCGACGATAATGAAACGCCCCAATGACTTTACATCCTAAGAAAACCAAAACCAATTATGTACAAAGAAAACGCAGGCGAAACAATCTTAACCAATTTTAAATAGATTTAAAAGAACATTAAACTGTGTTACAGATAAGAAAGTAATACGCTTTTTATCGTATTTCAAATATTAAAATATCCCTTTCGTATTTTAGAATATCATTTCCTTAAAATTCCTAGCGAACCCAAATAACCGACCACTCATTTTAAAATAAATAAAGATACAAGGCTGGGTTAGTTTTTTTCTTTATGCCTAACCCTTACGGGGGGGGGGGAGATGGCTCTTACTAAGCAGAGCATCTGATTGCGGTGCCCTAACCCTGCGGGAATACCTTCAACCCAAAATAACAAAAACAAACCCTAAAAAAATGACAAGGAAGAAAAAGTTGTGTAACTTATTTAAAGAAATTATATTGTGAAGAACGGACGGACGTACTTCCATGCTATACAGTAGCTGCACGCGGTGCTAAGAAGTATAAATGTCACGCATTTCACATCTTTTTAGTAGCACAGCTACTGTATAATTCATCATGTTGGTAAGTTGTTTTTAAATTACTGCCAAACTTTGAAATAATGCAACATCAAAATATTTTATTATTGTGTTTGAATGTTTCATTAATTGAGTGATAACTAGTTTTCAGTGACGAGCGGTTGCGCCCCTAGCCTCCATAGCTCTATATTCCGGCCAAGAGGGGATTTTTATAGAATTGATTGTTAGACTGGCTACCCCTGATTATTATGAGACCTGAGGTGGATTCTTAAAAAACTTCTCACTAAAAATTCTTTGCCTCACTAAAATTAGTGAGGCTCGCTAAAAATTTAGGAGGGATAATTTTGCCTCACTATGTTAATGAGGCATTAAGCAAAAAAAAGTTTTTTAAGAATTCACCTCTGATTGTGCTTGTTTTCTAATAACAATTATACAACAGGAAATTATTAATTTTTTTAAGTCGTAAGAAAGTGGCCAGAAAAAAGCGCTGACAATTGCATTTTTTATATAAGTTTAGTTTATGAAAGTTTAATGTACTTTGAGGGTGTTTTCAAAAAAACTTCCTAAATACTAAAGATTTTATTGCATTGTGTGTCAAATGAGATCTTGTAGATATTGTACATATATAACTTGAAATAATTTCTAGGAAAGTTTTAGGCTATTTTGAGGCTAGTAGGGTAGAAGGGGGGGGGGCAGAGGTCAACCTTATTTTTTAACATATAACATATTTATAACTTTTAAAAAAGCTTTCAGAAAAGGAAAAAAAAATAATACTTAATACGAGCTCAAAAAATATTTTGTTAAACTGTCTAAACATATCATGTTAAGCAATCGTGCTGTTTTAAAGTTATAATATAGCTAGCCACCACTTTTCAGGGAGGGAAGAGACATTGGACTGTTTATTACTCTAGTCCCCAAAATTTTATAATAACATTTTCTTATTCGTTGGCTTAACAACTTTGGGGACTATATTAAATTTTGATGGGTTGTTTAATCAAGCTGATTGTCCAAACGTTCCAACCACTAATTGTGATCTACAGAAGGGGTAATTTTGTGTATTATCATTGGGGATGGACATTAATTTATTGGCCATTGTCTTATCCCTTTAGATCTCTGATAGCCACTACTTTTAGTAACTTGCGATGTAAGAAAACATAATTTTTTTTTCATATTAGTTGTGACATCTGAGTATCTGCTTTGGTTATTGATGTTATAGTGATGTTACTTAGACTATTATAGATCCTTAGGCCTATAAAATGATCGCAACACCACTGTATAGATGTGCCGTAGCTTCCGCATACCATACTATTATCATAATGTATCATAATCGCAAAAAAAAATTTTAGAATAAAAAAAGGGATTGATAAATATTAAGAGCGAAGAAAAATATAAGCTTTTTTTTGCTTAAAAAAGATTATAATCATTTTTTGAGTGAGTCATTATACCTTCCAATAAATAGTCAAAAACCTTTCATGGACCTATAAGAAGCTTTCACTGAAAAGGAAAACCATATTTGTTTTGCTATTACTGAAATCCTTCGCTACAGACAAAAAAGCTTACAACTTTATACAATAGTATATTCGGTTTTGATAATTTACTCAAATGAAACACGAGCGGATGTTAAAGCACACCCCACTACTGCCTAGGTGCGCATAGTAGAATTTCTGAATTAGGCTGAGCTATCGAGAATTTAGAAACCAGTTTCATTGTTTAAAAAAGATCATACTTGGGACTAAAGTTGCGTAGTTTTTAAAAATCACAGCAAACTCATAACTACACTTAGAAAAACAATGTATTGTTATACAGCAAAATTTGGGGACTATGGAAAATACTTTTGGAGCTGTTTTTTGAAGACGGAAAATTTGATCGTCAGTCTGATTTAAGTCTGGAATGCACTGCTAGCCTTAGATATTGTGAGTGACATTTTTAAATACACACATTTTCATGTGTGTGTGTGTGTGTGTGTGTGTGAGTGTGTGTGTGTGTGAGTGTGTGAGTGTGTTTAAAAATCATATGTTAGGGCTTTTGGAACTTCTGAATCCGGGGGGGATGTTAAAAATGTAAAATACACAAATAAATAAAATTGTAGTTTCCAAATTGGACTTTCCGGATAAGATATTTCATTGAGTAGATTAGTTTTGCACTAAAACGTGAGAGTTGGGTCAGTTACCCCATTTATATATGTAAGTTGTATAAAAAGTTTACAAAAAAGTGAATTTGATAAGATAAAAAACAATAAGCAATTGTTAAAATAGCATATAAATTTTTTTTAAAGTGTCGAAAAAAACATATTTTATGTAATATTTTTTTTGACAATAGACAAAAGGCATTTTTTTATGATTTTTATTTTAATTAAATACGCATTTTATTTAATAAAGAAACTTCTTTTAAACTGTTGTTCTTGCATGATTATTTTATTATTAGAATAACGTTATTTATAGATGTAATGATAAATAAATAAGCCTACGTAAAACAAGTTTAAGAATTTAAATGTTATTTTAAAACGTGATTAAAGAAAACATGTTAATTTTAATAAGAATTATTTAGCAATATTTAAAAAGTTAAGAATTTATTCAATTTATTTCTGACAAGGATAACTAAAAACTATAAAATTGGAGCTTAACAAATTAGAACAACTATCTTTAAATCTATTCTACAGTGAAAAAAAATAATTATTAAGGCATGGTAGAATCATCCTAACGATTTAAAACTGTGTATTATTATCGATAATTTTGCCCTAAAAAAAGCCCAAAAACGGCAAAACGGCTGAGCCGGCAGCAGTTAGTCTTTATTTTTCCAAATTTTTGCCATTTGCGCATTGATTACGAGATGGTTGCATTACCCCCCCCCCCTTTGAAAGCAAATACGTGTACTTAGTTTATTTTAAACATATATAATAAGAAAGAATGATTCTATAACAGTATGTGAATTTTCAAATATTTTAATTAAGATATTTTTTTTTATTTTGGATAATTAAAAATGATGATTTCTAGCTTAAATTTCTAGGGAGAAAGAGGAACAATATCCCCCCCCCCCATATTCTTATTTTTTGAAGTAAAAAAGAGATTAATTTTATCGCCATTTTCCTTTCCTCCCCACTGAAATTTGTTGTACTTTTGTGTTTATTTAAAGTAAATTAATTTTTGTGAGATTGATTAAATTTAAGCTTTATATGACGTTAAACTATTAGCTTCTATTTATCTATCTATTTATCTATCTATCTATCTATCTATCCATCTATCTATCTATCTGTCTAGTATCTATTGGAATGGCTCTGTTGACCGGCCTGTTGATGGGAACCGCTGCTGGGGTCAGCCTCATCACTATTTCACTTTTAGGTAAGCGTGCCAGGGTTATGGAAAGAAAACGAAGTAACTGGTTTCGTCGTATTTTATTTTCCTCTTTTTTAGCACTTGAGTGGCCCTTTAACTCTGAGGGGCCAATTTCTTAACCCTGCGGGGCAATCATTAATATTCACCCAACCTAAAACAACCTACTGTGATGATACGACTAAACCCGCTACTTCGTTTTCTTTCCATGATCCGCGTTTTATTTTGACAAGGATGACAGCATGTCAGAAAAACGAACATTGTTTACAACATTATTTAGAAGTCAATCTTTAGTCAATTAAAATTTTTGTTGAATAGTTATTATTAGAGCAAGGATAAAAATACATCCTTATACTAAAGTAACAGGATGTCTGTGTGTTTGTACCGAAGGATCTCGCTAACCGCTGAACCGATCGGGTTCTCCTTAACAGGGTACCTTCTCATAGTTCCCGGGAAGGTTTTTAACTATTTTGGGGGAGAGTACCACCCCCCTCCCAAGAGAAATCACAATACATCGATTTTTTTTCGAATAGAGACTTCGACGTAACATTGCAAAGTATCGTAGAAACTTGATAGAGACTCCTTCGAAACATTGAAAACATTGAAAGTACCACTAGAGGCCTCTAGGGGCGTAGCCGATAGTATATAAATAACGCAGCTATAACTTTTAATGTAAAAGAGCAGTATGTTACTGAAAATAAAAATAAAATAAAAATATGGACGTTTCGATGAACAGACATCATTGTTTCTAGAGTAGCTTTGCAACTACAACAATATTTCTGCAAGAAAAGATTTTCTGAATAAAAAATTTAATATATAAATTGTTGCTTTCCCTTAAATCAAGTACAAACCAACAACCCCCTCCACAGCTCATTTTTGAAAACAAGGATGACAACATCCATAAAAGCGAAGCACTGAAACGGTAGGACAAACGGACATGAACACTTATATAGTGTCAGAACTGAATAATCAAAATATAAATGTATAAGAGTCGAAGCAAAATTGTAAGTAAATTTGTTGAAATATGCTTTATACAGGATAATGTTTATGGACATACTTACATATTAAGGACTTGATTATAGAGTTGCTTCGCTTACTACATTATACTTTGTTGTCCCAGGAATCAATATACCAAAAATCAGATCAATCGGATGATTAGTTCACATAAAAATTTGTGGTTAAAAAAGTAAAAAAAATCAACATGTTTAATATGGACGTACGGACATTTTTGTAATGATTATAGAGTTGCTACGCTTTCTAAATCGTACCTAACTACTACAGGAATCCCCATGCAAAATTTGAAATCGATAGGACAATTCTAACATGCCTAAATTAACGATAATAGCTATCCGTTACGGACGGACGGACCGACCCTAATTATAGAAAAGCTTCGCTCTTAAAAAAAATTAAACATTTATAAGGATGTCGAAAATTTTGAATCTACTGCAGTTCACGTTAAAATATTGCTAGTAACGAATATTGCCAAAAATCTATGAATTTTAAAGGCTGCTAGCTGCCAAACGGCTGAACGTACATACATTGTTTTAAGCAACATAAGAAGGCTCAGAAATAATCTGGAATAGCCATAAATCAATAATGCATAATTATCTCGCAGTGCAGAGAAATGCGCGAAAAGGCCTATTTTACGCGTTTTTTCTTCAGTGAAGCTTTCCCTGTGCATCATTGGATATTGGCTATTCCAGATTATTTGTAGGCCTTCTTAAACCGCTTAAAATGGTGTGCGGGTATGATCTGTACGTTCAGCCGTTTAGCAGCTAGCAGCCTTGAAAATTCATAGATTTTTGGCAATATTCGTTACCAGCAATATTTTACCGTGAACTGCAGTAGATCCAAAATTTTAAATATCCCCTATCAATGCGGCCCGCGGGGCTACCCCGTACCCAAATTAACCTAATCTAACTTATGCCAATTCACTAAATTGATTACTTTTGCGATACCACTCCCCTATAAATCGTCAAATACAGTGATAATGGGGTTTTGTTTGCTCCACCAGGCATTTTAAAGGACAATACCTACCAATAATGCATTTTTATTAAAATATTAAAATTTTTCAGCTTTTCGTAAGAAGAAGGAAGATTTTGTATCATATAAAACACCAATAACAGAAATTTTACAGGTGAGGAGAAATTATTTGTATTTTAAAGTAATATGTTGTTTGTCTGTCTTTCTATCTATCTATCTATCTATCTATCTATCTATCTATCTATCTGTCTATCTATCTATCTATCTATCTATCTATCTAGAAATTATTTGTATTTTGAAGTAATATGTTGTTTGTCTGTCTTTCTATCTATCTATCTATCTATCTATCTATCTATCTATCTATCTATCTATCTATCTATCTATCTATCTATCTATCTATCTAGAAATTATTTGTATTTTCAAGTAATATGTTGTTTGTCTGTCTTTCTATCTATCTATCTATCTATCTATCTATCTATCTATCTATCTATCTATCTATCTATCTAGAAATTATTTGTATTTTCAAGTAATATGTTGTTTGTCTGTCTTTCTATCTATCTATCTATCTATCTATCTATCTATCTATCTATCTATCTATCTATCTATCTAGAAATTATTTGTATTTTCAAGTAATATGTTGTTTGTCTGTCTTTCTATCTATCTATCTATCTATCTATCTATCTATCTATCTGTCTATCTATCTATCTATCTAGAAATTATTTGTATTTTGAAGTAATATGTTGTTTGTCTGTCTTTCTATCTATCTATCTATCTATCTATCTATCTATCTATCTGTCTATCTATCTATCTATCTAGAAATTATTTGTATTTTGAAGTAATATGTTGTTTGTCTGTCTTTCTATCTATCTATCTATCTATCTATCTATCTATCTATCTATCTGTCTATCTATCTATCTATCTATCTATCTATCTAGAAATTATTTGTATTTTGAAGTAATATGTTGTTTGTCTGTCTTTCTATCTATCTATCTATCTATCTATCTATCTATCTATCTATCTATCTATCTATCTATCTATCTAGAAATTATTTGTATTTTCAAGTAATATGTTGTTTGTCTGTCTTTCTATCTATCTATCTATCTATCTATCTATCTATCTATCTATCTATCTATCTATCTATCTAGAAATTATTTGTATTTTCAAGTAATATGTTGTTTGTCTGTCTTTCTATCTATCTATCTATCTATCTATCTATCTATCTATCTATCTATCTATCTATCTATCTAGAAATTATTTGTATTTTCAAGTAATATGTTGTTTGTCTGTCTTTCTATCTATCTATCTATCTATCTATCTATCTATCTATCTGTCTATCTATCTATCTATCTAGAAATTATTTGTATTTTGAAGTAATATGTTGTTTGTCTGTCTTTCTATCTATCTATCTATCTATCTATCTATCTATCTATCTGTCTATCTATCTATCTATCTAGAAATTATTTGTATTTTGAAGTAATATGTTGTGTGTCTGTCTTTCTGTATGGTGTTTCACATTTGTTGTGCCAATATAATCGCTTAATTTTTATTTTGACTTAGCAAAGCTCTAAAATTAGACGGATGGACAATAAACAAACATTCGTTGCAAATTTTTTAACACTAAAAAGGCAACTGTTTGCGAACATACTAACATTTTTTTACTAGATTAAAAACATGCTTTGCCTAAGGTCTTGTACATTGTGGTCCTAGGAATCATTTTTCCAAAAAAAAATAGATAAATATGTTATTTATACATCAAAAAGTTTTGAATGAGCATATTTTACAGATTATAGAGTACATAAATTGTTATAGGAATCATCATGCAAAGTTTAAAATCGATAGGACAATTGTACTTTACAATCACCATAGTACAACAAATGATTAAGCGTCCGCTGATATTAAAAGTTTCGGATTTACTGCAGTTCACGGTAAAATATTGCTGGTAAGCAATATTTCCAAAAATCAATGAATTTTAAAGGCTGCTAGCTGCCAAACGGCTGAACGTGCAGATCATGCCCGCACACTGGTTTAAGCGGCATAAGAAGGCCTACAAATAATCTGGAATAGCCATAAATCAATAATGCATAATTATCTCGCAGTGCTGAGAAATGCGCAAAAAAAGACCTATTTTACGCGTTTTTTCTTCAGTGAAGCTTTCCCTGTGCATAATTGGATCTTGGCTATTCCAGATTATTTGTAGGCCTTCTTATGCCGCTTGTGTGGGTATGATCTGTACATTAGATCTTTTCATGAAAATACCCTTTTTCGAATTTCAATCTTCTGCTAACCTAAAAAGTTACTTTAGGGGCCTAGAAATATATGTACAAAATTTCAGCTCTCTGTCTCTACTGGCGACCTAGCGCCAGGCATGTAAAATATCAACAGATAACGGTAGCACGGCGGTTTTAACAATATCTCAGTTATGTGCAGGTTTTCAGCTCTTCTGCATATTTCAATTTAAACACATAAGGCCAAAGATATTTTATCCAAAAAATCTTTTGTCAAAGTCTACTCTACACCTAGCGCCAGTCAGTTTTCTAAAATCATGCATTTTATACCTGTGAAAAATGAAATCGCCAGCGCTAGGTGTAGAGTAGACTTTGACAAAAGATTTTTAGGATATCATATCTTAGGCCTTATGTGTTTAAGTTGAAATATGCAGAACACCTAAATTCACCTTCCAAACCATTCTCTAAGCATTTTAATTTTTTTTTAGAAATAACGGGATTTCAAAACTGCCTTTTGAAAAGGCCTAAAAAATATCTTTTTTTGTCCCTTTTTTCACTGTATATAGTTACAACTTATTAAGATATTATTCTCAGTTAAAAAAAAATTGGCGCTTCCAGCACCAAAACCGGCAAAAACAGGCAGTTAAACTTCTGAACCCCTACTTAACCCCCTGACAGACCCCCCTCTATCTCGGCTCCTGTTACAGATAGAGACGTAAAACTTTTTTCTGGTTGTTCATGTGTATTTTTAGAGAATTGCTTTTTCTAGTCATAGCAGTCAGACCGCTCCTTATCCGCTTTTTAGCGTCCAGCCACTAAATATTAAAACAGCTGTAGAGCGGCCAATTTTAAAGCTAAGAAAACCAAATTTGATGACAAACTATTATTTTTTATAATAAAAAAATACCTTTTTTGACCATCGCTGAAAAACAACAAATAACGGAAACCGCCAATTTTGGCGGTAAAACGGCCAATTTTAAAGCTAAGAAAACCAAATTTTATGACAAACTATTATTTTTTAACGGCCAATTTTAAAGCTAAGAAACCCAAATTTTATGACAAACTATTATTTTTTATAATAAAAAATACCTTTTTTGACCATCGCTGAAAAACGACAAATAACGGAAACTGCCAATTTTGGCGGTAAAACGGCAGTTGGCAGCGCTAAATAATATTTTTATCTGTTTATAGTTACAACTTATTAAGATATTATTCTCAGTTTAAAAAAATTGGCGCTTCCAGCACCCAAACCGGCAAAAACAGGCAGTTAAACTTCCGTATCCCTACTTAACCCCATATCAGACCCCCCTCTATCTCGGCTCCTGTTACAGATAGAGACGTAAAACTTTTTTTCTGTTGGTTCATGTGTATTTTTAGAGAAATTTACGAACCCGGTATTAGTGTCGGACTGATTATGACGTAACAAAAAAAATTAGCCAATGAGAGGCTACTATGAATTTTACCATTGGTCAATAATGTCCTTTTACTTTTTGTCCTTTTACTTTTTCTAGTCATAGCGGTCAAACTGCACCTTATCCACATTTTAGCAGCCAGCCGCTAAATATTAAAAAAGCTGTAGAGCGGCCAATTTTAAAGCTAGGAAAACCAAATTTTATGACGAGCAATTATTTTTCATAACAAAAAAAAATGCTTTTTCTGACCATCGCCAAAAAACGACAAGTAACGGAAACCGCCAATTTTGGCGGTAAAATGGCGGTTGGCGGCGCCAATTAATATTTTTAGCTGTTTATGATCACAATAAAAGACTACATACAAAAATTGGCTGATTAAGGTCTGAAAGGGTCAAGACAGTTAATTGTTTAAACTAATGTAATAGATTTTTATTTTAGTCAGATGCCAGACGCAGACAATTTAAAAAAAATAACATTTAGAAATATTATCAATTTGTCTACAAAGGGTTAACAACAAAATCAAAATATACAAATCTAATTATTAAAAACATCAAGATGATCTTCTCTATAAATTTTATTTGTAAAGCATTGATATTTTTATCAAATAATATGACAATGATGACAACATTAATAAGTGATTAAATACAGACAAAAAATAGGATGACAACATCCATAAAGACAAAGCTCTAAGATCAGAAGTAAGGACAACTCTCTTGTAATTACTTTTGTAATATTTAATCAACCTTAGTAAAAAATAAGATGAAAATTAGGTGTTCAGGTATGATCCAGCAGGATATAATCCTCCTAGTCTTCAAATAACTTTGAATGGCTTCAGTGTATTTATTTTTTTACTCATAGACTTAAAATTGTAAAATTAAGCTTATCTTACATGCCTACATGACATATTAAATTTTTTTTTAAATCAGCTGTTGTTTCCAGCTGACCGCAGCCAGTGGCGGCAGTCCATGTAAGCTTCAAATCAATAAAATTTGTTTAAAAATATATATTAATTCTTGAGTAATAATAAACTTCCGTGAATAGTAAGGCCATGACCGTTTGGCCACTCCTTGACCGATTTTTAACTGATTTTTTATTTCCTACCTGTAGTTTTGCCGTTTTTAAGCTGCCAGTAGCGGAATTCTAAAACAGCTCTAGACCAGCCAATTTTTGTATGTAGTCTTTATTGTGATCATAAACAGATAAAACTAGCGCCGCCAACCGCCGTTTTACCGCCGAAATTGGCCGTTTCCGTTATTTGTCGTTTTTTTTGTTATGAAAAATAATTGCTCGTCATAAAATTTGGTTTTCCTAGCTTTAAAATTGGCCGCTCTACAGCTTTTTTAATATTTAGCAGCTGGCTGCTAAAAAGCGGATAAGGAGCAGTCTGACCGCTATGACTAGAAAAAGTAATTTTCTCTTAAAATACACATGAACCAACAGAAAAAAGTTTTACGTCTCTATCTGTAACAGGAGCCGAGATAGAGGGGGGTCTGTTATGGGGTTATGTAGGGATACAGAAGTTTAACTGCCTGTTTTTGCCGGTTTGGGTGCTGGAAGCGCCAATTTTTTTTTTTAACTGAGAATAATATCTTAATAAGTTGTAACTATAAACAGATAAAAATATTATTTAGCGCCGCCAACCGCCGTCTGACCGCCAAAATTGGCGGTTTCCGTTATTTGTTGTTTTTTGGCGATGATCAGAAAAGGTATTTTTTTATTATAAAAAATAATAGTTTGTCATAAAATTTGGTTTTCTTAGCTTTAAAATGGGCCGTTTTACCGCCAAAATTGGCGGTTTCCGTTATTTGTCGTTTTTCGGCGATGGTCAAAAAAGGTATTTTTTTATTACAAAAAATAATAATTTGTCATCAAATTTGGTTTTCTTAGCTTTAAAATTGGCCGCTCTACAGCTGTTTTAATATTTAGCGGCTGGACGCTAAAAAGCGGATAAGGAGCGGTCTGACCACTATGACTAGAAAAAGCAATTCTCTAAAAATACACATGAACAACCAGAAAAAAGTTTTACGTCTCTATCTGTAACAGGAGCCGAGATAGAGGGGGGGTCTGTCAGGGGGTTAAGTAGGGGTTTCAGAAGTTTAACTGCCTGTTTTTGCCGGTTTTGGTGCTGGAAGCGCCAATTTTTTTTTAACTGAGAATAATATCTTAATAAGTTGTAACTATATACAGTGAAAAAAGGGACAAAAAAAGATATTTTTTAGGCCTTTTCAAAAGGCAGTTTTGAAATCCCGTTATTTCTAAAAAAAAATTAAAATGCTTAGAGAATGGTTTGGAAGGTGAATTTAGGTGTTCTGCATATTTCAACTTAAACACATAAGGCCTAAGATATGATATCCCAAAAATCTTTTGTCAAAGTCTACTCTACACCTAGCGCTGGCGATTTCATTTTTCACAGGTATAAAATGCATGATTTTAGAAAACTGACTGGCGCTAGGTCTAGAGTAGACTTTGACAAAAGATTTTTTGGATATAATATCTTTGGCCTTATGTGTTTAAATTGAAATATGCAGAAGAGCTGAAAACCTGCACATTACTGAGATATTGTTAAAACCGCCGTGCTACCGTTATCTGTTGATATTTTACATGCCTGGCGCTAGGTCGCCAGTAGAGATAGAGAGCTGAAATTTTGTACATATATTTCTAGGCCCCTAAAGTAACTTTTTAGGTTAGCAGAAGATTGAAATTCGAAAGTGGGTATTTTCATGAAAAGATCTACTGTACATTCAGCCGTTTGGCAGCTAGCAGCTTTTAAAATTCATAGATTTTTGGAAACATTGCTTACCAGCAATATTTTACCGTGCACTGCAGTAGATCTGTCTACACATGACTGCTATCAAAAAAGCGCAACTCGTTTTTATTCTGTCCGTCTGTCTGTTGATTTTTTTACTTTTTTAACAACAAATTTTTATGTGATCTAATCATCGGATTGATCTGATTTATGGTATATTGATTCCTGGGACAACAAAGTATAATGTATTAAGCGAAGCAACTCTATAATCAAGTCCTAAAAATGTAAGTATGTCCATAAAAATTGTCCTGTATCAAGCAGTTTTTCAACAAATTTACTTACAATTTTGCTTTGACTCTTATAAATTTATACTATGATAATTAAGTTCTAACACTATACAAGTGTTAATGTCCGTTTGTCCTACCGTTTCAGTGCTTCGCTTTTATGGATGTTGTCATCCTTGTTACGCTCTAAATTTTATGTAATTGCACGTTTTTAAACCTCTTCCTACGATAAAAACAAGGATAACAGCATCCATAAAAGCAAATATACAAGTTTAAACTAAATTTTAGGTAAATTTGTTGCAAAATTGTTCAAATACAGGATTCTGTTGAAGGACATACTTACATTTTCAAGACTTGATTTGATTATAGAGAAGCTTTGCTTATATCATTATACAATGTTTTCCTAGGAATCGGTATTCCAAAATTCAGATGAATTGGATAGTTATATCACACAAACAATTGTTGTCAAAAAAGTAAAAAATCAGCATGTTTTAAATGGACGATAATAGAGTTGCTTCGCGTTCTAAATTGTACTTAACTGTTATTGGAATCATCATGTAAATTTTAAACTCGATAGGACAATTTTAACATGTCTAAATTAACGAAAAAAGCTAACCGTTACGGACGAACCAGCCTTAATTATAGAAAAGCTTTTAATAATTTTAGTAACGCAGCTACTTTATAATTAAGTAAGGTATCTGTCTATACGTCTCTAAGAGACAAAGTACATTGCTCTTTGTATTCTTACACTTGCTCCCGCCTAGTCACGCCACATTAAAGGGAGTGTGAACGTAAAATTTCTCATCTGATTATCAAATCTTAACATTTACTAAGCACATTTCACTACACTGATCAACCAAAAATGTCCTATTCACAAA
Source organism: Acartia tonsa (assembly GCF_053477335.1). Lineage (NCBI taxonomy): Eukaryota > Metazoa > Arthropoda > Copepoda > Calanoida > Acartiidae > Acartia > Acartia tonsa. Next base: position 51,535,919 of record NC_137264.1, read on the forward strand.
AATATCCAGAAATAATGCCTTGATTTTATGGTATTTTGAGAGGGAAAAAGGAAAAAACAGGGAAAATCCGATACGTTTTTGTTTCTTATAATGTTTGTAGGGATATTTAACTTGTCATATATAGTTGAAACAATTTACTTACTGTTAAGGATTTATTTTATGCTATAAAATTGCCAATTCGTTTTTTTATAACGTAGTAATTAGGTAATAAAGACATATTTTAAATTTGTGTTATTGACAAAAAAAATACCTCACTGTCTACAAAGGGTTGAATCTCATAGGTTATATAAAATAATAATATCCTTTTTTATTGTGTTGAACAATAAATAACCCACTTTGGAGAATTAGTTTACACTTTTATCAGACTGTTTATAAAGCAGTATTGCGTCTTTATTATTTACAAATTTGTAATTAAAGGTGGGCGAGAGATGGGCCATTTAAAGTTAATTGGATACTAATAAAAAACCTGTTTCTGGCTTTGTTATTGTATTTGGTTTTCAATAAAAAAAATATTGCTTATTTTATCAATTTCTAAGTAACTATACATTGGATTAAAGCAAGGATTATGTTAAAAGTCAGCTTAACTGTTAGGAAAAATCTAGAACTATGTGAAAAAGTTTAATTTTAGCTATAATGGGAGAAAAAAGCAATTTAATGCACATTTTATATAATACGGAAAATTTCTTCCTTTCCCCGTACCTTATAAAAATCGTCGGAAAAAGCCGTTTTTTAAGCAAACAAAAGCGCGTTTTGCTCTATCTGTGAGATATTATGAATGAGATAATGTTAAGATTTGATATAAAGATGAGAAAAATTTACGTTCACAGTCCCTTTAACTCACGTTTGCTGACAAGAACACACTATCGGATAGAGTTTAACTTAAAGTCAAGAAGATAAAACATTATGATAACCCGTTCTACCCCATCCCTTATTCTCTTCCCCACTTTCAGATTGCAAGGGTGACGCAAATTTCCGACCCCAGATTTGGCGATTTGAGAAAAACTTATCTTTATATTATAGCGAATTAGATAATATAGCAAGCATCGCTTTTATCTTATTGAGAAAAATAGTAAATCAAACGGCGAAAACTGAGATCTGCGTCACCCTGCCAATATGACGCAAGTCGCATGACCGCTACGACCGTGACATTATTTTAAACCCAATCCACTATCGACCATGTCTAAAAATCACCATGACGTGATTCTTATCAATCATTTTATGTCGACTGTTTATAAAAGTGATCATTGATGACATATTATCGATATGAAGATATTAAAATAAACCTTTTTTATGTCGACTGTATGGTATTTAAACAAAGTGGTCATTGTTGACATAAAAAATTATGGCACTATAAGAATAATCATTACTCATGTTGACGGTAAAGTATAGCTCACATATTATCAGAGAGAGGGGGAACAATTACACTAGTCCCCAAAGTTATATAATAACGTATTCGTTGACTTAACAACTTCGGTGACTTTATTTAATTTTGATTGGTTAATTTATAAAGTTAAGTGTTCAAACGTTTTTAATCACAAATTATAATATACAGAAGGGGCAATTTTGTGTATCATCAATAAGGATGTTCATCAATTTATTGGCCCTTTAAATCCCTGCATATTTTCGACATATGCCTATATATACTTGATTTATTTTCTAGGTAAATCTGGTAGACACGCGAATCAGAATGACAGATATCGATTCTTTAGGTAAGCTTAAGCTTATAGGGTATGTCCGTACGTCCAACAGTACTTATTTACCTAAAATTATTGTACATTCTTCTTGGAAGTATTTAGCTAGGTTATAATTTTCATAATTCTTTATAATAATACTAGTGGGTTCGCCCAGAGCCTCTAGGGTCGTTGCCCCTAGAGGTAATTAAAAAAAAAAAAAATAAGTACATGTGGTGGTGCGACCACCAATGTTTTAATTACCTGCCTAAAAAACGGGGGGGGGGGATTTTTTTTTGGGTAGTTGGGGGTGTCTCACCCTCCAAGAAAATAGCTTAGACCACTTAAGCGACAGACGGACGGACGGACAGTCATCAAGCTACGTTGAATTATAGATTGCATTAATTGACCTTGATGTTTTCGAAAATAAATAATTTTCATTTTTTATGTATGTTTATCAATGTTTTTTTTTATTTTTTAGAAGTAAACAGCATTCTTCCCGCTAAGAAGCCATCTCTAATTTTTAATTAAAATATTTTCTAGTATGGCTTTCAAATCGATTATTATCCACTGGATAAGAACCGGTTCTAAGCCGTAATGAAATATCATGTATCGTATCGTATAATATCCAGTTTTCTACGAATATAAAAATCTCGGGGCTAACAAACCTGGGTCTAATCATATAATTGTACATTTTATATCCGCAGAAAGCTGTTTTTAATACGATGCGATAAATAACTATTTCAATGCTTGTGCCAAAAACTACCCTGTTAAAAATCTCATATTGGTCTTATTATTAGCGCAGATTTTCTGTAATTAGGGTGTTATTGTTTCGATTTTATTCAGTTGTAATTCTAATATGTCATTGTCTAACAGGGAATATATAGATATTTGTAATGCAAGTTTTGCCATAATAACCAGTTTTATCTACGGCCACAAACCGGTTTTTACTGGATGTTAGATTCACGTAATTATGCGCACTTCTCTAAAAAAAAACAAATGTACCTTTTTAAATATTTTTTTGTATAGTCTTTCAGTAAAAGCTTAAAACAGATCAAAACTTTTTTTCAAACTTTATTTCTTAGAATTTTATAATAGCATTAAAGAGTTTTCTTTAAGATAAATTTGTTAGTTTTAAATGTAATGTGATAAAAAATTACCATTGAAGTTAAAATTAATTAATGTACAAATTTGTAACATAGGATATTTCCATTAATTTAAAACCAAATCTTAATAATTATCCTTATAATAAAGTAACAGGATGCGTGTTTGTCTATGTGTCTGTACCGAAGGATCTCGCTAAGCGCTAAAAAAAAATCGGGTTCTCTTTAACAGGGTAGCTTCTCATAGGTCCCGGGTAGGTTTATAACTATTTTGGGGGAGGGTACCACCACCCACCCAAGAAAAATCGCCCCTAGAGAAAAATACTTACCCCCCCCCCAAAAAAAAAATCTAAAATAAGAAAATGGGTTATTAAATTCGACTCCCTCCTCCTCAAGTGCCCTAGCCTCTAGGGGTGTAGCCGCTAGTAAACCATAAACTATTAGATATTAGGGGGGGGGGGAGAAATTATTATACCATCCATTGTCCTATCACCGTATGTTTCATATTTAGACACTCTCCCATACAAAAAATCATTCATGTGTAAATTTTTTTTTTAAAGAAATGAACTACGCAACACCATATTTTTTATAGGTGCGCATTCGCTTCCGCACATGACAATATAGCTTTTTATTATCGTAAAAAGACAAAACAGCAAATAAATGAAGAGAATTTTGGACCTTGGAAAGAAAACGAAGTAGTGGGTTTCGTCGTATTTTCACAGTAGCTTTTCTCCTAATTCTAGCCACTGCGGAGCTAATTTCCTCACCATGCAGGGCAATCATAAACATTTACCTTACCTAACCTAAAAAATACAGCTAATTATAAAGAAGAACCATATCGGTTCAGCGGTTAGTGAAATCCTTCGGTACAGACAGACAGACAACCTGTTACTTTATTATAAGGGTATGCAGTCTTAATAATTTGCTGCTGTAATACGTATTCGGAAATGAATTTACACCAGTTATTTTTTTGTTGCTTACTGTTGTAATGTTGTAACATATGAAGAAACTTGTGTGATATAAAATCTTCTCTCTTTGTTTAGATCAAATGAAATATATATATTTTGGAGACTTACTTACTGTTTTTTTTTTGTATTTTTATTATCAAACAAGGATGACAAAATCCTGTAATATGAAGTAGTTGTTTGGAAAAAATATCTCGGAAAATAATTTTTGGCTACACTAACGCAGACATCCCCGAGTACGTTATAGACAAGCTTCCTAATCGTTAAAAACATTGAATACCATATTTTTTACATTTTTATTTTTATTAATTCATTTTTTTTAAAGCGGTGTATTCTACCCAAAGCGCCTGTTGAGAACTGAAAGCCCCACACCACACCCCCTTATTTTTAAAAGCGAAGCTTTTATTTAATTAGGGTTGGTCTGTCCGTACGTCCGTCCATCAATGACAGATAGCTCTTTTCGTTAATTTAAATAGGTTAAAATTGTCCTATCGATTCCAAACTTTGCATTGTGATTCCTGTAGTAGTTAGGTACGATTTAGAAAGCGTAGCAACTCTATAACCGTTAACAGAATGTCCAAACGTCCATTTTAAACATGTTGATTTTTTGATTTTTTAGCAACAAATAATTATGTAATAAAATTATCCGATTGATCTGATTTTTGGAATACTGATTCCTAAGACAACAAAGTACAATGTTATAAGAGAAGCATCTCTATAATTAAATCTTCAAAATGTAAGTATGTCCTTAATCAATATCCTGTATTTACATAGTTTTGTTTCAACTTTTATACTTTCATATTCTGATTATTCAGTTCTGATACTCTTCAAGTATTTATGTTCGTTTGTCTTACCGTTTCAGAGATTCGCTTTTATGGATGTTGTCATCCTTGTTGAAATAAATTTAGATAAGTGGGTGATGTTCTTTTTCATTTGTTTGTTTCTTGCTTTTGTACAGTTTAGGTTAGGTCATATTGGGTAATATTTATTAGGGTTGGGCCGGATATCCGGTTCGGCCGGTTATCCGGACATTTTCAATATTCGGCCAGATACCGGGTATTAGAACTATCCGGTTATCCGGTAATTTGCCGGATATTGGGCGTTGGCCAGATATCCGACCGGATACCGGATATTGAAACTATCCGGATACCGGATACCCGTAGGGTCTAAGCACCGCAGGTATTGTTCCTATAAGTTTAGGGTACTGGATACAAAAAAATCACCCCCCCCCCCCCAAATTTATTATTTTCCAAATAAGATAAGGGATTTCAGGGCTCAACAAGTACTTTGAGGAAAACTTAAGCAATTACTAAATTTTTTCTTGCATTGATTTGCTTAATGCTGCAAAACTCTGGATCATTTTCGAAACAAAACCTAAAAAAAAAAACATTTTTAGATTTTATTGCACTAAAGTAAGTACAAAAAATGAACAACTTTGGGGACTTAAAGGACAGTACACGAGAAATTGATGCAAACAATCAACCCCCGCCTTATATGGTCCATTACAAAACTTCCCTGAAAATTATGGAACAATCGGTCTAGCCGTTTATTAAGTCTTTCAGGATAAAATTTGCCATATATTATATGGGTCCTGCAAAGGTTTAATGCTGTTTTATTATTATTGGATTTAAGTCTATGAATGATTAAGGATACTTTTATAGCCACTTATTTCCCTTTTATCTACAGGGCCCCTAAATAGGTGTCCAGCCGCTAGATCAAACCAAATTTGAAATATCCAACTATTTCTTGTATTAAAAGAATAACAATTTTGACCATAAGTAGCGAAGCAATAGCTGAGATAGGGTTTTAAAAAATGCCGTGTTTTTTCGACAATTTTCAGCATAAATGCATTAATAAATATGCAGCGAAAATGGATTTCAGTTGTATTAGACATTATACAAATAGCTAAAATAATAATTTTAAAATTTTGAATTCTTATGTTATCCCATCGTCTTCGTTGATGCTGTGAGTATTGGTGCAAAAAATATGACGTAACAAAAAAAATTTGCCAATGAGAGGCCGTTATTGACCAATGGTAAAATTTATAGTGGCCTCTCATTGGCTAATTTTATTGGCACCAATACTCACAGCATCGTCTTCGTTCAATCAATCAATGTTTAAAAAATTGTCGAAAAAAACGCGGCATTTTTTAAAACTCCATCTCTGAGGCAATTTTTATTAGCAGGTGATAAATACTGCAATTAATAAATTGTTAGTTAGCTAAGAATAAGAAGAAACATGGAGATAGTATAATCTAATTTGACGTACGGACAGGCAAACCCAAATTAAAGAGTAGCTGCACTACTTTGCATTTGACATTTTGACTACTTGAATCATAAGTGGAATTATAGTAAATAAAACAAAAGGTCAAATAATGTTAATCTATTTAAATATTATAAATTATTAGTTTGGGGACTTTCCACCAAATATAAGTTAATGGACACCCCCCCCCCCGAACACAGTAATAGTGTCTGACTGATTATGACGTAACAAAAAAAATTAGCCAATGAGAGGCCACTATAAATTTTACCATTTGTCAATAGCGGCCTCTCATTGGCTATTTTTTTTTGTTACGTCATAATCAGTCAGACACTATTACTTACTGTGTTCCACCCCCCCCCCCCCTGTAGTAAAGACAAATGCAATTTTAAAAAGAATTAAAGCATAACAATTCTCGAAGTGATTAAAAGTCAACTCTAGTAGATCCTCGATGAAGATACACAAAATTACCCCTTCTGGAAATTACAATTAGTGGTTGAAACGTTTGGACACTCAATATAATGAACAAAACGTTAAAAGTTTAAGTGCCCAGTTGTTAAGGCAACGGATAAGAAAATGTTATTTGAAAACTTTGGGGACTAGTGTAATAAACAACCCAATGTCCCCTCCTTCCCTGATCATTATGAGTGTTTTCTTTTAAATCTATTTATTCACAGCCATGAATCGTCCTAAAATTTAAGAGATTTTTTTTATATTTGTATACTAAATAAATTGAAATCAGCTGTTTTACTGCATTACTTATGGTCATAATTGTCCTTGTTGGTTTATTTAAAAAACTAGCGGCTACGCCCCTAGAGGCCTCTAGGGGGCACTTGAGGAGGAGAGAGTCGAATTTAATAACCCAATTTCTTATTTTAGATTTTAAAAGAAAAATTTAAAAAAAAAAAAAAATTTGGGGGGGGGGGGGGGTGCCCCCCCTCATTTTTAATTTTAGTAAAAAAAAATTTTAAATTTTTTTTGGGGGGGGTATTTTTCATTTTTTGGGGGGTTGGGTGTGTCCCACCCCCCCCCCCCCCCCAAGAAAATAGTTATAAACCTTCACGGGACCTATGAGAAGCTACCCTGTTAAGGAGAACCCGATCGGTTCAGCGGTTAGCGAGATCCTTCGGTACAGACACACAAACACACAGACAAACAGACATCCTGTTACTTTAGTATAAGGATTACCTTTATCTCCAGGTTTATGTAGAATTTCCCTTAAAAAAAACACTTATTAAAATCCAAAGTTTATTTATTATGATCCAACTGATAGATTCATTTTGTCAAGAAACGTTGTGAATTCAAATAAAAATTTAATAAAAAATCACAAAAAAAACAGAATTAATGATGTGCTACTTCCCCCCCCCCCCCCCTCCAATCAAATTAGAATGTCCAAAAAAACCTTGAACGTTCTTAAACCAAATTCGTAATTTACTTAGTAACTTTCGGATAAGTCCTATTTATAGAGTAGCGCTACTAAAAAAAATTGCATCGTATTATAGACCGTTTTTGGCGGATACTAAAATAAAAAAAAAAAATTCTCTTTGGCCACCCAAAGAAAACAAAACTGGTAGGTATTACTTTCATTTATTTTATTTTATAATTCATTGAAAATTAATAATAATATGATACGATACATGATTTTTCAGCATGGCTCAGTTTTAATGTAGCGGATTAGAATCGGTTTTGAAGCCATACTGAAATTCCACTACCTGTACTTTGAATCTAGCTCATTTACTCCTTCATAGGGTAGAAAGTGCCACCATTTACATCCAGCTCCATAGTATCTGCAAATAGATTTAAAATGTGTAGATGGACAATCCAATAATTAAACCAATAGTAACACAGCGTAAGAACATTCCGCTCGTATTAATGGTTACAAGTTTTATATTGGGGTTGGGCCGGATATCCGGTTTGGCTGGTTACCCGGCTATTTTCAATAACCGGCTGGATACCGGATATTGAAACTATTTGGATACCGGATATCCGGCTGATTTTTATAATGCCGTATATCAAAAGCTTGCCAGATATCTGGCCGGAACCGGATATCCGGCATTAGAAATCAGCCGAATATCCAGTATTAGGTATCCGGCCCAACCCTATTTTATATACAGTACGGTTCAGCTATAAACACCCGTTATTAAACAGTCAATTTTTTTTTGAAAATCGCTCCAGCCTTTTGCGAAAATAACTAGACAGACCGACATCATTATACTTTAAAAATAGGAATTTTTAGATCCTCTTACAATTGGCATTAAATTAAACTTATATAAACTTATATTATTTTTTTAAAGAGATTATCTACTTATATCAAATGTTTTATAAAAGTCAAAATAAGTCTTATTCTAAATATTTTTGTAATATAAAAACCAGATTAAACTAGGGATTTAAAATCAAACTGAATTTAAGTAAGGCTAAACACATAGAAATATGTATACATAACAACGAATGGCAACATCCAATTTTAAGGGTAAAGTGAGCATAACAGACAGACAGACGGACACAATATAAGCTTAGTAATATAAATCTTGACACAAAATTTAGCATGCTATCTTTATTAACTGCTGAGAAAAAAACACATATTTTTTTCACCCCCCCCCCTTTCAATTTGTCTTCTAAAAATAAAAAGTAAGAAAATTGTTGTATGGGATCATCTTTCATTGGTAGGATGAAGATACCCTAACTCAAAGTAGTTAAAAACCATGCCTTGGACCTATAAGAAGCTTCACTGTAAAGGAGAACCATAGTAACCATAGTTAATTAGTTAGAACGATCCTTTGCTACAGACAAAAAAGCTTACTACATTATATGATAGGATTATAACATATTACGATTGGAGAAAAATAGTAGAGTAAATTATAATACAGTTGAATTATACTAACCTAATCATTGTATTTCTATACCATAGCTTGTTATTGCAATCATGATAAATTCCATTACCCGTCCAACACGAATTTCTACTAAAAATTAAAATAGTTTTATAGACAGTTATCCACTGATAGGAAAATTAATATAGGATCTAGGATATACGAAGCTATACTCGAGGTGTATTTTCTTTAATCTTTTTCAGAGGCTTATTTATCGCATCGTATTATACACAGCTTTCCATGGATAGTTAGATAAAAATCCAGATATTTGGTCCAAAGGGGCCAAATTCGCGGGCAAAAAAAACATCTTATTACTCCTAGAAAACTGTCAATAATATGATACGATACACGATTTCTTAGAATGCCTCAGATCCGGTTCTAATCCATCAGATTTTTTGTCGAATTATCGATACCCTACTGAAATATAGAATTCTCTGGATTAATTAAAGACATAAAAAAACAATATTATTTTAGATTAAAATATCTGGATTACCTCAATTTACATTTAAATGAATAAATATGATACTTTCATGCTTATTGAGATAAAGTTCCCCAAATTAAAACTCATGGATTAAAATTTAAAGTGCTTAATCTCAAGTTTCTGTAAAATTTTTAAATTTGACTGAAAATACCAACGTCTTTGTTTTCAGAACAGCAGCTTATTTCAGCCGCAGACACCCTTAGCCGCACTCGGCCTCAGCCACTCTCAGCAACAGCTGTGAGGCTGACTCTGGCTAAATAAATTTTTTCGGCTGAAGCTTTGAGTGGATGAGGCTTCGAGTGGCTGAAATCGGCTGAGACTTCGGGTGGCTTATGTTTTCTTTAAGCCGACCAAGGCTGAGGCTTATTGGGTGGCTGAGAAAGCCGCGTGGCTGATTTTGAGGCTTCTCTAGCCGCACAGCAGATGGTGGCTGCCGTTCCCTGGTAAAATTTGAGCAAGATAAGACATAGTGAATTTAATTTTTGAGGGTGAAAAATATTTATACAAAGATTGAATCAATCTTCGAGGATCTCTTAACAATTACAAAACCTTGCCTAACCTAAACATAAACTTTATACTAGGGACCAGCATATTAAAGTTTTTGACAATCAAAGTATACTTATTATGGATTTGAATTGGATTAATATCCGCTATATAAAATCCGGTTCTGGACCATACTGGAGAATAGTTATTTCTTTCATCGTATTATAAACGGCTTTCCGCGGGTATAGAATGTACAATTATAAGATTGAAACCATTTTTTAGCCCCGAGGTGCCGAAGGCACGGGCTAAAAAAACTGGTTTTAATCTTATGATTTTACATTTTTATATTCGTAGAAAGCTGTTTATAATACGATGCAAGACATAGTTTTTTCAAATAGATGAGAACCGGTTCCTATCCACCGGATTCGAATGAATACGAGAAAAATGTTTATGCATAAGTTTAAACAAATTGTCAGCAAAATTGTAAGTAAAAACGCAAGAATTTCAAACATTAAGGAGAGTAGTTACTCTACAACTGATCTCAATAGTTAGTTAATTGGAGAGCTGCGCTTTTATAAATGTTGTCATCCTTATTCATGACACATTAATTGGGGATGTAAAGGGACAATAGCACATCCCCAATGATGATACACAAAATTATTCCTTCACAGATTAAAATTAGTGGTTAAAGCGTTTAGACACTCAACTAAATGACCAAACCAATAAAACTTCAATAAAAGTCCAGAAGGTTGTAAGCCAACAAATAAGAAAAGGTTATTATAAAAGTTTGGGGACTAGTGTAATAAACAGCCCAATGTCCCCTCCCTCCGTGCACATTAATACGTATTTAACATTATATTGAAGGACCAATTTTGTCTCAATTAAAAAAGATCTTTTGCTTGTTAGTGTATAAAAATGGAAAATTTATTAAAACATGGATGTCAGTATCAAAAACAGCGAAGCTTTACAATTTATATAATAAAATAGACTAAAAATAAACAATCAAAAACCAACAGAATAGGATAATCATTATAAAAAGTAACAGGATGTCTGTCTGTTTACAGCTTAAAATCTCGCTAACAGCTTTGCCAGCATGCCTCTTCTTTAAAGTGAAGCTTTAATATCCAGGAAGATTTATAACTATTTTTTGGGAGTTCACTTTCACCCACTCAACAGAAATAATGCCAGTCCCAAAAAAAACTTCCTTTTTTCTCTTTAGAAACTAAAACTGAAAGGGAGTGGTTCTATTTAACCTGCCCTAAGAGGCCTCTAGGAACACAGCCGCTAGTGGCACCATCCCAGTTGAGGAGTGAGATTCTACCCCATGTGAAAAAATAAACCCCCCCCCCCCGCCATCTGTCAAAATAAACCCCCCCCCCCCGGCATCATGTGATTTGTACCCCATCTTAAATTTTGGTCCCTGTAATTTTCAATGTATAAAACAAAGCTTGGTGGTAATAAACTATGAGTTATAGGGGTAAAATATTACATATGGGGTAAGTATATAAAATATGGGGAACAAAAATCACACATGGAGGTCCAAAAATTAATATGGGGTCATTTTTTCATGATGGGGTAGCTTCAAGTGCTTATATCTGGAGAACCGTAAGAGATAGAGGCCTAGTTGCTTGACTGTGGTAACTCAGATTTACACAAGGAAGCCATTTATGCACATGGGGTGTCAAAATTTGATATGGGGTATTTTTTAATTTTTTCATGATGGGGTGTCAAAATTTCATATGGGGTATTTTTTTTCATGATGGGGTAGTTTCAAGTGCTTATATCTGGAGAACCGTAAGAGATAGAGGCCTAGTTGCTTGACTGTGGTAACTCAGATTTACATAAGGAAGCCATTTATGCACATGGGGGACCAAAATTTGATATGGGGTATTTTTTTCATGATGGGGGTAGTTTTAAGTGCTTATATCTGGAGAACCGTAAAAGATAGAGGCCTAGTTGCTTGACTGTGGTAACTCAGATTTACATATGGAAGCCATTTATGCACATAGGAGACCAAAATTTGCTATGGGGTATTTTTTTCATGATGGGGGTAGTTTCAAGTGCTTATATCTTGAGAACCGTAAGAGATAGAGGCCTAGTTGCTTGACTGTGGTAACACAGATTTACACAAGGAAGCTATTCATGCACATGGGGGACCAAAATTTGATATGGGGTATTTTTTTCATGAGGGGGGTAGTTTCAAGTGCTTATATCTGGAGAACCGTAAGAGATAGAGGCCTAGTTGCTTGACTGTGGTAACTCAGATTTACACAAGGAAGCCATTTATGCACATGGGGGACCAAAATTTGATATGGGGTATTTTTTTCATGATGGGGGTAGTTTCAAGTGCTTATATCTGGAGAACCGTAAGAAATAGAGGCCTAGTTGCTTGACTGTGGTAACTCAGATTTACATATGGAAGCCATTTATGCACATGGGGGACCAAAATTTGATATGGTGTATTTTTTTCATGATGGGGGTAGTTTCAAGTGCTTATATCTTGAGAACCGTAAGAGATAGAGGCCTAGTTGCTTGACTGTGGTAACACAGATTTACACAAGGAAGCCATTTATGCACATGGGGGACCAAAATTTGATATGGGGTATTTTTTTCATGATGGGGGTAGTTTCAAGTGCTTATATCTTGAGAACCGTAAGAGATAGAGGCCTAGTTGCTTGACTGTGGTAACTCAGATTTACATAAGGAAGCCATTTATGCACATGGGGGACCAAAATTTGATATGGGGTATTTTTTTCATGATGGGGGTAGTTTCAAGTGCTTATATCTGGAGAACCATAAGAGATAGAGGCCTAGTTGCTTGACTGTGGTAACTCAGATTTACATATGGAAGCCATTTATGCACATGGGGGACCAAAATTTGCTATGGGGTATTTTTTTCATGCTGGGGGTAGTTTCAAGTGCTTATATCTTGAGAACCGTATGAGATAGAGGCCTAGTTGCTTAACTGTGGTAACACAGATTTACACAAGGAAGCTATTTATGCACATGGGGGACCAAAATTTGATATGCGGTATTTTTTTCATGATGGGGGTAGTTTCAAGTGCTTATATCTGGAGAACCGTAAGAGATAGAGGCCTAGTTGCTTGACTGTGCTAACTCAGATTTACATAAGGAAGCCATTTATGCACATGGGGGACCAAAATTTGATATGGGGTATTTTTTTCATGATGGGGGTAGTTTCAAGTGCTTATATCTGGAGAACCATAAGAGATAGAGGCCTAGTTGCTTGACTGTGGTAACTCAGATTTACATATGGAAGCCATTTATGCACATGGGGGAGGTCAGGTTAGGTTAAGTTAGGTTAGGTTAGGTTAAAATGGGTTAGGTTAGGTTAAGATGGGTTAGGTTAGGTTAAGATGGGTTAGGTTAGGTTAAGATGGGTTAGGTTAGGTTAAGATGGGTTAGGTAAGGTTAAAATGGGTTAGGTTAGGTTTATTTGGTTTAGGTTAGTTTAAAATTGGTTAGGTTAGGTTTGGTTGGGTTAGGTTAGGTTAAGTTAGGTTAGTTTAAGATTGAGTAGCCCTGCAGGGCTACTCAATATTACCTAACCTAACCTAATTACCTAGGTTGGGTTTAGTTTGGTTAGGTTAGGTTAGATCAAGTTAGGTTAGTTTAAGATTGAGTAGCCCTATTAAATTTCGATACCCCATGTGCATAAATGGCTTCCTTATGTAAATCTGAGTTACCACAGTCAAGCAACTAGGCCTCTATCTCTCACAGTTCTCCAGATATAAGCACTTGAAACTACCCCCACCATGAAAAAAATACCCCATATCAAATTTTGGTCCCCCATGTGCATAAATGGCCTTCTTATGTAAATCTGAATTACCACAGTCAAGCAACTAGGCCTCTATCTCTCACAGTTCTCCAGATATAAGCACTTGAAACTACCCCCATCATGAAAAAAAATACCCCATATCAAATTTTGGTGCCCCATGTGCATAAATGGCTTCCTTATGTAAATCTGAGTTACCACAGTCAAGCAACTAGGCCTCTATCTCTTCCGGTTCTCCAGATATAAGCACTTGAAACTACCCCCATCATGAAAAAAAGTACCCCATATTAAATTTTGGTCCCCCATGTGCATAAATAGCTTCCTTATGTAAATCTGAGTTACCACAGTCAAGCAACTAGGCCTCTATCTCTTACGGTTCTCCAGATATAAGCACTTGAAACTACCCCCATCATGAAAAAAAGTACCCCATATTAAATTTTGGTCCCCCATGTGCATAAATGGCTTCCTTATGTAAATCTGAGTTACCACAGTCAAGCAACTAGGCCTCTATCTCTTACGGTTCTCCAGATATAGGCACTTGAAACTACCCCAATCATGAAAAAAATACCCCATATTAAATTTTGGTCCCCCATGTGCATAAATGGCTTCCTTATGTGAATCTGAGTTACCACAGTCAAGCAACTAGGCCTCTATCTCTTACGGTTCTCAAGATATAAGCACTTGAAACTACCCCCATCATGAAAAAAATACCCCATATCAAATTTTGACACCCCTTGTGCATAAATGGCTTCCTTGTGTAAATCTGAGTTACCACAGTCAAACAACTAAGCCTCTATCTCTTACGGTTCTCCAGATATAAGCACTTGAAGCTACCCCATCATGAAAAAATGACCCCATATTAATTTTTTGACCTCCATGTGTGAGTTTTAACCCCTTGCTTCAATGTTAATATCATAGCATTGTTTCTACCCCATCTGTGTTTCTCAACCACTAATTATGTTTGATGACATCCAGAAAAATGTATATTATGTAGTTCAATAATCTGCCACTAGATGTTCCTATTTCAAACAAACTATTGTTTTTTTTCTTCAATGGAGCCAAATTTTTATCTTAAAATATTAGGTAAAGTAAAGTATTAGAATATGTTGGTGATTTAGTATAAAAAAAGTCTTAAAAGAGAAATAAAAAAAATAAATAGAGGCATTTTCAAATTTTATTCAAAATATAGGAAAATATAGAAGAGTGAAAGGCATAGCTTCACTACAGTGGAGCATGGTAGCTTTTGCTACCCTAATATAAATTCTTTCGCGCGAGGCTCACCTCGCAAACCCCTCTAGACTCTCCCCCCCCCCCCTACCCAGATTTTATTTCCCCTTCTGCCAATCATGCCCCCATCTATCAAATCAGACCCCACCTTCCAATTCTGGCCTCATCTTCAAATTTAGACCCCATCCTTCATTTTTGTCCCCTGTTCAATAATTTATCCCTTCTCTGATATTATTTTGTTTCTCTTGGAGAGGAACAAAATATGAAGATGGGGATCAAATTACATGATGGGGACAAAATCACACGATGTGGTATAAATTTCATGATGCCGGTGGGGGGGGGTTTATTTTGATAGTTGGCGGGGGGGGGGTTATTTTTTCAGATGGGGTAGAATCTCACTCCTCAACTGGGAAATTGCCGCCGCTAGTTATATATATTATATAATAAAATATAATAAAAAATCTTCGAATATAATAAGAACATACCGACTTTCTAGTAACGATTATAGAATTGCTTCGCTTTCTTGCTTGTACCTGATTGCCCTAGTGAAGTACTCCATGACGATTATTTTGACCTTTTTATTAGATATCCGGATTTTACTTACATAGATTATTTATCTTTTTAAATAATAAATAATGTGAGGTCATACACGAAGGTTTTTTTTAAATGTAAGAGCCAAAAAAAACACTTAAATAATTTTTAAAACATATTCGTAAAAAAAGTCTTGAGGTAAATCTAAATCTTCATAACAGATACTTTGCAGAGCTGTGTAGAATGAAGTGTATTCACTGCACCCCCCCCCCCCCCCCCCCCCCACCTTACAAAATAAAGGTGGCGGATACACGCCTCCCTTGATAAGGGTCTACAACCGCTTGCAACACTCCTAATAAAACAGCCATGGGGGGTGTTTTGTTAAGGTAAAAAAAGTCAAAGCTATTAAAATCTAAAAGCGTTGTGAGAAAAAAATTTGCATGATTCTCGAGTCATTTTACCTATCAAAGATAACCTGTACGACTTAAGAGTGTGTTAATAGTGTAAGGGGGTGAATCCACTCCCCTGGCAATAAATGACACCCCTCTTGTTGTGGGCTATGTTGCTTCATAATTTATCAAAACCTCAAACCTCGACAGAAACGTTGAGTCGAAAAAACAATTTCAATGTAATGGGTGATTTTGTTTATTATAATTTAAAAAAGGCAAACCCGTCCAAAGTACTCGAATACAATGATTTATCCTCCTCCATTGTCTTATCCCTTAAGATCCCTGACAGTATAAAAATATTTACTTGTAATTTGGTGTTGGAGGTTCTAGGTTGACCGCTCGCCACAAAGTATTATCTGAGGGCAGAGAACATATCCCTCTGGATAAAATTCCGTGGGTCAACTAAAATAAATGGAAACATTGAAGATTAATGGCGGTTTCCCTTATAATTCTTAGTCGAGCATATGAGCTCCCTCATATTTTGAAATAAATTGAAATAAGGGGGGAGGATTGTTGTTTTGTTTGTTTGTTGATTATTTTAGGTCAGATTTGGTTAGGTTATATTAGGTAGCCACGCAGGGTAAGTTTAATGAAGGTATAGCCCCTGCAGGGTAACATAAAGGCCCCTGCCGGGGTTATGCATGTAAAAAAACTAGACCTCCTTATTTCCAATTGAAAAAAACAGCATCTAGGGGCTCTGTATTCGAAGGAGTAGGGAAAGTAGGAAAATAACATAAAATCAAACAAAGATAATAAAAATTAAATAGCATGAAACCATCCAGGGACCTATCAGAAGATTCCATAAAATGGAGAACTCAATCGGTTCAGTAGGTATAGAAATCTTAAGCCACAGACAAAGAAACATTACTATTTTATATAATAGTTTTCTATAATACAAAGTAGCTTGATGTCTGTCTGTCCGTCCGTCTGAAGCTTAAGATCTCGGTAACCACTGAACCGATCGGATTCTACTCTTCACGGTATATACCTACTGGTCCTGTGGTGATTTTAGGCTATTTTCTTGGGGGGTGGGACACCCCAAACCCCACCCCCCCCAAAAAAAAAAAATCCCTCCCCCATTTTTTATGTTTTTGTAGGAGATATCCTTGGTCATTTTTTTTTGTAGAAGATTTCCTCGGTCCTTCATATTTTTTTTTACGAATTTCACCTTAACTTTTTTTATCATCTCTTGGGGCAAAGCCCCTAGAGTCTTGGTGATAAAAAAAAATAAGGTGAAATTCGTAAAAGGACCAAGGAAATCTCCTGCAAAAAAAATATGAAGGACCAAGGAAATCTTCTGCAAAAAAAAAAAAAAAAAAATGGGGGGGAGATTTTTTTGTTTTTAGGGGGGTTGGGGGTGTCCCACCCCCCAAGAAAATATCTTAAAACCATCACAGGACCAGTAGGTATAATTCCTGAAAAGTAGAGCCCAATCGGTTCAGCGGTTACTGAGATCTTAAGCTTCAGACGGACAGACAGACGGACAGAAAGACGGACAGACGGACAGACATCGTTCTACTTTGTATTATAGATATAAGGGAGAGGGGGTTCAGTGTTGGATAGGAACTTTGAGTAAAAGCACCAAATCAACAGTCATATAATAGATCTACTAAATTTATTTTTTTTGTGATACTTACAATATGTTGATCAACATCCCATGTATACTCATCCTAAAAATAATAGTTATTTATCGCATCCTACTATAAGCAGCTTTCTGCGGATTAAAAAATTTACAACTATAAGATTGAAATTAAGATTTAGATTGGTTCTAATATTATGATTGTACATTTTATATTCGTAAAAAACTGGATATAATACGATACGATACATGGTTGTTCAGTGTGCCTGAGAACCGGTTCTTATCCACCGGATATTAGTTGGTTTTGATGCCATACTGAAAAATAATTTCTAGAGTAGATGCGCTGCTAACTTAAATAGGTACAAGGAAGACACGCCTCCGTGGAAGTGTATTTAAGAATAGTTATTTCCTTTATCGTATTATAAACGGCTTTCCGCGGATATAGAATGTACAATTATAAGATTAAAACCAGTTTTTTTAGCCCCGAGGTGCCAAAGGCACGTGGTAAAAAAACTGGTTTCAATCTTATGATTGTACATTTTTATATTCGTAGAAAGCTGGATATAATACGATGCTAGACATAGTTTTTTCGTATGGATGAGAACCGGTTCCTATCCACCGGATTCGAATGAATACGAGAAAAAAAAATCCACGGCCTGGGTCTAGATTTTCTAGCCCCTAAAGATGAGTCAAAATATACAGGGCCGTTACCATTACCAGTTACCATTACTTTACCTAAAATACGTATACAAATGAGATGTTTATCTGTGGTCCTCAAGCGATTTGTGGGATAATGCCTGGCAACCATTAAACAATAGTGCTTTGTTTAAGTTTCATTGTTATAATTTAAATCATTTAGACTAAAATAAGTATGAATTTCTGTTTTATTGTCGTTAAGTCAAAAGTTAATTTTATTTCATCTAAATACATAATAGGAAGGAAGGGGACATCGGGCTGTTTATTAAAAGCGAGGCTTTTCTATAATTAGGGTCGGTCCGTCCGTCCGTACGTCCGTAACGGATAGCTTTTTTCGCTAATTCAGGCATGTTAGAATTGTCCTATTGATTTCAAACTTTGCATGGTGATTCCTGTAGTAGTTAGGTACGATTTAGAAAGCGTAGCAACTCTATAATCATTACCAGAATGTCCGTACGTCCATTTTAAACATGTTAATTTTTTTACTTTTTTAACAACAAATTTTTATGTGATCTAATAATCCGATTGATCTGATTTTTGGTTAACTGATTCCTGGGACAACAAAGTACAATATTATAAGAAAAGTAACTCTATAATCAAGTCCTAAAAATGTAAGTATGTCCATAAACATTATTCTGTATCAAGCAGTTTTTCAACAATTTTACTTAAAATTTTGCTTCGACATTTATACATTTATATTCTGATTATTCAGTTCTGATACTATACAAGTGTTAATGTCCGTTAGTCCTACCGTTTCAGTGCTTCGCTTTTATGGATGTTGTCATCCTTGTTATAATAGTCCCCAAAGTATTATCATAACGTTTTCTTGTTTGTTGGCTTAACAACCCTAGGGAATTTATTGAATTTTAATTGATTAGTTCATTTAGTTAAGTTTACAATCGTTTTAACCACTAATTGTAATATACAGAAGGTTTGTGTATTATAATTGGGGATGTATTGTACATCAATTTATCAGTCATTTAGATCCCTGCTGTAAACCAAATTCATTTAAAAATATTAATTAAAAGATCTGAGGTGAATTCTTAAAAAAACTTTTGCCCAACTAAAATTTTAGTGAGGCACAATTATCCCCTCTAAATTTTTAGTTTGCCTCACTGATTTTAGTGGGGCAAATTTTTTTTAAGAATTCACCTCTGGTCATAGGTACTCCCCCCCTCCCTTCTCTTCAGGAAAAGTAAAAATTCATTTCAAAATTTAAATTAACTTTCCTCTATAATTTTTAAAAGCGAAGCTTTTCTATAATTAGGGTCGGTCCGTACGTCCGTCCGTCCGTCCGTCCGTACGTCCGTCCGTCCGAGATAGATAGCTTTTATTCGTTAATTTAGGCATGTTAGAATTGTCCTATCGATTTCAAACTTTGCATGATGATTCCTGTAGTAGTTGGGTTCGATTTAGAAAGCGTAGCAACTCTATAATCATTACCAAAATGTCCGTACGTCCATTTTAAACATGTTGATTTTTACTTTTTTAACACCAAATTTTTAAGTGTTCTATTTATCCGTTTGATCTGATTTTTGGTATATTGATTCCTGGGACAACAAAGAACAATATTATAAGCGAAGCAACTCTATAATCAAGTCCAAAATGTAAGTATGTTCATAAACATTATCCTGTTTTTAAGCAGTTTTTCAACAAATTTACTTACAATTTTGATTCGACATTTATACATTTATGTTCCGATTTTTCAGTTCAGATACTATACAAGTGTTAATGTCCGTTTGTCCTACCGTTTCAGTGCTTCGCTTTTATGGATGTTGTCATCCTTGTTTTCTTTAATAACACTCTAGAATGATGTGTATAAATATGTAGCATTGTGATTTTAATAAACAACAAGGATGACAACATCCATAAAAGCGAAGCTCTGAAACGATATGACAGACGAACATTAACTTTTGTTGAGTGTCAGAACTGAATATACAAAATATGAAAATATAAGGTTTGACAAAACTATACGTAAATTTGTTGCAAAACTTCTTAAATACAGAATTCTGTTTAATACTTGATTATAGAGATGCTTCGCTCAAATTATTGTACCTTATTGTAATATGAATCAGTAATCAAAAAATCAGATCAATCGGATGATTTTATCACATAAAATTTTTTTATTAAAAAAGTAAAAAAATTAACATGTTTAAAATGGACGTACGGACATTCTGGTAACGATTATAGAGTTGCTACGCTTTCTAAATCGTACCTAACTACTACAGGAATAACCATGCAAAGTTTGAAATCGATAGGACAATTCTAACATGCCTAAATTAACGAATAAAAGCTAACTATCTCGGACGGACATACGGACGGACCGACCCTAATCATAGAAAAGCTTCGCTTTTAAAAATACATGAAAGAATCTAAAATTGAATTAATTTTTACAACATAATCATTTATTGCGCATATAAATAATATGTTAAAGTAAATTATTTTAAAAATATCAATGAATCCTTATTATTCATAATGGATATACAATACAAGAGAAATTTTGTTGTCAATTAAGGTTGCTAAAATAGTGTTCATTTATTAGTCAGTAGGTTCAACAAGTAGGAGGGGATGAAAGCTTATCATTTATTCACGAGGGCAAAAAATATTCATTCCTAAACAAAAAACTGGATAGGAATATCATTCTCATTTAAACAAAAACTCATTTTTATGCTAAAATGTGTTTTAATTTTCATTTTTCCCCGAGTTAGTCATTTTTTTAATATCAAATAGAAAAAATCTTTGAGTTATTGGTCAATTTAAGTTCAAAGATTTTTTTTCCTTGTAAAAATTAAATTTAAAAAAAATTAGAAAAAAATCTTCTGACAACAGTAAATTATCATAATCCAAGATGGCGTCAATAGATGTAAAATAATATTTTCAATACAAAAAATTAAAACTTAAGATCTATCGGATGGAAAAGGTTTGAAACCGATAGAACATTTCTTTATACTAAAACATATTTTAATTAAATTAATGTTACCTAAATGTTAAATGTTACCTCGGGGGAAAAAATTACTACCTCAGGGATAAAAATGATACCGGAGAATTTATAGGCAGTCTAATAAAGAGTTCAAAGAGTAACCCCAGGGGCGTCCAAGCTTTTTTATTTGTGGGGGGGTAAAACTTTTTTAAAGGGGGGGGGGGTAATCACTTATTTACTCCCCCCCCCCCTCATGACTAGAGAGATTTGCCTCTAAATGAAAATAAGGATAATATTTTACATCCCATGAAATCTAATAAATATGATTTAGTTGTTAAAAATGTGTTTCTATTTGTTTTTCATGTAATGGCAATTAGTGTTTGTATAGTGGTTCAATAAAAATAATTGCTTACCTTGAATCCAATAAGTTCATGATAATGTTTATACATTTCTTTAACATAAAATCATTACTTTCATAAGATACTTATGCAAAAAAAAGTTTTATAATTATTTTTTTGCTTAAAATGCTTTGATTTACAAATTGAAAGTTTAGTACATTGTCTCATAATTGTATAGTGCATCTTGGTGAATCGTTTTAAAAAGTTAATAGTACAAAAGAGTAATATAAAATTACTGTAGTAATATAAAGTGAAGTAATGTTTTGTCCCTGTAAGATTACCGCTGTACCATATCATATCTCTCCAGACATTTCTAAAATAAAAAGAAATTAAAGAATCCAATACTAGCTCAGCCCAGTCATGCAAATTTTACAAAATACAGTGTGTTTTTTTATGAGAACTTTTTTGAAAGCAATTTTAACCCCACCTATAGTTATCAGAATTTATTGATTAATGGCTTATTTTCTTCGTTTTTTAATGCAATTAATAGAACATTAAAATAAATTTCATTTTTTTAATTAAAAAGTACAGTAAAAACTAAAATTCAAAACTTAGGTGACAACATCAAAATAGTTTTAGCGCATTTTTTTATGCTCAAATCTTCTGCCCTTTGCAAGAAAAAAATTGGATTTTCAGTTGTCGACTTTGGGGGGCCAGTACTCCCTCCCTGATTGAGATATGACCTGAACTTTGATATATTCTAGTATATGTCCCCAATAGTATCTGTATCAATTTTTAGCTCTAGATCTCAACTTTGAAGCGTCTTGCAGCCGTTCTTGCAAAAGGTAGAAGATTTGAACATAAGAAAAATGCGCTAAAACCATTTTTAGATGTTGACACCTAAGTTTTGAATTTTACATTTTACTGTACTTTTTTAACAAAAACTGTAATATTTTTTTAATGTTCTATTAATTGCATTAAAAAACGATGAAAATAAGCCATTAATCATTAAATTCTGATAACTATAAGTGGGGTAAAATTGCTTTCAAAAAAGTTATCATAAAAAAAACACTGTATATATCTAATTCCTATGATAGCATAGAAGAAGAAAAAAATGCTAGGCTCAAAGATCAAGGAAATGAGGCTTTTAAGTTCTTATAGGTTGTTATCTATTTTAAAGATAATTCTTTACCCTCTTAGTCTTAAGAGATAATGATTACTCTTTAATGGGTATTACTGCTTTTTTAATATATAATTCACTGCACACCAATCAAAGGTTTTTCCGTCACACCTGTAGGCTGCATTCATACCTGTAGGCTGCAGTAAATGACATGGAAAATGTTTCTCCATGATATCTTGGCAAATCATATCTCCAAATCCATAATTTTTTTCCTTCCTAAAAAAAATTTTCATAAAATAAAAATACCCTATCTTATGTATAATTTAAGTTTATTTGCCAGGGTTCTTTTAAATAGGGTTACTTAACCCAAGATCCTCTACCTCCCCGTAATGCCTTGCTACTAGAGGTCAACCACTAAAAGCAATTATGCGTAATGATATTAGAGCTAATCACAAACGGTTTATTAGGGACCCCTTAAAAATAAGGGTATCTTTAGCCTTACTTTAGTTTAGGGGAGATAGTCTACCTTTAAATTTAGTAATGTCAAGCTTAGGTAAAGATTATGATAGGAATACTTTAGCCTTACATAAACCTATCATATCAATATAAGGTACCCTAAGTTGTCTTCCTTTGCCAGCCCCCCCTCCTCCAAATCTACCCTTTTCAAACGATTCCCCCCCCAATGAATAGCCGCCATAACACTCACCATTCCCCTCCTCCCCCTGTCCCTTGGTGTTCTTTCAATTGGGGTTATACAAGAAAATTTTCATTAGCAAAGTTTCATTAGACTTAGAGGCGTTAAAAATTATCATGAATGAGGCTGTATATTCTATTTTAAGTTTTCTACATTTTTTCCCTTAATTTTAATCTTATTTTTACTACTTTAGAGATTTTTTAGCTGATTAATAAAAACTTTTCCTATCTTTTAAGTAAAAGATTTAGGAATCCCTATCATAAACCCCTCTCCCTTTATGATGCCCCAGCCTTATAAATCATCCCTTTTCATCTAATTCTCCACCTAGGGTTACCTAAGGGTGTCGTTAATTTATTAAAAAAAAATAATGAATAAAATTGTTTCTTAGCTTAACAATTTAACATATTTTTTTAACAAAAAATTTTGTGGATTAAAGTAAACTTTAATACAATAGAAAAAAATCTTATAGAATTACACAGAACTAAAAGCATACTCTTTGTAATAAGTTTTAAATATAACTCTTTGTAGAATTTAATTTTCACATCTACATAGTTGTTCATTCAATTTAACAAAAAAGGATAAAGGTTCAGCACTTTTTCCATTTCAAATATTTGATTATGAGTCATGTGATTTATCTATATTTCATGTGGTGCCTGTACCAAGAAAAGAAATCACTCTGTACAAAAAAAATTTTAAATCTTTCTTTATAAATCTTACATCTTTTAATTTTAGAGGGGTAGCCACAATTATGCATAACAAAGATAAGATGTATGTTGGACTTGAATAGAAACTTAAATTGAAAATTAATAAAACCCAAAATAAATTTTTTTTGTATTCAAGCTAAAAGAACAATTCGCTGTTTTAGAAAATAACCAAAAAATATTTTACGTTTTAAGAAAGTACAGTAGTGCGACAGTATAATTAACCAATAGATATAATAGAACTAGATGCCCCATAATTTGTGAAACTTAACCCTTAACAGTTGGGCCCATTATCTCACCTCCTATTAAAGCTAGAGGGCAAAAAAAATTTGTGCATGTCCCCTGTTTTATAATAAATTTCCGACTCTAAGTGAGTCAGAGTCAATTTTCGCTAACTCCACCCTTTTATTTAACAACCTTTGTTTTTAGGTCCTTTTTTACGTAAAAATTCAAAAGGCTGTCATTTTCCTATTTTTGAAGCTAGAAAAACAATTTTTTTAGAAAATGTTTATCTTTATGTAAATTTTATAATAGAAATCTGAAAACATAAATTTAGGCGGCCGCAGCTGTATCTATGAAGCAATCTAGCATCCCAAATACCATACAGATGGACAAAACAATGTAAAGATTAGATGGGCATATGTCTATCTTGAATAGGAGCTGAGAAAATCACATTTCTCTCATAGCATTACGGACTGACTGACAGACAGACCAAGTGAATTATATAGTAGCTTTGCTAATGGTAAAAAAAATTTTTTTTTTAAATTCTAAGGGGGTGTAGGAGGTCACTCACCCCCAAAAAATTAAAATTAAAGAACGAAAAATTTGACCCACAGAAATATTTTTAGGGGGGTGTGAGAGGTCACCCCACCCCCCAAAATTTGAAAATAAAAGAAAATATGTTTTTTTAAATTTTGAGGGGGTATGGGAGGTCACTCATCCCTCGAAAAATATAAAAAAAGAAAAAAAATTTTGAACAAATTTTTTATAGGTGGGGAGTTATAGATCACACCACTCCTGAAAAAAAAATTGAAAATGGAGGGAAAAAATTTTTTTTAAATGAACAAAAGGGTTTGTCTTATAGGAACCCCTTTATATGTATAACTAGCGGCTTCACCCCTAGCCTCTAGGGGCTTTGCCCCAAGAGATGATAAAATAAGTTAAGGTGAAATTCGTAAAAAAAAATAAAAAAAATATGGAAAAATAGTTCACCTACACAGGGGCTTCCAAGCTTTTTTTTGGGGGGGGGTAAAATGGCGCGCGAAGCGCGCCATAATGTTTTTTTACCCCCCCCCAAAATTTTTACCCCCAGGGTAAAATTTGCTTGGGGGGGTGTAATTACCCCCTCAGAAATCTGTTGGCAGGGGTAAATTTTGTGTACCCCCCCCTCTAAATTTACCCCCAGGGTAAAATTTATCAAATATTTAGTATTAAAATATTCCTGAAAAAAAAAGGAAAAAAAAATGACCTAGGAAATCTCCTGCAAAAAAAAGAAAAAAAAGAAAAAAATTGGGGGGGGATTTTTCATTCTTTGGGGGGGTTGGGGGTGTCCCACCCCCCAAGAAAATAGCTTAAAACCACCACAGGACCAATAGGTATATACCCTGAAGAGTAGAATCCAAACGGTTCAGTGGTTACCAAGATCTTAAGCTTCAGATGGACGGATGGACAGACAGACAGACAGACATCAAGCTACTTTGTATTATGTACTAGCTTTGCCCCAAGAGGTGATAAAAAAAATTAAGGCAAAAATTGTAAAGGACCAAGGAAATCTCCTTCAAAACAAAAGGACCAAGGAAATCTTCTACAAAAAAAAATAAAGGACCAAGGAAATCTTCAGCAAAAAAAAAAAAAAAAAGGGGGGGGAATTTTTTTGTTTTTGGGGGGTTGGGGGTGTCACACCCCTCAAGAAAATAGCTTGAAACCACCACAGGAACGATAGTTATAAACCCTGAAGAGTAGAATCCAATCGGTTCAGTGGTTACCGAGATCTTAAGCTTTAGACGGACGGACGGACGGACAGACAGACAGACAGACAGACATTGTACTACTTTGTATTATTGATTATCCTTATACTAAAGTAACAGGATGTCTGTGTGTCTGTCTGTGTGTCTGTCTGTGTGTCTGTCTGTGTGTCTGTGTGTCTGTACCGAAGGATCTCGCTAACCGCTGAACCGATCGGGTTCTCCTTAACAGGGTAGCTTCTCATAAGTCCCGGGAAGGTTTATAACTTTTTTGGGGGAGGGTACCACCACCCTCCCAAGAGAAATGACAAAAAAAATCAAAAAATTTTCTTTAGAGGAGACTTCAACGTCAAATAAGGTGGTATCGTACATAAAAAATTAACTTTAACAACCAACAACATTTAAAGTGCCACTAGAGGCCTCTAGGGGCGTAGCCGCTGTTAGATGATAAAGTAACAGGATGTTTGTCTTTGTGTTTGTGTATTTGTATGTTTGTACCGAAGGATCTCGCTAACCGCTGAACCGATCGTGTTCTTCTTAACAGGGTAGCTTCTCATAGGTCCCGGGAAGGTTTATAATTATTTTCTTGGGGGGTGGGACACCCCTAACCCCCCCAAAAAATGGAAAATTCCCCCCCAAAAAAAAAAAAAAAAATTTTAAATATTTTTTTAACTAAAATTAAAAATGAGGGGGGGGGGCGGGGTCACAAAAAAATATTTAAAATCTAAAATAAGAAATTGAATTATTAAATTCAACTCTCTCCTCCTCAAGTGCCTCTAGAGGCCTCTAGGGGCGTAGACGCTAGAAATAGGATAGAATTTGATGCCAGACAGACCATCTAGATCTTATATATCTATTCATTGGTTGTCAAAGCTGTAAGAGAAGAAAGAAATATTACCTGCTTTCTCATATATTCAAGAATACCTTAATTTATTTAGGCATCCCTAACTTTTAATGAAAGCCTATCTTAAGTAACCCTCATCAACCCCCCTTCCCTCCCTTCCCTTCTCCTCTCCCTTCTACCTGCTTTCTTTTCAAATAAGCTTTTTATGTATACATATGTAAAGTTTTAAGTAACCCTATGTCTTCAATTATCAGCTCTCCCCCGCCCCTTCTCCCTACCCATTTCAATCATTTCCCCCTAATGAATAGTGTAATAATAAGTATACCTTCATTTTGATTTATATAAGCTAATTTGCATTAGCAAATTTTCATAACAATTAAAAGCCTCTAAAGTTTGCATCAAAGATGCTAGACATTCATATTTAAATTTTTCCCTTTTATCACTTAATATTAATCTAATGCTACTTTTAAAATAAAGTTTTTTAGCTCATTTAGAAAAACTCTTCCTATGTATTGGCTAAGATTGAGCAAGGCTTTCCTTAAGGAACCTCTTCCCCCCCCCCCTTTACCATTGCACTACCTTCGGAAATCATCCCTTTTTCATAACATACTCCAATATAGAATTAGGGTACCCTATAATATTATATCAATTTATTAAAAAAAGAAACATAAATAATAATCTTTATCAGTAAACATTTTGATGTATTTTTCAACAAAACTTTTTGTTGATTTAATAAAATGTATATTATTAAATTGCCGTTATAAACATTCTATTTGCATGAATTTGTCTTTTAATTGTACTCTTTGCATTATTCCTTTCTCATTAGAGAGTTGCTAAACAAGAATGGCATCATAATAAAAACACGGAGCTCTAAAATTGTTCATAATTACGTAAAATTGATTGACGGCATGGTATTGTTTAATGAAATACATACACCTGTATTGTACCTAATTTTCTAGGAATTATTATTTTAGATATAAGATAAATGGGATAATGATATAATCAAAATGTTTATAGAAAATAGTTTTAAAAAGCATGTTTAAAATGAGCATTTTGATATTTATTAGAGTTGCTACACTTTCTAAATAGTATTAACAATTGCAGGCATCATCATGAAAAGTTTAATATTTATAAGACAATTCTAACATGCCTAAATTAACGATATGAGCTATCAGATACAGATGGACGGACCTACCCAAATTATAGATTAAAGCTTCGCTTTTAAGAAGAATACATGTATGGGGATATAATGAAAGGGAAACAAAGACCTGGTATAGATGTAAAATATTTAGATACACATTTTCAAAATTAGCCTATCCGCGCGTCCTTGCTTATTTGATATAAAGATGAAATTTTAGTTTTTAATTTCTTACCCCCCCCCCCCCCCCCCCCTCCCCAGATAAAAGCTAGGTTGTCCTTTGTTGTCATCTTTTATTAGTAATGAATATAAAAGTTTACATATTCAATCTAACACATTTAGGCTGAGACAAAGTGTGGCCGAGAATAACTTTAATTTTAAAAATGTTCATAACATCTCTTTCATATCATACCTTTGAGAACAATTCTATAGGGCCACTTTCCAGAGTAGATAAAGCTAATGTTCAGAAAATTTATCATTTAAACATTTTGTTGCCCAAATTATCGAATTGAAACATATACATACAGTTAATAGTTATAAATTAACAAAAGGGATTGTCTTATAGGAATCTCTTCCTATGTTTGACAGAATTTGGTGCCAGATAGACCATCTAGATCTTATCTATCTATTTATGTATCCCTACGCTAGACGGCACTCCCCATCCATCTCCACTTAATAGTGTTTATTGATTCTAACATTTTTTTTGAGAATTTACAGAGCTTTAAAGGATTGTTTTCCATTCTAATTTTAAAATTGTGTTTTGCAGTTATGAAAACTTTAGAACATTATTTTTAGTCTTAATTATTTTTTGCTATTTCAAAGCATACTTTTTTTTGGCTAATTTAGAAAAACTTGTCCTAATTTTATATATGTATGGCTTAAGTATACTTAACCTATGTTAGTGTCAACTTTAAGTAACCCTAATTAAATCATTAAAAAAATAAAATAAAAAATCATGAAAAATAAGTCTTACTCAGCGCAAAAATTTTTTTTTATTTAATTTAGTAAAAAAAAATGAAAGAAACATTATAGATAACTAAAAGTATACTCATTGCAATAAATTCTGAATTATTACTTTTAAATGTAGAATTGAATTATAACATTTATTTTTATGTTCATTCATTTTAACGAAAAAAAAATAATTTGCAAATGTTTAGGACACCTGCTCATTTCCAATATTTGAATATGATTTGTGTTTTTTATATATATTGGGGGAGGTTAATTTACCATATTTTCTATTAAAAAATCACCCTATAAAAATATTTTTAAGTAACCATTCTTTATAATTAGAAAAATCAAAAATATCTTTAAAGAGGCCTTAGATGGTTACTTGCTATTATGTATAACACAGATGGGATGTATGTGGCGGAATTTACAAGGAACCGTGCTCAAAAACTTTAAAAAGAAAGGAATATTTTTTAAAAATTTTTGTTAGAAAAACAATTGGCTGTTTTAAGACATAACCCAAAAGGTACTCGTATATCAAACCTGCTTTTTCTTGACATAGCTTAATGTAACTAAGAACAAAATAGGAACCCCTAGTAAACTTCATAAGGTACCTTAAACCTTTCCTAAGTCTTACTTAACATTACTACATTTAGGAATACTTAACAATAACTTGGAAACTTTATAGGGATACTTAACTAAAAGCTTACATAAGCCTGACATAAGAAAATACCATTAGGGACACTTATCTTCGTTTGTGATTCTCACTATTATATCATTAAAGTCTTTTATAGAAGGCAGCTTAATTGACTTTAAAAGTCTTTAAAGTGTTCTTTTAAATCTTACTGTATCCAGAGGATCAAGAATTTCATCAGTCATGATGAATGCATCAGTATCAGCTGTAACAATAATGTCATCTTCATTAATTATGTTAAGATGACTGCTAACCAATCTAAAAAAAATCCAATGTCAGGTTCAAACTATTAAGTTAGAAAATAGTTATTAATTTAAATATTTAATAATTCCTTTTACAACATTAAGATTAAAAATTAAAAATTTTATGTTTAATCTTTTTACCAGAGAAAAATATATTACAAAATAAGTATATCTTTGGATGTATTTCAAAACAAATGTTTAAAAAGGTTTAACATTATTTAATTTTAAGGCCAAAAAATATATTACACATAAATAAAAAGATTATTTTCAGTATATCTTATTTATAAATTTTGGATCTACTGCAGTTCACGGTAAAATATTGCTGGTAAGCAATATTTCCCAAAATCTATAAATTTTAAAAGCTGCTAGCTTCCAAACGGCTGAACGTACAGATCATGCCCGCACACTGTTTTAAGCGGCATAAGAAGGCCTACAAATAATCTGGAATAGCCATAAATCAATAATGCATAATTATCTCGCAGTGCAGAGAAATGCGCAAAAAAGACCTATTTTATGCGGGGTTTTTTCAGTGAAGCTTTCCCTGTGCATTATTGGATCTTGGCTATTCCAGATTATTTTAGGCCTTCTTATGCCGCTTAAAATGGTGTGCGGGTATGATCTGTACGGTTAGCCGTTTGGCAGCTAGCAGCCTTTAAAATTTATAGATTTTTGGAAATATTGCTTACCAGCAATATTTTACCGTGAACTGCAGTAGATCCTAAATTTTTATAGTTTTTTGTTTCATAACAAAGCATTAGCCACTGTAAATTTTCAATACCTATGCAAAAAAAAGTTGAAACAGAAATAATTACATATTGATATGAAACGATGGAAGGCTTGAAAAAAACATCTTTTAATGTTTAAATATTAATTCTTAATTAGTAAACTGTTAACTTTAAAGACTTTTATTTTATCATTCATTTCACTTTAAAATTATCAA
Source organism: Acartia tonsa (assembly GCF_053477335.1). Classification (NCBI taxonomy): domain Eukaryota; kingdom Metazoa; phylum Arthropoda; class Copepoda; order Calanoida; family Acartiidae; genus Acartia; species Acartia tonsa. The sequence goes on from NC_137264.1 coordinate 51,566,565, forward strand.
AGCCATTTTTAATAAAAAAAAAGCTGCTCAATAATTCTTTCAGCCCATCAGACAGTAAGTCTGTAAAGCTCTGAAGTAAATGTGACTTTATCAGCTGCTATTGAAGATAGGCAGCTGACATTTTCAATGAAGATTCATAAGACATAAGTCCATCTAGTTTATTTTGTTTTTCTGTATGTTGTTTAGTGCTTATGACATAAACCTTATTACTTTGTTTTGTCATTTCTTTGAGTTTTTGCAAATTTCTTTTCTTTGTACAACTGAAAATCTGCTCTTTAACTCACTTTGTTCATCCATGATTTTTATTTTTGCTTTACCACTAAGGGATGAAACAAGTTTATTTTATTGAATACAAAATCTGCCAGTCTGTCAAATGCTTTGCTGATATTAAAAAATCCCTAATTTTTATACAAAGTATCTCATTGCTAAGTTTTAACAAGCATAACAATGGGGTATTCCTGTCCAGTTTTTTGTTTAGTAAGAAATGTTCATTCCTAAACAAAAAACTGGACAGGAATATCATTCTCATTTAAACAAAAACTCATTTTTATGCTAGTAAAATGTGGTTTAATTTTGGTTTTTAAATTTCATTTATTTCCCTGGTATAATTTTTCTTTCTTTTAGTAATTAATAAAAATTCTAAAATCTTCCAAAAAAAATTAAAAATCTTCTAAAAATGATACCCGGGATATAAATGATCATACCCGGGAAATAAATGCATATTTACATCCACTATTTAAGGGGTCGTTTATATGGGAATGATTCTTTATAAAGGTTCGAGTATTTTTTTTCTGAACAAAACAGCACATTTTAAAAAAGATTTATTAAAGATTATTGACCTTGCTATTTGAGCAGAGAGGACACAGCCCATACCAGACTCAGTTCTGTTCAGATACACAACTGCACCTTCATTTTCCAACATTAACCTACCAAAAAGGGGTATTATAAATGCGTAAATATATGTTGATTGAATTTTCAAAATATTTTTTTAAAAATTGTTAGATTATAATTATACATTATAATTAGGCAAGTGATTGAAAATTATTAAAGTCCCTCCACAGATTATGACGTCATACGATAGAATAGCCAATGAGAAGCCAGTATACACTGTAATTGACCAATGGTAAAACTTATGCTGGCCTCTCATTTGTTATTATATCGTATGACGTCATAATCTGTGGAGGGACTTTAATCATCTTAAAGTAATTACAAAACCTTAAAAATATATCAAATTTAAACCCCGTCCATAAAAAATATTGCTTTGATGCATTATTTAAAGCCTTAGTTTTCACAAATTAGTTGAATTTTACGTTTTATTCTCCATTATTACAGTTTAAAAAGAAAATGTAAAGTGTGAAGGGGGGATATGTAAATAATTCCTTAATAATTCATTTTATTTTCAGGTTTTTATTCCTTTTTATCTAAAGATAAATACTTGTTATTGCTGTGTTAATTATGGGACAAATTGTTCTAGTTACCAAACTATACTAACTTATAGTTTAACAGATTTTCCTGTGGTTTATCTCCAATGAAGAAAATATTGATGACCACTCTTCCTTCAGTTAATTTATGCCACAGAGATGTAGACCTGGGAGAAAAAAGCTGTCAGGGATCAAACAATGGACAATAAAATTTACATTCACTCCTAATAATAATAAACAAAATTTCTCTATCTGTATAAATAATTGATTGAAGATTCTAAATTGTTAGTTTACGTACCAACCAATTAACAAGATTTAAATTTGATCTTAATTTTTTACATCAAACTTAAAAATTGATTTAGAAGAAAATATTCATAATTTGGATACTTAAAGACAGAAGCGTGCAAAGGGTGGAGCATCAACCCCTTTGTCTTATTTGGATACAATTCCTAAGTGACTAGGGTACGTCTACAACCTTTTTAAATAGTCAAAAAAAGCCAAACCCCCTTAATTTAAGGGGGGGATATTGGAAATTTGTTATTCTTATTAGTTAGTAGGCTGGACAGATGCTCTTTATAGTGTCTATACAGAAAAATGACGACATACAATACAAATGACCATTGATAGGCAAATAAACAGACTAAATTACCAATGTCGGTACAGTATCGAGTTTCATTGACCATTGGTAGGCCAGTATGACGTAATTTTTTAAAGGCAAAAAGCTTTTGTTGGAAAGCTAGGGGCTACCCACCCTCTGACAATAAAATAACACCCCTTTTGTTGTATGTGTTACATTTTTAATGAGGATATAAAATTGTTGTCATTAAAACTCTGAGAACGCCACTGCGTAAAACAATTTAAATTGGATTTTAATGATTTATATCAAATTGAAATATAGGTGGGGGCGGTAATTATATTGAGTAGAAAATATTTTAAGAAACATGAGTAACTTTTACAATAATTATTTAAATAAAAAGGTTATAAAACGAAAGAAGTTTAACGCGTCAATAAGAAAACAAAAGAACAAACGGTCATGCATGCGAAGATGCAGCTTATACCAATAACGAAATCAATTCAGAAAAAAAATCACGAAACCTATACGTGTTTTTCAGCTGTCGTTGGGGGGCAACACATTGTAAAAATGACGACATCTACATTTGCCCCCCAAATCTTATTTTAGATTTAATTCGCTTGTTGGTTATACCTTATTCCTGGCGAAGATGTATATATACTTCATTTAAGATGTATTATACTTCAATTAATAAAATATATTTGTAAAGCAGAACCATAGCGATTCATCAGTTAGCAAGATCCTTCGACACACAAACACTCTTTTGAAAAGGGGGGAATTGATTAGATTTTTAAAATTTTAGATAAATATTTAATTTCAAAAGAAAATATTATTTTCTAAAGAAACAAAAAAATTCTTTGAAATAATGAATTAAAATTCTTTTACAAAATATTGAAATAGTTTCTTTATTGTATAAAATAGAACAAAAATGACAAAATGTTTAAGGAGCGAAGCACAAAATGGATGGACAAACGGACAAAGTGAGTTATAGAACAGATGTTAACAGAATGAATAATGCGAAACCTTTACATTTCAATGTGTATATAAATTTTGTAGAATGTCACTCAGAGACTGACAGACCAAAAAGTTGTATATTTCCAAGTGAAATCTACACTATGAAAAGTTGTATATTTCCTAGTGAAATCTACACTATGAAAAGTTGTATATTTCCAAGTGAAATCTACACTATGAAAAGTTGTATATTTCCAAGTGAAATCTACACTATGAAAAGTTGTATATTTCCAAGTGAAATCTACACTATGAAAAGTTGTATATTTCCAAGTGAAATCTACACTATGAAAAGTTGTATATTTCCAAGTGAAATCTACACTATGAAAAGTTGTATATTTCCAAGTGATATCTACACTATAAAAAGTTATATATTTCCAAGTGAAATCTACACTATGAAAAGTTGTATATTTCCAAGGGAAATCTACACTATGAAAAGTTGTATTTGTCCAAGTGAAATCTACACTATGAAAAGTTGTATATTTCCAAGTAAAATCTACACTGTGAAAAGTTGTATATTTCCAAGTGAAATCTACACTATGAAAAGTTGTATATTTCCAAGTGAAATCTACACTATGAAAAGTTATATATTTCCTAGTGAAATCTACACTATGAAAAGTTGTATATTTCCAAGTGAAATCTACACTATGAAAAGTTATATATTTCCAAGTAATATCTACACTATGAAAAGTTGTATATTTCCAAGTGAAATCTACACTATGAAAAGTTATATATTTCCAAGTAATATCTACACTATGAAAAGTTGTATATTTCCAAGTGAAATCTACACTATGAAAAGTTATATATTTCCAAGTAATATCTACACTATGAAAAGTTGTATATTTCCAAGTGAAATCTACACTATGAAAAGTTGTATATTTCCAAGTGAAATCTACACTATGAAAAGTTGTATATGTCCAAGTGAAATCTACACTATGAAAAGTTGTATATTTCCAAGTGAAATCTACACTATGAAAAGTTGTATATTTCCAAGTGAAATCTACACTATGAAAAGTTGTATATGTCCAAGTGAAATCTACACTATGAAAAGTTGTATATGTCCAAGTGAAATCTACACTATGAAAAGTTGTATATTTCCAAGTGAACTTCGGGCCCTAGGGGCTAAAAAAGCTTGTTTCATTTTCATATCTTTCTAGCAGAAAGCTGTCTATGATACAATGCGATAAATAACTGCACTGCACATCATTCAAGAGAATCTTCATAAAATTTAAAAGCATATCTTGTCTCAGGAATCAGGATGGACAGATAGACGGACAAACCTTGTTAGCTTCGCTGAAAAAAAAAATTTGATGAAACATTTAAATGAATGTTATAACTCAGGCAGGGAGGGGACATTGAACTGTATATTACACTGGTACCCAAAGTTTTATCACCACGATATCTTATTCGTTGGCTCATAACTTTTGGTAGTTTTAAAGAATTTTGATCAACTCCTTCTAGACTACAGTTACCAAACTTTAAAATCTATAACTCTCATGGACAGAAGGGGTAATTTTGTTTATTATTGGGGTTTGTATTAATTCAGCCTCCATTGTCTTATCCCTTAGGATTCCTGGTTAACAATAAATGTTTTGTAATTTTAAATTTAGTTGAAATAAATAAACAAAACATTTGGGAATAAGGATAAACAATAAGATAAAATAAACTTTGTATAATTTTCTAAAAAAGTTTTTAGAAGCGGAACTAATTTATAACTATGTACATAGGTAAAACTGTATGAAGTCCTCACTTTATCAGATGCACACGAAGACTGGAAGTGAGAATCATTTAGCCAATCTTCGATTGGTAAGCTTCGCGCACAGCTGATTGTATTCTATGTTACATTACAAGCTGACCCGCAATTCTCGTGGAAGCTACTCAATTAATACATCATCCTGACCGAGAGATTTGGCAGGTGTTCCATATTAAGCCACACTAATTAATGGCAGTCTCATGGAGCATGGACAAGGGAAAGCATGGTTAGAGCTGCATGATAGGTAGAATCCTAACTTCCTACAAATCTCCCCCCTTACAACCCTAGGGCATCTTAGAGAAGGTTGCGTAATCATAATCTGACAAATTGCGACAGCATTTTCACTAAAGTTAATGTACATAATCTACCCAGAGAGGGAGAGGGGACAATGGGCAGTTTAGTGTTTATTACACTAGTCCCCAAAGTTTTATAGTACAGTTTTCTTATTTGTTGGCTTAACAACTTTGGGGACTATAGTAGATTTTGATTAGTTGATTCATTAAGTTGAATGTACAAACGTTTCAAACACAAATTGTAATCTACAAAAGGGGTAATTTTGTGTATCTTCATTGGGGAATGGGATGTACATCAGATTATCGGCTATTGTCTTATCCCTTTAGATACATGCAACTTACCTAAGGGCTGCTTCATCGTAGGGAAACTTTTGTTTATCATGGTATTTTGTGTTTTCTCCCCAGCACAAGCCTAAATGCATCTTTATTAAATTGATATTATACTTGTATAAAAGTTACAGAATGTCTGTTTGTTTGTTGGTCTGTATGTTTGTACCGAAGGATATCGGGTTCTCTTTAACATGGTAGCTTCTCATAGGTCCCGGGAAGGTTTATAACTATTTTGGGGGAGGGTACCACCACCCTCCCAAGAGAAATCACAAAAAAAAAACTTTTTTTGTCGTAGAGACTTGAACGCAACATATACAATTATTTCTCAAAAAAGATATTTGAAAAAGAAACAATTAAGTGTCACTAGAGGCCTCTAGGGGCGTATAAAAGTTACAGGATGGCATTATATTTATGTGTCTCCTTCTCTAGCTATGATGAAAGTTGAGGATCTACTTCTCGCATCCCATCTTCCCTCAATTGCTTCTAGAGGTCTCAGGTGCATATCGAATAAAATTTATAAAGAGAAAGGGGATAATGCCTGTTAATTCATTCCTAAATTTACTATTCTACTAAGGGAAGAATACTTCACATAAGTTTTGAGGTAAGTATAAGGTATAACCAACAAGAAAAATAAATCTGAAATAACATTTGGGGGGCAAATGGAGAGGTCGAAAATTTTACGATGTGTTGCACCCCCCCCCCCCCCCCAACGACAGCGGAAAAAAACACGTTTAGATTTCGTGATTTTTTTACCGACTTAATTTCGTTGTTCATATAAGCTGGTCTTGAGAGAGGAGGATACTATTTTGGGTACTGGAATCAACACAACTTATTTTGAACTATTAAATTTCATTATCTGTTCATGGTCCTATCCCTATAGCTCTGTATTTTCTAATCTATGGACGCAATTTTTCTTGTTTGTAAATTATTAAAATTACAAGTAAACAAGGATGACACATTCATAAGTAGATAAGTAGCATAGCACAAAAATTTCACGAGCATCATACGCATGTAATGGAATGCGCTACTCATTTCGATACTAACGCCCAAGGATATTAGGTTACATCGAACAGACAACCAACCCTGTGATTGTACGACTTTGTCTGAGAAGTCCTATCTTTGCATGCTAATGAGTTTATGGGCCAAGGCCTTTCTCCTACTCTAACTATTGATTTCGCGTACCTAACATAGCAGCAGTTGGAACTATTTTAACGTCTTTAGTTATGACGTGGTGTTGGGTACTTTCTCGACGACGAGCGGATGCTATAGCTTTACGGCGACGGAAGGACAGACAAAGTGAGTTATAGAGTAGCTTAATACTAATAATGTTAAAATGATCTTACCCATTGAAATCCAAATTCTTCTTCTTTTAATTTTTTCTTCATTTTGAATGGTATCTTTATTTTTAATTGTATTTTCATATACGTTTTCAACATTTTTAATAGATTTATTTATAAATTCTTTGGGCGATTTTTTAGTTTCATTGTAACTCATTGCAATTTCATCCTTGCCAGAGTTTAAGTCACTATGGTCTTCCTTTATAGTATTTTCAGTAACAGCATTGTTGAGATCTTCAATGGTACTTAATGCTTCGTTTGTGTACTCATTTGCAGTAGGAAAAGGTCGCACAAGGCTGTCATCTAAAACAATCATTTTATTTTTTACTTTACTAGCGGCTACGCTTTTAGTGGCCTCTAGGGGAACTTTAGGAAGGTGGGTAAGTGTAAGTCGAATTTCGACTTTTGATTTTTAAAAAAAAGTTTTCAAGGGGCGATTTATCTTGCAAGTATGGGCATACATAGACGTCCAAGGGGGGGGGGGGTAATGGGGCGATTACCCCCCCCCCCCAAACAATTTTGGGGGGGTAAATACCCCCCAAAATAAAAAATCTCTTAGAAAAAATATTTAATAAAATTTAATTTACCCCCCCAAAAAAAATTTACCCCGGGGGTAAATTTTGGGGGGGGTAAAAATTTTTTGGGGGGGGGTAAAAAAAATTTCGTGGGCAGGGCATACCCTCCTCTAAAATAGTTCTAAACCTTCCCTGAACCTATAACAAACTTCATTGTAATGAAGAGCCGAATCGGTTGAGCAGTTTATGATATCTTAAGATTCAGACAGACACACACACACATTCTGTTACTTTTATAAAAGGATTATATAGATTAAAATGTTAAGAAAAGACAACTATTTCTTTTATAAAAAAATTTCATTAGACACTCTATAAGCTGCTTCATACAACGATATCCTATGGACATGATGACGACGTTGATTTCGACAATGCTAAAAAAATATTTTTTATTTCTTTTTTTAACGTCCCTTAAGAAAGCTTTAGCAAAGATAACTACAAAATGGAATATATATTTTATGTCCTTTTCTGTGGACAAAGTTGGATAATTTTTCGGATCAACTGCAGTTTACGGTAAAATATTCCTGTTATATTTCCAAAAATTTATGATTTTTAAAGGCTGCAAGCTGCCAAACGGCTGAACGTACAGATCATACCCACACACCATTTTAAGCAGCATAAGAAGGCCTATAAATAATATGGAATAGCTAAAATCCAATGATGCACAGGGAAAGCTTCACTAAAGAAAAAACGCGTAAAATAGGTCTTTTTCGCGCATTTCTCTGCACAGCGAGTTAATTATGCATTATTGATTTATGGTTATTCCAGATTATTTAAAGGCCTTCTTATGCCGCATAAAACAGTGTGCGGGCATGATCTGTACGTTCAGCTGTTTGGCAGCTAGCAGCCTTTAAAACTCATAGATTTTTGGAAATATTCGTTTCCAGGAATATTTTACCGTGAACTGCAGTTGATCCACTTTTTTTCTTTGGCAAGAACCGGTTTCTTTCCCTTGGAAAAAAATGTATTTACCTTGGATCCTGTATATTGTTCCAACGATAAAGAACCCGAGTATGCTAAATAAAAATTAATACATTTTTGTAGCACGGCTACTATATAGATGTGGCATGTCCGTACGTCCGTCGGTCCAAACATTGAATTGTATTTTACGCTCTTCTCTCTTTTTAAATTTGTACCTTTTAATTACAGAAAAAATTTAAAATTAAATCGTTACGACGAATTTAAAATGTCTAATCATATATCTATCTGTTAAGAAAGGAAGAATGGACGGTTTGGCCGACCCTAATTTAAGAATAGTTATTCATCGCATCGTATTATAAACAGCTTATGATTGTACATTTTTACAGTCGTAGAAAACTGGATATAATACGATGCTTTACATATTTTTTTAGTATGGCTGAGAACCGGTTCTAATCCAGCGGATATTTATCGGTTTCGAAGCCATACTGTAAAACTTTTCATGCAATAAAAATTATAATATTCATATAAACTTTCAATTAAAATTTTAAGGTTCTACAATTAACCTTGCTTAGAAAATGTATCGTGGTTTTATTTAAAAAGCCAAGTTTTTCTGTTTGTCTGGTTTTATATGTCCGTATATCCGTACGTAATTCAGGATTCCATCGTAAATTTTATGATATTAGAATTGTCCTATCAAGTTCAAATGGGTAAACTAAAATTTCAAACGCCTTTCAACTTGTTATCCTATATTATGTTTAATTTAAAAATGCTGCGTTTCTTGGTATTTTTTTCATGAATTTGTTTCTTCAATGTTAAAAGCGATGTTTGTCTGTCCAATTGTTTGTTAGATTTATTAAGCTTCGCTTTAATGAATATTTGCATTCTTGTTGTATTTTTTTTAAAACTTACCAAGTTACAATTAATGTATTAAAATTTTCTTTCTCAAATTTTGAAATACATTGAAACATTATTTCTTTTCAAAATTAACCTTCGTACATTTTATTTCTGAAAAATTTGAATCAATTCTACAGCCAACCCTTTGATTGCATTCTTTGGGAGGTTGGAACATTAGGCTGTTTATTACACTAGTTACCAAAGTCTTATAATAAAGTTTCCTAATTCGTTGGCTTGGCAGCCTTGTTGACTTGTGTGCATTTTGATTGGTTGGTTCATTTAGTTGAGTGTCTAAACGTTCCAACCACTAATTGTAATCTACACAAGAGGTAATTTTGTGTATCAAATTGGGAAAGTACTTTAATTTGTCAGCCAATATCTTATCCCTACAGATCCCGGGTGTTAAGTATAATAAAAAAAAATATTTGCAATTCTTAGGTCGTCTATTTGGCTTTAATAAAAAGTGGTTGTGGTTGTCATAATATCGTCATATTTATAGCCTATTGAAATTATAACGACATACTTATGTTGAAGTAATAACAAAACAATTTTTACAGGTTAATTAAAACACAAATTTAGATCAGGGATCTAAAGGGATAAGACAATGACTGATAAATTGATGAACATCCCCAATGATAATACAAAAAATACCCCTTCTACAGATTACAATTAGTGGTTGAAATGTTTGGAAACTCAATTTAATGAACCAACAAATTAAAATTCTATTTAAGTCCTCAAAGTTGTTATGCCAACGAATAATAAAACGTTATTCTAAAACTTTGGGGACTAGTGTAAAGAACAGTCCAATGTCCCCTCACTTCATAAATTTAGATTTTTTTATCAAAATAAGTTGAATTTCACTTATATTAGTATAATTCTACACACAAAAAATGTGTTAAAATCACGACATATGTAAACACTGTCAAAATTCCAACTGTACTTATAATTCTAACTTCCCTGCCCTGAGGGGGAAAAATTTGGTGAAAGCATAGATTGTTACGCGCGTTACGCGCAGTGGTTTTTCAGGGATCTAAAGGGATAAGACAATGGCCGATAAATTGATGTAGTTCCCTAATATGATGCACAAAATTACCCTTCTGTAGATTATAATTATCGGTTGAAATGTTTGAATACTCTACATAAGTAACCAACCAATCAAAATTAACTAAAGTCCCCAAAGTTGTTAAGCCAACGAATAAGAAAACGTCATTTAAAACTTTAGGGACTACTGTAATAAACAACCCATTGCCCCCCCCCTCTCTCTCTCTTTGTTTCTTTTTAGAAGTGTATAAACTAAACATAAAGTAAATTGTCAATAAGATTTTGAATTATTCTGGTAAGCCGAGCGTTCTCGGCCCACGGGGTAACGAGTTCGGATTCAACGAGCCCTAGCCTTTAATTATTCTACCAAACAAACAAGCAGGATTCAATCATACAGAAATTATATATTTAAACTGAATAATAATTACAAGCTATGTTTACTATATATATACAACAGATTATAACAATGGTTAGGTTTGAAGGGGGTGTGGGACGCTAGGGCTTAGCTCCCGGCGGTAGACAGGCTGTGGGGGCAGCGGTGGTAAAAGGGGAGGCAACGCCTCCCGGTTATATAAGCGCGTGAGGGACGCGTGATAGTTGCATGTTTGAGTCCCCTCCCCACATTTAGGCAGGCCAGTTTGACCGCTGGGTTGCGGGGTCAACAGCGGTCATGAGATAGATGGTGATATAATAAGATTAGTGCAGGGGGTTTGTTATCATAAGTCACAGCGAAGCAACTCTGTAAACGGCCTGTCCGTCTGGGTGTCGTATTACCACAACCTCCCCTTCAAGGGTTGCGTGGCTCCTGAGCCACCAGGCCTTGAACCTGGGGATACGACAGCCTATGCCTGCGCAGGACAGGCAGTTCTTGGGGTACAGCTCGATGGAGGACAGCTCGGGCTACACAGGCTCCCTGGGACACTCGTTGCTCGGTCTGACTGTGGTTGGTTATCAGCATTGTCAGCTCCTGGTTGGCTTCTAGGCGTGGGTTGGCGACGGCCAAGCCCCGCCGCTGGAAATTTTGCCTCGTCTGCAGGATTAGCTCTGCCTTGGCTGGTAACTGGACACGGAGGCCTAGGCAGACTCTGGTGGTTCCTAAGGGGGGAATGACGATGGCAAAGGGCGCATAGAACTCCATGGGGGCGCCTGCTTGATTCAGGTTGCTTGGTCTCCTAGCTCCTACCCGGATGGGGATGGCTGTCATCAACAGGGGGCACATGGCTTCAGCTTCGTCTTCTGGGGCGGCTTCTTCCATCGCAGTGGCTGGTTCTTCTCCTGCAGGCTCGCTGCTGGCCGGCAGGTTCTCCATGTCCGCGTCAGGATTCCAGATGGCATCTCTGGGTGGCTCTGGAGCGGGCGGCGGCGGCGGTGGTTCGTTGGGTTGCTCCTGCAGGTTCTCCTCTACTGGGTCACGATCCTGGCCGCTAGGCTGTGGGGCGGCTGCGGCTGGCTGGTGCACTGGGAGCTGTCCTGGGTCGCTAGCTGCGGGCGCCGCCGCTCCAACTGGCAGCTCGGTGGCATCCTCGTCGCCGTCCATATCAACTTGGATGTCTGCTGGGATCTGGTGGGCAGTCACATCTCCAGTGTATTTGCGCAGTCGGCCTACATGCGCGGTAACTTCTGAGATCCTGGCTACTGGAGAGGCAGGTTTGATGACATAATGGACTTCTGTAGCTTTCCTCACTACTTTCCAGGGGCCCGTCCATCTCTTGGTAATCTTGGCTGCCTTCCCTGGCACCAGGCGGGGGGCCAGGTACCAGACCAAGTCTCCAACCTCATACTTGGCCGTGCCTTCGTAAGCTGCCGCGCTCCTCCGGATGGCTCCCTCCTCCTTCTGCTGGATGGCATCATACACTGCATAGTAGCGCTGCAAGAGAGCTTGGACATTGGCTGGAACTGAAGCATATTCGGTCTCTGGCAGCCGTAGTACCATGTCCACCGGAAGTTTGGCCTCTCTCCCAAAGAAGGCCAGGAACGGGGTCACGCCAGTGGATCTGCAGGCCTTGGTGTTGTATGCGAAGGCGATGGCAGGCAGGTGGGGCTCCCAGTTGTTATCGTCTCTGTCTAGGAACAGGCGCATGCCTGTGTTGAGCGTCCTATGAAACCTCTCCACTCGGTTGGACTGCGGGTTGTAGGGTGGTGGATGTGTCAGGCCAATCTCAAGCCTGGAGGCCAGTTCCTGGAATACCTGGCCGGTAAATTCCATTCCATTGTCGGAATGGATCTTCAGGGGGCATCCGAACGTGGCCAGGTGGCGGTGCAACAGGGTCTCAGCCACCGTGAGAGTGCGCTTGTTGGGGATGGCATAGAGGCTGACAAACCGGCTGAACCCATCTTGGCAGGTGAGGATATAGCGGTTCCCAGCTGGGGTCTCTGGCAGTGGCCCCACCAGGTCGATAAATAGGACTTGCTGTGGATACCCCTGGCGGGAGGGCACGTGGATCCCTTGCTTCAGTCTCTCCTTGGTAACCTTCTGGACACACTCAGGGCAAGTTTGTACCATCAGACGGATGTCACGGGCCAGGTTGGGCCACCAGAAGTGCATGGCAACGCGGGCGATAGTCGCGTCCATCCCAAAGTGCCCAGCCATGGGGGTCCCATGGGCTAGAAAGAACGCGTCCTGCTGGAGGGACGAAGGCAGCAGGTATCTTGTCCTCTCCCCTGTCAGGGTCTGGTCGGTGGTGGTGAGGCAGCCATGCTCGTCAAGCCCCAGGGCTGGGAAGCGGCTGGCGTACTGCTGCTCGTCTCGTTCCTTGCCACGCAGCTCAGCTTTAGTTGGGGCTTTGCCATCAGCCACCCATTGGCGGACACGGAGCAGAAGGGGGTCCTGTGTCTGGGCCTCCAATACTCTAGCTGGATCCAGTCGGGCGGCAGGGGGCCGGCTAGCTGCGGACTCCCCTAGCTGGCAAAGGTTGTGGATATACTCAGCCTGCTCTGCTAATTCTTCGGCGCTAGCCGTTGGCATGTCGGCGTTGGTATTCTGGGTGCCAGGCCGGTGGCAGACGGTAAAGTCTAAGGCCGCTAGCTCCTCCTGCCAGCGGGCCACCATCCCTGTGGAGGTGTTCAGTGATTTCATCTGTAGCAAGGCTGAGGAATCAGTGTTGATCTGGAAACTGCGGTAGGACAAGATGCCGTGGAATTTTTGGATCCCATACATAATGGCGGCCATCTCTCCCTTCCAGGACGGGTAGCGCGTCTCAGGGTCGGTCGTCTTGCGCCCCACGGCGGCAATCAGCCTCTCCTTGCCATCCTGACATTGACTCAGTATGGCAGAGATGGCGCAGCTGCTGAAGTCTGTGGTGAGCTGGAACACCGCTGGCAAATCAAACCTGGGCGGCGCTCGGATGGGGGCCTTGCGGAACTTGTCCTTGAGTTGCAGCAGCTGGGCTTCCATCTCAGGCGTCCAGGTTAGGGTCTTGGCCGTCTTCTGCCGATTCATCTCGTAGGTGAGGTCTGCATACTCTGGGATGAACAGGCGGTAGTATCCAAAGAACCCCAGCAGCGCCAGCAAATCCTTGGGGGTGCTGGGGGCTGGCCAGTCCAGGATACGGTCAATATAGTCCTCCTGCATGGCTATCCCCTCACGGCTGAGGGTGTGGCCCAGATAGTCCACCTTGGATCGGAACAGCTTGGTCTTGGCTGGCTTGAGGCGGATCCCTCCCCTGCGGTGGGCTTCCAAGACCTCTCGGAGCCTGGCCAGGTGGGCCCAGGTATCCTGGTGGAAAGTCAGGACGTCGTCAAGGTATGACTGGAGGTTGGCTGTGCCTAGTGGGTTTAGGACCCCTGCAATAAACCTGGAATAGACAGACGGTGCCGTAGCCAGGCCAAAGGGCATCCTTTTCCATTGATACAAGCCCCTGGGGGTGGTGAAGGCGGTGCAGGGCCGGCTGTCCTCGGACACACGGATGGTGTAGTATGCGGCCACCGCGTCTAAAGCACTGTAGACACGGTGCCCGCCAGCTCGTTCTACCAACTGCTGGATCCTAGGCAGGGGGTAGCTGTCCAGTTCCAGGCACTTGTTGAGGGCTCTGTAGTCGACGGCCCAGCGGGTGCTCCCGTCCTTCTTCTTGATGGGCACCAGGGGGCTGCTCCAGGCGGAGTCTGACGGCTCTATGACTCCCTCCTGTAGCCAGGTGTCCAGTTGTTTCTCCAGTTCAGCCTCTTGCCGCGGGTTCAGATCCCTAAATCTCTGGCGGATCGGCTGGGTCCCTGGCTTGAGGCGCAGCTGCAACTCAACCACATCTGTGCAGCCGGGGGTAGAATTAGAGAAGACGTCTCTGTATTCTGACAACATAGTCCAGACCTCCTTCTTGAGCAAGGGGTCCTTGCGTAGGAACTCATTGTCTTCCATCTCCAGGGCCTCCCACAACTCCTGCATTTCTGGAGGCTCAGCAGGTTCTTGGAACGAGTGGAGACGCGGGGGAGGCGTATCAGAGACCTCTAGAATGTCAGGTTTGACCAGCTCCCCAGCCACTGGGAGGCCAGCATCCAGCAAGAGGGGCATCTCCCCTTCATTTACCACCAGTACTCTAAACACAGTGGCGGAGCCAGGCCTGTGGGCATACAGGCCCTCTGGGATAACAAGATCCTCCCCAAACCTCTGTTCTGGGGCAGCTAGTTGGATGGCATCCTTGGTGCGATGGCCTACTAGCTCAACAGGGACCGCCATGACCCCGCGGCCAGGCAGGACCACCCGCTTGGCGGTGCGGAGCTGGGGTGGCTGGCCATCAGTTGGAGTGACAGCGCTTAGCCTATACGTGGCTGGTGCGGGGTCAGCTTTGGCTCCGGGACCCACTGGCCGCGACTTGACGGGCTCGGCTTCTGGAGGGGCTGACGTGTTGGAGCCAGGGGTGGCTCCGAGGGCGTCCGGCCACGATTTGACGGGCTCGGCGCTGGGAGAGGCCAAAGTGCTGGGTCCAGCCTTGGCTCCGTGGGCGTCCGGCCGCGACTTGACGGGCTCGGCGCTCGGAGAGGCTGAGGTAGCGGAGCCATGCCTGGTTCCGGGGGCAGCCGGCCACGACTTGACGGGCACGGCGCCGGGAGAAGCTGAGGCCTGAGAGTTGAGTGTGGCTCCGGGTACATCAGACCGCGACTTGACGGGTCTGGACTCGGGCTTGGCTGGTGGACTGGCTGGAGGTCCCAGGTAGAGGGGGCCAGGTGGACACGGCTGGCCGTTGATAAAGGTGTCGGCGGAGAAGATTGGTTCTGGAGGGCTGGCAATCTCAGGGAACGTTGTTGGCAGGCTCTCCCTCGGCACCTTGGGCACTGGGGGCAACCCCATGGCTAGCAGGTTAGCTCCCTTGTGTGCGTTGAGCTCAGCGTCCACCCAGTGTGTGCCTTTTTCAACCACACGCGGCTGCTCGGGCAGGGGGCCTGGCAGAGGCCCCTCATAACTTAGCTCTCTCTCGGCTGTCTCTCGGTCAATGGGGACGCCACGGAGTGGGATAAACTCCCCACGCACCCACAAGCAAGGTGGTTGCATGTCGAAACAGAGCCTTGTTCCGAACTCCTTGAGAAAATACCCTCCTAGGTTCAGAGGGTGTGAGAGGTTCCGGACCACAGTCACGTGGTATAGATGGAGTATAAGGGTGTGTGAGACTGCCATATATAACTCTTTTAATTTTCCTATTACCTGGAGGGGCTGGCCTTCCTCGTTAGCAGTCAGGATTTGGGTGTTGTCCGGAATCAACATGCGTTGCACGCCCATCGCGTGCATGAGGTGCTCAGAAATTACAGCAGACCCTGGTACACGGTTGCCAGAATCGATCATGGCATCAACCTGTACGTGCTGGGCAGGGTCAGGAGTAGGAAACCTCACCCTGACATGGCAGGGGAAGTGGAGGTCCTGCCCTTGAGACAAGGGGGCCTCTCGTTCGGCTGGGGTTGGCAGAAACTTCGGTGGTGGCCGAACCGCAGCTATGGTGGTATCGCTTACCATGGTGGCTTAGACTGTAGCTTCGAATCACTAGAGCTTTTTAATTATCACTGGGTCAACAATTTATATTTATTTTTATCACTTGGTTGACATTTACACACACTTATGTGTTGTTATCACTAGGAGCTCTAGGTGTGATTCTGGAAGCACTGGCAGCAGGGAATGTCCGTCCTGCAAGGTTCAGAGGGGTGACGGCGGTAGGGAATGGCCCGTCCTACAGCGCCGCTGGTTCGAATCCCGAAAATGGCGGCAGGGAATGGCCCGTCCTGCAGCGCCTCGGGTTCGAATCCTGGGAGGCAGCGGCAGGGAATGTCCCGTCCTGCCGTGCCTGTGGCTCAAAATCTGCTATCCGTCGCAGTGGTAGGGCTTACTTGTGTGCTGAAGCTTCGCAGCCACACATTGCCTTCTTAAGTAGACCAGCACCCAGCTGTCTGTCTCGTAGGTTTGGCCTGGGTGTCCTGGGGCTTGTCCCAGCTACACTTGCCAAATTAGACTCAGTTCTGTAGCCGTCTGAGCTAAATTATCCGATTGCCGTGGCTGCGCACCTAGCGCTACTCCTACACAGCACGGAAAAAGCGTCTTAACTGGCGCTTTTAGCAGGCTAAATCTGCTTGCCGTAGGCCAGAGGCCCACATATTGCGTTCAAAATGATGGAAATTTGACCTAAAAAGGCCGTCTCACGGGTCAGTTGGCTTCTCAGTTGGCGGCTGATTGTCCCCTTACTTGCCAAAGGGTCCAATCAGAGGTAGAATAGGCTAGTTTCTGTAAGGCTCGATTGAAACACGCTGACACCAAGTTCTGGTAAGCCGAGCGTTCTCGGCCCACGGGGTAACGAGTTCGGATTCAACGAGCCCTAGCCTTTAATTATTCTACCAAACAAACAAGCAGGATTCAATCATACAGAAATTATATATTTAAACTGAATAATAATTACAAGCTATGTTTACTATATATATACAACAGATTATAACAATGGTTAGGTTTGAAGGGGGTGTGGGACGCTAGGGCTTAGCTCCCGGCGGTAGACAGGCTGTGGGGGCAGCGGTGGTAAAAGGGGAGGCAACGCCTCCCGGTTATATAAGCGCGTGAGGGACACGTGATAGTTGCATGTTTGAGTCCCCTCCCCACATTTAGGCAGGCCAGTTTGACCGCTGGGTTGCGGGGTCAACAGCGGTCATGAGATAGATGGTGATATAATAAGATTAGTGCAGGGGGTTTGTTATCATAAGTCACAGCGAAGCAACTCTGTAAACGGCCTGTCCGTCTGGGTGTCGTATTACCACATTATCATTGTCTTAAATTACATGCTTTCTATTCTTACAAGCGGCTACGGCCCCTGATGGCCTCTAGGTGCAATTGAGGGAAAAGGGGGGACAGCGATATAAAGATAATAAAGCTTGTTTTTAGGTCTCCACTCCATTTATAATTTTTAACGCAAAGTTTTTCTATAATTAGGACCGGTCCGTCCATCCGTAACGGTTTGCTCTTTTTGTTAAATTAAACATGTTAGAATTTTCCTATCGATTTCAAACTTTGCATAATGATTCCAATATCAGTTGGGTACGACTTTAAAAGCATAGCAACTCTCTAATCGTTACCTAAAAGTCCGCAAGTCCGTTTTAAAGATGCTGATTTTTAGCTTTTTTTGACAACAGTTTGTTTCTATCTAGTTTCTATTTAATATCGATCTATATTCTCTGAAGAGTAGAACTCGATCGATTAAGAGGTTATAAAGATATTAAGCTTCAGACACGTTCTACTCTTTATTTTAAATAAATGAACATGCTAAATTAATCTTAGGAACAATTGATATTGTGTTATCACATCTTAATTACTGCTATACATTACTTTATAAGTATTAATTATGGCAGAGCAAAAATGTGAGTTGCTAGTATGCAACATAATGGAGGCACTGGCACCGTGAGCTAATTTTGTTTTATTAGAATTATATTTAAGGATTTTTTCACTTATTATATTATTTACTCATACAGAACATATTTTATTCATTAATAGGTCAATAAAAAAAATATTTTGACGCTCAAACTAACTTTCAATTTAGTATAATAAGCTTTATGTTAGATTACATATCATAATTAATTTTATGAAAGACATCTAGTGATAAATGTTGCTACTACATTGTTTTCTTAAAGTACATTTTACAGTTTAAGATTGCTAGATTTTGCATAGTTTAGTGTTTGTGTGTAAGTTTACGAGGAAGAGAGAGAGGGTGTGTATGTATATGTGTGGTGTGTGTGTGTGTGCCTTTTCTCATGCAAGGTGCGCGCACACAAGCTATAATCCTTTCTCAATAAAAAAAATCTCCTTGTCAACGGTTTGTTTGCATGTCTGTGATTGTGTGGGTTTTAAGTTTGTGTGTGTGTGTGTGTGTAAGTGTGGGTTTGTAAGCTTGTTTGTGTGTGTAAGTCTGTGTAAATGTGTGTGTGTGGGTGAGTTAGCATGTTTAAGTGTGTCTGTGTGTACTTTTTACACTGGAGGCGCACGCACACTGAATTTCACCCTTTTTCCAATTCTTCTCATAGTTTTACTTTTTGAACAAATGTATTAAAATAAAAGGATGTATGTGTGTTTGTCTTACCTGTATTTTCTACAAATCGTAGCCTTTAATGAATTTTTTGAAAACTATAGTCATAAATATTAAAGATCATATATGTACATTAGTGTGGCCCAAATGAAGGTCTAAATCGCTTTTCAATGTGCGCAATGTAAAAATAGGTTATGTATTGTTTGTAGATTTTAGCCCTATAATTGATTTTAAGAAAAAATCTATCGCTATCTCGTCAAATGCATATTTATTTTCACCTTTTCTTTCCCAAATTAAGAAAGCCTTACACCAGATATAAAGCAAAACATCAAATTTTCTGTCTGTTTGTTTACAAACATTGAAATAAAATATTAAAATCACCAGGAATAAACATATGAAGAAAGAAAGTATAAAAATTTATTTATGTAAAATTACAATAATTTGGGAAAGCTAATTCATACTGCAAAATTATTGAAGATAAGCCTTACTCTTTATTCCTGGTTTAATAAAAAACAATTAAATTATTTTTTGCAATATTAATTTTTTTTATTAGTATGCTTTTTTAAAAGTTGAATATGAGAATAAGTATATTACATATTTTTTTTACCTTCATTTAATTTTTTATTTAAGTAAATTGTCTCTTTATTGGCGATAATGTCTGTTGAGCCATGAAATTTATTAAAAACACTTTTTCCTATTTTATGTCTTTAAAATGTATATTTTTTAGAGTTTTTCATCATTTCTCTTCTCATAAGACTAATAGCTACTGTTTAAGTTCAATTTCTTACACAAATTATCAATTTAGATAAAACAATGTTTTTAGACGTTTTTCGGAATTTTTCGGTAGGAATGGCGGTTCTGCCTACTTTTATGATTGCTTTATATTTGAACTCTTGTTACATTTTTTTGGGTTGGCAGTTCTTTAATTATTTCTTGTTAAAATCATGAAAATATGAAGTTTTTGATAAAAAGCTTAAGATTGAAATTTTGAGATCAATTTTCATTGTAGAGAGGTCTAGTTTTCACTAAAAGGTCTACATTTGAGCCGGTAACAACTTCAAGGTATGCGCAAATTGATATGGTAAAGATTTAAAAATTCATGTTTTTTTGGGCCAGTCTAATGTACATACATGCAAGTTAAGAAATAAACAGGCTAATAACCACTGAAATATTGCTTGAAAAAGAAGCATTAACATTTTGATTTAGTAATTTTTTTTTTATTTTTAAATTGTAGAAGAAAAAAAACATTTTAAAACTTGAGTACAATCTATAAAGCGGTTCATTTTATAAGAGTTTATTTTGCCTTTTTAACATCCTGTACTCTTTAATGGTGATTTATATGACAATAGGGTACAATGTCAAAAGCAAAACATCCTTATAATTCATGGAAATGAAAGCGAGTCCTCTAAAAACATCCTGTAATACATTTACCTTATAATTTGTTTAGACTCCTATATTTATATTCTTGTTTTCAAAAGCCAATCTATAAGTTCTTTTGTTATTCTGTCTGATTTGTAGAGCTTCGCTTTTATGAATATTATAATCCTTGTTGTGTAAATATTACAACTTTTTAAAATCTTTTCTATAATTAGGGTAGTTCGGTCCGTCCGTAACAGTCAGCTTTTTTCGTTAATTTAGACGTATTAAAATTGTCCTATCGATTGCATGATGATAACAATTATGTAATATTTAAAAAGCGTAGCAATGTGGTATCCGCCGAGGATCAATGGCAGACACCGGAGTTCAATTAGATTACGGCAGTGTGACAGACGTGGACACCTTACTATAGAGAAGCTACGCTTCTCTAGCTTTCACTAGATAATGATCAACATCTACTTTCAGTTGTCACTTTATTGAAGGGTTAAGAGATACTGCAGTTATATACAACAAACAATAATTACATGGATAGGAATAAATGATCATAACATAAAAGCATAAATAATACATATACAATGGTCAGTTTGGGCAATAATGATTCCCCCATCCCTGGAAAGGGTGGGGGAGAATTAAGAATACAGTTAACCATAATAAACATGACAGATTCAAATCATTAATTCTAGGCGTAGGGAGGGGGTCACTAGACCCCTTCCCCAGGACTCGGGGGAGGGCCATTGACCCTCCACCGAACCCCAGATCAGGGGTGCCATAGACATGGCTCACGGTTGCCGAATACCACAACTCTCCCCTCGGAAGGCTGGGAGATGGTTTCCCTACCAGACTTCCGACAGTGGTTGAGGCCTTCGGCCCGCTCCTTAGGGCTAAAAATATATACAAACGATAATGATTCAATGGAATCCTAGTGGTGAGTATCTTCTTAGGGTTGATGGGCTCCCAATGTGGGATAGAAGGCAGAGGCTGCCTTGGGTTGGATACGTTGGTCAGCGCCGGCAGGTATCAGGTTTGGTGGTGGCACATTTGTTGCTGGGACGGTCAGCAGTGGGACCTGCGGGTTGTTGTTGGCAGCGGCTGGGGCACTGGCTGCCAGGTTGAGTGTCTGAGCAGCGGCCTGTCCTCCTGAGGGGCCGCGGGGCCTGCCAGAAGGCGGTCCTGGTCTACCTGGGCGGTCATGCCCGCTGTCCGTTGATTTCATAGACACCATTTCCTCGGCTGCTTCCCTGCCGATGGGAATGGCATCCCAGTCCACTGAAAAGTCCCGGGACTTGGCATGGTTGAGCCTGGCTCTAGCCATCGCCTTCTTATACAAGGCTGGGTGGTACAGGAACACTTGTGATATCGCATTCAGGGCTGCCCGGACTCCTCCTTGTGCTGCTGCCAGAGAAATGATGGTGAGGTCCCCCAGCAGTTTGAGGATCAGCAGCAGCAAGCACAAGATGGCGGCGCCATCTCCCCACTCGTGGATGGCTTGTCTAAATCCTGCCCAGACATCCAGGGCTGCCTCTCCTTCCTCCGCCAGTCGGTCAATGTTGTAGGACACTATCCCATGGTCTCCTGTGGCCGAACAGCTGCCTTGCTGAACGCAGGAGCCATAGGATAGGCCGGTCAGCATGGCACTCTTGTATGCTGGGAACGCCAGCAGTTGTTGCCAGTCGTTCAACTCAGCCTGTGAATACAAACCACCTGAACTGAAGTCATCTAAGGGGTCTGTCAACAACTGCTTAGGCGTATCCAGCGGGGGTGGCCTTTTCTTGGGAGCAGGGGTTAACTCTATCCAGCCTTCCTCTGCGTGCACAGTCAGGGGGTAGGTGGAGGAACAGGGAATCTTGGTGGCGTGCTCACTGTATACCCGCGTCACGGCGTCTACAAAACCTGTGGGCTCCACTGGCACTTTGTCCCAACACTCCTTGTGTTCGCGGACAACATACTTGTGCCTTTGGCAGGTCAGCTGCAGCAGGATGTCTCCCCTCAGTACCGAGAACGTGCTCCCCTGGACACGCACCGGGTGGGCCGGATCTAGTTGCTGGAGCTTCCAGCAGTTGGCCGCTACTTCTTCTGCTGCAGTGCTCCTCATGCGGGTTTCCAGGGTGAATCCAATATAACCTGCATGGATCTGTGCTTGGAGGGGAACGTCAACATCCCTGGCCGACACTCGGGGCAGCGCAGCCGCGGCTGGGTCAACTGCCACAAACAGCGCTGGATGGTTGGTGGCATGGGCCTCGAAGTCGCAGTTCACAATTGAGGTGGGGCTGGTCATGTTGATGAAAAACTGGGCCTGATGGTCAACCAGATATGCATCCCTCACCAGGCTGGGCTGGAGGCTGCGGATCAGCCTCAAGGGGCAATCTCTTCCCAGGTGGTCCCACACGTAGGTTGCTTCCCCAGTGATACAGGACAGCTCTGAATGGGGACAATCGAGGGTCAGGTGGTCAGACTGGGACTCCACCCGTCCATCCTCCACCACATAGGTCTCCTCCTTGACCAGCAGCCGCCGCTCCTGGAGCACTAATTCATTGCGGTAGAGCTGGCCCTCAAAGTGGACGTCCTCCCCCTCGCAACCCACCCCCTCGGGGCTGTTGACGAGGGCGCCCACTACATCAACGGTGAAGAACAGGGGGTGGTTCAGCTGGAACGTCAGTGGCTGGGTCTTGCCTGGCAACGTGTATACTCGGTTCCTGGCCAGGTCTCGGCACGCTTCTGGGTCTATCTTGGTTGGCCTCATGAGGGTGGGGACCGAGGTCACCTTGAGGTGACCCCATACCCCACACCTGAATGTCCACTGGGACACGGTGAGCTGACAGCTGAACCCAGTGGTTTCCCTCACCTTGACTTGCTGCAGGACGTGGATGTCGTGGCCCAGGGGCACCTCCTGGTGTAGGGGCTCCGTGTCACACATCTTTTCTTTGTTGTAAGACGTGACATGGGTGGGGTTGGCACAGTCCCACCCCACCAGGACGTAGCTGGTTGTAGGCCACACGGCTGCCAGCAGGAGGCCCCACAGGACCATCCACCAATGGGAGAGGCTTCCAGGTAACCATCTTCCTCGTGCACGCGGCTGGGGATCTCCGGCTCTGGTCACGGCTGCTTCTTGGGGCTGGACACGGCTGGGCTGCTCCTGGCTAGACACAAATTTCCATTGAGCGTTATCTGTATGCGGCCGAGGCACCCCGATACCCTCCCCAATGACAGACTGGCAAGCGACTGGCACTTGCCTGGGTGTCGGCTCCCCTAGCCCTAAATGCTCCCTTCCCTGGTCCAAGGCATGCCCAGTGGCATGGGGCTGAAGTGCATGTGGCACAGGCTCGCCCTTACTCAATGCCCTCCCCTGCCCTAGGAACTCAGGTGCATGTGGCACAGGCAAGCCCTTATTTTCCCAATTTTCAATCTCCCCAGCCTCAAGTGCAGGGGGCACAGGCAAGGCTGGGTGTTTACAAGGTTTTGGATTCAATACATTTAACAAATTCAACTTATCCTGATGGTGAGCCGCTGGGTTCCCTTGGCTGGTAGAGAGCTCTGGATGGCATGTAGCTGGACTCTCCCTGCAGGCTGGTGGCGCTGGCTGGCTTGTAGCTGGGCTCTCCCTGCAGGCTGGTGGCGCTGGCTGGCTGGGGGTGACGGGTGTCACCCCTTCCTCTGGGACCGCTGGCTCGTTCCAGGACTCAGGTCTCTCGGTGGCGGCGACGGTTGTCGCCCCAGACATCAGGTTGGAGGCTGGCTCGTTCCAGGATCCAGGTATCTCGGTGGCGGCGACGGTTGTCGCCCCAGGCACACGGTGGGAGGCGCTGGATAGCACCCCCCCATCATCCCAGGTGGCGACGCCGGGTGGCGTCCCATACATCGATGCAGAGGTGCTGGCTAGCACCTCCTGCCTCTCTCGTTCAGCGGCTGCCAGGGCCTCCCCATACACCGTCTCAGGGACGCTGGGCAGCGCCCCTCCACTCTTGCTGGGTAGGCTCAGTCGGGCAGGTTCCATCATGTTGAGGCTGAAAGGCTGGGGCCTCAGCACCTCTGGCTCGGCTATGTTGTTGGGCTGTATCAGCTCTGGCCCCAGATGGTTAAGACTGAAGCCTAGGCCAACCCGGTTGGGTTCAGCCGCGCCGCCCAGTACGTTGATCCTAGCTGGGACAGTCCCGAACTGCGGCATCCCATCGGCTCGGTCCGCAGCTCTGGAGGCGGCTGCTTGCGGTGGTGGTGCTGGGGGCGCGCTCCCTTCCATATGGGCCACTCTGCTGGGCTTCCCTGGAGGGGCACCTTTGTCGGCGGTGCGCCTGCGGCTGGCTACCTGGGCCCAGTCAGCTCTACACTCGGCCGCCGTGTGGCCGTCATAGTGGCAACGCTCACACTTGGCAGAACGGTCACGGCGTGGCTGGGTGCGTCTCTCCTCTAGGCTAACTTCCACAGGCGTTGGACAGTCTCGAGCTCGGTGGCCTCTCCCCTGGCAGCGGTAGCAGCGGCCTGGAACCTTGTCATCTGGAGCGACCTTCCCCATCTGGTGGAGACCCGGAGCCAAGGAGCCAATCTCCATTGGCTCCGACTCGTCATATTGGGGCAACTGGATGCAGGCAGATCCAGTCAGCCCGTCGGTCGAGTCCACTAAGCACACACCTTCCTTCAGCTGCTTAGTAACCATGGTCACTGTGAACATGGCCTTGCGAGTGTACTCAGGTTCATCATGAGGCGTTTTACATTGGCGTTACGAATTCCACGGTTTAATTCGTCCACCAACAATTCAAGATCCTCATGATTGTAGGCGTCCCTATACAAGGCGCACTTTGTTGATATGTACGCCTGTATAGGTTCTGTCGAGTGTTGCTTGTAGTCCCTAAACGCTTGTTTAAGCGTTTGGGACTCAAAAGCAGGGCGAAATAACAATTCACACTCGGTCTTGACCTGCTCGTAGGTCAAGGCTTGGCCTGCCTCGCCAAACAGATGGGACGCCATTTCCGCCGCTTGCCCTACCAATGACAGTAGTAGGGCGTTGCGGCGGTTGAGGGAATCATGAGGTGGCACGCGGTAAGCCGCCCATGACATCTCCAGTCGGCGGATATGTGCCGACCAGGACTGCTTGGGCGGCCCTCTATACTCCGGCAGATTGCTCAGCATCAGCTTGCGGTACTCGGCTGGGGCCGGCTGAGGGTCATCCTGGAGCCATCCTGGGGCTTGGTCACCTCCTGGGACTTGATGCTGGTCCATTAGGTCAACGGTGAAACGGCGGGCACAAAGTTATACAGGACTACAATGAATGGGTTGTCACTTGAGGCTTCCTAGCCTAACAGCCAACACTGTTTGTATCACTAGGTTGGGAGTTTTAGTTGCAAAGGTATAACTTAGCTGTACTTATCAATAGTAGGTGTTGAGGTAGATAGATGTTGAGGGTCTGAACTGCTGTCAGGAACTGATTGGGTTTTCCCTTATCACACTAGAGCTAGGAGGAAAGAAACTTGCAATTCTTTATTTGCTAAAAATACCCCTGTTAGATGCTATGGAGTAGCTCTGCTCTGGTGTGAAAGTGTGTGTGTGTGTGTGTGTGTGTGTGTGTGTGCGTGGAATCTTCTGTCCTTGTAACGCGCGTTCGCGCCGTCAAATCCGCGCACACGGGGAAAACGCGCTCTCACCCCTCAGCTCGCTCCCTCATTGGTCCGCTTCGTCCGTTGGATTTATGATGTTTTCCGCACTTTGTTGCGCTACCCGTGAATGGCGCTCTGTATATCCGATCGCTAGCTCCACACTACAGACGGACTTAGCCTAGTGTGGGTAGGAAGGGGGAAGCGCGTGAGGGGACGGGGGTAACTCCGTCCGTTCCCACTGTGAGGGAGGGGGTAACTGTGTGCTGGTGTAATGGGGCCTCTGCTTCTTAATCTTAGGCTTATCTGTTATATAACCCTGATTGTATTTGTCTTCAAATGGAGAGGGGCCCCCTCCCCTTCCCTTGGAATAAGGGGTGTATTTGTTATTGTGCTGTGGGCTTGAGATTGTTTTGATTATATTACATCTAACTTTTATTGCTGTCCTTATCACAATTGCATAACAGATTTGTTGACCAACTCTGTTCTATTTTTAGCTGTTATCACAATAAACAGTAATCCAAGCCTGTTCTATTCTTAGATTTATCACAACACAACAATTTGTTTGCCAAGCTTTGCTCATAAATCTATTGTTTGGTCATCACATTAGGGTGGTAATCCCTGCAAATGTGATATAATATCTGTCTTCTAGATGGGTGGCTGCGTTGTAGCTTCTCAGGATACTCGGGGTTGACGTAGTTTTTTCTCTGTTCTGGTGCACTACACCCGTATGTTAGCTCGCAGCTTGCAGCTATGTGGCATGTTTCAGCCTATCGGCGGCAGGGAATGTCCCGTCCTGCTAGCGCCACTGGTTCGGATCCTGCTATTTCTTGCAGTAAAGTTGGCCTATTTTCAGCCGTCTACACGTATTTGGCTTGTTTCAGCCGGTCCGCAGGCCTGTTTCAGCCCTTTTGGCGCTCAATTCTCCGTTAGATATCAGCGCTGCTCGCGGTTATTCGTCAGATTTCGCTGTTTTGCTTCCACAACTGCTGGATGCAGAGTTAAACTTTGCTGTCCAGGGTGGGTAATTCAGGTTGCTTGCGTCAGTTTTGCCAGATTCACTGCTGGGAGTACCTTAGCCTCAGATGCGCGTCTGCTCTACACTTGTGGTTCGCCGTAATCTCACACAGCTGTCACCAAAGTTGTGGTATCCGCCGAGGATCAATGGCAGACACCGGAGTTCAATTAGATTACGGCAGTGTGACAGACGTGGACACCTTACTATAGAGAAGCTACGCTTCTCTAGCTTTCACTAGATAATGATCAACATCTACTTTCAGTTGTCACTTTATTGAAGGGTTAAGAGATACTGCAGTTATATACAACAAACAATAATTACATGGATAGGAATAAATGATCATAACATAAAAGCATAAATAATACATATACAATGGTCAGTTTGGGCAATAATGATTCCCCCATCCCTGGAAAGGGTGGGGGAGAATTAAGAATACAGTTAACCATAATAAACATGACAGATTCAAATCATTAATTCTAGGCGTAGGGAGGGGGTCACTAGACCCCTTCCCCAGGACTCGGGGGAGGGCCATTGACCCTCCACCGAACCCCAGATCAGGGGTGCCATAGACATGGCTCACGGTTGCCGAATACCACAGCAACTCTAAATCGTTACCGCAATGTCCATTTAAAACATGTTCATTTTTAACCCTTTGACAACAAATTTTCATGTGATATAATTATCCTATTCATTAGATTTTTTTAATAATGTTTCTATTACAATAAGGTAAATGTTGTAAGACAAGCATCTCTATAGTCTCTATATAATAATAAGTCACAAAACTGTAAGTATGTCCTTAAACAATATCCTCTATTCAAGCAGTTTTGCAACAAATATTCTTACAATTTTGTATATACTTATAATCTATATTCTGCTTATTCAGTTCCGATACTCTACAAGTGTAAATATTTGTTTGTCCTATTGTTTCAGAGCTTCGCTTTAATTGATGTTGTCATCCTTGTTTTCCGTCTATAGTCAAATTCATTATTAGCTATTAAAACAAAATATTTAAACAAAATTATTAATTAAAATTAATTAAAAGGGTAAAATTATTTACTAAAATACAAATTTTCACATTCAATTAAGAATAGGTTAATTGTTAATTTTAAATAATTATAAAATTGTCTGTAATTTTGATAAAATAAGAATAACAGGTTTCAGAAGTAGCAGAAAGCGTGGAAATTTTAAGAAAAGTAAATTTTATTACCTCAACTTTGCCGAGTATGGCATGTGTCCAAAATTAAGTCACCGTAATGAATTACGCTCTTCACAGAGGAGCTTGGGTAAGGGCTGCACTGATATTATGTACTTGACTATTGAGTATCCAAACTACCCAATTATCATCCTTCTTACACAACCAAAGGGAAATTGCGAAAATAAATTGCGACTGAGAAATTTGAGTTGCCACATGAGGACTTAAACTCAAACTCTCACCACCGTAACTCAGTGCGTTACCACTGAGCTACGACGCCCCTTATGGACAGATGGTCAATGGACAAAGTAAGTTAAAGAGAATATGCTCATTTTTTCGGGAATCAAAACAGGTTTAGGATCTCTTCTGATATAATCCAAGCCTAGCTAATGTAACAATCAATTCTACAAAAAAAAATCACGAAACCTTTGGAAGTTAGCTGGGGGTATATCTTGTTTTTTCATATAACTAAAGAGGGGTGAGTAAGAAGGGGAGGAAAAGGGGAAGGGATTTGTGGGGAAATTTACTTAGGAATTGTTTGTCAGAATATCATTCCTTTTTCCTGGTTATAATCAATTTCCCTAAGGCGTTACGGACGGACGGACAAACACGATGTTATTTATTTATAGAGTAGCCTCACAACTATACAAAATAGGGTTTTTTAAACAGATACTATACGGTTTACTTAGGTTATAAAATGGTTTTAGGCTATTTACTGCGAATAGAATAAATCCAACGTTCCTAAAAAGACAGAATATAAATGTATATAATCAGAAAAACAATATTGAATTTAAATTTATTTACACTTATACAAAATTAACATATAAACATTTTTTTTCATTTATAACAATACATTTTCATAATAATATTGCATATAATTTGATTTATTAAATTGCATTATTTTTGTGATATGTTTTACATTGTTAAAAGAGTCAAATTAATGGATATAAGAATGTAAACAAGTAGTGCAGCAAAAAAAAAACAAGCTAAAAACATCAAACAGTACAGTCAATCCATTACAGGCATTGTCTATAAATCAATAAATCTTACATCTAAATTTAAATTTTACAATATAGGTACATTTTCCGGATCATGGAAAGACAACGAAGTAGTGGGTTTCGTCATATTTTCACAGTAGTTTATTTAAGTTTAGGTTAATGTTTATGATTGTCCGCAGGGTTATGAAATTGGCCCTGAGTGAAATAGGAGAAAAGCTACTGTGAAAATAGGACGACACCCCCCACTTTGTTTTCTTTCTATGATTCCATTTTTCTAACTACTAAAAAATAATTACTATTACAAAATATTGCATTACTATTTTTCCAGAGAGAGGCGGGGAGGGGACAATAGACTATAAAACTAGTTTCTGCCTCTGGTACCTTAATTGTTGTTAATTGAAAAAACTAAAACAGGTTAAAAAAACATTTTCTAACATTTCACCAATAATTTCACAGCACCCAAAAATGTGATGATGGAAAGAAAACGGAGTGGTGGGTTTCTTCGTATTTTCACAGTAGCTTTTGATAGGTTATTTCATGTAAGGTTGTTAAAATGTTAATGATTGCCCCGCAGGGTTAGAACCTCTCCCTCGCAGGGAATTGAAATGGGAGAAACGATACTGTGAGAATACGACAAAAGCCGCTACTACGTTTTATTCCAATGATCCAAAAAATGAATTTGTTTATACTAACTGGGAGGAAGATTAATTTATCGCCCATTGTCCTATAATTCCCCGTTTCCCTGATTTTCTCTAGACATAGATCCTGATTCAGTTTCTCTCGAATCTTGAGTAGGCAATCACTTCCGCATATGTTTCATATTATTATCAAACTAGCAGCTACGCCTCTAGAGGTATCTAGAGACACTTGAGGGCAGAGGGGCGGAAATTCGACCCTACACTTTTAATTTTTCGTTTGCGACGAACCCCAAACTGTCCCACTTTGAGAAAGACGATTCCAGTGACGTCATATACTTCGGGAAAGAAAAAGGGAAGGGGGGAAGAAAATCTCTTCAAAAGAGGTGGGAGAAAAGGGAAGAGATTTTCTTCCCCCCTTCCCTAAACGTATATGACGTCACTGGAAACGTCTTTCTCAAATTGGGACAGTTTGGGGTTCGTCTTTGTTTGCTTGTGTTATTCTTAGGAGGGTAAAAGTATCCTTTCCCAAAAAAAGTTATAAACCTTCCCTGGAACAATCATTGCAAATGAGAACTGTATCGGTTCGCGGTTACAAATATCCATGTCAGTAGAGAGAAAGAAATAGTCAGACAGATAGACATCCTGTTTTTTTTTATAAAAGGATTGCCAGAATCGCATATTTTAACAAACACACACAGCTTTTACCCCCATAACCTTTTATGTTTTACACCAATCCTATTAATTTGTATATTTTTGCGCGACTGATAGAATGTAATATACTAACAGCTACACTCCCTAAAGGCCTCAAGGGGCACTTCAGGTGTGTGGAGGGGGGGGGTGATAGAACCCCCCCCCCATTTCTATCATAGTTTCTAAAAGATTGGGATGAATAATTTTTTCTAGGTGCAATTTCTCTTGGGAGGGTGGTGTAATTACCCTCCTCAAAAATAGTTATAAACCTTCCTAGATCTACAAGAGGCTTTAAAGTAAAGTAGAACCATATCGATTCAGCGGTTGGTGAGATCCTTCGCTACAGACAAAAAAGCATTGTAATTGTAATCTATAATACAAAGTAGAATGATGTCTGTCCGTCCATCCGTCTGTCCGTCCGTCTGAAGCTTAAGATCTCGGTAACCACTGAACCGATCGGATTCTACTCTTCAGGGAATATACCTACTGGTCCTGTGGTGGTTGTAGGCTATTTTCTTGGGGGGTGGGACACCCCTAACCCCCCCCCAAAAAAAAAAAAATCCCCCCTCATTTTTTTTTTGCAGGAGATATCCTTGGTCCTTTTTTTGCAGGAGATTTCCTTGGTCCTTCTTATTTTTTATTTTTTTTTAAGAATTTCACTTTAACTTTTTTATCATCTCTTGGGGCAAAGCCCTTAGAGGCTAGGGGCGAAGCCACTAGCAGAATAATAAGCGGAAGTGAATGTCACACCTGTTTAAGCATAGAAGCCCCAGAAGAACATAGCAACTGAAAATAAAAAAATAATATTTTAAAATCGAAGCAATAATACAAGTAAGATGCGTTCGTCCGTCCGTACGTCGTTTAATAAATTACAGATCCTAGTGGACCGATAATTTTAAAAGTAGTCTTTTCAACACCAAAATTATTCTTATACAAATAAGTTAAATCAATAAGTCCCCGAAGTTTTGTAATAACGTTTTCTTTTTGTTGGCTTCACAACTTTGGGAACTTTTATTGAATTTTAATTGGTTGGTTTATTGAGCGTCCAAAAGTTTCAACCACAATTGTAATCCACAGAAGGGGTAATTTTGTATATTATCATAGGGGATATGCATCAATTGTCTTATCCCTTTAGATCCCTGTTATTTGCCTCTGTACTTGTGTACGTTCTTGGGCTACTAGGTATCTATCCACCATCTTTTGAAATTAAACATAAAAGAAATACAAAGAGTTGTTATTTATTGGAAGAGTAATCCACAACTTCCCCCCCCCCCCTACCCCCATTCTTTATCTAAAAGTGGAAATACAATTTAAGTTTGTTAATTTTAACCGATAGGATAGGTGGATTAGAAACTACCTGCGCTTTAATTGGGTGAATGATGTACGACACTTAAGCTTCTCCAATCAGAGCGCAGATAATTTTCAATCCACCAATCACAGATTTCAAAATTAATCAACTTAAATTGTATTTCCGCTTTTAGATAAAGAATTATACAAAAAACGAATTTTATAAAAAATCCTTAAAATTTGATGCAGTTTTCAAATCTCCCCCTAACATTAAAATTCCTTCCAACTTATATATCCTATTGAACAAGTCCCAAACTTTTATATAATAACTTTTTCATGTAACTTTGGGAACTTTACTGAACTTTGATTGGTTTGTTCATTATTTGAGTGTCCAAACCACTAATTGTAATCTACAGAGGGGTAATTATGTGTATGTGTCATTGGAGATTTACATGAAATTATTGGCCATTGTCCTATCCCTTTAGATCCCTGCATAATCCTTATAATAAAGTAACAGGATGTCTGTCTGTGTGTTTGTATGTTTGTACTGAAGGATCTCGATAACCGCTGAACCGATCAGGTTCTCCTCCTTAACAGGGTAGCTTTTCATAGGTCTCGGTAAGGTTTATAACTATTTTGGGAAGGATACCATCACCCTCCCAAGAGAAATCACAAAAAGATCGAAAAAAAAGATAATTATAGACAACATTTAAAGTGCCACTAGAGGCCTCTAGAGGCGTAGCCGCTAGTAATTCATAACTCATTGAAAAGTAAAGTTAATAAAGTGGTTTGTTTGGTCATTTCAGGAGGGGTCAGAGTATAATATATGGTATATAGCCTAAAACCATCTCGGCACCCATGCGACATCATATAACTATCAGGTACGAACACCCACTGGATGCCTCTAGGGGCACTTGAGGGACTTGGGAATGGGATAGAAGCATAGGATAGAAATAAAAATAGACAAACAGACAGACATTACTTTTATATATAAGAATAGGATGAACCAACCTGACATAAGTAGAACCGCATTCGCGTCCACCATATTCTTTTTCCACTCTGGCTCCCAGAGAGATTCTGCTGCCTCCATCGCCAACTCCTCGCGAGACTTAATTATCACCTAAATAAGAAATTATCTCTATCATTCCCACTCTGGCTCCCAGAGAGATTCTGCTGCCTCCATCGCCAACTCCTCGCGAGACTTAATTATCACCTAAATAAGAAATTATCTCTATCATTCCCACTCTGGCTCCCAGAGAGATTCTGCTGCCTCCATCGCCAACTCCTCGCGAGACTTAATTATCACCTAAATTAGAAATTATCATATCAGCATCGCCAACTCCTGGCGAGACTTAATTATCACCTAAATAAAAAAATTTCTATAATAATACTGCTAAATAGGATAATAAAAATAGGTTTCAACTTTAAGATTAGGTCATACCTGGGTTTCAACTTTGTCTTTAACTGTGGCTCTTTCATCCAACATTTCTACACCACATAAATAGTTCATGTATATCTTCCACGTTGGTAACTCACTTTTGAATGCTGAAATAAAATTTTAAAAAAGATGAAAAATCAAATTATTGGCAATTTGTCGATATGAACAATAAATAAAAGGATAAGACTTGATTCTAAAGAACGTAAAAAGCTGTATGTATGGATAAAAAAAAGTATGTAAAAATCATAAATTGGAACATTGATTGAACCTTTGACAACTTTAATACCTATTGTACTTTTCAACAAATTTGTTAAAAAATAGATAATTTATTTGAATCTAATTATCATCAAATATTTAACCTTCTGGCTATTTACAAAAAACCACAAAACGCAGCTTTTTTATGGTCACCAAGTAAATCGATTTATTGTCCATTGTTTTATCCCTTTAGATCTCTGATATTTATCTTGTGAAAGTACGGCTACTTCCAAACGATACCGTATCAATGTATTAGCGGCTGCGCCCCTAGCATCTTGGGGCTCTATAACTATATTCGAAGGGATATGGAAGGGCAGAAACCATTACCATTACCAGAGTTATCACAGGACCTATAAAAAGCTACCCTGTAAAGGGAACCATTTCGGTCCAGCAGACAAAAAAGCTTACTACTTTATATACCTAATAGGAAACCATATTGATATCATATTCAAATAAACCTTAAAATCAATCTTATGTCTTTATTCATATTCTGTTTTAAAAGTTGTTTATATATCTGTTTTTTAAAAGTTATATAAAGCAATCAATTACCTATAGATTCATTCCCTGTTAACGGTTACAAGTCTAGACCACAACACGTCATTATAGAGACTTGAAAAATACACTTGCTGCCGCCATGTCTGGCGTTTTACATTAAAAGTTAGAGAAAGAAAATGCAAAGTCTTATTCTGGAGAGAATTCAATACCTCCTTCATTTTCAATTTCAAGTTTTGAAGAAAAAAAAAAATCTAGTTGGTCTTTTTTTTCAAGGGGTTATTACTTTCGGGAGGGTTAAGATACTCTCCCCCAAAATAGTAATAACCTTCCCTTGACCTATAAGAAGATTAATTGTTAAGGAGAACCTTATCGGTTCAGCTTTTAGCGAGATCTTGTACAGACAAAAAAGCTTACTACTTTATATATATCACTAGCGGCTTCGCCCCTAGCCTCTAGGGGCTTTGCCCCAAGAGGTGATTAAAAAAATTAAGGCGAAATTCGTTAAAGGACCAAGGAAATCTTCTACAAAACCTAAAGAACCTAGGAAATCTTCTACAAAACCTAAAGAACCTAGGAAATCTTCTGCAAAACCTAAAGAACCTAGGAAATCTTCTGCAAAACCTAAAGAACCTAGGAAATCTTCTACAAAACCTAAAAGAAATCTTCAGCAAAAAAAAAAAAAAAATGGGGGGGGGATTTTTTTGTTTTTGGGGGGGTTGGGGGTGTCCCACCCCCCAAGAAAATAGCTTAAAACCACCACAGGACCAATAGAAATATACCCTGAAGAGTAGAATCCAATCGGTTCAGTGGTTACCGAGATCTTAAGGGACAGACAGACGGACAGACGGACAGACGGACAGACATCAAGCTACTTTGTATTATAGATAGTAATAAGAAAGATATTGAAATTTTTTGAAAATCAACCAAAGAAAAATTAAATATATCGATAGGGTTTTCTATTTAATAAAACCTTAGAAATTAATCTTTTCATAGTTTCATTAGAATAAAGAGAGAAAGAGAGAGAGAGAGAAACTTTAATTCAGGAACACATGGATAACTAAATTGATAATAAATTAATCTTACCCAAAAATATTAAGTGCAAAATTCTTCTTTTTAAATATTGTTGAGATAAGAGAATTGTAGATTAATCTATTTAATTACCATTGCCCTATGCCTTCCTCCCTGCCAATAATTACAACTTACTCTTAGAGACAAAATTGAAGCCAAAGTACTTAGGTAACATTTTCATTTAAGAGAAACAAGTATAATTTCATCCATTGTACTTACTTACTTAGAGAAATAAGTTTTTTTTTAAAATAACAATTATATAAAATGCTTTATATCAATTTTTTTTCTATGTATAATTAGGTTTTTAAAAAACTCATTTCTCTTGAATGACCCTCTAGTAACAAAAGGTTTTCATAAACTTTAAAAAAATGTCGGTAGATATTTTAAAATATAACCATGATTTTGGAGATTTTAAAAAGTCTTCAAAAAATCTACCAAAAAGTTTTTTTTTGAGATCCGCAAATTATTAAATTTTTTCGAACATAAAACATAACAGAATGGAATCAAATGCTCTTCTTAAATCATTAAAAACACATTTAAATTAATTAAGTCGTGCTTCAAAAATATTTTGAAAGTGTAGCGAATTTTTTCTGTTGGTAAAATCCTCCTATAAACTTTGAAAACTTATTAAATTCCTTAGTGTTTTATCCAAGGAGGGAGGGGACATTGGACAGTAAAATAATTCTAGTCTACAAAGTTTTATAACCACGTTTTCTCAATCTTAGGCTTAAAAACTTTGAGTAATATTATCATATCTTGATTGAGTGGTGTAAACAAAATTTTACTTGTTAAAATTGAAGTTTTTCTATAATTATTACCAGAAAGTCCAGTAATATTCACTTGATTTTTAGATTACGGATTTATAGAATCATTCTGTTTAATGTTAAATAAAGCAACTCTATAATCAAGTCTTAAAATGTAAGTATGTCCAAAGTTAAGAATCCTATATATTATTCAAGTAAGGGAGTAGTAGTTTGCGCTAAAAATCCGTAAAGGTTGTGAGTTTTAAGTTAAAAACAGTAGTAGAACGAAAAAAATATATTTTAACTTTAAAAAAATTGTCTTTAGTTCTTTTTAATAAGTTCTACTACTATTTTTAAGCCTTAAAACTCACACCTTTACGGATTTTTAGCGCAACCGACCTCTCCCTTTTTGATGGAAGTTGTAAAATACGGGGAGAAAGTCGCTCAAAAATGAGAAACGAGACTTCATAAAAATGAAGGATTATGCATCTCTTTTTTAGGTGTTTTCTTTCCCAAGAAAATCGCGTTTGTGTCTAACGGACAGGCGGACGAACATTTTGAATTAAAGAGTAGCTTTGCTTTTTACTTACGTGGCTCTGGTTTGTTTTGATCTTGGAAATTATGCTCGTCATCTAACTCCTCTCTAAAATATAAAATTATCAACTGCTAGTAGCTACGCCCCTAGAGGCCTATAAGGGGGCCCCTTAGGGGAAGGGGTAAAGTAACCCAACCACCCCCCTCCATTTTCAATCGTAGTTTTTTTAAAAATTTGGGGGGATTATAACAAATTCAGCGGCAAATTTACGCTAGTCCCTAAAGTCCCAACGAACACTTTGGGCAGGTCCCCAAGGTTTGAGACCCCTAAAATATTGAATATTCGATCCATTGTCACCTCCCTTACTCCCTGGTCATTTCCTGCCAAAGGGATTAAATGCGATGTGCTGAATTTTGATTTCCAAATATGTACGCAGTTTCCGCGGTGTTTCCTTATCCTATCTCAATATTTACTACTAGCTAAAAAAGCTTCAAACTTCAAAAACAAAATTCTTGAAAATTAAAGTTTTGAATGTATAAATCGTTTATACGTTCAAAATTTTGAAAGTTTGTAAGTTTGAAGCTTTTTTAGCGAACACAGTAATAGTGTCTGACTGATTATGACGTAACAAAAAAAAATTAGCCAATGAGAGGCCACTATAAATTTTACCATTGGTCAATAACGGCCTCTCATTGGCTAATTTTTTTTTGTTACGTCATAATCAGTCAGACACTATTACTGTGTTCTTTTTTAGCTAGTAGTAAATATTGAGATCAGATAAGGAAAAACCGCGAAAACTGCGTAAACATTTGGAAATTAAAATTCAGCACATCTTAAATGCCAAATGAATAAACTATGCTTTGGAAGTAGCAATTGCATAATCTTTTTTCCCGTGAGTACGTTTAATTAGTGTGAAACTAACGATGTTAAAAATAGTTACATTTCGAGCGGGGCGGTTCTAAAGATTTTAATTTACCTGACTTGAATTGATTCCCTAGACCACCAGGTCAATCTGTGCAGGCTGGATCTGGAAAAAAAGTGTATCATGTAATATCCCCGTGAACGTGGCTTAACACGTAGCGCATCCGCTCGTCGTGGGGGAGGTAATGGGTTCGAATCTCGGTCCGACACCGCGACATAACTAAAAACGTTAAAAATCTTTCCTACCGCTGCTATGTCAGGTGTGTGACATAAATAGTAATGTATGGGGAATGCCTTGGCCATAAACAGGCGCAACTCATTACCATGCACTGGCACAGTAATGACTTCTCAGGCAAAGGTCGTGTAATCAAAGAGTTGGTTGTCTGTTG
Source organism: Acartia tonsa (assembly GCF_053477335.1). NCBI lineage: Eukaryota > Metazoa > Arthropoda > Copepoda > Calanoida > Acartiidae > Acartia > Acartia tonsa. The sequence goes on from NC_137264.1 coordinate 51,603,809, forward strand.
GATGTTAATTTACTTAATATCCGCCAGCGGTCATTAGAGTATTGTATCCAATTGCAAGCAGATGATGCCCTTGGGTTCTATAGAATTCGAAGGAGAATCCCGACCCAATTAGGTAATAGGTAAAATCATGTAATATGATAAAGAAGCATGTTTTTTTTTTTTTTTGACTTATTTTTATTTGTAGGCACCACTGTAATTTGGAGTCCAATGTCCCCTCCATTCCTGGGGTGGTAACAGATAAATAAGATTGAATTTCTGTATTTTTTTTCTGTAAATTTGAACACAAAAAGGATCATGAAAAGAAAACGAAGTAGTGGGTTATTATGTCGTATTTTGCAATAGCTTTATTTTTCTATTTCTAGCCCTAGCGAGGGCTATAGCCCTTTGGGGCCAATTTCCTAACTCTGAAGAACAATCATTAACATTTACCGCTACTTTGTTTGAATATTTATGGCTATTCCAGATTATTTGTAGGCCTTCTTATGCCGCATAAAACAGTGTGCGGGTATAATCAGTACGTTCAGCCGTTTGGCAGCTAGCAGCCTTTAAAATTCATAGATTTTTGGCAATATTTGTTACCAGCAATATTTTACCGTGAACTGCACTAGATCCCTTTGTTTTCTTTCCATGCTCCACAAAAATTGTACTTACGCTTTCTGTGGGGGTGTCATCAGACTGACTGCTATTGACACAAAACCAGATATACCCCATAATAACAAACCTAAAACAATTATAATGGTTATTTATCGCATTATCGTATTATAGACAGCTTTCCGCGGATTTTAAAATGAGAAATTCATATGAACCATGTTTGTTAGCCCCGAGGGGCCGAAGGCTCAAGCTAACAAAACTGTTAATAATTGTATGATTTTTATTTTGATATTTGTGGAAAAATGTCTGTAATTCGTTGCTATATATGATTTTTCAGTATGGCTAAGAACCGGTTCTAATACAGCGGATATTAATCGGTTTCGAAGCCATACTGGAAAATATAAACTCTCTTTGTTTGGCGACAGTTAAAACATCCTTATGAAAATTTATCTTTTAAAAAATCTTTGGTATTGTTAATCAAATTAGATTTTCAATTAACTCTTTTTTTAAAATTTGTTTTTGTTTTTATATCTATCTAATTCTCGCTAGAGTGGGGGGAGGGACAGTGTAACCCCCCCCCCCCCATCCGGAAACCCACTAAAGAATTCAAATATCTTAGTTTTAAAGAAATATTTCACATTAGATAAACCAAAATAAGAATTTAACTCCTCACCTAAAAAAAATTAAGGGTATGAAAGGGGGATGAAGTCGATCCTTCTCTTTCAATTCTAGTTGAAAAGAATAAATAAAAATCTTTATGATGGATATTTTTAAAAGCGAAGTTTTTCTATAAGTAGGGTCGGTCAGTCCGTCCGTCCGTAACGGATAGCTTTTTTTGTTAATTTAGGCATGTTAGAATTTTCCTATCGATCTCAAACTTTTCATGATGGTTCCTGTAATAGTTAGGTATGATTTAGAAAGCGTATCAACTCTATAATCGTTACCAGAATGTCCGTACGTCCATTTTAAACATGTTGATTTTTTTTACTTTTTTAATAACAATTTTTTATGTGATAAAATCATCCGATTGATCTGGGTTTTGGATTGCTGATTCCTATTACAATAAGGTACAATATTATGAGCGGAGCATCTCTATAATCAAGTATTAAAAATGTCAGTATGTCCTTAAACAGAATTCTGTATTTAAGAAGTTTTGCAACAAATTTACGTATAAATTTGTCAAACCTAATATTTTTATATTTTATATATTCAGTTCTGACACTCAACAAAAGCTAATGTTCGTCGGTCAAATCTTTTCAGAGCTTCGCTTTTATGGATGTTATCATCCTTGTTTCTAAATAGTTTTAAACCCTCCATGAACCTGTAAAAGAGAACCATATTGGTTCAGCGATTGCGAGATCTTTAGCTACAGACAATTCGCCTTTTCTTTCCAAATCTGAAAGCACTCTTACCAAAATGAAGATAATGAACATCATCTACCCATGTCTTCCACCAGTCCGGAGGCTGAGGGTCTGTGGAGCCACACGGGGGCTTGGTGAACCCAAACTCCAGGCCAAACCTGATGAGACCCACCACCAGGCCAATCATTAGTCCCCAGAAAGCACCTCATTAATAAATATAAATTTATTTAAATGTAATATTCTAGCGTAATAGGTGCAAGCTGCGGACACGACGGACGGACGTTACTAAGTTTCAACTGTATATATGCTTCGCTTAATTCCCAATAACACAGAGGTTATATTAAGTTTATTGGTACAAATTTTTAACAATACTGAAGTCAATATCTACATATAGTTAGGATGGGTTAAATGCGATAAAGATTCCATCACCCTATATATTTGGGGGGAAGGGATCAACAACACAATAAAGGTAATTACTACAAAATTTACGAGCACATTATAATTAGAGGGAGCGCAGCCATTTTTATTTTAGGTCTGTCCGTTCCATTACCCCTCAAAGTGCCCATTGGAAACCGCCTTAGGCTAGGTAAAGTTACATTATATCAGGTCTTCCCATTTTCAATTAATTTCAAAAATAAGGTGCGGGGGGTGGGGTAGCGGTTTTTGTGCTCACTAGTTACTTTGAGAGAAAACTTTTGTTAGCACTGCATCTACTTATTGTGTAAAACATATCCGCCTGTTTGTCTAATTAAGTTAAATAGGAAAAAAATATGTTTGATCTAGCTGCTATGAAAGGAAGGGTCTTATTTTTTATCCTCTATCATATATATTGCCATATTTTTATATATAAAAACATGTTTTAGGATATTTTCCTGACCTCCACCTCCATTCCCTTAAGGATAGCAGGGAAGAATCTAGTACCTTTAAATTATAGCAGCTACGCCCCATAGAGGCCTCTAGGAGCACTTGAGGACAGGGAAGTTGAATTTGATAACCCAATTCTTTATTTTAGATTTAGATTTTAATTAACCTTGTTGTCTTGCCCTAACCTCAAGTAACCTAACCTATACTAAACTATTACGATAAAACCTATATGGCCACTCCACTTCACCTTCATTTTTATGTAAAAACAAGGATGACAACATCCATAAAAGCGAAGCACAGAAACGGTAAGACAAACGGACAATAATACTTGTATAGTGTCAGAACTGAATAATCAGAATATAAATGTATAAGAGTCAACGCAAAATTGTAAGTAAATTTGTTGAAAAACAGCTTGATTCAGGATAATGTTTATGGACATACTTACATTTTTAGGACTTGATTATAGAGTTGCTTCGCTTATTACATTATACTTTGTTGTCCCAAGAATCAATACACCAAAAATCAGATCAATCGGATGATCCGATCACATAAAAATTTGTTGTTAAAAAAGTAAAAAAATCAACATGTTTAAAATGGACGTGCGGACATTTTGGTGATGATTATAGAGTTGCTACGCTTTCTAAATCGTACCTAACTATTAAAGGAATCACCATGCAAAATTTGAAATAGATAGGACAATTCTAACATGCCTAAATTAACGAAAAAAGCTATCCGTTACGGACGGACGTACGGACGTTCGGACGGACCGACCCTAATTATAGAAAAGCTTCGCTTTTAAAAAATAAAAGGGGGATGGGGATGACTGGATTTGGTTCTTCAATTTGCAGAATAAGGAAAATTTCCGTAAAATTTCAATTTAAAACCAGTTTTTTAGCCCCGAGGTGCCGAAGGCACGGGCTAAAAAATGGTTTTAATCTTATGATTGTACATTTTTATATTTGTAGAAATCTGGATATGATACAATGCTAGACATAGTTTTTTCGTATGGATGAGAACCGGTTCCTATCCACCGGATTCGAATGAATACAAAAAACTAAATTATCTTAATTACTTATTTTTTCCTTAAAATATTGATTAATTTTTAGATAATTTTAAAAATGAAATGTATTTTGCTCTATGTTTGTTAATGTTCGTTTGTCTGTCTTCCTTGTTAGTTGATTATCGCATTTAATGGTTGCTGTCCTCCTTGTTTATATGAATTATTATTATTTTGTTTTAGCTGCGCCATTTGACCTTTCACTGTAACAAATAAGCTATCTAAACATTTGAATTTACATTTTAAAAATTTCATTGGAAAACTTTTTGATCTTTTAACATTAAAAACTATAAAAATAGTACTTTTTAAACATTTAATCTAGGATAACTTTGTCCGTAAGTTTACCCCCAATTTTTATTGGGGGGGGGGGCCGGGGGGGGGGGGGGTTAAGGGTTACTATCCCCAAAAATAATTTTAAGCCCCTGCCATTTTACTAACCACAAAAATAAGAGATTTGACAGTTGGATGGACGTACGGAAAAGATGACAGGTATATAAAGGGATAAGACAATTGATGTACCTCCCCAATAATGATACACAAATTTACCCCTTCTGTACATTACATTAACTGTTGAAACGTTTGGACACTCAATTTATGAACCAACCAATCAAAATTCTATGACAGTCTTCAAAGTTGTTAAGCCAATGATGAATAAGAAACCTTTATCATAAAACTTTGGGGACTAATATAATAAACAGCCCGATGTCCCCTCTCTCCCTATAATTATATAGTAGCTTCGACACTTAATATTTCAATTGTGGAGTTAGTTTAAAAAACAGCTATTATTTATTAACAAGAATTTCAACTATTTTTCCTTCATTTTTGAGGTAAAAATAAAAAAATAAAAAAATCATAAAGCTAATCTAATTTATAAAGAAGCTACAAACTCAATAGCAATGGATATACGTAGATATTTGGACAGGAGAAAAATTGTCGTCAATTATAAGGTTGCAATATCCCCTCGCATTTATTGGTCGGGCCGTTAATCCAGTAGGAGGGCAGGGGGGAGATGGATATTTTAGCCTGCTGCAAAGTTCACTTTATTATAGAACATGAAAATCTGGTGAAAGATCCAAGTAATTATAAATCCATTTTGGTAGCAAGTATAATTAGATCTTGGTTCGTTCGTACGGAACCAGAAGATAGCAAGGAGATATATATCGCATATGGACGGAAATATAGGGCTAGATAGCAAGTATAATTAGATACCTGATGTGAATTCTTAAAAAAAACTTTTGCCTAACTAAAATCAGTTTGCCCCACTAAAATTTTAGTGAGGGAATATTATCCCCTCTTAATATATATCGCATATGGACGGAGCTATATAGCTAGATAGCCAGTATAATTAGATACCTGGTTCTATCATACGTGGCCAGAAGATAGCAAGGAAATATATATCGCATATGGACGGAGCTATGCAGCTAGATAGCCAGTATAATTAGATACCTGGTTCTTTCATACGTTGCCATAAGATAGCAAGGAAATATATATCGCATATGGACGGAGCTATGCAGCTAGATAGCCAGTATAATTAGATACCTGGTTCTTTCATACGTTGCCATAAGATAGCAAGGAAATATATATCGCATATGGACGGAGCTATATAGCTAGATAGCCAGTATAATTAGTTACCTGGTTCATTCATACGTGGCCAGAAGATAGCAAGGAGATATACAGCGCAAATGGGCGGGGCCAAGTAGCTGGTAATGGACTGAATGTAGTTAAACAGCTGAGATCCCTGGCTGGCCTAAAAAAGATTTTAAATTTTTTAAATAGTTACTCTCCAACAAAGTACCCAGCCCCCCTACTTATTGTTTTACAACTACAAAAAAACTACCAGCTACGCCCCTAGAGGGCTCTAGGGGCACTTGTTTTTAAGGGGGGTCAATCTTTTAGGAGCGATTTCTATTTGGTGGGTGGAGTTACCCTCCCCCAAAATAGTAAAAAACCTTCCCTGGACCTAAAAGTAGCTTTACTGTAAAGGAGACCCTTATCTGTAGAGCGGTGAGCGAGATCCTACAGACAAAAAAGCTTACTACTATTTATAATAGGATAGAAAATAAGAGAGGGGGGGGGTAATTTTCTTTTATGTATAACTGACCCTTGTGTATGGCCCTAATCCTGTAAAGCCTCAACAATTTCTATCTTCATGAGTGATAATTTTGTTTATCCTCATTGGAGTATTCATCAATTTATCGTCCCTTGTCTTATCCCTTGAAATCCCTGAAATTTACACCAGTGCAACAAACCTTAATAATAGGAATCCAGAGATGGGTTCTTAAAAATAATGCCGCGTTTTTTCGACATTTTTTAGATATTGATTGATTGAACGAAGACGATATCGTTATACAGAGTATACAACTTAAGAATTCAACATTTTAAAATTATTATTTTAGCCATTTGCTCTAAAAAGATGCATTAATTAATATGCAGCAAAAATGGATTGAAGAAAATTTGTTTTTCTTCTATGACGGCCGTACCAACAACAGCGAAATAATTAAATAAATGGTTGTATACTCTGTCTAGTCAATCAATCAATCAAGAAACGCGGCATTCATCTTTCAAAAACCCATCTCAGATGATGGATACCCCAACAAGAACAAGGACAAACTCAAAGAAGATAAAGTATAGAATAGAATCCAGGTAGAAGATTCTGCCTGGCTAGCCTGAAGTAAAATTGGAACTTTTGAAAGACCAAACGGCTACAAGGCTGTTAGTAAATAACATGATTTCAGTAATTATTCAGAAAAAATATTCAAAATAAATTTCTTTTCCAATGATTTACTAAAAGCCATGTAGCCAAGAATCCAGCTTCCTCTTCCCTATTCACAATGGATTAAAAATGAATTTATTGTGCATATTAAGCCTTAAAAAAATAATTATGTAAGAAAATTTACAACAAAATATTGGTCTCAGTATTTATATTATAAAACTAGGTTGCGCTCTTATGTTTCTTATATTAGATGTTGATGCAAATTAAACTTTTCTAGTTTTGTCCAACTAGTCATTGTGATTTGTACTTTATCATTATTGTCTTTACTGCGCAAGTCAAAGATTCCTTCAAATTTCCCAGAAATATTTAGGGTTTTCATTTCTATTCCTCCTTATTCTATGGACAAACTAGGACAAAGACAAACAAGAACTAGGACAAACCTGAATAATAGGAATCCAAATGATGGATACCCCGACAAGAACAAGGACGAACAAACGTCCCACAATCAACAGCTCCGCTTCACTGGCCCGGGGACGGAACCTGAAACATAGCATTCTATTCGTAAGACAATTAGGAACAATGTAATAAGAGAAGAATTTATATAACTAAATGAATAGATTTGAAGAAAATTTTGTTCATGCTTCCCAAAAATGTATAGATAAGAATATTTTATTTTATATTTATAAAGAAAAAGGAAAAAACAATTTACTCCTACATAATAAGTATAAACCTTCCCAAGACTCATGAGAAGTTACCCTGTAAAGGAGACCTAGATAGGTTCAGCGGTTAGCGAGAACCTTTGGTACAGACAGAAAAACATCTTGTTACTTTAGTATAAGGATTATGCAGTTTACGAATTAACAATTAAGGTACAGATTTTTTTTAATACCTTGGGTAAATATCCATTGTAAAGATGGTTGATGAAGAGTTGAATATTGATGTTAATGAGGACATCAAAGCAGCCAACATTACTGCTAACATCATTCCCCTAGAAACAGATACAGAGTTGAATATTGATGTTAATGAAGATATCAGAGCAGCCAACATTACTGCTAACATCATTCCCCTAGGAACAGATAAAGAGTTGAATATTAATATTGTTAATGATGACACTATTGTAAATTAATATAATAATTTTTCAAATGTTTGGACTATTCTAGTTTAAACCAACTAATCAAGGTTGATAAAAGTACCCAAAGTTTTTAAAGTAATTGTTTGATAAAATCTTAAATGGGTTTGTACAAAATAAATGTGTTTAAACTTTATCACCGATATCCCTCAAGGTTAAAATTGCTTAGCAAACAGAGAATCCTTATAATAAACTCCCCCTCCCCCGCCACCTCCTATTAGTAGCGAAGCTACTCTATAATCTGAAATGCCCGTCCGTCTGTCAGAGACAGAAAGGGGGAAACTTGATTTTCTTGGCCCCTATAGAAGATAGAGAGCTGAAATTCAGGGATTAATTAATTATTTTAACATTCTTCATATTTTCACCAAGTTTCATTAAGATTCGCTAATTGGTTGGGGTGCTAGATCGATTCCTACATTTTTTGTTTTCATTATTTTCTCAACTCCTTTTCAAGGTAGACGGCTGAAATTTTCAGGGATTGAATACTTTCATATTCTGCATTCTTTTATCAAGTTTTAACGAGATTTGCTTATTCGTAGAGGTGCTAATTCGATTCCTAGATATTTTAAGTTTTCATGATTTTCTTTACTACTATTCAAGATGGAAGGCTGATATTTTGAGGGCTTAAATAAATTCGCATATCCCCACAGATTTTCATTAAGATTTGCTTATTGGTTGAGGTGCTAAATCGATCCCTAGATTTTCATGTTATAAATCTTACAAGGTTTCGTGATATTTTAGTTTAATGTTTTTTTATGAAACATCCATAATTTTTTAGCTTCGCTACTTAAGGATGTTGTCATCCTTGTAAATTAATATAAAAAATACTTCGGGTGACCCTAATCATGCAGGCTGAAACCTGCAATGTGCTCACCCTGAGGGGCTCCCCTATACCCAATATAACCTAACCAAACCTGGCTTAAAGTATGGAAAGAGGTGATTTTTGTGCTTGACTAGGCACTTTGATGGAAACCGCTATTGAAATTATACGTATCTGTGTTTAGTGCCCTAGGAAAATGGGGACATATGTCACAGCTTTTGGCCTACCTATTCTATTGACGTCATAGTAGAGGGACAGAGAAAGGGAGGAGGGAAAGTAACCCCCCTAAAAAGAGATGGGGTATAGGGCATGTCCTAACGTCAATAGAATAGGTAGGCCAATAGCAGTGACATCTATCCCCAATTTGCTAGGGCACTATAGACAACAAACAATTATACCTGATTCCTGTGGGCATGAGAACCGCGACTAACTTGATGAAAGCCATATTGGTACACCCAGACTCACTTCCACAAATTTCCTACAAAAACAAGGATGACAACATCCATAAAAGCGAAGCACTGAAACGGTGGGACAAACGGACATTAACACTTGTACAGTGTCAGAACTGAATAATCATAATATAAACGTATAAGAGTCAAAGCAAAATTTTAAGTAAATTTGTTGAAAAACTGCTTGATACAGGATAATGTTCATGGACATACTTACATTTTTATGACTTGATTATAGAGTTGCTTCTCTTATAACATTATACTTTGTTGTCACAGGAATCAATATACCAAAAATCAGATCAATCGGATGATTAGATCACATAAAAATTTGTTGTTAAAAAAGTAAAACAATCAACATGTTTAAAATGGACGTACGGACATTTTGGTGATGATTATAGAGTTGCTACGCTTTCTAAATCGTACCTAACTATTAAAGGAATCACCATGCAAAATTTGAAATCAATAGAACAATTCTAACATGCCTAAATTAACGAAAAAAGCTATCCGTTACGGACTGCGAACGTACGGACGGACCGATCCTAATTATAGAAAAGCTTCGCTTTTAAAAAAGCTTCGCTTCTAAAAAATCAAAAATGTCTCATTTTTTGCAGTAAAAGATCTCATTAAAGGCAATAATATTAAATAGTGTAATGATGAAAAGAAGAAATTTCATTTGACCGTCTGTACAAAAGTTTTAATCGCTGAATCAAAAGGTTGCTGAACTGTTCCTTAAGGATCTTGGACAGATATTTTTTTAGAAATTTGCAGGGTGATTCCAGTAACATTAGGTACAACTTTAGATACCAATATTTTACTGGAACCTGTTGATTTTTAACCTTTTAAACAACAATAGTTTAAAAAAGAATCATCTTATTTGTTTTATTGTGGAATAATGATTCCTAGGACAACAAAGTACAATGTTATAAGCGAAACTTTTATGTAATTAAGTCTGATTTCAGAGCTTCTTTTTTATGGATATTGTTTTTTTTTATATTAAATATTTACACTCCCAAGAGAGATTGCCTTTTAAAAAATCTCTGTAAAAAAGTTAGATAATTCTAAATTATTTAATGTTTATTTGTAATAATTATGAAATAATATTGGTTTTATACAGAAAACGTTTAATTAACAAAATTAATTAACTTCCTGCATTTGTCATTTTTATGTGTTATAGACTTTTTAAGAATTTTGTATATATCAGGGCTCGGCAGCTGCAGTTGAAGCTGTTTTGGATCTTGGAAAGAAAACGAAGTAGCAGATTTTGTGGTATTTTCACAGTAGCCTTTCTCTTTTTCTAGCTCCTTGTGGAAGGTCTACTCCTACGGGGCCATTTTCCTAACCCTGCGGGGCAATCATTAACATTTACCTAACCTAACACGACGAAACGCGCTACTTCGTTCTCTTTCCATGATCAGCTGTTTTAGTAAGCATCAGACGAGTCCTTATATTTTAACAAGGATGACAACATCCATAAAAGCGAAGCTCTGAAACGGTAGGACAAAAGGGCTTTAACACTTGTATAGTGTCAGAACTGAATAATCAAAATATAAATGTATAAGAATCGAAACAAAATTGTAAGTAAATTTGTTGAAAAATTACTTAATGCAGGATAATGTTGAAGGACATACTAACATTTTTAGGACTTGAATATAGAGTTGCTTCGCTTATAACATTGTACTTTGTTGTTCCAGGAATCAGTATACCAAAATACAGATTAATCGGATATTTGAATCATATCAAAATTTGTTGCTAAAAAAGTGATAAAATCAACATGTTGAAAACGGACGTACGGACATTCTGATAACGATTATAGAGTTGCTATACTCTCTACATTGTACCTATCTACTACAGTTCACAATGCAAAATTTGAAATCGATAGGACAATAGGACGAGCCTAAATTAATGGAAAAAGCTATCCGCCACGGACGGACTACGAACGGAGGGACCGACCCTAATTACAGAAAAGCTACGCTTTTAAAAATAATAATCCAACATAACATTAAAATTAAGCCTAACTAATTTTGAAAAATCTAAACAGAAGCCACCAAAACAGCGGCTGTATACTAAAACTTAATACCAGTTGTCATTTTCAACGAATTTGTTTTTTTCCATTTTACAACCATTTTCTTGGGGAGTAGGGTCCCCCAACCCCCCCAAAAATGAAAAAAAAACCTCAATTTTTTTAATTATTTAAAATTGGTGGTGGATTGGGGGCTTCTCATCAGGTACTTAATTTTTTTTCAATTATTAAAAATTTGTGGGGGCATCTCCAGAGGTATTTTTTTTCTTCAATTACCTCTTGGGGCAAGGCCGCTAGAGGCTAGGGGCGAAGCCACTAGTATATAAAAAAGTAACAAAATTTTTTGTTTTAATTCAAAAAAAAAATCTTAAAGACTATTGAATGTTGCAAACAAATACTTATTGTTTCTTAAACTTATGCTAACATCACCATCATTTTATTGTTAAAATAGACAATACAAAATACAGGGAAATTATACTCAAAGATTTTATAACTTTTGATTCACGTTTAAATATTTTGTTTTTTTGGGTGGTAAAAACACCCCTTATCAACTCCCCCCCACCCCTCCGCTGGATTAGAACCGGTTCTGAGCCATACTGAATCATGTATCGTCTCTTTTTATAGTCAACTTTCTGCGGATATTAAAATAAATATCATATAATTAATACCATTTTGTTGGCCTTGGCCTTTGGCACCACAAAGATAACAAAACTGGAATTAATCTTTAAATTTCTCATTTTACTATCTGCGGAAAAAATAACTCTCTTATACATTAAGTCTTTTATTTAGAAATAAAATAATAAAATTCTCTATAATCTATTTATTGTATGAAAATAAAACACTTTCTTCAGAATTTATCTAACTTCATTCAAGAATTTCATGGAACATTAACATATCCTATTAAATAAAGTAGTAAGGTTTTTTGTCTGTAGCGAAGAGTCTTGATACTCGCAGAACCGATATAAAAGGTCCAAGGAAGGATTACAACTATTTTGGGGGAGCGTATCACCACCCTCCCAATAAAAAAATTCTTTCAAATTTTTTTTTTCAATTATTTTCAAAATCAAATTATAAAAGGGGGGAGGGATCTTAACCTAAAGTGCGCCTAGAGGCTTCTGAGGCGTAGCCGCTGGTTCTATATAAACCACTAGCGGCTGCGCCCTTACCATTTAAGGGGTTAGCCTTCAAAAGTGTAAGAAGGGACCATAAGTCCCTAAGCTGTTAAGCTAACGAATAAGAAATTTTTTGCGACTAGTGTAGTGAAGAGCCCTTCCTGCCTTACCTTACAAAGTACAGGATCCGCGCAGCCCACTTCATCCGGATACAGAACTCTGGCGGCCATACCTGGCAGCACCATGATAAACAGCGGCAACAGCTTCAGGTAACCGGCAAAAATACAGGCCCCCTGACAATTATTACAAATTTTGAAGTACCAGAATAAATGGTATTTTCGCGCTAATCGCTAATGCCCTCTTGTTGAAGATTTGTATAGTGCCTATAAAAAATGACGTCAAACAATACAAATGATCAATGATAGGCCAATACACAGACTAAATTACTAATGGTAGGTCGGCCCAGAATACATTTTGATTGACCAATGTTAGGTCAGTATGATGTTATTTTTTATAGGCACTATAAACAGCTTCCATCTTGTTTAGAAAACCAAAAAAAAAACATTAATCAAATATCAAAGGCCTTGATAAAGTCAAACTAACAAGAAATCCTTATAATAAAGTAACAGGATGTTTATTTGTTTTTTGTCTGTACCAAAGGAACTCGCTAACCGCTGAACCGATCGGGTTCTCCTTAACAGGGAAGCTTCTCATAGGTCCCGGGAAGTTTTATAACTATTTTGGGGGTGGGTACCACTACCCTCCCAAGAGAAATCACAAAAAATCGAAATTTTTCCAAAATATTCTTGCTTATGCGTAGAGACTTAAACGCAACATAGAAAATGTATTTTTCAAATTAGATATTTGAAATAAAAAAAAAAACATTTAAAGTGCCACTAGAGGCCTCTAGGGGCGTAGCCGCTTGTTAATAATATTTTAATAAGTCACGAAACACAAAAAAGACGAAGCATGGAAAGAAAACGAAGTATCGAGTTTCGTCGTATTTTCACAGTAGCTTTTGATGATTTATTTGGGTTAGGTTAGAAAATTGGCCCCGCGGTTGCGCTACGCATTACTCTACAGTTCTGATATTCTATTGGACAAGCGTTGACGTACCTTTGCATGAGACATATCCTTGGAGGCCAGGGCTCTCTGGACGATGACCTGGTCGGAGCACCAGTACCAGATGGAGGAGATGGCCAGCCCAAAGGTCATCCCGGACCAGGGCAGGTCGGATTTACCTGAAATTGGACATCACTTGAGGAATAGAAAAGGAGCAGGTTACTTAACATGGCACTTTAAAAAATGATCACAAGAAGTATTTGGAGTTTAAAGTTTTGGAGGCTCCAAGGACCATACAAATGAAGAAAAGGCAATCTATATCATTGCAATTATCCGCACCTTTAGCTGAAGTGTCATCAACCAAAATTTGCTTATATATATTTTACCCCACCCCCCCCCCCCCCTCCCCTGAAACACAATAAAAATAGTTAGGAAATGCAGAAATTACATGTATATGAGATGGAAATGTAATAAACAATTTAAACTAAATTTCATTATCAAAATTTAATTAAAAATTTGCTTTAAAATCTAAATTTTATTTCATAGTTTTGAAACAGGATTCAATCGAATTGTGATGCTTTTGATAATTACAAAATTTTCCGATAATGTCCTTTGTCTTTAATTACACAGAATGTAGAAAGGTTCAGGGAGGGAGGGGACATTGGACAGTTTAATACACTAGTCCCCAAAGTTTTATATAACGTTTTCTTATTCGTTGCCTCGTCAACTGTGGTGACTTTCATTAAATTTTGATTGATTGGTTCATGAAGTTGAGTGACTTAACGTTTAAACCAATAACTGTAAGCTACAGCAGTGGTTATTTTGTGTATTATAATAATTTACCGCCCATTGTCGTATCCCTTTAGATCCCAATTTAAGTAATTGAGGATCTAGACTGTCTATATCTATTTAGATAAGAAATAATGATTAAAATCCAGAGATATAAAAGAAGAAGCAATTTCTATACATTGATGTACATTGTACAATTACATCCTCAATGATAATATATAAAATACCCCTTCCGTATTTTACATTTAGTAGTTGAAACGTCTGGACACTCTAAAGCATGCATCAACTAATCCAAATCCAATAAAAGTGTTAAAACTTATTAAGCCTGATAAGAAATCGTTGTTATAAAACTTTGGGGACAACTTTTCTAAACCAGTGATCTGAAGATATAAGATAATAGCCGATAAATTTATTTACATCTTTAATGATGATGCACAAAATTATCCATTACATAGATTAATATTTTATTTGAAACGTTTGAACATTCAACTTAATGAACCATCAATCATTATTCAATAAAAATCCTTAAAGTTTTTAAACCAACAAATTAGAAATCGTTATCATAAAACATTGGTGACTAGTGTAATAAACAGCCCAATATTCCCTCCCACCCTGGAGGAACCTTACCTGGAGTAGCGTCTCTGAGAAGGTGCATAGCATCCTGAAATTGATACAAATAGTTTAAGATTTGTCAGGGATCTTAAGGGATAAGACAATATAAGATGAGTTGATAATATTTATTTATCGCATTGGAATACAGACAGTTTTCTGCGGATATGAAAATAAAAAATTGTCTTTAAGACAATGCTATATAAAAAATTTTCAGAGAACTGGTGCTAATCCGGCGGATATTTACCGGTTTAAAAGCCATACTGGAAACAATATAGCTTATTATTTACATTTAGTCTATTGGTTGATAAACTTAAACAACCAATCAAAGATAGCGTGGCAATAAAATTGATTCATTTTTAATTTTGATTACTTTGTTTTCTTGTGCTACTTTATGATATAATAAATAAATAAATGATAAATATTTTTTTAAGGGGGGGGGATTAGTCGACCCCACTATTTTAATTTTAGTTTTAAAAGAAATTATGGGGGGGGGTATCATTTTTTGGGGGGATTAGGAGTGTCCCACCCCCCAATAAAATAGTTATAAACCTTCCCGGGACCTATGAGAAGCTACCCTGTAAAGGAGAACCCGATCGGTTCAGCGGTTAGCGAGATCCTTTGCTACAAACAAACAGAAAGACAGACATCGTTCTACTTTGTATTATAGATTGTCCTTGTTGCTAAATTATATGGTAATTTCCATCAAAGCGCCTTTATAACCCTGAACACCCCCCCCCCCCCCATTATTTTGTAGTGAATAGGAATAATATGGGGGCGGGGTTGGTTTTTCGTTTTTTTTTTGCTTGTTACTTGAAGTCAGGTTAGGCTAGGTTACATTGGGTTATGGGTAGTCTGCAGGTTTAGGCCCTATACGGTTAAAGTCCCCCCCCCCCGTAAGTAGTTAGGCATAAGGTGAAAAACTATCCCCAAAATTTTGAAAGTTAGGGAGGGTTATTCAATGCTTATTAATGCAGACTTCACGGGCTAACAAAACCGTTTTTAATATTATGATTATACAATTGAAAATTCGTAAAAAAACTGGATATAATACGATACGATATATCATAGACGTCCAAGGGGGGGGGGGTAATGGGGCGATTACCCCCCCCCCCCCCCCCAACAATTTTTTTTTCATTTTACCCCCCCCCCCCCATTTAAAATTTACCTCTACCCTGGGAGGTAAATTTTAGGAGGGGGTATTTACCCCCCCAAACAATTTTGGGGGGGTAAATACCCCCCCCCAAAATAGAAAATCTCTAACAAAAAAAAATTTTGCGCGCTTCGCGCTTATTATTAATAAAATTTAAATTACCCCCCCAAAAATTTTACCCCGGGGGTAAATTTTGGGGGGTAAACAAATTTTACCCCTGCCAACAGATTTTAGGGGGGGTAATTACCCCCCTCCCAAGCAAATTTTACCCCCGGGGTAAAAATTTCGGGAGGGGGGGGGGGGGTAAAAATATTTGCGGCGAGCTTCGCGCGCCATTTTAACCCCCCCCCCCTTCAAAAAATTTTACCCCCCCCAAAAAAAAATAAAAAGCTTGGACGCCCCTGCGATATATGATTTTTCAGTTTAGCCTCGAACCGGTTCTTATCCAGCGGATATTAATCGGTTTGGAAGCCATACTGGGCGAAATGTTACCGCTGGCACTCCTCCACAGAGCTCGCCGTTGCTGTTATTTGCTCGAACAGTTGCAGTGGCCTAAAATATAATTAATAAAAAAGTAGCAGGATGTCTGCTTGTCTTTCCGTGTATCTGTCTGTCCGTAGCGTTAGATCTCGCAAACTGCTGACTTTACAGTAAAGATTCGGGTATAGTCACTTTCGTGGCAACGCCCCTTTTCGAGGGGCTATTCGTCGTATTTATAAGTTATTTTAAGTTAGGTTATATTATATTGGGTTGGGTAATTGCCCCACAGGGTTAGGCAATCGGCAGGGGCTAGAAATAGGAGAAAAGCTACTGTGAAAAAAAAAACGAAGAATCGCCACTTAAAGTGCGTTGCCACGAAAGGGACTATACCCAAAGATTATTATAAAGCATTACATTACATTTCTCCCAACCTTTAAACAAATTATTTGAGGGGGAGGGGGTGACAGAATCCCCCCCCCCAAAAAAAAAACTCTTTTTAAAATAAATAATTGATATTTAGAAATAATATATAAAACAGAGCTTGATCTTTAAATCATTTTAGTGGTGATTTGGATCGGGGCGCGCCAAACTTTCAGCCAATCACAGCGCTGCATTTTCAAAATGTAGCGCTCTGATTGGCTAAAAATTTGGCGCGCCCCGATCTGAATCGCCACTAAAATGATTTAAAGATCAAGCTCAGGTATTAGAATCTTTCTGAAGCAAAAACATTAAAGTGTAAAACGCATTGTTAAAAGCGAAGCTTTTCTATAATTAGGGTCGGTCCGTCCGTACGTCCGTACGTCCGTCCGAGATAGATAGCTTTTATTCGTTAATTTAGGCATGTTAGAATTGTCCTATCGATTTCAAACTTTGCATGATGATTCCTGTAGTAGTTAGGTACGATTTAGAAAGCGTAGCAACTCTATAATCATTACCAAAATGTCCGTACGTCAATTTTAAACATGTTGATTTTTCGTCCGAGATAGATAGCTTTTATTCGTTAATTTAGGCATGTTAGAATTGTCCTATCGATTTCAAACTTAGCATGATGATTCCTGCAGTAGTTAGATACAATTTAAAAAGCGAAGCAACTCTATAATCATTACCAGAATGTCCGTACGTCCATTTTAAACATGTTGACTTTTCTACTTTTTTAACAACAAAATTTTATGTGATCTAATTATCCGTTTGATCTGGTTTTTGGTACATTGATTTCTGGGACAACAAAGAACAATATTATAAGCGAAGCAACTCTATAATCAAGTCCTAAAAATGTAAGTATGATTATAAACATTATCCTGTATCAAGCAGTTTTCCAACAAATTTACTTACACTTTTGCTTCGACTCTTATACTTTTATATTCTGATTTTTCAGTTCAGACACTATACAAGTGTTAATGTCCGTTTGTCCTACCGTTTCAGTGCTTCGCTTTTATGGATGTTGTCATCCTTGTTTTACTCTAATATTAGGGATAGTGGCTGGAATCAGAGAGAGAGAAATGGAACAATGGGCTGTTTGTTACACTAGTCTCCAAAAATTTATGATAACGCTTTCTTATTCGTTGGCTTAACAACTTTGGGGGTTTTATTGAATTTTAGTTTGTGGTTCATTTGCAGTTTTCAAAAGTTACAGCTACCAATTTTAATCTACAGAAGGGGTAATTTTGTGTATCACCATTGGGGATGTGACTGTGCATCAATTTAGCAGCCATTGTCTTATCCCTCTAGATCCCTGGTTGGTCAAGCTGAAAGCACATACATACAGACACAAGAGACACTTGTAGAGTAGCTGTGCTACTAAAAATTTTACCTCAAAATATTTATCTATTAATTGTTCGTAGCCTCCAATCTCAATAAAAGCTGAACAAAAGATTAGTATTATTTAATTATTGTAGGGAGGGGGGTTTGATTATTACTACTCTCTTTAAAATATAATTGTGCTTTTACTCAAAGTGCCTTTCAAGCGCTAAAATCCCCTCATCCATATTTTAAAAATAATTGAAATTCAATTTTTTGGGGGCATTTGTTTTTTTTTATTCATAATCTCATGGGGGATGGGGGGGGGCTTAAAGCTGCTGGGGGTTATACCTACTGTACACAAACCCTGCAGCAGGGCTAATCTGAACTCAAAAGAACCTAACCTAACCTGACCAAACAAACAAAAATTCTAAAACGACCTTTCATCCTTGTTTTCAATTTATTTTAAATAGTGGGGAAAAACTACTTTTGTGCGCATTTTATTTGGCCTCTCTAAATATTCCTAATGATCTATCCGGACACTTTGGGAGAAGAGAAATATTTCACCCGCCCGTCTGTAAAAGGCAACTTATATAAATAATCAAAAATTAATTCTTTATTGTTTCAATAAACACAAAAGATAATTTAAGTTAACTGTATAATAAATCACGTTTTAGTTTACTTGAAATTTTGCTTTTTAATACTCTAAGAAAGTCAAAATAAAACATTTTTATTGTTATTGTCAAAAAAAACATTTGTTTTGAGTTTTAGGCGACAATAAATTTCCACAAAGTTTTGAAACTCGTTCTTAAAGACTTGAGGATGGGGTTAAGGTCTGTCTTTCTGTCCGTCTAACCTTCATCTGTCTGTTTTTCTTCAATTTTCTTACTTTGGTTATAAAATATGTTTTTGCATTTATTTACCCTAATTTAGGGAAGCAACAGAACAAACCCACTCCCCCCCCCCCATCTTAATTTTGAAAAAAATTGGAAATTGGGGGGGGGGAGGGGTATAGTTTTTAGCTTGTTTGTTTATTTATTACTTTAGGAGAGGTAAGGTTAGGTTATACTGGGTACTTAGTAGCCCCGCATGGTTAGGCCCCCGAAAAGGGGTTAGGTATACCTATCTAGTATGTGTACTTGCCTAGTATAGCTTGAAGTATAGCTCCAATGATCATAAGAATAGTATGTGTACCTACCTAGTATGATTGTGTATACCTAGTATGTGTACCTACCAATTATGTGTACATACATAGTATGTGTACCTACCAACTATGTGTACCTTCCTAGTATGTGTACCTACCAACTATGTGTACCTACCTAGTATGTGTACCTACAACTATGTGTACCTACCTAGTATGTGTACCTACCAAATATGTGTACCTACCTAGTATGTGTACCTACCTAGTATGTGTACTTACAACTATGTGTACCTACCTAGTATGTGTACCTACCAAATATGTGTACCTACCTAGTATGTGTACCTACGTAGTATATGTATCGACTCAGTATGTGTACCAACCTAGTATGTGTACCTACCTTGTATGTGTACCTACCTAGTATGTGTACCTACCTAGTATGTGTACCTACCTAGTATGTGTACCTACATAGTTTGTGTACCTACCGACTATGTGAAGTGTGTACCTACCTAGTGTGTGTACCTACAACTATGTGTACCTACCTGGTATGTGTACCTACCTAGTATGTGTACCTACCTAGTATGTGTACCTACCCAGTATGTGTACCTAGCTAGTATGTGTACCTACCTAGTATGTGTACCTACTAAATATGTGTACCTACCTAGTATGTGTACCTACCAACTATGTGTACCTACATGGTATGTGTACCTACCTAGTATGTGTACCTACCTAGTATGTGTACCTACCAACTATGTGTACCTACATAGTATGTGTACCTACCAACTATGTGTACCTACCTTGTATGTGTACCTACCTAGTATGTGTACCTACCTAGTATGTGTACCTACCTAGTATGTGTACCTACATAGTTTGTGTACCTACCGACTATGTGAAGTGTGTACCTACCTAGTATGTGTACCTACAACTATGTGTACCTACCTGGTATGTGTACCTACCTAGTATGTGTACCTACCTAGTATGTGTACCTACCCAGTATGTGTACCTAGCTAGTATGTGTACCTACCTAGTATGTGTACCTACTAAATATGTGTACCTACCTAGTATGTGTACCTACCAACTATGTGTACCTACATGGTATGTGTACCTACCTAGTATGTGTACCTACATAGTATGTGTACCTACCAACTATGTGTACCTACCTAGTATGTGTACCTACTTAGTATGTGTACCTACCAACTATGTGTACCTACTTAGTATGTGTACCTACCAACTATGTGTACCTACCTAGTATGTGTACCTACCAACTATGTGTACCTACATGGTATGTGTACCTACCTAGTATGTGTACCTACATAGTATGTGTACCTACCAACTATGTGTACCTACCTAGTATGTGTACCTACTTAGTATGTGTACCTACCAACTATGTGTACCTACTTAGTATGTGTACCTACCAACTATGTGTACCTACCTAGTATGTGTACCTACCAACTATGTGTACCTACCTAGTATGGTTACCTACCAACTATATGTACCTACATAGTATGTGTACCTACCAACTATAAGTACCTACCTTGTATGTGTACCTACCAAGTATGTGTACCTATCTAGTATGTGTACCTACCAACTATGTGTATCTACCTAGTATGTGTCCCTACCAACTATGTGTACCTACCTAGTATAGCTAGAAGTATAGCACCAATGATCATAAGAATAGTCTGTATAAAATCTGTCCATATCACAGCAGAAAGTCCACCTAAAAAAAAAAAAAAATGAAGATAAATCTGAATTTTAAAAAATGGGTTTTGGGATTCAACTCCCTCCTCAAGCGCCACTAGAGGCCTCTAGGGGCGAAGCCGCTAGTACTCTATAACTCACTTTGTTCGTTTTTCTTCCATTATATTTGGGAATCGCTATTTAGGGAATGTTATACTGGAATTATGTAGATTAGAAATGTAAAATACATTGAACTATAAATTACACAAGTACTCACAATTTTATATCAACGCTCGCTTAATAATTGGCTTAAAAACTTTGGGTACTTTTGATCACAGTTTTGATTGTTTGGTTCAGAACTAGTAGTGCCTAAAATTTGACTTCAATCTTCAACAGGTGTAATTTTATTTCTCGTATTCATTCGAATCCGGTGGATAGGAACCGGTTCTCATCCGTACGAAAAAACTATGTCTAGCATCGTATTATATCCAGATTTCTACGAATATAAAAATGTACAATCATAAGATTAAGTTTTTTTAGCCGGTGCCTTTGGCACCTCGGGGCAAAAAAAAACTAGTTTTAATCTCATAATTGTACATTCTATATCCGCGGAAAGCCGTTTATAATACGATGCGAGAAATAACTATTATCATCATTGGGAATTACATTAATTAATCGTTTATTGTACTATTAAGATTACTGATATTAGACAACCAATAATCTGATTGAAGAAATAAAAAATCTTTTCTATAATACAAATTAAAAACAACAATGTATTTGAACTACAAAGATATTGCACAGTGGGGAAAATACGAATTATATCATTTTATTGTTTACAGGATTTTAAAATTTTTTTGTGTGGATATGATTGGGGGGGGGGGGGTCCGCGATTCGCCTAGTAAGAGTTGGGGGAATGCCTTGGTCCAAAAACAGGCGCAACTCACTACTATACACAGTGAGGACTTTTCAGACAAAGGTCGTGCAATCAAAGAGTTGGTTGTCTGATGGGCCAATGGACGCTTTACACCGCAATCATAGGGCTTAGGCCTAAAAACCCTATCCCATATCCATAAAAAAGCAACATTGTTAGAAAACATCAGACAAATTGTCAGTGACCTATGCTCCCACTGTGGAGTGAAAACGGCTTTTTACTGTTACTGTTATTATTGGGAGGGGGGGGGGGGGGTTGTATTAAAGGAGGATAATTTTTAAAATACAATATATCATGATGTATCTTCATGATGTATTTTGAGTAAACCAAAAATAAAATTTTTAGTCGGTCCGACTATCATATTCATTTTTAAGTCCTGTTATTGTCCCACTGTGTATTGAAAATGAAACATAAACAAGATATTTAAATATCTTTTTAAAATATTTATAAAAAAATATACAATCCAATATCTAAGAAATATATATTCAATAAAAAATATTTAAATTTATTGTCTGTTTGTATAAAAGACAGGAACATTTCAGTCCATAAATGTTTCAATATAAACAAGGTTGACAACATCCATAAGTAGCGAAGCTCAAAAATTAGGATTGTATATCAGGGGAAAAAAATATTATAAAGCAGTGTCATATAATAAATATTAATATTGGTGAAATAGGGAAATCGTCACACCTTTAAAATCACGCAACCTTATTATCATGAAAACTTTAAAATCTAGGAATCGATCAAGCACTGCAATTAATAGACAAATCCTAATGAAACTTGATGGAAATATGTAGAACATGAGCATATTCAATTCCTGATAATTTCAACCGTCAATCCTGAATAGGAATTGAGAAAACCATGAAAAAATAAAAAATATAGAGATCGATCTAGCACCCTAATTAACAAACAAAATATTAATAAAACTTGGTGAAAATATGTAGACTGTAAAATTAATTAATCCCTGAAAATTTCAGCTCTTTATCTTGAAAAGGAGTTAAGAAAATCACGAAAACGTAAAAATCTAGGAATCAATCTAGCACCCCAAATAACAAACAGACGGACAAAACAATAAATATATTAGATGGGCATATATAGTGGAAATCTTCACTAAAAATTTCAGCTGTCTATCTTGAATAGGAGCCGAGAAAATCACGTTTCCCTTAATTCATTAATTACGGACAGATGGACAGACAGACGGACGGACGGACATTGTGAATTATAGAGTAGCTTCGCTACTAAAAAAGTAAAAAAGGAGATAATAAGAAAGGAATACAAAGAGAAAAAGTGGAGGAGAAAAAGAAAAAACGAGAAATGAAAAAAATCAGACCTCTACCTTTCATAGCTTTTGAGAAAATCTAAATTTTGATAACATATGTACAGACCGACCGACCCTAGTTATAGAGTAGCTTGAGCTACTACTATAAATCTGCTTAGCAAGGAAAAATATATCCTTACGTTGGGCAACACTTAACAATTCTAATATGCCTAATTAACGAAAAGAGCTAACTGTCCTGGACGGACGGGCCGACCCTAATTATAGAAAAGTTTCGCTTTTAAAAATAGTTAGAAGAATAGCAATATTGAACAACTACACGTGACTATTATATTCATCACGTTACAATTATCTTCTTTTTTTCTACATTTTGTTTAAAATGTTCATAGAATGAGTAAATGTATTACCCTAGATGATAAATCAGACAGAGTCATCCGTCCATCTTAACAGGACGAAGATGCCCCCCACTTACATAATAGGGGCGGAATTCTCCTTCGATTTCAAATTGATCAACCAGAGAATCCAGAGCATTATAATGGGATGCGATACTCTGACACCCAAGGATATTAGGTTAAGTAACATCCAACAGACAAACAACCCGTCCTTTGATTGCACGACCTTTGTCTTAGAAGTCCTAACTGTGCACGAAGATCCCTCTACTCCTTCCTACACCCTATTTTAAAACCTGATATATCACACTGAAATGGCCAAGCGGGGTGTAATGTAAAAAGTGATATCCCCTTAAAGTTAAGGGTTATGTGAAAAGAAGGGAGTAAAAATTTATTTGGCGCTTCGCACACCGTCCAAACAAAACCCATTTATGTTTTTGTTTGTATAAGTCGAATATAAATTCTTCACAAGAGCTAGGACTCGAACTTTAGTGCTCAGGAGAAGGGATTATATTCAAAGTTCAATGCTTTTACTTATTATCATTGCTTGAGTATGAATTGGATTTTTTTTATAAGTTTTTGACAAAACGTCCCAAACGTTGGAGTGGACAAATGTAGGAGTGGGACAAACGTCGGAGTGGACGAATGTTGGAGTGGACATTTTGTATACCCCTGTCTACAAAATAATAGATATGGCCGCAGCTTTCGGCCCCAAAGCCTGCCTAGGTACTCAACGAGAGGATCCAGGTAGTTGTCTGATGATACATCATTATTTACAGATTTATTTTATTACCTGCAACTGTGAAGAGACATGCAATGGCCAGCAGAATCAGAATTGACACGTAGATAGCTCCATCCCCTGCAAAAATAAACAAGGATGACAACATCCATAAGAGCGAAACTAACTCTTAAATTAAACGGAAGAACAAGCGAATATGAACACTTGTAGAGTGTCAAAAGTTTATAAGGAGCTGCATAATAATCTAGAAGTATAAACAAAATTGTAGATAAACTAGTTGCAAAATTACGTAGATACAACGGGGCCTACTTACATTCTTAGGACTTGATTATAGAGGACCCACGCTTATAATATTGTGCCTTGTTGTCCTAGAAATCATTTTTCTAAAAATCAGATGAATAGGAATATTACATCACAAGAAAATTGTTGTCAAACAAGTTAGAAGTCAGCATGTTTTAAATGGATGTATGGATTTTTATAGAAAAGCTTTATATCAAACTAGGAAGGTTAAAGTATGAAAGCAAAGAAATATTTTGCTTTCATACAAAAGTGCCTGTTAAACCTGCTAACCCCCCCCCCCTCCCTTATTTTTCAAAATTGAAAATGTGGGGGGCAAGTTTTTTTCATAAGCATAATCCCAGCGGACGGGGCTAATCTTGCAGGGCTACCCAGATACCAATATAACCTTACCTTACCTAACCTAGGTAAAATACAGACAAAAAAATCCCCCACCCCCTCCCTATTTTAAATTTACTTTATTTACCATATTGTACGTAAAAAATAGAAAAATAGAACTGCGTAATTTTTATTTTCTTTAATTCAAAATGAAATTCACCAGTTTAAAGAATTGTATCAATATCAAACTGTTTTACGCAAGTAGATTATAAAATTTTCCACAAAAAATAAATAAATAATAATTACAAAGTCTTTTCCTCCTGTTTTCTATTCATTGGATAATTTGTGGGTTTTTTTGTGGGTTTTAGAGGTCTCTGGGTCCATGAAAAAAATTTAATTGATGTAAAATATAACGACTATATATATGCAGAGAGAGTGAGGACAATTGGCTGTATATTACACTAGTCCCCAAAGTTTTATAGTAACGTTTTCTCACTCATTGGCCCAACAACATTGGGGATATTAATAAATTTTGAGTATCATCATTGGGGATGTACATCAATTTAACAGTCATTGTCTTATCTCTTTAGATCCCTGATATATATATGTCTTTGTTATCCAAAATAAAAAGTATGGGTACCTTGATAACCAGTAGCTTTGGTAATGAATAAGGCACCAGCATATAAATCTGCCTGCAAAATAAATAGATATTATAAATTGAAATCTTAAAATGGTTTATTTCAGAAGCGATGGAAATTGTCATGTATGACATCATAAAGATACATCTAAAAAAGAGGGACGAGAGGATAAGTGGGAAAGGAAACCCATAAAAAAAAGATGGATTTAGACGTATTTTTATGACGTCACACAAGACTCTTTCCAAAGCTTCTTTATTTCAATAATAATTCTTATTTTTACCCACACACAAAGCGAGTCGTATATAGCTTAACCTTTCTCACTCTAGCTATCTTGCATGCAGTATGTATCTTGCTTTCTATTCTATATCCTTATAATAAAGTAACAGGATATCTGTCTATTTAACAGTGTGTTTGTGTGTATGTTTATACCAAAGGATCTCGCGAACCGATATGGTTCCCCTTTCAGTAAAGCTTCTTTTAGGGCCAGGGAAGGTTTTTAGCTTTTTTTAGGGAGGTTATCTCCACCCTCCAATGAAAAAGACTTCCCCCTTCCCCCTAAAGTATGTTATTTCTACTTTTTCTTTTAAAGCATGTAATGGATTGAATAACATTTTATTATAATACTAGCGGCTTCGCCCCTAGCCGCTAGGGGTTTTGCCCCAAGAGGTATAATTACATCTTTTATTTCCTGGAGAGCCCCCACTCCACCACTATTTGAAATAATTTTTTAAATATTGGTGGGGGGATTTTTTGTTTTTGGAGGAGTTGGGGGTGTCCCACCCCCCAAGAAAATAGCCTAAAACCACCACAGGACCAGAGTAGGTAAATTCCCTGAAGAGTAGAATCCGATCGGTTCAGTGGTTACCGAGATCTTAAGGGACAGACGGACAGACATCATTCTACTTTGAATTATAGATAATGTACGTTTACCTAACAAAACTGATTGACAGGCAGGTTTATTACTATTTTTTGGAAGGGTACCATAACTCTCCCAATAGAAGTAACCCTTTGGTATTAAATTACCCCCCTAAGAAACATTTTGTTTTCTTTTTCGTTTTAAAATCTAAATTGAAATCGGAGTGTCGATTTCCCCCTCAACCCCAAACACATCAAGCGCCTCTAAAGGCCTTTAAGGTCGTAGTAGCCGTTAGAAGTGTATATACTGACTACGAGACCGTATTGAGTCTTGTTCTGGGACAGCGGAAATTATCATGTGTGACGTCATAAACCTACCGAAATCTTAGTGAACACGTATAGTAGAAGTGCCAGCACTGAAAGGTAGATGCGGATTCTTTGCCCTCCAAATCTCAACCTAAAATATTATAATATATATATTTTTAGTAGCGAAGCTACTCTATAAGTAAGTGTTATTGTCCTGTTTTTTTCGGGAATTAAAAGGATGTCTAATTTTTATTACTTAAAAGAAAGTTTACCCTCAAAAGGTCGCACCCAAAGTGGCAGAAGCTTGGTAAATGTGTGTTATACTGGTTATGGCGAGCCAAATAATGAAGCTAGTAAAAGTGGCTGACTCAGATTATGACGTCAAAAAAGATAACCAATGAGAGGCCAGTATACACTGTAATTGACCAATGGTAAAATCTATAGTGCCCATAATCTGAGTCAGCCACTTTTACTAGCTTCCAAATAATTGAAAATATGTATTCCTAGTTCCTGTACCTTAAATATTCAGGCATAAGATCACTGGAGGGGGGGGGGGGAGGTAGAGGTGAATTTATCAACTTTGGCTGTTTTAGGGGGGAGGGGGAGTTAGACCCTTGTGTCTCTACCATACCTACCTGCGCGCCTCTAGCCTATAGAATAGCTATGCTAGTAATAATATAGATTTATTGATACTACCTACCTTAAATATTCAGGCATAGTATAGACACCACTAGACATATACACAGGAACAAAGGCCCAGCCAAGAAATATGATGTAGAAAATTGCCTAAACAAAAACATATTCTGAACAGCAAAGCTTCTTTTTAAATATGTGGATATGTATTTCTGTCCTGACAGTCAAGATTCTACAGTTTTTAAAATCTCTTTTTTTGTACATATTAGTAGATAAACCCAGTTATATTAACCCGCGACCGTGGCTCAACATGTAGCGCATCCGCTCGTCGTCGGAAAGGTGACAGGTTCGAATCTCGGTCCGACACCGCGTCATAACTATAGACGTTAAAAATGGTTCTCACTGCTACTATATCAGATGCGCGGCGTAAATAGTTAGAGTGGGGGGAATGCCTTGGCCCAAAACAGGAGCAACTCGTTACCATGCACAGTTGGGACTTCTCAGACAAAGGTCGTGCATCTCAGAGAGTTGGTTGTCTGATGGGTGAATGGACGCTTTACACTGCAATCATAAGCGGAGTATGTTTTAAGGTGCGTGGAGAAAAGGTCTAGTACCTGAAGCGTCACCTAGCCCCCTAGAGTCTTATCTTAAACCCAGGAATAAGGTATAACCAACAAGGGAATTAAATCTAAAATAATATTTGGGGGGCAAATGGAGAGGTCGTTAATTTTCTGATGTGTTGCCCCCCAACGACAGCTGAAAAATAAGTATAGGTTTCGTGATTTTTTCTGAATTAATTCCGTTATTGGTATGAGCTGAGATAAACCTTTTTCAATATATATATACCTTAATTTCCAGACATTAGATGATTCAAATTTATGATTCTAAAAAATCAGACGGGGGTTAGCACGTTCGTTATAATTATTCCCTGAAAAGCATAACCAACGCATACTTAAGTATGAGACAGCATTCTACTTTTTATAATGGACTTTAAAAAAATTTTATACGAAAAAATAAGGTTCATTGGAAAGAAAACGAAGTAGCGGGTTTTGTCGTATTTTCACCGTAGAAAGGTTATTTTAGGTTAGGCAAATATTAGTGATTGCCCAGCAGGGTTAGAGCCCCATAAAGAGGCTAGAAATATGAGATAAGTTACTGTGAAAATGCGACGAAACCCGCTACTTCGTTTTCTTTCCATGATCCAAAACTACTTACACTAAGTTCGAATCCCGCAATGGCAATGCCTCCCGCAGCCCCAGATCCTGCCAGGCCGATGAAATGTCCAGATCCAATGTTACTGGCAAACAAAGATGCTCCAACCTGTGTACAGGAATAGTTATTCATCGCATCGTATTATAACAGCTTTCCACGGATAGAAAATTATACAATCATGAGATTAAAACTATTTTTTTTGTAAGCTCCGATATGGCGAAGGCACGGGCTAACAAAACGGATCTACTGCAGTTCATGGTAAAATATTGCTGGTAACGAATGCTTCCTGGTTCCTGGCAATATTACAAGATTCCTGGATCCAGCAGCACGCAAATTCCCCTAAATCCTAGGTTCCTGTTAGCTGGCAATCTGACAATTTTCCAAGTTACCAGCAATGACAGAAGATTACTGGCTTACAGGAGTTTTTACCCCATACCCTTTTTCACAATTTATTAGGGGGTAAACAGCAACAATTAAAAAGGGACAGTAATTTCAATTATTTTATGTGCATTCCTAGGAGAAGAGAAGGTTTAACACTTGCGCGTCAAAATTTGAATGGCATCCCAACGACCTCACAACAAATCCCGTAACTTTATTTTTATAATAATTGAAAATTGGAGGAGAGATACTCGTTATTGTTACGAATTAGTAAATTGAATCTTAATTTCGTCTTACAAAATATGGGGTTTTAATTGGTGGGTAATTGAGTTACCCATTATTAAATTTAAAACGCACATTTATGTAATGAATCTTTTGGCGGTTTTTTTAAATTCAAATTCTCTTCCCTCCTTTTTATGCTTGTAAACTCAAGTAGGCAAGGTTGACAATATAGCAATATTTGTTTGTTTCTCAATTAAGATCTCACTAACCACTGATTCGATTGAGTTCTTCATTTCAGAGAAGCTTCACAAGGTCCTATGATGATTTTAGGCTATTGTTTAAGCTATTTTCTGCCCAATTTCTTCCAATTTAAAAACGGAGCTTCATGATGCTAGGGGCGCAACTGCTATAATCTACAATATAAAGTAGCGAAGGATTTTGATTTAAAGCAAAATATTTAGGAAAAGTAAGTCACAATTTTATAATGAGTTTCATACTTATTTATAAGTAACAGAGTGTCCGTTTGTATGTGTGTTTGACTGTCTGTGTGCACAGAGGGATCTTGCTAAACGATAAACCAAAAAAGTATAATATTTTTTTCTTGTGGCGGTTTATCTTAGAAGGATTGTGGATGATACCCTTAAATCAACTAAAATAGTTAAAACCCTTCCCAGGACCTATTACCCTTAAAGTTTTTCCTGCTACTTTTATATTCTTACTTTTTACGCCTACGTAAACGTTGTATTATTAACTGTTGATAAAAATAAAAAATACGGAGTATTTATCATATTTGTCTTGTCTCATTTGATCAGTTTAAGGTTTTTATAATTTACTATGAATTGTTGTAGAACGGAGCAAAATTTATACCTTATCCTAACTCCCCCAATTAGTACAGAGAAACACCACTACCCTCCCACCCCCTACCACATCAGACAACCATGCCAAAAAAGCCACTTCGAGTAGAGTGAATCTTATTAACCTCTAATTGTGGGGTAAGTGTAATAAAAGGGAAATGGGAATTAAAAAGGGAAATATTGCTTTTTAACAGGAATATTTCAAACATGCCAGTGACCAGGAATAAGCATAAATTGCTGGCAACCAGGAAAGTGAAACATTGGTAGCTCCAGAAATATTTCTTGTTATGCTAGATCCAGGAATCTTCTAATATTGCCAAGAAGCAATCGTTACCAGCAACATTTTACCATGAACTGCAGTAGATCCAACAAAACTAGCAGCCACCTAACCAAGCAGCGTTCTAGCAGCTGTAGCATCTGTAACAGCTAAAATAAAACTGACGTATAGCCGCAACTGACTGCGAGTATTTGAGAAAGTTTGGCGGCCTCTAAGAAGAATCAGCCAACCGCCAACCGCAGCCACAGCAATTAAATTTTACCATTGGCCCATCCTATGAAGTCTCTGATAAAACTGATTTCACCAGGGATCTAAAGGGATAAGACAATGGCCTATAAATTGTTGTACATCTCCGATGATTATACTTTAAATTACCCGTTCTGTTGAGTACAATTGGTAGTTGAAACGTTGGACACTAAGCTTAATGAACATGCCGATCAAAATTCAATAAAAGTCCCCAAAGTTGTTAAGCCAACGAATCAGACAACGATATTATAAACTTTGGGGACTAGTGTAATAAACAGCCCATTGTCCCCTTCCTTCCTGATATTTCCCTTCTCAAACTTTTCTAAAATGTTTTTTTTTATTTTATACGGCGGAAATAGATTTCTGAGACTGGATAGAGATGTGCTGAAAATGGATTGCCTGTTTCTTCACTAATTTCCAAAGTTGTACAGCAGATAACCCAACGCTATTTTCAGCTACTCTGGTCAAAGGGAAAAGCGATATAATGTATAAACGATTTAAACATTATACATTCCAAATTAAAATTTTTAAAATTTTAATTTTTTTCTCGGAAGTTTGAAGCTTTTTTAGCTAGTAGTAAATATTGAGATAGGACGCGGAGGCTAGGTACACTTTCGGAAACTAAAATTTAGTACATCTGGATAGAAGAATATTTGGATCCAGCGCAGTTCACGAAGCTCTTTATAGTGCCTATAAAAAAAATGACGTCATACAATAGACCAATGATAGGCCAAAATACAGATTAAATTACCAAAGGCAGGCCAGTATACATTTTAATTGACCAAAGGTAGGCCCGTAAACATTTTAATTGTCCAATGGTAGGACAAATTGACGTTTTCATTTTTATAGGCACAATAAAAAGCTTCCCGGTACGGCATAAAGAAGTCCTAGAATTGATCTGTATTTTAGCATCTTGCGAATTTAATTTATGTACAATTATGTGCCATCTTACTTTGTCTGTTCAGCTGTTTGGCCGCTATCAAGCTTTACAGTTCTTCGTTTTTTGGGTGTTATTCGATTTCATCAACATTATACCTTGAACCGTGCTTGATCCAAATAGTTGGTGATTTACTTGAATGAGTCTGGCCATCACATAAACAGTAAACACCCAATACTTTATTCTTTGGGGGGGGGGGGGAATTTTTTTTTTTTTTGGGGGGGGTGGGGGGGCTAGTCGACCCCACTATTTTAATTTTAGTTTTAAAAAGAAATTTATTTTTTTTTTGGGGGGGGGGGGGGTGGGGTATTTTTCATTTTTTGGGGGGGGTGGGGGGTGTCCCACCCCTCAAGAAAATAGTTATAAACCTTCTCGGGACCTATATGAGAAGCTACCCTGTAAAGGAGAACCCGATCGGT
Organism: Acartia tonsa; assembly: GCF_053477335.1. Lineage (NCBI taxonomy): Eukaryota > Metazoa > Arthropoda > Copepoda > Calanoida > Acartiidae > Acartia > Acartia tonsa. The sequence continues at coordinate 51,635,497 of NC_137264.1, forward strand.
TCAGCGGTTAGCGAGATCCTTTGCTACAAACAGACAGACAGACAGCAAAGCTTTTCTATAATTAGGTTCGGTCCGTACGTCCGTCTGTCTGTCCGTTCGTACGCTGTATGAAATGGGTAGCTTTTATCGTTAATTTAGGCATGTTAGAATTATCCTATCGATTTCAAACTTTGCATGGTGATTCCTGTGGCTGTTAGGTTTAGAAAGCGTAGCAACTCTATAATCGTTACCAGAATGCCCGTATGTCCATTTTATACATGTTGATTTTGAACTTTTTAACAACAAATTTTTATGTGATAAAATTATCCGAATGATCTAATTTTTGGAATACTGATTCCTAGGACAACAAAGTATAATGTTATAAGCAAAGCATCTCTATAATCCTAAAGTCCTAAACATGTAAGTATGTCCTAAAAACAGTATCATGTATTTAAGCAGTTTTCAACATATTTACTAACAATATTGTTTCGATTTTTTATAAATTTATATTCTGATTATTCAGTTCTGACACTCTACAAGTGTTAGTGTTCGTTTGTCCTATTATTTCAGAGCTTCGCTTTATGGATGCTGTCATCCTTGTTATATTGAAAGTAAGTAGAGGAGTTTTTTTTATGCCTAACCCAACAATGGGGTGAGAGCCTTTACCTGCGGTGCCTTGACCATGCGGGGCTACTCTGTACTCAATATAACCTAACCTAATCTTAACACACAAAAAAATCCAAATGTTTCATTTAAAAAAAGGGATTGGGGGGGGGGGGTCTGTGCTTAACTAAGCACTTTGCGGGAAACCTCCAAATATTTATGTAAACTTTAAAACGAAAAGTAAACAATTGCATAACTAAATTTTATGTTTGCTCGTCACTGATTTTAATTTTAGATATAATAGCTATTTATCGCATCGTATTATAAACGCTTTCCGCGGATATAAAAATGTACAATTATAAGATTAAAACCACTACTGTAAGGCCAAAGGGGTCAGGTTAACAAAACTGGTTATGATATTATGTTTGTACATTTTAATATTCGTAGAAAACTGGATATCATACGATGCTTTTTATAATTTTTGAGTATGGCTGAGAACCGGTTCTAATCCAGCGGATATTAATCGGTTTCGAAGCCATACTGGAAAGGGTTTAAACAATAGTTTAAAACAAGGACGACCGCATCCCATTGTATCAAACTAAAAGATTATACCGACCCTTAAAGCTAACTTGTTCTGCTATTCGCAGGCCATAAACTTTATTTGATCAAATCTTGATTGGGTTTTACATAATTTTTTAGTATGGCTGAGAACCGGTTCTAATCCAGCGGATATTAATCGGTTTCGAAGCCATACTGGAAAGGGTTTAAACAATAAGATTATACCGACCCTTAAAGCTAACTTGTTCTGCTATTCGCAGGCTCATAAACTTTATTTTATCAAATCTTGATTGGGTTGTATAAAGGAACAAAGTCCCATGTTTTTTTACAAATAATTTTAAACCACCAAAGGGGTAAATTTTGTTTTTTATAATAGGAGCTACATAAATTTAGCATCCATTAAACAACAGTGAAAAGCTAAATTTTTAATTGTAATCCTATTATATAAAGTCGTAAGTTTTTTTGTCTGTCTCGAAGGATCTCGCTTACCGCTGAATCGATATGTTTCTGCTTAACAGTGAAGCTTCTTATATGTCCAGGGAAGGTTTTTCACTATTTTTTTAACCGCCCCCCCCCCTCTCATGTTTCCCTAGAGGCCTCTAGGGGCGTAGCCGCTAGTCTATAATACAAAGTAGAACGATGTCTGTCTGTCTGTCTGTTTGTTTGTTTTGTTTGTCTGTTTGTTTGTTTGCTGAACCAATCGGGATCTCCTTTACAGGGTAGCTTCTCATAGGTCCTGGGAAGGTTTATAACTATTTTCTTGGGGGGTGGGACACCCCTCACCCAAAAATTGAAAAATCCCCCTCCCCCCCAAAAAAAAAATTTTCTTAGAGGCTAGGGGCGAAGCCGCTAGTAGTCAATAAATCACTGAACATGACATTCCTTCTCAAAACAAGCAATTTAAATGGTTTATGTCAATTGTAAAACATAATAGAAGCAGCTTATTGTGCCTAATAAAAAATGACGTCATACAATACAAATGACTGACCAATGATAGGCCAGAATGCATTTAAAAGGCCAATGGCAAAATGTATACTGGCCTATCATTGGTCATTTGTATTGTATGACATAATTTTTTGGACACTTTAAGCTGCATAATACAGAAGTATATAATTTGTCATTTCTGAAAAAAAAGTTTTAATTATAGTGGAAAGACATGTCATATAACGAAAACATTACTTTAATTTCTAGAGTATCCACGCTACTAGAACTACTAGAATTTCTAGAGTAGCCACGCTACTAGAACTACTAGAATTTCTAGAGTATCCACGCTACTAGAACTACTAGAATTTCTAGAGTAGCCACGCTACTAGAACTACTAGAATTTCTAGAGTATCCACGCTACTAGAACTACTAGAATTTCTAGAGTATCCACGCTACTAAAACTCAATTACTTACCAGAACCCAGTTCATACTCCTGTAGGGGAAAAAACAAACTTGTTAAATTTTGTTTTCTAAAAACTACGTTTTTATCACTTTTTACCAACGTAAGTCCGTATGCCTGTCTTTCAGTACGTAAATAGGAATAGTTATTTCTCGCATCGTATTATAAACAGCTTTCCGCGGATATAGAGAGTACAATTATAAGATTAAAACCAGTTTTTTTAGCCCCGAGGTGCCGAGGGCACGTGCTAAAAAAATGGTTTTGATCTTATGATTGTACAATTTTATATTCTTAAAAAACTGGATATAATACGATGCTAGACATAGTTTTTTCGTATGGATGAGAACCGGTTCCTATCCACCGGATTCGAATTCTGGGTTAAATTTTTTTGGAGATACAGAAAGTTTTATGTGTTAGGTCATAGAAATTCGTCTAAATCCATTTCCTCCTCTCATACTATCTTTTTAGACGGATTTTTATGACGTCACATATGACACTTTCCGTATGTCCCATTTTTTGGGGAGGGGGAGGGAAAAACCCGTCCTTGGTCAGAAAACTGAACAATCCTAGATGTGATTGGCTTTGCTTATAAAAAAAATTATTGTGTTTCTGTCTGCTAAAAACTGAGTTATTTTATTTACTGGAAAAACATGATAATAGTTATTTCTCGCATCGTATTATAAACGGCTTTCCGCGGATATAGAATGTACAATTATAAGATTAAAACCAGTTTTTTTAGCCGATGCCTTTTTATATTCGTAGAAAGCTGGATATAATACGATGCTTGACATAGTTTTTTTTGTATGGATGAGAACCGGTTCCTATCCACCGGATTCGAATGGATACGAGAACTGCTATGTACACTTTTCATACATTTTATTCACCAAAATATCACATTTTTTAACAGAAAGTTTCATGTGTTAGGTCATACAAATTCGTCTAAATCCATATTTTCCTCTCATACAATCTTTTTAGACGGATTTTTATGACGTCACACATGACACTTTCCGTATATCCCATTTTTTGGAGAGGGGGAGGAGAAATTATTGTGTTTCTGTCTACTAAAAACTGAGCTGGATCTTTAAATCATTTTAGTGGTGAGCCAGATCGGGGTGAGCCAACCTTCCACCAATGAGAGCACAGCATATTATGAAATGCAGCGCTGTGATTGGCTGAAATTCGGCTCACCCCGATCTGGCTCACCACTAAAATGATTTAAAGATCCAGCTCTGAGTTATTTTATTTACTGGAAAAACATGATAAAATGGTATTATTATTTAGGTTGTTTTTTTTCCTGGATGCCAGAAAATATCCACCTACACTGTCACGTTTGGATTTCCAGGATGACTGAAATACAATTTTTATCTATAATACAAAGTAGTACGATGTCTGTCTGTCTATTTGTTTGTCTGTCTGTTTGTAGCGAAGGATCTCGCTAACCGCTGAACCGATCGGGTTCTCCTTTACAGGGTAGCTTCTCATAGGTCCCGGGAAGGTTTATAACTATTTTCTTGGGGGGTGGGACACCCATAATCCCCCCAAAAAATGAAAAGTACCCCCCCCCCAAAAAAAACGACTTTTTTTTCTTCATAAACTAAAATTAAAATAGTGGGGTCGACTAACCCCCCCCGCCCCCTCAAAAAAAAATCCCCCCCCACCAAAGAAATTTTTTAAAATTTTTCTTTTAAATCTAAAGCACGAAAAATTGGTTTGATCAAGCCTCTTGGGGCAAGGCCCCTAGAGGCTAGGGGCGAAGCCGCTAGTCTATATTATAAAGTAGTACGATGTCTGTCTGTCCCTCTATCCTAGAGTCTAGGGGCGAAACCCCAAGTTATAATAGAAAAGTAATACGATGTATGTCTGTCTCTCCGTTTGTCTGAACACGGCTGGACCCTCAGATGTCAAAACTTTATTTTATTGTTTGGCCAAAATGACTTAGCAATTGTATCTGTAAGTACGTCTAATAACACCCTTTGCTATTTTTAAAATCCTAGAAAAATTTTTTTGCAAGAAAATTGCATAAATTCGCAACCTTTTTTAGAACCACTACATAACTCGAGTTTTAAAACTTTTTATATAAAATCCTTTTTACAAAAAATATCAATAATTACTTAAAATTAAACCTGAAAGAAAAAAAATCTCATTACAAGTGCTAATTTGCATGTTTTAGGCCTTTTTTTGAGGAAAGTATAACTTCCACATTTTTGACAATAATATATTTTTTTAACATTTTAAAGTAAAATATAATAAAACTTAAACGATTTTTCTTGAATTATCAGTTGAAAATTTCATCAAACATGCAATTTAAGTGATGAAAATTTAATAAAATCATTTTTTGAATGTTTAGAATTACCAATTTTCTACATTTAAAACAAAATGTTAACAAAATTTAAAAACATTCTAATATATAACTTTAAAAATCAATAACATTTTATAAAATGATGTTTTAAAAAAAAATCATTAAAAGGTATTAAAATGCATTTTAAGTTGCTTAAAATTAAAACAAGAATATCTTTTTACACTTTATTCTTTGTAATAGAGATTAATCGTCATTTGCTGTAAATGAAACATTTGATAAACTAATTGAATCTTTTTGTGACCATGTTTAAACTTTTTAATTTTTACACTAAGGTGTTTTTTAATGAAAATCTTTGTTGAATTCTCTTTTGCGACAAAAAAAGAAAGGGATTTTTTTACTATTTCTAGGTTATCTTATGTAATTTAAACTATATAATATGAAATAATTTTTAATTGTCTTTCTTTTGAGCCACAAAACACTGTAAAATGTAACATATATGCAAAAATAACAATTTTTTTAATGAATATTATAATATCCTTATATGACATTGCGTCAGAGCTTATTCTTTAGATCATATGTTCATGAAAAGTAGTCATAAACTTGGAGGGTTGCGCTATTTATTAGAATATTAAATAAACTTGAATGGTAAAAATATTAGCATAGCCTTTGTCAATTCAAATGCTTTAGGTATATTATTCGGAAAGTTAGTTAAAAAAGAGAGAATTTGCTGTGTATACTGTTGAAAGACTTTCAAAAATGTAAATTACAAAGCAATCCTAAAAGATCGGGTCGTAGGCGAGTCTTAGTCGGGGGTTTTCTGATAGCAAATATTGCATTATTGGTATACAATGTAAAAAAAAAAACATTTTAAAGAAATTCTTTAAATAAAACCCAACGTGTATTGGCAGTACAAACATCTTAATGCTAGCAGACATATGTTTATCAACATTTGCAGAAAACTATTTCCACAAGAAAAATTATTCAGGTTTCTACTTCACAATTTTAAATATTTCTTTCTGATAAAATGTTTTACATATATCGTATAATCATTTACCAAAAAAATATTTTGATAATTTAGATTTCAGAGAAGATTAATCCTTTCAAAAAACTAAGACGACATTTTGCATCTTCTGTCATGACATTTTAGAAAAAAATATAAAAAACCAAAATTTAGTATGAAAACTATTTTCATCGATTTTTCTGAAGGTATTATCGTATTCTGTGGCTTTGTTATTATCATTTACTTATATCGAAAGTGCCAAACATTGTACCCTAACTTATTCATTTAATAAAAAACTAACCGTGTGAAGTTAAAGATATCAACAACCGCCGGATCAAAAGGGTTGGGCTTCTTAGGGAATATAGATACTGGTCCTGTGGTGGTTTAAACTATTTAATTGGGTGGAAGAATTTTTTTGTAAAGGGGTAACATGTCATGTGGTAGTAAGGATTTGTCCAATCAGATCTCTCTAAGCAATGAACTGATCGAGTTCCTCTTTTTGATAAGCTTTTCCTAGTTCCTAGGATGGTTTCAAGTAAATTTCTAGCTTTAAAACATATGACGTGAAAAGAAAAATAAACATTTTTAAATATAATAATAATAATAAATAATTGGAATTTATTTATGTAAGTTGTATTAGAAATGATTTTTTTTTTCAGAAAAGATGAAAATCGTTTCTGATATTTTAATGGTGCATTTTGTATAATGTTTGTGTTTGGTGAGTGATGATGTAAAGACGACATTTTTTCTCTGTCTCCGTTGCACCTGGCGTCAGAGGTATGGGGAGGGGGGAGAAATGAATCGCGGCATTTTCGCTTTAGCCCTGCGCCTGTATGGCACGAGGCAGTTTTTTATTTTGATTTTGTGGAGAAAAGGATATATATCTTTTTCAAGGGACATGATGTCTCTAGGTGCATAGAACTGGTAGTGTGAATGGGTGCAGTATGAATGCTACAAAAAGGTAATTGTGATTTATTTTTACCCACCCTAAATAAGTAATTGTGTGTTCTAGTGTGGTGAAACTGAGAGATATTTTTTAGTGTAAATAAATTTATTGAAAAAATGATAAAACAAAAAGAAATAACTATTGAGACAGATATTTTTTTAGATTTTCATGAACCTCAGAGTTTTTTTATTGATCGAATATTTTCTTTAAAAAAGCCTAAATGATTTTTTTGGATTTTGATAAGTAACTAAGAATTTTGATTATTCTTAAAAATTAAATAAGGCCAATCGGTCATAACGCCAATTGGTTTTTCCAGTATAAATAAGTAATTAATATCTTACTTATAATGTTTTAAATGTACTAATTCTGTATATTTTTTTTAAGTTTCTTAACCGCTTATATGAATTTAATAAAACTTGACAATCACCTTCTTTGTCATTCATCCCATTCCTGGCCAATTCTCTTTAACTGGACGTATGATACAACATAATTGAAAAATCAGTCACGTCAGGATTGAGGCCGTATCAAAAGGAAATCTTTATTTATAATTTAAATGGAATAGAATCTTTCTTTTTAAAATAACCAGGAAAGAAACGTAATAAAACATTTATTATTTTTATAAAAAAAATGGATAGTATATTCATTTTTATGATATTCTTACAAAAATGTGAGGAATATCATGTTTTAGGATCGTAAAATAAATGTATACAAAGGACCCTTTGTAAACTTATAAGGATGTTGGCTATGTAGTGGGTCAAACAACTAGGGGCCCTAGGGGGGTGTATCCTCCCTCCTAACACTATAAAATCATCCCTCTTATTTTCTACAATAAAGCTCACACACTCTTGATTTTGGTTTAAAGAGGGTGTCTTAAGACGTAACGAGGGTGGCAAAACCTTGTGCAGGCCACTGAGATTTTGTTGAAAAATTTCTAATTTTGTCTTATTGCATGTTATTATTCTCTTAAATTCTTTTTAAAAATCTTTGAAAATATCAGTTGGATCCACGGACTAACTTAGTTACAGAGTAGCTGCATCACTTTATATTTGAAACAGACAAACATGCACAATTTTGTTTGTAAAGCACCACAAAATTAAAAATATTAGTTTATATTAGATTTATTACTAAAGACTAGGACAAACCATTGACAGTTATAAAGAAGCTTTTTTTTAATGAAATAATTACCCATAAACCCACAGCTAGCACAAAAGCAAAGTAGACAACAATAACAACATAGTCCCAAGGTTCTAGGTGACCACTACTCTCCCTAAATATATGTATAGTATGATAACAACATAGTCACAAGGTTCTAGGTGACCACTACTCTCCCTAAATATATGTATAGTATGATAACAACATAGTCCCAAGGTTCTAGGTGACCACTACTCTCCCTAAATATATGTATAGTATGATAACAACATAGTCACAAGGTTCTAGGTGACCACTACTCTCTCTAAATATATGTATAGTATGATAACAACATAGTCACAAGGTTCTAGGTGACCACTGCTCTCCCTAAATATATGTATAGTATGATAACAACATAGTCACAAGGTTCTAGGTGACCACTACTCTCCCTAAATATATGTATAGTATGATAACAGCATAGTCCCAAGGTTCTAGGTGACCACTACTCTCCCTAAATATATGTATAGTATGATAACAACATAGTCACAAGGTTCTAGGTGACCACTACTCTCCCTAAATATATGTATAGTATGATAACAACATAGTCACAAGGTTCTAGGTGACCACTACTATCCCTAAATATATATATAGTGTGATAACAACATAGTCACAAGGTTCTAGGTGACCACTACTCTCCCTAAATATATGTATAGTGTGATAACAACATAGTCACAAGGTTCTAGGTGACCACTACTCTCCCTAAATATATGTATAGTATGATGACAGCATAGTCCCAAGGTTCTAGGTGACCACTACTCTCCCTAAATATATGTATAGTATGATAACAACATAGTTACAACAAGGTTCAAGGTGACCACTGCTCTCCCTAAATATATGTATAGTATGATGACAGCATAGTCCCAAGGTTCTAGGTGACCACTACTCTCTCTAAATATATGTATAGTATGATAACAACATAGTCACAAGGTTCTAGGTGACCACTACTCTCTCTAAATATATGTATAGTATGATAACAACATAGTTACAACAAGGTTCAAGGTGACCACTGCTCTCCCTAAATATATGTATAGTATGATGACAGCATAGTCCCAAGGTTCTAGGTGACCACTACTCTCTCTAAATGTATGTATAGTATGATAACAACATAGTCACAAGGTTCTAGGTGACCACTACTATCCCTAAATATATATATAGTATGATAACAACATAGTCACAAGGTTCTAGGTGACCACTACTCTCTCTAAATGTATGTATAGTATGATAACAACATAGTCACAAGGTTCTAGGTGACCACTACTCTCCCTAAATATATGTATAGTATGATAACAACATAGTCCCAAGGTTCTAGGTGACCACTACTCTCCCTAAATATATGTATAGTATGATAACAACATAGTTACAACAAGGTTCTAGGTGACCACTGCTCTCCCTAAATATATGTATAGTATGATAACAACATAGTCACAAGGTTCTAGGTGACCACTACTCTCCCTAAATATATGTATAGTATGATAACAACATAGTCCCAAGGTTCTAGGTGACCACTACTCTCCCTAAATATATGTATAGTATGATAACAACATAGTTACAACAAGGTTCTAGGTGACCACTGCTCTCCCTAAATATATGTATAGTATGATAACAACATAGTCACAAGGTTCTAGGTGACCACTACTCTCCCTAAATATATGTATAGTGTGATAACAACATAGTCACAAGGTTCTAGGTGACCACTGCTCTCCCTAAATATATGTATAGTATGATAACAACATAGTCACAAGGTTCTAGGTGACCACTACTCTCCCTAAATATATTTATAGTATGATAACAACATAGTCACAAGGTTCTAGGTGACCACTACTCTCCCTAAATATATGTATAGTATGATAACAACATAGTCACAAGGTTCTAGGTGACCACTACTCTCCCTAAATATATGTATAGTATGATGACAGCATAGTCCCAAGGTTCTAGGTGACCACTACTCTCCCTAAATATATGTATAGTATGATGACAGCATAGTCACAAGGTTCTAGGTGACCACTACTCTCCCTAAATATATGTATAGTATGATAACAACATAGTCACAAGGTTCTAGGTGACCACTACTCTCCCTAAATATATGTATAGTATGATAACAACATAGTCCCAAGGTTCTAGGTGACCACTACTCTCCCTAAATATATGTATAGAATGATAACAACATAGTTACAACAAGGTTCTAGGTGACCACTGCTCTCCCTAAATATATGTATAGTATGATGACAGCATAGTCCCAAGGTTCTAGGTGACCACTACTCTCTCTAAATATATGTATAGTATGATAACAACATAGTCACAAGGTTCTAGGTGACCACTACTCTCTCTAAATATATGTATAGTATGATAACAACATAGTCACAAGGTTCTAGGTGACCACTACTCTCCCTAAATATATGTATAGTATGATAACAACATAGTCCCAAGATTCTAGGTGACCACTACTCTCCCTAAATATATGTATAGTTAGGAAAATATAGAAAGCAGCTTAAAGTGCCTAATAAATAATGACTTCATACAATACAAAGGACCAATGATAGGCCAGTACACATTTTACCATTGGTCAATTACAACTTTAACTGGCATATCATTGATCATTTGTATTGTATGACCTATTTTTTATTAGGCAATATCAGCTGCTACTAATATAGATGGAGGGGCGTAGGAAACCTCTACCCCCCGCTCTTGGTTTTAATTTTCTAGAGTCCAGAGGCGAAGCCACTAGTATCTAAATAAACAAGCAAAACAGGGCTCGGCAGTCGTGCCTCAGCAGCGCACAAGTCTCAAATTTAAACCCGATTGTGTGCAAAAATAAAGATATTATGAAAAGATAGATTGTCTGTTGAGGAACAGATTGAGAGATCCAGCTGAATTTTATAGTTATAAAATGACGATTTTAATGGCTTACGTGCGGCTTACGCGCGGCTATCGAGCCCTGAAGCAAAGAACTTACGGAGGGATAGCTGCGCTTGACATTTTAAAATCTAAAATTATTCAAAAATTTTCACTCCCAAAAGTAATAAGTAATTTGATGTTCAAAAAAAGGTTATTAATTTTGGGTGTAAATGTCCTTGTTTTACATGAAATCTTGATTAAAATGTAAACCAAAGGCATGCAGAAGAGGGTGTATTTCCCACTGTGACAGAATTAAGAAGGTTTATATATAAACACGCCCAAAGGGATCCACCCACCCCCCATACTCCCTTATACATGGTAATACACCTCACTAAAACAGTCGGGGAGGGGGGGGGGGGGGGGGTGAGGTAAGAAAAAAAAATCAAGCCCCTTATCCTCTCTCTTTTCTTACTTTGGAGTTTTTTTTTGAAGGCAAAGGACCTAATGGACGTTTACAAATTTACCAGTACACTCAACTGACGTCACTGTGTTACTTCCAACCATAAGCCCCAAAAAACTAAGGGCGCAGCCAAGTCTTTTTAACATTAATAGCATCAAGAAGGTAATTAAAAATATACTTACAGTAGCGAAGCTAATTTATAATTCACTTTGTCTGTCTGTCAGTCAGTCCGTAACGCTATGAGGGAAATGTGATATTCTTGGCAGCTGTTGAAAATAGATAGCTGAAGATTCCTAAGATATTTCAAATCTATTCTATACATTATTTTGTCCGTCTGACTGTTGGTCATGCTTAAAAAGACATGAACCCCAATCTTTGAAGGTTTCGTGGTTTCGTGGTTTGAGTTTTTGTATATTGTCTCTCTTTCTCTTTCTACGCCCCTAGAGGCCTCTAGTGGCATTAAAATGTTTTTTTTTATTTTAATATCTAATTTGAGAAACAATTTGTCTATGGTCAATCAGCTGTTAAATTCATACGCTAGCGACACTATGCGGCAGAAATATATAAATTTTTTTCGATTTTATTTTGATTTCTCTTGGGAGGGTGGTGGTACCCTCCCCCAAAATAGTTATAAACCTGCCCAGGACCTATGAGAATCTACCATGTTAAGGAGAACCCGATCGGTTTTGCGGTTAGCGAGATCCTTCGGTACAGACACACTGATACACAGACACACAGATACACAGACACACAGACAAACAAACATCCTGTTACTTTAGTATAAGGATAACTATTCGACATCTGCTTTATAACTTTGTCCGTTTGTACATTCCATGATTTTTTGTGCTCCGCTACTTGGGTGTTGTCATCCTTGTTTAGTATCAAACTTCTATCCAACTTTTTAAAAGCGAAGCTTTTCTATAATTACGGTCGGTCCGTCTGTCCGTAACGGATAGCTTTTTCCCGTTAATTTAGGCATGTTAGAATTGTCTTATCGATTTCAAATTTTGCATTATGATTCCTTTAATAGTTAGGCACGATTTAGAAAGCGTAGCAACTCTATAATCATTACCAAAATGTCCGTACGTCTATTTTAAACATGTTGATTTTTTTACTTTTTAACAACAAATTTTTATGTGATCTAATCATCCGATTGATCTGATTTTTGGTATATTGATTCCTGGGACAACAAAGTATAATGTTATAAGCGAAGCAACTCTATAATCAATTCCTAAAAATGTAAGTATGTCCATAAACATTATCCTGTATAAAGCAGTTTTTCAACAAATTTACAACAATTTTTTCTTCGACTCTTATACATTTATATTTTGATTATTCAATTCTGACACTATATAAGTGTTAATGTCCGTTTGTCCTTCGCTTTTATGGATGTTGTCATCCTTGTTTATTGGTAGCTCAGTGTTTTTTGTAATTAACAAGGATGACAACATTTATAAAAGCAAAGCTCTCAAATCAGACGATAGGACAAACGAACATAAACAATTGTAGAGTGTCAGAACTTAATAATCAGAATATAATTGTATAAGAGTCGAAGCTAAATTGTAAGTAAATTTATTGAAAAATTGCTTTATGCAGTATTATGTTTAAGGACATACTTACATTTTTTGACTTGATTATAGAGTTGGCTCGCTTATAATATTGTACCTTATTGTCCAAAAATAGGATAAATATACTATACAAGAAAAATGTTGTCAGTTAGTTTTAAATGGACGTACTGTTTTCTGATGACGACTATACAGTTGCTACGCTTTGTAAATCATATCTTATTGTTACATAAATCATTATTTAAAGTTTAAATCCGATTGGATAATTCTAACATGTCTAAACTATAAGCTTTTCATTACGACTCTTATTATAGAAAAACAAGGATGACAACATCCATAAAAGCGAAGCGCTGAAACGGTAGGACAAAAGGACATTAACACAATTGTATAGTGTCAGAACTGAATAATCAGAATATAAAGGTATGAGAGTCGATGCAAAATTGTAAGTAAATTTGTTGAAAAACTACTTGATATAGAATAATGTTTATGGACATACTTATATTTTTAGGACTTAATTATAGAGTTGCTTCGCTTATAATAATGTACTTTGTTGTCCCAGGAATCAGCATACAAAAAATCCGATCAATCGGATAATTAGATCATATAAAAATTTGTTGTTAAAAAAGTAAAAAAATCAACATGTTTAAAATGGACGTACGGACATTTTGGTAATGATTATAGAGTTGCTTTCTAAATCGTACCTAACTACTGCAGAAATCACCATACAAAGTTTGAAATCGATAGGACAATTCTAACATGCCTAAATTAACGAAAAAAGCTATCCGTTACGGACGGACGGACCGACCCTAATTATAGAAAAGCTTAGCTTTTAAAAATGCTTTTAAGATGCTTTAGTGGTATCGATTTTTTTTATGTAAATCCCCACATAAAAAGAAACTGTAACTTACACAAAATTGATTTCTTTACAAACGGTTTTTTTTACATTCCGCGCCATTTTTAAAAGCAAAAATAAAAAATTCTATCTAACCAAAATTATTTATTAGAGGCTAAGGGCGAAACCACTAGTGTTTTTAAAATAAATGAGGTCATCATCTTTATTTATAAAAGTAACATGCTGACTGTCTGTCTGTAGCTTAAAATCTTGCCAACCGCTGGATCGATAGGCTTCTCCTTTACTTATTCAGGGGAGGGTATCCATAGGCGTCCAAGGGGGGGGAGTAATGGGGCGATTACCCCCCCCCCCCAAACGATGCACCCCCAAAATTTTTTTCATTTTACTCCCCCCATTTAAAATTTACCCCTACCCTGGGGGTGCCGTAGGCACCCCCAACCATTTAGGAGGGGGTATTTACCCCCCCCCAAATAAAAAATCTCTAATAAAAAAAATTTTTACCCCCCCCAAGCAAATTTTACCCCCGGGGTAAAATTTTTGGGGGGGTAAAAAAAATTTTACCCCCCCCCAAAATAGAAAGCTTGGACGCCCCTGAGGGTATCTCCACCCTTCTGAGAAAAATTGCGCCTGAAACCCAACCCTCCATTATTTTTTTAAAGTCTAAAAATGAAAGTAGGGAGAACCCTTTCAAGTGACCCTAAACGCCTCTAGAGAGGTGTAGCCACTAGTCAAATTATAAAAAGCAGTAAGGTATTCTCATATTTCCAAGGCACTATGGGACATTTCAAAACAAATTTTTTTTTTCTCAGAGTTTCTCAGAGAATTTTTTACATGAACGTGTAGCTTTTGATGAGTAGATTTGACTTTATTTCATCCACTTTAGGTAAAAACCCCGACTATTATGCTTTTTTTGGCTTTAAAGTTTTTGTTAAAAAGTAAATGATTTGAACGATAAATTTTAGTGCAACGACATTTGTTTGCATAATATTTATATGTTGTATGATCGCCTCAAAACTAGGGGGTGTGTTGTGCGTTAAAGGGAGGGGACTTTTAAGAAACAGGGCTAAGATTAACTGTCAGAAGAAGGGGAAAAAATGTGATGAAAACATCTTTAAACATTTAGTAATTAATTTTAATTAACCAAGATAAAATTTACTTATGAGGTATAAATTTATATAATCAAACATATTTTAATCTAAAAGTTAAAAACTGAATAAAATGTCAAAATTACCCTCTAAATTTACCTATTTAAAAATAAAACAATTTTAACTAACCTTACTAAATGCATGGAATACAATATTATATTTTATTCCTTACTTTTATTCTTTCTAACTAATAATGAATTACCTCATAACTATATGACTTAATTCTTTCTTAAAAGTTTTAGTTTTAAGTGATTACTCTTAGCTTGTAGAAATAAGATTCCCCTTTCTTTATGTGCACCTGGGGGTGTTCATACAATACTTATAACATTTTTTCATGATTATTAATTTTATTAATTTTTTAATTCTTAGAAACACATGGAATACAAAATCATATTTTGTTCTCAAAATATTTTTAAGTTGCTAAAATGAGTAAATATTTTGCTGAAATGTAAGACCACCTTGGTAGGTGCTAATTTCCCCCTCCCCTCAATTTCTGGGATGGGATCGGAAATATCATATGTTCTAAGATTGTAAAATTTCTATAATTAGATTTAAAGACAATAAGTAATAAATATGTCCTTAACAGAGCTCTCAATTAGCAAACTTTAAATCTCAGAAATGAGTTTGATATCTTAATTATATTTTATACAGATATCAAATTTTATAACCTTTAAGTAAGTACACTATGCAAATAAACATAGAAATGTATGAGAATAATAATAAGATGATCAGAAGAGAATTTTTAATTTTTTCACACATCTTTCCTTTTACAATTGTTAGGTACATACTTTTTTATCCCTTTCTTAATTATTTTACTAAGTATGATTGTTTATGAATATTAAAAAGATTGCTAGTTTTATTTAAAGATTAGGTACTCAACTAGTTTTTTGGAGCAAAAAAATCTCTTCTATATAAGCACTAATGTAAAATAGGGTTCTAAATATAAATCAGATTATTAAACTATTGACTTTTAAAATGTAAAAAAATATTTAAAAATTCTAAACGTTTTATAATAGAATCTAAAAGAATTAGATTGGTGAAATATAATTTCAAACTAATATTTTGTATCCCAACCCTTTGAAATTACATAAGAAGACGAAATGAATTAAGTATGTCGTCATTGTGCATAGCAAAATTTAAGTCATGAAAAAATGAAAAATAACAGCAAATAAATAATCTTTTTTGATATTTTTTTAAAGGAATTTTGTTTTGAAGTCCATAGATTATGATCGAGACATATTTCATATCTCTATCTTAAGCAGGGGAAAAATGAAACAAAACATATACATTTGTCCCATAGTGCAAGGATGGTTAAGGCTTTTTAAAAGCGAAGCTTTTCTATAATTAGGGTCGATCCGTCCGTCCGTCTGTAACGAATAGCTTTTTCCGCTAATTTAGGCATGTTAGAATTGTCCTATTGATTTCAAACTTTGCATGTGATCTAATTATCCGATTAATCTGATTTTTGATATACTGATTCCTGGGACAACAAAATATAATGTTATAAGCGAAGCAACTCTATAATCAAGTCCTAAAAATGTAAGTATGTCCATAAACATTATTCTGTATCAAGCAGTTTTTCAAGAATTTTACTTACAATTTTGCTTCGACATTTATACATTTATATTCTGATTATTCAGTTCTGACACTATACAAGTGTTAGTGTCCGTTTGTCCTAACGTTTCAGTGCTTCGCTTTTATGGATGTTGTCATCCTTGTTACATCAAAGTCTTGGGATGGTTTCATGATCCCCCCCCCCCTCTTTAAATAGAAAGCCTCTAAAGGCTAGGTGCGCAGTCGTTTAAAAATAAAGTAACAGTCAGCAGACAGACATACAAGTTCTAATTATAGGGCAGCTGAATAAACTTCCTTAGAATTATAAACAGTTTAGTCATTGTCTATTTATTTACATAATATCTTTACCAGTAGGGCTTCCAATCTGATTCCATTCCACTGGATTAGATCCGGTACTGAGCTATGTTTAAAAGACATGTCTTGAATCGAAAAATAGATATTTTCCCACGAATAATAAATTAAAAATCCTTTTATGTTGGCCCAGACCTTCGGTCCCTCGAGGCGAACAAAATATGAATTTTAATTTTACTGTCGGCGGAAAGCTGTCTATAAAACGATGCAATAAATAAGTATATACCACACCTTAATATTCAACAATGTGTCAACTTTTTCTTACAAAATAAACAATTAGTTGTTAAATTTGTATGAAGAAATCACAATCCTTATATTAAAGTAACAGGATGTGTGTTTGTCTGTGTGTGTCTGTACCAAAGGATCTCGCTAACCGCTGAACCGATTGGGTTCTCCTTTACAGGGTGGCTTCTCATAGGTCCCGGGAAGGGTTATAACTATTTTGGGGAAGGGTACCACCACCCTCCCAAGAGAAATCACAATAAATCGAATTTTTTTTACGAATAGAGACTCCTACGCAACATTGCAAGGTATCATTGAAACTTGAAAGCAAAATAGATAGGTAACGTATTATTTAAAAAAAAACATTTAAAGTACCACTAGAGGCCTCTAGGGGCGTAGCAGCTAGTAATCTATAATACAAAGTAGAACGACGTCTGTCTGTCTATGTACCGAAGGATCTCGCTAACCGGAACACAGTAATAGTGTCTGACTGATTATGACGTAACAAAAAAATTAGCCAATGAGAGGCCATTATAAATTTTACCATTGGTCAATAACGGCCTCTCATTGGCTAATTTTTTTTGTTACGTCATAATCAGTTAGACACTATTACTGTGTTCCGCTAACCGCTGAACCGAACGGATTCTCCTTAACAGGGTAGCTTCTCGTAGGTCCCGGGAAGGTCTATAACTATTTTAGGGGAAGGTACCACCACCCTCCCAAGAGAAATCGCCCATAGAAAAAAATTAACCCCCCCCCCCGAAAAAAAAATTTCTTCAAAAACTAAATTAAAATCTTTTTCTTTTTTTAAAATCTAAATTTTAAAAAAATGGGTTTTGAGATTCAACTTCTCCGTCCTCTAGAGGCCTCTATGGACAAAGCCGCTAGTATATATATATAAAAGTAGCAAGAAACTCTTAAACTGCTTGATTATTTTAGTTTTCCTTTTTTAGGAGAGCAATATGTCCGTTTGTCGATACATAATTTTTTGTGCTTCGCTACTTATGGATATTTTCATTCTTGTTAAGATATTTTGATGGAGAAGTTTATTTCTTTTTCATTGGTGAATGAGTTAGGTACGTGTTGCAGCAACATTGTATCTATAAATACTAAGTAATAAGAATTTGTCTGTTGCAAAAGATGCCTAAGAAGGTTGTTATGTTTAAGGGTTATGTCTTTATTGATGCTTTATATATGTCCTAGACTAGCAGTTCGCCCCTAGTCTCTAGGGGCTCTCGCCCCAAGAGGTAAATTAAAAAAAAATTCAGTACATCTGGTGCAACAAACCTCAGATTAAAAAAAAGGGGGGGGGGGATGTTGTGGGTGTCCCACTCCCAAGAAAATAGCCAAAAACCACCACAGGACCAGTAGGTATACTCCCTAAAGAGTAGAATCCAATCGGTTCAGTGGTTACCGAGATCTTAAGGGACGGACAGACAGTCGGACGGACGGACAGACATCAAGCTACTTTGTATTATAGATATTTTTGGGTGTCTTTAGGGTTCGAAGGTACCCCCACCACTTATGCAAAGCCCCGAGAGGGTAGGGGCTACTCCACTAGTACATGTAATAATTACTATACTCATTTATGTTCATCTCTAATACACTAATCCTATCTTAATAGCCGCTTTTATATATTGTGGACGGTTTCCTTTCAATTTTGTTGAATCCCGCCTCTATTTCATTCTATTTAAACAAGGATAACAGCAACCATAAAAGCGAAGCTCTCAAATCAGACGGTAAAACAAGCGAACATGGAAGCTAGTAGAGTATAAAAACCTAAATAGGCAAAAAATCAATTTTAAAAATTAACAAAATTATATATGTATATAAACTTACAAAAAATTGCGTAAATACGGGATTCTGTTAAAGGACATACTTTAATTTTTAAGAATTGATTATAGATAGCTTCGCTCAAAATATTGTACCCTGTTGTCCAAGGAATCATTTCACAAAAAACGTTTTTGTTAAAAAGGTTAAAAATCAGCATGTTTTAGATGGAAATACGAACGCCCCTCGAAGCCTCTAGGGGCACTTGTTGGAGGGGGGTAAGTCGACCTCATCCCATTTTAAATCTGAGTTTCAAAAGAGTTTTAAAATATTTTCTAGGAGGTAGGGGGGTAAAGACACCCTCTCCAAAAATAGTTTAAAACCTTCTCAGGGCCTATAAGAAGCTTCACTGTAAAGGAGAACAATATCGGTTCAGCGGTTAGTGAGATCCTTCGGGACAGACAAAAAACGCTTACTACTTTATATTATAGGAGGATACCAAACTGTTATAGGAATCATCATTCAGAGTTTGAAATCGATAGAACAATTCAAACATGCCTAAATGACTGAAAAGAGCTAATCGTGACGGACGGACGTACAGACCCTAATTATAGAAAAGCTTCGCTCTTAACACAGCCAAGATAATTTTATTTATAATATATATCATTGCTAATATTTAAGTTCCAAGCAGGGAGTGAGGTGACAATGGGCTGTTAATTACACTAGTCTTGCAATAACGTTTTCTTATTTGTTTGCTTAACAACATTGGGGATTTCAGTGACTTGTTACGAAAATCAGATGAAAAGGATAAATCGTCATTTTTAAAATTGACGTATGACCTTCTGGTAACTATCATACAGTTGCTAAGCTTTCCAAATCTTGCCTAACTGCTACGGGAATTATCATGCCAAGTCGTTAGGATAATTCTAACATGCCTTTAGACGGACCAACTCAAATTATAGAAAAGATTCGCTATAAAAAACATGTAACTGTTTTTCAAAATAAAAAAAAAACACTAAAAATCTAAAATAAAATACATTGATTTAACTCTATATTCAAAACTACTTGTGAAATCACTACTCTTCCGCATGGCTTTCAGTTTTCACTAGATAAAGAAAAAACTGTAAATAACAGAAAACATTATGACATAACTCTGCTATTTAGTTAGGCAACAACCATGTATAAAACTATGTAGTGGTAGGAGAGCCAGAACTAAGCGCTACCAGGCTACAGCCACTACTAAAAATAATCAAACACACACACACAGAAAAAGTGGCCCAAGGCATATACTGTACAACTATATGTACATGTAATGTACCCCTCCCAGCC
Organism: Acartia tonsa; assembly: GCF_053477335.1. NCBI lineage: Eukaryota > Metazoa > Arthropoda > Copepoda > Calanoida > Acartiidae > Acartia > Acartia tonsa. The sequence continues at coordinate 51,655,559 of NC_137264.1, forward strand.
CCCCCCCCCCCACCTTTCAAAGTGAGATAGGGGAAAGGGGGGGGGGAGGGTAGATGGTATACCTTGTTTTTTTATTGCGGTGTGTTAGAGTACGCATTTCTTTGCGACTTTCCAAAACCACTGAAGTTTTTTAACGCGCGCACCGTGAACATGTTCTATATGGATTCAATACTTCACTTTGATTATGGAGGAAGAGGCAGTGGTCTGTTAACTACACCATTACCCAAAGTTTAATTTTTATATAAATATCGTACTTTAATTTGATTAGTTGGTTCATTAACAAGCAATCAATAATTGTACATTATAAGGGGTAATTTAGTATTTCATCATTGGTGATGTAAGTGGGTATCTAAAGGGATAAGACAATGGTCAATAAATTAATGTACATCCCCAATGTTGACATGCAAAATTACCCTTTCTGTAGACTATAATTAGTGGATAAAATGTTTGGACTTTTTATATAATGAACTAACCAATCATAATTCAATAAAAATCCCAAAAGTTTTTAAGCCAACGAATTAGATAAAGTTATTGTTAAGCTTTGGGGACTTTTCATTGTGTGTAATAAACAAGAATGACAACATTCATAGGTAGCGAAGCTCAAAAATTATGGATAGGTATCTGGAAAAAATGAACTTTATTGCAGTTTCATAATAAAAACATTAAACTAAAAAATCACGAAATGAAATCTAGGAATCGATCTAGCACCTCAGCAAATCTTAATGAAACTTTGTAGGGATATGTAAATTATGAACTTATTTAATCCCTAAAAATATCAGCCGTCTATCTTAAATAGGAGTAAAGAAAATCATGAAAACCTAAAAATCTACGAATCGAACTAGCACCTCAACCAATAAGTAAATCTCGATAAAACTTGATAAAAGTATGCAGAAAATGAAAGTATCCAATCCCTGAAAATTTCAGCCGTTTATGTTGAATAGGAGTTTAGAAAATCATGAAAACTTAAAAATGTAGGAATCGATCTAGCACCCCAACCAACAGACGGATCTTAATGAAAAAAATGAAGACTGTTAACATAACTAATTCCTGAAAATTTCAGCTCTCTATCTTTTATAGGAGCCGAGAAAATAAATCACGTTTCCCCATTTCTGTCTCAGACGGACATTTCGAATTATAAAGTAGCTTCGCTACTAACAATGGCAATTACGTGCAATGCAATAGCAAAGATGTTTGATATTATGAGCAAATAAACATATAATAATATACGATCAAGCATTTTGCTGAATAGCTTTTCTTTAATGGCTCCTATAAGATTCACTTTTTCTCCCCTCCCCCACCCCCCCGAAAAAAATGATATGTGCAAAAAAAAAAATATTGAATGCAATGTATTAACAATCAACTTTATATGTCAATCAAAGTCCTTAAAATTATAAATAAATGTAAAAGAAAGATGTATAACCCAGACAACTACCAGGTTCCAGTGCTGGGGACCTTTATGGCCTGTTAGCATATTGCTTTCTGCTCTTTTGTAGCTGTAGCTATGATAATATTTCCTACGCTATTGGTAGATATTCAAAGACCCAATTGAAAGTCGGCACGGTCACGCCATCCAGTTATTTAACCTCTGCCCCCTCTATTCATTTACTTTAATCTATCATAAAAGAATTCTCAAGAATTATTTATACAACTTACAAGCTACCAAATTAACTCTTCAGTAAATTAAAATCATTGGCTGAAAAGATTAAACGCTGCAAGTCATTATAATCGGGCTAACAAAACTGGAATAGATCTTATAATATTTAAGCTGTCTATAATACAATGCGATAGATAACTATTAATTTGCTAATTTTTAAAATTGAATAAAGAATATTTTCTTGATTAAAATGTTCTTGCAATTTGAGTATAGACTAGACAAGGATGACAACATCCATAAAAGCGAAGCACTGAAACGGCAAACATTTATAAAGTGTCAGAACTGAATAATCAGAATATAAATGTATTAGTCTAAGCAAAATTGTAAGTAAATTTGTTGAAAAACTGCTTGATACAGGATAATGTTTATGGACATACTTACATTTTTAGGACTTGATTATGAAGTTGCTTCGCTTATAACATTATACCTTGTTGTCACAGGAATCAACATATCAAAAATCTGATCAATCGGATGATTAGATCACATAAAATTTGTTGTTAAAAAAAGTTAAAAAATCAACATGTTTAAAATGGACGTTCGGACATTCTTGTAATGATTATGTAGTTGCTACGCTTTCTAAATCGTACCTAACTACTAAAGGAATCACCATGCAAAGTTTGAAATCGATAGGACAATTCTAACATGCCTAAATTAACGAAAAAGGCTATCCCTCTGTGACAGACGTACTGACCGACCCTTATTATAGAAAAGCTTCGCTTTTAAAAAAGGAATAAATTAATAGACTAAAATATTTAGATTGCATTTATTCTGATAGCCTGATATCTAGTTGCCGAAAGTGTACGCAGTTTCCTGGGTGTTTCCTCATCCTCGCTCAATATTTACTACTAGCTACAAATCTTCAAACTTCCCTTTAAAAAATCAAAATTTGAATGTGTAAACGATTTATACAATATACATTATAAATTTGAATTTTTTAAATTTTGATTTTTTTTTTTTGAAGTTTCAAGCTTTTTTAGCTAGTAGTAAATATTGAGCTAGGATGAGGAAACACCCAGGAAACTGCGTACACTTTCGGCAACTAGATATCAGGCTATCTTTATTCTAGATACATTGTCTCTAAATCAACAAAAATGGGAAAACAGTACCGGAACAATACGGCCATATTATTGGTTAGAAAGTGTAGATTTAAATTATTGATCGAAACTAACCAATATAAGCCGTTGTAATCCTTATATTGAAGTAACAGGACCGGTGTACCGATATGGTTTTCCATTACAGTGTAGCTTCTAACAGTTCCTTGTGCTGGGGCAGGATACCACCACCCTCCCAAGATAAATCACACATAGAAAAGTTTGTTTTCACGTTTGAAACTGAAAGTAGGGGGTTGTTGGAGGAAATGTCGATATTCCCCCTCCCCAATCTCAAGGGTCCCTAGCTAACTCTAGGGACCTGGCCGCTAATTGGTACATAATTTATAACCACTTTACACATTGCTTTAACCTTCGACTTACTTCTTTATTTATCCTGATTATAATAGGTATTGTTTTTATTAAAATTATTCCTAAACACGCCTAACTGTCAAGGATATATTTCAGAGATGGGTTTTTAAAAAGTGCCGCGTTTTTTCTCGACATTTTTCACGCTATGAATAACAAGCGCGGCATTCGCGAAATCTAAACAGAGTATACAACTATTCATTTAATTATTTCGCTTTTGTTGGTACAGCCTTTTTAAAAGAAAAACAAATTGTCTTAAATCCATTTTTGCTGCATATTAATTAATAATTCTTTTTAGAGCTATTAGACATTATACAAATGGCTAAAATAATAATTTTAATATTTTGAATTCTTAAGTTGTATACTCTGTTTAGATTTCGCGAATGCCGCGCTTGTTATTCATAGCGTAAAAAATGTGGAGAAAAAACGCAGCATCTTTTAAACACCCATCTCAGGGATCGCAAAGGCTAAGACAATAAATTGGTGTACATCCACACTGATGATCAACAAATGTACCCCTACTGTAGATAATATATATTGCTTGAATAGGTTGAATCTACCAATCAGGATTTAACAAGGATGACAACAACCATAAAAGCGAAGCTCTGAAACGATATGACAGACAAACATTAACTTTTATTGAGTGTCAGAACTGAATATACAAATTATGAAAATAAAAGGTTTGACAAAATTATACGTAAAGAAGGTGTATCAACTTTTTTTATTTTGCTAGCCGGTTCTTTTAGTAAGTAGTAGATGTAAAATTTCTCATAGAATTCAGATATGCAATCGGTTTTTTTTGTAGACCTCTTATTTTTTAAGTAATTTAAGTTTAAAAAAAAAAATTAAGTCGATTTTAAGGTACTAAAATGCAACAGAAAAAAGAAAAAAATGACCATTATGAACAAAAATAGTAAGATCTTTAATTTGACACCTTACTTTTTCAATTCTGTCAGGTAATTATTGAAAAAATCGATTTTTTTAAACCCACGAGAATAAAAACTTTGACATTAATTTTATTATTTCACAGGTAAAAAAAATATGGGTTCATATATACCTTTAGAATCAGAAAAATATTACGAATTCATTGTAAGCAAAATTGAAAAAAAAAGTTTACAATATAGTATATAAACTACAATAAAAGGAATTATATGAAAATATCATATTATATTGTACAGGCAACGTCTTAATTCTTGAATTGAGTATAAAAATGGGAAGGGGGTAAAGAGGGGGTAAAAAAGGGAAGACGATAGTGTTGCCTGAACAAAAAATACAATTGGCCATTTGTTTAATTTTTAATTTTTTTACTTTTTTTCAATTTTGCTTACAATGGATTCGTAATATTTTTCTGATTCTAAAGGTATATCTGAACCCATGTTTTTTATGTCTGTTTGAGAAAATATTTAGGTCTAAAGTTTTTATTAAACCGAGGTTAAAAAAATAGATTTTTTCAATAATTACACAGAATTTTAAAAGTAAGGTGTCAAATTAAAGATCTTACTATTTTTGTTCTTACTGGCCATTTTCTTCTTTTATTTTGTTGCGTTTTAGTACCTTAAAACCGACTTAATTATTTTTTTTAAAAACTTAAATTACTTAAAAAATAAGAGGTCTACAAAAAAAACCGATTGCATATCTGAATTCTATGAAAAATTTTACATCTACTACTTACTAAAAAAACCGGCTATCTATAAAAACAAAGTTGATACACCTTCTTTGTTGCAAAACTTCTTAAATACAGAATTCTGTTTAAGGACATACTGACATTTTTAATACTTGATTATAGAGATGCTTCGCTCATAATATTGTACCTTATTGTAATAGGAATCAGTAATCAAAAAATCTGATCGGTCGGATGATTTTATCACATAAAAAATTGTCATTAAAAAAGTACAAAAATCAACATGTTTAAAATGGACGTACGGACATTCTGATAACGATTATAGAGTTGCTACGCTTTCTAAATCGTGCCTAACTACCACAGGAATTACCATGCAGAGTTTGAAATCGATAGGACAATTCTAACATGCCTAAATTACGAAAAAAGACCGACCCTAATTATAGAAAAGATTCGCATTTAACAATACACACTAAAATAATAACAGAAAAAATGCTTTATTAAGTTTATGTATAACAAACAACACATTTATGATCACATAGCAAAAAATTAAATAGTTTTTTAAAAAACTTATTTGATTTATAACCTCCTGTTTTTTAACCAATTTAAAAAACGCTTTTTAAAAGCGAAGCTTTTCTATAATTAGGGTCGGTCCGTCCGTCCGTACGTCCGTCCGAGATAGATAGCTTTTATTCGTTAATTTAGGCAAGTTAGAATTGTCCTATCGATTTCAAACTTTGCATGATGATTCCTGTAGTAGTTGGGTACGATTTAGAAAGCGTAGCAACTCTATAATCATTACCAGAATGTCCGTACGTCTATTTTAAACATGTTGATTTTTCTACTTTTTTAACAACAAATTTTCAAGTGTTTTAATTATCCGTTTGATCTGATTTTTGGTATATTGATTCCTGGGACAACAAAGAACAATATTATAAGAGAAGCAACTCTATAATCAAGTCCAAAAATGTAATTACGTCCATAAACATTATCCTGTTTTTAAGCAGTTTTTCAACAAATTTACCTACAATTTTGATTCGACATTTATACATTTATGTTCCGATTTTTCAGTTCAGATACTATACAAGTGTTAATGTCCGTTTGTCCTACCGTTTCAGTGCTTCGCTTTTATGGATGTTGTCATCCTTGTTTAATATTGTATACATTGAAACAAACATATTTTTTTGCTTCATTTAATCTTGCGAAAAAGAGATAAAAAATACTTTTCTACAAATTTAAAATAAAATTTTTAACTCTATCAACAAAATAATTTTTCGGGGCTATCCCGCAAAGTGCATGTCGAGCAATAAATACATCCCCCAAATTTTTAAAGTAAATAGATAAGGGAGTAAACCCTGAGGGGGCCCTAACTCTGCGGGGCCTTTTACTGCGCGGCACAATTTAACCAATCCTAAAATAAAGTTATAAATAAACAAACAAATGAAAATCTAACCCCCCCCCCCCTCCTTATTTTCATCTTAATTTTAAAAATAGTGGGGCTGGGGGTTATTTCCTTAACTATACACTATGAGGGAAAACGCCATAAGAATTTTAGTGTATTTGAAACCATTCAAAAATAAAATATTTAAAAGTACTAAAATATTATTTTTAAAATGAATATCTTATTCTTAAAATCTAGACAAAATTTACATTATTTGATTAAACATAAAAATGTTTCTACATTTTTTTAAAAACCATGATTCAACACATTATCCAATCACCAGAACCATAAATTGTTACAACAGCACAAACTACCCACTTCCCTTCCCTTAATTATTTGCTATTGCGTTTAAGGGGATGGTCAGAACTGACACTTTTGCGTAAACAGGGAGCATAGGCTTTGTCTTAGGAGTGACAGGATAGGTTATCAAAGAAAAAAGTTTACTTTTGAGGTGTATTTTTCTTATATTTAAAATGAAATTGGATTTGGACTCCAGGTTCAGGTGCTGCAGGCCACCAGGTTGTCTCTGGACAGGCAAAAATGAAAAAAAAATTTAAAAGGATGTATATTTTGTTTTATAATTTGAATTCTAACTCTTAATATTTTATTTTTTTATTTTTACCTGTCCAGAGACAACCTGGAGGCGTGCAGCACCTGAACCTGGAGGCCAAATCCAAATTTTTTTCAAATATAAGAAAAATACACCCAAAAAGTAAACTTTTTTCTTTAATAATCTATCTTCTCACCCCTAAGACAAAGCCTATGCTCCCTGTTTACGCAAAAGTGTCAGATCAGACCCCCACCTTATTATTTATTAAGTACACACCAAACATTCAGCTATAATTAAAGATAAGGTAAAGATGGAGGTATAGTGTGTGTGAGGTATAGTCCACAACGCCTCTTAAGGGCGTTTCGTCGTATTTTCACAGTAGCTTTTGATAGGTTATTTTAGGTTAGGTTAGGTGATTGCCCCGCAAGTTTTAGCAATTGGCCCCGCACGCAGGGTTAGAGCCCCCTGCAGCAGGGGCTAGAAAGAGAAGAAAATCTACTGTGAAAATACGACAAAACGCCCCTTAAAAGGCGTTTTCACGAAAAGGACTATACCTAAAAATAGAACTGTTCTCCTATTTTTGTTAATAATTTTACCGGCGGTTTCCCTAGAAGAACACAACACCTTTCCATTCTTATTTTGAAAGAAACTTGGTTGTCTATTATTTAAGATTAGGTTAGGTTATACAGGCAAGGTTAGGGCACCGCAGGTATAGGCAGCGCTGGGTTAAGACACTCTAGGGGAAAGCACCTTAAACTTTGTATGTCCTGTTTAAAATATTTTTTTTAGTCAGAAACATTACCCTATTATTGTTTAAATCAACATATAAATTAATAGTTTTATTCAGTTTAAGGTAGGAAATAGAAGACAAACTAAGAAATCATTCCCATTGATGAAATTGTGATTTTTTTATCTTCTAACAACCCATCCTTGAATCACTGGTTTGTTTTCACTTCACTTAAGTTGTCCATTAACAGGTACTAGGGTCTGATACAGGTTGGAGACAGCTGTCTGAACTATCTGCTCAAATGTTGGGTCCTCCTCACAAGTCACCTGAAAGAAATACGTATTGTTAAATTTCTCACGGCCCTAATTTTTTTCTCACGACTAACATAACTTTCTCATGGTAATTAATAGCCATACGATCTTTATAATAATGATTCCAAAGTTGCTCCACTTTCTAATTTGTAACTAACTGTTGTGAGAATCATCATGCAAAATTTCAAATCGAAAGGACAATTCTAATTTTAAAACTGAAGTCGCTTGAAAAATAAGAGATTAGCATTCATCTTTTAATGAACATAAAATCAAGAGCTCGGCAGCCGCAATAAAGCATGAGTTAAGCCGCCATTGTCATTGCTTTCTGGCAGCTTAAAATGAAAATATTACAGGCATTCTAAAGGATAAGACAATGTCTGTTGAATTAATGAACGTCCCCAATGATGGTTAACAAAATAACCCCTTTTGTAGGATCAACTTATTGGTTGTAAAATTTGGCCACTAATAGTTTCAACTCACCTATCAAAGTTAAGAAAGGTACCCAAAGTTTTTAGTGCTATAAATAAGAGGATGTGTTCACAAAACCTTGGGTACCAGTATAATTTTCACTTAACTGTCTCCTTCCTCCCGAATTTATTGCCATTCAAAGAGAATCAGTTTAATAGCGGCTGATATGCCTAGACAAAATCCTTTATTTTATATTTAATTAAATCTATTAATAAAACAGTTTAATTAGAAAGAAAATATCATATAAGAGAAGCCTCAAAACATTAATGAACTTACGTCTTTTAACTATTGATTTGTTTTTCTCTTTAAAGTCATTAGGCCTATGTTTGATTTTTTTAAATGGCACAGTTTTACTCTATAATTAAAGTCATTAAGTCTGACCGTCCGTCCACGACTAAAGCAGTGTGGACGGTACTACGTCAAACACTAGATACGTCAAATAGTAGATGCGACAAACGCTAGACAGACAAACAATAGATGCGTCAAACACTAGACTACGACAAACAGTAGAATTTTCAATTTCGCGACAAACAGTAGAATTTTTAAAGTGCTATAAACACTAGAAGCGACATACGCTAGAATTTAAACTTTAAAAATATTCAAAGATTTTTTCGTTCATAAATACTAAATTTATATTACTATCAATGCAGGGATATAAAGGGATAAGATATTAGCTGAAAATGTACATCCCCTATAGCATAAAATTAACGGTTAAAACGTTTGAACACTCAACTTATTAAACCAACCAATTAAATTCATTAAAGTACCAAAAGTTGGTTAGCCAACGAATAAATAAACTTTTTTATAAAACTTTTGACCCCCCCCCCAAACCTCATTTTAATTTTAGTATATCTTAAAATATTATTATTTTTAGGAGGGGGGGGGGGGGAGTAATTTTTTCTAGGGGCGAAATATCTTGGGAGGGTGGTGGTACCCTCAACCAAAATAGTTATAGCATTCTAGCGTTTGTCGTATCTAGCGTATGTCGTGTTTAGGGTTTGTCTGTATAGCGTTTGTCGCATCTACTGTTTGACGTATCTAGGGTTTGACGTATTACCGTGTGGACGTGGGAAAGAAAGGGTGAAACAAACTGGTACCTAAAGTTAAAAAAACAAGTTTTCTAAAGCTTAAAAACTTTGGTCACACATTTACTAAATCTTGATTGGCTCGTTCAAATTGGATGTATAAAACTTATCAACTAATATTTTAAAAATGTACTAGTATTAAAGGGTAATTTTGTTTATCAAAATAAGTAAAGTACATCGCAATTTATTGTCCACTGTCTCATCCCTTAAGATCCCTAATATTAATGTTTCTATTTTGAAGGATCTTGGACAAAGTAGCTTCGGACAAAGTAGCTTCAGGACAAAGTAGCTTCAGGACAAAGTAGCATCCTAAGGAAAGTAGCATCCTAAGGAAAGTAGCTTCCACTGTTAATAAAGGTCATGGCCGCAGCGCTCGGCCCCCTGGCCTGCCTAGCCGCGGACGCTCGGCCCCCTAGCCTATACCCTAACCTAACCTAACCAAAAAATTGTAAAAACATTATCAAAACTTGTAAAAACAATATTAAAATTGTAAAAATCTATCAACCACTTTTTGCAAAATCCACTAAATTCTAAACCACCTATGTATTATCACAGTTGATGATATTTTTCTTAAATAAATGTTCTGAGGCTAACATAGGTTAGGTTAGGTTATAGGCTAGGGGGCCGAGCGCCCGCGGCTAGGCAGGCCAGGGCCGAGCGCTGCGGCCATATTGGAGCTACTTTGTCTGATGTTACTTTGTCCAAGATCCATTTTGAAACTTTAATATGACGGGAGTTGAAAAATGTATACCTTGACTTTCCCGAGATCAATATAAGCCTTCTTTTTATCCACATTCACGTAGATTTTATCTCCTTGAAATATCTTGGGTACACTCTCCTCTCCAAACATATCCTGAACATGATTTATTTCGTGATGTAGGTCTTGGCAAGAAAGAACTGAATGGAGAGCAGTGTAACAAATATAAGAGAGGGGTAGGTTTCTAGTAGAATCCGTAAAGGTGTGTGTTTTAAGACTTAACAAGGATGACAACATCCATAAAAGCGAAGCACAGAAACGGTAGGACAAACTGACTTTAACACATGTATAGTGTCATAACTGAATAATCATAATATAAATGTATAAGAGTCAAAGCAAAATTGTAAGTAAATTTGTTGAAAAACTGCTTGATTCAGGATAATGTTTATGGACATACTTACATTTTTAGGACTTGATTATAGAGTTGCTTCGCTTATTAAATTATACTTTGTTGTCCCAGGAATTAATATACCAAAAATCAGATCAATCGGATGATTAGATCACATAAAAATTTGTTGTTAAAAAAGTAAAAAAATCAACATGTTTAAAATGGACGTACGGACATTTTGGTGATGCTTATAGAGTTGCTACGCTTTTTAAATCGTACCTAACTACTAAAGGAATCACCATGCAAAATTTGAAATCGATAGGACAATTCTAACATGACAAAATTAACGAAAAAAGCTATCCGTTACGGACGGACGGACCGACCCTAATTATAGAAAAGCTTCGCTTTTAAAAATAGTAGTAGAACGATAATATTCACTAAATATGTGTATTTCTTATTGAAAAGAACTATAGACAAATTTTAAAAAAAGAAAGCATAAATTTTTATCGTTATACTACTGTTTTTAACTTATAACACATAACCTTTACGGATTCTACCCTATAAATCAAGTTGAAATAGCTAAAGGGACGCCTAAGCTTTAGAATTCAAATTTCTGCAATCACTAAATATTGAAATTAAACCTGTAGTAGTTCAATGAGGCATTCTTTGAAGTGAAGCTTGTCAATGGTGGCTTGAGGTGGCAGATAGTTGGCCTCCTCCATTGACTCAGCCTAGCATGAAAAAAATTATGTTCAAAAGTAGCGCAAGCGCATCATTACAAATTCGCATTTTTTTTATCTAAAAATAGTCAAACATGCCTTTTACGAAGGGGAATCTACACTAGTTAAATCAGACCTCTAGCCTCTGAAAAACAAATCAAATTCTTTTTATGTTGCTGATCGACTGACTCTAGTTCTAGAGTTTCTTGCGCTAATGGAAGTAGCAGGTTCTGCAACCTCCCATTTAAAAACATCAGGTTGTCAATGGTTTAGTAAAAAATTGCACCTTTACTACAATTCTTTTCTGTTAATTTACTTAGGACAGAAATAAATACCTAAATTGGCATCTAAATATCAAAATGGATGGCTACGGTTATTTGTCAGTGCCTAGCTTACAACTGTTAATGTTTTCATTCTGGAATTCGTTGGCTTAATAATCTTATCCTATTATATAAATAAGTAAGCGTTTTTTGTCTGTCCCGAAGGATCTTGCTAACCGCTGAACCGATATTGTTCTCCTTTACAGTGAAGCTTCTTATAGGTCCTAGGAAGATTTTAAACTATTTTTGAGGAGGGTGTCTTTACCCCCCCCCCCCAAAAAAAACACTCAAATTTAAAATTGGATGAGGTCGACTTTTCTCCCTCCTACCTTAAGTGCCCCTAGAGGCTTCTAGGGGCGTAGCCGCTAGTATTGAATATTGAGTGGGTTATACCAAGAAACGGTGTCTCTTCATATTCTTGCGCTTACCTGGAGAACTGTCGACATAACCGCATCGGCGAACATGTCATTGCAGGGTGTGGCTATCCATTCCAGGGTGACCATCTTTGGCTCTAATTATGCAATAATCTTGTTATAGGATTTTAATATTAGAAGCAAAGAAGGACGTCCAAGCTTTTTTGTGGTGTGGGGGTGGTAGGGTGTAATTTGAGGGTTTTCAAAAGGGGTAATGTATTGTATTTCCAAAAATTTTGGTGAAATTTTGTTTGGGAAGAGTAAACATCCCATTACCTTCTCCCCCAAGTGGCAAATATTCCAATAAAATTGAAATGCCATTTAATTTACCAAGATGATATTAAAGACATTTTTCATAAATTCTAAGAATTGCATGCTAATTAGGCTTATCCTAAACCTTTGTTTAGTCGAGGCTTTACGTAGACTCTAGTTAATTTGTAGTTAGAATTAATGTCGCTAGATGGTGTTGAATTTTATAACAATTATCCCTATGATGACATCGATGGCACCGAAAGCTCTGAGAATCTGTTTCTTGTCCGAGTTCTCTCCCTTGACATGTTCAAGCTGACCAGCCAGCTGGGTTAACAGGTATTCCAATAATTCCTGGCATAAAAAGATCTCTTAAATGGCCCGAAAAAAAAAACTTTTTTAGTTCAATGATTTTATGTCATTTACTTCCCTTCCCTATGGAATCCTTGGGTGCTTTTTAGTCTATCCTAAGGAAAAAGATAACCTCAATCTGTCTGTAGCTTAAGATCTCGCTAACCGCGCTGGTCTGAAATGGCTATCCTTTACTACAGAGAAGCTTCTTATTAGACTAGGTAAGGTTTCTAACTATTTTGGGGGAGAGAACCTTCTTCCTAACAAGAAATATCACCCCAAGAAAGAATAAGTAATATTCTCAAAAAAAAGGAGGGCTGACATTATCTTACAGTGTCCCTAGAGGGATCAAGGGGCTTAACCACTTGTACTTATTTAAACTAAAATAATATTTAGTATGTCTGTCTGTTAACGTATTGGTCAAATGATTTGTTAAATTGTTACAGTAAAAAATACACAAATTGCAAACTTAAAATGATACAGCTAAGAGAGTTGGGAAGTGGAAGTTTTAAAATCTACACAAAAAAACAGTTCAGCGGTTAGCGAGATCCTTCGCTACACACACAATCATCCTGTTGCTTTTATATAAGAATTATGGGATCATGGAAAGAAAACGAAGTAGCGGGTTTCTTCGTATTATCACAGAAGCGTTGGATAGGTTTATTTTAGGTTAGGTTAGAATAATTCCCCCGCAAGGTTAGGAAATTGGCCCCTTAGGGTTAAAGTCCCACGCAAGGGCTAGAATAAGACAAAAGCTACTGTGAAAATATGACGACACCCACTACTTCGTTTTCTTTCTAATATATCCGAATTAAGTTTGTGGCTTCTCGCAAAATATTATTCATCTCCTGACTTGCCAGGCCAAGGAGAAAAAAGATTTAATCTTACCTTACTACCCGCATAGAAAATGCTCTGTCTCTGTGTAACTGTTGACAAGGTTAGGTCCGTGTACTTTGGTAGGTCCGCAGGGGACACGATGTGATAATTAAAGTTTCTCTTTACTAGGATACCTGACACTCGAGTTCCTGATTTAAATAAAAATATTCGGATCATCGAGAGTAAAAAAAACGAAGTAGCGGGTTTCGTCGTATTTTAACAGTAGCTTTTCTCCTATTTTTAGCCCGTACAGGGGGCTTTAACCCTGCGGGGCAATCATCAACATTTACCTAACCTAAAATAATCAAAAGCTACTAAGAAAATACGACGAAACCCGATACATCGTTTTCTTTCCATGATCCAAATATTCTTTAACTTTTAAATCTTATGAATGGATATAGAATATACATGGTTATTATATCAGGAGAAAAATTTCCGTCAATTTAGCTTGCCAACTAGGAACTCATTGATTGGTCAGTTTGTTCATCCAGTAGGAGGGGAGGGGATGGGATTAAACGGGCGGAAGGGGGTAATCGTTATTTCAGCCCACTGCGTGTTTCACTTTATTAGAGGATATGAAAATCTGGTGTAATATCCAAGTAGTATGTGTTTCATGGTGACATTTTTAGTAGCGAAGCTACTCTATATTTAAGTTTGTCTGTCCATCAGTCAGTCAGTCAGTCCTTGGAATTAAAAATAGTTTGTTTGTCAGGCACAACTCAATGCCATTCCCAGTTCGACAAAGATTGTGCAATTAAAGGTATGAATAATCCCACCTTGAGCAGGTTTCTCCATGGCCAGAGTGCCCATAACCTTCGCCATCTTCTCCCCACGGAAATATAAATCTACACTGATTGTGTTCCTAAATACAAACAAAATTAGAGGTTTCAAAAAGGCATCTAGGTACTAGCAGTGTTTCGGAGCCGGAGCCGGGAGCCGCCATATTTTGCTGGAGCCGGAGCCGTAATTTTCGTTAAAAAACGGCTCCGGACTAGATAAATAAAGAGATTTTTTATAAATTATAATTTGGTAACTCTGTTTTGTCATGTGCAAATGCACTTTTCAAGTTTTTCAAGTCCATTAATTTTATCAAAATTGAACTTTTAAAACCTTCAAAAGTCAAAAATAAAAAATATTTTTTTAATGGGGAAAAAAAATATGTCGAGTTTTCCTTGATTTTAGGTTGGAGCCGGAGCTTGAGCCGGAGCAAAATCAAACGGCTCCGAAATGCTGCTAGGTAGTGTTCACTTCTTCCAGCACTTCCAAAAAAAAAATTCAATGCTTTCTCTTCATTTCTGTGGCCTTAGGGAGGGAGGAACATTCCTATAAATTACACTGGCATCCAAAGTTTTATAAACACATTATTTTTTTCGTTTGCTCAAAAAGTTTGGGTCTTTTATTAAATTTAATGGCGTTGCTACAAAAGACCAACAAGTAGTTCCTACAAAAGACCAACACCTACAGTAGAGTTGGTCTTTTGTAGAGTTGGTCTTTTGTAGCAACGCCAATTTAATACTTTGATTTTTAACTAGTGTTGTCCAAACTTTTCAACCATTAATTTTAATCTTAAGGTGCAAACTTTTAGGGGACCGATGCCCCGACGTTTGAGAGATCTTAAATTTACCTAGGATTATGAATTTGAATATTATGAGTAGTATCTGCTTCATATTCTCTGACCAGGGCTGCCTGTTGTCAATGTTTATACGTTCTTACAGAAAAGTAACAGGATGTCTGTCTGTAGTTTAAGATCTTGGTTTTTATTAGAATAGACACTAGTTTAAAAATAAGAAAAACTCAAGTCTTTAAATTTTTCTTTCATACCAGACAAGGAGAGAAAAAAGTAGACATTGTATTGTTAATCATAATATATTACTCAAGTCTTAAAAACATATTGAAATCAAATAAAACTTAATAGAAAACAAAGTTTTAGAGATTTTAAGGATCACGCAAATGACAAGATACCTTTAAAAATAGTTTTCATGAAAAATTATGCATTTTTGAAGCAATAAAAAGATTACAAATCATATATTAAAGGCAAAGAGATTATTTTCATAAACTTGAAAGCTAGTTTAGGTTTAGTATAATCATTCCTTGAGTCTGCTCATTTCATTAGCCTCGCCATGGACTAGGACTACATGAGGAGGTTTCAGCTGACGTATAAACCCAGAGGTTTGCTTGTAATCTTAATAAATATATATATTATAGTATCTCAATGGACTAGGACTACATGAGGGGGTTTCAGCTGACGTATAAACCCAGAGGTTTGCTTGTAATCTTAATAAATATATATATTATAATATCTCCATGGACTAGGACTACATGAGGGGGTTTCAGCTGACGTATAAACCCAGAGGTTTGCTTGTAATCTTAATAAAGATATATATTATAATATCTCCATGGACTAGGACTACATGTGGAGGTTTTAGCTAACGTATAAACCCAGAGGTTTGCTTGTAATCTTAATAAATATATATATTATAATATCTCCATGGACTAGGACTACATGAGGGGGTTTCAGCTGACGTATAAACCCAGAGGTTTGCTTGTAATCTTAATAAATATATATATTATATTATCTCCATGGACTAGGACTACATGAGGGGGTTTCAGCTGACGTATAAACCCAGAGGTTTGCTTGTAATCTTAATAAAGATATATATTATAATATCTCCATGGACTAGGACTACATGTGGAGGTTTTAGCTAACGTATAAACTCAGAGGTTTGCTTGTAATCTTAATAAAGATATATATTATAATATCTCCATGGACTAGGACTACATGAGGGGGTTTCAGCTGACGTATAAACCCAGAGGTTTGCTTGTAATCTTAATAAAGATATATATTATAATATCTCCATGGACTAGGACTACATGTGGAGGTTTCAGCTGACGTATAAACCCAGAGGTTTGCTTGTAATCTTAATAAATATATATATTATAGTATCTCCATGGACTAAGACTACATGTGGAGGTTTCAGCTGACGTATAAACCCAGAGGTTTGCTTGTAATCTTAATAAATATATATATATTATAGTATCTCCATGGACTAAGACTACATGTGGAGGTTTCAGCTGACGTATAAACCCAGAGGTTTGCTTGTAATACCCCTCCCCCCTCCCAAATGAAAAGGCTTGAGGTTCACTGCTGGAAGGTGCTTAAAATCACTTAGTCCGTGCATAGTCCCATTTAAAACTAATTCATATACCAATAGCAAGAAACAATAATAAATATCAACAAGAACAAATCCTTACCTGTATGGGCGGAGAAAGAAATATAATCCACAGACATTCTCAGTGGCAATCTCTGTCCGTTCATGGCAATAATATCCTCGGGTTCTGCTAAAATCTGTTTAGCAAGTGTTCCCTATAAAATAATGATTATTAGCTACTGCTAGGGTGATGATTAGGTCGAGTTGGTACACTTTAAAGGTTACTTTTTTGCAAAAATCAGTCCACCAGGCCTCAAATAATTCTCTGGACATACTGACAGACAGACAGACAGACAGACATCTTGTTACTTCATACTATAGGATAATACTAACCTCAACACAATATCCAGCTACAATACATCCATTCTTCTTATCAGTACACCAGGCCTCAAATAATTCTCTGGACATACTGACAGACAGACAGACATCTTGTTACTTTATACTATAGGATAATACTAACCTCAACACAATATCCAGCTACAATACATCCATTCTTCTTATCTGTACACCAGGCCTCAAATAATTCTCTGGACAGGCCGCTCTGCATCATACCTGGAATATTATATGGTTACAGTAAGGGAGGAAATGGACATTGGACTGTTAATTACACTTGTACCCAAAGTTTTATAACCATGTTATCTTAATCGTCGACTGAACATTAACAACTTTAGGTACTTTTATTGAAATTCCATTGGTTGGTTAAAACAGAAGTGTCAAAACCTTTCAACCAATAATTTATTCTACAGAAGGGATAATTTTGTTTATCATTTTAAATCCATTGTTTTATGCCTTAATATCCATGGTAACAGTAGAGTTTCAACTAAGACTATATTGCACCCAGTTAGTGCTCCCAAGCTCCTAACCCATGCGGGGGACAGGTGGAAAAAAAACTCCAAGTAGCCTAACCTAACTAAAGTACAGCTTCACTAACCCAGCACAACCAACCAATCTTGATTTTGTTTGTTTGTTGAAATGGGCGCAGTTTATCATGGAATATAAATAACAAAATAAATTGAATTTTTCATAGAAGGAATAAGACCCATTGGACAAACTAAACGTAAGATAGGTCAGGATTAAGCCAATTATGCCCCTGGCATCCAGAATTCAAAGGGACAGTGAGAGATGGGCTAGAAAAATAACTTGAAAGTATCATAAGTCTTAAATCTTAAAATGAAATAGCATAAAACCAACACAGGACTGATTTAGAGAATTCAATTGGTTCAGTATTTAAACCTTACTACTTTAAACACTTTATATCATAGGATAGTTAGGTTAGGTTATATATAGATGTCATAGAGTTTTGGTTGCACATTTAATGGGAAGTCCCGCAGGGTGGAATTCCAATGGGCCCCTTGGAAAATTATAACAATTAAAATTACCAAAATGAAACAAGCAAAATCTTGCATTAAAAACGTTAAAAACATTAAATTTAAAAGAATCAGAAGTTAAGAAAATGAATAAAAAATTTATAAAATTGATACAAAAATAGTTTATTTTCAAACGTTAAAAACATTGAATTTAAAAGAATCAGAAGTTAGGAAAACGAATAAAAAATTGATACAAAAATAGTTTAT
Source organism: Acartia tonsa (assembly GCF_053477335.1). Classification (NCBI taxonomy): domain Eukaryota; kingdom Metazoa; phylum Arthropoda; class Copepoda; order Calanoida; family Acartiidae; genus Acartia; species Acartia tonsa. The sequence goes on from NC_137264.1 coordinate 51,673,666, forward strand.
TTTCAAACAACCCTCCTACGTCTTTATTCATAGAACTTTGTACGTAATAAAATATTGTTAATATTATATAATTAGAATGAAAATATCTCAGTATCAAATATCTAAATACTTTAGACAAGGACAACACACGGTCATAACACGTAATTATAAAAATCGAATGAAGAAAAGCATACTTATAGATGAAAAATGCAAACAAAAAACTACAAACTATCAACAAAAATGAATTTAAACCAAATTTTTTGCTGCAAGCCCCCAAAAAATAAGTTTACAAACAAAATTGATTTAAGTTACATTTTTATAAGGGTTGGGCCGGAAATCCGGTTTGGCCAGATATCCGGCCGGATACCGGATATTGAAACTATCTGGCTACCGGATATCTAGTATCCGGCCCAACCTTAATTTTTATACCTTGCTCCTTGATTTAAAAAATATAAAGTAATTACTTTTACAGTTCGACCGAGTAATAAACTTTAGGGAGGGAGGGGACATTGGGCTATTTATTACACTAGTCCCCAAAGTCTTTTAATAACGTTTTCTTATTCGTTAGCTTAACAACCTTGGGGACTTTCAATACTTTTCATTGTAATATACAACAGGGGCAATTTTGTGTGACATCATTGGGGATGTACATCAATTTATCGGCTATTGTCTTATCCCTTTATATCCCTGAATATATTTACGAAAATGTCCTAATAATACAGTAGAAGCACTGAGTAAAAGTTGCAAAATTTAATAAGCTTTTAAATATTTCAATTTCTTTTAAAATTAAAATATAAATTCCTCAAAATACAAAAGTTATACAGGATGATTATATAAGATACAAAAGCATTGAACCCGCTTACCATTGACAGAATTTAATCATAAGAATCACATTTTTTCATTCCTTGGCTTAGGGGTTTTATACTGGAAAAAATATATGTCATTTGATTTTAAAAATGCATGTATACATTGAAAAAGTCAAATTTGAAAGGTTCTTATTTTGACAAAATAGCCAGTCTCTGCATGCAACTTGAATAAACGAAAATTAAAGTTATATTAAATTACTAATTACTTATAATTTACATGACTTTATTTACTAGTAATCTTAATTTTTTTCGCGAGTTTTAGTGTGCTGAGACCTATCTTTGCACTTTTATTACTTGGTTAAGATTTTTTTAAACCGGTTCTTAAAAAAATTTTGTTAGAAAACCGTAAAATTTTTTTCTCGGGTATTAAAAGTCCACAAGCAATGAAATGTAATGACGAAAATAAGATATTGATGTCAATTTCTATCAAAATTAGGTGGGTCAAATCATAGACGTCCAAGGGGGGGGGGGGGTAATGGGGTGATTACCCCCCTAAATGAATTTAGGGGTGTTGTAGGCACCCCCAAAACTTTGGTTTTTCAATTTTTACCCCCCCCCCCCCAATAAAAAATGTCTCTATCAAATAAAGATTACCACCACCCCCCAAATGAGCTTAGGGGTGCCCCCCAAATTTTTTTTCTCTCAAAATCCCCCCCCCCCCCAAATAAAAAAGCTTGGACGCCACTGGGTAAAATCAAGCAATATACTATTGTTTCATCAAAATTAACACCCTGTATTTTTATCTAAAACCATTCAACTGAATTTGCATCACTTTACGGATTTTTGTATTGTAAAGTACTGTAGGTCAGGGATCTAAAAGGGACAAGACAGTGGCCGATAAATTAATATACATCCTCAATGATGATACACAAATCACCATATTTGTACTTTACAATTAGTTGTTGAAACGTTTGAACACTCAACTCTAAGAACCAATCAATCAAACTTCTATCAAAGTCCCCAAAGTTGTTTAGCCAAGGAATAAATAAACCTTATATAATATAACTTCGGGGACTGGTGTAATAAATAGCCTAATGCCCCCCCCCCCTCCCTGCGACACGTCAGTTGCTATTACAACAATATAAAAAAGATTCTTTATTCTGTATGAAAAAGGCTCCCAAATTTTGTCACTCAATTATTTTATTACAAAAATATGAGTGCGGGTGTTCCTCATTCATTATAATCTAATGCCTAATAATCCTAGGAATCTCTAAAATGAAAGTTCACCTGGGCTAGCCAGCACAACACAGGGTCCAATGTCATCAAAGTGGTCGATTCCCTTGAGGTTGGAGATGTGCTTGAACACGAAGGGATTGTTGACGGCTATCTGGTTCCTGGTTACATTTTGCAGTGTTGGTTAATGCCAGTTTACATTAGGGTTGGGTCGGATACTTTTTTGGCCGAATACCGGATATCCGACTGATTTCTAATGCCGGAAATGCGGATACCTGGTCAACGTTCGATATCCGGCAAATTACCGGATATCCGGCCGGATAACCGAATATCCGGCGTCAAAAATCAGCCGGATATCCTGTAACCGGGTAGTTTTAATATCCGGTATACGGCCGGATATTGAAAATGGCCGGATATCCGGCCGGATAACCGACAAAACCGGATATCCGGCCCAACCCTAGTTTACATACGAGGATAAGAAAATGGACTATAAATTGTTGTATACCTACTTTGATGATAAACAAAATTACCTTTAAAATCATTAATTAAAGTTTCCTAGTTTATACCAACCAATCAAAATTTTATTAAAAAGCACCTAAAATTTTTAAGTCTACGAATAAGTCATTGTGGTTAAAAACTTTGGGTACCAGTAAAATTATAATAATAATGCATATATTTTTACAAAGGTTTGAGGTAATATAATGTGTTTATGAAAATTTTGAAGGGTGTAGTATGAGGGATTTCAAAGTTTGAGGGAAGTATGTCTATGCCTTTCAAGCAACATTTTTGACTTGCAAATTGTTGGCGTAACTTTTTATTATATTTTTCTAAAGATTTTCAAAAAATGCTTTTTCATATAAAATAATTGTGAAACTTATCTTTTTAACAAAAATAAGTCTAGTATATTCAGTTTCACTGCTGGAAGGTGTTTAAAATCACTTGCTCTCGTTCGTGCATAGTCCCCTTTACTCAAAACTTGAATATATCCTCGGCCCCCTTGCCTGCCTAGCTGCAGCACTCGGCCCCCTTGCCTGCCTAGCTGCAGCACTCGGCCCCCTTGCCTGCCTAGCTGCAGCGCTCGGCCCCCTTGCCTGCCTAGCTGCAGCACTCGGCCCCCTTGCCTGCCTAGCTGCAGCGCTCGGCCCCCTTGCCTGCCTAGCTGCAGCACTCGGCCCCCTTGCCTGCCTAGCTGCAGAGCTCGGCCCCCTTGCCTGCCTAGCTGCAGCGCTCGGCCCCCTTGCCTGCCTAGCCGCAGCGCTTGGCTCCCTAGCCAAAATCCTAACCTAACCTAAAATAGTTGTTCTGTAAGACTTCCCTAAATCCAAGCTAGCTGAAATCTGTACAGTTTTTATCAATAATCAACATTCTAATGTGAGAGCCCAAACAAAAGAACGCGCATTATGTGCACCTCTTCCCTTGATTGCGCATCTACTTGGTATCATTTTATCTTTATATGTTATGAACGTTAGCAGTCTTGCATTATGAAAACTTAAGTATTTTACCAAACACGATAATCTGTTCTTTTCAGTAAATAAATAAAAATTAATATAATTGCCTGTTTACAAAAAAAGTTTAGATTTTCTCATTTTATTTACTTAGAAGAGTACGTAGGTATATTTAAATATTATGTAATGTACCTAAATACAAAGTTACAAACTATGAAGTATTAAGTTGGATATAATAAACGTCTGGAATAAACGTACCACAATGATAGTCAGGATCAAGTTTTAACAAAGAAAGTTTATCATTAACCTAAAAAATTTTTATTTATAAAATAGTGGAGGTGAAGAAGAACCCATGAGCAAAGTCATGCACTAGTATCCTTATAATAAAGTAACAGGATGTTAATCTGTCTGTCTGTTTGTACCGAAGGATCTCGCTAACCGCTGAACCGACATAAGAATCTCCCTTACAAGGTAGCTTCTCAAAAGTCCTAATAAGGTTTACAGCTTTTTTTTTTTTTTTTTTTTGGGGGGGGGGGGTACCATCACCCTCGGAAGAGAAATCGCCAAAAATAATAAAAAAAATAAAAACCGCCCAAAAGCATATTTTTGGTAAAAGCTAAAACAAAACAAAAAACATAACTAACCCCATCTTGCGACGAACAAATATTTTATTGGTAAACAACTAATCTTCGCATAGATTGAAAAGAAAACATTTTACGTGCCCATAGAGGCCTCTAGGGGCGTAGCCGCTAGGTTTTAAAATAGCACATATGTTTTGTTATAAATAATGAATTTCTACTTAATAAGCATGTTTGACGATTACAAAATAATACGTAAGGATTAGAAGTCTAATTTTGTTATGTTGTAGATCATAAAATAAATCTATTCTGAAAAGTTCTAAAACTGTTTTCTATTCTATTTAGTTAAGCTGTGATGTTACTTTTTTTTGGGGGAGGGGGGGAATTTTTTCCTAGGGGCGATTTCTCTTGGGAGGGTGGTGGTACCCTCCCCCAATATAGTTATAAACCTTCCCGGGACCTATGAGAAGCTACCCTGTTAAAGAGAACCCGATCGTTTCAGTGGTTAGCGAGATCCTTCAGTACAAACACACACACAAACACATAGACATCCTGTTACTTTAGTATAAGATATTAATATACAGACTTTAGACGATAAACTAATATACAAACAAAATTATCCCTTTTTAAAATTATTCGTTGAAAAGTTTAGACAATGCTTATTTGAGCTAGGGTTTGGCCGGATATCCGGCCATTTTCAATATTCGGCCGGATACCGGATATGGAAAGTATCCGGATGGTTTTTAATGTCTGATATCAAACGTTGACCGGATATCCGGCATTAGAAATCAGTCGGAAAAAAGTATCCGGCCCAACCTTAATTTGAACCAACAAAAAAAAGATACCCTAAGTTTTTTACCCAACGAATGAGGGTTCGTGTTAAGTTGAAAGCATTTTTGGAACCTTTATAGTTTAAATCGAATGTCCTATCCTTCTCTGTACTGATTAAATACAATGTTCTCATTTATAGGAACTAGCGGCTACGCCCCTAGAAGCCTCTGGCGTTCAAGTTTCTACGATATGTTGCGTAGGAGTCTCTTTCTACGATACCTCGCAATGTTACGTAGGAGTCTTTATACTTAAAATAAAAATTTCTCTTGGAAGGGGGGTGGTACACTCCCCCAAAATAGTTATAAACCTTCCCGGGACCTATGAGAAGCTACCCTGTTAAGGAGAACCCAATCTGTTCAGCGGTTAGCGAGATCCTTCGGTACAAACAAACACATAGACACACAAACATCCTGTTACTTTAGTATAAGGATGATTTCCAACTTTGGATTATGAAGAAATGTCTCAAAACAAGGATGACACCATCCATAAAAGCAAAGCTCTGAAATTAAAGGACAAACGAATATTAAGTGTCAGAACTGATTCAATAAGCAGATTATTATTGCATACGCAAAAACAAAATTGTAATTAAATTTGTTGCAAAACTGCATAGAAACATAATACTATTTAAGAACATGCTTATAACATTGTACCTTGTTGTAATAAGAATCAGTATTCCAAAAAACAAATGAATCAGATAATTCTAACATACAAAAATTTGATCTCAAAAAAGTAATCAATAATAACTGTATAGTTGCTACGCTTTCTACATAGTACCTAACTGCTACAAAAATCACCATGCAAAGTTTTAAATCAATAGGATAATTCTAACATGCATAAATTAACGAAAAGACGGACTCACGGAGGGACCGACCCTTATTATAGAAAAGCTTTGCTTTTAAAAACATTGTTTACTTTTCGTATTTATTTGTAGCATTAACCCTGCCAACCCTGCCTGATTTTCTCATTCATAGAGTTGATAAATGTCTGGTAGACGGCCATACACTTCTTAGCGAGGCTGCTGGCATAGTAGATGGGGATGTCATGCAGCTCCGGGTGCGCCGACCAGTACTCATCCAGGATCAATAATAATTCCTGAAATCATGACGTTACCAGTATGGCTGTGAAACCGATTGATATCCGCTGGATTAGAACCGGTTCTCAGCCATAATTATGTACAACATCTTTTTATAGACAATTTTCCATATATACTAAAATAAAAACCATAAAATTAATACCTACCTGTAACCTACCTGTTTTGTAAAACTGGGCCTTCGGCCCCTCAGAGATGGCAAAACTGGTTTTAATCTTATAATTTGTACATCTTTATATCCGCAGAAAGCTGATTATAAAACGGTCCGAGAAATACCTCCTATCCATTTATAAAAGTAACAGAATGTGTGTGTTCTCGCTAACCGTTGAGCCGATATGGTTCTCATTTACAGTGGACCTTCTCATAGGTCCCGGGAATTTTGAGAAATGGTAACATAACCCTTCCAAGAGAAATAAACCTGAGAAAAAAAATTTCTATTTAAAACCACAATAAAAAAATGAGGGTATATGAACACCCGCCCCGCCCCCCCTTGAAAAAAAAAATTTTCTTCTTTTTACAAAAATCACCATTAGACTACGGATAATCTTAATTTTTGCAACAAAAAGACATAAAATAATTTTAAAAATTAAATATCCATCCCAAGAAATATATGTATCAGTTTATAAAAATGGAATATTCAATTGGTTCAGTGGATTTTTAGGGAGATCTTGGCAAATTAAACCTATTTAAAAAAATAATAGGTAGGATAGAATAGCTGCTATCTATAATTCAAAGTAGAACGATGTCTGTTTGTCTGTTTGTTTGTAGCGAAGGATCTCGCTAACCGCTGAACCGATCGGGTTCTCCTTTAAAGAGTTGCTTCTTATAGGTTCCGGGAAGGTTTAAAACTATTTTCTTGGGAGGTGGGACACACCCAACCCCCCCCCATAAAATGAAAATACACCCCCTCAAAATTTTTTTTTTCCTTTTACAACTAAAATTAAAAAAGTGGGGTCGACTAACCCCCCCCCAAAAAAAAAAAAATTTCCTCCCCCCAAATTTTTTAAAAAAATTTTTCTTTTAAATCTAAAATACGAAAAATTGGTTTGATTAAACATCTTGGGGCAAAGCCCCTAGTGGCCAGGGGCGAAGCCGCTAGTATTGAAAAAAGTACATCACTCTTAATTAAACTTATAAAACTTTATCAAACAGGATAATATTTAATAAAGTCAATTTGTTTCTTCAAATTTCAACTTATCTAGAAACCAAAATCCCTTATTGAAAAATAATCATAATTGATTTTTAAATATTGGATTAAAATCTGATTCTCGTGTAGGTAGTTTTAAGTATTTTAATAAAAGGCTAAAATATTCTAAGCATTTTTATGAAAGGATAAAAAAGCACCTAATATTTTGACAATATGAATTTTCATCAAAACTGAAAGCTTTTGAAATGCAAAAAAACGATTAAGTATCACAAAGGCTCTATTTTCTTATAAAAGCGAGAAGTTTTGTAAACATTTTACTTAATGCACTAAATCGTTACAATTTTCATGAGAAATACGCATTTTATAAGGCATACAAAACGCTCTAATTTTCGTTCTATTTAACGTAATTTTGTAATTTTTTTTGCTGGTTATTTCATTTTACATATACTTTTATCATTTTATCAAAAAAAAATTTATCTTTTTTCTTCATTTTTTGGAGAAATTAATGCTTAAACTAAGGGTATCTTTAAACGCAAAATTGAAGCACTTAGAATTAATAATGCGTATTGAGTACAAAGGGGGGATAATTTCAAGACATGCATGTTCCAAAGATATCTTTTTTTCCATAAAATTTTAATGTTTAGTCCACCGGAGATTACCCTGAAAATCATATATCAATTTAGGAAGATAATTTTTGTAGAATAGTTACTGAATTTACAACTTTATGTACTCTAAAAGTATAGTTAAGATCAAAGGCGTGCAAAAGGTTGGTATAGGGGTTGTTTACACCAACCTTGTAAAATTAAGAGGGATGGATACACCTCCCTAGGTGTCCACCCATGTCCACCCTCTTGACAAGAGCCTACAACACCCTCAGATACACCCCTCTATAAATTCCCAGGGGTTATAAAGGAAATAAATTTACACCCCTTAAAATAAAGTGGGGTTGGGGGTGTTTAAGGAGGGTGTATTTAAGCAAGTCACTGATTCAGATAATTCTATGCTATCTATTTTTAGGTAAATTAATTACCAGACTTTACTAAAAAAATCTTGCAATATTCTGTACAACTGTACTGTACAACTTTTAATTAGTAAATTGGAGTTAATGCAACCATCCCATAATCAATTAATCCAAATTTTGTTATGAAAATTGGCATGTGTAATCCTTAGTAGGTCTGTTTCCAAAATTTAACAAAAAGTTAAGCTTAAGGGGGGGGGGGGGGTTAAGGCAACCATCATGTAATCAATGCACAAATGGCACCTAGAATTCGAATTTCATTACAAAACTTGGCATGAGTAATCCTTGGTAGATCTTTTTTCCCAAAATGAAACAAAAATTTGGAAAAGTAATGGCTAAGGGCTGTTTGCTCAGCTGTTTAGCCATTTTTGGGCTATTTTCAGGGCAAATCCAGCAATAATTAGGTAGGAATCATCCATTAGGGATAGGTTTTAAGGGGTGTTGAGCTGAAAAATACTACCAAAAATAGTGGCAGCTGGGTAATGGCTTATAAGGATATAAAAAATTGAATATTTCCATGGAATTAAACTTTTCTTAATTAACATTATAACTTTATGTCATGGACAAGGACATATTACTAAGAACACTTTTTTAATTTCTAGATTTCGCTGTCATAACAGCTGAAAACTGCCAAAAATGGCTGAGAACAGCTGTCAACAGCCAAAAGTATATATTGTAGATTAAATCATCCCACCATGAAAAAATTTTTAAAAAATTTTTGCCCCCAGTATAAATGTGGTTGATTTAAGCAAAAAAATGACCCATGCTAAATATCTTTTTCTGTGATGCAATAATTGTGACCTCACAAGCACTAGTTTTTGAAATCTGCAAAAAGAATGTTTTTTTAGTTCTTTTGTGTGATCTCAATTTTAAAGATTTTTACAAAATTTCAATTCTAGTATGTCAATATAAACCTGAAATTTACCAAAAAAATGGAGCAGTCTCAATAATAACATATGAAGGTGTAGCAAGAAATCTGCAAAGTCAAATTCCATTTTTGCAGTTTTTCTTACCTAACTTAAAAAAAAATTTTAATTTTGTTTTTCTTTTAGATGCAGTTACTACTGGACCAGGTAGTTTAAAAATTTTAGCTCAATTTATATCAATTTTGCCCACCCTCCAGCACCAAACCCCCCTTTATTGATAAGAAGACCATTAATTTTATTTTATTAATTTTTAAAATACCACAAAAAAATTCATTTGGCAGCTTGCTAATGGCCGCAGCACAGCTGGGAGCGGCCAAGAGTAGAATGAGTAGATAGGGCTTGTGACGTGTCTCTAGGTAGGTTTTTAACAGTCTGTGTAACAGCCCCAGCTGCCAAATGGATGGACCCCCACTATTTATAGTAGTATTTTTGAGCTCAGTACCAATAAAAACCTACCCCTATACATGTCACAAGCCCTATATACTCTTCATATTCTTAGCCGCTCCCAGCCATTTTCAGCCAGTTCTAGCAGCTGGTACAAGAAATTTAAAAAATGGATATTTAAAGCAAAAATATGTTTCAAAAAGTTGATTCCTATGCAATTAATGATAGTTTCGCCCTGAATATAGCCCAAAAACGGCTAAATGACTGAGCCGCCAGCTGTTAGCCGTCACTTTTCCAACTTTTTGTTCCATTTTGGGAAAATAGATGCACCAAGGATTACTCATGCCAAGTTTTGTAACAAAATTCGAATTCTAAGTGCAATTTGTGCATTGATTACGAGATGGTTGCATTAAGCCCCCCCCCCCCCTCAAACTTGAGTTAATTCCTTTAATGATCTTGATAGATATATGTTTAAAACTTTTAATATATTTTACAATAGTTTTTAAAGTTAATGTTGGGAGGGAGATATATCCCAATCCTCTTTTTATAAAAAAAAATTTAAAATGTAATAAATTTCTTATGTAAAGTAGGTTTGGTAAAATCTTAATTAAAACACCCTTGATTTTAGTTAAAGGGGGCTGTTAAAAGTCATAAGTGGGGTGTCAAAAAATTTAGTTGTTAATAAATTAATGGAATATAACCTGATATTATAAATTTGAAACATATTTTTGATGTACAAAGAGAATAAAGGAACATGTATTACACTTTTCTTCATAGAAGAAATTGAATCATTTTTTATTTGTTTTTTTTCAACACAAGGTTATTTGTGTATCTCTTGGTACAAGATACCACCATATTATTAGTTAAATCTAATTTTTTATAAATTAAGTGAATAAGTCTGTTAGACCAAGGGTAGAAACTCAGTAGATAGACAGACAGACGGGCAAGAAGAATTATCAAAATTTTACTAAAATAGACAATTAATTAGATAAAATCCAATAGAGAACCTGTGAATGATCAGACAGACAGAGGGACAGACAGACAGTGTACTGGCAACCAAATACAGAGGGTACAGTGGGCCAGTATTGTGGTCAAAAATAGTCCAAGGTGGGTGATAGCAAATTCGGACAGCACCCATTTTATGATATCTTCTGCAACATTTACTCGTTTCATGGTGAAAAGATAAAAAGATTTACCTAAAAAAGATAAATCTAATTAATAAAGATTAAATAACTATTTAGCCTTATTTACAACAACATAACTAAACTTATTTAAAGAACATTATGATTGAATTATAAGTTACAATTGACTAGATAATTTAAAGTAAACTATTACAAAAATTTAAGTTAAAATAGACCAAGCTACATTCACTAAGTTCAATAGTTCAAATTTGGTTGATATTAAATCTTACTTCAGATATCAGGGTTTGTAAGCTTTCTTCTAATTGCATAACTAGGCTCCTAGAGGGATGACCAGCATCAGAAGGACAAAGAGAGGGGAGCTTCATGCAGACAAGTGGATGACTAAGACTGTCAAAGAATTAAAATGTCTGCAGTCAGGGGTCTCTCAACGGATCATCAGAAAATCTTCAGCCTGGTAAAATGTTGATTTAAGAATCAGGTTCATAGGATGATGGTGATTTAAAAGAAAAGCTTTTAGAACAATTGGAAGCAATAAATGTACCTAATCTATCTCTTGACTTTAATAAGAATCCTAGGTAATAATTAAAAGTATTACCTTCAGTTATCACAATATAACAAATATAGAGTAGCATTTGGTCTGGAAAATTATCACTTATAACATGGATAAGAAAATAAAAATATTTAAAAATTCAAAATAAAATTTAAAAAAAAACTTTTAAAAAATAAAAGAATTAAAAGAAGAACTGAATTATTTTAACAATATTTCACAATTAGAACCTTTCAGCTCTAAGAACTAATTGATACTAAATTATAATAAAAAATTGAATGAATTACAATTAGTAAACAATGTACTGTCATTACACATGTATGACTAGCACATGGGAATGGTTTGGTGCGGCAAAAAGAATAAAATGTTATGTGGCATTTAGTCCCATCTGGGATAAGGAATGGACTTAATTTCCCAGACATTTTTTCCGCGGAAATTTTGGGGAAATTTTGTCTGAAAATGAAAATGTTTTGATAAAATTTCTGAAAAGAATGGACAAATTTTAAGTACAAAAAGTCCCTTTTTAGGGAAAAAAGATACAAAAACAATTTTGAAATTTTAGAGAATTAACAATTAACATAATACAATGGAGAGCATGAATTATACTAATTTTCTCAGGATCTAATATCCAATAGAGTCAAATGAGTAAACAGTGCAGCAAGATAACACATTCTGCTTAAATGGTCATTAAAAAGGGGATTGATACTTTCAGCATCATTACGACTACAACACTCCCGACAAACAAAAAGTATCAATACACTTTTTGTAGGTTAGAATTAATAGATGTTAAAGAGTCTAAATTAGTTCACTTTGCAAGAGATAGATCTAGGGAGATACATATATTAACAGTACCACTGTGTAGTTGCTTCAGTAGCCTTACTGGTAATAAAAGTCCTAAATCTGTTTTGCAACACTCTGTCATCAGAACAGGAACAAGAATTTATCCATATAATGACAGTATTTTGCTCAGATCAATCCTGGAGAATTTGGATTGAAAGGAATAAAAGCAAAGATTGACACACTGTACATGACAAGGATTAGAATTATCCCAACAAGATAATAAAGAAGAATAATCTTGATGAGTAGAATAACAAACCAAAGCTGTGACAACCTGATTTACTTCAAGAGGGTGGTGATAAAATGCTTCTTGATGGTTGGTATTGAACAGAAGGTGGTTTAAGCTTACACGTCTTGGGGTTACTAAATCTTTTTACTGTACTGGCAACCAAGTACAGAGGGTATAGGTGGGCCAGTATTGTGGTCAAAAATAGTCCAAGGTGGGTGATAGCAAATTCGGACAGCACCCATTTTATGATATCTTCTGCAACATTTACTCGTTTCATGGTGAAAAGATAAAAAGATTTACCTAAAAAAGATAAATCTAATTAATAAAGATTAAATAACTATTTAGCCTTATTTACAACAACATAACTAAACTTATTTAAAGAACATTATGATTGAATTATAAGTTACAATTGACTAGATAATTTAAAGTAAACTATTACAAAAATTTAAGTTAAAATAGACCAAGCTACATTCACTAAGTTCAATAGTTCAAATTTGGTTGATATTAAATCTTACTTCAGATATCAGGGTTTGTAAGCTTTCTTCTAATTGCATAACTAGGCTCCTAGAGGGATGACCAGCATCAGAAGGACAAAGAGAGGGGAGCTTCATGCAGACAAGTGGATGACTAAGACTGTCAAAGAATTAAAATGTCTGCAGTCAGGGGTCTCTCAACGGATCATCAGAAAATCTTCAGCCTGGTAAAATGTTGATTTAAGAATCAGGTTCATAGGATGATGGTGATTTAAAAGAAAAGCTTTTAGAACAATTGGAAGCAATAAATGTACCTAATCTATCTCTTGACTTTAATAAGAATCCTAGGTAATAATTAAAAGTATTACCTTCAGTTATCACAATATAACAAATATAGAGTAGCATTTGGTCTGGAAAATTATCACTTATAACATGGATAAGAAAATAAAAATATTTAAAAATTCAAAATAAAATTTAAAAAAAAACTTTTAAAAAATAAAAGAATTAAAAGAAGAACTGAATTATTTTAACAATATTTCACAATTAGAACCTTTCAGCTCTAAGAACTAATTGATACTAAATTATAATAAAAAATTGAATGAATTACAATTAGTAAACAATGTACTGTCATTACACATGTATGACTAGCACATGGGAATGGTTTGGTGCGGCAAAAAGAATAAAATGTTATGTGGCATTTAGTCCCATCTGGGATAAGGAATGGACTTAATTTCCCAGACATTTTTTCCGCGGAAATTTTGGGGAAATTTTGTCTGAAAATGAAAATGTTTTGATAAAATTTCTGAAAAGAATGGACAAATTTTAAGTACAAAAAGTCCCTTTTTAGGGAAAAAAGATACAAAAACAATTTTGAAATTTTAGAGAATTAACAATTAACATAATACAATGGAGAGCATGAATTATACTAATTTTCTCAGGATCTAATATCCAATAGAGTCAAATGAGTAAACAGTGCAGCAAGATAACACATTCTGCTTAAATGGTCATTAAAAAGGGGATTGATACTTTCAGCATCATTACGACTACAACAGACAGACAGACAGAGGGACAGGTAAATAGTAACAGAGAGTCTTTGAGGCATTAACAAATTACAATTAGGCTATGCTAGATGATTCATTGAAATCCAAAAGAGAGGCAGTTAGACAGATAGACAGACAAGTGGTGGGACAGACAGACAAAAGGACAGACAGACAGAGGGACAGACAGACAAATGGGTATTGCCTAAAACAGTTTGGCTGCTATATGAATCATTAAAACCCACCGTAGAAAAGAAATTTACATTAGTTTCTTATTTCGATACTCAACGCCCCCTCCCCCACTCAAAGGGGTTTATTATTTCTTAATATCAATAAGTGACTTTTCAGCTTAATAAAATTGAATGTACTTTTTATTTCATCAATTTATCTTAAATAGAACGAAAGTTAGAATCATTTTATTGTCTACAAGATATATGCCTTGAGTAAAAATCAACATAATTGTCAGTAAAAACGTCATATTTATGCATATTTACACAGTAAAGAAATTTTAAAATTGTATTTTACTGTAATGAATAACTTAAGGGGGTTGTATGAAATATCAAAAACCTAAAAAAAACCTAATTTGGTTAAATTAGTCCAAGTAATGATTGATTTAGTACAGTACGTATGAAAAAGTTGTCAATTTCCTACCAGAGTCCTTGTGGTATGTAAGTACTATGTAGATATACTGTTTACAGACATACAAACTTCAAAAATGTCTTGCAATTGTTTGAAAGCTTAAAACTCATTGAAGACATCTAGCGACAAAATTTGAAACTAATTTTGCTCACCTGAGCTCTACCAAGAGCAAAGACGGGAATGAGACAGCGTCCCCCTCTGGTGACGGTGTCTGCAACTGTTTGTGTAAACCGGTTCTCTCTGTCCTCCCGCTTCTCGTGGATGTGGGTTCCGTATGTACTCTCAACTAATTAAAAGAAAATAATTCAATAACACGATCTCTCATTTGTTGGTCTAAATTTTTAAATTTCATTTAGTAAAGTCCTAACCATTCCACCAATAACTTTAATCTGGAAAAATTAATTTTTAATAAATGCGAAACTGATAAATATCTGCTGGATAAGAACCAGTTCTGGGCCATATTAAAAAATCATGTATCGTGTCGTAATGTAGACAATTTTTCATAAATAATAGAGTAAAATTCATCAAATCAATACCAGTTTTGTTGTCCCAGGTCTTCGGCCTATCAAGGCAAACAATATTGGATTTAATCTTATAAATTCTCATTTTACTGTCTGCGGAAAGCTGTCTATAATACGATGCGATACATCCTGGATTATTGACTTACCAATGAGAACATCAGGCTTCACTGAAGGAATTTCTGCGGACATCAAATGTCTGTCTTCTTCGCGGGAAAAATCACCTAAAAATAAAAAGTAATCTTTATGAATACCTAAGTTATGGTCCCATTTCATAATTTCTTTCTGTGATATGTACTAGCAGAAAATGTTCAAGGGGGAAGGATTATTAGTCACGGATTTGAGGGACATTGGACTGTAAATTATACTGGTACCCATAGTTTTTAAAATTTATTATCTTATTCGTTACTTTTATTTAATTTTAATTGGGTGGTTCAGAAATAGAAGTGTCCAAACTTATCAACCAATAATACCTGTGTATAGAATTTTGACACCAGCTATTTCAATCATGAACATGGCAGCTCCCAGCACGTGTCCAGCATTGTAGCACCAGAACTTTATGCCGTTTACCTCCTTCTCTTGGTGAAAGTTTATCACCTGAAAATAGTAATCGTCATTTTTGTGTTTTATGAAAAAGAAAAAAAAAATTAGAAACAATAACAAAAAATAGATCAGCTGATATATTCAAAAATTAGCTGTTCAATGTATTAAGTGATTATATCAGATCACCTGATTAGAAAATTGCTACCTGTAATTTTTCCATTGTTGATCAGCTTTAGTTTATAACATCTAATCAGCTGATATATTCAAACTTTTTCATGTAAAAATTGACAATATCTGATCAACTGTAGTAGGAATTCTACTTGTTTTTAATCCATAGCTGCCTTTTGGACAGCCTCAGTGTAAAGCATCAGATTAGCTGTTATATTCAAACTTCGCTGTTTTAACTGATAACATCTAATTCGATCAGCTAATTCGAAAATTGCTACCTATTTATAATCCAGAGCTGCCTCTAAATCAGCCTCAGTGTAAAGCATAAGACCAGCTGATATATTAAAACGTATCTGTTCAATGTATTAAGTGATAACATCATATCAGCTGATTAGAAAATTGCTACCTGTATTTTATTCATAGTCGACTTTAGATCAGCTTTAGTTTATAACATATGATATGATCAGCTGTTACATTAAAATTTTTATTGTATAAAGTGACAACATCTGATCAGCTGATAAGAAAATTGTTACCTGTTTTTATCCATAGCTGCCTCTATATCAGCTTCATTGTATAACATCTAATCAGCTGATATATTCAAACTTTTTCATATAAAAGTGATAACATCTGATGAATTGAGTAGGAATGAACTACTTGTTTTTTTATTCATAGCTGCCTTTCAGACAGCCTCAGTGTAAAGCATCAAATTAGCTGTTATATTCAAACTTAACTTCTGATCAGCTGATTAGAAAATTGGTACCTGTATTTTATCCATAGCTGCCTCTAGGTCAGCCTCAGTGTAAAGCATCTGATCAGCTGATATGTTGGATACTTTAATGTAATCGGATAGCAGCCAAAAGAAAATAGCCTAAACAAAGAAATTGTTTATGTATGTATCTAAAAACCTCTAAACACTAGTATAGAAATTAAACTGTGCCTTAAAAAAACATACATGTAACTTATTAAAAAAAAACTTTGTTCGTCCATCTGTAGATGCTCTGATTTTCTCAGCATGCATTAGAGACAAAAGACTAAATTTTTTGGTCTGTCTGTCCATCCCCAACAAGTATGACTAGCATTTCCTTCTTTTTTTTGGGGGGGGGGGGGCTGTTATACCCACAAGATAATCGCTAAAACCAGTAGGTATACTCCTAAAAAGCCTACTGGATAGCAATATCTTACCTAACAACGGGCAGACAAACATTCTACTACTCTCTTTTAGAGATGATTACCAACCTTAGTAGCGTGGGTCATGAAGCACTTGCCCCTGAAAGTTGTCTTCTGCAGGAACCAGGGCAGGGCTCCAGCATGGTCCAAATGGAAATGGGAGATCAACAGTAAATCAACCTAAATATTCAGGGATAAGACAATGGACAAAAATTTGATATACATACCTACACCCCCAACAATGATGTTTCCCTTCTATAAATTATGATTATTCTTTGATAAGTTTAGATTCTACTAGTGCCAAAAAATCTTGCACTAAAAGATGAGAATTTATAATTTATAGTTCAATGTACCCTCCCTCTCTGTAAATATTTCATCCTTAAAAATGTACAGCATAATGAATACTGCACAGTAACTAATAATAAATCTGTATCCCAAATCAATACATTATTGTCTTATCCTCTTATGAGGGAGTATTCAGTAAATGTTACTTTATCTAAATCTAATGGGCTTTTTTTAATGCAACCATCTCGTAATCAGTGAGCAAATGGCACTTAGAATTCGAATTTCGATCTGAAGTTTTGCATGATTAATCCTTGGTAGGTCTATTTTCCCTAAATCGAACAAAAAGTTGGAAAAGTAACGGCTGGCGGCTCAGAAGTTTAGCTGTTTTTTGCCTATTTTCAGGGTAAATTCATCATCAATTACGAAGGAATCAACTTTTTAAAACATATTTTTGGTTTAATTCAAGTTAAATGATAGCAATAACAATTTTTAAAACTTCTAGTACCAACAGCTACCGTCTAGAACCGTTTGATAGCGTTTTGGAGTGGAAAAGAGTATTATGTGCAGATAGGTTTCGTGAATAATTTGCAATATGGATATCCATAAAATGGCAAAACGGCTGAGCCGCCAGCCGTTAGCCTTTACTTTTCCAACTTTTTGTTCGATTTAGGGAAAATTTACCTACCAAGGATTACTCATGCAAAATTTCAGATGGAAATTCCAATTCTAAGTGCTATTTGCTCACTGATTACGAAATGGTTGCATTAACCCCCCCCCCCCCCCCACCCTTTATTTCTAACCTGGTCTGCTTCAATCATATCCACGAATGGTAAAGCATCCATACCACTTAAACCAGGATGTATTCCACAATCTAACATCACCTTCTTGTCCTAAATATAAACTATAGTTAGTATACAATAATATTTGCAAACCTTAAGACGAAAAAAGGAATATTAAAAAGTTTCATAACATTGCATTTAACGTCTATTTCCAGCGTTTCGGAGCCATTTGATTTTGGTGCGGCTCCGGCTCAGACCTAAAATCAAGAAAAAACTCGAATATTTTTTTCTCCATAAAAAATATTTTTTATTTTTGACTTTTGAAGGTTTTAAAAGTTCAATTTTGATAAAAATGGACTTGAAAAACTTAAAAAGGGCATTTGCACATGACAAAACAGAGTTACCAAATTATAATTTATAAAAAATCTTGGATCATATGAAGGAAATGAAGTCATTCCTTAAAAGGACAGAAATTTCATTCCAAAAAGGACAGAGATCATCTTCCTTTTTCTCAGATAAGTGAAATATGGACAAAAATCACTCTCCTTTTTCTCACATATCTGAAAGAGAGAATAAAAATCACCTCCCTAAATCTCACTTAATCTTCCTAATCCTAAGAAAATTAACCTAGTTCCTCCAAATTCTACCTTTTCATAACAAAGTCTACCTATTCCTTACACATTCTCACTTATTCTCAGATAACCTACCTTATTCTAAGAAATTCTTCCTAAATCCAAGAAAATCTACCTGACTCCCCCAAATTCTTCCTTAGTCCCCCAAATTCTTCCTTATTCTAGGAATTTCTACCTTTTTCTAAGAAATTCTTCGTTATTCTAAGAAAATCTACCTTATTCCCCCAAATTCTTCCTTATACTTGGAAATTCTACGTTACTCTAAGAAATTCTTCCTTATTCTAAAAAATTCTACCTTATTCTAAGAAAATCTACCTAATTCTAAGAAATTCTTCCTTATTCTAACAAATTCTTCCTTATTCTAAGAAAATCTACCTTATTCTAAGAAATTCTTCCTTATTCTAAAAAATTCTACCTTATTCTAAGAAAATCTACCTAATTCTAAGAAATTCTTTCTTATTCTAACAAATTCTTTCTTATTCTAACAAATTCTTCCTTATTCTAAGAAAATCTACCTTATTCTAAGAAAATCTACCTTATTCTAAGAAATTCTTCCTTATTCTAAGAAATTCTACCTTATTCTAAGAAAATCTGCCTTATTCTAAGAAAATCTACCTTATTCTAAGAAATTCTTCCTTGTTCTAAGAAAATCTACCTTATTCTAAGAAATTCTTCCTTATTCTAAGAAAATCTATATTATTCTCACTAATTCTTTCTTATTCCCCCAAATTCTACCTTATTCTAAGAAAATCTACCTTATTCTAAGAAATTCTTCCTTGTTCTAAGAAAATCTACATTATTCTAAGAAATTCTTCCTTATTCTAAGAAAATCTATATTATTCTCCCTAATTCTTTCTTAGTCCCCCAAATTCTACCTTATTCTAAGAAAATCTACCTAATACTCCCAAATTCTTCCTTATTCTAAGAAAATCTACCTTATTTTAACAAATTCTTCCTTATTCTAAGAAAATCTACCTTATTGTAACAAATTCTTCCTTATTCTAAGAAATTCTACCTTATTCTAAGAAATTCTTGCAAAACATAGCAAATTCTTGCAATATATAGGGGTCCCAAACTCAAAAACGAATTTTCAGCGCAATCCGACCACCTGATCTCGAGATACGGTGACCTGGTGTCCTTGGTACCGATGGTAAGATTTGGGAAATGGTTCGAATCCTTAATAAATTTGGCAGTAAAGGCCAAAAATATTTTGGCACTTAGTCAAAATTTTGAAGAAAAAATACCCAGGTGAACAAATAATTTAGTTAGATTTTCTTAGAATAAGGTAGATTTTCTTAGAATAAGGAAGAATTTCTTAAAATAAGGTAGATTTTCTTAGAATAAAGTAGAATTTCTTAGAATAAGGAAGAATTTCTTAGAATAAGGAAGAATTTCTTAGAATAAGGAAGAATTTAGGGGAATAAGGCATATTTTCTTAGAATAAGGAAGGATTTGGGAGAATAAGGTAGATTTTCTAAAATAAGGTAGAATTTTTTAAAATAAGGAAGAATTTCTTAAAATATGGTAGATTTTCTTAGAATAAGGAAGAATTTCTCAGAATAAGGTAGATTTTCTTAGAATAAGGAAGAATTTGGGAGAATTAGGTAGATTTTCTTAGAATAAGGAAGAATTTGGGAGAATAAGGTAGATTTTCTTAGAATAAGGAAGAATTTCTTAGAATAAGGAAGAATTTCTTAGAATAAGATAGATTTTCTTAGAATAAGGAAGAATTAGGGGGAATAAGGTAGATTTTCTTGAAATAAGGAAGAATTTCTTAGAATAAGGTAAGTTATCTGAGAATAAGGGAGAATTTGTGTAATTAAGGTAGAATTTCTGAGAATAAGGAAGAATTTGGTGAAATAAGGTAGATTAATTAAACATGGTTGTAATGGTGAGGAAAAGGAAGAATTTCTAAGAACTAGGAAGAATTTGTAAGATGGTGGACAGAGGTTACCTTCCTTTAGTGAGAATTTGTAAGATAGTGGACAGAAATCACCTTCCTTACTGAGGATTTGTAAGAAAAAGGAAAGGAAATAGCCTTCCTATACCCAAGGAAGGGGATTTCTGTCCTTTTTAGGAATGACTTCATTTCCTTCATATGATCCAAAATCTCTTTATTTATCTAGTCCGGAGCCGGAGCCGTTTTTTAACGAAAATTACGGCTCCGGCTCCAGCAAAATATGGCGGCTCCCGGCTCCGAAACACTGTCTATTTCTAAAGATAAATTTATTAAAGTGTAATCAAACATTAACATTATTTGCTAGAATCAATTAAAAGAAAATATTTTCCAGTAAGTAATGTATTTATGTAAATCTTTATGTAAATCTTACTTAATTAACATTTACTAAAATAAACAAAAACTATAGGTACAAATTAGGGTTTCATAAGCCATTAAATACCGTAAACTTACTTTTAATTAGGTATACACAAAAATTGTATTAATATTAAAGAATATTTAATGATTTCCAATATTTTTTGGTGTTCAATTCTATTGAAAGCATTAAAAGTTAATTTTATAACAAAGAGAGAAGGTTGTTCCAATAGACATTGAAAAAGTGTGGAAATTTCATTCATGGCGATTTCTCTTTAAAGGGCGGAGGTATCCTATCACAACTTAAAAACACACCTTACCTGAAGTTAAACGAAGCTACACTATAAAGGAGACCAAAATCGGTTCAGCGGTTAGCGAGATCCCTCGCTAAAGACAGACATCCTGTTACTTTTATATAAGAACATCACAAGAACAAACCAGATTGAGGAAACAATTGGCTGTTTATTACACTAGTCCCCGAAGTTTTATAATAACGTTTTCTTATTCGATGGCTTAACAACTTTGGGGTCTTTTACTTAATTTTGATTGGTTGATTTATTAACTTTTCAACAACTAGTTTTAATCTACAGAAGGGTTAATCTTTTGTGTCATAAATGAGGATGTAAATTTATTTAGCGGCAATTGTCTTATCTCCTTATATCCCTGATGACAAAACCCTACCTTAAATTCCACAATATGGCATGATCTGCCAACCTCCTGGCCAGCTCCCAGCGGAGTTATCTTCATCAGATCTGATTCCTCCGTCGGGATAGTTGTGGTCAGCACTGGGCCTGCAGTAACATGGTTCCAGTTATACCCAGGACGGGAGGGGAAAATGGGATATTTAATACACGAGTCTCCCAAAGTTTTTCATAACGTTTTCTTATTCGTTGTCTTAACAACTTTGGGGATTTTCAATGAATTTTGATTGTTTGATGCATTAAGTTGAGTCTAAGAGGGAAGTTTGTTTATCATCATTTGGGATGATCATGAATTTATTTAATAGCCATTGTCTTATCCCTTTAAATCACTGCGGTATACCAGAAATAGGGCAATATAACAATAGCATAAGACAATCATCTCCTTGATTGTAATTAACGCAAATTCTCTTTATAGTAGTTTAAAATTATTTTATCATTTTGTGTTTTCTTAATCTAACTTTTTGCTTACTTTTTAATAATATTTTAATATGTTCTTTACCCTGCTTTGTAAGTTTTTTAACCTTGATCTGTGTTAAAAAAATTGTAATTAATTAAAACTATAACCATTCCTGAAGACGCCATTTTGATAATTTGACGTTGGTTTCCTTACAAAAAAACCAAAGCAAAATCAATATCTAACTTTTTATTGTTTATTTGACATTTTTAGTGTATCTGAAAAAATAGGTGAACAATGATAATTATATCCCTTTACTTTATAATACTTAAAAAATTACAATTCTTTATGATCATGGGAGAAATTAAAATCACAATGAATTAACTTACATACGTAATACAGAAGAGAGCAATTTTAAGATACAACAAAAAATGCTGACTTTAAAAATACTCTACAAAATTCTACAATATTTTCATTTGGTTTTAAAGGTATAATTCCACAAAGTATAATTTGAGTTTAAAATAGAAGAGTTAGGATCCTTTATAGTTTAAGTGGGTTAGATGTAATCTAAAATAGTTGAAACAAGGGGGGGGGGGGGGAAAGTTCTGACACATTTGCGTAAACGGTGAGTATAGGCTTTATCTTTGGACTGAGAGGATAGGTTATTAGGGATAAAATCATTCTTATATGATGAATTTCCCCCAGATTTAAGATTTTTTGGATAGGCCTCCAGGTTCCGGAGCTCCAGGCCTCCAGGTGGTCTCTGTACAGGTAAAAATGAAAAAAAAAAATTTTTTTTAAAGTTAAAAATCAACTTATAAAACAAAATATGCATATTTTTTCTTCAAATATGTGAATAATATTTAAAAAGATGCATATTTTGTTTTATAAGTTGACCTGTAACTAAAAATTTTTTTTTTTTTTTTTTCAATTTTTCCTGTACAGAGACCACCTGGAGGCCTGGAGCTCCGGAACCTGGAGGCCTATCCAAAAAATCTTAAATCTGGGGGAAATTCATCATATAAGAATGATTTTATCCCTAATAACCTATCCTCTCAGTCCAAAGATAAAGCCTATACTCACCGTTTACGCAAATGTGTCAGAACTTCCCCCTCCCCTTAAAAGAATCTTTAAACAAGAAGTTTTAGAGTAAATGGAGTTGTTTTCATTTAGAGGGAAAATACTAAAATTTTACATGATCTTCGGGGAACTTCCTCTTTGGAAGCAGGTTCTAGGGTCTAGAACTGAAACTCTGAAGGCAAGCTACAGGATCTAGAACTGAAACTCTGCAGGCAAGCTCCAGGATCTAGAACTGGAAATCTGGCCCAATATCAACCTTGTCCAGATCATTGTTGAAATATCCTTCAGCTTTTTCTCCGCTGGCCTCCATATAATCAGTCCTGTTATAAAAAAAAACAGGGATAAAAACAACCATTAGAAGTGAAGCACATAAAAATCATGGATTGACAAAAGGATAAAATCACAAAATCATAATAAAGAAAATTATGTCTTTGGTTGCATGACAGACCGACAGACAAAGATAGTTGAAATGTGGATGCTCATTGGTACAGAGAATCTACACTCAAAATTTCACCCATTTATCTTTAGTAGCAACCATGAAATTACCATTCTTTCCATACCGTTTCTCACCTACAGATAAACATTTTAAATTTCGAATTCTAGAGAGCTAAAACCATTAATAACACCAATAGTTTTCATCTACAAAAGACCCAAAGTACTAGTTTTTTTCAAAACATTTTAATTGGGATGCATTTCAATTTTTGTCTTATCCCTTACGATCCCCGAAATCCAAAGCATTAATAGTGCATCTTTTCACCTTTAAAGTAACACTGCAGGAATATAAATGGGATAAGACAATGGCCGATAAATTATTGTTCATCCCCAATGATTATACACAAAATTACCCTTTCTTTAGATTAAAATTAGTGGTTGTAACGTTTGAACACTCAGCTTAATTAACCATAATCAAAATTTACTAAAGTCCTCAAATTTGTAATAAGAAAAGTTATTATAAAACTTTGGGGACTAGTGTATTAAACAGCTCATTGCCCCCTCTCTCTCTCTGGTAACAATGCCAAGTTTAGAAAATTATACTCTTCTTTTATGCTAAAAATGAAAGAAAACCTTTCCTTTTAATAATGAATCTATTATACCTACCTATATTATATAATTTAAAAGAAAATTGCATTTACATGACGTACATAGGTATTAAAAGAAATATTTTCTATTAGCTGCTAATTGGACATTTACATTTTGGATTCTTTTAATCTTGTAAAGAAATGGAAATTAATAATAAAGAAATGTAAGGAAACAAGGATGACAACATCCATTGGCAGGTAAGCATAAATAAATTGTGGACATAGGGGTGTTAATTTTTCCTTAAAAAAAAGAAAATTCAAGGAAGATAATAAATTTAAATGTAGAGTTGCTTTGCTACTGAAAGCAAGACAATGGCAGTTGAATTTGTCTATAGCTCGGAGCTCCAGTCACCCTTATAGGGAATGTATTACTATCCAGGGAGGGAAAGGAAATTGGGCTTTATATTATGCTAGTCCCCAAAGTTGTCACAACAAGTTAAGGGTCAAACCAGTAATTTGATTTACAGAAGGGGTAGTTTTGTGTATCATCATTGGGGATGAACATCAATTTATCAGCCATTGTCTTATCCCTTTAGATCCATAGAATATATAATTCATAGTTTATTGTTCCTAACTCTGTATCTCTGAAAAGAGCAGACATGCTATGCTTAACTAGGAATAGGATCATACAATCTATAATACAAAGTAGAACGATGTCTGTTTGTGTGTTTGTTTGTCTGTTTGTTTGTAGCGAAGGATCTCGCTAACATCTCGCTAACCCCAACCCCCCAAAAATGAAAAATACCCCCCCTCAAAAAAATTTTTCTTTTTCTTTTTAAAACTAAAATTAAAATAGTGGGGTCGACTGGACCGCTGCTCCCGCCGTTAACCGCCGCCGCCAAATTCTCGTTTATCAAGGTATATCTTAAATTCAGTGCTTCTCCTGTGCTTTTAAAGATATTGAAACAAAATCTTTTTAGGTTGGTCAGTAATTACCCAAAGTTTTGGTATCTTTAAAAAAAACGGCGGCGGGACCGCCGCTCCAGCCCTTTACCGCCATTTTCCGACGTCGCCAAAAATGCTAAAGGGCAAAAGGCTGAAAAAAAAACACCAAAAGAGCTTTGATTACACAACTGACGCAAATGATACGCAAATTCTGATCACAATTCTCACGTTTATCTAAAAATGCAACATATAATAATAGCTATTAAAACAATTTTCAAGCATAACTTTTATCTTATTAGTATAACTATTAAATAAGAAAAATATTTTTACCATATGCAATTCGTGATCAAACACCTAGTTGAAAAAAAATGCAAGACATAGCTTTTATTTTAAGAAAGACTAGGGGCAACGAACGCCCCCAAGAAGCCTCTAGGTGTTCTTAAGGTGGGAGGGGGAAGAGTCAACCGCCCTTCTACTTTTTAATTTGAGTTTTAATAAGAAATATTGAGAAAAAAAATTTGGGGGGGATTTTAAATTGGGAGGGTGGAGATACGCTCTCCCAAAATAGTTAAAAACCTTCCCTGTACCTAAAAAAAAGCTTAATTGCAAAGGAAAATTAAACAGATGTCATTAAAAAAACATTTACAGAAAAACAAATATTTAAGGGAAAGCAGCATATCGAGCTAGGCTAATATCTTGTGTGATAATAAAAATAATAGAAATTTAATAGGAATAATAGTTAACAATTATATAGGGAGGGAGGGGACAATGGACTGGAAATAATTTAATGAACTATTTCTGGTATGGGTTAGTTTCAAAATTTTGGGTTTGGAGATAAAATTTTATGCTTTATACTTTTCCACCAATAAAAAGAATAGGATTAATTTTGGTTATCATAACAAACTAAATATGAAATTTTTAATACAAAAAAAAACTACCAGGACCTATGTTAACCTTTCCTGAAATGGAGAACGAAAGCAGTTCTTAAATTTGTGAGATCTTTACAGGCAAACAAACAAAAACCTTACTACTTAATAAAATGAGATTGAAGGTGTGGTGTATATTTATCTCTATTGCCCCATCCCTAAAGGTCCCTGCCAGTAATATTTAATTTTACATTAATGACATCAAAAATACTTGAAAAGTCCACTCAGTATTTTTTATTTACAAATATATTTAGTTCGTTTATATTTCTAGATGCGAAGCATGTATCATATTAGGGCTTGTTGTCGGTATTTCCCAGGGAAGGAAAGAACATTGGACTGCAAATTAAACTAATACCCCAAATTTTTATAACCACGTTCTCTTATTCGTTGGCTAAAAACCTTTTTTTCTGAATTTGATTAGTTTATTCTAGTTTCCAGACTTTTTAACAATATTGTACAGAAAGAATAATTTTGTTTGTTAAAATTAGGGATATACACGGTGTTTCAGAAAAAACTGCGTTTTCCGTTTTTCTGACACAACCAGAAGGAATACAGAAAAACGATTATATATCCTTGTTCTCTGTAAAAAAGTACATCAAATTTATAACAGGTGTTTTTCATTATCTCTAAAAATACGGCCTCTATGATAGGTACATAGTTTCCAAAAATGCTTTATGTGAAAAATGTTGTACAAGAAAAATTAAAATAACTCTTCTATTATGTATTAAAAAAATCGTAGAATTTCATTATTAATTTAGAAAAAGGTATAAGAAAAGTACCTTAATGAGTTTTAAGGTGAAATGCTTTTTAGCTCCTCACAAAAGCATTTTTAAGAAATTGCAATTTGTCATTTTTCACATTTCTTGATTGTGATGCATTTGCAGTAAAAGAATCTTCTTTAATAACGTAGGTTATAGTAAAAAGAAAAAAACTCCATTTTATTTGACAAAAAAATCTCTAAAGACAAAAAAGTTATTGAAGTTTTAATTTTTTTTATTAAAGCATTTAATTAAAAATTATGGATAAATTATGAGTTTATATCTTAACCTGTCAATCAAATTAAAGGATTATAGGAATAAATGAGGGGTGGGGTTATACGAACATGAGAAATTTTTAAGGTCATGTTTCTTAAGTATACAAAAAGAAAAACTGAATATTTGTTTTCAGTGAGGGAATTTTAAATGAAATTTTTAGTGTAATTGGTAGAAAATTGTATTGGCCGTATTAAGATGTTGTTTTCATGTGAATAAATTTTTGAAAACCAACCTTAAGGCACAAAATTCTACCAGAAAAAAGCATCATACACATCTTTTGAAATATTTATGCTTTAAAATGCGCCGTTATTTTCAGAGATATTAAAAAACACCTGTAACAATTTTGATGCATAATTTTATAGAGAATATTGACATATAATTATTTTTTTGTACTCCTAATGGTTGTTTCCCAAATTTGGAAAACGCATTTTTTTTTAAACGCCCTGTATATATTATATCAAATTATCAACTAATGTCTTATGACTTTAAAGAGAAGGGGTACATATCTAAATAAAATAAAATAAAATAAAATAAAATAAAATAAAATAAAATAAAATAAAACAAAATAAAATAAAATAAAATAAAATAAAATAAAATAAATTAAATTAAATAAAATAAAATAAAATAAAATAAAATAAAATAAAATAAAATAAAATAAAATAAAATAAAATAAAATAAAATAAAATAAAATAAAATAAAATAAAATAAAATAAAATAAAATAAAATAAATAAATTAAAAATAATAGCGGTGGGGGGTGGGGGGATCCTATCCCAAACCCATGAGGGACCTAAAACTACGGACTTTTTTAGATTTATCTTTAACAATGTTAGTTTGTCCGATTGTTAAGCTTCGCTTTTTTTGGACGTGTCATGCTTGTTTTATATAAATATATATCTTACATGATAATCTAGTCAAGTATCTTTTAACATTTAATTTTATAAATAAAAGTATTACTAAAATACTTGTTTGTTTATAATAAGGATTTGAAATATTCTACACACTTGTCTATTTTTAAAAGCGAAGCTTTTCTATAATTAGGGCCAGTCCGTCCGTGTGTCCGTCCGTACGTCCATCACAGAGAGTTAGCTCTTTTCGTTAATTTAAACAGGTTAGAATTGTCCTATCGATTCCACACTTTGCATGATGATTCATATAGTAGTTAGGTACAATTTAGAAAGCGTATCAACTCTATAAACAATACCAGAATGTCCGTACGTTCATTTTAAACATGTCGATTTTTAACTTTTTTGACAACAAATTTTTGTATGTTAAAATTATCCGATTCTTCTGATTTTTTTGAAAACTGATTCCTATTACAACAAGGTACAATGTTATAAGCAAAGCATCTCTATAAACAAGTCCCAAAAATGTAAGTATGTCCTTAAACAGTATCATCTATTTATGCAGTTTTGCAACAAATTTTCTTAAAATATTGTTTGTACTGATGAATTAATATTCTGCTAATTCAGTTCTGACAATGTTAATGTTCGTTTGTCCTTACATTTCATAGCTTCGCTTTTATGGATGTTGTCATCCTTGTTATTAGAAAATTATTTTAACATTCCAGTTTCCCGCATAATGCATCTCGCTACCTAACGGTCTTTTATAGAATAAAAAACGTATTATTGATGCTTATTTAGGTTAGATTAAGTATTGAGATTAGAAAAGACCCATGTAATGGCTAGTACCCCCGTATAACTACGGCCCTGCATATTAGTTGTATCTCTTCCCAATACATGTAGCACACAATAACAAAAATAACTTTATGCCGTCTAGAAAATAGATTGTTGTGATTGATTAATTGTTATAAATAACCGGTTAGTAAATCTTAATATTTTGAACGCATTAATTATTTATTTTTTTCAGTTTTCATAACCGCAAGGTACCGATAATTTAGTAAGGGGGGGGGGGGAAGTTTTGACACATTTGCGTAAACAGGGAGCATAGGCTTTATCTTTGGACTGAGAGGATAGGTTATTAGGGATAAAATCATTCTTATATGATGAATTTTCCAAGTTTTTAAGATTTTTTGGATAGGCCTCCAGGTTCCGGA
Organism: Acartia tonsa; assembly: GCF_053477335.1. NCBI lineage: Eukaryota > Metazoa > Arthropoda > Copepoda > Calanoida > Acartiidae > Acartia > Acartia tonsa. The sequence continues at coordinate 51,702,563 of NC_137264.1, forward strand.
GCAAAAGGCCTCCAGGTCCTCTCTGTACAGGTAAAAATAAAAAATAAATTTTTTTTGAAGAGTTTTTCTTTAAATATGTGAATAACATTCAAAAATATGCATATTTTGTTTCATAGGTTGACTTCTAACTCTTAAAAAAAAAATTTATTTTTTTAATTTTTACCTGTACAGAGAGGACCTGGAGGCCTGGAGCTCCGGAACCTGGAGGCCTACCCAAAAAATCTTAAAACTTGGGAAAATTCATCATATAAGAATGATTTTATCCCAAATAACCTATCCTCTCAGTCCAAAGATAAAGCCTATGCTCCCTGTTTACGCAAATGTGTCAAAACTCCCCCCCCCCTTTTTGATTGATTTCAAGCGGCCATTTTGTTTTTGATTGATTCATTGATTACCTTAAATCACCGGTTTTGGCCCACTCAAAGTCCGCGCCGCCCAAGGCACTGCCCATTAAATTTCTAACATTTCTCTCCTCCCCCACACCAAACACATACCTAGAAACAAAATAGTCAATTTCCCTCAAAGTGCCCTGTTGAGCTCTGACCCCCCGACCCCCCAAATTTTAAATATGAAAAATAAAGGGGGGGGGGGGGGGTGATTATTTTTGTTTAATACTTAAGGTCAGGTCAGGTCAGGTGTATGAGGTATAGTGTAGACCTTAACGGGTTAAGCATTATGGTAGGAAAAGGGAGGGGGGCGTTCGGTGCTTAATGGTACTTTGAGGAATAACACCAAAAACATTTCAAAACAAGGATAGTTTTGCACACAAGCTATGCAGCATTATCAATCCGTCCATGAAGATTAAAAAGAACAGTTGGATCTACTGCAGTTCACGGTAAAGTATTGCTGGTAACAAATATTGCCAAAAATCTATGAATTTTAAAGGCTGCTAGCTGCCAAACGGCTGAACGTACAGATCATGCTCACACACTGTTTTAGGCGGCATAAGAAGGCCTACAAATATTCTGAAATAACCATAAATCAATAATGCATAATTATCTCCCAGTGCAGAGAAATGCATGAAAAGGCCTCTTTTATGCGTTTTTTCTTCAGTGAAGCTTTCCCTGTGCATCATTGGATCTTGGGTATTTCAGATTATTTGTAGGCGGTCTTATGCCGCTTAAAATGGTGTGCGGGAATGATCTGTATGTTCAGCCGTTTGGCAGCTAGCAGCCTTTAAAATTCATAGATTTTTGGCAATATTCGTTACCAGCAATATTTTACCGTGAACTGCAGAAGATCCGAACAGTTAAATAAAATACACTATAAAGAAGAAAATCTTGTTAATTATTCAATTAATGCATAATATAATGAGACAACATAAATGTAGGTATTATTTCAGATACCAGCAACTATATAAACAAAGAGACTGTAAGTCAAGAGATACTTATAGAGTAGCTGCGCTACTATCATAAGAAAACCTTACCCATTTGCTTTATCAACTTGTTGGCTGACAGCGAGCATCCTCTCCTTGCTCTTTATTGTCATTGGCATGAAGTTAACTAAACTAAAATATAAACAATGTTATCTGTTATATAAAAAAGTAACACGAAGTCTCTATGAGTCTGTCTGACTATTTGTAGTAAGATTGTTAATCTTAAGATTTCGATAACAACAGAACCGATTGAGTTCTCCCTTATAGGAAGATTTGTTTATGTATCGGGGTGGTTTGAGGCTATTTTACTTTTACATTGAATTAAAGCCTTAAATTGGTTTTATGCTATTTTCTGCCCTTCTTGTTGTAAATAAATATTCATATAAATGTATCTAGATGTATATTTGCCAGTGTTGGATGTATTTATGACATATAATTAAAAAGTATTGATGTGTAAATGCCAGTGTCAGATGTATTTTTGACATATGTATGAAAATATTGGATGTATTTTTGCCAGTGTTGGATCTATTTATGACATGAGAAAAACGAAAAAAACATTTTGCCAGAAATACATCCACTGTAAATTTGCTGGATGTGTAAGTGCCAGAGCCCCTTCTCAACCCCTTGATACTAAATCCATTACATTCTTTAGATGAAGGGGTGGGGGAGGGGTAAAGATTTCCACCCCATCTAAAAAATATACTTTCTCGAAAATTATTTAAAGCTTATAGTTCTCTAAGATATTTAGAGACATATTGTCAAACATTCTACTAATTAAAATATATGTAAAGCTACTCAGTGACTCACCTATAATCTGTAATAAGTCCTGTAAGAGCTTCATTCAGTGCGCGATATTTTTTGGTAAAATTATCTTCAGGAAAACAGTCAAGCAAGTACTCCAAATCAAGCACCTGAATACCAAGTATGGCAAGTAATCACCTCCGCATATTTGGTGCTTTCATAAGGATGACGATCGTGCACCAAATACGTCCCCCATTTTTAAAATTCTTAACCTTTAACGGGGGCCCAAACCCTACCGAGGCCTGTATTCGCGATGCCGCAACACTGGAGGGCAACCCAGTACCAAAATTAACCTAACCTAACCTGAAGTAATCAACAAATAAAAAATACTTCACCGAGAACCACCCTCTGACTCCCTTATTATAAATGGGGGGGGGGGGGGGGGGGGTTAATGCAACCATCTCGTAATTAATGATTAAATGGCACTTAGAATTCGAATTTCGATTTGAAATTTTTCATGAGTAATCCTTGGTAGGTCTATTTTCCCTAAATCGAACAAAAAGTTGGAAAAGTCGGCTGGCGGCTCATGTTAAATGATAGCAATAACCATTTTTAAAATTTCTAGTACCAACAGCTACCGGCTAGAACCGTTTGATAACGTTTTGGAGTGGCAAAGAGTTATATGTGGGGATAGGTTTCGTGACGAATTTGCTCTAAAGATAGCCCAAAAATGGCAAAACGGATGAGCCGCCAGCCGTTACTTTTCCAACTTTTTGTTCGATTTAGGGAAAGTAGACCCCCTCACCTTTATTTAAAATATAGGGAAGGGGGGAGGGGGGTGGTGGTGGTGGTGGAAGGAAAGATATGATTATGCTCGACTAGGCACTAGAAACCACCGACTTGTCTGTTCTGGTATTATTTTAAATAAGCAAAATTTGTTCAGTTCTAACATTGTTTGGTAATTAACAAAAGTCTTAGGTATTCATATTTTACAATAGGTACCTAATATATGCTAAAAGAAAAATATTTAATCATAAATGTCTAAAAGTTGATTAAAAATATTTTTTTCTCAGATTTATTCTCTTATCAATAGTCAGTTCTTAACTTTGAAAACATTTTTACTTTTAAGAGGATTAGGTACTTAAAATTGATTTTATTTAATAAAATTATCTAAATCTGATTAAATCAAAGCTTATTTGTTTAAGTTTATTATCCATTAATAATCCGATTATTTCAATACTAGGAATTAAAATAAAAGGTTAATTCGGCAGTTTCCCACAAAGTGCTTAGTAGAGCACAAAAACTCCCTTCTATTTTGAAATAAATTAAAGTTAGGGAGGGGGATCGAATTTTTCAAGGCTCGGCAGCCGTGATGAAGCCTCAAATCAAAACCAGTTTGGATGCTCTAGAACGTGAAAAGATAAATTGCTATATGAAAGTCAGGGTTAGACTTCGAGCTGATTCTTATAATGGTAAATTAATTTTCCAGAGGCTTACAGGTGGCTGACGCGCAACTGCCGAGACTTGCATTGTTTATAGTTTTAGGTTAGGTTAGTTTGGCCTACTGGTAGCCCCATTGAGGTGAAGTCACTGTCGCATGTACAATCCCCGCAAGACATATAAAAAACTTAGAGGCCCAAGTCACTTGAAGGAAAGAAAAGATTTTTACACCTAAAAAAGTTTTAGGTGTTCTAAACAGAATTATTATATCTATCCTTTTAAATATAAAATGTACCTCTGTATAATAATCTAAATTAAACTGAAGTTTTCCATATTTTTCAACTAAATCAACCTGAAACAAAAATCAAGTTAAATGCATAAAGTTTTTTTTAAAGTTCTCTCTAAAGCAAGGATTATAACATCCATAAAAGCAAAGCTTAACAAGTAAGAAATCAACTATGGAGGTTTGATACTTTTTTATTTACTCTTATAATTAAACTAGCTTTAATGCATAGATTGTCAAAAATACTAAGTTTAATAAAGACCGGAATCCGCCCAATTTTTGGCTAATTTCGGAATCCGAATCCGGAATCCGTTTTTAATAGCGGATTCCGGATTCTAATTTGGTAGGCTAAAATTTCGACAAGACAGAAGAACATTATAGCTATTTTTGAAGCGAATCTACTACAAAGTTCTTACACCCCCAAAGATTACGTAACTAAAAATTCAGACATCTAAACCGTTGCTTGCAAGTCTTTTGGCTCAGGGATCTAAAGGGATAAGACAATGACCAATAAATTGATGTACATCAACAATTATGATACAGAAAATTACCCCTTCTATAGATTCTGATTAGTGGTTGAACTAACTTATCCAACCAATTAAAATTTAACACAAGTCCTAAAAGTTGTTAACCAAACAAATAAGAAAACGTTATCATAAAACTTTGTGGACTAGTGATGCGTAAAAAAAACTTCCCCCCTTGGTTTTTGCTTCCTATGGACATATTATTTCTTGTAATATTTAAGAGAAATTAGACTTGACATTTACGTCATAGCAATACATGTATTATGAATTGAATTGCATAATTACATTATGTATTTTCAGTTAGTAGCGCAATTACTCTACAAGTATCCGTGTCTATCTATCATTCTATATGTAATACTAGAAGCGATTACTCTTGGGATGGTGGTGGTACCCTCCCCCAAAATAGTTATAAACCTTCCCAGGACCTTTGATAAGCTACTCAATAATAAATGTAGAAATGTTATAGACTATCCTTCAGATTATGTATTTACAGTTAGTAGCGCAATTACTCTACAAGTATTCGTTTCTTTCTGTCCTACTGTCTGTGAAAGACATGCTAGATTTACCTCTTTTGTAGATTTAATATTTAAAACTTTAGATTCTCGGGATTTTGTTACAAACCAAACAAAACACAACAATAGTCCCATAAGTCTTTGAGTCAACGAATCAGATTTTGTTGATATTAACTTTGGGGACCGGTATAAGTTACAATCGAATGTCCCCTCCCTTCCTATGTGTGTATAATTATGAATGTATCGAAGGAATGCTTCTCTTGAGGCTTTTGTTGTGCTCTGTGTGAAATCCAAGTGAGACCATAAACCCTTATCCCAATGTAGCAACGACGACGACAATTTTTCCTTTCTCATATGCGTATGCATATGCGCATTGTTTTGATTCTCCGATGCGGTTGTCTCTTTGTTTCCTAACGGAGAATGTGTGAGATGGACGTGTTGTGCCTTGGAAAGTGCACTTGAACGCGAGAACCCTACTGTATGCCTGTTCCACTTGCATTACAAATACCCAGGTAAGGATTATTCATGCGCGATGTGTATAGGGCCTCGATTGGATCAATCGTGGAATAATAAATGGCGCTTATACTTGTTTATTACGAAAGACCCAAATAATAGTATTGATGATATTAAGTATTGTTTTATTGAGTTATTATGATATGATTTTTAGTTTTATCTGACTCATGTATATGTATTAAATTAATGTGTTTGTTTTTTTGTTTTAATTCTATGGTTTTCATCACTTTGTGGAATAAAGAGATTCGAAATCTACCTGGTTGTTATTTTCTAATTGAACAGCAAAGTGGTTTAAAATTCATTAGCTGTGGTCTGACTTTAATATCTCGAGATAGTCATACAGCGAAACAATGAAATATGATGAACTAACCTTTGATAAAACATTGACATGTGGTAGTTCTATCTGTAACATTGTACTCAGAGATGTCAGACAAACTAGCGGATTTTGAAATATTAAATTTTTTAAGTAGAAGTTTATTTTCATATATCTTAAAAGTAACAGGATGTCTGTAAATAGAGAAGAATCGCGCCAACTGCTGGACCGATGTGGTTTTCCTTTACAATGAAGCTTCTTATTGGTCAAGGACAGATTAAAACCATTTAGGGGAAGGGTGCCTTCACCCTCAAAAGAAAATATCACCTATTGCTAATTAACCCCCCTCTCTCCTTATCATTTTTACATTTTCTTAAAAATAAAAGTGCATTTAGTGTTTCATTGGAATAAACTATTTGCTTAATTTATCATTATGAAGTTTTAAAAATATTTTATTCTTCCTGAAATGAATTTTCCTGGATCCGAGCAGTAATGAGAATCAACAAGGTTGACCGCACACAGACGGATATCCAGTTTGGTCAGGCGGGTCACTATGTCCCTAAACATGGAGGATTATAGTTTTGTCAGGTGGGTCACTATGTCCCTAAACATGGAGGATTATAGTTTTGTCAGGTGGGTCACTATGTCCCTGAACATGGAGGATTTTTACTTTTCAAGATCTTTTGATAATAATAAATAAATAAAAAACAGCTTTGATGGAAAACTGGATATAATACAATACATCAGATTTTTTAGTATGACTTAGAACCGGTTCTAATCCAGCGGATAATCATCGGTTTCGAAGCGATACTGGAAAACTAGATAAACCCTACCTGACTGCATCATTAGTTGTGTAAAGCTCCACCTGTCCAGGACAATCCAGCAGTATATAACAGTTTTTATCAAGTCCAGCTATTTGATCCTCCAACCAACTAAAAGTATATAATTTTATTCTAACAGTATGCAACAGTTATTCTAGTGAGGCTTCGAAACCAATTATTATTCACTTGATTAGAACCGATTTTCCACCATACTGAAAAATCATGAATTACAGACAATATTCCAAGAATATTTATATTAGTCTTAATTAGCAAAAAAAGGAAAAATTGCAACAGTTCCAGTACCCAAATTCCAAGACAGCCAAGAAAATAAATATTAGATACATTGTCCCATCCCTATCTCCCTAAGATATTATTATATGATTATGGCCATGCTCTTGTAATGTCTATATTTAGTTCCTGACCTGATATTTTCCCATAGAAATTCCATGCAATATACAAGGCCTCCATTGGGTCCAAGTTTCATTGTTTCCATCACTTCTTCAAGACTAACTAGGTCACTGATCTAAAAGTTAAGTTATCTATAATACAAAGTAGAACGATGTCTGTCTGTCCGTCTGTCCGTCTGTCTGTCTGTCCGTCTGTCTGTCTGTCCCTTAAGATCTCGGTAACCACTGAACCGATCGGATTCTACTCTTCAGGGTATCTACCTATTGGTCCTGTGGTGGTTTTAAGCTATTTTCTTGGGGGTTGGGACACCCCCAACCCACCCAAAAACCAAAAATCCCCCCCCCATTTTTTTTTTTTTTTTTTTTTTTTTTTGAAGGAGATTTCCATGGTCCTTTACGATTTTCGCCATAATTTTTTTTTATCACCTCTTGGGGCAAAGCCCCTAGAGGCTAGGGGCGAAGCCGCTAGTCTATAATACAAAGTAGAACGATGTCTGTCCGTTTGTCTGTTTGTTTGTAGCGAAGGATCTCGCTAACCGCTGAACCGATCGGGTTCTCCTTTACAGGGTAGCTTCTCATAGTTCCCGGGAAGGTTTATAACTATTTTCTTGGGGGGTGGGACACCCCTAACCCCCCCAAAAATAAAAAATACCCCCCCCCAAAAAATAAAAATTTTTTTTTCCTTTTTAAAACTAAAATTAAAATAGTGGGGTCGACTACCCCCCCCCCCAAAAAAAAAAAAAAATTTTTTTCTTTTTTATTTTAAATCTAAAATACGAAAAATTGGTTTCATCAAACCTCTTGGGGCAAAGCCCCTAGAGGCTAGGGGCGAAGCCGCTAGTTGTTTAGAAACAAATCAATATAAACTAAAAAAAAATCGTTACATCTTCATTTTTTATGTTATTCGTAACAATAAGTTTTATTTATTAATGCTATATTAAGTCTAGCCTCTAGGGGCTTTGCCCCAAGAGGTTTGATCAAACTAATTTTTCGTATTTTTTATTTAAAAGAAAAATAAAAAAATTCTAAGGGGGGGGGGGGGTGTTCCAACCCCCAATAAAAAAGTTAAAACCTTCCCGGGACCTATGAGAAGCTACCCTGTAAAGGAGAACCCGAACGGTTCAGCGGTTAGAGAGATCCTTCGCTACAAACAAACAGACAGACATCTTTCTACTTTGTATTATAGATATACACAAAGAAAAGTAAATCCAGGGCCCCACGCAGATAAGGAGATATTGGACTATAAATTATACTGGTACCCGAAGTTTTATAATAAATATCTCTCATTAGTTGGTTAAATGATAAAGTTATTTCTGTCAAATCTTGATTGTGTGGTTCAAACTAGCAGTGTCAAACTACCAAATTTTATGACTGTATTTTTAAACCTTGTGTTTTACTACCCCACGTCCATCTTTGAAAATCGACAAAAAACACACATAAGTCTATTTTAAGACTCACCTCTATATCGGCAGTGTAGCCGACTTTTTCATTGGCAGGATCCAGGTTAATGATGGCCACCTTCCTACCCAGGCCGCGCAGCAGGTCAGCCATGTTGGTCACGTATGTTGTCTTCCCAGATCCTGCCACCAAGGACGGTCAACGGTAGTGTTTAAAAAGGTAGCCCCCCCCCCCTAAACACCCTTAATTATCATATCATTAGTAGCGAAGCTACTATATAATATAAATGACCGTCAATCTGTCCGTTAGACACGAAATGGGGGAAACGTGACTTTCTCGGTTCCTGTAAAAGATAGGAAGAAGAAATGACAACATAGCCATCATTAAGAAGCATATAAATTAATATAGTTTCGTGTTTAATTTCTCCAATAAATCTATTCTATGTTCTTTAAATCTACTTGTACGCATTAGCATCCACGATTTTTGGTGCTTTGCTACTTATGGATGCTGTCATCATAGACGTCCAAGGGGGGGGGTAATGGGGCGATTACCCCCCCCCCCAAACGAATTTGGGGGTGCCGTAGGCACCCCCAAATTTTTTTTCATTTTACCCCCCCTATTTAAAATTTACCCCTACCCTGGGGGTGCCTTCGCGCGCCATTTTACCCCCCCCAAAACCGAATTACCCCCCCCTTAAAAAAATTTTACCCCCCCCCCCCCAAAAAAAAAAAAGCTTGGACGCCCCTGGCTGTCATCCTTGTTTTTACACCTATTCCCCTGCCCTTTTAAAATGATTACCCCTGAAGTTTTGAACAGGTTGTGGCATTGCCCATAAAAAAAATTTCTTTAAATCCACCTAATATTTATAAGCCCTTCAATTTTACAAATCAGGTAAATTTAAGCTTTCCCTACACAAAAAAATCTCCCTCTCCAAAATTAATTAGACCTTTCCCCCCTTAAAAATGTTGACCGTCGGTGCCTGGCGGTCCAATCACAATCTGGCCAAATCTTGTAACCATCGGCGGCTTAGACTTCACGTCATCAGACGCCATTTTGAATTTGTCATCAGAGGCCATTTTGAATTTTTAGAAATGTTTTTTTTATGTACTAAGTAAATATGAATTTAGTGGAAAACAATGAGTTATTGTTTTCACTAAAACAGTTTGAATTTTTCAAGTATAAAATCAACAAAAGGTTTGATGCTCTCTTCTTTAAAGTCTTTCACACCAACTGAAATAAAATAATGATTTTCATTTTTAAAGAAAATAAAACAATTTGGTTGGTATGATATTCATGAATTTATAACTTTTGGTTAAAATTAGCGAACATCGTACAACCAAAAAAGTGATTTTAAAGAGTTCCGTTTTTTAACTAAGTAGTCGCTGTGAAAAAAATAGCATAAAACAATCTAAAATAATTACTTAATCAATCATTTTATTAAATTGAAACAAGTAAGTTATATTATACTAGCGGCTAAATAATTTTTAAAAAAAATTGAGGGAGGATTTTTTTCATTTTTGGGGGGGTTGGGGGTGTCCCACCCCCCAAGAAAATAGCCTAAAACCACAACAGGACCAGTAGGTATATTCCCTGAAGAGTAGAATCCGATCGGTTCAGTGGTTACCGAGATCTTATGGGACGGACAGACAGACAGACATCATTCTACTTTGTATTATAGATAGGTAGATGTTTAGAAAAAGAAAGAAGGGATGTTGTATATCTTAATTGGTTGGTATACATTAACCGTGTCTAAACTTTCCTACATTAATATTAATCTACAGAAGTGGTAATTTTGTTTATCAGAATTAGGGTATACATTGATACAAAGACTGATATTACTTATTAAATAAAACTTGCCTGTTAGAATTAGGGGTTGTTGAATTCCTAATTTTTCATACAATACTCGTGCAAACAGGTGGATTTCCTCTGTATCTTTACCTAATAATTTCAAAATATATAAAAGCGAAGTTCAGAAATGGTAGGACAAACGAACAAACGAGTGTCAGAACTGAATACAAATATATAAGTTTAAACAACATTTAAAGTATTTTTTTTAAAACTGCAATACAGGATACTGTTTATGGACATGCTTACATTTTTAGGACATGATTATAGAGAAGCTTCACTTAAAAATTACTTTATAGTGTCCTATGAATCAGTATTCCAACACTTAACAGTAATGCCCTCTTATTTTAGATAACCAAGAAAAACCATCAAACTGAATATCAAAGGCCTCGTGAAAGTCAAACTAACAATAAATGGATAATATAATATGACCGGAGCTGGATCTTTAAATCATTTTAGTGGTGAGCAGGATCAAGGTGCGCCAGAAATGGTCCGAAGGTGAGTAGAGTTTTTGTATGCAAAAATCAGATAAATAGGGTAAGTATATCACATAAAAATAGTTATCAAAACGTAAAAAACCACCCTGGTTCCACCTTCTGATATCCTTACCTAGTAGAGTATTAACAGAATAAACCACTCTGGTCCCACCTTTTGTTATCCTTACTTAGTAGAGTATTAACAGAATAAACCACTCTAGTTACACCTTCTGATATCCTTACCTAGTAGAGTATTAACAGAATAGACCACCCTAGTTCCACCTTCTGATATCCTTACCTAGTAGAGTATTAACAGAATAGACCACTCTGGTCCCACCTTTTGTTATCCTTACTTAGTAGAGTATTAACAGAATAAACCACTCTAGTTACACCTTCTGATATCCTTACCTAGTAGAGTATTAACAGAATAGACCACTCTGTTCCCACCTTTTGTTATCCTTACTTAGTAGAGTATTAACAGAATAAACCACTCTAGTTACACCTTCTGATATCCTTACCTAGTAGAGTATTAACAGAATAGACCACTCTGGTCCAACCTTTTGTTATCCTTACTTAGTAGAGTATTAACAGAATAAACCACTCTAGTTACACCTTCTGATATCCTTACCTAGTAGAGTATTAACAGAATAGACCACCCTAGTTCCACCTTCTGATATCCTTACCTAGTAGAGTATTAACAGAATAGACCACTCTGGTCCCACCTTTTGTTATCCTTACTTAGTAGAGTATTAACAGAATAAACCACTCTAGTTACACCTTCTGATATCCTTACCTAGTAGAGTATTAACAGAATAGACCACTCTGTTCCCACCTTTTGTTATCCTTACTTAGTAGAGTATTAACAGAATAAACCACTCTAGTTACACCTTCTGATATCCTTACCTAGTAGAGTATTAACAGAATAGACCACTCTGGTCCCACCTTTTGTTATCCTTACTTAGTAGAGTATTAACAGAATAAACCACTCTAGTTACACCTTCTGATATCCTTACCTAGTAGAGTATTAACAGAATAGACCACCCTAGTTCCACCTCCTGATATCCTTACCTAGTAGAGTATTAACAGAATAAACCACCCTAGTTCCACCTTCTGATATCCTTACCTAGTAGAGTATTAACAGAATAGACCACCCTAGTTCCACCTTCTGATATCCTTACCTAGTAGAGTATTAACAGAATAGACCACTCTGGTCCCACCTTTTGTTATCCTTACTTAGTAGAGTATTAACAGAATAAACCACTCTAGTTACACCTTCTGATATCCTTACCTAGTAGAGTATTAACAGAATAGACCACTCTGGTCCCACCTTTTGTTATCCTTACTTAGTAGAGTATTAACAGAATAAACCACTCTAGTTACACCTTCTGATATCCTTACCTAGTAGAGTATTAACAGAATAGACCACCCTAGTTCCACCTCCTGATATCCTTACCTAGTAGAGTATTAACAGAAAAGACCACACTGGTTCCACCTTCTGATATCCTTACCTAGTAGAGTATTAACAGAATATACCACCCTAATTCCACCTTCTGATATCCTTACCTAGTAGAGTATTAACAGATTAAACCACTCTGGTTCCACCTTCTGATGTCCTTACCTAGTAGAGTATTAACAGAATAGACCACCCTAGTTCCACCTTCTGATATCCTTACCTAGTAGAGTATTAACAGAATAAACCACCCTAGTTCCACCTTCAACTTGATTTCTGCCCCGTTCACTGGTTACTTGAACTACAGTTCCAAACTTCCTACGATAAAATAACTGTCTAAAAATGTTTTTCAAGCGGCAGATAAACTAAAAAATATTGCATAGAACGACAGGGAAGCGTTAAGACACAAAAATACACACAACTTTATGGAGACAACTGGTTTCTTTAGGGTACCAAAGCCATACAGATGACGAAAGCATGAAGCATTATTTTTTTAATAATTAGTGGAAAAGAAAATGCGTACGTTCAAATTAAAGTTTTGTGCTAATCTTCCAAAATTAAAGCAGTAGATAGTCCCTCCCCCCCGCTCTGAAATTATTTTTTGATTACCTTAGCTGTGTAATAACGATAAGGGTTGCGTTGGAATATTTGGTGACAACAAGATCTGTGTGTACGCCAGATACTGTACGCGCGTAGGAACCGGTTTTAGAACCAGTTGCAGCGGGTTGAGCCTTGAGGGAGAGATGCTTAACTTCATTAACTGAAAGGTAGAATGATAACTGATTAGTGAAAAAAAAACTTTCAAATGTTAGAACTGTTCTTTCGATTTCATAACCTGTATATTCCTGTAACATTGAAGTACTATTAATATCTAAAGTAAAGTTACTCTTTGGGCAGTGTTGAAAGAAAGTTTTGACAGGTCTTGATTCATTCAATAATAATCAATAGGTAGACGATTCAATGAACGATTAGACAAAATGTTTAAAGCAAAGCGTCCTCATAATAAAAACTGAAAATAAAAGACAGATTTCAGAATCTTTTTCTGTTTAGCAATGTCAATCTTTATTTCTTAATGTTTGTTTGGCATTTTATTACAAGGCTTTAATTGATGTCGTCGTCCCCAATTACCTCTATAGACCTCTAGTGGGGCGTAGCCCAGTAAAAAGGTATAACCAGGAGGTAAAATAAATCTAAAACAATTTTTGAGGGGCAGATAAAAAGGTTGTCATTTTTACTAATTGCTGCCTCTCAACGACAGCTGAAAATCAGGTATAGGTTCGTGATTTTTTCCAAATCAATTTCGTTGTTGATATAAGCTGGTTATCTATGAAAACATCGAAGGATCTAAAGGGATAAGACAATAAATTGATGTGCATCCCAAATAATGATACACAAAATTACCCCTTCTGTAGTTTACAATTTGTGGTTGAAACGTTTGGGCATTCAACTTATTAAATCAACCAATAAAAATTCAATAAGTCCCTAAAGTTGGTAAACCTTTTGGGACTAGTATAATAAATAAACAACCCAATGTCCCCTCCCTCCTGGAAAGCATCTCTCTCCCTGGTTGCGCTGAGGTATAGGTTCTTCCAGCAGGCTAGACATAGTTCATCTTATGCACACTAAATATATATTTCTATCTTCAAATCTGAAATAATAATACTATTTATTTAAGTACCCAGGAATCTTAAGGTGTAGGAACCGGGGGGTGTATTATATTCTCCTCAAGAATCATTTTTTCACCACCCTAGTTGAAATAAAATTTCCCATAATTCTCATGTTTGTGTCTGTAGATGAAAGGAAAGCAGCTTTTTGCTGAGTTATCAAATTATATCTCCCCATATCTTTGGTGTTTTTGATCCAATTTAAAAAAAAATTCTGGATAATAGTATCATCTGATATTTTCAGTACTTTATTTTTCCCCCCTCCCTTCCTTAACAGGGGATTCCGTGCAAAATATACACCCCAGGGTAGGAAAATGAATGATAAATTAATATACTAATCTAATGATGTCGATGATTAACAAAATTAAACTGTCTTAGGTATTAAAAGCAGATATCCTAATATATGAAGTACTATTTTTTTGTGTGAAGCTTAAGATTTCATGAACTTCTGAACTAATTGAGTTTTTCTTTTTATGAAAGCTTTACATAGGCCCTGAAATGGTTTTACAATATTTTTCTGCCATCTTTTCTAGAATGCTAACCACTTAGATGCTGGGGGCGCAGCCGCTAGTTCAATTTAAAAAAATGACTATCACAGTACAACTCAAAACTATTTTAATTGTTATAAATATTTCCTTGGTTTTTCACACATTTTTAAAACATTCTATATAAATGAATCAACCATTTTCTTCAAATCTGAAACAAACAAAAATTTACATATAAAGTAAAAAGTTAAAGGGGTTGTGAACGAGCGAGTGATATTTAGCACCTTCCAGCAGTGATATATTATAACTGTATAAAATAAGTTTCCAGTATGGCTTCGAAACCTATTAATATCCGCTTGTTTAAAGCTATTTCTCAGCCATATTGAAAAATCATGTATAGCATCGTATTACAGACAATTTTCAAAAAATATTCAAGCATAGTTTTCTACTAAATGATTAATACTTTATTATCACACTAGCGGCTGCGCTCCTGGCTTTTAGGACCTCTGTATTCGAAGTAGTAAAAAAAGTAGGCAAATAGCCTAAAATCACCAGTTTGTAAGATGCTTCCATAAAATTTAGAACCCAATCAGTTTAGTAGTTATCAAAATCTTAAGCTACAGTCAAAAAAAAACTAAGTACTTTATACAATAGGATGAGTTTAATTTAAAAATACAGTATTTGTTATATATAGGTACATTCTATTATTTCATAAATTTTCTAAAATGGCACTAGAGATTTTGATTTAAATGCATATCAGCCAATTCCAGAAAGGACAAGAAACAATGGTTAATGTCAAAACAGGGGTGTATATTCTGCACAAGGTTTATTTTTTTTCCCCAGCGACAAATTTTTAAATTTTTTCCCCCCCCTTGTTTTTTCTCACCAAGTAGGGGGGGGGGGGGGGGGAAATGGAAAAATATTTATATAACTCTATATTTTATTTATTATTTCCCTCCTGCCACACATTTTTTTAGTTTTTTTTTCACCAAGGAGGGGGGGAAATGGAAAAAATGTTTTCAGTTTTCTTAATTTTTACATTTTTTCCCTCCAACCACTTATTTTTTATTTCCCCCCCCCCCCCCCTGAGCCGGGGATCCCATGTAGAATATACACCCCTGTGTCAAAAAGACAACTAAAGGATTTTTTTCTGGCCAAACATTTCCACAACATTTGAAAAAGTCAAAAACATAAATGTCTACAACATAAACATAAAGTGTCTGTTTCCTTATTTTTTTTGTTCAAGTTACAGATAATTGTTAGGTACTTTTAGCTTATTATGAATGATAATATTTTTTTTATTAGAAAAAATATAAAAATATATTGTTGTTATATACATAAGTTTCACTTGAATTGACGAGATTTATATCATACAGGCAAATTAAAATACTTTATAAAGATGGCGTTTTAAAAATTTCAGATATACTTATCTGGCGTGGAGGTTAACCGTGATCAATTTTCATGGCACCTTAAGGGGGGAGGGAGTTTTGACACATTTGCGTAAACCTGGTGTATAGACTTTATCTTTAGACTGAGAGGATAGGTTATAAAGGATAAAATCATTCTTGATATGATGAATTTCACGAAGTTTTAAGATTTTTGAAAAGGCCTCCAGGTTCAGGTGTGCAGACCTCCAGGTGGTCTCTGGACAGGTAAAAAATCTAAATTTCTTATTTGAACAGTATTGAGGAATACTTATAAAACAAAGTAAGCTTATTTTCCAATGTTATTTTTGTATTTCAGGTAAGAACTTAAAATTATTTACCTCAATAATTGAAAATAAACTTATATTTTCATTATATTACCATCCTACCTCATTGAAACCAAAAATTTAAATTCCCATCCATATTTTATCCTAGGGATCATTGGGAATCAAGCCATGTATTCAAAAATAAGATTTTACCTTAAGAATTAGAAGTGAACTAAAAATAAACATAAAATTAATTTTAAATGTTATTAACCATTTCAATAATAGGTAAACTTTCATTAGTTAATAATTACTGCTCCTAGTCTTGTGGATTTCAGGCGAACTAAGGAAAGATATCCAATGATAAAAACAGCTTTTAATAATCTACTGCATAATACAAAAACAAAAATCATTTTGATCAACTTATTCTGAAAAAAAATATTTCATAATACATACCTATGTATACAAGACTACAAATAAAAATTTTTGGTTTTAATGAGGTAGGTAGGTAATATTATGAAAATATTTTCAATTATTGAGGTAAATATTTTAGTTTATACCTGAAATACATAAATAACATTTGAAAATATGCTTACTTTGTTGTACAAGTTTACCTCTATCTGTTCAAATAAGAAATTTAGATTTTTTACCTGTCCAGAGACCACTGGGAGGCCTGCAGCACCTGAACCTGGAGGCCGATTGTAATTTTTTCTTCAGTTATGTAAATAATATATAAAAAGAAGCTTATGTTGTTTTTTGCTTATTCTCAGACCAACCCATTGGACGTGAAGCAATTTCATGGTATTCTTTAGCATCAAAGCAGGTTATGATTTCATCGTAGCGCCTATCTGCAGCCTGCATCATATTATGCTCCTCACAGAAATCAATTGCCAATTTGATTAGATTATTCTTTGTCTGGGAGTTTACGCGGTGATCATCAGGGAAAATGCTTCTAAAATAGTTTCTGATGTGTTTTTCTTTCTTGACATGATTAAACATGTCGTCAGAATTGCCCCACGCACTCTTACATCCTTCCAGCTTGCAGTTGTACATCAGTGGCAAGGTTTTTTTCCACGGATCTGCAAACTCAGTTACATAACTAGAAAAAAAATTATTCATATTGAAACTGGTGCATTTTGGAAAAAAGATCTATTTTTCGACATACAAAGCTTTAGACAATGTCAAAATTATTTTTGTATACTTTTAGCAAACAATATATGAAAATCTAAAGAAAAAAGCCAAGATACACAAACTTTCATAAGAGCAAACACATATTTTATCAAAAACAAATAAAAAATTTACCATAATCCAACAACAGGTCCTTCATATTCTTCCAGTCTTTCTCGTAGTGATATAGAAATATCAATTCTTGGTTTAGGTGCTGCCAGCTTTATCTTCTTTGGTTGGTTCACTGGCTCTGGTTCGTATCCCAAGGTTCTTTGTTTATATGCAATTGCTTTTCTTATATGTTTTTTACCCCCAACATGATCTTTAAGACTAGGGTCGACTTTTTTGAGGTCACAGCAACACACTAGACAGAAGAACAAATATTGTTCACCTGTCTTCATGTCTTTGTGACAAAAATCTGCAGGAATTGTCCTAAGCTCAGCCTGAAGTCATGGGTGTTTATTCTGCACAAGATTTATTTTTTCCCCTGATGCAAAATCCCCCCCCCCCTCACCCTTCTTAAAATTAAATTTCCCATTATTCTAAGGGATTTTTGTGTCTGTAGATGAGAGGACTTTTTAGATGGAATTTTTAAATTATTTCCCATATTGTTAGTTTTTTTGGTCCGATATTTAATTTTTTTATGTATTAGTATCCGCTGATGTTTTCATTATGTCCTATTTTTTTTCATTTTCCCCCTCCCTACATATGTTTCATCCCCCCCCCCCCATTTTAGCCGGGGATCCCAATCCCATACAGAATATACACCCCTGCCTGAAATACATACATATCTTGTCTATCTAGGATTTTATCATCCCCACTCATACACCTAAAAAATAATTCTTTATTATACACCAATTTTCGATATTTATAACAGGAACACACACTTTCGAGGACTTATAAGAAGCTTCATTGTAAAGGATTACCAAATCATTTAGCGGTAAGCAAGATCCTTTGTTACAAAGAATTGGAAGAAGATGAATATGAGAGAGACATTGGCGTTAAAATATCATCTGATCTAAAACCATCAAAGCATTGTCAAGAAGCTGCAAACAGAGCAAGAGTTGTCCTTGGCCAAATTTCTTGATGTTTTCATTACAGAGACAAAGTAGTGTTCTTGAGGTTGTATAAACAATATGTCCGCCCACACATGGAATTCTCAAGTGTAGCCTGGTCCCCCTGGCAGGTCAATGATATATCTGTTTTAGAAGAAGTACAAGTTAAAGCTGTCAAAATGATTTCTGGACTTCAAGGTAAAGATTATGTTGAAAAACTGAAAGAGCTTTGTCTTTGGAGTCTAGAAAAAAGGAGACTTATGTTCGATATTATTCAGATGCACAAGTTAATCACAAATATTGGACATGTGAAGTGTAATTATAGACACCCGGAAGTGAACCCAGAAAGAACAGTTCACAAACAGACTCTTTAAACATAATAAAAGAGAGATCTAACCTAGAAATTAGAAAAAACTTTTTCACAGTGAGAACGGCAGATATTTGGAACCCATTACCAAGTGACATAAAAAGTATCAGACAAGTGACAACATTTAAAAAAAGACTAGTTCAGTGGATGAGCGAGAAAAAATTAACCAGCAGAGACTGAATTCTTCATCATGGCTTTACGAGCTTACCGAAGAAAACACATACAAGTAAACAAGTAAGTAAACAGACACACATCCACCTGTTATCGTTATAATAAGTAAAAGAATGTCTTCTGTCTATAAGTACCGAAAGAACTTGCTAACTGCTGAACCGATATGGTTCAACTTTAAACGTTAGCTTCTCGCTCATAGATCTGAAGATGATTTTTAACTTTTTGGGGAAAGGGTACCATCACCCTCTTAGGAGAAATTGTCCTTAGAAAAAATTACCCCCTCAAAAAAATCGATCACTTTTTCTTTTTAAATGTATAATAAAAAATTGGTTTATAGAATTTATTTACCCCTTCTCAAGTGCCTCTAGGGTCGAA
This sequence comes from Acartia tonsa, assembly GCF_053477335.1. Lineage (NCBI taxonomy): Eukaryota > Metazoa > Arthropoda > Copepoda > Calanoida > Acartiidae > Acartia > Acartia tonsa. The sequence goes on from NC_137264.1 coordinate 51,721,632, forward strand.
GCCGCTAGTTTTATGTATAAGGCAGGCCTTACCTAACTTCCATAACTCCCTCCATTTCAACAAAGATACCATTTGCTGGATCAACCTTACCCTCAATATTGTTTTCATTTCTTAATGCCATTTTTCTTGGTCTTTTTTGGTCTGAAATTTAGTTTTAACAAATTATTTGTAATTTTATCATTTACCTATTTTCTTCTACATTAACATGTATGTATTTAATTTTGTTTTACTTCTTAATGCCATAATTCTTGTATAATCTGAACAATGGCCATTAAATTTTAAGGTTTTAATATATTTCTTTAAAATTTCTTCAAGCATGACAACATCCAAAAGTAGTGCAAAGCACTTGGACAATCATAAAGTCATTTTCTCCGCCCTCCCAATAGGTACCTAATATTTTTTTTACAAAAATTGTTCAATGTTATGCATTGTTTCTGTGTTTTACAATTTTGAATCACAGCCAAATGACATTATTTTTTGTTGTTAATACATTAATGCTAAAAACATTACTAATTACCTAGATTATAAAACTAACAGAAAGCCTTTATTTCACTGTTTTGAGTTTGCAAATGCGACACCCCCCCCGCGCCCTAAAAGCTCTATTTGTATGATTAATATTGAAAAGTTATAAAAATCATCAATGTAGACATTATAGATAGGACAATGGACAATAATGAAATCTTCCCATCACTAATGATAACAAATTCCTTCTTTGGTAGAACGAAATTTTGGTTGGTGGAAAATGGGAGAATATAATCTAAATTTTAATCCCAGATATTGGCAAAAACTAGTTTGCACAGTTTGAGGGAAAGATTCACTTATATAGTTCATTGTTCTAAATCTTTCAACCTTTGAATGACAATAGTTGGTGATGTAACATGGATGAGACTATTATTATTTATCGCATTGTATTATAGACACCTTTCCGAGGATAGTAAAATGAAAAAGGTTAATTCTAGTTTTATTTGCCCCACTGAGCCGAAAACCCGCTCCAAAACAACTGGTATTAATAATATGTTTTTTTTTTAAATCTTATTTCTCATGGAAAATTGTGTTTAATACGATACGATACATGAGATTCCAGTATGGCTCAGAACCGGTTCTATTCTAGCGGATTTAAGTCGGTTTAGAAGCCATACTGAAAAGTATTAGAATCCAATTATTTTACAAACACAAAAAAACATCTTTTATTTACACATGATAACGAAACTCAGGAATCTTAAGGGATAAGACAATGGACACTAACTTGTTGTACATCCCAAATGATGATCAACAAAATTTGCCCTTTATTCTGTAGATTTACATTTCCTTTCTAGAAATCCCCCAACCCCCAGGAATGGAAGGGGATTATAGAAAATAAACAACCCTGGTTTACATTTTTAGTAGCGCTACTGTTCTTTGACTAGAGTATCATGTCCTTGTTACAGTGTTTCAGAGCCGAAGCCGGGATCCGTGGAGCCGCCATATTTTGCTGGAGCCAGGATTTTCGTTAAAAACGGCTCCAGCTCCGGACTAGATAAATAAAGAGATTTTTTACAAATTATAATTTGGTAACTCTGTTTTGTCATGTGCAAATGCCCTTTTTAAGTTTTTCAAGTCCATTTTTATCAAAAATTGAACTTTTAATTCCTTCAAAAGTCAAAAATAGACTCGGGAGAAAAAAAATGTGTCGAGATTTTCTTGATTTTAGGTCGGAGCCGGAGCTGGAGCCGTATCATCACATACGGCTCCGCGGAGACGGAGCCGCACCAAAATCAAACGGCTTCGAAAACTGGATAATTAGACATAATAATTGAAGAAAAAAGGTATAACTAATAAGCAAGTAAAAAAATCTAGGGGAAAAAAATAAGCGTCAACTATTTCACACATGGCTAAAATCAACTGGTTTTTGGAGTTTGGGATATCATTGAAAATATCCCTTCGAGTACCTAAAAAGACAAACTCGACACCTCGATAAATTTGACCCCAAAACTGTTTTAGCTTAAATTAATTCGCTTATTGGCTAAACCTGGTCATTTAAAAAAATCCATTTTATGTTACTATGAAAATATAAAATTTTAGTGCATAGTTAAGCATTTTTTTTTTAAATTTTCTGTCGTTTGTTCAAAGTAATGAAATAAGGGGAATATTATATAAAAATATTCTTCATTATGATAGCAATGGCACTTTTAATGAGATGATAAGTAACAGATGTGGGATCATGGAAAGAAAACGAAGTAGCGGGTTTCGTCGTATTTTCATAGTATCTTTTGATAGGTTATGATTGCCCCGCAGGGTTAGAGCCCCCTGCAATGGCTAGAAATATGAGAAAAGCTACTGTGAAAAGACGACAGAAACCCGCAACTTAGTTTTCTTTCCTTGATCTCAGGTGTGAATTCATTTCCGCACACGTTAACATCAGAACCACAAATAAATGACGGGTAAGAAAATGCCGTTTCTCTCAGTCGTACGCGGTCATACGCAACACTGGAAGAGTGACGCAAATTTAAGATCTCAGTTTTCGCGGTTTAAAAAATTTTTATCCGAATTTTTAAAAAATTACATGCATCGCTTTTATCTTATAGAGAAAATAAGTAAATTATTGCGAAAATTTATATGAAAATTTTCGTCAACCTTCAAATATTGCAGATTAAAGCGTACAACTTTGTAAAACGGCATTTTCTTATCCGTAATTAATTAAATATCCTTATGGTTTCTTATTGTGATTGTAAAACATTATGCGGATGTGATGGTATGCAGAAGTAAAGTAGTAGGATGGAGGATGTTTGTTTGTCGTAAAGATCTGTTGATGGGAAGATGCATCAAATTTCCCTATGAAGTTGGTTTTGTTTAAAATTGATGGGCCACACAGAGCATATCAGCTTACCCTCCACTAAACCTGAAAACAAATCATTTAAAGGGGACTATCCACGAACAAGAGCAAGTGATTCTAACAGGGTTTCGGATCCGGATCCGCATATTTTTGAGTCCAAGGTACTCAAATTTTCAATATTGAAAAAAAAATTCTAAGAGGATAATGCCAACCCTTTTTCTAAATATACATTTTTAATAAAGATGATATACTTTTATGTCAAAGCTTTTTAACAACAGTTTGAACTCATCAAAACATTTGATGATATTGCACTAACAGATGCTTAACATTTCAAAGTTTTTTTTACATATGGTGAAACCTAACCTTTTAGTCGATAAACCAAATATTAAACATAAACCTAGTATATCCACTAAAAAAATGATATGGATCAATGCTGGAATGTGCTTAGAATTACTTGCTTCTTGTTCGTGGATACTAGATAGTCCCCTTTTATACATTTACTAGCGGCTATGCCTCTAGAAGCCTCTAGGGGCATTGGTAGGAGGGAGAAAGTCGACCCATCCCATTTTAAATTTGAGTTTCAAAAGAGTTAAAAAAATATTTTTTGGGGGGAGGGGGTGAAGACACCCTCTCCAAAAATAGTTTAAAACCTTCCAAGGACCTATAAGAAGTTTCACTGTAGAGGAGAACAATATCGGTTCAGCGGTTAGCGAGATCCTTTGGGACAGACAAAAAACGCTTACTACTTTATATAATAGGATTAAGAACTTAACAAGGATTAACATCCGAGTAAAACACTAGAGGGAGAAAGGGTTAAATAACTGTTTCTCCCCATTACATTACTCTCAATTGGTTCATTGAAAATCAATCAATGGTGTCGGGGATATTAACACAGCCAAGTTGCAAAAACCAATTCGCTAGCAGACAAAAAAAGGTCATTGAAAAAGGGAGGGAGATAGTTATATGTACATACATCTATACTATAGATCTGTTGGATCTACAATAAAAAAACTTAATGATACACAATTTACTTCAACAATGATAATAAAAACAAGGATGACAACATCCATAAGTAGCGAAGCACAAAAAATCGTGGATGGAAATACGTAAAAGTAGATTTAAAGTGTATTTATTAAAATCAAGAATAGATTTATTGGAGAAAATAAACACGAAACCTTGTTTTATTTTTAATGATGACGACAGTCAAAGTAGATTACATAAAAGATTCTCATAACAATGGGAAAAATTATTTTGATACTAATATCCCAAAAAAGTTTGAAATTGGGACCAAAACACCAAATATATGGGGAAATATGTAAAACATATAAAAATAGCCAAAAACCTGATAAAAGGCAGTCGGACCGCCATGGTTGTTTTCTTTAAACAACGTGAAATTTAATTTTGATATCTATAACTGAAAAAATTTTGAAAATCGGACCATAAACACTGAAGATAATGTAAATAATGTAAAAAATACAAAAAAAGCCTAAAACCTGCAAAAAGGCAGTCTGGCCGTTATGGTTGTTTTCTTTAAACGAAGGGAAATTTAATTCTTATGTCTAATGTCTATAACTGAAAAAAATTTTGAAAATTGGACCATAAACACTGAAGATATGGTGAAAATGTGAAAAATACAAAAATAGCCTAAAACCTGCAAAATGGCAGTGTGGCCGTCATGGTTTTTTTCTGTAAACGACAGGAAATTTAATTTTGATATCAATAACTGAAAAAATTTTGAAAATCGGACCATAAACACTGAAGATATGGAGAAAAATGTGAAAAATACAAAAATAGCCTAAAACCTGCTAAAAAGCGGTTCGACCGCCCTTGATGTTTCATAGTTAATTGTGCTCCTTAATAATGGGAATGTTGTCAAAAAATTTCAGCTGTCTATCTTTAATAGGAGCCGAGAAAATCACGTTTCCCCTATTCTGTCTTACACGGACGGACGGACAGACGGACGGACGGACGGACGGACGGACATTTCGAATTATAGAGTAGCTTCGCTACTAAAAATTCAATTAGATGAGAGTTAGTAAACTTCTAGTTTTAAACCATTAGAGTTCAAAAAAAAGTATTTAAGTGTTTAAGCCAACGAATAAGATAACGTATTATAAAACTTAGGGTACAATTTTCCAAAATCTTTGCGACAAGGTTGTGATGTAAATTTTTTTATCACTAAAAAAACAGATTTTTTGTTGAAAATTCCTCGTCTCTCTCTGATAAATTAAATAAGAATTTTAAAAATTGGACCAAAAGTCATATTTAGTAAATTAGTTGAATTCTTTAGAATGTAAAAATATGGTAGACACAAGTGCTCGGTTGAGGAATAAACCCTCCTGTTCCCGCCCCCCACTTAGTGATGGGGATAGTTTTTATCCTTTTCCAAACCCCTATAAAACAAACAAACATATAGCTTCAATTTTTTTGAAAGGTTGGGGCGTGGGCAGAGTTGTGGATCCGGATCCTTGGGTATAAATTTATGGAAAAATCTACCTAAATTTATATAAAATAGTCACTTACAAATCTACAAATTTTACAAAGGAGGACATCATCTCAGACATTCTCGTGATCAGAGCCAATCTTTAAGGTTTAGGTTCAGACTTGAAAATTAAAAGTATTTTTGACTTCGAGATTAAAGAATAAATATTTTTTGAAAAATTTGGTAATTTTATTTTTATTGTCAAGGATCCGGATCCGCACTGACCAAATTTGGAGGATCCGGATCCGCATACAATCAATGCGGATCCGCAACACTGGGCGTGGGGTTATCGGTGCCCTGGAGGGTACTTTGTGTCATAGCGCCAAAGTTATTTACTAATTCATTATTTTATTAGTAGCGAAACTACTAGGTATATACTAAAATGTTTGTCTGTAGTGTAATGTAATAAGTTTAACGGGTGTTACTCAGCTGCTATATAAGATAGGATAATGAAATTTCTATTGAAGATTCCCTTAGCCAATTAGCATCTGCTCTATAGCTAACTTTGCCATCCTTAACACACGAGTATAAATGGTAGATTTTAATAGAAATTTTTAATTAGACACATTGGTACCCTAAGTTTCATAACCACATTATTTTATTTGTTGGTTGTATGTATATGAATTTTATCGTCCATTGTCTTATCCCTTAAGATCTTATAAGGCTTTGAAATGAATTTTACCTAAAGGTACAGCTCCATAAGTATTGGAGTCTCTTGACACAGCTCGATGATCGCCTTCCAACCAAATCTAAAATTATTTTGATGCTATTAGGTGATTACAAGGACGATTAGGCATAATGTTAGCAGGAAAGTAAGTTAATATTAAACAGTTTTACAAAAAAAACTTAGGCGTTTAGTCGTATTTACACAGTAGCTTTTCTCCTATTTCTATCCCCTGTGGGTAAATGTTTAACATTTACGTAACCTAACCTAACCTAAAATAACCTATCAAAACATACTGTGAACATATGGCGAAACGCCCCTTAGGAAACCGAAAATTCCCAGAAACTTTTAGACGTAAAAATTAGGGTTGGGCCGGATATCCGGTCATTTTCAATATCCGGCCGGATATCGGCGGGATATTAAAACTATCCAGTTACATGATATCCGGCTGATTTTTGACGCCGGATATCTGGTTATCCGGCCGGATATTCTGTAAATTGCCGGATATCGAACATTGGTCAGATATCCGGCCAGAACCGGATATCCGGCATTATAAATCAGCCGGATATCCAGTATCTGGTATCCGGCCAAATAAGTATCCGACCCAACCCTAGTTAAAATAAATTTAAACAAACACTGTCGATAGATATATTCGTTTGTTCATCTGTCTGACTTTGTGAGCTTAACTTAAATGGATAATATAATCTCTGTTTATTTTATCAATAAAAAAACATAATATTAATGCTGGAAAATTTAAACAAATTTATTTTATGTAAATAATTTAGAATACAAATTAAAACTTTCCACAATAATTAGGCGCAATAAAATATATAAATTGTAAAATATCATTGAAATAAAATCAATTGATAAAACCATAAATCAATTTATCTATCCATAAAATCATTAATCAATCCATCGATCTATTAATCTATCAATCCACCAATCTATTAATCTATCAATCCATAAAACTCATTTATATAAATTCCATCAATCTATCAATCTTTTATCAATGCATCAAACTAACAATCAATCAATCCGTCCATCCATACCTGTCCGGCAGGTACAAACATTTCTGGCCCTTTATAATGTCCAGGCACTCTGTCACCTGGCAGACCAACAATTCTTTTACAAATTCTTTCTTGGGGCTGGGTTGGATCTCTAAAATATACTTTTTATTCAGAGATCTTAAGGTAAAAGACAAAGGCCAATAAATTTATGTACATCCCCAATGATGATACACTAAATTTCCCCTTCTGTAGATTAAAATTAGTGATTGAAACGTTTGAACACTCAGTTTAATGAATCAACCAATCAAAATTCACGTCCCTAAAGTTATTAAATCAATGATAAAAAAAAAACATTATTTTTAAACATTGGGTACAAGTGTAATGAACAGCCCATTGTCCCCTCCCTCCCTGCTTTTAATTTGCATTGAGAGAAAGAAAGAGAAGAAAAATAGAAATTTTGCGGAAATTTCTAGGGTTGATTAAAATATTTATTGGACCAATAAGAAACTTATCAGTAAAGGAGAACCAAATCGGTTTAGCAGTGAGCTAAATCCTTTGCAACAGACGGAAATCCTGTTACTTTTTATATGAATTATCTGTAATTGAGTGTACCTTGTAATAACAACGTCTCCACGTAGTAAATCTTTAAGGTTCAGTCTTCCTGCGGGACAACTCAAAACTATTTCACCTGGAAATAATATATTGAACAACTAAGATGATAACATCAATACATGGGTGTATTATATTCTGCAGAAAGGGGGGGGGGGGATTTAAAAATAAAGAGTACAGAGCTTGTGTAGCCGTTGCCGTAGTCGTGGCCGTATTCGTGGCTGCCAATAAAACATGGATTTGTAAAAGTTTGAAGTTTTTACATATTATTATTATTTTTTTTCTTCATATTTTTACTAAAAATTCAAAAAGTGGTTGTGATTTTAAGATTTAAAGCTGTGGCCACGCGTAGCCAATTTGATTTAAAGATCGCTATTAGGTTAGTGGCTGTACTTCTGGCAGCGGCAACGGCAACGGATACACATTTAAAGATCCAGCTCTGAAAACATTTTTTCCATTTTTTCTATTTTTTCTATTCTTGGAGGGAAAAACTAGATAAATATTGGGGAAAGAGGAAAAATGAAAAAAAAAACAGGAGAAAAAATGGTAGGTAATTTTTATTATTACGGACAAAAAGTCATCAAGTAGATTTGCTGTTAAAAGCAGAATAGCATCGTATTATAAACGGCTTTCCGCGGATATAGAATGTACAATTATAAGATTAAAACCAGTTTTTTAGCCCCGAGGTGCCTAAGGCGCGGGCTAAAAAAACTGGTTTTAATCATATGATTGTACATTTTTATATTCGTAGAAAGCTGGATATAATACGATGCTAGACCGTATGGATGAGAACCGGTTCCTGTCCACCGGATTCGAATGAATACGAGAAACAATATTATCGTACCATGAGATAAAGTTGGTTCCATAGAGTTTTCTAGAACCATCCAGAAATCAAAAACATAATGTGTAAAAGTTCTAAAATAAAAAAAATATCAATGGCACGTAGGATTTACCTACCTAATACTTTTTATTAATACCTAATGTTTTTATATCCTTATACTAAAGTAACAGGATGTCTGTGTGTTTGTACCGAAGGATCTCGCTTACCGCTGAACCGATCGGGTTCTCCTTAACAAGGTAGCTTCTCATAAGTCCCAGGAAGGTTTATAACTATTTTGGGGGAGGGTACCACCACCCTATCAGGAGAAATCGCCCCTAGAAAAAAATTACCCCTCCCGAAAAAGAGACTCCAACGAAACATAAACCAATTATTTCTGTAATTAGAAATTTTAAATAAAAAAAAAACATTCAAAGTGCCACTAGAGGCATCTAGGGGCGTAGCCGCTAGTTTATAAATAAAGTGGGAGGTAGATTGTGCTAAAATTACGTAAATGTGTAAGTTTTAAGGCTTAAAAACAGTAGTAAAACGATAAAATTTATGTTAAGTTTAATACAATTTTTTTGTCTATAGTTCTTTTTAATAAGGAATAAACATATTTAGTGAATATTATCGTTCTACTACCTACTGTTTTTAAGCCTTAAAACTCGCACCTTTACGGAATTTTAGCACAACCTACCTTCCCCTATTTAGGTAGCACTACATTCTTTACTAGTTGCCGCGCCCCTGGCGTAGTATTTGAAGTATAAATGAGTATAAAAATAGCCAAAAACTATCCCAAAACTTAAATCAGATATTAAACTGGCCTAAAATCATTACAAGACCTATGTGAAGCTTGCCTAAATCTAAGAACCGAATCGGTTCAGTAGTTTTTGATATCTTAAGCTTCAGACAAAAACCCTTACTATTTTATATAGTAGGAGAATAGGAGGGTAATCAAGCAGCCTTCAAAAAGAGATTGACCGAAGAATCCCAATTACACAACACAACACTTCATCCCAAATTTTTTTGTAGGGGGGGGGGGGATATAATTTCTAGAAAAGATGGCTGTTTAAGCATAGCAGCAGTAGTTACCATTCCCTTGAATATGATTTGCTGTGGCCCAGACTTGAACCTGGCGCATCCAACGTTTTGTGTTTCGAGGGAATACCTCTGGGAACGGTTTTGGTAACAAAGATGGGCAAGACCTTCACAGTGGGGCACACGGCACTAACCTCCCAACTATTGCTGACAACCAACCCTATGATTTTACGACCTTTGTCTTGGAGTTCTAGCTGTGCAGCATGGTCATGAGTTCACCGTACTCTTACTATTAATGTCGCACATCAATAGGTACGTCTTATATGACGTGGTTAAGAACGAGCCCTGCAAATTCCCATCGACTAGCGGATGCGCTAAGCTACAGTTGGAGTGAATAATACTTACTTATAGACACAACCCGTCAGAACAACCTTGCCACCAAATCTTAACAGCTTTCTAACATTCTCCATTGAGTTTTCTGAAATCACATATGATTTAGACCACATGGGTAGGTTAGTAAACTAAAATTTATCATTATACGTTTAAAAAATAATTTTCAGTCTTAAAAATATAAAAAATTAGGTACATTGGATTTGAAAGTCAAGAAACAAAATTAACTACTTTACAAAAAAATATTAGGTAAATGATAAAAAAGTATATCACAGGATACTTATAATATAAAATCTTCCAAATAAATGATCAAAATGTGTCAAATAAAAATATAATTGAATCACAGATAATTTTAGTACCACTATGGTACCCAAAGATTGAATCCTAATGCTTTATAGAAACTGGACCATTGATATTACAAATAAAAGAAAAAAGCGCCTGTAGGTAGAAGGTTCATCAGTTTAATCGAAGAACCATACCTATAAAATAACATTAACAATAATTTTGTGATTATTTTACTATTGTGATATTACCTAGGTAAAAAATATCAAATGCATTTTTATTAATCCAATAAGACCAATTCCATGGGAACCTTCTTATTATATTTATATTTTTAGAATAAATTATGAGATCTATTAGTTTCTCGAACAAATATTTGGGATGTTGGAATTGCAATGAATGAATTCAATTACAAAATGAATAAGTGATATTTATTACTTTTATTAACCTACTAAATACTATTGGTTTATTTTTTTTCAAATGTATTTTAAAACAATTTACGTATTTATATTTGCATTATTTAATTTTTTTATGAAAAATATAAATTATTTTTGGTACTGTCTGATGAAAATAAGTCTTTAATAATATCATAAATGTATTTTGATTTGAGACGCCAAGTGGCAAAAATTTAAACTAATATAAATCAAAATTACTAATCCTACGAGAAAGATAAGACAAAAGAAGATTACAACACAGGCGTTTTAAAAACCTATCTATCTATTGATTAGAATTCTGTTTTGTTTGTAATTTGTACAATTCTGTTCTCTTCTAGGAAAATTTTCATATCCCTGAAATAAACAAAAAAATGAAACAGCTTATAGAGATAATAAAAGATGACGTCATACAATACAAATGACCAATGATAAGCCAGTAAACATTTTGATTTGATTGTTTTAATTCCATGCGGACCAAGAGGTTCATTAAAGGAATATCATATTGTCTCAGGAATCAAGTGTCTATTAACAAAATTTAAAATTTAAAATGTGACATTTTCACTGGATTCATGCATCAATTGTAAGTGTTTTTAGTTTTTCTTTAAATTGTTTTACATTTTCACTTCTGTTAATAGATTGTTCCAAAAGTTGATAATTGATTTTTGTGTTTTAAGATTGTATTTGTAATTGACCAATGGTAAAATGTACACTGGCCTATCATTGGTCATTCTTATTGTATGACGTCATTTTGTATAAGGCACTGTAAGCTGCTTCATGATCAAGATGTCAAGAAAACTGATGCCTATTCGAAATGAAAAAAAATATTACTGGCCTTTCGTAAAAAGACGTAGCTACCAGGCTTAAATAAAATAAAGTTTGAGGTTTTCTGTTAATTTAATCGGACTGACTTACAGACGTACACAGGCGGAGAAACATACGAACTGATCAACCCTAGTTGTAGAGTAGCTTGTAATACTAATAAAAATACGTTAACTATCACGGTCCAAGGAGAAATTCCTGACAGGGAGGGAGGGGACATTGAGCTGTTTATTACAAGGAGGGTAGGGGACTTAATGCTGTTTATTAGTCCCCAAAGTTTTATACTAACGTTTTCTCATTCGTACTCAACAACTTTGGGGACTTTGATTAGTTCGTTCATTAGATTGAGTGTCCAAACGTTTCAAGTCATTGTAGCGGTAATTTTATTTACCATCATTGGGGATGTACATTTTCCAATGTCATATCTAGCTTTAGATTCCTGGCAACTAAGACTCTTTGTGCAGAATATAAAGAATTTATCTAACTTTTAATAACACATTGCACATGCGATAAATTTTTTATTAACAAGGATGACAACATCCATAAAAAGCGAAGCACTGAAACGGTAGGACAAACGGGCACTAACACTAGTAAAGTGTCAGAACTGAATAATCAGAATATAAATGAATAAATGTCGATGCAAAATTGTAAGTAAAATTGTTGAAAAACTGCTTGATACAGAGTAATGTTTATGGACATACTTACATTTTTAGGACTTGATTATAGAGTTACTTCGCTTATAATATTGTACTTTGTTGTCCCAGGAATCAGTATACCAAAAATTCAGATCAATCGGATTATTAGATCACATAAAAATTTGTTGTTAAAAAAGTTAAAAAATAAACATGTTTAAAATGGACGTACGGACATTCTGGTAATGATTATAGAGTTGCTACGCTTTTTAAACTACTACAGGAATCACCATGCAAAGTTTGAAATGAATAGGACAATTCTAACATGCCTAAATTAGCGAAAAAAGCTATCCGTTACGGACGGACGGACGGACGGACACAGACGTACGGACAGACCCTAATTATAGAAAAGCTTCGCTTTCAAAAAATGTACACAATTTTGTAATGAAATAACAAGGACGAATAATGGCCAACAGTAGCTCCGTAAAAATATCATTTGGAAAAGGCGCAATATTCATTTCATCAACGTTAGTACAAGATATCTTGATTTTAAGTTGAAACATCTATTTTGAATTATTTTCAAAGATAAAAACAAGACGACCTTCAACTATTTACTAGCCAACAAATAAAGAATTTGAAATTTAGAAAAGGAGAAAAAAACTAACACAAGCAGCTGGGCCCCTAGAGATCCATTACGGAAATCTAAGCATTACCTAAACTACGTAAACCATCCTATTTCTTTTTTTATAAAATAGATTGGATCCATAAATTTTCTAAATGATTTCTACGAAACCAATATACCTATTAAAAAAATACACGCAATAAAATTTATTAAATTCTTAATCATTAATATTATTGGAATTAAAAATAAAGATTCTGCAACGCATTAATAAAACATTTATCCTTTTAAAATTAATTTCCTAAAACTTGATTAAAGACTAAACAAATTATTATTTTACGACTTATTAAGATTTAAATTAATAAGTACACCGTAGATTTATGAAAAAAAATCAATATAACATCTATAGAACTAAGGAAGGACGTTAATATTTTTTCTAGATGGGGTGAGGTGGGGGGGGGGGGGGGGGGGGTTGAAAGAAGTGCAATTTCTTATTTGACTTAATCTAAATCAAACCATTTTTTTAAAAAGAAAAGGTGAAATTTTTCTTATATAAAAGGACATAAATGCTTTTAGAATTTTTCAAAACACCGTGTACTACGGCATTTATAAATAAAAAAATACAACTCGTTTTGACCTATTTAAAGCCAGGGATCTTAAAGGATAAGACAATGACCGATAAATTGATGTGCATCCCCAATGATGATGCAAAAAATTTCCCCTTATGTAGATTAAAATAGTGGTTGAAACGTGGTAAATCTCAACATAATGAATCAACCAATCAAAAGTCCCCAAAGATGTTAAGCCAACGAACAAGAAAGCGTTATTATAAAACTTTGGGGACTAGTGCAATAAACAGCCCATTATCTCCACTCTACTCTCTAATTTGAAGCTTACCTAAAAGGTTGATATTCCCTGACCAGGGTGTCTAGACAGCCAACAAGAACGAGCTTGCACTTAGCTCTGGTGATGGCGACATTCAGCCTCCGCTCATCTGTCAGTATGTGGCCAGCCCGTACTCCACCCTTCTCTTCTACATAAAATTAAAGGATCATGGAAAGAAAACGAACTAGGAGGTTTCGTTGAATTATCACAGTAGCTTTTGATTGGTTCTTTTAGGTTGGGTAAATGTTGATGATTGCCCCGCAGGGTTAGAGCCTCCCGCAGAGGCTAGAAATAGGAGAAAAGCTAATTTTAAAATACGACGAAACCCGCAACTTCGTTTCCTTTAAAAGTTGAAAAATAAATCTGAATAACGGATAGATAATGAGAGAGAGAAAGAAAGAGAGAGAAAAAGAGAGACAATCTTTCAACTAAAGATTATTGTACACTTATTCTGCCAATAGTCAATTTAAAATTGTTTGGGGAAGATTGGATCAGGCAAATAGATAAAAAAAAAGGTTGTTTCCATGAAAATCGAGCTCTGAAACCCATGAAACCAGGTAAAGCTAGGGTCCTAGGACAAACGCAGGAGTCCCAAACGTCGGAGTGGACAAACGCAGGAGTGGACCCTTAACCTAACCTAACCTATTTTGAACCATGTTTAAGGTTTTTTAAATGCCTAACCCCTGCGGGGAGCTTATTTGTATATTCATATCTTAACCTTACCTACCCTGTATAGAAATACTTACTTAATTTAATATTTTAACACTCCAGCGTTTGTCCACTACGACGTTTGGGACTCCTGCGTTTGTCGTGGAACCAAAGTTGGATTATATTTGGTACTGGATAGTCCAGCAAGTACACATGGAGGGACAGACAAAGTTAATTACGGAGTAGCTTCGCTACGTTAAATATTAAATCAAAACCTGAGTCCACTTTCATAAAACTTCTGGTACACGAGTAGATGACCATCAGACAGTCCCTGCCTTGGAACTGGTCAACAGTACCAACTTCAACTCTGGCTAGATCAGCTGATTTTAGAGTCACCTAAATAATAACAAAATGTTTAATTTAATAAAGATTCTTTATTTGGATAAAAAGAACAAACAAATAGGCTTTTAGTAATTTAAAATACTATATGCAATGCATGCATTCCAACTAAGTTAGTTTAAATCAAACTCCTAAAAACTTTAAATGCTCAACAATAAAATTATAAAAAGAACTAAGGTGTTTCTAGGAGCCTTCTAAATTTAAGAAATAACATCAACTTATAATCATACTAGTTCAATTGTTTATCGCATCGTATGGCAAACAGTTTTCCGCGGATGGTGAAATAAACGGTTAGGTATACGATGAATTTCAGTTTTTGACCTGATTTAAATATAAGGGGGGGGGGTTTTAATGCAACCATCTCGTAATCAATGTATAAATGGCACTTAGAATTCGAATTTCGATCTCAAATTTTGCATGAGTAATCCTTGGTAGGTCTATTTTCCCTAAATCGAACAAAAAGTTGGAAAAGTTTTTTGCCTATTTTCAGAGCAAATTCATCATTAATTACATAGGAATCAACTTTTTAAAACATATTTTTGGTTTAATTCATGTTAAATGATAGCAATAACCATTTTTAAAATTTCTTGTTACAGCTGCTAAACGGCTAGAACCGGCTGAAAACGGCTGGGAGCTGCCAAGAGTATGAAGTCGATAGGGCATGTGACATGTCTAGGGGTAGGTTTTTATGGTTGCTGAGCTCAAAAATGCTACCAAAAATAGTGGCAGCCTATCAATATGGCAGCTGGGTAACAGCTGCAGCTCAGCTGGTAGCGGCCAAGAGTAGAATTGGTAGATAGGGCTTGTGACATGTCTAGGGGTAGATTTTTATGGGTGCTGAGCTCAAAAATACTACCAAAAATAGTGGCAGCTTATCCATATAGCAGCTGGGTAATGGCCGCTGCTGAGCTGGGAGCGGCCAAGAGTAGAATGAGTAGATAGGTCTTGTGACGTGTCTAGGGGTAGGTTTTTAGGGGTGCTGAGCTCATAAATACTATTAAATATAGACAGGCCCGCACTTTTCTTGGTAGTATTTTAGAGCTCAACACCCATAAAAACCTACCCCTAGACACGTCACATGCTATATATAAGAGTTCAGTTATTAGTAATATATCCATGAAAAAAAAGGTAAAATGTTAATTGGGAGAAGTTTAATTCCACTGAAATAATCAATTTTTTAAGCCTCAAAAAACAGCTGAGCTGTGGCCATTACCCAGCTGCCATATAGAAGGGACGGCACTAATTTTTACTATCTACTCATCTACCTTTGGCCCCTCCTAGCTGAGCTGTAGCTGCCATGTGGATGGGCCGCCACTATTTTTGGTAGTATTTTTGAGCTCAGCACTCCAAAAAACCTACCCCTAGACACGTCACAAGTCCTATCTACTTATTCCTGCCACTATTTTTGGTAGCATTTTTGAGCTCAGCAACTATAAAAACCTACCCCTAAACATGTCATAAGCCCTATCTACTCTTCATACTCCTGGCCGCTCTTAGGTGAGCTGCGGCCGTTACCCAGCTGCTATATGGATGGGCAGCTTCTATTTTTGGTAGTAGTATTAAGCTCAGCACCCATAAAAACCTACCCCTAGACACGTCACAAGCCCTATCTACTCAATTTACTCTTGGCCGTTCCCAGCTGAGCTGCAGCTCTTACCCAGCTGCCATATGGATGTGCCACCACTAATTTTGGTAGCATTTTTGAGCTCAGCACCCATAAAAACCTACCCCTAGGCAATAGACATGTCACAAGCCCTATCTACTCTTCATACTCTTGGCCGCTCTAAGGTGAGCTGCGGCCGTTACCCAGCTCCCATATGGCTGGGCTGCTTCTATTTTTGGTAGTAGTATTGAGCTCAGCATCCATAAAAACCTACCCCTAGACACGTCACAAGCCCTATCTACTCATTCTACTCTTGGCCGCTTAAAGGTGAGCTGCAGCTGATACCCAGCTGCCATATGGATGGGCCGCTACTATTTTTAGTAGCATTTTTGAGCTCAGCAACCATAAAAACCTACCCCTAGACATGTCACATGCCCTATCTACTCTTCATACTCTTGGCGGCTCCCAGCCGTTTTCAGCCGGTTCTAGCCGTTTAGCAGCTGGTACTAGAAATTTCAAAAATGGTTATTGTTATCATTTAACATGAATTAAACCAAAAATATGTTTTTAAAAGTTGATTCCTACGTAATTATTGATGAATTTGCCCTGAAAATAGGCAAAAAACGGCTAAACGGCTGAGCCGCCAGCTGCCAGCCGTTACTTTTCCAACTTTTTGTTCGATTTAGGGAAAATAGACCTACCAAGGATTACTCATGCAAAATTTCAGATCAAAATTCGAATTCTAAGTGCCATTTATACATTGATTACGAGATGGTTGCATTAAAAACCCCCCCCCCTTTTTGTGGAAAATCTGTAATTACCATATGAAATGATTTTTTCGTATTGCTCAGGACCAGTTTTAATCCAACGAAAATTCATCGGACTCGTGGAAATACTTGAAAATATCTATTGGTATTTTCTGCTTTTGCAAAGGCCATCCCAGGTTATAACAGAACCAATCCATGCATGATGTGAACATGTTTGATATTATTACTTTTTTGTATGCCTATGTTGAAATAAATACCTATCTATCTATCTATCGAATCTAACCTGTAAATGTCTGACTTGAGCGTAGTATGAAGCTATGACTGCAATATCCTTCTATCTTCTCTGTCTGTCTTTATGTCTGTCTGTCTATATATCTATAGAATCTAACCTGTAGATGTTTGACTTGAGCGGAGTATGGAGCTATGACTGCAATATCCTTCTCTCCAAGTCCATGCTTTATCATCTACACAAATTGTTCATGTACAGTACATACATTAGAAATTTATATTTTAGATGAATAAAGACAAACCCATAAGATTCAAAGTAAACCTACATAAAAATTAATGCATTTCTAATTTTTTCTTAATTAATGAAAGTCTTCAAGCATAGAAGAAATAACCTCCCCCTACCCCAACCCTTACCTTCAACTAAAAAAAGAAGAGGGGAGGGTGCAAAGAAAGCACCAACTAAACCTTTTAAAAATAAATTTACCTGTTTAATAATATATTTGACTAAGTCCGCTTCTTTACTGTTTAATATTCCACCATTAATTGACTCCTCCCTAAATATAAATAAGAAGGATAAAATTTACATTCAGCGAAAACAATTTTGTCAATGCACTATTTCCTAACAAAAGCTGAAGAAACATTGCAGTACAATATTTTTAAGAATTCATATTTTCGATTGTGTAAAGTAGTATTTAGATCTTTGCAAGGGAGGGAGTGGAATCTGTATTAAAAATCTACTACGCTGGCCTACAAACTTTGGGAACTTTCATTTAATCTAGCAGTTGACTTTTAATAATTAAAATAATTAAAGACATGAATTTGGGTTTATCATTATTGAAGAGGTACATTACTAATCGCCATTGTCTTATCCTTTAAATTAACCTTTTAACAAATCAATTCCACAAAAATTTTAATCAAAACAATTGTGTTTTAGTGGAGGGTATCCATTTTGGAATCCAATCCTAACCATAGCTTAAAACTTGCCCATGACCAATAAAATGCTACATAAAGCAGAATTTTAGAATATAAGAATATCATTAATTTATCGTCCACTGTCCCATCTCTTATGAATGCTTCCTGAAGATATTAAGTAGAAACAAATAATGAGAAACTTCAAAGAAATTTCTAAATATATTTTTTTTTGTTTCCATTCAGTAAAAATAAGAAAAATGAATGTTGACACAGCTACTCTATAACTCGCTATTTAGGTTTGGCCATATGTTGTTAGAGTATTCCTGTTGCAGGTTCGAGGCCAGGAATGGCAAGCTTCTACCCATCTACCACAACCGTTTTATCATATTAATTATATTGCTGATTTGATATTATGTTTATCATGTTATGTTTGTGCCATTATTAATTATGATCATATATACCTAAATGCCAATAAAACAAGATCATGTCATTTGTAGTTATTCAATGCATATTATCTTTTACAGATGAGGTTTTAGTTTAGTATTAAGAATGTATATTTATGTTTCAGTATAATAGCAATGCTTAATAAGAATGGCGGAAAAGTTCGGTGTCGTTGATATATGATTTATCAAATAGGCTAGTTCCCAAAATAGCCGGTTTTGACTCAATTAACATATGTGTGAAGGAGAAAAGTGATTTTCTCTCCTGCCATTTAAGATAGATTCCTATTTTTATATATTTATTTTATATAGAAGATTCAACTAAGCACTTCACCTAATTATCTCCGTCCGTCTGTTTGGAAAATATTATTTTTTTTCTTAGCTTTGTTATTTATGAATGTTATCATATCAATCTTGTTTGTTTTACTCTTCAGCAGAAATAAAGAACCCTTACAAATAATATATTTCAAAAGATATACAAAGTAGGAAGCAAAAAATAGACTTGATAGTGAAAATCCTTTTAATAAAGTAACAGGATGTATATCTGTCTCAATGCCTGTACCGAAGAATATTGCTTACCGCAAAACCGATATGGTAATGTAGCTTCTTATAGGTCCTGGGAAGGTTTATGACTATTTTTGAGGGAAGGGAACCACCACCCTCCCAAGAGCATTCGCAAAAAAAAAACTAGTTTTGGCAATCCGGAATCTGCCCATTTTTTGGCTAATTTTGGAATCCGAATCCGGAATTCGTTTTTTAATACTTGTCATTATCATCATTATATATAATATCTTTTAAAATCCGGTTCGATTCTCGGAAGTGAATTATAGAGAACACCGAGAACATTAAAGGGGGGGGGGGGGGGGGTTAATGCAACCATCTCGGAATCACTGATTAAATGGCACTTAGAATTCGAATTTTGATCTAAAATTTTTTTTATGAGTAATCCTTGGTAGGTCTATTTTCCCTAAATCGAACAAAAAGTTGAAAAAGTAACGGCTAACGGCTATTTTCCGGGCAAATTTATCATTAATTACGTAGGAATCAACTTTTTAAAACATATTTTTGGTTTAATTCATGTTAAATGATCGCAATAACCATTTTTTGGATTTCTAGTACCACCAGCTACCGGCTAGAACCGTTTGATAAGGTTTTAGAGTGAGAAAAAGTATTATGTGAAGATAGGTTTCGTGACTTTTTTGCTCTTAAGATAGTAATAAAATGGCAAAACAGCTGCCAGTCGTTAGCCGTTACTTTTCCAATTTTATTTCGATTTAGGGAAAATAGACCTACCAAGGATTATTCATGCAAAATTTCAGATCGAAATTCGAATTCTAAGTGCCATTTAATCACTGATTACGAGATGGTTGCATTAAAAAACCCCCCCTTTTAGGACATATGTAGCACTTAAATTTTTTAATTTTTAAAAAATGCCTTTTAAAATATTGCTAGAATCTGGAATCCAAATCCAGAATCCGCCATTTTTTGGACGGATTCTTGTGAGAATCCGAATCCGGTCTATCAATTTGACGGATTCCCATCCCTAAAAAAACATGTCTAACCCTATCTAGCGGCAAAATTTTTTTTTGTTAACAGCTGATCTTAAAATAGATTGAAAAGAGAAATACGTGCCCCTAGAGGCCAATAGGGGCGTAGCCGCTAGCAACATGGACTTTGATTTGATATCAGGGAAATAGGTATGTTGACATAACGTGTACCTTATCTTACCTCGTAAGGGTGGGATTCTCCTTCGAATTTTAAGTGATCATATAGAGAATCTAAAGCATCATCCGCTTGTAATGGGATGTGATACACAAGGAAATTAACATCCAACACTTTGATTACACGAAGTTTGACTAAGAATTGGAGATGCGATCCCCAATTTTCAAATTCTTTGAACGTACATATAAGACTTTTACAGAAATGCTTCGCATCCAGACTATCTATCTATGTTTGATATAAAGTTAACACTATATAAGAGTAGAATCTAAATATTTGATTGACGTGCCTCTGTAATTATCAAGTAACATTCAGGCACGAGACACAATTACTTTAGCTAGGCCCAAGGCATTATTTGTATCCTTTTATGCATTCATAGGCCTACCTTTACCAATATAACACCATATATGGGTAACGCTAGCATATTCATGGTAATTTGTATGTGATTCGTTAATATTATATGTTTATTAAAGACATTATGTTTATTGTTAAAGTAATCATGTAACCAATCAGTACAAGTATGTATGCCTACAACCATGTCTGATTTACGTCACAAGTTAACATACAGACACTTTATTGAACAGACAAACACTAAGATCCTTATTATAAGCTGATGTTATAGCATGTATCTCTTAAAATAAGTCAGTTATTTATTGACTCTCCTACCATCAACTTCTATTCTGGCTTTAAAAGGTAATGACTTAGTTGTTTGGCATGCATTGTAGTTTAAATTTAGGACCCTTAGTACTTAGCATGAATTGAGCTTAGGCCTTATGTTAGAATTCTAACACTTAGCACAATTCACTGCTTGGGACTTAGGGCACTTTTCTGTCCTACACTACTTATGATTTTAACACTTATCCTGTAAATATTTTCATACTTAACTTATTCACTTGTAATATAAATACACTTTATAAAACATTTTCCTTCCTTAATACTTAATATACTTATATAATTCCGATCGAATATCAAAACCAACCATTTATTCTTAGATTAAAGCAATATAATACTTCGCGTGGGTCTTTTGTTGAGCTTCCACCAGCTCAACCAAATTCGTATTATACTTGTGGGAATAGAGGGATAAGCATTCTAAATAGACGAACCGACGGTGAGAATGTCTATGTGTATTGCAGTAAAAGTAGGTTTTTAGTAGTACTCATAGAAGAGCGGTCTCCATACCATATTATTGGACAAACGCCCCATTCGCACTACCAGAATTGCTAACTGTACATGGTAATGAGTTGCGCCTTTTGGTAGGCCATGGCATTCTCCCTAATCTAACTATTTATTTAGCGCAATATTAAAGTAGCAATAGGAAACATTTGTAACGTCTTTAGTTATGATGTAATTCGAACCTATCACCTCCTAAACGACAAGTTACGCTATAGTCACGGGTTATATAGTGATAATAAAATGAAGCTACCTGGCTGATTTGTTGGTGTCAAGAAAAACTACAGAGTCCTCTAGCTGTGAACTAAAAAATAAATATGAAATATGTAGCACACCAAGAACAAGCTAATAATATCAGAAATATAAAACGCAATAAAATAATATCGCAATGCAATGATGTCTATCTGTGCGTGTTTGACACGAAAAATATTGCGTAGCTAAATGCTGAACCGTTATGGTTCTCCGGTTCCAGTGACGGGTTGAGTTCCGCTCCGGTCACTTACCTCAAGTGCCTTTGAAGGCCTCTAGGGGCGTAGCCGTTAATAAATATAGTTCGGATACTGCAAGCGTTTGGGATTTTCCCCAAACTCAACATCCTTTTTCAATTTTTTTAATGCAAACCTCAAAATCTTTCGCATCCATGGTTCACACTCTTCCTTGTCGGTGCTTTGGATTTGGATTGTTCTTGTGGCAACGGATTCTGTCGCGCATTCAAGTTTGCCCTGCAAATTAATTATCAATGATTAAAATCTCAATGGTTTCTGCGCCCTTAGCCTCTAGGGTAGGGCAGAAGATGTAAAGAAAATATCCTAGAAACCCAAGGAGGGAATGGACATTAGGCTGTTTATTACACTAGACCCCAAAGTCATATAAAAGCGTTTTTAAGCTTTTCTATAATTAGGGTCGGTCTGTCCGTCCGTCCGAAACGGATAGCAACTACATAATCATCACCAAAATGTTCGTACATCCATTTTAAACATGTTGATTTTTTTTACTTTTTTTAACAACAAATTTTTTTGTGATCTAATCATCCGATTGATCTGATTTTTGGTATATTGATTCCTAGGACAACAAAGTATAATGTAATAAGCGAAGCAACTCTATAATCAAGTCCTAAAAATGTAAGTATGTCCATAAACATTATCCTGAATCAAGCAGTTTTTCAACAAATTTACTCACAATTTTGCTTAGACTTTTATACATTTATATTATGATTATTCAGTTCTGACACTATACAAGTGTTAATGTCTGTTTGTCCTACCGTTTCAGTGCTTCGCTTTTATGGATGTTGTCATCCTTGTTTTATTAATAATAATGAATTTTGAAGGTGGTCGGTTAATTTTGTTGAGCTTCCAAACGTTTTAACAACTAATTGTAATCTACAGAATGGGTAAATTGTGTACCATAATTTGGGATGTAATCAATTTCTCGGCCATTGTCTTGTCCTTTTATATCCCTGCTAAAAACAACCCAAATAAGACATAAATAAAACTTATCAGAAAATCACAAACAAACCAGGCAAACATTTTTCGAAACGGCAGAGTTCATTTAATCTAGCTAAAGGGGGAAGGGGAATTGCCTTCTCTTGTCAAGAGAATTTTAAAATCCCTTTCTCATATAAAGCGCTATTAAAGATATCTTAAGTAGCTCA
Organism: Acartia tonsa; assembly: GCF_053477335.1. NCBI lineage: Eukaryota > Metazoa > Arthropoda > Copepoda > Calanoida > Acartiidae > Acartia > Acartia tonsa. Next base: position 51,744,659 of record NC_137264.1, read on the forward strand.
CGGATACGCTGACAGACATCAAACCAATTCATTGACACGTCATTGTTATAGGATGTAATAATTTAGTAAATTCTTTTGATAGTAAACTTTTCTATTGAATTATGTATTCAATTAATTTTGATTTGTTGACAAAATGATGTGCGTTTATTTCCGCTCTTCTATATTATTATCAAAACATCAGAACAGTCAAGTTAAATTCTTGTTTGTCCGTTAAGATCTCGCTAGTTACTGAACTATGGTCACTAATTAAAAAAAACATAACATAAGTCTTAAGATAGTTTTGGTCTATTTTACTTGAACTTATCTAAACTGCGAACCAAAAAAATAGGCAAATCTGAATTTGCAGAATAGCAGCTTTATTAGGTATTCATTTAGGATGATTCATTTTATTGTAAATATAAAATGTAGATGCATCTTTTGGTTACAAGTTTCCACCGTTAATGTTTTATTAATCAGCACCAATGAAGCACAAGATCTCAAAAACAACATTTTGGGTAAAAACTGGTGAACCAAAAAGATATGCAAATTTAAAACAAATCAATGGAAAAACGATTTGATTGATTCTGATAAATTGACAATTTTTTATGGGATTTATGCATTAATTATTATGAAATGTAGTATAAGGTAGAAATTAATGATTTTTTAAAATAAGAAATAATAGAACAAAAGAAATTCGACCTCTATCACTTTAGAGGACATTGGCTGACCTCAAGTTTATGGATGAAGATAAATACATATTAAAAATAATAATTACTCCCAAAAGTATACAAAAATGATTTTAAATGTGTTAGAAAAATTAATTTTAAAATCTTGATTTTGAGGATGATGGCCTTTAAGATGCTCCTATGGGTAGTGATGGTGAGCCAAATGTTATCAAAGTGCATGACCATGATGACAACTTATATATTGAACTTTGGTCCAATTTTTGTATTCATAGCAGCCTCCAGCCAAGCAGTATTTAAAAAGAAAAAATTGCAATTTTAATTACTCCAATGCATAAGGTAAATACTGTCGTTTTTAGAAGATGTTTATATTTCTTGTCGGGTGGCTCCATTGGAGATTGCTATGACTACAAAAAATGGTACATAGGTTGATAGACAAGTTCGTTGTTGTAATGGTCATGTACTTAGATAACATTTGGCTCACCATCATCAACAATAGAAGAATCTGAAAGGACATCATCCTCAAAATCAAGATTTTAAAACGTTTTTTTTACTCATAAAGCATTTTTGTATACTTTTCAGGGTAATCTTTATCTTTAACATGTATTAAGCTACATCCATTAAACAGGAGGTTAGCAGCTGACCTCTAAAGTGATAGGGGTTGAATTTCTTTTTTTCTAATATTTCTTATTTTAAAAAATCATTAATTTCTACCTTATACTACATTTCATAATAATTAATGCATAAATCCCTTAAAAAATTGTGAATTTATCAGAATCAATCTTTAAAACAGAAAAAAAGTGCAAAAAAATCGTTTTTCCATTGATTTGTTTTGGATTTGCATATCTTTTTGGTTCACCAGTTTTTACCCAAAATGCTGTTTTTGAGATCTTGTGCTTCATTGGTGCTGATTAATAAAAAATCAACGGTGGAAACTTGTAACAAAAAGATGCATCTACATATTATATTTACAGTAAATTCGTCCCAAATGAATAATGAAGCTGCCATTTTGAAAATTCAGATTTGCCTATTTTTTTGGTTCGCAGTTTAATAACTTGAACCACTTTCAGCAAATATTTAGCACTACGCGGACGACGTGTAAATTTGCAGAAGTGAATGCCCACCACCCCTATTGACAGCATCTTCGAGTTTATTAACTTTTTATTTACAAAACAAAGGTAAGTGGGAAAAAAGTTGGAAAAAAAAATTTTCTCTCAAAATAATATAATTTTCTTATTCATATTTGAGTGACAGACAAAAACTTATCATTACGTAATGGAAATATTAGAAATATAATTTACAGAAAATTGATTTTATTTGAAATGCTGATATTTTTCTCAACCATATTCAAACGCTGGACAATTTCTGAGGGATTTTAGACGGTAAATTGATTTTTCAGATTTTAAAGAAGCTTCCCTTTACCCTCAGATAAGTTATAACTCGCAGGGATCTAAAAGGATAAGATAATGGCCGATAAATTGATTACATCCCCAATGATATTAAACAAAAATACACCTATAGTTGATTTCAATTAGCCGTTGAAACGTTTGAACACTCAACTTAATGATCCAACCAATCAATATTCACTAAAGCCCCAAAAGTTGTATAGCCAACGGAAAAGAAAACGTTATAATAAATCTTTGGAGACTAGTGTAATACACTGCTCATTGTCCCCTCTCTGTATACCTTGTAAGTAAGATGATTAGCTAAGGCCGCAATAACTTTATTCATCCGATACTGGATATTCAGGCTGATGGTGGCACTCTCATGGTCCAGCAGGTCAAACAGTGACTGGTGCAGGCCCAGCTTCCTGGCAGCATGGCTCTGCACTACTGGTGGCAACTGCGCAGGATCTCCAACTAAAGCAAAATTAGAGTAAAACTCTAGAGGGAAAAGGGTTTAATCCCAAGGACATTGTAAAGACTCTCAATTAGGTCTTTGAAAATCAACCTATAAAGCCGGGAATTTTAACACAGCTAAGTAGCAGAAAACAATTTGCTAGCAGACGAAAAAGATCACAGGAAGAGAGGAGCAGGCAGTTATCTGTATATACATAGATCTGTTAAAAAGGGTGACAAAATTCATAAAAGCGAAGATCCAATAAGGATGACAACATCCATAAAGCGAAGCAATGAAACGGTAGGAAACCCGGACATTAACACTTGTATAGTGTCAGAACTGAATTATCAGAATATAAATAAGAGTCAAAGCAAAATTGTAAGAAAATTTGTTGAAAAACTGCTTGATACAGGATAATGTTTATGGACATTTTTAGGACTTGATTATAGAGTTGCTACGCTTATAACATTATACTTTGTTGTCCCAGGAATCAATATACCAAAATTCAGATCAATCGGATCATGGATGATTAGATCACATAAAAATTTGTTGTTCAAAAATTTTAAAAATCAACTTGTTTAAAATGGACGTACGGACAATTTAATAATGAGTTTAATATAGAGTTGCTATGCTTTCTAATTTGTGCCTAACTACTAAAGGAATCACCATGCAAAGTTTGAAATCGGTAGGACAATTCTAACATGCCTAAATTAACGAAAAGAGCTATCCGTTACGGACGTACGAACGGACCGACCCTAATTATAGAAAAGCTTCGCTTTTAAAAACAAATATTGGACAAACGAACATAAATACTTTTCTCGTATTCATTTGAATCCGGTGGATAGGAACCGGTTCTCATGAATACGAAAAAACTATGTCTAGCATCGTATTATATCCAGTTTTCTACGAATATAGAAATGTACAATCATAAGATTAAACTAGTTTTTTTAGCCGGTGCCTACGGCACCACGGGGCTAAAAAACTAGTTTTAATCTTATAATTGTACATTCTATATCCGCGGAAAGCCGTTTATAATACGATACGAGAAATAACTAGTATAGTGTCAGAATTTAATAAGCAGAATATGATTTTATAAGACAGAACAAAATTGCTTAATGCAGGATACTGTTTTGGGACATACTTACATTTTAGGACTTGATTACAGAGACGCTTCACTTATAGCATTGTACTTGTTATTCTAGGAATCATTATTTCAAAATTCAGATGAATACAATTATGATACCGTACAAAAAATGCTGTCAAAAAAAATAGAAACCGGCATGTTTTAAATTAACGTACGGACTTTCTGGTAACGATTATAGAGTTGCTACGGTTTCTTAACCATACCGAACTGTCACAAGAATCATCATGCATAATTTTAAATAGATATGAAAATTCCTAAAACAACTATGAGCTATCCGTACACAGTTATGGAATCTCGACCATAAAGATTTTTTTATCCAATCTTGACAAGAGATGTATTTTTGGAAAGAAGAATATATATAGAAAACGCCTATGTAAATTAGAAAATCCGCAGAAATCATATTTGCAAGTTATTTGCCAAAATCTGCAATGTTAATTTGCAAAATTAATTTCATGCCTTAAATGACAGATTTAGAAAAAAAACTATCTTGTCAAAATTGGATAAAAAAATCTTTATGGTCAAGATTCCATAACTGTGCGTATGGACGGACGGACAAATGTACCAAACCAAATTAAGAACAGCTTCGCTTTTAAAAAACGATCTGATAAAACTTTCTATTCATAGGTAACAAAAGGGATAACACAATGGGAGATATACAGTGTGTTTTTTTTTTATGAGAAATTTTTTAAAAGCAATTTTACCCCACTTATAGTTATCAGAATTTAATGATTAATGGCTTATTTTCTTCGTTATGAAACAACCAAAAAAAATTACAGTTTTTGTTGAAAAAGTACAGTAAAGTTGAAAATTAAAAACTTAGGTGACAACATCTAAAAATGGTTTTAGCGCATTTTTCTTATGCTCAAAATTGGATTTTCAGTAGTCGACTTTGGGGGGCCAGTACTTTCTCCCTGATTGAGATATGGCCTTCAAACTTTTACCTATTCTAGTACATGTCCCCAATAGTATCTATATAAATTTATAGCTCTATATCTCAAAGCTGAAGCGTTTTGCAGCCATTCTTGCAAAAGGTAGAATATTTGAACATAAGAAAAATGCGCAAAAACCATTTTTAGATGTTGTCACTTAAGTTTTTAATTTTCAACTTTACTGTACTTTTTCAACAAAAACTGTAATTTTTTTTGGTTGTTTCATAATTTCCCTTAAAAAACGAAGAAAATAAGCCATTAATCATTAAATTCTGATAACTATAAGTGGGGTAAAATTGCTTTCAAAAAAGTTCTCATAAAAAAAACACACTGTAGATGTGCATTCTTAAAATTAACAAAAGTATCCCTTCTATAGTTTACAACCATTGATTGAAAAGTGTAGACACTGCGAGTTTGAACCAACCAATCACGATTAATAAAAGTACCAAAAGATTTTTAGGTCAGCACATGATAAAACTTGTTTTACAAACTTTTGTTACAGAAATTAGTTACAGACCAGTGTCCCCTCCCTCCCTAATAAAATATAATTCAATAAGTAAATGAAAAGAGATTAGTTGAATTTAAATATAATTGGAAACGTAAAAAGTATCTAGTCGGAAATACAATGTATGTAATTTTCTAAAAACGACCTAGCTACTTGATTCACTTCTACAAAAGATGCGATTAATAACAAAGATTTTTTTCTTTCAGATATATTTCGTTGAAAAGTGTCATTTTCATGCGAAGTTAAAAGCTGCTTTATGTCAAACGGCTACTCATAATCTGCAATATCTAGAGAGGGAGAGGCTATTGGAATGTAAATTATACTTTTAAACTAGTTCTCTTATTCGTTGGTTTAAAAACTTTGAGGAGACTTTAGTTAAATCTAGATAGGGTTGTACTATCAACAGCTCTATAGTATAGATGTATATACAGAAAACTACCTCCCTACCTATTTCAATGACCTTTTCCGTCTGCTACCAACTTGTTTTCTGCTACTTGGCTGTGTTAATATAACCGACATCACTGGTTGATTTTCAATGACCCAATTGAGAGTCAGCACTAAGACACTGTGATGGCGAGAAACAGTTATTTAACCCTTTCTCCTTCTAGTGTTTTACTCTAATGTACTATCAGTTTAATTTTGTGTCTTGTAATATCGTGTGCCTTTGTTCGTTAATTTATCGCCAAATTGTCTTATCACTTAAGATTACTGGAAAAGATAAGAACCAATAAAGCACAGGATGCGCAAAATGCACGTAAAAGTCTCATGCGCGTTTTCTTTATTGGACAAAACGTCCATCTTTTTAGCAGTAAAACTTAAAAGTTGCCAAATACAATAAATATTTTCGTCTCGTCATACTCCTGACTTAATCCAATTGAAATGGTTAAATACGTTCAAGTACCTATGAAGAGCAATTATTTCTTAATATAAAACGTTTGTGTTAAATATTTCCATTCTAAACGATTGTTTATTTATTTATTTTTAACAATAATTCGATTGTGAAAATCCAAATGACTAAATTTTTACAAAAGAGGTAGGTATAAGTGATACACATAAAGAAACGTTTTTTTTGACGGATTAACAAATGGAATATTTAAAGTAATCTGAGTTTTAACTCCTAAAACATAAAATATAAGTGCTTGATGTGTATATAGGTATAGTGTACAGCTTTTTGGGTAGAATAAAATCGTATTTAAAAGGTTTAGGTAAGTTTTGACTTTTTTGCAAAGTTAATCTTTGTTAATTTTATACCTACATAAAAGTACTTTTTAGGTTACTGAGAAAGACAAACGTACTTTCTCACAAATGCATTTCTTCTTGGCTCGACTAGAAAATCACTTTAAGGGAAACCGCCGAGCTTTAGATCTGACCTACCTAATATAAACTTGTTGGCATGCAGGAGTGGATGAACAACAGAGGGCAGCAGAGCCTGACTTGCCTCGTCAACTATGCACCAATCAAACTTTCTGTACAATAGTATATTGTTCTTCATTATCAGAGATTTTAAGGAATAATACAATGAACTATAAATTGATGTACTTTCTCTACATAAAAATTATTAGGTAGTCATTTTTTAGTAAAGGTCCGAAAAAAGGATTGTCCATCTAGACTTTCTATATCCTATTATATAAAGAATTAAGATTTTTTTTATGAAGCGAAGGATCTCAATAACAGCTCAACAGATAGGTTTCCTTTACGATAAAGATAAGTAAAGGTCAATGGATGGTTTTAACTATTTTGGGGAGGGTGTTTTTAACTCTCCAAATAGAAATTAAATAGCCACAAGAAAAAATAACTTGCCCACCCAAAAAAAAATTTAGGATGAGCCTTGATGTGACATGTTGAGCCTTGTTTAAAAAAAAAATAAAAATTAGCTGCGGGTTCGACTTACACCCTCCCACACCTCAGTTGCCTCTAGAGGCCTTAAGGGGGCATATCCGTTTGTTAATCATTTTAGAGGAAAGATTGAAGATTAATTTGGACAATATATTTTCCTGTTGACAATAGCAGCGTGATCTGTGGCCAAGCAAGTTGTACCAATTATCCTAAAACATCAGTGACTTTATGGGGTGAACGAACTGACCAATAAACGAGTTGGCAAGCTAAATTGACGTCAATTGATACTAGTTCATTATAGTTAAGCTATGATACACAAAAATTATTATCTCAAACTTAAAAGCTAAAAAATAGACACAGTTTTAGAAGGCTATTGTTTTGAAGGAAGGTCACTGTGACAATATGATTACAAATTTTTTAATTGTCGACAAAGGTAAAAACTAAATGCAAATTTAAGTTAGATTTTAGTTCAGAACTTAATCACAAGATGTCTCTCTACCTGTAAGAAGCATAGACTTTGGCCAATTGATCACAGCTGGTAATCTGGCTGCCAACATGTTCAGCTGTGTGTGCCTCCAGCTCTGGACGTACACGGGCAGCACGGCCAAGACGAAGAAACTGCTTTTCATGCTCCTGAAAAAATAGTACAGCTTTTGGTGCTTTCCCTCAACAGGACTGATCCGCACCACCCCCTCCCCCCACCCCTCAAACCTTAAAACATATTTTTAGCAGCCGCGTTATACAAATAAAAACCAGTGCAGTCCATTATCCACTCCATTACTTTCTGGTATTAACCCTACCAAACCTTGCCTGCTGTGCTTATATACATGTCACGTGATATAAATATACATAAAGAAAGAGAGAGATAGTTAAACTAAAAGTATTGTGTATTTTAGCAGAGAGAACCAAATCGAGAGCAGCATAACATAAGAAAGAGCAAAAGAAAGAACAGACCTTAATTGTAGAGTATCTGCACTGCTTTATATGTATCCTTATAATAAAGTAACAGTATATTTGTGTGTCTGTGTACCAAAGGATCTCGCTAACTACTGAACCGATAGGGTTCTTCTTTACAGGGTAGCTTCTCACATGTCCTAAGAAGATTTATAACTATTTTGGGGGAGGGTACAACAACCCTTCCAAGAGTAATCGCCAATAGAAAAAAAAATATGCCACCCCCATTTTTTGTATACTTTTCTTTTTAAAACTACAATTGAAAGGGGGGTTGGACTTGGTCCACTAGGGCCACCAAGAGGCTTCTAGGGGCGTAGGCGCTAGTCTACTATAAAAGTAATACATACAGATATGCCCTTGTCATAAAGCAGCTATTTATTTGTTTTTATAACCTGTAATTTTGTTAGGACAGTGTCCACAGCACTATTTGTATAGGCAACAAGCAGGACAGACTGACCCATAGCAGCTAGTAACCTATTATTATTTATGATTATGAAAGTGTTTATATGTTTATTTCAGAAGGAAAAAAAACATCATTTTTTTAGGTCAAAAAAGATTTATATTTTTAACGTTTTTTACCATATAATGTCAACTATTTAGGACACCTTTTGAAGTTAAATAGACAATAAAATGTTTAAGAAATAAGGTGCAAAAAAGACATTTTTTCTTACAATCCTGCTTTAGAATATAATATTTCAAAGAATATAAGAATAAGCAGGTCATAAAAACATAAAAATATTTGAATTTAATTAATAAAACCCCATTTTAACCCATTATAATTATCTATTAACTTACGAAAATAAGGGGATTTTCCCCCCGCCTTTTTTTAAATCTAAGTAGTGCAGGTTGCATTTATTTTGTCTTTTGGTGAAAAAAACACTTGTGTAACAATTTTTACCTGATAAGTCCAACAATAGTTGTAGATTTGCCACTGCCAGGCATGCCTCGTAACAAACAATACTTCTCTGCCATCAAACTGCGGAATATTGCCTTTTGTTGAACCTAAACAAATAACAAAAGATATTTGTTTAATTGTTTCTTGGTTGTTTTCACAAGAATTTACATTATGCACAAATTAAGACAAAGAGGGTAATTTTTGTGTATTTTCCGTAAAGTTGTGTGTTAGCGTTTAGTCAAATACACTTATTAATTCAATCTGTTCTTAATTTTGACCATATCATATTTATACATTTCGTGAAAATTAGGATCAATTTGACTTAATGCATTAGACTTAACGGTGACACACAACTTTACGGAAAATACACAAAAAATGCCCCTCTTATTTTATCATTTAGTTTTAGTTTATTTACAAAAAAAAATTAACAACCACTGAACTGCATAGTACAATTGGTCATGTTCAGGTTTGCACACTCAAAAAGTTTGATCATGGAAAGAACGAAGTAGCGGGTTTCGTCATATATTCACAGTAGCTTTTGTATTTAAGGTTAGGTTAATGTTAATGATTGTCCACACTACCCTTAACGAGATATAAATACATACATACAAAAAGATAATCTGTTTCTTTACAATATACAATTATTTCTTAATAAGCGTTTGTTCCAGGAAGATGGGAACATATCGGGCTGTTTATTACACTGGTCCCCAAAGTTTTATAACGTTTCCTTATTCGTTGACTCAACAACTTTGTGGATCATTAAGTTGAGTGTTCAAATGTTTCAACGACTAATTGTAATCAAAAGAAGGGGTAATTTTGTTTATCATCATTGTGGTTTGTTCAGTACGAAACATTCAAGATAAAAAAAATTATTAGGTAAACACCTTAATTATTCAGCTATGTTTTTAGTAGCGAAGCTACTCTATAATTCGAAATGTCCGTCCGTCCGTCTGTCTGAGACAAAGTGGGGGAAACGTGATTTTTTCGGCTCCTATTAAAGATAGACAGCTGAAATTTTTAATGAAGATTCCCATGACATATGCGCATCTAATCTTTACATTGTTTTGTCCATCTGTTTGTTAATTGGGGTGCTAGATCGATTCCTAGTTTTTTTGGTTTTCGTAATTTTCCCTTAACCTTTTAACGACTAATTGTAATCAAAAGAAGGGGTAATTTTGTTTATCATCATTGTAGTTTGTTCAGTGCGAAACATTCAAGATAAAAAAATATTAGGTAAACACCTTAATTATTCAGCTATGTTTTTGTTTTAAATTTTCTGTATTACAACCTAATTGTAATCTACATACGTGGGTTGAAAATGCGTTGTTCATAAAAGTATGTTAAAAATTCTCAAAAAAACGATTGAAAAGAATTTAAACAATTAGAAAACTAATGAAACGTATTTTTTTCATAGAATTTATCATTGTTTTTGCGAAAATTTTCAATAAACAAATCTTTTAGCAAAATTGTTTTTGATTAAATTAGACGTTTGACCCGCAATCCTAACCACGATTTTTTGTATGATATAAAGATTACTATTCCCCAAAAAAGAATTAGAAATCAAGAATAGGTACATTTTTAAAATAAAGGGAAGGTTTTAATGCAACCATCTCGTAATCAGTGAGCAAATGGCACTTACAATCTGAAATTTTGCATGAGTAATCCTTGGTAGGTCTATTTTCCCTAAATCGAACAAAAAGTTGAAAAAGTAACTGCTAACGGCACAGCCGTTTAGCCGTTTTTTTGGTATTTTTTCGGCAAATCTGCCATAAATTATGTAGGAATTAACTTTTGAAACATATTTGTGCTTTAAATCATGTGAAATGATACAAAAAAAACAAAATAGGCTCTAGGATGGTTTAAAGCTATTATTTTTTTTAAAAATAAGTCTAGGTATTGTTTTAGCTATATTCGAATATAGAGCCCCTAGATGCCAGGGGCGCAGTCCCTAGTATAGATAAATAATAATAGTTATTTCTCGCATCGTATTATAAACAGCTTTCCGCGGAGCTAAAAAAAACTGGTTTTAATCTTATGATTTTACATTTTTATATTCGCAGAAAGCTGGATAAAATACGATGCTAGACATAGTTTTTTAGTATGGATGAGAACCGGTTCTTATCCACCGGATTCGAATGAATACGAGAAAAAAAATCTGACCTTATTTAAGTTTTTGATAAGGCCTCTAGCTGTTATGGCCACGTCTTTGGGAAGTCCGGGTACATAAGTTGCTTTGCTTCCTTCGATGATTATACTTCTAGAATTGATTAAACAGAGTTAGCGTTTTTTTAATAAAAAGTTAGAAAGGCTGTTTCCCTGAAAGTGCTTAGTCGAGCACGAACCTCATTTACATAAACTGAAAAAAGTGAGGGCGGGTTAACAGTTAGAGCCCTATTTATTTATTCTCTTACCTAAGTTTTTGTGCCTCTGGTGTGTCGAGCAGCAACTTGCCAATAGCTATAAAGTTTGACCCCATGGCACCTTGATACACGTGGCGGTCAACATGATACACTTTTCCTCTATTTTATTTTTAAATTCACATAACGTCATTTCAAAATAGATTAGAATGTGGACATCAAATTATAGGTTAGAGACGTTAAAAAATGGTAATATGCAGCAAGCATGTGACACAAATAGCGAGAGGAGGGGTAATGCCTTGTTCAGTAAGAACAGTATGGAGTTCCAGACAAAGATAGAGCAATCAAGGGTTGGTTTTCTGTTGGATGTTGCTTAAGGTTACCTATCATCCTTTATTGGGCGTTGGATAATCATATCCCATTACAAGCGGATGATTTGTATCTCTAGATGATGTCTTGAAAACCAAAGAAAATTTCCCCCTCAAGGAGGCAGTAAAGTATTATATACAGAAGAAAGGTATTTTTTTGTCTGAAGCTTAAGATTTCATTGACTACCGAACCGATTGAGTATTTTATTTAGGAGAAGCCTGACATAGGTCCTGGGATGGTTCTCAGGTTAATTCTTGCCCCTCCTTACCTTTTGGACAATACATAGCGGAATAGCCCCTAGACGCTAGGGGCACAGCAACTATTTACTTGCTAAAGTGTATTATGTGTATTTTCCTGGGCAAAGTTCTGTCCAACTGAAGAACCAGGTTGTGGTGGTCAATATGCATGACAGGTCCCTGGGAGAGGGCCAGCTCTGTGCTGGATGACACAACTATAACTTCACCAGCCTGGAATACCTGGGAAAAAAATTCTGAATAAAACTTTATTTTTGTGTAGTTATATACAAGAAAAATCTGTATCTATAGAATAGATCAAAAAGCTATTTAACACACTAGAAGAAGTAGCGAAATTAAGAAAAATCAAAGACTCCCTATTAATATTAATGTTAAAGATTGCTTCTCATTATTTGTTTGAAATTCATGGGAGGGGGTAGTGTGCCCGCTAGGTCATTTGTGGGAAAGCACGTCACTTTAAGGCATCGAATTATTTACCTGGGGAAAACCACTTCCCTGGAATGTATGTACATTATCCTGGACAGATGCCAGGCTGAGCCCGCTGATACAATTGCCAGTCGTCTCCCTGCTGGCAGCAGTCTCAGTCCACAGAGCTTTCTGGTTAAAGTTCTTTGATTCGTTGGCCTCCAGGCGCAACATGTCGGACCAACGTTTGAACCAATCCAAATGTACCTATAGAGAAAATTCTAGATTAGTTTTTAGATAAACAGATTTATTGACATTATCCTTTTATATAAAGTAGTAAGCTTTTTCGTTTGTAGGTAAGGATCTCGCTAACCGCTGAACCGATGTGGTCCTCCTTTATATGACGCTTCTTATAGGTCCCTAGATGGTTTTAGGCTATTACATTTTTATGAAGAGTCCGGATATGGTTTTAGGCTATTACATTTTTATGAAGAGTCCGGATATGGTTTTAGGCTATTTTTATGCCCTCCAAATTCCTTTCAATATAGAGCCTCTAGATGCTAGGGGAGGAGTCGCTAGTTTTCAATAAAGAAAAAGGGCAACAGCTATAAATTCAATTATCGCTTCCTAATTTAGATTTCTTACTTTAAAAGCGTTATATTGTAAAAATTCCCACAAATAGTAATAAATTGCAGTATTATAAAGGTAAAATAAGATTTTTGTATCTATTACAATTAAGCTTTATATCAGCTGTTTATCAGAAGCTATATTATAGATTTTTTATTTTTCCAAGATTTATTCTATTACCTAGTATTTACGACAACTCTAGGTACCTAGTTCTTTTTGACTTTTTAAAAATCACTCATTTTGAGTACTTGGAAAGATTACAACAACCTGATTTAAATGTTGCAAGGTACTGGGGGCCATTTCTGCCATGTGATGAGGTGGACGGGGCACATTAGAGTTGACAGTTAGGTAGGTACAACAGACGTCCTGTAGGTCACAGTTCAGGCAGCCCTTCTCAAAGTCTATTGGCTCCGGCAGGACAAGGTCAGACACCTTTAGAAATATACTTATCATTAGTGGAAAAATTACCTAATATAAATAAAATGTTGTCTTTTATTAAGACTGTAGTATAGAAGGAAAAGGTATTCTTTATTAGGCCACCAGGTTCAGGACAAGAAAAAATTAAATTTTTAGAGGTCAACTTATTAAACTTTAGGTATTAGGTAGGTTCTTTTTTATTAATTAATCTTTTAAGATGTTAAAGAATTTTTAAAAAAAGAAATTTTGCTCCAGGTTGAGGTTAAGCTTAATAACATTATTGTACCAGATCGTCCTTGAAAGTGGTGGGTTGACTAAGATAAGCCACAAGTTGATTTCTAAGCTGTACAAGACCTCTCTCCTCATGCTTGCCAGCTGGTATCTCCACCATGTTGCTGGACCGGAGGTACAGCAGCAGCCCGGAACCTGGATCCTCTCTTCTGTCCCTAACACAAAATTCAATATTCTAGAGTGGTAGGAGGTTTGTTTAAGTTGCACCTCACTATTAGTGTCACATGACAGACATAGCCACAATAGGTATCATTTTTCTTAATTAGACAAGGTATGGTCTAGATTCGAACCCACGACCTTCCAGATAGCAAGCAACAAGCTTCACATTGGTCCAAGTTTGGATTAAATTCTCTCCTTGAAAGCCTCTTGTCAAGCAGAACAGAAATATAAATATTGTGTTGTAAAACTTAAAAACCTTCGTACTTCTTGTTGATTTTTTAAGGATCTAAATTCTAAATCCCTATTTCTTGCATTAATATAAAATATTTTTTTTGTAAAATGTAATAATGTTAGATAATAACCTGGACATCATAGTGTAAAGCTTGACTTGACCCGCATGTTCAGCAGAGAAACTTGGGCGTCCTGTTTTTAACTCCAGAGGAAGAAGCTTTCGGTTGCCAGCAGTCTTTACTGTTAAATCAATTTTTCCCTTAACAAAATTTAAAAGCTTGTTTTTAAAAGCAAAGCTGCTCATGAATAATTCCATATAGGAAACAAGAAAGGTTTTCATTTCATGAAAACATAAGCATCTAAAATTTGCTCATGAAAACTTTACTGAAACAGTGATTTTAAGGGAGGGGGGGGGGGGGGGAGTTTTGACACATTTGCGTAAACAGTGAGTATAGGCTTTAACTTTGGACTGAGAGGATAGGTTATTAGGGAGAAAATCATTCTTATATGATGAATTTTCCCAAGTTTAAAGATTTATTGGATAGGCCTCCAAGTTCAGGAGCTGCAGGCCTCCAGGTCCTCTCTGTACAGGTAAAAATAAAAAAATTTTGTTTGAAGAGTTAGAAGTCAACCTATGAAACAAAATATGCATATTTTTGAATGTTGTTCACATATTTGAAGAAAAAAATGCATATTTTGTTTCATAAGTTGACTTCTAACTCATCAAAAAAAAAATTTTAATTTTTACCTGTACAGAGAGGACCTGGAATCCTGTAGCTCCTGAACTTGGAGGCCTATCCAAAAAATATTTAAACTTGGGAAAATTCATCATATAAGATTAATTTATCCCTAATAACCTATCCTCTCAGTCCAAAGATAAAGCCTATACCCACTGTTTACGCAAATGTGTCAAAACTCCCCCCCCCCCCCTAATCAGAATTTAGAAATATTATCTTCATAGTTGCATTTCATTCCCATTCATGCAGGGATTTAACGGGATACATCAATGACGATAAATTGATGTACATCCCCAATGATATACAAAATTACCCTTCTATAGATTAAAATTCAGGGCGACCACTCCGAAACCAAAAAAATATAGTATTTTTATAGTATATTTTTTTAATCCATATAGTATATATAGTATATTTTTTTAAACTCATATAGTATGATATAGTATCGGACTTAGAATTATTTAGTAATACATAGTATATACAATATACATCATCAATAATAACTCAAAGCATAGCTGTTATCAAAGCAATTTTACATATAAGGGGCTTACTCTGTGATTATTAGGCAAGGTATCAATGTGAGATTATAGGTTATTTAGGATAAAAGTTTACTTTTGGTTAGTATTTCACATATATTTAATCATTTTTGGATAGGTCTCAGGTTCAGGTGCTGCAGGCTATCTGGAAAGGTAAAAAAATTTAGATTTCTGTTTGAAGAGTTAGTTAGAGATCAACTTATAAAACAAAATATGCATCTTTTTGGATGTTATTAACATAAATGAAGAAAAAATTAAAATAGTCCTCTAAGTTCTGGTCTTGCAGGCCTCCAGGTCCACTCTGGACAGGTTATAGATATTTTTTTATTTGAAGAGTTAGAGGCCAACTAATAAAACAGAATATGCATCTTTTTGAATGCTATTAACATATCTGAAGAAAAAATTAAAATCGGCCTCCAAGTTCTGGTCCTGTAGGCCTCCATGTCCACTCTGGACGGGTAAAAAATTAAAATTTCTTCTTTGAAGAATTAGAGGTCAACTTATAAAAAAGAATATACATCTTTTTGGATGTTATTAACATAACTGAAGAAAAAAATTAAAATCGACCTCTAAGTTCTGGTCCTGCAGACTCTGGACAGGTAAAAATAAAACTTCCCTAATTGAACAGTTAATGGTAAATTTATTAAACAAAATGAGCTTATATTTGGATGTTCTTTATATATTTGAAAGAAAAAAATAAAATTGGCCTTCAGGTTTAGGAGCTGCAGGCCTCCAGGTGGACTCTGGACATGAATAAAATAAAAATTTTAAATTTAAGGAGTTAGAGGTTTATTAAACAACATAAGCATTTCTATAGATGCTATTTAAAGAAAAAATGCTATTTAAAGAAAAAATGACAATCGACCTCCAGGTTTGATGCTGCAGGCCTCCAGGTGGACTCTGGACAGGAAAAAATCAAAATTTCTTATTTATGTAGTTAGAGGTTAGTTTATAAAACACCATCAGCATCTTTTTAGATGTTATTTACATATCTGAAGAAAAAATACAAGGGGGGGGGGAGTTCTGACAAATTTGCGTAAACCTGGTATTTTGGCTTTATCTTTGGACTGAGAGGATAGGTTATTAAAGATAAAATCATTCTTATATGATGAATTTTCCCAAGTTTTAAGATTTTTTGGATAGGCCTCCAGGTTCCGGAGCTCCAGGCCTCCAGGTGGTCTCTGTACAGGTAAATGAAAAAAATTTTTTTAAAAGAGTTAGAGTGCATGTTTTTTTTCTTCAAATATGTGAAAAAAATTAAAAAAGAAGCATATTTTGTTTTATAAGTTGACCTCTAACTCTTAAATTTTTTTTTTTTTCATTTTTACCTGTACAGAGACCATCTGGAGGTCTGGAGCTCCTGATCCTGGAGGCCTATCCAAAAAATCTTACAACTTGGAAAAATTAATCATATAAGAATAATTTTATCTTTAATAACCTATCCTCTCAATCCAAAGATAAAGCCTATATACCAGGTTTACGCAAATGTGTCAGAACTCCCCCCCCCCCTTGACCTCCAGGTCAAGGTGCTGCAGGCTTCCATGTAGAGTCTTTTACCTGTCCTGAATGAACCTGAACTTGGATCCTGATATGTTAATATTATCCAAATAAATGCATATTATGTTATATAAATAGACCTCTAACTCTTCATATAAGAAATTTGATTGTTTACCTGTTCAGAGTGGACCTAAAGGCCTGCAGGACCTGAACTAGGAGGCCAATTTATATATTTTCTTCAGATATGTTAATAAGATCCAAAAAAAAAATACATATTCTGTTTTATAAGTTGACCTCTAACTCTTAGAATAAGAAATTGATTTTTTACTTGTCCAGAACGAACCTGGAGGTCTGCACGGCTTGACCCTAAGGGCTAATTTTCAATTTTTTTCAGATATGTTAATAACATCCAAAAAGATGCATATTCTGTTTTATAGGTTGACCTCTAACTCATCAAACAAAAAAATTTGAATTTTTACCAGTCCAGAGTTGACCTGGTGGCCTGCAGGACCAGAACTTTGAGGCCAATTTGAATTTTTTTCTTCAGATATGTTAATAACATCCTGAAAGATACATATTTTGTTTAATAAGTTGATCTCTAAATTTTACAATTTTTTTACCTGTCCAGAAACCACCTTTTTCCTACCTGAACCTGGAAACTTATACAAAAAAATATTGAATATAAGTGAACTACTACCCAAAAGTAAATTTTTGTCCCAAATACCCTCTAGTCTCACATTAATACCTAGCCTAATAATCACTGAGTAAGCGAAAGTGGTAAAACTTACCCCTCACCCTTAAGTTAACTCTATGAAAAATAACTGATATTTATATCATAATCACAAAAAAAATATATATATTTTAAAGGATTTTCTTCATCTTAATGCATTTTAGTCGTATCACAGTATCTTTTGAGCCCCCCGCAGGGGCTAGAAATAAGAGAAAACCTACTGTGAAAATAAGACAAAACGCTCCTTAAGAGGCTTTGTCACAAAACTGGCAATATTAGTTTTTTGTTATATAAATGTAATATTATATAGTATATATAGTAAATTTTGGTCAAGTAAAGGCTATAATATATAGTATATATAGTAAATTTTGGTCATATAGTATGATATAGTATCCAAATTCATCCTATATAGTATAAATAGTATATATAGTATGCAGTGGTCGCCCTGAAAATTAATGGTTAAAAAATTTGAAAACTCAACTGGACTTAAGGAATTAACAAATCACAAGTCCCCAAAGTTGTCAAGCCAACGCATAGAAAACGTTATTTTTAAAATTTAGGGACTAGTGTAATAAACAGCCTATTGTCCCCTCCCTCTCTCTCTCTGCTATCCATGTGATTATAGTTACCACAGCAAATAATATTCTGACCTTGATTCCCAGCCGAGGGGACCAAATATTCTCCTCAATATCGGCGATATTATCAATTCTTCCCTTCCATTGAGGTCTCTGCATCCCTTTCTTAACCTTGTCGGGTGTCGACGGCTCCGGTTGGGCAATCTAAAAAGTTACATGAATGATTGAAAGAAAAGCATTTGACAGTATACTAACTAGGGTTGGGCCGGATATCCAGCAAATCACCTGATATCCGGCCAAATTACCAGATATCCAGCAGGATAACCGGCATAATTACCAGATATTGAAGTAGCCAAAAAAAAATTCTTCATAAACTGGGGTTTCATTATATAAAATTAAGGTCAAAACTTTAAAATATTAAGTAACTATTAAATGATCTTTCTTCTATGCGAATAATCTACAGAAATTGTAATATGTCTTAATGACCTATTACAATTTCATAAAATCCGTTGCCGTTTACCTGCCGACCGCCAGTTTGCGGCTGACAGCTGCCAGGTACTGCTGCAGCACCAAAAATTTATGTTTTGAGATTTATAATATAAAATTTACATAAATATGAACATATTTAGAAAAAATTGTTCTTCTAGCTTCAATAATAAGAAAATTACAGCCATTTAAAATTTAAAATAGCAGAGATTTTGTTGTAAAATATAAAAATTGTATTGCTGGATATTGAAATTACTAACAATTCTTATGTTGAACTAAACAAGGATGACAGAAAACATCCATTCCCAAACCAGCGTAGAAAATAATATGAATGTACGAAAGGACAAATGGTTCTATAAAAGAGGAAGAGTGGGAATAAGTCTAACGACCACGTAAGTTGCAGCGTTTCGGAGCTGGAGCCGGGAGCAGCAACATTTTTGGTGGAGCCGGAGCCGTATTTTTCGTTAAAAACGGCTCCGGCTCCAGATTAGCTAGAAAATAATTTTTTAAGTCATATTATAATTTGGCAACGGTCTATTTCCATATAATAAACTGAAAAACTATTGTTACTTAACAAATAGACACACATCCTTCTACTTTTATATAGCTTTAATCAAATAAAAGCAAAATATTTTATATTATTTTTATTTTATTTTATAAATCTCAATAATGAACAAAAATTGATATATTAATTTTAAGGTAGGAGCCGGAGCCGTATTTCCAGATATCAGCCTAGAAAAAGTTATCTTTAGAACCAGGGTGGGCATACAAAAAACCCACCCAAAAAAACCCACCCAGGGTTTTTTAAAAAACCCATTGAAAAAAAACCCAAGGTTTTTTGGGTTTTTGAAAAAACATTGAAATTTCACGTTAAAAGTTACAAGTTAAACCTCTATTTACTCAAAGACTAGGATCTAATAACATTTTAAAGCAAATTTTACCTAAAAAACGTAAAAAAATATGAAGTAAGGGGGGGGGGGGGGTATTGCAACCATCTCGTAATCAATGATTAAATGGCACTTAGAATTCGAATTTTGATCTGAAATTTTGCATGAATAATCCTTGGTAAGTCTATTTTCCCTAAATCGAACAAAAGTTGGAAAAGTAATGGCTAACGGCTGGCAGCTCAGATGTTTTGCCATTTTTCGGCTATCTTAAGAGCAAATTAGTCACAAAACCTATCTCCACATAATACTTTTTGTCGCTCAAAAACCTTATCAAACGGTTCTAGCCGGTTGCTGTTGGTACTAGAAATTTTAAAAATGGTTATTGCTATCATTTAACATGAATTAAACCAAAATATGTTTTAAAAAGTTGATTCCTACGTAATTAATGTTGAATTTGCCCTCAAAATAGGCAAAAAACGGCTAAACGGCTGAGCCGCCAGCCGTTACTTTTTCCAACTTTTTGTTCGATTTAGGGAAAATAGACCTACCAAGGATTACTCATGAAAAATTTCAGATCGAAATTCGAATTCTAAGTGCTATTTAATCATTGATTACGAGATGGTTGCATTAAATCCCCCCACCCCTTATAAAAATGATGCTCTACTTATTGTTCAAATGTTTATGAAATTACTTTCTCTCAAAACTTAATTTTTGAAAACGCTTTGCTACTAAATTGATGATATATAAATTGTGTAAATTACATAATCATAATTGATTTTTAAACTAAAACATAACAATTTATAAAAGGAAATAGTTACAGTGGCGTGCAGAGGGTTTTACTTTTATTAAGGGGGTGTAAAAAGGGGAATACCTTAATAATTTCTGGGAGGGGGGGGGGGGGTGTTGACAGCTTAGGAATAGAGGAGGAGGTTCCATGTTTTGAAGCTTTTAACCTCCCCTCCCCCTTTATAGAATATTTTGTGCACCATGCTAATAAGGGTTTATAATTGATCGAAATGCCAGTTTTTTTCATTATCTATCTTGTTTATTGTGAAATCTTGCTTACCTTTTACCTACAACAACATAAACATTAATATTTCATCAATATATCAAATGTATTTGACTCCTAAATGAAAAACCCAATAAAACCCGAAAAAACCCAATAAAACCTAGGGTTTTAAGGGTTTTTACGGGTTGGGTTGGGCTTTTTTAAAAAACCCTGGGTTTTTCCCCACCCTGTTTAGAACAGCTTCGGTACTAAAAATTTAAGAACATATTTTTTTCCAAACTGACGTAATAATAAATTTCCATTGTTAGGAAGGTATGGATGAATTTAAACTTACTTTGATGTTTATCTATAATAAACAAGCCATTAAATAATTTAAGCTTAAGTTAATTAAAGTCAGCAAAGCCTTAATACAGTAGGGTTAAGCTTTCTGGCGGGTTGGTTTGGTTTAAAGGAAGATTTTTCAATAAAATCTTTCAATTATCTAAAATCAAGTTTTTTTCCCTTCAAAATCAAGGATATTTGTTGCCATTATAAAACTCATAAAAAAAGTAACTTTTTAAAGGAATTTTAAGACAAATAAATTAATTGTTCTTTTTTATCCCTAATATTATAACGTTTAATAAATAAACGTTGTTTTCATGGGAAATTTACTATAAAAGCTTATTGTTTTAATTAAATTGTTGCTTAAAAAGCGCACTTACTCTATAACTGAGGTATATACGTCTAAAACCAAAGTTAGCAGAAGTACTACTTATAATTGAAGCAAGCAAATGCCTGCTTCACATAGCAACGCACCGAGACGACAAACATTTGAAGGTCTTTTCATTTTCTAGGGGGTAAAAATCTCAATATTGGTCAATATTGGAAGGAAATTTAACTAAAGGGGGGGAGGGGGGGTTGAATACACGGTATAAATTTATTTAAGCCCCCACCCACCAATAAAACTATTATGGAGTTAAAATTTACATGGATGAGAGGGGTAATTAACCCCCACCCCAAATAAAATCTTTAGTTGGGTATAAAAACACACTTTTTTGGGTGTGTGAAATATCAAAAGATTTGAGAAGATTATAGATCTTTGCATGTATTTTTCATTTTTATAACAAAACATAAAATTCTGAATATAGGGTAAGTTTTAAACTATAACTGTAGTCAAGATTGGTTTTCTGTTAATTTGTTAGTGTTGCGCTACTTGCTGATATACTAATCCTTGGTTAGCATTATGTATTTTCTAACACAATGTGTTACAAAAGGCGCCTTTATTCTATGTATATATTAGGTTAATTAAACCATATTTCAGGGGTGTATATTCTGCATGGTTGACACTGCTAAAGGTGAGGGTGAAAAAATTTAAAATATGTGTTTGGCGGGGAAAATTGTAAAAAATTAATAAAACTGAAAACATTTTTTTCCATATGATATCTCCCCTCCTTGGTGAAAAAAACTATAAAAAAAAAAAGAGTCCTGAAAATATTTTTCCATTTTTACCTTTCCTTGCGGGAAAAACAAGGATGACAACATCCTTAAAAGCGAAGCACTGAAACGGTAGGACAAACGGACATTAACACTTGTATATGTAGTGTCGAACTGAATAATCAGAATATAAAAGAATCGAAACATTCGAAGCAAAATTGTAAGTAAATTTGTTCAAAAACTGCTTTTTACGGGATAATGTTTCTGGACATACTTACATTTTTAGGACTTGATTATAGAGTTGCTTCGCTTATACTATTGTTCTTTGTTGTCCTATGAATCAATATACAAAAAATCAGATCAAACGGATAACTAGATCACATAAAAATTTGTTGTTAAAAAAGTAGAAAAATCAACATGTTTAAAATGGACGTACGGACATTCTGGTAATGATTATAGAGTTGCTACGCTTTCTAAATCGTACCTAACTACTACAGGAATCATCATGCAAAATTTGAAATCGATAGGACAATTCTAACCTGCCTAAATTAACGAATAAAAGCTATCTATCTCGGACGGACGGACGTACGGACGGACCGAACCTAATTATAGAAAAGCTTCGCTTTTAAAAAATTAGGAGTTGAAGAAAAATATTATTTCTTGCAGCAGGAAAAAAAATTAATCTTGTGCAGAATATACACCCCTGCCATATTTAATAGGTTTAGTTAAAATAATCACGAAAATTCTACTGTAAAGTGTATTCATAAGTAATTAAATCAATGCAATGGTGTATACAATGGAAATTTTTTAAGGTAAACTGTTTGTTAGATATCAAAATAACAAAAGAAACAAATTTCTTACGTAAATTATTTGTTCATAAAGGGGTACACCTAGGTAATGCCTTGGCCCATAAACAGCGCAACTTATGTAATTACCAAAAAATATTTGATATTTATTTTAATTGAGCTTCCTATTACGTTTTTTTATTCGTTGACTCAACAACTTTGGGAACTATACTGAACTTTGATTGGTTTGTTGATTAACTTAAGTGTTCAAACGTTTCAACCATTAATTGTTATCTTCAGACGGGGTAATTTTGTGTATCATCATGGGTGATGTACATCAATTTATTGAACATTGTCTTATCCCTTTAGATCCCTGGTCCTACCCACTAACCTTTTCTCCATGTATATATTTCTTGACAAAGTATTGGATATGATTTATAAATGGATGTATTGATTTTCTCATCTCATCTTCGGTTAGACCAAGATAGGCCATTTCTAAAAACATTTAACCATTTCATTTAAAATTAGAAGATGTTCTAGTTTTAAAACTGCACATAAGCGAAGCTTACCTATTTTGAGGGTTTGTACGTACGTCCATAAAGGATAATTGTTCCATAAAGGAGGATGTTTAAGTAAGAATTGGTGGTGGGGGGGTAGGGGGGGGGGGGGGGGGGGGGGTGATGATGGAAGGTCACTGATTAACCTTTTTAACTTTGAAAACAATGCAATGGTTGATACATAGAGCAGATATCAGCATAAATCTTTAGGGATAATAAATTGAAGTCCACGTGGTTAATAAAAAGAGAACGAGAGAAGGTGTTAAAAAATCTTTGAATACTAGTTTACATCCAATTATCATAACATTTATACCAACACATATACTAACAATGACATTAATTTTTTTAAAATCAAAACCTACACGTGATTTTCAGCTGTCATTGGGGGGCCCAACACATAGTAGAATTTACGACCTTTACATGTGTCTCCCCCCCCCCCCCCCCGTCAAAATATTATTTTAGATTTATTTCGCTTGTAGGTTATGCCTTGTTCCTGGGTAACCGCCATCCAATTTGTATATTCCCCCCCCCCCCCCGTCCAAATATTAATTTAGATTTATTTCGCTTGTTGGTTATGCCTTATTCCTATCCTGGGTAACCGCCATCCAATTTGTATATTCCCCCCACCCCCATAATTGCTAAACTATAATTTAGTTTTTAAAAATAATCTCACCTCTGATCATTGAAGGACTTTGTATTATGTTATTCATCATATCCGTAATGTTTTCTTTCTTATATTCTCTAAAACAGTAACAAAAACATTTGGATCATGGAAATACACGAAGTAGCGGGTTTCGTCGTATTTTCACAGATGTTAGAAAATTGGTCCAGCCGGGTTAAAGCCCCCCGCAGGGGCTAACATAGGAGCAAGGCTACTGTGAAAATACGAGTTAGTAGTTGGGAATAAACTAATCTACAATGATAATAATCAAAATAATTCTTTTATTAAATTAAAATTATTGGTTAAAAACTTTGGACACTGCCAACGTGACCGACCAAACAAGATTTAATTTTTTAAATGTGTTTTAAAAACTTATGTGCAGCTTCCCTAAAATAGGAAACTCAATCAGTTCAGTGTTAGCAAGATCTTATGGATAAAAAAAAAACCTTACTGCTTTACTACTATATAAGATTAGATTAAGCAGAAAAAGTTTGTTACCGTTTATCTAAAACATCCTGGAAAAGTTGATGTACCAGAGTACCAACCAACATGACCTTGTTGCCACGTCCCCCTCCCCCCTTGAAGATTTCAGATAGCACAGCCTTTCTAAAATCGGAACATTTTTTATACTAATTATTACTGTTATTTCTGTTAATGTTAGTTTGTCTGACCATCTGATTAGTTGAAGGATATTGTCATCCTTTTTTAAGTATTGCTTCGAAACCGATTAATATCCGTTGGTTTAGAACAGATTCACCGTCATACTGAAAAATCATGTTTGGGATCGTACTACAATTATCCACGAATATTAAAATAAAATTCATAAAATTAAAACTAGTTTTGTTAGGCCGGACCTTCGGCCCCCTCGGGGCTAACAAAACTGGTTTTAATTTTTGATTTTTCATTTTAATATCTGCGGAAAGCTGTCAATAATACGATGCGATAAATGTCTTTAATGGATTCATGATATTTTAATTTAAGTTTCTCCTTGAATTTTTTTTAATCTCTATCTAGTCCATGAATTAAAAATAAAGCTACCTGAGGCAAAATAGAGCTGAAACAACAGATGTACCAGACACAAGCATATCAGGATTTACAATTATTGAACCTAAAAATTTAATCTTAATTTTGCTTATATTTTTAGTGGAAAAGCTACTCCAGAGTTACCTGTGTCTTTCTCCATGTCCGTCTGTCTCAAAGTATTTTGATTAGGACTTTGCGAAAATAACTGCGCAAAACAAAGTCGGAAGCCTTTGGTGCTTTTCTCCTCAACTTGCCTAGCAACCACCCCTCCCCCTACTTAATAAAAACAAGGATGACAACATCCATACAAGCGAAGCTATGAAATGGAAGGACAAACAAACATTAAAACTTGTAGATTGTCAGAACTGAATTAACAGAATATTAATGCATCAGTACAAACAATATTTTAGGAAAATTTGATGCAAAACTGCATAAATAGATGATTCTGTTTAAGGACATACTTACATTTTTGGGACTTGTTTATAGAGATGCTTCGCTTATAACATTGTACCTTGTTGTAATAGGAATCAGTTTTAAAAAAATAAGAAGTTTGGATAATTTTAACATACAAAAATTTGTTGTCAAAAAAGTTAAAAATCGACATGTTTAAAATGGACGTACGGACATTCTGGTATTGTTTATAGAATTGCTACACTTTCTAAATTGTACCTAACTACTATGGGAATCATCATGCAAAGTTTGGAATCGATAGGACAATTCTAACCTGCTTAAATTAACGAAAAGAGCTAACTCTCTGTGACGGACGGACGGACCGACCCTAATTATAGAAAAACTTCGCTTTTAATAATTATAGAAAAGCTTCGCTTTTAAAAATGAAATAACGGTAGAGGTAGATAGGTAGTTTTTTCTTAATACCTGCTGGTGGGGGGGCAAAACATTGTCATAACACACGAAAAAATTCAACCCCTCCCTTTTGTCAATTTCTTTCAAAATTAAGAGGGCCAGGGGGTTTCTAGGTTCCACTGGACACTTTGAGGGTATCCATTGAGTCGGTCGTGTTTATTTGGCTCACCTTCCAGATCAGAAATAGTGACAACACCCTGTTGAAAGTTTCCTTCGATGTGAACAATGTCGCCCTCTGTAAATATTGTTTGAAGCCAAGAGTTCTGACAACACCAAAAATATTTCATTTACATTAATATCTTTTTTTTTAAATAAAGAAAGATGTTTGTATCATAGGTATGTGTATTATATTTATCTTTCTGTCCCATAAACAGTTTTTAAGTAGATGAAATATTCCCTTAATGATCGCTTTTCTTTTGACATTTTTGTTGAATTGATCTTCTAGTATGAGAATTAGCTGGTTGGCTACTGTATCGTCAATTTCTAATATCTAGAAGAAAAATGAAAATTATAATTTAGTGGGTACCTATCTATCTTTAAAAAAGATATCTACACAGGGGTATATATTCTACATGGGATCCCCGGCTCGGGGGGGGGGGGGGGGAAATAAAAAATAAATGGTTGGGGGGAAAAAAATGTAAAAATTTAGAAAACATTTTTTCCATTTCCCCCCCTCCTTGGTAAAAAAAAAACTAAAAAAATGTGTGGTAGGAGGGATAAAATATAGAGTTCTTTAAATATTTTTTCATTTTCCCCCCTACTTGGTGAGAAAAAACTAGGGGGGGAAAAAAGTAAAAAAATTTGTAGCCGGGGAAAAAAAATAAATCTTGTGCAGAATATACACCCCTGTATCTACATTTCTTCCTTTTTATCATATTCGGTTCATGGAAAAAAAAACGAAGTAGCGGGTTTCATCGTATTTTCACAGTAGCTTTTCTTCTATTTCTAGCCCCGTCCTGGGAACTCTAACCCTGCAGCGCCAATTTCCTAACCCCGCGGGGCAAAAATTAACATTTACCTAACCTAACCTTAAATAACCTATCAAAAGCTAATGTAAAAATACAACGAAAACCGCTACTTCGTTTTCTTTCCATGATCCCCATTTTCTTTTTTTTTCTCCTTTCCCTCCGAGCCCCTCTTATACATATATTTTTTATCTTAGTAGCGCAGGTGTGGTACTTTTATTTCAGCCTTTTTCTTGACTACTAACAAAAATTTTTGTGGTCAAGATTAAAATAAGGGAAACCGCCTTAAATATATTGACTAGATAACAACCAGGGAAAAGGGAATGTGATTCTGACAAACAATCCCAAAGGAAAATTTCCCCACAACCCCTTCCCTTTTTCCTCCCCTTCTTACCAACCTCTCTTCAATTACATGAAATAAACAAAATATACTTCCATATTACTTTTTCGTAATTTTTTTGTAGAATTGATTGTTAGAATAGCTACCCCTGAGAAACAACTATTGAAATTAAACTTTTTAAATAATATTAAACAAACCTTATGACGATTATATTTAGCAGCCAGTGGCATTTCAACATCACTATCCCCACTATCAACAACATCAAGTTTTATATCCTCAAAGTCATCATTGAAATCATCGCCAAAATCAAAATCCTCCTCCATACCATCCAGTTCAGTCTTAATTTCAGTCTTGACTGCTAACTCGAGAACCTTTTTGGATACTTCGTCATTTTTTACTTTCTTTCTTGCACCTACTAAGTTGTCATTGTCTAATTTTCTTTTGCAAGGAGCAATTTTTGACATACTTTCTTGTTTCACAATTTTATTTGATTGTTTCACAGCTACCGGGCTGTCTTCTATAATTTCAAATTCTTCCGAGTTTTTATCTTTTACAGGAGATAGGAAAGAGTTGTGGAAATCTGTTGCGGATTTATTAGATATGTTACATAGTGCAGAACTTTTCTCTGTCTCGCTACTCGCTGTTTGTACTTTAGACCTAAAATACGATAAAGGGACTATCCACGAACAAAAGCAAGTGATTCTAGGCATCTTCCTGCAGTGATTCTAAAAAAATGTTTTTTTGGTGAATATACCAGGGTTAAATTTAATATCGTTATATCGACTAAAATAATTAAGTTTCATCATGGTTTTTATATACAAAACTTTGAAATGTTAAGCTTTTTTTTGACAAAATATCATCAACTGTTTTGTTGAGTTCAAAAGTTCAAATAAAATATGCCAAAAACATAATCAAATGCTATAAATTACGAAAGTACACTAATAAAACTGTTTACAATATTACAAATTACCATCCCTTTTTCTAAATTAACATTTTTCATCAAAAAAGTTTACTTTTGTGTCATAGCAGTTTGAACTCAACAAAACAATTGATGATATTTAGTAAAAAAAATGTATAACATTTCAAAGTTTTATGCTTAAAAAACCATGGTGAAACTTTTTAAATCGTTATTAAATATAACCCTAGTAACCAAAAAAAAATTTAGAATCACTGCTGGAAGTTGCTTAGAATCACTTGCTCTTGTTCGTTCAACTTCGTGGATAGTCCGAGCAAATGCCATGAATATAAATTACCCCCAACATTTAATTCTAGACAAAAAGGGTAAAAAATGTATTATGTGAAGGGGTAAACTAAACAATCTAATGGCGACCTTTCTTAGAAGGTTAAAGATGATTGCACCAAGAATTGTTCAAATCCTTCCCGGGACCTATAAGCTTCACTACAAAGAAGATCAATATCAACCAGTGAGAATTTTTTCTAAAGACACACAGATAGACATGTGACAAACTTACCCATTGTGGACTGAGCTATGTTTGACTATATTAGTTTGTACTTTGCTTGCAGATATACTGGAAATCTTCTTTTCTTCTTTCTTTGCTTCCCCGATTTTTGTAAACGGCTGGGACGGAGCATGAAAAAATCCGGTAATTTTGGACTGTGATTTTGTATCAGTTGCTTGGGATCCGCCTGGCTTTTTCTTCGACAGCCGCCCCATTGTTTTTGGTTGCTATAATTCACTACAACTAAAAACCAAGCATTTTTTTTCTGAAATTAGTTTTATATTAAAGTTAGCTAAGTAATAGGTAGGTATTTTATTAAGAAAAAATGAAATGCATAAGTTTTCAAAAAATATTTTTAAATCCTAATGTTTTTTGTTTATAATACAATAAAATAAAGCAGGGCTGAGAAACACAGATCAATTACCTAATAATTAAAAAATCAATTTTAAAAATATGTGATTGATTTTTTATTTTTATATAAGACTACTTTAAAAGGTAAATCAATAAAATGTGTGTTGTGATTTTTGGTGGTTTGAGCTTTTTTCCTGTAGTTCAAATGCTAATACAGTTTAAAACAATTTTTCATCATTTAAATATTAATTTTTAAAAATATATTACCTATATACATAGGTACCTAAGAATAAGAGTAAGAAAATGGAGTTAATTGTACTAAAAAATGTGGTGTTGCTAGGTAAGAGCAATATCTAATATATTGTCAAAACAAGTTTTGAGACTGTGTTTTCTATAATGCCAACCCTGTGAAATAAGTGACATGATCTATCAGGAGGTACTGAGTAGCTAGTGAGATGTTGTAACCGGCTATTCTGTATTTCAACTTTCTTCCTTTTCTTCCTTCTGAAAAAAAAGTAAATATTAATATTTTTAAATAAGATAGGTATTCATTATTTATTAAATGAGCAATGTTGTACATGATTCTGGTAGGAAAAGTCGGTAACCAAGTTAAATTCAATGAAAAGTACCCAAAATTTATAAAACTAATTAAAATCCAATGACCCCTTTGTCCTTGGTAAATACGAAGGCTCTTTACGTCTTTCCCACGGAAAATTTTAATCACCTCTTTTTCTGCGTCTACAACCATACAATCATCATCATCATTTTCCTTCTCTTTATCAGCAGATGAAGTTGAGGCGGCTTCTGAGTCTTTGGTACTGCTGGCTTCCTTCTCTGCCTTCTTCTTGGCCGCGGAGTTTTTCTTTTCCTGTTGCGTCTTTTTCCACACTGAATTCAGAATTTATATCATATTATAAATTGAAAATATACTAACTTACCTAAATCCGAATGGTATGCAAAAACAGTGTAGATTTTTAAAATTCAAATTGCGCGATTTGTGTTAATAGTAGAAAAAAATTACGCATACCGTTAGAACCGCAATTAACTCTATTTTTGGGAAATATAAGAACGGTTCCTGTGCTACAAATAATCTAAGAGCTAGGTGGTAAAATGTCCCAAAATTTCGTCACAAGTCGAGTTTTAAGTCAGTTGGGACATTTTAACAACGGTTCTAACGGTATGCGTAATATTTTTCTACTATTAACACAAGCCGCGCAATTTATATTTCTTAAATCTACGCATTTTTTGCATACCCTCTATAAAAACAATAGGTATTTTTAGTGTTCCATTATAGGATGAAAAGGTTGTAAATGAATTGAATGCGTTGAAATCTTTTTTCATGTGATTAGAATTATCTATGTTTATTTACTTTATTAATACAATGATTATTACCTAAAGCAATCTATTGGACAAAGCTATCTTTTTTAAAGACGTCTTTACTGTATCTAATTATCACTACTAGAGAATACTTACGTGCTAAACTGTTTTCCAAGGGTTTGACGAACTTGTCAAATTCCATTTCTGTCATAGCAGCAATCTAAGCAGTAAAAAAAAAATATAAATGCCTAGGTAGATATTTCATAATAAAATGTTTAAAAAGATTGTTTGAAAATCTTTCAACGAAAGGCCGGTTAGTACGTACAATTTTGTGTATTAAATGAGAAGGTTTTTTGTACCAACAATCTTTTTTAAATTAAAGGCATTTAGCTTCGTTACCTTAACGAATACTTACCTAATGATTTTATATATGAAGTTCCTAAAATGTGGCAAAATAAATGATAATTACTATCATTCATTTATGGAACCTATCAACTATGCTAAATCACGAAATATTTTTTTTATTAATTGTACAGATTAGTCGAGGTATAATTGCATGCTTTTGCTTACCACATCTTGACCGCTAATGTTTTTTCTCTTGTTCTTCTGTGCCACAGCATTTGCACTTGAGGTTGTGTATAATACGAATACACTGGCAGCCTAAACATGATTATAAAAATATCCTATTTTATAAAGTAGTAAGCGTTTTTTGTCTGTCCCGAAGGATCTCGCTAACCGCTGAACCGATATTGTTCTTCTTTACGGTAAAGCTTCTTATAGGTCCTGGGAAGGTTTTAAACTATTTTTGGGGAGGGTGTCTTCACCCCCCTCCCCCCCCCCCAAAAAAAAAATACTTTTAAAATCTTTTGAAACTCAAATGGGATGAGGTCGACTTTTCCCTCACTACCTTAAGTAACCGCTAGTAATAAAATAATGTATTATAATGAAGAGTGTTAATCCAAATTTAAGCTTTTTCATTACTGGTCACCATCATACATATACACACATATAAAACGAAGAATATAAAATTGTCCTTAGCAAGAGAATATATTAGTCTTTTGGGCATGCAAAAAAAATCTGATTCTTTGGGGATGGATCTTACAACAAAAAACAGTTGGTCATATTGAATTACGCACCTTGGCGATCGCAGCGTTGGCTTCTTTTGATACTTTACAGTTGTTTGGCAGACAGTCTTTGATAATCTTTGTCACAATGGATGTGGGCAAGTTTAAATCTTCTGGTTTCTCAGCCATTTTAGGGGACACCTTAGTTTAATCTGAAATTTAAAAGATTAAAACTCGTAAGAATTGACCTTCATGCAATGTCGATAAGTTGTTAAATAATGATACTAATTTATGCCCTGCCAGTACTGTAGAGACGATTTTAATTTAGATAATTATTTGGTACTTTTTTATTGAAAAATCGTTTAAGTAACTTGTACAATAAATTTTCTGAATGCTATTTATATATAATAATTGCAATACGCACAAACATACTTTGTTCTAAAGAAGCTACGCTACTAGTTAATAAAAATTGGCTTAAAAACATTTTAACGTACAATTACATCATTTGCTAATTATTTGTCAAGTCCAGTCATGTTTTTGTTTTGTTGTGGTCTGTTTCGTTTACCGCCACATTTGGTGCTCAGTTATTTAATCTAAAAACATTATACATACCAAGAAAATATTTCAGTAAAAATACAATTTTAAGAAATATATTTTTAGATTTGTAAAAAATAATAAAAAAAATATTCAATTTAAAGATTCTAAAATAAAAAGAAACAAATAATTGTAGATAAAATAAATTACCGCCAAAATGCGCTTTTGCCGCGGTAGATTATTTTGTTTTAATTCGACAATTTTTCTGAATATATTTTCCCTTTACTTTTTTTTGAAGAAGATTGTAGTAAAAAAGAAATAGGGGAAATTGTCGTAAAAGTTTTAGCACAAAATCTTTCAAATCAGCTGATCATGTTATGAAACAAAATAGAATGTAAATAAAAACATTGGTCAAATACAAGAAAAGTTCAACAAAAATGGATAGAAACGTATTTCTTATCTTTTTGTCTTTGCACTAGGAAAATTGATTAAAAAGCACTATTCAAATACGTGATTATATACCTAGTTATAAATTGGTAACTGTAATTAATATCTATGTCTAATTATATAATATATACTTGAAATGTGCGTGATTATTATTTTCTAGTTCAATATTTTGTTATCTGAATAAAATTTAATTCTTATTTAGGTATATGTATTCCTATATTATATTGACATTTTTTTTCAAAAAAAATTGTTATGACACAAAATTATTAGGTAATAGTAATTGAAAAAGGAAGGTATGTCATTTTGTTTTATATTTGATGTATTATACATGATTTTTTTTATGTTTAACATCATTGTGTTTTTATTTTGTTATAGAATCAAAATGGTAGAAGTGCTAAACAGCCCTGTTGATTTTAGATCACACATTCCTGATGAAGTTGATGTTTACACGTAAGTTTGTTTTAATATCAAATAATGCCTTTCCAATAAAATGTTTATTTTTTACAAATACACGTTTCGTATAGTGCTCAAAGTGACCAAGAATATAGTTTTACATTACTCAAACGCCTTTAGAATAATGTTCAATTAATACCAAACATTTTAGGGTTTCAAATAAAAGCTCTTAAATATTGTAGGGACCCACATGCACGAATGAAGGAATTGGTGGCTTCAGCTGCAGAATCTATTCAAATGGAACTCATCAATCTAAATTTCCAGGTCAACTTATCACACTAAGTAGATATGTACGTGTCTGTATGTCCGTTTAAAGTAAAGGCTAGTGGCTAATCTGCTGGTTTGTTAATTACAATATTTTTACCCGTCTGTCTGTAGAAAGTCTAATGTAAAATCTTCATTGTTGTAAAAAGGTTTAAAAAATTACTGGAAATCGCAATAAAATAGACCAGACTCCTGGCCAGTTAGTAAAGAAAATAAGATTATGAATTTAAAATTGATTACTGAAAAAAACTACCTATTTAATAAAATATAACAATAATTTACTTTATACAGGAAAGAGAGGCAATATTACAAAATGTATATGCAATAATGTGGGAGCTGAAAACCCATGAAATCATCGAAAATGTTTACATAATGAATAAGCTCAAGGTAAAGTTTATTATTGATTTAATGAGTGTGAAATGAATATAGATCTATTGCATTTATTATCTATTGGATCTCATATTTCATGCATATAAATTCTTAGTAAAGTAATATGATACTTTTATTTACAACATTAGCAACTAATCTAAACGGTTCTTTCAAACAAAGTATATGTTGAGCAGTAACCCCCCCCCCCCCTCCTCCTCTTTTTTCCCTTCCTAAGTTCCTATGCCTAACCCGCTGTTGAGGCTATAAAAGCGTTGCCCTAACCCTACGGAAATACCCAGTACCTAGAATAACTTATCCATACCTGGCATAAATTAATGAGCAACAAAAAATTACCCTGCTTATTTTGAATTTTGTTTAAAACAATGTTGGTGGGGGGGGGGGCACAGTGGGATTTTTGGTCATTTTTTAAATTTCCTCAAATTTGAGTTAAATGTCCCAAAGGCTAGTATTACCATTCAAAAGTTGCCATACAACAGATTTTTTTATATACTACAAAATTAGGCAAAATACAGCAGTTTTGCCGAACGTGGTCAAAGGAATATTTTAAAAAAGTTAATTTTTTTATTAAAATCATCATACATTGCTTTTCCTACTTTTTCCTAGAATAAATTGGTGTAAAAATCTGATTAAATGATATGTAACAATATTTCATTGATATAGACAGATGTTTCTACTTCAAAATGCCAAGAAAAATAAGAAAAGTTGTCATAAATCTGTAATTTAAAATCCAAGAACACCTCAAATTGCATCTTAAAATAACATGTATTTTTTACATTTAAAGGTTTTTCTAACTTGGGGCTATGAGGTGCCAAAAGTTATTTAGGCCCTGATTAAATTCAAGTATTCATAATTCAAGATTAGTTCATAACTTTTGGCACCTCGTAGCCCCAAAATGGTAAATTAGCTTTAAAAATGGACAATTCTTAATCTTATTTATATATATCAAGTGCTATTATAAAGTCAAAATACTGTCATTTTACTAGAGGCTGCATCCCTATCAATTAATGGCTCTGTATTAAAGGAGTGAGAAGAGGTTTAAAAAGTACCTTAAAACCTTCCTAGGACCTATGTAAATCTTTCTTAAAATGAAGAACTCAATCAGTTAGGTAGTTATTGAAATTTTAAGCATAAGACTTAAAAACTTTCTACTTTATATAATAAGATAAAAACCTATTTTTAGCACAACAAATCTATAAATCATAATGTCCGTATGTCTGTAAATCTGTCCATTTGTACGCAAGAAATGTTATTGGCGGAAACATGAATTTCTCAGTAGCTATTCAAGAGACATCTGAAAATGAATGTGAATATTCCCTACACTAATGAGCAGCCAGTTTATAATAAAATTAGTCTGTCAGTCTATTGTTAATTCTCTGATAGACAATTAATTTGTATTTTAAAAATTTCATTTACTCGGCTGTTATTTTAAATAAACATCTGATTTTTATATAATTATAATTTTCCTCATATCTATATCTTGATTGGTACGTCAGTATGTCTGTAATGCTCTAGCGGTCATCTTTCATAAAATGGCTTGACAATTAGATAAAATTTTTGTGCTAGTCTTAATAGGTTTAGAATAATTTTTATATGATACTTTTTGGAGCCAATCTCAATATATATACATGAAGGTCATGCTGCCTGCCTATCTGAAATTGTTATGGTATACATGGTTTCTAAGCCTGACAAACTAGCTTTTTCCTACATTTTTTGTTCGTCTGTTCTTATATAGCTCTGTGTAAAATATTTAATTATATTAAAGGTAAAATTTTCAACTATCAAGTGCTATTGGTCTCTAAATGTAATGGGATTAATCTTATAATCTACTTTCATTTACTCTATTACCTCAATGCTTTTCCAACTTTTTATATTCTTAACATTTAAAAGATTTGAAAAATTTTAAAAGTTTACAATATAACAAGAATGACAATATCCATAAGTAGCGAAGCACAAAAAAATTGGAATATACAAACGGGCAAAATGGGGTGGTGGAGCAGTTGTTCAGTTATAACAAAAGAGAGAGAGAGAGAGAGATATTATGGAAAAACTCAAAAAAATCACAAAACCTCTAAAAAATGAGACTTATGTCTTTTGAAGAATGACCGACAGATAAACGGACAAAATAATGTATATAAATCTTCACTACAGCTGTGAAAATCACATTTCTTCTATGGCGTTACGGACTGATGTTTAAAAAGTCATATATATGTATAAAAAAACGTTAGGTAGAAATCATAATAATATACATAAGCTATAATACTTTTTGTTATTGATAATATGATCTAGAACAACACTCTTAGATATCCTATAATATAACCTAAAGTTTTTTTGTCTGAAGCTTAAGATCTCAATAAATACTGAAATTAGGTTCTCTAAATTAGTACCGTGTTGGTTTTATGCTATTTCATTTTTAGATTTAAGACTTTAGGGTATTTTTCTAGCCCTTCTCTGTCTCTTTTAATACAAAGCCCCTTGACTCCAGGGGCGCAGCCACTAGCACTTAATTTGAAGTAGATTCATTTGATTTGATGAATATTCTTACTATAAACACCATGAATTAAAATCAGTTTATTGATTTGAGAACGTAAGTAAAATCATAAACAACATCACCTATTTTTTTCTATTTTCATGGCATAATAAGCTTGGCAGCCTGTATGCCTCAGGAAAACCCTTTACAATTTTAAAAATCAACTGAAAGTTTAAACTTGACCCAACTTGGCATTCCCTCTTATAAAGAAATTTTTTTAAAACATCAAAATGGATCTAAATTTGTGGCTTAGACACGGCTGACGCGCGGTTACCGAGCCCTGTATAATATTGTTGAAAAACTATGTATATTAATTGTAATCACCTTAATAAGACCTAAAAGTTATAATAAGTTATAATTGAGGTAAAAGTCAGTGCTAAAAAACTTTTTTCTCCAAAATGAATTAAATTTGAAATTTTGAATTTTTAACCATTTAAGAAGGTTAGTTCTGGGGACATTTTTCTTATCCAGAATCACAATAATATGTGCATAATATGTTATATTATACAAGCCATTAACTGTATGTGATAGGTTTTAACTTTATTTTCATTTATATAAGCTTTTGTCGGCATTTGTGACTAGTAAAGTTAAAAAATCCCCAAAACCGCCAAAAATTCCACTGTGGGGGGGGGGGGAGGGGGGGGGGGGGGGGGTTCAGTGTTAAACAAAGCACTTAGAAGGAAGACGTCATCTAAACATATTTTGATTTATAAATATTCAGGAAAGATTGGCGGCCCTACAGATTTATAATCAGCTTGTTTGCAATTGCCACGAAGATTCTACAGTGTTGCAGATAATTGATCTTGTTGAGAGGATTCATGGTTGTTCAAGTGGAGACCTGATGGCCGCTACTCTCTACTGGAACAGGCTTCAAGTAATTTACATGTTAATGGATATATTTTGAAAGCAGAAAGATTTCGCTTTTTTCTTAATGTAACTCATTATTCATTGAGACAGCGGGTCAAGGCATAATGTACTTGGGCGTGGAGCATAACATAACATTGTTAATTCCTTTAAGACTTATGTCAAAGTTCCTTTATTCAGCAATGTAATGAAAATAAATCTCTGTATTCAGAATGCTATCTCCGAATTTCTGGAGGAGTTTCTGCCCCACATGGAGGAAGAGGAGAACACATTCCTTCCCCTTCTTTGCAAATACTTCGACTATGATGAACTCAAAGAAATTAAAGTAAGTATTGTATTTTTTATTCATATTCTGTAGATATATGCCCAAGGATCTTAAGGGATAAGACAATGGACGATAAATTGTTAACCATCCAGCAACGACATCCACCTATAGTTATTTGAAACTTATTGTTAAGGAGAACCAAATAGGCTCAGACAGTCATTCTGATACTTTGATATTAGAGTTTATTTGAATTTAGAAAAAAAACATAAAAAATAAGTTATTGTAAAAAAATCTACGAACAAACTTTACACGGTTACTTTTTAACAGGAAACAGTACTAATTCAGCATCAAGTTTGGAAGCTCAGGGTTCAACAAGAAAAGAATGTTTACAATCTAAAGGTTTGTATTCTACGCATTTTAAGTTAGAATGAATATATCCATAAAGCAGAGCTTAGAAAAGTAAGCATTTTCTTTAAAAAAAAAACAGAATAATTACAGTAATATTTTACCTATGCGTCATACAATTTACATAAATGCCATTTAAGTTTTATTTTTTTTTATATTGTACCTTTCTCTTCTCTAAGAACTTCTATTTCAAATACGAAGTCAATAGAACGATTCTGTCAACCGAACTCATAATTACAATTTGAGAAATATCACTGCGTAAAAATAATATAATATACTGGCTTCCTGAAAATCTCTCTAGGGTCAGTACACTCGCTAGACTTATCCATATTGTCAAAGAAATCGTGTTTAATATTTTAAAACAATAGGATGATTTTAACTTATCACAGGTCTCCTTAACAAAACTTTAGATTAAAAAAATCTCGAAAGAAATGGACAGCAGGGCCTTCAAATAGGGCACAGTGGTGGTCAGAATCCGTTGGAGATTAAATCTTAGCTGCTCCTTCTTGCCAATTATTGCAATTTAAAGTTTTGTGGTAAAAATGCCCAAAATTACAAGAATTCCAAGGATATATGCATAAGTAAACACCTTAATTCATCAAATAAAAAGGTGAGTTTAACATTTGAGGAGTTTATATGTCTCTGCATATGTAAACTACACAGTCTCTCCCCATTTAGAAAATTTTGTTTCTTTAAAGAAATTATTTAATAAAAAAGGTACATTGTTCTGTTTGCAACTTTAAGCAAGAGGCTGTTACCCTGAAACCAGTAAAGAAAACCTCAGTTCTAGTTTACATATAGCTAAGGTTAATATTTAAAATACTCTCAACCCCCCCCCCCCCCCTTCAACCCCCTCTTGCAACCCATAAATTTTAGGGGGGAGGGCAAAGTAATATTCTTATGTTTTACTCAAAACTTCTTGAAGTATTGAAAGAAAACATTATATGTAAGATTCTTAGGCCCAAAGTTTCTGGAAATGTTGTTGACTACACCTCCCCCCCCCCCTAATTGGAAGGGGGTAAAGAGGCAGAAGAGTTCTTTAGATAGCTCTAAAGATATATATAAGCTTTAGTACTTAAACTTTAGTAGGCATCAAAATCTCTTGCAAATATTGCTGCAATCAACCCACTCCCTCCTTCTTAGACCACAAATAATTAGGAGGGGGGCAGTGGATATGGAAAATATTCTTGTGTTACTTTGAAATAACTGAATTGTATTAAGCAAACTTTGGATTTAAGCTTTTTTGGGATATTAGTTACTTTTACAAATATTGCTGAATTCCCCCCCCCCCCCCCCTCCATCCGTTGGAAGTAGTGGCTAGTGGCATAGGTAAATAATATTGTATATTATTTAGAAACCTCTTGAGATATTCAGGGTTAATATTTTAACTTATGTAGACTATATTTAATTTTATAAATATCTATTTCAACTACAACCCTCCCAATCTAGTACAATTATTTTGCTATATAATCTCCTCCAGCCTATTGGACTAATAAAATAATTATTGTCAACCCATTGCTCCTTCCCCAAACATTGAATAGGTAATACATATAAAGCAATTTGAAATCTTATTCCAATGTTTGCTCCTTATTGCTATAGTGGTTTCTGAATAAAACACAGGTGGTGAGGTTGTATGAAGGGTAGCTGGAGAGGGAGGGGGAGGGAAAGCAATATTTTAATATTTTTTTTATGGGGGTGGAGGAAATTGAGCAGCAATATAAGTTTTCTGGATGGGGTTGGTTGAGGTTGGGGAAAGGTCAGCAATTTTTGTTCAATCATGAAGTAATTATGGACCTACTAAAGTTTAAATCCAAAAGCACTCTATATCTTGAGTAATCTCAAAGTAAATCACAAGGGTATTGCTATACTCCCTTCTATTACTTATTTGGAAGGAGGGGGGGGGGGAGAGATTGTAAAGCAATAGGGAGGGAAAGGGGGCTTGGAAGGAGGTTTCAGCAAAATTTGTTAAAATTACTTTTGCCTACCAAAGCATATTTGCTTTGCTGCTACAATTCTATTGGTTTCTTAGTAACACACCATAGTAGTAACCTTTCAACTGCAACCCAACCAATCTTTCTTTACAAAATTTTATGTTTTTAATTTATGAGGGGAGGGGAAGAGGTCAGCAATATATGTAAAAGTGCTTTGGGTCCCACAACAATACAAATCCAAAAGCTTTATATGTATCTCTAATATTTTCTTAAACCACATTGGAATGATCTTCTGTCACCCCCCCCCCCTTAATTATGTCAGGACGAGGGGGAGGGGGAGAGAAGGTGGTCAACATAATTTTTACAAAATTTTGGCCTAAAAACCATACATAAACATTTTCCCACTATACTTCAATTAGTTTTTGAGAAAGATATAATAGTATAACTATGCTCCCCCCCCCCCTCCACCCTAAAGTTTGTAGGTTGTGAGAGTATGGGGGGGGGGGGGAAGCAGAATTACTAAAAGTAGCTTGGGCCATATGTAAACTTAAACAGAAGTTTTTTTCCAGGTAACAGCCTTTAGGATAAAGTTGTTAAATGGGCAAACCTCTTTAAGCTTATAGTACCTTATTTATTACTCTTATTGAAGTTAAATACATCACTTATAGTGGTAAAAATTGTTCTAAATGGGGATGAAGTGTGTAGTTTACAAATGAAGAGATATCTAAACTCCTCAAATGTTAAACTCGCCCTTTTTATTTGATGAATTAAGGTGTTCACTTATGCATATATCCTTGGAATTCTTGTAATTTTAGGCATTTTTACCACAAAACTTTAAATTGCAATATCTGGCAAGAAGGAGCAGCTAAGATTTAATCTCCAATGGATTCTGACCACCACTGTACCCTATTTGAAGGCCCTGCTTTCCGTTTCTTTCGAGATTTTTTTTAATCTAAGGTTTTGCTAAGGAGACCTGTGTTATGTTAATACTAGGAAAATTTGCAAGTAGAAGAATTCAAGCAGCCTAAGAAAAGTTCTTCGTACTGTGAAAAGTTGAAAGATCTGGCTGTAGCCAAACCACAACAAGATGATTATGAGAAGGCATCTTTCAACCTTCTTCCA
Source organism: Acartia tonsa (assembly GCF_053477335.1). Lineage (NCBI taxonomy): Eukaryota > Metazoa > Arthropoda > Copepoda > Calanoida > Acartiidae > Acartia > Acartia tonsa. Next base: position 51,784,989 of record NC_137264.1, read on the forward strand.
GATGAAATAATTTTACAGGTAATCTTTTTCATAATTTTTGGCAACAAGAAATTATAATTACCTCTTCTATTTTGTCTAGTTAATTATCATAAAAGTATTTTACTCAGCTGAATTAGAAATTAACGTCTTATTTGTTAGAAAATTCTCATAAACATTATTTTTATTTAGGTGGTATGAATAAAATTAGCAGTCTTACAAGATTTCAAAAAATGTCTGTTTTGATTATAAATGCATTAATATCACAGATAACCATATTTGTTTGTTCATGTGTAGGAAAGTTGTGTGCTCACAATATTGTACCTTTGGGCAGTGTTGTCCTTGTGAAAAAGTAAACTGTTTTTTTTTCCCTAGATTTTTGGGTTTCTGTCTCCCCAAGAGTTGATGTCAGCTAGCCAGGTATGCTGTTGGTGGAGGGGACTGGCGGTCCAGCCACAATTCTGGAGATGCCTTCCACTGAATCTCTGGGAACAGGGGAGGTATCACTCATGGAAACCCGAGGAGTTTTATCCTGAAGATGCTTGTGTCACCTCATGTCAACAGGTTTGTAATAATCCCATATTTCCAAGAGATCTAAAGGGATAAGACAATGCCCGATAAATTGATATACATCCCCAATTATGATACATAAAATTACACCTGCTTTAGTTAAAATTAGTGGTTGAAACGTTTGAACACTCAATTTAATGAACTATTCAATCAAAAAACTCTAGTTTTAAAAAAGTTGTTGAGACAACGAATAAGAAAACGTTATAATGAAACTTTGGAGACTAGTTTGTTAAACAGTCCATTGTCTCCTCTCTCTGCTTATTTTCCTCAGAATTATAGGATGTAAAAGCATAAATAATAGGATATATAAAAGATTAATTAATCGTCCATTGTCCTTTCTGTGAGTGTCTCTATAAAAATGATCGGATCTTAGAAAGAAAACGAAGAAAGTAGCGAGTTTTGTCGTATTTTCACAGTAGCTTTAAATAGGTTATTTCAGGTTAGATCCAAATGGTCTAATAATACGATTCATATTGAATTATTTTAGGATGACTATGAAATGGAATGCGACTTTTCTACAATTTTCTATGAAAAATTCGAAAGGTATAAAAAATGTTACTTTTTGTTCTTTTCTTCAATTTAAATAATGACGTTCTTTCTTAATGTTGTTCATATTGTTTAAAATCTATTGTATTGATATACAATAGGGTGGGTCGATTTTGAACATTTTTTTCTGAGACAAAAGCGGGGATCTGCAAACGATTTTTATGAGTATAATACACCTCTGGATGATTTAAAATTTATCCTAAGTGTTAAAACCGCTGACGACCAGACGTTCAATTGTATAGCTATTTGTAAATGGGTGTCGAAAATTTATTGAATCAGAACTATGGCTTCATGGTGCTCCCAGGAAAGGCATTGAGGAGTAGAATCAGGAACTTTTAACCGTTTCAAAATATCTCGTTCCTAGCCTGAGAAAATCTCAAAAAACCTCTACAAATTGGACATGAATTCTCAATAAACCTTTAAAAATGGTTGTTTTTTAGTCATTTCTAAGGCTAGGAATGAGATATTTTGAAACGGACAAAAGTTCCTGATTCTACTCCTCAAGGCCTTTCCTGGGAGTACCATCATTCTCATTCAATATTTTTTTACTATCATTGACAAATAGCTATACAATTTTATGTCTGGTCGTTGGTATAAGGTTGGTAAATAAAGGGTAAGGAAGTGAAATATGACTTTGACTGACTAATAGTCGGAAATTTATTATATAACTGGGGAAATGCACAAAAATATTTATCCCTCTAGCACTAATAGAAACTGAGATAATAAGTAGAGATGACTTGAATGTCTTCTTTGCATATTTTATTATTAATGAAATACATTTTTAAGTGATCGCATTCTAAATCTCAATTTTTTAAAATTCTTTTTCGTCAGAAATTTTATTTAAGTTAGTTTTATCTGTTGCACATCCCCTCTTTGTCTAATTCCGATAGGAACCCACCCTAATATACAGTATTCCAGACAAAGATCATGCAATCATGGGGGGGGGGGGGGGGGCTAACTGTTTTGTCTTACCTAAAACCTTATACCCTCTGAGCATAGGGACGCTTTACATTGCAATCCTCAGATTTAGAGTATGATTCATGGTGCGTTGAAAGTACTAGAACCTAAAAAACAGCTCATTGTCCCCTCTCTCTCTCGGGTAAGTAATATTATTCTTGTTTAGGTTCCTACCACTGATTGGTCACCATGTGAGATACATATATTTGTCTGGAAGTAAAATGATCACCAATCATTTCTTAAATAATATTTTACAGGTAAATTTATTTTCTTTAATAAGGACGATGAAGTGAACTTTGCACGAACGAGAGCTAGTGATCCTAAACACATTCCAGCAGTGATGTCAAGCATTTTAATTCTTAATTTTACTAAATGAAGTTTATGGGGGGGGGAAATACCTAGTTATAAAAGGGTTATACGATTTTCTTTTAAAAATGTTTGCTTAGTGATTTTGTCGAAATATGATATCAAATGTTATGTTGAGTTCAACTTGTAAAAAAAAGATTGCTATAGCAAAAGAAAAGCAAACGAATATTATTTATGATGACATTTATAGAGAGAGTAAAGGAACAAGATATTTTGATTTAATTTTCTTTGTCCTTTTTCTCCTGGCCTGCTAAATCTGAAAATTACAAAAAAAAGGAAAATATTGAAAAATTGGATAACTAAATAAATAAAAAAGGGTTTTTATGTAACATATGAACTAATATACCTACTCCATTAGTTTTAACTTTTATGGCACTCTAATAGAATTTACACAATAGATTTTCTGTGGAGTGATTGAGTGAGGGACAGCAGATATTTATAGAGATGCTAGGAATCTAAAAATGGACTACATCAGCTGTATCTAACAACTAAATAATTTTTTTTTAAAGCCAGTTCCAGCTGTTTTTCAGGTAGTGTATATTCTGCAAATTTGACCCGGCTGAGGGGGGGGGGGTTTAAAAAAATAAAAAATATGTGGTTGGGGGGGAAATGTAAAAATTAAGAGGACTGCAAGCATTTTTTTCTTTTTTTTCCAATCTTTGGTGAAAAAAACTAAAAAATATGTGGAAGGGGGCATAATATGAATAAAATAAAGAGTTATGAAAATATTTTTCCATTTTATCCCCTTCCTTGCTGGAAAAAACTAGGAGGGGAAAAAAAGTAAAAAAATTTGCAGCAGGGAAAAAAATGAATCTTGTGCAGAAGATTATACACCCCTGCTGTTTTTTTTCTAGGTTTTGGAGGAAAACTTTTTGTATTTAAGACGACCTTTTTTTCTGCGCCCTCCCGTCCCCCCTCCCAAATATTATTTAAGATTTATTTCGCTTTTTGACTTTACTTTATTTTAGAGGCTACATATTGAATGTTTTATTAGGCGTGTGAAGAAGTGAGCTATCTTGACGTGTCCTACACTAATGTTTCTGATTACGGATTCCAGGTTAAAATAAATAAATTATTTAATTAGTTTATTTACTACATTTTAACACATTCTCATTGTGTTAAGGCGTGGCAGAAAAAAAGAATTTGCTTGCTAATATTATTTAGAATTTAAACCTTTTTTTAAAGTTTGATGAAATGTCCCAAGGACCTATTAACATTGGTCTCCAAAAAGTTTATTAGTACTTGTGTCTATATTTCACATTTTATTTTTATTATATAATATGTAATACTAATGTGTAATGAATTTTTCGCATCATTTCGCACATTAAAGATTTAAAATTTTAGCTTTTCCTTATTTTATAGAAACTTTGTGATTTGAAATTGACTCACCTAAATCTGGCTGGTACAAATGGAATAACAGATTCTACAATTGCTAATCTATCTAAATCTGACAGTAAGTTATACTTTATTCTATTGCCCCTAGAGGCATCAGCTGTTTACTAAAAATATTTTTTTCGGCCGCTAAATAGGGTTACTTATTTTTTGTTAGATTTTTCTTGGTAGGGGGGTGGTACCCTCCCTTTCTTTTCCTAATTTTGTATCTTTAACCAAATTACAAATAAGCATATTTTCTAGAGTCTATCGAAAAATCAATTATTGTTTAATAAAATACTCGGGTATAGTCCCTTTTTTGGCAACGCTTCATAAGGGGCGATATTCGTTTTTTTTCACATCAGCTTTTCTCCTATTTCTAGCCGCTGCGGGGCGCTCTAACCCTGCGAGGCAAATTGCCTAACCAAATATATCCTAACCTAAAATAACCCTTCAAAAGCCATTTTAAACATACGACGAATCGCCCCTTAAGGGGCGTTGCCACGAAAAGACTATTCCCAAATATTCTTATCGCCCTAATGTCTGTTATTTGTTAGCCTCACATCTTTGGGGGTTAAGGTTAAATCATGATTGGGGAAGTATCAGTGTTCAAAATAAAATGGCTGCAACTGCTTAACACTTACCTACACCTAATACCTAAGCTTTTTGTTTTAAAATTTAGGGATTTAAATGGATGAAATAAAGGCCGATAAATTGATGTACATCACCAAAGATGTTGCACAAAATTACCCCTTCTGAGGATTAAAATTAGTGTTTGAAACGTTTAAACGCATGTTTTTATAAAACCTTGGGGACTAGTGTGATAAACAGCCCATTGTCCCCTCTCGCTGTGTAAAATACTGGTTGCGTGACTATATTGCAACATTTATTTATTGAGGTGAGTTGACCTACTTGAATGTATCTGGCTGTTCTCAACTGACCGACACCGCAGTCATGAAGCTCTACAATTTTACTGATTCTCTTACTTTCCTTGATCTCAGTGGATGCTTCAGGTACTCATATCTGTACCAATAGATATAATCTAGATACATACTCTCTAAATCAGCCAATAGGAAAACAATGGCGGAAAACTTCGGTCATATTTTTAGATTGAAATTGTAAAGATTCAGATTTTGGTTTATTTGCATAATGAGTCGGCTGTAACTAGTCGCATCTATAGTTTAAAGCTTTGCTTGGGTAAATTATATCTTTTAAATCTTTCTTACCTCGTATATTGTGAAGCATATGACAAAACATATATAGCAAGTCAGCTATTAATATCTAATTTTTAAAGTAAATATTTATGCTTAACAAAGTACTTTGAGAGAAAACGCCTATTACATTAAATGTTAATATTTTAGGCTGACTGGTTCTGTGATGAACGCTCTGACAGCTCAGTGTTTCAATCTTATCCCAGAAAATTTGTATTACTGTAACATGATCCAGGTAGCTCTTTTCATTGCACCATTATTGTCCTTTTTCTAAAATTAGGGTTGGTCTGCCCATCCTTCCGCATTGAATATAGTATGCTTACACAAAGTTAATGCTAACAGTTTATTAAACTTGATTTTTGAGTTGTTTATAAAATTGTCTTATCATCCTAGGAATCATCATTTAAAAATCAAGATATATTTTAGTTATATCATCTAGAAAGTTGTGGTTGGAAACATTTGAAATTAGAAGATTTTTGGGTATAGTCTCTTTCTTGACAACGCCTCGTCGTATTTTCACAGAAGATTTTCTCCTGTTTATAGCATCTGCGGGGGCTCTAACCCTGTCGGGCCAATTGCCTAACCTTACGGGCAGGGTTGTCATATTGGGGATTTTTTTCGATAACGGGCCGCCCAATTGCCCAAAAGGGTTTTGGGCACCCTTTTTGGGCAAATGTCGTAAAAAGCATATAAAAAGGAATTAAAATAGCCTAAAACCATACCGAGACTTATTATAAGAAATAATATAGCCTAAAACCATCTCAGGACCTATAAAAGCTCCACTGGAAAGGAGAACCATGTCGGTTCAGCGGTTAGTGAAATTCTTCTTTAGATACAAAAAAGCTTACAAATTTACCTAATAGTTAATATCACCCAAAAAATAGGCCGCCCTCCCTTCTTTTTACCCCCTCCCCTTTTTTCACCCCCCAAAACGGGGGGTGCTTATATCTGCCCAAAAGGACCGACAAATTTGACAACCCTGAATATCACCCAAAAAAATAGGCCCGCCCCTCCACTCCTTTTTCACCCCCTCCCCTTTTTCTCACCCCCCAAAACGGGGGGTGTCTATATCTGCCCAAAAGGACCGACAAATTTGACAACCCTGAATATAACAAAAAAAAATAGGCCCGCCTCCCCCCTCTTTTTCACCCCTCTCCTTTTTCTTACCCCCCAAAACGGGGGGTGCCCAAATCTGCCCAAAAGGACCCGATAAAGGGCAGCCCAAAACCGCCCGCCTGATATGACAACCCTGCCTACGGGGCAATCACCTAACCTAACATAATCTAAAGTAACCTATAAAAAGCTACTGTGAAAATACGACAAAACACCCCTTAAGAGGCGTTTGTTACGAATGAAACTATACACAGATTTTCTAAATAATATTAATTCATGGATTTTACTATTTAGGACGGTCCTTATCCGCTGGAGTGTAATGGATGCGACAATACGGATACAAATGCAAGAATTTGTTGTCTAAAATATGCTTAATTTCATTAGGTATTGTTCATTATTAAAAGATGTCGGAGTAAGATATTCAGATTTAATTTGTTGAATCATTTTCTAACAAATTCCCAAAATCTGGTCCCTTGTTTTTTCCTCCCCGATTCAAATAGGTATTTGCCCAGTTAACAAACAACTTTTAGAGGTCGACCAATTTATTCTGTAGGTCAACCAAAATAAGTACAACTAACAAATGCCTTTATAAAATCGGTCAACCTTAAGCTTCTTTAGGTCGATCTAAAATTACCATAGGTCGACCTATGTCTTTTGTGAACTAGGCTATTATTTTTTAGATTAAAATTAAATTAAAAAGGGGTAAGGTGGATTGCAATTTTTAGTAACCTGGCCTAAGACTCAAAGGAACTCAACTTAAAAAAATAAGAGTTACAGGCCTGGAATTTAGCATGAAAGTTATTTTTATGAGGTAAACTGTGGAGAAACGGAGCTGGAATCGACGCTTACGCCGAAAACCGCTGTTTACCGTTGATTTTTTTGGCCTATATTCGCGAAGTTTGCAGGAAACAGCTGTTTTTGGCGAGAGCGGCGGTTTCAACGCCGTTTCTGAAAAGTTCAACATTGTACCTCCATAAAGCAACTGCCATGCCAAATCCCAAAGCTGTAACTCTTTTTTTGTAGAGTTTTTTTGGCAAATGTCTTCCACCCCCCCCCCTTTTTATCTTATTACCCGCTACTTTTTTACACCTCTTTTGCCTTTATAAAATTTTTTTTAAAAATGTCTAGGACACTTAGTCTACCATTCTCTAGGTAAAATTTAAAAATTTTGGTGTATTCAATATTGTTATTAAAGGGGTAGTTGCACGAAGTGCATTTAAACTTCAATTTAGTGAACTACATATTTGTTTCTGTTTAATAGTTTAAACTACATCAATAGGACATATATTTAAAAGAATTTCAATTTTCCACCAGGTAGTTTTGTAAATATCAAGACATGAAAATCATGTTTTCTGGATATATGCAACTTTAATGGGTATCCTGCTTTCAAAAAAAACAGCATAATGACTATTCTGATTGTTCTTAATTGATAGCTATTTATTGTAATACAAATTATATAAGTTAGATGACATTCTCGTAGCTTAAGCTTGCAATCAAACTTTTTATGCACCTCATGCAACTATCCCTTTTAAAAAATGTATTGTAAGAAATTTGCAAGAAACAAGGTTGTATAATATGATTATATCTCTGAAAATATGAACTTTATTAATAACCAAACCTATGTTATTCAGTATTTAAACTATCATTTATTTTGTAAAATAAATTAAATTTTCTTCTTTTTTCTTACTTTTTAATTTTATCAAGACCGTAAATGGCAATAGATGCGAAGATATCTAATAATACAAAGTAGCTTGATGTCTGTCTGTCCGTCCGGCCGTCCCATAAGATCTCGGTAACCACTGAACCGATCGGATTCTACTCTTCAGAGTATATACCATTATCTATTGGTCCTGTAGTGGTTTTAAGCTATTTTCTTGGGGGGTGGTACACCCCCAACCCCCCCAAAAATGAAAATTCCCTCTCCCCCCCCCAAAAAAAATTCTGTTGCTGCCATAAATTATGAGGGTTTTTTTTTAAATTTCATCATTGGGTAAAGCCCCTAGAGGCTAGGGGCGAAGCCGCTAGTATATTAAATTATGCAATGTAGAATTAATCCTATCCTATTATGTAAAGTAGTAAGCTTTTTTTGTCTGTAGCGAAGGATCTCGCTAACCGCCGAACCAAAATGGTTTTCCTTTACAGTGAAGCTACTTATAGGCTCAGGGAAGGTTTTTAACTTTTTTTTTGGAGGGGGGGGGGGGTATGTTCATCCTCCCAATAAAAGTTTGATATTTTTTTACTTTTTCTTTTTAAAACTCAAATTGAAAATGGTGTGGGGGTCGATTTTTTCCCGTCCCACTAGAGGCTTCTAGGGGCGTAGTCGCTAGTTATATAAAATAGCAAGCTTTTTTTGTCTGTAGCGAAGAATCTCGCTAACCGCTAAAACGATATGGTTTTTCTTTACATTGAAGCTTCCTACGTCCCGGGATGGTTTTAGGCTATTTTATGTGATAAATTTGATAATGGTTTTATGCAATTTTTCTTCCCTTCCACATCCCTTCAAACATGGAGCCCCTAGATAATAGGGGCACATCCGCTGGTAACATATATAATACTAGCAGCTTCGCTAGTGGCACTTAGACTAAAAATGAAAAAAAAAAAAGGAGGGGTGGATAATTTTTTCTAGGGGCTATTTCTCTTGGAGGGGGGGGGGGGGGGTGGTGGTACCCTCCCCCAAAATAGTTATAAACCGACCTATGAGAAGCTACCCTGTTAAGGAGAACCCGATTGGTTTAGCAGTTAGCGAGATCCTTTGGTACAAACAAACAGAAAGATAGACATCGTTCTAATTTGTATTATAGTAATTTTTCATTTTCCCCTTCTTCACGAATATACTATAATATCTTTGACTCTAAATGCACTCAAGTAGTACCTATATACTCTAGTACGGTGAACAATATCTGTTGGTTGGAGTCAGTCAATCAGAAAGGAAAGAGAATACTTATAGCGATACCAAGTGTCGAAAATGTTTTAAAAGGATTGTCCTCAACATAAACAAATTTCGATTTTTTGAAAATCTAACCTGATAGGTACTATTATTTTCTGTTCAATTTTAAGCATGTTTTAATTTTGTGTATCGCGATCGAAATCCTTACAAAATTTTGTCCTCCGCCTATTTGTACTACCGCTACAACTCAACATACTTTCCAAAAATTTTCTTTTGGCGCGCCCTATTCATACGCATACGCCTAAAACTCATTACTAATACTTAGGCCAGTCAGCCAGAAACAGCTGACTTCGGTGCTCGCCGCCACACAATCTGATTTTTTTGCCGATCTCGCTCCTGTACATCGCGGTACGCTGCGTTACATCACTCACAAACTACTCTTCCTCAACCCACGTTCTGAACAAGGGGGAAGGGATCATGTGTTGTTCAGCGATGTACAGCGGCGAGGGCGGCAAAAATAGAAGCTTAAACTTCACAGGCTATCACTAAAGGATCACATATAAAGGGGCGGGAGGACCTATTTTATTATTGGAGATCAAAATTTCCAAAGGGCTTCGATCACGATGCTACAAATATAAATAAGCCTAAAATTAAACAGAAATAATAGTTTCAGGTTAGATCTGGAAAAGAATATTTGTTTCTTTTGAGGACAGTTCTTTTAAGATTGTTGGAGCACAATTTAAACCAACATTAATTCGGGAAAAATCACGAAACCTTTATGTGATTTTCAGCTGTATTTAGGGGGCAACACAGTAGAATTGATGACCAGACCTTTTTACTGCCACCCCCGCCAAAAAAAAAAAATATTTTATATGTACTTCGCTTGTAGACTATACCTTATTCCTTTTACAAAATCATGAAAATGACTATAGAATGTCTTCTTCCTTTGGCTTTAAAATGAAAAATAGCGAAGAATTTCGGCCAGTCCGCATTCTGAAACTGTTAACATACAATTTACCCCTCCCCCACAAAAAAAGAAACATATTCCTGGACTAATAAAAGGCCCCCCCCATTATCCTGCAAAAGACTGGGTGCGCAGCAAGTATTATGATTTCTTTATTAGGGCGGGTTCATATCGGAATTAAACAAAGAGGGGATGTGCAACAGATAAAACTAAATAAAAATTTCTGACCGAAAAAGAATTTTAAAAAATTGATATTTAGAATGCGACCACTTAAAAATGTATTTCATTAATAAAAAATATGCGAAGACGACATTCAAGTCATCTCTATTTATTATCTCAGTTTCTATTAGTGCTAGAGGGCTAAATATTGTTATGCATTTCCCCAGTTTTATAATAAATTTCCGACTATAAGTCAGTCAAAGTCATATTTCGCTTCCTTACCCTTTATTTACCAACCTTTTACCAATGACCAGACATAAAATTGTATAGCTATTTGTCAATGATAGTAAAATAATTATTGAATGAGAATGATGGTTTTATGGTGCTCCCAGGAAAGTCCTTGAGGAGTAGAATCAGGAACTTTTGTCCGTTTCAAAATATCTTATTCCTAGCCTTATAGAAATGACTAAAAAACCACCATTTATAAAGGTTTATTGAGAATTGTCCAATTTGTAGAGTTTTTTTGAGATTTTCCCAGGCTAGGAACGAGATATTTTGAAGCGGTCAAAAGTTCCTGATTCTACTCCTTAATGCCTTTCCTGGGAGCACCATGAAGCCATAGTTCTGATTCAATAAATTTTCGACACCCATTTACAAATAGCTATACAATTGAACGTCTGGTCGTCAGCGGTTTTAAGACTTAGGATAAGTTAAATCATCCAGAGGTGTATTATACTCATAAACATCGTTTGCAGATCCCCGCTTTGGTCTCAGAAAAAAAAATATTCAAAATCGACCAAAATTTTGGCTATTGGACACAGATTCACAGAATTTTCCGGTCATTATATCCGGAACCAGTATTCAAACGAAACTGCGGGGAAAATGTATTAGTTATTTTATCCCACTCAAAAGAATGCTTGGACGTCATTGGCTTTCATTCTTAAGTAATAGGATGTCGCTAAGAATGTCTGTTTGTATATAAAGAAGGATCTAAGTGCAGGGTAAGGTTGTGATACCAATTCTCTCTAGTTTTATCTCCCCAAATTATCTCCTTCCAATCTCCCCATAATCTACCAGAAACAGATTTAAATTCACTATTTAATACCAAGGTGGATTTTTAGTCACATTTGCCAAAAAAAAATTTCAAAATGCCCATGAAAACAAATAATGTCCTCACACACAAAAAATTCTTCCATGGCTCATTATTTTCCTTAATGGCAGATGTAATTAAAAAGTAATTAAAATGAAATTAAAAAGAAATTAAAAAGTAATTAAGAAAAGTATTTGAATGAACTATTATTTTTGTGATTATTGAATGTGTTTTAAATGATATATTTCATCTTGAGGAAAATACCATACATAAATAACTAAAATTGTACATGCACAATACAAAATAAAATAATGTTTTTGTTCTAATAGCTATTTTGATAAAATTAATGTTATTATTATCATGTTTAACTTATTTATGATTCATCCAATAAGAAGAATTTATGGTACTACTCCATAAACAACATAATATTGTCTTCCTTCTTGGTACTACTCCACAGGAAGCATCAGGTTGTTGAGGCGTCTGTACGCGTCCAACAGAGAGCTTCCCTGGTTGCTACATTTGATCTAATTCTATTATAAAAATATGAGGTACTGCAGAATAAATAAAATATGCATTTAAATATTCTTTTTCTTTCTTTATTTAATTTCTTTATGCCATTCAACTGAATTTCCGTCCTTGTTGAAACAACAGCGCAGGCGCAGGTCCAGACTGCTCCCCTCCTTCTTCAGGGTTGCTGGTCAGACTCCTGTCCACAGCTGGCGGTGGCAGGACAGTGACTTCGGCTGGTTGGTACAGGGGCAGTTGGCCAATGGTTCCAGGTTGACTGCTAGCTGGTACGGTTGCTGCAACCGTTCCACCATTGGACTGGTCCAGGAGTATCCGGCTTCTAGGGTCTCTGACAACGCTGGCAGGTGGTGGTGGCAATTTGGCAGCCACCTTGTCTCCCCTATGGTTGTCTTGGACGGGGGCAGGTAGGAGACTGGCAGTCAGATCTTCAGTGTAGGGGTAGGTCAGTTCTCTGTGTTGGAGGTTGGCGCCGGTCTAGCCTCTGGGCAGGCAGCTCCCCAGTCCCTGCTGTGAGGGGACTAAAGGTACCACATTCTGAGATCTCTCCCCTAGCCGGGAGGTGACCTGGCACTCTGTTTCCATCTGGGCTAGGACAAGGTCTTTGACCATTGGGCTCGTTACTGGGTGCATCTCCTCTCTCTCTCCAGGCTTCTTCAAGTTTGCTGGAGGTGGCTGATGTCGGTATTCCTGGGTCCCACACATCATCAGCGGGGGGCGTAGGTCTTGGAAGGTCTCCCCTGGCTGGCAAGTTCTTCTTGGCTGGCCTTGGACAGGGGTGTCTGGCTAGAGGTGACCACTTGTTGGCAGTTGAGGGTAGAGTTGGTGAACCCTTCCCAGGAACAAGCAGGTAGGTTGCTACTGGGTCTGTGCAGAGGCAGGCAGCCGATCGTCTCACAGGGGCCTCTAGGCCTCTTGGGTCTGGCCTCTCCGTGGCGGCAACAGTTGTTGCCCTTCTCCTCTCCTTGGTGGTGACAGGGGTCACCTCTCCTCTCATCACCTCTCCCATTGGGGGGCTTGTCCCTCGGTGGCACTGGGTCAGGGCAGGTTGAGATGATGCAGTGGCTGGCAGCTGCTCCGGGCTGGCCTGGTGATCAACCTCTGGCAGCCTCTGGTCCGTCCTGGGGGTCTGGTACCTCTCTCGTAGGCAACCAATTCTCTGGCATGGGTTCGAACCCCCTGAGCCTTGGTCAGGGGATCCTCTGGGTTTCTGTGGTGGCGCCGGGTATGGCAATGTGCTGGATGCATGGACTCTACCATGTTGCCATATACCACCGCTGCTGTACTCAGTCGCTGACTTTCCAATCCAGGTGAATATTTGTAAGAACATCGAGAGATGTAGGGGTAAGAGCCAGGTACAACCACTCAACATTAACAATACGATGACCGGCAGCCAGGCGGTGGTCATTGATGCCAGGTGGTTGAGGGTCCCAAGCTGGCCATCCCTGACTTCTTGCTGCACGGTGGGACGTCTCGTTTGTCCAAGGCAGGTAGTAAGCTGGGCCAGGTGACCAGGTAGTTGCGGGTCCGAGTGAAAGGACACGGTTGCAACGGGGCCTCCAGGGGCAACCCTACCGTACGGGGTTGATGTCACAGGTAGCTCCCCCGGCGGGTAGTCCTGAGGCTTGAGGTTGGGGTCCTCCCCAGGCCTTGATCCTGTGGGGGCCTGGACTCTCATCAGGGGGGCTGGCTCCCCCTTTCTCCTGGTGCCGGGTGATGGCTTCTTCCTACGTTCCTGGGCTGTATCGGGCTGGAGCTTCCATCCTCCTGGGTTAAAAGGGTAATTGACGTCCTGGCATTGCCCTGGAGCGCTTGGTACCTTCATCTTGATCCTGGAGTCTGTCTCCCAGAATTCAGTCTTGTCCAGGTCCGCCTGTGGTCCTACAGGTTCTCTCCTGGCATGTAGACGTTGGGGTGGATTTGTGGAAACCTCCAGAACATCAGGCTTAACTAGCTCCCCAGCCACAGGGAGGCCAGCATCCAGTAGGAGGTAGTGCTCCCCTTGGTTTACCACCAGGACTCGGAAGACGCTTGCTGATCTTGGCCGATAGTCGTATGATCCTTTAGGTACAATGAGGTACTCCCCAAACTGCTGCGCTAGGGCAGCCAAGCAGATTTCGGCCTGAACGGGTCTGCCAAGTAGCTTGACGGAGACCATCGTGAGGCTGCGGGCCGGTAGGGTGACTTGCTTGGCCGTGATTAGCTGGGCCGCGTGCCCGTTCAAGGGGAAAACGGCGTTCGGGGTGTGCGTAGCCGGCCGCGACTTGACGGGCTCGGCTTGGTAGAAGCACTCGGGGATGGATCCGGGAGGACACGGTTGGCTGTTGATGAAAGTATCCTCAGTTAGGAAGGCTTCCGGGAGGCAATCGGTCTCCGGGAAGGCTGTTGGCGAGTCTACCGTGGACGTGTCTGGTACAGGTGGAAGGGTCACAGCCAGCAGGTTGGTTCCCTTGCTGGCAGTGAGGGCCGTGTCCACCCAGTGGGTTCCGCTCTCGTCAACATGGGATGATTCTGGGTTCAGACCCGGCAGCGGCTCCTTGTGGCTCAGTTCACGTTCAGTGTCGTCACGGGTGGCCGACCGTGATTTGACGGGCTCGGCACCGGGAACGTCTGGCCGCAACTTGACAGGCTCGGGCTCGGTGGTGGCCGGCCACGACTTGACGGGCTCGGTCCCAGGGGCGTCCAGCCGCGACTTGACGGGCTCAGTTCCGGGGGTGGCTGGACTCCGCTGGCCAAGCGTGGCACCGGGGGCATCAGGCCGCGACTTGACGGGCCTGGTCCCGGACTAAGCTGACCGCGACTCGATGGGTTCGGCCTCTGGGGGCAAATCCATCGCCAACCAGTTGGTCCCCTTGTGGGCCTTCGGGGCCGCATTCACCCAGTTGGTCCCTTGCTCTACGACTCGCAGTGGTTTGGGCAGGGGGCCCGGCAGCGGCCCTTCGTAACTTAATTCTCGCTCAGCAGTCTCGCAGTTTACAGGGACGCCGTGGAGGGGGATAAACTCCCCAGGCACCCACAGACAGGGGGTTTGCATGTCGAAACAAAGCCTAGTTCCGAATTCACGCAAAAAGTACCCCCCTAAGTTCAGTGGGTGCGAGAGATTCCTGACCACGGTCACATGATACAGGTGGAGTATGAGCGTATGGCTGACTGCCATATATAGCTCATGAAGTTTTCCTATTACCTGGAGGGGCTGCCCTTCCTCATTGGCGGTCAGGATATGCGTGTTGTCCGGGATTAACATTCTCTGCACGGCCATGGCGTGCATGTGGGCCTCGGAGCTGACGGTAGACCCAGGCACACGTGCTGGGCAGGGTCGTGAGTGGGGAACCGCACCCTGATGTGGCAAGGAAAATGCAAATCCTGGCCACTAGACAGGGGGTTCTTGCGTTCCGCCGGGGTCGGGCGGAATTTCGGCGGTGGCCAGGTCGCAGCTATGGTGCCCTCTCCTACCATGGTGGGGGCACAGAGCTCCAGAGGCTGATCTGGAGGTGGTGGCTGCAGGGAACATGATAACACAGGTGGACCAGCTGTCCGTCGCAGGGGGGCACGATGGTGCAAATCTTGTTGGTGTTCTGGGGGCTCGTGCCCAGCAACACACTCTCAGGGGGACCAGCTACTCAGCTGTCCGTCTCGGGGGTTAGGCCTTACTTGTGTCCTGGAGCTTCCCAGCTACACATTGCCTTCTCAGGGGAACCAACTACTCAGCTGTCCGTCTCGGGGGTCTGGTCTTACTCGTGTTGGGGCGCTTCCCAACCACACAATGCCAGTTCTCAGGGGGGGGGGGGAGACCAGCTACTCAGCACTCTGTCTCGTAGATTCTTTGGGGGAGACCAGCTACTCAGCACTCTGTCTCATGGGTCTGGCCTTGGTGCCCTGGGGCTTGTTCCCAGCTGCATGTGCTAAGTTAGAACCCGCTCTAACCGTATGGGCTAACACTTGCAATCACCGCGGTAGTGCCCCTATCGCAGCTACCCAGCGGTGTGGCAAATGCTGTACTAAGTGGTGTACAATTCCCCAGTAATTGCGGAAAAGTATGTGGACAACACTTCCAACACTGCGGTATCACCCCAATCGTGACTACCCAACAGTGCGGCAAGTGATGGACACCTCTGTGATGCAATACTTATGCTCCTTAAAAGCACAGTTGTTACACCCCGCAGAGGGTGCCCCACACTTCCGACAATGCGTTTATATGCTCCTTCCTAAGCGTAATTGCAAAACATTGCGGCAAATGTGGTAGTTTCTATTTAAGACTCCCCTCTAGGTTGTTTCTCGCAGGAGGCGACTGCAACTATGCTAGCATTCTCCCTGCTTTTAGGAGTGTCGGCTAGTGTAACTGCTCGGGAACGAGGCTTTCAGCTACAGCTGCGTCTGGACCTTTAGTCCATTGATACTCGCAGGAGGCGACTACAACTATGCTAGCATTCTCCAAGCTTTTAGGAGTGTCAGCTAGTGTAACTGCTCGGGGACGAGGCTTTCAGCTACAGTTGTGTCTAGAGCTTTGGTCCTTTGAGCCCTAGAATCAGGTTGTCAGACACTTATCAAAACCCGCAAAATTTGCGGAAGTGCCCCACTGTGGGATCCTACCTTTGCTGGCCTAGACGCTAAGGCGTTCAGCAAGTGTAGGACGAATCCGCAAAGCGGCTTGGACGGTCACTAAGGGTGCCGTGTGGTGCGTTCAGCAGGCAAAAATTTACCCGCAGCAGGTAAAGATACCTGCGTGGTGCGTTCAAAATGATGGAAAAGTTGCCTAAAAAGGCCGTCTCTCTTGTCAGTTGGCTTCTTGAAGTCTTGTTGGATGTCAGTTGACTGTCCCCTTACTTGCCAAAGAGTCCAATCTCTCGGCCAGGAGTGCTTCTAAGGTTGTCAGTTGATTGTCCCCTTACTTGCAAAAGGGTCCAATCTCTCGGCCAGAGATAGAATCGGCTATTTTAGCGGGGCTCGATTGAAACACGCTGACACCAAATTGTGGTAGGGGTGAAGCAGTTCAACCCTACTGAGCGAGTTTGGTCAAAAGAGCCCCTAGCCTTAAGGATTCTATCAATAAAGTACTACAAGTAGTTACTGTTTGAAGGTTATATTTGAACTGACTATATACAACAAGTTAATAGCTTTATATACAAAACAGATTACAAATGGGTTAGGTAGAGAATGGGTGTGGAGAAGATGGGGGAGCCTCAGCCAGGTGAATAGTAGGTGGGTAGGCTCTGGTAGGGGGTAAGGTAGATGTCCCCCGGAAAAGGGTAGGTTACTGGAACATGCAGAGGGGAGGGGCAACTCCCTCCCTATATCAGCGGCGGATAAGTTGACCGCTTTCTCTGATGATCAAACAATGGCAGAATGGGTTGGCTAGAATTGTGATAAGGAGGGGATTAACGTCTGGGTGTTACCGGCAGTCCCGGAGCATAGCATGCTCTAGGAAATGACAGTCCGTATGCCGACTACCACAAATGCTTTATCTATTTTGAATACAATCTATAATACAAAGTAGAACGATGTCTGTCTGTTTGTTTGTCTGTCTGTCTGTTTGTAGCGAAGGATCTCGCTAACCACTGAACCGATCGGGTTCTCCTTAACAGGGTAGATTCTCATATGTCCCTGGAAGGTTTATAACTATTTTGGGGGAGGGTGCCACCACCCTCCCTAGAGAAATTAAATTTTTTTTAAATTTCTCAATTCTAGAAAGAGAGTTCAACGAAAAACAAACATCAAACGTAATTTTTTTTTACTTTTTCTTTTAAAATCTAAAATAAGAAATTGAATTATTAAATTCGACTCTCTCCTCCTCAAGTGCCCCTAGAGGCCTCTAGGGGCGTAGCCGCTAGTTCCCTATAAATCACTGGGATTGTTCGTATTTAATGCATTTATTATTCAGTTTTCATAATAATGATAGGCGCGGTATCGTTCTGTTTAGAAAATTTGAAAATTCTTTTTCATCTAATTAAATATTTATCATTTTTAGGCATTATTTTTATCTTCAATTGTCAGTTATCTACCTATATATATAACGTTATTTGCAAATTCACAGCCACTTTAAAAAATCATTTTAACTCAAATAACAATTTTCGCGCGGCTACTCAAAAATTCGCTGTTTTGGTGTAGAGGCTCAAAATCCTAACTTTCTTATTTTTTAAGTCACAATAATGGTAAATCTATCAAAATGGACGTAAATTTAATCTCTAAAACGATAACCAGAAAATAAACTAGCCGGAAAGGATATCTAAAAAGATACAACACATTTTTTTTCTCTATAACTGCACTTGTCCACGTCTGTTCACACCGCCGTAATACCCGGACTCGGGAAGCGGCTGATAAACTGCGGCCGCTACCACATTTTATTTAACTATAATAATAAAGTCATGTTTTTTCCTATTATTTTTGTCTTGCATCAAGTTTTAACACCCCTCCATCCCCCCTTACTATGATTTTTAGGGAAGTGGGAACTGATAAATATTCTATTCCACTTATTATCAAGGATGCAATTGTGTATCATGATAGTCACAATGCATTCAGCTTAAGAATTATTTTAAGTATTTTTATTAAATTTTGATACATTGTTTCCAGAATAGTAGTGTTCAAACTTTTTAGCCAATAATTTTGTTTATCATCATTGGGACAGTATAATGCACATATGTATATCAATTTATCATCCATAGTCTTAATCCCCTTTGATCCCTGAGAGACATAGATTATTACAATAATTAGTTTACCAAGAGTTTAATGGGTTATTTTTTTATGTAGATTTAACCGTTTGGTAGCTAAACAGAAAAAAATACTTATATTTAATATTATTTTGAAAAATCACAAAACCTACATGACGTCACAATAATAAAAAAATTATGTTTTTTGTTTTATATCTGCGAGGCTTATAAAAATATATTTTAAATTGAAAATACAATTTTCTAGGTTATATTGTGCCATATTATTCTCGCCATATTTATAAAATCACCCCTTCCAATATCAACCCACCTTAAATGTACAAACAAACTTGTAGCAAAAAGTTGCATGTAAATGGGTTAATTTAGACAATAAGTAATTTTTATTCAATAAAATAAAAATCTATTAACTTACCACTTAAAATGAAAAACTTCGCCATTGCATTGGTCCTATTTTTTGGTCCTATGCACATTTTTGTAGGGATAAAATCTTATTTTATTTTTTTTAAATCTTGACAGGAGAAATTTTTTTTATGTAAGCATGAAAAATATATGGTAATTGTTATTATTATTTTCAAGGGTACAGAAATAATAGGTTAACATTGTTTCTTTTTTCTTATATTCTTTCTGGAGAAAACTTTGCATTCGATGAGTGTGTGTGTTGAAAAATGCTTACTTAGGGTATTTATATCATCAAGAATTAATCAAAGATCTTTGTAAAGAAAATAAATTTTAATAGTTATTTCTTTCATCGTATGATAAACGGGCTAAAAAACTGGTTTTAATCTTATGATTGTACATTTTTATATTCGTAGAAAGCCGTTTATAATACGATGCTAGACATAGTTTTTTCGTATGGATGAGAACTGGTTCCTATCCACTGGATTCGAATGAATACAAGAAAACGTATTATTTATCCTAGTCAATACTCCTGACTCACTCTTGCGCAGAGAGTTTTGACGGTATTTAAAAATTGAATAAAATAGTATATAATTTTTTTTAAAATAAACATTTAAATTATCATTTAAGATGCATGCCAATGTAATACTCAATTAAACTTCAGAAAAATAGTCAAAAAAGTCTTATTGTGGTATTCGGCAACCGTGAGCCATGCCTATGGCACCCCTGATCTGGGGTTCGGTGGAGGGTCAATGGCCCGGTCGATGACAAATTAATGCCATGCTGTATCACGGGATGGGGGCGTGATTGAAATATGTAGTATACTCCTTTGATTAAACTCAATTTACGGGTTTTTATATAATTGCAACGTAGTTATAAGACTTTTGGTAGCAATAAATTGAGACGTTGGGTATCCCTCTAACTGAACCGATTTTTGATTAGTCAACGGTCTAAATTTGTCTCGGCCAGGATATGATTAAAAGCCTAAGTCGGCCAAGGAATAGCCGAGTACAATATTTTTAAACTTAAAAAATTAAAAATAAAGAGCTAAATGATTTATTGTGTCTTTCTCTTTTTATCGACAGACGCACTTGGATATATTATTTTCATAATTAATTATATGTATTTCCCATGTTAACGTCACCTTATGTGTAAATTTGGTGAGCCATAGTATTGAGTAGCGTTGTTAAGTTAGGATGGAAGAATTTTGTAATGAAAGCAAAAGTGGGGTAGAGGATAAGGGATGGGGTAAAACGGGTTATCATAATGTTTTATTTTCTTGACTTTAAGTTAAACTCTATCCAATGGCCCTCCCCCGAGTCCTGGGGAAGGGGTCTGATGACCCCCTCCCTATGCTTACAATTAATGATTGAATCTGTCATGTTTATTATGGTTAACTGTATTCTTAATTCTCCCCCACCCTTTTCAGGGATGGGGGATCATTATTGCCCAAACTGACCACTGTATATGTATTATAATGCTTTTATGTTATGATTATTTATTCCTATCCATGTATTCATTGTTTGTTGTATATAGCTTTAGTATCCTTTAAACCTTCAATAAAGTGACAACTGAAATAGATGTTGATTATTATCTAGTGAATGCTAGAGAAGCGTAGCTTCTCTATAGTAAGGTGTCCACGTCTGTCGCACTGCCGTAATCTAATTGAACTCTGGTGTCTGCCATTTATCCTCGGCGGATACCACAACTTTGGTGACAGCTGTGTGAGATTACGGCGAACCACAAGTGTAGAGCAGACGCGCATCTGAGGCCAAGGTACTCCCAGCAGTGAAACTGGCAAAACTGACACAAGCAACCTGAATTACCCACCCTGGACAGCAAAGTCTAACTCTGCATCCGGCAGTTGTGGAAGCAAGACAGCGAAACCTGACGAAGAACCGCGAGAAGCGCCGACATCTAACGGAGAATCGAGCGTTTAAAGGGCTGAAACAGGCCTGCGGACCGGCTGAAACAAGCCAAATAAGTGTAAACGGCTGCAAATAGGCCAACTTGCTGCAAGAGATAGCAGGATCCGAACCAGCGGCGCTAGCAGGACGGGACATTCCCTGCCGCCATCAGCCGGATTTGGATCAGCGGCGCTAGCAGGACGGGACATTCCCTGCCGCCGATAGGCTGAAACATGCCACATAGCTGCGAGCCAACATACGAGTGTAGTGCACCAAAACAGAGAAAACTACGTCAACTCCAAGTATCCTGAGAGGCTACAACGCAGCCGCCCATCTAGAAAAACAGATATTATATCACATTTGCAGGGATTACCACCCTGGTGTGATGGCTAAACAATAGATTTATGAGCAAAGCTTGGCAAACAAATTGTTGTGTTGTGATAAAACTAAAAATAAAACAGGCTTGGATTTATTGTGTATTGTGATAACAGCTAAAAATAGAACAGGGTTAGTAAACAAATCTGTTATGTAATTGTGATAAGGACAAAAATAGAAGCTAGATGTAATATAATAAAGACCCTGATACACAATCAAAATCACCTCAAACCTCCAGCACAACAACAATACACCCCTTATTCCAGAGGAAGGGGAGGAGCCCCCCTCCATTGAAGGCAAATACAATCAGGGTGATATAATAGATAAGCCTAGGATTAAGAAGAAAAGGCACTATTACACCAGCACACAGTTACCCCCCCCCTCCCTCACAGGGAGAACGGACGGAGTTACCCCCGTCCCCTCACGCGCTTCCCCCTTCCTACCCACACTAGACTAAGTCCGTCTGTAGTGTGGGGCTAGCGACCGGGCACACAGAGCGCCTTTCATGGGTAGCGCAACAGAGTGCGGAGATATCATAAATCCAACGGACAAAGCGGACCAATGAGAGAGCGAGTTGAGGGAAGGTGCGCGTTTTCCCCGTGTGCGCGGATTTGACGGTGCATACGCGCGTTGCGAGGACAGGAGATTTCACGCACACACACACACACAGGAGCGGAGCTACTTCATAGCATCCAACAGGGGTATTTTTAGCAAATAAAGAATTACAAGCTTCCCTCCTTCTAGCTCTAGTGTGATAAAGGAAAACCCAATCAGTTCTTGACAGCAGTTCAGACCCTCAACATCTGTCTACATCTACCAGCCTACTCTACCACCTCAGAATCCAACTAGTGATAAACCCAGCTAAGCTATATTTTTGTAACTAAACTACCAACCTAGTGATAAAAACAGTGTTGGCTGTTAGGCTAGCCCGCCTCTAAGTGACAAACCATTTATCCTATTTACGTTATATCTTTGCGTCCTGCCGTTGAACCGTTGCCCCGATGGACCAGCTGCAAGCGCCAGGAGGTGACCAAGCCCCAGTATGGCTCCAGGATGACCCTCAGCCGGCTCCAGCCAAGTACCGCAAGCTGATGCTGAGTAACCTGCCAGAGTTTAGAGGACCGCCCAAGCAATCCTGGAGTTCACATATCCGCAGACTCGAGATGTCATGGGCAGCTTATCGCGTGCCCCCCCATGACTCCCTCAACCGCCACAACGCCCTCCTACTGTCACTGGTAGGGCAAGCGGCGGAAATGGCGTCCCATCTGTTTGGCGAGGCAGGCCAAGCCTTGACCTACGAACAGGTCAAGGCTGAGTGTGAATTGCTATTTCGCCCTGCTTTTGAATCCCAAACGCTTAAACAAGCGTTTAGGGATTACAAGCAACACTCGACAGAACCTATACAAGCGTACATATCAACTAAGTGCGCCTTGTATAGGGACGCCTACAACCATGAGGATCTTGAGTTGTTGGTGGGCGAATTAAATCGTGGAATTCGTAACGCCAATGTAAAACGCCTCATGATGAACCATGAAATTACGAGTGTACCTGAGTACACTCGTAAGGCCATGTTTACCGTCACCATGGTTACTAAGCAACTGAAGGAAGGTGTGTGCTTAGTGGACTCGACCGAAGGGCTGACTGGATCTGCTTGCATCCAGTTGCCCCAATATGACGAGTCGGAGCCAATGGAGATTGGCGCCTTGGCTCCGGGTCTCCACCAGATGGGGAAGGTCGCTCCAGATGACAAGGTCCCAGGTCGCTGCTTCCGCTGCCAGGGGAGAGGCCACCGAGCTCGAGACTGCCCAACGCCTGTGGAAGTTAGCCTAGAGGAGAGACGCACCCAGCCACGCCGTGACCGTTCTGCCAAGTGTGAGCGTTGCCACTATGACCGTCACACGGCGGCCGATTGCAGAGCTGACTGGGCCCAGGTAGCCAGCCGCAGGCGCACCGCCGATAAGGGTGCCCCTCCAGGGAAGCCCAGCAGAGTGGCCCACATGGAAGGGAGCGCGCCCCCAGCACCACAACAGCAAGCAGCCGCCCCCAGAGCTGCGGACCGAACCGATGGGATGCCGCAGTTTGGGACTGTCCCAGCTAGGATCAACGTACTGGGCGGCGCGGCTGAACCCAACCGGGTTGGCCTAGGCTTCAGTCTTAACCATCTGGGGCCAGAGCTGATACAATCCAACAACATAGCCGAGCCAGAGGTGCTGAGGCCCCAGCCTTTTAGCCTCAACATGATGGAACCTGTCCGACTGAGCCTACCCAGCAAGAGTGGAGGGGCGCTACCCAGCGCCCCTGAGACGGTGTACGGGGAGGCCCTGGCGGCCGCTGAACGAGAGAGGAGAGAGGCGCTAACCAGCGCCTCAGCATCGATGTATGGGACGCCACCCGGCGTCGCCACCTGGGATGACGGGGGGGTGCTATCCAGCGCCTCCCACCTGGTGCCTGGGGCGACAACCGTCGCCGCCACCGAGATACCTGGATCCTGGGACGAGCCAGCCTCCAACCGGATGTCTGGGGCGACAACCGTCGCCGCCACCGAGAGACCTGAGTCCTGGAGCGAGCCAGCAACCCTAGAGGAAGGGGTGACACCCGTCACCCCCAGTCAGCCAGCGCCACCAGCCTGCAGGGAGAGCCCAGCTACATGCCATCCAGAGCCCCCTGCCAGCCGAAGGAACCCAGCTGCTCAACACCAGGATAAGTTGAATTTGTTAAATGTGTTGTATCCAAGCCATTGTAAAACCCCAGCCTTGCCTGTGCCCCCTGCACCAGAGGCTGGGGAGATTGAAATTTGGGAAAATAAGGACTTGCCTGTGCCACATGCACCTGAGTTCCTAGGGCAGGGGAGGGAAGTGAGTAAGGGCGAGCCTGTGCCACATGCACTTCAGCCCCATGCCACTGGGCATGCCTTGGACAAGGGAAGGGAGCACCTGGGGCTAGGGGAGCCGACACCCAGGCAAGTGCCAGTTGCTTGCCAGTCTGTCATTGGGGAGGGTATCGGGGTGCCCCGGCCGCACAAAGATAACGCTCAATGGAAACTTGTATCTAGCCAGGAGCAGCCCAGCCGTGTCCAGCCACAAGAAGCAGCCGTGACCAGAGCTGAAGATCCCCAGCCGCGGGTGCGAGGTAGATGGTTGCCTGGAAGCCTCTCCCATTGGTGGATGGTCCTGTGGGGCCTCCTGCTGGCAGCCGTGTGGCCTACAACCAGCTACGTCCTGGTGGGATGGGACTGTGCCAACCCCACCCATGTCACGTCCTACAATAAAGAAAAGATGTGTAACACGGAGCCCCTACACCAGGAGGTGCCCCTGGGCCATGAAGTGCACGTCCTGCAGCAAGTCAAGGTGAGGGAAACAACCGGGTACAGTTGCCAGCTCACCGTGTCCCAGTGGACGTTCAGGTGTGGGGTATGGGGTCACCTCAAGGTGACCTCGGTCCCCACCCTCATGAGGCCAACCAAGATAGACCCAGAAGCGTGCCGAGACCTGGCCAGGAACCGAGTCTACACGCTGCCAGGCAAGACCCAGCCACTAACGTTCCAGCTGAACCATCCCCTGTTCTTCACCATCGACATGGTGGGCGCCCTTGTCAACAGCCCCGAGGGGGTGGGTTGTGAAGGGGAGGACGTCCACTTCGAGGGCCAGCTGTACCGCAATGAATTAGTGCTCCAGGAGCGACGGCTGCTGGTCAAGGAAGAGACCTATGTGGTAGAGGATGGACGGGTGGAGTCCCAATCTGACCACCTGACCCTGGAGTGTCCCCATTCTGAGCTGTCCTGCATCACTGGGACCACCTGGGGAGAGACTGCCCCTTGAGGCTGATCCGCAGCCTCCAGCCCAGCCTAGTGATGGATGTATACCTGGTTGACCATCAGGCCCAGTTTTTCATCAACATGACCAACCCCACCTCGATTGTGAACTGCGACTTCGAGGCCCATGCCACCAACCATCCAGCGTTGTTCGTGGCAGCTGACCCAGCCGCGGCTGCGCTGCCCAGAGTGTCGGCCAGGGATGTTGACGTCCCCCTACAAGCCCAAATACATGCAGGTTATATTGGGTTTACCCTGGAAACGCGCATGAAAAGCACAGCAGCAGAAGAAGTAGCGGCCAACTGCTGGAAGCTCCAGCAACTAGACCCGGCCCACCCGGTGCGTGTCCAGGGGAGCACGTTCTCAGTACTGAGGGGAGACATCCTGCTGCAGCTGACCTGCCAACGCCATAAATACGTTGTCCGCGAACACAAGGAGTGTTGGGACCAAGTGCCAGTAGAACCCACAGGATTTGTAGACGCTGTGACGCGAGTATATAGTGAACACGCCACCAAGATTCCCTGCTCCTCCACCTACCCCCTGACTGTGCACGCGGAGGAAGGCTGGATAGAGCTAACCCCCGCTCCTAAGAAGAGGCCACCACCGCTGGATACGCCTACGCAATTGTTGACAGAGCCCTTAGATGACTTCAGTTCAGGGGGCTTGTATTCGCAGGCTGAATTGAACGACTGGCAACAACTGCTGGCGTTCCCAGCATACAAGAGCGCCATGCTGACCGGCCTATCCTATGGCTCCTGCGTTCAGCAAGGCAGCTGTTCGGCCACAGGAGACCATGGGATAGTGTCCTACAACATTGACCGACTGGCGGAGGAAGGAGAGGCCGCCCTGGATGTCTGGGCTGGATTTAGACAAGCTATCCACGAGTGGGGAGATGGCGCAGCCATACTGTGCTTGCTGTTGTTGATCCTCAAACTACTGGGGGACCTAACCATCATTTCTCTGGCAGCAGCACAAGGAGGCATCCGAGCAGCCCTGAATGCGATGTCACAAGTGTTCCTGTACCATCCAACTTTATATAGGAAAGCTATGGCTAGAGCCAGGCTCCCCCATGCCAAGTCCCGGGACTTTTCAGTGGACTGGGATGCCATTCCCATTGGCAGGGAAGCAGCCGAGGAGATGGTGTCTATGCAATCGACTGATAGCGGGCATGACCGCCCAGGTAGGCCAGGACCGCACTCTGGCAGACCCCGCGGCCCCTCAGGAGGACAGGCCGCTGCCCAGACGATCCACCTGGCAGCCAGCGCCCCAGCCGCTGCCAACAACAACCAGCAGGCCCCACTGCTGACCGTTCCAGCAACCCCTGTGCCACCAGCCAACCTGACACCTGCTGGCGCTGACCAACGGGTCCAACCCAAGCCAGCCTCTGCCTTCTATCCCACATTGGGAGCCCATCAACCCTGAGAAACACTCACCACTAGGATTCCATTGAATCATTATCGGTTGTACATATCTTAGCCCTAAGGAGCGGACCGAAGGCCTCAACCACTGTCGGAAGTCTGGTAGGGAAACCCTCTCCCAGCCTTCCGAGGGGAGAGTTGTGGTATTCGGCAACCGTGAGCCATGCCTATGGCACCCCTGATCTGGGGTTCGGTGGAGGGTCAATGGCCCTCCCCCGAGTCCTGGGGAAGGGGTCTGATGACCCCCTCCCTATGCTTACAATTAATGATTGAATCTGTCATGTTTATTATGGTTAACTGTATTCTTAATTCTCCCCCACCCTTTTCAGGGATGGGGGATCATTATTGCCCAAACTGACCACTGTATATGTATTATAATGCTTTTATGTTATGATTATTTATTCCTATCCATGTATTCATTGTTTGTTGTATATAGCTTTAGTATCCTTTAAACCTTCAATAAAGTGACAACTGAAATAGATGTTGATTATTATCTAGTGAATGCTAGAGAAGCGTAGCTTCTCTATAGTAAGGTGTCCACGTCTGTCGCACTGCCGTAATCTAATTGAACTCCGGTGTCTGCCATTTATCCTCGGCGGATACCACATTATAAAGGATAAAAATAAGCGGATTTTGTTGTCAATGTCACCAATTATATGTTCAGTTGAAGACTAAAATTGCAAATACCATTAAAACAGTGGCGTGCGAACCGAAGGGGGCATTTGGGGCAATCGCCCCCCCCCCCTAGCGACCAAAACGCCCCCCCCCCCTGCCCCCCCTATCCATCGCCCTCCCTGCCCCCCCCCCCTAAATGTTGAAAAATGCCCCGTTTTGCCCCCCCTGGTCAACAAAAATGCCCCTTTTTGGCCCCTACCTTACAAAAAGCAAAACTATCCCAGTTTCCAAAAAAAAAATCAAGAAATAATCAAAAAAAAATTTGAAGAGGGTAGATATGTTGATACAACTTTTTAGCTTCTCTATAATTTACTATTGCTGTCAGTTCGTAATGCAAAGGGGGAAATGTGATTTTCTCAACTGCAATTAAAGATAGAAGGCTAAAACTTAATGTTAACATTCCCATCATTATGGAGTATAGTTAACTATTAAAATTTCAGGACGTTTTTGACTATTTTTGTATCTTTTACAATTCCCCCATTGTTTGGTCCAATTTACAAAATTTTAGTAGACAATTTTATGCCATGAGTTGTATCGATGGAGTTTCCATCGATACGAGTCAAGGGTATCAAAATCAAATTTCAGGTATGTCCCTTTCGTGACATTGACTCTTAAGTGGCGTTTCGTCTTATTTTCACAGTAGCTTTTCCCCTATTAATAGCGCCTGCGGGTCCAATTGCCTAACCGTGCAGGAATATCACCTGACCTAACTTAACCTATTAAAAGCTACTGTGAAAATACGACAAAATACCCCTTAAGAGGCTTTGCCACGAAAGAGACAATACCCCAAAGTTTTCCATATTTATAAGAGATTTTTATATCTGTAGATGAAAAGACAAGTATTTTTTTTTATTTTTTCTTTATATCTTTTGGTTTATTAATTTTTTTGTAGATTATAATATAAAAAAAAAAAAATTCTCATTCTTTGGAGCATCCAGTATGTAATTTACTTTGACTCTCATCACGCAACATACAGGAAAAAGGATTTGTGACTTTTTCTTCCTAATATATATATTATTTCAACAAATGCTCTTTAAATCTTCTTGTCTGTATTCTTATTAATGATTTTTTTTGCTTTGCTACTTATAGATGTTGTCATCCTTGTTGTCATACAATAAAGAAATATTTAAAATCAGTTTTACATATTAGGTAAATTATTTCCAAAATGAGTGTTTTTATCTCCCCTCCCCCTACTCTTTTCAATGGGGTTATTCATCCTTCCTGCTGAGATTTTATAACATCCCCTTCGACCCATAAAAAAAGTTTTGTGGTGGGGGGAGGGGAAGGTTAAATTATCTTCTGCACTTTTTTTTCGAAGATGCTTTTTAGTTCCCTTCCCTTTGGTCATTGCAGAGTGGGGAGAAGGGATGGGGGATAGAAATTGGAAATAGGGATGGGGGAAGGGAGGGGGAAGAAGGGATAAGGACTAGAAGGCCCATAATCAAATAATCCCACCCCTTAAAATGCCCTTATTTAAAATTAGTATATATAATCAAAATGCCCCCCCCTAAAGCAAAGTACCCCCTGGGGCACTTTGATTTAGGGGGTGGGCAAAATTTTACAATATCTTCAAAATGCCCCCCCCCCCTAGACAAAGTGCTTCGCACGCCACTGCACTGCATTAAAATATTCATCTTCAATCCCCTTTTTATTTCCAGTGCATTTGAAATAAGTAGTTGTTAACTCTGCAATCAGCTGTTATGTCAAACTAAGTTTGAAAAGTTTTTTTTAGTCATAAAATTCTTTTAAAAACTGAAAATCTTAATCAATTTTTATTTTTAAGATAACTAAATTTTTTTTACATCTATAAATGTAAAAAAAACATATGATTACTGTTATAAATCATGAAGAAATATCAAAATTATGTGAAACGCATTCACTATATTTTTTTAGGTTCAAATTTTTTTATGCTTAAATTTATAATAGGGGCATCAATGTTTATATCCAATACCATCCTACAGCTTAAAACCTAATAGGCAACATCCCTGAACTGTAGGTCCAGAGATGGGTTTTTAATAAAGAATGCCGCGTTTTTTTTGACATTTTTAGACCAGTCGTCTTCGTTCAATCAATCATTATTAATCAATTAATTATGAAATCGTCACGTAGGGTTGAACAGAGTATACAACTTATGAATTCAAAATTTTAAAATTTTTATTTCAGCCATTTGTATAATGTACAGCATTTGTATAATATACAGCAAAAATGGATTTAAGATAATTTATTTTTCTTCTATAAAAGCTGTACCAACAAAACCGAAATAATTAAATAAATAGTTGTATACTCTATTTAAATCCTACAGGGCATTTTCATAATAATGATTGATTGAACCAAGAAAAGGTGTCGCAAAAACGCGGCATTCTTGATTCAAAACCCATCTCTGGACCTACAGTTCAGGGATTTCGAGTATTAGGTTTTAAGTTGTTGGATGGTACTCTGAAAATACAAGGAAACCCGCTATTTCGTTTTCTTTCCATGATCCCTAATATATAACTAATATCTAACAAGGATTATAACGATATTCCCATGCACATCCTATACCCAATCCTCTCACCCCCTGCTGAATGAACGAGCTGATCAATGAATGATCCATATTAGCAAGCTAAATTGCTACAAAATTTACAAGATTTTCAAAGGATTGTAATTAAGGATTAATTAAGTTTTTTTTATGAAAATATTGCCAAAGACGAATGCATTACAAAATAAATTTAAATCTAACTACACTTTTTCGTCCAAAAAACCTTGGAAAATCGGTTAACTTGTACTTTTAGTATTTTTTTTCAAGGAGTCATTTTTTTTGGGGTGATGGTGGTAACCTTCCCAAAAATAGTTATTAACCTTTCCGGGACTTATGAGCAGCTACACAGCAAAGGAGAACCATATCAGTTTAGGGGTTAGCACGATCCTTTGGGACAGGCAGTCAGACATAGATCCTGTTTAAGGATGTGTATTTTAATGTCAATTAGATATTTGCAAGACTAAACAAAATAAACTAAGTAATGAACTACAGAAATGCTTTGCTCAAATTAAAAATGACACTATTCATGAAAGTTTTCAAAATAAGGTCAATTTATATTATTATATTATTATCCTCTTAAAATTGAAAAAAAAATTTGCAAGAGGAAAACGCCATGTTTTTAAATAAAAGTTTTGAAATAGGATTCTTTTCATAAAAAGAAACTTTAAAAAATATTCTTATTCTTAGTAATTAATCAATAGACGCCCCTATATAATATATTTACTTCAGAATTATCAGGGATTCACAGATTCACTTTCAAAATGATTTCTTGGATGATTCTGTTCCTCGGATTCATTCTTTAAAATGTAGGGTTGTATAATTATATAAAGGCAAAGGTACTATATAAGTATGTACTAGCATCTTCGCCCCCTGCCTCCAGGGGCTTTGTTTACCAAAGAGGTATAATTACATCTACTATTACCTACCTCTCCTTTGCACGAGTCCTTTCCTTGTGGACAATTTTTCCTTACATGGAGATTAAAAATCAATAAATCGTATTAAATAATATAATCTTGTAGTTAAACCCCATATTGTTCAGATATTTTGATGGGGCATGTAAAGACCTTTCTATAAGACACCTTAACCAGGTTTAGCTCAATCCTAGCCAATTAGGCATGAAAAAGACAGACCAATCAAACATTGAGACATGATGGGTGTCTCTAGTCCTTGATGCTTGACAGATCTTTATTTTTGATGCCAAAATGGCTAGGATTGAGCCATAAACCTGGTTAACCTGGTTATAGAAAGATCTTGACATGCAACATCTTCTGGACATGCTCCATTATTTAAAGACAGAGCCAACATGTCTCAGTGTTTGATGGGACTGTCTTTTTGATGCCAAATTGGCAAGGATTGAGTCAGAAATATGGTTGAGGCGTCTTTAGAAAGGTTTTTTATATTCCCCATCAAAAACTCTAAACATTATGGGGTCTATCTACACGATTTCAAGTACTTTATACAGTTTATTCTTTTTCAAAAAAGACAAAACTTTCGTAATTTGTAATAAAATAAGTTTAGGTCTCGAGTTGTAGTACTCTGGAGAGGTAAGTAGATCCAAAATTCAATTTCGTTTTCTCATTGTCATTGCTTGGACATGAATTGGGGCCTATTTTGTTAGTTTTTGACAAAAATTGTAGGGTTTATATTGAAACAAGGATGACAACATCCATAAGTAGCGAAGCACAAACAATTTAATAAGAATTTAGGTATTAGTTGTCAAAAGCATGTATATTAGGAAAAGAATCACGAAACCTTTTCAACATTTGGTTTTAAAATTTCTTAATATTTATATTTCAGTACTATGACTAACAAACTGACGGTCAAAGTAAATTACATACTGGATGCTATAAACAACGGGAACTTTAATTTTGATATTTCTAACTACAAAAAATTTAAAAAACGGACCATAAACACCAAAGATATGAGGAAAAGTGTGAAAAATATAAAAATAGCCAAAAACCTTCAAAAAGGCAGTCTGACCGCCATAGATGTTTTCTTGAAACAACTGGAAATTTAATTTTTGATATCTTTAACTGAAAAACTTTGGAAATCGGGCCATAAACACCAAAGGTATTAAGAAAAATGTAAAAAAAACAAAAATAGCCTAAAACCTGCTTAAAGGCAGTCTGACCGTCATAGTTGTTTTCTTGAAACGACAGGAAATTTAATTTTGATACCATAAATGAAAAAATTTTGAAAATCGGACCATAAACACTAAAGATATGGAGAAAAATGTGAAAAATACAAAATAGCCTAAAACCTGCTAAAAAGCGGTCCGACCGCCATTGATGTTTTATAGTTAATTGTGCTCCTTAATAATGGGAATGTTGTCAAAAAATTTCAGCCTTTTATCTTTTATAGGAGCTGAGAAAATCACGTTTCCCCCAAACTAAGACGGACAGACGGACATTTCAAATTGTAGAGTAGCTTCGCTACTAAAAAGTGAAGCGATCGGTTTTTTTTTATTACCCTTTACATAATATAATTTTACTATATCCCAATAAAACTGGTAGGTCTTGCGGCCATTTCTCTAGTCAGGGTGGTGGTACCCTCCTCCCAAAAAGTTATTAACCTTTCCAGGACCTATGGGAAGATACCATGTAAAGTCTTCCTAATCATGCTAATCCTTCACAACACTTTTAGCAAATCCCCAAGGTTTGAGACCCCCAAAATATTGAAAATTCAATCCATTCTCCTATCCCTAGATCCCTGCAATTTGTGTATATTTTTAGTAGCGAAGCTACAATTTAATTGTAATGTCCGAATGTTCGTATGTCTTAGTTTGGGGGAAACGTGATTTTCTCGGCTAATATAAAAGATAAAAGGCTGAAATTTTTCCATTATTTCCATTATTTAGGAGCACAATAAACTATAAAACATCAATGGCAGTAGGACCACTTTTTAGAAGGTTTTATGCTATTTTTGTATTTTTACATTTTTCTCCATATCTTTAGTGTTTCTGGTCCGATTTCCAAAGTTTTTCAGTTATAGATATCAAAATTAAATTTCCTGTCGATTCAAGAAAACATCAATGGCGGTCAGACTGCCTTTTTGCAGGTTTTTGGCTTTTTCACATTTTTCCTCATATCTTTGGTGTTGTCATCCTTGTTTCTCTCTCATTAAAATCTATAAAAGGTCAAAAAATTTCCATATTACATTATTTTCAATTTAATCTCAATTGAATAAACATGAATTTTACAGGCAAGTTCAAAAATAATACTATTTGAAAATTTTACATTAAAATCCAGTAAATATTTGGTTAAGGGGTTGGTTGCTACATACCTAGCCCTTAGGGCTTGTCACAACTTCTTAGGATAAGGCCCGTAGAGGTTCATCCCCCTCCTCCGGCCCCAACCCATTATTTTTTCAAATAATTCTAAAATTAATGGTGAAGGTGGGTTTGACAAGGCCTCTATGATATTTGAAGCAACGCCCCCAAAGCATAAAGGGGCACTCATTAATATTTGATTTAAATTAATTATAAATAAATATTTTGTTTTAGTGAAATTTTAACCACTCCCCCCTCCCCTACCCATAGTAGAAATTGTACTATTAAATTTGGAGGAAATTGATTACTTAGCTCTCTTTTCTTAAGCCTATTCTGGGTGGGGGATGGTTAATGTCCCAACCCCCAAAAGTTTCTTGAATATAATTTTAATTGTGTGAAAGATAAAGTTACAAAATATTCTAACTTTTAATTATTTTTGATCCATCAATGATCAATCCTGGTGGCTTAAAGAATGTGATATAGTATTGTTTAGGCAACTGAATTTTTCCAGATTTCTGCACTACCTCTCCGATTTTGTTAATACTCTATATTTTGGTCCGTTGGGTGATTCAAGGATGCTGGATGGCCAAAAAAGGTTTCAGAGTCCCTGGATGTCTAGATATCTAGCTATCTATGAAGGTAGGTAACAAAAATTTAAAAAACACCCATTTTTTCACAATTTTAAAAATTAATTTTTTCATCAATCTTACATTCAACCTATACATTTTATACACCAAAATGATCGTTTGTAGAACTTTTCAAGACATATCATTTGTTATTTATAAAAAAAAAACGCAAAAAACGAACCGTTTTACCGTTATTCACCGCCACAGGCGGAATTTTTCACGTTTTTGGCCGTTCCCGAGGTTCTAATGGGCATTTGTGGTAAGAAGACGTTGATTTATCAAGATAACTGTGAAATACTTTTATTTAGGCATTTTAATTTACTAAATTTCATGTGAAGTAAAATTTTTTGTATATCCAACAGATTTTTGTCAAAAGGAATTTCAAATGCACATGATTTATGTTTCTTTTATTACTTATGTTATTGCAATTATTTATATTATATTTACTTCATTTTCTTGTTTTAACAATTGAAATCCATCTCGACGAAAAACGATTAGCTGCACAAAAAATTTGAATTAATATAAAAAGTATTTCAGAGTTATCTTGATAAATCAATGTCTTCTTACCAAAAATGCGCATTAAATCCTCGGGAACGGCAAAAAACGTAAAAAATTCCGCCTTTGGCGGTGAATAACGGCATAACAGTTCGGTTTTTGCGGATTTTGCATAAATAACAAATGATGTGTCCTGAACAGTTCTACAAAAATGAAGAAATAGTCTATGTCCCTAAAACGACTCCTTCCTCCCAAAAATTGGCAAAAACCATCATTTTTCAAAAACATGCACAGGGTGTCCCAAAAGTGTTAAAATTTGTAAAATAGGCAAATATTATTGTTATTAGTCAAAATCTGTATCTATATGACAGTTTTAAGTAACATAAAAATAGAATTTTGTTTTAAAAAAACTAAATTTTTTTATCTTTTTTTGAAAATACAGGGTGTCCAAAAAATAGGAAAATAATGACCTGGTTAGAAAACACTATGGCCAAACATATTAAGACACATATTAGAGTAATTAAAAAAAAAGGCCAACTTGGGCCAAGTTTTAGCTCTACAGACACAAAAATCACATTTACAGGGTGTCCCAAAGTGAAATTTGACAACCTTATAGTCCCGGGTGGTCCAAACCGCTATATACCACATATGCCCACAGATGAAGCACAGGATTTAAGCCAAAAAAATGATTTTTTTGGACTGGTTTTTTGGGTATTACGCTAGATATCCAAATACACTTTTTGTTGGACACCCTGTAAAATTAGAGTTTTGGCCAAAATAGCATTATGTGCGCTTTTAAAATGAATAAACGATCATTTTGGTGTATAAAATGTATAGGTTGATGAAAAAATTAATTTTTAAAATTGTGAAAAAATGGGTGTTTTTAAATTTTTTTTTACCTACCTTCATAGATAGCTACATATCTAGACATCCAGGGACTCTGAAACTTTTTTTTGGCCATTCAGCATCCTTGAATCGCCCAACGGACCAAAATATAGAGTATTAACAAAATCGGAGAGGTAGTGCAGAAAAGTGGTACACTTGGCAAATAATGCACCATAAACAAAAATAAATAATACAAAAATTAATTTAGTCAACATATAAAATCATAATGATAGGATCAGAATATTAACAATTTAACACATAGATATTGTTTATATATTTTATTTTATTTTATCATTTTTAATACATGAGAAATTTCATATGTGTTACCAAAAGGCAGAATCCAACGCAAACACAACGTGAAAATTTAAAGTGGAGTATTAAAATATTTTTTTGTAATTGTATTAAAAAGTAACAATTTTAGGGACTAATTTTTTCACACTGTTCCGCAAATAAATTTGATATTTCATTTCTGATTATAGGATTAATAATAATCCTGCTGTTGGGAACCTGCAGTGCCAGTCCTGGAGAAATAATAGGTGGTGCAGTAGTCGTCAGGTAAATTGACACACTGCAACTATTTGGCATTCACTCTGCAAGTCGTACTGTCAAAACTAGGTGGGGGATAGTTTTCCGTTTGTTTTATTGGGTCGAGTGCAGTTCACGATAAAATGTTTATGTCTGCACAAAATTTAAATCGACTTTTTTTTGGAGATATTCGTCATAAGGAACATTTTATCGTGAACTGCATTTGACCCGTTTGTGTTATAGGCCAGGTTAGGTTAGTTACTGGATTGTCCCGCAGGGTTAGGAAAACGCAGTTAGAAGTCCCACAACAGAGGTCATGAATAGGGAACCCCCCCCCCCCAATTTTGATTTATTAAAAAAATAAGGGCGTAGGATTTTAGTCCTCAATCCGAACTTTGAGGATAGAACACCTTTGACTGCATATTATGCCTGAAATCCTTTTAATCTTTAACGTTCTTATATCTATTTTTTAGTAACTAAGCTACTCTATAATTCACTTTGTCGGTCTGTTTGCCATTTCGTCCCTAACGCTATATGGAAAATGAGATTTACTTAACTGCTATTCAACCAAGACCTTTGATTTTTTTTGTCAGCATTCCTATTATTATAGGACATATTTGAGGTCATACCATTTTTAGCAGTTCAACTATTTTGAAGCAGCTTTTCAGTTTAGCCGGATTTATTTAGTTTTACTGATCTTTCATATCTTTGATGTTTTTGGTCCAAGTTAAAAAAAAAATTTTGTGGGGAAAAGTATCAAAAAATAAATTTTCCGCCGTTTTTTCACATATTTTAATTTTTTTCCTGCTGCCATTTCACAATGATCAACCTGTATATTTACAACTTACTTTGTGTGCCAGTCTTTGGGTTATGTAAGAATTTAAGATATTTTTGGTCAAGTTTTGGTGTTTTTTATCATTCTTATTAAATTTTATTCTTATATCCTTCCATCACTTTCTTTCTTTGTTTTATTTATGGCCATTCTCTTTTTGTCAATCTTAGCGGTAGCTATTCTAACAATCAATTCTACTAAAAAGAATATCATTCCCTTTTCCCTGGTCAATCCATGTATTTTTTGCTTTGCTACTTATGGATGGCAGCAACTTATGAACATTTTTACATTATTATAATATCATCCTTGTTTACTATAGGAATAGAGTTAGAATGGGCACTGGCTTTGCCAGCCTCATGGGGTTAGGATACATCAGAGGTAATATTAATAATTTTTCTAATACAAAAAGGATGACAACATCAATAAAAGCGAAGATTTGAAATTGAAGGACAAACGAACATTAAAACTTGTAAGGTGTCAAAAGTGAATAAGCAGATTATTATTGCAAATATAAACAAAATTGTTAGTAAATTTGTTGCAAAACTGCATAAATACATAATACTATTTAGGGACATACTTACATTTTTAGGACTTAATTAAAGAGATGCTTCGCTTATAACATTGTACCTTGCTGTAATAGGAATCAGTATTCCAAAAATCAGATGAATCGGATAATTCTAACATACAAAAATTTGATGTCAAAAAAGTAAAAAATCAACATGTTTAAAATAGACATACAGACATTTTGGTAATAACTATAGAGTTGCTACGCTTTCTAAAATGTACCTAACTACTACAGGAATCACCATGCAAAGTTTGAAATCGATAGGATAATTCTAACATGCCTAAATTAACAAAAAGAGCTAACCGTGATGGACGGACTGACGGACGGATAGACCGACCCTAATTATAGAAAAGCTTCGTTTTTAAGAATAGTCACATCATGTTTAGAACATGTATTAACCCTTACAGATTGGGCCCCAATTCACGCCTTAATAGATTTTACCAATTTTTGTAAGAAAAATTTTAGAACAAATTAAAGGGGGGGGGGGGGGGGGGCTTTTTTTGGGTAGAAAATAGCTTAACCAATCACATGGCCAGTAGACAATTTCCCTGAAGAGTAGAGCACAATAGGTTCAGTGGCTACTGAGATCTTAAGCTTTAGTCAAACAGACGGACAAAAAATCAGACATCATTCTACTTTGTATTCATAGATATAATTTACTTTAAAATAAAGGGATGATTTATTTTTGTGATGATTTTGATGGATTCAACTCCCAAACTGTATAATTAGTTTAGGACATAAGCTTGTCGGAAATACCTATGGAGATTTTCCAGATCAAAATTTCTACTTTATAACTCATTTTGTATGTCAGGCTGTCTTTAATCCTCAAGATGACTTAAATTTTAGTGGTGTAGTGTCTTTCTCTCCTGCTATTTTAGATAGAAGGCTTTTCTTTTTTGGTGAAAATTTTACTGATCAATTCATGTATTCTATATAAATTACACTGTCCGTCGATCTTTCTTCTCTTTGCTTTGCTGTTCTTACTTTTGCGTTTAAGAACTTCACTACTTATGGACGTTGTCATCCTTATCTTTCATTTATGAGTTCCACTAATTATCACCAGATATAATTTATATCTCTGTATGTCTGAAATGCAACACTTTGAAACTCTGTACTGCTGTTTAAGAATGTGCATCTAGTATTTACCTCATTTGGTCATCCAGTCCGCTAGTAATGCTAGTAATTACTGTCCTATCTATCTATCTATCTTACACTTTTTAAAAGCGAAGCTTTTCTATAATTAGGGTCGGTCCGTCCGTCCGTACGTCCGTCCGAGATAGATAGCTTTTATTCGTTAATTTAGGCATGTTAGGATTGTCCTATCGATTTCAAACTTTGCATGATGATTCCTGTAGTAGTTAGGTACGATTTAGAAAGCGTAGCAACTCTATAATCATTACCAGAATGTCCGTACGTTCATTTTAAACATGTTGATTTTTCTAATTTTTTAACAGCAAATTTTTATGTGATCTTATTATCCGTTTATCTGATTTTTGGTATATTGATTCCTGGGACAACAAAGAACAATATTTTATGCGAAGCAACTCTATAATCAAATCCTAAAAATGTAAGTATGTCCATAAACTCAATAAACATTATCCTGTATCAAGAAGTTTTTCAACAAATTTACTTACAATTTTGCTTCGATCTTATACTTTTATATTCTGATAATTCAGTTTAGACACTATACAAGTGTTAATGTCCGTTTGTCCTACCGTTTCAGTGCTTCGCTTTTATGGATGTTGTCATCCTTGTTAAAATATTTTCTTTGCCAAACTCTTTTTTTGTAGAAGCAAAGCTACTCTATAAATCACTTTGTTTGTCTGTCCGTAAGGCTTAGGGCTAATGTAAAATTTTCTACTGATATTTAAGCTGGAAATCAATATTTTTTTGGTGGTTTTAGCTCTTCTGATCTATGTACTGTACATCCGTTGAAATATTTTTAACTTTGCTTTGTACAGCTGAACACAAGAAAGTGTCGATCTAATAAAATTCTTTTATAGATTCAACTACGACTATGAAGGAGACGACAACTACGACAATGGAAGAGACAACTACTGAGATGTCCACAACTACTGAGGATAACCCATATAAAGATTTGGATTTCTCGCATGTTCCTTGTAAACATCAAGCAGCACTGAAAGAATTTCTTAGAAAAATTGCTGCAGGTGATTAAGATATTTATTTTTGAGATTTTTATATATCAAAGTATCAGGTCGTTTGTCTGTGTGTACCTAAGGATCTTGCTACCCGTTGAATTGATATGATTCTCCTTTACAATATAGCTTCTCATAGGTACAGGAAAGTGTTATACCTATTTTGGGGGAAATTACCAAAACCCTCCACAGAAAAAAATCAACCCTAAAAAAACTTACCTCCCCCCCCCCCCCTATTTTTAGTAGCGAAGCTACTCTATAATTTGAAATGTCCGTCTGTCCGTCCGTCCGTCTGTCCGTCTGTCCGTCTTAGTTTGGGGGAAACGTAAATTTCTCGGCTCCTATAAAAGATAAAATGCTGAAAATTTTTGACAACATTCCTATTATTAAGGAGCACAATTAACTACAAAACATCAATGGCTGTCGGACCGCTTTTTATCAGGTTTTAGGCTATTTTTGTATTTTTCACATTTTTCTCCATATCTTTGGTGTTTATGGTCCGATTTCCAAAATTTTTTCAGTTAAAGATATCAAAATTGAATTTCCTGTCGATTTAAGAAAACAACTATGACGGTCAGACTGTCTTTAAGCAGGTTTTGGGCTATTTTTGTATTTTTCACATTTTCTTCCATACCTTTGGTGTTTATGGTCCGATTTCAGTTATAGATATCAAAATTAAATTTCCTGTCGTTTAAAGAAAACTACCTTGATGGTCAGACTGTCTTTTTGCAGGTTTTTGGCTATTTTTAAATTTTTCCCTTTTTTTCCATATCCCTGATTGATGTATATAGTCCAATTTTCCAAATTTTCTTATTTAATTGTTTCTGCTTCGCTACTTATGGATGTTGTCATCCTTGTTTTTTCTTTTTCTTTATAAAACTAAAATTAAAATTAAGTAATAACTAATATTAGGTAATGATAACAATTAACTAATTTATTTAAAATTTTCAGCCACATTGAAACCACGACATGAAACCACTACACCAACACCAGAATCAGCTTTTTTTCTTTACATTATGTAATGGCTCTCAGCCATTCTAAAAAATCTTGTATAAAAATGTTCCATGATTAATACCAGTTTTGTTAGCCTTTGACCCTTGGAGTTAACAAAAATGGTAAACGTATATATAATTTGTTTAATACTTGTCATTTGGGGAGTAAATAACAAAATTAACATCTTATAGTTTACTAGCGGATTCGCCCTTAGCATCTTAGCATTTGTCGTATGAGTTCATGGGAAGTCACCCCTCCTATATCAAATTTTTCTTAGAGCTATAGAGATATTTTAAAAAAATATATTCTTCATAAAATTACTTTGTTGCAAAATTAAACCCAGGTTGTTCGCTGAATAAACAAAAATCAAATTCATAAGAATAAAACCAAGATTGTCAGCCGTATACACAAAAATTTAAATTCATAAAAAAATTAAATCCAGGTTGTTAGCCGTATACACAAAATATTCCCTGAAGAGTAGAATCCAATCGGTTCAGCAGTTACCGGGACAGACGGACAGACATCATTATACTTTGTATTATAGATAAAACATATTAACAGATATAGAGGCACTTTGTGGGAAAGGGGGAGGGGATAATTCACCCTCCCTAGCACATTTTCAGGGGGGATGGTGGTAATTTTTCAGAGCGATTTATTTTTGCCCAATACTTCCCAGGACCCATGACAAGCTACATTGTAAAGGAAAACCATTTTGGTTCAGCAGTTACCAAGATCCATCAGACAAACATACACGGATCCGTTTTAGAAAAGGATTATACAATAGGGTATTTAAATAATTATTGTTAAATTCTTTAATTTGTTAATTTATTGTTATTTAAATGACAAGCATATATCTAATAAATATTTATTGTGTGTAAACTATTATAATCTATTTTTGTAGTTCAATAACTTTTGATTTTATAGAGACAACACAATTTTAATTCGTATGAAAATAAAAAAAAACAAGGATGACAACATCTATAAAAGCGCAGCTCTGAATCGGTAAGACAAACGAACATTATCACTTGTAGATTGTCAGAACTGAATAATCAAATATAAATATATAAAAATCATAACAAAATTCTAAGTAAAAACTGCTTGAATACAGAATAATGTACAAGGAAATACTTACATTATTAAGACTTGATTATAAAGATGATCCGATTATAAAATTGTACTTTGTTGTCCTAGGAATCGGTTTGCAAAAAATAAGATCAATCAAATAATAATCATATAAAAATTTGCTATTAAAAAAGTTAAAAGGCAATATGTTTAAAATGGACATACTGACATTTTTGCTACGCCTTATAAATCATACCTAATTACTAAAGGAATCACCATGCATAGTTTGAAATCGATAGGACAATTCAAACATGCCTAAATTAACCAAAAGAGCATACCGTTACGAACGGACGGAACTACCTTAATTATAGAAAAGCTTCGCTTTTAAAAATATATTGCTAATTGTTGTCAAAAAAAGTGCAAAAATCAGCATGTTTCAAATGGACGTACGAACTTTCTGGTAACGATTAACGAGTTGCTACGCTTCCTACTCATACCTAAATTTTATTGAATTCATTATGCAAGTGTTTGAAATCGATAGGACAATTCTAACCTGCTTATATCAACGAGAAGAGCTTACTAGTAGTCCATGATGGACGGACAGACGGAACGAGCCTAATTATAGAAAAGCTTCGATTTCAATAATTCCTTATGTGATGTCCTTTCCCGGCCGACCTCTCATTATGTTCATGTTTTATTATATCCAAATCAATAGTTATAATAGTTATTTCTCGTATCGTATTATAAACGGCTTTCCGCGGATATAGAATGTACAATTATAAGATTAAAACTAGTTTTAATCTTATGATTTTACATTTTTATATTCGTAGAAAGCTGGATATAATACGATGCTAGACATAGTTTTTTCGTATGGATGACGTCTCTAAGTCTAAAATTGCGGCCACAGGAGCCTTTTAAAGATTTCTGGAGACCTGAAGGATTAGGACCTGCAGTATCATACCTGAAACCTGAAATTGACTTGAACACCTGTATTTCATATGAGAATGTACTACTAGAGGATATTCAAAAAATTCCAACTCTCAGTTATGTGTCATACCCATGGTTAAAAAGTCACGCAGTTTGGGCTCTTTATCCTTCACACACAGAAAACGAAATAGAAAAAAAACGGAGGAGGGGAAGCGTTGAACGCCCCCTCCACCCCCGACCTTTAAGGGTTAAAATGAAATATTGCACGTTGTCAGGAAAAGCCAAAGGTTTTTTTATAAAACAGTTGTACAAGCTGCTCTTAGCCTCTTAGCCTCTAGGGGGCATAAAAGAATAAGAAAATTTACTGAAGTTACAACTCGGATAGCCCTTTTTAAATTATACTAGTGGCTCCACCCTTTGCATCTAGGGGCTTTGTATTAAGGGGGGTAGGCAGGGATCATAGAACTAGCCTAAAACATTTCGACTGTCCCTGAAATTGTGAACACTCGAATAGTGTAGCTTCAGACTAACAAGGATGACAACATCCATAAAAGCGAAGCAGGACAAACGAACATTGACATTGTTTAAAGAGTATCAGAACTGAATAAGCAGATCATACATGAATATGTGAGTTAAATCAAAATTGAAATTAAAATTAAATTAAACAGCGTCAATACAGGATAATCTGGGTGTAATGTGATGTAATGCTGTAATACCAAAGTATATTAGTTTAAGTAAAATCCGTCAGACAATCAACCAACCATTGATTATATTACAAAAATATTAGTTGTTAAAGAAATTTTTAAAATCGACATGTTTTAAATGGCCGTACGGACTTTGTGGCAATTATTATGGGGTTGCTACGCTTACTGAATCGTACCTAACTTCTACAGAAATCACCATGCAAAGTTCAAAATTGATAGGACAATTCTAACATGACTAAATTAACGACACGAGCAATCCCTTATCCTAATTTAATAATTTAATAAATAATCTTAAACTGTTTTTAACCTATTTTTAAAACATATATCAAAAATATACTATGACACCAGTAGAATTAAACTGCAGAGCCTAAATTTGAATTAAGTCCCCAATAAACTTTTATGAGGGGATTTAAAAATTAATTTTACTGTTGCTGTGGTCTTTTTTGATCAGAGCAAAAGGTTTTTTTTTATTTGGGTAAAATTCGTAGCTTTTAGAGTGTTTTGCTTCATATATATATTATTCTGGTATAGTGTAAAATTAGGCCTTTTGATTTCATCTAGATTAATTCATTAAAAACTTAATTCTTTACAATATATCAATGAATTAACTTTATCGTGCTTGTTTTCCATCACTTATTTAAAACACAAAAAAATTGGCTGTAAAGGGTTAAATAGTGAAAGATGACAACAAACGTTTACGCAATACAACAAATTTTTTTTTGTCACATATACAAATATGATAAAATATAAGATTATTCAAACTTATTTTTTTAAATATTTTTAAAAAGCATGTATCTTTTATGTGTATAGTTTTCATTCTTTTCATTTTAATTAAATAAAAATTATTTAACTACATTGGAAATAAGTCACTTTGTGAAAACACTCTTTTTTGAATTGTAAAAAACTGAAATAAAACGAGACTTCTAATTGGTTCAGACTTCAGAATAATATGTTTTATTTTAATGTTAAATTTCTTCTATCTAAATCATTGTTTTAGAAAAAAATTATTTGCATCGAACAGAGTAGAGTTTTTATTATTGTATTGATATAATCTGAATCACATCAAATTGTTCTGTAAGAAACAATTTAACCCCAAACAAAAAAATGCTTTTGCTTCCATCAAAATGATCACAGCAACATATAAAATTGATTTTTAAATCCCCCAAAAAAAGTTTATTTGGGACTTAATTCAAATTTGGGCTCTGCAGTCTGATTCTACTGGTGTCATAGTATATTTTTGATATATGATAAAAAAATAGGTTAAAAACAGAAAGATGACATTTATTAAATGGTAATCGGTAATCATATAGAAATCAAGGTGTTATCCTCTTTTTATTTACAATTAGATTAGGTTATATGGCTAAGGGGCCGAGCGCCCTCGGCTAGGCAGGCTAGTTAGCCGAGCGCTCTGTCTAGGCAGGGGTATACAAATTAGGGCAAATTCGAATATTTTTTCAAACTATTTTCTCGTATTCATTCGAATCCGGTACATAAGAACCGGTTCTCATCCATACGAAAAAACTATGTCTAGCATCGTATTATACCCAGCTTTCTACAAAT
The DNA here is from genome assembly GCF_053477335.1 of Acartia tonsa. Taxonomy (NCBI): domain Eukaryota; kingdom Metazoa; phylum Arthropoda; class Copepoda; order Calanoida; family Acartiidae; genus Acartia; species Acartia tonsa. The sequence continues at coordinate 51,829,084 of NC_137264.1, forward strand.
ATAAAAATGTACAATCATAAGATTAAAACCAGTTTTTTTAGCCCGTGCCTACGGCACCTAGGGACTAAAAAACTGGTTTTAATCTTATAATTGTACATTTTATATCCGCGGAAAGCTGTTTATAATACGATGCGAGAAATAACTATTATTGACTATTTCTAGTTAGGGTATGTCTGCTTTGCACCATGCATCTTAGTTCCAAGGGTTTGTAAACAACTAACTTTTAAAACAACTTTGATTGATGCTCATAATGATAAAATGCATATTGTGTTCATATTGTTCTTACAGTAAATAATGGAGTATCAAATATATATGAGAGAAATACTACATATTTCAAACTTTATGTGGATATTCCTGTGATGTTACTGTATAATCCAAGATGCATTAAAATGTGTATAAAATGCTAATTAAAAAAACAAACAAGGATGACAACCTCCATAAGTACCAAAGATAAAAAATTATTAATGGATATCGGGAAAAAATTTACTATAGAATAAAAATGCTCAGCTGTTTTTAACTTGACTTCTTGGGCGATATTTAAAAATAGTATCCTTTAAAATTGTTTATTATGTGCATTAAAATGAAAGATAGGAGTAGTACTAGTCAGTTTGTAATGGTCAAAGAATGACTTTAATATTTTGGTTAGGCTGCACTGATTTATGCCAAACAAGGATAGCAACATACAAAAAAGTGAAGCTTAAAAATCAGACTGTAGGCAAAAGAACATGAACTTAGCAAAATTGTAATTGAATTAATTTAAAAATTTTAAATATCAAATTTTTTAAAAATTTTATAACTTGATTATAGAGATGCTTCATTATAACATGTTATGGCTTTCTGGTAACATACCCATATTGTATGAAAACTTTGCTTTAAAAAGATCATTCCATTGCATTGCAACAAACGTGGTATTTGGTTTGATTAAATATCCATTTATTTTGCTTTTTTCAAGCATTGATACCGTGGGAAAATTTAACGAGCATGAGAACCATTTATTTTGAATTAAATGATACATATGATTTTCATTTCATTTTTTTGACCCATGGGAAAATTTTTAGACGGTGAGAACAATTTATTTTAAATTAAATGACACATATAATTTTCATTTAATTTCATATTTTTAAAGCGTGGGTAAAAAAGTATGAGATGAGAAAATAATCTACTTTTTCAGTATTGCTTCGAAACTGATTAATATCCGGTGGATAAGAACTGGTTCTCAGCCAAACTGAAAATTTTATGCAGAGCATCGCATATATTCAGTTTTCGACTAATAGAAAAATGTACAGTAAAAAATGGTATTAAATGATGAGCTATCACCCGATCATTTATTACCTTGGGATTTAAATATTTATTAATGCTAAATTTTATTTGATTAAATAATTCATTTTATTTCTAATATGACTTCATGGAATATGTAAAATGAAAGTAGTAATGTAATAATATCCACTGGACTAGCCATACTGAAAAATTATGTATAGTATTATATCCAGTTTTCCACTAATTTGAAAATGTACACCTATAAGATTAAAACCAGTTTATATCCGAGGAAAGATGCTTATAAAACAAAGCGATAAAAAAGTATTCCAGTAAGGCTTTGAAACTTCGAAATCAATACCAGCTGGATTAGAATCGGTTCTGGGCCATACTGAAAAATCATTTATCGTAATGTCTTCTTAACAATAACAATAACAATTTCCCAAATGATAATATGAAAATACTCTCATAAATACTAGTTTTTTTTAGACAATTTACCATTTTACCATCCATGGAAAGCAGTTTATAATACGATGTAATAATTTTTAATGTTTTATATATTTATGTTTTTAAAGGGGCAAATATGATAAATAGTATATCTTAAGTAATCATAATAGTTTAGCTGTATTTAGGAAGCTGTATTAGCTGTATTTAGGAAGCTGTATTAGCTGTATTCAGGAAGCTGTATTAGCTGTATTCAGGAAGCTGTATTAGCTGTATTCAGGAAGCTGTATTAGCTGTATTCAGGAAGCTGTATTAGCTGTATTCAGGAAGCTGTATTAGCTGTATTCAGGAAGCTGTATTAGCTGTATTCAGGAAGCTGTATTAGCTGTATTCAGGAAGCTGTATTAGCTGTATTCAGGAAGCTGTATCAACTGTATTCAGGAAGCTGTATTAGCTGTATTCAGGAAGCTGTATTAAGTGTATTCAGGAAGCTGTATTAGCTGTATTCAGGAAGCTGTATTATCTGTATTTAGGAAGCTGTATTATAGCTGTATTCAGGAAGCTGTATTAGCTGTAATTAGGAAGCTGTATTAGATGTATTCCGGAAGCTGTATTAGCTGTATTCAGGAAACTGTATTAGCTGTATTTAGGAAGCTGTATTAGCTGTATTCAGGAAGCTGTATTAGCTGTATTCAGGAAGCTGTATTAGCTGTATTCAGGAAGCTGTATTAGCTGTATTCAGGAAGCTGTATTAGCTGTATTCAGGAAGCCGTATCAGCTGTATTCAGGAAGCTGTATTAGCTGTATTCAGGAAGCCGTATCAGCTGTATTCAGGAAGCTGTATTAGCTGTATTCAGGAAGCTGTATTAAGTGTATTCAGGAAGCTGTATTAGCTGTATTCAGGAAGCTGTATTATCTGTATTTAGGAAGCTGTATTATAGCTGTATTCAGGAAGCTGTATTAGCTGTAATTAGGAAGCTGTATTAGATGTATTCCGGAAGCTGTATTAGCTGTATTCAGGAAACTGTATTAGCTGTATTTAGGAAGCTGTATTAGCTGTATTCAGGAAGCTGTATTAGCTGTATTCAGGAAGCTGTATTAGCTGTATTCAGGAAGCTGTATTAGCTGTATTCAGGAAGCTGTATTAGCTGTATTCAGGAAGCCGTATCAGCTGTATTCAGGAAGCTGTATTAGCTGTATTTAGGAAGATGTATTAGCTGTATTGAGAAAGCGTACTTTTGACATTGACAAATAGGCTTCCATTACAAGGTAGCAATGCAATATTTGAATGCACATTGCATATTTATTCAATTGTTAGGTTATGTTTTCTTTGTTGAATTTATAATGTATTATTAAAGATCTCACGAACTGTGAATGTCGTGAAGGTGTTGGGTTCAAATTGGAAAGCTGTCTATAATACGATTCGACAAATAGTTATTTAACTATGGCTTCTCAACCGATTAATATCCGCTGGTTTAGATACTAAAAAGTGTTTTTTGTATCATATCATAGAAAATTTTCCACAATTAATTAAATAAATCATAAATCAACAACAGTTTAGTTTGATCTGGTAATTCTTTATTTTAATATCCGCGGAAAGCTGTCTCTAATACGATGCGATAAATGAATATTTCAACTTCATCTATACCTTCGCTACATATTGTTACAACCTTGTTTGTAATTTAAAAGGCAAGTGAGCGTCCATAAATTTTAATCATAAACAAGGATGACAACATCCATAAAAGCAAAGCTCTGAAACGTTATGACAGACGAACATTAACTCTTCTTACGTGTCAGAGCTGAATATACAAAATTTGAATATACAAGTTTTGAAAAATTATACGTAAATTTGTTACAAAACTTCTTAAATACAAAATTCCGTTTAAGGACATGCTGACATTTTAAGGACTTGATTATAAGGAAGGTTCGCTCAAAATTTTGTACCTTATTATAATAGGAATCAGTAATCCAAAAATTAGATCAATCGGATGATTTTATCACCTAAAAAATTATTGTTAAAAAAGTAAAAAAAACAACATGTTTAAATGGACGTAGGGACATTCTGGTAAGCTACGATTTCTAAATCGTACCTAAATATTACATAAATCATCATGCAAAGTTTGAAATCGATAGTACAATTCTAAAATGCCTAAATTAACGAAAAAAAGCTATCCCTTACGGACGGACGGACTGACCGACTGACCGACCCTAATTATAGAAAAGCTTCGCTTTTAACAATGGTCGGCTTAATTAATTGCTGGGTTTAAATTAAGGCTCGGCAACAGCTGCTTTATAAGCATTTTTTATTATGCCATTGAAACTAAAGAAAGGATCGCAGCTTGCAAAAACGGTTGCCACTTGCAACCACAAACATGGGTATAGCAAGTTTTTTGTCTGTTGCTTAAGATATTGAAAACTACTGAACCGTTTGAGTTCTCCCTTTTAATGGGTTAAACATATTTATTTAGTTTAGCGGTTAACGAGATCCTTCGATACAAACAAACAGACAGACAAACACACATCCTTATACTTTATTATAAGGATTAGTACCTCAATCGCACAAAAATACGGCGGCTGCAGAGCACTCATTTAAATTATGAGCCTTGTGTACTATGAATGGCCTAATGAATTTAAAGAAGTTTCCAGTTTGATTAAAACAAACCACCTATTTAAAGTAACGGGGTGTCTTTCTATATCTCTGCACGCTAACCGCTGGACTGATATGGTTCTCCATTACAGTTAATGTCCGGGGAAGATTTACAACTATTTACCTCCACCTTCCACGAGAAATCAACCACCCTCCCCCCCAAGGCCCCCCTTATAAAAATTCTTTCTTCTTTTAAAACTAAATTTATATATGAATGATCTACTTATCAACATCCCACCTTCTTCAATCAAGTAATCGGTAATCTATAATACAAAGTAGAATGATGTCTGTCCGTCCGTCCGTCTGTCTGTCCCTCTGTCCCTTAAGATCTCGGTAACCACTGAACCAATCGGATTCTACTCTTTAGGGAGTATACCTACTGGTCCTGTTGTGGTTTTAGGCTATTTTCTTGGGGGGAGATACACCCCCAACCCCACAAAAAAAAAAAATCTTCCACCATTTTTAAAAAATTATTTAAAATAGTGGTGGAGTGGGGGCATCTCCAGGTAATAAAAGATGTAATTATACCTCTTGGTCCAAAGCCCCTAGATCTAGGAGCGAAGCCGCTAGTTCATTCCTTTAAGTATGTAAGACAATTTTGTTTGGAAAGTTGTTTGTGACCCAGTCCATAACAAACGTAGAGACCAAAAGTTTAGAGTAGCACCTGCGAAAAAAAAGTTTTTAAATCAGACAACAATGTGCTTAATTTAGAAACAAAGGCTTAACATTTAATAATGATTAGTTGCTATACATATTAGTAGCACATCTAATTTATAATTAGGGCATGTCCAAACGTCCGTCCATAAGTTGCATATCAAAAATCCATGTTTTTAATATGATAAATAAGGGGATTTATTGAAAATTGCCATCAATTAATTATGAAAATTATCAAACAGAAAACATTTTGTACTGATTAAATTTCAGATATCAATTACCCTTTCATTGATTTTTCGTGGCAAAGTTATTCTTTATTTCATTTTGTATCACCATCCGTCAGTCTATCCGTCAGTTCAAAATTAGTCGGAAATGTGATTTTAACGGCTGCTGTTTAAGAGAAAAGGCTAATTTTGTGAAGATTTCCAGTACCAATGTGAAATGTATTTGGTCCTTCAGTCTTTTAGTCATACTAAATCGAAATATAAAAACAAAAATTAATTCAAAAACATATATGAAAGATAAAGTGATCATAATTCAAATAAATTTTTATTTATGACTACTGAAAATCTACTCTTTAAATGACTTTGTCTCTTTTTTTTTACTTATAAATGTTGTCATTCTTTTTTCTTTTATAATTGTTCTGGCCACTCTAGATTTAACGTCTGTCCGTCCGTCTGTTTGCAAGTTAACCAAAACCTTATTTAGCCTCTATTTAATTTACTAGCAGCTACGCCCCCTAAAGGCCTCTAGGGGCACTTGAGGAGGGGGGAGTCGTATTTAATAACCCAATTTTAGATCTTAAAAGAAAAATTTTGCTCCACCCCCCCCATCATATTTAATTTTAGTTAAAAAATAAAAAAAAAATTGTAAGGGGGATATTTTTCATTTTGGGGGGGGGGGGGTGTCCCACCCCCAAGAAAATAGTTATAAACCTTTCCGGGACCTATGAGAATCTACCCTGTTAAGCAGAACCCGATCGGTTCAGCGGTTAGCGAGATCCTTCGGTACAGACACACAGATACACAGACAAACAAACATCCTGTTACTTTAGTATAAGGATTAATTTTGTTTTTAAAAAGGCAGTTTGTATGCCCCAGGTCTCTTGACTGTTTATAGGTATGTTATATCGTTTATTGTTATTTTTAGCTGTACCACTTTTTACGCTGTTCTTTGAATTTTAAAAAATAATAGCTTTACTTGAATACATTAGTTTGCAAAATCTCTCATTATATGCAAAAATCAGGAAAAATTGTTGAAACTCATTTCAGGATATGCTAAATTAAATTGCTTGGGGTACAATATTGCAGACACTCAATAATCCTATCCTATTATATAAAATAGCAAACATTTTTTTGTCTGTTGCAAAGGATCTCGCATCCCATTGAATCGATAAGATTCTCTTTTACGGCGAAGCTTCTTATAGGTCCTAAGATGATGTAAGGCTATTTTATTTTTATAATAAGCCTTGATCTGCTAGTAAAAATAAATAAAAACATCTCGGAAATGGAAGGTCTGATTAAATGTACTGTCCTGGACCTTGCTTTGGGGTGGTTTTATGCCATTTTCCTTGAGTCTACTAGAGCTAAGCAGCTAGTTAGGATGCAATGTCAGATTATGAGTCACACACAAAATAATCGCTAATAATATTAATTTCTTGTTTTTTTTAAACTGATTTTCAACTTGCTTTTATTAATGAGCTATCCATCCTACTTAAGGATTTATTGACAATACCTGCTAAAACTTAGTTTAATTCTCATTAAAATATGATTTCAAATTGTCATTTCTGCGCTACTAAAGCTATCATTATCCTTGCTTGAACCATGATTCTTGAATTAAATTACAACTAATTTAGTTTAAAATATTTAAAGCTATTACAAATTATTTTGCTTCTGTGAAAATATTTTGCTTCTCCTGGGGCAGTGTGGAAGGGTATAATTGACTAAAATTATACCGGTATATAATGTTTCATAATAACCTTATCTAAAGGCTTGAAAACTTTAGGTATTAGCTATCACTCAGTGTTCAAACCTTTCAACCAATAATTTAAATTTTTAGATGGGGTAATTTTGTTTATATTAATCGGGGGTGTGTATGTGTCTAGCAACAACATCACAAAGGAATCCATCCCTTGACTTAAAGTTGTCCTAGGCGTTGTGGTACTGAGGTTCCAGCTTCGTGGCAGTCATGCACACTTTTTGGCTGTGGCTTGTTTTTCAACAAAGCCGCGTGGGTGAGTGTGCCATTAACCAAATCAAAATTAAGTGGCGGTGGCTAATCCATGCTTCTGTCCAGACCGAAGTTTATCGGTCTAGTATTAAAACAGTGAAGACGAAGAAAGTCCCTCAAAAAATCTGCATGCTACGTCATAAAAGCGAGGGATTATCAATCTCTTTTTTAGGGGTTTTCTTTTCCAATCCTCCTCTCTTCATCCATAATTTGTATGACGTCATTGAGGGACTTTCTTCGTCTTCTAAAACAGTGCAATACAGGGCCAAATTCTGTAAAAAAAAATAAAAAACTTAGGCTAGCATAAAAGTGAGAGTCTACCAAGTCTGACTTTATCCCAGCAAGGCTAAGGAAACCTAAATTCTAGGCTACCCTGAAAATTATTATGGTACTTGGCCAAAAATTAACACATTTTAAGATGAACTGAATTTTAATTTCCGAATGTGTACACAGTTTCCTCGGTGTTTCCTCATCCTAACGCAATATTTACTACTAGCTAAAAAAAGCTTCAAACTAAATCTAATTTTTAAGAATCGTTTTTATAATATGTATTCAAAATTTTGAAAGTTTGGATGTTTGAAGCTTTTTTAGCTACTAGTAAATATTGAGATAATATGAGGAAACACCGAGGAAACTGTGTACACATTCGGAAATTAAAATTCAGTTTATCCATTTTGAATTGTATAAAAACACCAGTGCAATGTTAAAATTGTCAGAATGCTTATTTATTAAACAATATTACAGAATCATACTAATTGCACTGTACCATATGATAAATCATTCATTTATAATTATAAAAAATTATACAATATGTATTCTTATTTTTTATAAAAAATAATTTATGGGATTTTTTTTAATTGAAGAAAAGTTTATTTTTGATGTATTGAAGAGCAGTATTTTATGCAAGCGCAGCAATATATTTTTTATAATTATTTTGATTGTTAACACACAATGAAAAATTGTACATTGTACAAACGGACAGACAAACATATAAATTACTTATGGGAGTAGCTACGCTACAGAAATGGTAATGCTGTAACTAATGATGATATGATATGATAGGTATGATTAAATAATACATTACACTATTTTGCTTTAAATATCAATAAATATTTTAATTTAGTTAAGCCTATGACAGTCGTATTTATATCATAGAGAAGGCTCTGCTAATGACCTAATAAAGTGTAAAATATGTATTTTTGTTTTGCTGATAAAAATGGATTTTATTTAAATTATTATTTAAAGAAGCATCTCTTTTATATTAGCAGGACTACCATAGGCTAACCTATAAATCCAAGATTTATTCCAATATTTTGTCCAATTATCGAATTTAAAAATTATCTAGGCTCGACATTCGCACAATTTTTTAAAAATTGCAGCCAACACTGCCTTATTAACCCCAAAAGAAATGTAACCGAAGAAAATTTACATTGGTTGAGGTTGGTAATAACCCTCCAACCCCCAAAATTCTTAAAATTTAACCCCCCCCCCCAAACAATTTTGGAGGGGTAAATACCCCCCCCCCCAAAAAAAAAAAATAAACCTCTAAAAAAAACTTTTCGAGCTTCGCGCGCATTTTTCAAACTAAATATTTAATAAAATTTAAATTACCCCACCCAAAAAAATTTTACCCCGGGGGTAAATTTTGGGGGTGGTAAACAAAATTTACCCCTGCCAACAGATTTCAGGGGGGGTAATTACCCCCCCCCAAGCAAATTTTACCCCTGGGGTAAAAATTTTGCGGGGGGTAAAACCCCCAAAAATGAATTATCCCCCCCTACAAAAATTTTACCCCCCCCAAAATAAAAAGCTTGGACGTCTATGAATGAGAGGCCAGTATAAATTTTACTATTGGTCAATTACAGTGTATATTGGCCTCTAATTGGTCATTTTTTAGTGCTTCTTTGCGCTGCACTGTCTCGGTAAACTCCCATATTTTGAGTGAGAAATGTAAAAGTTTCCTGTTCTGGATGCCGAGCCCAGTAAATAAATTTAATAAAATTGAATTTACGCCAGAAAATTGGCCTATAGGAAAACAAAAGTAAGGTAAACTGTACAAAAAAACAAAAATAAATCTTAAATTATTCTAAACTAAGGATGAATAACATACAAAAAAATACAATAAATGTTGGTTTGCTTAAAAATGCTATTTTGAGAAATAGAATTTCAAACTTCAATGACTAGGTATTTTCTCTTCCAAATGGCTTAAATTTGAAAATATTTCAATTCAAAAAAGCTGCGAGCGGTAGGTGTTTTTTTTACAACCCCTAAACAATATAGTCTATATAGAATAATATAAAAGTCTTAGTTGGTTTTTATAACACCCAGGGACAAGTGAATGATATTCTGACAAACAATTCTAAAGGAAAAATTCCCCCTTTCCCTTTTCCTCCCCTTCTTACCCCCCCCCCTCTTCACTTACACTTACATGAGAAAAAAAATGTACTTCCACATAATTTAAAAGGTTTCGTGATTTTTTTTTGTAGAATTGATTGTTACAATGGCTACCCCTGATAACACCTATAAAACATTACATTATCTAAAATTACGGCTAAACCCCGTCTATCTTTATTTTAAGGGGTTGTCAAAATATACAATAAGCCTATGCACGCGCCATTGATTAAAAAAGTCCCCGATTTTTTATATAACTTAATTATCACCAGTATTTTTATAACAGTCTTCAATTTTGTTGCTTTTTAGTCACTCCAAATGTCATTATACAGTAGCGGAGCTACTTTATAATTATCTTAGATATATTTTTCATCGGGCTGATTTCTTGTCAACTTTGTTTGATCTCTAGACTATGGAATAGAAGAGGGCAAGGGAGCTGATTATTCCAAGAACCTAAAATAAATTAATAATAGGTTTACAAAAAAAAAAAAAAAATTCATGTGTATAACATATAACTAAGATATGTCAAATGTATTGATGGGAGAGATAACGAGAATAATTTTTACCCATAATTATTAAAATAAAAATAAACCAATAAATTATTGAGCCTAGCGTTCTCCTCTTAGAATTATTAGGTTAGGACAGGTTATATGTTAGGGATCCGAGCGCTGCGGCTAGGCAGGCAAGGGGGCCGAGCGCTGCGGCTAGGCAGGCTAGGGAGCCGAGCGCTGCGGCCAGAGATGTTCGTTGTCAGGGGGGGGGAAGGGAAGGGAGATGGGGAGGGGGGGAGGGGGGGGGGGGGGAGGTTACTCAAATTTTCAAAATTGAAAAAAAATTTAAGAGGATATTACCAAGTGGCCTTTGTCATGAACACAGGGAAAGGACAACATGTTATAAATCAATATTGATTTAAATCCTAAAACATTGTTTATGGTAGCTTGTAAATTTTAAGGAGGGGATGGGGTATAATGTAAATTAATTAGATTTAAATTTAGTAAATTTAGAGATTCTGCGTTACACTTACAAGCATTGGAAGGTAGGTATGTATGGGTCTAAAAGGGTCTAAAATGACCAATCTAATATTGCTTGATTCACTTTTTCAAGAGATGCGATTGATAATGAAGATTTTTTCTTTCAAATGTATTTCGTTATGAAGCAGCAGTAGTTACTAATTTAAGAGTTATGGTTGAGATAGATTTATAACTGTTGAAAGAAAATAAAAATGGATTGAAAAAAATATTTTTCAAGCCATCAATTTACATCAGTTATTTCTATAACCCTCTTATCTTGCGTATGATTGATTGTCTGTAGATTGTTTAATTAGGGTCGGTCAGTCCGTCCGGAACGGATAGCTTTTTTTGTTGTTAATTTAGACATTTTAGAATTGTCCTATCGATTTTAAACTTTGCATGACGATTCCTGTAGTAGTTAGGTACGATTTAGAAAGCGTAGCAACTCTATAATAGTTACCAGAATGTCCGTACGTCCATTTTAAACATGTTGATTTTTTATGTGATAAAATCATCCGATTGTTCTGATTTTTGGAATGCTGATTCCTATTACAATAAGGTAAAATATTTTGAGCGAAGCATCTCTATAATCAAGTCCTAAAAATGTCAGTATGTCCTTAAATAGAATTCTGTATTTAAGAAGTTTTGCAAAAAATTTATGTATAATTTTGTCGAAACTTATACAGGGTGGGCCAGATAAATCCGGACTTTTTCTTATTTTTAAACAAATGAACATAAAATCGTCAATTTTAAAGATTTTATTGAATTTTAAAAACTGGGAAGTAAACTAGGTATATGACTATTAAATTATTCAATAAAATCGCCGCCAGTCTCCATCAACGCCTTTACCCGCCCCCCAAACCGCCCCCCGACCCTGGTCACCATGTCCCTGTCCAAGATGGCGAAGTTCTCCTTAATAGTGGCAATGAGGGAGGTCTTTGTGGTATAGGCGCGTCTATTGGTTCGTGCTTTAATTGCGCTCCAGGCCCATAAGTCAATTGTATGAAGATCGGGGCTGCTGGGAGGCCACATCTCCTTAGGGACGTGAGTAACCGCAGGATCCAGATATACCCATCTTTCAAGCTACCATTCGACACGGCGGCTCTCATTTTGGCCACAATTAAGCTAGAATAACGTTTTATACCTTTTTGGAAATGGCATGAAGATTAAGCTATGGTTATCATCGTAACACATAGTCTAATACGATTTTTAAGGTTCCAAATGGGCCCATGTAGTCGAGAACCGAGAAATTTTCAAGATTTTTTACATTTTGACACCTTAAAATCTGCCACGTTTCACTTTGCCGGAGTACTACGGCCAAACCAGATGGGATAGAGCGCTCTAGTCTTTTCTAGTGTCTTCTTTAAGTATCTAACAGTATATCCAGCTAGTTTCATAAGTCTATCTCAGCTACAGATGGGCTGAGATCAGATTTAGTGGGCCCATATTGAGAATCTAGGGTAAACTAGCGCTCATTTCGAATCTGCCATGTTGAACATAAGCGCTGCCAGCTCAGAGTACACGTCCTCCATCCTCCAGAAATTTTTATGGGCAAAAAGGTAATGACCCAAGCTTTTTATAGTGTGGTCAAACGTCCTGATTGGTCAAGTAGTTTTGGTGCTATGGCCGTGTGAAAAAAGTCCGGATTTATGTGGCCCACCCTGTATATTCATATTTTGTAAATATAGTTCTGGCACTCTACAAGAGTTAATGTTCGTCTGTTATACCGTTTCAGAGCTTCGCTTTTATGGATGATGTCATCCTTGTTTTAATAAGAATTACCTGGATGCCAACAATAGACACAGCTACCGCGCCTAACAGAGCAGAGTGTTGGCTTACAAATTCTTTTACTTCAACATAACAATCCTACATAACCAGTAATAAAACATTTACTTTTTATAGTTTTTTTTAAATATTCTTATATAGAAGTAACATGATGTCTGTCAGTTTGTCTGTAGCTAAATATCTCAATAACTAAAACGCTATGGTTTTCCTTTACAGTGTAGCATCTTATAGGTCCAAGGAAACTTTAAAAAAAATTTTTAATTATCCTAGGATAAGTAAAACGTAAAAATGTATTTTTACTTTTTCTGAGGCTCCACTGCAAAGGAGAACCATGTCGATTTAACGGTCAAAGAGATCTTTAGCTACAAACAGTTTGAGATCCTGTAACTTTTAGATAAGGATTATCACGAAACCTAGAACGATTATATGAAAAAGCTAAAACGCATTATTATTAACTAGAAGTACTAAAATGTAAATGTTAATTTCCTTTGTGTAGATATTGGTAATATTATCACTGTAGATACCACATGGAACCTGTTCATACCATTTTTATAATCATTTTATAATTGATTCATTTTAGTAAATTGGTTGATTTTTTAAAAATCTATATATCTCAATTTTTCACGTTATTTTGTTTACAAATAATATTTATCAATAAAAAATTGTAAATATTTTTTAACGATTTTTATCCTTAAAATCAAAATAGAAGGCTTATTAAGAAAAATACTTTTAAAATGCTGTTTTAATTAACCCCTTCTAGATCACGATTAAATTGGGAATTAGATCCTCAAACACTTTTTAAAATACTAGCGGCTTCGCCCCTAGCCTCTAGGGGCTGTACCCCAAGAGGTTTGATCAACCTAATTTTTCAAATTTTAGATTTAAAAAGAAAAAGTAAAAAAAAATTTTTTTTTAGGGGGGGGTATTTTTCATTTTTTGGGGGGGTTGGGGGTGTCCCACCCCCCAAGAAAATAGCTTAAAACCATCACAGGACCAGTAGGTATATTCCCTGAAGAGTAGAGCCCAATCGGTTCAGTGGTTACTGAGATCTTAAGCTTCAGACGGACAGACAGACGGACAGACGGACAGACAGACAGACAGACATCGTTCTACTTTGTATTATAGATTAAATATAAAGGGCAGGGGCGTCCAAGCTTTTTTTTTTTGTGGGGGGTAAAAATTTTTTAAGGGGTGGTAATTCGTTTTTTTTGGGGGGGGGGGGTAAAATGGCGCGCGAAACGCGCCGCAAATTTCCCCCCCCCCCCTAAAATTTTTACCCCGGGGTAAAATTTTTGGGGGTGGTAATTTAAACTTTATTAAATATATAGTATTAAAAATGCGCGCGAAGCGCGCAAAAATTTTTTTTATTAGAGATTTTTTATTTTGGGGGGGGCACTTACCACCCAAAATTGTTTGGGGGGGGGGGTAAATACCCCCTCCTAAATGGTTGGGGGTGCCTACGGCACCCCCAGGGTAGGGGTAAATTTTAAATTGGGGGGGGAATCACCCCATACTCCCCCCCTTGGACGTCTATGATAAAGGGTTAAGGGATATCCCACCTGAAGAATAACTATCAAAAGAAAATTTTTAAAAGTTTCATCGTATCATTGAAAAATATTATCCTTATAATCAATGGGTGAGTTTAGGCTTTTTTAAGGTGGGTGGAACATTAGAGTAAAACACTAGAGGGAGAAAGGGTTAAACAACTGTATCTCCCCATTGAAAATCAACCAATGGTATCGCTTATATTAACACAGCTAAGTAGCAGAAAATAATTTAGAAGCAGACGAAAGAGGTCTTTGAAAAATGAAGGGAGGTAGTTGTATGTATAAACATCTATACTATAGATCTGTTGGTGGGAATTGTATCGGGGTGTATATTGAACTTGGGAGCCTGTCTTCTTCTTTTTCGCCCCCAAAGGTTTTACATCCTCCTGGAAAATCCCTATGCACGCACTTTAATAAGGTAATAAGTAAATTTATAAAGGGAAACAAGATTTTGGAAGATTTCTTTTTAGGAAGCTAATAGTTATTTCTCGCGTCGTATTATAGACAGATTTCCGCGGATATAGAATGTACAATTATAAGAATAGCCGGTGCCTTTGGCACCTCGGGGCTAAACAAACTGGTTTTAATCTTATGATTGTACATTTTTAAGTTCGTAGAAAGCTGGATATAATACTATGCTAGACATAGTTTTTTCGTATGGATAAGAACCGGTTCCTATCCACCGGATTCGAATGAATACGAGAAAAAGTGATTATAATTTCCTCGGGTATGCAGCATGAGTGGGGCACAGACCAGATGGCCTCCCCCTGGGGATGCAGGATGGGGTTGTAGCGCCAGATCTCCCAGGACTGGTTCACCTGGGACGTCATCAGACCACAACACTCCAACTAAAAAAAGAATATTCAATTAAAGTTTGTGTTTTTACATTATTATCAAGAAGGATAGCTCTAATTTCAAAATTGGGCATGTTAGAACCAAATTTTATTTTTGTTTGAGGATTCCTGTATTATCTAGGTATAACGTGGTAAATATTAGCAGAATGTCGATCCTTATAATAGCTTTTACATGAACTAATTGAAATAGGGTCTATCCTAGTTATATTATTATAACTCCTTTGACTATAAGGTATTGCTTATAGTCAAAGTCTTATAGACTTGTAACTATCCTTATACTAAAGTAACAGGATGTCTATTTGTCTGTGTGTTTGTACCGAAGGATTTCCCTAACCGCTGAATCGATCGGATTCTCCTTAACAGGGTAGATTCTTAGCTCCCGAGAAGGTTTATAACTATTTTGAGGTGGGTACCACCAACCTCCCAAGAGAAATCTAGAAAAAAATTTCCCCTCACAAAATTTTTTCTTTCTTCACTTTTTCTTTTAAAATCTAAAATGATAAATTGGGTTATCAAATTCGACTCTCCCCTCCTCAAGTGCTCCTAGAGGCCTCTAGAGGCGTAGCCGCTAGTTTATTCATATACTATTCATACTTCTTCTATATATTTGAAATATATTGAAAGTCTTATTGAAAATAATTAAATCGATTGCTTAGGCTATTATATAAGGTAATGAGCTTTTTGGCCTTATAACCACTGAACTGATACATTTCTCCTTAACAGTGAAGCCTCTTATAGGCTCTGAGATGGTTTTAGACTATTTATTTTTTAAAAATAAGTCTGGGTATGGTTTTAGGCTATTTAAATGTTATATCTAAATTTATTTTTAAGCTATTTTCTTATTTTTCGTACTCCTTCGAAAAAAGAGCTCCTAGATGCTAGGAGCGCAGGCAGCCACTAGTTAATAATAAGTTTGTAAAGTTCAAGCAACCGTAAAAATATGATTTTTGTAATCATAAAGAAATTGATGACTCTTGTAGGACAATGATTTAACGAGATCACTGACCGATATAATCAGCTAATTTAAATCATTTGACCTTTGTGTTATGGTCAGGGATACAGGGAAAGGGGATAGATAGAACAATCAACAATAAATCAATCTTCTAACCATATATTAAGTTAAATCTAGCCTTTGAAAGCTGGTAAATGTTGGAGGTTACTCCATGGTTTATGATTTACTAGCGGCTACGCCCCTAGAAGCCTCTAGTGGCACTTTAAATGTTTTTTTAAAAATAATACAATACCTATCTATGATGCTTTCAAGTTTCTACGATACCTAGCTATGTTGTGTAGGAGTTTCTATAAGTAAAATTTTTTTTTGTGATTTCTCTTGGAACGGTGGTGATACCCTCCCCAAAAATAGTTATAAACCTTCCCGGGACCTATGAGAAGCTACCCTGTTACGGAGAACCTGATCTGTTAGGCGGTTAGCAAGATCCTTCGGTACAATCAAACAGATACATAGACAGACACACATTTATGAATTTATATTCATTTATTTTAAAAATAACAAAGGGTATTTATATTGATGTCAAAGTTTTGAAGCAAGGACTTTTTAAATATTTTTTTTATTGAAAAAAACAGCAAATTGTTATACAGACAAATAGTAAAAAGGAAAGGTAAATTACATGGATGATAAATCATTAAACATCCCTAATAATGACATACAAAATTACCCCATGTAGATTAAATTAATGGGTTAAAATTTATTGACTTAACTAATTTGGAACGATCATTTTTAGATTCAATAATAGTTATTTCTCGCATCGTATTATAAAGTACAATTATGAGATTAAAACTAGTTTTTTTTTAGCCCCGAGGTGCCGAAGGCACCGGCTAAAAAAAACTGGTTTTAATCTTATGATTGTACATTTCTATATTCGTAGAAAGCTGGGTATAATACGATGCTAGACATAGTTTTTTCGTATGGATGAGAACCGGTTCCTATCCACCGGATTCGAATAAATACGAGAAAAAATTATCTAAAGTGTTTGAGCCAAGATAACGTGGTTATAAAACTCTAAGTGTCAGTTTAATTTATAGTCCAATGTCCCCTCCCTCTCTACTTAACATTTCTGTTTAAAATCAGTGATTTTTATAATTAATAAATATGATAAACAAAAATAACCCTTATGTAGATTAAAATAGCAAGTTTTTATTAATATTCAGAGATGTGTAAAAAATCACTAAGATTTTAAAAAATCTTGCAGCCGGCTGCAGTTTTATATATGGCGTTTTACTATATAAATACTAAGAAATATTACCTAATAGCATATATTCTCTCTTTTTCGAAGCCACTTTTTTTTACAGCCAGTTTCAAAGTTATATATGTACTAATGCATAACTCACCCATGCATTACCAAAGACAATTTTAGATATAAAAAGGCATAAAAATGCACCGATTTTATGGTTATGATTCTATAATGGAAACTAATAAAAATAAAAACCAGAAATACTTTATGGCAGTTTCGTGTTCACAAAATTACAAAGCCACAATTCCGTTTGTTTTAACTTAGTACAAGAACCAGGCTACTCTATAAGTTTCTATAGTTAGTCCGTCTGTCGGCCGTGTCTTTTATCCTTATCATTGTGTGTTCGCACTACGATACAGTAAAGCTCGCAGCTGGCTGAAATAACGATATACCCCATCCACCCCCTTTACCCCAACCCCACCCCTCCTACTAGATGAACGAATTGACCCTTAAATGTGAGTCATATTAGCAAGCTAAATTAACGACAAATTTTCCCCTGTCAATATATCCACGTATATCCTATATCCATTGTCAGAAATGTTATAGGGTTATTTTCACTGAAGTTATAATCTGACGCTTTGAGCTTCGCTACTTTTGAATTGTTACATATCCGTCCTTGTTTTTATAATTATGGTATATGAATATTCATATTTTACGCTCTCTCATATATAGTGGCTTTCCTATTACACTATTTTCAAACATTAATAGTTATTTCTCGCATCGTATTATAAACGGCTTTCCGCGGATATAGAATGTACAATTATAAGATTAAAACTAGTTTTTTTAGCCCCGAGGTGCCGAAGGCAACGGCTAAAAAACTAGTTTTAATCTTATGATTGTACATTTCTATATTCGTAGAAAGCTGGTTATAATACGATGCTAGACATAGTTTTTTCGTATTCATGAGAACCGGTTCCTATCCACCGGATTCGAATGAATACGAGAAACATAATTATCTATGTTTCTTTAATGAACTAAACACGCACAAAGAGAATGATATTATAAATGACAAAGACCCAGTAGACCGAAAACGCACGTAATTAAAAAATATACTACTAAAATACTACTTCTAAAAGTGTATTCAATATTTTTTATTAAAACATCTTTGATTTGTATATTTTAGTAATGGATTTATTACTTGGATCTTACACCAGATTTTCATGTTATATTATATAAAGTGAACTCTGAAGCGGGCTAAAATAACGATCTCCTCCATCCCCCTCCTTTACCCCATTCTGTCCCCTCCTACTGGACAAACGGCCCGACCAATAAATGCGAGGGGATATTGCAACCTAATTTGGCGACAATTTTTCTCCTGTCATAATATCCAAGTATAGCTTATTCTACATCCACTACTTTAGTATATAACAAGGATGACTACATCCATAAGTAGCAAAGCACAAAATTTCGTGGATGGGACTGACGGTCATTGCTGTTTTCTTCAAACGACGGGAAATTTAATTTTGATAGCTTTAACTGAAAAAATTTTGAAAATCGATTAATAAACACCAAAGATATGGGGGAAAATGTATAAAATATAAAAATAGCCAAAAACCTGCAAAAATCAGTCTGACCGTAATTGTTGTTTTCTTCAAACGATGGGAAATTTAATTTTGATATCTTTAACTGAAAAAAGTTTGAAAATCGGACCATAAATACCAAAGATATGGGGGAAAATGTAAAAATATAAAAATAGCCAAAAACCTGCAAAAAGGCAGTCTGACCGTCATTGATGGTTTTCCAAACGACGGAAAATTTAATTTTGATATATCTAACTGAAAAAATTTTGAAAATCGGACCATAAACACCAAAGATATGAGGAAAAATGTGGAAAATAAAAAAATAGCCTAAAACCTGCTAAAAAGCCGTCCGACCGCCATTGATGTTTTAAAGTTAATTGTGCTCCTTAATGATGGGAATATTGTCAAAAAATTTCAGCTTTCTATCTTTAATAGGAGCTGAGTAAATCCCATTTCCCCCATAGCGTTACGGACGGACTGACGGACGGACAAAGTGAATTACAGAGTAGTTTCGCTACTAAAAATTTAAATAGCTCGAAAAAAGCCTTATATCTACAACACATGTTATTTACAAAGTCAAAATTTGAATATATTATGGTGAGGTCAGGATATACATATTTTATAAACTTGAAGTATTAGTTGGGTATTTAATTAGCCCCTGTCATACAGTGTTTCTATTACACCGTCGAACTTTTAAATTACGAATTTTGATGAGATGTGTAAAATAAATGAATTAGAATAGTTGTACATATAACCAAGACAACTACTTAGCTCGATTGCTGGGAATCTTTTTCGTCTGCCAACAAATTGCTATCTGCTCTTTTAAAGCGACTTGGCTGTGTTTATATTTGGTTGGGTGGGCGTCCCCTCTATTTTTTACTTTCATCTAGAGATATTTTCACATATAATTCAAATATCTAATATATATAATCTATTTCCTGTATAAGTAAAAATCTTCTACTTAAATAACCTATCATATTAGGATAAGCATTTCTAAGTTAAAGCTTTAAAAGAATTGCTTTAATTATACTTCTAATTTAAAGCTAATAAACTTTTCGCTCAAATGTGAAATAACTTATTATTATGAAGACTTAAAAAGCTTATAGTTAGTAGTTGTTGACCTTGACAAACAGTTTAACAAGAACAATTAAGTCAAAGAGAGAGGGGACAGTGGGCTGTTTATTACACTAGTCCCCAAAGTTTTACAATAATGTTTTCTTATTCGTTGGCATAACAACTTTGGGAACTTACTTGATTTTGGATTGGTTGGTTTATTAAGTTGAGTTTAACGACTAATTTTAATCTACAGACAGGGTAATTGTGTGTGTTATCATTGGGGATGTACATTGATTTATCTTCCATTGTATTATCCCTCCAATTAAGTTTGTAAGTATCTCAGCAATGTTTTACTTAACTGGTGAATTTGGAAAATTTAAATTTTTTTAATACTCAGGAAGGGAAGGTAAATTGGACTGTGTATTATACTGAAACCCCTAGTTTTCAAAATAAGTTCTCACATTCGTTGACTGAAAAACGTTGGGTACTTTTCTTAAATTCTGATTGGTTTGTTCAAACTAGCAGTAAGAGTCCTGTAAACACACATTTACTTTTTTAAGCACTTGTAAAATAATTCTCAATATAAAAAAGTATTATGTCGGTTTCATTATATTGGATATTTGGCCACATCTTAATTACAGAGTAGCTGCGATGTTTTTGAAAAAAAGTCCAAAATATTGGCTAATCTGTCATGTTTGGTTCTATAATTAAATTTGATTATCACAGCTACTCTATGACTAAGGTATTTCGTTCGTATGTATAGATCACATTAATTAACAGAATATTAAAAAAACACATATGTACCTAAACAAAATTACCCTTCAGTAGATTGAAATTTAATGGTTGAAAAGTTTGGACACCGCAAGTATAAACCAACCAACCAAGAATCAATAAAAGTACCCAAAGTATGATTAAGAGGTTATGTTCTGGGTACTAATTTAATTTACAGTCCAATGTCCCCTCCCTATCTAAACACTAACACAGCAAAATAGACTAGTAGCAGATTTAAGCAGACCATACTTTGCTTTTTTACATACTAGCGGCTACGCCCCCTAGAAGCCTCTAAGTCTAGGGGCACTTAAGGTAGGAGTGGGAAAAGTCGACCTCATCCCATTTTAAATTTGAGTTTCAAAAGAGCAAAAAAAATATTTTTTTTATTTGGGGGGGGGGGTGAAGACACCCTCCCCAAAAATAGTTTTAAACCTTCCTAGGACCTATAAGAAGCTTCACTGTAAAGGAGAACAATATCGATTCAGTGGTTAGCGAGATCTTTCGGGACAGACAAAAAACGCTTACTACTTTATATAATAGGATATTTACTGCATATGATATAACAATTTCCATATTTATCCTGTTCTATATGCACTACTTATGGAGTAGATTGTCCTTTTAAACTATCATAGTGTTTATGACAAATTTAATTTTTTTTAAAAATATCAAATTACTAAGTATTCTGTTTATGTATTCTTAAGATTTGGTAATATTTGAAAATCCTTAACAAAAAATACACAAGAAAAAACTTAATTCGTGGGAATTTGTGATAATAATTGTCTGATTTCAAGCATGAGACATTGCTAATTTTTTGTATGGTGTTTTTATAATAAAGTTGTTAGATCATTATCAGCAAAACAAGGGGATTGTTCATAAGCAGCACTGCAAAAATTAATAAAAAAACACTAAATTTTTATTTTTTAAATGCATTCATGCATGCGTTGCAGCCTGTTTTTTAATTTTCAAGGGGGTAATATACAACCGCTGCAGTATTTAACCTAACCTAACCTAACTTGGTTGTTTTCAATGTGCACCACTTATTGCTAATAGGCCTTAAAATGAGTGCGAATGATGCTCAGAAAATCCGGTGGTTTTTTTGGTGGTTGGCAATTTCGCAACTGAATATTTTTAAACATATATTTGCAATCAAATTTTTTTCTTTCCTTTTGGTTAGTTCTTTGTATTGATTAATCTTTGGTCAGACCTATTTGGATTATGGGTATCCCATAATATAAAGTAGTAAGGTCTTTTTTTGTCTGAAGCTAAATATCTCAGAAATTCTTTGTCGTTGTCTGAATTGGTTGTACTTTTTATGCAAACTTTAAAAATATGGTTTTTATTTTCTTCTAGAGGCTAGGTGGGAAGCAACTAGTATGTATATATCTTAGTAAATCACAATTAACAGTTTTTCAAATTTCCAAACCAAGGTTCAATGACAAGAAGGCAAGCTGCTCATGCTCACTTTATCAAGTTGAAATAGCTATACAATTTTGCAGAGTTACAGATATATTTATATTGATTTTTAGTCTAAGCCTGAGTTGTATCTAAAGTTAGTAAAACGGCTTCTTTGCCCGGTGAGTGACAATTATCTATAATACAAAGTAGAACGATGTCTGTGTGTCTGTCTGTTTCTCTGTTTGTTTGTAGCGAAGGATCTCGCTAACCGCTGAACCGATCGGGTTCTCCTTTACAGGGTAGCTTCTCATAGGTCCCGGGAAGGTTTTTGACTATTTTTTTGGGGGGTGGGACACCCCCCCCCAAAAAAAATCACACCCTCCCAAATTTTTTTTTTTAAATTTTTATTTTAAATCTAAAATACGAAAAATTGGTTTGATTAAACCTCTTGGGGCAAAGCCCCTAGAGGCGAATAAAGAAGAATGCTTAGGGCAATCAACAGGCAAAACTTATAATTTTAAAGTTAGAATATTATGTAAATTACAAAAAAAGTGAAATGTAAACCTACTCTATAAAGGATTTTGTGTACAAAATGATACATTTCAAAGAAAACTTGCAATAAGCTACTGTGTATTCGATTGTTTATTTTTAAATGTATCATCCTATTATATAAAGTACTAAGCTTTTTTTTGTCTGTAGCGAAGGATCTCTCTAACCACTGAACCGATATGGTTCTCATTTAGAGGGAAGTTTCGTATTGGCCATTAGATGGTTTTAGGCTATTTTTTTATAACTAAGTCTTGGTATGGTTTTAAGCTATTTTTCTGCCCTTCCATATCCCTTCGATTTTAAAGCTCCTCGATGCTAGGGGCGCAGCCGCTAGTTATTATATATCTTAAAATGTACTTGGATTGTCTTGTAAGTACTGACTTTAGAAACTTTGAAACTTTTATACAATCAGATTCATGCAATACGGGGTGAAAATATCCCACAAAAATTTGAAAAGCTTGCTTATTTTTTTCACCAACTGCCCCCCCTTGTTAAAAAGCTGGTTATGCCACTGCAAACAATATTTAAGTATTGGGTAAACGGCAGTGAATAAATAAAGTGTATGTAATTTAAATTTAGAATTACCAATCATCACGATTTAACCATAATGCATCATCTCCGTTGGCACTAACATGTCATCCTTGTTAAACTTTTGCATTGTTATTATATCGACACATGAACTGTAATAAACAAAAAGCCTTGCACGGCATATGATTTTCTGTCCATTATTAACTTTCTAGCCACCGATCTAATTGAGTTCTTCATTCTAAGAAATCTAAACACAGCCCCCGAGATGGTTCTAGTTTTAAAATTAAAAGTCTGGTTATAGGCAATATTTTACCCTTCCTAGCTCTTTCGAAGTAATTCATAATATATGTCAAAATTTCGGCAATATAAATAATATGTTAATATATATATATTGATTCTGCTTTAATTAACTTAGATATTAGAGAAAAAAAAGAACTAAAGCATTTTCGTTCAATAAATACAATCTATAATACAAAGTAGAACGATGTCTGTCTGTCCGTCTGAAGCTTATGATCTCAGTAACCACTGAACCGATTTAGCTCTACTCTTCAGAAATATACCTAATGGTCCTGTGATGGTTTTAAGCTATTTTCTTGGGGGGTGGGACACCCCCAACCCCCCCCCCCAAAAAAAAAAAAAAGAAAAAAAAAAATACCCCCTCTTTTCTTTTTAAATCTAAATACAAAAACTTAGGTTGATCAAACCTCTTGGGGCAAAGCCCCTAGAGGCGAAGCCGCTAGTAACTCATAATACAGCATATATTTTTTATGCAAATTAGATCTAAAAAATTTTAAAATTGGGAAATTTGCTTTTCAAGGAATCTTTTAGTTTTTGCAAATATATGTTTCAATTTTTAAAACCTATCATTGAATAACGGCATACAGTCGTTTTTGCTTTAGCAAAAGACGGATGTGGGTAAAACTATAATTTAGAGTAGCTGCGCCACAAAAAAATCATTAATATATGTGCTTTCTAACATATTACGTACTAAGCCATGTTTTAATATTACTGTTACTTTTCAACAACCATCATAATGATTATTACGAGATGATTAGTAATAATTGATGTGGAAAAAAAAGAAGATAGATCATATCTACCTATCAGCAATCTTATGTTAAGTGTTTAAACTCGCGCTATTTTTGGAGAGAAAAAAATCATATGAAACTAGCAAATGCACGCTCCTAGTCCAGGCTTATGTTGAGAAAAAATAGTCGAAAACCAAACCAAAGGTCCAATGAAGATCTTTTGTAGGGACTTTATCAAAATATCTTTAAAAATGACAAATATCTTAAATAAGTTTAACTATTAGTTTTGCCCCTAGAGGTCGTTAAGGTTTCCCTCCAACATTTTTTTTAAGAAGGGGGAAATATTTATTAAATTTTGTTAATCATTCTAAAAAACACATTTACAAAAATGTATGTAATAAGACTTTCTCGTATTCATTCGAATCCGGTGGATAGAAACCGGTTCTCATCCATACGAAAAAACTATGTCTAGCATCGTATTATATCCAGCTTTCTACGAATATAAAAATGTACAATCATAAGATTTAAACCAGTTTTTTTAGCCGGTGCCTCCGGCACCTCGGGGCTAAAAAAACTAGTTTTAATCTTATAATTGTACATTCTATATCCGCGGAAAGCCGTTTATAATACGATGCGAGAAATAACTATTACTTCATTTTTACAGTAAGTTTTAAAATATTAGAACGATTTTAACATGCCTAGAATAGTTATTTCTCGCATAGTATTATAAACAGCTTTTCGCGGATATAGAATATACAATTATAAGATTAAAACCAGTTTTTTCAGCCCCTAGGTGCCGACATTTTGTATTCGTAGAAAACTGGATATAATAAGATGCCAGACATAGTTTTTTTTCGTATGGATGAGAACCGGTTTCTATCTAGCGGTTTCGAATGAATACGAGAATAGTTATTTCTCGTATCGTATTATAAACGGCTTTCCGCGGATATAGAATGTACAATTATAAGATTAAAACAAGTTTTTTTAGCCCCGAGGTGCCGAAGGCACGGGCTAAAAAAACTTGTTTTAATCCTATGATTGTGTATTTTTATATTCATAGAAAGCTGGATATAATACGATGCTAGACATAGTTTTTTCATATGGATGAGAACCGGTTCCTATCCACCGGTTTCGAATGAATACGAGAATAATAATTATAGCTATTCTTAACAGATGTATGGACTTCAACGAAATATAGAGAAGCTTCGCTTAAAAAAATTATTAATGTCTGGGAAAAAAAGACCAAAATCAACACCTAATGCGATTAAACTTGTTTTTTTTTTATTTTTGATAAATGAGATAATATTTTCCCACTTTTTATCAAAAATATAATCTTAATTCAGCTAACTGTTTTGTACTTTATTTTTAAAGAATATACCTATTACATACACGTGTTAATTAATAATTTTCTTTTATAAAGTTTTGTCGCATATTCATAACATTCTACTATTCTATTTTATCTTATTTAATAAGTTTGGTCAGTAAAATCTCAGAAACCACTTGTCCGATCGGTCAACAACTTTAAAGAAATCTGTTAGTTGGCTCAGTGCAGGGTTTAGGCTACTTTAAGGGATATTGAGGCACCAAACCAGCTCTCCCTCACTTTCTTATTAAAAAAATTAGCAAATGTTAGGTGCGAAACCTCTATATTACCATTACATAAAAGCTTTTGTTATGAAAGGTGATATTGTGAAATTGACCCAGAAAATTTATTTTAAAGTGTTACCAATTTGTCTCGGGTCGAGCCAAGTTTGCAATTGCCCTGAAATTTGATAAAAAACCAGGGAGGGAGGGGACATAGGACTGTTGTAAATTATACTGGTACCCAAAGTTTTATAAACACTCTCTAGTAATCGTTTAGGTCATGGGAAGAAAATGAAGTTGCGGGTTTCTTCGCATTTTCATATATAGTAGCTTTTGAAAGTTTTTTTTAGGTTAGGTTAGGTAAGTGTTAATTATTGCCCCTGCAGGGTTAGAGCCCCCCCGCAGGGGCTAAAAATAGGAGAAAAGCTATTGTGAAAATAGATAGGAACATTTTTATCGTTCATTTTCGTGTCCTTTAAGATCCCCGGCATAGACGTTCAAGGGGGGGGGGGTAATGGGGCGACTACCCCCCCAAAACGATTTTGGGGGTGCCTACCATTACCCCCCCATTCAAAATTTAGCCATACCCTGGGGGTGCCGTAGGCACCCCCAACCATTTAGGAGGGGGTATTTACCCCCCCAAAATAAAAAATCTCTAATAATAAAAAATTTTGCGCGCTTCGCTCGCATTTTTATTACTAAATATTTAATAAAATTTAAATTACCCCCCCAAAAAATTTTACCCCAGGCGGGGGTAAATTTTTTTTTGGGGGGGTTAAACTAAATTTACCCCTGCCATCAGAATTCAGGAGGGGTAATTACCCCCCCCCCCCCAATCAAATTTTACCCCTGGGGTAAAAATTTTGGGGGGGGGTAAAAACAATTTTCGGTGCGCTTCGCGCGCCATTTACCCCCCCCCCCTTAAAAAAAAGCTTGGACGTCTATGATCCCCGGCATAAACGAACTTTTTTGAAACAGTTAAGTTTTTAATTTAAATGGATATCCTTTGTTAATATGAAGTAAAAACTTATGTTACGATAATAAGAAAATAATTGATGGAATTTTTAAAAACAGTTTATTTTAAATGGTACACTTATCTAATTTAAAACATATTAAAACAGTTGAAAAGGTAAATGGCACCACATCTTAAATTCACTTTAATTTTTCTATAATCCACCAATAATTAAGACAAGGATGACAACATTCATAAAAGCGAAGCACTGAAACGGTAGGACAAATGGACATTAACACTTGTATAGTGTCAGAACATAATAATCAGAATATAAATGTATAATAGTCGAAGCAAAATCGTTCGTAAGTAAATTCGTTGAAAAACTGCTTGATACAGGATAATATTTATGGACATACTTACATTTTTAGGACTTGATCATAGAGTTGCTTTGCTTATAACATTATACTTTGTTGTTCCAGGAATAAATATACTAAAAATCAGATCAATTGGATAATTAGATCCCATAAAAAATTTTTGTTAAAAAGTAAAAAAAAATCAACATGTTTAAAATGGACGTACGGACATTCTGGTAATGCTTATTGAGTTGCTACGCTTTCTAAATCGTACCTAACTACTAAAGGAACCACTATGCAGAGTTTGAAATCGATAGGACAATTCTAACGTAAAAGCTATCCGTTACGGACGGACCAACCCTAATTATAGAAGAGCTTCGTTTTAAAAAAAATACAGTTCTAGTCTCCAAAGTTTAAAATTCGTTGGCTTAACGACTTTGTGTACTTTTATTCAGGGGACAGTGGGCTGTTTATTATACTAGTCCCCAAAGTTTTACAATAATGTTTTCTTATTAGTTCGCTTAACAACCTTGGGGACTTACTTGATTTTGATTAGTTGGTTAATTAAGTTGAATGTCTAAACGTTTCAACCACTTATTGTAATCATCAGAAGGGATAATTTTATGTATTATCATAGGGTATGTACATCAATTTATGGGCCATTGCATTATCCCTTTAGTTCCTTGGACAATGACATACCTATAACTAAAAAGTAGCTCACGCTTCTTATAATGTTTGCAAATGAGACACAATAATCGCTCGTATTGATAAAAAAATTGCAATATTTTCGATCATTGAGTGATTTGCACAAAATTGATATGTGCAATTATTGTGCGAAAATTCTCGCAAGAATATCATTGCTGTATGATAGCTCACTAGGGGCCAACTATGTTCAAAATTATATTTAAATAATCATATAAAGATTAGCTACTAAACAGATGTATTTTTTAAATATTAAAATTCTTTTTTTTTAACAAAACAATTTTGCTGTGCAAAATCTTTATATTTTTGAGTCAAAACTTCATATGAATTTCTTCGTAATTTATTTTGCTATGTTATGCCTCTCTATTGGTAAAAGCAAGAAGCTTAAATAAGCGGGTAAGATTTTCAACGTCTTGAGTTATGATTTGTTTTAAATTTGATTTTGACTCACAGTGAAACTAGAGGTGTGAGAATCAACTTTTTTTATTGTCTGTCCATGAATGAACCAGGACTCGGCAGCCGCGCGTCAGCCGCGTGTAAGCCTCAGTGAAATCGTCATAATAGTCATATTCTAACTTTAAAATGCAGCTGAATGTCTAAACCTGTTCCCAAGCAGACAATTTATTTAAAAAAAAAAAATTTTAACTCGCAAGCGGGTTTAAATTTGACTCTTATACGAGGCTAAAGCGTGGTTGTCGACCCTTGGTAAAAACACTTCTAGGTTAGTTTTTATTAACCCTTTGGGTCGGGGGGGGGGGGGGGCGTTGAACGCCCCCCCCCCCCCGTTTTTTTCTATCTCATTTTCTGTGTGTTAAAGATAAAGAGCCCAAACTACGTGACTTTTTAAGTATGGGTATGACACATAACTGAGAGTTGGAATTTTTTGAATATCTCCATCCTGGCTGGCACAGTATGCCAGCAAACCTGGCAGGGTCATCCAGGTAAAGAGCAAAAATATTTTTTTTGACTAAAATAAAGCATTTTTTCATACCAAAATACTAAAATATTCTCTTGTAGTACATCCTTATATGAACTACAGGTGATCAAGTCACTTTCAGGTTCCAGGTATGATCCTGCAGGTCCTGATCCTCCAGGTCTCCAGAAATCTTTATAAAGGCTCCTGTGGCCGCAATTTTTGACTTAGAGACTTTAAATTTTAAACTTCAGCTTTTCTTACATGTCTACATAACATATTAATTTTTCATAAAGATCCGCCGCTGTTTTCCCGCCGACCGCTGACTGCGAAGGCTGGCAGCTGCCAAGTACATCTGCGGCCGCTGAAATTTATATTTTAATATTTCTAATGTAAACTTTACACAAAGATAAACATTTTCTGGAAAAAAATTGTTCTTCTAGCTTCAAAAAAAAGAAAATTATAGCTGTTTGAAATTTTTAAGTAAAAAAAGACCTAAAAACAAAGGTTGTTAAATAAAAGGGCAAAGGAAGCGAAAATTGACTTAGACTTCTAAAAGGTCGGAAATTCATTATCAAACCCCCCCCCCCCCCCAACCAATTAAGGTGCAACAAGGGGCCCGACTGTAAAGGGTTAAACTATATTGCTTCTAGCACATAGGGGGAGAAGGGCAATAAAGTAGCGTAAAACCATCCAAAGAATTAAATTTAGAAAGTGATTCATTGTGTTTGAACGTCTACAAGATACTCATCTCGAAAAACCTTAAAGTTTTAGAATATTCAGAAACACTCATTATATCTAAATTGATGATGTATTATACTATAGCTTTAAGTTTAGAGGTTATTTTCTCGTATTCATTCGAATCCGGAGGATAGGAACCGGTTCTCGTCCATACGAAAAAACTATTTTTAGCATCGTATTATATCCAGCTTTCTACAAATATAAAAATGTACAATCATAAGATTAAAAACAGTTTTTCTAGCCCGTGCCTTCGGCACCTCGGGGCTAAAAAACTGGTTTTAATCTTATAATTGTACATTCTATATCCACAGAAAGCCGTTTATAATACGATGCGAGAAATAACTATTATTGTTATTGTTTTACACTGTGATCCAGAGATAATATGATGACAAAATTATAAAGAAAAATATCAGTAAACTATAATACAAAATAAATATCAATAAAATCATGTAAATTTAAGTTTCAAGGACGAAAAAACTATCAATTACACTAGTTTGGTAAGAAATAATTATTTTAAGTAACTTAATTTTGCATTAATCAAACACTACCTACGGCAATAAAGAAATTAAAGTCTCGTATTAACTGAAGTAAAGTAACAGGATGTCCGTTTGTCTGTGTGTTTTTGTGTTTGTCTGTGTATTTGTTTGTTTGTACCAAAGGATCTCGCTAACCGCTGAACCAATATGATTCTCTTTTACTTGGTAGCTTCCTATAGGTTCTGGGAAGGTTTTTACCTATTTTTGGGGATGGTACCACCACCCTCCCAAGAGAAATCACAAAAAATCTAAAAATTTTAGAGACTCCTACGCAACATAGCTAGGTATCGTATTATTATTTTTTTTAAATCAAACATTTATAGTGCCACTGGGGCGTAGCCGCTAGTATTGAACAAGGATGTAATCAAATTTTTATCCATTTCCAACTCAGTGTGTATAGGTTAACCATCAATACAAAGGTGTTGAGAAAAAGTCTATATGTGGTCTTGGCTTCTCATAGCAAAAAGTTAAAATACTTTTTGTCGTATTCATTCGAATCCGGTGGATAGGAACCGGTTCTCATCCATACGAAAAAAACTATGTCTAGCATCGTATTATATCCAGCTTTTCACGAATATCAAAATGTACAATCATAAGATTAGAACCAGTATTTTTTAGCCCATGACTTCGGCACCTCGGGGCTATCTTATATTTTTACATTCTATATCCGCGGAAAGCTGTTTTTATACGATGCGAGAAATAACTAAATGATCTCAAGGGATAAGACAATGGAGTATGTATTGATATAAATTCCCAATAATAATAAACAAATTACTCCGATTAAAATTATTGGTTGTAAACTTTGGACACTTTTAGTATGTATTGAAATCATTTAAAAATACCCAAAGTTTTTGAACCAACTAATAAAACAACGCTATTAGCAAACTTTGGGAACTAGTGTGATAATCAGTCCAATATCGCCGCCTCCCTAATTGCTATAAAACAAGGATGACAACATCCATAAAAGCGAAGCACTGAAACGGTAGGACAAACGGACATTAACACTTGTATAGTGTCTCACTGTCTATACTGAATAATCAGAATATAAAGTATAAGAGTCGAAGCAAAATTGTAAGTAAATTTGTTGGAAAACTGCTTGATACAGAATAATGTTTATGGACATACTTACATTTTTAGGACTTGATTATAGAGTTGCTTCGCTTATAATATTGTTCTTTGTTGTCCCAGGAATCAATATACAAAAAACCAGATCAAACGGATAATTAGATCACATAAAATTTTGTTGTTAAAAAAGTAGAAAAATCATCATGTTTAAAATGGCCGTACGGACATTCTGGTAATGATTATAGAGTTGCTACGCTTTCTAAATCGTACCTAACTACTACAGGAATCATCATGCAAAGTTTGAAATCGATAGGACAATTTTAACATGCCTAAATTAACGAATAAAAGCTATCTATCTCGGACGGACGGACGGACGTACGGACCGACCCTAATTATAGAAAAGCTTCGCTTTTAATAAATGTATAAACGGCCAGAAATCAGTTTGTTCAAACTTTAACATTAACAAATTGAAATAGCCCTTAAAATATATGCTGTGATGTACCCATTTTTTACTGCCTATTCATCTTTTTAGCTCCCAGATTATTTGCTTTGTCAATCTTTTTTTTTTGTAGCGCAGCAACTTAGGGTCTGTCCGTACGTCACTTTATGTCAATTTGATGCCACACATAAATTCTTTTTTGGTTGGGTCATTTTTTTCAATAAATTATCTCTTGAGAGGGTGGTGTTACCCTAGCCCAAAATAATTAAAACCTTCCCAGGACCTATGGGAACCTACAGAGTAAAGGAAAACCATAACGGTTCAGCGTTACAGAGATTCTTCAGTACAGACAGACACAAACACAAAAATAGAAGGATTTTTTTTCACAATATAAAGTTGCTACACTACTTAAAGATATTATTTATCTTGTTTATTACTAAAAAACGTGACAAAAAAAAGTATTTGTATGAAATTTAATAATACTTCTAAATCTTTTTTGTGCTTTAAAAGAAATATAGGTTTTTTTCCAACAGTTAAACGTAAACTTTAACAATCTTTAAGAAAATTGTCGACAAAATCTTTTTATTACTAATGGAGTGACAGTGTAACCCCCTACATTAATTTTTTTGTTGGGAAAACGATCTGATATTCTTCTTTTAGAGGCATTACATGTTACATGTAAGATTTTGTCCCTTTCGTGGCAACGCCCCTTAAGGGGCGATTTGTCGTATTTTTAAAATGGCTTTTTAGTGGTTATTTCAGGTTAGGTTAGGTTATATTGGGTTAGGTGATTGTCCGACAGGGTCAGGCAATTGGTCCCGCAGGATTAGAGCCCCCCGCTGGGGCTAGAAATAGGAGAAATGCTACTGTGAAAAATACGAAGAATCGCTCTTAAGGTGCGTTGTCACGAAAGGGACTATACCAGATTTTTTTTATTTATTATATATAGTACTAGCGGCTACGCCCCTAGAGGCCACTGTTTTTTTTAGGGGGGGGGGGAGGGAATGTGAAAATATTTTTTCTAGTGGCGATTTATCTTAGGAGGGTGGTATTACTCTATCCAAAATAGTTATAAACCTTCCCATGACCTTTGAGAAGCTGTAAAAGAGAAGCATATCGGTTCAGTGGTTGGCGAGGTCCTTCGGTACAAACAAACAGACAAACATCCTGTTACTTTATTATAAGGATAGTGTTAGTTATGTTGATGATATCAATAGTTCGACAAGGGGATTAGAGAATTTATGTTTAGGTCTTCTATACTGTCTAAATAAAGGATTTTACCATTGCAGGAGTATAATAGTCTATAATGTTGCTTTTTAACTGTAAACAAGTCAAAAGTTATCACTAAGATTATCGGCTATTCAAACATTTAAATTATGAAAGGCATTAATAAATATCGAGGATTTTCTATAAAACATTATGGAGGCAATTTTTCATTTTAAATGATAAATTATACAAACTATAAATTCTTGTGAAATTGATTAATTAATGTATATTGTACTTGCGGCGACGCCCCTAGGCACTAGGGGCTTTGCCCCAAGAGGTTTTATAAAACAAATTTTTCGTGTTTTAGATTTAAAAAAAATAAAAAATAAAAAATTTGGGAGGGGGGTATTTTTTTTATTTTTCGAGGGGGTTAGGGGTGTCCCACCCCCAAAGAAAATAGTTATAAACCTTCACGGGACCTATGAGAAGCTACCCTATAAAAAAGAACCCGATCGGTTCATGGGTTAGCGATATCCTTCGATACAAACAAACAAACAGACAAACAAACATTGTTCTACTTTGTATTATAGCTATGCATTAAAAAATATCTTATTTTTATTTTTCTATGCCTGACCAAAGCAAGTGGCCCTAACCAAGAAGGGCTACCCAGAACCTAATTTTATATAACCTAACCCTATCTGAAGAAACAAAAAAAAACTACCCCTTTCCCCCTTATTTTCGAGGGAATGGGGGGTTATGAGATCAACAGAGCACTTTGAGAGAAAATGCTGAAAGAACTAGTAACCTTCCCATGTCTGATTTAAAATTGACAGGCGCTTTTGATAAATATTTCAGAGTTTGATTATAATAGTAGTAGCTATATACATTAAAGTGTCGGTTTCTTATTGATTTCCATGCCTTTCTTCTATATAATGATAAGAATATATAAGCTCAAAGCAATAGCTTATATTAAACAAACAAGGACAATTATGTCCACAAGTATCGTAACTATTCAGGGAGGGATGGGACATTTGGTTGTAAATCTTATAGACACATTTCCTGATAAGTTTACTTTAGTACTTTATAATTTTCAACTATTTAACAATAAAATTTAATATAAAAAAGACAGGGTAATTTAATTATGAAATTAGGGTATCAACTATGAAAAGTTTTTTAATCAAAAAGGACAGAAAGGTAAGTGTTTTCCCCATGTGTTGGCAAGTGGGACAGAAGGACATACGGTCAAATCTTTCAAAGAGTAGCTGCACTTTTAAAGCTAACAGAGCTTTTTGTTACATATTTCTGCTGAGTAGTGTACTGATTTGTTTTTAGAGCAATCAACGTAATATATTCAGTTCTTTTTACTCTGCTTTACATTTGTTCTGTTATTATATTAACATAATGCCATTTTATTGTGTTGAAATAATAGGTTTCTAGTCAAATAAAATAAAGATTAGATTATAATCCAGGTAGATGATTCTGCTCGGCTAGCCTGAAATAAAATTGGAACTTTTGAAAGTCCCAAAAGTCATTCTGGCTTATAGTAAAGTCGCATGATTTCAGAAATTATAAAGATATAGGTATTATTAAAATTTATGCCTTTTTTTAATAATTTACTGAAAGCCAGGCCGACTGACATTCGGCCATTCACAATGGATTAAAACTTTAGATAATGTGCAAAACTATATACAAAATTTAATTTAAACGTGAATTTTGTAAAAAGTGACTAAGAAATATATATCTTCTTTGTTTCTATTTAAACTCTATTCAGCTTTACACCAAAAAACACTAGATAAAAAACATAAAGTTTTTTATGTTACTTTTTACATATACCACATCCATTAAATCCATTTAGGGAGCATATAAGGTTTCGACAGCTGTTAAAAGAATAAAGAGTAACTTATTGAACACTGATAACCATCCCCACCCCTCTTATTTTATTTGTTGCCTGCTTTAGATCAGAGCTGGATCTGTAAATGTGTAGCCGTTGCCGTAGCAGTGACCAGAGGTGCAGACACTAACCTAGTAGCAATCTTGAAATCAAATTTTTAAATGTTTTAAATTTTAAATATTTAAAAACTTATAATATTTAATTAAAATATTTTAAATAAAAACTTTAAAAATCCATGTTTTATTGGCAGCACTGGCAGTGGCGACAGCTATGACTACGGCCACGACTATGGCAACAACTACAGCTACACTTTTAAAGATCCAGCTCAGGTAATATTGGGTCCTGTTAGTCCTGCAGGGTTTAGATTGGGTGCTACTGCTGGGTAGTCCTGCAGGGTTTAGGCACTGCAGGTACCGGCCCCGCAAGTTAAGGCCGCTCCGTAGGGATTAGATATAGCAAAAAATAGCCCTCATTTTAAGCTTATTTTGAAAATAGGGGGGGGGTAGATATACCACACTTTTCTGGGATCTTGCTGAGTCAAGTATCAACTGTTGGGAATATCAAAGGATGACTCCATGCAAAATTTGAGCCGGATCCGGCCAAAACCGGCCGTGAATTTTATGAAAAACCGGTTTTTTCCGGTTTTTAGGGGGTATCTGTAAATCGATTCAGCTGGAGCAAAACCGGTTAGAGGTACAAAAAATTTTACTTCACATAAAATTTAGCCAATGCAATTACCTACAAAAATGTACTTTATCATCAACTTGATTGGACAACTCTTTCCCCTCCTAAATGTCCATTAAAACCTCGGAAACGGCAAAAATCGCCAAAAATCACGCCTTCGGCGGCAAATAACGGCTAAACGGTCAGCCGAAGGCGAATGAAACATAAATAAAGAAATGTCTGCCTCAAAAAGTTGTTCAACATCAAAGAGATGCTTGAAGTCTCTAAAACGACTCCTTCCCCTCCTTTAAGGGGAAAAACTGAAAAAACGTGATTTTCAAAAGTATGCCCACTTCGTGGGTGTGGGGGGCACTGAACCCGTCACCCCAGGGTCACCAAATATAAAGTCTAGGCGGCCCACAATGCTGAATTTTCACCAAGTGAAAGTCTTGTGTCATTATCTCTTATGAGAAAAAAGTTATTAATTAATTAAAATTTCAAATTGTGATTTTTTGATGGATTTCTTTGATGAAATGACAGGCCGGTCAATTTTTAGGCCATTTTTTGCGGTTTTTGGGCCGTCACGCCCAAACGGTTTGAGATAATCTCACGGGACCTTTTGCCCAACCTAAGTCTGGTTATTTGTGAGGTCTAGGAAAAAAAACAGACTTACGCAAAAGATTATAATTATAATCTTTACACAGAAAAATGGCACGAGGTGAGGGTTTGAGGGGGCAAAATGAGCCGACCAGCGATTTTTGACGGCACGCAGCGACGTCGTGCTTCATCCAATCCGGGATTTTTTATTTCTTAGACCTTACAAATAACCAGGCTTAGGTCGGGCAAAAGGTCCCGTGAGATTATCTCAAACCGTTTGGGCGTGGCGGGCCGAAAACAGCAAAAAATGGCCTAAAAATTGACCAGCCTGTCATTTCATCAAAGAAATCCATCAAAAAATCACAATTTGAAATTTTAATTAATTAATAACTTTTTTCTCATAAGAGATAATGACACAAGACTTTCACTTGGTGAAAATTCAGCATTGTGGGCCGCCTAGACTTTATATTTGGTGACCCTGGGGTGACGGGTTCAGTGCCCCCCACACCCACGAAGTGGACATACTTTTGAAAATCACGTTTTTTCAGTTTTTCCCCTTAAAGGAGGGGAAGGAGTCGTTTTAGAGACTTCAAGCATCTCTTTGATGTTGAACAACTTTTTGAGGCAGACATTTCTTTATTTATGTTTCATTCGCCTCCGGCTGACCGTTTAGCCGTTATTTGCCGCCGAAGGCGTGATTTTTGGCGATTTTTGCCGTTTCCGAGGTTTTAATGGACATTTAGGAGGGGAAAGAGTTGTCCAATCAAGTTGATGATGAAGTACAATTTTGTAGGCAATTGCATTGGCTAAATTTTATGTGAAGTAAAATTTTTTGTACCTCTAACCGGTTTTGCTCCAGCTGAATCGATTTACAGATACCCCCTAAAAACCGGAAAAAAACGGTTTTTCATAAAATTCACGGCCGGTTTTGGCCGGATCCGGCTCAAATTATGCATGGAGTCATCCTTTGATATTCCCAACAGTTGATACTTGACTCAGCAAGATCCCAGAAAAGTGTGGTATATCTAGGGGGGGGGGTATTAGTGCTCTACAACCGAAGATGATTTAATTCCCTAAAGATTATGACCTCATACGATAGAATAGCCAATGAGAGGCCAGTATACACTGTAATTGACCAATGGTAAACTTTATGCTGGAATCTCATTGGTTATTTTATCTTATGACGTCATAATCTGTGGAGGGACTTTAATCATCTTCTCTGCAACGACTTAATGTTAAAGCACATAAAATTTAATTTTAGGTCTAAGAAGACACATTGACGAAAAGGATAACAGGCTATAGATGGCGGCTGATAAGGCCTTACTTATTGCCAGTGTTTAGCAGCGGCAATTTTTTACAGATTTTACACAGTTGCGGCTGCAAATACTTAATATCAGACAAATCCTTGAATCTAGTATCGTCCATCTTTCTTGATGATTGGGTCATAAAATTAATCAAAACAATAAATCACAAATTTTAATCAAATATTTTATGATAAACCATTAAGATAAATATTGTTTAGATAAATTAAATGAACAATTATTAGACAGTAATATCTCACCTTTAAATTAATTAATAACTGTTTTTATATTAATTAGTTTATGTTTTTGAATCTAAGTTTCAAATATAATTGTGCGCTAAGCTACGTTCGAAATCCAGCAAGGTAATGATTCCTGTAACAGACAGGCACGATTAAGAAAGCGTAGCAACTATATATTTGTTACCAGAAAGTCAGTTGATTATTCATTAAACATTATATTTTTAACTTTTTGACAAGACCTTTCTGTTTGATATAATCATCCTGTTTCACTGATTTTTGGTAAAATGATTCCTAGGACAACAAGGTACAATGCTAATAGCGGTTCCAGGACAAACGCAGGAGTCCCAAATGTCTGAGTGGACAAACGCAGGAGTATTAAAATATTAATTTAATTAGATATTTCTATACAGGTTAGGTTAGGTTAAGATATGAATATACAAATAAGCCCCCCACAGGGGTTAGGCATTTACAAAACCTAAAAAATGGTTTAAAATAGGTTAGGTTTAGTATCCACTCCTGCGTTTGTCCACTCCGACGTTTGGGACTCCTGCGTTTGTCGTAGGACCGTATTAACGAGCATCTCTATGATCTTAAAAATGTAAGAATCCTTTTTTAATCATATATTATATACAATTGTTTTTATACTTTTAAATTAATATTCAGCTCATTTTGTCTTGACAAGTTTAAGTTCGTTTGTTTTCCATTTGATTTCAGAGCTTCCCTTTGATGGATATTGCCATCATTGTTTTTGTAATTTTTATAGGGTCAGCTGAATTTGAGTTGCCGATTGTGTACATAGTTTCCTCATTCTATCTCAATATTTGCTACTAGTCAAAAAAGCTTCAAACTTCAAAAAAATCAAAATTTGAAGAATTGAAATTTTGAATGTATATTGTATAAATTGTTTATATATTATATCGCTTTTCCCTTTGACCGGAGTAGCTGAAAATATGGTTTGCAATATTTGGGTTATCTGCTGTACAACTTTGGAAATTAGGGAAGAAATAGGCAATCAATTTTCAGTTGATCTTTTATAGTGTATAATTGTCTAGGATCAAGCTATTGTAATTAATGTTTATGTCAACCAATTACGCCAATTATCATAAACATTTAATAACCTATAATTAAAGCATTTTTAAGCAACAAAGCTTTTTTTAAAAAAATGTATCCATAATTCATGTAAACCTAAAAAATTTAGTTTTATCAATTTTATGAAAATTAGCTAATGTTTAATCCTCTAAGATCTTAAAACCGTCAGGGGGCAAAGTTCTCCTTTTCAAGTTAGCTTAACGTAGATCCTTGTCAAGCTTTTAATTTTCTTAACCCCCCACCCCCGGCCCCCTTTCGTCTTTTGCCTTCAAATTGATGACCACAATAGCCCCACCCCTATATATTTTTTAATAAATTAAAAATAAGGCAGTTTTTCGTTTTTTTTTATCACTTTAGGTCAGGTTAGGGGACTGGCCCTAGCCTCACATAGTTAGTCCACCGCAAGTATAGGCCTGCAGTGTTAGGGGGGAGAAGACTAATTTGACTACCATTGTCCTTTGTCCCTGTAAAATATTGGCTGGGAAGATCTATGTACTGTCAATAAAAAAAAACTTATAAGATTAATGAAAACTTCATTCAAAAATGATGACGACACATTAAACTTTGAAGCTGAAATTCTCACGTTTCATGACTTCACAAATTTGTTGGTTTTTGCTCAGGAATAAGGTATTCTCAATTTGAAAGTAACAGGACGTGTGTGTGTGTGCCTATCAAAAACTTGAAATCTCCAGTATAAAAAGTATATATTTTCAAGGAATCAGAATTTTGTCCATTTCATCGAAGGATTATCAGAAATATTGAGTTAGATCTCCCCCCCACAAAAAAAATCTCTGTTAACTATAAAACAATAGAGATTATATACTAATATCAATTTCCGCGGGATTAGAACCGGTTCTGAGCCTTAAATCGATGTAACAATTATCCACTTAAAATAAAATAAAAATGATAAAATAAATCCTTGTTTTTTAGGCCTGTGCTTTCGGCCCTTCAGGGCCAACAAAACTGGAATCCAATTTTATTTTTCTATCCGCGGAAAGGTGACTTTAGTTATTAGATAACTATTCCTTTATCCTCATTTTGGCTGAAAATTTAACACTTTTTTGTTTGTTTAAATAACTTAAACTCATGCTCATTGGATACTTATGTGAGTAACTTATAATATGAGCAGTGCAGCGCTAAAATTCACTTAAAGGGCTAAAAAATGTATCATCCTTATATTAAAGTAACAGGATATATGTGTGTGTGTCTGTCTGTACCGAAGGATCTCGCTAACCGCTGAGCTGATTTCAATTTCTTTTTCAATGTATAAGCTTCTCAAGAATAGGTCCTGAGAAGGTATATAACTATTTGGGGGGAGGGTATCAACGCCCTCCCAAGAGAAAAAGCCACTAGAAAAACTGACCTGCCCCCAAATTATATGTTTTTTCTTTTTCTTTTTAGAAAGCTAAAATTTAACAGGGGGTGGGGGGGTTGTGACTTCCCCCACCACTAGTGCCTTTAGAGACCTCTAGGGGCGTATAGCTGCTATCAATAAATTAAAGTATTAGCACGCTAGATCAGGGTGTTTGATTAACGCTACTAAATCTGTCGCAGCCGCCAAACAGCTGACAAAACGGCGGCAGACCCACAAAACAAACGTTGTTTGAATTAAATTGTTAGTTTGATATAAATCTAACTATAGGTTTTCATATTTAACACTCCTAAATTTCAAGCTTTACAATTTTTTGTTCCACTTTAATTTATGGCAAGTGTTACCACTCTAAAAAATCTTTTAAAAAAACACACAGTTTACGAGAATTTTAGTGCAAAGTTTAAAATCGATATGGCGATTTTAACATATATAAATAAACAATCAGAACTATCTTTTTCGGACGTAAGGACCGACCCTAATTGAAGAAAATTCTTGCTTTGAAACGATATCCTATTGTAAAAAGTAGTAAGGTTTTTTTTGTGGTTCGCTTACACACCTAAAAGGGCTAAAATTTAAACAGACTATTATTTCCTTATTTATTGATTGATTTTGGATAAGTTATATCCAATAGTTTATTGATATACCATCCTAATTTTCAGTTTACTGTTTTTAACAAAAAAAAATAAGGCTTTTTACTGCTGCTGTACATATAAACATAATCGTCCTAGCTAAGTCCTTTTTAAGAGTTTCTGTGAAGCCCAAAAGGTCAAATATTTGAATTATAATATAAAACAAGGATGACAACATCCATAAGTAGCGAAGCACAAAAAATCGTAGATGGGAATACGTACAGGTAGATTTAAAAGGTTTTTACTAAAATCAAGAATAGATTTATTGGATAAAATAAATATGAAACCTTGTTTTATTTTGTATGATAACGATGGTCAAAGTAAATTATATTAAAGATGCTCATAACAATGGGAAAAATTATTTTGATACTGATATCCCATAAAAGTTTGAAAATTGGATCAAAATAAACAAAGATATTGGGAAATATGTAAGACATATAAAAATAGCCAAAAACCTGATAAAAGGCAGTCTGGCCGCCATGGTTGTTTTCTTAAAACGACAAAAAATTTAATTTTTAAATCCTTAAAAACTTTAGAAATTTGGAAAATCGGACCATATACACTGAAGATATGGAAAAAAGTGTTAAATATATTTATAAATAGCCTAAAACCTGCCAAAAAGGCAGTCTGCCCGTCATGGTTATTTCCTTTAAAGACGGGAAATTTAATTTTGATATCTACAACTGAAAAAATTTTGAAAATCGGACTATAAACACTGAAGATATGGAGAAAAATGTTAAAAATATAAAAAAAACAGCCTAAAACCTGCTGAAAAGGCAGTCTGGCCGTCATGGTTGTCATCTTTAAAAGACGGGAAATTTAATTTTGATATCTATAACTGAAAAACTTTTGAAAATCGGACCATACACTGAAGATATGGAGAAAAATGTGAAAAATATAAAAATAGCCTAAAACCTGCTAAAAAGGCAGTCTGGCCTTCATGATTGTTTCTTTAAACGACAGGAAATTTAATTTTGATATCTGTAACTGAAAAAATTTTTAAAATCGGACCATAAACACTGAAGATATGGAGAAAAATGTGAAAAATATAAAAATAGCCTAAAACCTGCTAAAAATCGGTCCTACCGCAAATGATGTTTTATAGTCAATTGTGCTCCTTAATAAGGGGAATGTTGTCAAAAAATTTCAGTATTCTATCTTTTATAGGAGCTGAGTAAATCCCATTTCCCCCATAGCGTTACGGACTGACTGACGGACGGACTGACTGACGGACTGACGGACGGACAAAGTGAATTATAGAGTAGCTTCGCTACTAATAAAGATATAGCACTGTGAACGTGTAGACACACAGTAATTTTATACTTGGCGAGAGATTAAATTTCATGCCTTGATTTGCCAGTATAAAATGCTAAGAGGTGTTTTGGGGTCCCCTCCCCTTTTTAAAAGCGAAGCTTTTCTATAATTAGGGTCGTTCCGTCAGTCCGTCCGTAACGGATAGCTTTTTTTTTGTTAATTTAGGCATGTTAGAATTGTCCTTATTTTGGCAATAAGAGGCAGTTAAATACATTTCATTTCCATATTGAGTCAGCTGTAATTAGTTGTATTTTTTAGGATAAAGCTTTGATTTGGTAAATTATGTCGTGTAAAAATTTCTTGCCTTGTATAATGTGGACACATATGGCTTATATAATAAGTTTACTATAAATAGTTTAATTTCTAAAAAAACAGCTTTTTGGAAATAATATTGTCGAAAAAATTGCTCGTATCATTGGAATGTATAAACCTATTAATAAACCAAATTTACTTTTTTTTTAGTTTGTGGATTATGGTGCCAGATCGACCATCTAGACCTATATTTCAAATATATATTATTGATTAAAACTTTTTAAAAATTCTATTGTTTCATAAAATTATGTAAAACTCCACAATAGAGAAAAAATAATGGAATAATATTTGGTTTTGATTAAACTTTTGTTACTTAGTTTAAAAATCATAAGTGGAAAGATCAGCATTAAATAAAAGTTTTTTTCTTCTTTTTAAAATTTGAATATCCCAGTTATTACAATAGCAAAACTTATGTACAATACATAATGACCAATGACAGGCCAAAACAAAGACTAAATAACCAATGGCAGGCCGGAATACATTTTAATTGACCAATAGTATGCCAGTATGACGTAATTTTTTAGGCATTATAAAAAGCTTCATATTTTATGTGTAAATATTAGAATTAGATTGCTGGTAATTTTTGGTTACTTTCCAGGGGGTGGAGTAGCAACCCCCAAAATAAAAATAAAATGAAAAAAACGAAGCGATGGAAAGTGTCATGCATGACGTATTAAAATACATCTAAACTGATATCTTTTTTTAGGTTTTTCTTTCCCACTTCTCCTCTCATCTATTGTTTTTAGATGTATTTTTATGACGTCACCCATGACACTTTCCAGCGCTCCGAAGAAAACAGCTAAATAAAATATTGTGTAAAAAAGATAATTTTTATATTTTAATGAAGTTCAAAATTAAAGACCTGACCAGCAAGAAAGAAAATAAATATTGAAACTATTCTTTATGCATTTTCAATGAAGCGATCAGAAGAAGTCAATTTTTGGGATCAGGACGAAAAAGGTAATTTATTTAACATTTTTTCATATTAATAAGCTAAAAATAATCTGCAAAACTAAAAAATAAAAGTGAAGCAGGACGTTTGAGAGTTGGCAGCATTGAAATTTATAAACTTACAAAATTTCTTCGTATTTTGGACTTGATCCAAATTTTGCAATATGCAGTAATAATATTCTAATTAAAATTTGCAAAACTATCACAGCCTAATCCTTTAAAAATATCATTTATTTTTGATTATTTTTGAAAACGAATTTAATAAAACATTATTATCTTATGAAGCCGGGAGAATAAGTTAAAATTATTACCAACCTTTCTGTTCTTAAAAATTTGTCTACCCCAAAAAAAAAGATTTCAGCTACCTTAACAAATTTTCCCTCCTATTAATCAACATAACCTAACCTAAGTTAATCTGATATTCAAATTAAGGGGTAGGGGTTAATTCTATCTTTTTTAGTAGCGAAGCTACTCTATAATTCACTTTGTCTGTCCGTCAGTCAGTCAGTCAGTCAGTAACGCTATGGGGGAAACGTGATTTTCTCGGCTCCTATTAAAGATAGACAGCTGAAATTTTTAGTGAAGATTACTATGACATATGCGCATCTAATCTATACATTGTTTTGTCCGTCTGTCTATTAATTGGGTTGCTAGATCGATTCCTATATTTTTACATTTTTGTAATTTTCTCAATTCCTGTTCAAGATGAATGGCTGGGATTTTCAGGGATTAAATGACCTCAAATTTTACATATTTCCATCAAGTTTTATTAAGATACCTTTATTGGTTGGGGTGCTAGATCGATTCCTAGATTTTTAGGTTTTCATGATTTTTTCGATCCCTATACAAGATAGACAGCTGAAATTTTCAGGGATTGAATAAGTTTACACCCTACATATTTCCATTAAGTTTTATTAAGATACCCTTACTGGTTGGGGTGCTAGATTGGTTCCTAGTTTTTCAAGTTTTTGTGATTTTCTTAACTCCAATTCAAGAGAAAATTGTCATTATTATACATATTTT
Source organism: Acartia tonsa (assembly GCF_053477335.1). Classification (NCBI taxonomy): domain Eukaryota; kingdom Metazoa; phylum Arthropoda; class Copepoda; order Calanoida; family Acartiidae; genus Acartia; species Acartia tonsa. The sequence goes on from NC_137264.1 coordinate 51,872,867, forward strand.
GACCTACTATTGGTTGAGGTGGTAAAACGAATTTCGATTTTAACGTTTTTCTTATTAGCTTAATGCTTCAAAAGACAATCATACATTTTTCCCAGATGTCTATTCATAATTTTTGAGCTTCGCTACTTATGGATGTTGTCATCCTTGTTTTTAATATGGTTTATCTAAAAAATTAATTCAAGCATTTTATCATAATTTTTAAGTAACAAATTTCCTTGACACATTTTTTAAGGATCGGCCTTAAAAGAACACGGTTCGCTTTTTCTGGCTGACTGATAAGAATCAAGTTGAAAATTTGATAATTGCCATTATCTGCCAATTTCTTTTATTTATTGATTTATTTAATGATCACATGCGCATTCATAATTAGCTTGACGTGCATTTGGAAAATTGATTTTGTATATAATAATTTTGCAGTTTTCTTAAAAGTGCCTTCTCAAGCATATAAACCCTCCCTCCTTTTTTTTGAAATGTATGGAAAATAAGGTGTGGATATTTTTTCTCTTGTTTGTTTATTACTTTAGATCAGGATAGGTTATGTATAGGTCCCGCTCTCCTGCAGGGTTTAGACTTAGGACTGCCCATGCCCATGTGACTGGACTTTCTTATCTTTGATTGTGTAGTATGCCATGCCCATGTGACTGGACTATCTTACCTTTGATTGTGTAGTATGCCATGCCCATGTGACTGAACTATCTTACCTTTGATTGTGTTGTATGCCATGCCTATGTGACTGGACTGTCTTACCTTTGATTGTGTAGTATGCCATTCCCATGTGACTGGACTATCTTACCTTTGATTGTGTAGTATGCCATGCCCATGTGACTGGACTGTCTTACCTTTGATTGTGTAGTATGCCATTCCCATGTGACTGGACTATCTTACCTTTGATTGTGTAGTATGCCATGCCCATGTGACTGGACTGTCTGGTTGGTCTGGGTCATAGTGACGCACATCAAATATCATTTCTGCCTCCAGAGTTAGCTCAACCTAGAAAATAAAGATTATTGATAAAGTTTTAGGGATATCATTGGGTGACCTTTTTTAATGCATTATCACATCGATAAGTAGCAAATTACAAAAAAGTAATGGATGAAAATACAGACAAATTCATATTTAAAGAGCAGCTGTTCTGTGATCAAAAATCGGTCGGTAGGTATGTCCAACGACTGACGGACCGACTGACCAAGTAAACTATATACTGGATGCTCATTGGTATAAGAGAATCTTCACAAAAAATCAAATTTCTCCCGTAGTATTAGGAATGGCAGACGGACAGACAAACTGAACTGCAGAGTAGCTTCGCTACTAAATTCTATGTTTACCTGTTCTCTAAATACATAGGCCAGAACAGCCCCAATAGCCAGGATGAGTAGCAGGACAGATATGAACACAAAGTAGGTCAGGTGCAACACTTTTACCTCCTGAAACAAAATATCAAATATAAAATTACAAGAACAACATCCCCAATTCCCCTTGTGTTTAAACAAAATTAAGACTGAAAGTAAAGGGGGAGGAGAAGTATTTCGTTTGTTTGTTTATTACTTAGGTGATATATTTCGTACTGGGTAGTTCCGCAGGTTTATGCAACTGCAGACATAGGCAACTCAAGGTTATGGCCTCCCGCAGGGGTTAGCCAAAGGAAAACAATAAAAAGATTGTTTATTTTACTTAAAATATTTTTTCTTTAAAAAAAAAATAACCTAAAAAACAGTTACTAGATAAACTAAAGACAATAAGAGTGCAATTAAGATAGTATCAAATGCAGTTAAATACATGCTCTAATGTGAATGATAAAATGACATATGGACCCCCAAAATTGTTGAAATGGCTCGTCAGGGGAATAGGAATAAGTAGCTTAATTGACAAGGGTTAACTCATTTGAAACAACGAAAATATTATGAATTAATTATAACCATATAATGCATTGGAAAGATATTTATTCTTGATATTTACGTGGACGTTATGATCAGTATTGAGCAAATAAAAATAGAAGAAATGTATCGTAGGATATAACGCTGCAAAAAATTCACTTTGTATGTAATCAAAAATTCACGGAAAGGGGTAACGGATGTTTACCCTCCCCTCCTTCCTTCAAATGAAAAAAAAGATATAATTCCCCCCCATACCCCCTGAAAATCATACATTCATACATTTTAACCACCAAGCCTTTGAAAACTCTCCAAAACAAGTGCACCCCTCCCCAATCAAAAACTTAAATTGAACATTTTTATCCCTCCCCCTCCCCTCCAAAAAAGAGCTTGGACGTCCATGATCTGAACCTGTACACTACTTTGGACGATTCTTTTATCTGAGAAACTTAAATTTTTAACCAATATTTATACCATATGTCAAAATAATTTGGGGTTTCAGGGAGAGAAAGGACAATGGCAAAAAAAGGGAATAAATAAATTTCTCGTATTCATTCGAATCCGGTGGATAGGAACCGGTTCTCATCCATACGAAAAAAACTATGTCTAGCATCGTATTATATCCAGCTTTCTATGAATATAAAAAATGTAGAATCATAAGATTAAAACCATTTTTTGTTGTTGGTGCCTACGGCACCTCGGGGCTAAAAAAACTAGTTTTAATCTCACAATTGTACATTCTATATACGCGTTTATAATACGATGCGAGAAATAACTATTCCAATATTTCAAACCATTCCTGGCAGGAATTGTATCTGCAAATATTTAGGTGAAGTTTTATTTATGATCCATTGACCTGACCCCGTCTCCATAGTTCAGATATTAGATGATTATGGATTTTTAATACGTGGATTATTGTGACAGGTGAATTTTTGTCGTCAATTTAGGTTGCTAATATAGTCCTCAGATATTGATCAATACATTCCTCCATGGTCTGGGGAGGGTATCGGGGAGATGTGGGGTATCAATAATACAAAGTCCGTCCGTCTGTCTGTCAGTCCGTCCGTCTGTACCTTAAAATCTCGGTAATCACTGAACCGATCGGATTCTACTCTTAAGGGAATATACCTACTGGTCCTGTGGTGGTTTTAGGGTATTTTCTTGGGGGGTGGGACATCCCCAACCCCCCCCAAAAAAACAAAAAATCCCCCCCCCCATTTTTTTGTAGGGGATTTCCTTGGTCCTTTTTTTTAGAAGATTTCCTTGGTCCTTTTACGTATTTCGCAAATTTTTTTTTATCACCTCTTGGGGCTAGGGCAGAAGCCGCTAGTGGTTATATAAGCCAGCTGCGAATACCAGTTTATCAGGGTATGCTAGAATCTCTCACAATATCCACGTATTCTATATTCATTTAGATATTATTTATACCCTCGTTATGTCGCCGCTCAATACATCAATCAAACATTTGTAAAGGTCAACTCTTGAAGTTTGAAAAGCGCAGCTTTTCTATGTAGAATTTTGGTTTGTCTGTCTGTACGTCAGTAACGTATAGCTCGTTAGTTTAAGCATGTTAGATACTATCGAGTTCACACTTGGCACGATGATTCTTATAACAATTAGGTAAGATTAAGAAATCATAGAAACTAGTCTTAGAACCATTTGAAAAACGTAGATTTTTGCTTTTTTGACTACTACTTGTCTACATTGTTATATATATATAAAGAAATTCGAGTTAAAAGACTTAAATTACAACAAAATGTAAAAAAAATGGACAAATCACGTCTATGAATTAAAAACAATGTTGTTTTTGTCAAAAGATATCCGAAAAAAATAATAAAATCTCAGATTAAAGAAGAACAGTAAATCAATATGCAGAAAAAAATACGTCAGTAAATTTATTATTCTGGTTTTTTGACTGTCTCGATTGAGTTCTCAATTTCAGGGAAGATTTATATATGTTCTAGGAAGGTTTTAAGCTATTTATTAACGACAGGCTTAGTGAAAATATGAAGAAGTCAAGCAGAATATATAGGGTAAGGTTAAGTTGACAGGTACAGGGACAAAGTGACTAAAAAATCAGCCATGTGACGTCATTAAAATGAGTGATTATCCATCTCTTTTTTAGGGATTTTCTTTCCCACTTCTCCTCTCATCTTACTCATTTTTATTACGTCACATGGCGGAATATTTAGTCACTTTGTTGTGAGACAGATTTGACATGTAGTGCAATTTGTCATTAAAACCGAATAACTCTGGTAAGCCGAGCGTTCTCGGCCCACGGGGTAACGAGTTCGGATTCAACGAGCCCTAGCCTTTAATTATTCTACCAAACAAACAAGCAGGATTCAATCATACAGAAATTATATATTTAAACTGAATAATATTTACAAGTTATGTTTACTATATATATACAACAAAATATAACAATGGTTAGGTTTGAAGGGGGTGTGGGGCGCTAGGGCTTAGCTCCCGACGGTAGACAGGCTGTGGGGGCAGCGGTGGTAAAAGGGGAGGCAACGCCTCCCGGTTATATAAGCGCGTGAGGGACTCGTGATAGTTGCATGTTTGAGTCCCCTCCCCACATTTAGGCAGGCTAGTTTGACCGCTGGGTGCGGGGTCAACAGCGGTCATGAGATAGATGGTGATATAATAGGATTAGTGCAGGGGGTTTGTTATCATAAGTCACAGCGAAGCAACTCTGTAAACGGCCTGTCCGTCTGGGTGTTGTATTACCACAACCTCCCCTTCAAGGGTTGCGTGGCTCCTGAGCCACCAGGCCTTGAACCTGGGGATACGACAGCCTATGCCTGCGCCGGACAGGCAGTTCTTGGGGCACAGCTCGATGGAGGACAGCTCGGGCTACACAGGCTCCTTGGGACACTCGTTGCTCGGTCTGACTGTGGTTGGTGATCAGCATTGTCAGCTCCTGGTTGGCTTCTAGGCGAGGGTTGGCGACGGCCAAGCCCCGCCGCTGGAAATTCTGCCTCGTCTGCAGGATCAGTTCTGTCTCGGCTGGTAGCTGGACACGGAGGCCTAGGCAGACTCTAGTGGTTCCTAAGGGTGGAATGGCGATGGCAAAGGGTGCATAGAACTCCATGGGGGCGCCTGCTTGATCCAGGTTGCTTGGTCTCCTAGCTCCTACCCGGATGGGGATGGCTGTCATCAGCAGGGGGCACATGGCTTCTTCTTCTTCTTCTGGGGCGGCCTCTTCCATCGCAGTGGCTGGCTCTTCTCCTACAGGCTCGCTGCTGGCTGGCAGGTTCTCCATGTCCGCGTCAGGGCTCCAGATGGCATCTCTGAGTGGCTCTGGAGCGGGCGGCGGCGGCGGTGGTTCGTTGGGCTGCTCCTGCAGGTTCTCCTCTACTGGGTCACGATCTTGGCCGCTAAGCTGTGGGGCGGCTGCGGCTGGCTGGTGCACTGGGAGCTGTCCTGGGTTGCTATCTGTGGGCGCCGCCGCTCCAACTGGCAGCTCGGTGGCCTCCTCGTCGCCGTCCATGTCAACTTGGATGTCTGCTGGGATCTGGTGGGCAGTCACATCTCCAGTGTATTTGCGCAGTCGGCCTACATGCGCGGTAACTTCTGAGATCCTGGCTACTGGAGAGGCAGGTTTAATGACATAATGGACTTCTGTAGCTTTCCTCACTACTTTCCAGGGGCCAGTCCATCTCTTGGTAATCTTGGCTGCCTTCCCTGGCACCAGGCGGGGGGCCAGGTACCAGACCAAGTCTCCAACCTCATACTTGGCCGTGCCTTCGTAAGCTGCCGCGCTTCTCCTGATGGCTCCCTCCTCCTTCTGCTGGATGGCATCATACACTGCATAGTAGCGCTGCAAGAGAGCTTGGACGTTGGCTGGAACTGAAGCATATTCGGTCTCTGGCAGCCGTAGTACCATGTCCACCGGAAGTTTGGCCTCTCTCCCAAAGAAGGCCAGGAACGGGGTCACGCCAGTGGATCTGCAGGCCTTGGTGTTGTATGCGAAGGCGATGGCAGGCAGGTGTTGCTCCCAGTTGTTATCGTCTCTGTCCAGGAACAGGCGCATGCCTGTGTTGAGTGTCCTATGAAACCTCTCCACTCGGTTGGACTGCGGGTTGTAGGGTGGTGGATGTGTCAGGCCAATCTCAAGTCTGGAGGCCAGTTCCTGGAATACCTGGCCGGTAAATTCCATTCCATTGTCGGAATGGATCTTCAGGGGGCATCCGAACGTGGCCAGGTGGCGGTGCAACAGGGCTTCAGCCACCGTGAGGGTGCGCTTGTTGGGGATGGCGTAGAGGCTGACAAACCGGCTGAATCCATCTTGGCAGGTGAGGATGTAGCGGTTCCCAGCTGGGGTCTCTGGCAGTGGCCCCACCAGGTCGATGAATAGGACTTGCTGTGGATACCCCTGGCGGGAGGGCACATGGATCCCCTGCTTCAGCCTCTCCTTGGTAACTTTCTGGACACACTCAGGGCAGGTTTGTACCATCAGGCGGACGTCACGGGCCAGGTTGGGCCACCAGAAGTGCATGGCAACGCGGGCGATGGTTGCGTCCATCCCAAAGTGCCCAGCCATGGGGGTCCCATGGGCTAGAAAGAACGCGTCCTGCTGGAGGGCCGAAGGCAGCAGGTATCTTGTCCTCTCTCCTGTCAGAGTCTGGTCAGTGGTGGTGAGGCAGCCATGCTCGTCAAGCCCCAGGGCTGGGAAGCGGCTGGCGTACTGCTGCTCGTCTCGTTCCTTGCCACGCAGCTCAGCCTTGGTTGGGGCTTTGCCATCAGCCACCCATTGGCGGACACGGAGCAGGAGGGGGTCCTGTGTCTGGGCCTCCAATACTCTAGCTGGATCCAGTCGGGCGGCAGGAGGCCGGCTAGCTGCGGACTCCCCTAGCTGGCAAAGGTTGTGGATATACTCAGCCTGCTCTGCTAATTCTTCGGCGCTAGCCGTTGGCATGTTGGCATCTTCCCGGCGGCTGAGGGCGTCGGCGTTGGTATTCTGGGTGCCAGGCCTGTGGCAGACGGTAAAGTCTAAGGCCGCTAGCTCCTCCTGCCAGCGGGCCACCATCCCTGTGGATGTGTTCAGTGATTTCATCTGTAGCAAGGCAGAGGAATCAGTGTTGATCTGGAAGCTGCGGTAGGACAAGATGCCGTGGAATTTTCGGATCCCATACATAATGGCGGCCATCTCTCCCTTCCAGGACGGGTAGCGCGTCTCAGGGTCGGTTGTCTTGCGCCCCACGGCGGCAATCAGCCTCTCCTTGCCCTCCTGGCATTGACTCAGTATGGCAGAGATGGCGCGGCTGCTGAAATCTGTGGTGAGCTGGAACACCGCTGGCAAATCAAACCTGGGCGGCGCTCGGATGGGGGCCTTGCGGAACTTGTCCTTGAGTTGCAGCAGCTGGGCTTCCATCTCAGGCGTCCAGGTTAGGGCCTTGGCCGTCTTCTGTCGGTTCATCTCGTAGGTGAGGTCTGCATACTCTGGGATGAACAGGCGGTAGTATCCAAAGAACCCCAGCAACGCCAGCAAGTCCTTGGGGGTGCTAGGGGCTGGCCAGTCCAAGATGCGGTCAATATAGTCCTCTTGCATGGCTATCCCCTCACGGCTGAGGGTGTGGCCCAGATAATCCACCTTGGATCGGAACAGCTTGGTCTTGGCTGGCTTGAGGCGGATCCCTCCCCTGCGGTGGGCTTCCAAGACCTCTCGGAGCCTGGCCAGGTGGGCCCAGGTATCCTGGTGGAAGGTCAGGACGTCGTCAAGGTATGACTGGAGGTTGGCTGTGCCTAGTGGGTTTAGGACCCCTGCAATAAACCTGGAATAGACAGACGGTGCCGTAGCCAGGCCAAAGGGCATCCTTTTCCATTGATACAAGCCCCTGGGGGTGGTGAAGGCGGTGCAGGGCCGGCTGTCCTCGGACACACGGATGGTGTAGTATGCGGCCACCGCGTCTAAAGCACTGTAGACACGGTGCCCGCCAGCTCGTTCCACCAACTGCTGGATCCTAGGCAGAGGGTAGCTGTCCAGCTCCAGACACTTGTTGAGGGCTCTGTAGTCGACGGCCCAGCGGGTGCTCCCGTCCTTCTTCTTGATGGGCACCAGGGGGCTGCTCCAGGCGGAGTCTGACGGCTCTATAACTCCCTCCTGTAGCCAGGTGTCCAGTTGTTTCTCCAGTTCAGCCTCTTGCCGCGGGTTCAGATCCCTAAATCTCTGGCGGATCGGCTGGGTCCCTGGCTTGAGGCGCAGCTGCAACTCAACCACATCTGTGCAGCCGGGGGTAGAATTGGAGAAGACGTCCCTGTATTCTGACAACATAGTCCAGACCTCCTTCTTGAGCAAGGGGTCCTTGCGTAGGAACTCATTGTCTTCCATCTCCAGGGCCTCCCACAACTCCTGCATGTCTATAGGCTCAGCAGGTTCTTGGAACGAGTGGAGACGCGGGGGAGGCGTATCAGAGACCTCTAGAATGTCAGGTTTGACCAGCTCCCCTGCCACTGGGAGGCCAGCATCCAGCAAGAGGGGCACCTCCCCCTCATTGACCACCAGTACTCTAAACACAGTGGCAGAGCCAGGCCTGTGGGCATACAGGCCCTCTGGAATAACAAGATCCTCCCCAAACCTCTGTTCTGGGGCAGCTAGCTGGATGGCATCCTTGGTGCGATGGCCTACTAGCTCAACAGGGACCGCCATAACCCCGCGGCCAGGCAGGACCACCCGCTTGGCTGTGCGGAGCTGGGGTGGCTGGCCATCAGTTGGAGTGACAGCGCTTAGCCTATACGTGGCTGGTGCGGGGTCAGCTTTGGCTCCGGGACCCACCGGCCGCGACTTGACGGGCTCGGCTTCTGGAGGGGCTGACGTGTCGGAGCCAGGTGTGGCTCCGAGGGCGTCCGGCCACGATTTGACGGGCTCGGCGCTGGGAGAGGCTAAAGTGCTGGGTCCAGCTTTGGCTCCGTGGACGTCCGGCCGCGACTTGACGGGCACGGCGCCGGGAGAGGCTGGGGCCTGAGAGTTGAGTGTGGCTCCGGGTACATCAGACCGCGACTTGACGGGTCTGGACTCGGGCTTGGCTGGTGGACTGGCTGGAGGTCCCAGGTAGAGGGGGCCAGGTGGACACGGCTGGCCGTTGATAAAGGTGTCGGCGGAGAAGATTGGTTCTGGAGGGCTGGCAATCTCAGGAAACGTTGTTGGCAGGCTCTCCCTCGGCACCTTGGGCACTGGGGGCAACCCCATGGCTAGCAGGTTAGCTCCCTTGTGTGCGTTGAGCTCAGCGTCCACCCAGTGTGTGCCTTTCTCAACCACACGCGGCTGCTCAGGCAGGGGGCCTGGCAGGGGCCCCTCATAGCTTAGCTCTCTCTCGGCTGTCTCCCGGTCAATGGGGACGCCACGGAGTGGGATAAACTCCCCACGCACCCACAAGCAAGGTGGTTGCATGTCGAAACAGAGCCTAGTTCCGAACTCCTTGAGAAAATACCCTCCTAGGTTCAGAGGGTGTGAGAGGTTCCGGACCACAGTCACGTGGTATAGATGGAGTATAAGAGTGTGTGAGACTGCCATATATAACTCTTTTAACTTTCCGATTACCTGGAGGGGCTGGCCTTCCTCATTAGCAGTCAGGATCTGGGTGTTGTCCGGAATCAACATGCGTTGCACGCCCATCGCGTGCATGAGGTGCTCAGAAATTACAGCAGACCCTGGTACACGGTTGCCAGAATCAATCATGGCATCAACCTGTACATGCTGGGCAGGGTCAGGGGTAGGAAACCTCACCCTGACATGGCAGGGGAAGTGGAGGTCCTGCCCTTGAGACAAGGGGGCCTCTCGTTCGGCTGGGGTTGGCAGAAACTTTGGTGGTGGCCGAACCGCAGCTATGGTGGTATCGCTTACCATGGTGGCTTAGACTGTAGCTTCGAATCACTAGAGCTTATTAATTATCACTTGGTCAACAATTTTATATTTATTTTTATCACTTGGTTGACATTTATACACACTTATGTGTTGTTATCACTAGGAGCTCTAGGTGTGATTCTGGAAGCACTGGCAGCAGGGAATGTCCGTCCTGCAAGGTTCAGAGGGGTGACGGCGGTAGGGAATGACCCGTCCTACAGCGCCGCTGGTTCGAATCCCGAAAATGGCGGCAGGGAATGGCCCGTCCTGCAGCGCCTCGGGTTCGAATCCTGGGAGGCAGCGGCAGGGAATGTCCCGTCCTGCCATGCCTGTGGCTCAAAATCTGCTATCCGTCGCAGTGGTAGGGCTTACTTGTGTGCTGAAGCTTCGCAGCCACACATTGCCTTCTTAGGGAGACCAGCACCCAGCTGTCTGTCTCGTAGGTTTGGCCTGGGTGTCCTGGGGCTTGTCCCAGCTACACTTTCCAATTTAGACTCAGTTCTGTAGCCGTCTGAGCTAAATTATCCGATTGCCGTGGCTGCGCACCTAGCGCTACTCCTACACGACACGGAAAAAGCGTCTTAACTGGCGCTTTTAGCAGGCTAAATCTGCTTGCCGTAGGCCAGAGGCCCACATATTGCGTTCAAAATGATGGAAATTCGACCTAAAAAGGCCGTCTCACGGGTCAGTTGGCGGCTGATTGTCCCCTTACTTGCCAAAGGGTCCAATCAGAGGTAGAATAGGCTAGTTTCTGTAAGGCTCGATTGAAACACGCTGACACCAAGTTCTGGTAAGAGCGTTCTCGGCCCACGGGGTAACGAGTTCGGATTCAACGAGCCCTAGCCTTTAATTATTCTACCAAACAAACAAGCAGGATTCAATCATACAGAAATTATATATATTTAAACTGAATAATATTTACAAGTTATGTTTACTATATATATACAACAAAATATAACAATGGTTAGGTTTGAAGGGGGTGTGGGGCGCTAGGGCTTAGCTCCCGACGGTAGACAGGCTGTGGGGGCAGCGGTGGTAAAAGGGGAGGCAACGCCTCCCGGTTATATAAGCGCGTGAGGGACTCGTGATAGTTGCATGTTTGAGTCCCCTCCCCACATTTAGGCAGGCTAGTTTGACCGCTGGGTGCGGGGTCAACAGCGGTCATGAGATAGATGGTGATATAATAGGATTAGTGCAGGGGGTTTGTTATCATAAGTCACAGCGAAGCAACTCTGTAAACGGCCTGTCCGTCTGGGTGTCGTATTACCACATAACTACCAATACAAAGAAATATGATTTTCTTTTAAAATTTGATGATTTGATCCATCATCAGCATCAATGAATAGAAAAATATACCAACAAACAACTAATTTGTTTTTAAAAATCTGCTAAAAAATAGCAATAACCTACTTGTCTATTATAATTCTTCTGTCGTTAGCTATTTCCCCATTATCTATCTCTCTATCCATTTAATTAGATGGACCCAATGTGAAGAATCGATAATTTAAAGTCAATGCTCTATATATCTTCAGGGTAAAAACTGTATTCATACCCTGTTAACATTGGAAACATAATATTGACATACAATTATGTCGACTTTAAGATATCAAATAAAAGTGGTTAATGATGACAAAATATATCCATGACGTAATTATCACACAATTATAAATTCAGCTTTGTTGATTTAATAACAGCAAAAAAATACACAGGGCATATATATTGAGTGTACATACATATAAATTTAGGGTAACTCAAAGGTGCTATTAAATTATCCTAAAGATACCTCATAAAAAAATATTACTCTTACAATGGTTCTTTAGCATGCTATGTTCTAAATCAAATTTACTTTTGTTTTGGGGTTTTATACAAAGGGAGGAGTAGGTTGCGGGTAAAATCCATAAAGGTGTGTGTTTTAAGGCTTAAAAATAGTAGTAGAACGATAATATTCACTAAATATGTGTATTTCTTATTGAAAAAAACTATAGGCAAAAAACTTTTTTTTTAAAGTTAACATCAATTTTTATCGTTCTACTACTGTTTTTAACTTAAAAAACACAACCTTTACGGATTTTACCTGCAACCTACTTTCCCCTTTATTAATTAATATTAAGGGACGATACAATGTTCCGTACATAACCAATGATCATAAACAAAAATTAACCCTTTGGTAGATTAAAATAATGGTTCTTAAAGTTTGAGTAATGCTGTTTTAAACAAACCAATTAAGATTATATAATTAATAGTAGCCAAAGAATTTAACAACCGAAGGGTGTAAATAAAAACTAGATATGATAATAATTTACAGCTTTTCTACAATTCAAAATGTCCGTCTGTATCGGTCTTTGTAGATTATTGAACACAATTTTTGTTTTCTAAGTGCAGCACATGTTTTTTAAAGATTATTCTGACAGTTAAACGCCTATCCTTTAACTCTTTTTAGTAGCGAAGCTACTCTATAATTCACTTTGTCTGTCCGTCCGTCAGTCCGTCCGTAACGCTATTGGGGATCGGCTCCTATTCAAGGTAGACAGCTGAAATTTTTGGTTAGGATGCATATGACATATGCCTATCTAATCTATACATTGTTTTGTCCATCTGTCTGTTATTTGCGGTGCTAGATCGATTCCTAGATTTCAAGTTTTAGTGATTTTTCTCAATTCCTCTTCATGATAGAAGACTGAAACTTTCAGAGATTAATTCAGTTTACATTCTACAAAGTTTTACTAAGTTTTATTAAGGTTTGATTATTAAATGGGGTGCTATATCGATTCCTAGATTTTTAGGTTTTCGTGATTTTCTCTATTCCTATTCAGGATTAAAGTCTGAAATCATCAGGGACCGAATATGCTTATATTCCACATATTTCGATCAAGTTTCATTAAGATTTGTCTATTAATTCCGGTGCTAGATCGATTCCTAGATTTTTAGTTTTCATGATTGAAAGGTTGTGTGATTTTAAAGGTTTCGTGATTTCCCTTTTTTATAAAGATTAATAATGAGTATTGTGAGACACTGCTGTATAGTAATTTTTTCCCATTCGTAATTTTTGAGCTTCTCTACTTATGGATGTTGTCATCCTTGTTTTTTCTGTTTGTTACAAAGTTCTTTAAAAATACTACCCTGATTAATGATCTTACTTACTTTGTCCGTTCACCTGTTCGGACTTTCTTAATATTCAAATATATCAATGTATTTCTATTCTTCGCTACTAATGGATAATGTAAGTTTTATGCCTTTGTAAATATAATTTTAAATAATTGGAGAGTTAAAAACATAAATGAATACTTATAAACATTTCAGTAATAATTTGCTTTTATTGATGAAAACAATCACAATTAAGCTGCTGATCTATAGGAACTTACTTAAATGCTCCATTTTGCAAACAATGAACAAAAAGAAAAAATGTGAGACAGCGTAAAGTGGCACCAAAAAAATGACGTCTTACAATAAAGTTTACCGATGAGAGGCCAGTATACACTGTAATTAACCAATAGTAAAATTTACAGTTATGTCCAATGGGGGGGGGGGGATAAAGTGGTGACCCTTCCCCCCCCCCCAAAAAAAAAAGTTTTTAATTTTAAATTTTTACCCCACCCCCCCCCCCCCAACCTAACCCAAATGAAAAAGCTTGAACGCCCTTGCTCTGATTGGTTATTTTTTCGTAAGACGTCATTTTTTGGTGCCACTTTACGCTGTCTCAAAAAAATATGGTTCATCCTACTGAATAGGCTAATAAAGTAATTATATTTTTGCTGAAATATCTGAAAATGAAGACAAAATTATGATGCCTCAGTTCAGAAGCAAATACAGGAATAAAGGCTATGCTATATAAGTTCTTAATTATTGCCTTTCTAAAATTGTCTAATAGATAATATTAATACAGGTAGGAAGGGGACATTAGATTGTGATTTATGGTGGTACCGACCAAATTTTAACTTTTAGAGACTGCCAGTTTGAACCTATCCATCAAGATTTAATAAGAGTAACCATCATTTGAGTCATCGAATAAGATGACTTTTTAATGAAAGGTACCAGTATAAAGCTCCCCTCCCCACTCCTAAACCCTGAGCTGGATCTTTAAATCATTTCAGTGGTGAGCAAGATCGGGATGAGCCAACTTTCCACCAATGAGAGCACAATGAAATGCCGCGCTGTGACTGGCTGAAATTCGGCGCACCCTGATCTGGCTCACCAGATCCAGCTCTGATGTTATGCATATAACCTTTCAATAGCCAATTAATTTTTACTAATCTTCAATTTTTGGTGATTTGATAGTTCTTGGTATTTACAACAACAGTAATATTTGATCATATTAAAAACCTAAAATTCATCAAGAACAAAGTCTTTCTTTTTATACCTACTAACTTATTGGCTTTCAATTTTAATCTTTTTGGGAAGAGAAATTTTTTCTAGAGGTGATTCCCTTTCCTGGTCCGATAAGAAGCTTCACTGTAAGGGAGAACCATATCCTTCGGTACACACTGACACATAGACAGACAGACACAAAGACATCTTGTTTCTTTTAGTCATGGTATAAAGTAAGCATTTCCCAAATTAATTCATCATCAATTAAGTTAGATTTGTTAGACAATGAAAAAAAAGTTTCAAAGATTTTTTATTGTAACACTAAATTTTCAAAATTGTGTTAAAATTGTATCACGATCACACTGAATTCAAGCTTCCAAAGAGCACGACAATATTGTCTCACACTCAGGGGAAATAGGAAAAGTAAAAATGCTTGTAATCTGATTTTAAAAGAAAAATCGGGTGACAACACCTTTTAAAGGGGTCGTTTCGTCGTATTTTCACAGTAGCTTTAGATAGGTTATTTTAGGTTAGGATAGGTGTTTGCCCCGCAGGGTTAGGCAATTGACCCCGTAGGATAAGTGCCCCCCGGAGGGGGTAGAATTAGGAAAATATCTACTGTGAAAATACGATGAAACGCCCCTTATGAGGTGTTGTCACTAAACGGACTATAAGGGACCAGTCCCCAATCTTCTTTACTGCACTTCATAATTGTAAAAAAAAATATTTCTCATGCAAAAAAAGAAGTTTACGTTTTTAATAATATTTTTTTATTTTTTATTTTTTCTCCTTTATCCCATAAATAAAAGCATGCATATGTAATGTGGCGACAAAGGTTCTGTAATATTTAGACCCTAAAGGTAATTGGTGTTGTGATTTAAAACATCATTCTCTTAGATAGCCTGATATCTAGTTGCCGAATGTGTACGCAGTTTCCTGAGTGTTTCCTCATCCTAGCTCAATATTTACTACTAGCTAAAAAAGCTTCAAACTTCAAAAAAAAAAAATCAAAATTTAAAAAATTCAAATTTATAATGTATATTGTATAAATCGTTTACACATTCAAATTTTGATTTTTTTAAGGGAAGTTTGAAGATTTGTAGCTAGTAGTAAATATTGAGCGAGGATGAGGAAACACCCAGGAAACTGCGTACACATTCGGCAACTAGATATCAGGCTATCTTCTCTTAGGGCGAATCTTTTTATTAGTAGCGAAGCTTCTCTACATCTCTAAGTGTCTGTTCGCCTGTATTCTTATACAGTCATTATAAATATTGCAAAATGCTTTCTACTCAAAGTGTTTAGAGTTTAAATGTAGTGAGTCTTATAAGGCTAATCCAACACCGCCCCCCACCAAAAAAAAAATACTGACTATAAACTAAATAATAATCATGCAGTTAGATTTCAAATTAAGTTAATAAATTTTATTTTAACAACTCCTTAATAGACTACTATTATTTTTATCTTAAATAGTTAAGCCTGTTTATGACACCATGGAAACTGTCCCAATTTTGTATAACTTTTGGGGAACATGTTCCAGTTACGTCATATTTTTCTTTCCCGAAAAAGAGAAGGGGGGAAGAAAATCTCTTCAAAAGAGATGGGGAAAACCCCCTTTTCTCCCATATCTTTTTTCTTCCCCCCTTCCCTTTTTTTTCTTTCGCCCTTCCCTTTTTCGGGAAAGAAAAATATGACGTAACTGGAACATGTTCCGCAAAAGTTATACAAAATTGGGACAGTTTCCATGGTGTCCTGTTTATTGTTGCTGTGCTACTTTTGTTTAAAACTGTCTGTGTTCCGAACTAAATTATATTTTGGGTTGTGTCCAAGATTGTTGATATGATAATATCAAGGGATGAGCTGAATTTGAATTTCCGAAAGTGTACACAGCTTCCTCGGTGTTTCCTCATCCTATCTCAATATTTACTATAAGCTAAAAAAGTTTCAAACTTCAAAAAAAATCTAAATTTGTATATTAAAGTTTTGAATGTATAATGTATAAATCGTTTAAAGATTCAAATTTTTAAGTTTTTTAGCTAGTTGTAAATATTGAGATAGGAGGAGGAAAAACTGAGGAAACTGTGTACACATTCGGAAATTCAAATTCAGCTCATTTATCAAGGGTGATATAACTATCAAAGTAAGTAAACCAAAGTTCTATTTTAGATTTATTTGTTCACCAGCGAGAAGCCTCTAGGGGCAATTGAGTTAGGGAGGAAAGTTAACCACCCACTGTTTATAGTTCTGAAAATGAAAGTTTTAAAATAGAAGTGGGGACATTTTTTCTAGGGATGATTTCAATTGGGAGGGTGGGATAACCCTCTCCCAAAATAGTTATAAACCTTCCTAGGACCTATGAAAAGCTACGCTGTAAAGGAGAACCATATCGGTTAAGCGATTAGCAAACAGACAGACACAGCTCCTGTTACTTTTACATGAGAATTATCAATGCTGACCGCTTGCAGTTGCTATCAGTTTATTGCGAATTTTGCACAATCAGCAGCTGAAACTGCACTATTAAACAATCAACAGCTATATTTGGCGGCTTGTAGCTGCTGGCAGTTTAGTTTAACAGCAGCTAATTTGATTTTTTACAATGATTCTCTTGCAAGAATAAATTCAATTCTAAACTCCCTCATATTTAAAAACTTTTGTTTGGCCAGTTATAATAGTCTGGCGCTTAAGCAAGAGTAATTATAAAGATCATTGCAATATAACAAGGATAAATAAATCCTCAGTTCGCATATCAATAAAAAGTGAACAAGTGGGCGAGGGGTGTATTCAAGCCCATAGCAATATTAACAGTGTTGGATATTTATACTTACAATTCTCTACAACCACCTTAAGCAACCACATGGGTGTATGTACAGTTGATAAAGTGATCCTATCTTCTTAAAATTTGGGAGGTATACCCCCCCCCCTCACCCTAATAACCATAATATAAGAACCTCTGGTTGTCAGTATTACTAACCCTATATCTCACACACCCCAAGGTAGTGTTTATTTCACGCATTCCCCTGGCAAAATCCTGCGCACTTTGCTCAAAAGGAAAGTTTTTAAAAAATATTAAAGAAAACATTTATTAAAAAAAACAGTTGTTCAAGGTCAATCTTAAAGGCGTATTTTAAGTTGTATAGTAGCTGCTTAGAAATAGTTAAACACGAGACCATTACAGGCTAAAAATTGTCTACTATTACAAGATTAATAAAAGAACATAGAATTCGATCCAAAAATGATATTAGATAGGTTAGGTTAGGCTAGGTTGGTAAGGCTACTGCAAGACAATGACTTCCTGCAAGGGCCAAGGGCTGGGGTGCTGTAAGTAAATATAAATCAACTTCTATTTTTGAATGGTGGGAAACTTGAAAACATAAGTTTTTCTTGAGATGAAATATCTCCCAACGTTTATTATCAAATTATCGCCAAATTATATAATATTCATAATTAGATAGCGGCTTTGATTAACATTTAGGTTTTACATAAAATTAAGGTGCAAAGCATATTTGCCAAATGTAATCTAAATATTTGTACAATTTGTTTCAAAGTGTGACGAGTTTTTGACGTTTCAATAATTTAAAATTCCTTCCATTTTTTTCTCGCTAATCTTTTGGCTTCAAATATATTCAAAGGGGAAGGGATTGGCAGAAAAAAAGACTTACAACAAATTCTAAAAATTAGATAGCCCAAAACCATGTTTGTCGGTATTCGAGTTTGTCTATTTAAAGACATATATTCTGTCTGCTAATAAGTCAGTAATTACGTTTTTGCTAATGTATTGAAAAATTTTCAACTAAAATACTTCATTAATCAACAGAATTTTCAAATGCAGATTATTTAACTGCAATTATCCTATACATTCAATAAAGTCAGATTTACAATAATCTATGTTTTATTTGGCGCAATTTTGAAGGAATTGGCGCAAACTACGTTCACTTTTACGCTAAGTAAAAAGCATGTCTAGACTAGGTAGAAACCATTTAGAATATGAAGCTTTTTTAACAAGGCTTAGGAGCATAGGATTGGACAATGGACATTACAATGTATTTTTGTTTTCCATTAAATTTGTACGTCTAAAGGCAATGCCTTTTAAATTCAAGTACAGATATAGGAGGGGGAAAAAGTACTCAAAAATCAGCCATGTGACGTCATAAAAATACGGAAGATGTAAGGAGAAATGGGAAAGAAAACCCCTAAAAAAGAGATTGATAATTCCTCATTTTTATGACGTGACATGGCTGATTTTGAGACACTTTGCCCCCCTCCACAAATATTCTATACTATATTTTACCCGTTTTAATGTTTAATTATCTAAAAGAAATTTTCTTTTAAATATTATACCTCCTATATTAATTGGTTAAAACAGCAGTGTCAAGACGTTTCAACTAATAATTTTAATCTTCAGGAAAGGTTATTTTGTTAATCCATATTGTTTATATTGTTAATCGAGATTCATATTTTTTGTGACATAGCTATGCTATATTATTGTATTGTCCTATAAAGTTTCCGCTGTATAATAATCTCTTGTTCTTTTTATATTGGGTTGTGTTTGTTGCGCTTGTTGTAGACAAAATTGTTCCCGCTGTAATTTATGTACGAAAATTGTGTTTTTATGCCAAATCTTTAATGGGAAATCATTAAAAGTTGATTTAGTTTTTGTTCACAGTTGTTTTTGTTGTAATCCAATCTGTTTATTCTTAGGAGCGTAGATTCTCTACAAGTAAGGAATAGTTATTTATCGCATTGTATTATAGACAGCTTTTCGCAGATATTAAAAGGAAAAAAATATAAGTTTAAATCCCGCTTTGTTAACTGACAAGACTGGTTTAATCTTGTGACTTTTATTTTAGTTTTCGTGGAAAATTGTCTGTATTACGACATTATAAATCATTTTTAAGGATGGCTGTCGGAATAAAACGGTTTCGAAGCCATACTGGAATATCTGTTTTTTACAATGTGCACTGATTAAAGTCATCTATAATGATTTTTATTACTTATACCCCCAAAATTTCTCTTATTTTCTTTTAAATTTAATATTTTATTTGCTGTATATTACTTTATTTTATCATTATTATTATAGCGTTACTTAGTAGAATATTTGTCCTTTTTCATTTAAGCATGGTTAATGTTTTTATCTAGGTTTTTATTAAATTTTTACTTTTCAACATTTTGATGGTTTATGAGCAAAACATAAATCAACTGATAAATCTAATTGTTAAAGGCTACCATAAAGGTTTAATCCTATTTCATAAGGTAGTAGGGTATCCGTTAAGATCTCACTCACTGCTAGATCACATTTAACAATTATAAATCTTGGGGGGGGGGGGGGGTAGTTGAAACCACTATTTTAATTTTAGTTTTAAAAAGAAATCTTTTTTTTAGGCGGGTTATTTTTCATTTTTTGGGGGGTTGGGGGTGTCCCACCCCCCAAGAAAATAGTTATAAACCCCCTCGGGACCTATGAGAAGCTACCCTGTAAAGGAGAACCCGATCAGATCAGTGGTTAGCGAGATCTTTCGCTACAAACAGACATACAAACAAACAGACAGACAGACATCGTTCTACTTTGTATTATAATATTATCATATTATCTCGTAGTGCAGTGAACGAAGCAAATTTTGCTGGATCCCTAGCAATTCAAGTCTTAGAATTAGTTTTCTCGTATTCATTCGAATCCGGTGGATAGGAACCGGTTCTCATCCATACGAAAAAACTATGTCTAGCATCGTATTATATCCAGCTTTCTACGAATATAAAAATGTACAATCATAAGATTAAAACCAGTTTTTTAGCCCGTGCCTACGGCACCTCGGGGCTTTAAAAAACTGGTTTTAATCTGATAATTGTACATTCTATTTCCGCGGAAAGCTGTTTATAATACGATGCGAGAAATAGCTATTAAAGTTAATAGTTCTTGTATGAAACTACCAATTTCGATAGAAAATTTAAACGCTGTATAAAATAATCCTACCTTTTGAGCAGAATAGAAGCCAAATACAGCTAGTAGGGCGGTCAAGCAGCCTACAGCTGTCATCACGCGGGCAGTGTTCAAGTAGAGGCTGTTACGGATTAGCTCGGTGGAAAATGATTTGTCCTGAAATAAAACAATGATGACAACATCCATGAGGCGAAGTTGATAAATATAAAATAAGAATAACAGCTAGGCAGATTAAAGGATAAAGTAATAAAATTAATAGAATATGCTGAGTGGTTAATAATGTTATAGGTATATCACACAAATTTTCAAAAGTCTATCTTTAATAATCTTCTATCCAAATTTGATGTATTTCTAGGATAATGGCGATAGACAGAATTAAGAGATTTATACAGTACTAGCGGTTACGCCCCAAGAGGGGTGAGTTAAATAATAAAACATTTTTTATATTTAAGGTTTTTAAAAAAAAAATTCTAGGGGCGAATTCTCTTTGAGGTGGTGATACCCTTACACAAAATAGTTATAAAACTTCCCGGGACCTATGAGAAGCTGCCCTGTTAATGAGAACCTAATCGGTTCAGTGGTTAGCTAAATCCTTATTTACAGACAAACATAATTTAACTTTATTATAAGGATATGTGCAAAAAATCACCCGTCTATCTCAAAAAGAGAAAAACATATTTCCCAGCAAGAATTTTGATGTACTATGTATTTTGATTATAATTACAATTATATAGAGTAGCTGCGCTACAGACATGTAAAGTCCATATTCCTACACCCGGGTAGGTGAGGCTTCTCAGGAAAAGGAGAATATTCGCCAGTCTCAGTAGTACTAGCCTGTATAGTCCATATGCCCACACCTATGAGGGAGAGGCCTCCCGGGGAGATGAGAATATTCGCCAGTCTCAGTAGTACCAGCATATATAGTCAATATTCCCACACCCAGGAGGGTGAGGCCTCCCAAAAAGATGAGAATATTCTCCAGTCTCAGTAGTACTAACCTGTATTGTCCATATGCCCACGCCTATGAGGGTGAGGCCTCCCGGGGAGATGAGAATATTCGCCAGTCTCAGTAGTACAAGCATATATAGTCAATATTCCCACGCCCAGGAGGGTGAGGCCGGCCAGGAAGATGGGAATATTCGCCAGTCTCAGTTGTACTAACCTGTATAGTCCATATGCCCACACCGAGGAAGGTGAGGCTGCCCAGGAAGATGAGAATATTCGCCAGTCTCAATAGTACTAACCTGTATTGTCCATATGCCCACACCGAAGGGTGAGGCTGCCCAGGAAAATGAGAATATTCGCCAGTCTCAGTAGAACTAACCTGTATTGTCCATATGCCAACACCGAGGAGGGTAAGGCCGCCCAGGAAAATGAGAATATTCGACAGTCTCAGGCATCTCTTCAACAGCACACGAGAAAACCCGCACATACCACCCTGAAAAAAATTCAAATCATTATTTTCGTATCTCCAGACAACTGTATATATATAAAACCCAAGCTTACATGTTTTTTTTTCAAAAGTTAACTATATAGAAATTGAATAAGATAATCTTCTTGCAAGCAACCTTTTAAGCACTCCTGGAGCACACTAACCCCCACTCCCTTCTAGCATTATGAACATAGCATAATAACAGTAAGATTTGAGGGGGATATATCTTAAGCTATGGTAATTATCATATGAAATTAAAGGGACTTAGTTTGGGTTAAGTTAAATTTGGTTTTGGAATAGCCCCACAGAGTTAAGGCTCCCCGCAGGAGGCAGGCATAAATAAAACATGGTACTTTTAAGTAATTAAATTAAATTAACTTTCCATTAATTTTATGTGAGTCCTTTCCCCCCTCAACATTTTTAGAATTTTGAAAACAAAATTATGGGGGGTTTATGTTGTCAAGCGCAGTTTTGAGAGATTTTTTTGAAAATCTGACGCAAAGGGCCCACAAAGCCTATAATAGTTTTTCATGCCTCCAGGCGTTAATGGGCCATTTTCAGGTCATTATATGCAGATTAATCTAACATTAATTGATTAAAAAGACTAGTAAAAAGTTTTTCTTGCTAGCAATCATAATATGTTTTTTTTTTATATAAACAAGAGCAATTATGTTTTAGTAGCCAAGTAAGAACAATAATCTATTTTAAATGAGAAAAATATTGGGTCAAAAAAAGCTTAAACACATAAACGGTGTGGCTTGCGGTCAATCGAATAGTCCCTTTCGTAGCAACACCCCTTAAGGGGCGATTCGTCGTATTCTAAAACTTACCTTTGATAGAAATAGGAGAAAAGCTACTTTGAAAAAAACGAAGAATCACCCCTTAAGGAGCGTTGCCACGAGAGAGACTATTCCCAATTTCTCTTTTAAAATAATTTCAGGAAAAGATTTTTTTCTTCCAAAATTTACTATCTACCAATTTATTGTCCATTGTCAAATCCCTGTATACCTGGGCAATTTAAATAAAAAGCGTTGCAACAACCCATCAGATCAACTGAAATTGGATTGCCTATTTCTTCCCTAATTTCCGAAGTTGTACAGCAGATAACCCAACTATTGCAAATGCTATTTTCAGCTACATCATTATTAATTGGAAGAAAAAAAATAAGATGACTTATTATAATTTATACATTCAAAATCTTAATTTTTTAAATTTAAATTTTTTTTGAAAGTTTGAAGCTTTTTTAGCTAGTAGTAAATATTGAGATAGGATGAAGAAACACCGTGGAAACTGCGTACACATTTGGAAATTGAAATTCAACACATCACCTATCAACTATTGAATGACTGATCTTCTTGTCAATGTTTGTACTGTCTGTACTGTCATGCCTTTTCTGAGTCAGTTTATTAACGAGAAAAAAATTTTCTTTAGAAAAACTATAGAAAATAGAAAATGAATAGACTACGATTAACTGATGGATTGACAGACAGACAAGTTGAATTAAAGAGTAGCTCCGCTACTATAAAAAGAAGGAATAATAAGCGCTTCAAGGGCAAGCAGAAAAGTGGGAAACTTTTTGGATAAGATTCTATCAAAAATGCTCTAGCGGCTACGCCCCTAGAATCCTCCAGGGGGCACTTAAGGAGGGGGAAGTTGAATCCCAAAACAGATTGTTTTAAATTTGAATTTTTTTTTGGAGGGGGGAATTTTTTCTAGGCATGATTTCTCTTGGGATGGTGGTGGTACCCTAGGGTAAAATAGTTATAAACCTTCCTGGGACATAAGGGAAGCTACCCTGTTAAGAAGAACCCGATAGGTTCAGCGGTTAGTGGGATCCTTCGGTACAGACAAGCAAGCTTCCGGTTACTTTAGAATAAGGATTATAAGATTAATATAAAGAAATTTAGTAACAATATGAGGAAAAATAAAAACAGAGTTATTATTATTTTTTGTAAGACCAAGGATGCTAATTCTTATGTTGAAGTGTTGCTACGCTATTTAAAATAAAGGCTATGCACTTTTTTAAAGCTATTTTTCTTTTGAAAAAAATGATGGCTTAAAGTATTAAATACTTATCTTTTGGTAAGAAGTTAAGCCACTCAAATATCTACTTTGAAAAAATGTAAACAATTTTGGCTCAAAGAAATCCTTAAGTCGTGACATTGCTAGATTTAGCAAAAGAAGAATTTAGGCGGCAAAATTTACAATTTGAAAGTGCGAATTTTAGTAGATATTCTGCAACAGGTTGATGTAAAATTAATATTTAAATGGATTAAAATCATTAAATGTTTGTGTGTACTTATTTTTCCTATTTTTATTATTGTAACAAATATGAAATGAACATTAGAATCTTACTGATTGCTTAATGCACTTCTTTATGAAATGTTTAATATGATTTTTTTTAGAAAAAGAAGCTTGAATAGAGAGTTTTTTTTCATTCTGCATGTTCAAGTAAATTCAAGCATAAGCTACCATCAAACCGCAGCCGCAGCCGTGATCACGTTAGGAAATACTGCAAACCCCACAAATTTGTCATTTATTGTTTTATATTAGTTACTCACAGCTACGCCTCTAGAAGCTTCTAGGGGCCTTTAACGTGGGAGTCACTCCCCCTTATTTTCAATTCAAGTTTTAAAAAGAAAATTTTAAATATTTTTTTTGGGTGGAGGGAGATTTTTGGGAGCGACTAGATACCATCTCCTATAATAGTTAAAAACCTTTCCTGGACCTCTAAAAAGCTTCACTATCAAGGAGAACCACATCAGTTCAGTGTGGTTAGCGAGATCCTTTGCTACAGACAAAAAAAGCATAATACTTTATATTATAGATAATTTAAATATCAAGAAGGAGGAATGTTGTATGTCTAATCCAAATTGTGAATATGATTAAAGTCCCTCCACAGATTATCACGTCATACGATAGAATAACCAATGAGAGGCCAGCATAAAATTTACCATTGGTCAATTACAGTGTATACTGGCTTCTCATTGGCTATTCTATCGTATGACGTCATAATCTGTGGAGGGACTTAATCATATTCCCAAATTGTACCCCATTAGATAATGACAAACTAGGGGAGAAGCCGCTAGTTTAAATATAATAACATGTCATTTTGCACACACAAAAAATACATTAGACACTCACACTACAAATGCAAATGTAGGTAAAACAGGTACAAATAACATACATAAGTAGCGAAGTACAGAAGTAAAACAATTGTATTTAGGACAATACTGTATTTGAGTTAAAGAGTAGATGCTAAATTTAGATAGATAGACGTATTTCAACACAAGCATACAAAATGATAACAATATTTCTTACACATATTTACATAATTTTATGCATAGTTTGGTACTTTCATAACCTGGGTTGGCCGTTGCAAAAGCTGGAAGTACCGATTTAAGACAAACATATTTAAATGATTTTTTAATGTTTCTAGCTACATAGAAATTTTAATCAGATAATTATATTGGATATACATTATACACATATAACATATAAATAGGTTTAAATATATATAAATAGTTTAAGAGGATCTACATAAAAATTTTCAGAAGCTGAATACATACAGCAGTAAGAGAAAATTTTATTTGACTGACGGACAAAGATTATTTTAGAGTCATTAATTTTCAAGAAAAAATATTTACTACTTAAACATTTCTAACGAACCTACGGACAAACTTACGAATACAAATCAACTACGCTTCTAAAAATTGTTAAAGCAGCCATTCTTTTATTGTTTTACATTATACAACTTGTCACAATTTTTCTCAGGCGTCTTCACGAGTAAGAGGACAGGTAAATTAATTAATTTTATCATTGTGAAATTATCCTTGTGTCACCAGGGGCGTCCAAGCTTTTTTTTTTGGGGGGGGTAAAAAATTTTAGGGGGGGGGGTAATTCGTGTTTGGGGGGGGTAAAATGGCGCGCGAAGCGCGCCGAAATTTTTTTTTACCCCCCCCAAAATTTTTACCCCGGGGGTAAAATTTGATTGGGGGGGGTAATTACCCCCCCTAAAGTCTGTTGGGGGGGGTAAATACTCCCCCCAAATCTGTTGGGGGGGGGTAATTACCCCCCCCAAACTAATTTACCCCGGGGGTAAAATTTTTGGGGGGGGTAATTTAATTATGTAAAAAAAGCACCTACCTAATCTATTAAGTTAATAAGTACTATCTTATAACATAAAGTAGTAAGTAAGGTTTATTTGACTATAGCTTCAGATTTCATTACTTTTAATACTGAGTTCTCCTTTTTAGGAAAGCTTTACATAGATCCCATGATGGTTCCACACTATTATAGGTCAATCCTTTGAGTGGTTTTAGGCTATTTTTCTCCTCCCTTTTTAATATTTAATTTAGTTAGGTATCTATTTTATGGAATCTTCAGTGCTTTACAATTACATCATAGATCCCCGGGATGGTTTTAGCCCTTATAAAGGCCCAAGCAAATAAAACATGATCAAACTATTAAATTTTTTGTTATCATGGTTAAGAACTGTTTTAACTGGTTGGACAGTAAAATTTTTTTTTTAAGAACATTCAATTTTGGGGGGTAAATACCCCCCCAAAAATTTTTTTTTTAAAGAACATTTATTTTGGGGGGGGTAATTACCCCCCCCAAAATGGTTTGGGGGGGGGTAAATACCCCCCCCAAAATCGTTGGGGGTGCCTACGGCACCCCCAAGGTAGGGGTAATTTTTTTTTTTGGGGGGGTATTGTTCACAAAATTTTGCCTACGGCACCCCCAAAATCGTTTGGGGGTGCCAAATGGCCCATTACCCCCCCCCTTGGACGCCTATGTGTGTCACTATGTCCGACTTAGAAAAATGAATATATATTTCCCTGTTTATTGACGGATTTTTTGTTAAAAAAAGTAATTTTTCTAATATTGAAGGCGACAATTAATTTAAATGGAATATCTATTGATATTTTGACATTACCTGTTCAGATGAAAATTTAGTTCAATTTTAAATATATTCATTCTATTTTTTTATTGAAACAGCGTATAGTGTCCAATAAAAAATGACGTCATACAATACAAATGACCTATGATAGGCCAGTATATATTGTAATTGACTAATGGTAAATTGCACACTGGCCTATCATTGGTCATTTGTATTGTATGACGTCATTTTTTATTTGACACTATACGCAGTTTCCTTTTCAACAAAATCAAAATCAATTGTTAATCTTAATCTTGTATTTTTTTTTAAATTTACTATATTTATACATTATACTCGTGAGGCTTTTAATACTATTTTATCCTTGTTGTTTTATTACCCATCCCTTATTCCATGGGCTCTTTAAAAATGTAAAAGTTTCGTGGTAAAATGTCGTGTAGAGCTTACAAATGACAAAATTTGCACTAAACAAAGAAAATTACTCTCTAATTAGTATATAACTGGCAGGAAAGATGGGGACATTGAGTCGTTATTACACTAGTCCCCAAAATCTTATAATAACGTTATCTTATTCTTTGACTTAACAACAATCTCGGGGAATTTTATTTAATATTCATTGGTTGATACCTTTTTTTGAGTGTCCAAACATTTTAACCAACAATTGTAACCTACAGAATTAATTTTGTGTGTTATCATTGGGGATGTGCATCAATTTATCGCCCATTGTCTTATTTCTGATATAACTGTCTTAAGATACATTTTAACATCATTAAAAGTATACTTTTGTCGTTATCCAATGGAACCACAATTTTCAGTGACACTTTGCAATGATCCTTGGTAGGGTATAGTTATTATTTAATCGTATTATAAACTGCTTTCAGCGGATAAAGAATGTTTAACTGTAAGGTTAAAACCAGTTTTTTTAGCCCCGTGGTGCCTTAGGACCCTTTTAAACATGTTGATTTTTATGTGATATAATGATCCAATTGATCTGATTCCCAAGACAACAATGTATAGTTTTATAAGCGAAGCATCTCTATAAGTAAGTACTAAAAATGTAAGTATGTCCTGTATTTAAGCATTTTTAAAAATAAATTTACGTACAATTTTGCTTCGACTTTTATACATTTATATTCTGTCACTCTACAAGTGTTAATGTTCGTTTGTACTACCGTTTCAGAGCTTCGCTTTTATGGTTGTTGTCACCCTTGTTTTTATAAAAATAACGATGTACAATTGAGAAAAATTAAAAGATTTATAAAGTGCATGAGAAAAAATAAATTTCTGTTCTCATTAGAAAAATGACCCATGAAACATAAAACAATTTTGTAGGGCTCGGCAGACGCAGCGCCTGAGCCAATTGGAAAAGCATACAACTGCTATTGAAAGTCCCAGCAGAAATCTGTCGTATTTATCATGATTATGTCTAGCCGCTAATCCGCAGACGATTTTTTTACCCTAGTTTACTATTTAACATTTACTGTTTTTTCATTTATTATCAGATATAATCATAGGATCCAAAATGATTATGTATCTCAAAATAAATTCAATTTAAATGACATATATTAATGATATAGTCTTCTATTCAGGGATCTTAAGGGATAAGACAATGGTCGGTAAATTGAAATACATCCCTAATAAAGATACACAAAATTACACCTTATGTAGATTATAATTAGTGGTTGAATCGTTTGGACACTCACTTGATGTACCGACCAATCAAGATTCAATAAACAGTCCCCCAAATTTATTAAGTCAACGAATAGGAAATTGTTATTATAAAACTTTGGGGACTAGTATAATAAACAGCCCAATGTCCCCTCCCACCCTGCTCCTATGTTATATTTAAAGTTACAGACTACATTTCCTTTTTCCGTCTCCATTCTTGTACGATGTTCACGGGGATAGGAACAAGTAATCTCAAAGAAAAATATTTAACGCCATCTTTCGGCTGTTAATTATACTAAATCATTTCTACATTTCTTCGAAGTTTTTTTTTGAGTATCTTAATGCACTCAAGTCAACGACTTAAATATAAACAGTTATTTTTTTAGTTTTTGATATCACAGCTACTCTATAGTTCACTTTGTTTAACGCTATCAGAAGAATTTTAATTTCTTAGCTGTTATTAAAGCTAGATAGCAAAATTTTTTAAAAGATTCTCAGTGATTACACAAAAATATAAATAAAAAACATAAAATAGTTATTTCTCGCATCGTATTATAAACAGCTTTCCGCAGATATAAAATGTACAATGATAAGATTAAAACCAGTTTTTTAGCCCTGAGATGCCGAAGGCACGGGCTAAAAAATCTGGTGTTGATCTGTACATGATTGTACATTTTTATATTCGTAGAAAACTGGATATAATACGATGCTAGACATAGTTTTTTCGTATGGATGAAAACCGGTTCTAATCCATCGGTTTTAAATGAATACGAGAAATAACGTTACAATGTTTTTACCTAACAACTATTCTTTAAATCAATTGTTGTCATCCTTGTTTTAATTATAGTTTTTCTTCAAGTATATTATACCTTATTCCTGGATATTCATGTTTAGTGTTTTTATCTATTACAATCGTACAATGCCGTTTTGGGGATAAAGGTATCTGTATTATTATGAAAAATGTTTATTGGAAACGTGAATGATAGAATCGCCTAATCGTCTTAAAACTGTTTAATTTTTTTTTAGGCTATAAAGAAAGCAGCTCTTTAATTATAAGCATTTAGTTTGTAATTTTATTTTCGCGTATTCATTCGAATCCGGTGGATAGGAACCGGTTCTCATCCATATGAAAAAACTATGTCTAGCATCGTATTATATCCAGTTTTCTACGAATATAGAAATGTACAAAAATAAATAAATATCATAAGATTAAAACTAGTTTTTTTAGCCGGTGCCTTCGGCACCACGGGGCTAAAAAAACTAGTTTTAATCTTATAATTGTACATTCTATATCCGCGGAAAGCCGTTTATAATACGATACAAGTAATAACTATTCTCGTATTCATTCGAATTCGGTGGATAGGAACCGGTTCTCATCCATACGAAGAAACTATGTCTAGCATCGTATTATACCCAGCTTTCTACGAATATAAAAATGTACAATCATAAGATTGAAACCTGTTTTTTTAGACCGTGCCTTTGGAATCTCTTGGCTAAAAAAACTGGTTTTAATCTTATAATTGTACATTTTATATCCGCGGAAAGCCGTTTATAATACGATGCGAGAGATAACTATTAATTATCATGTATTTCTCGTGTACTCTATATAAGTGCAAAGCTTATTTTATTTCTAATTTTATTCAACTAAGATACTATTGCAAGAAAATAAACGAACTTACTCTTTTAAACAAAATAATTTAAAGGCTACTTAATGGTTATAGCCTTTTTAATAGTTATTTCTCGCATCGTATTATAAACGGCTTTCCGCGGATATAGAATGTACAATTATAAGATTAAAACTAGTTTTTTAGCCCCGAGGTTCCGAAGGCACCGGCTAAAAAAATTGGCTTTAATCTTATGATTGTGCATTTTTATATTCGTAGAAAGCTGGATATAATACGATGCTAGACATAGTTTTTTCGTATGGATGAGAACCGGTTCCTATCCACCGGATTCGAATGAATTACTTTTCCCTTCCTCCCTGAAATTGTCTAGAGGATTATTACATACAAAATGATCTTCTTTTCCTGTACATTAAAATCAATGATGAACTGAAATTTAATTTCCGAATGTGTACACAGTTTCCTCGGTGTTTCCTCATCTTAATATTTACTACTAACTAAAAAAGCTTCAAACTTAAAAAAATCAAAATTTAAAAAATTAAAATTTTGAATGAATAATGTATAAATTAGCTAGTATTGAATATTGAGATAGGATAAGGAAACACCGAGGAAACTGTGTACACATTAGGAAATTAAGTTTCAGTTCACCAAATCAATTACATACAAAAGTGATCTTGAAATTACCTTAACTGAATTCTAAAGTAATAATTTCCTCCCTTTAATGTTTAAACAAGGATGACAACATCCATAAAAGCGAAGCACTGAAACTGTAGGACAAACGGACATTAACACTTATATAGTGTCAAAACTGGATAATCAGAATATAAATGTATAAGAGTCAAAGCAAAATTGTAAGTGTAAATTTGTTGAAAAACTGCTTGATACAGGATAATGTTTATGGACATACTTAACATTTTTAGGACTTGATTATATAGTTGCTTTGCTTGAAACACTATACTTTGTTGTCCCAGGAATAAACATACCAAAAATCAGATCAATCGGATAATTAGATCACAAAAAAATTGTTGTTAAAAAAGTAAACAAATTCATCATGTTTAAAATGGACGTACGGACATTCTGGTAATGATTATAGAGTTGCTACGCTTTCTAAATCGTACCTAACTACTTAAGGAATCACCATGCAAAGTTTGAAATCGATAGGACAATTCTAACATGCCTAAATTAACTAAAAAAGCTATCCGTTTTTGACGGACGTACGGACCGACCCTAATTATAGAAAAGTTTAGCTTTTAAAAAGACATTTGTCTGGCTAAAGAGATATTACAAAAACTTTGCTACAGTAAACTGTGATTCAGTAAAACTATTGAAAATTAAGCAGGGATCTTAAGGGATAAGACAATGGACGATAAATTGATCTACATCCTCAATTATAATAATTGATATTTTCCCTTTTATTAATTATTGGTTGAAAAGTTGAAACACTATTAATTAGTTATCAACAAATCAAAATTCAATTTAAGCACCCAAAGTTTTTGAGCTAATGATTAGAAATATCATAATTATAAAACTTTGGGTACTGGTATAACCTACAGCCCAATGCCAAGTCCCTAGCTGATCTTGAAGCGACCGTCAAACGGACGTACACACTTCTATAGAGGAGATAGACAACCAGAAATAAAAAAACTGAACTTGAGATAGTAAAATGTCGAAAGTAATTTAAATGTCATTAAAATTTGTTTTTAAAAATATCTTGGCAATAAAAAATATTAAATGCACAAGGAAAATGGGTTGGCAATGCAACAAGGACAATTACGCCAAATAGTAGTCAGGCTAAAATGAGAGGGATGTGCAGAGAATTGGGGAATCAACAAAAAGTAGCGTACATACATACCGACAAGATTACTTTTAGAGTTGCTACGCTAACGTGAAATAGAAATGTACTTGGGAAGATTTTCAAATGGCAAAATTTAGAATTGTAGTTGATTTAAATGTACTATAATCTTCTTTTCAATTTTGAATCATCCAAAATGTGTAGCAATGGATATAGAATACTTGGATATTGCGTAATATTCTTGCATACCCAGTTAAAACGTTTTTCAAGCTGACCAATATACAGTCTCCCCCCGTATGGCTTACCCCATCCCATCCTCTGACCATGAAAGAACGAATGTCCAATACATGAGAATTATATTAGCAATCTAGATTGAGGACAAAAACTCTCATGTCATGATATCCACGTATAATATATCCATTTGTGTAGTTTATAAACAGAAATAAGGATATGGACGGTAATAACCATGTTTATCTTAGTACGTCCATTCCAGATAACCTTGGCGCTCATTTAGCTAGTGGTGTGTACAGTATCTTTGAATGGAGATTTCAAAGTGTCTATCGGGTATTATTAACCCACCCCACCCGCCTTTATTTTATAAACAAGCAAATGAAAAAGTAATTTTTTTTCAAAATTTTTAGTGCTTGATAGGGACTTTCAGGGCAAATGCCAAATTAATCTTAGAGGTTATGTAGATTTAGTTCACTAGGCTTTCATATAAATTCGAGAAAATAAAGGAAGGGAGAGATTCAATTTTTAGCAAGAAGGCTTAAATTAATATATAATATTATCCTACTGTCTTCACAAAGTGTTCCTGATCCATAATCTTAATTTTTTCTACCAACCCTGGCAATCCCAAGAAAACTTTGCAAAAATGGCAGGGCGCGTGATTCTACCACGATGCTATTCACAGTGGTCCAGAAAGTACAAAAGTTTCAGGGTGAATAATACTATCATGATGCTATTCACAGTGGTCCAGAAAGTACAAAATTGCAGGGCGCGTGATTCTACCACGATGCTATTCACAGTGACCCAGAAAGTACAAAAGTTTCAGGGTGAATAATACTATCATGATGCTTTTCACAGTGGTCCAGCAAGTACTAAATTGCAGGGCGCGTGATTCTACCACAATACTATTCACAATGGTCCAAAAAGTATAAAAATGGCATTGCGCGTGATTCTACCTCCATGCTATTCACAGTGTTACAAAAAGTACAAATGTGGCAGTGTGCGTGATTCTACCACGAAACTATTCAATTCACAGTGATCCAGAAAGTACAAAAAAAGGCAGGGGCTGTAAATGATACTATCATGATACTATTTACACTGGTCCAGCAAATACAAAAATAGCAAAGTGTAAGAATCTTTGCAAAATAATACTAATAATCTATGGAGTAGCTGCACACACAAAAACTACCACGCCTTTCCACCCACCCTAAAAAGACCCCTTTCCTTAAAACTTCCTTCTCTTTTACGTAAAAATTACTGCTTGCGAAAATGCAGCTAATCGATGTTCTGAATTTTAGTTTCTAAAAGTGTACCGTCCTATCTCAAAATTTTCTACTAGCTAAAAAAGCTTCAAACTTCCAAAAAATCAAAATTTGAAAAATTAAAATTTTAAATGTATATAGTTAAATAAAGTTTTGATATTATATCGCATTTCCCTTTGACCGGAGTAGCTGAAAATAGCGTTTGCAATAATTAGGTTATCTGCTGTACAACTTTGGAAATTAGGAAAGAAATAGGCAATCCATTTTCAGCACATCAGCTAATCTTGGATCAGCTGAAAATGGATTTCCTACTCGAGCCCTAGTTTCCTAAAGTGTACAGCAGATAACCCAATTATTGCAGACCCTATTTTTAGCGATTTATACATTATAAATTCAAAAATTTAAAATTTTAAAATTTTGAGTTTTTAAAAGTTTGAAGCTTTTTTAGCTAGTAGCAAATATTGAGATAGGACGCGGAAGCTACGCACACTTTCGGAAACTAAAATTCAGTTCAGCTAATCTTGTTAACCCCAGGGACAAACGGATATCACAACGGAAGATAAATAAATTTACGCGCATTTCATTATTCAAAACATTTGCCTTTGGTAGCATTCAATTATTTAAAGCAAAAAAATATGAAAAAAATACTTCATTGTTCTTGTCCTTCCTGATTGAAAACCCTGCAAAAATTGAAACTATGAACGTTGCAAATATTTCTGCAAGATGACATCATGTAATAATTTCATGGTGAAACGCGCTGGTTAGCAAAAAAAAAGAAGAAATCTAGAAATTTCGATCAAATTAATCAATTTGAAAATTAATAAAAACTAAGCTGTTTATTGCAAACAACTATCTTCTTTCCCTTAGAAATACAATTTTTTGAATAAGCAATGGAGTAATCAAAAATATCTCATTAATCAAGAATTTGTAGAGAAGTTTAAAAAAAAAACAAGTTGCATGAAAATTTAGGTTAAGTGAGTTGTAGAGTAGATGCTCATGGTCAGATTAATCGTCTACATTTAGTAGAAGCCGAAAAATGACGTCACAAAGCTGTAAGGAAATAGTAAAGCATCAGAGTAGATGTAATTATAGAATACTAGAGTTGGCTCGATATAATTATCTCCCTATTGGCTAGTTTTCTATATGCATATCTATTTCTCAATAAATCTATTTTCCTCACCCGGCATTACTATCTAAAAGAAATTAAATATTTAATAATTTAAATGATTTTTAAAAGATTTTTTTAAATTATATTTTTTTCTTTACATTACCATCACCAAAGGGTTAATGATGATGATTACAATTTTAGTTTAATATTTGAACACACAAAATGTCGCCACAATCGAATTCTTTTAAAACATAGTTTTCTTAAATTTACAATATTATAAATTTAAATTTTCTTTTTTATGATTAGAAATTAAATACATCAATATAAGGTAAATAGCAACATGAAATGAAAAAAATGAATTTATTCTTAATAATGTAAAATAATGGGTCTTATCGTTCTGGGCATTGAGAGTTTATTATGGATTATTGGAGCACTATGAGTTTTAATCATATATTCCTTGGAAGACTTGAGCTCGTTTATAGACATTTATTTCCTATATAGATCTGACATGGATCTTGAAGCAATTAAGCAGGCCGTTTTGTACATGTTAAAAATTGGAAGATTTCATTAAATAAAAGTAATCGCAAATATACTTAGTAAATGAATATAAAATAAAATAATAACACCCAGATCTAAACAAGGATGACAACATCCATAAGTAGAGAAGCTTAAAAATTATGAATGGATATCGGGAAAAAATTTACTATAGAGCCATGTCATACAATAATCATAAAACTTGATAAAATAGGGAAATCACGAAGCCTTTAAAATCACGTAAACTTAGAAATCTAGGAATCGATCTAGCACCGCAATGATCTTATTGAAACTTGATGGAAATATGTATCATATCCCTGATGATTTCAGCCGTCAATCCTGAATAGGAGACGAGAAAATCAAGAAAACCTAAAAAAAAAACTAGGAATCGATCTAGCAACCCAATTAATAGACAAATCTTTTTAAAATTTCGCGAAAATAAGTAAAATCTTCACTAAAAATTCCAGCTGTCTATCTTGTATAGGAGCCGAGAAAATCACGTTTCCCCCATAGCCTTACGGACTGACTGACTGACGGACAGACAAAGTGAATTATACAGTAGCTTCGTTACTAAAATGGACAAGGTGATATTACTGCTGTGTGTGTGTGTGAGTGTGTGTGTAAGTGTGTGTGTGAGTTTGTGTGTGTGCGCGTGCGTGGGTAGATTGTAAATTTGACTAAATTACTGCGCATATTTAATTCATTAACGGCAGAGGCTAAGAATTTTAATTAATAGTAGCGCAGCTGTTTAGATGCTGTGAGTATTGGTGCAAAAAATGGGGACATGATTCCAGTGAGGTCATATTTTTCTTTCCCGAAAAAGGGAAGGGGGGGAAGAAAATCTCTTCAAAAGAGATGGGGAAAACCCCCTTTTCTCCCATCTCTTTTTTTCTTCCCCCCTTCCCTTTTTCGGGGAAAAAAATATGACGTCACTGGAATCATGTCCCCATTTTTTGCACCAATACTCACAGCATCAGCTGTTTATGATAAGGGTATGTCCGAGGCCGTTCGTCACTCCTTCAACTGAGTTTACATACTTCTACATTGCGAGAAGAGCCATGTAAAAAGCTATGGAGCGCCAAACAAAGAGCAAAACTCTCATTTGCTTCAAGATTATACAAAAAATGAAAAAATATTATAAGCACAAAAATTAACCCATTATCATTTAATAATAACATTTACTAAATGGAGAAAGCTAAAAAAAGTCAAGTTTGACGTCATAAAAATCCATCTCTTTTTTAGGGGTGTCCTTTCCCACTTCTCCTCTGATCCCTCCTTTGTAGACGTATTTTTATGATGTCACTTTGAGCTTTCTCACTAAATGTATTACAATACATTTTAATGTATTACAGTTTACTTTTCTTTAGCGGATTGCTGCCGCGCTAATTTTGGATAAATCTGACCATGTGCATATATATATAGTGTTAGATTAGTGTGATAAAAATTGTAAATAAATTTTATCTGGCTCTTTAAAAGTTTTTAAAGATAAAGTTATTCTTATCAGATGTAAAAAAAAGCAATTTTCATTGTAATTAAATATTTTTTTAATTGGTTTAGGTTACATTCACAATTAAATTTATAATAGAGTCTATTTTGAACTGAGATTTTGAAGATAAAAAACTTATTACTTTTGATTCTAAGTAGTTTCAACATACCACCTAATGTTATTGTCGATCAGTATTGTTTTTATTCATACGTAGGAAGTAGGTTTATTCTCCAAAAACACAATCTAAATAGTCCAATGATAAAACTACATAGTTATCAAATCTTATCAAAACTTGGTGAAAATAAGTAGAATCTAAAATTAATTCATCCCTGAAATTTTCAGCCCTCTATCTTGAAAAGAAATTGAAAAAAAAACAAGAAAACTTGAAAATCTAGGAATCGATCTAGCACCCCAAATAACAGACAGATGGACTAAACAATGTATAGATTAGATGGGAATATGTCATAGGAATCTTCAGTAAAAATTTCAGCTGTCTATCTTGTATAGGAGCGAGAAAATCACGTTTTCCCCATTGCGTTAATTACGGACAGACGGACGGACATTGTGAATTATAGAGTTTTGCTACTAAAATCTAGATGAGGGAAAGATAGTGGGTCTGATAGCCACATTAAGGGATTGCACCCATCTTATATCAATAACGAAATAAATTCGGGAAAAAATCACGAAACCTATACCTGTTTTTCAGCTGTCGTTGGGGGGCAACACATCGTAAAATTAACGACCTCTCCAAATGCCCCCCAAATATTATTTTAGATTTATTTCACTTGTTGGTTATACTTTATTCATGGATTGCACCACATAATTTGCAGCTATTTTCTGACTAAATTCATTCTACATGTTACAACCCCGCCTTTTCAACTCTTTTAAAATTCATGCTTTTTACAAATAAGCAAAAATTATTTATTTTGAGACTTATTTATTATCAGGACCTAAAAGCGTAAAGTGCACGAAGTGCATTTAAACTTGAATTTAGTGAACTCTTTTTTTCCTGTTCAATAGTTTAAACTACATCTATAGGACATATATTTTAAAGAATTTAAATTTTCTGCCAGGTAGTTTTAAAATATGAAAATCATATTTTTTGGATTAAATTGATGTCCGTTTTTCACAAAAACAGCATGATGATTAATTTGGTGGTGTCTAATTGATTGCTATTTATTGTGCTAAAAATTATATATATGTTAAATGGTATTCTCAAAGCTTATGCTTGGAATTACACTTGTAAAATGCACTTCATGCAACTATCCCTTTCAGATGATTGCCTTATTACTGACTTATTACAATTGACTTTATAGCGTATCATTTGTTGTTTTTTAAAGTTTGGATATGGACAATTCAATTAATTGTATTATAACCTTACAGAAAATAGGGAAACGATAAATTGATTTTTTACATCTATAATACGAAAAAATAGGTTGATCAAACCTCTTTGGGGAAAAGCCCCTAGAGGCTAGTGGCGAAGCCGCTAGTAAATAACAAAAACAAATAGATAAATAAATGTAAACAAATATCAGGTTCGAGTGAAAAGTATAGCATAAACGCTGTTTTAATCATATATCTTCATAAAATACTGCGAAAAAATATTAAAGTGGTAGATTTTTAAAATTATAAAATTTTGAACTGAAATATAATTCTTCCATTCAAATACTTCGAAGAACTTTGAAATAAACTTATTGATTTTTTTATTTATTGCCCTGACTAATTATCAAATTTTATGTTGTAATTTACATTTAAATTTAAACCACCAAACTTTAATTTGTTTTTAAACTAATGCAAAGTTTTACAAAATTTTCACCATAAAAAATTGCACAAATGTGTGTTCTTTAAAAAACAGGCCTTAACACCTTTTAAAGTCATTAAAAGATGTCTCAATGAAATAGTAAATCCCCGAACTTTAAACAGTTTAATTTTTAGTATCTATCTATTATCAACTTGTCTTTTTATTTATTTGGCAGCAGATAGGCTTAACTAACAATATTGTAATATTTTTTTATAGTCATATATGCAACAAATAAAAAAATACGTTTAGCTGCATGGTTTTAAAGAATTTTATGAAAGGCTAACAAAGATTATTATTTTCTTTCATAGTTTGAAAGTACATCTGATAAAAACAAGGACTATTAAGTCAATTAATGTTTAAATTTGTAAATACTCAGATAATAAATAGGCATTTTTAAAATAAAAATCGTAAACACAATTGTTAAATAGTAAAATTTTAAGCATCCAATGTTTTTTAATTATCAAAATATCATAATTGTCTTATATTACATAGACGGAATGACGTACGGACAAAATCTAGTTATATGTTAGCTGCGCTAGCTCCTAACTAGCTAGTTAAGACTAGCTGTGATCCATAAAAACGCTACCAAATGCACGACTTTTTTTGGACTTATGCAATTATTCGAAAATATACATAGTCTATTGCGTATACTTAACCCTCACCACTTTGACACAGTGCATAAATTGCGTCAGATTCTGGGGCGGCGCCGTTTTTTAAGCCAACTTGTTCTTGCGTACGCATAGATAATAGAAGCATATTTATAGCCTGTTATTTAGAACAGCCCATTTAACGCCTACTGCATATATGTATTTAAAGCATATTTAGGTCAATTTAAAGATTTTTAAAGATAAATTTAAGCATTTTATTTGCGATGCTATTGAAAATATATTTTTCAAAATTATGCGATACTTTCTTGTTACTAGTTTAAATCACTATAAAAGATATCCTATAATTTATGTGGCTAACGGCTGCACCCTCTAGCCTCTATTTGCCTTATTATTAGTCGAAGGGGTGCTAAAACCACCCAAGGACCCATACTAAGCATTCCTAAAAATCACAACTTAACCCAGCCAAAAAATTTTGGTCTTTGAATTGCAAATAATAAATTGTTATACTTTTTATAATTCGTTTAAAACACATTTTTGATTCAGTCTTTATTTTTCTAAAATAAATTTTGTACAAGTTTTAAATTTGGTGGGAAGATTTTTTTTATCTATATTAGGCCTTATCAAACAAAAAAGGCTATTAATATTTATAATTTTTTTTTAATTTAAAAAAAATTGTCTGATTTTCTAACGATCTATCTGTCTGTCAGTCAATATCTCAATCTTTCTGCTAACCTGTCTGTCTTTTCATATGGAGGCATGGCTTATTAACTTATAGAGTTAATGGTGATTTTTCAAAGGAAAGCTTTAAAATTTTTAAGCTATATGCAATTGGTAGGGAACAAGCATCTCCACAAAACAAAACAAAACTTGAAATTCCCTAAATGATAGTGCGGCAGCCGATATTTGTAAAAAGATAGAAAATATAAACATTATATTGAAGAGAAAGATAAACCATGATTTGTAAAAAAAAAATTAAAAATCATGGATGGGACAATGAACGGTGAATAATTTTTCCCTTCTCCCCAAAAGTCGTATAAATTTGGAGATATATAGATATTGGGCAAAAACACTGACATAGAAAAAAATTTGGCGCTATTGTCTTTTCCCTGCCTGAAGAACTCTGAACAACAGAGTTGTTTGCATAGTTGCCAGATTTTTTTTAGATCAAAGTGTACAAAAAAGATGTACATTGGGCCTTTGATGTGTACATATGTGAGGGAGGTGAAGGAAAAGGGGAAGGGGGGAAGAGAAAAGGGGAAAGGGGTGAGGGGGGGCGTACATTACTTATACAAGTCCATTTTCCTAAAGATAAAAAAGCGTACATTACGCACAAAATGCGGACATCTGGCACCGTTGTTTGTAACAAATCGTGTGCTCCGTGTTTGTTGTAAGTTTAACATTGTCATTTTTCTGCTAATTTTGGGGAGACTTGCATCCTGTAGTCAGAAAATGAACGCAATGAACGTAAGTACAAAGCAAATTACATCTATAATACTGCCTCCAAATGTTGAATTAATATTTGGCTTTAAAAATTTCTTTTTTGTACTTTTTTGATAGTAAAGCTTTTAATACTATTTTTAAAGCCCATATGTACAGAATATTTACTGTACAAAATGGACCTTGAATTTAACTGTCATTCATTTAAGAAGCGCTTCTACAGTATAAGTGGAGTATAAGACCGTCACTCAAAGATAAACATAAAAATCTTTTTTGTACAGATTCAAAGAGACTTTATTCTGAACATGATTAACTTGTCACATGCTTAATTGTAATTCAATAAGATATTTTTCAGTATGGCTTCGAATCAGATTAATATCCACTAAATTAGAACTGGTTCTCAGCCATAGTGAAAAATCATTTACATCATTGCATTACAAACAGTGCTCCGCGGAATTAAATAAAAATTATAAAATTAATCCATTCTTACTTCTCTTTACGTTTTTTTGTAATGCCAAAAGAAGTGGACATACCTAAAATATAAAATTATATAATATTATTTAGGTTATGGCCGTCTTTTTTCCTCCCGTCCGACCCTTCATCAGATAAAGGTAAGTAAAATTAACTTATTAATTTATTAAAGGGACATCGAAAAGTGTGACGTCATAAAATACGCCTATAAAGAAAGTATGAGAGGAGAAGTAAAAAAGAAAACCCTTAAAAAGGAGATAGATAATTTTATAAATATCATATTTAGTGATTTATCCACAATTTTGTCGCAATGTGTATAAAAATTTATGTTAAGAATCTTTTTAAAAAGTTTGACACAAAACCAAAGATGACTTAATATTTGACTTTTAGATGCAAACGCAACACAGAATCGTTAGTGTTTGCATGTATTTATATAGCTCATTCGTTCTAAGAAAATTTTAAGTTTCATCAACATTCATTCTTGTAAAATGAAAATTTAAGTTTTCATTTATTGAATACAAAATAAGATATTGTACTTTTGTTTCTAAATTATTTGCTAATTGAATACAAAATAAGATATTGTATTTTTGTTTCTAAATTATTTGCTATGGCTCAATTTTCATATTTTTTAGTATCTTGATTAGTTGGTTCAAATTTTAAAAATAAAAACTATATAAGGACTATTTTGTTTACTTTTTTGGGGATGTACATCAATTTATCTTCCATTGTCTTATCCCTTAAGATCCCTAAATATATGATAAACGAGTAGTGCACTCTTTTTCAGAGATCTATAAATCAATATAATGTCAGTATAATGCTAAGAATAACTTTTACAAGAATAGTCGTATAAATACAAACGATAACTTTTCATAAAAAAACAAGAAGAACAACATCCAATAAAGCGAAGCTAAACAATTCAAAACAATTTTAACAATTATAGAGTAAGAGACCTTTTAATATTGAACCAAAATAGAAAAAAAGTCTAACAAAAAATACAGGTGTCTTAATAGTTATTTCTTGCATCTAATTATAATCAGCTTTCTGCACCGCGGGGCTAAAAAAAACGGTTTTAATTTTATAATTGTACATTTTTGTAATCATAGAAAACTGGATATAATACAATAGGAACCATAGTTTTTTCATAAGGATGAGAATCGATGAGAACCAGTTCTAATCCACCAGATATCAATCAGTTTCAAATGAATACTAGAATAGTTATTTCTTGCATCGTACGATAAACAGCTTTCCGCAGATATGTAAAATTATAACATTAAAACCAGTTTTTTTTAAGCCCCAAGGTGCCAAAGGCACTAGCTAAAAAAACTGGTTTTAATCTTATGGTTGTACATTTTTATATTCGTAGAAAGCTGGATAAAATAAGATGCTAGTCATAGTTTTTTCATATAAATGAGAAACAGTTCCTATCCACTGGATTCGAATGAATGCGAGAAAAGGTTTTAAGATGTAGTTATCTAGGTATACCTATCTACAAGAATAAGGTTAACCCGTGTGTTAACCTCACCCCTCTATTCCCGTATTTTTAATTTATATAAAAAAGTAAGAAAGGGGTGGGAGGGTTACTGTGCCCATCAAGGTATTTTTATGGAAATTGCCAAGTAAACTTGGCTTTAAGCCACATTATTGATCCATTTCTGAACCATGTATTGGTTTAAAAACATTTAATACGATTGTTATCCGCTTGTATGGCTTAGCTTATTGCATACAATTTGATCCAGTAAACCTTTATCTAAATGCCTTATTTTTTTAGTGCATCTACTCTTTATATATGTTCTGAATGTAAGAAGATTTTTTGCCCTTGCTGTATTTTGTATATTTATGAATAGGATCATATCCGTCTGTTTTTTAAGTTATCACAAATCGATTTACCTAATTTGCCATTTGATAGATTTAGACAATTCACGTTGGTGAGGTTGGAGTAAAGGGGGGGGGGGGATAATTCTCCTAAACTTTTTGCTCCCAACATCAACGAAAAAATTATAGTTAGGAGAAGGATATATGGAAAGTGTCATGTGTGATGTCATAAAAATACGTCTATATTCATCTATTATTAGGGGTTTCCTTTCCCACCTCTTGTCTCATATTTACCTTTTAGACATATTTTTATGACGTAACACTTGACACTTTTTGTTTCTCCATAGGAGAATGTTGAACCACATGCTATAAATGATATTTAAAAGTATTAAATATCAGGGTTTAACCCTGCCTCTTGAGGCTAGGGGCGAAGCTATGAATTTTAAAATATGACACCCAGGCGTTTATTTTTTAATTTAATAATTGTTATCTACAAATTGCTGTGCTGCATATTGACAAAGTTGTCCTTGTTATTAATACTTGCATTTTTTAAAAACTGCATTTTTAGTATTCTGAAAGCAAGAGAAACTAAGTGCTGGTACTCTTTGGGTGACTTTAAAAATACAGAAAAATGGATCAGCTGAAATGGATTTCCTATTCGAGCCCTAGTTTCCTAAAGTGTACAGCAGATAACCCAATTATTGCAGACCCTATTTTCAGCGACTCCGGTCAAATGGAAAAGCGATTTAATGTATAAACGATTTATACATTATACATTAAAAAATTTAAATTTTTC
This sequence comes from Acartia tonsa, assembly GCF_053477335.1. Taxonomy (NCBI): domain Eukaryota; kingdom Metazoa; phylum Arthropoda; class Copepoda; order Calanoida; family Acartiidae; genus Acartia; species Acartia tonsa. The sequence goes on from NC_137264.1 coordinate 51,915,784, forward strand.
AAATTTAATTTTTTTTGAAGTTTGAAGCTTTTTTAGATAGTAGCAAATATTTAGATATGACGCGGAAGCTACGCACACTTTCGGAAACTAATATTCAGTTCATCGAAAAATGGCATAATTCACAAAAAAGAAAATTCTGTCCGTTTGTTCGACATAAAGTATTCTTTGGATTCATAATAACATTATATGGAGACTACTGTAACAATTGAGTATGAGTATTGAGGGAATGTTATATTTAACAGTAGATACCTGTTTTGGTTTGTTTAAACTTAAACTTTGTAATCATATATAGAAGAACAGTACATTCATTTGAAACATGTTTTAATTCTAATATAATACAATCATACAAGCATTTTCAAGGATTTTTTGTGAATCCGACGCTATAATGATTTATATAATACAAACGCGTGTTCTTTCTGCATCTCATTAGAATATTAAACTAATTCTTTACAATTTTGGTTATCTTCATTATAATATGCTAAAACTAAGACTGTAGGAGGAAAAAGTACGTTCAGTATAACTTTTCATCTTTAAAAATAGCACAGCATTATATCCTTATACTAGAGTTGGGTTCGATATAATTATCTCGCTATTGGCTAAGTTTATTCAATGTTATATTTACTTTCTTTTGGTTATCTGAATTCTGACTATTAACCCTATTCTTCCATTATCTTCTCCCTGGCGATTTCTTTCCTTAAACTATTTAATAGGATCTTAATATTTTTTATTTCAAATTATCGCCCTGAAAGGGTTAAAATGTTTAGTTAACTGTTAAATTTTAGTTAAATATCTGACCACATTACGCACATATCGCTAGTATCAAATTATTTTAAAACTAAGTTTTCTTTTATTTGCTATATTATAAATTTAAATTTTCTGTTTTATGGTTAGAAATTTAATACTTCAATATAATTCAAATAGCAACATGAAATAAAAAAATTGAATTTATTCTTCATACAGTAAAATAATTGGTCTTATTGTTCTGGTCAATGAGAGTTTATTACAGATTATTGGAGCACTATGAGCTTTAAACATTTATTGCTTGGAAAACTTGAGCTCATATATAGACATTTATTTCCTATATAGATCTGTCATGGATCTTGATGCAATAAAGCAGGCTGTTTTGTAAATGTTAAAAATTGGAAGATTTCATTAAACAAAAGTTCCCGCAAATATAAGTATTATATAAAAGTAACAGGATGTATGTGTACAGAAAAATCTCACCAACCACTGGACTGATATGGTTCTCATTTACAGCAAAGCTTCTCATGAATCCTGTCCTGGGAAGGTTTATAACTATTTTTTGGGGTGGGTACCTATAGCCTCCAAAGAAAAAACTAATCCCAGATAGGCCATTAAAATATGATAAAACCAGCCAAGACAGTCACTTCTTTACAGAGAACATCCAAAAGGTACCAGCAATTTCAAAGATCTTTAGCTTCAGACAAAAAACATACTACGTATAAAATAAGACCAATATAATAAAGATACTTTTCTTAGACGCCGCTTAACTTTAGACTTTTTTATGTGGGAGTTTCATTTAAATGTCTAAGTGTTGTTTTTGTGTATGTGTGTGTGTGTGTGTGTATGTAAGTGTGCAAATATGTGCTAATTAATGTTTCAACACAATAAATTAGAACAATTGGATGACACCATCCATAAGTAGCGAAGCAAAAAATTCCGGCAAAAAATTGTCATAAAAAATAAACATTAAAATAAATCACGAAATCTTTTAAAATTTATAATGTGAAAACCTAGGAATCGATCTAGCACCCCAACGAATAAGTAAATCTTAATCAAACTTTGTGGGAATATGTAAAATGTAAACTTATATAATCCATGAATCTATATCAGTCGTACATCTTGAATAGAAGTCTAGAAAATCATGAAAACTTAAAAATCTAGGAATCGACCTAGCACCCAAACCAATTTGCAAAGCTTGATGAAACTTATTAGAAGTATGCAGAATTGGAACTTATTCAATCCCTGAAAATTTCAGTCGTCTATATTGAATAGGAGTTAAAATCTAGGAATCGATCTAGCGCCCGACGCAATTGACGAATCTTAATAAAATTTGGTGAAAATATAAAGAATGGGAACTTATTTAAACCCTGAAAATTTCAGGCGTCTATCTTAAAAAGGAGCCGAGAAAATCACGTTTCCCCAAAAACGTTTTAGACGGACAGATGGACATTTCAAATTATAGAGTAGCTGCGCTACTAACAAAGTACAAAAATGCATGAATCTATTCTTTAACATTATTCAAAGTTCTCTTGTTTTATAATTCCTAGAATATTTTAATGTAGATGAATTTTTTAGTTGTTGCTATTGTTATTTCTAGTTCTAAATAAGGACCGTCCTAATTTTAAGATTTTTCCAAAGTAAGACAAAAAGGGTATCCATTAGGACACCATGAAATAACAATAACATTTAAAAAAAAAAAAATTAAATCCTTTTTTCTACACAATAGCCGAGGCTATATTTAATCAAACAAAGGTTTAAAATGTTTTAAAATAACAATTTTTTAAAATTTGATATTTTATACATGTATTTTACAGCTACTGTTAAAATTTTTTTTAAATATTTTTTTTTTAGAACTAAAATTATACGATATAATCTGAAGGTGCAAGTATCTAAAGTGACAAAATGTCTGTCTGTCTGTCTGCTTGTTTCTCTTTGTTCGTGTGCTGGTACAAAAAGATCTCGCCAACTACTGAACAGCACTACTTAACAGTTAAGCTTCTTGAATTTTTTTATCTATTTTGGGGAGGATACTTTACATCACCCCTTCTACACCCCACATATTCCTATTTGATTTCTTTTCAAAATCTACAGGCCTCCAGGGGCGTTGCCACTAGTACATTAAATAGTATTAGATAATGATAAAAATTCTAAACAATAAAATGACTAACCAAAAAAGTTAATATTTCAAAGATTGATTTTGACAATGGTTTGTACGCTATTGAAGTTTTAAATTCTTCTATTTTCCAAATTACATGAGTATTAAAATTATGCACATCATTTACAAATTAGGTTTGTTTTTGTATTATTTTCCGAGTTAAAAATTTTTGTTTGTCCATTAGGATCTCGCTAACTACAGAAGCTTCAAGTAGGTCCCAGGATGGTTTTAAGCTATTTATTTTAAACTTTAAGTCTGGGTGGTTTAAGGCTACTTTTCCGCCACTTCGTTCTCCCTCCTCTCGCAAACTAAGCCCAAGAATGCTAGCGTCGCAGCCAATAGCAATACTATTCTCTTCAAGTGGTATAGATTGGTCTACCTAAACCACCCAAACTTTATTGAAAAGTATCCCATTATCTTCAGGCAAAAATCTTGCTAAGTTCTTTATATTATACTAGTTACTTCGTCCATAGTTTCTAAGTGAAGGTTGGTGATGTCAAAATAGCCTATAACCACTTTAAAACATTTACAAATCTTTTCACTCGTACCAGCATTTTTAAAGATATTTAGTTTCAAAGAAAAAAACTATGCATTATACTATAGGATAAAAACTGGACGTTATAATAAAATTATTATTGTTTTTACAAAAATTATTTATAATATTTATACCTTTTAAACTTAAAGTATCTGGAACTTGTCCAAAATCTATCAACGATGAAATAGAAATTCGTTTAAACAAAAACAAAACAAGCATGACAAAGTCCATGACGTATCAAAGTACTGAAAGTAAAAAAAAATATTACATAAAAAAATCAACACTTGAAAAACAGACAGAAAGACATACTAAATTTGTTATTAGGATTAGAGATTCTTCACAAATAATATCCAGTCTGACAGACAGACAGAAAGACAGACAGAGAAATAGACAGAAAGACAGAAGGAAAGACAGACAGAAAGACAGACAGACAGAAAGACAGACAAAAAGACAGACAGAAAGACAGACAGAAAGACGGACAGAAAGACAGACAGAAAGACAGACAGAAAGACAGACAGAAAGACAGACAGAAATACGGACAGAAAGACAGACAGAAAGACAGACAGAACGAAAGACAGAAAGACGGACAGAAAGACGGACAGAAAGACAGACAGAAAGACAGACAGAAAGACAGACAGAAAGACAGACAGAAAGACAGACAGAAAGACAGACAGAAAGACAGACAGAAAGACGGACAGAAAGACGGACAGAAAGACGGACAGAAAGACAGACAGAAAGACAGACAGAAAGACAGACAGAAAGACGGACAGAAAGACGGACAGAAAGACTGAAAAAAAGACCGACAGAAAGACAGACAGAAAGACGGACAGAAAGACAGACAGAAACACGGACAGAAACACAGACAAAAAGACAGACAGAAAGACAGACAGAAACACGGACAGAAAGACAGACAGAAACACGGACAGAAAGACAGACAAAAAGACAGACAGAGAGACAGACAGAAAGACAGACAGAAAGACGGACAGAAAGACAGACAGAAAGACAGACAGAAAGACAGCCAGAAAGACGGACAGAAAGACAGACAGAAAGACAGACAGAAAAATATACAGAAAGACCGACAGAAAGACAGACAGAAAGACGGACAGAAAGACAGACAGAAAGACAGACAAAAAGACAGACAGAAAGACAGACATGAATTTTGGAAAAGCCTTGCTACTAAAAACAACATTTTAATAACCATGAAATGATAATGGTTAAATTAAACAAAGACTGCTTTGTTTAATTATTAGAAAACATTTATTGTTTAATTTATTTCAATGACATTAATTATTTCATAGATTTACGCCATTGGACTATTTTTATTAGCGAAGCTACTCAATGTTTTTTTTATTCGTCTGTCATATTATAAAGAACATTTACTGAAGATTTTTTGGTCAAGGTTCCTGCAACAAATAAGCAATTTAGTCAAAAGAATTATATTATAAAAAATGGATAATGATATTCTAAAAATAGTAGAACCCAATCAGTTCAACGGTTTAGAAGATCTGACTGACAAACATCTGCATCGTCAAAAAAAATTATGGGGAATTTTTTATGTTTGGGGGGGTTGGGAGTGTCCCACCCCCCAAGAAAATAGCCTAAAACCACCACGGGACCAGTAGGCATATTCCCTGAAGAGTATAATCCAATCGGTTCAGTGGTTACCGGGATCTTAAGGAACGGACAGACAGACTGACAAACATTGTTCCACTTTGTACTATAGATAAAATTTATTTTCATTCTGATCTTTACTATGTATAATGCCATTCTTGTCATTTGTTAATAAATGAAATTAAACCAACAACAAAATTTAATTATTAGTAGCGTCGCTATAATTTACTTTGTCTGTCCGTCAGTCCGTCCATCAGTCAGTATGTCAGTCCGTTTGTAACGCTATGAGGAAACGTGATTTTCTCGGCTCCTATTCAAAACAAAACAACTGAAATTTTTAGTTAAGATTCTTATGACATATGCCCATCTAATGTATATATTGTTTTGTCCAGCTGTCTGCTATTTGGGGTGCTAGATCGATACCTAGATTTTCAAGTTGTCGTGATTTTCTCAACTCCTTTTCATGATAGAGGGCTGAAATTTTAGGGATTGATTAATTTGACATTCTACACATTTTCACCAAGTTTTATTAAGATTTGTCTATTAATTGAGGTGCTAGATCGATTCCTAGATTTTTAAGTTTTTGTAATTTTCACGATTCTTATTCAGGATTGATGGCTGAAATTATCAGGGATTAAATATACTCATATTCTACATATTTCCATAAAATTCTACATATTTCCATTGAGTTTCATTAAAATTTGTCTATTAATTGCGGTATTGTCATTCTTGTTTTTAATTATAATTAATTATTATAAATCTGTCCAAAAATTACTTGAAAACAAAGATGCTGCTTAAACGGATGAATTAATAAAATACATAATTATAAAGAAACTTGTAACAACATGGTGCCTTATCATCCTAGTGATCATTATTTCAAAAATCAGTGAAGATGATTAAAGTCCCTCACAGATTATGACGTCATACGATAAAATAACATACGAGAGGCCAGCATAAATTTTATCATTGGTCAATTACAGAGTTTACTGGCCTCGCATCGGCTATTCTATCGTATGACGTCATAATCTGTGGAGGGACTTTAATTATCTTTAAAATCAGTGTATGTTTTAAATGCCACGCTGTAAATGGATTGTACTTGACTGTTATAGGAATTATCGTGCCAAATCGATAATAGTTATTAATTGCATTATCGTATTATAAACAGCTTTCCGCGGATATAAAAAAGTACAATTATAAGATTAAAACCAGTTTTTTAAGTCCAAGATGCTGATTATTCTGTATGGCTGCATGAGAACCGGTTCTAATCCACCGGACATTAATCGGAGCGATACTGGAAAAAAAATAATTTTTACATGCATCAATTTAACGATAAAAACTAACGGAGTGACTAAACCCAATTTTATAAAAACTTCGCCTTTTTTAAAAACAAAGATGACAACATCAAGCGAAGCTCTGAAATGGAAGGACAAACGAACATTAACACTTGTAGATTGTCAGAACTGAATTAGCAGAATATTAATGCATCAGTACAAACAATATTTTAAGAAAATTTGTTGCAAAACTGCATAAATAGATGATACTTTTTAAGGACATACTTACATTTTTGGGACTTGTTTATAGAGATGCTTCGCTTATAACATTGTACCTTGTTGTAATAGTAATCAGTTTTTAAAACATTAGAAGAATCGGATAATTTTAACACACAAAAATTTGTTATAAAAAAAGTTAAAAATCGACATGTTTAAAATGGACGTACGGACATTTTGGTATTGTTTATAGAGTTGCTACGCTTTCTAAATTGTACCTAACTACTATAGGAATCATCATGCAAAGTTTGGAATCGATAGGACAATTCTAACCTGTTTAAATTAACGAAAAGAGCTAACTCTCTGTGACGGACGGACGTACGGACGGACGGACCGACCCTAATTATAGAAAAGCTTCGCTTTTAAAAATGTCCAAGTCTTTATTAACAACAGTTAAGCTAATTGTGATGCTCAGGCTTAAAAGTTTATAGATGTAATCAGAGACAAAAGCTTAATGTAGAAAATATTCACACATTATAACCAAAAATGTGTCTTTTTTTAAAGCTTTCATATTTTAATTTTTTTTTAAAGATTTTTTTCTCTATTACTATTTATATTTACTAGCGGCTACGCCCCTAGAGGCCTTTAGGGGCACTTGAGGAGGAGAGAGTCAAATTTAATAACCCAATTTCTTATTTTAAATTTTTAAAGAAAAAGTAAAAAAAAAATTTTTGGGGGGGGGCAAAATTTTTTTTTTTTTGGGGGGGGGGTACCTCCCCCCTCATTTTTAATTTTAGTTAAAAAAATTTAAAATTTAAAAATTTTGTTTGGGGGGGGATTTTTCATTTTTTGGGGGGGTTGAGGTTGTCCCACCCCCCAAAAAAAATAGTTATAAACCTTCCCGGGACCTATGAGAAGCTACCCTGTTAAGGAGAACCCAATCGGTTCAGCGGTTAGCGAGATCCTTCGGTACAGACACACAGACACACAGATACACAGACACACAGACATCCTGTTACTTTAGTATAGGGATTTAGAATTTTTATATAGAAAATATTTGTATATAATTCATATAATTAGGGTCGGTCCGTCCGTATTAAAAGCGAAGCTTTTCTATAATTAGGGTCGGTCCGTCCGTACGTTAGTCCGTCTGTCACAGAGAGATAGCTCTTTTCGTTAATTTAGGCATCCGATTGATCTGATTCCTGGGACAACAAAGTATAATGTTATAAGCGAAGCAACTCTATAATCTAAAAATGTAAGTATGTCCATAAACATTATTTTTCAACAAATTTACTTACAATTTTGCTTCGACTCTTATACATTTATATTCTGATTATTCAGTTTTTACACTTTACTAGTGTTAATGTACGTTTGTCCTAAAGTTTCAGTGCTACGCTTTTATGGATGTTGTCATCCTTGTTTTACATAATTTTATTAAACTTTAATTTTTGTACAAGATTGTATGAACACCAAAACTAAAGTGGTTATGCTTGGCTAAATTCCTTTATGACACTTGATCTTTACGGTGTTCCAACGAAACATAATATAAACATAGACGTCTAAGAGGGGGGGAGGTAAAGTGGGGATTCCCCCCCCCCCCCAACGAATTTGGGGATGCCGTAGTCACCCCCAATTTTTTTTTCATAATACCCCCCTCCCCCTCATTTAAAATTTATCCCAACCATTTAGGAGGGGGTAATACCCCCCCCCCAAAAAAATAAAAAAATCTCTATCAAAAAAGATATTATAATATTAAACAATTAATAAATTTAAATTACCCCCCCTCCAAAATAAAATTTTACCTTGGGGGTAAATTTTTTTTTGGGGGGGTGTAAACAAAATTTACCCCTGCCCAAAGATTTCAGGGGGGGGTAAATACCCCCCTTCCCCATGCAAATTTTACCCCCAAAAAAGCTTGGACGACTCTGAATATAAATATTGCAGGTACCATAAATACTTAACAAATAAGGTATGTGTCAGCTGCAAGCACATCTCTCGACTATTTGTCAGGTTGGACGTCATTAAAAACCATCAAAAATTTGACCATGTCTTAATTGTTCTTCAAAATCATATACAGTCATGATTTGATATCGTTAAAATATTATTTCGGTAGAATCCTTTTTACATTAAAATTAGAAATAATTGGATATAATTTTCTTTGTTGAAATGAAGAATATTGAAATTGACAAATATAAATTTATTTTGAACAATAAATGATATAAAATTTATACATTTACTTAAAATTAACACAAAACCACCTTCCCCCCAAATTTTCCCCAGCTACTTTATGTTATTACTAGCGGCTACGCCCCTAGAGGCCTCTAGTGGCATTTAAATGTTGTTTTTTTTATTTTAAATATCTAATTTGAGAAATAACTTGTCTATGTTATCAACTATTAAATTCATGAGTCTACGCAGCGCGACTACGCTGGCGAGACTAAGCTAGCGACACTATGCGGCGGAAATATTTAAATTTTTTTCGATTTTATTGTGATTTCTCTTGGGAAGGTGGTGGTACCCTCCCCCAAAATAGTTATAAACCTTCACGGGACCTATGAGAAGCTACCCTGTAAAGGAGAACCCGATCGGTTCAGAGGTTAGCGAGTTCCTTCGCTACAAACAGACAAACAAACAGACTGACAAACAGACAGACAGACATCGTTCTACTTTGTATTACAGATGTACTGACTTAAACTAGTTCGAAGTGTATAGAAGTCTTTTAGTACGTACTATCTGACTCAGACCTCGTCAGCCGCACACACATTCAGGGGACTAGCAGCGGCTGCAGATTCTCTAAAAATACGAAACTGCGGGTTGTTGAAAAGTTTACAATAAATTACGGATAAATAAATATCGGCTATCAGTTCCGACAAGCTACCAAAAATGACAGACGATGCAAAAAAAATGCAGTTTATTGGGATGCGCAGCGCAACTGCGGATGTCTAACCCTGATTTAAGTTATTTGAAGAATATTGCATAAGGGAAAATCATTTTTTAATAGGCCAAAAATTGGAGTCCGCATATTTGACTAAATCTTGCAAAATATAACTCAAAATTAATTTGAAAAGAAGTTATGATATGCTATCATTTGCTATTACAGAGACATTAAGGGCCGGATAAGACAATGGACGATAAATTGATGTTCATACTTAATTACAATTGAAAAAAGGTAATTAAAAATATAGGTAGAAAAGACTTTAATAGGTTTACAACCTAATCAAAATTAAATAAACGTCTCTAAAGTTATCAAGTCAATGAATAAAAGAACGTCTTTTAAAAACTTTAATAACAAGCATGATTCACTATTTAATGTAAAACATGTATGCTCCTACTTATGTCAGATTTAAACAGTCACTTTTTGACATTTCACATTCGGCTTGTAAAAAGTTTTAAAACTTTTTGGTTAGATATATTTTTGTGTAAATAACGAAAACAAGGATAACAGCATCCATAAAATAGAATTTCATAAACAAAGCAAATGAGTATTAATCATTACGCATTGCTATTATATTATAAAAAAGTTTAAACTAAATTTTTTTTGGGTATAGTACCTTTCGTGGCAACGCCCCTTAAGGGGCTATTTGTAATATTTTCAAAATGGCTTTGAATAGGTTATTTTAGGTCAGGTTAGGTTGTATTGGGTTAGGTGATTGTCCCGCAGGGTTAGGCAATTAGCCCCGCAAGCTTAGAGCCCCCCCGCAGGGGTTAGAAATAGGGGAAAATCTTTTTTTAAAGTACAAAGAAACGCTCCTTAAGGGCGTTGCCACGAAAGAGACTTTTTTTCTCTCATTACATAGGATGATTAAAAGCTATATTGTTTTTAGATTTAAGCCTTTGTATGTTATGGCCCTTTCAAGACAGAGTCCCTAGATGCTACGGTTCCTGCCGCTAGTTATTTTTCTACATAATCACAGAAAACTATTTTGGCCATCAATTTATTTCTTCAGAGTTACCTTCTGATACAATATCCCTTTATTGGAAAAAATATTGCAAAAGTTTTAAAAAAGTAAAAATGCTACTTTGCATTATCACAATTCCATTAAAGTTACATATAAATATAAAATCATAGTTAATTTTCGCATCGTATTATTAACAGCTTTCCGCGGATATAGAATGTACAATTATAAGATTGAAACCAGATTTTTCAGTCCCGAAGGCACGGGCTAAAAAAACTGGTTTTAATCTTATGATTGCACATTTTTATATTCGTAGAAAGCTGGATATAATACGATGATAGACGTAGTTTTTTCGTATGGATGAGAACCGGTTCCTATCCACTGGATTCGAATGAATACAAGAAAAGGTATTTAATACCTCGAGACTGTGACAGGGATGAAGGGATGAGACAATCAATGATAAATTAATCTTCCACACAAATTTATAATTGGTCGATAACTTAATACATTAGGGGTACAAACGGTCGTATAGTGCTTCAAATACAATTGCCACCCCCCCCCCCACCCTCCCTTAAAATCACTCACCCTTCCTTTATCCCTGGTATAAACCACAGATTACGGCGAGATATGTATGAAATATTATATTTATATTCTATTTAACATACAATAGTACAATAAGAACCGTTTATGCTTATGAATAAAGAGTAAATATAACAAGAATATTTAAATCCATTGGCGCTTTAAAAACAAAGATTACCTTGTTGAACACTGATAATCCCCCCCCCCCTCTCCCTTATTTTGAAATATATTGAAAATAAGGAGGTGAGGTAGTTTTTTGTTTAATGGTTTATTACTTTAGGTGAGGTTAGGTTAGGTTATATTGAGTACTGTGTAAAGGCGTCCGTAGGGATTCCTTATTTCTCTTTAATTTCCGAATTAATCGTGGGGGAGGGGGTCCGTGGCAGCTAGTGAAAATTAATAATTAACTTATTAATCTTTCCTATTCTCATTATATCCAACCCTTAACCAAAAAGCTATCCCCTTGGGAGGTAAAAGTGATGCAGAGTAGCTCTGCTCCGCAACCAGTTTATGGGTAGCAAGGTCATTTAAAGCACGAAACGTCTGTCTCTATTTGTGATAAAATTATACTCAAATTAAAATCACTTTACATATCAACTGTCTATACACTTACATATACATTCAAATATGCTTTAATTTTCCCCCCAAAAAAAGATTTTTGAAAAACTATATTATCAAGGATCAATAATATTTTTTATTTAAATATGTATGTAACTAGCGAAAATGCCCCTAAACGCCTCTAGTGGCACTTTATATGTTAAACTAGCGGCTTCGCCCCTCATCTCTAGGGGCTTTGCCCCAAGAGATGATAAAGAAAAGTTAAGGTGAAATTCGTAAAAAAAAAGGACCAAGGATATCTCCTACAAAAAAAATGGGGGGGGAGAATTTTTTGTTTCTGGGGGGGGGGGTTGGGGGTGTGTCACCCCCCAAGAAAATAGCCTAAAACCACCACAGGACCAGTAGGTATATTCCCTGAAGAGTAGAACCCATTCGGTTCAGCGGTTACCGAGATCTTAAGCTTCAGACGGACAGACAGACATCGTTCTACTTTGCATTATAGATAATACGATACCTAGCTATGTTGCGTTCAAGTCTCTAAACGTTAAAAAAATGTAATTTCTCTTGGAAGGGTGGAGGTACCCTCCCACAAAATAGTTCAAAACCTTCCTAGGACCTATGAAAAGCTACCCTGTAAAGGAAACTAATATCGGTTCAGCGGTTAGCGAGATCCTTTGGTACAAACATACAGACAAACACACAAACAGATAGACATCCTGTTACTTTAGTATAAGGATTAATTAGTTAAGGGCTTTGTATTAAGAAGAAAAAGAGGGGTAGAAAAGTAGCTTTAAAGAGTTTTACTTAGAAAAGAAGTATTCGAAATCCAAACCGAGAGCAATATATGAAGATCTCCTAAAGTAAAAAATTAATTGACATACCAAATATATAGAATAGATTTTTTGGTGAGAAACACCTATAGACCTAATTTAGCAATTATTTTTCTCTGAAAACGATAGTCAGGCATAGTAAATTATATAGTAATCTCACTTCTACCAACTATTAAATAATGTATTTTACAATAACTATCTAAAGCCTGTATATACTCAATAGGAATTCCTAAATCAATTGGCTAATCTTGATTTAATCTCACATGAAATATTTAAACATGGATCGTTTTTTATTCATTGGCAAGAAGGAGCATAGGCGACGTGACGTAAGACATAAATCACTCCAAGCCTTAGTTAAATCAGAATATGTTTTGTACAGAATACAACAGAATAAAACAAATATTATTGGAGCACTATGAGTTTTAAACACCTATCCCTTGGAAAACTTAAGCTCATATATAGACATTTATTTCCTATATAGATCTGTCATGGATCTTGATGCAATAAAGTAGGCTGTTTTGTAAATGTTAAAAATTGAAAGATTTCATTAAATAAAAGTTTCCGCAAATATAGGTATTAAATAAAAATAAACAAAAGTTTAGGAATAGGACTAATCAATGCATTATTCTATACCTATATGAGCGATTACTTTTTCTGTTTTTTACCTTATGAATTATTTTCGACAGATTTTTTATAAAACGGCTTGCTTTATTGCATCAAGATCCATGACAGATCTATATAGGAAATAAACGTCTATATATGAGCTCGAGTCTTCCAATAGTAGAGTGTTTAATACTCATAGTGCTCCAAAAATCTATAATAAATTCTCATTGACCAGAACTATAAGACCCATTATTTTACTCTTTAAAGAATAAATTCTTTTTTTAAATTTCATGTTGCTATTTCAATTATACTAAAGTATTAAATTTCAATTCATTAAATAGAAAATTTCAATTTATATAATAGTAAATCAAAGAAAACTTAGTTTTAAAATAATTTGATACTAGCGCTGCGTCTGTAATGTCTTCAGATATTAAACTAAAATTTAACATTTAACTTAACCCTTTGAGGACGATATTTTGAAACAAAAAAATTCTAGGATCTTAAAATATTTTTTAAAAAGAGAGACAAAATTATAAATACGGTTTTAAATAAAAATAATGAAATTTAAATATGGAAGGAAAGGGTAGTGAGAGAGAGGGACATATAATCTCTAAAAAATGATGAAAAAACGAAACTAAAGTCGTAGTATCTTTAAAAAAATCTTTAAGTGTAGTAACTTTTTTGTAGTTGGGTTGATATTCAGTGGTTGGACAAAGGAAGAAAAAGATTAATATTCAGAGATAAGCCAATGGAAGAAAAAGATTAAGATTCAATCTAGCCAATAGCAAGATAATTTTAGAACGCCTCCTCTAGTTATTTACATTTATATCAACGTAAAAATGACGTCTAAAATCAAAATGCGGAGCTTGAAACAAAATACTTAGTTATTCTAAGGATTGGTGTTTTTTTTCAGTAGCAAAGCTACTCTATAATTTTCTTTGACTGTCCGTCAGTCAGTCCGTAACGTTATGGGGCAAATGTGATTTTCTCGGCTGCTATTGAAGAAATTTTCAGTGTTTTACATTGTCAGTCAATCATGTTTCAAAAGATAAACCTTATTTTCCAAAGGTTTCGTGATTTCGTTGGAGTTTTATTCATATTCTCTCTCTTTCTTTCCTTTGTTATAGAAACTGAAAATCTGCTCTATAACTCACTTTGTCCGTTTTTTCATTCTAAAATGTTTTGTGCTTTGCTTGTTATGGATGTAGTCATCCTTGTTTTAATCCCTAAAGTATGTATGCACTAGCGGCTACGCCCCTAGATGCCTCTAGTGGCACTTGGTTTTCTGGTTCAAGTCTCTACGATACCTAGCTATTTTGCGTTGGAATCTCTAAGCGTAAAAAATATGTTTTTTTGTGATTTCTCATGGGAGGGTGGTGGTATCCGTCCCTAAAATAGTTATAAACCTTCCTGGGAATTATGAGAAGCTACCCTGTTTAGGAGAACCCGATCGGTTCAGCGGTTAGCGAGATTCTTCGGTACAAACATACAAACACACACACAGACAGACAGACATCATGTTACTTTAGTTTAAAGATTTTTTAAATTAGTGTCAAGAAAAACTTGTGTGTGTGAGGTTAAACAGTGTCATGTAAACATTTTCCCTTATTAGTTGAATAAACATTCACAATTTATGTAAGTATAGCGAACCAACTCTATTATAAAGAAATGTCTGTACGTCGCGTCCGTTAATATATGTCCAGATAAATAATTATAACCTTCTTAATAATTTTCAAGCTAATAGAACTTTTAATATAAATTGTTTAAAATTAATGATCTTCTTCAGCAAAGTTGTCAGCCTTTTCTTGCTGAACTATTTGTTTTTATGAAATCTATAATTTTATTTCGCTTCTTTGCAAGTATGCTTTCTTGATTTTATACTCAAGAACTTGCATGTTTTCTATGCCATAAAATGTATATTTTTTTGTATTTTAAACAGGATCAACTCCCGAGGACGTCCAAGCCTTTTTTCTTGAAGGGGAGGGGTAAATATATTTGTTATATGGTATTAATTCATTACAACCCACTTTGACGTCATTGGTGACTCGAAAAAAAATGCTAATATTATTAAAAAAAAGTTGATTAAAATTATACAGATTTGCATAAAAACTACGGATGCGACGTTTTGAAGAAAATCGCTGGCGCGTTAAAGACATCAAAAAATTCTTTTACAAATCGTTTGATCTGTTTATAAACCCATCAAAGCGCAGTTTTCTTTTGCTCCCCTTTTATAAAAACCACGATCAAATTGGACACAAAAATAAAAAGTTCTCGACAGACAAAAATAATTTATTATATGTATTTATAATAATGTACGCTGCTACTCTCTAACTAGTACATACATTTGTCCGTCAGTCTACACATTATCCCATTATATAAAGTAATATTTTTTTTTGTCTGTAGCGAAGGATCTCGATAACCACTCAACCGATATGGTTCTCCTTTACAATGAAACTTATTATAGGTACAGGGAAGGTTTTTAACTATTCTGGGGGAGGGTATCTCCACCCTCCCAATAAAAAATGACCGCCCCTTTTTTTAAAACTCAAATTAAAAAGGGTTCGACTTTTCCCCTCCTACCTAGATTCTTCTAGGGGCGTAGCCACTAGTTAATTTATAAAGTAGATTTATCTAGCTTCTTTGCAAGAAAAGTTTATGCTTTTTTTTTGTGTATATTACGATCCTAAATAAGGGTTTTAAGTACAATACGACGGAAGTACAAAAAGTGTAAATAAAACTGAACAACTACGAAATCGTGTTCAGTACATAAATAAGAATTATATTTAGTGCTATACTTTTTGCCAGGGCTCAACAGCCGCAAGTCAGCCACGCCGAAGGGAAATTGACATTCAAGAACACAGTAATAGTGTCTGACTGATTATGACGTAACAAAAAAAATTAGCCAATGAGAGGCAACTATAAATTTTACCATTGGTCAATAGCGGCCTCTCATTGGCTAATTTTTTTTTTGTTACGTCATAATCAGTCAGACACTATTACTGTGTTTGACATTCAAAAAAACAGATGAATGTCTAAACCTTATCCTAAAATGGCAACTTGAGTCCTGACTTTTAGTTTTTGGCAATTTACATCATTAATATTTTAGAAATGGCTATTTTAATCTGAATATCATCATTAACAGTTGTTTACAATTAGCGCCTTATATGATAACAATATCAGAGTAAAACACTAGAGGTAGAAAGGGTTAGATAACAGTATCTCCCCATCGCAACCACCTTGTGCAACCCTTCTATTGGGTCATTGAAAATAAACCAATGGTGTCGCTTATTTTAACACAGCCAAGTAGCAGAAAATAATTTAGAAGCAGACAAAAGAGGTCTTTATAAAAGAAAGAGAGGTAATTGTCTGTATATACATCTATACTATAGATCTGTTAAAACAATTTCAAAACATTTATTAGCTTTAAAGTTAAAAATTATCCTATGAATTCTTAAAAGAAGTCTATAAACAAAGAGTTCACACTTATTTCGGTTTGGGAGGTGCATATGGGCCTTACTTTAAAAGTATACATTTGCCATTCAAATGGATGTAGAGATGTATACGTGGATATACGACATCTGAAAAAATGTAGCTGGCTAGCATGGAACTCGTTTATTAGTCAGTTTATTCATCCAGTAAGAGGCGAGGGTATGGGGTAAAGGAAGTGGAAGGGGGTATTCTTCATTTTAGCCCACTACAAGTTTCACTTTATAAGAGAAAAAAAAATCTGGTGTAAGATCCTAGTAATAATATATCCATTGTAATTCATAATGTTTAAATTCCATTTGTTTTATGTATTCCACGACTTGGTCCAAAATTACAGGATCATTTGAAAGCAAGGAAAATTGCTTAGAAAAATAAAAGATTACAGAAACAATTTAACATGGCTGCTGCATAAATAGCAATATATTTCCTTACAACCCATTATCTAGAAAGCAAAGCTAGTCTATAACTTATTTTGTATGTCCGTCTGTCTGTTTATTTATGCACGTTATCTCATAATGATTTTTATAACAGTTGTAATAACAGGTATAATTTATCAAGCGTAACAAATCTATAACCATTGCCAGAAAGTTAGTTTCTAGAAAGGTTAGACATATTGTTATTAGCAAAGAATATTCATATTTATGTTTTCAAATTGCAAGTTTGTCCTTTTGATCCGACTTCTAAATAATAATAAATATAAAACAAGCGTTTTTTATCTCTATATTTGTTAATGTTTGTTTGTCTGACCATCTAGTTTGTTGAGCTTCGCTTTAAATGATGTTGTCATCCTTGTTTATTTTACATAGAAAGAATTTGATATTTTTGTTTTACAAAGGTTTTTTAAAATTACAAAATTTACTTTTATACTTCAAAGACTTTTGATTTCGTGCAATTCTTTTAAAAACATGAACAAGTTTTCTCGTATTCATTCGAATCCGGTGGATAGGAACCGGTTCTCACCCATACGAAAAAACTATGTCTAGCATCGTATTATATCCAGCTTTCTACGAATATAAAAATGTACAGTCATAAGATTTAAACCAGTTTTTTTAGCCAGTGCCTTCGGCACCTCGGGGCTAAAAAAACTGGTGTTAATCTTATAATTGTACATTCTATATCCGCGGAAAGCCGTTTATAATACGATGCGAGAAATAACTATTCTATATTTATGGTTTGGTTAGATCTATTTTCTTGTTGCTTCGCCCCTAGAAGACGCAATGTAAATCCCACTCTTTTAAGGAGCATTCTCGAAGTACACTCCAAATAAGCAGATTCAGCTTTAATCACGAGATCTTGGGCTTTATCTCTAACGATAAACTTTGAACTCAGTAAAATGTCAAAAATTTTGAGATGGTATTTTAGTTACTCTTGTTTCAAGTTCGAGTTTTTATTTAACATTAGTTGTGGTAAATTGTAGGTAAAGTGTGTTTAAAAAAAAACAATCGCTCACAATTTAAACCGTCTTGAGTACTTGGAGATAGACCCCATAATGTGTAGAGATTTTGATTGGGCATATAAAGACCTTTCTATTATCTTTGAACCAAAGGTTTATGTTCAAAAAAGTGAAGCGAGTGGTTTTTTGATCACACTCTTTATATCTCATTACATTTGCATTTGATAAAAACTGGGCTTGACAAAAACTATGCAAGAAATTGTTTTACCTGTGACCCCATCTTTAAAATTTGTATTGTCTGCCGAGACTCAAACTCTTATCCACAACAGCTATTATTTAAATGCTATATTTCTATAACTTTGTGAGAGCTAGAAACAGAAATAACTTAGGACCCGAACTATCTCTCTATATCTGGAGCACATTTTTATTCACTGATTCTGAAATAAAAATAGAAAATATTAGGTTATTTCTTTCCATTTTCAAGAATTTTAAGCGTGGGAAAAATTTTCGAACATGGGAACCATTTTTTTGGATTAAAATGACACATATATGTTTAACGTGAGAACCATTTACATACGTCTGTCAAATCTAAAACCAGCATTGAGAAATATCATCAAGAATACAGTCTCTACGCTGTTTTCAACAGTTTTTATTCAATTAAAATCAGAAAGGGAGAATAGATTGGACTGTAAACTTTATTGGTAGTTTTGTAAAAATGCGATGCAACCCAATCTTTGACGTCACTGGAATCGTGTTCCTACAAAAGTAATACAAAAGTGGGAAAGATTGGGTTGCGTCTAAAAATGCTCTCATATTTGTTAGATCAAAAAGTATTACATTAAATATTGATTTGTTTGTTTAAACTAGAAGTGTCTAAATTTTATTAATTGAAAACTACCATAGTTTAACATCCCTGGAGATGTACAAAAATTTAGAGTTAATTGTGTTACACCTCTACTATTTTTCATAAAAAAAATACTTTTTCTTAAAATATCATATGGTTTTTTTATATCAATAATTACTGAATTACATTTTACTAATATTTTTTATTTAAACAATTATAGCTTTCTTTGTTCAATAATAATATAGTAATAAGCTTTTTTGTCTGTTCCGAAGGATCTTGCTAACCGCTAAACTGATCGGGTTCTCCTTAACAGGGTAGCTTCTCATGGGTCCCGGGTAGGTTTATAACTATTTTGGAGGAGGGTACAACCACCATCCCAAGAATAATTGCCTCTAGAAAAAATCAATCCCCCCTCCAAAAAAAATTAACTAAATTTTTGTAAAATTTTTTTTGTAAACTACTTTTATAAAAATAGGTTTTGGGATTCAACTCAGCCCCCCTCTAGGGGCGTAGCCGCTAGTCTATAATAAAAGTAGAACGATGTATGTATGTCTGTTGGTTTGTTTTTTTCTTAGTTTGTACCAAAGGATTTCGCTAACCACTGAACCGATCGGGTTCTCCTTAACAGGGTAGCTTCACATAGTCCCAGGAAGGTTTATAACTATTTTTGGGGAGGTTACCAACACCCTTCTAATAGAAATCGCCCCTAGAAAAAAAATTCCTCCCCCCCAAAACAAATTTTTTTTTACTTTTCAAAAAATCTATATTTAAAAGAAATGCATTTTGGGATTCAACTCTCCCTTCCTCAAGTGCCCCTAGAGGCGAAGCAGCTAGTAACTATTTAAAGAAATATTTTTGTAATATTTATTATCTAATTTTGCCATTAATTGTGTTAAATGATGTATAAAGATTGGATGCGGTATTGGCTATGATCATGGAGGGAGGGGACATTGGTCTGTAAAGTACACTGGTACCCAAAGTTTTATAACCAAATAATTACATTAGTTGTGTTTTTTCATTGAAAATGTATTGGTTGGTTCTAAACTAGTGTTGTCCAAACTTTTCAACAAATATTTTCATCTACAGGGTAAATATTGATTATTAATATACAATATGTCAATTTGTCTTATCCCTTTATATCCCTGGCTATACTAACATTCAAACCTGTCTTTAAATGTATCAAGAAAAATTTGAGTAATTCCATTCAGTACTTACACAGCAAAAATGCAAAATGAATATTACAAATAAACAGAAGGAAATGAATTTTTTTCTTTAGAGAAAACTTGTTGAAAGCTAAGAACAACTATAGCTAATAAAGTCAATTATCATTTAAATTATCATTAAGATTGGTACCATTCAACTTTGTCTTGAATCAATTAAAGACAGGTGTATAATTTTAATGTTATTGTTTGAAACCACTGCTGTGATGGTTAGAGTCATTGTCTGATATGTCTATCAATTAAGTTTATTTTCAATTGTATGTGTAACAAAGAATCTATAATTAATTATATTAAATGAAATATTGATCATAGTTCATAGTACGTTGGAAAATAATATCATATCATACTTTTTTTTAACAAGGACAATATATGGTCCATAAAAAGTGCAACAATAATTTCTTAAAATTTTTTAGCTATAATTTTCGAAATTATACAGTTAATTTAAAAGTTAATATGTGTTTTTAGCAATTTAAAATTTTCTTTTTTATACTTAAAAAGTTATTCTACTAAAAGCTTAACATAGTGTCACGGTTAAATTTGGGACAATTTCAATTCTTTTAAATAATAATTTTTGCTATTTATGAATTTATTTAATATCAATATTATAATTTATGCGATAAAATATTAATTTATTTTCAAAGTTATTACATTTGGAGCCAAAATGGACTGTTATTTTAGCTAGAATCGGAATTTTGGAGATAAAATAACCCCCTTAAAAAATTGGGGGGGGGGGGGGAGTTTATGTTAAATTACAATCAACCACCTTAACTTTTTGGCCAAATTTCAAAATCTATAAATCAAGTGAAGGCTAGTGGCGCATTCAGGGTAATAGATTACATTGAATAAGCATGTAAATATATTTATGAATAGATCTATATCCAGAAAAAATTCCACTCTCTTGTTTGCAAAACATCCAAGCTACTCAAATCACTTGCATTCATCAATAAAATGCAAAATCAAGGATAATTACTTCCACAAGTAGCGAAACAATAATAATTTTTAGATAGTTTATAATAACCCCATGGGCACTTGCTGCAAGGGGACTTTAATTTCAAAAAGAATTACAGTAGATGTTTCTCTTGGTAGGGTGGAGTTATCCTTCACAGAATAGTTATAAACCTTTCCAGGACTAATAAGAAGCTGCAATGCAAAGAAAATTATTATGTTCCTGCGGTTAACAAGATACTTTGGCATAACATACACAGACATCCTATTACATATTACTTTTGAATCAGGATTAGAAAAGGAATGAAAACAAAGCAAAGAAGGGGAACTGAGAATTTGTGCATTTTCACATGAAGGTAAATTAAAGCGTTACAGACGACAGAATGAAATGGATGATTTGCAGAGTACCTACGCAGAAAAAAAATACCACTAAGAATGTTTTACATAAGAAGAATGCATAAAACAGCTAGTTAAACCTAGAATAACATTGCACTATGGAACTATGATTGTTATACAATTTCTAAAGTTATGCAATGCAATGGATGGTCAGTTTATTAGTTTATCGGTAATGCACTTTTTTCAACCTGAGGACCACAAAAACTCCCTGCTCCTTTTATCTAACTTTTTTTTTTAAATGCCAACAGCTTTTACCCTGCATGGCCAATGGGTCAATAATAAAACATCATTTTTGAAAATTTCATTTGAAGAAAAACTATTATTTCTTTTATTTACATATATTAATTACTTTCTATATTTTTAGGAATAATAAATTAAAATCAATGAAATAAGGAAGGTTTCAGGGCCCTATTTGCTATAGAGTATACACTCCTTGCTATTTGATCATTTTAATTATTTAACTTGAAGATAGTACTTTCACATTTTGAGGGAGGGGACAATACAATTGACTGAATTTTCTTTTTTTTTTATTGACGAATTTTAAAGGGAGTGTGAACGTAAAAATTTCTCATCTGATTATCAAATTTTAACATTTACTAAGCACATTTCACTACACTTATCAACCAAAAATGTCCTATTCACAAAAATATCCAGAAATAATGCCTTGATTTTATGGTATTTTGAGAGGGAAAATGGAAAAAACAGGGAAAATCTGAACGTGTTTGTTTCTTATAATGTTTTTAGGGATATTTAACTTGTCATATATAGTTGAAACAATTTACTTACTGTTAAGGATTTATTTTATGCTATAAAATTGCCAATTCGTTTTTTTATGACGTAGTAATTAGGTAATAAAGACATATTTTAAATTCGTATTATTGACAAAAAAAATACCTCACTGTCTACAAAGGGTTGAATCTCATAGGTTATATAAAATAATAATATCCTTTTTTATTGTGTTGAACAATAAATAACCCACTTTGGAGAATTAGTTTACACCTTTATCAGACTGTTTATAAAGAAATATTGCGTCTTTATTATTTACAAATTTGTAATTAAAGGTAGGCAAGAGATGGGCCATTTAAAGTTAATTGGATACTAATAAAAAACCTGTTTCTGGCTTTGTTATTGTATTTGGTTTTCAATAAAAAAATATTGCTTATTTTATCAATTTCTAAGTAACTATACATTGGATTAAAGAAAGGATTATGTTAAAAGTCAGCTTAACTGTTAGGAAAAATCTAGAACTATGTGAAAAAGTTTAATTTTAGCTATAATGGGAGAAAAAAGCAATTTAATGCACATTTTATATAATACGGAAAATTTCTTCCTTTCCCCGTACCTTATAAAAATCGTCGGAAAAAGTCGTTTTTTAGGCAAACAAAAGCGCGTTTTGCTCTATCTGTGAGATATTATGAATGAGAAAATGTTAAGATTTGATATTAAGATGAGAAAAATTTACGTTCACAGTCCCTTTAAGTTAAGAACTGAGAAAATAAAATGAGATTTCCAACGAGAAATTAGTTTTTTTTGGTGTGATTTGTTGTAAATAACTACTCTGACTTTCCTATATCCTTAAAAATATTGTTGTTTGTGACGTATAGTAATAGCAAGAACAAACAGCTAAATATTCTTATAAAGTGTATTAATTCAATACAAGGTT
The DNA here is from genome assembly GCF_053477335.1 of Acartia tonsa. Taxonomy (NCBI): domain Eukaryota; kingdom Metazoa; phylum Arthropoda; class Copepoda; order Calanoida; family Acartiidae; genus Acartia; species Acartia tonsa. Next base: position 51,938,732 of record NC_137264.1, read on the forward strand.
AATATACAATAATAACATTAATATTAAGACAACTGTTCACTTTATGTTCGTATCCTGTTGCAGAGCAATGACTTGCTCCGAAACCGTGGATACCAGAACTAAAGTGCTAAACTATAAAATACATGTATTGCTCTTAAAATCAGGAAGAAAGGGACTATACATCACATTTCTCCCTGACTTAAACATGAACCTCGGTTTCAAACTGTAATATTACAGATTAAGTATAACAATAGGTTTTTACATGTTAATTATCATAGATATTATAAGTAGCGTTGAACGCTTACAAAATAGATAATAGTGGATCTGGTATGACACCTGCCATATTTTTTTATTTTTTTTTATATTTTTATTCCAGATCTTTAAACACTTCGTATGCATTTTTTTTTTATTTTGGTTCCTTAGAACTCTTTTGTGTTTTTTTTTATATTTTCCTTTTTTCTTTATGTGTTTTTTTTTCTTTTTTAATATTTTCTTTAAGAAAAAAACATTGATTAACATATAATCATTAAAGAATGCATTGATTTACACCTAATGCATTAATTACATAGTTATCATAAATACATGATATAAAAATAACATTGGTTAACATATAACCATCAGATTTAAGCATGGTATTATAGAGCATTAATATGAAACATGAATTTTAAACTTTTTTTGAGACTACTACTGCCTCAACAAATATTAAATACATAAAATAAAATAAAATATGAATTAATACACATAACTATAATTATTACTTTCTTTTTCCAGATGTTCTCTTCCTGCCAGGTTCTTCAATATCCATGGGCATAATAGCTTCCTCATCATTTACTCCAAGTTTTGCGGTCTCATCACACAAGCCGTCTTGAGACATCCTTTGGACAACTTCTTGTAATAATCAATGTCCACCTTCATGGCGTCCAAAAATTCCTGAACAAAACTAAAGCAAAGAAATAATACAATTAAAAGAAAATCTGAGCCGTAGATTCGTACTACACTACTGCGCCAAAATGACGTATAGTAATAGCAAGAACAAACAGCTAAATATTCTTATAAAGTGTATTAATTCAATACAAGGTTAATATACAATAATAACATTAATATTAAGACAACTGTTCACTTTATGTTCGTATCCTGTTGCAGAGCAATGACTTGCTCCGAAACCGTGGATACCAGAACTAAAGTGCTAAACTATAAAATACATGTATTGCTCTTAAAATCAGGAAGAAAGGGACTATACATCACATTTGTTAGTGCTACGCTTTTTATTGACTTGATTGTCCTTGGTGCAGTTAAAAATGCAGCAATTTGCAAATTAATCAATAACTTCACAATTGACCACTTTGACCTCTGTAATTGAAATCTTTTAACCCTTTTAATCTTGAGTAGAATTAAACAAAACACTTTTATATATCTTGTATTTAATTATGATTTAAATATCCTTATATACAAATTAAAGCGATGTCTGTTCATCCTAACGTTTGATTCTAAAAATACCATTCTACAATATAAGGGAGACTTTGATCGAACAAGTTATCGATAGGACAATTCTAAATTGATTAAAATAATGATAAGAGCTACGTACGTAAGGACGGACCGACCTTAATAAAAGAAAAGCTTCGCTTACAAAATCTGACCCCTGGAATATAAAACTAATAGTTATTTATCGCAAACAGCTTTCCGCGGATATAGAATGTACAATTGCAAGATTAAAACCAGTTTTTTTAGCTCCGAGATGCCGATGGCACGGGTTAAAAAACTGGTTTTAATCTTATGATTGTACATTTTTATATTCGTAGAAAGCTGGATATAATACAATGCTAGACATAGTTTTTTCGTATGGATGAGAACCGGTTCCTATCCACCGGATTCGAATGAATACGAGAAAAGTGTTTACATCCGTATTGTATACTTTATTGCGGTTTCAATGATTGACGTCTGCCTTTTAATTTTAGGTCTAAAGATTTTAAAACAAAAGAATCACATCTTCTTAAAAGCTGTGTCAAACTTGTAAATTAACTGTACTATTCTATATAGTTATGACGTTAGAACCAGCTGAGATCTGATAAAATTCCAAACTGTCCAAGTCCAGTTCACAATGGCTTAAAAGTGGAAAAGATATGGACATCCCGCTGGCGAAAAAAATTAAAGGGGGAGGAAATATTTCAGATTTTCGGGTTTTTTTAGAGTAGTATAATCAGAGAGTAATAAAGTAGGGGACATTTTAGTTGAACGTTGTAACCTAAGTTTTATAAGTTATGTTTCCTAACTCCAAGGGGGGGGGGTAATGGGGCGATTACCCCCCCCCATTTAAAATTTACCCCTACCCTGGGGATGCCGTAGGCACCCCCAACCATTTAGGAGGGGGTATTTACCACCCCCAAACAATTTTGGGGGGGTAAATACCCCCCCAAAATAAAAAATCTCTAATAAAAAAAAATTTTGCGCGCTTCGCGCGCATTTTTAATACTATATATTTAATAAAATTTAAATTACCCCCCCCAAAAAATTTTACCCCGGGGGTAAATTTTGGGGGGGGGTAAACTAAATTTACCCCTGCCAAGCAAATTTTACCCCAGGGGTAAAAATTTTGGGGGGGGTAAAAAAAATTTGCGGCGCACTTCGCGCGCCATTTTACCCCCCCCCAAAAAACGAATTACCCCCCCCTTTAAAAATTTTTACCCACCCCAAAATAAAAGCTTGGACGCCCCTGTCCACCAATTTTTGAAACTATAGATTAGGAGTAAAATTAAAATCCTTTAACCCTTAACGTCAACGCCCCCCATCCGGTTTTTTCTATCTCATTTTCTGTGTGTGAAAGATAAAGAGCCCAAACTGCATGACTTTTTAAGTTTGGGTATGACAAATAACTGAGAGTTGGAATTTTTTGAAAATCTCCATCCTGGCGGGCACAGGATGCCAGCAAACCTGGCAGGGTCATCCAGGTAAAGAGCAAAAATATTTTTTTGACTTAAACAAAGTATTTTATCTTGCCAAAATACTAAAATATCCTCTAGTAGTACATCCTTATATGAAATACAGGTGTTCAAGTCAATTTCAGGTTCCAGGTATGATCCTGCAGGTCCTGATCCTCCAGGTCTCCAGAAATCTTTAAAAGGCTCCTGTGGCCTCAATTTTTGACTTAGAGACTTCAAATTTTAAACTTAAGCTTTTCTTACATGTCTACATAACGTATTAAAATTTCATAAAGATCCACCGCCGTTTTCCCGCTGACCGCCAACCGAGGCGGCTGGCAGCTGCCAAGTACAGCTGCGGCAACTGAAATTTATATTTTGACATTTCAAATATAAAATTTACATAAAGATAAACATTTTCTGCAAAAAATTGTTCTTCTAGCTTCAAAAATAAGAAAATTACAGCCGTTTGAAATTTTTAAGTAAAAAAGGACCTAAAAATAAAGGTTGTTAAATAAAAGGGTGAAGGAAGCGAAAATTGACTTTGACTTACTTAAGGTCGGAAATTCATCATAACACAGGGGACTTGTACAATAAATTTAGCCCTCTAGCTCTAATAGGAACTGAGATAATATGGGGGGGCGTTGAACGCCCCCCCCCCCCCCCCCGACTGATTAAGGTGCGGCAAGGGGCCCGACTGTTAAGGGTTAACAAAGTTTGTAATATGTAATATTTAAATATCTAAAAATGATATGCCCGCAAAGGGCCATTGTGTCTGTGATTAAATACGGTTCAAAAAGTGCTACATCCAGATCTAAAATATCTTTACAACATTATTGGCGGTGTTATTCAAGGTCAAATAAATATATCAACTTTCATTGTTTTTATAAGTAATTATAGCAATATCAAAATGACATTTTTTAATAAAAGAGAGCACTGCAAAGTAATTGAGTGTAATAAATAGAAAGTAATAAATGTTTAAATTTTTTAATTAAAAATAGTTATAAACCTGTTAAGGAGAACCCGATCGGTTCAGCGGTTAGCGAGATCCTTAGGTACAAACAAACACACAGACACACAAACAGACATCCTGTTAATTTAGTATAAGGATTAATAAGGCTGGTAATTAATTAATTAATATTTAGCTGTTAAATTTAAAAACAACGTGCTAAGATCATTTTTAGAGTAAAGCTTCAAAAACATAATATCCGCTGGTTTCAAACCAGCAAACTGAAAAATCATGTATAGCATCGTATTTTTCACGAATATTAGAATAAAAAGTCATAAAATTAATACCAGTTTGGGGCCCTAGGGGCTAACAAATCTAGTTATAATCTTATATTTTTAATCTTAATATCCGCGGAAAGGTATCTATGATATGATGGGATAAATATCTATTCTTAATTTACTCAGACAGATTACAAAATTTTCAATTACTTCATAAAATAGACTACAATTTTCCTATTTTCTAAAATTTAAGAGATTCGAACCCAAATCTTACTATACCTTTATCCCAGCCAAATTTTTCAGATGTTAAACACCTGTAAAACTACGCGGGGGTAATTATGCAAATAGTCTGTTCTAAATTGTTCTTTATGATTCTCTGAATCAACCAGTGAACCACAAATAACACCCCAACCATAGACGTCCAAGGGGGGGGGGGGTAAAGGGGTGATTACCCCCAAAAAAAATTTACCCCGAAGCTAAATTTTGGTGGGGGTAAACAAAATTTACCCCTGCCAACAGATTTCACGGGGGGTAATTACCCCCCTTAAGCAAATTTTACCCCCGGGGTAAAAATTTGGGTGGGGTAAAAAAAATTTGCCATTTTACCCCACCCAAAAGCAAATTAACCCCCCCCCCCCCCAAATAAAAAAGCTTAGACGCCCCTAACCCCAACCCCCCTAATTTTTTTTACCACAGTTTAGAAAGTTCGGTTGGGTCCTAGCCCTGCAGAAATTAGTTAAATTGGTTCCCCTGGCCCCAAAAAGGATGAATAAACAGATAAAGTGAGTTCTAGAGCAGATAGAAGATGATTAAAGTCCCTCCACAGATTTTGACGTCATACGATAAAATACCAATGAGAGGCCAATATAAATTTTACCATTGGTCAGTTACAGTGTATACTGGCCTCTCATTGGCTATTTTATTGTATGACGTCATAATCTGTGGAGGAACTTTAATCATCTTCGAGCAGATGTTCAGTTTTCAATTTTTATGAAAAAATAAGTTTTCATGTCTTTTGAAGCAAACGGACAAAATAGACTAATTGTGCACAGGCCATAGGAATCTTCACTAAAAGTTTCACATACCTGTCTTAAATAGCAGCCGAGAAAATTACATTAAAGCATTACGGACTTACGGACGGACAGACAGACAGTCTGAACTATAAAGAAGCCTCACTACTAAAATCAAAGTAAATGGTTGTGGGGTGTTACGATTGGTATACTTGGAATATTTGCTGCCATTTGAAAACATTGCGCCAATGGGTTTGCACGCGCATAATTTAAACTTGTTTTCTGCATAATTTAAACCCTGTTTTCTGCATAATTTTATAATGGCTCCCTGCATAATTTTGGTAACACTGAGAAAAATACTTCTCATACAAAAAAAAAGGTATTTTCAGTTTTAACAGAAGTTCTGCAAAGAAGAATCTATATAAATTTAGGTAATTTTACAAGGAATTTTGAGGGTGATGAAAAAAGGCTTATGAATTGTAATGTAATAAATATACATGGACGTCCAATAGGGGGGGGGGGGTAAAGGGATGATCACCCCCCCCCCCTCAATGAAGTTTGAATTTTTACCCACTCCCCAAAAAAAATTAATAAAAGTAGAGAATCATTTATGTATTTGCTATAAATTCATATATTTTTATATAAAACTTCTATTTTTAAACTAACTGTAAAATATTGTTATATTCAAGTTATATTTTTGTCATTTTGGGCGGTGTAGGATTGTATCTGTTTAGGTCATTAGAAAAAAGAAACTCTAACAATTAGAATTAAGGATACTTAGCACATTTTTGATGAAACAAGGATGACAACATACATAAAAGCGGACACTGAAACGGTGGGAAAAACGGACATTAACACTTGTATAGTGTCAGAACTGAATAATCAGAATATAAATGTATAAGAGTCGAAGCAAAATTGTAACTACATTTGTTAACAAAACTGCTTGTTACAGGATAATATTCACGGACATACTAACATTTTTATGACTTGATTAAATAGTTGCTTTGCTTATAATATTGTACTTTGATGTCCCAGGAATCAATATACCAAAAATATGATAAAAAAATATATGATCGTATCTATTTATTTATATATCAAATCAGATATTTTTATTAAACAAATAACAATAGAGTATCCTTTTTATATTTTGTCTTAAGGGCAACCACAAGTTTTTCAACAGTAGAGTAAAGATACCTGATCATATAACATAAAAGGATTAAAAACAAAAATAAACAACGTTAAACCCTTCTAATTAAGTATTTGTTACACGATTGCATTGTGTATTTAGCTTGATTAAAAAAGGGACTTCTCAGATAAACAGGCATTTTCAAAATATTGGTCTGGTTTCTGTGACCCAACATGGAGAGTTTCGTGGATACACAAAATGTAAAGGTTTGATTTATAGTTGTATGTGTGTCTATTATTACCATCTGACAAAATTTGCATCTTGATTCTAAAAATGCATTTATAACAACAATAGCTTCAGAAAAGTAATTTTACATAAAACAAGTTCAATTTATGTTCATAGCAGTCATAGTTTAAAACTTTTTTTACTTCAAATTTTACATAATATCTCAAGAAACAAATTATTAAAAATAATTTTGTTTGAGTTATTTGATTATTAGTCGGACGGAGAGACTCACGGACAATTTACAGACTATCTACGCTACTTTTTATAAATAGTTATGGTACAAAAAAAAATTATGAAGATTTTTAGCAAGTACGTTTAAAATTTAAAATTAGTTGCTATAGTAATCAGGGAGAAAGGGAGGGGACAATGGGCAATTAATTCAATTTAAGAGTTTTCGCTGAAAGGCCATGAAAACCTGATTTATCCAGAAAATTTTTAAAAATTGATTATCTAAATTAGAAAACTCAAAATGAGAAAAAGGTCTAAGAAAAAACATCTACTTATAAATCATATTACCAGTACATCACAATGATGTAAACATTATGTAATTATTCACTAGAAAATTTGCTTTTAGAATTCTCCTATTTTATTAACTTCCACCAAAATGCAAGACATCATGAAGGGTTTTTAGATTGTTTATTACAATATTGAATATTCGATCCATTGTCCCCTCCCTTCTTGCCTGATAGTAATAAACAATGAATCAATTCGGTCAAATTTTAAATTATCATGAAGGCTATTTCTTAAATAAAATTTTAATGGTGCATCATTTTCTCTAATCTAATTGTTGATAGTTGTTGACTAAGTTATTGTCAAGTTAATAAACTTGATAAAGCCACGCTGCTAATGACCGAAACATCCTGTCCTAATGAGCAGGGGTAGGACACTTGAGGACAATTAAGAAGATGAATAAAGTCCCTCCACAAGTTATGACGTCATACGATAAAATAACCAATGAGAGGTCAGCATAAATTTTACCATTAGTCAATTAAGGCCTCTCATTGGCTATTCTATCGTATGACGTCATAATCTGTGGAAGGACTTTAATCATCTTCATAAATAAACTCATATATATGTATGTGTCGACGGTTAGTATAGTCAGACTGGGGGGACAGAAGGGGGATATTTAACTGTGTTTAAATTTGCAGTGTCCAAACTTTTAAATTTTTCAATATAGAGGAGGGGTAATTCTGTTTATTTTGGGGGGGGGGGGTCGTATTCGTATGACCCATGTCAATAGGGTTGGGATATTGGACAAATTCACGAGATCTTAAGGAAAAGACAATAGATGATGTACATCCTCAATGATGATAAACAAAAAATATCCATTCTTTAGATTATTATTCTTAGTTGAAACCAACTTATCAAGATTTAATAAAAAGTACCCAAAGTGTTTGAGGCAGAGAATGAGATAACGGGCTTAAAAAAACTTTGGGTACCAGTAAAATTTACAGTCTACTGTCCCTTTTCTACTCTAACAAAACCAGATGTACTGAATTTTAGTTTCCGAAAGTGTACTTAGCATCCGCGTCCTATCTCAATATTTGCTACTAGCTAAAAAAGCTTCAAACTTCCCCCCAAAAAATCTAAATTTGAAAAATTAAAATTTTGAATGTATAAATCGTTTATACATTAAATCGCTTTTCCTTTTGGCCGGAGTAGCAGAAAATAGCGTTTGCAATAATTGGGTTATCTGCTGTACACATTTGGAAATTATTGAAGAAATTGGCAAGCAATTTTCAGTTGATCCAAAACCAAGGTCCATATGCAAATTAAGGGGTACAAGGATAAGACAATGGAAGATTAATAAATCTTTTCCCAAAATCTTAAGTTGTAGTTAGATAATTAATATCAGAGTAGATATACGCAAGGGGGGGGGGTGATTAATCGCCAATATAACCCCCTACCCCCATTCCCTGACACAAATTACAAACATGTTTTAAAGTTGTATACATAAATACACTTCCAAACAATAAGCACATGATATTTATCTATCTTTCAGGGGATAAACAGATAGGCAATGCATCATTTTTCTATAATTAGGGTCGGTCCGTCCGTACGTTACAGACAGTTAGCTCTTTTCGTTAATTTAAACAGGCTAGAATTGTCCTATCGTTTGCAAACTTTGCATGATGATTCCTGCAGTAGTTAGGTGCAATTTAAAAGGCGTGGCAACTCTAAAATTGTTACTAGAATCTCCCTACGTCCCTTTTTAATATGTTGATTTTTCTACTTTTAAACAACTAATTTTTATGTGATAAAATTATCCTATTGTTCTGATTTTTGGAATACTGATTCCTTAAACAACAAAATAAATATTATAAGCGAAGCATCTCTATAATCAAGTCCTAAAAATGTAAGTATGTCTTTAAACAATATCTTGTATTTAAGCAGTTGTTCAACAAATTTACTTACAATCTTCAACTTTTATTAACTTATATTGTGATTATTCAGTTCTGACACTCTACTAGTGTTATGTCCGTTTGTCTTACCGTTTCAAAGCTTGTCATCCTTGTTAGAATTGCTGCTACTCTTTACCTTTGCTTTCTACAATAACATAATTCACAGGGAAGGAGGGAACATTGACTCTAGATAAAAGTAGTACTCAAATAAAGTTTTAATAGCAGATTCGCCTCTGGCCTCTAGGGGCTTTGACCAAAGAGGTAAAACAAAAAATAAGTACCTCTGGTGCTGCAACCATTACATTTGAAATAACTGCATAAAAAAAATTATGGGGATTTTTTGGTTTATTGGGGGGGGGGGGGTGTCACATGCCTCAAGAAAATAGCTTAAAAAACAACCACAGGACTGCAGTAGAGATATTCCCTGAAGATTAAAATCCAATCGGTTTAGTGGTTACTGAAATCTTAAGGGACAGACAGACGGACAGACATCACGCTACTTTGTTTTATAGATAAACAAGTTTTCTCATTTATTTGTTTTCATACATTGTGTACTTTTATCTAATCTAGATTAATTGCTTCAAACTAACAATCTCAAATCATTTTTTATTTTCATCTACAGAAGGGTTTATTTTGTTTCTCATTATTGAGTACATAAATTTATTGTCCATTGTTTTATCTCTTAAGATTCTTGAATATTCTTAACTATCTCCAACATACAATTAGTTAACTATAAACTATTCAAAAGCATATATTTAAAAATCCATTAGGACTTTTTTTATTAGCCAAGCTATACTAATCTATGACAAGGGTCTTACCAGGGAGGTAGGGATCATTGGACTGTAAATTATTCTGGTACCAAAAGTGTTATAACCACATTATCTTTATCAGTAGCTTAAAAACTTTGGATATGTTTGTTAAATTTTTGTGGTGTCTAAACTTTTTAACCAATAATATTAATCTTCAGCAGGGGTAATTTTATTTATTATCTTGGGGGATTTATTGTACATTGTTTCCTGGGGTTTACAAACTAACTTAACTGCTTTAACTATTAACGATTCATACTGAATTGATGTTTTTACAAGCGAAGCTTTTCTATAATTAGGGTCGGTCCGTCCGTACGTCCGTAACGGATAGCTCTTTTCGTTAATTTAGGCATGTTAGAATTGTCCTATCGATTCCACATTTTGTATGGTGATTCCTTTAATAGTTAGGTACGATTTAGAAAGCGTAGCAACTCTATAATCATCACCAAAATGTCCATTTTAAACATGTTGATTTTTTTACTTTTTTAACAACAAATTTTTATGTGATCTAATTATAAGATTAATCTGATTTTTGTTATAATGATTCCTGGGAGAACAAAGTATAATCTAATAAGCGAAGCAACTCTATAATCAAGTCCTAAAAATGTAAGTATGTCCATAAACATTATCCTGAATCAAGCAGTTTTTCAACAAATTTACTTACAATTTTGCTTTGACTCTTATACATTTATATTATGATTATTCAGTTCTGACACTATATAAGTGTTAATTTTCGTTTGTCCTTCCAAATCAGAGCTTCGCTTTTATGGATGTTGTCATCCTTGTTTTTTTTTAATTTTACTCCGCTACGTATGGACAAAATTGTATTTGATTTTTTTGCTAATATAAACCAAACAATAGGCACATAAACGACTTGTATTATCTTGTAAATCTTTTTTAATTGCTCTATTCTGTATTTGTTTAAGCTTTTTTCCTTGTTTTTGTCTATTCTTTTATTATCTATAGGTAGAGGGAATAAGATTTTAATTTCTCGTATTCATTCGAATCCGGTGGTTAGGAACCGGTTCTCATCCATACGAAAAAACTATGTCTAGCATCGTATTATTACCAGCATTCTACGAATAGGAAAATGTACAATCATAAGATTAAAACCAGTTTTTTTAGCCCGTGCCTACGGCACCAAGGGGCTAAAAAACTGGTTTTAATCTTATAATTGTACATTCTATATCCGCGGAAAGCCGTTTATAATACGATGCGAGAAATAACTATTCTTGTTTTAAGGATATCATATATGACTTTTCTATCTTCTTAAAAGCAAAGATGAGTCCTATAACATTTAGGAATAATTGTAACAACTTAATAACAATTAACAGAAAGTCTGAATGTGCATTTTAATCATTGTGATTTTTTTAGCTTTTTTCATCAATTTACTATTCATAAGATTTGATCAGCTTCATAAGATCAATCTCCAAAAGTCTCATTCTCTATTCATAAAACAAGGATGACAACATCCATGAAAGCGAAGCGCTGAAACGGTAGGACAAACGGATATTAACACTTGTATAGTGTCAGAACTGAATAATCAGAATATTAATGTATAAGAGTCGATGCAAAATTGTAAGTAAATTTGTTGAAAAAATGCTTGATACAGAATAATGTTTATGGACATACTGACATTTTTAGGTCTTAATTATAGAGTTGCTTCGCTTATAATATTGTACTTTGTTGTCCCAGGAATCAGTATACAAAAAATCAGATAAATCGGATGATTAGATTACATCAAAATTTGATGTTAAAAAAGTAAAAAAAAATCAACTTGTTTAAAATGGACAAACCGACATTTTGGTAATGATTATAGAGTTGCTACGCTTTCTAAATCGTACCTCACTTCTACAGGAATGAACATGCAAAGTTTGAAATCGATAGGACAATTCTAACATGCCTAAATTAACGAAAAAAAGCTATCCGTTACGGACGGACGGACGGACCTACCCTAATTATAGAAAAGCTTTGCTTTTAAAAAGGACGCGCACCAACTATTCTATTCCCCAACAAGGACAAAAATCAACACATGATTCTCAAAATGAAGGAATGTCTTTATCAACATCCTGTAGTTTAGTAATTTTGTATAGATATTATTATCATATCCATAATACAAAGTAGAACGATGTCTGTCCGTCCGTCCGTCTGTCCCTTAAGATCTCGGTAACCACTGAACCGATTGGATTCTACTCTTCAGGGTTTATACCTATTGGTCCTGTGGTAGTTTTAAGCTATTTTTGGGGGGTGGGCCACCCCCAACCCCCCCCCCCAAAAAAAAAAAAATCCCCCCCCCCCATTTTTTTTTTTTAGGAGATATCCTTGGTCCTATTTTTTTTGTAGGAGATATCCTTACTCCTTTGCAGAAGATTTCCTTGGTCCTTCTTATTTTTATTTTTTTTTACGAATTTCACCTTACACTTTTTTTATCATCTCTTGGGGCAAAGCCCCTAGAGGCTAGGGACGAAGCCGCTAGTTCCTAATATAATAGAAATAGAATGTCTGACTGTAGCCTAAGATCCCTCTAATTGCTAGACTGTTAAGGGTCTCCATACAGTGAAGCTATGTATAGGTCCAAGAAGGATTATTACTATTTTAAGGGAAGGGTACCTCAATCTTCCCCAAAACTTCAAAAATTCTTTCATAAAAATTAAAAGTGGATTATTAAAATAACAACCCATCCCCTTAGATTAGTTAATCTGTATTTGTTAATGTTTGTTTGTCAGACCATCTAAAAACTATCCAGCATCTCTTGTATGGATGTTGTCATCCTTAATAAAAGCGAGCTTTTCTTTTTTAATTAGGGTCTAGCCGCTAGTATTGCATAAAATGATGATATTTATTTGTTGCACTGCATCGTGCAGTATTCATTAACTCTATGAATAAACCCTAGAATTACAATTTTAATTCTGAATAGAGTTATGAAATAATTCAATCTAGAATGATTTTACATTTTTGCAATCGCAGCAGCTCTACAATTATATTTCTCGTATTCATTCGAATCCGGTGGATAGGAACCGGTTCTCATCCATACGAAAAAACTATGTCTAGCACCGAATCATATCCAGCTTTCTACGGATATAGAATGTACAATCATAAGATTAAAACCAGTTTTTTTAGCCGTTGCCTTCGGCACCCCGGGGCTAAAAAAACTAGTTTTAATCTTATAAGTGTATATTCTATATCCGCGGAAAGCCGTTTATAATACGAGAAATATTTATTATTAATGATTAATTATTAATTATTAATGATGATACATAAAATTACCCCTTCTGTAGATTAAATCATACGTTGAAACGTTTTGACACTCAATTTAATGTACCAACCAATAAAAATTCATTCAAAGTCTCCAAAGTTTATAAGCCGCAAAATAAGAAAACGTTTTTATAAAACTTTGGGGACTCGTGTAATAAACAGCCCAATGTCCCCTCCCTCCCGATAATTAGGGAATGACATATTTATAAAAGTTAACACAGATTGCTTAGAATTTTAATAGCTATACATGAAACCAACATGTCAGGCACCATGGAAACTGTCCCAATTTTGTATAAATTTTGCGGAACATGTTCCAGTTACGTCATATTTTTCATTCCCGAAAAAGATAAGGGGGAAAGAAAAAAAAGGGAAGGGGGGAAGAAAAAAGAGATGGGAGAAAAGTGGGTTTTCCCCATCTCTTTTGAAGAGATTTTTTTCCCCCCTTCTCTTTTTCGGGAAAGAAAAATATGACGTAACTGGAACATGTTCCGCAAAAGTTATACAAAATTGGGACAGTTTCCATGGTGTCACATGTCATATTCAGTGATTTATTTACAAGGCAAACAATATAACTATCATATCTTGGTGATTTGAAAACTTCTTATTACTGCCCAACTTATGGAAATATTTATTCTTGTTTATTCAAAATGATTATTATTATTTTTCCTTCATAAGCTTTAATATGTATCCATAGAAAATAGATTTTTAACAAGGATGACAACATCCATAAAAGCGAAGCACTAAAACGGTAGGACAAACGGACATTAACACCTGTATAGTGCTTAGAATAAGGAGGAATAGAAATGAAAACCTCAAATATTTTAGGGAATATTGAAGAAAAGTTGCGCTTGCGCAATAAAAACATAATATGAAACTTGAATGGTACACATGTCAAGTTGGGACAAAACTGAAATAATATCTTTTTAATGAAAATATATCGAAAAGTATTAGATTTTTCCTCTAACTTTATGTCTCTACTGCATAGAAATTAAATTTATGTTTATCTAATATTTATGACGCAACTTGCGTAATCACTCGATTATGAAATGTAAACGTAACTTGCGTATAACTCAACAATTAATAAAATAATTTATGATAATAATTGAATTTAAAATACTTAAAAATATATAATTGGATATAAACATCTTTTACTCTCAGACCTTGAAAGAATTAAAAATCAGCTGCTAAGGATTTTTTGTAAATAAATTCATGCGCAACCCTAATACAAATGCCGTGATCATTATTTCTTAACCAAATATTTTTATAGTCATTTTTTTTAATAAATTCACGTTGAAATGAATTTTTGTTTAAAGTTTTGCTCATACTATAAGGTTTTAATCCATTGTAAATAGGACAAATATGACTGGACGATTGGCTGTATGGCTTTTAGTATACTATTTAATAAGGCATTTATTTTTCATATCATTTCTCGATAATATCTGAAATCATGTGATTTTACTACAAGCCTTGTAGCCATTTAGGGCTTTCAAAAGTTCCAATTTTATTTCAGGCTAGCCAGGCAGAATCTTCTACCTGGATTCTATTCTATACTTTATCTTCTTTGGTATAGTGCCTGAACTGAATAATCAGAATATAAATGTTTAAAAGTCGAAGCAAAATTGTAAGTTAAATTGTTGAAAAACTGCTTGATACAGAATAATTTTTATGGACATACTTACATTTTAGGACATGATTATAGAGTTGCTTCGCTTTTAATATTTTACAGCTTTGTTGTTCCAGAAATCAGTATATCAAAAATCAGATCAATCGGATTATTAGATCACATAAAAATTTGTTGTTAAAAAAGTAAAAAAATCTACATATTTAAAATGGACGTACGGACATCCTGGTAATGATTATAGAGTTGCTACGCTTTCTAAAAAATACCTAACTACTGCAGGAATCACCATGCAAAGTTTGAAATCAATAGGACAATTCTAACATGCCTAAATTAACAAAAAAACCTATCCGTTACGAACAGACGTACGCTTTTAAAAAGTGCGTAAATTTTAGAAAAACGTTGAAGCTTTCGTTTAAACATGTTTTTCTGTCCTACATAGATCATTATTGGAATTTGTTATAAAGCTGGGCAACTCTAGAAGTTATAGGAATTGTCTGTAAGGAAGTCTATTAAACTGTACACACTTTTCAGAAATTTTAAATTTTTGTGTCAGTCTGTTTATCTGTATGTAGATTAAGATCTTGCTAACCGCTGAGTCGATAAGGTTCTCCTTTACAGTGAAGCTTCTTATAGGTCCAGGGAAATTTTTTAACTATTTTTGAGGAGGGTATCTTCATCTTACCAAGAGAAATTGCACCAGGAAAAATAACCCTCTTTCAAAGAAAAGTGTGTGGTCGACTATCCACCCTTCTCCCTTCCCTAAAGTGCTCCTAGAGGCCTCAATGGGCGTAGCCGCTAGTAAAACTAAATGACATGATATAATCTACAATTTGATAATACAGAGATATAAGAGAGACAGGGAGTAAGGGAGGGGACAATGGGCAATTAATTCAATTTAAGAGTTATCGCTGAAAGACTATGAAATCCAGATTAATCCAGACAAAATGAAGGAAATTATAAAGAGAGAGTTAATACAATACAGAAAACTATAAAATAAGAAAAGAGTTTCAAGAAAAAAGCATTTATTTAAAAATTAGATTACAAGCACATCAGACTGACATAATCATTCTGTAATTAATAACTATAAAAATCTCCCTGGAACCCATTCAACCCATAGCCCCATAACCCAAAATTTAATTGGGTTCTTCGAATGGTTATTAAACAAATATCACAATAAAGTTTTTATCCATGAAAATATATATTTTCTGGAGAAAAAAAAAATTTTAAAACCAGCCACATCATAACAAATTAAGTTTATTGATACTTGTATGCAATAATCAAAACTAACACACGAGTTGCGGCATTTGTTGCGCTAGTACCCAAAGTAAGTCAGAAACTGCTAAATTCTTGTACATTCCCTTTAAGCCAGTACCCAAAGTCTGAGACCCCTAAAAATTGAATATTCGATCCATTGTCCCCTCCCTTACTCCCTGCTTATTTTAATTCTTTTTACATATAAATCATAAAAACTTGCTTAGCCATAAAGATAAAGATCTGTTTTTGTTATGATTTATGACGCCAAATGCTGCTCAAAAGATTTATATCAGTTAAATCAGGTTTCAAAGTGACTTATTTTTTTAACATTTTATGTTTTAACATTCTTTTAGGTTAATGTTTTAATTTTGGATGTAATTAAATTTATTAGATACCTAATAAAATTTGAAAAAATATAGCTTTAATATTAAAGTAAAACCAAATTTTCTGATATATATTAGGATATATAAGTTGGAAGGAATTTTAATGTTAGAGGGAGATTTGAAATCTGCATCAAATTTTAAGGATTTTTATAAAATTCGTTTTTTGTATAATTCTGTATCTAAAAGCGGAAATACAATTTAAGTTAATTAATTTTGACATCTGTGATTGGTGGATTGAAAATTATCTTCGCTCTGATAGGAGAAGCTTAAGTGTCGCATATCATTCAACCAATTAAAGCGCAGGTAGTTTAAAATTAAAATTCCTTCCAACCTATATATCCTAATATACATGGGTCACACCAAAAGAATATTTTATTTGCCGTTCACCGCGTAGAGCCGCAGCCACTAAAACAACAAATTACATCATCTTATCTAAAAATCAAAGTGTATAAAGTATTTTTTATCCTATTAGTCTGTAAAACATCAACCACTCTTTGTTTTGTTTTTACTTCAAAACTTTTGTTCGCCATTGTGCAATTATTCCTAATTACTTTAATCACACCTATCTTGAATATTTACACAATATTTGCCCCATTTTCATCATAAAATTCTAGTCAAGTATATTTGCGTGTTTGCATAGTATTTGCAAACTTCAACGCAGCATAAAAATGCGCGGGAAAAAAATGGCAAATTAACGAGCGCAGGCAGTTTTTAGAGAGAGGTGCAAATTTGCTGAAGGCCTTGAATTATATATGCAAAGAGGCTTTGATTAGATTTAAGGGATCGGCAGTCGCAGTTGATGCAGCACAGCCGCTATTTTTGGGGGGTTTAGAACAATTCTATATACTACTTTTTAACATTATGGAGCCACATCAGCAAAATAGGAAAACAGGTCTTGGCTGCTAAAAAAAGCCCTTAAACAGCTGGACTACACTTTGGTTCAATTACACTAAGTAGTAGACTTGCCAATTTTCATTATTTGTTTCAAAGAATTGCTGTGAAGCCATCCTTATAAATGGCGGCTGGCTGACATTGTAGATTTTCAATAATAGGACACTCGCGACTTTGCTTTAATTCGTTATGCAATACAAGATAGTAGGAAGTAGAGACATTGGAACATGTTGCGATATGATAAATTGATGTTTAAAAAGTGGAAAAGAGAAAATGATATCTTTAGCCCATTTGTAAAGACTCGATAAGTTATGAAATGTTAAGAAATAACAAAATGCAGTTCCCCAAAAGAGATAAGGAATATATTTTTTGAAAATAGTACCTAAATTAATCCATAACTCATTATCCCTGTAATAATTATAAACTATTAGATCTATCATTATACATTTAAGGATCGAAAGAAAGGTACTATACCTCGTTTTGATACATAATTATAATATGAAAATAAACAAAAATAAGAGCCACCCTTCAAATAAAATGTGTCAAAAAATGTGTTATTTTCTGCACTAAATTTGCTTAAATGAAGTTTGCGCAGCTAGAGAGAGTGCAATTTTATGATAAGTAAATTGTTAGCAAGAATAAAACTAAACACAAATAGGATATTTTTAAAACCGAAGTTTTCAATCGATTTTAAACTTTGCATGGTGATTCCTTCAGTAGTAAGGTACAATTTAGAAAGCGTAGCAACTCTATAATCATTACCAGAATGTCCGTACGTCCATTTTAAACATGTTAATTTTTAACTTTTTTGACAGCAAATTTTTATTATATGATAGATTTTTTTTGATTGATCTGATTTTTAGAATGCTAGTTCCTATGACAACAAAGAACAATGTTATAAGCAAAGCTTCTCTATTCTCAAGTCCTAAAAATATAAGTATGTCCTTAAACATTATCCTGCATTAGCGTAGTTTTAAAAAAATTGCTTAAAAATTTGTTTCTAATTTTATACATTTATATTCTGATCATTTAGTTATGGCACTCTTCAAGTGTTGTCATCCTTGTTTTTTTTTTAAATCTGATACTTTATCTAACAACTAGCGGCTACGCCCCTAGAGGTTTCTAGGGGCACTTGTGGAGGGGGGAGTCGAATTTGATAATCCAATTTCTTATTGTAGATTTTAAAAGAAAAATTTTTTAAAAATATTTTGGGTGGTGGAAAGTTTTTTTCTTTGGGGGGGGGGTATTTTTCATTTTGGGAGGGTTGGGGGTGTCCCACCCCCCAAGAAAATAGTTATAAAACTTCCTGGGATGAAAATCTACCCTGTTAAGCAGAACCCGATCGGTTCAGCGGTTAGCGAGATCCTTCAGTACAGACACACAGACAGATACAGATACACAGACACACAGACAAACAAACATCCTGTTACTTTAGTATAAGGATATGAATACTCAAAACAAAACAATTTTAGCAAACAAACTGAAAAAAAATGTATAAACTAATGAAGCTGAGTGTAGGTATGGTTCAATGAGATCTCTAAAACCACTAGGTCAATGTGGCTACACGAATTTCTTTTTCTGAATCTTTGACGGTTTTAGGCTAGATTTTCTATACCTAAAAAGATAGATATATGACACTGAAAGAATTACCCCTTCTCAATCTTAAATCGTATCTGGACAAAGTGTCTCAAAATCAGCCATGTGGCGTCATAAAAATGAGGGAGATGAGAGGAGAAGTGGGAATGAAAACTCCTAAACGAGAGATGGATAATCCCTCATTTTTATGACTTCACAATGCTGTTTTTTTTAGACACTTAGTCCAGCTATCTTTTTTTTCATTTTTGTAATTAAACATAAAGGAGTTATTCCCATAGTATAAGACGAGTCTCTTGAGGCTAAAGCGGAGTCACAAGTGCCTTTAAAAAGCATAAAAACCACAAATAGGGTTATTGTTTTTATAATACAAGGAAATGGGAAACCATAACACATAATTATCTATGTATGTGTTGAAAGGAAACTCATTAATTTCCTTTTCTTTGCATACTTTGTTGTTGTAATATTTTGGTTTATGTTAAAATATATTTTTTACGATATTGCACATAACTGATAAATTTTACCCCTTATTTAAATATATACTATTAAATTAACAGGCATTATAAAATTCAACAAATCTTCATATATAACATTTCAATTATAAAGCTTTTAAACCTTTTAAAATATTTGAACTGTAATAGATTTGGAAGGAATACTTAGAAATCATATGCAAAATGTTAAATATGTTTACTTTCAAAATTAAGGACTCTGTATAACTCTGTAGCAATCCTATCTAATTATGGTTTTTGATTCAAAACAAGGACGACAAATTCCATAAAAGCAAAGCACTGAAACGGAAGGACACACGGACATTAACACTTGTATAGTGTCAGAACTGAATAATCAGAATATAAATGTATAGGAGTCGAAGCAAAATTGTAAGTAAATTTGTTGAAAAACTGCCTGATACAGGATAATGTTTATGGACATACTTACATTTTAAGGACTTGATTATAGAGTTGCTTCTCTTATAATATTGTATTTTGTTATCCCAGGAATTAGTATGCCAAAAATCAGATCAATCAGATTACATAAAAATTTGTTGTTAAAAAAGTAAAAAAAAATCAACATATTTAAAATGGACGTCTGGACACTCTGATAATGACTATAGAGTTGCTACGCTTTCTAAACGGTACCTAACTGCTACAGGAAGTTTGAAATCGATGGGACAATTCTAACATGCCTAAATTAACGAAAAAAGCAATCCGTCTCGGACGTACGGACGGACGGACGGGCCGACCCTAATTATAGAAAAGCTTCGCTTTTAAAACTATGAAATGTAGTAAATATGATTTTAACATTCAAGTTTATTGGCGAGTTTTTTTTTTAAATATTTTGTCTCAAATGAAATGAACTGACATATTTTTTATCTTTCCTTCTTATATAATAATTGTATACATAATCCTAATAAATAAACAGTAAGCTTTTTTGCCTTTACCGAAGAATGTCATTAACCGCTGTACTAATTGGAGTTTTCTTTACAGCGAAGCTTATTAGAGGTTCAGGGAAGATTTTTAGCTATTTTAGGGGAGGGTATCTCCACCCCTCAAGAGAAAACGCCCATAGAAAAATATCTCATTATTCCTTTTAAAAAAGAAAATTAACTCCTTAGGGGCGTATCTGCTAGTATTTACATATTTGATTTAAAAAATTGTTTATAGATTATTGTCATCCGTGTTTATAAAATTATTATTAAAATTTTATATTTGGTAGAATAGTTATTTCTCGCATCGTATTATAAACGGATTTCCGCGGATATAGAATGTACAATTATAAGATTAAAACCAGTTCTTTAGCCCCGTGGTGCCGAAGGCACGGGCTAAATAACTGGTTTTAATCTTATGATTGTACATTTTTATATTCGTAGAAAGCTGGATATAATACGATGCTAGACATAGTTTTTTCGTATGGATGAGAACCGGTTCCTATCCACCGGATTCGAATGAATACGAGAAAATGTATTACTTATCAATACATTGTAAAGGAGCAAATATTTAGATAAATTTTACATAATTTAAATATTATGTAAGCCTGTATAATTATGTTTAATGTCTTAACTACATAGATTACAGTTTGGACCACTAAACCAACTTTACTGAAGTAAAAATTCGACCAGAATTTAGATTTTTTTTCTTTTATTTTTTATAAACGTTCTTACTTTAAAAAGGTTAAAGTGTTGTGTCTTTTAATTAATCTTAGGGCTTATTTTTACTAATGTAGAGTGTAAAGTTGGTTTCGCGACCCAAACTGCATAGCACAATGGTATGTATGGATAATATTGTTTGATTTACCATAATTGTAATCCGTGTTTGCTTGTTTAATTCTGGAAAAGAGATAAAAATCCTGTGAACTATTTCTGCTTGTGTTAACTTATTTGTTATAATTATTTAAAGTAATAGGATGTTTGTCTGTCTTTGTGACCTCCCTAACCCCGTCTTCTTTCCCTCTAGGGGCGTAGCCGCCAATGTCAATTAAAGTAAATATTTTTTTGGCATGATCTGAGATTTCTTTTTTCTAGTATCTAGTATGTCTTCGAAACTGATTAATAAAGGCTGGATTAGAACCGGTTCTCAGTCGTACTGAAAAAAATCAGGTATAGCATCTTATTTCAGACAATTTTCCACGCATATTAAAATAAAAATCATAAAATTTATACCAGTTTTGTTAACCTGGGCCCTCCGGCCTCTCAGGACTAACAATACTGATTTTAATCTTATATTTTTTTCATTATTTAATATTCGCGGAAAGTTGCCTATAACACGATGCGATAAATAACTATTCCTTTCTTAATTGTTGACCTTTTTTAGAAAAGAAGGAAAATCCGAGACAATATGGTAATAAAATTTTATTGCTTTAGATTTAAAATTACTTTAGGTACATTAGCAATCTTAAAATCCTGATAATAAAGTAACAGGATGTGTGTCTGTCTGTCTGTACTGAAGCATCTCGCTAACCGCTGAACCGATCAGGTTCTCCTTAACAGGGTAGCTTCTAATAGGTCCTAGGAAGGTTTATAACTATTTTGGCGGAGGGTACCACCACCCTCTTAAGAGAAATCACAAAAAAAATCGGAAAAAGTTTAATATTTGAACGCAACATAAAGAGGTATCGTAGAGACTTGAACAAGAAAAACATTTAAAGTGTTACTAAATGCCTAAAGGGGCGTAGCCGCTAGTACATAACTAATGCAGCAAAGCTGATCCATATTTAGGATGGACAAGAAAATTTACTACATCTTTTCTTGTTTGTTTCTGATTTTAAAAATACGATAGGTTGCTTAGAAATTTGACTTTGTAGTTTATCTATAATACAAAGTAGAACGATGTCTGTCTGTCCGTCTGTCTGTCCGTCTGTCCGTCTGTCCGTCTGTCCGTCTGTCTGTCCGTCTGAAGCTTAAGATCTCGGTAACCGCTGAACCGATTGGGCTCTACTCTTCAGGGATTATACCTACTGATCCTGTGGTGGTTTTAAGATATTTTCTTGAGGGGTGGGACACCCCTAACCCCCCCAAAAACAAAAAAATCCCCCCCTTAGAGGAGACTTCAACGTCAAATAAGGTGGTATCGTACATAAAAAATTAAATTTAACAAACAAAAACATTTAAAGTGCCACTAGAGGCCTCTAGGGGCGTAGCCGCTAGTATAGAATATATTACATCAAGAAATTTTTTTTACAAGTGGTTTCGCCCGTTTCATCTAGGTGCAATGTATATGAGTGAAAAGGGCTTTTAAAAGCTCAGGATTCATATAGTCTAAAACCATCTAGGGAGCTATACAATGTTTTTAATTATTCATTCGAACAATTGACAATAAACTTTTACTGTACGTTACTGTGTTTTCTCATCTAAAATATATATCTTGTTACTGCTTCGCTACAAAATATAGACATTTTAATCTCTTTCTATTTTTTTTGTACACGTATAGATTTAAAAATGTAAATAATCAGAAAAAAATACATTCTATCCAGCACCAAAATTTCAAGTCCTAAACAGGACACTAACAAACAAACACACGACAATTATTAAATTTAACATTTTCACTTTCTGAGATGTATATAAATAGATATGAGGATGTTGTATCTAAATCACGATACTCCTCTATTAACACATTAAAATCATTCAAAATATGTTTGATTAAATAGTGTTAAGTTTACATATTTCTGATTTTTATCACTACAAATATATTTGAAACATTTGAGGTTCAAGGTTGTTGTTTCCACCGCACACTGACACTCGCAACAGCCTTGATTTTCACGCAAGCACTGCTGTAGCTTTACTAACCAACTTTAAGGAGGGAATACATATACTATACCACTGCAGGGAGGAGGAGGGCAATGACGGTTAAATTAATCAACTTTACATTTTTCATTAAAAAATTCATCAGGCAAAGTTCTATTCATAAAATTAGATGAAAGATTCATTTATCTTTTGTGATCCTATTCCTGATACCACAGTCAGGGAGTTACAACCCTTAATAGGCCTTTAAAGGGAATGGGGAACGAAAAATATACAAACAAGTGGTAAGGGGGATGGGGGTTGAAGGGTGGGGGGAGGTTCAACAACACCAACCGCCTGTGGTGGTGGTGTGTGTGTGCGAATGTGTGTGTAGGCTGTTGTCAGTGCTAAAGAAATCTGACGCTTTAACTTCAGGGGAGTTGTTGTTGGGGGGGGGGGGGGGGGGTAGGGGGAGATAGAGGAAAAGAATGAACTGGAGCATAATAAATGGGAAGGGATGGGTTGTCTGTAGGAAAAGGGCGTTACCAGCGTCTGTGTTAATATATATATATATATATATGCGACGACGGACGGCTGTTGTTCCAAGTGTGGGTGGATGGTCAATGCAACAGAAATCTATAATACAAAGTAGTACGATGTCTGTCTGTCTCTCCGTCTGTCTGTCTGAAGCTTAGGATCTCGGTAACCACTGAACCGATTGGGCTCTACTCTTCAGGGAATATACCTACTTTTCCTGTGATGGTTTTAAGCTATTTTCTTGGGGGATGGGACACCCCCAACCCCCACAAAAAAAGAAAATACCACCTCCCAAAAAAAAATTTTATTTTACTTTTTAAATTTAAATAACACAAAAATAGGTTGATCAAACCTCTTGGGGCAAAGCCCCTAGAGGTTAGGGGCGAAGCCGCTAGTAATACCATAACACATTATATATTAACGAATCATTAACATTGTATAATAGACAATATTTTTTTTTAGAGGAAAGCTTCTTTATAAAAAAATTTCTGTCCGTCTGTCAATAATGACACCTAGACAAGTAAGTGTAGATAATCAGGGGTAGCCAGTCTAAACAACAATTCTACAAAAAAAAATCACGAAACCTAATCTGGTGATATAGTTTGTTTTTGTCATGTAAGTGAATGGGTATGGGAAAGAAGGGGGGAAGAGGGGAAGGGGGTTGTGGGGAATTTTCCTTTAGAGTTGTTTGTCAGAATATCATTCCCTTGTCCATGGTAGAAAATTCAATTTTTTCCTTTTTAAATCACATTACTTTCCACTTGCATAGAAAGGGAGGGGGGGAGTCAACCAAAAAATTAATATTCTAGTTTTTAAAAGAAAATAAAAAAATGTGGGGGGGAAGGGCAATGTTTTCTAGGGCGATTTCTCTTACAAGGGTAGAAGTACCCCCCCCCCCCCCCACCTTAATTATAAATCTTTCCAGAACCTATGATAAGCTTCACGGTAATGGAGAACCATATTGGTCCAGTGGTTTGCGAGATCCTTTGGTACACACGGACAGACTCTTAAACATCCTGTTACTTTTATAAGAGAATACATAAACTATGAAAGTTTGAAACCGGTTGAAAAAATTAGAACTATGGTCCGTCCAGAAAACCATTTTAAATTTTATTTTATTTTTTTTTTTCACAAATTTGCCGAATTTTATTTTTTGTTAGTTTGTGCGTCCACCGTTCAAAGTGGTAAAGTTGTAGGTTCTATATAATAAACGGATAATGCGTACATGTGTGTGTATGTGCGTACATTTGTGTGTGTGCGTACATTTTATGTGTGTGTGTGCGTACATGTGTGTGTGCGTACATTTTATGTGCATGTGTGTGTGTGCGCGCATGTGTTTGCGTGCATTTAATGTGTCAGATACAGAGCAAAAGACGGTTGATTGACTTTTCAGGGATTAAGGATAGGTTTCTTTTTGGATTTGCACAGGGGCAGTCTAGTACTATGTATTTTAACTAGCGGCTACGCCCCTAGAGGCCTCTAGGGTCACTTCAGGTGAATTTGACAACCCAATTTCTTATTTTAGATTTTAAAGAAAAAGTAAAAAAAAATTTGGGGGGAGGGAAATTTTTTTTTTAGGTGGTGCCCCCATTTTTAATTTTAGTTAAAATTTTTTTAAAAATCTTTTATTGGGGGCAATTTTTTTTCTAGGGGCTATTTATCTTGGGAGGGTGGTGGTACCCTACCACAAAATAGTTATAAACCTTCCTGGGACATATGAGAAGCTACCCTGTTACGGAGAACCCTATCGGTTCAGCGGTTAGCAAGATCCTTCGTTACAAACAAACAAACGAACAGACAGACAGACAGAAATCGTTCTACTTTGTATTATAGATTTCAACCTAAAGATATGGCAAAAATTCGAAAGTAATTTTGCACTAGTAAACAAAGTTTCAAAAATGGGCCAAAATAAGCTTAGAGAGTTCACGTCCAAAATAACCAAAAATATATGAATTTAAGACGTATTGGCCTATTTCTATATCTCTGTGAAGAGACGGACCCTTGCGCTCACGTGTACTTTATAGCACGCCACAAGACGGGGGGGGGGGGGCATGGGGAATTTAAAAGGGTGGAAATTGATGGTAACACCCGTAAAAGGTGAATTTGAAAGAAAATTACGACTTCTTGATCCTATAATCATGACGTAATATCTAATGGCTTACTTACTAATGTTCCTAAGGTTAATTTATCTAGCAAGATCACAACAGTATATAACCTCGTCCTTAATTGTTAGCAGCGAAGCTACTGTATATTTATAACTCACATTGTCTATAATAAATTAAGAAATGTATTGATTTGTGACGTTATTTATGACTTTATAAGTTTACTAGCGGTTACGCCCCTAGAGGTCACTAGGGGCACTTGAAGATGGGGGAGTTGAATTTGATTTCACCCATTTTAAATCTTAATTAACAAAAATAAATTTGGAGGGGGGGGGGGGGGGGGAATTTCAAATTTTTCCTCTTACTTTATTATAAGGATAACTAGGTGCACCTAAATATTTTGAGAAGTTTTAGATGTTTTAAGGGTAACTTTATTATCGATCGATGATAACATCTCTACTTTATTTTTATTACTAGGGGGGGGGGGGCACTTGGAATCCTTTGGCTAACATCTGTTACTGTAAAATCAACAAAATTAGTAATAGCAATATTAATTTACTAGCGGCTACGCCACTAGAGGCCTCTAGTGGTATTTAAATGTTTTTTTTTATTTTAAATATCTAATTTGAGAAATAACTTGTCTATGTTATCAACTATTAAATTCATGCATCTACGCAGCGCGTCTACGCAGCGGGACTACGCTAGCGAGACTACGCTAGCGACACTATGCGGCGGAAATATTTAATTTTTTTTTTATTTTATTGTGATTTCTCTTGGGAAGGTGAGGGAACCCTCCCCCAAAATAGTTAAAAACCTTCCCAGGACATATGAAAATCTACCCTGTTAAGGAGAACCCAATCGGTTCAGCGGTTAGCGAGATCCTTTGGTACAAACACACAGACAAACATCCTGTTACTTTGGTATAAGAATTATACAATAAAACAAGGATGACAACATCCATAGATAAGTAGCAAAGAACAAAAATGTAGATGGACCACCGGACAAAGTGAATTAGTGAGCAGATATTCAGTTTAACAATAAATGAAAACATACCTAGATGATAAAAATCACAAAACCTTTCTTTGTAAAAAAAAAAAAAATTGTTTATTTGTAACAAATAATACTAAAATATCAATGCACAACTAAAATATTATTACACAGCTAAATATTATTTTTTATTACATCTTCAATATATCACAACAAAATATTTCTTTCATTAGGAAATATTTAGAACTGAACCTTTTTAGGTTTTTTTGTAATTTACAAATTACTTTTAGAGCAGTTTTACTCTGCATAGGTGTCTAGTCAACCCCCCTCCCTCCTTTTTAGACATAAGAAGAAGAAAAAATTACCCAATTTAAATTATATCAAATTAAGGAAAAGCTACAAAAACTTGCAAAGTTTAAATGTGAACCATTTTCCATTTTAATTAAAATAAGTATACATACTATACAATACATAAATCTTAAAACATACATAAACATCGAACAATGAACTGTTAAGACTGCTAGGGGCAAAACGGCTGAACACAGTTATAATATTCGCAATTTACGATTAGCCGGTTGTTAGCTAGCAGCCTTTAAAGTTTTTCGCTACTTGTGATTAATCGATTCCAGCCACTAGAAAATCTACCAGATCAAAAAAGGTCTCGGATTAAAAAAAATATTTGTTTTGCATTTCTATTTTTATTTTGTTAATTTAATACTTGGCACACTTTAGTTTCTTTAAGATACTTTTTAGCAGATTTATTGCACTGTTATAAACGTATTATAACCATCTTCACTATTAGATTCATAAGCTAGATTGTCATGAGCGTCTTTGGTTGTGTTTGCGTTCATATCGTGTCTTGCTTTCGCTCCTTCTTCAAGCTCATCTAAGTTTGGTCTTTGGCTTTCATTCACTGAAAATAAATTAACTAATAATTTTGAAATGGCATAAGATAAAAAAAAATGGTTGAGCAAGCACATTTTTGAAAAAGATTGGGAAAGTTTAGTAATTTTTTCATATAACTAACCGCTGCAGGGGCCCTGACCCTCCATGGCCATCCTGTCCTTAGTATAACCTAACCTATAACGACTAAATCTAATACACAAACAATCAAACGAAAACTACCTCTCCCCCCCCCCCCCACTAATTTTCTATTTATATCAAAATAAGAAGTATTTTATTTTTGAAGATGATTAAAGTCCCTCCACAGATTATGACGTCATACGAAAGAATAGCCAATGAGAGTCCAGTATAGACTGTAATTGACTAATGGTAAAATTTAGGCTGGTCTCTCATTGGTTATTCTATCGTATAATGTCATAACCTGTGGAGGGACTTTAATTATCTTCCCAAGGGTACTATTTACATTTTTAGGACTTGATTATAGAGTTGCTTCGCTTAAAACATTATACTTTGTTGTCCCAGGAATAAACATACCAAAAATCAGATCAATCGGATGATTAAATCACAAAAAAAATTGTTGTTAAAAAGTAAAAAATCAACATGTTTAAAATGGACGTACGGACATTCTTGTAATTATTATAGAGTTGCTACGCTTTCTAAATCGTACCTAACTACTAAAGGAATCACCATGCAAAGTTTGAAATCGATAGGACAATTCTAACATGCCTAAATTAACTAAAAAAGCTATCCGTTTGTGACGGACGGACGTACGGACCGACCCTAATTATAGAAAAGCTTCGCTTTTAAAAATGGCGATCGTCTTTAAAACTTTACCTGTAGCTTTTCTGAAGAATCTGTGCATTTTTTCTAATTCAACTCCCTACAAAAAATGTCATTACCAAATTAGTTTCCATGAAATAAAAAAAGGACATACAAATCTCCTAAAACGTCTGGAAGTATTTTATAGCTTGCAAGTTAAAAGCCCCGAGGTGACGAAGTCACCGGCTAAAAAAACTAGTTTTAATCTTATGATTGTACATTTCTATATTCGTAGAAAGCTGGATATAATACGATGCTAGACATAGTTTTTTCGTATGGATGAGAACCGGTTCCTATCCACCGGATTCGAATGAATACGAGAAAACAATTTAAAAATTTGCATTGGTGCAGAAGGGAAAACTAAAAGAGTTATTTTTATTTTCTTAAACTGTTTTATTCGGGGGTTGGGGAGGGGAGGGGGTAATGTTCCTAAAAAAATTTGATGGGAAGGGCTAATCCCGTCTGGAAGGATCAAATCTAAATATGAGAGTGATTACATTTTAGGTTGAAGCTGCATAGCTGCATATTCTTTTTAAAAAAACACAGCTTGC
Organism: Acartia tonsa; assembly: GCF_053477335.1. Taxonomy (NCBI): domain Eukaryota; kingdom Metazoa; phylum Arthropoda; class Copepoda; order Calanoida; family Acartiidae; genus Acartia; species Acartia tonsa. Next base: position 51,967,591 of record NC_137264.1, read on the forward strand.
TGCGGCTAAGACTGCCTCTGTAAACCTTGTTATTTACAATAGATATAGTATATCTAGATGACCCCATAAACTGTCAAACTTAAAAAAGAAATTCTAGCATACAAATACTTAATGTTTTGTTATACATATACAGTCTATCCAATTAACACTAGTGACGAAATTTTTCAATGACATAATTTCTAGAAAGCTAGCTTTATCCTATTGGCTGATTTAAAGAGTGTGTCTCTAGCTTACTCTATTATACAGTGTGTTTTTTTATGAGAACTTTTTTGAAAGCAATTTTACCCCACTTATAGTTATCAGAATTTAATGATTAATGGCTTATTTTCTTCGTTTTTTAAGGCAATTAATAGAACAACCAAAAAATATTTCAGTTTTTATTAAAAAAAAAACAGTAAATTCTAAAATTCAAAACTTAGGTGTCAACATCTAAAAATGGTTTCGGCGCATTTTTCTTATGCTCAAATATTCAACCTTTTGCAAGAATGGCTGCAAAACACTTCAAAGTTTAGATATAGAGCTAAAAATGTATACAGATACTATTAGGGACATGTACTAGAATATATCAAAGTTTAAAGGTCATATGTCAACCAGGGAGGGAGTACTGGCCCCCCAAAGTCGACCACAGAAAATCTAATTTTTTTCTTAGAAGATTTAGGCATAAGAAAAATGCGTTAAAACCATTTTTAGATGTTGACACCTAAGTTTGAATTTTATATTTTACTGTACTTTTTAAATGAAAACTGAAATATTTTTTTAGTGTTCTATTAATTGCCTTAAAAAACGAAGAAAATAAGCCATTAATCATTAAATTCTGATAACTATAAGTGGGGCAAAATTGCTTCCAAAAAAAGTTCTCATAGAAAAAAAACAAACTGTATTTACCTTTGTTTCTGGAACTATAAAGTACAGGATGGGACACAGTACAGTGAGGATACAGCCGTACAGAAGAAAAGTACCAGCCAGGGTCATGCTGTCCACAAACAAGGGAAACAGTTTCAGAATTCCCAGCAGCATCAGTGTTGTGAAGGCTCGGGTTGAACTCTGAAATATTATAGTTATTCATCGAATAGTATAATTACTATATGAAATACTTATAGGTTATAAATGCCTAAACCCTGCGGGGAGCTGTTAGTATGTCCATTTCTTAGCCATTACCTAACTAAACATACAAACATCCTGTTACTTTTATAATAGAATAGCTTCAATACCTTTTATATTTTTTTAATGCATAACCCCTGGGGGGTGTTTATCGGTTTATCCCTTTCTTAACCTAACCTAACTCATTTTAAAAACTTTAAAAAAGTTTTAGATGCCTAAACACTTTGGGGAGGTGTTTGTATGTCCATTTCTTAACCTAACCCAACTAAACATACACACATCCTGTTACTTTTTTGTGAGTATTGGTTCATTACCTTACAAATGACCCTTATATCAGCTGGGAAAAGTTCGCCGCTGTAGAGGAAAGGCAGGTTCTGAACTCCAAGCTGTACTGTGGTCACGATAAAACAAGCAGCTGCCAGGCTCAACCAACTATAAAAGATATTAATTATTTATCACATCGTATTATAGACAGCTTTCCGCGGTTATAAAAACAATAATTTAAAATCAGTTTTGTTAGCCCCAAGGGGTCGAAGGCATGGGCAAACAAAACTGATGTTAATTTTTGGATTTTTATTTTGATTTCAATAGACAATTGGATATAGTACAATTCTATTATGATTTTTTAGTATACCGGTTCTAATCCAGCGAATATTAATCGGTTTTGAAACCATACTGGAAAAGTAAATCTACCAATGAATAAGTAAAGAATATAGGGGGGACTTAGTTTATTAGCTGCGTCCCTATCCGACAATGACAACAAATTGTACAAAATTCTATCTAAGATTTACAAGCTTGCCTTCAAAAAGTTTTTTTTCACATTTTAAAACAACCCAAAAAATGAAATTGGTTAGGTAATTTCTTCGTCCTAACAAACATTTACTTCAAAAATACTGAGGAAGTTTTTAACATTTTAATTTTACTGTTAGAATTTAGAAGTAGCAAAAAATTTGCTATACAATGGGTTCTGAAATACCTAACTGTGCATGGTAATATATTGTGACTGTTTTTAGAACAAGACATTCACCCAATATTAACCATTCACACACCTGACATAGTAGCATTTTTAACATCTTTATGACGCAGTGATGGGCCGAGGCTTGAACCTATTACCTTCCCGACAACGAGCAGATTTGGATACACCAAGGCCTAATTTAGTAGGTATAATATATTCTGGTAAATTTCAAGGGCGACTTTGTTGTCCTGAGGTGGGTTTTTGAACCAAGAATGCCGCGTTTTTTCGACATTTTTTAAACCTGTTGTCTTCGTTCAATCAATCATTATTATGGAAATACCCTGTAGGATTAAAACAGAGTATACAACTTAAGAATTCATAATTTTAAAATTATCATTTTAGTCATTTGTATAATGTCTAATAAAACTCTAAAAAGATGCATTAATTAATATACAGCAAAAATGGATTTAAGATTATTTATTTTTCTTCTATAAAAGCCGTACCAACAAAGGCGAAATAATTAAATAATAGTTGTATACTCTGTTTAAATCCTACAGGGAATTTTCATAATAATAATTGATTGAACAAAGATGACAGGTCGAAAAAACGCGGCATTCTTGGTTCAAAAACCCACCTCTGGTTACAAAAATAAGTATAAAAAAATAATATTACCCATAGACGTTTTCTGAATTGTGATCTTTCAGGAAAGAAAATAAAGAGAACAGCAAAAGTCCAAGAATGCTGAAAAGAAAAAGAAAACCTGTAAATTAAGTATAAACAATTTATTTTGTAGATTTATAAAAATTTTAAAAATTTACCTGGAACTTTGAATGCAACATATAAGTCACATCTTACTTGATTTCATAGTCTATATACATAAACTATGTTCCTTTTTTTACAAGCTATTATATAAAATAGTATTTTTTGTCTGTAGCGAAGGATCTTGCTAACCGTTGAACCAATGTGGTTCTTCTTTTCAGTAAATGTCCTGAGATGGTTTTAGGCTTTTTTTCTGCCCTTCTATATCCATTTGAATAAAGAGCCCCAAGATGCTAAGGGCGCAGCCGCTAGTAAATTTTAAAAGTACAGATGTATTTTTTTGCTTTAAAGATTTGCATGTTGAAAAAAAGTACCATTTAAATTTTTTTAGATAGAGAAATTGTTTACCTGGAAATAATAGACACCTTGTACATGCTTCTTCTCTTGTGAGCCTTCAATTTGGTTGCAAGAAATACTGACCCAGCAAATCGGAAAAATCCTTTAAAAATTAGATTGGTAATAGCGAAAAAAATGTTTTAGATTGTTGATTTGAAATAATCATTTATAAATCAAATTTAAAATAAAAACTTTTTATAATTAGGTTCAGTCATCAAGTCAGGAAAAGCAAGAATGTAATGGAAATTAAAACTTAAATAAATGAAATATTTTGGCATTTTGATTAATTAAATAGCTGCCATGTACATAAAAGTTTCATATCCTTATACTAAAGTAACAGGATGTCTGTGTGTTTGCGTGTTTGTGTGTTTGTGTGTCTGTGTGTCTTTGTGTTTGTACCGAAGGATCTTGCTAACCGCTGAACCGATCGGGTTCTCCTTAAAAGGGTAGCTTCTCATAGGTCCCGGGAAGGTTTATAAATATTTTGGGGGAGGGTACCACCACCCTCCCAAGAGAAATGAGAAAAAAAATCGAATTTTTTTAAAATTTTTTGGGAGACTTCAACGTCAAATAAAAAGGTATCGTACATAAAAAAACAAACAAAAACATTTAAAGTGCAACTAGAGGCCTCTAGGGGCGTAGCCGCTAGTAAATGGATATTGTGACAGGCATATTTTTAGTCAGCTATTGGTCAATGCGTTCCTCCATTGTCTGGGGAGTAGATGGGGTAAGGTAAAAAAGGAGGGGGGGGCATGAGGTGAATCAGTATATAGCCAGCTGTAACAATCATTTTATTAGGGTAAGTTAATATCTGGTGAGATATCCAAGTAGTTCTATATCCATTAACCCTTTCAGATCGGGCCCCAATTCGAACACCTCAATAGAAAGGAGGGGGGGGGGGGGGGTGGCACGACCGACACAGACCAGACATGCCGGCGTATAATTACTAAACTTAAAAAGTCATGAAGTCACAGCTCTCTATATTAACTACAAAAAAAATGACATTGAAAATACTTGAGGGGGGGGGTGGCTAATTAAGCCCCCCCTCCCCTGATCTGTAAGCGTTAACATATATTTGTTTCCAAACAATCATATTTTAATCATCTTTACTTTCATGGATGTTGACATCTTTGTTGTCAATAAAGTCAATATCATTACCATTTTTTTTTTGCAGAATTCTATGTGTTATTTATTTACTCTAAACACAAATTTTATCAGCGAAAATAAATTTTTGACAGAAACTAAGATTCTATGTGTTATTTATTTACTCTAAACACAAATTTAATCAGTAAAAGTAAATATTTAGTTTCTAGAGATATGACTAAACCAGACTTTACAAAAATATTTATGTACAGTCAAGTAGTTTATTTTCAGTCTTTCTTTAATCTGTGAAAAAATAGATTTTATTTTTAGAGATATCATTAAACCAAACGGTTCATATATAGCAGCTGCATATTTTATACTACCAAAGGATTTTTAGTATTTTGGTTAGTTAAAACAGTTAGGGAGTTGAATCCATTTTAATAGAAGCAGCAATAAAATCTATGATTACGGTTTTGACCCTCTAAAAAACATAATCTACCATTCCACTTTCCCCTGTCTTGTTGATGATATCATTAACGCCGATACGATTTTTGAAATGTACCATTCCACTTTCAATAGAAGCGTAACTGGAATGGTTCAGCGTATTCTTGAACATTGATTTCCTAATTTAAATCGACATAATAGTAATGGTATATTCTAGTTATTATTTTTATTTTACATAAAAAAATTTAATTCTACATATTAATTTATACATTCCTACGATTAACACAATTTAAAAAAAAAAAAAATATTTCAATTATGTCGATGTTAAAAGTGTAAACCACCATTCCAGTATCTCCTCTCTTGAAAGTGGAATGGTACATTTCAAAAATCGTATCGGCATTGATGATATCATCACCAAGAGAGGCAAAATTGGAATGGTAGATTACAAAAATCATATCGGCGTTGATGATATCATCACCAAGAGAGGGGAAAGTGGAATGGTAGATTACGTTTTTTAGAGGGTCAAAACCGTAATCATAGGTTAAATTCCTGCTTTTATAAAAATGGATTCAACTTCCTAATTGTAAAATACTTTTTTTAATTCCAACATAAAAAAAATATTTCTGTTCTTTACCTGGATGGCTCTACCAGGATTGAAGGCATCCTGTGCCTGCCAGGATTAAGATATTAAAAAAATTAACTCTCAGTTTTGTGTAAAGCATAAACAACAGACTTAAAAAGGTACCTAGTCATAGCCCTCTATCTTTTACACAACAAAAATGCAGGTAGTAAGTGAGGGGACAATGGGCAATTAATTCAATTTTAGATTCTAACTCAATATCTTCAAAACTAGATATATCTGGAAAATTCCAAAAATTTAGATAAAGCAATCTTTATTAGAATTGTATAATAAGAAATTATTAAACACTGAAAGAAAAGTATTTAACATTAGGTTATCATGTCTTATTTTCCTGTGAAAAGTATTAATTTATCATAAAAAGTATGACCTTAGTACTGGCATTTTCTTTCCATAATCGGGGTTTGTTTTCATATTTGACAAGGGGTTGATTAGAATGGATAGGTACAGAAGTATCACAGTAGAATTTCTGGTTTATCCCACCCATTTTAGAAGAAAACTATTTTGTTTAAAAACTAAAATAAACTTGTTTTGAATTTTTTTTTCAAATAGTCTGCTAGTATTTGTATTGGTTAGTTTTCAGTGAGGGTCGTCTGCTTTGGAAATAATTGTTTTAGCGGCATTCTTTGCGCTGGGACCCAAAGTCTTTAAAATTTGCCAAAATAATAAAAGTTGCATGTGTTCTGGTACCCAAAGTCCAACACTGTCAGAAATATGAATTTTACATCCATTGTCCCCTCCTTTTCTCCCTGACAAAAATGAGATATAAAAAAACCTCATAGGTTGGGTGGGGGTGGGGGGGTAGAGACTCCACACCCCCTGACCGTGGGCATCCGTAAATAGATTATCTCTAATTGTTAAGTATCTGCACAACTTGAAAACTTACCAATTATTATTCCAGAAATGTAAGCCCATGTTTGGACTTGGTTTTGCTTGATACATTCATCATCAGCATCTGTCAAGGTGCTATTTTCTAAACCTGCATATTCACTCGAATCTGTAGTAAATCATTGTAACGTTATGTGTAAGAATGATTTCTTATATAGTGCCTGGAGCTGGATCTTTAAATCATTTCAATGGTGCGCCAAATCGGGATGAGACAACTTTCCACCAATGAGAGCACATCATTTTATGAAATGCCGCGCTGTGATTGGCTGAAATTCGGCGCACCCCGATTTGGCCCACCATTGAAATGATTTAAAGATCCAGCTCTGGTGTGCACAGAAAATCCCTACCACCATATTTTGAAATAAATCGAAAATAGAAGGGGGGGGGGGTTATAGTTTTGTTTTGTTTGTTTGTTAGGTTAGGTTATGTGGTATAATAAAGCCCAGCAGGGTAATGGTGCTGCAGGTATAGGCCCCACCGCAAGGGTTTTGCAAAGAGATTCCCCCCCTTCTTAAAATTTAATATAAAAATTAAAGGGGTGGGTAACAATGCCAAATCGATTTTAAAATATTCTTAAAACAAGAAAAGTTTTAGTTTTTGAATTATAAGCATTACTATGATTGCCTTGTATATTATTTGTTGCAAATATAGAATCAAAGATTTTAATCACATATCCACGTAATACAGATGCACCACTGTAAAGAATAGTAATATAACAGGATGTCTGTCTGTGTGTGTTTGTTACAAAGTATCTCGCTAACCGCTGAACCGATTAAAATCTCCATTACTGTAGAGCTATATCCTGGAACCTGGAAGGGATGGTTTTTGAGGAAGGGTACTTCAACCCTTCCAATGATATTCCCAACAATATAAAAATTAAAATTTATTTACTCCTCCCACACCTTATTAGTTTGTAGCATTGTAAAGGTTTTTTGAACAAGGATGATAGCATCCATAAAAGCGAAGCTCTGAAACAGTAGGACAAACCAAATTTAACACTTGTAGAATGTCAGCACTGAATTATCAGAATATAAAGAGGCGAAATAGAATTATAAGTAAATTCGTTGAAAAACTAATTACATATTGGATAATGTTTATTGACATACTTACATGTAGGTCTTTATTATAGAATTGCTTCGCCTATAATATTGTACTTTGTTGTCCTATGTATCAGTCTATCAAAAATCAGATCAATCGGATAATTAGATCACATAAAAATTAGTTGTTAAAAAAGTTTTAAAAAATCAACATGTTTAAAATGGATGTACGGAAATTCTAGTATTGATTATAGAGTTGCTATGCTTTCTAAATCGTACCTAACTACTACAGGAATCACAGTGCAAAGTTTGAAATCGATAGGGCAATTGTAACATGCCTAAGCAATCCGTTACGGAAATACGGACCCACCTTAATTATAGGAAATATTTGCTTATTAAAAATGCATAGTGAATAAAAGCAATAAGGTTGATAACTTGATACTTTAATCATATTTTACATAGTATAATTATTATTTTGGTATTTAACTGCGGATAAACATAAAAGTTTGTAGATAACCCCCTTTTCAATCATGATTAAACAGAGGTGGATTCTTAAAAAACTTTTTGGCTCACTGCCTCACTAAAATTGGTGAGGCTGGCTAAACATGTTTGTGAAAAATCCTCCAAAATCCCATTAAAAATCTACAAAATGAAATAAAATCATAGAAAGGTTATTAATATATTATTTTGTTTAATTTTTGTAGATTTTCAATGCGATTTTGGAGGATTTTTCACAAAAAATTTTAGCGAGCCTCACTAATTTTAGTGAGGCAGGGAGCCAAAAAGTTTTTTAAGTATCCACCTCAGGTATTTTTTCCAATTTAATGTGATTACCTGCACATTTGAGCAATGCCAAGCACCATTATGATAAGAAATGGTTTATAAACCTCAGGATGTTGGTTTATATTCTTTATATAGTTGAGCTTCTTACCTCCCTGGCGGACTGAGATTGTTTCTAGATTCTTTCTAAACAGCAATTATCATCTATAATACAAAGTAGAATGATGTTTGCCCGTCCGTCTATCTGATCGTCCATATGTCTGTCCGTCTGTCTGTCTGTCTGTCCCTTAAAAACTCGGTAACCCCTGAACCGATCGGATTCTACTCTTCAGGGAATATACCTGCTGGTCCTGTGGTGGTTTTAGGCTATATTCTTGGGGCGTGGGACAACCCCACCCCCCTCCCCCCAAAAAAAATTTGATTTAAGGTTTGATTTTAAAATTGAGGTCTTGGGATGGCTTTAGGCTATTTTGCTGCCCTTTCCTACCCCTTCGAATGCAGAGCATCTTAGTGCTATTAGTGCAGGCGCTAGTATGATTATAATTTGAAAGAACTATGCTGAACAACTACTACTTAATAACCATAAAAGAAAGAAAATGCGTGTTCTTTTAATTTTCATTAATAATCCCTTAATATAAAACCAAAAACTTACTTAATCTTTTTTGTTTTCTGTTCAGTATCAAATTCATTTCCATAAAGTCTTCTCATACTTCTCTCCGCCTTCTCTTCCTTTTGCTTTGAGATTAGATAGACTGGAGATTCGGGTATCAAGAAGGTTAACAATAGCGCTAGCACTGGTACACCTAATATCAATATAGTTGATACTAAATTTAGATTAGATAGACTGGATATTTTAGTATCAAGATGGTTAACAATAGTGCTATTACTGGTACACCTAATATCAATATAGTTGATATTCAGATTAGATAGACTGGATATTCTAGAATCAAAAAAGTTAACGATAGTGCTGGCACTGGTACACCTAATATCAATATAGTTGATACTATATTCAGATTAGATAGACTGGATATTCTATGTAGTATCAAGAAGGTTAACAATAGTGCTAGCACTGGTACACCTAATATTAATATAGTTGATATTCAGATTAGATAAACTGGATATTCTAATATCAAGAAGGTTAATAATAGTGCTAGTACTGGTACACCTAATATCAATGTAGTTGTTATTCAGATTAGATAGACTGGATATTCTGATATCAAGAAGGTTAAGAATAGTGCTAGCAATGGTACACCTAATATCAATATAGATGATATTCAGATTAGATAGACTGGATATTCTAGTATCAAGATGGTTTAAAATAGTACTAGCACTGATACACCTAATATAAATATAGTTGATACTATATTCAGATTAGATAGACTGGAAGGTTAACAATAGTGCTAGCACTGGTACACCTAATATCAATGTAGTTGTTATTCAGATTTGATAGACTGGATATTCTAATATCAAGATGGTTAACAATAGTGCTAGCACTGGTACACCTAATATCAATATAGTTAATATTATATTTAGATTAGATAGACTGGATATTCTAGTATCAAGATGGTTAACAATAGTGCTAGCACTGGTACACCTAATATCAATATAGTTGATAGTATATTCAGATTAGATAGACTAGATATTATAGTATCAAGAAGGTTAGCAATAGTGCTAGCACTGGTACACCTAATATCAATATAGTTGATATTCAGATTAGATAGACTGGATATTCTATCAAGATGGTTAACAATAGTGCTAGCACTGGTACACCTAATATCAATATAGTTGATATTCAGATTAGATAGACTGGATATTCTAGTATCAGGATGGTTTAAAATAGTGCTAGCACTGGTACACCTAATATCAATATAGTTAATATTATATTTAGATTAGATAGACTGGATATTCTAGTATCAAGATGGTTAACAATAGTGCTAGCACTGGTACACCTAATATCAATATAGTTGATACTATATTCAGATTAGATAGACTAGATATTATAGTATCAAGAAGGTTAACAATAGTGCTGGCACCGGTACATCTAATATCAATATAGTTAATATTATATTCAGATAAGATAGACTGGATATTCTAGTATTAAGAAGGTTAACAATAGTGCTAGCACTGGTACACCTAATATTAATATAGTTAATATTATATTCAGATTAGATAGACTGGATATTCTAGTATCAAGATGGTTAACAATAGTGTTAGCACTGGTACACCTAATATCAATATAGTTAATATTATATTCAGATAACATAGACTGGATATTCTAGTATCAAGAAGGTCAACAATAGTCAATCAAAAGGGTTAACAATAGTGCTAGCAATAGTACACCTATTATCAATATAGTTAATATTATATTCAGATTAGATAGACTGAATATTCTAGTATCAAGATGGTTAAAAATAGTGCTAGCACTGGTACACCTAATATCAATATAGTTCATATTCAGATTAGATAGACTGGATATTCTAGTATTGAGATGGTTAACAATAGTGCTAGCACTGGTACACCTAATATTTATATAGTTAATATTCAGATTAGATAGACTGGATATTCTAGTATCAAGATGGTTAACAATAGTGCTAGCACTGGTACACCTAATATTAATATAGTTGATATTATATTTAGATTAGATAGACTAGATATTCTAATATCAAGAAGGTTAGCAATAGTGCCAGCACTGGTACAACTAATATCAATATAGTTGATATTCAGATTAGATAGACTGGATATTCTAGTATCAGGATGGTTTAAAATAGTGCTAGCACTGGTACACCTAATATCAATATAGTTAATATTATATTTAGATTAGATAGACTGGATATTCTAGTATCAAGAAGGTTAACAATTGTGCAAGCACTGGTACACCTAATATCAATATAGTTAATATTATATTCAGATTAGATAGACTGGATATTCTAGTATCAAGATGGTTAACAATAGTGCTAGCACTGGTACACCTAATATTAATATAGTTGATATTATATTTAGATTAGATAGACTAGATATTATAGTATCAAGAAGGTTAGCAATAGTGCTAGCACTGGTACACCTAATATCAATATAGTTAATATTATATTTAGATTAGATAGACTGGATATTCTAGTATCAAGATGGTTAACAATAGTGCTAGCACTGGTTCACCTAATATCAATATAGTTGATAGTATATTCAGATTAGATAGACTAGATATTATAGTATCAAGAAGGTTAGCAATAGTGCTAGCACTGGTACACCTAATATCAATATAGTTGATATTCAGATTAGATAGACTAGATATTATAGTATCAAGAAGGTTAGCAATAGTGCTAGCACTGGTACACCTAATATCAATATAGTTGATATTCAGATTACATAGACTGGATATTCTAGTATCAGGATGGTTTAAAATAGTGCTAGCACTGGTACACCTGATATCAATATAGTTGATATTATATTTAGATCAGATAGACTAGATATTATAGTATCAAGAAGGTTAGCAATAGTGCTAGCACTGGTACACCTAATATCAATATTGTTAATATTATATTTAGATTAGATAGACTGGATATTCTAGTATCAAGATGGTTAACAATAGTGCTAGCACTGGTACACCTAATATCAATATAGTTGATAGTATATTCAGATTAGATAGACTAGATATTAAAGTATCAAGAAGGTTAGCAATAGTGCTAGCACTGGTACACCTAATATCAATATAGTTGATATTCAGATTAGATAGACTGGATATTCTAGTATCAGGATGGTTTAAAATAGTGCTAGCACTGGTACACCTAATATCAATATAGTTAATATTATATTTAGATTAGATAGACTGGATATTCTAGTATCAAGATGGTTAACAATAGTGCTAGCACTGGTACACCTAATATCAATATAGTTGATACTATATTCAGATTAGATAGACTAGATATTATAGTATCAAGAAGGTTAACAATAGTGCTGGCACTGGTACATCTAATATCAATATAGTTAATATTATATTCAGATAGGATAGACTGGATATTCTAGTATTAAGAAGGTTAACAATAGTGCTAGCACTGGTACACCTAATATTAATATAGTTAATATTATATTCAGATTAGATAGACTGGATATTCTAGTATCAAGATGGTTAACAATAGTGTTAGCACTGGTACACCTAATATCAATATAGTTAATATTATATTCAGATAACATAGACTGGATATTCTAGTATCAAGAAGGTCAACAATAGTCAATCAAAAGGGTTAACAATAGTGCTAGCAATAGTACACCTATTATCAATATAGTTAATATTATATTCAGATTAGATAGACTGAATATTCTAGTATCAAGATGGTTAAAAATAGTGCTAGCACTGGTACACCTAATATCAATATAGTTCATATTCAGATTAGATAGACTGGATATTCTAGTATTGAGATGGTTAACAACAGTGCTAGCACTGGTACACCTAATATTTATATAGTTAATATTCAGATTAGATAGACTGGATATTCTAGTATCAAGATGGTTAACAATAGTGCTAGCACTGGTACACCTAATATTAATATAGTTGATATTATATTTAGATTAGATAGACTAGATATTCTAATATCAAGAAGGTTAGCAATAGTGCCAGCACTGGTACACCTAATATCAATATAGTTGATATTCAGATTAGATAGACTGGATATTCTAGTATCAGGATGGTTTAAAATAGTGCTAGCACTGGTACACCTAATATCAATATAGTTAATATTATATTTAGATTAGATAGACTGGATATTCTAGTATCAAGAAGGTTAACAATTGTGCAAGCACTGGTACACCTAATATCAATATAGTTAATATTATATTCAGATTAGATAGACTGGATATTCTAGTATCAAGATGGTTAACAATAGTGCTAGCACTGGTACACCTAATATTAATATAGTTGATATTATATTTAGATTAGATAGACTAGATATTATAGTATCAAGAAGGTTAGCAATAGTGCTAGCACTGGTACACCTAATATCAATATAGTTAATATTATATTTAGATTAGATAGACTGGATATTCTAGTATCAAGATGGTTAACAATAGTGCTAGCACTGGTTCACCTAATATCAATATAGTTGATAGTATATTCAGATTAGATAGACTAGATATTATAGTATCAAGAAGGTTAGCAATAGTGCTAGCACTGGTACACCTAATATCAATATAGTTGATATTCAGATTAGATAGACTAGATATTATAGTATCAAGAAGGTTAGCAATAGTGCTAGCACTGGTACACCTAATATCAATATAGTTGATATTCAGATTACATAGACTGGATATTCTAGTATCAGGATGGTTTAAAATAGTGCTAGCACTGGTACACCTGATATCAATATAGTTGATATTATATTCAGATCAGATAGACTAGATATTATAGTATCAAGAAGGTTAGCAATAGTGCTAGCACTGGTACACCTAATATCAATATTGTTAATATTATATTTAGATTAGATAGACTGGATATTCTAGTATCAAGATGGTTAACAATAGTGCTAGCACTGGTACACCTAATATCAATATAGTTGATAGTATATTCAGATTAGATAGACTAGATATTAAAGTATCAAGAAGGTTAGCAATAGTGCTAGCACTGGTACACCTAATATCAATATAGTTGATATTCAGATTAGATAGACTGGATATTCTAGTATCAGGATGGTTTAAAATAGTGCTAGCACTGGTACACCTAATATCAATATAGTTAATATTATATTTAGATTAGATAGACTGGATATTCTAGTATCAAGATGGTTAACAATAGTGCTAGCACTGGTACACCTAATATCAATATAGTTGATACTATATTCAGATTAGATAGACTAGATATTATAGTATCAAGAAGGTTAACAATAGTGCTGGCACTGGTACATCTAATATCAATATAGTTAATATTATATTCAGATAGGATAGACTGGATATTCTAGTATTAAGAAGGTTAACAATAGTGCTAGCACTGGTACACCTAATATTAATATAGTTAATATTATATTCAGATTAGATAGACTGGATATTCTAGTATCAAGATGGTTAACAATAGTGTTAGCACTGGTACACCTAATATCAATATAGTTAATATTATATTCAGATAACATAGACTGGATATTCTAGTATCAAGAAGGTCAACAATAGTCAATCAAAAGGGTTAACAATAGTGCTAGCAATAGTACACCTATTATCAATATAGTTAATATTATATTCAGATTAGATAGACTGAATATTCTAGTATCAAGATGGTTAAAAATAGTGCTAGCACTGGTACACCTAATATCAATATAGTTCATATTCAGATTAGATAGACTGGATATTCTAGTATTGAGATGGTTAACAATAGTGCTAGCACTGGTACACCTAATATCAATATAGTTGATACTAAATTTAGATTAGATAGACTGGATATTCTAATATCAAGAAGGTTAACAATAGTGCTAGCACTGGTACACCTAATATCAATATAGTTCATATTCAGATTAGATAGACTGGATATTCTAGTATTGAGATGGTTAACAATAGTGCTAGCACTGGTACACCTAATATCAATATAGTTGATACTAAATTTAGATTAGATAGACTGGATATTCTAATATCAAGAAGGTTAACAATAGTGCTAGCAATGGTACACCTGATATCAATATAGTTAATACTAAATTTAGATTAGATAGACTGGATATTTTAGTATCAAGATGGTTAACAATAGTGCTAGCACTGGTACACCTAATATCAATATAGTTAATATTATATTCAGATAACATAGACTGGATATTCTAGTATCAAGAAGGTCAACAATAGTCAATCAAAAGGGTTAACAATAGTGCTAGCAATAGTACACCTATTATCAATATAGTTAATATTATATTCAGATTAGATAGACTGAATATTCTAGTATCAAGATGGTTAAAAATAGTGCTAGCACTGGTACACCTAATATCAATATAGTTCATATTCAGATTAGATAGACTGGATATTCTAGTATTGAGATGGTTAACAATAGTGCTAGCACTGGTACACCTAATATCAATATAGTTGATACTAAATTTAGATTAGATAGACTGGATATTCTAATATCAAGAAGGTTAACAATAGTGCTAGCACTGGTACACCTAATATCAATATAGTTCATATTCAGATTAGATAGACTGGATATTCTAGTATTGAGATGGTTAACAATAGTGCTAGCACTGGTACACCTAATATCAATATAGTTGATACTAAATTTAGATTAGATAGACTGGATATTCTAATATCAAGAAGGTTAACAATAGTGCTAGCAATGGTACACCTGATATCAATATAGTTAATACTAAATTTAGATTAGATAGACTGGATATTTTAGTATCAAGATGGTTAACAATAGTGCTAGCACTGGTACACCTAATATCAATATAGTTAATATTATATTCAGATAACATAGACTGGATATTCTAGTATCAAGAAGGTCAACAATAGTCAATCAAAAGGGTTAACAATAGTGCTAGCAATAGTACACCTATTATCAATATAGTTAATATTATATTCAGATTAGATAGACTGAATATTCTAGTATCAAGATGGTTAAAAATAGTGCTAGCACTGGTACACCTAATATCAATATAGTTCATATTCAGATTAGATAGACTGGATATTCTAGTATTGAGATGGTTAACAATAGTGCTAGCACTGGTACACCTAATATCAATATAGTTGATACTAAATTTAGATTAGATAGACTGGATATTCTAATATCAAGAAGGTTAACAATAGTGCTAGCAATGGTACACCTGATATCAATATAGTTAATACTAAATTTAGATTAGATAGACTGGATATTTTAGTATCAAGATGGTTAACAATAGTGCTAGCACTGGTACACCTAATATCAATATAGTTGATACTAAATTTTGATTAGATAGACTGGATATTTTAGTATCAAAATGGTTAACAATAGTGCTAGCACTGGTATACCTAATATAAATATAGTTGATATTCAGATTAGATAGACTGGATATTTTAGTATCAAGATGATTATCAATAGTTCTAGCACTGGTACACCTAAGGCAGGCGCTGTGATTCAGCAAATTAATTTTATTTTAAATTGCTGAAAGTTTGGATATTTTGTGAAAACTTGTTCTGTGATGTAACTAAAGGGAAGTAGGTAACAGAGGGGGGGGGAGAAGGAAGTGGGTAAATTTTCACTTAGAATTGTTTTTCAGAATCACGATCTCCTGTCCCTGGTATTAGGCAGGGAAAAGGGAATGTGATTCTGACAAACAATTCTAAGTGAAAATGTCCCCTCAACTCATTTCCCTTTTTTCTACCCTTCTTACCCACTTCCTTTTCAGTTACACCAAAAATCAAGTTTTACTCGAACTTTACTCCAACAAAATATTTAATTTTCTGCAATTTTAAAAGGAATTAATTGGCTGTATAGTAGACCCTGGGTATTAGGAACTTTAAGCTTTGTACATTTAAAAGCAGCCAAGAAAAATCATGTTTCCCTGGGAGTACCTGGCAGACAGACGGACATTCAGAACTATAAAGTAGCTTCCCTGAAAATTAATGCTAACCTAACATAATTTGAGAAATAGTGGTCCATCTAAAAAGTAGCCCGAAAGCAAACACTGTTGTAGAACCTACAGCTCTGAAAGATGGAAAAATTACCTAAAAGTTATGCAGATATGCAGATAGAATGAGCATTCTATGTCCTGTTATTATCCCGAAGAAAATATTGATAATTCTATTTTAGTGGAATTATTATCTTTTTAATTCATAAAATAACGTTTTAATAAGTTCTAACCCTAATTTTTCTAACCTCCAACCTTAAGATACAGAAAATTGGGGCATAGTCCCTTTCATGGCAACGTACCTTAAGGGGCGATTCTTCGTATTTTTCACTGTAGGTTTTCTCCTATTTATAGCCCCTGCGGGGGGGCTCTAACCCTGCGGGGCCAATTGCCTAACATTTTAGGACAATCACCTAACCCAACTTGACCTAACCTAACCTAAAATAACCTATAAAAAGCCATTTTAAAAATACGACGAATCGCCCCTTGAGGGGCTTTGCCACAAAAAGGACTATTCCAGAAATTTGTAATAAATGTAAAAATCTTAATATTCTGCTTATAATTACTTAATACACATATAGTTACTGACATAACTAGAGAGGATAAGTTTTATAGAACACAATTTATGTACTTAAAATCAGTCACTCGAACAGTGCTTAATACATTATCTAATTTATGCAAATTGATACGAATTTATGTTTTTTATGCACTTTTTCAAGTTCCTTTATATTTGTACTAGCGGCTACGCCCCCTAGAGGCCTCTAGGGGCACTTGAGGAGGGGAGAGTCGAATTTGATAACCCAATTATTTATTTTAGATTTTTTAAAAAGGTAAAAAAAATTCTAGAGGCCATGTCTCTTGGGAGGATGATGGTACCCTACCTCAAAATAGTTATAAACCTTCCCGGGATCTATGAGAAGCTACCCTGTTAAGGAGAACCCGATCGGTTCAGCGGTTAGTGAGATCCTTCGGTACAAACACACAGACATCCTGTTACTTTAGTATAAGAATTATAAAATGTTTCATAATTTTTTTTGCATTTAGCAAATATCTTTATCATTTAAAAGGAAAATGCAAATTAAATGAATAATTTGTAAACAAGAAACACTTTAATTAGGCTCTGAGCAAAATCGATTTTTTTTCTAAATTTAGGGATGTTCATTCGACCGTCAGTCTGTTACTAATGAAATAAGTCATGCTGGTCGCATTGATTTCAATTTTTATCATATTTTTTTCTGTATCAGTCTGGTTCGATTCGAACTCTGCAAGCATTACAAAAACTGTAGCACTCAAATTTTCACTAGTGATCCCCATGCCGATTAGGCTCAATGTTTAAAGCAAACAAGTATAAAGTATGCCTCAAAATTACAAAATGCTCTTTTTAGAGCAGCTTTTTTTAAAGCAATTTTACGACTAAATTGCTTTGATTTTCTAAACGATAAAATAAAGGTTACCTAAAAGAAGCAATTGCTATTTCAAATGGACCCCTCTGTTCATTGGTTAGAATTTCTGCACTGTAAATAGTTGTTGTGGAGAGGGCATGGCTTATACCAACTAATAACCTAAAAATACAATATTAAACTGATTATTCATACACTCCTCTCATAGTAATTTCTCTGCAGTCTGACTTTATGATAATCTGTTGGTGAGTTTTTATCTGTTTTATCAACAACTTTATCAATCAAGTGACGGCCATGTGTTTCACCCAAAGAAATTGAAATAAATATTTTAAATAAAATTTTAAATAATTGTATTTTCCCTAAAAGTAACCTTTCTTAATATTTCTTTTAAAATCATGCTATCTTTGCTAAAACAAATACTTGTTGTCAAGAAGGTGTATCACCCCTCTGCACGCCTACATCCCTACCCCCTCAGTTAATCTAACCTTGCAATGTAGATAAGTTTGTAGTCCGAGGCGAATATTGTGATAATCCATGCAGCTATATATGGCAGGCAAGCTAACTGGATAGAGGATCTAAAAATATTAGTTTTAGTTTTAAATATTGGTATCAAATGCTATTTTAAAGTCTAACCTACCCTAAAGTTAAACCCTAAGAAGTTTTTAAGTCAACTTCTCTTTAATCATTATCTATTTATGAACTCTAAGAATTTATCTATTTATCAACTTCATTCTTGCTAACATGCTATGTTTATATCAACATATCAAAAAATTAAAATCTCAATATACAAGTAGCGGCAGAGAATTTTAATTATCTATCTGTCTATCTATCTCCCTATCTTTCTATCTCCCTATCTTTCTATCTCCCTGTCTATATATCGTAACTGGAAAAAGTGTCTAAAAAATCACCCATGTAACGTCATAAAAATGAGGGAGATAAGAGGAGAAGTGGGGGGAAAAAATCTAAAAAAGAGATGGATAATCCCTCATTTTTATGACGTTTTATTGCTGATTTCTTAGACACTTTGTCCAGTTACCTATCTACCTCTATATATCTATGTATCTATCAATAAATGTATATACCTAGGACCAATCATATGTTGAATAGGACCCTACAGAATACATACAACTAGTGTAAAAAGATTATCTATGTATCTATCTATAAATGTGTATACACCTAGGACTAATCATATGTTGAATAGGACCCTACAGAATACATACAACTAGTGTAAAAAGATTATCTATCTATCTATCTATAAATGTGTATATACCTAGGACCAATCATATGTTGAATAGGACCCTACAGAATACATACAACTAGTGTAAACAGATTATCTATGTATCTATCTATAAATGTGTATATACCTAGGACCAATCATATGTTGAATAGGACCCTACAGAATACATACAACTAGTGTAAAAAGATTATCTATGTATCTATCAATAAATTTATATACCTAGGACTAATCATATGTTGAATAGGACCAGACAGAATACATACAACTAGTGTAAAAAGAATATCTATGTATCTATCTATAAATGTGTATATACCTAGGACTAATCATATGTTGAATAGGACCCTACAGAATACATACAACTAGTGTAAAAAGATTATCTATGTATCTATCTATAAATGTATATACTTAGGACCAATCATATGTTGAATAGGACCCTACAGAATACATACAACTAGTGTAAAAAGATTATCTATGTATCTATCAATAAATTTATATACCTAGGACCAATCATATGTTGAATAGGACCCTACAGAATACATACAACTAGTGTAAAAAGATTATCTATGTATCTATCTATAAATGTATATACCTATGACCAATCATATGTTGAATAGGACCCTACAGAATACATACAACTAGTGTAAAAAGATTATCTATGTATCTATCTATAAATGTATATACTTAGGACCAATCATATGTTGAATAGGACCCTACAGAATACATACAACTAGTGTAAAAAGATTATCTATGTATCTATCAATAAATTTATATACCTAGGACCAATCATATGTTGAATAGGACCCTACAGAATACATACAACTAGTGTAAACAGATTATCTATGTATCTATCTATAAATGTGTATATACCTAGGACCAATCATATGTTGAATAGGACCAGACAGAATACATACAACTAGTGTAAAAAGAATATCTATGTATCTATCTATAAATGTGTATATACCTAGGACCAATCATATGTTGAATAAGACCCTACAGAATACATACAACTAGTGTAAAAAGATTATCTATGTATCTATCTATAAATGTATATACTTAGGACCAATCATATGTTGAATAGGACCCTACAGAATACATACAACTAGTGTAAAAAGATAAATGTGTATATACCTAGGACCAATCATATGTTGAATAGGACCAGACAGAATACATACAACTAGTGTAAAAAGATTATCTATGTATCTATCTATAAATGTGTATATACCTAGGACCAATCATATGTTGAATAGGACCAGACAGAATACATACAACTAGTGTAAAAAGATTATCTATGTATCTATCAATAAATTTATATACCTAGGACCAATCATATGTTGAATAGGACCCTACAGAATACATACAACTAGTGTAAAAAGATTATCTATGTATCTATCTATAAATGTATATACTTAGGACCAATCATATGTTGAATAGGACCCTACAGAATACATACAACTAGTGTAAAAAGATTATCTATGTATCTATCTATAAATGTGTATATACCTATGACCAATCATATGTTGAATAGGACCCTACAGAATACATACAACTAGTGTAAAAAGAATATCTATGTATCTATCTATAAATGTGTATACACCTAGGACTAATCATATGTTGAATAGGACCAGACAGAATACATACAACTAGTGTAAAAAGATTATCTATGTATCTATCAATAAATGTATATACCTAGGACCAATCATATGTTGAATAGGACCCTACAGAATACATACAACTAGTGTAAAAAGATTATCTATGTATCTATCTATAAATGTGTATACAGTATGACCCTCGAAAAAGTATTTTTAAGCATCTGCAGCCCTTATTTCTCAATGAATTATTAAAAAATGCATACGTCCTTGTTCTCCATAGTATTCCACGTAAGTAGATATAAAAATATTTTTTTTACCTCCATTAACACCGGAGATTTTTAGAGCTAAAGTTTTGAAAAAGTGACTGAGAAAAAGAATTTTTTTTTGTTTCTCTTATTTTTTGGATTGTTATATTATGTTTTTCTGGCAACTGAATAATGAGACACAAAGAAAAACAAGTTAACTAAATATTTCTTTTTTATTCCACCAAAATATATAAATTTTTAATGGCAAAAAATACTACTGAATGAATTGATTATTTGCAAATTTTAGGTTATTTATTAACCCTTATTTATAGTAAAGGATTAATTATGACAGTTGCTCCGCCTACTTTTCTGACATCTCAATTATTTAATAGGGGGTAAATTAAGCTTTTTAGACTAAAAAATCATTATGTTTTATTTTTATTTTCTTTATAACTTTTTTGTTTTTAAAGTTAGGATTGTGAAACAAAAACAATTTTCCTGCTATATTCATAGAGATTTATTTGGTTTTTTAATCTAAAACAATTTTGCCCAATAAGTGAGTTTTTCAAAATATCATTAAACTAAAAAGACTCAAAAAATATGTGTAAAAAAATGCTTTTTACTCAAAAACTAAATTTTTTATTTCACTTTTGTATAAAGTTTCTGCTAGTAACAAAATTAAAAGGATTTCTAGCTTAATTTTGCTAAAAAAGTCGTTTCATGTTAAAAGTTACTTTTTCCTCAGTCACTTTTTCAAAACTTTAGCACTAAAAATCTCCGGTGTTAATGGAGGTAAAAAAAATATTTTTATATCTACTTACGTGGAATACTTTGGAGAACAAGGACATATGCATTTTTTAATAATTCATTGAGAAATAAGGGCTGCAGATGCTTAAAAATACTTTTTCGAGGGTCATACTGTATACCTAGGACCAATCATATGTTGAATAGGACCAGACAGAATACATACAACTAGTGTAAAAAGATTATCTATGTATCTATCTATAAATGTGTATATACCTAGGACTAATCATATGTTGAATAGGACCAGACAGAATACATACAACTAGTGTAAAAAGATTATCTATGTATCTATCTATAAATGTGTATATACCTAGGACTAATTATATGTTGAATAGGACCAGACAGAATACATACAACTAGTGTAAAAAGATTATCTATGTATCTATCTATAAATGTATATACCTAGGACCAATCATATGTAGAATAGGACCAGACAGAATACATACAACTAGTGTAAAAAGATTATCTATGTATCTATCAATAAATGTATATACCTAGGACCAATCATATGTTGAATAGGACCCTACAGAATACATACAACTAGTGTAAAAAGATTATCTATGTATCTATCTATAAATGTGTATATACCTAGGACCAATCATATGTTGAATAGGACCAGACAAAATACATACAACTAGTGTAAAAAGATTATCTATGTATCTATCTATAAATGTGTATACCTAGGACCAATCATATGTTGAATAGGACCAGACAGAATACATACAACTAGTGTAAAAAGATTATCTATGTATCTATCTATAAATGTGTATATACCTAGGACTAATCATATGTTGAATAGGACCCTACAGAATACATACAACTAGTGTAAAAAGATTATCTCTGTATCTATCTATAAATGTGTATATACCTAGGACCAATCATATGTTGAATAGGACCCTACAGAATACATACAACTAGTGTAAAAAGATTATCTATGTATCTATCTATAAATATGTATATACCTAGGACTAATCATATGTTGAATAGGACCAGACAGAATACATACAACTAGTGTAAAAAGATTATCTATGTATCTATCTATAAATGTGTATATACCTAGGACCAATCATATGTTGAATAGGACCAGACAGAATACATATAACTAGTGTAAAAAGATTATCTATGTATCTATCTATAAATGTATATACCTAGGACTAATCATATGTAGAATAGGACCAGACAGAATACATACAACTAGTGTAAAAAGATTATCTATGTATCTATCTATAAATGTGTATATACCTAGGACCAATCATATGTTGAATAGGACCCTACAGAATACATACAACTAGTGTAAAAAGATTATCTATGTATCTATCTATAAATGTGTATATACCTAGGACCAATCATATGTTGAATAGGACCCTACAGAATGCATACAACTAGTGTAAAAAGAATATCTATGTATCTATCTATAAATGTGTATATACCTAGGACTAATCATATGTTGAATAGGACCAGACAGAATACATACAACTAGTGTAAAAAGATTATCTATGTATCTATCTATAAATGTGTATATACCTAGGACCAATCATATGTTGAGTAGGACCAGACAGAATACATACAACTAGTGTAAACAGATTATCTACCTATCTATCTATAAATGTATATACCTATGACCAATCATATGTTGAATAGGACCAGACAGAATACATACAACTAGTGTAAACAAACAGATTTTCTATCTATAAATGTATATACCTAGGACTAATCATATGTTGAATAGGACCAGACAGAATACATACAACTAGTGTAAACAGAATATCTATCTATGTATATACCTAGGACCAATCATGTGTTGAATAGGACCAGACAGAATACATACAACTAGTGTAAACAGATTATCTATCTATCTATCTATAAATGTATATACTTAGGACCAATCATATGTTGAATAGGACCCTACAGAATACATACAACTAGTGTAAAAAGATTATCTATGTATCTATCTATAAATGTGTATATACCTAGGACCAATCATATGTTGAATAGGACCCTACAGAATACATACAACTAGTGTAAAAAGATTATCTATGTATCTATCTATAAATGTGTATATACCTAGAACTAATCATATGTTGAATAGGACCAGACAGAATACATACAACTAGTGTAAAAAGATTATCCATGTATCTATCTATAAATGTGTATATACCTAGGACCAATCATATGTTGAATAGGACCAGACAGAATACATACATCTAGTGTAAACAGATTATCTACCTATCTATCTATCTATCTATAAATGTATATACCTATGACCAATCATATGTTGAATAGGACCAGACAGAATACATACAACTAGTGTAAACAAACAGATTTTCTATCTATAAATGTATATACCTAGGACTAATCATATGTTGAATAGGACCAGACAGAATACATACAACTAGTGTAAACAGATTATCTATCTATCATCTATAAATGTATATACCAAGGACCAATCATATGTTGAATAGGACCAGACAGAATACATACAACTAGTGTAAAAAGATTATCTATGTATCTATCTATAAATGTGTATACACCTAGGACTAATCATATGTTGAATAGGACCAGACAGAATACATACAACTAGTGTAAATAGATTATCTATGTATCTATCTATAAATGTGTATATACCTAGGACCAATCATATGTTGAATAGGACCAGACAGAATACATACAACTAGTGTAAACAGAATATCTATCTATCTATCTATAAATGTGTATATACCTAGGACCAATCAAATGTTGAATAGGACCAGACAGAATACATACAACTAGTGTAAACAGAATATCTATCTATCTATCTATAAATGTGTATATACCTAGGACCAATCAAATGTTGAATAGGACCAGACAGAATACATACAACTAGTGTAAACAGATTATCTATCTATAAATGTATATATCTAGGACCAATCATATGTTAAATAGGACCAGACAGAATACATACAACTAGTGTAAACAGATTATCTATCTATCAATCTATAAATGTGTATATACCTAGGACCAATCATATGTTGAATAGGACCAAACAGAATACATACAACTAGTGTAAACAGATTATCTACCTATCTATCTATCTATCTATAAATGTATATACCTATGACCAATCATATGTTGAATAGGACCAGACAGAATACATACAACTAGTGTAAACAAACAGATTTTCTATCTATAAATGTATATACCTAGGACTAATCATATGTTAAATAGGACCAGACAGAATACATACAACTAGTGTAAACAGATTATCTATCTATCTATCTATAAATGTATATACCTAGGACCAATCATATGTTGAATAGGACCCTACAGAATACATACAACTAGTGTAAACAGATTATCTATCCATCTATCTATAAATGTATATACTTAGGACCAATCATGTGTTGAATAGGACCAGACAGAATACATACAACTAGTGTAAACAGATTATCTATCTAACTATCTATAAATGTATATACTTAGGACCAATCATGTGTTGAATCGGACCCTACAGAATACATACAACTAGTGTAAACAGATTATCTATCTATCTATCTATAAATGTGTATATACCTAGGACTAATCATATGTTGAATAGGACCAGACAGAATACATACAACTAGTGTAAAAAGATTATCTATGTATCTATCTATAAATATGTATATACCTAGGACCAATCATATGTTGAATAGGACCTTACAGAATACATACAACTAGTGTAAACAGATTATCTATGTATCTATCTATAAATATGTATATACCTAGGACCAATCATATGTTGAATAGGACCAGACAGAATACATACAACTGGTGTAAACAGATTATCCAAACTAACTGAAAAATGAGTAATGAATATTGTTAAGGGAAGCCTGCAAGAAATACACCGCTTTTACTGCAGAAAGACTGCCACCCAGTAGACCCAATAAGGCTTCACATTTGAGGGGCATTTCAAATTGGGGGTATTGGGTCTACATGTGGTAGTCTTTCAGCAGTTAAAACGATGTATTTCTTGCGTGTTTCCTATGAACTAAAATATTAAAATATATCATATAAACCACGAAACCTTGACATGTGTATTAACTGAGGCGAGGTTGTATAATTTTTGTTTGAATGGTTAGTTTTATCTATAGAAGAGCACATTTATATTGGTATGTTTTCTTTATACCTTCTATATACTTCGTTTTTACGGTCTAAAGCAAATAAAGGACAATAGTGGTTGAATTAATCTGCAACCCTTTCTTTTCCCCATTTTTTCAACCCCACAAATAATATTTAGATACAATATAAATTTTTTGTCCATTAACCTATCCTTAGTGATTGAATCTACTAGGGTTAGTCCGGATATCGGACATTGAAACTATCCGGATGCCGGTTATCCAGCTGATTTTTAATGCCGGATATCCGGTAATTTGCCGGATATCGAACGTTGATCAGATATCCGGCCGGAACCGGATATCCTGCATTATAAATCAGCCGGATATCCGGTTTCTGGTATCCGACCCAATCCCTAGAACCTACCAATCCAAGATTCTTGATCTTCAGTGATAGGAAATTCTGAACAGTCCTCCCTCAGTTGCGGAGTTAACAAGGATACAAAAGCACTGCAAAAAAAAAAAATTTAGTGGCGAATCTACTTTATAACTTACTTTGTCTGTCCGTTTGTCCTAAAAAAATTGAAAAAAATGGTGGCCAAATCGCTTTGAAGCAGGTTTTTTGCATTTTTTTTTTCATTGTTATCCTAAGTCTTTTTTTAGTTAAGGAATAAGCAGTTTTATTACTGAATGAAACTTACTCCTGAAATTCTGAAATTGAAATGGTATAGTTTTTTTCTGGACAAATGGAACTATATAAAATTTATGTGTTAGAATATCTCTCTCTCTCTCTCTCTGTCTCTGTCTCTCTGTCTCTCTCTCTCTCTCTCTCTCTCTCTCTCTCTCTCTCTCTCTCTCTCTCTGTCTCTCTCTCTCTCTCTTTCTCTCTCTCTTTCATCTTATTAAATTTTAAACAGCTTAGCTACTATCTGATATAATGTTCCTTGTTTGGTTATTGGTTATTCTGTTTACCCAGGAACAAGGGAATGATATTCTGACAAACAACTCTAAAGGAAAGTTTCCCCACAACCACCTTTCCCTTTTCCTCTCCTTCTTTCCCACCCCTCTTCAGTTAAATGAGAATTACAAAATATACCACCAGATACTTTATAAGGTTTGGTGAATTTTTTAAGAATTGTTGGTTAGAATAGCTACCCCTGCTGTTTACCTATTTGTTCCATAACACAGGGATAGAAGGATACATGGCATCAGCGCTAGAAACTAACAAATAAATAAAAAACACAGGGATAGAAGGATACATGGCATCAGCGCTAGAAACTAACAAATAAATAAGGATGACAACATCCATAAGTAGCGAAGCTCAAAAATTATGATTATATATCAGGAAAAAATACTATAAAGCAGTGTCATACAATTAACATTAATGTTGATAAAATAAGGAGATCAGAAAACCTTTAAAATCACGCAACCTTAAAAATCATGAAAATTTTAAAATCTAGGAATCGATCTAGCACCCCTATTAATAGAAAAATCGTAATAAAACTTTAGGAAAATATGTAAAATGTAAATTTAAGCATTCCCTGAAAATTTCAGCCCATTATCTTAAAAAGGAGTTGAGAAAATCAGGAAAACATGAAAATGTAGGAATCGATCTAGCACCCCAAATAACAGACGGAGAAAACAATGTATAGATTAGATGGGCATATGTTATAAGAATCTTCACTAAAAATTTCAGCTGTTTATCTTTTATAGGGGCCAAGAATATCACGTTTCCCCCACTTTGTCTCAGACGGACAGACGGACGGACATTTCGAATTATAGAGTAGCTTCACTACTAACAAATGATGACTTGTAAAAAGGGGGTGGGGAAAACAAATAATTATTCCTCACCCCACAAAAAGAATTTTTAAACAAAATGTAGGGTTTCACCCCCCACCTTCCCCCATGAATTTAAGGGGATGGGTCAATCTCCAACCTACCATGAAAATTTTTAACCTGGTGTAAAAATTTTGGTGGGGTTTTGCACGCTTACTGTGTCATAATAAAAGAATAGTTATTTCTCGCATCGTATTATAAACAGCTTTTCGCTGTTATAGAATGTACAATTATAAAATTAAAACCAGTCTTTTTAGCCCCGAGCTGCCGAAGCTAGA
The DNA here is from genome assembly GCF_053477335.1 of Acartia tonsa. NCBI lineage: Eukaryota > Metazoa > Arthropoda > Copepoda > Calanoida > Acartiidae > Acartia > Acartia tonsa. The sequence goes on from NC_137264.1 coordinate 51,995,685, forward strand.
CATAGTTTTTTCGTATGGATGAGAACCGGTTCCTATCCACCGGATTCGAATTTATACGAGAAAAAAATATCATTTATTTTCGAATGACCTAAATGAACATCAAGGGCTATCCGTTATGGACGGACGGACGGACGTACGGACATACCGACCATAATGTTAAAAGTTACCTGTCTAACTTTGCTTTGATTATCTGTCTCTTCTTTCTTATCTTCTACAATTTCAGTGTTTTCTCGCATTTTTGAATATTCGTCTAGTGATTCACGGATTTTTAAGTAATAAGTATGAATGGTGAAATTGTTTTTCCGGGCTCGGCAGTCTTAGCCGCGCGGCTTTCAATGAAAGCTGTGCAACATGTTAGAATTGTCCTATTGATTTGCATGAAGCTTGGTACAATTTAGAAAGCATAGCAACTGTAAATCGTTACTAGAAAGTCCATCGATCTAAATAAAACATAATGTTTTTAAAGGCGAAGCTTTTCTATAATTAGAGTCGATCCGTCCGTCCGTACGTCCGTCTGTAAGGGATAGCTTTTCTCGATAATTTAAGCATGTTAAAATTGTTCTATCGATTTTAAACTTTGCATAGTGATTCCTGTAGTAGTTAGCTACGATTTAGAAAGCATAGCAACTCTAAAGCGTTACCAGAATGTCTGTACGTCCAGTTTAAACATGTTCATTTTTAACATTTTTAACAACAAATTTTTATGTGAGTACTGATTATATTATTATAACAAGGTACAATATTATAAGTGAAGCATCTTTATAATCAAGAGGTAATCAAAGAGAAAAAAAATAATTACCTCTGGAGATGCCCTTAAAAATTTAATGTAATTTTAAAAAAATTAGGTACCTGATGAGAAGCCCCACTTCCACCACTAATTTTAAATAATTTTTTTTTAAATTAAGGAAGATTTTTTTTATTATTGGGGGGGTTGGGGGTGTCCCAGCCCCCAAGAAAATAGCCTAAAACCACCACAGGACCAGTAGGTATATTTCCTAAAGAGTAGAATCCGATCGGTTCAGTGGTTACCGACAGACAGACAGACAGACAGACAGACAGAAAGACATCGTTCTACTTTGTATTATAGATTTATAACAAAACTAGCGGCTTCGACCCTAGCCTCTAGGGGCTTTGCCCCAAGAGGTGATAAAAAAATTTTTTTGAGAAATACGTAAAAGGACCAAGGAAATCTACAAAAAAAAAAGGACCAAGGAAATCCCCTACAATAAAAAAAATGGGGGGGGATTTTTTGTTTCTGGGGGGGTTGGGGGTGTCCCAGCCCCCAAGAAAATAGCCTAAAACCACCACAGGACCAGTAGGTATATTTCCTAAAGAGTAGAATCCGATCGGTTCAGTGGTTAACGAGATCCTAAGACAGACGGACAGACAGACAAACAAACATCATTCTACTTTGTATTATGGATTTATAACAAAATATATCTTATTTGAATTAAGAGTAACAGGATGTAAGTGAGCAATAATTATTTTTATATTTTAAAGATAAATATGATAACTATATCACATATAAAAATTGTTGTCAAAAAGTTATTTTATCAATGAACTTACGGACAAACTGGTAATGATTACAAAGTTGCTACGCTTTCTAAATAGTACCTAACTATTATAGGAACCATCATGCAAAGTTTGAAATCGATAGGACAACTCTAACTTGTCCTAATTAACTAAAAGAGCCAACTGTTACAGACGTACGGACAGACCCTTATTATAGAAAAGATTTGCTTTTAAAAAGGAAAAGAGGAGATAAATATTTTTTAATGATGATGATATTCATGTTATCTCTTGGACGATTATAATTTGACTAAAGTTGTTTTTATATCATAAGTTATTTTTTATGATAAGTTATGAGTAATAAGTTATGTCTGTTCAAGGGCGGCTTTAAGAGTTAGCCGTAGGTGGGGTTCAACTACAAACTCTGACCAAAATAGGGGGGTTTTATGGACAACAGGGATCTAAGAGGATAAGACAGTTGACGATTTATTCATACACATCCCCAATAATAATAAACAGACTATACCTTCTGTAGATTACGATTATTGTATATTATTTTAAAACACTGCTAGTTTGGGACCAATCAAAAATAAATAAATGTACCCAAGGTATTGATCCAACTAATATGATAACGTAATTATAACACTTTGGGTTACCGAAGTAATTTACAATTCAATGTCCCCTCCCTCTCTGAATTACACTTAATCCACATATATCACTCTCCCCCCCCCCCCCCCCCCTACCTTAGGATTAAAATTGGAGGGGAACTTCACAAACACCCTTGCTAATCCTGTGCACGCACCTTTTTACGTTGTTAATTTATTATATAAAGGAGAAAATGTACTGTATATTTATCTATTATTTATTTATATTATATTTATATGTATATTTATTTAAAACGAATTTGCTTCAGACAGACCTGGATCAAACACAATACTACAAAAGATGATTCGACACGCATGAAAAGAATATTGGGTTACAATGGATAATTCACTGCACATTTTTGTGAATCAAGAGGATAACTGAATTACATTATTTGAATGACTGCTACTAGTGTAGTTTTTTTTTATCAATACTAAACTATAATGCAAAGTAGAATTGTCCGAATGTCTATTTGCCAGTCTGGATAAAGCAAAGCTCTTGGTCAACCTGGGTGTTACATTGTTCAAAGATACCACATTTCATTAATGCATATAGCATTAGAAATGAGATTTATGAGACACTAAGCCTTTGAAGATTTACTGTATCTAACTTAACAAAAGCTAAACATCTATAATAAAAAGTAGAACAATGTCTATCTGTTTGTTTGTCTGTCTGTTTGTTTGTAGCGAAGGATCTCGCTAACCTCTGAACCGATCGGGTCAACCTATACAGGGTAGCTTTTCATAGGTCCCAGGAAGGTTTATAACTATTTTCTTGGGGGGTGGGACACCCCTACCCCCCCCAAAAAAAAAAAATGAAAAATACCCGCCCCCCCCCCAAATTTTTTTTTCTTTTTAAAACTAAAATAAGATAGTGGGGTTTACTACCCCCCCCCCCAAATTTTTTTTTAAATTTTCTTTAATAAAAGATAAAATAATAGGTTCTTTTCTCAGTGTGCCTATCGAGCACTGAACCCCTGCAGGCCAGTGCAGGGAGACGCTAAACAAACAAATGAAAAACTAATTTTATTATAGGCAAATAAACCCGTTGAAATATGTTTCTTTGACCTCAACAAAGACTTTAAAACAAGGATGGCAACATCCATAAAAGCGAAGCACTGAAACGGTAAGACAAACGGACATTAACACTTGTTTAGCGTCAGAACTGAATAATCATAATATAAATGTATAAGAGTCAAAGCAAAATTGCAAGTAAATTTGTTGAAAAACTGCTTGATTCAGGATAATATTTATGGACATACTTACATTTTTAGGACTTGATTATAGAGTTGCTTCGCTGATTACATTATGCTTTGCTGTCCCAGAAATCAATATACAAAAAATCAGATCAATCGGATAATTAGATCCCATAAAAATTTGTTGTTAAAAAAAGTAAAAAAATCAACATATTTAAAATGGACGTACGGACATTTTGGTGATGATTATAGAGTTGCTACGCTTTCTAAATCGTACCTAACCATTAAAGGAATCACCATGCAAAATTTGAAATCGATAGGACAATTCTAACATGCCTAAATTAACAAAAAAAAGCTATCCGTTACGGACGTACGGACGGACCGACCTTAATTATAGAAAAGCTTCGCTTTTAATTATTAAATAAAACAGCCTATTTGAATAACAATGCATATTCATAAAAAATAAAATATATAAGTTGGAAAGAATTTTAATGTAAGAAGGAGATTTTAAATCTACATCAAATTTTAAATTACACTGGTACTCAAAGTCTTAAAAACACGGAAAACAGTAAAAGTGTCGAACTATGACGTCAGAAAAAATTAACAATTAACCAATAAGAAGCCAGTATTCACTGTGGTAAAATATATAGCGGCCTCTCATTGGTTAATTGTTAATTTTTTCTGACGTCATAGTTCGACACTTTTACTGTTTTCAAAACACGTTATCCTATCCGTGGCTTAAAAACTCTGCAAAATCCCTCCAAAGAATGGATTCCATCGGATTATACAAGATGTAAAATGAAAAATTATAATATTTAAACCAGTTTTGCCAGCCCCGAGGAGCAGAAGCCCCGGGCTTACAAATTTATTTAACTTCGTGGAAAGTTTCTGTAATACGATACTATACATGATTTTTCAGTATGGCGGTAAAGCGTTTCTAATCCAGAGGATATCAATCGGTTTCGAAGCCCTGACCATGACCATGTGGGGTATAAACTTGTGACCTAACCTAATTAATTATAACAAACCAAACTTCTATTACTACATCAACCCCCCCCTCCCCCTCTCTCCCCTCCCCAAATAGTTATAAATTTATGTTTGATAATAAAAGGTGGAGATAAAGGTTGCTCCAATTGGTACTTGTTAAAGAAATTCTGACGTTTCTATTAAATTAACGTACTTTTAACTATATTTATCATTTTATCTTTATCATTTCTGGTTTACAAGGTGCTTCGCAACCTTAACCACACTTAAACAAGGATGACATCATCCATAGGTAGCGAAGCTCAAAATTTATGAATGGATATCGAGAAACATTTACTATAGAGCAGTGTCATACAATACTAAATATCTAGAAATTGATCTAGCGCCCCAATGAATAGACAAATCTGAATAAAACTTCGTGGTAACATGTAGAATGTATAATAAATTTTTCCCTGAAAATTTCAGCCCTCTATCTTGAAAATGAGATGAGAAAATGACAAAAACTTGAAAATCTAGGAATCGATCTAGCACACCAAATAACAGACAGATGGACAACATAATCTATAGATTAGATGCGCATATAGAATAGAAATCTTCACTAAAAATTTCAGCTGTCTATCTTGAATAGGAGCCGAGAAAATCACGTTTCTCCATTTCCGTGTCTGACGGACAGACAGGCGGACATTTGGAATTGTAGAGTAGCTTCGCTACCAAAAAAACATACTCACATAAAACAACGGATGGATCTTACACCAGATTTTCATGATTTCTAATAAAGTGAAACTTGCAGCGGGATAAAATAACGATTCCACCCCTTTACCCCATTCCCTCCCCTCCTACTGGATGAAATAACTGAACAATAAACGAGTTCCATATTAACAGACGCACGGACAGATCCTACTTATAAACTAACTGCGCTACTAAAGATGGTGTTATAATCAAATCTTCTTGAAACAAGACTTATCTAAACTTTTAAAAAGTTATATGAAAACAAGGATGACAACATCCATAAAAACGAAGCTCTGAAACGGTAGGACAAACGGACATTAACACTTGTATAATGTCAGAACTGAATAATCAGAATGCGAATGTATAAGAGTCAAAGCAAAATTGTAAGTAAAAAAACTGCTTGATTCAGGATAATGTTTATGGACTTACATTACTTACATTTTTTCGGACTTGATTATAGAGTTGCTTCACTTATACTATTGTTCTTTGTTGTCCCAGGAATTAATAGACCAAAAATCAGATCAAACGGATAATTAGATCACATAAAAATTTGTTGTTAAAAAAGTAGAAAAATCAACATGTTTAAAATGGACGTACGGACATTCTGGTAATGATTATGGAGTTGCTACGCTTTCTAAATCGTACCTAACTACTACAGGAATCATCATGCAAAGTTTGAAATCGATAGGACAATTCTAACATGCCTAAATTAACGAATAAAAGCTATCTATCTCGGACGGACGGACGGACGGACGTACGGACCGACCCTAATTATAGGAAAGCTTCGCTTTAATAACCCCATATTAAGATTTTTACCCCCCCCCCCCCCCAACAAAAAAAAATCCTTAAAGGGCGAATATAGGTTTGATATGATATGAGCTTATATGAAAGGTGCCATTTCATACTTTTAGAATATCTATGCCAAATTTAAAAATTCAAAAAAATCCTTAAGTAGATTTTGCAATTTTCTGTTTCAATTGAACATATGATAAATGAGATTGACGACAAACGGTTTATTTTAGCCCTTTACAAGACTTTTTTTTGACTATTTTGCTTAAGTTTGATTGACTATTACAATGGCACGCACCTTAAAAGATAATTTAAATGTTTATTATTTTAGATTATATACTCTTTAATTCAATTTTTTAAAAGCGTAGAAATAATTTGCGTAAAAGTTTTGACTAGGGTAAATAATACGTCTTAAAGTTTATTTTCTGTACAAAGATCATTGGTTAATTCTGGAAAATATAAAAACCCTGATGTACGCAATTTTAACACACACTCACACGAACCTTAAAAAAACAGGGATTTGAAATCATTCTTCCTCCAAGAAAATTTTATCAATTATTTTTTTTTTACTTTTTACATTATTTGATGTTTTTTTAAACTTTTAAATATTTTACTTTATATAATTTGTATTAAGGTAGAAGATGGGTATATTTACCCCTGATTAATTAGTTTCCACGTTATTACGACTATCCTTTACGAAAGCTTTTTAATTCAACCTTGCTACGAAGCCTTGTGTGATGCTAGGGTAATTGGGTTCTTAGGGAACCACACTTATTACATAATATTATCTTGAGTTAGAAAGGTTTTAAGCTATAAACAGACTTATACAATTAGATATGTCAATATCCTTAAGTTATTTATAATCTATATAATGGCACCTTTGAAATAAGCTCATATTATATCAAACCTATATTCGCCCTTTAAATTGGTGGTGGAATTTGTTCCACTGGCAAGAAATTTTGGTTTTTTGATAACCCGTTTACCTCATCCCTTATCCTCCTTCCCCACTTTCCCTTTCATTACAAAATTCTTCCATCCAATCTTAACAACGCTACTCAATAATATAGCTCACCAAATTTAAACATGAGCTGACGTTAAAATCGGAAATACATATCATTCATTATGAAAATAATATATCCAAGTGCGTCTGTCGATAAAAAGAGAAAGACGCAGTCACTCATTTAGCTCTATATTTTAAATTTTAAGTATAAAAATATCGTTTTCGGCTATTCCTTGTCCGATTTGGGCTTTTAATTATATCCTGTCCAAGACAAATTTAGATCCGTTGACTAATCAAAAATCGTTTCAGTTAGAGGTGTACCCAACGTCTCATTTTATTGCTACCCAAAGTCTTATAACTACGTTGCAATTATATAAGAAACCCTAAATTAAGTTTAACAAAAGGAGTATACTACACATTTAAATCACGCCCCCACCGCGTGGTTTAGTTTGGCACTAGTTTGTTAACAACCAAATTGGTACATCTGTTTGATTTGCTGAGCTTCGCATCGGTGATAGGTTTAATATCGATTATTTTGTTTACTTTGATATTCAGCATAAATTTGCGCAATTCACGTGGACTGCAAAAAAAGTTATCATAAATACAAGTACAAATATGTGCACTTGTAAAATAAGCTTAAGTTAAATATTTGAAGTCTCTAAGTCAAAATTTGCTTTGACATGAGCCATTTAAAGTTTGCTGGAGACCTGCAGGTTTACGTAGATCCTTAACTATACGCAGCAGAGGAATCGTTCTTATAAGTCCAAAAATAGACTTCTTTGCGGTTCTAACGGTATGCGTAACACTTTTTGCTATTAACACAAGCCGCGCAATTTGAATTTTAAAAATGTACGCATTTTTTTGCTCACCCTTTATATTGAATATAAAATTGACTCTGACACAATATAATTTTGTAAGTACAAAAGGATTTTCAAATATTTTAACCCTATAAAATTATTTTTAAGTAAAAAAATATTTCTTCTTTTTACCTGACAACGTTTTCTAATTTGTTTGCTTAACAAAACAAATTTGAGGACTTTAGTGAATTTTGATTGGTTTGCTCATTAAGTTAATAATCAAACGATTCAACAAATGATTTTAATCAACTAAGGGGGTAATTTTGTGTATCATCATTCGGAATGTACATCAATTTTTCAGCCATTGGCTAATCCCTTTTAAATGCCTGCTTATCTGAAATTTTACGACACAAACAATTATTGAATAGCTAAAAATTAAGTAGACTATGTAATTGTTATCAATGTGAAAAAAAATATTGTTTTGTTCATAATAGATAAATATTTATTTAAGAGTATAAACATAATAACCTTATTATCTATAGCTACTTAGATAATTAGAATATTTCCAAATCATAATGAATATTTTATAAGTTTGTTTAAAGGACTATAGTATTTGCACTTTTGGACCTTGGCCTATAGGAGCATCTTTAACATAAATGAGGGAGATGAGCAGCAAAAGGTACGTCCAAGGGGAGGGCTCCCCCCCCCCCCTTGTACGAATATGGGGGTAACGTAGGCATTCCTCGCCCCACCCCCCCCCCCACCCCAAATAAAAAAAAATATTGGACGTCCTTAAACATCACTTCTTTAGATTTTAGATTTAAAACAAGGATGACAACATCCATAAAAGCAAAGCTCTGAAAAGGCAGGACAGACGAACATTAACTCTTGTAGAGTGTCAGAACTGAATGTGCAAATCTGGTAACGATTATAGAGTTGCTACCCTTTCTAAACCGTATCTAACTACTATAGGAATCATTATGCAAAGTTTGAAATGGATAAGACAATTCTAACATGCTTAAATTAACTTAAAAAGCTAACCGTTACGGACAGACCGATCCTAATTATAGAAAATTATTTCTATTAACAATGAGTAATGAAATTGAATGTTATTTCCCTCCTCCAAAAATTTAATTGGAGGGGAATCTTATCTCCAACCCATTCATCCACTAATTATTTAATGTATTTTCCCATCAGCCACTGTAAGCACCAGCCACTTTCAGAAAGCCACAGCCTCATCCACAAATCCTTAAGCCATTATAAGCCTCAGCCACCCTCAGCCAATGTAAGCCTCAGCCACCCTAATTCTTATTAAGCCTCAGCCGCATTCAGCGCAGCCACCCTTAGCCTCAGCCACTTCCATCAATATAAGCCTCAGTCACGTCAGCCGCAGCCGCAAATTATGATTCAGCCGCAGCCACGCGGCTGCTGAACCTTGGTATTTATAGTGTATAAACAAAAAAAACCTTGGCCCATAAACACGCAAAAACTAATTAGAATTTGAAACAATGTATGAGTTTTTTTTTTGGTTGTCCTATCAACTATTTTTACTTTACAGTGCATCTTACTCACAATTTAGTTGTGCATGCTTAATTACAGATTTAATATAGAGCAGTGTCATACAGTAAACATTAAAACTTAATAGAACAGCTAGGAAAACCTTCAAAATCAAGCTACCTTTAAAATCATGAAAACTTAAAAATCTAGGCATCGATCTATAACCGCAATCAATAAACAAATCTTAATGAAACTTGATGGAAAAATGTAGAATATGAGCATATTGTTTCCCTGATAATTTCAGCCATCAATCCTGAATAGGATTAGAGAAAATCACGAAAACCTAAAAATATAGGAATCGATTTAGCACCCCAAGTTTTTTGACAAATCTTAATAAAACTTGGTGAAAATATGTAGAAAATAAAATAAATTAATCTCTGGAAATTTTAGCCCTCTATCTTAAAAGGGATTTGAGAAAATCATGAAAACGTAAAAATCTAGTACTCGATCTAGCACCTCAAATAACAGACATATGTATAAATTAGATGGGCATATATAATGGGAATCTTCACTAAAAATTTCAGCTGTCTATCTTTTATAAGAGCCGAGAAAATCACGTTTTCCCTAAACTAAGACTAAACGTTCCCCCCAACTATTTAGCAGGAGATAATTACCCCCCTCCCCCCCACCCCAAACAATGTTTGGGGGGTAAATACCCCCCCCCCTTCCAAAAAAAATCCCTATCAAAACAATTTTAGGTAGGTACCATTTTACTTAAATTACCCCTCCAAAAAAATCTACCCCGGGGGTAAATTTTTGGGGGAGGTAAAAAAAAATTACCCCTGCCATCAGAATTCAAGGGGGGTAATTACTCCCCACCCCAAACAAATTTTACCCCCGGGGTAAAAATTTTGTGGGGGGTAAAAAATTTACCCCTTCCCAAAAAAACAAATTATCCCCCCCCCCCCTAAATAAAAAAGCTTGGATGCCCCTGCCCCCCCAACCTCCGTATAAGTTGTTAGGCATAATAAAAAAAAACTTTCACATTATTTCCATTTATTTAAAAATAATAGGGGACTTTTTTACAATGTGTCAATAAATTTCTGGAATCTTGGCGATAATACGATATGTCGTCTTATTTGAAATCAGCAGGAAAAAAAGGCAAAATCTAGCTAAAAGCAAAGATAAATAGTTTTTCTAACTTCATCTAACTTCATGGTGCTCTTTTTATCTACTGAACTAATTACACTTTCTTGGGAATGTTATTTATCTACCACTGTTCATTGCCAGATGAAAAAAGTTTATTTTAGTGTTAGGCAAAAATGTCTTTGCAATTGTATCAGTAAGTAGGTCTAATAACACCCTTTGCTAATTTTAAAATTCAACTAAATCTAATTTTTGAGAAAATTAGATTTGGAAATTTTAAGTTCAATTTTATTTTTCATTCCCTAGGAGTTACCAAACAATCATGACAAGAAAAGCAAAGATTATTAATTTAAAATTTTGAACAAGTTTGCTTTTAAAAAGTTCTTCATAAAACCACTCATGAAGGGAGTTAATCAATGGCCATTTTTATCAGTTGCTTTGCTAAGGTCACGGAAATTTCAGCCTAAAATAAATCACACATAGAGTGGTTTTATGAAAGCCTTCATAAAAGCAAAGTTGTAAAGAATTGAAAAGTATGAATATTTATTTTTTTAACCATAGATAAGTGTAAGCTCTTAGGTAGTGAATGATATTTGAACTTGAAATTTTCAAACTTCAATTTTTTAAAATTAGTTAAGAGTGTTATTAAACCTATTTACTAATACAATTGCAAAGTCAATTTTGCCTAACACTAAAATAAACTTTTTTCATCTGGCCATGGAACAGTGCTACTTATAAAATCATAATTCAATTAAATTATTGTGAGATATTTTAGTGTAAGGAGAGGACGGACGGATTCTATAAAGTCTAGTTGTGTAGAGAAGGTATACACAAAACAGGATACTATTGTAGAACTTTATTGGGCGTTATCCTCTTAGAAATTTTATTTTCATTTTTGAAAATTTGAGTTGGTCATGGTTGTTTCTTTAAAACCCATTAATGACAATAGGGTCTTAAACGACGCACAAATTCAAGCCTATACTATCACTCTATTTTTTTATGCTGTCCTTTTTAAATGTTTGTAAATAACTGAATAGAGCTTCAAGTTTTGTCCTCTACATTGCTTGGCCTCTCACTTCATTCGATGACCAGATGAAATCATATTTTCATGGCAGAGGTGGAAAAAATTTCCACACCAGGTCTAACTTTTTTCTTTTAAAGAATTAAAACATACTTTTTTATAATTAATTATAGCATTTGTTATATATTTTTAGTTTCTGCTAAGTTTTCTTTAATTTTAGTTAGTTTATATACTTTTTTTTGATAAATTGTTGTGCGTCGTATTCGACGCATTCGGACTAATCATTTTAGCCATTGCGTCCTTTTTGACCTTATAGGACTAATCATTTTAGGATTTTACTGTATAATCTCCTATAATCTACTAGTTGCTACGCCCCTAACCTCTAGGACGTGTGGGGGATGTCAGGAAAATAGCTTAAAACCATCCCAAGGTATCTATAAAGCTTCCCTGATAAGTAAAACCAATTCAGATCTTCAATTTCTGTAATCTTTGGCTTGAGCCAAAAAACCTTACTACTTTAAAGTATGGAATACAATACAAGCAGCGGCTACGCCCCTAGAGGCATCTAGGGCCCCTTAGATTGCAGGGGGAGTCAAATCCCCTCTTTCAATTACAATTTTTAAAAGAAAAAGTTTGTTTTTTTAATTTTAATTTTTTTTATTTTCTGGGGATGATTTCTCTTAAGGGATGGTGGTGGTACCCTCCTTCAAAATAGTTATAAACCATACCAGGACCTAGTAGAAGCTACCATGTAACGGAGCACCATATAGGTTCAGTGGTTAGCAAGGTCCTTTGGTACACACACAAAGACATACAATAACATGTTACTTTATTTTAAGGATATAAAAATAGTAGCGCAGATAATCTACAACTAGGGTCTGTCTGTACGTCCACTTGTCTGTATTTCCATAATTGCATCCAAATAAATAATAGCTACCTTACAACTAGGGAATATGTATGTCTGTCTATATATCCAAAATTACAGCCAATTAAAGACTGTAAATATGTTTATACTTCCGTAATTTTTATTGCAGCCTAGCTGTTAATATATTCATAAAAATAGCGCAAATACTTTACAATTGTGGTCTGTCTGTACATCAGTCCGTCTGTATATATATAATTGCATCCAAATCATTAACAACTACGCTACAACTAAGAAATGTATTGGTTAAGAAATAGTAAGTCAATGGCCGATAAATTGATGTACTTACTCAGGGATATTATACCATAAAATCTTTCTGTAGATTACATTTAGTGGTTGAAACATTTGGACACTTAATAAATCAACCAATCAAAATACAAATACAATTCCCCACAGTTGGTAAGACAACAAATAAGAAAAAGTTATTATAAAACTTTAAGGATTAATAGGGGCTGGGGGGGGGGGGGGTTGAGGGGTTGTCATGTATTGGGTTGTTCAATATAATTGTCGACAAAATCATATTTTTTTGCTAAACATTGTAATAAAGTGAAAGGGTATCTATCTGTGTATCTGCTTAACTGATATGCTTCTTTTTTTACTTTGTAGCTTCTCATAGGTCCTAGGAAGGTTTACAACTATTTTTGGGGAGGTTACCTCCACCCTCCAAAGAGAAATCGCCCCTTGAAAAAGACCCCCCAACACAAGAAAAAATAGAATTAACTTAATGAAATTAATTCTTTTTAAATAAAAAATATTGTTGTTGAATTCAATGACCTCTCCCCATCTCAAGTGCTCCTAAAGGCCTCTAGGGGCGTAGCCACTAGTACTAAATAATTATATTCTGAATTGTTTCATACAGACGAATGGACGTACAGACCGACACTGATTGTAGAGTATCTGTGTTATGTATCCTTTTAATAAAGTAACAGGATATACTTTCTACATGTGTCTGTGTGTTGTGTACCAAGGGATCTCACTAACCACTGAACCGATATGGTTCTCCTTTACATGGTAGCTTCTCATAGAACCTGGTAAGGTTTTTAAATATTTTGGGGGAGAGTACCACCACCCTCCAAAGAGAAATCGCCACTTAAAAAAGACCCCCAACACAAGAAAAAATAGAATGAACTTAATGAAACTAATTCTTTTTAAATCTAAAATAAAAAATATTGTTGTAGAATTCAATGACCTCTCCCCATCCCAAGTGCCCCTAAAGGCCTCTAGGGGCGTAGCCACTAGTACCAAATAATTATATTCTGAATTGTTTTATACAGACGAATGGACGTACAGACAGACACTGATTGTAGAGTATCTGTGTTATGTATCCTTTTAATAAAGTAACAGGATCTAAATACATTCTACATACATGTGTCTGTGTGTACTAAGGGATCTCACTAACCACTGAACCGATATGGTTCTCCTTTACATTTTAGCTTCTCATAGGACCTGGTAAGGTTTATAACTATTTTGGGGGAGAGTACCACAACTGCTCTAGGAGAAATCACCCCTAGAAAATAATAAACCCCTCTCATTATTTTTTAAAATTTTTTCTTTAAAAACTGTAATTGAAAGAGGGGGTTTGACTCCCCCCAAACCCAAGGGTCCCTGGATGCCTCTAGGGGCGAAGCCGCTGCTAGTATAGTGTTCCATACTATAAAGTAGTAAGGTTTTTGTCTGAAGCTAAAGATTATAGAAATTTCGGGTCTGAATTGGTTTTACTTATCAGGAAAGCTTTATAAATATCATGGGATGGTTTTATGCTATTTTTCTGACATTCCCCACCCACCCAAAAGGTTAGGGGCGAAGCAACTAATAGATTATACAGTAAAAGCCTAAGATGATTAGTCCGATATGGTACATAATAGACGCATGGGAAAAATGATTAGTCCGAATGCGTCGGAAACGACGCAAAAAAAAAACTTCTTTGGTATGCCACAAATCAAAAAATCTAAAAATACAAATGTCTTACAATCCCTTAAGGAAGCTGTGTTTAAAATTTCAAGTGATTCTGACGACAGGGGGGAAGTTCGGCACTAATGGGTTTTAAACGACAGGAAATTTCATTTTGATATCTTTAACTGGAAAAATTTTGGAAATCGGACCATAAACACCCAAGATATGGAGAAAAATGTGAAAAATACAAAAATAGCCTAAAACCTGCTAAAGAGCGGCCCGACCGCTATCGATGTCTTATATTTAATTGTGCTCCTTAATAATGGAAATGTTGTCAAAAAGTTTCAGCATTCTATCTTTTACATTATATGTTAAGGAGCCGAGAAAATCATGTTTCCCCTATTCTGTCTCAGACGGACAGACGGACGGACGGACGGACAGACGGACGGACGGACACACATTTTGAATTATAGAGTAGCTTTGCTATTAATAACATAAATAGAATTACAAAAATAAGAATGACTAAACTACACAAAAGTATTAAAATCAAAACATGATACAGAGGAGCACAGCTACTCTGTTAGTAAGTGTGTCCTGCTACAACATGCAAATAAGTTTTTTGCGCAGATTTACTAACATTTGCGGAGGAGAATATACTTAACTTTGTAATTTCAAATGGGTATTGGTTGTTAGCTTTGCATAAACTTGGATATCTAGAGGTCAGGTTTCTGTAATCTGACAAGGTCCAATTCTTTGGAACTCTTTTGCATCTCTCTATATTTTACTAACGACTATGCACCTAGAGGCCTAATATAATAGACAGATAGACATCCTGTTACTTTTTTATAAGGATATGTACTGGCGGCTACGCTTAGATGCCTGAAGGGGCACTTGAGAGAATGGGGTGGAGTCGACACTACACTTTTTAAATTTTAAATGGGGGGGGGGGGTGGATAATTATTTCCTAGGATTGATTCCTTTTAGGATGGTGGATGTATCCTCCTACATAAAGTTATAAATTCTCCCTGAATGAATCTATGAAAATATTAACTGTTAAGAAGAACTATAATCGGTGTAACTATTTGCGAGATCCTTTAGTACAAACACACACATTCATCTTGTTGCTTTTATTTAAGGATTTTTTTTAAAAGTATGGGATGTTTTTTTTTAGGCGGTTTCTCTTGATAGGGTTGGTGCCTCCTTCAAAATAGTTAAAATCTTTCTTCGGACCTATAAGAATATTCACTGTTAAGTAGAGCCATATCGGTTGACGATCCTTCTGTCAACAGAGACAGCCACACATCCTGTTGCTTTTATGTAAGAATAAAAAAATTTTCGAGGGGGTATTTTTTCTTGGGTAGTTTCTCTTGATAGGGTGGAGAAAGTTAAAACCCTTCTTTGTACCTATGAGACGATTCATTGTAGTGGAGAACCATATCAGTTCAGCGGTTAGCGAGATTCTTCGGTACACAGAGACAGACACACATCCTGTAGCTTTTATATAAGGATGGTATGTATGATGTATGTTTAATTTTGAGCTGTAATAATGTTTTCATAATAAAGTTTGTTTCAAACCTATTTTGGTATTCAGATACACACACGAGCATTCACACTCACACACACACACACACAAACACAAACAAAGACAAACACACACACACACACACACAAATTTTTTTTATAGACTAGTGGTTCTGTCAAGAGCTTCACCCCATGAAGGGAGTTGGAGAATATTTTTTTTACGTTTTAAAACATTTTATGATGATTTTATTAAGACTTTTAGTTGTGGTTTCTCTTAGAAGGAGGTTGATTTAGCCTTCCTTAAGAATAGAATCTAACGGAAATGATTAAGGTCTGTACACCATTTATCCATCCGTAGGGCCATCAGTAAATAACGGTTAGGTCTTTTCGTTGATTTATGATTTATAGAATTGTCCTGTTGATTTCAAACTTTGGATGATGATTCCTATCTGATTATTAACTTTTCTGTCAACAATTTTTGTATGATATAATTATCCATTCATATGATATTTGGAATAATGATTCCTAGGCGACAAGGTACAATATTTTGGGTGAAGCATCTCTATAATCAAGTCCTAAAAAAGTAAGTATGTTCGTAAATTATCCTGTATTAGCGCAGATTTTCAACAAATTTGCTTAAATTTTGTTTCTAATTTTATACATTTATATTCTGATTATTCGGCTATGGCACTCTACAAGTGTTAACGTTCGTTTGTCCTATCGTTTCAGAGCTTCGCTTTCATGGATGTTGTCATCCTTGTTTATGATATAATTATCCTATTCATCTGATATTTGATAATGATTTCTAGGCGACAAGGTACAATATTTTGCGCGAAGCCTCTCTATAATGAGTCATCTACAAGTGTTCTACCGTATGATTTCAGAGTTTTGTGGATGTTAACATTCTTGTTGATATGTATGAACACGTATGTTATGTGAGTCCACAACTAAGGCGGCAAAACAAAGTTGTTTAATTTCGGCACATTTCACAAATTTAATTTCTCACTTATATGCACGTTTTAGACAGGGTAGGGACAATGGAGGCTGGATTTATCTTTTTTTAAATATATGTATTTACGTCTTTAGCAGCTATTTTTTAATGAAATGTTTTTGGGGAAGGTTGGAGGGATCTAAAGGGATAAGATAACAGCTGATAAATTAATGTACATTCCCAATGATGATACACAAAATCACCCCTTCAGTAAATTACAATTACTGGCTGAAATATTTGGACATTAAACTTAATGTGCCAATAAAATCTAATAAGAAAACAATATTATAAAACTTGGGGGACTTAAGTAATAAACAGCCCAATGACCCCTCCCTCCCTGGGAGATTGGCAGTTATTTAAGTTACCAAAGACCTGCCTATCCCCAAGACTACCAATAAGAAATTATTGACTGTCAAACAAACATCCTGTTTCTTTCTTCAAATCATGAAGTGTTCCTGTGTGTGTGTGTGTGTATGTGTGTGTGTGTGCTCCTTTATATGACATCTAATACATCAAGTATCAAACATTGTAATATATTTCCATTTTAACTCAAAACTTCTAACCTAACCTTACCTAACTTTTGTAGGATAAGATATTACGTCATTTAGGTCTCTTGTAATCAGGCCATTTGTAAAATTAGGTTTTTTGTTGGATAAGTTTGTTTTGAATTTTGATTTTAATAGGATTATCTATAATACAAAGTAGCTTGATGTATGTCCGTCTGTCCGTCTGAAGCTGAAGATCTCGGTAACCGCTGAACCGTATGGGCTCTACTCTTCAGGGAATATACCTACTGGTCCAGTGGTGGTTTTAAGCTATTTTCTTGAGGGGATAGGACATCCCTAACCCCCCAAAAAACAAAAAAATCCCCCTCAATTTTTTTAGGTCATTGATTTAAAATATTGTGGTTGCAGCACCAGAGGTACTTATTTTTTTATTAACTCTTGGGGCAAATCCCCTAGCTAGCCCTCATTTCTAAATAAATTGAAAATAAGGGCAGGGCCCAGGGGTAGTGTTTTCCTATGCCTAATACTTGCAGGTCCAATAATCTTGCGGGGACTATAACCCTGTGGGGCTAACCATTACCCAATATAAACTAATCTAACCAGACAACAAAAACAAATAACCTTTCCGCCTTATCATAAATCTATTTTTAAAAGTGGGGGAATTTCAGTGCTCGACAAAATATTTGGAGGGAAATGTCCCGTTAGTTTCAGATCCACTTTCAATTGAAGGGAAATTAATATGATCCTTTGTCCCGCTGTAGAACGTCCATCCTATTGGTTCAGGTTTATCTCTTCTCTCTCTCTATCTATCTATCTTTCTGTACTCCCTTCTCTCCCTCTCTCTCTCAATCTCTCGGCTTTAACCAATTCCACCTCTAAAATTAAATATATTTTCCGACCGGTAAATTGTCTATTGAAAAGCGGTTATATACACAAAAGCAGCGGATTATTTCTAACGGAGATTTACATTATTATTAAAATGATAATAATACAGTAGAATTTATATCTTCAAGTTTATGTGATTATGCTGTTAAACTAGAATGATTAGCACCAAACAACCAATAATAAGATTACACGTTTTTGTATCATCTGGTTAAGGGTTATTTATCTTTTGGACATTGAACATTTCGTGTGAAAATTCGTGGCTACCGAGTACCCTTTATAACACAAGAATCTCTTACTACTTTATTTAATAACTAGCGGCTTCGCCCCAAGCCTCTAGGGGCTATGCCCCAAGAGGTTTGAACAAACAAATTTTTCGTCTTTTAGACTTTAAAGAAAATTTTTTTAAAAAATTGAACCAGATCGGTTCAGCGGTCAGCAAGATAATAGGATAACCTATCCATGACCTAAAGAAATAGACAAACAAACTACCCCCTCCCCTTATTTTAATATATTTCAAACAAAAGGTGGGGGGGGGGGGGGGTTCAAAGCTCGACTAAGCATTATGAAGGAAATAATCTTATTTTGAATTGGAGGGTACTATTTCGTAGGGAAAAAATTATGAAAAAGTTGATTTTAAATAATAGAATAATTAGAGCAGTACTATATTTTAAACCACACTTCTTTTTACGTAAAAGTGTAATATATAGTAGCTACGTTATGTAAAACACTTCGCCCCTAGCCTCTAGGGTCTTTGCCCCAAGAGAGGATAAAAAAAAAGTTAAGGTGAAATTTGCAAAAAAAAAAATAAATAAATAAGAAGGACCAAGGAAATCTTCTACAAAAAAAAATGGGGGGGAATTTTTTGTTTTTGGGGGCCTAAAACCACCACAGGACCAGTAGGTATATTCCCTGAAGAGTAGAATCCGATCGGTTAAGTGGTTACCAAGATCTTAAGCTTCAGACGGACGGACGGATAGACATTAAGCTACTTTGTATTATAGATATTTTTATTCAAAGTATAAATTGGTTCGTATTATCATTTGATTCTAACTGTTACTAAAAAATAAATCTATTAAAAATTTATATCTTTTATTTAGGCAGAATGAAACTGTTAAAGGCTGTGTTTATTTTAAATCTTTCACAAACAGGTAAATTATACAGAAGTACAAAAAAGTGTCAGTTTGATATAAGAAAGACATTTGATATATTAATTTATGGATAGGGCTTAAACTAGGGTTGGGCCAGATAGTTTTTTGGTCGGATACCGGATATCCGGCCAAATTGCCGGATAACCGGCCAAATTACTTGCGTATTATTATATAAAACTGGCGGCTACGCCCTTAGAGGCTTCTAGGGGCACTTGAGGGGGGGGTATTTGAATTTGATAACCATTTTTTATTTCAGATTTATGAAAAGAAAAAAATTTGGGGGGTGGAATTTTTTTTAGGGGGGGGGGTATTTTTTTCTAGGGGTGATTTCTCTTGGGGGAATGGTGGTACCCTCCCCCAAAAAAGTCATAAACCTTTTCAGGGCCTATGAGAAGCTACCCTGTAAAGGAGAACCCAATTGGTTTGGCGGTTAGCAAGATCCTTCAGTACAGACAAACAGACAGACAAACAGATAGACATCCTGTTACTTTATTATAAAGATTCGGGTTAAAACTTAAAAATTATGTAACTATTAAATGATCTTTCTTCTAAGCAATTAATCTAATAAACTAATACTACCCACAATCTGTAATATTAACCCCTGTTGGAGGATGGGCGGGGAGGTGGCATTGAACGCATGACCCCCCCCCTCCCCCCCCTGTGAATTTTCTGTGTATAAAAGGTAGAGGGCTATAACTAAGTGACCTTTGAAATATGGGTATGACACATAACTGAGAGTTTGAATTTTTTAATACCTCCTTTCTGGCGGGCACAGGATGCCAGCAAACCTGGTAAGGTCATTCAGGTAAAAGTAAGTAAAAATATTTTTTTTTACTTTAACAAAGCATTTCATGTTATCAAATACTTAAATATTTAGTCGTACATCCTTATATGAAGGACACAGTAATAGTGTCTGACTGATTATGACGTAACAAAAAAAATCAGGGATAAGGGATAGGAAACCTGGCCATTAATTAGGTCCCGGCCTAGATTCTAAAGGGATATTGCAACTATTACAAATTACTATCAAACTGGCGGACGCTCCCAAGTAGCTATAGCTCTAAACCAATAAGAATCGGCCTGTTTTTAACAACCAATCAAAATTGGCGAAAATTTTAAAAGCAGACAATTCTAGAAAAAATAATGATTTCGTCTGCTACTAAAAACTAAATATAAATGGTGTTAGATCACATTAGCTTAATTATTAAATCTGCTTAGAGTTAAACATTAAAAAAGGGCCATATAGAAAAAACAAAAAAAAACGGGATTATTTTTTGGAAAGGAGGTAGCTACGAATTTTCATTTGGTAGTTTATAAATTAGATGTTGTATTTTGAATTTTAAAAATCTAATACGGAATTGATACAACACTTTAACCCTAATATATGTACAATACACAATACAACACAGTACAAATATATCACTACATAATAGAATCCAAAGAATACTTGATAGAATGTTACCCAAGTGCATATTAATTTATTTATTTTGAATTTTAATTAGCAATGAAATTTTCAAATAAAATTTTTACTCATTAATAAAAATGCAAATAATACAAACTAAAATCTGTCTGAGGGAAACCCAACGATAGCTTTCTGACAGTTCAAATTACCAAAGTAAAAGATAAAAAAATTTTGGGAGAGAAAAAACTTCATTTTAACAAAAGCCATTAATATATAGGTTTATAAAAAGTTATGTTTTTTACTTTAAACTAGCTACCTGAATTTGATTCTATACTTTATCTACACACACACACACAGCTTTTTTATTAGCGTTTTATACGAAGCACTGCGCCATCCCAAAACTGGTTTATTAGGCTAGAAATAGGCCTAGGCTTGAAATAGGCCTGAAATAATATTTTCCTACGTTTCCCATCCCTTATCCCTGAAAAAAATTAGCCAATGAGAGGCCACTATAAATTTTAACATTGGTCAATAACGGCCTCTCATTGACAAAAATTTTTTTTGTTACGTCATAATCAGTCAGACACTATTACTGTGTTCTTATATGAAATATAGGTGTTCAAGTCGATTTAAGGTTCCAGGTATAGTCCTGCAAGTCCTAAACCTAGGCTTTGTATATGTCTTCATGACATATTACAATTTCATAAAATCTGTTGCTGTTTACCTGTTGACCGCCAGTTTGCGGCTGGCAGCTGCCAAAAACTGCTGCCCCTGCCAAAATTTATGTTTTGAGATTTCTAATATAAAATTTACATAAAGATAAACATATTCAAAAAAAATTGTTCTTCTAGCTTCAATAGTAAGAAAATTACAGCCATTTATAATTAAAAAAGCAGAAATTTTTGTTGTAAAATATAAAATACTAGCGGCTACGCCCCTAGAAGCCTCTAGGGTCACTTAAGTTAAGAGGGGGAAAAGTCGACCTCATTCCATATTAAATTTGAGTTTCAAAAGAATAAAAATATTTTTTTGGGGGGGAAGGGAGGGTAAAGACACCCTACCCAAAAATAGTTTAAAACCTTCCTATGACCTATAAGAAGGTACACTGTAAATGAGAACAATATCGGTTTAGCGGTTAGCGAGATACTTTGGGATAGACAAAAAACGCTTACTGCTTTATATAATAGGATTATATTGCCGGATATCCGGTCTCACCGGATATCCGGCCCAACCCTAGCTTAAACCTTGCATATCAAACGGATACTCAAAGCAAAAAAATACTGAGATCTTAATGGACAGACGGACAGACATTAAGCTACTTTGTATAATAGATAATATTAGTTCTCATCATTGATTTTTTAAAGAAATTGTTAACTTTACTTTAATGAATATTGTAATCCTTGTTTTGTAGGAAGCTCTTTATAGTGCCTATAAAAATGACGTCATACAATACAAATGACCAATGATAGACAGAATAACTTACCAATGGCAAGCAAGTATACATTTTAATTGACCAATGGTAGGCCAGTATGACGTCCTCTAGCTTTTATAAAAAGTTTTGGGATATAGTCCCTTTCGTGGCAACACCCCTTAGGCGCGATTCATCGTATTTTTAAAATGGCTTTTAATAGGTTATTTTAGGTTAGGTTAGGTTATATTGGGTTAGGTGATTGCCCCACAGGGTTAGAGCCCCCCGCAGGGGCTAGAAATAGGAGAAAAGCTACTGTGAAAATACGAATAATCGCCCCTTAATGGGCGTTGCCACAAAAGAACTATACCCGTCCCAAGTTTTGTTTTGTAGTGGTGAGTGTAAACTGGTTGGAATGGTGGACCTATGATGGCATTTCTGGACCTAACTTTTGGGGCCTCATTAACCCGGATTGGGCTATTTGTAATCAGGTATTTCTTAGTAACCGCAGGGTTAGTCAGACGCATGTTTGTCTGTGTATCGAATGCAAAATATTAAGAATTAGTGTTGGGCCGGATATCCGGTATAGCTGGATACCCGTCCATTTTCAATATCCGGCCAGATACAAGGTATCCGGTTGATTTTTAATGCCGGATATCGGGTAATTTGCCGGACATCGAACGTTGGCCGGATATCCGGTATCAGAAATCAGCCGGATATCCAGTATCCGGCTAAAAAAAGATTACATTTGAGATTATACAGGAAGGGAGGGGATTTTAGACATAAAATTACTCTGGTATCCAAAGTGTTAAAACAGGATCTCATTTGTTAGCATTAAACTTTGGGAACTTTTGTAAAATTCTAATTGTCTAAAACTTGAAGTGTCCAAACTTTTTCATAAATATTTTTTTCGACAGAAAGGGTAATTTGTAGATAATAATCATTCTGGTTTCCATCCATTCGTCCTTATGGGTTTAAAAATATTACTATTTGATTTGTGACTTGTGATGTTAGGAACCAAAATATCTAATCAGCTACAAAAACTGAAATCAAAGTTTTCTTTTAATCCAATTAATTTGTTTATACCAAAAAAAATTGTATCAACAACTTTTTATACTTTTCTCAGTCTTAATTTTATTTCTTTTTCAGTTTTGATTTCTCTTTTTTATCCTCTAAATCAAGTTAGTTCCTAAGGAGGAACTGCACGCCCAGCAAAAGTACATTCAAATAATAAAATAAAAGGACGGATATTTTTATGGCAAATTTATTTTAATTTTGAAATTGGAAAAATATCAAAACTGCCAGCATAAAAATGCGGTCAATAATACATCCATGACAGACAAAACTTATTCCTAGCATCCAATGCTGCTTTTTTACAGGAATAAGGTATAGCCAACAAGCGGAATAAATCTAAAATAATATTTGGGAGGCAGTTAAAAAGGTCGTCACATTTACTCTGTATTGACCCCAACGACAACTGAAAATAATCTAAAGGTTTTTGTTTTTTTTCAATTTATTTTCCATTTTGTTGTTTGTATAAGATGGTTTTTTTATATCCTTAAAATTGTAATGTCATAAAATGGCACATTCACACAAACATCCCTAAAGACTAAATAGCAGCCGCAGATCCTTGATACATGTAATTTCTTTCATCCATAGCCACCATTAAAAAAAAAGATTAAACATATCTTTATGTACTTATTTTTAATACCAGGGAACCCGTCAGAGTCCAATCAACATACTTCCTGAAGACATTCAATATGATCCAACCTTACCTGAGCTCTTCATCACTCCAGGAGAGGTACATAGATAGATAAATAAATATTTCCAACTATACCTGAGCTCTTCATCACTCCAGGAGAGGTTCATACATATATAGATAGATAGATCCAACCTTACCTGAGCTCTTCATCACTCCAGGAGAGGTACATTCATAGATAGATAGATAGATCCAACCTTACCTGAGCTCTTTATCACTCCAGGAGAGGTACATAGATAGACAGATAGTTCCAACCTTACCTGAGCTCTTCATCACTACAGGAGAGGTACATAGATAGATAGATAGATAGATATTTCCAACCTTACCTGAGCTATTCAACACTCCAGGAGAGGTACATAGATAGATAGATAGATATTTCCAACCTTACCTGAGCTCTTCATCACTCCAGGAGAGGTACATAGATAGATAGATAGATAGATCCAACCTTACCTGAGCTCTCATCACTCCAGGAGAGGTACATACATATGTAGATAGATAGATACAACCTTACCTGAGCTCTTTATCACTCCAGGAGAGGTACATAGGTAGATAGATCCAACCTTACCTGAGCTCTTTATCACTCCAGAGGTACATAGATAGATCCAACCTTACCTGAGTTCTTCATCACTCCAGGAGAGGTACATAGGTAGATAGATAGTTTCAACCTTACCTGAGCTCTTCATCACTCCAGGAGAGGTACATACATAGATAGATAGTTCCAACCTTACCTGAGCTCTTCATCACTCCAGGAGAGGTATATACATATATAGATAGATAGTTCCAACCTTACCTGAGCTCTTCATCACTCCAGGAGAGGTACATACATAGATAGATAGATAGTTCCTACCTTACCTGAGCTCTTCATCGCTCCAGGAGAGGTACATAGATAGATAGATAGATAGATATAACCTTATCTGAGCTCTTCATCACTCCAGGAGAGGTATATAGATAGATAGATAGATAGAAATAACCTTACCTGAGCTCTTGTTTTTAAAAACGCAAATACACTACATCTAAAGCTAAAACGTAATCATTATTAAAGATTAATAGTATTAAATATTCAATGATATTCCAATATAACTTGTGGTGCTTTTACGGAAAGTGCCTGTCGAGAAACAAACCCCCTTGCCCAACCCTTACTTTTTTAATGAATTGAAAAAAAAGGAAGGGGGGGTGTCCAATACCTAACTAATGCGGGGCTCGTGACTTGACCTATAGTAATAGAAAAATAACTACTTCCTTCCATTATTTTGATTTTTTTAAAATATGGGGAGAGGGTATTTGTGATCTACAATGCTAGATTAGAGATACCGTCAAACTTTTCACTAAATACTACGCTTTATAAAATGGACATAATTATTCTCGTTTTAGGTATCAGGACGGGTAGCAAACACAGGACATGGAATTTCATTTTTTGTGGATGAAAATGACAGAAACCTGGTCAATATTAGCGGGGCCTCTTTATCATATAAATATCAGGTATATGTTGCTTTGCTTAGGTTAGGTTTCTCCTACCTGGAAATATAGATCAGATAAGTGTGGACTAAAACCAATGAAGAAAACATTCATAAAAATACAGTTTTTTTAAATTTTGATATGAAAAAATCAAAAGGACGGGCAAAATTGTAAATCAAATGCGTCATGGTCAAAATTTAACCTTTTCTTACAAAGCTGTTAAGTTATAGATTTAACTTCCACTTTAGAAAATAAATTTTATAATAATAGGGAATAGCCGGACAGACAAAGAAAGCAATGGAAAATGCCAATTCTACATGTGATAATTAAACAAAATGTAGCATTATTGGCATTCTAATCATATTTAACTTAAAGAAATTTTAAAAGATAATATTTCATTGTGGTGTTATGTATTTTGTATGCTTGTCCATTTAGAAAAAGAACCATTAAATTTTCAAAATAGAAAATATGTGTATAGTCCCTTTAGTGGCAACGCTCCTTAAGGGGCGATTCTTCGTTTTTTCACAGTTGCTTTTCTTCTATTTCTAGCCCCTGCGGGGGGCTCTAACCCTACGGGGCCAATTACTTAACCCTGTGGGACAATCACCTAACCCAATATAACCTAACCTAACCTAAAATAACCTATCAAAAGCCATTTAAAAATTCGACGAATCGCCCCTTAAGGACCACGAAAGGGACTATTCCCGAAAATATTTACATATTTAGGTACAAATAGAATACAAAATAGAAATATGTATGATTTATCAATTTTAAAATGCTTGGAAATGTGAAATTTTGTTTATATTTGTGTGAATCTTTTTATTATAAATTGTTTTATTTTCATACAATTTCCAGTTTGGATTGTTTGGGTACCAGTACAAAGTTTGGATTGTTTGGGTACCAGTACAAAGTTTGGATTGTTTGGGTACCAGTCCAAAGTTTGGATTGTTTGGGTACCAGTACAAAGTTTGGATTGTTTGGGTACCAGTACAAAGTTTGGATTGTTTGGGTACCAGTACAAAGTTTGGATTGTTTGGGTACCAGTACAAAGTTTGGATTGTTTGGGTACCAGTACAAAGTTTGGATTGTTTGGGTACCAGTACAAAGTTTGGATTGTTTGGGTACCAGAACAAAGTTTGGATTGTTTGGGTACCAGAACAAAGTTTGGATTGTTTGGGTACTAGTACAAAGTTTGGATTGTTTGGGTACTAGTACAAAGTTTTGATTGTTTGGGTACCAGTACAAAGTTTGGATTGTTTGGGTACCAGTACAAAGTTTTGATTGTTTGGGTACCAGTACAAAGTTTGGATTGTTTGGGTACCAGTACAAAGTTTGGATTGTTTGGGTACCAGTACAAAGTTTGGATTGTTTGGGTACCAGTACAAAGTTTGGATTGTTTGGGTACTAGTACAAAGTTTGGATTGTTTGGGTACCAGTACAAAGTTTGGATTGTTTGGGTACCAGTACAAAGTTTGGATTGTTTGGGTACCAGTACAAAGTTATGATTGTTTGTTACTAGTACAAAGTTTAGATTGTTTGGGTACCAGTACAAAGTTTGGATTGTTTGGGTACCAGTACAAAGTTTGGATTGTTTGGGTACTAGTACAAAGTTTGGATTGTTTGGGTACCAGTCCAAAGATTTGATTGTTTGGGTACTAGTACAAAGTTTGGATTGTTTGGGTACCAGTCCAAAGATTTGATTGTTTGGGTACCAGAACAAAGTTTGGATTGTTTGGGTACCAGTACAAAGTTTGGATTGTTTGGGTACCAGTACAAAGTTTGGATTGTTTGGGTACTAGTACAAAGTTTGGATTGTTTGGGTACCAGTCCAAAGATTTGATTGTTTGGGTACTAGTACAAAGTTTGGATTGTTTGGGTACCAGTCCAAAGATTTGATTGTTTGGGTACTAGTACAAAGTTTGGATTGTTTGGGTAACAGTAAAAAGTTTGGGTACCAGTACAAAACTCTTTAGTAAATAGGTATCAAACAACTGAAATCACTTAATATTGTGCTTGATAGATGGGGCCTCTAGGGACACTTAAAAATTCTTTTCATTATCAATGTTGGTTTTAAAAGAAAAGGAAGGGTAGGTTTTTTTCTATGTTCGATTTCTCTTGAAAGATAGAAAGCACACTCCTTCTCATAAAAATTAAATTTTCCCAGGACCTAAAAGGAGCTTCACTGTAGAGGATAACCATATCAGTTCAGTGGTTAGCGAAATTCTTCGGTACAAACAGACATCCTGTTACTTTTATATAAGAATTTTACTGCAAAGCAACAACAGAATCTTTTGTTATGGTAAAGAACATTAAGGCGCTAAAAAAACGTTCCAACACAAATTGAAATGGACGCTGTTAAAATTGTTTTTTCCCTCAAGGGAATAATATCGATTCTCCTTTTGCATTCTAAATATTAGAACTGCTGGTTTCTAGAATTATTAATTCTCTAATATCACAACATAGTTCTTTATAATTCTAAATATTAGAAATACTGGGTTCGAGAATTATTAATTCTCTAATATCACAACATAGTTCTTTATAATTCTAAATATTAGAAATACTGGGTTCTAGAATTATTAATTCTCTAATATCACAACATAGTTCTTTATAATTCTAAATATTAGAAATACTGGGTTCTAGAATTATTAATTCTCTAATATCACAACATAGTTCTTTATAATTCTAAATATTAGAAATACTGGGTTCGAGAATTATTAATTCTCTAATATCACAACATAGTTCTTTATAATTCTAAATATTAGAAATACTGGGTTCTAGAATTATTAATTCTCTAATATCACAACATAGTTCTTTATAATTCTAAATATTAGAAATACTGGGTTCTAGAATTATTAATTCTCTAATATAACAACATAGTTCTTTATAATTCTAAATATTAGAAATACTGGGTTCGAGAATTATTAATTCTCTAATATCACAACATAGTTCTTTATAATTCTAAATATTAGAAATACTGGGTTCTAGAATTATTAATTCTCTAATATCACAACATAGTTCTTTATAATTCTAAATATTAGAAATACTGGGTTCTAGAATTATTAATTCTCTAATATCACAACATAGTTCTTTATAATTCTAAATATTAGAAATACTGGGTTCAAGAATTATTAATTCTCTAATATCACAACATAGTTCTTTATAATTCTAAATATTAGAAATACTGGGTTCGAGAATTATTAATTCTCTAATATCACAACATAATTCTTTATAATTCTAAATATTAGAAATACTGGGTTCGAGAATTATTAATTCTCTAATATCACAACATAGTTCTTTATAATTCTAAATATTAGAAATACTGGGTTCGAGAATTATTAATTCTCTAATATCACAACATAGTTCTTTATAATTTTAAATATTAGAAATACTGGGTTCTAGAATTATTAATTCTCTAATATCACAACATAGTTCCCTATAATTCTAAATATTAGAAATACTGGGTTCGAGAATTCTTTAATTCTCTAGGGGCAAAATATAATTAAAAGCGAAGCTTTTCTATAATTAGGGTAGGTCTGTACGTCCGTCCGAGATAGTTAGCTTTTATTCGTTAATTTAGGCATGTTAGAATTGTCCTATCGATTTCATGGTGATTCATGGTGCATGGTGATTCCTCTAGTAGTTAGGTACGATTTAGAAAGCGTAGAAACTCTATAATCATTACCAGAATTTTAAACATGTTGATTTTTCTAGTTTTTAACAACAAATTTTTTTGTGATCTAATTATCCGTTTGATCTAATTTTTGGTATATTGATTCCTGGAAAAACAAAAAACAATATTTTAAGCGAATCAACTCTATAATCAAATCCTAAAGATGTAAGTATGTCCTTAAACATTATACTTTATCAAGCAGTTTTTCGATAAATTTACTTACTATTTTGCTTCGACTCTTATACTTTTATATTCTGATTATTCAGTTCAGACACTGTACAAGTGTTAATGTCCGTTTGTCCTACCGATTCAGTGCTTCGCTTTTATGGATGTTGTCATCCTTGTTTTAACAATAATTAAAAATTACGGTTTTAATGATTTTTAGACACCCTAATTGCACAGTATGAATTATGTTTATTTCTAATGTTTATTTCTAGAGAAGGGGGGGACCTTGACCAATCAAGAAAGATCTCAAATCCCCCCCCCCCCACCACCAATTTTTTTTTCAAAACTAAGTCAATATGGACTACTTAAATTTTCAATACAATTAACTTTAGAATTAAACAAGAAATTATTTTCAAATAAAACCTTAACTTCCCTTTATCAAAAACTAACTTTAGTGAGATTAATTAAACTCAAAAGAAATATCCCTGTATCTCTTATCTATCAAGAATATTATAATCAGGGATATTAAGGGATAAGAGGTTAGACAAAATAAATTAATGTATATCTCCAATAATGATAAACAAAATTTACCCTTCGATCTGTAGACTAAAATTAAAAAGTTTGCAGCCAACCAACCACAATTTAATCAAAGTACCCAAAGTTTTTTATATTGCGAATAAGAGCTAACTTTGTTATAAAACTTTGGGTATCAGTTTAATTTACAGTCCAATGTCCCCTCCCTACCAGATTATAGCTGTTACAATAACGTTAAAGTTTGGCATAAGTTTTGATCTAAGTATGTTTGCTTTAGACATATCCATTTCTTATGTATATTTAATAGTTTAGCTATGTTACTCTACAACCAAGACAATACGGCCGTACGTGCATTAACAGTGAATTATCGATAAACCATTATAATTATAAGATGTATAATTTCTATGACGATAAGGCTATAACGAAAGTGACAGGAGTATGTTAGAAAGACGGACAGACGGACGGACGGACGGACTGACAGACGGACAGTCACACACACACACATCATTCTACTCTGTTTTTATAGATACTCATTTATTATTTATATCTGATAATTATTTATGTAGTATTTACAAATAATTATTCGTATGTTGTTCAATAATTAATTGTCAATTAAACTACACAGTACATATTTACAATTAATCCTACATAATAAAATACCAGTGGCCTCGCCCCTAGAGGCCTCTTAAAACCGCCCTAATTTCAATGTTTGCTTTGAAAAATACCCAAGATTGTTTTAGTCTAACGTAGTTTTAATTAGGTTGGTTTAAGTTATTTCTCAGCGTCGTATATTCCATAGATACTAGGGGCTCAGCGAATGTAATCAATAAATTAGTATGGGTATAGTGAAAAGTCCAAGGCAAATAAAAGTGACACAGACTTCCAGATCATTATATAACACACTTCCTACCCCATGCTCTACAAAGACAAAAATTGTGTCTCTTCCCCTCATTTTATGTGGCCGTCTACGAGATCTTAAACTAATGAATCAATTTTATTATAGGTATGGCGAGTAGATTTGCACTGGGGATTCCGCGGAAAACCCGGCAGCGAGCACACAATAGGTAAACATTTTAAACAATCATTTTTTTTATCATTTTATGTGTTTACATTGTTATATTGATTACTATAACGATTTATTGTTCTTTTTTAAGAGAAATGGGTATAGTCTCTTTTGTGACATCGCTTCTTAAGTGGCGATTCGTCTTAACTTCACAGTAGGTTTTCTCCTATTTCTAGCCCATGCTGGGGGCTATAACCCTACGGAGCAACTAACCCAACCTAAAAAAACCTATCAAAAGCTACTGTGAAAATATGATTTATGTTTATTTATGTTTAGAGAAATTTGTTTGTGCTTTGCTTCCCATGGATATAATGTTTCCTTATTTTTCTCTGTTTGGAAAAACCTTTATTAATTAAATGTGCTGCCAATAGTTTGATCAAAAGTTTGAATGTTCATAATTAAAAATTCTTTCAATTCTGGTAGGGAAGATCCTATTAACTTTTTATTTTTGAGAAAAATATATCTATAATACAAAGTAGAACGATGTCTGTCTGAAGCTTATGATCTCGGTAACCGCTGAACCGATTGAGTTCTTCTCTTCAGGGAATATACCTACTGGTCCTGTAGAGGTTTTAGGCTATTTTCTTGATGAGTTGGATACCCTCACCCCCTAAAAAGAAAAAACAACCCAAAAAAAACTTTTTTAAAAAATACGAGGTGGGGGAACCTCCATCGCACCCGGGGCGAAGACCCCGTGAAAAATGCCCCCCCTTATTTTTTCTCGTTTTTTTTACAAATTACGAATGAATAATTCTATATAGGAGAGGGACTAGATGCTATTGGCGAAGCCCTAGTACTTATCAAAGTTACAGTTTGTCAGTAACAAAAGATCTCGCTAACCACTGGATAGATATGGTTTTCATTTACAGAGTAGCTTTCATTGTTCTAGGGAAGGTTTATAACTATTTTAGGAGAGGGTACCTACTGTCCTAAACCCTCCCCAGGACAGAAAAAAAATTACTCTCCAAAACTTTTTCTTTTATAACTAAAATTGATATTGGTGTGTCGAATCCCTTTCCACCTAGAGGCCTCTGCTGCTAGTATATAAATAGTCAAATCTGTCTATTTATGTAGAAGAGATAACGAGTTATTTTCAAAATGTAGGTTCATAAACAATCAACGTTGGGACGTTTTGTTCGTATTTTCACATTAGCTTTTGATAGGTTATGTAAGGTTAGGTGAATGCCCCGCAGGGGCTAGAAATAGGAGAAAATCTACCGTAAAAATACGACAAAACGCCCCTTAAGAGGCGTTGTCACGAAAGGGACTATTTTTTTCTAGGTGGACACCAGTTTCTAGCAGAGCTGCAGATAGTTGCATATAATGGTAAAAACTTATTTCTCGTATTCATTCGAATCCGGTGGATAGGAAACGGTTCTCATCCATACGAAAAAACTATGTCTAGCATCGTATTATATCCAGTTTTCTACGCACCTCCGGCACCTCAGGGCTAAAAAAACTAGTTTTAATCTTATAATTGTACATTCTATATCCGCGGAAAGCCGTTTATAATACGATACGAGAAATAACTATTATAGTTTTTAGTTGTATATTTCTCTACTAGCGGGTTTGCCATAAGAGGTATAATTACGTCTTCTAATACCTACCCATCCGAAAAAAATGCGAATTGATCGCAAATTTTCGCGAATAAATGGCCAATTCACAAAATTCGTAAAAAATACTTTTTGAAAAAAAATGGGGTTGGGGGTGTCCCAACTAACTACTACAGGAATCACCATGCAAAGTTTTAAATCGATAGGATAATTCTAACATGCCTAAATTAAGGAAAAAAGCTATCCGTCTCGGACGTACAGACGGACGGACGGTCCGACCCTAATTATAAAAAAGCTACTCTTTTAAAAACATTGTATTTCTATTAGAGTCGCCTATTTCGCTATTCTCCGCCGCTGGCGTGACAGAGATTGCTGCCACTCGTTACCAACACATCTAAATAAAGGGATAGTTGCATGAAGTGCATTTAACAAGTTTGATTGCTAGCATAAGTTAAAAAAAAATACCATCTAACATATATAATTTTGTATTACAAGAAATAGCAATCAATTAGACACCACCAAAATAGTCTGCATGCTGTTTTTGTGAAAACACAGCTGGATCTTTAAATCATTTTAATGGTGATCCAGATTGGGGTGCGCCAAGTTTCCACCAATGAGAGAACAGCATTTATAAAATGCCGCGCTGTGATTGGCTGAAATTCGGCGCACCCATCAAAATGATTTAAAGATCCAGCTCAGGACAACAATTTAAGTTGCATATATCAAAAAAATATGATTTTTAAATCTTGATATTTCTAAAACTACTTGGTAAAAAATTTAAATTCTTTTAAATATATTTCCTATAGATGCAGTTAAAACTATTGAACAGAAAAAAATATGCAGTTTAATAAATTTAAGTTTAAATGCACTTCGTGCAACTACCCTTTTGAACAAACTATTCTATTTTTGTTAAGGTGAATTATACAATGCAGACAAGATGACAACATCCTTGCCACAAGGAGTTGTCACCATAGCAATTCTAATTAAGGTAATTACTTTACCACAAGGAGTTGTCACCATAGCAATTCTAATTAAGGTAATTACTTTACCACAAGGAGTTGTCACCATAGCAATTCTAATTAAGGTAATTACTTTACCACAAGGAGTTGTCACCATAGCAATTCTAATTAAGGTAATTACTTTACCACAAGGAGTTGTCACCATAGCAATTCTAATTAAGGTAATTACTTTACCACAAGGAGTTGTCACCATAGCAATTCTAATTAAGGTAATTACTTTACCACAAGGAGTTGTCACCATAGCAATTCTAATTAAGGTAATTACTTTACCACAAGGAGTTGTCACCATAGCAATTCTAATAAAGGTAATTACTTTACCACAAGGAGTTGTCACAATAGCAATTCTAATTAAGGTAATTACTTTACCACAAGACGTTGTCACAATAGCAATTCTAATAAAGGTAATTACTTTACCACAAGGAGTTGTCACCATAGCAATTCTAAATAAGGTAATTACTTTACCACAAGGAGTTGTCACCATAGCAATTCTGATAAAGGTAATTACTTTACCACAAGGAGTTGTCACCATAGCAATTCTAATTAAGGTAATGAATTACTGATAGATCATCTTCTATAATACCAAGTAGAATGATGTCTGTCCATCCGTCCCTTAAGATCTCGGTAACCACTGAACCGATCAGATTCTACTCTTCAGGGAATATTCCTACTGGTCATGTGGTTTTAGGCTAGTTTTTGGGGGGGCGTGGGACACCCCCCCAAAACCAAAAAAAAATCGCCCCCTCATTTTTTTTTATTGCAGAAGATTTCCTTGGTCCTTTTTTTGCAGGAGATTTTCTTAGTCCTTTTACGAATTTCACCTTAATTTTTAGTCGCTAGTCGATTATAATGTACTTGTATATAATTTGCTTAAATGTATTATGCTTATTTAATATTTAATGTAATCTATTTTTATATCTTTTAAGCTTCTCTGACATGATAGCTACATTTGTGAATTCGTCCTTTGTGTCCGCAAATTACGCTCTGTACGCTAGAATAGAATTTAATTTTTACAGTTTTGATAAAGTAATATCGTTATAACATCTACGCTTTAACTATATACATATATTTGTAAGTTTATTTGTTTGATAGAATTAATAAAGATTTTTCATTATGGATCTTATCATCCTTGTTAAAAGCGAAGCTTTTTCTATAATTAGAGTTGGTCCGTCCGTCCGTACGTCTGGAACGGATAGTTTTTTACGTTAATTTAGGCATGTTAGAATTATCCTATCATTACTTTGCATGGTGATCCCTGTAGTAGTTAGGTACTATTTAGAAAACAGAGCAACTCTATAATCGTTACTAGAATGTCCGTACGTTCATTTTAAACATGTTAAATTTTTAACTTTTTAACAACAAATTTTGTATGTGATAAAATAATCCGATTGATATGATTTTTTAAATACTGATTCCTAGGACAACAAAGTACAATGTTATAAGCGAAGCATCTTTTTAATCAAGTACTAAATATGTAAGTATGTCCTTCAATATCCTGTATTTAAGCAGTTTTTCACCAAATTTACTCATAATTTTGCTTCGACTGTTCAACACTTATATTCTGATTATTCAGTTCTGACACTCTACAAGCGTTTATATTCGTTTGTCCTACCGTTTCAGAGCTAACTTTTTAACAACAAATTTTGTATGTGATAAAATAATCCGATTGATATGATTTTTTAAATACTGATTCCTAGGACAACAAAGTACAATGTTATAAGCGAAGCATCTTTTTAATCAAGTACTAAATATGTAAGTATGTCCTTCAATATCCTGTATTTAAGCAGTTTTTCACCAAATTTACTCATAATTTTGCTTCGACTGTTCAACACTTATATTCTGATTATTCAGTTCTGACACTCTACAAGCGTTTATATTCGTTTGTCCTACCGTTTCAGAGCTTCGCTTTTATGGATGTTATCATCCTTGTTTGTTTATGTTTAGAATGGATTTAATCTAAATGAAGAATTCCAGAAAATAACAAATTCCGCCAATAAAATTAAGTTTGCTGGTAAGAAGTTTTTTTCTAGTACCAAACAAGGCATTAAACTGTAAATTACACTGGTACCCAAAGTTTTATCTTATTCGTTGGCCCAAAAACGTTTGGTACTTTTTATCAAATTTTGATTGGTTGGTTCAAAATTAGTAATGTCTAAACTTTTAAACCAATAATTTTCACCTACTAAAGGTGTGTATATGGTTTTGTGTATCACCTTTGGTGATGTATATAAAATGTATTGCCATTATCCTATCCCTGAGTAACGAAGCATCTTTCAAGTCATCCTAGTACGTCGATCTGTCTGACTAAAACAATCCCAGGATCCGATATTGTACAGTTTTTGCTGGATCTAATTTTGGTTACATTTATATAAAACTTTAAATTTTCACATGACACAAAAGTGAAGCAAGGCTTGAAA
The DNA here is from genome assembly GCF_053477335.1 of Acartia tonsa. Classification (NCBI taxonomy): domain Eukaryota; kingdom Metazoa; phylum Arthropoda; class Copepoda; order Calanoida; family Acartiidae; genus Acartia; species Acartia tonsa. The sequence continues at coordinate 52,031,302 of NC_137264.1, forward strand.
CAACGCCCCCCCCCTTCCACCTTAAAAAAAGAAGAAATAGAAGGAAAGATATTTTTTACTTTTATTTTTCTATTCCTGTAGTTTTTTATACAAAGATGTTTCACCATATTAAATTGTCAAGGCGAAGAGATGAGTATCAAAGGATTCAATATTGGAAATCTGATGCCCCATACCAAAGAATACATCACATATGATGGCAGTCTTACTGTTCCTGGATGTCAGGTAGATAGATAGATAGATAGATAGATAGATAGATAGATAGATAGATAGATAGATAGATAGATAGATAGATAGATAGATAGATAGATAGATAGATAGATAGATAGATAGATAGATAGATAGATAGATAGATAGATAGATAGATAGATAGATAGATAGATAGATAGATAGATAGATAGATAGATAGATAGATAGATAGATAGATAGATAGATAGATAGATAGATAGATAGATAGATAGATAGATAGATAGATAGATAGATAGATAGATAGATAGATAGATAGATAGATAGATAGATAGATAGATAGATAGATAGATAGATAGATAGATAGATAGATAGATAGATAGATAGATAGATAGATAGATAGATAGATAGATAGATAGATAGATAGATAGATAGATAGATAGATAGATAGATAGATAGATAGATAGATAGATAGATAGATAGATAGATAGATAGATAGATAGATAGATAGATAGATAGATAGATAGATAGATAGATAGATAGATAGATAGATAGATAGATAGATAGATAGATAGATAGATAGATAGATAGATAGATAGATAGATAGATAGATAGATAGATAGATAGATAGATAGATAGATAGATAGATAGATAGATAGATAGATAGATAGATAGATAGATAGATAGATAGATAGATAGATAGATAGATAGATAGATAGATAGATAGATAGATAGATAGATAGATAGATAGATAGATAGATAGATAGATAGATAGATAGATAGATAGATAGATAGATAGATAGATAGATAGATAGATAGATAGATAGATAGATAGATAGATAGATAGATAGATAGATAGATAGATAGATAGATAGATAGATAGATAGATAGATAGATAGATAGATAGATAGATAGATAGATAGATAGATAGATAGATAGATAGATAGATAGATAGATAGATAGATAGATAGATAGATAGATAGATAGATAGATAGATAGATAGATAGATAGATAGATAGATAGATAGATAGATAGATAGATAGATAGATAGATAGATAGATAGATAGATAGATAGATAGATAGATAGATAGATAGAAGGACAGACAGGCAGGTAAATAGATGAACTTGAACAGATGAATTTAATAAATTTATTGTTAAGGAATCTAATACCTGGATAATCCCCAACCGGCCCATACAAATTTCTGAACAACAGATTGAAAGCCTAACAGCTTTAAAGCAGGTATCTAATAGTACAAAGTAGCTTCTGCTCTTCAGGGTATATCCCTATTGGTCCTGTGGTGGTTTTAAGCTATTTTCTTGGGGGGGTGTGACACCCCTAAACCCCTCAAAAATGAAATTTCCTCCCCCCCCCAAAAAAAAAAAAAAATTCTGGGGAAACTACTTCACATAAATCATGGCGCGCAGCACCAGAATTTTTTTTTTAAATTACTTCATAGGGCAAAGCCCCTAGAGGCTAGGGGCGAAGCTGCTAGTTGTATATAAATCATCATAACAAATATCGGGATTAGTTCCTATTGTGGCAACAACTCTTTCGGGGCATTTTATCGTATTTTCAAAGTAACTTTTCCCCTATTTTTAGCCCCTTCTGGGGAATAACCCAGCGGGTCCAATTGCCTAACTCTGCAGGGCAATCACCTAACCTAACCTATCAAAAGCTATTGTGAAAATACGAGGAACCGCCCCTTAGGAGGCGTGGCTGCGAAAGGGACTATAACCCCAATGAATATCTAATACTGCCATAACATAACAATGATTATATCCTCCATTTATATAAAGTAATAAGCTTTTCTTGTCCTATTATATAAAGTAGTAAGCATTTTTTGTCTGTCGCGAAGGATATCTCTAGCCGTTGAACCGATATAGTCCTAATTTACAGTGAAGCTTCTTATAGGTCCTTGGATTGGTTTAGGCTATTTCATTTTCATACATAAAAAGTCTCTGTATGGTTTTAGGCTATTTTTCTGCCCTTCCTTATTTCTAAAGAGCCCCTAGATGCTAGGGGCGCAGCCGCTATCTATAATACAAAGTAGAACGATGTCTGTCTATCTGTTTGTTTATAGCGAAGGATCTCGCTAACCGCTGAACCGATCGGGTTCTCTTTTACAGGGTAGCTTCTCATAGGTCCCGGGAAGGTTTATAACTATTTTCTTGGGGGATGGGACACACCCACCCCCCCCCCAAAAAAAATAAACATACCCCCCCCAAAAAAAAAAATTTTTTCTTTTTCTTTTTAAAACTAAAATTAAAATAGTGGGGTCGACTAACCCCCCCCCCCAAGAAAAAAAAATTCTTTTAAATCTAAATACGAAAAATTGGTTTGATCAAACCTCTTGGGGCAAAGCCCCTAGATGCTAGGGGCGCAGCCGCTATCTATAATACAAAGTAGAACGATGTCTGTCCGTCTGTCTGTCCGTCTGAAGCTTAAGATCTCAGTAACCACTGAACCGATTGGGCTCTACTCTTCAGGGAATATACCTACTGGTCCTGTGATGGTTTTAAGCTATTTTCTTGGGGGGTGGGACACCCCCAACCCCCCCAAAAAATGAAAAATACCCCCCCCCCCCCCAAAAAAAAAAGTATTAAGCTTTTTTGTCTGTAGCGAAGGATCTCATTAACTGCTGAACCGATATGGTTCTCCTTTACAATAAAGCTTCTTATAGGTCCAGGGAAGGTTTTACATTTTTTGGGGGAGGGTATCTCCCACATTAATTGCCCCTAGAAGCCTCTAGGGGCGTAGCCGCTAGTGATTATATATAGTAGTAAAATTTCTTTCTAAAACTTAAGATCTCTAAAACTGCTGTTCAGAATAAGTTGAACTTTATAGGGAAGCTTTAGAAATATCTTTCGGTGGTTTTAAGCTATCTATATATTCTCTTCAGCATCCCCCTCTAGAGGCTAGGGGCAAAGCAACTAGTAATTTATAAACTAGAACCTAAATGGTTTACTGGCTGCTGTGATTTTTGCTTCAACCGAACAGACACCATTCTACTTTATATGAATTGCTTGATATATGTACGTTTTTATGACCAGCACGACCTCGTAAACAGTTAGGTATTGTTGTCTATATGAGTTTTTATATTTGACTGTAACAAACCGTATTTTACCCATTAAATTAATTCTCTAGGGAACTAAAGAGGACCCCCGAGGCCCTCTAGCGGGAAATAATCGACCCGAACAGCCTCTGAATGGACGGCTAGTCAGGACAAACGCCATCTTTCACCATCACGAGGTATAATTGTAGAGTAGCTACATTCTTCTATGATCCTAAACTGCGTGCATACAATATAAAAAATTAGGATGATTGTCTGAGATGGGTTCCTAAAAAAGAATGCCGCGTTTTACGACATTTTTTAGACATTGATTGATTGAACGAAGACGATATCGTTATACAGAGTATACAACTTAAGAATTTAAAATTTTAAAATTATTATTCTAGCCATTTGTATAATGTCTAATACAGCTCTAAAAAGATGCGTTAATTAATATGCAGCAAAAATGGATTTTTTATATAATTTGTTTTTCTTCTATGAAGGCTGTACCAACAAAAGCGAATTATACAAATAGCTAAAATAATAATTTTAAAATTTTGAATTCTTAAATTAAATTTTGTAGGTCAAAAATTCATTGCATCAGAACTATGGCTTCATGGAAAAGCCTTTAGGAGTAGAATCAGGAACTTTTGTCCGTTTCAAAATATCTCGTTCTTAGCCTAAGAAAATCTAAAAAAACCTCTACAAATTGGAGAATTCTCAATAAGCTCTAAAAAATGGTGGTTTTTTAGTCATTTCTAATCCGGGACACTGTAATATCCATACTAAAACCTAACTAATATATTTTTTAGTCCGTGGATTGTGACTACAGCTCCGGGTTCAAATATGAAATCAACAATCAAAATTCAAATTAATTCCAACATATACATGCATGCGGTTGTTTAGTATAGAGGGGTGTTAACACATACCTTAATACTCAATCTGGTAGGACGATAGAGTTTAACTTTAAGTCGAGAAGATAAAACAGTATGATAACCGGTTCTACTCCATCCCTTATTCTCTTCCCCACTTTCAGATTGTAAGGGTGACGCAAATTTTAGACCCCAGATTTGGCGATTTGAGAAAAATTTATCTTTATATTATAGCGAATTAGATAATCTAGCAAGCATCGCTTTTAGAGAAAAATAGTAAATCAAACGGCGAAAACTGAGATCTAAAATTTGCGTCACCCTGCCAATATGACGCAAAACTCATGACATCTGTTTAATTTTCCTTTGCAATTAAGCTTTTTTTAGGTACAGGGAAGGTTTTTAACTATTTTGGGAGAGCGTATCTTCACCCTCCCAATTTAAAATCCCCCCCCAAATTTTTTTTCTGAATATTTCTTATTAAAACTCAAATTAAAAAGTAGAAGGGCGTTTGACTTATCCCCCTCCCACCTTAAGAACACTTAGAGGCTTCTTGGGGGCGTTCGTTGCCCCTAGTCTTTCTTAAAATAAAAGCTATGTCTTGCATTTTTTTTCCAATTAGGTGTTTGATCACGAATATCATATGGTAAACATATTTTTCTTATTTAATTGTTATCCTAATAAGATAAAAGTTATGCTTGAAAATTTTTTTAATAGCTATTATTATATGTTGCATTTTTAGATAAACGTGAGAATTGTGATCAGAATTTGCGTCATTTTCAGATATTTATTACCCGTCATCCTTCAAACGTTTACACCCCCCCTGGCAAAACTCTGTGCAGGCTCCTATCACATGATTTTACAATTATATATGTGCTTTAATTTTAATATCCTATATCTACTTCGATTGTGCATGTTTTACAGTCGCAAAATTGTTTTCATGCAGATTTTTACTACAACTCATTGGTTTACATGCATTTTAAGCAAAAAGTCAAAAAAAATAGCTAATATCTTCAACGGCTTTCATAACACTTCGGTCGTAGAGTAATTTTTGTAAATATACAATTTTTTAATGATACTTTTGTGATAATTATGATTTCTTATAAAACAAACTTTGCTACTTTTAGAGTTCATTGTTTAAATTCTATTTGAAATAATTCAAAATAATTGAAAGTTTATTATTGTGTGACTCTGCCCACACACACAAACACATTTATGTTAATATTTTTCTGTCTTAAAATTTAGATGATTTTATTACACATTTTTACAATTACAGTAGAATTACATATTATTAAGGTATTTTTCAGTATGGCTTCGAAACCGATTAACATTCGCTGATTTAGAACTGATGCGCAGCCACACTGAAAAATCATGTATTGTTTCGTATTGTATGTGGTTTTCTACGAATATGTAAATGTACAAATAAAACTGGTTTTAATCTTAAAATTGTACATTATATATCCAGAGAATAGTTATTTCTAGCATCGTATTATAAACGGCTTTCCGCGGATATATAATGTACAATTAAAAGATTAAAACTAGTTTTTTAGCCCCGAGGTGCCGAAGGCACCGGCTAAAAAAACTGGCTTTAATCTTTTGATTGTACATTTTTATATTCGTAGAAAGCTGGATATAATACGATGCTAGACATAGTTTTTTCGTATGGATGGGAACCGGTTCCTATCCACCGGATTCGAATGAATACGAGAATAGTTATTTCTCGTATCGTATTATAAATGGCTTTCCGCGGATATAGAATGTACAATTATAAGATTCGGTACCACGGGGCTAAAAAAACTAGTTTTAATCTTATGATTGTACATTTCTATATTCGTAGAAAACTGGATATAATACGATGCTAGACATAGTTTTTTCGTATGGATGAGAACCGGTTCCTATCCACCGGATTCGAATGAATACGAGAAAACTGTTTATATTACAAAAAGAGATAAATAACTATTATTATTAACTTATTATAATTCTAGTATCTCCTATGGCTTTCAAAACGCTTAGATAATAAAGTTTTATAATAATTTTAATGTTTTTCTGAAGATAAAGTTTTAATTTCAATTGTTATTTGAACTTTTGTGATATACTTTGCTTCCTTTGATATTGAGTGTCATTGTTTTATTTCTATTTTAAAGAATATCATGAAATGAAAAAACTTTACTTAATAATTTAAGTGGCAAATATACTCTATAAGTCTGTCTCAAAGTTAAAACACATGAACAATAACATATAAACAAACCCTAATGTGTTACATTCTGCCTTTGGTATCTGGTGATTTTTTTCGGAGGAAAGATAGGTTGCAAGTTAATTAAAACGACTGCTAATTCTAAAACTTGTTAATTAACTGAAAAGTTAACTCAAACTTTTAAATGAAAAGAGTAAGGAATAATTGACAATTTTGTAGATGGAAAAATAGTTTTTTTTAATTAGATATAAAAGAAAATTATTTGCATAAACTATTTAAATGCTTTTCTATAATTAGGGTCCGTCCGTACGTAACGGATAGCTCTTTTCGTTAATTTAGGCATGTTAGAATTGTCCTATCGATTTTAAACTTTGTATGGTGATTCCTGTAGTAGTAAGGTACGATTTAGAAATTGTAGTAACTCTATAATCGTTACCATAATGTCCGTACATCCATTTTAAACATCCTAATTTTTTTTACTTTTTTGACAACAAATTTGTGCATCTTAGAAATAAACGATTCATCTGATTTTTGGAATACTGATTCCTATTACAACAAAGTGCAGTTTTGTAAGCAAAGCATCTCTATAATAAAGTCCTAAAACTGTAAATATGTTCTAAAAAAAGTATCATATCAAATTTACTTGCAATTTTGTTTAGTCTCATGCATTAATATTCTGCTCATTCAGTTCTGACACTCTACAAGTCTGAATGTTCGTTTGTCCTTCCATTTCAGAGCTTTGCTTTTATGGATGTTGTTATCCTTGTTATCAAATTAAAGGGTTAGAGAGAGACGAAGGACGTCCGAAGGGTTGGATTTATTTATGGGTAATATCCCAGCTCGAAAATACCCCTTAAAATGCTCTGGGAAAGTAAATTTTCAAATTTAATTGCGCAGTTACTATCTACAATACAAAGTAGAACGATGTCTGTCTGTCTAAAGCTTAAGATCTCAGTAACTACTAAACCGATTTGACTTTACTCTTCACGGATTATACCTACTGATCCTGTGATGGTTTTAAGATAATTTTTCTACTTTTTCTTTTCAAATATAAAATACAAAAATTAGGTTGATCAAACGCAGTTCATTACCTCTTGGGGGCAAAGCCCATAGAGGCTAGGGGCGAAGCCGCTAGTCTATGTATAAGATAAAAGTAGACCTCTGTGCATAAATATACATATATTACACACGTTTTATGATATTGTCCAAGGAAAAATACATGTATTCAATAATTTAAATTCTTTGAAAAGTTCAGCAAAAAAAATGAATTGTAAAAATAAGTGTGGTCCTAATCAAGGGAATAATAGCAGAATCAGAATTAAAAACATGTTTCTCGTATTCATTCGAATCCGGTGGATAGGAACCGGTTCTCATCCATACGAAAAAACTATGTCTAGCATCGTATTATATCCAGCTTTCTACGAATATTTTTTAGCCCGTGCCTTCGGCACCTCGGGGCTAAAAAACTGGTTTGAATCTTATATTTGTACATTCTATATCCGCGGAAAGCCGTTTATAATACGATGAAAGAAATAACTATTCCGACTTTACATGCTTTTAATATTTGTAGGAGGAATGATAGAAGATGACGATATAACTGGAACTTTAATCTGCATTGGGGGTAGTTTTGTTGAAGGGGGGGGGGGGTGGTATTAGTTTTTCGTCCATTGTCCAATCCAAATAAATTTCACCCCCCCCCCCCCCCCTCCAAGTTTCGTATCCTCTGGTAAATCTATTTGTATATTCCTAAATAAGAAATCAAAAAAGAAATAAATATAAAAATATGGAATATGACAAATGAATGACTATTTATCCTTTTCCTTGGCAGGTTGTATCATCTTGGTCAAAGGTTTTAAATATATGAAAATTTTCCTTAGACGAGGTTGTTTAATTAGTGCGGATATTTGTGCTAAAGAAAATATAAATAAAAGAAAATATCTGATTATCTGATATTTAAATTATGAACATATGATAGAACTACCCTATCTATGTATATGATATTTAGGCTATGAAACTAAAAATTTTGGTTTAACTGTCCTCTCTATTCAAATTTTAGACTAAAACTATTGGGCATAATTGTCCTCTCTATATATTTTGACCAGAAAAGTGAAATTCTTTAGTGAAAACAACAACTCTATATGATATTTTTACTATGAAACTCAGAATATTGAGTAAGAGTATTAAATACCAGCCTTTGAAAATGAGAAAAATTGGTAAAAGCAGAATATTTAGACTTTGAAAATAAGAATATTGATATGTATGCCCTCTCTACATGATATTTAGACATAAGGAAAAAGGATAAGAGGATGAATACTCACCCCTTTTTCATGGTAAAATACTACTTCCCCATCCCTAAATTTAGAAGCAGACGAAAATCAAAAACCGCCCAGGGCTTTTTGTAAGTCAATCATAAATAATAATGTGAATAAAAAGAAAAGCGATATTTAGCAAACAGCCGTGGGCGGTCAGAATCAGCTGAATGTTCATTATGAAAAAAATTTCCCCCTTTTTAGAAATAGAAGGATTCATCTTTCATGAACAAATTTTTTTAAATAAAAATAAAATTCTATGTAATTTTTCATTTAAACATTAAAACAAAAATATCTAATCTAATATTCTTGCCCTAAATATGGAAATAGTAAAAAGAAAAATAATATTTTTTAAAATAATTTTTAATCCTCCCATTTGAAAAGTAGTGGAATAGCAATAATTTTAGCGCGGCAACAGCGCTAAGTAGGCCTCTAGGCCCACTGCCTATTTTCGTCTTCTAGTTGCTTTGATTCCTCTCTTTTATTTTTTTCTCTATGTATTTAGACAATGAAACTAAGAATATTGTGTAGCCACATGTGGTATATACTGTCCTCTCTATGTGATATTTAGACTATGAAACTAAGAATATTGTGTAGCCACATGTGGTATATACTGTCCAATTGATCTTTTAATATTCTCTACTCTACTCTTCATATATATGTGCCATCATTCCCGCATAAATATTTTTATATGCATTTTTTAATCAGATATCCTATTTAAATATTTATGAAATCAAAAATTCCGCATTTATGTAATGATTTGTTATTTGTAAATTAGCGAATCTATTGATATTCAATGAAATTATATTTGTACGAAAGAGATAACACACGAATATGTACAGCATTGTAATCCATATATTGAACCAAAACAAATCATGGTCCTACGACAAACGCAGGAGTCTTAAACGTCGGAGTGGAAAAACGCAGGAGTTGACAAATAACCTAACCTAACCTACTTTAAACCATATTTTAGGTTTTTTAAATGCCTAACCCCTGCGGGGGGCTTATATTTTTTCATAGCTTAACCTAACCTAACCTGTATAGAAATACCTACTTATGATAATATTTTAACACTCCTGCGTTTGTCCTGGAACCCAAATCATATGTACTAGAGTAACAGGATATCTACAATTACATGTCTACAATGTATGTTAAGATCACGTAAATGGTTTTAATTATTTAGGTTAGGTTGAGTAAGGTTTCGAAGTGCTCTGCAAGGATTATAGCCCTCAACTATAAACATGTGTTCCTCAAAAATTATATTTGTAGTTACGAAGGAAACATACCGAGCTCTCCGTTACGGAAGGCCACTTTCTAAGAACGAAAAGCTTCACTTTTAACTAGCTAGTTCACAAATATAGAATAGTAACAGGATCCAGGGAGTAAGGGAGGGGACAATGGGCAATTCATTTAATTATAAGAGTTATCAAAGAAAGGGCATAAAATCCAGTTTAATCCAATAAATTTGTAGGAAATTATAGAGGGATTGTTAATTGAATAATAGATTTCCATAGCGTCATGTAAAGTGAAATCACAACTTGTTTTTGATGAAATATATTGAGGTTTTTTGGTGTGATTTTTATATTAAAAGATTATTGGACCCGGCCAGCTCCTAGCAAGAATATGACTGCCCCTTTTTATTCTGTTTATTTCCCTTGCCCCCACCTTCCTTCTCCCCGTCTGCTACATTTCAAACTAAAACAACGAGTGTTTATTTCCCTTCCCCCCACTTCCCTTATCCCATCTCCCCGTCTGTAATATTCAAAACATACATAACGAGTAGCGGCATTCTATGCGCAAGTCCCCAAACTCAGTCAGAAACTGCTTAATTCTTGCACATTCCCTTTAAGCCAGTCCCCAAAGTCTGAGACTCCTAAAAATTGAATATTCGATCCATTGTCCCCTCCCTTACTCCCTGAACAGGATCTCACCAACCACTGAACCGATATGGTTATCCTTTACTATATAGCTTCTTACAGGTCCTGGGAAGGTTTATTAGTACTTTTGGGGAGGTTACCACCACACTCTTAAGAATCGCCCTCAAAAAAAAATCAACCCTAGGCATAAAATTTTTTTACTCTACTTTTTAAATCTAACATTGAAAATGGAAGGGGCGACTCCCCCCCCCCCCCCCCCTTTTCACCAAAAATGTCCTAGCAGCCTCTAGGGCGTAGCCGCTGGTGGAGAATATTTTAGCTCTAAATAAGATGCAAAAGGGTGTTAATAATCTATAGATTAGGTTTATAAATTGATCTGTCAATCAATCACACAAAAACAGAGCAAGGGTTATATTCATAAACATAACAGAGAAAACAAAGTAATAGTATTAAGTAAATGTTGAAATAATAGCATACTACTTTGCTGTCGGGGGGGGGGGGGGGGGGGTAGAAGGTTTTCTTTTTTTGAGGGGCCAACAAAATAATGATTACATCACTGGAGTTTTTACTCTGAGTTTTGTATTAACTACTAGCGGATTCGCCCCTAGCCTCTAGGGGCTTTGCCCCAAGAGATGATAAAAAAAAGTTAAGGTGAAATTCATAAAAAAAAAAATAATAAGAAGGACCAAGGAAGTCTCCTGCAAAAAAAGGACCAAGGATATCTCCTACAAAAAAAAAGTGGGGGGCTGCTTTTTTTTAGTTTTTTGAGGGGTTGGGGGTGTCCCACCCCCCAGGAAAATAGCTTAAAAACATCACAGGACCAGTAGGTATAATCCCTGAAAAGTAGAGCCCAATCGGTTCAGCAGTTACTGAGATCTTAAGCTTCAGACGGACGGCTAGACAAACATCGTTCTACTTTGTATTATAGACTAGCGGCTACGCCCCTAGAAGCCTCTAGGGGCACTTAAAGTAGAAGGGGGAAAAGTCGACCTCATTCCATTTTAAATTGAGTTTCAAAAGAGTAAAAAAATATTTTTTGGGGGGGAGGGGGGTAAAGACACCCTCCAAAAAAATAGTTTTAAACCTTCCCAGGACCTATAAGAAGCTTCACTGTAAAGGAGAACAATATCGGTTCAGCGGTTAGCGAGATCCTTCGGGACAGACAAAAAACGCTTACTACTTTAAATAATAGGATTAAAAACACGTAAGAATCATTTAGAATTCTTCTTTTTTCGAACATTAGTTTTTAAAATGTTTTGAACTAATTAAGGTCTGACACTTCCCCCAGTCCTGGGGATATGGGTTGGGTTAACAATCCTTCCCTTAAAAAAACTGCTCATGTTCAATCCGCACAAAGTTATGACCAATTTAACTTTAGGCTCGGGGACGGAGTAGAGGTTGGAAACAACAATATGATGTTTGGCTGGGAAACCACTAACGGACCAGTCAGGCGGATGATTCCAAATTCCTGCAGGACCAGACCGCGTCATACTAGGGATGTTCTACTCTGTATTTGAAGTAGTAAAGAAAGGAGGAAAATAGTCTTAAACTAAACTAAGATAAATCTCAAAAAACGCGCGGCTAGAGCTAACTACACATTGAAGAACACACTTCTTTGTAGAAAATATATTTCGCTTTATTCAAGCCTTCTCAATTCTATAAAATAATAACCATATTTGCAAAAATTCTTAAGAAAACAACAAGCTTCATACTAGTTAAAATTAAAATAAGTTTAACAAAAAACAAGTTAAAAATATTAAGTACTTTGAAAAAAAGAATTTTTAAAAACAAAATAAAATCCAAATCTTTTTACTTTGAAATATGGTGTACCTAATTGTTTGAAAGTTTATGTACAACTGAATTATTTATTGTAATGGAGGGGGGGGGGGGGAAGGGTTAGCAGATGAAAATTGGCGGTCAAACTTTTCAACAGTGGTAAGAATTTATACAACAACAAGGAAGAAATTATTCAAAATTTTGGTTGGGTTAGCATTTTTAAAAAAATATTGCAATTTGCAAGTCAAATAGTTATAAATTATGTTACAAGAAAAAACAACATGTATTAGCAAAATTTACTTTCATTAACAAAAATATATAACAAAAACAATAATTTTAAATTTTTCTGTTCAGCCCCAGGTGCTTTGTTTCAAATTTATTGATGAAGAAGGATTCTCGACATTTTCTGTACATGGCTGACTCCTGCCTGCAATTTTCTATAACAGATACTTTCATGTTGGCAACACTGTGTCCAGGAAGATTAAAATGTTCCCCAACTGCAGTTTTATTTAAGTTTTCATTTTGAGATCTGACACAATCTAAATGTTGTTTGAATCTTTCTTTAAGCTGTTTCCCCGTTTCTCCTACATACTGTGTGTATTTGCATTCTCTCCTATCACATGTTATAACATAAACGAGATTTTTTGTAGAGCAGCTGACTGGTGTAGAAATAGGTACCTTAAAATTATTTGCTGAGCTGTAGACAACTTTGGCTTCACGGACATGAGGGCAGGAGGGACAGTTAGTTAGGTTACATCTCTTCATACCCTTGACACTTCTTTTTTCACGTTCAGGTAGCTTTGATTTCACCAATATTTCCCGGAGAGAGCTGTGTTTAGGCTGACGATATGCAACTAAAGGTGGTTCTGGAAATATCTTTTTCAGTCTCTCATCCTTTACCATTATTTTCCAACCTTGTTTTAGGATTGTGCTGATTGAAGGTAGAGCTGGATGGAAAGTAATAACAAATGGTATTCTCTTGGTTGATACTTTAACTTTCTTTTCCAGGGCCGCATTTCTATCAATATTTAGAGCCTTGGCAATAGCACCATTGATTATCTGTAGGTTGTAGTTTCTAGAAAGAAGCAGTTGTTTAAGTTCATCTAGTCGTTGGATTAGTGTGTTTTTTTCAGAACATATTCTTACTAGTCTGTAATATAAGCTGAAGGGAATATTTTTGGTAATGTGTGCAGGATGTGCTGATGTTGGCAACAGGTACTGGCAACGGTCTGTAGGTTTTTTATAGATATCTGTGACCAAGGTTTTGTTTTTGATGGTAACTAATGTGTCCAGGAAAGGTATGGATCGGCTTGAGTGGCAGAAGCAGTCATGTTCAAATCCAGCAGGATAGGTACAAGGGAAAGGACAGGTGAACGAACTTGTAAATTTAATTGTGGGGTGGAGTGTATTGACCAATTCTAAAAACATTTGTAGATTCTCCACACTGCCTCTCCAGATCATAAACAGGTCATCCAAGAATCTTTTCAGCAAAATTAGGGGATTTCTGCCAGCTGCCACTTGCCTTGCTAGATTTTTTATCTTGACATCTATACTATGCATCATTATTGTTGCATAGTTTGGAGCACAAGCCGTGCCCATGGCTGTGCCACAAGCTTGCAGGAACAGAGATTTGTCAAATTCAAATATATTACATGTGAGGACTAGTTGCAGAAGTTGAATTAGAAAGAGTGTTGGTACAGTTTTGTCTGGTCTGTTTTCTAGAGCAGATTTCATACAAGATATTCCATCATCATGGCGAATATTTGTATACAATGCAGAGACATCCATGGTCACCAGAATGTCCGTGTCTTCAATGTTTCCAGAGTCATTGAAATCTTTCAGTGTTCTGAGGAAATCTGGAGTATCTTCAATAAAGGCAGGAATTTGATGAATGACTTTTTTTGCATGAAAATCAACGAATCTTGATATGTTTTCAGTAATTGATCCATTACCAGAAACAATAGGACGGCCTGGGGGGATAGTGCCATGTTCATGTTCCTTATAAACCTTAAAAATCTGGTAGAACCTGCCTGGGCCTTTGTCACTAGGATTCATGGCATTAAATTCGGATTTTGTTATCCATTTGTTGTTTAGCCCATCTTTTAATACAGAAACAATTTGGTGTTTCATTGTCTCCAAATCCTTTTCAGATGATGGTTTGTAGTAAGGTAGCGGTGGCCCAGTTGGTTGCTGTTGAAAAGAAAGAAGGTGTTGATTGCAGCTGTTTACATAATCATTATAGTTAACCACAACTATACCACTGCCCTTGTCCGCAGGCTTAACTATGATCTGGCGTTCTTTCTGCAGCTTGACTAGGTTCTGGAGGGCCTCAAACTCGTCCTCTGGTAGATTTCTAATTTTTGGATTGAGGTGTTTTTTGTTCCACAGAGTTCTGTTTTGTAAATTAGATTCTACAGTATTAAGGAAAGTTTGTAGTGGTTTAGCTACATTACCACGATTTGGAAAATTTGTTTTCTCCTGTTTAAATATTGATGAAATAAAATTACTGTCCTCAGGTTCAACATTATCAGTGCAGAATTGTTCTGCCCATTGCATTCGTCGACTGAATTTTAAATGATCTGATAAAATTTCTGTCATATCTATATTTGGAGGTTTGATACAAAAATTTAGACCTTTGTTCAGAGCTCGAATAGCTGCATCACTTGAAAACCTTACTACTTTATATAAAAGGATAGTAGTGTGTATGTCTAAGAACTTAAAAAGGCGAAAATTATTACTATGCACAATTAGGATTTCCCGCAATAAAAGGGGACTCTCGCCTGCAAAATTACCCCAAATTCAATGTTTTCAAGCGTTTAAAATCATAATATTGAAAAAGCTTGATATTTTAGGAAATATAGGTACTATTCGCTGATTTTTTAACAATACCTGCATAAATATTAGTTTTATGGGTGTTCACGTTAGACATATTATTAATTTTTAATGAAAAAATACATAAAATATTTTTTTTTATTTTTATCTTTAAATAGACATTTAATTTACATAGAGTTTTTGTGTAAATAACATGTATATAATTTCACATTTCTAATATAAAAATATTTTTTCAAAACTATAAAAATTAAAATAAAGATCACATGGTCAAATACTTTGTAAAAGTCAAAAATACAATAATTAAAACTGTTACGAATTCGATTATTTTGCTAGAAGATCGTATTGGAAAAAAAACATGATAGAATTAGTCACTAGGACCGGACATTCGGTTCCTCTGGTCAAAAAAAAGAAATTCATCTTATGACTGATTTTTTTTATTTCTCTTTCCGCGGACAACTGATTATAATACCAGCTAAAGTTCATTTCTATTACGTAAGGATTGTGTGCACTTGTATCTTCGCCCCTAGCCTCTAGAAAATAGCCTAAAGCCAACTGAAGGTTATTATATAGCCTTCCTGAAAAGTACAGCCATTTCGGACAAAATATTTCAGATATCTTGAGCTTCGGATAAAAAAGGTTACTAATTTATATTATAATATAACCTTAGCTGGATCTTCAAATGTGTAGCCGTTGCCGTAGCCGTGGCCGTCACCACAGCCAGTTCTGCCAATAAAACATGGATTTTTAAATGTTTGAAGTTTTACGTATTATTATTTTTTTTTCTTCATATTTTTACTGAAAATTCTAAAAGTGATTGTGATTTAAAGATTTAAAGCCGTTGCCAGGCGTAGCCAATTTGATTTAAAGATCGCTATTAGGTTAGTGGCTGTATCTATGGCAGCGGCAACGGCAACAGCTACACATTTAAAGATCCAGCTCGCTTTTGTATTGTCCACTTCCCTACATTCTTAACCTTTAGGAGAAATACAAAAAGAAACAAAAATATTTCGACACAGAAAACCATGAAAATTGATTTTAACAAGGATGACAACATCCATAAAAGCGAAGCGCTGAAATGGTAGGACAAACGGACATTAAAAATTGAATAGTGTCAAAACTGAATAATCAGAATATAAATGTATGAGAGTTGATGCAAAATTGTAAGTAAATTTGTTGAAAAACTGCTTAATACAGAATAATGTTTATGGACATACTTACATTTTTAGGACTTAATTATAGAGTTGCTTCGCTTATGGTATTGTACTTTGTTGTCCCAGGAATCAGTATACAAAAAATCAGATCAATCGGATAATTAGATTATATAAAAATTTGTTGTTAAAAAATTTTAAAAAATCAACATGTTTAAAATGGACGTACGGACATTTTGGTAATTATTATAGAGTTGCTACGCTTTCTAAATCGTACCTAACTACTGCAGGAATCACCATGCAAAGTTTGAAATCGATAGGACAATTCTAACATGCCTAAATTAACGCAAAAAGCTATCCGTTACGGACGGACGGACGGACGGACCGACCCTAATTATAGAAAAGCTTCGCTTTTAAAAACAAGGATGACAACATCCATAAAAGCGAAGCACTGAAACGGTAGGACAAACGGACATTAACACTTGTATAGTGTTAGAACTTAATTATCATAATATAAATTTATAAGAGTCAAAGCAAAATTGTAAGTAAATTTGTTGAAAAACTGCTTGATACAGGATAATGATTATGGACATACTTACATTTTTAGGACTTGATTATAGAGTTGCTTCGCTTATAACATTGTACTTTGTTGTCCAAGGAATCAGTATACCAAAAATCAGACTAATCGGATAATTAGGTCACTTACAAATTTGTTGTTAAAAATGAAAAAAAAATCAACATGTTTAAAATGGACGTACGGACATTCTGGTAATGATTATAGAGTTGCTACGCTTTCTAACTCGTTCCTAACTATTACAGGAATCACCATGCAAAATTTGAAATCGATAGGACAATTCTAACATGCCTAAA
Organism: Acartia tonsa; assembly: GCF_053477335.1. NCBI lineage: Eukaryota > Metazoa > Arthropoda > Copepoda > Calanoida > Acartiidae > Acartia > Acartia tonsa. The sequence goes on from NC_137264.1 coordinate 52,048,410, forward strand.
TTAACGAAAAAAGCTATTTAAAAAAGTAGAAAAATCAATATGTTTAAAATGGACGTACGGACATTTTGGTGATGATTATAGAGTTGCTACGCTTTCTAAATCGTACCTAACTATTAAAGGAATCACCATGCAAAATTTGAAATCGATAGGACAATTCTAACATGCCTAAATTAACGAAAAAAGCTATCCGTTACGGACGTACGGACGGACGGACGGACGGACGTACGGACGTACGGACGTACGGACGGACGGACGGACCGACCCTAATTATAGAAAAGCTTCGCTTTTAATAAAAGGAAAGTTTCATTGACAAAAAGCACCAAATATTTCCATTATAAAAATTGCAGAAAATCTGTCGATTTTCCTAGATGATGGGTTAATGATATTATGCGGTTTTTTATTTTCATCTAATTTGCATCTAGAGTATAAATAACTTATTTATTTTAAGGCGAGTAACAAGATTTGATAATGTAAATTGGCTAGGTAAGTGTTACAAAAAAATAAGTACATAAGATATTTTGAGATTTTACAAATTAAAAACATCTATTTGAAAAAATTTACTCCTTTTAACTCCTCGGGTAGGTAGGTGATATTCTGAACCTTGTCCAATTGGTGGGAATATCCCTTGCCCCATCCTAACTGGTCTGTTAACTAAAATAAAAATAAATAGTTAGATAGAATAAATATTATGAAAGTACCCCTATATTCCAATTCTATCTGAACTACTAACTGGAATAAAAACAGACATCTAGAAAGAACAATTGGTGGAACTACCCCTTTTATATGACAAGATTCCATAAAAAAAAATAATGAATCATAGAAAGAAAACGAAGTAACGGGTTTAGTCGTATTTTCAAAGTAGCTTTTGTTAGGTTAGGTTATGGAAATGTTAATGATTGCCCCGCAGGGTTAGGAACTAGCTCTGCTGGGTTAGAGCCCCCCGCACGAAACCCACTACTTCGTTTTCCTTCGATGATCAAAAATAAGTATTTAGTACATTCAGAAATTTCTTTAAAATCCAGAACTTTAATTATAGCTTCTTATAGATATTACGAAGACAGGGGTTTATATTCTGCACAAGATTCATTTTTTTAAATTTTTTTCCCTTCTAGTTTTTTCCAGCAAGGAAGAAAATAAAATGGAAAAAATTTTCAAAACTCTTTATTTTATTCATATTATCCCCCTCCCACATATTCTTTTAGTTTTTTTCAGCAAAAAGGTAAGAAAAATGGAGAAAAAAAAAATGCTTTCAGTTCTCTTAATTTTTACATTTTTTCCCCCAAACCACATATTGTTTTTTTTACCCCTCCCCCCTCTCTCAGCCGGGTCAAATTTGAAAATATACACCCCTGTACGAAGATCAGTTGAAATTAAAATCTTACTTTGGAATTAGAATTCCTGAGGTGGAGGGGGACGGGGGGTAATTCACCCTCAGCAATTCTATTGTACACATTGTTCAGGGCTGAGTACACTTCGTGGCTCTTTTTGGCTCTGGAAATATAACATTAGAATATTGTGGTTATACATAGAAAATTCGGATTCGGTCAAAATTGATTTGTTATTTTCTAGGGTTGGCAATCCGAATCCTAATCCGGAATCCGCCCTATATGTTGACCCATTTTGGACCCAGAATCCGCAATCTGCAATTCAAATTGCGAATTCGGATTGTAAAGTTTAATGACTTTTGTAGAAATTAATATTTTTTATTTAAAATGTGGCATATCCAAAAAATATTTTATTTTTTTCTATCTACAAGTAAAATGGTGGGTAGCATCAACAGTATTTTTGTATTTTATTTTCACAGTAGCTTCTCATGCTTATTTTAGTTCAAGTAACAGTTAGAAAATGACCACTGTAGGGGCTAGAACTTTTTATTTATAAAAAGACCTTTAAAATATTGCCAGAATCCGCAATCCGGAATCCGAAAATCTGCAATCCGCAAAAAAAAAACAAGAATCCGCATTCCACAGTTTAATCTACTTTATTTTTTTGGCGGATTTTTGTAAGAATCTGAATCCGAATCCGACCCAAAAAATCGCCGGATTGCTAACCCTATAATATTTTCATTTACAAGTAAATATTAAAAACTAGTCAAATTATATAAGAGAATATAGAATATTCATTATTTATTGCATGAAAAGAAAGACACAATCAACGAAACACAAAGAAATCATGGATGTAAAAACGCCACAAAGTATAAGAGCAGATGTTTCAGAAGTCATAAAAAAACGAAGCGAAAGAAGGGTATACAAGGTGTCCCTAAATAAACTGCGTTTTCCGGTTTTGGGAAACAACGAGTTTGTTTTCAAAAAGGCATTATAAATTGAATTTTAAATGTAATTGTTTGAATTTTTTGTTGTAAAGGCTATATTGTTGTTATCAAGTAAAAAAAGATTTTAATTCAACGACGTTACATCATAAAATTATACAAGAATACAGTTGGTAAACAAGCACTTTTTGAATTCTTTGGGCTCTAAAATGTGCTGTTTTTTAAAGAGATATTAAAAAACACCTGTTATAAATTCAATGCATATACTTAGAGAATATGTACATATCATTAGTTGTTTCATACATCTACTGGTTGTTTCCCAAAGCCAGAAAACACAGTTTAATTTGGGACACCTTATATATGTTGAATAATAGAAAATCACAAAACCTTTATAAATAAATTTATGTCTTTTGTAGCATGTCAACTGTTCAGTTGAAGGTAAATGAATCTTTTATGGTATCTTTACACAAAAAAATAGCAGTATGCCTAAAAACGCAGCCGAGAAAATCACATTTACTCTTCAGTGTTACGGACGGACAGATAGACTGAGCTAATTATGAAATAAGGGTTGGCAATCCGAATCCAAATCCGGAATCCGCCCAAAATTAGCGTCCTGAGTTTTTTCTTTCATACCCCCTCTTTGAAGGGAAATCTACTGTGAAAATATGAAGGAAAAAAAACGCAGCTTTAGATTCTTCCCAGCACCCGGTAGAATTTAATCCTTAAATTCATTTTTCAAAAAAGCCTTTTAAAAAGCCGGAATCCAGAATCCTGAATCCGTCAAAAAAATAAGAATCCGGAATCCGCGGAGAACCCGTTTTATCTTTGGCCGGTCCAAAAATCAGACGGATTGCCAACCCTATATGAAATATTACCTTGCTAAGTGAACAGTTGCTTGTGCTAGAAGAACATCACATTCAGGCTTTCCTATCAACTGACAACCCTAAAAAGTTGTAAATAAATGGTAAGATAGACAAGGAAGACAGCATCCATAAAAGCGAAGATAAAAAATCAGACGATAGGACAAATGAGCATTGACACTAGTAAAGTGTCGAAACTAAATAGGAAACAAATAAATTAATTAAGTGTAATCAACATTGCTAAAATTCAGGATACTGATTAAGAACATACTTACATTTTAAAGACTTGATTATTTGATACTTCGCTTATAACATTGTGCCTTGTTGGTCTAATAATCATTAATTCAAAAATCAGATTATAGAAAATTGTTGTGAAAAGCATAAAAACTAAGAACTTCCGGATAACGATTATAGAGATAATGCGCTTTCACAAGTGTTAAAGCAATCAAGTTTGAAATCGATAGGACAATTCTTACATAAACGACAACCGCTTACCGTTACAGAAGAACAGATCCTAATTTAATTATCGCTTTTTTATTGTTGACTAGTGCCAATTTTAGTTCTTATTTCATGTTTCATTAGATAAACCAAATATTTTCAAAAACTTGTCTTAATTGTAATTTTCTACCTGAAAGGCAGCAACGGCCATCGACATAGCTGATGGATCTCCAAGTCCTATGTCTTCACTAGCGCATCTAAATAGAAATGGAATAAGATAGCGAGTCAGATAGAGAGTCACACAGACAGACAGTAGGACAAAATTTCAAAGATTTACAGGTCCTTGGAACCAAAAAAAGATATAACATTCTTAAATTTTTTTTTAAGTGAAAGATCCATGCCTTTCTTCAAAAAGACTCATAAAAAATGTCATTATATTTTTATTCTTTACTAGCCATAACACCCCTAGAGGCCTAAATAGGAACTTGAGAGGAGGAAAGGGGTAACAGGAAAAGCCTAAAAAAAATTATGAGCGAGTTTTCTCTTAGATGGATGGAGAAGGTACCCTTTAAAAAAAAAAGACTTAAAACTTTCCATGACCTGTAGAAAGTTTCACCGTAAAAGAGAACCATATCTCGGTTAGCATGCTCGTTCTCTACACACACACATATAAACATCCTGTTTCATGTATATAAGGATTATTTATTAGCTACTATACACCTCCTACTTCTTTTATTTTTACCTGACAAGCCTGCGAGCAATGAAAGTGGGGTCTTCACCTCCCTTAAGCATTCTTCCCAACCAATACAGTGCGGCATTGTCGTCTGAGCCTTAAATAAAAATTAGATAATTTGAATGGTACCAATGTTTTGTAGGTCCTAAAAGCCATAAAAATTACAAGAAAGCATTAAAAAGTTTTCTTTTAAATAGGCGGAAAACCAACAACTTTATGCCTTTTTTCAAAAAAAGGATATCATATAGAGTATAACTATACAGGGGCGTCCAAGCTTTTCAATTTTTTTTTTTTTTTGGGGGGGGGGGTAAAATTTTTTAAAGGGGGGGGGGGATTTGTTTTTTGGGGGAAGGGGGGTGGGTAAAATGCGAAAAAAATCCCCCCCCCCCCTTTTTTGACGTCCTTGAGAGTATAGACATATCACTATTTAAATAGTAAATATATTTACCTCTTATAGATTTCTGAAGAGCCGAGGCCATAAAATAATGCTGATCCCCTGATCTATCATATAATAGGTGTGACCTCTGGGCAGCTTCCTGGAAAAGAATATTTTGATCATGGAAAGAAAGCGAATTTTCGGGTTTCGTCGTACTCTCACAGAAACTTTTGATAGGTTATTTTGTGTTAGGTTAGGCAGATATTAATTATTGCCCCACAGGGTTGGTAAATTGTCCCAGCAGGGTTAGCGCTAGAAATAGGTGAAAAGCTACTGTGAAAATACGACGAAATCCGCAACTTCTTTTTAAAAGCGAAGCTTTTCTATAATTAGGGTCGGTCCGTCCGTACGTCCGTCCGTCCGTACGTCCGTCCGTACGTCCGTCCGTCCGTAACGGATAGCTTTTTTCGTTTATTTAGACATGTTAGAATTGTCCTATCGATTTCAAATTTTGCATGGTGATTCCTTTAGTAGTTAGGTACGATTTAGAAAGCGTAGCAACTCTATAATCAGTACCAAAATGTCCGTACGTCCATTTTAAACATGTTGATTTTTTTACTTTTTTAAATAGCTTTTTTCGTTAATTTAGGCATGTTAGAATTGTCCTATCGATTTCAAATTTTGCAAGGTGATTCCTATAATAGTTAGGTACGAGTTAGAAAGCGTAGCAACTCTATAATCATTACCAGAATATCCGTACGTCCATTTTAAACATGTTGATTTTTTTTACATTTTTAACAACAAATTTGTATGTGACCTAATTATCCGATTGGTCTGATTTTTGGTATACTGATTCCTGGGACAACAAAGTACAATATTATAAGCGAAGCATCTCTATAATCAAGTCCTAAAAATGTAAGTATGTCCATAATCATTATCCTGTATCAAGCAGTTTTTCAACAAATTTACTTACAATTTTGCTTTGACTCTTATACATTCGCATTCTGATTATTCAGTTCTGACATTAAACAAGCGTTAATGTACGTTTGCCCTACCGTTTCAGAGCTTCGCTTTTATGGATGTTGTCATCCTTGTTCTTTCCATGATCCATTTTTTTCATCAAATATTTTAAAGTTGTGACTAAAGGCTATATTGAGAGCACCTAAAACCGATTTTTGGCCGTTGAATATATGAATCGCAAATGTTTCAACCAATTTCAAAGATTAGCTTAAATAAATTGGCAATTGAAAGTGGAAAGATTGTCTACAGCTGAAACGTGAAAATTTTAATTTCAAATTTACCTTAACTTGATCTAAATCAATGTGTTGCCTGTCACTGGTTCCTTCAATAACCAGTTGCAAAGTGTTTATTGCAGATCTAAATAAGATGAATATTTATAACAACAAGGATAACAACATGCAATAAAGCAAAGCTCTGAAACGGTAGGACAAACGAACATTAACACTTGTAGAGTGTCAGAAATCAATAATCAGTATATAAAAGTAACAAAAAAAAATTGGAAGTAAAATTGTTAAAAACTGCTGAAATACTGGAAAATGTTTAAGGACATATTTAAATTTTAAGGATTTGTTATACCTAGAGATGCTCCGCTTATAAAATTGTAGGTACTTTGTTGACCTAGAAATAAATATTCCAAAAATCAAATCAATCGGATTATAATATCACTTACAAAATTGTTGTTAAAAAAGTTAAAAATCGACATGTTTAAAATGGACGTACGGTGTCAGGGATAAATATTTCCTGATAATGTCTCACCTCAATAATCAGATAATTCATCCGACTGTCTTAAAGCCCTTGTAAGGTAGCTTCACAACTATCTACTCATTGTGTTCTTAAATAGATACAAAAGTGTAGGAAAAAGATGTGAAAAAAAACTGTTCCAATCCTGAGCTTTAAGATTCTGTCATTTTGTGTTAACTGAAAGTACAAGACTTTCAGTAATTGGGAAAAATTTTAGGGGGGGGGGTATGCTCAGGAATGAAACAATTTATTTAGGCTTGCTTTGCTTCTCATGGGTGTGCCTCTGGTCATCTAAAATAAGAAGATTTATAATGTACATATAGTACACTGGGGGGGCGGGAGAAATGACCAGTAGGTACTCCCATGATTGCAAGCTGAAATATTACAAACAATGATAAATATATTTTTAAATTTTTATTTTATAATATTTTATCACAATTAATAAACATATAATAATACAATGTTAAATATTTTGATATTTTTAGTTTTGTTTTTATGTTTTAAAGGTTATGTACATGAATCATACAATCATAATTAGTCTTCTTCCCATGGTAAGGGTAGAATGAATGGGTAGGCTTCATTGTGCCTAAAATCATAAACTTTCTGATTGGTCTTCAGATAGTTGAAATAGAGAGCATTAGCATGAAGGCTACTCTCATTTAGCTGATCAATGAAAGGGATCTCATCTTCAGCAAATAGTTTGGCGATACTCCTAGTTCCTCTAGTGGTTTCACGGAACTTATTTTTCCAGTCTGTTCTATACTGGATGCGGACAGTGCGAACAATGTTGTCTTTAGACACTATACATTCAGTTACACGTCCAATACGCCAAATATGATCAGAACTTAGTTCTTCCTGATCTTTCTTAAAGATAACAATATCACCTTCTTCTGGTTGAACTGTTGTTCTGTTGAACCTGGAAGGTCTAGGAACATAATTCATTATATGTTCAGTTCGCCAGACTTTCCACCAGGATTCTGTCATTAACTGGATCTGTTTTAACAGTCTACCTGGTTGGGCTAGTGATGCTGGCCCAGTAGGGGCTCTACGGTTGTTGCGCCCCATTATAAGTCTGTTAGGACTTATCAGGTCAACATGTCCTAAATCATCTGTTTTAGATGAAAGGCATAGAGGTATGTTGTTGAGCTCATTTGCACAATAACTAAATGCTGTTTCATATGAAACAACATCCAATTTTAAACCACTATAGGTTTGGTGAAAAATATTTTTAATCTCTTTAATGTTTCTTTCAACACAACCTTGAAAGTTTGGGGTAGCAGTAGGACTTACTGCATGGTCAAAAGTGACATCAAATTTACCATTAAGGGTACGAGTGATGTCAGCATAAGACAACTTAGTATCTTTGCCTGCTTTGACCAACTGGGATCCTGGGTCAGAAAAAATCTTTAGCAGGTACTCCATAGCGATGTGTCAATCGCATGAAGGCTTGTAGAAAGGCTTCAGTACTATATTTAGTCATTACATGGGCAGCTATAGCGCCAGATGATGGATCTCTAGCTACCATGCCCCATATTTTGACTGATGATCTGTGATTGTGTTCACAGATTGCTGTAAATGGGCCCATAAGATCCACCTGTGTAAAGTAAAATGGTGGTGCTATGGTCAGTCGATTTTCATGGACTGGTGCCATTTCAGCTTCAAGAAGGCGAGCTTTGTACCTGCAGCAATGAACACAAGCTGCTCTTACTTCCTTTGCCAAGTCTCTGCCTCCTAATATAAAGGCAATATTCCGAGACTCATTCAATGTGGCATTTGTGTTTCTGTGGTGAACAAGTTCATTGTGAGCATATAACATGATACTGTATGCCACAGGTGAATACCTATCAATGATTGGTCTGACAAAACTAAGTGGTCTTATGTCAGACATGATCTTTTCAACATCATTGATAGCTTGTCCTTCCAAAATTCTTCCAGAATACAGCAATATCCCTTTCTTAACTAAGGAATTATTTTTGTACTCCCTGGGATTGCTAAAGCGATATACTTCTTTTGTTGCTTTCTTAAAGAAGTAATCTTCTGCTTCTGCTAACTCATCATGTGTAAATGTGAGAGCAAAAGACATGGCTTTTTCAGCAGCTTTGGTCTTGCTACTACGAGTAACTCGCTGGTCAGCTTTAAGCCTGGATTTAAAATCATATTTGCAAAATCTGTTGCAGATTGCAATGACTCTAACAGCCTTGCGCCATGGTAAGGCTGTAGGTAGGTACAGATACTTACTGTATACCTTCCTTTCCTCAATTTGAGACTTACCTGGTAAGGGATCAGTATAGTTCACTGATATCTCTTTGCTGACAGCAACTTCAGCTTCCTTATCCAAGTTTATCTGAGATATTCTCTTGAGTGGCATGTCCTCATACTTTAAGTACATCCATCTCTTACCATTCTGCCATTCTGAATGTTCATCGTTGTCTTTCACAGATGCATTCATCCTGGAGCCTAAATCAGCAATGTTTTCTGCTGATGGTATGTGTCTCCATTGTTTTACTTCAGAAAAACGTCTGATTTCTATAACAGAGCTTCTGATGCCAAGTGACATTGGTCTAGTGTCCTGACTGATCCAGGACAGAACAACAGAGGAGTCTGTAACATAAGTGACTTTTCGCACTTTGCCTTTTAAATTTTTGATAACTGTGTCAGCCAGGGTAACACCAGCTACAGCAGCTTTTAGCTCAGCTCTAGGTATAGTGGAGCCACTGACAATTTTAGACTTACCAGCAACTAACATGACACATACCTGTCCATGCTTATTTTCAGTTCTGGCATGAACACAGACTATAGCAAGATGCTGACTAGCGTCCATGCTAACAAAGAGGTCTATGGGTTCTAAGGCATCTTTGGGCATGACTGCTCTTGGAAACTTGATATCAGTGACTTGGACCATCATGTTAATGTTGTCAACCCAAACATCTAGATACTTCTCTGGTAACAAATCATCCCAACCATTACCTTCATGGAGTATTGCATGAAAATCATATTTAAATTTAGCTGAACAGGGTGTAATTAACCCAATCGGGTCAAAGTTGCCACCCATTTTACTAAGAAGGGTCCTCTTAGTAAAAGTCAATGCAAGTGCATCTTTAAGATTGCCTTGGACTGGCAATGGGCGCTTGCCTCTTTTGATTTTGCCAAAATAGAGTTCTTTGGCAACTAACATAAGGCAATCCTTGACAGGATTCCATCGATAGCCAAGAAAGGATACTGTTTCTCCATCCTTGGAAACACTTTCATCTGGAGGAACTCCAGTTCTAGTGTATGATTTAGCAGCCATTCCACCCTCTTTAACAGTGAAGACCTGACCACCAATAATCTCATCAAGTTCTTCATTTGATGAAGCAGTATCATTTGTATCATCCACATATGTTTTGTTCTTTAATGTGGTTGCACCCTTAGCATGTTGAGGGTGATTCTTGATCACATGATCTGCAAGTTTCTGGATACCTTCATAGGTCTGGTTTCCAGATGAAGTGACACCATATATGGCTGTCAAAATAACCCTCTCTTCAATAGGACCATCTGGATCAAGGTCCTTATACCAGAGGTATCGCTGCCACCTGTAATGTTCTGGGTTCAGCGCAATCTGGTTGTAGGCCATCTGAATATCACTACAGAAAGCATATGGGCCAGATCTAAAGTTTAAGTTGAGATCTAGAATCTTTTTTCAACTTATTTGATCCCTTAGCAAGGACATCATTCAGAGATTTTCCAGTTGCTGTTCGGGATGATGCATCAAAAACCACCCTAATGGGAGTTGATAGAGAGCCCTCTTTGGCAACAAATCGCCAAGGGAGGTAATATTCACCTGGCAGATCCACCAATAGTTTCTGGTGCTCTGGAGGTAAATCTGTAACATTGCAACTGTATCCACGACTAGCAAGTTTTTCATGGCTGGCTATGACTTGAGCTTTAGCTTCTGGGTCTTTAGCTAGCTTTTTCATTTGCCCTTTTAGGATTTTCAGAGCAATATGCCTGTTCGGGGCTAAATCCTTTGTAGGATCTGAGGTGAATGGAAGGGAAGCAGTTATTTTCTTCCTTTCAATGTCATAATGGGTCTTTGACTATATAAGAGCATCTTCTGACTCTTCTTTAAGGCTGGTGGCTTCAAGCTTGTCTCCATGCTTGCAATCCACACATCCTCTACAAGATATACACCTGTATGAGGCCTCTGTACCAAGCAGCTCAATTTCAAGGTAACGTTTGAGCTTTTTCTTGGCACTGAGATCTTGAAGGTCATAATCCTTGTTGAGTTTTACAGGTTCTTCATTGCTGTAAACCAACTCATTTGAGTCTATATTTTCCCAAGACTCGTCCTCATTAGCAGCAATCCAAGACTTTCCAGATTCAAGCAATGAGTTGTTAATATATCTGTAAGCCTTAAGTTCATTGGTAAAGAACGAGGCTGTACCTATGAAGGACACAGTTTCCTTGGCTTTTGCCCAAGAGTGATGGGGTCCTCCAAGAACACCTGCATGGCCATCAACTCCATCAAATGGACTATGATAGAGTGATAACCCACAGGGTAGTGTGCATACCAAGTATGGATAATAGGTATTATATTTGATACCTAATATGATATCAACCTCACAGCCCCCTATATTGCTGGGTACTGTAGGTAAGATTTCATTGCCCTCGTAGTGGCGGACAAGATCTTGATAGGCCTCTTGCAATTCCCAGACAGGAAATGGTGCAGTAAGGCGATCCATCTTGGTAGCAATGATTGTGGCCTTGACCTGGGATTCTGTCATAGGCAGGTAGAATTTATCACTACCATGTGGTAACATTATGGTATTACCCCCTGCTACATTCATAGAAGTAGGGCCAGGGCGAAACACTGTGCTGCCTACTTTGGAGGCAGCCTGTGTAGATATAGATGCAGCACCACAGCCACTGTCAAAGAAGACAAATATGTGGGAGCCATCTAGTGCCTTTATTTTCTGGCACATAAATATGGCAGGTGTTCCTACATCTGGAATAGTACCATCTTCAGATGGAACTAATGCATTAACTGTTTCGTTATCAGTTAGAGTAGGTCCATTAAGATAATTTATTTGAGAGGTGTTGGGTATTTGACCAACTGGAAATGAATTTTTGAACTCATTCATCCTCTCAGCATTAGCATCACCATGAGTAGCGCACACAAGAATATGTTTTTGCATTCTATGGACAGAATACTGACATTTCCCAACTTTACAGGTAAAGTTGGTTCTGCAATCATTCTTGTGTTTGCTCCACCATTCTTCAATTGAAGTAAACTCTACCTGTGCATCCAGTCGCAAGCACCTGTAGCAGCTCTTAGTTGATACATTAAGCTTTTTCCTATCCTTAATAGGAGCTTGAATGTATTGCTCACAATTGTACATGTGAGTATGTCTCCCATGACATAAGTTGCATTTCATGGGAGTTGGTTTCTTGCCAGCCCCTGTGTATAATAGGGCTGGGGTTGGGGTACCCATATTTGATATTTGAGTACTATTTGATGGTGCAGATGTTTCTGTAGAAACATATGTAGCACCTTGGGCCTTAGGTGGGTTCCTGGCCCCCCTAATTCCATTATTATTAGATTGGATTTGGGGTTGGGCTGACTGCAGCACAGATCTACTTTCGCTGTGTGCAAGCCAATATGATAGCTGATGAATTTCTTCATCTAAATACCGCATCAAAGCATTATAGCACAACTCACCATCTGAGAGTCCCATACTTACTTGGGATCTGAAAGTTCTGGTGATCTCTTCAAAATGCTTTTTTATCAATAGTCCTGATACAGCATTGGCAAGATCAATTTTACCATACAACAGACTCTCAGCTTTAAATTCTATAGCAAAATCTTGAATTGATCCAAGCTGGGATCGCACCTCAACCAACCAATTTAATTGTTGCTCCCAACCTGAGGTTGGACAGCGCCCTAGTTCAAGAATTTGCTTTTTCTTTCTGGCAAGAATAAGGTCTTTACTGCCATAAAAGCTTGCAAGTTTGTCCATTACAGCAACAGTTGTCTTCTCAGAAGAAACCATTTTTGCTGCAACTCCTTGAAGACATTTCTCTTTAAGGATTGACAAAATCTCACAGTTAGCAAGGGAGGGAAGTGAGTCTATATATGCTTCAAACTTCTCTTTGAAAGTATAGAAGTTAAGAGCATCATCCTTTCCCCCAGAAAAATTGGGTAATGGTAAGGTAGCCATCTTGTCCTTTGAAGGCATATTACCATGCGAGAATCCATGTCTTTCTTTTTGGTTGTCAACATGGCCCTCACATTCATAAATTAAACTTTCAAGTTGAGTGGATGCTTCATTAAGATTATGAGCATCCTTTGCTAACTCACATGCCATAGCATCATCACACAGGTCGCGAGCTTTTTTCAAAGCTCTTAGGCTCTTATCAAGAAGTTCCTTAAACCTGTTGTGAACTTTGTTAAATTTGCCAAGTTGATTGCAATCTACTGCAATCAACTCAGCAAGAGAATCTCCAAGATCTGCTATTTCTACTAGAATAGGATCTCGTCTTTGATGAACTCTAGCCTTTTTAATTGCTAGAGTCAAATGATTGGTTTGGCTGTCTGTGGGTCTGAGAGCCAAAGGTGGATGACTTGGGACAGCTGGTGGCAAGGCAGGTACTGATCCTATGCCTTGATTATTTCCAATCTGACCATTGTCATTGCTATTACCAGCAGATTGTTGATCTTCTGCAGATTTTGGAATTTCAATTTGTTCGATTCCAAGGGCTAACTCCTCAGAGATTTTTTCTGAGTTAGCGGGTTTGCTCAAATGAGCTTGAATAGCAAGGCTTTTATCCATAAGGCGTTTTACTAGCGCCTTTCCTTTATCTACATCATCAGGTGTAAATTCAGGATTTGGAAATCTTCTGAAAAAATTCAGGTTAGATCCAACCCTTTTTGTAGCCAGGTCAATATCTTTAATCTGACTATTAAGAAAGTCAGGGGTCCGACTTTGAAGGTCTGCAACGAAAACTTCACAATATTCATCTAAAGTGAGTGCATCATCACATTCAAGCATTAGTTCTCTGGGATCCCTTGAAGCCATTGTAGAAATATCACTCAAGGATCCAACAGAAATATTATGGGTACTAGTGGAAGCTCTGGGTAGGCTTCCAGGAAGGTCGTCGTCTTGACCTCTTTCAGTTAAGTCTAATGCGTCCTCAAAAACAGAGTCAACAATAGATGGTACGTTACTGTAAGTAAGGTTGGGGGAAAATGGATCCCAATCTAGATCCTCCCTATCATCAGTATCAGATAGATGATTAGGATTATCAGCCTCAAGCTGGAGCTGTGGTCCAAATGGTGTACTAGCACTTAATGGTTGTTCTGGTACTAGTTCCTGGCCATCAATATTAGCCAGATTAGTGTCATTGGTTCTGACACTGCCTAGTGATACACTTCTCTTTAGTTTACTCTAGAGAAGTCCAATGGTGGGTGTAAAGTACGCTTTCTGGACCTAGTTACTGGTCCAGATTCAGTTTCTTCACAATTATGAAGAATATAATCAGTTAGCTGGCTTGGTTCGCCTGCAAAAACTTCAGATTCAGACAATGTCCGTCTGAGGGGTCGGGAGTTCTTATTTACAGGAACTCCTCGTCTTAACTTACATCTGCTAAACTCTAGTTGTTTGTAAACAGATCGCTTGCGAGCACGGGTGTCTGTGCATGCTTGTTGAGATGGTTCAGACTGTTTAGTAGTCCAGACCTCCCTCATTTGATTATAGCTGTGTACAGCAAATTTAGAATCTTGATCCGATTCCAAACTCCTGAGGTAATGCTTGTAAACAAACTATAATATTTACTATAACCTAATGCTGTTAATTGTCAACATTCAGTTACAGGTGTCTTTCAAGGGTTCCTGAAAGACTTTATAACTAACTATAGGTAGTATGTTCTCTACCATAGGTCAGTTTTTTTTCACTGTCAGGGATAAATATTTCCTGATAATGTCTCACCTCAATAATCAGATAATTCATCCGACTGTCTTAAAGCCCTTGTAAGGTAGCTTCACAACTATCTACTCATTGTGTTCTTAAATAGATACAAAAGTGTAGGAAAAAGATGTGAAAAAAAACTGTTCCAATCCTGAGCTTTAAGATTCTGTCATTTTGTGTTAACTGAAAGTACAAGACTTTCAGTAATTGGGAAAAATTTTAGGGGGGGGTATGCTCAGGAATGAAACAATTTATTTAGGCTTGCTTTGCTTCTCATGGGTGTGCCTCTGGTCATCTAAAATAAGAAGATTTATAATGTACATATAGTACATACGGACATTCTGATATTGATTATAGAGTTGCTTTGTAAAATGTATTTAACTACTACAAGAATCACCATGCAAAGTTTTAATCAATAGGACAACTCTAACATGCCTAGGGACGGACGGACCAGCCCTAATTATAGAAAAGCTTCTTTTTTAAAAAAAAAAAGGGATTTTATTTATCCAACTTACAAAAGTATGTATTTTCTACATCATCATTTCTATTTACCTACCTAGTTATGGAAATAATATTTGTAAAGGTAAGTTAATTTTTAATAAATCTACAACAAAAAAGGCTGAAGAGTGTTATGACATATCATACTACACACATATTAATAGTAAAAATTCAAATCAACAAAATAATTGTCAAATTCTAAAACTAATGATGTTAACGATTCTCTGATGTCAACATAGCATTTGATACATTCCTTTATATGGGTGTGATTTAGTATCCTAACCTGGCATCACCATCAACAATATTTGTAAGGAAATTCAGTCCTTCTCTGGAAATTGTTCGGCTCTGAGTCAACTAAAAATGGAACCTTGGATAAAAAGGCATATTCTGTTGAGGTGTTGGGTACGAGTCTAGACCACAATAGGTCATACTAGAGACTTACAAAATAAAAGTAGGCAATTAGCATTATGCTGAAGAAAAAATACGTTAGATATCCTTAGCTTTCTTTCCAAGATTCGTTAAGTGGTGCAGCTACTATATAATTGGGGTAAGTCCGTATGTCCGTCCTTCACTAAAGTTTGATTTTACAAGTACAGATAGAAGACACAGGGTGCACCATAGAACAGCTGCCCAACGGAGCTCGAAAGTTTATTTATTCTGTTTATTACCTTAGTAACACAGGATTTTCACTTTCTTTACTGAATTACATTTCACTATTCTATTAAATTTACAATTGAAGAATTACTGATTTTTATGGATAACATCAGGAGCTTTACCTCAAAGTGCCAATCTAAAACAATGTAAAAATAGGAAGGGGGATAGTTTATTTCCATATGCCTAAACCCCTGTGGGCCTATACATTTCTTAATGTAACCTAACCTGACCTAACATAATAAACAAACGAAAAACTAAACTCTTACCCCCCTTTCCTTTATTTTTAAACTAGCAGCTTCGCCCCTAGCCTTGAGAGATTTTATGAAACAAGTTCTTCGTATTTTAGATTTAAAAGAAAAATTTTAGAAAAAATTAGGGGGGTATTTTTTTCGGGGGGGGGGGTAGTAGACCCATCTGTTTTAATTTTAGTTTTAATAAGAATTTTTTTTGGGGGGGGTTATTTTTCATTCTTGGTGGGGTTGGGGGTGTCCCATCCCCCAAGAAAATAGTTATAAACCTTCCCGGGACCTATGAGAAGCTACCCTGTAAAGGAGAACCCGATCGGTTCAGCGGTTAGCGAGATCCTTCGCTACAAACAAACAGACAAATAAACACACAAACAAACAGACAGACATCGTTCTACTTTGTATTATAGATATAAGAGGGGTAGGGGTGATTTCTGCGCTCGACTAGGCACTTTGAGGGAAACAAGCAAAAATTGTCCTCATTACTTACCCTAAACATATCATCATCATTTTCAACAATCTCAATATTCTTGGCTTCCAAAGCTCTGTGTAAAATCAGACCAAGATTTTCTAAAGTAAATGAAAATGGGGTAGGTATTCCTATCCAGTTTTTTGTTTAGGAATGAATATTTTTTGCCCGAGGGAATAAATGATGGAGCGATTCAAAGATTTTTTTCATTGTAAAAATTTAATTTTTAAAAAATTTTTGTAAAAACAATCTTCTAACAAAAAATTATCATAATCCAAGATGGCGTCAATACATGTAAAATAATATTTCCAAAACAAAAAATCAAACTGGAATATCTTTTTTCACAGATTGAATTTAAAAAATTGGTCTGACAGTTTTTCCAAAGTTGGGAAGATCCATCGAATGGAAAAGGTTTGAAACCGATAAAACATTTCTTTATACTAAAACATATTTACATCCACTATTTAAGGGGACCTTTATGTGAGAATGAATATTTCAATTTGTTACATTAATCCATGTAGTTTTCAAAATATATTAACTGTTTTGTCATAAATATCCTTGAAAAGTAAGAAATAAACCATTGTAAAATTGTTAATAAGTTAGTGGATTCGTCCCTAGCTTCTAAAGGCTCTGTATTTGGCAGGGAGGGTGTAAAAAATAGCATAAAACCATCCACAGACTAAAAACATACCAACGCGACGGATAAATTAAATTATATACTGGAGTCAATCTTGAATAGCAACCGAAACATTAAATTTACAACATAGCATTACGGACTGATGGACGGACATGCAGACGTAATCCATAGAGTAGCTTCACCACTACTAAAAAGAAAGAAGTAGAAAATATAAATACCTGGGTTTAATTTGCTGAGCACAACTACTCTACATCTGCTGAGAAGGGCAGAATTCAGGCTAAATGACGGATTTTCTGTTGTAGCTCCAATTAAAGTTATTGTTCCTGAAATCGCAATCTTTGGCATAAAATTCAACACGTTAGTTGGTTGGCTGGGATATGACGAGCTCGAAACCAGCTTTACATTGTCCAAAATTATAAGGGAGGAAGAGAAAAACTGGCACCAACAAATTTATTTATATGCACCATCTTTCATTTGTTGGCTGAAAAACATTTGAGTGGCATGTTTGTATTTCTTATATTGACTGTGAATATATGAATGCCTTATCACAAAGTTATAGTTTCTTGTTTTCGATCATTTTTTAAAGTGTACCGTCATTGTTATTAACAAAGAAAATAGTGTATTGCACATGATATTGCTGAGGACATTAGATACCTTTTTTAAAAATCTCTAATATGACGATGTCAAAGTCATCAACTCTATGGCATTTAACCAGTCACGTTCCCAGTTGCGCAAATGCCGCGTTTAATGACGAACTACTAAACAAGCTGTCATACCTGACTCTACATGGGGTAGAAATGAATCCTGCTGGTTTTTGTTAAATCTGTGCACCTTGTCCATAAACAAGATTGTCCGCCGGTTGAACATAGCCTACATAATCAAGGATGGGGAAACAGACTAAACGCAATCCAAGGCTTAAATAAATAAATAAATAACCTACAATAATGCCAGTTCTGGATATATATAAAGCTTCCCTAAAATAGAGAGCTCAATAATTAAGTACTTAGAAACATGTAAAAGACAAACAAAATAGAATATTAGAGTAAAATACTAGAGGGAGAAAGGGTTAAATAAATGTATCTACCCATTGCAACCGCCTTGTGCAACCTTTCTATTGGGTCATTGAAAATCAACCAATATGGTGTCATATATTTAAAAATATTTATATTTAAAAAGCCAAGTAGCAGAAAATAATTTAGAAGCAGACGAAAGAGGTCTTTGAAAAAGGAAGGGAGTTGTCTGTAAATACATCTATACTATAGTATAGATCTGTTAATAGAATAATAATAATCTATAATACAAAGTAGCTTGATGTCTGTCCGTCTGTCCGTCTGTCTGTCTGTCCCTTAAGATCTCGGTAACCACTGAACCGATTGGATTCTACTCTTCAGGGAATATACCTACTGGTCCTGTGGTGGTTTTAGGCTATTTTCTTGGGGGGTGGGACACCCCCAACCCCCCCAAAAATAAAAAAAAACAATCCCCCCAAATTTTTTTTTTTTACATTTTTTGTAAAATCTCAGTAACTGCTGTTAAAATTGGGCTCTACCCTTCTGGGAATATACCTACTGGTCCTTTGGTGGTTTTAAGCTATTTTCTTGGGGGGTGGGACACCCCAACCCCCCTAAAAATAAGAAAAATCCCCACTTCCAAAATTTTTTATTTTTTTAAATTTTTGTAAACAAAAACCAGTAATTGGGGTGGGGGAACCCCACTGCAACATGAGGCGAAGCCCCCATGAATCCAACCCCCCCCCCCCCCGACAAAAAAAATAAAACATTTTTTTTTCAATTTTAATTTTTGTGCATAAAGCGCACAACCTGGGTTTAATTTTACCACAGAGTAATTAAACAAAGAATATTTTTTTGAATATTTCTATTAAGGAGGGTTGACTTCCCATAACTATATAGGGCGAAGCCCCTAGAGGCTAGGGGCGAAGCCGCTAGTATATTATAAAATAATTGAATTAATAGTTTTAATATGATGTAAATTCAAACTATCAAGTATAAGATAGATAAAACAGACTTTTACTTTGTTTTTCGAATCTTTACACTAGTGGCTACGCCTTTTGAGGCCTCAAGGGGCACTTTAGGTAGTATAACTATTAGTTTGAAGAAGACAAGGTAAAACATTTTTGATAGTTATAAACCTTCCCAAGGCCTATGAGAAGCTTAGATGTAAAGGAGAAACAAATCGATTCAGCGGTTAGCAATATCCTTCCGTACACAAAGAGACAGGCACCCAGTTATTTTTATATAGCATAAAAATTCTACAAATCTGATTTGTATATCCTTTATTAAAATAAATAAAAATCATACCAGTTCATTTTTTGCGTGTTTCACAACATCTCTCACCTGAAATTTTAAATAAGGGGGGGGTTTTAATGCAACCATCTCGTAATCAATGTATAAATGGCACTTAGGATTCGATTTCGATCTAAAATTCTGCATGAGTAATCCTTAGTAGGTCTATTTTCTCTAAATCGAACAAAAAAGTTGAAAAAGTAACGGCTAACGGTTCAGCCGTTTTTTGGCAAATCTGTCATAAATTACGTAGGAATCAACTTTTGAAACATATTTTTGCTTTAAATCATGTGAAATGATACAAAAACAACGTTTTTAGATTTCTAGTACCAGCAACTACCGACTAGAACCGTTTGAAAACATTTTGGAGCAGAAAATAGTATTATGTGGAGATAGGTTTCGTTATGATTTGCATTGAAAATAGCCCAAAAAATGGCTAAACTGCTGAGCCGCCAGCTGTTAGCCGTTATTTTTCCAACTTTTTGTTCGATTTAGGGAAAATAGACCTACCAAGGATTACACATGCAAAATTTCAGATCGAATTTCGAATTCTAAGTGCCATTTATACATTGATTACGAGATGGTTGCATTAAACCCCCCCCACCTTTCATTAGGTACATTAAAACAAAATGAAATAAAAATTAGCTACCAAGCACATTATATCAGAAAGGAAGGGGAAATGGGTCTTTTTATTAGTCTAGTCCATAATATTTTATAATATTAAAAACATTTTCTTATTCGTTGGCACACAACTTTGGGGGCTTTCATTGAATCTTGATTGGTTGGTTAATTAAGTTGCATGTCCAAAAAGTTTCAACCACTAATTCTAATCAATAGAAGGGGTATTTTTTTCCTTATACGGAATAGGTATTTTAATTTTAAGATTATATTTGCTACTAAGAATATTTTACCTCGGAAACCCCGCATGTACAGGCCGACATCTTGATAAACTTGCATTTACCCTTCATCTAAATTAAGATACATATAAAAAAGTTACGTGTAACACGGGCCTCGGCCACCCTACACTTATACGGAGACTAGGCTCAGGATTTTTGAGTTAATGGCAGCGCTGCGACTGCATAAAAATGAAAAAAAAATATTTAGCCGCAGATTATACCTAGTAAAAATTGGGTGGTGGCCTAAATAAAGATGGCTACCTACTAATATTCAAGGATTTTATTTGATCCCTAGTTAGTAGTTATGAATGTAATCACCTTGGTATTAATATAGTGTTGTTCTGCAAAGCGAATAGATGTTAAATTAGTTATTTATTGCATCGAATTATAGACTGTTTGTTACTGATATTAAGAATAAAAATTGAGGGTGGCAACGCCTGTCAAGGGGCATTTCGTCGTATTTTCACAGTACCTTTTCCCCTATTTTTATCCCCTTTGGGGGGGCTCTAACCCAGCGGGGCTAATTGTCTAACCCTGCGGGGCAATCACCTAACCGAACTTAACCTAACCTAACCAAAAAAAGCCTATCAAAAGCTACTAAAAAATACGACGAAACGCCCCTTAAGAGGCGTTACAATGAAAGGGACTATACCCTTAGTTTTTAGTCTTAAAATCAATGGAAAAGAGTCATTCATAAATAGGGATCAAAATTAAATTAAGGTTTAATTTTGTTAACCCAGTGCAACTATACTTTACTTACCCTATTAGCAATTACATTTGCAAGGCTTGTTTTTCCACAACCAGGAGGCCCCCAAAATATCATACTATAAAATAATAAAAAATAATTGGTAAAGCAAACCATTTTAGGATAAATTACTCTAACGCTCATTACAGGATATTAGATAAAGTAATTTCAAACAGACAACCAACCCTTTACTTGCACGACCTTTGCATGGAAGTCCTGACTGTTTATGGTTATAAGTTTCGCCTGTATATGGGCCAAGACAGGCATCCTCTCTACCAGTGTTGCGGATCCGCATTGATTGTATGCGGATCAGGATCCGGATCCTCCAAATTTGGTCAGTGCGGATCCGGATCCTTGACAATAAAAATAAAATCACCGACCAGGGGTATACTAAAAGGGAAGGGGAGATAATATACAATGTGAGAGAGAATAGTGTGGGAGTGAATCAGCTGATCTTAACAAGGTTACCTGATATTTCAAAATTTGTAAGCGACTATTTTATATAAATTTAGGTAGATTTTTCCATAAATTTATACCCCAGGATCCGGATCCGGATCCGCATTCGCAACACTGCTCTCTACTCTCACTATTAGTGTCACGTGCCAAACATAGCAGCAGTAGGCATCATTTTTAACGTATCAAATATGACACAGTGTGGACCAGAAACGAACCCGACACCTCCCCGACAGCAAGCAGACATGCTACAGGGTGTTTCAATAGAAACGTCTTTTTTAAAAATCTTAATTATGCATAGAAAATAAAACAATTATATAAAATGCTTTATATATTTGGAAAACCTACTCTGGGACATTTATGTTTCAAATATTTAAAAATGATTTTTTCAACAAATTATGCCATAAAAACCGGTTTTTCCAATGTCCTTAATTTTGAAGATTTGCGGATTTATAGATTGTGGAAAAATTGCTCGGCTTGTATTGATAGTAGAAAAGTGTTATGCATATAGGAGCTACGTGGTAAAATGTTCCAACTTACTTAAAACTTTTTAACCTTTCTCACATTTTTCAACGTAGCTCCTAAACTACAAATAGCACAAAAATAGGACTTATATTTCCAAAATCTAGAGTTGATGACAATTCTAACGGTATGCATAACGTTTTTCTACTATTAATACAAGCCGCGCAATTTAAATTTTAAAAATGTGCACATTTTTTTCACAATCTATAAATCCGCAAATCTTCAAAATTAAGGACATTGGAAAAACCGGTTTTTATGGCATAATTTGTTAAATTTTTTTTAAAATATTTGAAACTTAAATGTCCCAGAGTAGGTTTTCCAAATATATAAAGCATTTTATATCATTGTTTTATTTTCTATTAATATTTAGGATTTTAAAAAAGACGTTTCTATTGAAACACCCTGTATATTTTACGCTAATGTCGCGGGATATTATTACCTTAAGATAGAATCTCCTTCAATAAGATGCCGTAGCTGAGTTCCATCTCCCACCACAGAGTTCTGACCCATGTAATCATCAAGATTCTAACAGAAAATGTTTAGGCTTTAGGAAGGTTTTAGACTCTTTGAGGGGGTGGGGGGGGAGGGGTGCAAGACAAAAATCCTTCTAACTCCAAAACAGATATCCTATTATATAAAGTAGTAAGCGTTTTTTGTCTGTCCCAAAGGATCTCGCTAACCGCTGAACCGATCGGGTTCTCCATTACAGGTTAGCTTCTCATATGTCCCGGGAAGGTTTATAACTATTTTCTTGAGGAGTTTGACACCCTCAACCCTCCCCCCCAACTGAAAAATACCCCTCCACCCCCCCCCCAAAAAAAAAAATTCTTTTTTAATTTTTCTTTTAATTCTAAAATACGAAAATTTAGGTTGATCAAACCTCTTGGGGCAAAGCCTCTAAATGCTAGGGGCGAAGCCGCTAGTATCTTATAACTTATTTTTGCAACTACAAATCCATTGCACAAATTACAATATCCTATAAAAATACTATTTGATAGTTACTTTAACTCATAATTTCTTTTTTCAGTTTTTCGTATATTTTCTAAAAACTGACGGACATTTTAAATTACAGAGTAGCTCTATTCGTTTCTGAGTAAAACTAAATCAACTTTTTAACCAACTTACCTTTGGTCTCATGAGTTCCGCCAGTGGGATATGCTTTTCCTTGTCCTTCGCATCTGTTACTTTCTTTGACTTGGTGGATTCGAATTCATCTCTATTAGCCATATTCTATTATTTACAGCAACATAACAATAGACATAAGAGACAACAAGGATGACAACATCCATAAAAGCGAAGCTCTGAAACGGTAGGACAAACGGACATTAACACTGGTATAGTGTCAGAACTGAATAATCAGAATATATATGAATAAGAGTCAATGCAAAATTGTGAGTAAATTTGTTGAAAAACTTCTTGATACAGGATAATGTTTATCCCATTAAGGACTTGATTATAGAGATGATTTGCTTATAATATCGAACTTTGTTGGCCCAGGAATCAGTATGCCAAAAATCAAAACAATCGGATAATTAGATCACATAAATTTTTTTTTTTTTTAAAGTAAAAACTCAACATGTTTAAAATGGACGTACGGACATTCTGGTAACGATTATAGAGTTGTTAGGCTTTCTAAATCGTACTTAAATCTTACTGGAATCACCGTGCAAAGTTTGAAATCGATAGGTAATTCTAACATGCCTAAATTAATGAAAAAAAGCTATCCGTCTCGGACCGACCCTGATTATAGAAAAGTTTCGCTTTTAAAAAGTTATTTGATTTTTTATTGTGAATCTCCAAATAAACTAAGTGCTGTATTATTATCAGTATAGTATATGAAATTGAGATTCAGAGACCATGGTTTTCACAATTTGAACAACAATTTGCATTTCTTATTGAGGAAAAGAAAATGAGACTTAGAAAGAGTATTCTAGTTTAACAATTTAAACCTATAAATCATTTTTTAAATGTAAACTTTTTATTTTTATGTTCTATATTATATCTCTGCCTTCTCATATTTGTCCTCAGTATGCTTATTACTACTATCGCCATTTTCCTTTTATATGACATACATTTACTTACAGCAAAAAAGTGCTTGAAAAAATACTTGGCAAAGATGTTTATAACTATTATTTGGATCAAAAAAAACAAAAAAACATGATCTTTTCAGAGGTAATTTATTTTATGCGTGAAATGATCATTTGAAATAAAGACCAGGTACCTATCTGTTGGTAAGAAACTAAGAAATGTATGTTTTCCTCAGGTTTTTTATTCTCTTTGAGCCCAATTCTTGGCTATAAAAAAAATAATTAAATTCAAACCTAGGTTTCAATCAGGGAAGGTTTCAATAGTAGTGTCTTAAGTAAAAAAAAGACTTAACTTTTGTCAAAATTTTCAGATAAAATTAACACCTGTAGGTAGTAGAAATTTATAATATACCAAGGAAATGAAAATCTAAACCATAAATTTGGATAATAATACAATTTGATTGGCCGAAAAAACTAATGTACAACTGTATTATCTTCAGATCAACCCTGCAGATTAAAATTGAAGGATAAATTAAGTTTTTACCCTTTTAGCTGCAATTCCCCCTGGGGAAGATTTCTTGTTGAACAGAACTTCATTTATGGATCTCTTCATGCAAAAATTTCATACAATTTTTTAAACATCTTGGGAGGGTTCACCTTGACTCAAAATAAATCATGAGACAACCAGTCAAACATAAATGGTTGTGTGTTACAAAAATAAACTTTAAGTTTAATTTGAAAACCCTTAATAAAACTACTAATGAAATCTCTACTATTCGATCAGGAGAGGGAAATATAGTAAAAAGTTTTCAAAGAAAAGTAACAGTTCCAACCTAGTTTTCAATTGATTCAATTGTCCACAGCTCTAACCAATATCTGAATTAATTCGAAAAAATATTTGGTAATTTCAGCTGAACTTTTCGTGATAGTAATGACGACCTTTTTATCTGTCCCTAGATATTATTTATATTTAATTCGCTTGTTGTCTATACCATATTCCTGAAATGTCCATCAGCTTGGTAAATTTTTATAAAATTGTATGAAAACCTTGGTAGAAGGGGAACATTTATTTGTGGTGCTCATCGTTGAGGGAGCAGCATTACTCCTTCTATAATTAAGCTATTGTTTTTAAGCAGAAAAAGACTCAGGTTTTCTCCGTCAATATTCAAAGTAAAAATGATCAATCAAGTCTTGTTGAAAGAAGTTTTTAAAATTTACATATTTTTTCGAAACATTTACATCAATTTGGGAATACACAATCGACTTAAATATATAAAATGTCTAATCATGTGGTGACTTGAAAATCTAATAGCCTTCCTTGTAGCAGCTGCCGGTGGTTGATCTCCACAAGTGCTTGAATGAACCTGAAATCGATAGCAAGTAACATACCTATGCATTTTTTTTTAAAATCCTAATAACAAATTTAGTAAGGTTTTGTGTACGTACGTGACCTCCCTAATTGCTGAATATCGTTGAGTTCTCTATCTCGTGAATGGGTTAGATTAGGGCTTTTTTATCATGAATTTTAAAAATCAGATGGTTTTAGGCGCGGATATGAATGCTCTCTCTTTCCTCAAAAAAAAACTAGGGGCGCGACTTGTAGTTGTATTACAAAGATATATATTGGTATAACACTTACCTGAATAGAGGAAGCAGAAAAGGTTTCATTACAAATCGGGCATTCAATTCCTTCCGTTTTATCAGACATTTTCGTAATATCTACATTTAAATTTTTAAAAAATTATATATTAAAAAATAGCATACTTTAAATAAATAATATATTTAATTTTGATTTTATTAATATTTCAATAAGAATTAATTTCAAAACAGACGAAAAATGCGGCAAAACAAAATTACGCTCGTGTGCCGCGTAGAATTTTTAAACTTGAAAGTCGTCTTCTAAATTCAAAATATTTGCGAGGATTTTTAGAGCCATGTGGAAATCAACCGCAAAATTCAATGTTACATTGCCTTGTTTTTTGACCTACAGTTTTGAAATTTTTTTTATTGCAATGAACTTTCCATTATTTATAATTGTGTAATTCAATAAATATCTTTTTTGATTATTTGAACGTATTGATAATTTGTTTCTGGTTTCGTAGCTTATGTATACATGTCGAGTCGATCGCGAGCACACAGCTGACATTTGTTGTTGAAAAAGTAGCTAGTATTCAAATATGTATTTTTTTTATTAAAAATTAGTTATTTAACCAATACTATACTACTAGATAATTTTTAAGTTTATTTCTGATATACAAAACATTTAAAAGAAAATATTTCCCAATGCCAATGAATGACGATGATAATTTCTCCGTTTTATTTTATTCACAAGCAAAGACTATTCCTAAATTTGATGACTTTTTCTAAAAATCTATAGAAGTAGTATGATGTCTGTTCCCTCGTATGTGCGTTTTTTGATCGAATATATTATTTCGATGATAACCCTTTACTTGTATATATTATGATAATCTAATGCTTTGCTTAATTCAAAGTGTTTAAAATACAACACAGCCGCATGCCTTGTGTGTATAACTTTATAGTATAACTAGCGGCTATGCTCCTAGAGGCCTCCAGGGAGAGTCGAAATTGACAACCAATTTTTTTTTTGGGGGGGGGGGAGGGGGGGGGGGACCGGGGTGCCCCAACCCCTCATTTTTAATTTTATTTTAAAAAATAAAAAACTTGTGGGGGGTTCATTCATTCATTTAGCCCGTGTCCTTCTCATGTAGATTCATCATCAGCTGTTGCCAGGTCTAGGAATCTGGCCGTAGCAACAGGATTTTTCCAGAGGTCTCTGACTGTGAGGTTCGTTGGTTTATTTGGACAGTTAAACAGATGAGTGGTGGTGTGGGAACTGTCACAGTTAGGGCATTTATCTGTCACAGTTCTGTCGATGCGGGCCTTGTAACTGTTCAAATAGACACTATAACCAGATCTCAGCTGTGCTAGTGTTGATCTGGTTGACCTGGGCAGCTTCATCTCAGTCTTGCTGATGTCTGGAGGTTTAGTTTTCAGTACTTTATTGTTATCAAGGTTTTTGATAACTTCTTGTACTGATTTGGTGTGGATTTGTTTCAACCTTGATTTGTATTCCTTCTCTGGCAGATTAGGACGAGAAATTTTCTTAATTTCTTTACCAAACTTAGATGTGAGAGTTTGTTTCATCTGCCGTGGAGGGGGACGTCTGTTTAGGTTGGTTCTGTTGGGATGATTTTCCCTTTGTGTGCCGAGTAAAAATTGCTTACTAAGCATTTCACAATGTGGCCGCACAGGCATGACCTTAGTTTCAGAGTGCAGATGGTCTATGTTCGTCATTCTGTGGCAACCAGTGGCGACTCTGAGTGCTGCATTTTGGGCAGTTTGTAGGTGTTTCCAATTTGTGTCGCTTAGTGTTGGTGTCCAGATGGGGGCGCAGTAATTGAGGGTGGACTGTCCAATAGCTTTGTATGTATTGACAATTACCTCTTTTTCCTTGCCCCAACTGCTACCTGCCAATGCCTTAAGGATGTTGTTCTTGGACTGTACAGATGTTTTCATATTGGCAGCGTGTTCTTTGAAAGTAAGCAAACCATCAAATGTAACACCAAGAATCTTGGGTTTCTTAACCGTGGGTACTCTTTCTCCTGCTATTTCAACACCAAGTTCAATGTTGATTTCATTGGAACTTGTTGTGAACAGGGTTGCCGAAGATTTGGAGGGAGAGATGTTCAGATTTCGACTTTTGAACCATGTGTCAAGGGTGGATAGGTAGATGTTGATTTCCTTGACTATGGGTTCGATAGCAGGGCCAGAGTTTAGGATATTTCCATCATCTGCATATGATACAAGATTAATGGAGCCAGGTGGTGAGGGCATTGAAGACATATATAAGTTGAAAAGTACAGGGGACAGGACACCTCCTTGTGGGACACCCTGTTTGACTTTCCTGTATTTGCTCTTGGAATTACGGAACATTACATATGTTTGCCTACCTCTGAGATATGAACAAAGAAATTTCTTGATGTAATCGTTCAGGTTGAGTTGGTTTATGTCGTCCAGCAGGATCTGGTGGTCAACCGTGTCGAAGGCACGGGACAGGTCAATTGCAACGGAGACAGTTCTGTGTACTGGCTTATTCCTATTTAGACCATTGTTGATGTGGTCTAAGATACTCTGGAGTGCAGTTGTGGTTGATCTGCCCTTCCTAAAACCATGTTGGTGATCGGCAAGTTGAACAGCTTCATTTACATAGGGAAGAAGGAGAGCTTCAAGGATCTTTATTGCAGGAGAGAGGAGCGAAACAGGTCTGTAGCTTGGTCCAAGGTCTGAAGATTTGCCGGGCTTTAGGAGGGGGATGATCTTGGCAGTTTTCCACAGGCTGGGGATGACAGAGTCCTTCATGCATTTGTTGAAGATGTTGGTGAGAAATTTAATTGCATGTGGTCCGAGATGTTTAAGCATGAGAGGTGAAATGTCATCAGGTCCAAGGGCTTTGGAGTTTTTGGCCTTCTTGATAGCTGCGCTGGTCTGTTCTGGTGTGAAAATGATTGGTTGGTTCTTGGCTTTCCTCTTCATGGCTCTCAGAGTTTTCCTAAGTGCTTGGAGAGGTTTTTTGTCAGAAGGTGGAGTGTACTGCTTGTTGAACTGTGTTGCTATATCCTTTGCATTCAGGTAGGTTTTGTCATTGAATGCAATGCCTTGGTTCTCTGGTTGTTGTGGATGGTTATTTAAACTTTTTATCGTTTTCCAGAGTTTCTTGGAACCCGCCTGACAGCTGGCAAGGTGTTCCTGCCACTTGTTTTTGCGATGATTGTTGATGACATTGTTGATCTCTTTGTTTAGATCAGGTATTCTATTGTCAGCAGGGTCGGTGTTCTTGATGTTGTCTCTGTTCTCTATCAGTCTTACAGCTTCAGTAGGAAGAGCATTTAAGATTTTTGGGATGCGGCCAGCAGGAATAAATCTTTTAGAGGCTTTTTGGAGGGTTTTCCTAAAATGTTTTTCAGCTTGGTGGACATTTGTGACTTCTCTGGCATTAGCAAAAATATTTTCAGTGAAGGATTGGAACTTTGGCCAGTCAGCTTTTGAGAAGTTCATGAAGGTAGATGGGCGGGAATTAAACTTTTTAAGTTCAGCTGTAATACTGATAATGATAGGCAGATGGTCTGAGCTTAGCCTGTTTTCTACCTGCCATTTGGAGGTGGCTAAGAGGCTAGCAGAGGCGATGGATATGTCTGGTGATGTTGATGAAGTGCTGGTTACTCTGGTAGGGAGGTCTTCATTCAGAAAACCACAGTCTTGCCCTGTAACGATGTCGGCAAGGGCATTACCTCTGGCATCAGGTGTTGATCCAGTTAACCATAGTTCATTGTGGGCATTTAGGTCGCCACAGACAAAGTAGTTTTCACCAAGATTGTCGAAGAGATTATCTAGTGATGAAATATATCCCTGGCTGCAACTACTCTGTGGTGGTATATACACATTGCGTATAAACAGGGGTGAGTCTTCTCCTGGAATGCTGATGGTCATTGACTCAATGTGTGGATCCTGTTCCAGGCTTTGAGGAGTTTTCTCGAGTGTGAAACAAACTTCCTTATGAATAAGGAAAGCAAGTCCGCCACCTTTGTTGACACCTCTGTCCTGTCTGATAAATGTGTATTCAGGGGCTTTAGGATGTTTAGATTTAGCTGTAAGTTTAGTTTCTTGAACAGCCGCCACAAGAACCTTGCGTTTCTCCATATAATCTAATAGTTCATCAAGTTTACTACTAATTCCATTGATGTTCCATTGTAGTATTCTGCAGTTATAGCTTGAGTTGTTGATGATAGGGGGGGAAGGTTGAGGGGTAGCACGATGGGGGGGAGGGGGTGCACGACGGGGGGGCGGGGGGTCACGTTGCGGGGGCGGGGAGGCTCGTTGCGGGGTCGGGGGGGCTCGTTGCGGGGGTGGGGGGGCTCGTTGCGGGGGTGGGGGGGCTCGTTGCGGGGGCGGGGGGGCTCGTTGCGGGGGTGTTGGGGGTGATGAGGGGGCACAGCATGGTCCAGTCCAGTGTGTAAAGTTTCTCCTTTCTTTAGATGTTTTAAAACCGGAGCATTTGACGTGGAGCCAATTTTCACAGGTGGAGCACTGAACCGAGATGGTTGATACTCTTTTGGAGCAGAGTGGACATAACCATATGTCACTGGGACCAGGATTTTGTTCGATTCCAGCAATAAGTAGAAGTAGCCGAATTAGACAGGCTGGAGTTGTCTTATTCTTTGTCGACCAGTTTAAAAACACAGTTTAGCTGAGGTGGAGTCCTCATTGTCAGAGATGATGAAAAACCTCTGGGAGTTGATGATGTATCTCTCGGAAGGACGGGAGATTGTAGTTGTTGGTTCTTGGCTCTGCTCCTGCTGCTGATGGTGTTGCTGCTGTAGTAGAGGTGGGTGGGGGGTAATTTTTGTCTATGGACGATTTCTTTTGGGAGGGTGGTGGTACCCTCCCCTAAAATAATTATAAACCTTTTCGGGACCTATGAGAAGCTACCCTGTAAAGAAGAACCCAATCGGTTCAGAGCGGTTAGCGAGATCCTTTGGTACAGACAGACATCCTGTTACTTATAATTATAAGGATTGACATCCCTAGCTCCCTGCTATAACATAAATTCATTTTCTACAGACAGACAGATTTCCTGCTACTTTGTTTAAAAGGATATTATTATTAAAGGATTTGTTTGTTAATATATTACCTAGATAATTAGAAATCTGAAGTTTCCGTGGACAATGTCATTAAGCGACGAAGAAGAAAACTTTGTTATGGAGCTAGCTCCTGATGAAGGTTAGTATTGGCGTATTAGTTATTTCTCGCATCTTATTATAAATGGCTTTCCGCGGATATAGAATGTACAACTATTAGATTAAATCTAGTTTTTTAGCCCCGGGGTGCCGAAGTCACCGGCTAAAAAAACTGGTTTCAATCTTATGATTGTACATTTTTATATTCGTAGAAAGCTGGATATAATACGATGCTAGACATAGTTTTATCCGTATTGATGAGAACCGGTTCCTATCCACCGGATTCGAATGAATACGAGAAATTATATAAAAATACTTCAATTATGTCAGACGCGTGACATTCGGTGTTATTCTTCACCAAACTGCACATATCCCACAAGACAAGATCTTGTAAAGTATTTGAAAGTAGTAGTTTCACGAAATGCAAACTTCCATTATTTTTTCCCTTTTTATTACACAGAATATAATTGAAAGAATTTAAATCTTACATCTTGAAGTTTTTAAAATATCAAAACATTAGGTAAACTTTTGTTAATATAGACTGTGTCAGATTTTCATCAAATCAACATAGCAACAATCGCAGTACGTGCTGCATATCTCTTTTTATGATTGTCGTATTATAAATTATAAATTTATGTTTTATGGTATTCTTGTATTTTATGCATAAAAAAGGTTTCTCATTGTTTATCAAGAAAAGCAATATTAAATTCCTATAAATTAATATGATTGATTAATACTTGTTTAAAAAATTAGAATTAGATTACGAGGATGAAAGCTACGAGTATCCCTCCCCAGAACCAGATCCTGCACCTGTCAAAGTAGCAGCAGCAGCCGCCAAACAAAGAATATCTTTCAGAGAAAATTTATATCAATCGTCTTCAAGAGGGACTGGTAATTTGAAGCCTGTTATGAAAACCAGTCAAACTACTCCTAGTGGTCTACCAGTTAATTCTATAAGAAATACTGATATTCCAACTAGAAAGGTATTGAAATATTTTATTTACTAGCGGTTTCGCCCCTAGCCTCTAGGGGCTTTGCCCCAAGAGGTTTGATCAACCTAATTTTTCGTATTTTAGATTTAAAAAGGAAAAAGTAAAAAAAAAATTTTTTTTTTGGGGGGGGGTATTTTTCATTTTTTGGGGGGAGTTGGGGGTGTCCCACCCCACAAGAAAATAACTTAAAACCATTACAGGACCAGTAGGTATATTCCCTGAAGAGTAGAGCCCAATCGGTCCAGTGGTTACTGAGATCTTAAGCTTCAGACGGACAGACATCGTTCTACTTTGTTTTATAGATAACAGATGCAACTACGTTACGTATCAATCAGATTAAATTTTGTTATTAAAAACTTAACTTTTCTACTTTTAAACATTTGGAAAAATATCGTTAATTTTGCGGTGTCAGAATTGATTTCAAACCTGGCATGAGAGTTAGTGTAACCAGTTAATTATAGTTTACCTACGTAGGATTATTTCTTATCTACGACATTCCCCCCCCCCCCCCCCCCCCCCGATTCATGTCGGTTTTTCTTTCAAGGATGCTTTAAGAACTCTAGCTGCCCCTAACAAGGAGATTGTTAAGAAAATCAGTGATAATATTACGAAGGAAGGTAAAGGAATAACAGGGGTGTATATACTGCACGGAATCCCCGGCTAAGAGGGGGTGGGGGGGTGTATTAAAAATAAAATGTATGTAAAACATCAGCTGATTCTATTATCCCTAAAAATTAGACTAAAACTACTTACCGAAAATCTGGGAAAATATTTTTTGCAGCAGGGTAAGAAAATTAATCTTTTACAGAATATACACCCCTAAGTAAAAAAATAGTGGTCGGTCTGTCAATCCGTGACGTTAATCTAGGCTTGTTAGAATCTTCCTATCCATTTCAAACTTAACAGCACGATGTTTTCAGTTATAGATTGAGAGCGTAGCAGCTCTATACTCATAACCAGGAGATAACAAATTTTTATGCACTGATGACACTATTTTTGTTAATGTTCGTTTGTTTGACTGCTGTCTAATTTGTTTAACTTTGCTTTTATGGATTTTGTCATCCTCAATGTATTAAATTTAGAAAAGCGCAGACTCGAGATTCAAAAGATGTTGGAAATTAAAAAGGAGTTTGACAAAAATACCAAGGTAAGTGATCTATAATACGAAGTAGAACGATGTTTGTCTGTTTGTTTGTCTGTACCGAAGTATCTCGCTAACCGCTGAACCAATACGGTTCTCCTTAACAGGGTATCTTCTTATAGGTCCCGGAAGGTTTATAACTCTGTTGGGGGAGGGTACTACCACCCTCCCGTCCCAAGAGAAATCATAAAAAATCAAAATTTTTATTATATTTTTAGAGACTTCAACGCAACATAGTAAAAATCTGTCAAAATTTGTAAACATGTATAATTATATAATATCATTTGAAATAAAAAAAAACATTTAAAGTGCCACTATCTTGGGGCATAGCTCCTAGAGGCTAGGGGCGAAGTCGCTAGTAAGATACAAAGGAATGATTTTTTATAAAGATACCTTTAGTATTTCAACTTGTTGCAAACTGCGTAAATACAGGATTCTGTTTAAAGAAATACTTATAGTTTTATGACTTGATTATAGATGCACTTCGCTTAAAATATTGTACCTTGTTGTCCAAGACAAGCGCCAAGACAATTCTTACATGCCTAGTTTAAGAGGAAAAGCGGACGGACGTAAAGACCCTAACTACAGAAAAGCTTCGCCTTCAGAAATTTAACATCTTATTTACGAAATCTTTATTTATGAGGGTTTTTTATTTGTAGGAGATAACGTCGATAAACTCACTAAGAGGTAAGAATAACGAGACTAAAAGGAATAGTTAAATTTTTTCTCCATTGTTCTATCTTTTATCAAGAAATCGTTGAATAACATTGTAAACTAGCAACTTCGCCCGAAAAATAGCCTAAAACAATACCGAAACTCGATATTTCTAAGATTCAAAGTAGCTTTCAAAACTTATTAATATCTTCCGTATTAAAGCCTGTTCTGCGTCATTCTGAAAAATTATAAAACCAGTTTTGTTAATTTTTCATTTTACTATCCGGGGAAATGCAGTCGGTAATACGATGCGATACATAACTATTCAACTATATAATAGATTTTTTTAAATAGAAAAGATAAAAAAGAATGAGACGATTATTGAACTAAAAGACAAGATTATCATTCAACTAAAGGCGCAAATCGAAAAGCAGGTAAGGCAACCTTGTATATCCTTATACTAAAGTAACAGGATGGTTGTCTGTCTGTCTGTCTGTCTGTGTGTACCGAAGGATCTCGCTAACCGCTGAACCGATTGGGTTCTCCTTAACAGGGTAGATTCTCATATGTCCCGGGAAGGTTTATAACTATTTTGGGGGAGGGTACCACCAACCTCCCTAGAGAAATTAAATTTTTTAAAAATTTACCAATTTTAGAAAGAGAGTTCAACGAAAAATAAGCGTCAAACGTAAATTTTTTTTTAACTTTTTCTTTTAAAATCTAAAATAAGAAATTGAATTATCAAATTCGACTCTCTCCTCCTCAAGTGCCCCTAGAGGCCTCTAGGGGCGTAGCCGCTAGTAACCACTATTGTAATAAACAACTTACAAAAACTAGAAAGAAAGTATTAGTGATTACGACAGGGGTGTATATTCTGCACACGATTCATTTTTTTCTTTTATTTTTTTCCTCCTGGTTTTTTTTCAACAAGGATGACAACATCCATAAGTAGCGAAGCTCAAAAATTATGAATATATATCGGGAAAAGTGACTATAAAGCAGTGTCATACGCTAAACATTAATCTTGATAATATAGGAAAATCAGAAAACCTAAAAAATCACGCAACCTTAAAATTTAAAATCTAGGAATCGATCTAGCACCGCAATTTATAGACAAATCTTACTGAAGCTTGATAAAGATGTGTAGAATATGAGCATATTCAATCCCTGATAATTTCAGCCGTAAAACCTGAATAGGAATCGAGAAAACCTAAAAATCTAGGAATCGATCTAGCACCCCAATTAATGGAAAAATCGTAATAAAACTTAAGGAAAATATGTAGAATGTAAAGTTAAGCAATCCCTGAAAATTTCAGGCCATTATTTTAGAAAGGAATTGAGAAAATCACGATAACATGAAAATGTAGGAATCGATCTAGCACCTCAAATAATAGACAGATGGACAAAACAATGTATAGATTAGATGGGCATAAGTTACAAGAATCTTCACTAAAAATTTCAGCTGTCTATCTTTTATAGGAGCCGAAAAAATCACGTTTCCCCCACTTTGTCACGGACGGACATTTCGAATTATAGAGCAGTTTCGCTACTAAAAATATTTATAAAACCCCCCTCTTTCATATTCTTTTAGTTTTTTACACCAAGGAGGAGATAAAAATCGAAAACATGTTTTCAGTTCTAATAATTTTTACATTTTTCCCCCGACCACATATATTTTATTTTTTTACCCCCCCCCCCCCCCCCCCTCCCCCCTTTAGCAAGTCAATTTTGCAGAATATACACCCCTGGATTACGATGAAGATTAGGTTTTAAGCAATGTTAGAACAAAAAAGTTCTTGGGGTTTATTACTTAATTCTGAGACACATTGAAATGCACCGAACTGCATTATTTAACAATGCTTTAAATATTATTATTCATTTTGCTATTTTAGAATGGGACAATTAAACAACTAGAAACGGAAAATAAGGTTAGTTGGAACTAAGCAAAGTATTTGATAATATTTTAATAATAAATCTAAATTTATTTTAAATAAATTCTGGATAAAATAAAACCTATTGTCATACATGCAGTACTTCAGACCTTTAGTTGCGCTATCCTCATTTTTAGTGGGTGGCCTCAAAAACCCAACTAATGCATGTATGCCTATTTCTTAATCGTGTTAGTCTGAAATAGAATAACTATTAACAAAACTGTAAGGCCATTTGCATTTAATACACAAAATTTATGTATGCTACTTTAGAATGCTAGATTATTTAACAAAAAGATATTTGCTTTTGAGTTCATTTAAATTCACAGCCAAAAACTATGTTATTTTTGAAAAAGCAATAAATTATTGTACTTTTAAAGTACTTTAGGGACATGAATTTTATTGGTTGTTTCATTAAGTTGACTATCCAAACGTTTCAACCACTAATTGTAATCTACAGAAGGGTTAATTTTGTACATCATGAAATACATCAATTTTTCGGAAATTGTCTGAAGAAAATTGTTCAAACTTTCTAATAGATTATTTTTGTTTTTAGATAATCCCTGATCTGAGAAAGCAGATTGAAATTCTAGAATCTCACGTAGATTCACTAAAAGAAATCCAAAAGCTGCAGAACCTCAGTAGTTCCAAAGAACAGGTCGGTAAATACTAAATAGGTATTTTAGAAATTTTTCGCTCTCTTGCCTTAATTGTTCTTGTCATTTGGCAGATATAAAGATCGTGTAAGAGGGGACTAATCCCAGGACCTATGACAAGATACATGATAAAGGAGAACCATATCGGTCCAGCGGTTAGCAACCAAATGGGTAATAAATTGGTATACATTCATAATGATGGTGAACTAAATTACCCCTTCTGCTGATTTAAGTTATTGGTTGAAATTTTGAACACTACATATTTGGAACAAATTAATCAAACCTACATAAAAGTGCCTAAAGTTTTTTACCCGAGGAGTAAAACAATGTGTGATACCAGTGATAATTTACAGACCTGCTTAAGATTTAACTAATAAGGTTTCTGCCAAGATGAGGCTTCAGACAACATCAGCTGTTCTCTCAGTGAGAACATCGTCAGCAGAGTCAAGAATCATGTCACCACCGTCGGTCAACACACAGAGGAACAGGTACAAGTCATTTGGAGATAAAAAGTTTTTGAAGAAAAGGATGCTTTTTATATTTTGTTTGATATTTGTAGGGAGGGAGGGAACAAAAACTTACAGGAAAGCATAATAATCTGATCAGGCATCTATAATACAAAGTAGCTTAATGTTTGTCCGTCTGTCTGTCCGTCCGTCCGTCCGTCCCTCCCTTAAGATCTCAGTAACCACAAAACCGATCGGATTCAACTCTTTAGGGGTTACCCCCCCCCCCCCCACAAAAAAAAAATTTAAAAAAAATGTTTTCTGGGGAAACTAGGTACTTCACAAAAAAATGGCAGCACCAGAAATACTTAATCTTTTTTAATTACCTCTTGGGGCAAAGCCCCTAGAGGCTAGGGGTGAAGCCGCTAGTTATTATATAAGACATTTGATTTCTTGAGTTTTAATGTTTAATCAGTTTTTTAGTAACTTGTAGATTTTAGTTTCAGGGAAGGTAAAACATCTTTCAAAAGATAAAACCTAAACTTGTCTCTGTTATATCTTAGGACAGAAAAATCAACGGGCATAACTGGACTAAAAATATCTGCAAAATCAAGAATTGGATTTGGACGGGGAGGTGGAAGCAAATCATCCATTTCTTCAAGGTTTGTTAGTTCCATCCTATAGGCGAAGCCAAAATTATGCTAACATTAAATAGGGGAGAGAGGAGTGAGAAAAAAATAGTCGAAAATAGGAACAGAATTGGGGTGGGGGGGGGGGGGGGGTGGAACAAAAGAGACAGGAAAGGTGAGATGACAGTGTTACAGGAGAGAGAACTAAATAGAGAGCAGCATCACCTAAGGGATGGACTGACACTGTCTTTGTAAAGTAACTTTGTCTCTAAAAATTAAATTATGTTTTTTTTAAGGCTCGGAAAGAGTGGTTCAACCAGGTCATTGACAATGAAGGAGAGAACTCAGACAACATGGGATGATGACTGTGAAGATGAGAACAATTTCGACTTTGACACCATGGAGGAAGGAGAGGTGCTTATAATATAGTTTAATACATTAAATGTTTTTTTAAGGAGTTCAGCTGAGTAGAATATTGATTTCTTGTAATGGGGGAGGTGGATGAGATTTGAGAGAAAAAGCACAAACAAAATTAGTCGGGAAACAGCAGTTTCAACATAGGTCTTTGAACTATGGCAAAAAAAGATTTCCGTGGGTTTTAAAGGATTTTTGTTGGATTGCGGCCCTGTTTAGAGGGGGGAGGGGAATAAATAAATTGTATAAAGATTAAAGGTTCTCTAATAAAAAGTAATCAAACCAGTGTGGTTTCCAACATGTTGTGTTTAGGAATTGGACGAGGTAGAGTTGGAGAGAGAGTATCTTGGTCTCAGATGCAGTGATGCTGAACAAGATGATCAGGAAGAGTTTCAACCACTTCCTCGTGGTAAACAAAGGGGGGGCCGGGGTAATGAAACCATCTCGTAATCAAAGAAAAAAAAGGGGGGGGGGGTAAGTTGTGCTAAAATTCCGTAAAGTTGTGAGTTTTAAGGATTAAAAACAGTAGTAGAACGATAATATTCACTAAATATGTGTATTCCTTATTGAAAAGAACTAGGTATACCTAGACAAAAATTCTACTACTGTTTTAAGCCTTAAAACTCACACCATTACGGAATTTTAGCACAACCTAGCTCCCCCTTTGTCTTAGTAATATGATAGAATACAAAACAACATCTTTTTACGAGTTTAAAAATTGGTTTTATTGTTTGTTTAATTATGACAAAAGCCCATAAACTCTTTTTCTTATATTTCTTATTTAAAATGTCCATTTATATGGTAAAGTATTCTTAACTCCTATTTAAGACGACACATAAAGTTTTTTTGTGAAGGTTTCTCTGACTAATGGGTATATTCCAATCTATAATTTTATATCAGTCAGTCTGATGGTAATGCTGTTTAGGATAACTATAAAATTTCAGTAGGAAAAATTTTATTTCATTGCCTGTTATCTTAGATTTTTTTGTGATATTTCTGCTACTGAAGACAATAATTTTTAATGAAATTGTGTTTATCTCAGTAGTTACTAAAGAAAAATAGCCTGTTTTTTTTGTCTGCAAGCATCTGCTCCACTACTCTCTTAGGCCGTCAGTTTGTCTGTTATGTTCAGGTTTTCCATGAACACCAACCTTATCTACATAAAACTAACTTTCAATGTTTGTCTGTCTTATTGTTAGTAGCGAAGCTACTCTATAATTCTAAATGTCTGTCCGTCTGTCAAATACAGAATGGGAAAATGTGATTTTCTTAGCTACTATCAACTTTTCAACGTCAATTCGTCAATTTATTAAGTTTTCTTGATTTTCTCAACTCCTATTCAAGATAAACGGCTGAAATTTTCAAGGGTTGATTACTTTCATATTCTGCATACTCTTATTAAGTTTTATTGAGATTCGCTTATTGGTTGGGGTGCTCGTACGATTCCTAGATTTTAAGTTTTTATGATTTTCTTTACTCCTATTCGAGATAAACAGCTGATATTTTTAGGGATTAAATAAGTTTGCAATTTACATATCCCCACAAAGTTTCATTAAGATTTGCTTATTGGTTGAGGTGCTAGATCGATTCCTAGATGTTCACATTATCAATCTTGCAAGGTTTCGTGATTTTTTAGTTGATTGTTATTTTTATGAAACTGCTCTATAGTTTATTTTTTCCGAATACCCAACCCATCCATAATTTTTGGGCTTCGCTACTTACGGATGATGTCATCCTTGTTTTTTGCTACACTTCCTATGGTTGGTAACTTATCATTCAACCTTTCGCATTTATGTATTATTTTTAGATCTGGTGTTGACTGAATTGACTGAAGATGGTCCCAGACCAGTGAAGAGGAAGAGAATCAGTGCTCCATAAATCAAATTTACCTGATCTGCAGGGGTGTAATATTCTGTTTGGGAGCCCCGGCTCAGGGGGGGGGGGATGAAAAATAAGAATGTGGGGGGGAAAATGAAAAATAAAGTGTAGTGAAACCAGATAAAATTTAGGTTACAGGAAAATTTTTAAAAATCAAAAAAAAGTTACTTGTCCTTTCATCTACAATCACTAAAGTCCCTTAGAATGATGGGATATTTGATTTAAAAAGGGGGGGAGGGAATAAAATTTTTTCAGCTTGGGGGAAAAATTAAATTTGCAGAATATACACCCCTGCTGACCTGTTCTTTTATTAAACCTATATTATCAACAGTTCCCATAGTTTGTGTACATAAAAAGTTTCAGTTATATTAAGATAATCCTTGTATTCATCAGAATATAAAAGAATTACCCTCTTGATAACTGATATTGTAAAGGAGGGAAAAGTATCCTTTTAGTGTTTCTACGCTTTAAAAAAAAATGGGGTATAGTCCCTATTGTAACATCGCACCTTACGGGGCGATTCTTCGTATTCTTCACAGTAGCTTTTCTCCTATTTCTAGCCCCTGCGGGGGGGCTCTAACCCTGCGGGGCCAATTACCTAACCCTGTGGGGCAATCACCTAACCCAATATAACCTAAAATACCCTATAAAAGCCATTTTAAAAATACGACGAATCGCCCCTTATGGGGCGATGTTATGAAAGGGACTATTCCCAAAAAATGTTAATTTCATTTAGCATGTTTTGTGGCTTGCGACATGCATTGAAAGGAGCTTAAAACAAATAGTGGAACTAGTTATAGGATCTATTACGTTAGACCCATAAATGTAACGTAGTAAATGCTCTTCAATCAAAATGACCTTTTTTGTGTTAACAACTTTCGCCATTAAATCCACGAACATTTGCAAATTATTTTGCTTCTAGTTTTTTTTACTACCTAATGATATTAAGGGAGGGTTGGGTTTTAATGCAACCATCTCGTAATCCTTGGTAGGTCTTTTATTCCTAAATCGAACAAAGTTGGAAAAGTTACGGCTAACGGCTGGCGGCTCAGCCGTTTTGCCATTTTTTTGATATCTATTTTGCAAATTAGTCACGAAACCTATCTCCACATAATATTCTTTTTCACTCCAAAACGCTTTCAAACGGTTCTAGACGGTAGCTGTTGGTACTAGAAGTTTTAAAAATGGGTATTGCTATCATTTAACATGAATTAAACCAAAAATATGTTTTAAAAAGTTGATTATTACGTAATTGATGATGGATTTACCCTGAAAATAGGCAAAAAAACGGCTAAACGGCTGAGCCGCCAGCCGTTACTTTTCCAACTATTTGTTTGATTTAGGGAAAATAGACCTACCAAGGATTACTCATGCAAAAGTCCAGATTGAAATTCGAATTCTAACTGCCATTTGCTCACTGATTACGAGATGGTTGCATTAACCCCCCCCCCCCCCCCCCTTTTAAAAATGTATTATTTTGTCACAATGTTAACGTCAACTTTATAAAGAAAGATATTATATTTGACTTGTTTTCTTATGATAACCTTTATTTATGATTTTTAATTTAAAGAATAGTTTCATGATGTGCATTTGAAATGTAAAGATAGTTACTACTCAAATAAGTGATGATTAAAATTTTCTTTTAGATTATATAAGGATAATCATAAAATATAAAAAGAAAAGTTGAGTTTGTGAGTTTTATAAAAATGCAAAATTTGTTAAGGTAATAAGAAAATTGATTTTTAGTTTAAATTTGATGCCATTTTATTGTTGCCCAGTTGAAAATAAGAAACACTTTTTATTTGCACACATTACAAGAGAATGCTTTTAAACTTAAAAAGTCATGATATTTTGTATATAATAGTGTGTTTTTTATTAATTTAAGTTGTAGATTAACTAGACTAGGAAAATTACTTGGATCACTAATTTTCATTTTGAAATGCATTTCGTGGAACTTCCCCTTTCTACACTGTAATTCCTTTTATTTGGTATTGAGAAATTATACCTACCTAATAGCTTTGGCAATTTATTAAAAAATTTGTTTTTTACTTGTGAAAATTATAAATATGTATAGGCGATAGGTAATACGATTAATTTATGTAAATATGAAAACTTTCCAGTGTTATTTTTTTTGTGTTTTTTTTTCAATAAAAATAAAAAGACATTAAATAGACTAGAATGTTGTACGGTAATAAGTAATGTGCTACAGTTTTTTTGTATGTTCGTTATGATCTCGATAACCACTCAGCCTATTGAGTTTCATTTTATATGTATATTAGTATAACAAGGATGACAACATCCATAAAGTGTTAATGTTGGACAAACCAACATTAACACTTGTAGAATGTCAGAACTGAACAATCAGTGTACAATTATAAGTAATATAACATAAAAATTTGCTGTTGTATTATAAATGGACGTACGGACATTCTGGTTACAATTATTTACAGTAAAAATTCAGTTTGTCATAAATACATCCATTGCACTGGCGAAAACACATCCACTGTAAATTTGCTGGATGTGTAAATGACAGTCCCCCGTATAGATGTATAACTAAGAGACAACCATATGGATCCAGTGGTGTGGACCTTTTTCGTCTGCTAACAAATTTGTTTCCGCTCTTGCAGCGACTTGGTTGCGTTAATATTTGCGACGCTATTATTATTACGTAGAATATTCAAAGACTTAATTAAAAGACGGCACAGGAACGAGTTGGGGACATAAAGTTTTTTGGACCTACTGCAGTTCACGGTAAAATATTGCTGGTAACGAATATTGCCAAAAATCTACGAATTTTATAGGCAGCTAGCTGCCAAACGGCTGAACGTACAGATCATGCCCGCACACTGTTTTAGGCGGCATTAGAAGGCCTACAAATAATCTGGAATAGCCATAAATCAATAATGCATAATTATCTCGCAGTGTAGAGAAATGCGCGGAAAATGCCTATTTTACGCGTTTTTTCTTAAGTGAAGCTTTCCCTGTGCATCATTGGATCTTGGCTATTCCAGATTATTTGTAGGCCTTCTTATACCGCTTAAATTGGTGTGCGGGTATGATCTGTACGTTCAGCCGTTTGGCAGCTAGCTGCCTTTAAAATTCGTAGATTTTTGGCAATATTCGTTACCAGCAATATTTTACCGTGAACTGCAGTAGATCCGTTTTTTTTTTAATACTTTCCCCCTTAATGCTTTACTTTAATGTGATATTGTTTTAAATGAGAAAGGTATTTTGAAAGACCTTATTTTATATTTATTAAATGGTTGAAAGAAAAAAATCATTAAAAGCGTCTTAAAATAATTCTGCTATACAAGCGATTACAAGAATATTTTATACTATTTAATTAACAAGGATTGAAACTGCCATGCACAGCAGATTGCTGAAACATTGTAAGGTAAGTCTAGGACTTACGTACATCATGAGTTGTAGAGTAGCTGTGCTAGTAAATCCTTTACATTTTTTTTCAGTGAAATACCTTTTTAAAAAATTCCTAAATTAATAGCAAAAATGAAATTTCTTTTCAAGTTTAGTTTACATAATTTGTAAATTACAAAAACATGTTTTAAATGAAAAAGGTAAATTACAGGCTAAATTTTTAACAGATTATAAAAACTAAGCTTTTCTACATTTTAGGTAGATTTATAAATATTTATATATGAAAAAGCTTCGCTTTTAAAAACGTTTATATAAATCTGTTTTTACTTTAATCTACAGGTGGCGACCCTAGTTTCAACGGGATGGCAACGTATGTATCTTTTGAATCCACCATAAGATATTTTCTCGTATTCATTCGAATCCGGTGGATAGGAACCGGTTCTCATCTATACGAAAAAACTATG
Organism: Acartia tonsa; assembly: GCF_053477335.1. Classification (NCBI taxonomy): domain Eukaryota; kingdom Metazoa; phylum Arthropoda; class Copepoda; order Calanoida; family Acartiidae; genus Acartia; species Acartia tonsa. The sequence goes on from NC_137264.1 coordinate 52,091,571, forward strand.
TCTTTGATCGAATTATATCCAGCTTTCTACGAATATAAAAATGCACAATCATAAGACTAATACCACTTTTTTAGCCTGTGCCTTCGGCCCCTCGGGGCTAAAAAAACTTTTAATCTTATAATTGTACATTCTATATCCGCGGAAAGCTGTTTATAATACGATGCGAGCAATAACTATTCTAAAGCAATTTCTGTGATCTTAAGCTTCAGACAAAAAACTAAAAGCCTGAAACCACCCAAAAACTAATTAAAAATTAACTGGCGGCTACGCCCCCAGAAGCCTCTAGTCCACATCCCCATTTTCAATTTTAGTTTAAAAAAGAAAGAGTTGAAGAAAAAAAACCTGGACCTATAAGAAGCTTCACTGTAAAGAAGTACCATAACGGTTCAGCAGTTAGCAAGATCTTTTGCTACAGAAAATAACGCTTACTACTTTATATAACAGGAAAGAGTTTCTTCGCCCCTAGCCTCTAGGGAAGTACAGAAAATAACCTAGAATTACCCCAATATATTTTTTTATCAACCAAAACATACCAGCAATTTCCGAGATCTACAGCTTCAGACAAAAAACAAAAAACCTTACTACCTTATATAATACTAGCGGCTACGCCCCTAGAGGCCTCTAGTGGCACTTTCAATGTTTTTTTTTTTTTAAATATCTAATTACAGAAATAATTGGTTTATGTTTCGTTGGAGTCTCTTTTTCGGGAGGGGTAATTTTTTTCTAGGGGCGATTTTTCCTGGTAGGGTGGTGGTACCCTCCCCCAAAATAGTTATAAACCTTCCCGGGACATATGAGAAGCTACCCTGTTAAGGAGAACCCGATCGGTTCAGCGGTTAGCGAGATCCTTCGGTACAGACACACACACAGACATCCTGTTACTTTAGTATAAGGATGATATTCAGGAAAAAAGTTTTTCTTTAGGTGCAATATCACTGATAATCATTAAAACTCTTTAATTATTAGAGCATAGCAAAATGAAATAATCCAAACGACAGACAGATAATTAAAATTAGAAAGCTTGTCATAAAACTTGTTTTAGAAACTAGATGCAAAACTCTATTAAAAATATCCGTCTGTCTTTCGCAAGACCTTATTATTAGCGAAGACCTTATTATTAGCGAAGCTACTCTATAATTTGAAATGTCCGTCGGTCCGAAACGTTTCGGGGGAAACTTGATTTTCTTGGCTCCTATAAAAGATAGAAGTCTTAAACTTTTTGACAACATTTCCATCATTAAGGAGCATAATTAATTATAAAACATCCAATTCGATTGGACTCATTTTTAGCGGGTTTTTGGCTATTTTTATATTTTTCACATTTTCCCCATGTCTTTGGTGTCTATGGTCAGATTTTAAAAATTTTGTAGTTAAGAATATTAAAATTAAATTTCGTTTTAAGAAAACATCAATAACGGTCGGACTGCCTTTCAGCAGGTTCTTGGCTATATTTTTTACTTTTTTCCCCATATCTTTGGTGTATTTGGTCTGATTTCAAAAAAATTTCCTATTGTTCTGAGCATCCAGTGTGTAATTTACTTTGACCGTCGGTCTATCGGTCATCATAGAAGTAAAAATGAGGTTTTTTGTTTGTTTTCTCCAATAAATTTATTCTAGATTTTAACAAATAATCTTATCTACTTATACGTATTTTCAAACACGATTTTTTTTTGCTTCGCTACATATGGATAATTATTCATAACTTAATAAAAGCGAAGCTTTTCTATAATTAGGGTCGGTCCGTCCATCCGTAACGGATAGTCTTTTTCGTTAATTTAGGCATGTTAGAATTGTCTTATCGATAACAAACTTTGTATGATGAATACTACAGTAGTTAGTTACGATTTAGAAAGCGTAGCAACTCTATAATTGTTGCCAGAATTTTATTACGTCAATTTTAAACATGTTGGTTTTAACTTTTTTTATGTTATATAATCATCCGAGTAATCTGATTTTTGGATTACTGATTCCTATTATAATAAGGTACAATATTATAAGCGAAGCATCTCTATATTCAAGTCCTAAAAGTGCCAGTATGTCCTAAATAGTATTCTGTATTTAAGAAGTTTTGCAACAAATTTACTTACAATTTTGTCAAAACTTATTGAAATATATTTTGTATATTCAGTTCTGACACTCTTCTATAGTTAATGTTTGTCTGTCAAACCGTTTCAGAGCTTCGCTTTTATGGATGTTGTCATCCTTGTTATACAGAGGCTTTGCTCTTTACATTTTACATACTGGTTACAGGGATCCATATTCCAAGAATCAAACATGAAATACCATGTATATAATGTACTTGACTGTTAAAGGAACCACAATGCAAAGTTTCAAGTGATTGAACTATTCTATCATACATTTTACTTAGATTAGCAATAAGAGCTATCTGTAACGGACAGACGCACGCACAAACGGACTGATCCTAACTGTAGAAAAAACTTGCCTTAGTTAACAGACACACATCCAGTTACTTTTATAAAAGGATTCCATTAAAAAACAGCAAACTATGATAAAAATGACAATTTAAATTTTTAATCTTATTTTATTTTAACACAACAAACATAACATTAATTAATATACATAGAATTTTATATAGGTATAAATTTGATGAAAACATTACATAAAAGAATATAATTTATGCTTCTGAAAATCTGACAATAACACACAAACGTGAAAAGCTACCATATTTTTATCCCTATAAAAAATAGGGATATAGTTGCTTAATCTAATTCAGGATAGATGTGCTGGAAGCAATCTTCAGCTTCCTGGTTCATATTCTCCAACCAGATCTCTTCAAGCAGCTTCTCAGCTGTTGGTGTCATTATCAGGTCATCTTCCAGGCTGTTCTTGTCATCAGTAAGCTCGTTAAGTTGTTGTTGTGCTACAATAAGAAGATTATTGTTCTTGTCATCTACTGCTGTTGAATCAAGGGCAACGGTTGAAGGGGCGATCTTAAGTTCCGCTTCTTCAGTGGCACCAACAGGTTGTTGTTTGCTGTTGGCGGCGGCTTCCCAGGTTGGGTTGTTGATGAGGTCTTCGGTGAACACATTGATTCCTTGCAGATACTGGAACTCTGGGTCTTCTTGGCCTTCTCCAAGGAAGGAAAGGTTTGCTTGGTAAGAGGAGGAGGAGGAGGTAGGAGTAAACAGCTGATTGCTGCCGTCAGCAGCAGCAACAGCTTTGGTTGTGTTGTTGATATGATTGTGGGTGATGCTTCCACATCCATCTCCTTCTTGACACAGTTCGGCGACAAGGTCGTCAAGTCGTGGGACGACAACGCTGTGCACGCCGGTGGCAATGTCTTGAAGGTCGAGGTCACAGGCAACATCTTCTGGTTGGCATGACAGGACGGTGGATCCCTTCTGGTCTCCTGCGGCAGAGGAGTCATGAGCGCGGCAGGCTCAGGTAGGTCAGAAGAGTCCTCCAGACTGTCATCCATCATAATGATGTTGTTGGACATGTTGGATGTGAAGGTTGTGGCGGTTGGGGATAGCAACTGCTGGTCAGCTGTGGAACAGCTTGACAGGTAGCTGCCAGCAGGGGAAGGACTGCGGGCTGGTAGGGATTCTGGTGACATGGGTAGGACATAACTACTATCAATGTTGGGCAAAATATGGCTGGGAGTTTTGGAGGTTAAGGTGTCAAGACCGAGTCTTTTCTCTAATGCAAGATTACGTTCAATAAGCTGGGTGTTGTCAGCCTTCAGACGATCACGTTCTTGTTCAACTTTGCGCAGCATCTCCTTGATGTTAGCAAGATCGAGCTCTAGTTCATCGATGTATGCTTTCTTCTTATCTCTAAAATAAAAAACAAAGAAAATTAGTAAAATTAAATACAAAAAAACTATTTTACAAAGAAATCTAGGTAGATCTTTAGGAATTTCTTATAAAATATTTTGTCTAATGTATTACCTTGCTGTTTGTGCAGCAACTCTGTTCTTCAATTTTCTTCTCTGTAGCTTCTCTTCTGCGGATAAGTGATCCAGATTGGCGCGTTTTCTGGCGGGTGTGTAGTTCTCCTCATTTTCTTCCGAGTCATTACTGGTCACAGAACAGGTGGGGGATAGGGATCTCTTTATCTTCAGCTGGTGCTGTGGGGAGCTGAAAATCAACTGTTGTTGTTGAACAGTTTGTGTTGTGATTGGGCTGGTAGTTGCGGTTGTAAAGGTGGTCATCACTGGGGACACGCTCATGACCGGGGCAACTGTGGCCATAGGCCTGTATTGGGTGCTTTGAGGCAATATTAGTTTGGAGGCATTGCTGGGCAATACCTGCCTCTGTTTTAAAATGTTTATGCTCTGCTTTGACAGCAGATTTTGGGGTATCACTATAATCTGTGCTGGTTTTGACATTTTGTTGCTTGTTAATTTATATATTTTCACAGATAAATAGTATTTTAGACTTTATGTTCTTTTAATTATCAGTTTAGGATATCTTAGTTCATTTCTTCTTGGGGTCTAATGTAATATTGAGCCTTTACAGCTTGTTTGACGGCTTTTAATCGTTTCTAGGGTTTTCTGTGACTGATGAAATTTGCCCTGTTGGCTCAGTAATATTCTATTCTGTGTGGCGTCCTCTGATTGGTTGGGCTAAGACACTAGACGCGCTCTCATTGGTCAGACTTTCCCTTCTCTGACGTCACACTCTCACTAACAGGAATGAGTGTGTGTGTGTGTTGGTGTGTGTGAGAGGGACAGTGAAGGCTTAAAACAAGGGAGGCCTACTTTCAACAAAGTGTAAACACACACACACACAGAATACACAACTATACACACACACACACAAAACACTCCTCTAAATCTGTTTAGACAATACGGTAAAATACGGTAAAAGAAATTAAATGAAAATTTTTTAATCAGACAATAAAACCTCATCATCTATAAAACAAAGTTATGTCTGTCTGTCTGTTTGTACCAAAGGATCTCGCTAACCGCTGAGCCGATCGGGTTCTCCTTTACAGGGTAGTTTCTCATAGGTCCTGGGAAGTTATCACTATTTTCTTGGGAGAAATAAAAATACAAAAAATAAAAATACCTACCCCAAAAACTTATTTTTTCTTTTTAAAACTAAAATTAAAATAGAAGGGTCGACTAACTTTTAATTTTTGTTCTAAAATTAGTTTGATCAAACCTCTTGAGGTAAAGCCCCTAGAGGCTAGGGGCGAATCCGCTAGCTATATATAAAGAAATAGTGTATTTACCCCCAGCAACTATAGGGACTTCAATTGAGGGAAGAGCTACCAGAAAAACAGCCAAAACCATCCCAAGACTTCAAAAAGTTTGAAATAAAATAGCCTAAAACCATCTTAGGAACTTTGCAAAGGTGAATTAAAAGAAAGAACTCAATCGGTTCAGTGGTTGGTTAGCCAGATCTAAACGGACAATTAAAGCAAATTAATACTTTACATAATAGGATAACCATGAAATTAAACCAAATTATCTTTTTAGTATCTAGGTGTTATTAATTTGCTAAATTTTATCCTTAATTTTTACTTGTAGTATTGTCTAAACACCCTAGAAGGTTCCTCCTTCAACAATTGTCAATATTGCCTGGATAAAAAATTTAAGGATCGGTTAAATGCAAAATAAAACATCTTTTAAAAATTGACATCAAAGCTTTCCTACATTTAGGATCGGTCCGTCCGTAATGAATGGCTATGATATCGATAATTTTGGCATGTTTGAATGGTCCTATCAATTTTAAGCCATTTTAATTCTTACGATGATATTAATTTTAAAGTAGTTGAAGAAGTTATTTTTGTATGGAATGCATTTTCCGTATGGCTTCGAAATTGATTTTAATATCCGAGGGATTAGAACCAGTTCTCAGCCAGACTGAAAAATTATGAATACCATCGTATTACAGACAATTTTGCACGAACACTAAAATAAAAATAATAAAATTTAAACCAGTTTTGTTAGACCGGACTTTCGGCCCTTCGGGGCTCACAAAACTGGTTTTAATGTTACAATTTTTCATTTAAGTATCCGCGAAAAGCTGTCGGTAATATGATGCCATAAGAAACTTTTCTACACTTTGGGAGTTGTGTCCTTATACATCCGTCCATTAGAAACAACGCAACCTTGGATCATAAATTTTGGCAAGGCAAGTTAGAATAGTTCTATCGATTCTAAACCATAGAGCATGGTATGGTAAACATCGTATATTGTATATGTTATATTTAATCTATGATTTTCCATATAAATGTTATACTAAACACATTTGAAACTATTCTAGTTTCATAAAGCTGGAAATTTCATCATGAACAGAAAGTTAAGAAGTAAAGGCTACATTGACCTTATTAAAAGCGAAGCTTTTCTATAATTAGGGTCGGTCCGTACGTACGTCCGTCACAAACGGATAGCTTTTTTCGTTAATTTAGGCATGTTAGAGTTGTCCTATCGATTTCAAACTTTGCATGGCGATTCCTTTAGTAGTTAGGTACGATTTAGAAAGCGTAGCAACTCTATAATCATAATAAGAATTCCGTACGTCCATTTTAAACATGTTGATTTTTTTACTTCTTTAACAACAAATTTTTATGTGATCTAATCATCTGATTTTTGGTATGTTGATACCTGGGACAACAAAGTATAATGTTATAAGCAAAGCCACTCTATAATCAAGTCCTAAAAATGTAAGTATGTCCATAAACATTATCCTGTATCAAGCAGTTTTTCAACAAATTTACTTACAATTTTGCTCCGATTCAAATACACTTATATTCTGATTATTCAGTTCTGACACTATACAAGTGTTAGTGTCCGTTTGTCCTACCGTTTCAGTGCTTCGCTTTTATGGATGTTGTAATCCTTGTTAGAGGTTGTATTGTACCATGTAGAATATCATCATAATATTCTGATACTTTAATTATACAATAAAAAAGCCCACATATTAGCGGCATCTCTTCTATCTAGTCTAACTTGGGGTTAACACAGACCTCCAATGTTTTTGTGATTTGGTTATTGCGCCAGTATTTAACCTCCCCTACCAATGGATTTATTAATACTTGGATCTTACACCAAATTTTCGTGTTCTATGAAAAAGTGACCCCTCTGTAGCGGGCTAAATAACTATCTTCTCCATCCCCCTCCTTTACCCGATCCCCTCACCTCCTAATGGATAAACGACCCGACCAATAAATGTGAGGGGATATTGCAACCTAAAGTGACAACAATTTCGTATACATATATATATGTATAATATCAACGTATATTCTACATCTATATCCTGCCCCCTTTCTCGCACAAAACAAGGATGGCAACATCCATAAAAGCGAAGCAATGAAGCGGTAGGACAAAAGGACATTAACACTTGTACTGTGTCAGAACTTTTGTTGAAAAACTGCTTGATACAGGATAATGTTTATGGACATACTTACATTTTTATGACTTGATTATAGAGTTGCTTCGCTTATAATATTGTACTTTGTTGTCTCAGGAATCAATATACCAAAAACCAGATAAATCGGAAAATTAGATCACATAAAAATTTGTTGTTAAAAAAGTAGGAAAATCAACATATTTAAAATGGACGTACGGACATTCTGGTAATGATTATAGAGTTGCTACGCTTTCTAAATTGTACCTAACTACTACAGGAATCATCATGCAAAGTTTGAAATCGATAGGACAATTCTAACATGCCTTTTAACGAAAAAAGCTATCTGTCTCGGACGGACGGAATTTTGACAAGATTTATACTGTTTATTCTAGACAACCTAACAAATACAAGGCAAAGCATTCCCGTCACTTAAGACCTATACATTAAGATATATAAGTTGGAAAGAGTTTTAATGTTAGAGGGAGATTTGAAATCTGCATCAAATTTTAAGGATTTTTTTTATAAAATATCTCAAAGCGGAAATACAATATAAGTTAATAAATTTTGACCAATAATTAATTTTGACATCTGTGATTGGTGGATTGAAAATCATCTGCGCTCTGATTGGAGAAGCTTAAGTGTCACACATTATTCAACAAATTAGAGCGCAGGTAGTTTCCAATCCACCTATCCTATTGGTCAAAATTTATTAACTTAAATTGTATTTCCGCTTTTAGATAAGAATTATACAAAAAACGAATTTTATAAAAAAAATCCTTAAAATTTGATGCAGATTTCAAATCTCCCTCTAACATTAAAATTCCTTCCAAAACTTATATAATATATCCTACTATACATTGGTTATTTAATTGTGGATTCCAAGATATTACAAAATGCGACATCCAGCGATTTACGAAAAATGAAATACTGATGATAATCGCCTGAATACCATTTACTCTCTTATTTTGAAAATATCTGGTTTCTCGAAACTCCCTCCTAATTACTATTTCAAAATTGGGATTTTGATTGCATCCAAAAAGCGAGACTCCATAAATCATAATATTGTAAAAGCAACAAGGTTTTTTTAAGCAGCGTTGTGGACAGTGGCGTGCGAAGCACTTTGTCTAGGGGGGGGGGCATTTTGAAGATTTTGTAAAATTTTGCCCCCCCCCCTTAATCAAAGTGCCCCGGGGGGGCACTTTGCTTTAGGGGGGGGCATTTTGATTATATATACTAATTTTAAATAAGGGTGTTTTAGGGGTGGGATTATTTGATTATGGGCCTTCTAGTCCTTATCCCTTCTTCCCCATCCCTATTTCCCGTTTATGGTTGTTGACAAAGGAGTGCCAAACTAACCCACGCGGTAGGGGCGTGATTTAAATATATATAGTACACAATTTATCTAAACTTAATTTAGGGGGTTACATATTATTACAACGTAGTTATAAGACTTGGGTAGCAATAAAATGAGACGTTGGGTATCCCTCTAACTGAACCGATTTTTGATTAGTCAACGGATCTAAATTTATCTCATCCAGGATATAATTAAAAGCCTAAATCAGCCAAGGATTAGCTGAGTACAATAGTTTTAAACTAAAAAAATTAAAAATAAACAGCTAAATGAGGAATTGCGTCTTTCTCTTTTTATCGACAGACGCACTTGGATATATTATTTTCATAATTAATTATATGTATTTCCCATGTTAACGTCACCTTATGTGTAAATTTGGTGAGCTACATTTTTGAGTAGCGTTGTTAAGTTAGGATGGAAGAATTTTGTAATGAAAATGAAAGTGGGGTAGAGAATAAGGGATGGGTAAAACGGGTTATCAAAAAACCAAAATTTCTTGCCAGTGGAACAAATTCAACCCCGTTTATATCCCCTATCTCTCCCCCACCCACCCCCCCATCTCTTCTCCCCCATCCCTTCTCCCCACCCTGCAATGACTGAAGGGAAGGGAGCTAGAAAGCATCTTCGAAAAAAAAGTACAGAATATAATTTAACCTCCCCCCCCCCCCCACCACAAAACATTTTTTATGGGTGGAAAAGGATGTTATAAAATCTCAGCAGGAAGGATGAATAACCCCATTAAAAAAAATTTTGAGGGGGGAGGAGATAAAAACACTCATTTTGGAAATAATTTACCAAAAATTAACCTAAAATGTAAAACTGATTTTAAATATTTCTTTATTGTATGACAACAAGAATGACAACATCTTTAAGTAGCAAAGCACAAAAACTCATTAAGAAGAATACAGACAAGTAGAGTTAAAGAGCATCTGTTGAAATAAATATATATTTTAGGTAGAAAAAGTCACAAATCCTTTTTCCTGCAAATCCTGTAAATTACATACTGTATGCTCGAAACAGCAAGAAATTTTATTTTTTTTAATATTATAATCCACAAAAAAATTTATCGTACCATAAAAACCAAAGATATAAAGAACTATGTAAAAAATAAAAAAAATTACTTGTCCTTTCATCTACAGATATAAAAATCTCTTAGAAATATGGAAAACTTTGGGTTATAGTCTCTTTTGTGGCAACGCCTCTTAAGGGGCATTTTGTCGTATTTTCATAGTAGCTTTTAATAGGTTATTCTAGGTTAAATTAGGTCAGGTGATTTCCCTGCAGGGTTAGGCAATTGGCCCCGCAGGAGCTATAAATATGGGAATAGCTACTGTGAAAATACGACGAAATGCACCTTAAGAGGCAATGTCACAAAAGGGACTATACCCGAAATTTAAAAGATACAAAAATAGCCAAAAACGTCCTGAAAAGCAGTCCGACATCCATGAATTTTTGATAGTTAATTATACTCCATAATGATGGGAATGTTAACATTAAGTTTTAGCCTTCTATCTTTAATTGCAGTTGAAAAAATCACATTCCCCCCTTAGCATTACATACTGACAGCCATAGTGAATTATAGAGAAGCTAAAAAGTTATATCAACATATCCTACCCTCTTTAAATGGCACTTTAAAACTCTGTTAATTTTTCATTAAGTGGTGTTTCCAAGGATTTATAAGGGCGGTGTGTGAAGCGCACCTAAAAATATTTTCTCCCCCTTTGAACTAAAATCAATTAAAGACAACAAGAGTGGCGTATTTTATCAAGTTAGGCATATAGAGTGTAGTTAGTTTTAAGGGTTTTTAATGAAAATTGCCATAAAAAACATGTCTTTTTGTAAGGGTATGTAAACAAAAAAATGATAAACTTATCCTGAAAATAATATGACATCATATATAGTTATTCATTTAGACAGACATACAGTGTTGAGAAAAAGGCTTAGATAAATATCAATGCTGTTTCTTTTTTTATACATATAAAATAATTTTTGATTAAATATTTGTTGTTTACAAATGTTTTTATAGAAATAAAAACAAAATATACAATGCATGTGATAAAAAGCAGAAACTATTTGGAAGTGGGCGAAGCACAATTTTTTTTCTTCAAATATGCAGGGAAGGAGGGGTTTTTGGGCTATTTATTACACTAATCCCAAATAATTCATATAAAATTTTCTTATTCGTTGGCTCAATAACTTTGGGTACTTTAATGGAATTTTGATTGGTTGGTTAATTAAGTCGAGTTTCCATACATTTCATCCACTAATTGTAATCTATGTATGGGGTAATTTTGTGTATCATCATTGGGTATGTACAAAATTTCTTTGGTAAAAAGTTTATATTATACCAAATAAAATACTTCCTATTACCTACCTGGTTTGTTATGTTCAGTGAAAAAAGATTATAACCTAATTTCTACACTAATTTAAAAATTTGGTAAGGTTAAATGAATAGTAACTGTCTGTTTGGCGCCAAATTTTTTTTTTCGAGTATTTCTTGATCTTTTTTTTGGAAACTAGGATAGTTTTGCTTTTTGTAGGGTAGGGGGCAAAAAGGGGCATTTTTGTTGACCAGGGGGGGGCAAAATGGGGCATTTTTCAACATTTAGGGGGGGGCAGGGGGGGGGGCGTTTTGGTCGCTAGGGGGGGGGGGGGCGATTACCCCAAATGCCCCCTTCGGTTCGCACGCCACTGGTTGTGAAGCCGTTTGATTTTGGTGCGGCTCCGGCTCCGACCTAAAATCAAGAAAAACTTATCATATTTTTTTTGCCAGTTCTATTTTTGACCTTTGAAGGTTTTAAAAATTAAATTTTTTATAAAAATGGACTTGAAAAACTTAAAAGTTGCTCACGACACAACAGAGTTGCCAAATTATAATTAATAATAATAAAAAAATCTCTTATTTCAGCTAACCCGGAGCCGTTTTTTTTTACGAAAATAACGGCTCCAGCTTCGGCAAAAATATGGCGGCTCCAGGACTCCAATTCCACAACGCTGTTTTTAAGATATCGCTTATATTTTTTTTCGTTTCAAAAAGGTACATAGCGTCAATTCAAGTTTTCGGCTATTTTTTTCCTAAAATTTATAGACTGGCCCTAGTAGAGGATATGGACGCAACCGATAGAAATGCTATACTTTTGATATTTAATCAAACTAAGAATCACCAAATTAGACCGAATTATCCCATGCATTAATCAACATGCCTACTTGATACAGAAATCTCCAAGCTAGGTTTATAATCGATGGGACGATTCTAACATTATTTACATACACAAGGTTAAAACTTTGGAACCCAACCTAGATAAAGAAAGCCTTGTCCAATGAATTGGGAATTTACATGCTTACATTTTATGCCGTCAATTCTGCATAACGCCCACTTTTAATAATTGGTTTCATAAAACACTCCCAGAAAATACAGAAAAGAATTTATGAACAATTTTAATTGTCCCTTTTATATAAAAGGCATGTTAAATTAACCTATTTTTAAGAGCGAAGCTTTTCTATAATTAGGGTCGGTCCGTCCGTCCGTCCGTAACGGATTGCTTTTTTAGGCATGTTAGAATTGTCCTATTGATTTCAAACTTTGCATGGCGATTCCTTTAGTAGTTAGGTACGATTTAGAAAGCGTAGCAACTCTATAATCATTACCAGAATGTCCGTACGTCCATTTTAAACATGTTGATTTTTTTACTTTTTTAACAACAAATTTTTATGTGATCTAATAATCCGATGGATCTGTATTTTGGTATACTGATTCCTGGGACAACAAAGTACAATATTATAAGCGAAGCAACTTTATAATAAAGTCCTAAAAATGTAAGTATGTCCATAAACATTATTCTGTATCAAGCAGTTTTTCAACAATTTTACTTACAATTTTGCTTCGACATTTATACATTTATATTCTGATTATTCAGTTCTGACACTATACAAATGTTAGTGTCCGTTTGTCCTACCGTTTCAGTGCTTCGCTTTTATGGATGTTGTCATCCTTGTTATAATAAAATAGCATTTTCTAAAAAATACAAGGATGACAACTTTTAAAAAATATAGAAATTAGGGTTGGCAATCCGTCTAATTTTTTGACCGGATTCGGATTCTTACAAGAACCCGTCCAAAAATAAAACGGATTCTCCACAAATTTCAGAAATTCAGATTCTTACCTATTTTTTGACGGATTCCGGATACTGACAATATTTAAAAGGCTTTTTAAAAAATAAATTAAGTAATTACATATTACCGGGTACTGGGAAGAATCTAAAAGCTGCTTTTTTTAAAATTTTCACAATAACTTTTCTCCTATTTCTAGACCCTACAGCGGCCAAAATGACTTTATATATTCGAAACAAAAAAACTCAAGACGCTAATTTCAGCCAAAGAATTAAGAATCCGAATCCGCTAATAAAAAACGGATTCCGGATTCCAAAATTGGGCGGATACCAGCGGATTGCCAACCCTAATAGAAAAACAAGAGCAAGGTGCATTTAACCGATCCTTTAACCTTTTAGACGCTTATCAATTGTATAATATGCCACAGCTCAATATATTAATCTGAAAAAAATAGATTACTATTAATAATATAATTAGGCAAGGCTTGTCACCAAAATTTTATAGGTTTCGTGATTAATATGCATTTGTCAAGGCTTGGTTGGTCCATTAGAGTAAAACACTAGAGGGGGGAAGGATTAAATAACTGTATCTTCCCATCGCACTTTCCTAGGTGCCGATTCTTAATTGGACCATTGAAAATCAACGTGGCCAAGAAACAGAAAACAATTTGGTAGCAGATGGAAAAGGTCATTGAAAACGGGAGGAAGGTAGTTATCTGTATATACATCATATCATAGATCTGTTGTTAGTCCCATTTATTAATTAAGAACATTTTTATCTGAAAATATAATATTGAATCAAATAATGTATCAGAATATATAGGCATTTTAAAAAAACAAACTTAACAATTTGATTTTATTATTTATTACCTAAATATAAAAATTTGTTGAACAATATTAATGGTAGACATACAAAGACATCTGATCACAAACAAGTAAAACATTCATCCTCAGTAGCGAAGCAAATCTAACCAAAATAATTTACTTGTTAGGTTATTTTGTTCATTTGAATATATTCAGTGTGGCCACAACCAAAAAAATACTGATACTGAAGAAAAAAAGGGAAATACTGAAAATACTGAATCCCAAAACAAGAAAAAATACTGAAAATACTGGAGAAAAAAAAGGAAATACTGAAAATACTGAATCCTAAAATAAGAAAAAATACTGAAATACTGAACAAAAAATACAAATACTGAATAAGTATTTTTTTTATATGATTCCTCATTTCAAAATTTCATATCATCATAGCTTTATTATTAGGGGGATATTTTAAAGATCTTTTAATTTTGCCTCTTAGATTTTCTTGCACCAATTAAGCAGAAAATGACTGATAAATATTTTAAATGATTACAAAACTTAAATACTTTTTAGTTGAGTTAAGAGCCTAGACGTCCAACCTTTTTTTTTTTGGGGGGTGGGGGGTAAAATATTTTTAAAGGGGGGGGTAAAATGGCGCGCGAAGCGCGCCGCAAATTTTTTTCCCCCCCCAAAAAAATTTTTTTTTACCCCGGGGGTAAAATTTGTTTGGGGGGGGGGGGTAAATCCCCCCCATGAAATCTGTTGGCAGGGGTAAATTTTTTTTACCCCCCCCCAAAATTTACCCCCGGGGAAAATTTTTGGGGGGGGTAATTAAAATTTTTTAGTATTAAAAATTCGCGCGAAGCGCGCAAAATTTTTTTTAGTTAGAGATTTTTTATTTTAGGGGGGGGGTATTTAACCCCCCAAAATTGTTCATATAAATACCCCCTCCTAAACGGTTGGGGGTGCCTACGGCACCCCCAGGGTAGGGTAAAATTTTGAATGGGGGGGATAAAATTTTTAAAAAATTTGGGGGTGCCTACGGCACCCAAAATTCGTTTGGGGGGGAGTAATCGCCACTTTAACCCCCCCCCCCTTGGACGTCTATGGTTAAGAGCATGCTAAAAAACTTATATTTGAGATGAAATTGAAAAAAAATGTATATTACCTTAAAAAAAGCAAAATTAATGTACAAAGTTATAGGGTAATTTATAGGAAAGTAAAGTGAGGCGCGAAGCGCCGAAAAAAATCTGACATTAACTACTTGAAAAAACATCTTATTTATGCAATTTTTTTTTGAATTTAAGAAATAATGAAAATACTGAATCATGAAAATTTCCAAAAACTGAAAAATACTGAATAAAATTTTCAAATACTGAATATTCAGTATTTACTGAAAATACTGAAGCCCCAATTTCCAAATACTGAAGAATACTGAAGATTTTCAGTATACTGAAGAATGTGGCCACGCTGTATATTTTAACAAAATTATTATTTTAATTAACAAATAAAAAATTTAGCTTCCAAGATTCAATTAATCTTGAGCTGGATCTTTAAATCATTTTAGTGGTGAGCCAGATCGGGGTGCGCCGAATTTCAGCCAATCACGGCGCGGGATTTCATGAAATGCTGTGCTCTCATTGGTGAAAAGTTGGCTCACCCCGATCTGGCTCACCACTAAAATGATTTAAAGATCCAGCTTTGGAATCAATAACTGTGAAATATGGACGAAGTTAGTATAAGAGTAGCAGTGCCTTTATTGGAGACACATATACATAGCAAGAACTATAAGATCACAAAGTCATGAAAATAATATAATGAATGAAATACGCTAGACATGAGAAAATCAAGCAAAATACATTCATACATATAATACATTCATCATTTAGGAGGTGTCTTGATAAAAACTAAAGTAAGGACGGTTTTATTACAACCCTCCTTACTTTGGTTTTGAGTACTATAAAGGACCTTAGGATTTGGCCATGATGCAAAACCTTTTCAAATGTAATGGTCTGGTTTCTGTACTGTATCATGATTCAATCCTAAGATCCTCAAATGTAAACACCCCTAAAAGTCACTAGAACAAAATATTTGGTAAAAGAGCAATAAGCCAAAGTCGATCACTGGTATAATGTTGATTGATCGATTGCAATGTAAAAATGTTTAACGCTGCATGTTAAATCAATTTGCGCAATTAGTAGCTTAAAAATCGATCAAATTTAGACTTAATTAATATCTTAAATTTACAATTATATGTAATTTTCAAACATACAATTTATCATATTTCTATAAATTAAATGATTAAAAACATAATAAAATATTGCCTTTTAAAATCTTATTAAAAATTAATTTTAAAAAATGCATAAAAAAACTATTCTAAAACAATCTCCAGTTAAAAAAAAGATTAAAATTATTAACAAAATGATTAAATAAATAAGGCATTTAATATGTAGATAATGTATGTGTATTTTAAAGGTAAAAATATTATTTAAAAAGGTTATTGCTCATTATGTGATACAATAGGTAATGTTGGTAACAAAAAAATAGTAAATCTAAATAATCTTAAATCATTGAAATTAGAGTATTTATATATTTATTGTAAAGAAATGCTTTTTAGTAAGAATGGACAAAGTGTAAATTAATTCAGAGCTGGATCTTTAAATCATTTTAGTGGTGAGCCAGATCGGGGTGAGCCGAATTTCAGCCAATCACAGCGCGGCATTTTATAAAATGCTATGCTCTCATTGGTGGAAAGTTGGCTCACCACTAAAATGATTTAAAGATCCAGCTCAGATAAAAAAAATAAAATATAAATTATCTTTTTTAATAGTATTAAATGTTTATAAAAACCCGTTGTTTAAAAAATTACACCTATGCTTAATACATTACTGTAGAATAATTGGATCATGAAAAGAAAACAAAGTAGCAGGTTTCGTCGTTTTATCACAGTAGCTTTTAAAAGGTTATTTTAGGTTAGGAAAATGTTAATGATTGCCCCGCAGGGTTAGGATATAGGCCACACAGTGTTAGAGCCACAAGGGCTTGAAATAGGAAAAAAGCGAAAAAGTGAAAAAACGACGATATCCGCTACTTCGTTTTCTTTCCATGATCCCAATAATTTGAGCCGTAAGGACGTTATACTTAGGCAGAACACTAACAGTAGTAGCATTATATTAATCTTATTTTTTTGTGAAATTTTTATCATCAGAAAATGTCTCTGGGGCTTAGACGACACAGCAATCATTGAAACACTTGATAAGTTCAGAAACACGGTTGTCAAATCACAATTATTTGATAATCTAAAGGTTTAGCTTGTGGAATTGTATTGTTCTTGTTCTCTAATTTGGCATGCCGCCGCGGCGCTTCATGTAGCCAAGTATCCGCCCAATCGCCTCCAGCCGCCGTTTCAACTTGGTTTGACTCAAAATTTGTTGCTGAAATTAAAAAAAAAAATTTAAGCTAAGCTTTTTTACCTACATGCATATAAAACTTTATGGACACATAATTCTTTCTATTTACGATTCCTCCAAAATCTCGGAGCTGAGTATTGAAAGGCTTTTCTTATCAATCGATTAACTTTTAAAGAACTTAAAAAGCCATATAAATTGTTACATTTAAACACGTCGTATTAAGTAAAATTGACCTATTACAAAATTAAGATCTTGAAGCAATCATACAAGTTTCAATAATAAAGTTAAGTAGGAGAATTAAAGTTTATACATATTTCTTACTGGAAGTAATGTTCATGTTTATAAAATGGGCTTTTAATGAACGGTTGCTACCTCGAAGGGCTTCAAAAATATTATTTTTTGAAGGTAGCTACATCCATCAAAGAGAAATAGCTTCTAGAAAAACAAGGATGACCACATCCATAAGTAGCGAAGCGCAAATCTATAATGAAATAGACCAACTGACTGAGTGAGTTATAGAGCAGATTAACTGTTATCATAACAAATAAATGAATGAGAAATATAATATATGCAAAGACTTAAAATCACGAAACCTTAAAAAATTAATGATTATATCTGAAAGTTTTAAAAAGAAAAGCAGCTTAAAAGCATTCAAACTACCATAGATTTTTCATACCTAATTATGGAAAAAAGTTGCAAAAAGTAGAAGCGACTGAAAAGCTGTTTAAAAGCAGTCCGGCTGCTATTGATGCTTCATCATGCTCTATATTTCAGCTTTCTATCTTTTATAGGAACTGAGTAAAAAATAACATTTTAAAAAAAGCCTTTTTAACGCCCAAGTGCCTTCCGATCCAATAAGAAGTAACGAATTCCGTATATATTAGCTTTTACTTTATTTTTAATACAAAGAATAATATACATATATATGAAAAATAAAGATTTTTTAAGTATCATAATCCTTATAATAAAGTAACATAATGTGTGTCTGTATATCTGTCTGTTTGTACCGAATAATCTCGGTGACCGCTGAACCGATCGGGTTCTCCTTAACAGGGTAGTTTCTCATAGGTCCTGGGATGGTTTAAAACTATTTTGGGGGAGGGTACAACTACCCTCCTAAGAGAAATCACAACAAAAAAAAATTTTCGCGCAAGAGAGATTTAAACGCAACAAAGCAAGGTATCTTAAGAGACTTGAAAGTAGATAGGTATCGTAGAGACTTAAACAAAAAAAAAACATTTAAAGTGCCACTAGATGCCTCTAGGGGCGTAGCCGCTAGTATTCCTACAGAAAGCGGATGCTAATCTCTCTTTTCTCTCTCTGTCTGAGATAAAAATATTATACAAGGTCTCGTGTTCATATTATTACATATCAAAAATTTATCTTAGGAAATAAAATAATAGTTAATTAAGTTAATTAAGAATAATCAACTTTCGGAAGAAAACAGTTTGGTAATTTGTGTTTTAGTAGCGAAGCTACTATTTAGCTAAAAGAGACGTCATATTTCCATTATGCACTTTATGTAAAAGTAGCGGCTACGCCCCAAGAGGCCTCTAGGGGTATTTGAGGAGGGGAGAGTCGAATTTGATAACTCAATATATTATTTTTTGGGGGGGAGGGGTGAGGTTGCCCCCCCCCCCTCCCATTTTGATTTTTAATTTATGTAATATGTTATTTATATTTAGACTAATGTAGCTTGTTGTTACTGCGCTAAAATGGGCAATATTGTCTTTGTTAAAATATCAAAAATCGATAAAAAAAATGTGATCTAGTTAAGTCAAACTAAATGTAAAAAACTTAAGCACACCTGTTATATAAACAAAATTACTCAAGTTTCTTTTGTAAAGTATGAAAGTGAAATAGTACATCACTTACAAATGTTTTTAAAGCCTTAAAAGGACTCTCCACAGAAAAATCAACTTTAGATTTTTGAAAATCTAACCTGAAATTATTATTCTCTGTTCAATTTTAGGCATTTTTTGTTTTTGTGGCATCGCGATCGAAGCCCTTTGAAATTTTTTACCTCCTTTAAGTGAATCCTCCCGCCATTTAATTTGTGCTGCTTTAGTGATTTTTAGCTTCTATTTTTGCCGCCGTTGCCGCATTCATCGCCCTTCTCCGCCGCTACTCCGCTGTACGTCGCTTTTTAATACATGCTCCCCTCTCCCTTGTTCAGAAATTTAATGGAGGCTGGGGGTGTTGTGTATAGCTACGTACGCAATGTATAGCGGAGTAGCGGCGGAGAAGGGCGATGAATGCGGCAACTGCGGCAAAATATGGTTATATTTGGCGGAGGCGAACACAAAATGGAGGCGGCAGGATTGTCCAGTCAAGGAAGAGGATAAATCGTAGAGCGGCCGGTTGCAATGGAGCAAATGTTCTTTAGCGGCGAACACATATTGAGTGGAGGAAAGTGTAGTATATATTGTTATAGCGGCAGTACAAATAGGCGGCGGACAAAATTTTCAAAGGGCTTCGATCGCGATGCCACAAAAACAAAAAATGCCTAAAATTGAACAGAGAATAATAGTTTCAGGTTAGATTTTCAAAAATCCAAAGTTGATTTTTCTGTGGAGAGTCCTTTTAATTATAAAAGTAAATGCAATAGGTAAAGTGATTGCGCGAAGGTGCTTGTATTGTATTGGGCTGCACCTTTCCTTATATTGAATTATTGATATTAGGGGTGTAGTTTCAGAAAATAGGATTAAATAAATTCTATTATCTTAAAGATAAACGCCTGTTTTGCGCTACGGCTTTCCCTCTACGGCCTTAAAACCATAAGCGTAATGGCGGGAGGGGGGTGAATCACTGTACACGCAATTGCTTAGAATAATCATTTATGTCTGCTGAGAGCTAAGTGTGAACCGGCATCGAACTTAACACCTCAGGGCAATACGTAGTTCTCTACAAATACAAAAAAGCCGCTTGACTAACACCATCATTTTTTGGACTGATATAGCACACAAAATTAAATAATAAATACACTTGTGTATACATTTGTATAGTACTATTTGAAAACTAAGTATTTATGTAAGTTAATATTCTTATCTAAGGAATTTAGTCAAAGCAATTATTTACATTTTTGATAAATAAATTTATGAAATTGTTTCACAAAATCTCGTTTAATTTTTAATAGCGTAGCCACTACTTTTTAATGCAAATTCTTTAGTTGGAAAAGTAAAGGGTTCTTTTTAGGTGTTAACTTTTTCAATATTTTTTTTCTCTCAAAATATAAACGTTTTTTTAATATAGGAACCATAAGATAAATGTTATGGAAGCAAAACTCCCACTCAATCAATAAACCAATATCCTCCCCACAGGCTTTTGTTACAATTTCAGTTGAAAACGTTTGAGTATTAAAGTGAATGTATGTGTAGAGAATGTTGGTAATTGTGTTGTTATCATGCTTTCAC
This sequence comes from Acartia tonsa, assembly GCF_053477335.1. Classification (NCBI taxonomy): domain Eukaryota; kingdom Metazoa; phylum Arthropoda; class Copepoda; order Calanoida; family Acartiidae; genus Acartia; species Acartia tonsa. The sequence continues at coordinate 52,111,977 of NC_137264.1, forward strand.
TCACTGTTGGCTAAGGCATAACAAATTCACGTGCCACGCAGAAAACGTGAGAATGAGAGAGAGAGTGGGAGAGGTTGCGAGTTTTCGTTACAAGTCATTTACAAACAAAAGTTAGTGTACACTGTACACTTCATATTTTATGGGGAACAATATTATGACATATAAAAGATAAAGGACATGAAAAGTTTTAATAATTTTGAAGTGAAGCTTCTTTAATGCATATATTATACTCTATATCCAGCGAACCCAAAAAACGGACTTATTTAGCAAATAAATAAAAAATATGTGGTTGGGGGGGGAAAATATGTAAAAATTAAGAGAACTGAAAGCATTTTTTTCTCCATTTTTCTCACCTTTTTGGTGAAAAAAAAACTAAAATATGTGGGAGGGGGGATAATATGAATAAAATAAAGAGTTTTGAAAATATTTTTCCATTTTATTTACTTCCTTGCTGGAAAAAACTAGGTGGGGAAAAAAATTAAAAATTTTGCAGCAAGGGAAAAAAATGAATCTTGTGCAGAATATACACCCCTGAATATATATGAGAATATAATACACCCCTGAATGTATATGAGAAAGAAAACTTAGCAACCAGGATGTCTAATTCACTTTTTTGTAGTTTCCCAATATTGTATCTGGACCATAAACAAACTTTAAAAAAATATATTTTTAATGTTAAAGTAATGGTAAAGTAGAGTAAGGCCCCGCAAGGTGATGACTTCCAGAGTGGATAGAAATTACTATTTAATTCAAAATAAAAACTTGTGAAAGGGTAATTTGACGGGGAGTAAAACGTGTGAAAGTTGTAAAATAAATCTTTACACAATTTTTCAAACTTACAACATTCTGTCTTAAATATGTTGAAAGCGGGGGGGGGGGAAGAGGGGGGTGGAGAATAACAGAAAAAATACGTAGAGAAAAATAAAGAAAGAGATAGATCAAGTTAATTAGAATAAGAAAGAAAGAGAGAAATGAGTAATATATCTTAGAAAATTGTATTTTATTATAAAATTCTTGATTAATTAAATTTCTTTATAAAAGTTTTCTATAACTTATACGTAAGAATTCTTATTAACTTTTGTTTGATAATTTTTTATCCAAAGAAGTTCAATACGTCAGTATTTCAAGCCCATCTACTCTTTAATTAGGGTATGAAAGAAAAAGTGGTAGTTTTTATGCCTATCTCATGCAGCGGGACACTAACCCTATCCTGATCTGACTTAAAACAAAACACAAATATAAGAACAACTACACCCTCCCACCATGTGATATTTTCAATTTATTTAAAACAAGAGGGAGGGTTTTGGCTCAACCATACTTCCGAGATCCCATATTGTTTATGAAGCTGCTGTGCTCCAAGAAGACAAAAATCCCTACCTGTGCAAGGGTATCTAGGGGTAGGATGGCCAGGACCCACCAGGCCCAGGCCGGACCAGAGGCAAGCTTCCAGTATTCTGTCTCCACCCGGGGCATGGGGCCGTAGTGGGACGTCACGTTGATCTGCACGGCCCGGTCCATGTCGCCGAACCAGCCAACGGCCAACGTCCTTGTGCGGTCATGGATTGCTCGTAGGTCTGAAATGGAAAATAAATTTTAAAATATTAGTGATTGAGGCATATGCAGCATTTCAGAAAGGGTATAAACTCAAACAATTTCAATTAATTGTGGTCAATGGTCTTGGAGATAGGACAAGCAATTGCTGTCCACACCACTTATGATAAACAAAAATCCCTTTGTGTTGATCAATTGTCCAATTTGAATTCCTCGCAGTCGAAAGCGAGCATGTTTCGAAAGTTAGGCAAAATTAAAAGGTTTCATTTAAATCTTCTTTGGCAAAATCAATTAAAATTCACAGAAACTTAATAGTAGGAAAATATTTGAAATATTCATTGTTAGTTAATTATTATTCAAATTTAAGTTCTTTGTGTACAAAATTATCAGTAGGTAAATAATTTGCATTTTTGGATTATTTATTAGATAAATAGTTTTAATATATCGAAAAATATGAAAATAATGCCTTTGAAAGGAAAAAGTGTCATGAGTGGTTGTTTAAAAAGTCTTTTTTGAGTTTTAGGTAGACCACTATCCCTGAAAGTTTAATTAGTACATATTTACGTAAATTTTCCCGGTACTTAATCCAAATTATATAATGTTATCAGAAAACATGTTTTATATTATCAAAATAAATTGTATAATGCATATAATTTGAAGAAAATACAAAAGATTTTTTGCTTAGACAAACGGTAAAATAACATTTTTAGATAAAAGTAACAAAATGTCTGTAGCTTAAAATCTCGCTAACCACTCGACCGATATGATTCTGTTTTGCAGTGAAGCTTCTAAAGGTTTATAACTATTTTGTGAGAAATGACACCTGGAAAAAAATAATTCTATCAACCACAAAATAGTTTTTACTTTTCATTTAAAAACTAGAAAGATAAATCTTTTTAAAATTACTTAAATTTACTAAGAGTTTTTTTTTAGAGAGCATTTAATAAGATTGTATTTTATTATCAAATTCGCTTCTTTGAATATTAACCATTGTTTTAGGCAAGAAAACATACTTTTTAAACTAAATGCATTATAAATTTTATGTATTATATAACTTGCAAAATTTTAATACGCAGGTATTTTTGCACGCAATTGCAAATATAAAATTAAAGAGGCCATTTTATACTAAGCCTTTTCCTTATAGTTTTTGCATTATTAAGAATTGCTTATTATAAATATTCTATTGTTTATACACATCACATGGTTATTTGTTAATTTATCATAAATTACAATAGCTATAGAGTGATTAGAAAAATAGCCTTAAACCACCCCAGAATAATTGTAAAGCTTCATTAAAAAGTACAAACCATTTCCGAGATCTTTAGCGTCAGACAAAAAAAACAACTCACATCTTTATATAATAGAAAGTCTTTTTCTTATCAATTGTTTATTTCCCGATTAAAGTTGTAAAACAGATACAATCTAAATGTTAATTTAACTTTTTATCCTCTTAAAGTTCCGCTTATTATAAATGTTATCATCCTTGCTTATTTACATATGAATAAAGAGAAAATTTCAGATTATATATTAAGAATTTATACAACGAAATATCTTGTTTACTATATTTTATCTTACATATATTATGTTTGTTGAATAATATTCTATATTATAAAGTGGTAAGGTTTTTTGTATGAAACTTAAGATCTCGGAATTAAAACGTTCGAATAAGCTGTGCTTTTCTGGAAAGCCTTCTAAATATCTTGAGGTGGTTTTAGGCTTTTATTTCTGACATCCAACGCCCTCCTCTAGAGGCTAAGGGCGAAGTAACTAGTTGTCAAGAAAGGGACAAAAAAATAATTAACTTTAAAACTTTAATGATAAAACCATCAAATAAGAAAGATTTAATCTATTATAACTGTATTAATGGACTGTCCTCTTAGCAGTTTTCAGTGTATTATGGACAAACTATAATTCTTTATTTATAGAGTAGGTTCATTAAGGGATCTAAAGGGATAAGACAATGTCAGATAAATTTATATACATCCCCAATGATGATACATAAAATTACCCTTTTCTGTAGATTGTTTGAAATATTTGAACACTTAACTTAATGAATCAACCAATCATAAATTACTATAGTTCCAAAAGTTGTTAAGCAAACGAATGAGAAAACTTTATTATAAACCTTTGGGGACTAGTGTAATAAACAGCCAAGCAAATATTACAAGTTTAAACGGGTGAAAATGTTATCGTGTAACTCTAATGAAAGTGTACTCTAAAATATATTTATGAAACAAGATAATTGCGTAAATAAAACCACAGACACACACACACACACACACACAAAAGCAATCCAAACGAATGAGAAAACTTTATTATAAACCTTTGGGGACTAGTGTAATAAACAGCCAAGCAAATATTACAAGTTTAAACGGGTGAAAATGTTATCGTGTAACTCTAATGAAAGTGTACTCTAAAATATATTTATGAAACAAGATAATTGCGTAAATAAAACCACAGACACACACACACACACACACACACACACACACAAAAGCAATACATACAAAATACTCTAAGTTGTTTTCTTTTTGAATAAGACCTCTAATGTAGAGTTTTTAGATTATCTATAACTATTTTGCCCGATATAACTAGGGAATGAAGGGATTTTTTGGTTTTAACTATTAGTGCCTGAACTTTTAAATAATAATCTTAATCCTCTGAAGGGATATTTTTGTTTATCATTAGGGATTTACATTCTTCAATAGGCAATTGTCTTATCCCTAAATATACCTGGATTTAAATTAAAAACAAAATTAAACTTTAATTTTAATTGTTTTTAATTTTGCAATATTTTAGTCTACTCATTTTTCTTTGCAAATAAGCACACTTTTAGCAACATACCCATATAGTTCTCATATTGTAGAGAAGCTTCACATAGGTGCCAGGATCAAGGATGTCCAAGCTTTTTTGTGGGGGGTTATGTTAGGGGTTTCAAAAGGGTTATTCTAATTTATCGAGGAGGGTAAATGGAGGGTTTCCAAGTTTGAGGGGGGTATTAAATACCCCATTGCCATTACCCCTGGACGTCTAGGCCAAGATTCTTGTTCACATGTGATTATCCTACCTGTTAGTTCCTCTCCCTCGATGGTATCATCCTTGAGAAACTCTACCACGGCAGTGTTGTACCCGTCTCGAGTACCACGCTCGATTACATGGAAGCGTCTAAATATAAACAAAATATCAAAATCATATTTTCGCCAATAAAAAGGAACTTTTGCATGTGTTCAAAGCCTTGGTTTATTGTAATATATTATCAGCTTACCTTGAGCCCATAGTATCAACCACACTCCTTCCATCAGCAAAATACTGAATATCTCGGATTTCTAACATTGTTCCGTACTCAGCAAACCTAGATAGAAGGATAGCTAGACACAAACAATCAACTAGATAGCTAGCTAGTTAGAGATTAAGATAGTTAATTAGACAGCTAGGTAGAAAAAAAAAAAAAAAATATATGAAAAGTAAGTAATCTATTATATAAAGTAGAAAGTTTTTTTGTCTGTAGCGAAGGTTCTCCATTAAATTAAAACTCTTACTATTTTTATCACTACCCTCCCAACTGACTTACCCCTTAACCATATCCCTAAAATGTCACTAGAGGCCTCTAGTGACGTGGCTGCTAGTAAACATACAATGAAATGCACAATTATCTATGTAGAAAACATTTAGCTTTGATAACAGATGGATGAATGTACAGAAAACTTTTCAAATAAACTTACACTTTGGAAGAATCATTAACCGACATTCCAAACTCTCTTGCCCCACTTTCCATGGCTCTAAAACAAGACATATTCAAGTAAACTGTAAATATTAAATAGAATTTGTTTTCTATTGTGTCTTTTCCTGTGTTACTTCGAAACCGATTAATATCCGCAGGATTAGAACCGGTTCTCAGACGTACTCAAAAATCATATATAGGTATTAGACAATTTACTTCGAATACTAAAATAAAAATCATATTATTAATGCCAGTTTTGTTAAGCCCGGACTTCGGCCCATCATGGATAAATCACTGGTTTTAAGTGTTCATTTTAATATCCGCGGAAAGCTGTCTATAATACGATGCGATAAATAAATATGGTCCCTCGAGCAAGTTTAGGGGGAACACAACTAGATATTTGAACTCGATAACTTGGTATATGAATAATTGCAGTTACCAGAAATGTACCAAAATAATACAAAATATTTTTTAAAAAGTGTAACGGACAAAGACAAACTTTTAGGAGACCCAATGTTTTCAAGATCCTTGAGGCCACAAAAAAATAACGAAAACGATTTTTCTCGTATTCATTCGAATCCGGTGGATAGGAACCGGTTCTCATCCATACGAAAAAACTATGTCTAGCATCGTATTATATCCAGCTTTCTACGAATATAAAAATGTATAATCATAAGATTAAAACCAGTTTTTTTAGTTCGTGCCTTCGGCACCTCAGGCCAAAAAAACTGGTTTTAATCTTAAAATTGAACATTCTATATCCGCGGAAAGCTGTTTATAATACGATGAAAGAAATAACTTTTCCTCCTTCAAAAATAAAACTAACAAAAAGTATTATTTTTGGTTATAAAAAGGCAAATTAAACTTGTGACAACTAACCTTCTAATCATAAGCCTGTATCTTGGTTCAAAGACGTGTAGCGGACACGGAATATTTGGAAAGCTCATCGTACACACAAATACTGGTATCTGAAATAGGAAAGTAGTAAGCTTTTTTCTCGTATTCATTCGAATCCGGTGGATAGGAACCGGTTCTCATCCATACGACAAAAACTATGTCTAGCATCGAATTATATCCAGCTTTCTACAAATATACATAAAAATGTACAATCATAAGATTAAAACCAGTTTTTTTAGCCGGTGCCTTTGGCACCTCGGGGCTAAAAAAAAACTGGTTTTAATCTCATAATTGTACATTCTATATCCGCGGAAAGCCGTTTATAATACGATGCGATAAATAACTATTTTATCCGTGGCGAAGGATCTCACTATCCGCTGAACTGATAAAACAGGAAAAATCGCCCAAGAATAAAAAATACAATAAAATTAAAAATGGGTGGGTTGACTTCCCCACACCTAAGTGCCCCTAGAGGCTTCCAGGGGGCGCAGCCGCTAGTCTGAAAAATTCAATCAGGGTTAATCTATCTTAACAAATTTTGATCTGATCAATGCCTTTATTGGACCAAAGTAGCTCAGTGTATTTTTCATTTCCATAAATAATTCTGCGGTAAACAGTTGAATTTCTTATTTTTAATTGAATCAAATGTGACTAATTCCAAACAAAAAATCTTTGTCTGATAGAAATTCCTTTTCAGTTAAATGAATATTTTTTTCTGATTGACTATCTATGGTAATATTTATATCATTATCTACTTAAAAATCAAAATATAAATTTGTAAAGATTTTACTTTCACAACATAAAAGCCTTATCAAGAGTAATAAATTTCAACATATTTAGAAAACTAAATATCTTACAAAAATTAAAATTTTATAATCCAAAATTATTTATAAGTTAGGATCAAAATGCGTGTTAAGTTCAAAGCCGCCCACTACAATTTTTAGTAGCAAAACTACTCTTGTAATTAGGTCTGTCAGTAAGTCTGCCCAACGGTTATTCGTAAAGAATCTACCTACGCAGTTTCTGTCTCCTGTAAGATTTCTTTATTTAAATTGAAATTCTTAATTATAATATTTTGAAATTGCTGCGCAACTTTTGGATATAATTGTTTTTGCTTATTGCAAAAAACATAGTATTTTTAAAAGCGAAGCTTTTCTATAATTAGGGTCGGTCCGTCCGTCCGTCCGTCCGTCCGTCCGTCCGTCCGAGATAGATAGCTTTTATTCGTTAATTTAGGCATGTTAGAATTGTCCTATCGATTTCAAACTTTGCATGATGATTCCTGTAGTAGTTGGGTACGATTTAGAAAGCGTAGCAACTCTATAATCATTACCAGAATGTCCGTACGTCCATTTTAAACATGTTGATTTTTCTACTTTTTTAACAACAAATTTTCAAGTGTTTTAATTATCCGTTTGATCTGATTTTTTGTATATTGATTCCTGGGACAACAAAGAACAATATTATAAGCGAAGCAACTCTATAATCAAGTCCAAAAATGTAAGTATGTCCATAAACATTATCCTGTTTTTAAGCAGTTTTTCAACAAATTTACCTACAATTTTGATTCGACATTATACATTTATGTTCCGATTTTTCAGTTCAGATACTATACAAGTGTTAATGTCCGTTTGTCCTACCGTTTCAGTGCTTCGCTTTTATGGATGTTGTCATCCTTGTTCTTTATAAACTTTGTCATGGGATTTATCATGAAAAAATAGAGAATTAGAGAGAACGGCTGGCGGCTCAGCCGTTTAGCCGTTTTTTGCCTATTTTCAGGGCAAATTAATCATTAATTACGTAGGAATCAACTTTTAAAAACATATTTTTGGTTTAATTCATGTTAAATGATAGCAATAACCATTTTTGAAATCTATAGTACCAACAGCAACCGGCTAGAACCGTTTGATAGGGTTTTTGAGCGAAAAAAAGTATTTGGTGGAGATAGGTTTCGTGACTAATTTGCTCTTAAGATAGCCCAAAAATGGCAAAACGGCTGTTCGATTTAGGGAAAATAGACCTACCAAGGATTATTCATGCAAAATTTCAGATCAAAATTCGAATTCTAAGTGCCATTTTATCATGGATTACGAGATGGTTGCATTAAAAAAAAACCTTAATCAAAATGATATTAAAAAAACAACGTTAATATTTATATTAGATCACGTCTAGAAGTGTGGCAACTATAAATTACAGGCGGCTTACCTCAACTCTGCCGTCTTTTCTGGCACCGCCAAGGTCGGCGATTTCCTCCTCATACAGCCGTTGCCGTTCCAGGTACTCTTTGGGCAGCATTCGGCGGATAGTCTGGTCCACAAAATCATTGACACCCTAGATTAGAGTTCTGTCATTACCATGCTACTCGTTACAACATGACAATAACTTAACCAATCAACTTTAAAGCTAGCTATCTTATGATTGATTTAATTATCCGAATTACCCCCATAAAGAATAATATAAGCTTGTTTTTTTATTTTTATAATCTAAATTAACATTTTTCGATATCTCCTTTTAACTTAGTAGCTAAACTAATTAAAATGGAAGAATAATCTCAAAATTAATTTAAACTTTCTTTAAGTGTTATACTTAAGTTCATGAACTCTTGTAGATTTATATTTATTTAAGTAAATTAAATAAAAAACTTATTGACTAGTACTACTCTAAATGCTTCACTAATGAACTCACCAGCTGTTCATTAAGAGTCTCAATTTTGGTCTTGCAGAGCGGGCACTCGTTCCTGTGGTCCAGTGACCGATCAAGGCAGGCTTTGCAGTATGTGTGACCGCAGCCAGTGGTCACAGGTTGCCATAACAACCTAGAAATAAAATATACCGGTCACATAATTATTCATTTTTTACAGAGAGGAAATAGAAATTAAGACATATTTCATTATATGGCCATTTTAACCGGTCAAAAATTTGAGCAAGAGGTACCTTTTAAAATAATTACTCTTGACAGCATCTAACTGTGGCCGTTTCATAACTTGTTATAGCCACTTGTTATTTTCATGGATCTAAGGAACTAGGGTCTGTATTAATACTGGTTTATCCCAGGGATGCAGGGGTATCACATTTGATGAATAATCATTCCAGTTCCTTACAATATGTCTTAAGATCAGTGTTTAGGATTGTATGCGGATCCGGATCCTCCAAATTTGGTCAGTGCGGATCCGGATTCGGATCCTTGACAATAAAAATAAAATCACCAAATTTTTCAAAAAATATTTATTCTTTAATTCGAAGTCTGAACCTAAACCTTAAAGATTGGCTCTCATCAAGAGAATGTCTGAGATTTTATATAAATTTAGGTAGATTTTTCCATTTTTTCCGAATTTTTTTCCGGATCCGGATCCTTATACTCAAAATAATGCGGATCCGGATCCGAAACTCTGCTTAAGATATATGCAAGTAAATTGATAATCCCCCCCCATAGAATTTTTAAAAAAATTTAAAAGGAGGGAAACACATTCAAGTACCTAACCTTTTTAAAAAGGCAGAGATATATCACAAGGAAAAATTCTATTACCTGAAGCAGAGAGAGCAATCAAAATCGTTGGGATCAACAGACTTTGGATCAATGTCTCGGTTAGCAGGCTTAAACTTCATGTTGATAAGCTTCTCCATGTGCACTTCGATGTCGTCTAACAACCTGATAGAATTAACATACAGTCCTTTGGGATTCAATATAAAGTTACTTCAAATATAATTGGCTTATCCTATTATAATAAGTAGTAAGCTTTTTTTGTCTGAAGCGAAGGATCTCGCTAACCGCTGAACCAAAATGGTCCTCCTTTAAATGGAAGCTTCTTATAGGTCCTAGGATGGTTTCAGGCTATTACATTTTTATAAAAAGTCTGGGTAGGATGGTTTTAGGCTATATTTGTGCCTTTCCATATTCTTTCGCATACATAGTACCTAGCTAGCCAGGGGTGCAGCTGATAGTATCAATACAAGATGGAAGAATATGTTTTTGTATTTAATTTATATTTAACTAGCGGCTACGCCCCTAGAGGCCTCTAGTGGCATTTAAATGTTTTTTTTTATATTTTAATATCTGATTTGAGAAATAATTTGTCTATGTTATCAGCTGTTAAATTCATGCTTCTATGCAGCGCGACTACGCTGGTGAGACTACGCTAGCGACACTATGCGGCGGAAATATTTAAATTTTTTTCGATTTTATTGTGATTTCTCTTGGGAGGGTGGTGGTACCCTCCCCCAAAATAGTTAAAAACCTTCCCGGGACATATGAGAATCTACCCTGTTAAGGAGAACCCAATCGGTTCAGCGGTTAGCGAGATCCTTCGGTACAGACACACAGATACACAGACACACAGACATCCTGTTACTTTAGTTTAAGGATATCAATAGAATGATTTTAACATGAAATCTGCTAATAATTACCTGGATACCGATTTGTTTCTAGGTACAAGTAGCTTTTCCCTCCCGTCTGAGCCACGCCGTTTTCTGATGACCTGCTCTCCCGCCGCCATTGCCTTCTTACTGCTTTCAGCGGATGCAGTAATAACGGATGGCGACTCGCAGCCGTCTGGCGGGCATCTTCCAGAAACGTTATACCTAAAAAAGTAATAATGTTCTAAAATTGAGAATTTAATTATTTAGGTATTCCATTTTAGTATTGCACTTAAATATATATCTAGTAACTACACTTTTATTCTAGATAATTAAAATTACTCTACCTTTGATCAAAAACGGATGGAATGACGGGTCTAATAACACCAGATCCGCAGTGCTCTACACTGCTGGCCCGACTGCTAGCTGCCGAAGAAGCCGCCGTTACAGCCGGCTGCATATTTAAACCGTCTTCAGCCAGTGATGTTGTAATGATGTTACTCAACATTGTCTGCAAATTGCTGCCGGATATCGACAACGGGGCCTCGATCTTGCCACCCGATGGGACCAAATCGGCTGTCACTAGTGATTCTTCCTCGATGATGTGATTGATGTAGCTGGCCAGCGTGGCGTAGATGTCAGATTTCAACGGCTTGGAAATGGTTTCCTCGAACAGAAGGCACTCGAAAAACGCAATCAGTGCTTGCCCGTATTTCCCTGAGAAAAGTTTAATTTCATTGCAATTGTGAAACTTTTAGACATTAGGGGGTAATGAAGGATTTTGGTTTATAGAACTGCTAAATAATTTTGAAAATTGGGGGTTGTACTAGTTTCAAAGCCAGAAAAAAAAGAACACTTACCCATAGCTTTAAGTGCCATGCCTTTCCGGAAATATCCCTTGCCCCAGTCCGGCCGCAATTCAATAGTTTTTTGCGCATCCTCCAAAGCCGCCACAAAATCGCCTTTCTTGAAATATGCATGTGACCGATTACTGGTCAACAGATGGTCGTTCTCCGCCATTTTGTATGCCTCTGAGTAGCGCTGAATCGAGGCTTCAACCTCACCGCGCTGGAACAGTTTGTTTCCCTCGTTTCTTAGCTCAACCGCGGCCAGTTCTTTGCTCCAGAATTTTCGCACCAGTTCGCTAACGATTATGGATTGCTGAAAAGGTAAAAAGGTAAAATTATTAACATTGAGGTTACATACACTATGACTTATTATTAGGTTCAAGATTAATTTAATTAGGACATTTAACATACTCAACAGAGTGTTAGCTAAGTGAGCTCCGGATAATTATACGGGTCTCACATCTAACGATGAATTAATATTTAATAATGCAATAACAAAACATTGTAGTTTGAAAAATAATACAATTATATGACTCCCTAGGTAGATTAAGAATAAAGAATTCCTAAGCAATTTTTAATTGTCTAATATGTAGCTAAATATTGTATGTGGACAAAAAATTAGCGTAGCAACTTATCAATTGAAAAATCTGTACGTTAGACAGTTGCTCACCTTAATATATTCTGTATCATTGACTGGATCGTCTTCTCTTGCCCGGTATTTTACTCCACATTTCTTGCATAACTCTTTCAAATCCTTAAAAATTATTTAGTGTTATTGACAAATACTAGGGGCGCAGCTGCTCTTATACAACAAGATAATCCTTCTTGATTATTGGTGTAGTTTTAGAATGTAGTGAATTGCTTAAATTAAGGGAGGGGGGCCCGGGGGGGGGGGGGCTCAGTTTTAATGAATAAAAACAAACGGCAAACTTATATAAACAAATTACCTATTACTTTTTAATTGTATGTATATATTTAATACCTATCTAAAATGTTTACTTTAGGTATTTTTAAAAATTGCCCAAATGGCAACCAACCTTTTTATTTCACAATATATGCCTAAAAAATCGTAGTAACGTAATTTGAATAAGAAGAACACATTTATTAAGATACAAGGCATTCTCCTTAATAAAAAAAAAACTACTAATGTCAAACACAGAAGTGAGTAATAGAACAAAGGTTCAATTTTAAACGTCTCTAATTTGACACAGTGTTATCTAGACTCGAAACTGACACCTCTCGATGCCAGAAAGCCTCCACTATATCGCATTTTATAAAGTAGTAAGCTTTATAGTTTGTAGCAAAGGTTCTCGCTAACTGCTGAACCGATATGGTTCTATTTAACAGTGAAGCTTCTTATAGGTCCAATGAAGGTTTTTCACTATTTTGGGAAAGAGTATCTCCACCCTCCTAATAAAAAAATTATCTGCCCCCACAAAAAAAATCAAACTAAAATGTTGGGGGGGGGGGGGGGGTGTCAAACACTCTCCCCCACCCAGTGTGCCCCTAGAGACTAATATTGGCGTAACCGCTAGTATCATAATAAAATATAGGTTATAATGTTCATCATTATAATAAAACACAAAGAGAAAATACAAGTGTACATTCAAACCTACCTTTAAAATACACTTTTTACAAGAGGAATGACCACAGTTGAGGGTGATAGGTTCTACAAGGATGCCAGCACAGGCAGCGCAGGACCACGGGTCTGTAGACATTCCCCGGCGGTGCTTCCGCAGGCTCGACAAATACTGATTGATCATTATCTCTCCAACGTCACTGAAAAAGTTTAGTTTAGATAATTTCAATAATTAGTTTGGTATGCAGTTAATATACCATTGTCTTTTCTTTGTATGATATCACACTACTTGAATAAAAGAAAAGACTACCTAGTACAAAATTGAATAATTTACAATGAAAAAGTTTTAATATGTGTGTGTTACTGATAAACTATCCTAAACTTGGGAAAGTTCAAAATTTCTATCTTTGTATGTAAGTAGATAATATTTCTTACACTAAAATATCAACTAAACAAGGATGACAACATCCATAAAAGCGAAGCTCTGAAACGGTAAGACAAACAGACATTAACACTTGTAAAATGTCAGAACTGAAAAATCAGAATGTAATGTAAGAGTCAAAGCAAAATTGTAAGTAAATTTGTTGAAAAACTGCTTGATACAGGATAATGTTTATGGACATACTTACATTTTTAGGACTTGATTATAGAGTTGCTTGACTTACAATATTGTACTTTGTTGTCCCAGGAATCAATATACCAAAAATCAGACAATTCGGATAATTTAGGTCACATACAAAACAAACAAAACATAGCTTAAGAATGATAGTGTATCAAAGAATAGAGATTAACCTATCTACCATTTTCAATTATACCTACATTTACATATTCTTGTATAAAAGTAACAGGATCTCTGTATGTCTCTATATCTGTACCAAAGAATCATACTAACCGCCGAACCGATATGGTTCTCATTTAAAGGGGTGCTTCTCATAGATCCTGGCAAGAACTATTGCAATTTTAGAGGAGGGTACTACCACCCTCCACAGAGAAATAGCAAAACAATATAATATATAATCCAATCTAGCGGCCAAAATTTGTTTTGGTAATCATTTGATCTTAAATTAAATTGAAAAAAGGATTATTTTACGTGACACTAGAGGCCTCTAGGGGCATAGCCGCTAGTGATGAAAATGTTCTCACCTTAGTATCTGTTTATTCGGACCATGTTGCTTGGCACTCAGTGTGTACAGGCTCAGGGCTTCTGCAAATTTTCCCTCAGCTGCCAAATTACGGGCATGGTCTAAATAATAATTTGAATTATTGATTTATTTTTCACTAAAAGCTAAATGGATTTAATGGGTTTGTATGGGAGGGGGGGGGGGGGCGTGTTCTGACACTTTTTCGTTAACAGGGAGTTACGCTTTGTTTTAGGAGGATCGAGAGAGGGTAGGTTTAATTTTAGGCAAAAAATTTTCTAATCAGGTGTAGGTTTCTTTAATTTAAAAATATTTGGATAAGGCCTCCAAGTTCAGGTGCTTAAGGCCTTAAATCTTGTTTTTGAAGAGATATGAGATCAACTTATTAGGGTTGGCAATCCGCCCAATTTTTGGCCAATTTGGAATCCGGATCCGAAATCCGTTTTTTAATAGCGGATTCCGGATTCTTATTTGGTAGGCTAAAATTAGCGTCTTGAGTTTTTTCTTTCAACTCCTCCTCTTTGAAGGCAAAGATTTTCATTATTATATATAATATCTTTTAAAATCTGTTCGATTCTCGAAAGTGAATTATAGAGAACACCAAGAACATTGATTTTTGGGACATATGCAGCACTTTACTTTTTAATTTTTTTTAAATGCTTTTAAAATATTGCTAGAATCCGGAATCCGAATCCGGAATCCGCCAAAAGTAAGAATCCGGAATCCGCGGAAATCCGCCACTTCTTTTGACGGATTCTTTAAGAATCCGAATCCGGCCCAAAAATTCGACGGATTGCCATCACCTACTTATAATACAAATTATGCATCTTTTATCTCTAAATAAGTGAATAACATTAAAAAAATTGCATATTTATATTAATAAGATGACCTCCAACTCAAAATTTTATTTATTTATACCAGTTATAGACCATCTGGAGGCCTGCAGCACCTGAACCTGGAAGCCAGATTCAAATCTAAATTAAATATAATAATAATATCCATACCTTGAAAAATTTTGGCAGTATCGAGCTTGATGTAATTAGATTCTTCATCTGTTGTAGAAACTCGCGTTGAATCCATTGTAAAAATTTTAGAAATTTATCACCAGTCTTTTAACTCTTTTTAGCACTAATAATATACCACTAATCAAAAGAATAACTATAATTATTATTTGCTATGATAACTTAAAGTTAACATGATAATAAGTGGTATGAAACACTACTAACTTTATAACTAATATTATTTTACCAGCTGAAGATATATTATTCTGGCTTCACGTTTTTCAGCAGCGGACTTTATTATGGTAATATTATGACTATGTTTCTTTTGCTTACAGATTTTTCAATGTTATGAAAGATATTTCTTAGCCCCGCCCCCCTTTTTTCTCTTCTCCATCGCCCCCACTCCCCCCAAAAAAGAGAAAGAGAAAAGGGAGAAGAGCAGAAAGAAAGGAGAGGTGGGTAGGAGAGGGATCCTCTCATTGGTCCTTTCTCATTTCTCTGTCTGCTAAATCTAAGCAAAATTTATTACAACCGTCAAAATAAAAACTTTTTGTCAAAAAACCATAAAAATAAAAATTCATTATTGACATAACATGTATTTTTTATTTTATCATATAATAAATTTAAATGCATGTTAAGTAAATGTGATATGATTTATAAATTGTCTTTTTGCCGTCAGCCACACAGAATATAAATTTGATTAGCTGAAGTAATCAATTCTTCGTTCCTATTGGCCAAATTTATTATTTTTGTTATTACGAAAATGTAAACATTATATGTAAGTCAAGGTTTTATCATAATTTTGTTACAAAATTTTATAGAACATTTAAAAATTTATCAAATAGAGATTTTTTCTTTTTAAAATCTCATGTAATATTAATTATTTTTATGTAAAAATGGCGTTTTTGACAAATTACTTTTTTTTGAGAGAGGAGGTTGCGTGATAAAACGTACTAGGCCGCTATAAAAGTTTACGTAAGTTTTGTGACTTACGTAATTTTCATACATTACATAATTACACATGAGCGGTTTATAACCGAAGCGTGTTGATGATATTTTTGTAGCGAAGCTCTGAAACGGTTGGACAAACGACAAATTAACACTTGTATAGTGTCAGAACTGGAACCCAGCTAGAAACGTCGTAAGGAAACTCGCATCCGATATGTAGTATATTATCGCCAAAATCTTATTTAAGATTTTATAGCAAAAATCGAAAAAAATCGCTAGGGATTAATTCGATTTTGTAGTAAAAATCGCGGCAACCACGATTTCCCCAAGAAATCGTAAACAATAGCATTTTATGTGTGTCAACACACACTTACAAACAGACACACAACCAACATATAATCAACATCATTCTGTGAGAAATATAGTTTATAAATTGGCCGCTAGAATTTCACATTATTTTTAAAAAAATATTGCATTTTTTCTGTTGTCAAACAAAATAAATATAAAACTGATAACTAAAATTGTGTTTAATTGTGTTTATGTTTAATATTACAAATAAAAGTATTTTTAAAAAGTTTTTTTTTCTAAATGGCAACATTTTTAAATGTGTGTCTTAATATTCCTTAAATCATTGCCATACAGTATTATAAACATTAAAATACTCTATCAAAATTCATTGAAAAATATTGAGAGAATACATTATGTAGTAGGGCACAGATAATGGTTTCTCTTTACACCATGTCTCTCTCTGTCTCTCACTCTCTTTCTCTGTCTGCATGCACAGTGTGAAATGGATTCTTTATGCAACCTCATACTTACATACAATTTTTACAAACAAAACTACATGATGTTAAATATTTTTTAAATGTACTTTTTATTCACGATTTTGGCACGATATCGCTTACGAGCCTTACGATTTCATGCGGTGTATCGCGCAGCTCTAAGTACCTTTTCGACCATTTATCGTAACATATCGTCGATGTGCATTGGACGACTTTTAGCGATATCGTAAGAACTCGTGCTCGATTGCTACACGATATCGTGCGCTATAGTAGCGCGATAGTGACGCTACTTTCTGGCTGGGAATAATCAGAATATTAATATTAATAAATCAGAGAAAGGGCAAAATTTGTAAGTAAATTTGTTAAAAAACTTCTTGATACAGACCCTAAATATAGAAAAGCTTCGCTTTAAAAAAAAAAGGATTGGTATGATAAAAAGGGTGAAACTTCTATAAATCAAAAATAAAATTGCAATGTCAATTTAAGTCAGATCAACGAAAATTTTAAAAAGTAAGCTTTATTAGGTCTTTATCGCATCGATCGGTAATATAAACAGCTTTCCGAGGATTAGAATTTACAATTTCAAGATTAAATCCTCATGTCCATCCTTAGCACCTTAAAAGGTACTAGCGGCTTCGCCCCTAGCCTCTAGGGGCTTTGTCCCAAGAGGTTTGATCAAACCAATTTTTCGTATTTTATATTTAAAAGAAAATTTTTTTTTGGGGGGGGGGGGCGGAAGTCGACCCCACTATTTTAATTTTAGTTTTAAAAAGAAAAAGAAATTTTTTTTTTTGGGGGGGGGGGTTGGGGGTGTCCTTCCCGGGACTTATGAGAAGCTACCCTGTAAAGGAGAACCCGATCGGTTCAGCGGTTAGCGAGATCCTTCGCTACAAACAGACAGACAGATTAGCGGCTACACCCCCTAGAGGCCTCTAGGGGCACTTAAGGTAGGAGGGGGGAAAGTCGATCTCATTCCATTTTTATTCTCGTGGGTTTTTAAAAAATCGATTTTTTCAATAATTACTCAACAGAATTAAAAAAGTAAGGTGACAAATTAAAGATCTTGTTTTTGTTCATAATGGCAATTTTCTTTTTTTTGTTGCATTCTAGTACCTTAAAACCCACTTAATTACTTTTTTTTTTAAATCTTAAATTTCTTAAAAAATAAGAGGTCTACAAAAAAAAAACGATTGCATATCTAAATTCTATGGAAAATTTTACATCTACTACTTACTAAAAACACCGACTAGCTATTTAAAATAAAAGTTTAAAAAGTTCAGACGCCTTCTTTTCTTAGAAAACTGAATATAATATGATGCTGAATTTTCAAGTATTGCTGAAAACAGGTTGTTATCCGCTGGATATTAATCGGTTTCGAAGCCATTCACTCATGAGTAGCTGCACTATTTGAATATTCTTGGACAAAGTGTCTGGGAAATAAGCATTTCTTACTCCCGATAACTTTCGAAAGGTTTTCACTCTTAACAAATCTTCAAATTTACATAAACACACAAGCTTATGAATGTCTAGCATGTCTTTATATTCTTAATAATAGAGTATCCAGCCCAGGGCAGGTTTAAGCCTATTCGACTAAGGGGGGGCCCCTACTAGGAAACGGACTACAGCACTATTTTATGTACTAGCGGCTTCACCCCTAGCCTCTAGGGACTGTGCCCCACGAGGTAATTTTAAACAAGGATGACAACATCCATAAAAGCGAAGCACTGAAACGGTAGGACAAACGGACATTAATACTTGTATAGTGTCTGAACTGAATAATCAGAATATATAAGTATAAGATTCGAAGCAAAATTGTAAGTAAATTTGTTGAAAAACTGCCTCATACAGGATAATGTTTATGGACATACTTACATCTTTAGGGCTTGATTATAGAGTTGCTTCGCTTAAAATATTGTTCTTTGTTGTCCCAGGAATCAATATACCAAATATCAGATCAAACGGATAATTAGATCATATAAAAATTTGTTGTTAAAAAAGTAGAAAAATCAACATGTTTAAAATGGACGTACGGACATTCTGGTAATGATTATAGAGTTGCTACGCTTTCTAAATCGTACCTAACTATTACAGGAATTACCATGCAAAATTTGAAATCGATAGGACAATTCTAACATGCCTAAATTAACGAAAAAAGCTATTTAAAAAATTTTAAAAATCAACATGTTTAAAATGGACGTACGGACATTTTGGTAATGATTATAGAGTTGCTACGCTTTCTAAATCGTACCTAACTACTACAGAAATCACCATGCAAAGTTTGAAATCGATAGGACAATTCTAACATACTTAAATTAACGAATAAAAGCTAACTATCTCGGACGGACGGACGGACGTACGGACGGACGGACGGACGGACCGACCCTAATTATAGAAAAGCTTCGCTTTTAAAAATAAGTATTTCGATGATGCTGCCATTTACAGTGTGGCCACAACCAAAAAAATACTGATACTGAAGAAAAAAAAGGAAATACTGAATCCTAAAATAAGAAACAATGTGGTATTCGGCAGCTCTGGACCATGCAGAAACCAAGACATTATAGTGATGCTACGCACCTAGTTAAATCCTGTTATTCTACAATTATGAAGCCACCTGAAAAGATGTCAGATAACGGTACTGATTTTATCCCTCAGTTGTCCTGCAAATGGAGGGAGGGGTGTTAACCCTCCCTCTCCCATCTTAAGCACCGGAACCTTCCCCTTCAACCACCAAGTTATCAGCACCACCTCAACCCTGAGGATAAAGGATCTAAACCTGCCCCCACACAGACTGTTGTTGTCACAAGTAATCATCAAACCTTCCCTCTTTAGTACCCAGACCTACCACTCAACCCCTCTATGCTTATCTACCTATTGTGCTGCTCCATGGGCTATCCTGCCTGCCCCAGACAGGGATAGCCATCTACCTAACCATTGCAATTATCTATGTTTTACTGTATGATTTATCTTTAACCATCTTTATTCCTAATCCATATGTATTTATATTATGGTTAACTGTATTCTTAATCCCCCCCACCCTTTCCAGGGATGGGGAATCATGATTGCCCAGACTGACTATTGTATATGTAATATAATGCTTTTATGTTATGATCATTTATTCCTATCCATGTAGTTATTGTTTGTTGTATATAACTTCAGTATCTTACAACCCTTCAATAAAGTGACAACTGAAATAGATGTTGATCATTATCTAGTGAAAGCTAGAGAAGCGTAGCTTCTCTATAGTAAGGTGTCCACGTCTGTCACACTGCCGTAGTCTTTATACGAACTCTGGTGTCTGCCATTTACCCTAGGCGGATACCACAATTTTGGTGACAGCTGTGTGAGATTACGGCGAACCACAAGTGTAGAGCAGACGCGCATCTGAGGCGAAGGTACTCCCAGCAGTGAATCTGGCAAAACTGACGCAAGCAACCTGAATTACCCACCCTGGATAGCAAAGTTTAACTCTGCATCCGGCAGTTGTGGAAGCAAGACAGCGAAATTTGATGAATAACCGCGAGCAGCGCTGATATCTAACGGAGAATTGAGCGCCAAAAGGGCTGAAACAGGCCTGCGGACCGGCTGAAACAAGCCAAAGAAGTGTAAACGGCTGAAAATAGGCCAATTTTACTGCAAGAAATAGCAGGATCCGAACCAGTGGCGCTAGTAGGACGGGACATTCCCTGCCGCCATCAGCTGGATTTGGATAAGCGGCGCTAGCAGGACGGGACATTCCCTGCCGCCGATAGGCTGAAACATGCCACATAGCTGCAAGCTGCGAGCCAACATACGAGTGTAGTGCACCAGAACAGAGAAAAACTACGTCAACTCTAAGTGTCCTGAGAGGCTACAACGCAGCCACCCATCTAGAAAAACAGATATTATATTACAGTGCAAGGATTACCACCCTGGTGTTATGGCCAAACAATAGATTTATGAGCAAAGCTTGGCAAACAAATTGTTGTGTTGTGATAAATCTAAGAATAGAACAGGCTTGGATTATTGGGTATTGTGATAACAACTAAAAATAGGACAGAGTTGGTAAACAAATTTGTTATGCAATTGTGATAAGGACAATAATAAAAGCTAGATGCAATATAAACAAGGACCCTGATACACAATCAAAATATCTCAAGCCCACAGCACAATAACAATACACCCCTTATTCCAAGGGAAGGGGAGAAGCCCCCTCTCCATTGAAGGCAAATACAATCAGGGTGATATAATAGATAAACCTAGGATTAAGAAGAAAAGGCAATATTACACCAGCCCACAGTTACCCCCCTCTCTCACAGGGGGAACGGACGGAGTTACCCCCGTCCCCTTACGCGCTTCCCCCTTCCTACCCACACTAGATTAAGTCCGTCTGTAGTGTGGGACTAGCGATCGGACACACAGAGCGCCATTCACGGGTAGCGCAACAGAGTGCGGAAAATATCATAAATCCAACGGACGAAGCTGACCAATGAGAGAGCGAGTTGAGGGGTGAGAGCGCGTTTTCCCCGTGTGCGCGGATTTGACGGTGCGGATGCGCGTTGCAAGGACAGGAGATTTCACGCACACACACACACACACACCCACACAGGAGAGGGGCCATTCTATAGCATACATCAGAGATATTTTTTAGGAGAAAAACTTGCAAGCTCCTCCCTCCCTGTCTACAGTGTGATAAGGAAAACTAAACCAGTTCCTTAAACCCGCTCAGACCCTCAACATCTTCCTAGCCTGCCAACCCTACTTCAAAGCTGAATGGTTAGTGAAACAAAATATATGTATATATAAATACCCAAGTGATAAATGAGGTTGTTTTTTTTGTATCCTGGGTACAAGTAAGTGAATACTAACCTCACCAAACAACACTGGAAACTGATATGGTAACTGAACAAAAGTACGCCCACCCTGTGGACATAGCCTGACTTGCTGCCCCACACTGGGCAGTGGTGGTGTGTACCTGGACCATCGACCTTCATAGTTGTGAACTATATACAGAGGAAGCGTGATTTTTTTGAAGCAAGGAGGAAAAGCTAGCTAGCTCTGGGGATATTCCTACACACGTATATATATATATATGGGCGTGTAGCCATGTATATATATAGGTAACCTACCTATCCATATATCCACTAGCGGATACGCTCCTAGAGACATCTGTGATACCTAACATATTCCCTGTTACCTTAAGCTAAGATCCGCTGGTTACCACAGAAATCAAGAGCTATACTGGAAAGGAGAACAACTCAGGCTCAACAGTTAAACAAGACGCTGGCACCAACAAACCAACCCCCTACTACTTATCATGGGGGCGCGCCAGCCACAGAAACTCTTGAGCCAGGAGGACCGAGCCTACGGCTACATGGACTACCACCCTAATTACACAGCTATAGTATTTATACTAGGGGTGAGCCGGCTCGAACCTCCTTGCGGTGCGGCTACTCTACTCTGCTCCTATATCTACAAGATACTGCTTCTGTTATTACTTTGGCCTACTGTGTTGAGTACAGTGAACATCAAACACATGCCAGGTCACAGACCCCTGGTCCCTGAGATGCCCTTGTCTGGAAGGGCGACTGAATGTCCGCTGCACAGCTCCTGTTCAGTTGGTGCTCAACGTACGAGAAATAGCAATACTGGACTGGGGGTTGCTGAACCTGTAGGCGTCCTCCTGGGGGTGTTGAACGATGCAACTGAGCCTAATGAGAAGGTGACAAGCTTCAGAGACTTAGTGGCCAGCCCCAAGATGGACACTACTCCCAGAACTGAGATTTCAAAGGGGCCCAGCCCTAGGGCCAGTACCACCTGTTTCTGGGGTGGAAAGGTCCTCCCTGGCACTGGCCTCACCAATCTGGAGGATGGGGAGCTGTCCCAGGGGAATAGGCTCTTCACCCAGATGCCCGACGCGTACCTGGGGGTGGGGGAGCCGCCACCCAAGCCTCCCTGGGAGCCCCCAGGCATGGAACGACTGGGGACCGGCCTAAGGATGGGGACTGGTGACCTGCTGCAGTGGAAGACTTTACCCAGCACGGAGGGAGCAGGGTTGACCAGCAGCAGTGAGGCTGTTCCCCCACACTCCAAGACCAGATGCCGCTACTCTGTTGAACCACTGCACATGTCCCAGCCAAGTTCCCCCATGCTGCTGAAGATGGAGGCCCACCAGGATGCAGAGCTCCAACTAGGAAAGTCAATAAGAAGGCCACCCCTTGCCAAGACCAGAACCACCGCAGGGGCTCCCCACCAGCAGCTGACGGAGCCTGGCAGGGACGCAATACTAGCTGGCAACTCTGGCCCAACTCAGGTGGCTACCAACAGTCTGCTGACAGTCCGGAATACAGTTCAGGCTACCATCAGTATGGCATCTTCTGGGCCTTACTGGTCCACCTGTGGGTACCTGTCCACACACTGGCCACAGGTACCCCCCCGAGATCATAGCCCCCTTTCCGACTGGCACCATCAACAGCCTTTGCTACCAACCACCTGGCATACCCAGAGGCAGGATCCCTCATGTGGAGAAGCACCTGCAGAAGCTAAGGCCGAGGCTGGCCTCGCCACCCAGGGGAGGAGAGCCGCTGTTGGATGGAAGGAACCTGTGTGTATGGGGAGGAGGCTGAATGTAACCAAGGAGCCACCACAAGCAGCCCAGCACCGCCTGACCCCTAGTAGGGGAGACCCTGTTTGTCAGCTGGTGCCCCAACTGGAGGAGGAGAGACCTGGCAGGTTGATACACCCTGGGGAAGCCGGCCTGATGGGACCCAGCTGGACGAAGGGGCGCTGCCGCTTCAACGGCCACACAGCCGCCCAGTGTAGAACCGGTTGGGACCGGGCAATGAAGAAACACCAGGCCGCCCAACAACCTGCAGGCGACCAGCCTGCCACCCAGGTCCACCTGGAGGGAGATGCCCAGCCGTCACCCCAACTAGCTGCCGCCGCTGGGGCCGCGGCTACCCAGGAGTCTGTGTCTCAGATTGGGACCATGGTGGCCAGGATCAACGTGCTGGGAGGAGCGGCTGAACCCAACCGGGTTGGCCTGGACCTCAGCCGCAACCACAGGGGACCGGTGTCCGTAACCCCTGTCACCCCCAGCAAGAGCCGAGGGGCGCTACCCAGCGCCACCGGGACGGTGTACGGGGAGGCCCTGGCGGCCGCCGAGTGGGAGAGGCAAGAGGCGCTAGCCAGCGAGTCTGAGTCGATGTATGGGACGCCAACCGGCGTCGCCACCTGGAAGGAACGAGAGGTGCTTCCCTGCACCACCAAGCTGATGTCTGGGGCGACAACCGTCGCCGCCACCTGTGAAGACTGGGGGGTGCTATCCAGCGCCCCACGCTGGTGCCTGGGGCGACAACCGTCGCCGCCACCGAGAGACCTGGACCCCTGTGAAGACTGGGGGGTGCTATCCAGCGCCCCCACACTGGTGCCTGGGGCGACAACCGTCGCCGCCACCGAGATACCTGGACCCCGGAATGAACCCGCAGCCCCAGAGGAAGGGGTGACACCCGTCACCCCCAGCCAGCCAGAGCCCCCAGCCAGCAGGGAGAGTCCAGCTGTCCCTCACCCTCAACTGCATCCAGCTGTCTACCTCCCTCAACCAAGCCAGGGTAATTGTATTGCACTGGTGTACCAGGACGGTTGGGCTGGGCCAAACTTGCCTGCGCCCCCTGCATCTGCCCCAGGAGCCAGGGTATCAGCCATTACCAGCCAAACTGAAGAAGCTTTGACCGCTGCCTGGGGAGTAACACAACTAGAGGCGCCAAGTGCCGAGCCTAACCATAGAAGTAGAGGATCCCCAACAATTATGTCTACCCAAGATGGAGACAATGTGCCTGGACCCCTTCAGGCTAGGGGAGGAAATCCGGAGCCTTGTGCCTCCAGTCCACTAGCAGTAGTGTCCGTGGATGGGCCTGTCTCCCAGCCAACTAGAGCGGAGCCACCCTTGCAGATCCAAGACAGCCTCCGGCATCAAGGGTGGACTGTTACCTTTCCCTACCCCGCAGGTCGGATTGCCAGGCACCACCCTGCCAATGTCCAGAATGAGCCTGAAGGAGGCAACGCTCCTACAGTATGGCAACCACCACCTGCCCGCATTGACAGAGACCCTGGAAGCCAAATGAACCTGACCAGCCCCGAGGGCGAAGAAACTGCGCCTGCATCCAGTAGCCAGCCTGCCAGCAGCAAGGTGACCAACACGATGGAGACCACCAGCCCAGTGGAGAAACCTGCAGAGGTGTCTACCAGGCGGCTGTTGGTCCAAGCCCCCTCAGGTGCTGTGCCACCCCTGGAGGTTGCCAGGGTGGCCTCAGAGGTACACATCCAACGGCCAGAAGATCCAACAGGACCAGCTACTCCAGCAGATATAGCCGATTCCGTTAGACCTGGGGAGGGCTGGAGTCCACCACCGTCCAGCAACTGGTATCCTGGCGGACCCATTCCACAAGGACAACAAACTGAAGGCCGCAACCACTGTCGGAAGTCTGGCGGTGCAGACAACCCCTCCAGCCTTCCGAGGGGAGAGTTGTGGTATTCGGCAGCTCTGGACCATGCAGAAACCAAGACATTATAGTGATGCTACGCACCTAGTTAAATCCTGTTATTCTACAATTATGAAGCCACCTGAAAAGATGTCAGATAACGGTACTGATTTTATCCCTCAGTTGTCCTGCAAATGGAGGGAGGGGTGTTAACCCTCCCTCTCCCATCTTAAGCACCGGAACCTTCCCCTTCAACCACCAAGTTATCAGCACCACCTCAACCCTGAGGATAAAGGATCTAAACCTGCCCCCACACAGACTGTTGTTGTCACAAGTAATCATCAAACCTTCCCTCTTTAGTACCCAGACCTACCACTCAACCCCTCTATGCTTATCTACCTATTGTGCTGCTCCATGGGCTATCCTGCCTGCCCCAGACAGGGATAGCCATCTACCTAACCATTGCAATTATCTATGTTTTACTGTATGATTTATCTTTAACCATCTTTATTCCTAATCCATATGTATTTATATTATGGTTAACTGTATTCTTAATCCCCCCCACCCTTTCCAGGGATGGGGAATCATGATTGCCCAGACTGACTATTGTATATGTAATATAATGCTTTTATGTTATGATCATTTATTCCTATCCATGTAGTTATTGTTTGTTGTATATAACTTCAGTATCTTACAACCCTTCAATAAAGTGACAACTGAAATAGATGTTGATCATTATCTAGTGAAAGCTAGAGAAGCGTAGCTTCTCTATAGTAAGGTGTCCACGTCTGTCACACTGCCGTAGTCTTTATACGAACTCTGGTGTCTGCCATTTACCCTAGGCGGATACCACAACAATACTAAAATACTAAACAAAAAAATACAAATACTGAATAAGTATTTTTTTATATGATTCCTCATTTCAAAATTTGGATCTACTGCAGTTTACGGTAAAATATTGCTGGTAACGAATATTGCTTAAAATTTATGAATTTTAAAGGCTGCTAGCTGCCAAACGGCTGAACGTACAGATCATACCCGCACAACATTTTAAGCGGCATAAGAAGGCCTACAAAAAATCTGGAATAGCCAAGATCCAATTATGCACAGGGAAAGCTTCAATGAAGAAAAAACGCGTAAATTAGGTCTTTTTCGCGCATTTCTCTGCACTGCGAGATAATTATGCATTATTGATTTAAGGCTATTCCAGATTATTTGTAGGCCTTCTTATGCCGCATAAAACAGTGTGCGGGCATGATCTGTACGTTCAGCCGTTTGGCAGCTAGCTGCTTTTAAAATTCATAAATTTTTAGCAATATTCGTTACCAGCAATATTTTACCGTGAACTGCAGTAGATCCCAAAATTTCATATCATCATAGCTTTGTTATTAGTGGGATATTTTAAAGATCTTTTAATTTTGCCTCTTAGATTTTGTTGCACCAATTAAGCAGAAAATGACTGATAAATATTTTAAATGATTACAAAACTTAAATACTTTTTAGTTGAGTTAAGAGCATAGAGCATTGGGGGGGGGGGGGGAAATTTTTTTAAGGGGGGGATAATTCGCTTTTGGAGGGGGTAAAATGGCCGCAAATTTTTTTTACCCCCCCCCCCCCCAAAAAAAAATTTTTACCCCGGGGGTAAAATTTGTTGGGGGGGGGGGGGGTAATTACCCCCCATGAAATCTGTTGGCAGTGGTAAATTTTTGTTTACCCCCCCCCCAAATTTACCCCCGGGGTAAAATTTTTGGAGGGGTAATTTAAATTTTATTAAATATTTAGTATTAAAAATGCGCGCGAAGTGCGCAAAAATTTTCTTTGTTAAGAGATTTTTATTTTGGGGGGGGGGGGTATTTACCCCCCCAAAATTGTTTAGGGGGATGTAAATACCCCCTCCTAAATGGTTGGGGGTGCCGTAGGCACCCCTCAGGGTAGGGGTAAATGGGGGGGGGGGGTAAAATGAAAAAAATTTCACCCCCCAATTCGTTTGGGGGGGGTAATCGCCACTTTACCCCCCCCCCCCTTGGACGTCTATGGTTAAGAGCATGCTAAAAAACTTTACCTTCAATAATCATGCAAAGTACTCACCTTATAAAAAAATACTGTATAAAAGCATCTCAAATATCTAAAAAATTTATATTTGAGATGAAATTGAAAAAAAAAATGTATATTACCATAACAAAAACAAAATTAATGTACAAAGTTATAGGGTAATTCAAAGGAAAGTAAAGTGAGGCGCGAAGCGCCGAAAAAAATCTGACATCAACTACTTAAATAAACATCTTATTTAAGCAAATTTTTTTGGAATTTAAGAAATAATGAAAATACTGAATCATGAAAATTTCCAAAAACTGAAAAATACTGAATAAAATTTTCAAATACTGAATATTCAGTATTTACTGAAAATACTGAAGCCCCAATTTCCAAATACTGAAGAATACTGAAGATTTTCAATATACTGAAGAATATGGCCACGCTGCATTTATTTTAAAATAACTGCCTAAAAAATATTAAAATAGTGGGGGGATTTTTTAAATTTTTTTTTTGGTGGGGGGGGGGGGGTTGTGGGTGTCCCAACCCCAAAGAAAATAGCTTAAAACCATCACAGTACCAGTAGGTATTTTCCCTGAAGAGTAGAGCCCAATCGATTCAGTGGTTACTGAGATCTTAAGCTTCATACAGACATTATAGATAGGAACTTCCGTTCATTCACTGTCGGAATACACAAACCCCAAGTAATAATATAAGTTAGACTAAAAGGTTAGGTTAAAATGTGTACCGGAAAGCCAAATGTTCCACGAAAACAATGAACAATATTTACAATGCCTTGTCTTAGAAACTTTGCGTCAATTTCCCTCATTTAGCATTTGGACCTAGAACAAACATTTTTAAGAAAACACGGATTTTGATGCTTATTGTAGGTTTGGTTATAAGGTTACAAGAACCCCGCAGGGATAGGGCCTGCATAGCCCTCCCCCCTCCCCGCAAGGTATCTAAATATGTTTTTTAAAGAATGCTGAAGGACGTGGGGTTCAATGATCAACATATAGGTTTGAAGGAAAGCACAAACTCGCCTTCTAATCAATCATATTTTAACAAACAAACATGAATTTGTCTAGCAGTATGAATTTATTACTTATTTCCACTATAAACATTAACATTAGCTGGGTTGTAATTACAAAATATTACAATTTTTAGTTTCAACTTAAATTTTGTGATTTTTATAACATTGATTGTATAATTATTTATATAAGGAAATTTTTTACATATTTTCTCATTAGTTTGAATTTAAAAGATAAAAAAGAATACTTGTTATGTTAAATATAATATACCTACATTATAGAAAAAAATACAAGGACAAAAACAAATAAAATTACATTTACTTTTTACAAATATTAAAACTGGAATTTCAAAGGGATTATTATTATGCACTAAAAAATAAAATAAAAAGTTAGAAGATTTTCTTTCTTATTAGGGTTAGGTTTTATTATTTGGAATGATACACGCTTTATTGAAACCATGCGGGAGCTTGAAAAATGCATTCTAAACAAGGCAGCTGCGTGCCCTGGAAGGGGAGTTGTTCTCGCTCGCCCCCCCCCCTTGAGCACGCTATTACATCAGGGAATTAAATTTTGCAACTTTTAATAATTGCGAAATAACTTGATGTTATGAAAATTACACTAATACACATCTAACACAAGATAAGGAGAGTAACAAAATATTAAGTACGTTATTTTGACAAGGAGTAAATAAAACAAAGATTCATAGCTATTAGAAGTTAGTGTTTCATATGAATTAATATAAACGAGGTATAATGAGACTTAAAATGAGTCCAATAAATAGATATTTACAGCTAGAAAAAAAGCAAAAATACTGCAAACGAGGTTTTAATTAAATAAATTGTAAATTCATAAATAGGACCTAGTAGAGTCTAACTTTCAAAACAGATCTAACCCTCTAAATAAATTGAACGTCACTGGAAAATATACGAATAAATGTTAACTAAACTTGCATAAGTTATTTTATTAATAATTAAATTGAGCTACAAAAATAACAAAAACAATTTAACTGAATAAGTATACTAACAAAAAAATACAATTTTTACAATTAAAAACTTAAGGTTATTCAATGCTGATACAATATTTATGTTTAAAAATACAAAGAAACCTTAAATAATAATTACTTAGATTGATAAATAGAATAACAAAAACAAATTTAAGATACTTGACTTGTAGAAAAAAACTGTAAAACAGAGAAGTGTTGTAAAATATACTCGGCAATACTAGCGCTACACCCCTAAAATGGAGATGTGTATACTTTACAAAACTCCCCCTCGGTTATAAATTAGAATAAAGAGCCGCCAGAGTTTTGTTGGGCGGGTTGTCCGGCGCCTGCAGACCTGCCAGCCTTGCCTCCACCCTGTTTCTTGTTCTGGTGGGCAAATTTCTTGATATAGCCGGATACAAGACGGTTGATCTTTGACGGATTTATCTCTCCACTCTTACAGATCTGCAAATAATAACAAAGTGTAAAGTAATGGGATGAGTATGTGTGACAGTTTTTTTGCGGCTATTTAGCGCAAAATCATAAAACATCCACTTCCTTTCCCCCTAAAAGTGAAATATGGGCAGACATTCAAATGTACGGGCGGTGGATGTTCGTAGTAGTATTCTAGATTCTATAAGCTAAGTTAATCGATTCTTAAACTGTAAGAGTCATTCTTCTATTTACACTGTAGCTAAAACTAGAACTAGTATGATATACAAAAAGTGTTAAATTGAATGGCTGAAAACTGTTTAAAAGCTACTCTTTTAGAGTTCCTAAGGCATAAAAAACTTCATATAAACAGCTCATTATCTATTCGAAGTAAAAAAAAATCAATTGGTTCAGTGGTTAGTGAAATCTAAACGGACAAACGTAAAGCTTTTATACTTTATATGACAGGATTAAGGAAGAATGCTTCACCTTAGGAACAGCTTTTCTGAGAATCTCCTTGTATTGGTCCTTGGTTATTTTCTTTCTGTTGAATGCTGGCTTCATCACAAGTTTAACCTCCTCTACAACTCTCTCTTGTCTCTGCACTTTCTTCAAAAACTGAAAAAGAGCAAGATTAGTTCTCATGAAACTTAGGCCTTTAAAAATGAAGCTAACTTACCCTTTAAATTCAGTTGTACATACCCAATAAAAAGAACGTATATTATGTTAAAATCTAACACATAAGTAATTTTTGTTTTCTTATTCTTGGGCTTAACAACTTTGGGGACTTTAATTCAATTTTGATTGGTTTGTTCACTAAGGTGTGTCCAAATGTTTCAATCAATAAATTATATGCAGTACAGAAGGGGTAATTTTGTGTTTCATCATTGGCCATTGTCTTATCCCTTTACATCCCTGAATAACAACTTACTTTTTCTTTAACTGTCATTTCAACAGCAGAGCTGGGCACATCATCAATAATTTTGAGACGGTCATCCACAACTTTTGTGCTCACAGTTTTCTTGGGCTTGGCAACTAGAAATAAAAATAAAATTTAGTTCCATAATATATGTCATAAAATACGTTTAAATCAGCTTTAATAATTGCTTATCTAAAAGACTGTTAGGTATCTCAAGTAAAACATGTGTAAAAGAAAAGTGTAACAATGATATTACCTTTACCGCTACGCTGAGTTTTTCCGTGTGCACCACGCGATCTCTTCGACTTTTGACCGCCGCTGCTTCTGTGCTGATGCTCATTTCCTCCGCCGCCAGAACCGCCGATAATCTTTGCCCACTGAGAACTCTCCCATGGCTTCTTACCATGCACCGCCGGCGATGATTTATTGTTGTTGGCAGTTGAAGCATTGAGGAATGAACCGCCGCCGGTTGACGGCGTACCCGCCTGACCAGGCGGCTCAAACATATCGGACAAGTCGCTGCCGGATCCGGGTGAAAACGGCGAGTCTAGATCCATGTCGACGGGTGAACCACCACCGCCGCCGGAATGTTGCTGGCGTTGTTTGGATGATGAAGGCGGCAAGGGTGGCTGTTGGGAGGGCGGTGGGATTTGTTGCAGCATCGCCGATACATTGGCAGGTAAAGTGTTATACAGCGGCTTTCTACAAAATAATATATTTGTAAAATAAACAATAAGTATGAATTGATTTGCTTAAAAAATATACAGGTGTGTATATTCTTCACAAGATTAATTTTTCCCCCCTACTGCAATTTTTTTCTTCCTCTTCTAGTTTTTTTTCCAATAGGAAGGGGAAAAAATGGAAAAATATTTTAAACAATTTATTTTTTCTATATTATCCAACACCCCCCCCCCCCCTTTCATATACTCTTCTATTTTTTTTACAAAGGGGGGAAAACTGAAAAAAAAAGTTTTCAGTTATCTTAATTTTTACATCCCCCCCCCAAAAAAAATATTTTTTTATTCCCCATACCCCCTTTAGCAGGGTCACCATGCAGAATATACAATATACATCCCTGAAAATATGTTAAATACTAAACCCAAATCCCATTGACACCTAATTAAATAAAGTATTAGCACGTCATTCTTACCTTTTAAACCTTTTTTTTTTATTTAATATTGCTGCTACTCAATAACAATAGTTCGTCGCTTGGTTAACGTTGTTTACAAACATATTACAATTTTATTATCAACATTAACTAATGTTTCTTGTAGATATTTGTCAGACGAAAACAAATATTTTTCTTGTATATTCTGTAATAATATTACATAAGAGAAATAAAAAGTATTTTAGTTACCTGGTATAGGGTTGTATCACAGGATTATCATCAAGATGTCCATTACCATTTAGACCTCCACCATTCAGGACAGAGGAGTCACTCAAGAACGGGGCCAATAGGTTATTCAATGTCTTAGCGGCATTGATGCTTGATTGTTGGCGAGATGACGGGCGATTATTGCCGTTTTGTGGCGGTGTAACCGGCGCCAGTGGCGTTTTTGGTGACATAGGAGGTGAATCGGTTGGTTCGAATGGATCATAGCCTTGTGGCTCATCAGGCGGCGTTTGAGGACCTTTGCCGCCAAGGGCAACGACCGGAGTCGGTTCAGGATCTGCCATAACGGCGGCAGCAGTACTGCTGCCAGTACTAGAATTCAATTGTGACATTGGCCGACGATCGTCCTCATGTTCTGTTTCTGGTTCGTTTGGTGGTGTTTTAGGTCCGCCAGAAACGCCGATTTCAGTTGGTCGGGAGTCGGCTCTAGGCGGCTCCTGTCCACCTTCTTCGCCCTCCGGTTCAGGCGTACGCGGCGCCAACATTTCCTCCTCATTTTCGCCCTCTGGGTCACTGGCTATGTCAACCAACTCTTTGGGCTGTTCAATAACCTTGTAGGGTCCCTCCTCATCTAAGATATCAATAATCACAGACGGCTTAATGTTAGCAGCTGCGGCAATCGCCTTCTCCTTCGCCGAGGTCTTGTCGGCGCCAAAGTTGACAGTAACCATAACCTTGTCGCCAGATGAGTACACAGACTTTTCTCCCACTTGATTTTCAAACAGTTTCCCATAATCTCTGCTACCATGATCAGACGCGGAGCGAGAGGAAAAATTTCGGCGACGTAGCGCGGTCCCGCTTGATCGTGATCTAGAAGATCGCGATCTGGACCGTGAATCGTCAGATCTGCGGTTACGTCCACGTGATTTGCGGCGACTTTTGTTTTCTCTGGAATTTCTACGCTTATCTTTGTCACGTTTTCCGCCGGATACTGATCTTTTTCTCTTTCCAAGGCCGCCTGACGATTTTCTAGGCGATGGTGAGCGGCCACGTTTGCGGTTGCCCCTCTCCGTAACTTCTGAACGTCTTTTCCTACTTCTAGATCTTGATCTAGAGGGGCTGCGCTGTTTCTTTTTCTTTCTGTCTTTTGATCTAGACCTGTTTCTTTTCTTTGATTTGTCTACAGCTAGTGACTGTTTTTTCTTTGAGTCTGGACGCTTTTTCTTATTTTTACTTTTCCTTTTTCGGGACCTTAAAAAAAAGAAATATCATACCTAATATTTAATTCCTTATAATTTTCAAATTTATCATTTCGAATTTGCTTTTTTAAGAGTTTATTTCTCTAAATTTCACATCACCAGTTGAAACTAACCGTACATCTTAACTTTGACGTACAAATCTTACCCATAGAAATGGTATATTTTCAATGTCATAATCTTTGTTTCAAATTAATAAAACTGGTTACCTTGATCTACTGGAGTCTGATGAATCGCTGCTGCCACTCGACGAACTGGATGAACTTGACGACAAACTCGGTGTCGACGACCTTTTCCTTTTCCGTCCCCTGGATCTAGACCTGGACTTTCTCTTGTTGTGTCGACCCTTCTTGGCCTCTTTATCACGACCAAACTTATCTTTGTCCTTATCTTTATATGTATCTAATTCATCATCGGATTTTCGATCATTTTTGCTGCGTTTTTTGGAGGATTTCTTGTTGCTGACACTCCCGTCCTTTTTGGCTTCCAGCACGCGGCGGACATTGTATCGTTCCATCTCTGGTTTCTTAGATTTGTCTTTCTTTGACTTATCCTAAAAAAAATAAGTTTAATATAAATATTGAGCACTGTTTTAACATTAAGTTCTAAGTAAAATAAATCAAACTTACTTAAAGAATGCTGATTTGATAGATTTTTGTATGGACTTGATTCTTTACTTAATTTACCCAAGCTTTAATATAAGATTCAATATAAACAGGACACATGCAAAATTAAATAGTCTTAAGTTAAGCCTGTGATTACCATCTTTTGATTGAATATTAATGATTTATATGCCAACTTAAGAAAACACCAGAGGTGAATTCTTAAAAAGACTTTTGCCCCACTAAAATCAGTTTGCCCCACTAAAATCAGTTTGCCTCACTAAAATTTTAGTGAGGCAAAATTATTCCCTTTAAATTTTTAGTTTTCCTCACTAATTTTAGTGGGGCAAACTGATTTTAGTGAGGCAAAAGTTTTTTTATGAATTCACCTCAGTTTTGTAATATTGGTAATTTTACTTACTTCATTTTCCTTATTGTCCTCTCTCTCTTCTCCCTCCTCCCTGTCATCATCCCTGTCCCCTCCCTCGTCCTCTGACTCCTGCGGGGCCTCGTCCTGTAGTGGTGTGCTACTACGGGCTCGGTAACTACGCCCCTTGAACACCTGCAATTTCATTTATTTTATTGTTTACATAGAAAATGACAGATTTTTATTTATCCTTCAATGACATGATATTTTTCTTTCATGATTTCAGCTATGTAACTTGGTTGAAGTCACAGAGAAAAGGGAAAAATAAATTATTAAACATAAAAATAAACAATAACATTCCTTGTTTTTATTTGGATCTTCTGTTTCCTTGTCCATTTCTGTTTCTTCTTCTCCGACAGGTTCCTGTAATATACAGTGTGTTTTTTTTATGAGAACTTTTTTGAAAGCAATTTTACCCTACTTATAGTTATCAGAATTTAATGATTAATGGCTTATTTTCTTCGTTTTTATAACCATTTATAGAACATCAAAAAATATTTAAGTTATTATTAAAAAAGTACAATAAAATCAAAAATTTAAAACTTAGGTGTCTTCTACCCTTTGCAAGAAAAAAATTGAATTTTCAGTAGTCCACTTTGGGGGGCCAGTACTCCCTCACTGGTTGAGATATGGCCTTCAAACTTTGATATGTTCTAGTACATGTCCCCAAAAGTATCTGTATCAAATTTTAATTCTTTATCTCAATTCTAAAGCGTTTTGCAGCCATTCTTGCAAAGGGTAGAAGATTTGAGCATGAGAAAATTGCGCTAAAACCATTTTTAGATGTTGACACCTAGGTTTTGAATTTTTTATTTTACTGTACTTTTTTAATAAAAACTGAAATATTTTTTTGATTGTCTATAAATGGTTATAAAAACCGAAGAAAATAAGCCATTATTCATTAAATTCTGATAACTATGAGTGGGGTAAAATTGCTTTCAAAAAAGTTCTCATAAAAAAAACACACTGTACATTTATATAGAGCGTGGGTAACTATTTTCTCTTAATGCTATTTTTTTTATACTGAATCAAAGAAAATAAACATGATACATTTTTAAAACATTTTCATGTTTATTTCCATAGAACCCCTGAAACATGAATTATTAGAGCCTTCTAGAATGTTACTAAATGTGCTTAAACGATACTAGCTACTTGTTTAACGAGATCATGACGATTGCTTAAATCAAAAGTAAAAAAAATGAAAAATCAAATATTTACATTAGTATCTGTAAAAGTAAAAAAAACCATACCTTTTCGCTTTCAGCAGTCAGTCCATCCTGACCACCTTCTTTCTCCTCTTCACCTCCTTCCTTCTGGATGGCAGCACCGTCAGCAGAAACAGCTGCATTGTTAGCCGCGGCAGCTTTATCTATTTCCCCGTCGTCCTCATGTTTAGAATCATCTTCGGAATGGTCAGAATCCTAAGGTTCATGGCATTGCAAAATTTTCATAGATTTTATGCTGAGAATTATTTTTTATAAAGGTAACTCCATCTATGAAATTATTATAATAGATTATAATGAAAAAGGTTTACAGCAAATCTATAATTAAACATTCCCAGTATGGCTTAGAAAACAATTAATATCCGCTGGATTAGAACCGATTTTCTGAAAACGTATGTACGGAATCTTATTATACACAATTTTTCACGAATAATAAAATCAAAATCATAAAATTAATACCAGTTTCCGCGCATTTGGCCTCTCGGGGCTAAGAAAACTGGTTTTAATTTTATAATTTTTATTTTAATATTCGTGTCTATAATACGATGCAATACACAACTATTCATTTCTTTTGCAATGATTGCCTTTGTATCTTCATCTTTGCCGCTGCCCTGCTTTTTCTTATCCTTGCTCAGCTTCTTTTCAAGTTTCTTTCTTAACTTTGCCTAAAATAAAATATTAAAAAATAACATAACAACTAGTATCATCGATATTTTCACCCCCCCCCCCCAACATATTTTTAAGTCATCCCCTACCCCCTTAGCCAGAGATCCAATGCAGAATTTTTATACATCCCTTAAAAACATAAAATCTTCCCCCTAAAATAAGTATAGAATATAAATATTTAAAGTTGTCATTTCGGATTAGGATGAGTTATGCATTGCAAAAATTAGATTTTTGAAGAAAGTTATTAAATGGGAAAATGATCGAAGTTATATACCTTTAATTTTTTCTTTCTTTTTCTCGCCTCCTCTCTAATTTCTCCCTCTTCAATCATTGCGTTTAAAGCTTCTAAAGTTTCACCGTCAGGAGATATTTCAATAACCTGCAATGTTTTCAGATTTACTTGGCAAAAGAAAGAGCTTATTTCTTAAAATATAATTCATGAATAAAAATTCTTAGTGTTTTAAAGTAGTTTCTTTAATAATAAATATTTTATATTACATTGTTTAAACAAGAACTATTCGGTGCATAAGTAGGTAGAGCAGTAATATCTAGTCAATACATATCGCGTTTAGAAAATGCTGCTTATAATCTTAATTACATAAATATTCTGACAAGTTCAACTAAAACCAGTGTTTCAGAGCCGTTTGATTTTGGTGCGGCTCCGGCCTAAAAATCAAGAAAACTCGACATATTTTTCCCCCACGTCTATTTTCGACTTTAGAAGGTTTTATAAGTTTAATTTTTGATAAAACTGGACTTGAAAAACTTAAAAAGGGCATTTGCACATGACAAAACTGAGTTACCAAATTATAATTTATAAAAAATCTCTTTATTTATCTAGTCCGGAGCCGTTTTTAACGAAAATTACGGCTTTGGCTCCAGCAAAATATGACGGCTCCCTGCTCCGAAACACTGACTAAAACTAACATAAAATCTGACCTGTCTTTCTAATTCTCTGACTTTTCTTTGCAATTCTTTCTTCTTTTTGTTCAACTTTTTCCTTTTTTCATAATTCTTAATCTCTCCCTCTTCCTCCTCACTAAGGGAGGTAAAATCCTCTTCAGGAGAAATAGCTTCAGGATTCAATCCTTCCAAGGTTGCTGCCTAAATAAGTATATCAAAGGGGTAGTTTCACGAAATGCATTTGAACTTAATTTAGTGAACCACATATTTTTTCCTAGTTAATGAGTTAAACTACATTTATATAGCATATATTTAAAATAAATTCAATTTTCTACCACGTAGTTTAAAAGGACGATTTTCAAGTCTTGATATTCTAAAAACTACGAGGTTGAAAATTGAAATTCTTTCAAATAAATGCCATATAAATGTAGTTTAACCATTTAACCAAGATTAAATATGCGGTTCACTAAATTAAGTTTAAATGCATTTCGTGAAACTATCCCTTTTAATTAAAGACATATAATCCTAATAAATAGTTATATGTTAGTCTTAGTGAAACTATAAATTAAATATATTTTTTTTAAACGTCCCTACATGACCAAAGGAGTCATAAATACAATAATACCCCCCCCCCCCCCACCTCCTTCTATTTAATATATTTTTCTTAAAAAATTAATATCTATAGGTAAGCAATTGAAGTTAAAAAGTTAAGATTTTTAATGAAACAGACATCAGAGAGAGAAAAAAGTCTGCATAATAGTATTATATCTAAACAAATTATGAAATTCACTTTTTTGTCATTTTAAAAATAAACAACAAAAATTAATAATGAAATACCTAATCTAAAAGTTGATAAACATTTTTTAAAGATTCTAAATGATAAATAAAAAAAATGCTGAAAAAGTTTGCTTGCGGCTTTAATATCTCACTCACACTCAGTCACAGGTTGATGAAAACATTAGAGCATCAATAACAAATATAAACCTGTGACCGGGAAAAAATCGCGCGGCAAATTCGCTCAACTATTTCTTAAATGTCGTCTTTGCTTCATAGAGGTACAAACATTAAATTAGGATAGAGGACGAGGTAATGAGAGCACCCATTTTTTAAAATAAAAATAGCAATGAAATCGAACAAAATAACTCAAGCCGTTTTGTAGATCTTGCTGGACAGAAAAACAAATAGCAGTTTTAATATTTAATATTAAAATCTTACCTTATTATAGCTGTCACTTGCGTCCGAATCTATGGGAGACATGGACGGATCTTTCATTCTAACCTCTCTCGTCTCACCACCCTCCTCCATATCCTTCTCGCTCACTTCGCTCAGCTCGACGTCGCTACCCTCGTTGTTTGCGTCCTTGTTAGCGGCGCTGGCCCCTGCCTTACCGGCTTTGCCTAAAAAAATGGCATCCTATTAAAATTCGTGGATTTTTCATTAAATTATTCGGAGATTTAAAAAAAGTTTTGGTAATAAAGAAAAGTAAACTATTAGAATATATGTAGAAAATCTTAAGACATATTCAGTAAAAGGAATGCTATAAAGACATCTATAAACAAAGCTCTGTTAGCAAATCTTACAATCGTTAAGGCTATTGAGCAGGATTGAAAATATGTTTAAAAATAGAATAAGTAGATATTTAGACGGATTTGCTTGAATTATAATATACTAGGCAGTTGTTGCACCTCTAGATATAGGCAATCTGTATTTAGAGATTGAAAAACAGCCTAAAACCACCCCAAAACTTCAACATACAAACAATTTAGCTTAAAACCTTCACTAAACCTATGTGAAGTTTTCCTGAAATATAGAAATAAATAGGCTCATAGCTGTTGAAATCTTAAGCTTTTTGTAACAGGGTTGGTAAAAACCCGTGTTTTTTTTTAAAAATAACCCAATTTTATTAATAAAATCCGGGTTTTTTTGGGTTTCATTGTTTTCTAAAAAATATTACCTAGGAATTTTAGATAAAAGGTTAAATCATTTTTATAAAGTAACAGGATGTTTGTCTGTACCATAGGATCTCGCTAACCGCTGAATCGGTATGGCTCTCCTGTACAGGGTAGCTTTTCATAAATCTGCCCCCCCCCCCAAGTTAAAAATCTTCAATAGACCCGTTAGAAGCTAATTGTAATTGAGAACCATATCGGTTCAGTGGTTAGGGAGTTATTTTGGTACATATAGACAAACATTCCGTTACTAATATATAAAAATAAGCAGGTAAAATAAAATATTTTTTATAATTTATATTATTTGTTTGAAAATAGTACTCCTTATGCGTCAAAATAGAGTTAACATTATCGACAAAAGGTATATTTTAAAAAAAACCACGGTTTTTTTTGAGTTAAAAAACCCAATAAAACCCAACTTGGGTTTTTTACTTGGTTATTTTTATGCCAACCCTGTTTTGTAATAGGAAAAGGATAATTACCTTTGAGTTTTAGCTTTCCTTTCCCCTTCCTCTTCTTCTCCTTCACCTTCTTAACAATCTTTTTCTTGGCTCCTTTTCCTTTCTTTCCTTTCTTATCCGCATCTGCCGCACTCTCATCCTTATGAGTTTCATTCTCACTCTCTTTAGCTTTGGCCTTCACTTTCTCCTTCTTATCTTTGGCTTTCACGGCTGACTTTCCGTCCTTGTCCTTCGAGACGGGACTCGAACTTTTGCCCCGGTGCCTGTCTTTGCTGTCCTTGCGACGTCGGCCCGACGGCGAACGGCTGTCAGATCTAAAAAAAATTGCTATTTTAGAATTATAATTAAATTTTGAAAAAAAAGGTATAATCGACAAATCTAAATCTATAATGTATTTCTCTTACAGAGCTAAAATGTTCACAAGGCCATACCTCTATACTCTTCCCAGAAAAATATTTTTAATTGTGTTACCTTGATTTCCTTCTAGCACCAACACTTGACCTCTTCTCATCCTTTTTCTTACCGCCACTCCTACTACGCCCACCTCTCCTACTATCCTCCCGACTTCTACTCCGACTGTCATTTCGAGCTCCCTCATTCCGCTTTTTCGCCTTCAACTCACGGACAACATCCTTAAGATCACGCTCGCTGCTCCGCCTGCGCCGCGATTCCCTGTCTCGTGAGCGTGACCGTCCACCGCGTCCTCCACGTGACCGGCTGCGGGAGCGCGAGCAAGAACGGCGGCCGCCGCCGCGTGACCGTGATCGACTCTTTGATTTTCGCTTTGACCTGCGCTCCTCGTCATGACTGTTTGACCGCTTTTTGTCATGCGATTTTTTCTTGGGTGACTTTTCAACGTCTTTATGTTTGTCGCCTTCAGATGAACGGCGTTTGTCTGTGTTTTTGGCTTGTTTGTCATTCTTTTTGTCGTCTTTAGGTGGCGTTTCGTCATCATCACTGATAACTAAGGGTTCAGTCTAAAAATAAAAAAATGTTCATAGGCTTTGCTAACACCTTTTTATCATAAGTTATTATTACTAGTTTATTATGAACATCTAGAAGGGGTCTCTGACTTAAAATAACCTAAAGCCTGTCATTGACCAAAGCTAAGCTTCCCGGAAAAATTGTTGAATGATTAGTAACCATTTTGAGACAGGGAGGAAGGACACATTGGGCTGTTTATTACATTAGTCCCCAAAATATCCTAACATTTTCTTATTCGTTAAATTAACAACTTTGGAGACTTATATTGTATTTTTATTGGCTGTTTCTTTTAAATTGAGTGTCCAAACGTTTCAACCACTAATTGAAATCTACAGAAGGGTTAATTATGTGTATCATCAATGGGGATGTACATCAATTTGTAGGCCATAATCTTATCCCTTTAGATCCCTGTATTTGAGATCAAACTAAACATATAGAAAGACAAACATAGACATAACTAAATACAAATTATCTTACCAAATCAGCCAATGGATTTGTGGTGGGTGGTTTATCTGCAGTATTTTCATTGTTGCTGGTGCCAGCATCGTCCTGTTGTCCTGCGGGTGTTTCTGTGCTTGGTCCACCAGTTTCCTCACTCTTCTCATTATCAGTGCTAAAAAAGCATTTTTTTTGCAACAACATAAAACCTTTCCAGTATGGCCTCGAAACCGCTGGATTAGAACCGGTTCTAAGCCATACTGAAAAATCGTGTATCATATCGTATTATATCCAGTTTTTACGAATATACCTAAATAATTATGCGTTATCCTTTTAGATTTTTTTTCAATTTTGAGAATTTTTGTCAAACCCCCCTTCCCCCCCGACTTAACTATGAAACCTGGCCTAGGTAGGCTAAGGGGATGATTCAAGCAATTTCTACCTGACAGGTTTCAAGGTGGTGGCTTCTTCTGCCTCATCCTCCCCGAATATATCCGCCAATAAAGCTTTCTTCTTACTCAAATTTTTCTAAAGGAAATAATTTTAAACATTATAAGCTATTTATATTAAAATGTATGTATAACTTTTTAAAAAGGAGGAAAAAAGAAGAATTTACTGTAATCAAGTGAAATTAAAAGCGTCCCTGCTGTACATATTTCAAAACTGCTTATATACAAAATGATATGTTATTGACTCTCAAATAAACATACTGACATGTCCTTATTATAATGTAACAAAAGCAAAACAAACTACCTGTACAGTAGAAGAACCTTGTAAAACAGTCTTGTTGTTAGTTTTTATTTGTAGTTTGATTTTATGGGGTGCACTTCCTTCGGGGAGAGGGATAGCGTCAATGGGTGAGGCTCCTCCATCCTTAAAAAAAATATGTGATATTCAGTCCATTTTTTTTGTGTGTGAAGGGCAGAGTTGAAGATTTTGATAAGTTTTTTTTATAAAATGCTATTAATAAATTTATTTAAAAATGTTATTAAAATCATTTTGAAAGATTTTTGGGAAAGTCAAACATTCGTTTATTTATTTTAGAATTAAAATAAATTAATTTAATTACTAAAGGATATGATAAACTCAAAAATACTGTGTAATATTATGTTGTTAGTAAATAGTAAACTTTAAGAAAAGAACAAATCATAGGTGAATAACCAAATTAGTTATTAGGTACCTTTTCTTGATCAGGTTGGGGTTCTGGGGGTAGAGGAACATCATCTATTACAAGACTCTGTCTGTCAGCCTCTATTTCTGGTCTGTCAGGCTCAATTTCTTCATCGTCATCAGACTGAAGGTAAGATGAGTTAAAGTTTGAGAAAAAATGGGCTGGGTATCTTTTTTGGAGTAGATGTATTTCGTTAAGATAAAAGGAATATTTGCTAAAATTCCTAGAACAGATGATTGAAAAGCTTATTTTAAAGTTTTATTTTGAATTTAAAAGTACAAATATACCCTAA
This sequence comes from Acartia tonsa, assembly GCF_053477335.1. Taxonomy (NCBI): domain Eukaryota; kingdom Metazoa; phylum Arthropoda; class Copepoda; order Calanoida; family Acartiidae; genus Acartia; species Acartia tonsa. The sequence goes on from NC_137264.1 coordinate 52,154,351, forward strand.
AGATGAGTAGTAATAAAATATATTTTCATTTCTTAGACAAATTTCTATAATACCAAAAGGCATCTTAGAAACCGCTTGTAAAGGAAAAGTATGCTGAGAAGGGAAAAAAGTAAAAAATAAATTTTCAGGGAATTTTGTTTTTAACTTACCCCCGGATCAGCAGGATCATACAATTCATCTCCCTTCTCCTCCTCCTTCTGTTTTTCCTGCGACTTTCTAGCATTCTCTCCCCCATAATGTGAAGAGTCCATGTGGCCGCCAAAACCGCTGCCGGCCGCTCCGTCATTCTCGTCTAGACCCGCGTATAATGAAGTTGCAGCGGCTGAATTGGCTGAAGAACCGCCGAAGCTGTTGTTAGCTGATCCAAAGGCGCTACTGGCGTTAAACCCTGAAAAATGTTTGACTTATTGTATGTCATAAAAAAGTTTTTATTTTCCTTTCAAATAATTTACTATAGCTGTATTACTAGAAATCAGACTAAATTTATATTGTACCTAACAGTTTGTCAGTATGTCCAGTAAGACAACTGCTGGTCCGATTACTTGAAAATTTTATTTTTAGTCTAAAGCTATCTGCCCCACTCCCCCCCTCCCCAAAAAAAAGAAAATTAAAAACTATTGAAAACATACCTGCTCGATTAGAAAAATTTAGATTTATAGAAATGCCACGGCCCCCACTTCCAGTCTGACCGCCACCGCCAACCGGCCGACTGTTCACTGGTACAGCCGTTGTCGGCGGTAGTCTACCGCCATTAGCTGGTAACCGCCTTTGATCATTATTAGTTGGTAATCTATTGTTACTTCTGGGTGTATTATTTGTATTGTTAATTGAACTATTAGACAAAGGTCTGGAGTTTATTCTGTTATTATCATTAGTTCTCATAATTTCACTATTGGTTGTGTTACACACATTCTCATTCTCATCCTTTTTAGACTTGTCCACCACAGGTTTCAGAATAGAACTGGTAGACAGGATAGATCCTAGCAGGTCTGCAGGTCCGCTGGCCACCTGACCACTAGAAACCTGGATGCCATGCTTGGCCCTGCGCCGTCTGGCAGCCTGGATACGCTCTAGGGCCACGCTATGAGGCAAGGCCTGAACTCCAACACCTAAAATATAAATAAGCATATTTAGATTGAATAGCTATTGATAATGCATCTGAAAAAAATACATTATATACTTAGTTGATATGGTAATATTTCATTGGAGTCAGGGACAAGGGAAGGCTATTCTGGCAAACAATGCTTTAGAGCTGATTTCATAGATTTCCAGTTAAAACTAGATGATGAGATTATGCAACTTTTGGCAGAATTTGATAAGAATCTCAAGCATTATTTTATTAGTTTTTGCTCACTTTACTACAAGCCATGCAAAAATGATAGTCAGAGATTAGTTCCATGTTCAGTTTTGAGATGAACGAGTTGAATAATGCTTTTTACTTATTTTATATATTTTATCTAAATCATAGACTACTCGTAAATTATATGTTTAATAGTGAATAAAATTTATTGAAAATCCCAAAGAGTGGATAGCTGTAATATTTTCAAAAATATTTAAGATTGTTTAGATATTTATCTCAACTAAAAATTTTACATAAAAAAAGTTTTTACGACACCTATCAATAAAATTCTGAACTACATAACTATTCTTTTCCAAATCCTAAATTTTATAATATATGTTGTGGTTTAATTTGGTATTTCTTGACAACTTCTTGCCTCTAATTGTGAAACAAGTTGGAGGGAAGTGGCGAAATGGGTAATGTAAATTAGAAGCTTCCCTGAAATCATGATTTATTATGTACTGCAATACTAAATACAACTAATCTTCTCCGAATATTAACATTTACATACTTTTAACAGAATTTAAAATATGGGGAATTTCCCCCATAGTGCCTTGTAGAGCACAGAATCCCCACTTTCCCGACAATTAATTTAAAACAAATTGTAAACGACCAAAGGAGAGGGAGTCTTGGTATAGCATTAAAGAAACCAAAAGATATAATTCAAATAAGGAGGGGGATCAGTGCTTGATAGACAACTTTGTGGTAAGGCACCAATATATGTTTTTTATGATTATTTTAAATTAAGTTGATCGTCAAATAGAATTTAGTTCTTTATGTTTCTAGGTCATTTATTTTTTAAAAGCGAAGCTTTTCTATAATTAGGGTCGGTCCGTGAGTCCGTCCGTACGTCCATCCGTTACAGTTAGCTTTTCTCGTTAATCTAAAAAGGTTAGGATTGTCCTTTCGATTTCTAACTTTATATGCTAATTCCTATAGCAGTTAGGTACAAATTCGAAAGCGCAGCAACTCTATAATCATTACTAGAAAGTCCGTACGTCTATTTAAAAGAAGCTTTTCTATAATTAGGGTCGGTCCGTAAGTCCGTCCATACGTCCATCTGTTACAGTTAGCTTTTTTCGTTAATCTAAAAAAGTTAGGATTGTCCTTTCGATTTTAAACTTCACATGCTAATTCCTATAGCAGTTAGGTACAAAATGATAAGCGCAGCAACTCTATAATTATTACTAGAAAGTCTGTACGTCTATTTAAAACAAGCTGATTTTTTACTTTTTTTACAACAAATTTTTATATATTCAAATTATCCTAGTCATCTGATTTTTTAATACTGATTCCTATTACAACGAGGTATAGTGTTATAAGCGAAGCTTCTCTATAACTAGTCTTAAAAACGTTAGTATGTCCTTAAACAGTAACATGTATTTAATAAGTTTTGCAACAAATTTACTTACAATTTTGCATAGACATATGTTCAGTTTATTCAGTTCTGTCACTCTATGAGTGTTAATGTTCGATTTCCTTCCAATTAAGAGCTTCGCTTTTATAGATGTTGTCATCCTTGTTTTAATAAGTAATGAGCAAAGGATTTTATTTTTGAGCTTTAAAGTAAGATGTTTTTGAGTTATTGAATCAATTTGAAACTTTTACTTTAACTTGCTCTAAAGGGTTAATTAGGAAGTGTTTGAAAATGAGCCGAAGTAAAAATTTGTCAAAATATTTTGTTTTTCGTCTTTAAACAGTTACAAATTTTATGGGTAGGAAAAATATTTAAAGATTTTATTTTTAGGAAGTATTTAAAAATGTTTTTTAATCTCCCTACTGTGTTATTTTTTTTAAATCGGTCTGCTAATAACATAAATAATCAGGGTTCGGCAGCCGCGCCTCAGCCTCACTTTTAAACCTGCTTGTGAGCAGAAAAAAAAATTTCAGAAAGAAGGATTGTCTGCTAAAGAGCAGTTTTATACATCCAGCTGAATATTATAGTAATAAAATGACGATATCACTGAGGCTTACACGCGGCTTACGTGCGGCTGCCGATCCCTGTTAATAATCTACAAACTTTTGATGAGGTTTAGTGAATTTAGATTAGCGAATTTATACTCAGACATAATTACTACAAGCCCCTTTTAATAATAGTTGAATCATCGATAATATTACACACTCATAAAGGTTTCGTGATTAGATTGAATGATTTTAATAGACTTTTTGGTCAGAGAAACCTTCCCTTGTCCCTGCATTGGAGTGCTTTAACTCTGCGACTTCATAAAGCGTGGACAAAAAGGGATTGTGATTAAACTACTAAAATGATAGGTAGAAGGTAGATTTTTTACCTGAAGAAAAATTAGGCATCGCGGGTTCCTCATTCTCGTCGTCAGAAAAATAATCAAACGCGTACGGATTTCCGAACAGGCTCAGACCACCCTGACCGCTGGCTGCTTCGCGTACGCGCTGCGACCAGTGTGGCTCAGGTTCAGGTAAGCCAAGCGCCTGGCGGACCGATTCCATGACCGCGATATCTTGGCGCCGTTGCCGGTAGCTTACGCCACTGCCGTTACGTGTTCCACTACAACGTTTGCGTGTTGTTTTACGCTTTCGGCGGGTTTTACGCCGCTTTTTGGTTGGTGTTGTTTTGCTGGTACTTGTTTTTGAGGTGGTTGTCCTTTTTCTGGTGGTTTTTCGTTTGGTTTTGGTGGTTCGTCGCTTTTTTGTCTTGCGTTTGACTACTCCAGATCTTCGACCTTAAAGAATAATAATTCTAAATTTAGCTGCAAGCATTTAAGATCATTGTAAAATCTATACTTACACCAGTCCTTACTAACAACAAAATAGGGCAATACGAGTTATCTCAACGACGTTTGCTTTTACATATTGTATAATTTAATTGTACTCCTTAATAGATAAGTCAATAAAACTCCTCTGACAATTCTAATGACTAAGAAAATAAAATTAAAAGCGTACCAATTCTATACTCCAACTCTATTCTTGCGTGTTCCACAGCTGTTCTAATCCTTTCGAGTTGTGACGTTCTTGGTATAACACCACGCCTTCCTCGTCGTACACCGGCGGTTCGTCTTCTTGCTGGCGTGCGCCGAGTCCTTCAAAAATAATTTGTTTTAAAAAAGTAGTTACAAATACAATTTAAATGCCTGTTATTTTTAATACTTACATAACATAAATTACATAAGTCAGTATGAATAAAATAATTTTTTTTAACCATGATATAGATGCTATTCTTCAATTTAAAGGCCTTCGATTAATAAAAATAAATAATACAACAACCCGCTCCATATTTAAAATCGCAAATTTGTCCCCTTAGAATATTATCTATCTATCTTTCATTTTCCTATTCAATTTCCCTGATTAATATAATATCATAGATTCATGGTAAATACCTGTTAGTACCAGGCAACGCTGGAAATGGTCTATTTTCCTCTTCAGTGGGCTGCCTCTCCCCGACGCCTACGCCGGAGCAGACGGGGCAGTACCACGCCCCCTGCGGCACTTCACGGAGGGGCGGGTTCAGGCAGGTGGTGTGGTAGCCCAGGTCACAGCCGTCACACAGCATCAGCAGGTGCTCGTTCGTGCCTAGTTGACAGTGTTCACAGAAGATATCCGGAAGTTCCTCCTCCTAAAAAGATTTAATAATAACTACAAAATTCTCATCTTTACTTACCTATCTATGATATGCCTAATTAATAATAAAAATACTAGATAGGTACATATAAATACGATAATTCATAATATGCCAAAAAACAGCATCTTTCATTTAAATCAAGAACTGGGGAATAGATCCTTATTATAGAGTAGCTGTGCTACTAATATCTAATTGTTCAATACCTCTGGAATATCAGGTTCTTGCGCCTTGCCGCGTTTCAGTTTAACAGATTCTGTGCCAGTTTCAATTTCCCCGCCGTTTTCGCGGATCGCTATGCTAGAAAACTCTACTCTGTCAATGGGACAGGATGGTGTCACCTAAAAAATATATACAAAGTAGTAGGTAAACTTGGAACAGAAAAAGAAAAGAAAAAAAATTCCCTGAAAAAGTATGTCTGTCTGGCTTAAAAAGAACTTTAAATAACAACCGACCAAATCTCTTAATGAAACTGTTAATTCTTATTGCTTAGGGTAAAGCGGGGCGAACTCGGTGTTTTTTTCGTTTTTTTGAACCTGCAAATCGTAAAAATTATTTTTTTAAAATGGGACCAAGACCAGTAGAAAGATCTCGGAAAAGTCGATCAGGTCCTAAAAGGACGTAAACCTAGGACTTTGGGAAGTTTGTCAAAATTGATCTCTAAAACGGCACCGACTTCGCCCCGCCTTGAGGCGAAGTCGGTAGGGCATTTTCAAGCTTCGAAAAATCGATGACGTATTGATTTTATTACAGCATGCCCAAAAGGTAAAAGTTGCTAAATGTAAAAAAGAGTATGCACAAAAAATTTTATTAAGATAGGTCAATTTTTTCTACCAAAAAATAATTTTTCCTAAGTACGCGAAATTTGACTTTTTTTCGAAAATTTTTTTGATAAAAAACATAAAAATACTACTAGAAAAAATAACTTTTTATGACTTTAAAGGCCTGATCCTTAAAATTCAGGCAATTTTGAATAGATTTGGCCAAAAAAAAAATTAGTTCTATTAGCAAAATTTCCTAAAAAAATCAAGTTGAAAAAAAGAGAAAAGTTTGGCAAAATCTGTGGTCGATTTTCCAGCTTCAAAAAACCTATGACATATTGATTTAATTACAGCATGCCCTAAAGGTTAAAGTTGCTAAATGTAATAAAGAGCATTCACAAAAAAAATTATGAAGATCGGACAATTTTTTCTACAAAAAAAAAAAAAATTTTTTTTAAGTACGAGAAATTTGACTTTTTTCTCTCGAAAATTTCACTTTTTTATATAAAATTGAAAAAGTTAGTATAAAAAGTGAAAAAACCGAATTCGCCCCGCTTCACTTTTAGTCGATTTAAGAAAAAACTATACAAGCTTTTTTAAAGTTTTAAACGGAAATGGATAGCCTATTAGATTCTTAATAAGTCCCCTGAAGACGTCTAAGCTCTAGCTCTTACCAGTTTTTGTCCAACTTACCGTTTTTCCGACCGAAGCAAAAAAATCGAAAAAAAAAATTTTTGTCGTCCGACTTTAAGACCCAATAAGTACCCTAAAAATTCATCTCACAAAAATTTTGTCAGTCGATTAGAACATGGAGAAAAATGTCATTTAATGAAGGTGGTAAAAAAAATACCGACTTCACCTCAAAACCGAGATCGCCCCGCTTTACCCTATGTTTAGATATTGGTCGGGTTAAACATTGATCAAATACAGTGAAAAAAGTAGTGTAACAGAAAAGTATTAATGAATCAACAATCCAAGTAAGTGAATAAGGCTCACCTTAGCCCACTCTCTGATACAAGTCAAGCAGAAAATATGTTGACAAGGTTCGGGACGACCAAGGTTTTGTGACCGCAATTTCAGCAGACAAATCGGGCAGGTTTCAGCACCCTCATCCCCTGAGCTGCTGCCACTTTCGTCGGCGACAGTTGAAGCCTGCAGATGGTTTGGGCTGCTAGTTTTGCTACTGCTTGGTACTCCTTCTAAATAAAATCATAATTACAGACCTTTACCTATAACATTTATAGTTTCTACGGTTCTATTAATATTGAGAATGATATAAAACTAAATGTTTATGAATTTTTAAAAATCGACACGCACAATTCCTGTATCATTGCTTAGTTAAATTCTTAAATCATTTAAACGTACAAAAGTGTCCAGTTCCTTATCCTTTTTTTGCATCTTTTCAATAAAGTATACTTAAATTATCAATACACAAATTCTTCGCCTTTAGGGATTTGTATTGGTGGAAAGAAGGTGGGGGGGGGGGGGGGGGTGATGGTTAGAACGTAAAAAACAGCATAAAACCTCAAGACAATTATATAGCTTCTATGAAGATTCGAATCCCAATCGATCAAGCAATTTTTCATATTTTAAGCCTAAAAAAAGACACAATACTACTTTTTATTATCGGTTGAAAGGGTTTGAAGGGTCAACAGAATAAAAGGATGCACATATAAAACGAAAAAAAAAAGAACCTTTATCTTCATTTTCTTCTTGTTCCTCTTCTCCACTGCTACTTTGTCCAGGCCCTTCCTCATCAGAAAATTCTGATCCAGATTCCTCACTTTCAGAACCTGCAGTCATTACTTAAATAATAAATCAATTCTTCACAATTTTTTTTTGTATTAAAAGTAAATCAATCTCAATCTGTTTCAATAAGTGTATCCAATTATATAAGTAGTAAGCTTTTTTGTCTGTCGCGAAGAAACTTAGTAACCGCTGAACCGATATGGTTCCCCTTAACAGTAAAGATTCCTATAGGCCCAGGGAAGGTTTTTAGCTACTTTGTTAGAAAATTTTTCTTCCCCCTTGCAAGAAAAATATCCCACAAAAAAACGAAAGGCTTTAAAAATATGTGAAAAATAACTTTTACTAAATAGTATTTGAACGCCAACTTCAAATATAAATATTATTTAAGTATTTTCCTGAACCAGTTTCAGATCCTTCTTCCGAGAGATCGTCCTCCGAATTTCCGGCGTCCATTGCCGCGAAATCCTCGCTCATTTTTTGTCCTTGTTATATTTGCATGAACAAAAATCTTGAAAAAGAGTGGACATAATATTATTAATAATAATAATTTAAATAATAAAACTTTTCGGTGGCGCATTTGTTTGCATTTTAAATTATACTTCCGAACATTAAAGGAGCACTAAATGATATTTTGTGAATTTTTTTAATGGGACTTCAAAATTATTAGGGTAAAGCGGGGCGATCTCGGTTTTGAGGTGAAGTCGGTATTTTTTTGACCACCTTCATTAAATGACATTTTTCTCCATGTTGTAATCGACTGACAGAAAAAAACATAAAATCAAATTTGTTCCTTATTAAATTGCCTACAAAAAAGTATAAAATGAAATTTTTGTGAGATGAATTTTTAGGGTACTTATTGGGTCTTAAAGTCGGACGACAAAAAAAAATTTTTTCGATTTTTTTGCTTCGGTCGGAAAAACGGTAAGTTGGACAAAAACTGGTAAGAGCTAGAGCTTAGACGTCTTCAGGGGACTTATTAAGAATCTAATAGGCTATCCATTTCCGTTTAAAACTTTAAAAAAGCTTGTATAGTTTTTTCTTAAATCGACTAAAAGTGAAGCGGGGCGAATTCGGTTTTTTCACTTTTTATACTAACTTTTTCAATTTTATATAAAAACTGAAATTTTCGAGAAAAAAAGTCAAATTTCTCGTACTTAGAAAAAAAAAAAATTTTTTGTAGAAAAAATTGTCCAATCTTCATAATTTTTTTTGTGAATGCTCTTTATTACATTTAGCAACTTTAACCTTTAGGGCATGCTGTAATTAAATCAATATGTCATAGGTTTTTTGAAGCTGGAAAATCAACCACAGATTTTGCCAAACTTTTCTCTTTTTTTCAACTTGATTTTTTTAGGAAATTTTGCTAATAGAACTAATTTTTTTTTGGCCAAATCTATTCAAAATTGCCTGAATTTTAAGGATCAGGCCTTTAAAGTCATAAAAAGTTATTTTTTCTAGTAGTATTTTTATGTTTTTTATCAAAAAAATTTTCGAAAAAAAAGTCAAATTTCGCGTACTTCGGAAAAATTATTTTTTTTTGTAGAAAAAATTGACCTATCTTAATAAAATTTTTTGTGCATACTCTTTATTACATTTAGCAACTTTTACCTTTTGGGCATGCTGTAATAAAATCAATACGTCATCGATTTTTCGAAGCTTGAAAATGCCCTACCGACTTCGCCTCAAGGCGGGGCGAAGTCGGTGCCGTTTTAGAGATCAAATTTGACAAACTTCCCAAAGTCCTAGGTTTACGTCCTTTTAGGACCTGATCGACTTTTCCGAGATCTTTCTACTGGTCTTGGTCCCATTTAAAAAAAATAATTTTTACGATTTGCAGGTTCAAAAAACCGAAAAAAAGACCGAGTTCGCCCCGCTTTACCCTAGAGAAAAATTAGGAATATCTAAAAAATGATATGAAAAAAATGGCACTCCTTTAATAGTTGTTCAGTTAATATTTGAACACTAATAACATTCATAATATTATTCTAATTTAAATCATAAGTTATTGAACCTTATATTTGTAAATTTTGATAAAATACCTTATTTTTTATATTAGTAATATTGCAAAGCGAAATAGAAAATTTTATTTTTGGATTTTTTCAAAGTTTTATTTTTATGAAAGTAAAACTTGTACCTAAATGTTTTTTTTAAAAAGTTGAAAATTTTTATATAATAAATTAAAGAAATAATTTCAATAAAAACATTTTTCTACACTTTTTATAATCCGAGGGCCAGGGATTAGATTAGGAAAACTATTTTATCTTTCATATTCTAATTCCTGCTCCTATTTTACTGGTTCTTTTAATTACATTATCAAAATAATCTTATATACTATTACTAATATAAATAAAACTATGAACAATAATTATTTTTGGCTAAGATAAATCAAGATAAAAATAAAACTGAAAGAAAAGCTGAATTCCGTATGTCCCAGCGAGGTAACTAAATCTTGTTCTATAAAAAAGCGGGATAGAATTCAACTTTTCTTTCAAAGTATTTTTAACAATTACTTTTAATATTTACTTTATAGGCAAAAATAGGGTCATCAAACTGACAAAAACATAAAAGGTAAAGATTACCAAACAATTTTAGTCTATTTGTCTGACACGAAGAATTATTCAAAATTATTCAATAAAACAAATATGCCAAAATTGTTAAGCAACCCTTTGAGTCTTATAACTAATAATTAAAACAACTATCCCTACAATATTAACTTAAAACACTTTTTAATATTAATAATAAGATAACCGGTTGTTGGATTTGATTTCATACATTTTTTTGGTAATAATAAATTTGAAATGAAGAAGACTAATTCTGAAAGTATTATAAAATAGAGATCCGACTCTTTTTATATCTTACAATATTTCAAAACTTTGAAACCAACTTTTTTCAAACTTTATAAAGCTCGGAATGGGAAAGTAAGTAGTAAACGATTAGTTTAAATATAGCTATAGCTTTGAATTAAGGTTTTTATTAGTTTTTTTCCTTGTTTAGTTAGGAATTTTAACATAGGTAAACTTTTAGGAATATTCAATTTTAAACAAAATCATTGAAACTGGTTTAATGTTTAAAAATCACCAAGCACATTCTATGTGCACTTAAAATAACATTAACTTAACAAACTCCCATCTGAATAGGCGAGTGGGTATTTTCAACCAATTATGCCAGATTAGTACTATGTGTTGCAAAATACTCCTCGCCTAATTTCAGGGGTGTATATTCTGCATGGGATCCCCGGCTCAGGGGGGGGGGGGGGAAATAAAAAATAAGTGGTTGGAGGGAAAAAAAATGTAAAAATTAAGGAAACTGAAAACATTTTTTCCATTTCCCCCCCTCCTTGGAGAAAAAAACTAAAAAAATGTGTGGTAGGAGGGATAAAATAAATAAAATATAGAGTTCTTTAAATATTTTTTCATTTTCCCCCCTACTTGGAGAGAATAAACTAGGGGGGGAAAAAAAATAAAAAAAATTGTAGCCGGGGAAAAAAAATAAATCTTGTGCAGAATATACACCCCTGCCTAATTTTAATACTTTAACAATAACGAACATGGATTATGTATTATTATCTCTAGAGGAATTTAAATATTAAGGAAAATAATCCTTTATCTAATGAGTATTTTGCTTTGGACTAAAGGAAACATTTGTTATATAAAGCAGGAACTTTTGTCCGGAAGAATTTGTCCGTTTATTTTGGGAAATTTTGACTGGTGTTGGTTTATAAAAGTTTGAATCTATTCTTTTTATAAAATCTAGATGTATACTTTGGCCATTGCGTCAGCTCCTAAAAAAATATCAAAATTAACAAGGATAATAACACGCATTAGTAGCATTATATCTTATAAATAAAAAATACACAAAAAATAGAATAAGACCTTTTATGATGGGTTTTCTTATATAAAAGTAACAGGATGTCTATGTCTAAAGGCCATTAGAAATGCAGTCGGTAGTAGAAAAAAATCAGTAAACACTTCTTGTACTACACAACTTTTGAACCTTTATTTATAAATTTTGTATAACTTTAACTTGTAAAATTAGTCCCTAAACAATTGTTCAGTTATTAATACAAAACTAAATATGACGGACTGACAGTTATATCTTGTCATAAAGCGGAGCTACTCTACAAGTGATACTTAATATATCTACCTGCACTGGCAATATAAGGTCTGGAAGGATGGAAGGCGACATCCAGAATACTTTCATCAAACTTTTTCCTGTGAGCCGTCATCTCCTGCACACATGTCTTGCTTTCCAAATTCCAAACTCTGAAAATTATTTTTATTTCAATATTATATTTGAATTTTTATTTTAATTTATATGTTTACAAAAAAAAGTATATTTTAAGGTTATTACATAACTTCTAATTATTTTGGTTTCTGTTGAAATCTGCTTGAAATATGTATCATGTATATGTACCAACCTTATGCTACAATCATGGCTGCCAGAAATAAGGTAGAGACCATGTTGATCCACAGCTAAACTTGTGACAGAGTCCAAGTGGGCAACCATGCTGTGTAACAGCTGACCAGAACTATTCTCATAAAATCTAAAAAATAAAACATTTTTATTATTTAAAAAAAATAACTATAGGTAATGGTGTATTACAAAAAAACAGGCGCCAATCTTTCATTTATTGAGGAATGATGTAATATTGAATGTTTAAATCTAGGAAGCTAACTTAACAATCTAATAATAAGCTTTTCATCGTCATTAAAACATTTTTCTATGGGTAAGACTTTTAGGGTATTTACTTTGTTAAAGACTAGGACATTTTTTACTTTTAAATGTACCAATAAAATAAGGTCTTGCCATATATGGCTTAAATCACATCATAACACTTCAGCATTAAGATTGAGAGCTATATAGATAAGTTTGTAAACTTTTGTCCCATCTAACCCGAGGTGGATTCTTAAAAAAATTTGTTCCACTAATCGCTTAGTAGGGTAAAATTGTTTTCGTGAAAAATCCACCAAAATCACATTAAAAATCTACAAAAATTAAACAAAATCATATATTAATAACCCTTCTATCATTTTGTTTAATTTTTGTAGATTTTTTAATGTTATTTTGGTGGATTTTTCACGAAAACAATTTTGCCCCACTAAGCGATTTGTGAGGCAAATTTTTTTTAAGAATCCACCTCAGGTTAGAACTAAGTACCTTGAATATTAATGTTACCTGATGTGCCTATCTTCATGAGCTGTGATGGTTAGAGCCAGGGTGGGGTGCGAGAGAACTTTATTAATTGGTCCTACAGCCTATACAAACAAAAGAAAATTAAATCCTGAAGCAGCGCTGCAATAACAACCTAAATATTTCTATAAGATTAAGTAAACAAAAAACTTTAGGCATTAAATGGTTCTCAGTAGACTAGCGGCTGTTCCACTATAATTAAAAAAAGGAAGGAAGGAGGTACAAAGTAGCCTAAAACCATCCTATATTAACCTTTTTGAAGCTTACCGAAAATGTGTAACTCAATAGGTTTTGCTGTTAGCGAGATCTTGACAAACAAAAAACCCTAATACTTAAAAAGGCTAAAACTAGTTTTTCATATTTTGAAGTATTGCATTTTCCCTTATAACAGAGCGACCTACGTCACTACTTAAAATATCAAAATCTTTTTTTTTGCCTGTAAATTATTTTATTTTAAATAAACAACAAAAAAAATGCGGTCACTTTGCATACTGTAGGGGAATAAAAATTCTTTTAATTTGTAAAACAAAAATCCGATATGCATGTTTGTATTTTTTTACTTTGATTTTTATTTAAATACCTAAAATAAAGAAAATAGTACTAGTAAATATTCGTCTTTAAAAATCGATACCATTAATAGAATTTTATATTGGATAGTCGACTTTTACAATTTTCATGAATAACTTTCATTTTCAAAAGATTCTACACCTTTTTCTGTATTCTAAATTGTAAAAATTTGGGGAAGTTTATTATGGTTAATAGTGTCAACAATTGATAATATATCTGTATTATTAACTAATAGATTTTTTTTTTTTTTAAGTGTTTATCTATTGATTGTAGCATAGCTACTCTATAACTATAAAAGTTACCTGTCCCGACACCGGATCATGGGCAGTGTCCAGCTTGATAACAAGGTTGCCTGTCTCAGTGTCCACAATGGTGCACACAGCGCTGGCATAACCAACTAAAGTCAGAGGATATGATCATTGGGTGGTAAGAAAACAAGACGAGTATGTTCACATGTAGCACATAAAACAAGGGAGGGGGGGGGGGGGGGGGTTAATGCAACCATCTCGTAATCAATGCGCAAATGGCAATTAGAATCCGAAATTCGTTATGAAACTTGGCATTAGTAACCATTGGTAGGTATATTTTCCCTAAGTCGAATAAAAAGTTGGAAAAGTAACGGCTAAAGGCTCAGCCGTTTAGCCGCTTTTTTGGGGCTATTTTCAGGGCAAATCTAACATTAATTACGTCGGGATCAACTTTTTGAAACATATTTTTGCTTTAATTCATTGTAATGATACCCAAAATAATTATAAACCTTCCCGGGACCTATCAGAAGCTACCCAGTTAAGGAAAACCCGATCGGTTAAGTGGTTAGCCAGATCATACAGTACAAAAAACAGACAAACATCCTGTTACTTCATTATAAGGATTATGCATGAAAATGATCGTATTTCATCCCTATACAATGTCCAGACTCTCCGACGACCCAGCAGACACTGCTTGGCTGTCCCGCGTCCTCAATAACTGGCAGGGTAGTCACCAACTTCTTGTCTGCGATTCCCCAGACCCTAAAAAAATTAGTTTTAAATGACTATCATATCAAATTACTCTTAATGATATTGATATTAGACAGGATACAGGTTGCTGCCTGGACACCTTATGTGACAAGTCCAGCCTATCTATCTATCTATCTATATATGAACTTACTTGACAGCCCTATCTCCAGAACAGGATACAAGTTACTGCATGGACACATTATATAATAAGTCTATCTATCTATCTGTTCTCTCCCATTACCTCCAAACATTCCCTGTCTACTGTCTATCTCTCCACGTTTTGGCTATACAATTTATGCCTGTCTATCTTTCTTTCTATCTATGTATAAACTTACTTGACAGCCCCATCTCCAGAACAGGATACAAGTTGCTGCCTGGACACATTATATGACAAGTCCCACACGGAGTCAGTATGTCCCTATATTCCAGGATTTTAATACAAGTTGTTGCCATTTTAAAGATTATTGAATGGTCATTGGTTATCAATGATATAACAATTTATTTCTGATTTAGGAGTATCAGCATAATGATATTAAACTCTGCACAACCCGGAGATAAGGTCGTTAAAATAAGACTTGCATAAAACAAGTACCTAAGCAACAAGCCTTGTATAAATAATCCTTTCCTCAAGAACGCAGTACATAACACTAGCATCGTATGTATCATACGGATCAATAGACGGCGGCGGGATGTTCCAGCACCGCACAGTTCCGTCCAGCCCGCCAGAGAAACAATAATCGCCGGCGGACGAAACCTCCAGGCACAGAACGGGACCTGTGTGGCCACGGAATGTGTAAACAGGTTCTACGTCCAGCGCTGTGGATTTTTTACATGTTGTCGCCTTCTGTAGATTCCACATCTGTTAAGATTAGACTTTCTTAAATTTATATTCATAAACAAAAAAAATATTCTCAAAAACAATAAATAAACTATATGCCTAGTGTTCATTGTGTTTTTTCTTCTTAAAAATAATGATTATTATTATCAGAATCGAAGAAAGTTCCTTTAATGTTTGATCTTCGCTAGCAGTGATAAGAACTGGTTCAGTTGGATGAAAGGCCAGGGATCGAATCCCGTCAAAATGACTGCGCAATGTGTATTTGGCCGACCAGGTCTTACGGAATGCCTCCTGTTTTAAGATGGATCCTTAAAATTTCGTCAAGAAAGTGTTTTGCATTTGTTGACAAAATCTACCAAGTGAGCAAAAAAAGAAGTTATGGAGAACTTTGTTAAGCAAATAAGTTTGAATTTTGTCTACTTTCAGGAATAACGTTGGCTATGACATTTGTAAGGATCCATCCCTTAGGCGCGGTCAGTTGATCATAATTCAAATCATTATCATTGCTAATAGTCAGCTGTTCAAGCTCGCCCAGCTCCAAATTATTTCTCACCACCTCGCCCTTGTCTCCTGCAGCGGCCTGACCGCCGGCCACAGCGGCTCCTGGACCGCCGGCAGTGCCCCATTCGGACCTGCCACCTTCGCCACTGCCCCAGGATTCGCCCTTGTCAACGACATCAGCGTCAGCCTATAAACACCGAAAAATAAGTTTAGTAAAATGGGTATATTTTCACTTTATGTACAATTTCAGCATTAAATTACAACTCTGTTTAAAAAAGTATTTTTTGGGATAATGACAGTTTAAAATTAAAGTGGTGTAAAACATCCAAAATACCACATAGGATATTTGTAAAAAGTAGTGGCAACATATAAAAAAATGCGCCAACCTGTGTTAAAAATTTGAATTCATTGAGAACTTGTTCACTGTTGTCAATACTAATGCTCAGTTTATCCATTTCCTCTTTCTTGGCTGCCTTCATTGCGTCAGGGTTGAAGCCATCATCATTGTCCTCAGCCATTACCTAGGGTATTTGATAGTCAAACCTTCGTCTTTGTGTCAATAAAATATAGACAATGACATGATAAAATAAGATTATTGTATTAATCTTTTAGTTAAGATGTCTTGTATTGAATAAATAAGAATTTTCTGTTATAAAAAATATAGTTTAAAATATGAATTCCTATCCAGAGACTGATGTCTGTAAAATATTCTTAACCACTAACACCAAACTTTAGCATATCAAATAAGAAGAAAGATTCAGAGGTCAATGAAATGTCATGAAGAGTTGATTTCTACTGTTTTGGTTCTTTATGTTAGGAGAAATGACGATACTAGGTTCCATAGAAGTAGATAGTAATATTTTTCTTAAATCTCCAAAAACAGTCCCTCGCTCCATTATCATAGTTACAAATTATATAGAAAGATGTCAAACAGATGGCTAGATATAAATTAGATAGAAAGATGTCAAACAGATAGCAAGATATAGATTAGATAGAAAGATATCAAACAGATAGCTAGATATAAATAAGATAGAAAGATGTCAAACAGATAGCAAGATATAGATTAGATAGAAAGATATCAAACAGATAGCAAGATATAGATTAGATAGAAAGATGTCAAACAGATAGCAAGATATAGATTAGATAGAAAGATATCAAACAAATTGCAAGATATAGATAAGATAGAAAGATGTCAAACAGAAAGCAAGATATAGATAAGAAAGAAATATATCAAACAGATAGCAAGATATAAATTAGATAGAAAGATGTCAAACAGATAGCAAGATATACATAGATTAGATAGAAAGAAATCAAACAGATAGCAAGATATAGATTAGATAGAAAGATGTCAAATAGATAGCAAGATATAAATTACCTCATCTTCGTCCTCGATATCGTCTTCTCTGGATAGAAAATCAAAGTTTGCCATAACACTTTCCTCCGTGCTTATCAACATATCATCTCCTCCCTGTTTTCCTTCCCATCTAAATAACCAGAGCTGGATCTTTAAATCATTTCAATGGTGCGCCAAATCGGGATGAGCCAACTTTCCACCAATGAGAGCACAGCATTTTACGAAATGCCGCGCTGTGATTGGCTGAAATTCGGCGCACCCCGATTTGGCGCACCATTGAAATGATTTAAAGATCCAGCTCAGGACAATTTTGTCAATGAGTAGCAACGCAATAATGGACCAATTTTTTACTTCCACTTTTAAGAAAGGACTGAATAAAATATTTTACTTCAATCTTTTTTTCCATTTTTACTTTCAAAATCTTTTCATATTTAAGTAAGCTACTTTCAATTTTGCTCTACAAATCGAAAGTCAAACGGACATGCTAAAATTATAGATTAGCTGTAATTACTTATATTTTATGTAGTAAAGAGCAGACAGAAAGGTTACAAAGTTCGTAATAAAAAACAAGAGTCAAAAAACCATAGGTATATGATGTTTGTTACCTTCTCCTATTATCTGGAACTCTTCTCGTAGTTTCAGCTCCAACACCCAGATTTTGATTTGTTTCTCCTTCCTCCTAGAAACAAAACTGAGCTGGATCTTTAAATCATTTTAGTTATGAGCCAGATCGGGGTTAGCCGAATTTCAGCAAATCACAGCGCGGCATTTCATAAAATGCTGTGCTCTCATTAGTGAAAAGTTGGCTCACCCCGATCTGGCTCACCACTAAAATGATTTAAAGATCCAGCTCTGTTTAGTTTCAATTGTTTCACTTAGCAAAGCATTTGATGATAGAAATACAATAAATAGTGGTCGGTTTTTGGCGGTCGAGAATAAACACTTTGTAATACCTAATTCCCAACTAATCCTTCCCTAATATTGTACATAAAAAGAACTATAAATATTCATTATTATTGATACTTATTTCCTTAAGTTGACAAAGAATTGAATACCTGTTGTAGACCAAGTAGCGATCTGACTCTATTGCTTCTGACATCAATAATAGTGTCTGTATAACCAATCTCTTGCAAGTATTGACGAAGTAAAGCTCGACCCTTAAAAAATATTTTGCTATTAAGGAATTGGGCTTGTATGTTGATGAGTAGGTAAAAGCTTTTCTTTAGTTTAGAATCTTCCTATTACTTTAAAACTGCAATATTTTGTTTCTGAGGAAATCTGTAATTTGTGTAACAACCAAAAAAACTGGTTGTTAGAACATTAAAATAGCTTATTAAAGTAGTTTACGAATTTTTTGTTCTTTACGTATTCAATTTATAAATACCTGTTTCCAATTTGAATTTGTGACTGCGATAATGTTATCACTGGGCTCAATGGGGGGCAACTCCACCCCATCCTCGTCAGTGGGCGGGGGCCCTATATCACCCCCATCTCCACCATACTACAAATATGAAGAATTTGTAAAAATTGTTGTGTTTACTAATGACTCAATAGGCATTTATTTTAACAGATCTTTAGTATATTTCTCCTTGAACAAAGATTTTTTGTACATTTAACAGGGGTGTATAATTTCAAATTTAACCCTGCTGAGGGGGGGGGGGGGATAAAAAATATGTGGTTGGGGGAAAAAATATAAAAATTGAGAAAACTGAAAGTATTTTTTTCCATTTTTCTTACCTTTTTGGTGAAAAAAAAACTAAAAGAATATGTGGGAGGGGAGATAATATGAATAAAATAAAGAGTTTTGAAAATATTTTTCCATTTAATTTATTTCCTTCCTTGCTGAGAAAAACTAGGAGGGGAAAACAAATTTTAAAAAAATTGCAGCAGGGGAAAAAAATTAATCTTGTGCAGAATATACACCCCTGACATTTAACTAAGGTACCTATGCTTTTCGATCAGTATTTTTGCAAATTTTAAAAACATAAATAGATCAAAAATAAATTAACTATGAAACACGAAAACGGCATATGATTATGCAATGATAAATTGGCAAAAACTGCCAAAAGACGGTCACTACTGAACACTTTCAAAACGACCTTTTGTGAATACATATAACATAATACTTCGCTGTTATTTTCAATCAAAGATGTTGAAAGCTGATTATTGATACACATTATAAACATAATTGTTTTATTTATTTATATGACTTAATTTAACCAAAGTTACCTTTAACGCCGAATATTTAGCTCTTTCTTGTTTGAGAGCATATTCCAACATTTTGATTCTTCGCACCAAATCATTCTTTAGATTTTCTTGTCCTTTTCTTTCACCCTAGAATTGAAAACTTATATTACTGTTGGTTTTTAATTTGTAACTAAAATGTAAGTCTTATTAAGACTTCTATTTTGACCAAGAATGGCAATCCGATGCTTGAATGAATCTGGAATTTTAATCCAGTCCATATTTATTTGCCAATATTTAGATAAAATATTACTAACTCTTGTAAAATATAGAATTGTAATCGTTGAAGCTAAGTTTTATATTAACAGATTTATTAACAATACCTGTAAGAAAGCTATCCTGGCCTGCAACTCCGCCTTTTCCACCTCCCACTGGGACCTCTCCATTTCAAACCTGGCCCACTCATGCTGGATGAAATGGAGGATGCCAGGAATGCTGTACTGGTTCCTGGGATTGTTCTCATCCTTTTGCTGCATATTCTGTTGGTTGTTAGAGCCTTGTCCTACGTTCACAAATATTAGGATAATACAAACATAATTAATTTTGTGAATATTTCATCAATAAAACATCCTTAAAAATCTTTCTTTAGCCTATTTTAATATCCAAATATTTGCCTTGGGTAGAGTTGTTGATTTGATGGTTGGGTGTGTTGTTGGCTCCCAGTTGAAGGTTGTTGGTTGTGTTTGTTGCTCCCGTCACTGGTTGCATCGGCCCCTCCATACACTGAAATTCATTGATTGATTATTGATTGTTATCAAAAGGTTACAGTATGACAGATGTTCCATAGTCGATCGCTGAAATCAATGACAGTTTACGTAAAGAAGCAGGTTATTTAGACCCTTTAGTTCCAATTCTTGCACAGGGTAAGATGCATAAAATGATTTCTTTTGGCGTGTTAACAACTAGGTAACTTCAATCTTGTTCACTCAACACTCATTGATGCCTTTTCCTCACTTAACAAAATTAGGAATAACCTGAAACTTTGTCTCTTTATAATAGAAATAGAAAATATAATCTGCTCATAGCAGGGCAGGTGGTGGGATCAAATCTCATAACCGCGTCGTAAATATGACTATGTATTGAAATTCAACCTACTGCTGCTATATAAGATGTCATTGTGTACGTCATTGATCGTCAAGCAGTGTTAATAAGTCATTACTATAAACAAGGATGACAACATCCATAAAAGCGAAGCACTGAAACGGTAGGACAAACGAACGTTAACACTTGTATAGTTTCAGAACTGAATAATCCTAATATAAATCATAATGTATAAGAGTCAAAGCAAAATTGTGAGTAAATTTGTTAAATAACTGCTTGATACAGGATAATGTTTATGGACATACTTACATTTTTAGGACTTGATTATAGAGTTGATTCGTTTATTACATTATACTTTGTTGTCCCAGGAATCCATATACCAAAAATCAGATCAATCGGATAATGATCACATAAAAATTTGATGTTAAAAAACTAAAAAAAATCATCATGTTTAAAATGGACGTACGGACATTTTGGTAATAATTATAGAGTTGCTACGCTTTCTAAATCGTACCTAACTGCTAAAGGAATCACCATGCAAAATTTGAAATCGATAGGACAATTCTAATATGCATAAATTAACGAAAAAAGCTAACCGTTACGGACGGACGTACGGACCCTAATTATAAAAAAACGCTTTTAATTACTATAAACCTGTTAATGCACCAGAGAAAAACTTGCAGCCGGACCCTGACACCAGTTACACGGCCATATTTATATCTGAAATATTACACAAATATTTACATTTTTATTTTATTCAGTACAAAATATGAATTTTGGGCAAAATTACCTACCATATACAGGGTGGGCCACATAAATCTGGACTTTTTTCAAACGGCCATAGCACCAAAACTACTTGACCAATCAGGACGTTTGACCACACTATAAAAAGCTTAGGTAATTACCTTTTGGCCCATAAAAATTTTTGGAGGATGGAGGATGTGTACTCCGTGCTGGCAGTGCTTATGTTCAACATGGCAGATTCGAAATGAGCGCTAGTTTACCCTAGATTATCAATATGGGCCCACTAAATCTGATCTCAGCCCATCTGTAGCTGAGATAGACTTATAAAACTTGCTGGATACTGTTAGATACTTAATGAAGGCACTAGAAAAAAACTAAAGCTCTCTATCACATCTGGTTTGTCCGTAGTACTCCGGCAAAGTGAAACGTGGCAGATTTTAAGGTGTCAAAAATGTCAATAATCTTGAAAATTTCTTGGTTCTCGACTACATGGGCCCATTTGGAACCTTAAAAATCGTATTAGACTATGTGTTGCGATAATAACAATAGCTTAATCTTCATGCCATTTCCAAAAAGGTATAAAACGTTGTTCTAGCTTAACTGTGGCCAAAATAAGAGCCGCCGTGTCGAATGGTAGCTTGAAAGATGGGTATATTTGGATCCTGCGGTTACTCACGTCCCTAAGGAGATGTGGCCTCCCAGCAGCCCTGATCTTCATACAATTGACTTATTGGCCTGGAGCGCCATTAAAGCACGAACTAATAGACGCGCCTATACCATAAAGACCTCTCTCATTGCCACTATCAAGGAGAACTTCGCCCTCTTGGACAGGGACATGGTGACCAGGATCGGGGGCCGGTTTAGGGGGCGGGTAAAGGCGGTGATTGAGGCTAGCGGCAATTTTATTGAATAATCTAATAGTCATATACCTAGTTTACTTCCCAGTTTTTAAAATTCAATAAAATCTTTAAAATTGACGATTTTATGTTCATTTGTTTAAAAATAAGAAAAAGTCCGGATTTATCTGGCCCACCCTGTATATTAGTCGTATTAACCACTCAATATATTAGCTAAATCAAAGGAAATAAACTCATTAGGTAATCATTTTTCATTACTCATTTAAGAAGATATATTAGATTAATTACAGGCATTAACTAACTAAAACAAAGTTCCAAATCCTAAATAGCTATATAATAATTCACAAATTAATGTTTCGTTATAACAGGTGGAAGCACAATGTTAGAATTAAAAGATTGATATCGAAATTAAATCATAATTCATAACACATGAGGATTCATTTTAATACAGTTAAGAAGATAACCAATATGTTCATATTTTTAACATTGAAACGAGATGTAACGATAATAAGTAGTATTTTATTAGCAAAGAATTGGACCTTCAAATAATACCTATATATGTCTATTGAAAGCTGTATAAGAACTTGCCAAGTTTGAAATTAATAGTACTATATACTAACATTCTCTAGACAAAAGCTATACAGTTTAGGACGGACAGACCGACCATTAAAAGTAGATAACCTTTGCAATAACAGCTTAACCTGGCTGTCAAATTAATTAATTTTGCGTTTGACAATTATAAGATCATAAATTAAAATTTCACATCCGTAATTGAAAGATAACAATTTTATTAATAAAACACGACAGAAAATCACTGAAATTTAAATTAATAAAATACATTTTTGAGGTAATAAGATAGTTTTTACATAAATTACGTACAAATAACGTAAATAAATATATTTCATTTATATACTAAAATAGACAGAAAAATTTCTCCCTTTTGCTCCAACTCTACTAGGCTGTGGGGAAATTTTGTGCCGACTCCCTGCCAGGGCGGCCAACTTTCTTAGTACCTTTTCCCCAATATAATTTGTCGAGGGCATTCAGAATTTACTTAATACAAAAGAACCTCAGTTATATACATTTTCTTGGTCTAAAATTATTGATATAGTCTAAATAGACACAAAGAACACCTTAGAAGTAAAATTTAAAAATTTCTAAGGGCATCTTTTTGAAATATTGAACTTGAGGGAGAATTTTTCAACACTTGGCATCCCCATTATCCTAGGATATAGACAGGGCTTGTACTAAACTATAAGACATAAAACTAGTTTTCATTCATTTTTATTAATTGCATACACAAAATTCATGATACAAAATACTAAAAAAAAAATTACAAAAATACAAGGAAAAAATAAATATTTCTAAAAAGCACAGTTTTTAATAATATTTAACTTTTTTAATTGTTAATGAATATTATGTTATATTCAAAGTTTATTTTTACTAAAAGCCAGAAACTATACTTTCTCAAATGTAAGACGACCTCACCATTGCTAATACAGAAGGGAATAAATTAAAATGGATTTGCATAAATATTCATAATCCAATTTGCATTTATTACAAACAATGTCAGGCAACGTTTAGGACAGAGAGGGAGGAGATAATGGCTATTAAATAAAGAAATCTACAACACTTTCTTTTCCCACTAATTGAATTGCAGAATTTCATGCAAATAAATTCGGTTTCATATTTTTTTTATACTTGTCATCATATAAACATTTTTTCTCGTATTCATTCGAATCCGGTGGTTAGGAACCGGTTCTCATTCATACGAAAAAACTATGTCTAGCATCGTATTATAACCAGCTTTCTACGAATATAAAAATGTACAATCATAAGATTAAAACCAGTTTTTTAGCCCCTATATCCGCGGAAAGCCGTTTATAATACGATGCGAGAAATAACTATCATTAAAATTTTCCAGCATTGAAGTTTGTAACTCTTGGTTGAATTGTATGATTCACGTCATAACAGTCTTGAGATCTTAACACCTAAAATTAATAATTCTTATCAAATTATTATACCGAAAGGTTCTTAACGAGTGCGGCACTACCAATAAAAAGTAACCCTTCTATCTTTCTTAAATTGATGCAGCTATATGGGATAGTGGACAAAATAATGCCATCTCCCGGTCATACGCCATCATGCGTCAGGTTGGAAGGGTGACGCAAATTTCAGATACCAGATTTCGCGTTTTGAAAAAAAGATATCTTAATATTAGGTATAGCGAATTAAATAATCTTGCAAGCATCGCTTTTATCTTAAAGAGAAAAATAGTAAATCAAATAGCGAAAACAGATATCTGAAATTTGCATCACCCTTTTAATATGACGCATGACCTCTTCGACCGCGAGACATGGCATTACTCGTTCCCCTATCGCTGAATGGAAGGCCCCTTCCTTGTAATTTCAGATGAGATTCAGGGAAAGGTAAAAAGCAGATTATTCTATCTTACATAAAATTTAGATATTACTCAGTAATAAATATCAAAATTTAAGTGACCAGGAGTCGGACGGACGTATGTAAATTTTCTAGAATAGAGTAGCTACGCTAATAAAAAAAACTAAATACATTAATATTACCTTTGCTACATAAGTAAGTTGAATGGCACAGTCGGGACTTACATTTGGGGGTAACAGGTTACATTCTCTCTCACATATCTGTGCTACACCCTCCAATAATTCATAAAACCTAGTAGTACAAATTAAATAAGAAACATTTTTTTTCCAAGATTTTTTATGAACAAAATTACATAAATGTAAACAATCATAAAATAAACTCACCCAAGACACACTGCCGCCCTTTTTAGCCTATTAAGCTCTTTGTAGAATTGTGGAGTTTTATCTGGCAACTTTCTAGCATGGCGCAACACCTATTAAATAAAATAAAACATTAAGACTGATACAACTTTTATTTATAAATCAACCTATCACATTGAGAAAAAAAGTTTATCTACTTTTTTAAGTACAAGGATTCAATTTCAGCCTTTAATACTAATCCTTTACTTATCCTATAATATTGAACCCTGAGCAAAGTGGGATTTTAATTTACCTTTTGTATATCAGTTTGGATTCCAGATTGCTTGATCCAAACCACAGGACTGCTACTGTAGCTTGGTTTCCTAAAAAAATAACATAGTTTGGTAGAATACTTTCAAAATTAATAATCATAATAAAATGCAATACCTATTACCTAAGCGCTAATACAATTAAGACCATTAAATCTTACAATCTTAAGAAATTTGAAATAAAAGTGTTTTATAGACGAGATTCAGAGGATATTGCTAATCATATTTTCACCAAAATGATGATAATAACACTAAAATATTCACCTGTCTGATTTAACAGGGAACGGCGAATTAAGAGTTTCATTGAGATCTGTTAGTGGGCCAAGTCTGTTCAAACTTCCTAAATAATTTTTCTTAATTTTTACAAACTATTGAATAAATTTTTTATTGTGAAATTATGATTTTGGTAGCTTGAACATTTGTAAATAATGGAATAATGATTGATTAGTTTACCATTGAACGCAAAATTTACTAAAAAACTCATTATGAATAAAACTTAACTGTGCTACAGAGCATAAACTGGTAAAAGCAGAAGCTGGGTAAAAGCTCTTACCTAACCAGGGAACCATTTCAGTTCCAGGTTCAAAAATGGAGAGGATGAGAGAAGATTTCTTCTTGTTATCACTCCATGGATAAATAAATCCATACCAATCCTCTCCAACTTCTACCAGAGCACACATATTCTCTACCTGGACAAAAACAACAACATAGTCTCTGAACTATACCATAAACTTAAGTAGATGGATGTAAGTATGTGTGTTTGGTAATACTTTAGGAATCACTAAACCAAAAACTCTTCAATGGTCAATGTCATATGCAAGTTTTATGCTATAAAATATTATTATGACTAGTGATGGGAATCCGGATCCGGAATCCGAATCCGGAATCCGGAATCCGCCTAATTTTCGGCCAATTTTGGAATCCGAATCCGGATCCGGAATCCGTTTTTTATAGCGGATTCCGGATTCAAAATTGGTAGGCTAAAATTACCGTCTTTTTTCTTACAACTCCCTCTGTTTGAAGGCAAAGATCAAAAAAAAAATTCTACATAACTTTTAATAGTTACTAATGTGATGAAAATGTTTTAGTTATGCTGGAAGTCAACACTTTAAGCAAATCAAGGCTTCAACCAAGTAACATAGTGATAAATTAACGAAAAAAGCTATCCCTCTGTGACGGA
Organism: Acartia tonsa; assembly: GCF_053477335.1. Taxonomy (NCBI): domain Eukaryota; kingdom Metazoa; phylum Arthropoda; class Copepoda; order Calanoida; family Acartiidae; genus Acartia; species Acartia tonsa. The sequence goes on from NC_137264.1 coordinate 52,180,373, forward strand.
CGGCCCTTTAAAATACTGCTAGAATCCGGAATCCGAATCCGGAATCCGCCAAAAATAAGAATCCGGAATCCGCAAGAATCCGTCACTTTTTTTGACGGATTCCTTCAGAATCCGGAATCCGAATCCGGCCCAAAAATTCGACGGATTCCCATCCCTAATTATAACAGTTACCTATTCAGTGAAACTAGTCTAAGTGTAAAAATAGCACTAATCTCCTTCCCCTTCAAAATTATTTTCTATCTTTAAAATTCTTAAAATAAAAAAAAATTAATAGTGAAGTTAAGCAAACAGGGCATTGCTTCTGAAATACAAAACATAGTTTCCCAAGTCTCCCTAATTTAATATACAAACATTTTACTTGCAATGCTAAACATGTTTAATTCTTTTACCTTGAGTCCTCCATGAAGAAACAGACAGGAATTTGGCGTTCTAGCATCTTCCTCCTAATAAATGTTTGCAATAAATAAAAAAAAAACCTTCGAAAACCGATTACTATCAGGTGGATAAGAACAGGTTCTCAGCCACACTGAAAAATCATACATCGTATCGTTTTAAATCAAGTTTTCTACGAATATAAAAATGTATAATCATAAGATTAAGACTAGTTTTGTTAGCCCTTGACTTCGGCATCTCTGGACAAGCAAATCTGGTTTTAATCTTATAATAATATTTTTTTTATATTTGCGGAAAGCTGTTTATAATACGATGCAATGCGATAAATAACTATTACCTTATTTTCTCTGCCATTAGAAGCTGGCAGAATAAGATGTCTGGAGTGAACTGGTGGACTCGAAACATCTGCTTGAGATATAAACCCCTTAATTTGAAAATATTGTTTGTAAATAAAGAAATTTTAGTAAAGGATGGTTTTATTAATATATATGTTCAAATTCATGGAATACTATCCCAACCCCAAGTAAATTGAAAGGCCAGATGATGGAGAACCAATGTAATGATCAATACATTATGATTTTTATGTAACCTTACATCTTAGGGAAAAAAGATTAAAAACAAAAATAAACAAGTAAATATTCTTCCACTGACAACTTTAAAAGATTCAGATAAAATGAAATATCTGAAGAAAATGTCATATATGGTACCTAGTTTATTTAGTTGCTTTGATTATGATTTGTTTTGCCTTGAAATTCAATAAAAGATGTTTTACACCCCTAACTTTTAAATTATTATTGTTGTGTATTTTATGGGCCTCATATTAATTTCATAGTAAAGTCAATCCTTAAAAATGTTACCTTTACAGAAAATGTATTAGACAGCTCTCTGTTGACCATTTCAAAATCAGCAGCTCTGCTGTAGGCTTTTGGTGGAGGACACACCTTAAAAATATTTTATTTCAAAACACATTTTCTACTACCTAGTAGTTTTTAGTTTCATATTCATAAATCATAAATTGAAATTGTTTTTATCCAATGAAAATTAATTGTACCTGAATTTTACAGTTCATTTTGTCCCCAACTAGAAGATCACCAACCCATTGATTGAAATGCAGATTACTAATGTCCTAAAACAAGAAAAAATTATAATTGATGAATCCATAATATACCTTCTCTTAAGATCCTCATAAATAGTATGTCTAAAATTTGATGCTTTATTGGAAGATTGTATAAAACTTTTGGATCTACTGCAGTACACGGTAAAATATTGCTGGTAACGAATATTGCCAAAAATCTATGAATTTTAAAGGCTGCTAGCAGCCAAACGGCTGAACGTACAGAGCATACCCGCACACTATTTTTAGCGGTATAAGAAGGCCTATAAATAATCTGGAATAGCCAAGATCCAATGATGCACAGGGAAAGCTTCACTGAAGAAAAAACGCGTAAAATAGGCCTTTTTCGCGCATTTCTCTGCACTGCGAGATAATTATGCATTGTTAATTTATGGCTATTCCAGATTATTTGTAGGCCTTCTTATGCCAGTTAAAACAGTGTGCGGGCATTATCTGTACGTTCAGCCGTTTGGCAGCTAGCAGCCTTTAAAACTCATAGATTTTTGGCAATATTCGTTACCAGCAATATTTTACCATGAACTGCAGTAGATCCAAACTTTTAAATATTCATAGAAAGTATAATGGTTTTAAAATCTAATAAATCAAGGGCCACTTTTTTTACCTCAACAAAGCCCTTTTACTACGTTTTATTCGTCGCACTAAAAGAAAAAAATTATTTTTAAAAATAAAAATCTTACCATAAACATGTTTTCAGTTGCCTCAAGACTTAAAGGTCCATCTATTTTGTGAAAGGATGTCTGCTTGTCATTCAGACCTAAACAATTTTAATTAAACAAAGACAACAGCAATGGATATATTATTACTTGGATCTTACACAAGATTTTCATGTTCTTTTAATAAAGTGAAACTTACAGCTGGCCTTATAAACGATTCCCTACTTCCACCCTCTCTCCTCCTACTGGATAAACAAACACTGACCAATAAATGTGTTCCATGTTAGCAACCTAAATTGACGACAATTTTCCCCTGTCATAATATCCATTACATTACAGCAGAATTGTGTATAAGTAGCTCATCAATGAATACAGTAACAGTAAAATATAGAAGTCTTACAGTGACGAAAAATTCATATATAATAAAGTATAGAAAAGCTGCTCTATTTAAGATGCTAAAGAGTGAATGGTTTAAGTGAATAGTACTTGAAATTTGTAAAAATAATTGCATATGAAAATTTAAAAAAAGGTAAGGAATAGTTATTTCTCGCATCGTATTATAAACGGCTTTCTTTCCGCGGATGTAGAATGTACAATTATAAGATTAAAACTAGTTTTTTTTAGCCCCGAGGTGCCGAAGGCACCGACTAAAAAAACTGGTTTTAATCTTATGATTGTACATTTTTATATTCGTAGAAAGCTGGATACAATTCGGCGCTAGACATAGTTTTTTCGTATGGACGAGAACCGGTTCCTATCCACCGGATTCAAATGAATACGAGAAAAATCTTTAAATTTAGAAAGCAAATAACTAACCTAATTTAGAGAAAAGATTCTTGTAAGCATCTTCAATCTTGCCCATACTTTCAGGATTATCTTCTAAAACAAATAATGTTAAAAGAACTGAGAAATGAAATGAAACAAGTAAAAAAATATAATATTTACAGAAAAAAAACACATTTCCCTTTAGACAAAAAAAACCACTAGGCATGTTATTGTTTGTATCATAAAGAGAATGTTAACAAAAATTTCAAATTTATACTCTAAAACTATATGAATTAAGTCCCCAAGGGCATAAGAATGATGAGAAAGCATTGAATCGGTGGAAGCACTGGACAATAGATGTTTTTTAAATTACTTATTACAACTTATTATTAGATACAAATAATTTTAGGCAGGTACTTTTCATGATGCTTTCATCCTGAGCTGGATCTTTAGTTGATTTCAATGGTGCGCCAAATCGGGGTGAGCCAACTTTCCACTAATGAAAGCACAGCATTTTACGAAATGCCGCGCTGTGATTGGCTGAAATTCGGCGCACCCCGATTTGGCGCACTATTGAAATGATTTAAAGATTCAGCTCTGGACAAAAATTGAAATAAACCTAGTACCTGAGTCAGGATTGATACAGGCTACAGAAATATTAACTGGTATTGACAAGGGTAACCTAAAATATAGTATAAGTAAAATAATGCTCATCGAATAATCAAAGATTTAAGATATAAATTAAAATCATTAGAGTAATATAAGTGGCCAGAAATTAAAAGAGACTATGTACGAACGAGAGCAAGTGATTTTAAGCACCATCCACTAGTAATGTAAGGCATTTTTTTGTTTCATATATGCTTGGTGTCTTTTATATAAGCCTAAAAAATATTTTTTTTAAAGTTAAAGTCTACCATAGTCTTGACAAAAAATTAATAAAATGTAGGTATGTATAATATGTTAAGATTATAACGATGTATATAATACTTGCCAAAAGGGTGATAAATTGTGAACAGTTTGATAAATACACTTTTGCATTTTACATTATGTGATGATGTTTTGCCGTTTTTTTATTTTGCATAATTGAACTTGCCAAACTTTTCGTTAATAATCGCTTAACATTACAAAGTGTTTTTTCATATGAAACCTTGGTGGAAATTATTTTTTCATTCATATAAATATACTAAACAAAAACCTAGGTAGTATATTACCCCCCCCCCAAAAAAAAAAAATCACTGCTGGAAGGTGCTTAATATCACTTGCTCTCGTTCGTACATAGTCACCTTTTAAAAAGCGAAGCTTTTCTATAATTAGGGTCGGTCCATCCGTCCGTCCGTGTTTTAGAGAATTTTGTGATGAATTGAATTCTATTTTTTTATTGCATACTAGCCTATATCTATTTTGTCTAATGTCTAATTTTTATTAAAAAATCGTTTTTTTCACTAAAATAATCAGAAAAACGTGTATGTTACAAGAAAAGTAAAATTAAATTTTTAAGTATCTTAAAGCATTTTTGTACTCAAACTGGTTTTTCGTCATTAAAGGGTTATAAAAAGAGGTAAAAAACAAACAAGAAGTCAGTAAGATTCTGTACTCCTCCAGAGAAGGCCTATTGAGATAATTGTTAGTGATGGCATATAAATTTGGCAATGATCCTCAGTGGACTAAGTATTTACATCAAAACCCTGATTTTTCAACAAATTGGTAAGTTTTTTCTTTTATAAATTCTTATACATTTTTCTAAAGAGTTTTTTTTTTATTTCATTGATTTTTTTGAGTTTCTAGTTTGTTTAATATTTCTTAAGTGTTCTATAAACCCTATACAATACAAGTCTAAGAAAATATTAAAATCAAAATAGGTAGTTATTAGTTAAAAGCTATCAGTAAAAAAAAATCAATCTAATGTTATTGAATCTATGAAGGTGTTTTAAAAGAGTGTATTTTTTTAGTTCAACACTGTTGACAGAGATAAATCAGAGAATTTCCTTATTACCTACCAATACCTACCTCAATCTACTTATATTTTGATATATTTCTTAAATATTTTGTTTAAATCTGTTTAACTAATGTTAATTGTCAATAAATTAATTCTTTAGAAGATATTGTTTTATTTTGTTTAAATTCATGTATATGTTCAAAGGTGATAACATCGGCTAATTAGGGTTTTTATCCAAAACAGTCCGTACGTAACGGATAGCTCATTTCGTTAACTTAGGCATGTTAGAATTGTCCTATCGATTTAAAACTTTGCATGATGATTCCTTTAGGAGTAAGGTACGAGTTAGAAAGCAAAGCAACTAATCGTTACCAGAAAATTCGTACGTCCATTGTAAACATGTTGATTTTAATTTTTTTAACATCAAATTTTTATGTGATAAAATTATCCGATTGGACTGATTTTTGTACATTGTTTTAAGCGAATCATCTCTAAAATCAAGTTCTAAAATGTAAGTATGCCCTTAAACAATATCCTGTATTTAAGCAGTTTTTCATCAGATTTACTTACAATTTTGTTTCGTTTGACTTTTATACATTTATATTCTGATTATTCAGTTTCGCACTATACAAGTGTTTGTCCTAACGATTCAGAGCTTCGCTTTTAAGGATGTTGTCATCCTTGTTAAAGTTTGAATCGAATAATAATAAATCCTCTAAATATTCTTGAATAAAATTGAAAGATAGGACACAAGAGCAAAGTTTACCTTAATTCTGTTGGGCTGTTATAAGCCAGATTGTGTAGACTATAGGCTCCATAACCAAGTCCTCCATCAGTTACTATCAACAAGGTCATTGGGATTCCACTTCCCCATTCCTCCTAATATTATATCACACATAGGGCAATTGATGGTATCGTCTATTTCAATCAAAACATCTATCAGACGCGTTTACGATAATAGTTATTTATCGTTTCTTTTTATAGACAGCTTTCCGCGGAAATTAAAATGAAAAAAACTATAAGATTAAAACAAGTTTTGCTAGCCCAGAGTGGCCTAAATACTGGTATTAATCTTTTATTTTATTTCACTATTCGTAGAAAATTGTCTACAATAAGATAAGACACATGATTTATCAGCACGACTGAGAACAATTTCTAATCCAGCGGATATTAATCGGTTTTAAAGCCATACTGGAGAGTTCTTACCTGCACCAAACCAAGAAATCCTTTGATGCCAACTTCAAGACTAGACTTGTCCAAACAGCTGATTGATAACAGCTTTGATCTCAACTAAGGGGGGGGGAAGTTTTGCCACTTTCGCGTAATCCGTGATTATTAGGCTAGGTATTGATGTGAGACTATAGGTTATTTGGGATAAAAGTTTACTTTTGGGTAGTACTTCACGTATATTTAATCATTTTTTGGATATTTCTCCAGGTTCAGGTGCTGCAGGCTGGAAGGTGGTTTCTGGACAGGTAAAAAAAATTTATAATTTTTGTTTGAAGAGTTAGAGATCAAATTATTAAACAAAATATGCATCTTTATGGATATTATTGAAATACCAGAAGAAAAAATTAAAATCGGCCTCCAGGTTCAAGTGCTGCAGGCCTCCAGGTCCACTCTGGACAGGTAAAAAAACAAGTTTTTTATTTGAAGAGTTAGAGGTCAACTTATAAAACAGAATATGCATATTTTTTAATATTATTGACATATTTGAAGAAAAAATTAAAATCGGCCTCCAGGTTCAGGTGCTGCAGGCCTCCAGGTCCACTCTGGACAGGTAAAAAAAACAAGTTTTTTTTATTTGAAGAGTTAGAGGTCAACTTATTAAACAGAATATGCATCTTTATGGAGATTATTGAAATATCGGAAGAAAAAATTAAAATCGGCCTCCAGGTTCAAGTGCTGCAGGCCTCCAGGTCCACTCTGGACAGGTAAAAAAACAAGTTTTTTATTTGAAGAGTTAGAGGTCAACTTATAAAACAGAATATGCATATTTTTTTATATTATTGACATATTTGAAGAAAAAATTAAAATCGGCCTCCAGGTTCAGGTGCTGCAGGCCTCCAGGTCCACTCTCGACAGGTAAAAAAACAATTTTTTTTTATTTGAAGAGTTAGAGGTCAACTTATTAAACAGAATATGCATATTTTTTTATGTTATTGACATATTTAAAGAAAAAATTAAAATCGGCCTCCAGGTTTAGGTGCTGCAGGCCTCCAGGTCCACTCTGGATAGGTAAAAAAAACAAGTTTTTTATTTGAAGAGTTAGAGGTCAACTTATAAAACAGAATATGCATCATTTTTGATATTATTGACATATAAGAAGAAAAAATTAAAATCGACCTCCAGGTTCAGGTGCTGCAGGCCTCCAGGTCCACTCTGGACAGGTAAAAAAAAAATTTTTTATTTGAAGAGTTAGAGGTCAACTTATAAACAGGGAGTAAGGGAGGGGACAATGGGCAGTTAATTCAATTTTATAGTTGTGACCCTTAAAGGTTGAAAACCCAGATATTTCCAGATAAAACAAGTATTTGCAATATAGCAACCTTTAGTGGAAATTTTTGAATTGTTTTTAATTCGAAATGCACCATCCTTAAACTGATGCTTTACTTCAAGCCTTTGATTCTAGAGATCAAAACCCTTGTTTACAATTCATTTCCATAATTGTTATTATTTAAACTTCGGAAAATTAAGGAAACAGACCATTTTACTTTTACAACTTCTTTTACCCAAATTTTTTTATTGTATTTATTAAAAAGCGTAGACATGAAAAAGCCTTTAAATAAATATATAACAAAACTTACTAAAACAATTACCTTCCTACAGAACTTTTAACTCAAGTTATTTCATTTAACGAAATAAAAATGAGATACCTTGCGTCAAAATTCCATACTACATAAATAAAATAGTTGAGAACATAAGTACATCTTAATTTTAAAGATCTTAAGGTTTAAGTAACATATCTTAGGATAACTGGTAGCTGCGCACCTAGCATCCAGGACAGAAAAATAAAATAACACCATCTTGAGATTTTAATGATAAACAAACCTTGAACAACTCAGGACTTCGTGAATTTTCCCTAAAATTTTGAAATTAATCGGATCATTAATTACAGAAATATTAAGCTAAAGACAAAAAACTTTTGCCTTTACATTAAATCAATAAGAAACATCTAACATGTCTAAAGTAACGAAAAGAGCCAACCGTTACGGACGTACAAATGTGCGGGACCTAATTATAGGAAGGCTTTGCTCATAATAACTAATAATCTTAATGTAATTTCTTTCTACAACGAACTAATCGGAATGAATTAACATTAAACAAGAATTAGATATAAAAATGTAATGATTCAATTTACAAAATAATTTTCAAAATCAAAATATTCTGTCTGCTTGTTAATGTTTATCTTTTTGTTGACGCGCTAGTTTGCCGCGAGATTATGCATGATTTTGCGTGACGTCATTCATAATTGGTCCCCAAGATTGGTTAGAAACTGCTAAATTCTTGCATGTTCCCTTTAAGCCAGTCCCCAAAGTCTAAGACTCCTAAAAATTGAATATTGGATCCATTGTCCCCTCCCTTACTCCCTGACTTATAAAACAGAATATGCATATTTTTTTATATTATGGACTTATTTGAAGAAAAAATTTAAATCGGCTTCCAGGTTCAGGTGCTGCAGGCCTCCAGGTCAATTCAGGACGGGTAAAAAAATAAAAAAATCTATTTGAAGAGTTAGAGGTCAACTTATAAAACAGAATATGCATTTTTTTGTTATTATTGATATATTTGAAGAAAAAATTAAAATTGGCCTCCAGGTTCACGTGCTGCAGGCCTCCAAGTGCACTCTGGGCAGGTAAAACAATCAAATTTTTTATTTGAAGAGTTAGAGGTCAGTTTTTAAAACAACATTAGCATCTTTTTAGATGTTACATGTATATTTGAAGAAAAAAATAAAATTGGCGTCCAGGTTCAGGTGCTGCAGGCTTCCAGGTGAACTTTAGAGACTATTTTCAGGTATATTTCCTATTTATTTGATTTCCCCCCTACTTTTTTTTCTATTCTATATTTATTTAAACCTGGTAGTTATCATATTCATTGAAACTTTTTGATGGATCCCAGTGACCGCTGTTGGCCATTGGCCAGGTAAATATCCAGGTAATTTTTGAATTTAGAGGAAAGGTATGTATTTAAAAAATGGTTAAAATAAGATAATATAGTAAAATTAATCATTTAAGGCTTCAAAATGTGTGTCTAGACAGGCTCCAGGTCCTTTAATTTCACTATATTATTATATTTTAAGTTTTAAACTTATTCTATTTCGAAATCTTTCTTCTAAATTCCAAAATAACCATTTGAGATATTCACCTGGCCGGCAACAACCAGCGTTCACCAGGATCCAGGTAAAAGTGTCACTGTCCATATAAAAAAAGTAAAAATGTATGATACCTACCTACCATGTTTTAAAACAGGAAAAAAAAGCAAAAATACCTGTAAATGAAAGCCTGCAGCACCTAAACTTGAAGGCCGATTTTAATTTTATCTTCAAGTATATTTATTATATCCAAAACAATGCATATTTTGTTTTATAAGTTGACCTGTAACTTTCCAGATAAAAAGACTTAATTTATACCTGTCCAGAGTGGACCTGGAGGCCTGCAGGATCTGAACATGGAGTCCGATTTTAATTTTTTCTTCAAATATGTCAATATAATAAAAGAAGCATATTCTGTTTTATAAGTTGACCTCTAACTCTTCAAATAAATTTATTTTTTATTTTTTACCTTTATAGAGTGGACCTAGAGGCCTACAGCACCTGAACCTTTAGGCCGATTTTAATTTTTTCTTCAAATATGTCAATAACATCAAAAAAGATGCATATTCTGTTTTTTAAGTTGTCCTCTAACTCTTTAAATAAAAATTTTTATTTTTTACATGTCCAGAGTGGACCTAAAGGTCTGCAGCACCTGAACCTGGAGACCGATTTTAATTTTTTCTTCAAATATGTCAATAACATCAAAAAAGATGCATATTCTGTTTTGTAAGTTGTCCTCTAACTCTTCAAATAAAAAAATTGATTTTTTACCTGTCCAGAGTGGACCTGGAGGCCTGCAGCACCTGAACCTGGAGGCCGATTTTAATTTTTTCTTCAAATATGTCAATAACATCAAAAAAGATGCATATTCTGTTTTGTAAGTTGTCCTCTAACTCTTCAAATAAAAAAATTGATTTTTTACCTGTCTAGAGTGGACCTGGAGGCCAGCAGCACCTGAACCTGGAGGCCGATTTTAATGTTTTCTTCAAATATGTCAATAATATAAAAAAATATGCATATTCTGTTTAATAAGTTGACCTCTAACTCTTCAAATAAAAACTTGTTTTTTTACCTGTCCAGAGTGGAACTGGATGCCTGCAGCACCTGAACCTGGAGGCCGATTTTAATTTTTTCTTCAAAAATGTCAATAATATTAAAAAATATGCATATTCTGTTTTATAAGTTGACCTCTAACTCTTTAAATAAAAAACTTGTTTTTTTACCTGTCCAGAGTGGACCTGGAGGCCTGCAGCACTTGGACCTGGAGGCCGATTTCAATTTTTTCTTCAAAACTGTCAATAATATAAAAAAAGATGCATATTCTGTTTTATAAGTTGACCTCTAACTCTTCAAATAAAAAATTTGATTTTTACCTGTCCAGAGTTGACCTGGAGGCCTGCAGCACCTGAACCTGGAGGCCGATTTTAATTTTTTCTTCTTATATGTCAATAATATCCATAAAGATGCATATTTTGTTAATAATTTGATCTCTAACTCTTCAAACAAAAATTTTAAATTTTTTTTATCTGTCCAGAAACCACCTTCCAGCCTGCAGCACCTGAACCTGGAGACCTATCCAAAAAATGATTAAATATACGTGAAGTACTATCCAAAAGTAAACTTTTATCCCAAATAACCTATAGTCTCACATCAATACCTAGCCTAATAATCACGGATTACGCGAAAGTGGCAAAACTTCCCCCCCCCCTTAAAATTCTTGTTACTAACAATAAAGTTATCTTTAATTTGACAAATATAAGAAAGGGGTAGTTGCAAGAAGTGCATTTTAACCGAAATTTAGTGAACTGAATATTGTTTTCAGTTCAATAGTTTAAACTACATCTATAGGACATATACTTGAAAGAATTTCAATTTCTACCAGGTAGCTTTAAAAATATCAAGACTTAAAAATCATATTTTTTGGATGAATGAAACCTAAATGACTGTTCTATTTTCACAAAAACAGCATAATGATTATTTTGGTGGTGCCTAATTGATTGTTATTTATTGTGATACAAAAATAAAAGGATTCTTGTAACTTATGCTTGCAATCAAACTTTTTAAATACACTTCATGCAACTATCCCTTTAGAGATAAGATTAGAGTAAAACACTAGAGGGAGAAAGGGTTAAATAACTGTATCTCCCCATCGCAATCGTCTTGTGCAACCTTCCTATTGGGTCATTGAAAATCAACCAATGGTATCGCTTATATTAACACAGCTAAGAAGCAGAAAATTATTTAGAAGCAGGCGAAAGAGTTCTTTGAAAAATGAAAGGAGGGAGTTGTCTGTATATACATCTATACTATAGATCTGCTGAGTTAAGGACAAATAAAGCTTTATTTTCTTTGATATTGTCCTTCTTATAATAGATAAGACAATGAACGGAAAATTAATATACATCACCTATGAAAAACAAAAACTGACCCATCTGTAGATTTAAAAGTTTTAACATTGCTACTTTAAACCAACAAACCAAGATCTAATAAAAGTTCGCAAAGAGTTTATGCTAACGCATAAGAAAGCGTGTTTATAAAACTTTGGGTACCAGTATAATTTATTTACAGTTGATTGTCCACACCCTGGTTAGAACTAAGGTTGGGCCGGATACTTTTTTGGCCGGATACCGGATATCCGACTGATTTCTAATGCCGGAAATCCGGTTCCGGCCGGATATCTGGCCAACGTTCGATATCCGGCAAATTACCGGATAACCGGATATTCGGCGTAAAAAATCAGCCGGATATCCTGTAACAGGATAGTTTAATTATCCGGTATCCGGTCGAATATTGAAAATGGCCAGATATCCGGCCGGATAACCGGCCAAACCGGATATCCGGCCCAACCCTTGTTAGAACTTACCATGTCCATATCTCTAGAGAAGGATGAGATAAGTTCACAGTGAGATGAAAACTGGAGCAGGGCTACTTGCTCAAGCTTGCAGTTGTTTTCAATCTAAATAAAAAACAAGATTACCTACTCTTTATGAAACCTAATGTCTTTTTTAAATGAAAAAAAAAGATGACTGTCCTTACGTGTTAGGACATGTTAGTAACATTCTTGTGTGTGACGGACACACACACACAAACAAAAGAAAAACGTTATGGAGACTATTGTTTTAAAAGTCCCGAGAGCCATACATGTGACAAGAGATCATTAAAAATAGAAATGGTGGAAGAAGTGAAAACTATAGGCCTTTTTCCCCCAAAAGGCATATTAATTAGGTCCATAAGTAGCGCAGCAATAACAAACTTAAACTTATAAAATATTTCTATTTAGAAAAGGAATATTCAAATGTGAAACATAAAAGTAAAAAATGAAAATAAATCACATTTCACATGGTAAGTCATTTCTGCCAAATGAACGAACAAACACAACTACTTACAATCTAGCTGCTCTATACAAAATTATTTTTAACTAAAATATTACTTGATCTAAGAGATGTTTGATTCCATGAGTAGCCAGGTGCCTGAGCTCTAGTTCTTCCCCACTACTTGAAAGTTCAATGGGTCGGGTTGGATCTGATTTTGGAATAGCAAGCCTAAAACAAAATATTATTGAATAAAAAATATTTCAAAATCAAGAACTTTAAAAGACGGCATTGTGGGCATGCATAATTATATTTTTTTAAAATTAATTAGGGGTGTTATCTGAAAAGACAATTTTCAAAACCTAATCTAAAACATAAAGGGCTTGATCTTTAAATCATTTTAGTGGTGAGCCAGATCGGAGTGAGCCAACTTTCCACCAATGAGAGCACAGCATTTTATGAAATTCCGCGCTGTGATTGGCTGAAATTCGGCTCACCCCGATCTGGCTCACCACTTAAATGATTTAAAGATCCAGCTCTGGTCCACCAAAAATAGCACTAGGATTTGGCATGGTCATAAATATTAATTATCTAACAACTTTAAGGGACATATTCACCCTTGTTTAAGAACTAACCTCGCCATTGACAGGCTGCAATCCAATAATATTGCTGTTGGCATCTTATTACATTTATAAATATCTGAAAACAAGTAACACACAAACTCAAAAATAACTAATTTTAAAACTAATTAAAAATAAATGCTTTGTGAATTAGAATAGTAAATAATTGCGTAGATAAGGGTCTCTTGTATTAAATAAATTAAACCTTTTTAGGTATATTTCAAACCTTTTTAGTACTCTATATTTTCTTTTACTAAACATCAGTGCATCAGTTTGTCTAACTTTCAATACTGTGCTATTTAAGGATAAATATGGCAAATTACAACTAGCTGCATTTTTTCTTTATTGTTTTTCTTTGTTAATGTTTCTTTAAATAGTGAAATATTTATAATTTAAACCTAGCTTTACTTTTTAAAAACTAGCGGCTTCGCCCCTAGCCTCTAGGGGCTTTGCCCCAAGAGGTTTAATCAATCCAATTTATCGTATTTTAGATTTAAAAGAAAGGTGGGGCAATTATTTTTTTGGGGGGGAAGGAGGGTAGTCGACCCCACTATTTTAATTTTAGTTTTAAAAAGAAAAAGAAAAATTTTTTTGGGGGAGGGATGTTTTTCATTTTTGGGGGGGTTGGGGGTGTCCCATCACAGGACCAGTAGATATAATCCCAGAAAAGTAGAGCTAAATCGGTTCAGCGATTACTGAGATCTTAAGCTTCAGACGGACAGACAGACAGACATAGTTCTACTTTGTATTATAGATATACCTAATGAAAATAAAATTCAAATAATTCCATTAGAAATAGTTATAAATAAATTGAAATAGAAAAATATAAGATACAGTATCACATTATGAGACCTTCTTCTTGAATGTAACTTTAGGTTTGTTGTCTGTAGAGAACTGTATTGTGTACAGAATTAGGAGGAAGATTAGAAAATGCGCGCAGCTGTACACACAGATCAGGGTTGGCCACAGGTAGGGGTACCTGAAATAAGGGGGGGGGGGGGTCACATCTGACACTTTTGCGTAAACAGGGAGCATAGGCTTTGTCTTAGAAGTGAAAGGATAGGTTAATTGGGAAAAAAGTTTAGTTTTGGGGTGTATTTTCCTTATATTTAAAAAAAAAATTGATGTGACTCCAGGTCCAGGTGCTGCAGGCTGGAAGGTCACTTATGGACAGGTATAAATGAAAAAAAAAATTGTTTGAAGAGTTAGAGATCAACTTATTAAACCAAATATGCATCTTTTGGGATGATATGAGCATATATGAAGACAAAGCCTATGCTCCCTGTTTACGCAAAAGTGTCAGATTTGACCCACCCCCTTAGTTTTATGCACGGACTGGATTCAGGAAGGGAACGGACATTGGGCTGACTATTACACTAATCCCAAAAGTTTAATAAATCGTTTTCTCGTATTCATTCGAATCCGGTGGATAGGAACCGGTTCTCATCCATACGAAAAAAACTATGTCTAGCGTCGTATTATATCCAGCTTTCTACGAATATAAAAATGTACAATCATAAGATAAAAACCAGTTTTTTAGCCCGTGCCTTCGGCACCTCGGGGCTAAAAGAAACTAGTTTTAATCTCATAATTGTACATTCTATATCCGCGGAAAGCCGTTTATAATACGATGCGTGAAATAACTATTCTCATTCGTTGGCTAAACAATTTTGAAGACTTCTAATGAATTTTGATTGGTTCATTAAGTTTGAGTGTCCAAATGCTTGAACCACATAATTGTAATCAACAGATTACATTGTCTTATCCCTTCCTATACATTTTAGTTCATAACAATTTAATTCTAGTTACATTAACTTGTAACTTTTAGCAAGAACAATTTTTTTATCCAACTAGTTTAATTTTTTTCAATGAAAACTAACCCTTAAAAGGACTCTCCACAGAAAAATCAACTTTAGATTTTTGAAAATCTAACCTGAAATTATTATTCTCTGTTCAATTTTAGGCATTTTTTGTTTTTGTGGCATCGCGATCGAAGCCCTTTGAAATTTTTTACCTCCTTTAAGTGAATCCTCCCGCCATTTAATTTGTGCTGCTTTAGTGATTTTTAGCTTCTATTTTTGCCGCCGTTGCCGCATTCATCGCCCTTCTCCGCCGCTACTCCGCTGTACGTCGCTTTTTAATACATGCTCCCCTCTTTCTTGTTCAGAAATTAAATGGAGGCTGGGGGTGTTGTGTATAGCTACGTACGCAATGTATAGCGGAGTAGCAGCGGAGAAGGGCGATGAATGCGGCAACTGCGGCAAAAGATGGTTATATTTGGCGGAGGCGAACACAAAATGGAGGCGGCAGGATTGTCCAGTCAAGGAAGAGGATAAATCGTAGAGCGGCTGGTTGCAATGGAGCAAATGTTCTTTAGCGGCGAACACATATTGAGTGGAGGAAAGTGTAGTATATATTGTTATAGCGGCAGTACAAATAGGCGGCGGACAAAATTTTCAAAGGGCTTCGATCGCGATGCCACAAAAACAAAAAATGCCTAAAATTGAACAGAGAATAATAGTTTCAGGTTAGATTTTCAAAAATCCAAAGTTGATTTTTCTGTGGAGAGTCCTTTTAACAGACACAGTAATGTTTTAATGATCTGAATTTTCTAATTGACTTACTGTTTAGGGGGTTTAACTAATAACTGCACCAATATCAGAACAGCAGCTCCCACTATAGATACAACATGTGTGACACCTTCACCATTGATTTTATTCAATTATGCTAAACTAGCGACACTTGAGGAGAGAGTCGAATTTAATACCTAATTCAATTTCTTATTTTAGATTTTAAAAGAAAAATTTTAAAAAATATTTTTTTTTTTTTGGGGGGGGGTGGTTCATTTTTAAAGGGGGTTGGGGGTGTCCCACCCCCAAAGAAAATAGTTATAAACCTTCCCAGGACCTAAGAGAAGCTACCCTGTTAAGGAGAACCCGATCGGTTCAGCGGTTAGCGAGATCCTACGGTACAAACATACAAACACACAAACACACAGACAAACACACAAACACACAAACACACAGACAAACACATAAACATCCTGTTACATTATTATAATTATGCTAAATAATTATTGTATTTTGTTTGTTGAATTCTTAAATGTAGGTACTCTTCGAGTAAATAGGTAATATTTTATTAGTCTAACAAAAAACCTTATCATCCCCATTACTATCATACATGTAAGAGCTGTGAGACAAGCCTAATACACAAGAGCACTTGAAGAGGGGCAAGTCGAATTTGATAACCCTATTTATTATTTAGATTTGAAAAGAACACTTAAAAAAATTTTTTTGGGAGGGTTGAAAAATTTCTTTTTTTCAAAGTAAAAAGATTTGGATTTTATTTTGGTTTTTAAAAATTCTTTTTTTCAAAGTTCTTAATATTTTTAACTTGTTTTTTGTTAAACTTATATTAATTTTAACTAGTATGAAGCTTGTTGTTTTCTTAAGAATTTTTGCAAATATGGTTATTATTTTATAGAATTGAGAAGGCTTGAATAAAGCGAAATATATTTTCTACAAAGAAGTGTGTTCTTCCATGTGTAGTTAGCTCTAGCCGCGCGTTTTTAGAGATTTACCATCCATCCATAGAGCTCAAGAAGGTTGTCACAGCCTCCTACACAAGAAGAAGCAGAAGTTAGCGATGCTGTCCACCAGATGCTACGCCCATCTGTTTGAGATGAACATCTACATATCAACATACCCAGCGTCCTTGTGAAGTTATCTTGTGACTCCTTCAGCCATGCAGACTTCTGGTAATGATTATATTTCAAAATTCTTAACGATTCCTGGCTTCAGACTGTTGTATAACCAACACTACAAAATTGTCAAGAAATCCAATAATAAATTTGCTACTTGTGAGTTTTTGCGAAATTGCCTTAACAGTGATGTAATCCCAAACACTTTCAAAATACGAAATAAACCGGCAAATTTTGGCTCAAATGAATTCAAACAATTATGGTATGAAGAATCTAAAGAACAATCAAAACGTTGGATACAAAATTCAATTGATGACATGAATGACTGTTGCTTAAAATTGTACAGGGAACAAGATAAATTGAGAGATAAAATGTTATGTTTAGTGACAACTATTGACAAGCTGAATCTACAAGAATTTTTAGTGAAACAAAACCGAAAACTTTTGTGTCAAGCATTAAAAACCAAAAACAATAAGTTAAAACACATAATATCTCTCTCAGAAACTACAGATACGAGCCAACAAAACGTGGACAACACTAGAGTGGGGACTAACAATGTTAGAGTGACAAAAAAGAAGAATAGACCAGGGGCGAGACAAAGAAAATATAAATCAACAATACTTAAAAGATTACAGAAAAAAACACCAGTCAACATTGTGTTTAATTACTCCAGCATTGATTTAAGTGATGCAGCTATTCGAGCTCTGAACAAAGGTCTAAATTTTTGTATCAAACCTCCAAATATAGATATGACAGAAATTTTATCAGATCATTTAAAATTCAGTCGACGAATGCAATGGGCAGAACAATTCTACACTGATGATGTTGAACCTGAGGACAGTAATTTTATTCCATCAATATTTAAACAGGAGAAAACAAATTTTCCAAATCGTGGTAATGTAGCTAAACCATTACAAACTTTCCTTAATACTGTAGAATCTAATTTACAAAACAGAACTCTGTGGAACAAAAAACACCTCAATCCAAAAATTAGAAATCTACCAGAGGACGAATTTGAGGCCCTCCAGAACCTAGTCAAGCTGCAGAAAGAACGCCAGATCATAGTTAAGCCTGCGGACAAGGGCAGTGGTATAGTTGTGGTTAACTATGATGATTATGTAAACAGCTGCAATCAACACCTTCTTTCTTCTCAACAGCAACCAACTGGGCCGCCGCTACCTTACTACAAACCATCATCTGAAAAGGATTTGGATACAATGAAACACCAAATTGTTTCTGTATTAAAAGATGGGCTAAACAACAAATGGATAACAAAATCC
This sequence comes from Acartia tonsa, assembly GCF_053477335.1. NCBI lineage: Eukaryota > Metazoa > Arthropoda > Copepoda > Calanoida > Acartiidae > Acartia > Acartia tonsa. The sequence goes on from NC_137264.1 coordinate 52,198,481, forward strand.
GAATTTAATGCCATGAATCCTAGTGACAAAGGCCCAGGCAGGTTCTACCAGATTTTTAAGGTTCATAAGGAACATGAACCTGGCACTATCCCCCCAGGCCGTCCTATTGTTTCTGGTAATGGATCAATTCATCATCATTGCCTTTTAGTTCTCGGCAGAACGTAGGCCATGCACAATGGTTCTCCAATCTTCCTTTTTTTGGGCACGTTTTGAGGCATTGCTGAAAGATGGAATTTTCTTTTCTTTCAGTTCACTTAAGAGTTCCCTCCTCCAGGTTGTTTTTGGTCTACCTGGTTTCCTCTTTCCTACGTGGGGGTTCCAAGTCAAGGCTTGATTGGTTATATCATCATGCCCTTTCCTTAGAGTGTGCCCCAGCCATCTCCATTTTCTCTGTTTTATTGTCAGTTTAATGTCTGACATATCACTGCGCTCTAGAAGCTCAGCATTTGTGATCTTATTTGGCCAAAAGATCTTGTGGATTCTCCTTAGACATTTATTGACATATGTCTGTAGCTTGGAGACCACTGCTGTGTTTAGGAACCAAGTTTCAGCCCCATACAGCAAAACAGAGAGAACATTTGACTTGAACAGTCTTAACTTGGTCTTTATGGAGATGTTGTTGGAATTCCAAATTTTGTTCAGGCTGGCAAAGGCTGTCCTAGATTTGTTAATTCTAGCTTTAACATCTGTTAAAGTGCCTCCAGCTTCATCAATTTTACTTCCAAGATACTCAAAACAATCTACATCCTCAAGAATTTGGTCTCCAATAGTAATTGGTTCTTGGGAATTTGCATTTAATCTGAGTATTTTGGTTTTAAGAACATTTATTTCTAGTCCAACTTTCTTGGAAGTTTCAGCTATCCTGTTAGTCCTTCTTTGCATTTGACTTCTATTGCTTGTTAACAAAGCGATATCATCAGCAAAGTCCAGATCTCCTAAATATTTGGGATTGCCAAATAGCTCCCAACGAATGCCATCATTACTTTCACAGTTCTTCATGATCCAGTCAATGGCAAGGAGGAAAAGGAAGGGAGAAAGAAGGCATCCTTGTCTGACGCCTGTTACAATCTCAAAAAAGGTTGATAGTTTACCTTTATACATTACATTTCCACCTCCTTTATGATAGATAGCTTTAATGATATTGATTATCTTTTCTGGAATGCCATAGTGTCGGCAGATTTTCCAGAGAGATCTTCTGTCTAAAGAATCAAATGCTTTTTTGTAGTCAATGAAGTTTACAAAAAGCTCAGAGTTCCATTCCTTGGATTGCTCTATGATGATTCTTAGAGAGGTTATCTGATCAATAGTGGAACGGTTTGGTCTAAATCCAGCCTGATTAGGTCTTAGCTTTTCATTAACCTTCTTCTTTATTCTATTAAGAAGAATCTTACTAAGGATACGGCCAGGTACTGAAAGGAGCATTATCCCTCTGTAGTTTCCACATTGGGTCAAGTCTCCTTTTTTGGCTAGTATTGAGATATGTCCATTCTTCCAGTCCTCTGGGCATAACTCATCATTCCATATCTTTGTGATCAGAGGTAGGAATGCCTCAGCAGATGTATCTAGGTCTGCTTTTATGACCTCAGCTGGGATGTTATCAGGTCCAGCGGCCTTGTTATTTTTCAAACTTTTAATGGCCTCCTTGATTTCCAATAGATTTGGCGCTCAACAGTCAATGTCAAGTGCATCTGAGGGTGGAATCTCAGTTTCTTCCTCTGGAACTGGAAGATTCAGCAGTTCAGTGAAGTGCTCTGCCCATCTATTTAGAATATCTTCATCAGTTTTAAGGAGTGAGCCATCCTTGTCCCTGATGTGTGATCCTGATTTGTGTACTTTACCTGCAATGCTCTTAGTAATCTCATAGACATCTTTCATTCTATTTTGATTAAAAGCATTTTCTGCTTGCATAGCAAGGTTTTCCAAGTGTTCTTTTTTGTCAATTCTGACACTTCTTTGGATTTCCCTGCTGAGCATTTTATACAGGTCTTTATCTTCTGGAGAGTTTCTGGAGAGTGTCTTTTGTCTTACCTCTCTTCTTTGATCCATGAGATCAATGGATCTTTGAGTGATCCACGGCTTTTGGTTAGCCTTTTTAAAACCTAATTTTTCTTGGCTAGTATCATTATAAACTTTTTTGATACCTTGCCAAATATCTTCAACTCCATCATCCTCTTGAAGAGTCAACAACTCAAATCTGTTCTTTAGAGTGAGCTTAAACTCTTGTAGCTTTTCAGAGTTTTGAAGGGTTGTTAAATTATACTTTTTCCTGGGGTTAGGCTTTGTGTCCTGCTTTTTAAATCTAAGCCGAACTTTAGAAGATAGAAGATAATGGTCTGAATTAACATCAGGTCCTCTTTCAACCCTGACATCAAGGAGAGAACCTTTAAAACGTCTAGATATACAGATGTGATCTATCTGATTAAAGGTTCTTTGATCTGGTGATCTCCAGGTGGCAGTATGAATCTTCTTGTGTTTAAAGATGGTTCCACCAATGACAAGTTTGTTTTCAGTACAAAAACTTACAAGTCTATCACCATTGTCATTTTCCTTGCCATTACTTAAGCCTAGGCCATATCTGCCCATGACTTCTTCTAAATTCTCATTATTACTCCCCACTTGAGCATTGAAATCACCTAGGAGCATGGTCAGGTCCTTTTCTTTATGACCATTCTTAAATACAGAGTCAAGCTGGTCATAAAATTCGTTTTTGACCTCTGTATCTGCTTGTTCTGTAGGAGCATATGCTACTATTATTCTCAGATTGATGTTTTTATCTGAGGATTTGAAGTAAGCCTCCATGATTCTTGGACCATGGGGTTGCCAACTGATCATGGCCTGCTCTGCTTGCTTGGTCAGCATAAGAGCCACCCCTTGGTTATGTCCTAGATCCTCATTCATATGGCCTGAGTAAAGTATTTTCAAGCCAGAATGATGTTTAAACTCTCCATTATTTGTCCACCTTGATTCGGTGATAGCCAGGATATCAACCTTGGCTTTAAGCATTTCTCGGCAAATGTTTTCTGTCTGGCCTGACTGAAACATTGTCCGAACATTCCAGGTGCAAATTTTTGCTGGTCTGCGGGAATTCAGAATCATCCGCCTGACTGGTCCTTTAGCGGTTTCCCAGCCAAACATCATATTGTTGTTTCCAACCTCTACTTCGTTCCCGAGCCCAAAGTTAAATTGGTCTTTACTTTGTGCAGATTGAACGTGAGCAGGTTTTTTCTAGGGAAGGATTGTTAGCCCCACCCAAACCCCCTGAACTGGGGGAAGTGACCAGAATTCAGTCTGGCATCTACCCTAGGACCTTTCCAGCACAGTAGGACTCTTCTGGTGTAGCTCCTAGGATCATTGATGCACGGTGCAGGATGGACGGCGTGCACATAACTGGTCTCCCATCCCATCCAATGGATCAATTACTGAAAACATATCAAGATTCGTTGATTTTCATGCAAAAAAAGTCATTCATCAAATTCCTGCCTTTATTGAAGATACTCCAGATTTCCTCAGAACACTGAAAGATTTCAATGACTCTGGAAACATTGAAGACACGGACATTCTGGTGACCATGGATGTCTCTGCATTGTATACAAATATTCGCCATGATGATGGAATATCTTGTATGAAATCTGCTCTAGAAAACAGACCAGACAAAACTGTACCAACACTATTTCTAATTCAACTTCTGCAACTAGTCCTCACATGTAATATATTTGAATTTGACAAATCTCTGTTCCTGCAAGCTTGTGGCACAGCCATGGGCACGGCTTGTGCTCCAAACTATGCAACAATAATGATGCATAGTATAGATGTCAAGATAAAAAATCTAGCAAGGCAAGTGGCAGCTGGCAGAAATCCCCTAATTTTACTGAAAAGATTCTTGGATGACCTGTTTATGATCTGGAGAGGCAGTGTGGAGAATCTACAAATGTTTTTAGAATTGGTCAATACACTCCACCCCACAATTAAATTTACAAGTTCGTTCACCTGTCCTTTCCCTTGTACCTATCCTGCTGGATTTGAACATGACTGCTTCTGCCACTCAAGCCGATCCATACCTTTCCTGGACACATTAGTTACCATCAAAAACAAAACCTTGGTCACAGATATCTATAAAAAACCTACAGACCGTTGCCAGTACCTGTTGCCAACATCAGCACATCCTGCACACATTACCAAAAATATTCCCTTCAGCTTATGTTACAGACTAGTAAGAATATGTTCTGAAAAAAACACACTAATCCAACGACTAGATGAACTTAAACAACTGCTTCTTTCTAGAAACTACAACCTACAGATAATCAATGGTGCTATTGCCAAGGCTCTAAATATTGATAGAAATGCAGCCCTGGAAAAGAAAGTTAAAGTATCAACCAAGAGAATACCATTTGTTATTACTTTCCATCCAGCTCTACCTTCAATCAGCACAATCCTAAAACAAGGTTGGAAAATAATGGTAAAGGATGAGAGACTGAAAAAGATATTTCCAGAACCACCTTTAGTTGCATATCGTCAGCCTAAACACAGCTCTCTCCGGGAAATATTGGTGAAATCAAAGCTACCTGAACGTGAAAAAAGAAGTGTCAAAGGTATGAAGAGATGTAACCTACCTAACTGTCCCTCCTGCCCTCATGTCCGTGAAGCCAAAGTTGTCTACAGCTCAGCAAATAATTTTAAGGTACCTATTTCAACACCAGTCAGCTGCTCTACAAAAAATATCGTTTATGTTATAACATGTGATAGGAGGGAATGCAAATACACACAGTATGTAGGAGAAACGGGGAAACAGCTTAAAGAAAGATTCAAACAACATTTAGATTGTGTCAGATCTCAAAATGAAAACTTGAATAAAACTGCAGTTGGGGAACATTTTAATCTTCCTGGACACAGTGTTGCCAACATGAAAGTATCTGTTATAGAAAATTGCAGGCAGGAGTCAGCCATGTACAGAAAATGTCGAGAATCCTTCTTCATCAATAAATTTGAAACAAAGCACCTGGGGCTGAACAGAAAAATTTAAAATTATTGTTATTGTTATATATTTTTGTTAATGAAAGTAAATTTTGCTAATACATGTTGTTTTTTCTTGTAACATAATTTATACCTATTTGACTTGCAAATTGCAATATTTTTTTAAAAAATGCTAACCCAACCAAAATTTTGAATATTTTCTTCCTTGTTGTTGTATAAATTCTTACCACTGTTGAAAAGTTTGACCGCCAATTTTCATCTGCTAACCCTTTCCCCCCCCCCCCCCCCTTCCATTACAATAAATAATTCAGTTGTACATAAACTCTCAAACAATTAGGTACACCATATTTCAAAGTAAAAAGATTTGGATTTTATTTTGGTTTTTAAAAATTCTTTTTTTCAAAGTTCTTAATATTTTTAACTTGTTTTTTGTTAAACTTATATTAATTTTAACTAGTATGAAGCTTGTTGTTTTCTTAAGAATTTTTGCAAATATGGTTATTATTTTATAGAATTGAGAAGGCTTGAATAAAGCGAAATATATTTTCTACAAAGAAGTGTGTTCTTCCATGTGTAGTTAGCTCTAGCCGCGCGTTTTTTGAGATTTTCTTTTTTTTATTGAGGAGGAGGGTGCCCCCCCCCCGTATTGTTATTTTTAGTTTAAAAAATTAACAATTTTTTTTGGGGGGGAGGGGAATTTTTTCTAAGGGCGATTTCTCTTGGGAGGGTGGTAGTACATTCCCCTAAAATAGTTATAAACCTTTCCGAGACCTATGAGAAGCTACCCTGTTAAGGAGAACCCGATCGGTTCAGCGGTTAGCGAGATCCTTCGCTACAAACAGACAAACAAACAGACAGACATCGTTCTACTTTGTATTATAGATAGATAATTGTCCTTGTTCGTTATTGAATTAAATAAATCCCTAGAATTTGAATCCAGATTGAGTTTGGCTGTACTGGCTGCGGCGAAGATATCCTTAAACATAAAAATTCATTATTCTACGTTTTTTTAGTGCAACCGAATCAAAATGAAAGCGAAACTACTTAACAAGTTTTTCTTTTACAATATCAGGTAAAAAAGTTCGTTTATTTATTGAATGTGTTGATTTATGTGTAGGGCTAGGTATAAACTTATTTTTCCCTTGCATTGTAATAACAATTAAACTATCACTCTGGTAATTTACAACACGTGGACACTGTGATAAAGGAATTTTTGTCGTCAATTTAGGTTGTTAATATAGTCTTCATATATTTATCAATACGTTCTTGTTGTTGTTGTTTTGGCTGCTCATAGTCAGTTTCCGGTCCGGGTAGTCATCAGTGGGGTGAGGGGGGGGGGGCGTGGGCTTATGGTGGGGGCTCTGGAGGGGGGCGTTGGTGGGGAGGAAGGCTGGTGAAACTTGGATGGGAGGAGAGGAAGGCAGCTACATGGGTGGGATTTTGCCAGAGGTCCATAGGAGTAAGATTTGTAGGATTATTTGGGCATGAAAAGAGGTGCTGGACTGTTTCTGGGGTAGGATTAACAGGACAGGATGGGCAGTTGGGGGTAAGAGAAGCGTTGATGGAATGGAGGTAGCTTTGGAGTTTAGGACAATAGTTGGGTCTTAATTGGGAGAGGATGGTTCTGTAGTGCCTGGGGAGTTGGATTTCGGAGGGGTTGATGTCAGGGGGAGCTTGATTAAGGACAGGATTAGGGGGGTAAGAATTTATGGCTTGGGTGACAGCTGAGGTGTGGAGTCTGGAGATTGTGGATTTGTAGTTTGTGGGAAGGAGGGTGTTGTCGGGGGAAAGAAAAGGTTGGAGAGTAGGAAGGAACATGGATTGAAGGGTGGATTTTTTGGATCTAGGGCCAGGGGGGGTTGTGACGTTGTGAAAGGATGGGTGGGAGGGGCGGAGGGAGGAGGCCAGGTATTGGGAACAAAGAAGGGAAAGGTGGTTCCGTACTGGTAGGATTTTGGTTTCTTGGTGGAGGTGGCTGATGGGAGATTTTTTAGTGGAACCAGTACAGATGCGGAGGGCTTGGTTTTGGAGGACTTGGAGTTTGTCAATGTTGTTTTTGGAGGTGTTAGGGAACCAAACAGGACAGGCATAGGTGGTGATGGGGCGGAGGAGGGTGTTGTAGGTGGTGAGGAGAGTCTCCTTCTGGTGGCCCCATTTGGTGCCAGCCAGACATTTGAGGATTCTAAGGCGGGAGGAAATTTTTGAGGAAATGGTGGAGACATGGGAACTGAAATTGAAAAAGGTGTCAAAGGTAACTCCAAGGATTTTAGGGGTTTTCTCAAGGGGAAGGGTGGAGCCGTTGATTTGGACTTGAGGATGGAGGTTGGATTGGTGCTTGCGGTCAGAAGTGAAGAGGGTGACAGTGGATTTGTTGGGAGCTATGGAGAGGCCGTTGGTGGAGGCCCAGTCAGCGATTGAGGAGAGGTGGGAGTTGATGGATTCAACTGACTGGGGGATGTTAGGGGAGGAGTGGAAGGAGTTAAGGTCATCGGCATAGGAGGAGGTGTGGGCAGGGGGAATGTGGGGGGCATCTGCTATGTAGAAGTTGAAGAGGACTGGGGAGATAACAGAGCCTTGGGGGACGCCAGTGTGGACAATTTTAGGAGAGGCATTGGTGTTTTGATAGGGTTGGGATGAAGGTTGGAGGAGGAGATTTTTTGGAGAAGGAGGTGGATGGGAATGCAGTCAAATGCTTTGGAAAGGTCGATGGAGGCAACAGTTGTGCGGCTGGGGGGGAGGTTTTGATTGAAGCCATTGGCAATGGTGGTGGAAAGGTTGAGGAGGGAGGAGGTGGTGGAGTGGAGGGGTTTAAAGCCGTGTTGTGAGGGGTGGGTGGAGAGGGATTGTTTAAGGTAGGGGAGGAGTAGGCGTTCAAGGACTTTTGCTGCAGGACAGAGGAGGGAGATTGGGCGGTAGGAGGTGGAAAGGTCAGGGGGTTTACCAGGTTTGAGGAGGGCAATGATTTTGGATAGTTTCCAAATGGCAGGGATGTTGGCAGCGGAGATGGAGAGGTTGAAAAGTTTAGTGAGGTAGGAGATGCCATTTGGACCAAGGTGTTTAAGGTGAAGGATGTTAAGGTTGTCGGGGCCAAGTGCAGAGGAATTGGAGGAATTTTTAATTGCTTCAAGGACAAGGGCAGGGGTAAAAGGTTGGAAGTTTCTGTTGAGGTGGTTGCGGCGGCGGATTTTACGGATAATTTTTCTGGAGAAAGGGTTGGAAGTATGACGGGAGACAGAGGTGAATTGACTGGTGAAGGATTCGGCAATGTGGAGGTGGGAGGTGTGGACTTTGTTGTTGTTGAAGGAAATGGGTTGGTTGGAGGGAGGGGAGTTGTTTTTGCCGGAAAGGGACTTGAGGAGGGACCAGAATTTGGAAGGATTTGTTCTATGGTCGGATTTGGAAAGGGTTTCTTGCCATTTTTTGTTGGAATGTTGGTTTACTATTGAGGAGATTTGGTCATTAAGGATTTGAATTTGAGGATCATGGGGGTTGGTTTCTCTTAAGGAGTCTCTTTGCTGGATAAGGGGTTTAGCAGACTGAGGGAGGGTAGGGTTGGAATTTTTGATGAAGCCAGCAGGAACAGTGTGTTTGGAGGCAGTTTGGAGGATTTGGCGGAAAGTGGCTTCACCTTGGGAGCAGGAGGAAGGGTCAGGAAGGTCTTCAAAAAGGGTTTCAGTTTCTAGGGTAAAGGTGTCCCAGTCTGCTTTATGGAAGTTGTGGAAGGTTTTGACAGGGCGGGGGGTTCTGGTGATTTCGGGAATGGAGAGGAGAATGGGAAGGTGATCAGAACGGAGGGTGGTAAGGGTGTGCCAGGAGAAATCAAGGGCAAGGTGGGCAGAGCATAAGGAAAGGTCAGGGGAGGTAGGTTGGCCATTGGGGGGAAGGCGGGTAGGGGAATCCTCGTTGAGGAGGCAAAGGCTGCTCTCATTGAGAGCTTCCAGCAGAGCCTCCCCACGATTCATGGCAGATTGGTCAAGGGTAATGGAGTTCCAGGCAGGGTTGTGGGCATTGAAGTCACCGACTAGGATAAGGTCATTTGGATTTTCAAAAAGGAGGTTAAAGTCAGGGGTGTATTGTGGGGGGCAGGAGGAGTGTGGGGGGAGGTAAAGGTTGATGATTTGTAGAGGGGAGCCATTGCGGGAAATTTGGATGCCATCAACCTCAAGGGGGCCATTGGAGAGGTGGTTGAGGTTAAGGTGTGTGAAGGGGATGTTTTCGGCAATGAGGAAGGCTATTCCTCCACCAGGTCGGTCAATACGTTCTTCCAGATGGACAATACATATTAGCCAGTTGGAGGAATCTTTCACAACATCAACGTATTCTATATCCAATCTTCTTGTGAATCATCATTGCTGTGTTAGACTAAAATCCTACCTGTCAGTGAAAATATTGACTTTCGTAGGAACCAACTCCTCCAGGTTCCAATACAGGGTCAAGAACAGGACGGACAAGGCCAGGCTGGGAATTAACAACCCGTCCTTTATCAACAAGGGCATCATGGAGAACACGGTGATTGTTAAGAACCACGGCAACCAAAACCTAGATGATATGGATTGCTTATTTTTTCACTACCTGTAATGTTTTTTATTCAAAGTAGGGTCCAATTTGACTTAACTCAAGCTAATGGAATATCCGACAGACAACCCAATTTGATTTGAATAGAAGATCTTACTATGCATGATAATGTGTAGCGCATGTTTCAAGCATAATATTTTTTTTATTATTGCCACATTCGAAAGTGAAACCATAATTTATGTCTTTAGTCGTAACACGATTTGAGCCTCGAACCTATTACCTTTTCGGCAACGATCGGGTGCACTAAACGGATAAGACAATGGCCGATAAATTAATGTACATCACAAATATTACACTTTAAGTAGATTACAATAAAAATTCACTAGAGTCCCCAAAGTTGTAAAGCCAACAAATCAAAAAACCTTATTATAAATCTTTGGGGACTAGTGTAATCAACAGCCCATTGCCCCCCTCTCTTTCTAGGGTTTCTTAATGTTGCGGAACCTTCTACGAGCCAAAATCTAATACAATGCAAGAAAAGTTTACCTGACATATAAAGATTTCCTGTCGAGTTCTTGAGCAGCCAGGATGGCGGGAATAGCTACCAATAAAATTGTCTTCTCGTGAACGTGGAAGGAGAAAAGGAAGAAGGTTAAAGATGTTATCACCTAAACAGATGCAAGTTACATGTTACCTATTAAATGTTTTCATTAGCAGATGCGCCCCTAGGAGCACTTCAGGTGGGGTGTAAGTCGACACCCACTAATTAAGTTTGTTTAAGGAAAAGATTTTTTTGTTTGTGGTGGTGGTCATTTTCCTCTAGGCATAGACGTCCAAGCTTTTTTTTTTTTTTGGGGGGGGGGGGGGGTAAAAAATTTTAAGGGGGGGGGGGGTTAAATTTTAAATGGATGGGTAATCGCCCCATTATCCCCCCCTTGGACGTCTATGCCTCTAGGGACGATTTTTCTCGATATGGTGGGTGGTGGTTCACTCTCCCCAAAATAGTAATCAACCCTCCCAGGAACTATGAGATGCTACATATTAAAGGAGAACCATATCAGTTTATTGATTATGAAGATCCTTCGGTATTGACAGATAGGCATCCTGATACTCATTATATTTTTAATCTAAACCGAATACAAACTAGTTTTGCATTTAGAAATTCATACACCAAATTCCATATTAATTAACATCTATAATGTTTTATTTGATTTTGCATATCCGCTGTCAAATGGTAGTTGATTAAATTGCTAAACATACACTATGAAACATTCATGGTTCGTGACACTGAAATTAAGACTGACTGACACATCATATATAATAAACATCTTTAAATATTAAAATATTTACCTGACTAAGAATAAAGTTTCTACTGGTGGGACGAAATAACAGATGTAGATTGCTTGGAATGCTAAAAACAGTTTTTTGTAATGATTTGACAATAAATGTTTTCAAGTTAAAAACTTATTTCAAAGAAAAAATGGGAAAATATAATCCAAAAATACAAATATAGAAAATAAAAATATAATACAAAAGTCAACATTATAGGATTGAGTACATTTATTTTGCTATTCCTATAAAATTTAAAAAAAAAAAAACAGATCCTATATCTTTTTAAAAGCGAAGCTTTTCTATAATCAGGGTCGGTCCGTCCGTAACGGATAGCTTTTTTCGTTAATTCAGGCATGTTAGAATTGTCCTATCGATTTTAAATTTTGCATGGTGATTCCTTTAGTAGTTAGGTACGATTTAGAAAGCGTAGCAATCATTACCAAAATTTCCGTACGTCCATTTTAAACATGTTGATTTTTTTTTACTTTTTTAACAACAAATTTTGTGATCTAATCATTCGATTGATCTGATTTTTGGTATATTGGTTCCTGGGACAACAAAGTATAATGTTATAAGCGAAGCAACTCTATAATTAAGTCCTAAATATGTAAGTATGTCCATAAACATTATCCTGTATAAAGCAGTTTTTCAACAAATTTACTTACAATTTTGCTTCGACTCTTGAACATTTATATTCTGATTATTCAGTTCTGACACTATATAAGTGTTCATATCCGTTTGTCATACCGTTTCAGTGCTTCGCTTTTATGGATGTTGTCATCCTTGTTTTAGAAGGGGCTACTAGTAAAACAGTAATGAAACAATTCGATTAAATAAATAGAATATGTACACATTTTAGAAGGAAAGAGTAGTTATTTTTTTATTTCATCCATATTATACATATAATAAGGCAGCTATTAACAGTTGGGTTTCTCCGGATAAAGCTAGCTTTGGGAAAATTATATAATCCAAAAATTTCGTCGCTTGTATTATTGGATGATAGGTCATATGTAAATAAATAATATATAAACAAATATCTTTGACGGATTATTGTGATTTATAGTATAGATGTATAAACAGACTACTTTATGTTTCCCAATTGCAAGGACCTAAAATTCTGCAGATGAGAAAGAATTTCATATAATTAAGCTTAGCTGTTTAAAGCTTTCTTTTGCTTTTTGAAAAAAGAAGGAACAATTTATGTGAAAAATTGTCATTTCTCTCCTATCTTAAGTAAATTATTTAAAACTACCATTATCAAGAGGGAGGTCATTTTCTAGTAAATCCCGTAAAGGTGTGTGTTATAAGGCCTAAAAATAGTAGTAGAACGTTAAGGTGCTCTATATATTTGTATTCCCTATTGAATAGAACAAAAGGGAAATTTTTTTTTTTTTTTTGATAACCGTACCTGGAATATCTTTAAAAAATAAGAAATTTCTATCAAACGCTTTGTTTGGCTCAAACTGACAAAAATTAAAAAAAAATATAATTATATTAATAATGTTTTCTATAGGTACAAGGTAAAGGTTAAGAACAATCTATACCATTAAACAAAGGAAGAAGCCATTCTTTACAGGTTGATTTATTCAAGGTGACAAAAATTAGTTTTATGTTTGTGGAATTTCATGTTTGTTTGCTTTGAAGTAGAAGGTTTCAATGTGCATTGTTTCATTTCAATTTCACTACAGCGAACAACTTCCTTCTTATATAGATTGTATATCTGAATGTTTTCAAAATTGTCTGTATGTAACTTGTTGTGTTGGTTTGTTTCACTAAGTCATTGTATTAATGATTTGTTAAAGTTTCATTTTAATGTTCACTGCTCGTACAACCTGTAAAGAATGGCTTCTTCCTTTGTTTAATGGTATAGATTGTTCTTAACCTTTACCTTGTACCTATAGAAAACATATTATAATTATATTTTTTTAAAGTCAGTTTGAGCCAAACAAAGCGTTTGATAGAAATTTCGTATTTTTTAAAGATATTCCAGGTACGGTTATCAAAAAAAAAAAAAATTCCCTATTGTTCTATTCAATAGGGAATACAAATATATGGAGCACCTTATTGTTCTACTACTATTTTTAGGCCTTATAACACACACCTTTACGGGATTTACTAGAAAATGACCTCCCTCTTTCTCACAACTAGGCTCCTGACTATAATATTATATTCATAATCATCTTTTACAATTTACAATACTGCATTTATAAACGTAGTTATTTGTGATTAACAAGGCATTTTTCATATTGATGTATATACTTTGTTGCAAATCACAATTATCAAGTTTTTAGTGACATCTAGCGACAAATATAGAACTAATATATTGCAGATGTTCCCAAATTTATTTTTTGCCTTAATTTTCGTTGTTTTAGATTATTTTTCTGTTACATATATTACTTATCGCTCTATATATATTACTTTAATGTCTAACTGACCATCTGAGGTAATAAATCTATTGAACCAACAAAGAAAGCGTACCTGATAAGTAAAGTTGTAGCAAGACATAACAATCCAATTTGATTTTGATCTAATGTTTGCTTCAGCTTTAACACAATGTCTATCGAACACCAAAAGTTAGCAACCTAAATATAACAATTTTGGTCAAGTGCAGTTCACGGTAAAATGCTCCTGGAAGTGTTTATCTTCAAAAATTTTAAAATTTAAAACAGGCAAACGGTGGAACGCAGAGATCATGCTAGCACAAAATTTTAACCGATAATAGAAGGCCTACAAACAATCGTTAATAGTCAAACATCAATAATGAACAGTTATCTCACAGTGCACATGAATGCGCAAAAAAGACTGTTATACGTGTTTTTTCTTCAGCTTTTCCTATGCATCATTGGATCTTGGCTATTCCAAATTATTTGTAGGCCTTCTCATGCCGCTTAAAACATTGTGCGGTCATGATATATACGTTCAGCTAGCAGCTTTGAAAATTCATAGATTTTTGGAGATACTCGTTACCAGGAATATTTTACCGTGAACTAGATCCAATAATTTAGCTAGAAAGAAGTTCAGCTTACAATGTTTTATTTAAAAAAATAGTAAACTGTTTTGCCATAATCATCATATATAATATTATATATCATATACCTATCATGTAATGATGAAATGACAATTAGTATTAAAAAATTATAGAAATTACATTTATGCTTTTTTGTACAATATATTACTCTCAATTGGCGGAAAATTTTAAAGTAATTAAAATATAAATACCTTGTCTTCATAAAGACCTCTGTCAACTGGAAAAATTCTCTTTAAAACCTAAATGTACCAACAAAATAGCTTTAATTAATAAAATAACTGAGCCCTTTAAAGAATTCTACTTTTGTCTTTTTTTAATGTTTTTTAACCGGTAAAGGAGAATTTCTATAAAACAAAAGTTGGCGAGCGGATTTGACATACCGCTTAACTGTGCAAAAAAATATAAAATATATGAGACATACTTATCTTATAAAAGGATTATTTGTAAATAAATTAAACCTTTCAGTGTAGTTATTTATCGCATCGTATTTTAGACAGTCTTCCCCGGATATTAAAATGAAAAATTAGAAGGTCAAAAACAATTTTGTTAGCCTCGAGAGGCCGACAGCCCGGGCTAACAAAACTGGTATTAATCTTAGATTTTATTTTATTACTAGTATAAAATTGTCTGTAATACGATGCTATGCATGATTTTTCAGTTTGGCTGAAAACCGGTTAGAACCCAGCGAATATTAAACGGTTTAGAGGCCATACTAGAAACAATAATAGTCTTGCCTGCAAGCTGGAGTCTAGCCCTGCCATCATGAATGGCAGCCAGATGGCAACAAAGGTGCTGATAACAGCCACTCCAATCACAATAAGCTTCATAAACTAAAAAAAACATAAATGTTTTGAACAATCATCAAATATTATTAGGTAAAAAAACTGTAGATTTTAGTTGTGGCATTTTTCCCCATTACATAAGTAGAATCTTGCTTTCAAAATCTTCTAAAATTAATGAACCATGCACCCATACGTCAAATATTTGGGAAACTTGTGTCAAACTATGCAACAATTTATAGGCATGTTTACATCATGCATATTAATAAAAAGATCAATAGAAAGAGTAGCTTCGTTCATAAATATTATAATAGTTATTTCTCGCATCGTATTATAAACGGCTTTCCGCGGATATAGAAAGTACAATTATGAGAATAAAATTAGTTTTTTTAGCCCCGAGGTGCCGAAGGCACCGGCTAAAAAAACTGGTTTTCATCTTATGATTGTACATTTCTATATTCTTAGAAAGCTGGATATAATACGATGCTAGACATAGTTTTTTCGTATGGATTAGAACCGGTTCCTATCCACCGGATTCGAATAAATACGAGAAAATAAAATATTACCTTCCTACAGAAGCCCCTCTGATGTAAGCATTTGCCAAGGAGATAAAAGAAGAAAGGAAGAGCATGGTAAAGCTCCATTTGTTTATAATTCAGAGCTGCGGAAAAGCATATTGATCCAACAACATCATAACCACTAGAATTAAATAGTGTTATTTATATTAATTTCTATTGAGATAAATTAATCTATACTTAAGAAATACATGATTGCTCAAACTAAGGGGGGGGGGGGAGTTTGTACAGTTATTGGAGCAAAAGACCCCCCCAAACACTAAAATTTTAAGTTATGAGCTTATTTTTAAAGATATCGAGCTGATTTTTTAAATAGAACCTTTTATTACATAGATGAGTTGACTAGCCACCCCATATTTCATTTTAGTACTTTACTTCTAGGGGCTTTTGGGGTAAAACAACCCCCCCAAATACAAATTTATAAGTTTTGAGCTTTTAAGCCCCTAGAAGTAAAGTGCAAAAATGAAATATGGGATGGCTAATCAACTCATCTATGTAATAAAAGGTTCCATTTAAAAAATCAGCACGATATCTTTAAAAATAAGCTCATAACTTAAAATTTTAGTGTTTGGGGGGTCTTTTGCCCCACTATCCCCTAGAGGGAAAGTCCCAAAATTCAATTTTCAAAATTTTACAGGTAGATCCAATCATATAAGAGAGTTTACAAAAAGAATTAGGTTGATACCTATAAAAACAAGCCCACACGGCCAGGGCAAAATTTGATACTGAATTTTTATTTCCTATAACTGTACAAACTCCCCCCCCCCCCCTTGCAAACTAATATTTTCTATAATATCTAAAATTTATGGCATTTTTAACTAGGTAGGTATTAAAGAACTAAAAAATACATAAAAATAAAAAAAAAACATTTGTTGTGCAACTTTTAGGATGCAATTAAATTATAGAATTCAGATATATAATTTGATCTTAAAGAAAGGGGGAGGTAGGTCTTGCTAAAATTCCGTAAAGTTGTGAGTTTTAAGAATTTAAAATAGAAGTAGAACTTTAAATATTGTATGGCACTTGCTCTAATATAGTACATATCACGTTATACCCCATTAAAGCAACTGCCATGCAAAATTTTAGAGTTCTACTTCTATTTTAAATTCTTAAAACTCGCAACTTTACGGAATTTTAGCACAACCTCCCCCCTACCCCCCTTGTCTCAAAATAAGACTGACTTCCATTCCTCTAAACATGTACTGTTATAAAAAATAATCAAACACTGTACTATATTGAAACTAACAAACCTTGTAGTTAGAGCCACAGCCATGATGAAGAGGCCCATTGATATAGAATTATATTGAAAATAATAAACCTTGTAGTTAGAGCCACAGCCATGATGAAGAGGCCCATTGATATAGAATTATATTGAAAATAATAAACCTTGTAGTTAGAGCCACAGCTATAATGAAGAGGCCCATTGATATAGAATTATATTGAAAATAATAAACCTTGTAGTTAGAGCCACAGCTATAATGAAGAGACCCAGTGATATAGAATTATATTGAAAATAATAAACCATGTAGTTAGAGCCACAGCTATAATGAAGAGACCCAGTGATATAGAATTATATTGAAAATAATAAACCTTGTAGTTAGAGCCACAGCTATAATAAAGAGACCCAGTGATATAGAATTATATTGAAAATAATAAACCTTGTAGTTAGAGCCACAGCTTAATGAAGAAACCCAGTGATATAGAATTATATTGAAAATAATAAACCTTGTAGTTAGAGCCACAGCTATAATAAAGAGACTCAGTGATATAGAATTATATTGAAAATAATAAACCTTGTAGTTAGAGCCACAGCTATAATAAAGAGACCCAGTGATATAGAATTATATTGAAAATAATAAACCTTGTAGTTAGAGCCACAGCTATAATGAAGAGACCCAGTGATATAAAATCATATTGAAAATAATAAACCTTGTAGTTAGAGCCACAGTTATTAGAAAGCGAATTAGTGATATAGAATTATATTGAAAATAATAAACCTTGTAGTTAGAGCCACAGCTATAATGAAGAGACCCAGTGATATAGAATTATATTGAAAATGTCCATGGTCAATCAATATTAGTCCGGGATAGGTAACTAAAATACAAAATGATACATTATATGTGCAGTTGATAGAAAAAGATCCCAAAAACGGTTAGACTTTCAGTTTTACAATTAAAACTTGTTGGGAAAAGTAATAGGAATACTCCTTCAAAAATACTGAGGAGTATTAGAAAAAAATTAAAGCGACTAAAAAGCAACTTAGAATAATTCTGACTGCCTAGGCATGACTGTCATAAAAGCTTCAAATTATACACCATTATAAAATGAATAACACTTGTAGAAAATAAAGTATTATATATTTCATAGAGTGATCACCAGACAAAGTCAAAGCTCAACAAGACAGTTGTTGTTAAGTAACTCTGTAATACAGGCGGACGGACGGATCAAAGCTAAAGAGTCGCTGTTCACATAATACAATCAATTTGAATAATAAAAAATTATTTAAAAAGTTTTCTCGTATTCATTCGAATCCGGTGGATAGGAACCGGTTCTCATCCATACGAAAAAACTATGTCTAGCATCGTTTTATATCCAGCTTTCTACGAATATAAAAATGAACAATTATAAGATTAAAACCAGTTTTTTTAGCCGGTGCCTTCGGCACCTCGGGGCTAAAAAACTAGTTTTAATCTTTTAATTGTACATTCTATATCCGCGGAAAGCCGTTTATAATACGATGCTAGAAATAACTATTACCTAATAACAATGATGATAAAGATACACCTGAGCCACAAAACAATCTTACTGCTGGAAAAAATACTGAAAACAAAACATAATTCTGTACAATATTGAGCTAGAATAGGTGGCGATGAATTGATTTTGATAGTCATTAAATCTAATCACCAACAAGTCTAAAATTTCAAAAATAATTTACCTAAAAGATCAGCAACAATGACACTAAGTCTCATAAACAGTTTATGTTCAGATGACTCTATACCTCGACTAACAGAAAATAAGCATGTATTTTACCTTTCAAAAGATACATTTTTGATATTTTGAATATTTATTATATCATATTTAAAACAGATTCATTTTTATAATTTATAGTAATTTATTTTAACGAGCCGTTAAAAAATACATTGTAAGTATGAGTGATTCAATAAATGCTTTATTCCTTTTATGAAGCAACACAAAAGACGAATTAACTTTTTCAGCTACTTTGCCAACAGCATAACTAGAAGATGGTTTCATTTGATTTATAATATTCTCTTAAATAAATGTAGTGTAACAAGAATGACAACATTATTAAAGCGAAGTCCCAATATCAGATAAGGATTAACGAACAATAACTCTTGTAGAGTATCAAAACTTAATAAGCAAAAATTTTGTACAAAAAATTGTTGCAAAATTGCATAAATACAAGATAACGTATAAGGACAAGCTTTCATTTTAGGATTTGATTATAGAGATGCTTCGCTTATAATATTTTACATTGCTGTCCCAGGAATCAATATTCCAAGCATCAGACAAATAGGATAATTATATCACACAAAATGTTGTCAAAAAAGTTAAAAATCAGCATGTTTTAAATTGGCCTACGGACTTTCTTTTAACTACTATCGAGTTGCTGCGCTTTCTAGGAAGTACCTAACTATTATCGGAATCATTATGTAAAGTTTGAAACCGATATGAAAATTCTAACCTGGATCTTTAAATCATTTTAGTGGTGAGCCAGATCGGGGTGAGCCGAATTTCAGTCAATCTTAGCGCGGCATTTTATAAAATGTTGTGCTCTCATTGGTGGAAAATTGGTTCACCCCGATGTGGCTAACCATTAAAATGATTTATCCAGCTCTGTTTAAATTAACGAATAGAGCTAACCGTTACGGACGGACGTACTTTTGAACAAGCGTTTTAAATATTGGGATTATTAAATCTAATTCCTTAAAGTTGCGAGTAAAATTCCAGTCAAATGCTCTTATTAGGTCAAACTGTTTTTTTTTTAAATATGCGTTTAATTATACTATGCGTATGTATTAATAAGCGCAGTTGAATATTGCTCACAATTTTACGAAATTCACAATTCTGTTTGTACTTCAATCAAAATATTATTTCATCAAAGCTAGGGTTGGGCCGGATATCTGGCCTACGTTCGATATCCGGCAATTTACCAGATATCCGGCATCAAAAATTCAGCCGGATATCATGTAACCGGATAGTTTTAATATCCGGATAACCAGCCAGACCGGATATCCGTCCCAACCCTAATCAAAGCATTTCTATAAATCAAATGATTCCTATGATAAGCAGTCAACGGAGGATAATCTAGTCCCCAATACTGTAAATCATTATCCTAAAATATAACAATTCGGGTTGGGCCGGATTTCCGGTCTGGCCGGCTATCCGGTCTGGCCGGTTATCCGGTCATTTTCAATACCCGGCCAGATACCGGATATTAAATATATCCGGTTACATGATATCCAGCTGATTTTTGACACCGGATATCCGGCTGATTTTTGACGCCGGATATACGTTTATCCGACCGGATATCCGGTAATTTGCCGGATATCGAACGTTGGTAAGATATCCGGCCCAACCCTAATAAAATATTATAATTTAATTGGAATATTCAAATCCCATCATTAGAGAGTAAGGGTTAAGATATATAAGTTGGAAAGAATTTTAATGTTAGGGTTAGATTTGAAATCTGCATCAAATTATAAGGATTTTTATACAATTCTTTTTTTTGTATATTTCTTTTTCTAAAAGTGGAAATAAAATTTAAGTTAATTAATTTTGACATCTGTCTTTGGTTTATTGAAAACTATCTGCGCCCTGATTGGAGAAGCTTAAGTGTCGTACATCATTCAACCAATTAAAGCGCAGGTAGTTTTTAATCCATCTATCACGGATGTCAAAATTAATTAACTTAAACTGTATTTGTGCTTTTAAATAAAGAATTAAACAAAAAAATTTGATGCAGATTTCAAATCTACCTCTAACATTAAAATTCTTTATAAAAACTTAAAAACTTATATAACATAGTAAGGATATATTTTGTCTTACTTTTCTTATTTATGGGTTTTCTCTAGTTAGAAGACAAAAAAACACCAATCCAAACCTTGGAAAAAATGTATTAGGGCTATGTACAGTCTGTTCCTTAGGTGTTACAAAATCCACTGGCTCCTTCCAATGTAACTCCTGCCTCCAATGGATCCACCCTAAATGCTCCCTCCTCCCATCTGCCACCCACTACTCCCCTTTCTGGTTCTGCCCTTCCTGCTCCCCCCCAACCTCACCCCCTCCCTCTCCTAACTTATCTCCCCCTACACCCCTCCCATCACCTAGCTCCCCGTCTACCCCTCCTTCCCCTGCAGCTCCTCCTTCACCCCTGCCCCCTCCTCCACCCACCCCTGCCCCCCGAAAACCTCCTGGTAAACCTTTTGTCCTTCAATTCAATTGTAATGGCCTCCTTACCACCCAAGATGAACTCCACAACCTTATTTCTACCCATAACATCCCCATCACCTGCCTCCAAGAAACCAAACTCTCCAGCAAATCCAATCCCAAACCCCTCCCTGGCTATAACTTTCTCAGGAAGGATCGTCAAGACCGACCTGGTGGAGGAATAGCCTTCCTTATTGCCGATGACATCCCCTTCACCCACCTTGACCTCAATCACCTTTCCAATGGCCCCCTTGAGATCGATGGTATCCAAATTTCCCGCAATGGCTCTCCTACACAAATCATCAACCTTTACCTTCCTCCACATTCTTCCTGTCCCCCCCAATACACCCCTGACTTTAACCTCCTCTTTGACAACCCAAATGACCTTATCCTAGTCGGTGATTTCAATGCCCACAACCCTGCCTGGAACTCCATCACCCTTGACCAATCTGCCATGAATCGTGGGGAGGCTCTGCTGGAAGCTCTCAATGAGAGCAGCCTCTGCCTCCTCAACGAGGACTCCCCCACCCGCCTCCCCCCCAACGGCCAACCCACCTC
This sequence comes from Acartia tonsa, assembly GCF_053477335.1. NCBI lineage: Eukaryota > Metazoa > Arthropoda > Copepoda > Calanoida > Acartiidae > Acartia > Acartia tonsa. The sequence goes on from NC_137264.1 coordinate 52,219,687, forward strand.
CCCCGACCTTTCCCTTTGCTCTGCCCACCTTGCCCTTGACTTTTCCTGGCACACCCTCACCACCCTCCGTTCTGATCATCTCCCCATCCTCCTCTCCCTTCCTGAAATCAACAGAAACCCCCGCCCTGTCAAAACTTTCCACAACTTCCGTAAAGCAGATTGGGACACCTTCACCCTTGAAACTGAAACCCTCTTTGAAGATCTTCCTGAACCCTCCTCCTGCTCCCAAGGTGAAGCCACCTTCCGCCAAATCCTCCAAACTGCCTCCAAACACACAGTCCCTGCTGGCTTCATCAAAAACTCCAATCCCTCCCTCCCCCAGTCTGCTAAGCCCCTTATCCAGCAAAGAGACTCCTTAAGAGAAATTAACCCCCATGATCCTCAAATCCAAATCCTCAATGAACAAATTTCCTCAATAGTAAACCAACACTCCAACAAAAAATGGCAAGAAACCCTTTCCAAATCCGACCATAGAACCAACCCTTCCAAATTCTGGTCCCTCCTCAAATCCCTTTCTGGCAAAAACAATTCCCCTCCTTCCAACCAACCCATTTCCTTCAACAACAAAGTTCACACCTCCCACGCCCACATTGCCGAATCCTTCACCAAACAATTCACCTCTGTCTCCCGCCACACCTCCAACCCTTTCTCCAGAAAAATTATCCGCAAAATTAGACACCGCCACCGCCTCAACAGAGATTTCCAACCTTTCACACCTGCCCTTGTCCTTGAAGCTATTAAAAATTCCTCAAATTCATCTGCACTTGGCCCTGATCACCTCAACATCCTCCACCTCAAACACCTTGGTCCAAATGGCATCTCCTACCTTACCAAACTCTTCAACCTCTCCATTTCCGCTGCTAATATCCCTGCCATTTGGAAGCTCTCCAAAATTATTGCCCTCCTCAAACCTGGTAAACCCCCTGACCTTTCCACCTCCTACCGCCCAATCTCCCTCCTCTGTCCTGCAGCTAAAGTCCTTGAACGCCTCCTTCTCCCATACCTTAAACAATCCCTCTCCACCCACCCCTCTCAACATGGCTTCAAACCCCTCCACTCCACCACATCCTCACTCCTTAATCTTTCCACCTCCATTGCTAACGGTTTCAACCAAAACCTCCCCCCCAGCCGCACAACCGTAGCCTCCATTGACCTTTCCAAAGCCTTCGACTGCATCCCAATCCATCTCCTTCTCCAAAAAATCTCCTCTTCAAACCTCCATCCAAACATCATCAGATGGCTGTCCTGCTACCTGCGTGGCAGAATGGCCTTCTGCTCCTACCAAAATACCAACTCCTCCCCCAGAATTGTCCACACTGGTGTCCCCCAAGGCTCTGTTATTTCCCCCGTCCTTTTCAACTTCTACATAGCAGATGCCCCCCACATCCCCCCTGCCACCACCTCCTCCTATGCCGACGACCTCAACTCCTTCCACTCCTCTCCTGATATCCCCCAGTCAGTTGAATCCATCAACTCCCACCTCTCCTCAATCGCTGACTGGGCCTCCACCAATGGCCTCTCCATCGCCCCCAACAAATCCACTGTCACCCTTTTCACTCCTGACCGTAAGCACCAATCCAACCTCCATCCTCAAGTCCAAATTAACGGCTCCATCCTCCCCCTTGAGAAAACCCCTAAGATCCTTGGAGTTACCTTTGACACCTTTTTCAATTTCAGTTCCCATGTCTCCACCATTTCCTCTAAAATTTCCTCCCGCCTCAGAATCCTTAAATGTCTGGCTGGCACCAAATGGGGCCACCAGAAGGAGACCCTCCTCACCACTTACAACACCCTCCTCCGCCCCATCACCACCTATGCCTGTCCTGTCTGGTTTCCTAACACCTCCAAAAACAACATTGACAAACTCCAAGTCCTCCAAAACCAAGCCCTCCGCATCTGTACTGGTTCCACCAAAAAATCCCCCATCAGCCACCTCCACCAAGAAACTAAAATCCTACCAGTACGGAACCACCTCTCCCTTTTATGCTCCCAGTACCTGGCCTCCTCCCTCCGTCCTTCCCACCCATCCTTCCCCAATGTCACAACCCCTCCTGGTCCTAGATCCAAGAAATCCACCCTCCAATCCATGTTCCTCCCGAATCTCCAACCTTTTCTCACCCCTGACAACACTCTCCTCCCTGCAAATTACAAATCCACCATCTCCCGACTCCACACCTCTGCAGTTACCCAAGCCATCAACTCCTACCCCCCTAATCCTGTCCTTAATCATGCCCCTCCCAACATCAACCCCTCTGAGATCCAACTTCCTAGGCACTACAGAACCATCCTCTCCCAATTAAGATCCAATTATTGTCCTAAGCTCCAAAGTTACCTGCATTCCATCAACGCTTCTCTTTCACCCAACTGCCCATCCTGCCCCAACAATCCTACCCCTGAAACAGTCCAACACCTCTTTTCCTGCCCTAATAACCCCACCAACCTAAATCCCATTGACCTCTGGCAAAATCCCACCCTCGTAGCTGCCTTCCTATCATCACACCCCAGTTTCACCAGCCTCCCTCCTCTTCAACGCCCCCCTCCAGAGCCCCCTCCATAAGCCTCCCCTCCCCCACCTACTGATGACAACCTGGACACGAATATGGACTATGAGCAGCCAATACAACAACAAACTTTACTTAACCCGACCTAAGATAAGCATCAAAATATGTAATTTTCCAAAAGTAATAGTTTGTAATCAAAATGGGAAACAGAGTTACCAACCTTTGTTTGATTATACCAGTCTGTCATAGGCAGATTTATTGTGATTTCTTGCCAGTGACGTTGGGCTTCGTAGTCACCATGCATTGGGGGAATGCCTTGGCCTATATTCATTCATATTAACGATATTTGTAACAGGAATCAGTCACAATCATGTTGCAAAATAACAAGTAACAAAATCTCCAAAAAAATCTCTCTAACCGCTGAACCGATAAGGTTCTCCTATGGATGGTAGCTGCTAGTCAATGAATCTTATTCTATCTAATATACCTAAGAAAAATTTAAAAAAATGCAAAAACCCTTTTCTAAAGTTTAATTTCAGATAATATACACCAAATGAATTCAATATGATAGAAGAAAAGGTATCCATGTAAACAATCTTTCCTAAACTTTATTCGAATAATTTCTACCTGAATAAGGCCATAAAGAAGTTCCATACCGTAATATCAATGAGGCACTAAAATTAATCACTTTAATCAATTTAAAGGACAGTAAAATCTTTCAACATAGGACAAGTATTCAAGCCATATAATAGAGCAAGGCCATGATTTTATAGTGATATTCAGGGAAGGAGGGGACATTGGACTGTAAATTACACTGGTACCCAAAGTTTTCTAAAACACACTCTCCTATTAGTTTGCTTTAAAAATTTGGGCACCTATATTATATCTCGTTTGATTGGTTCAAACTAGCAGTGTCGTAATGTTTAAACAAATAATTTTAATCTACAGAATGGGTAATTTTGTAATCGTTATTTATCGTCCATTGTTCTATCCCTTTAAATCCATATCATAGATTTTATATTTGTACACCTGCCACTGAAAATTATCCGATTAAGAATTAGGAAAGACATGTGAAGACCCTGATATATGTAGCTTTATTTTCTCTAATTAATAAATTTTATTTTTCATTTTACCTAAACAAAAACGCATTTTCCAAGCTAAGCATCTGAAAATATTATTTTCAACAATTATTTTAAATAATATACAATATTTATAGCAGGTATATTACATCATGTTAATTTTTATTTTCATGATATTTTGTTTTTAAAATACTAAAAAACAATAAATTGATACCTATAATATGTCATTTAAAAAAGTATCTTATCATTATAAATATATTTTAAGTTTTCTTGCCTATTGATAAAAATTAATAGATAGATGATTATTGATTAATTCGTAAATAAAATAAAGAGTTTTTTATTGGGTCAAAGATCAACCAAATAAAGAATTCTAATTGGACAAAACAAACAGCAGGACATGATTGGCCAACACAAATAAAGCACTGTGATTGGTCCAAAGTTCAACGCCTGTATCTGTATCTCTTGAAATGAAACCACAGCTGGAAGATGTTGTTATGAAACTGGCACTTGAATCCTCTCTTGTACCCGTACTCCCACTCTCTGTTCACTATCTTGAAGGCAATGTCCTCGTAGGGAGGCCCAGCTGTTATCTAAAATAACATTTATATTCAGATTAGAACATAAACAAAAACAAGGATGACAACATCCATAAAAGCGAAGCACTGAAACGGTAGGACAAACGGACATTAACACTTGTATAGTGTTAGAACTTAATTATCATAATATAAATTTATAAGAGTCAAAGCAAAATTGTAAGTAAATTTGTTGTAAAACTGCTTGATACAGGATAATTTTTATGGACATACTTACATTTTTAGGGCTTGATTATAGAGTTGCTTCGCTTATTACATTATACTTTGTTGTCCCAGGAATCAATATACAAAAAATTAGATCAATCCGATGATTTGATCACATAAAAATTTGTTGTTAAAAAAGTAAAAAAGCATTATATTCACGGTACATAAAATTTTATTTTAAAAGTAGTTTAATTTAGAATGCAAAGGTAAATGTATTGAACTTTTACTGTTCAATGTTAAATACTAGCATAGCATAAAATCGAATAATTATTAAAAAATATCAAGTTTTAGAAATATTTTGATTTAAAATCTTTAAATAGTATTTTGGACTTACGTTTATTGTTTGTATGTTTTTCATGAATCTTTTTAATTTGCGATTAAAATCCCAGTAGACAGGGGTGTATATTCTGCATGGGATCCCCGGCTCAGGGGGGGGGGGGGGGGAATAAAAAATAAGTGGTTGGAGGGAAAAAAATGTAAAATTTAAGAAAACTGAAAACATTTTTTCCATTTCGCCCCCCTCCTTGGTTAAAAAAAAACTAAAAAAATGTGTGGTAGGAGGGATAAAATAAATAAAATATAGAGTTCTTTAAATATTTTTCTATTTTCCCCCCTACTTTTTAAGAAAAATCTAGGAAGGGAAAAAAATAAAAAATTTTGTAGCAGGGGAAAAAAAATAAATCTTGTGTAGAACATACACCCCTGCCAGTAGAAGGGGAGGGAATGGGCGAAAGGGGGGATGGAGGAACATTATTTTAGCCGGCTACAAGTTTCATTTTGTTAGTACATGATAATCTAGTGTAAGATAGTTACAATAAATCCTTTGCTCTTGACATCATCTTTTGTCAGAACTTCTACATACCTAGTTCTTTATGAGTTTCTAAATGCATAAAAATTACCTTCAGCAGACAGAAATCTCCATCATCCGTTGGTATAAGCTGGAAGGTTGGAGTGTTGGATTTATCAATCAGATCAGGATAAAATATATTAAATTTGTACCCCTGCGGTGGTAGACAATCAATCAATCAATTAATTATTCTATTTGTAACTGAGCAAAAATGTTAACTTTGTTTCTAAATTAAAGATTTTTTTTTTGTTAAAGACTTTTTAAATTTTAGTTCATTATATCTATTTAATTACCTACTCCTTTCATAATTTAAGAACTACGAATATTCTTTTTGAGCTTTACAAAGAAGCTTTGTATTGTTTAGTTTTTGGTGGAAATATAGACGGCATCTTAAAATATTTGAATGAAAATCTTAACAATAACAAACATAATTTCTCCTAAATCTGAAATTGTATTGTTTTGGCAACTACAGTGATGTATATTCTACATGGTTGACCCTGTTACAGGGGGAGGGGGGGGGGGGTGAGTACTGAAAACATTTTTCTATTTTTTTCTTATACTTTTATTTGGGGGAAAAAACTACAGAATTATGTGGTTGGGTTTTTAAAAATGAATAAAATAATGAGTATTCAAAACAATTTTTGGTATTTTTCTCTTAGAAATTTTTTTTTCAATTTTGAAAATTTGAGTACCCACCCCAACCCCCCCCCCTCTCTCTCTATGAACTCTGGCCGCAGCGCTCGGCTCCCTAGCCTAAAACCTAACCTAAAATAGTTGTTCGTCGTTGTCGGGAGGGGAAGGGGGGGGGGGGATGGGTACTTAAATTTTCAAAATTGAAAAAAAAATTTCTAAGAGGATAACGCCCAATTTTTCACGTTTTCCCCCTCCATGGTTAAAAACTATGAGGAAAAAATGAAAATTTTTTTTAGAGGGAAAAAAATTAATCTTGCGCAGAATATACATCCCTTGGCAACTATGAAAAAAACATCATTTGATTGATTGATTGGCTTTCCTGGACAATCTTTGGCGGAGGATTATCAAAGTCATAATGAGTTTGATTATATTTGTTCCACTCGAAACCAGTGTGGACACGATTGAAATACCTAAAAGAATAACACTAGTTTTCATGGAAACCTTGCCTTTTTTAGAGTGAAAATTAACAAATAGTTTAATCAGAAGTTTCCAGTGAATGTAATCGTTCTTGTCAGAAGCTACAATATTATAACGTCATATCTGCAGTCTAGATTATTCTACATTCAGTTAATATCAATTTAATTAACTTTTATTGATGCTAATTCAAAACAAAATTGCATTACCTTGGTTTCCTAGGTCTATATTTATCACTCCAATCATATGATTGATTAAGAACAGACTCCACACTGAAGACCGCTTCATCCGCCCCCATGCCCTTCTTTGCCTCCTTCTCAAGGGCGCGCTCCTCCCCATTCAATACATTCTCCACCTAAAATTTTGGCAATTTTACAAATATTGAAAAGGGTTTAAATAAAAGAGTTTTCTAAGATATTTTCATGCATATAACCTATATATAATTTTGATTTTCATCTTTGAATCTTTAGAAAACAACATTGTTTATTGATCTAAGCTTTATCATACCTTAGAACCCTTGAGTGCCTTGCTCTGATCAAAGTTCCTACGGGCCATATCCTCCTCCTCCAGGAAGGTGACTGTACCTGGATCCAGGTCTCCAGATCCTATGTACACAGGACTGTATCCACCCCTACAAAAAATATAAAAAATACAAAAAAGTTAATATTCGAAAGATAAGGGTGTTTTTTTTTTAATGGAACAAAAGTGTTGCTTAATATAACCCACTTGCCATTGACAGAAATTAATAATCTATATCTTAATTTCTTCATTGGGTTGGGGAGTTTTGTATAAGAAAAAAATATTTAGCGATTTTCAACAAATTATGCCGTAAAAACCAGTTTTTCAAAAGTACCTATTTTTGGAAGATTTTTAGATCATGACCAATTTAAAGAGTTACAAAAATGCGTACATTTTTAAAAATCAAATTGTGCGGCTTGTGTTAATAGTAGAAAAATGTTACACATACCGTTAAAATTGTCATAAACTCTAGTTTGGAAATATATGTATCATATTCATACTATTTGTAGTATAGAAGCTACGTTGGAAAATGTGAGAAAGGTTGAAAAGATTTAAGTAAGTTGGGACATTTTACCAAGTAGATCCTAAACTATACGTAGCATAGGAATAGTTCTTAAACATCCAAAAACTAGAGTTTATGACGATTCCAATGATATGCATAACATTTTTCTACTATTAACACAAGCCGAGCAATTTGAACTTTAAAAATGTATGTCTTTTTTGCACACTCTTTAAATTAGTCATGATCCAAAAATCTTCCAAAAATATGGACTTTGGAAAAACCGGTTTTTAAGGCATAATTTGTTGAAAATCGACAAGTATTTTTTTCTTATACAAAACTCCCCAACCCAATGAAGAAATTAAGATATAGATTATTAATTTCTGTCAATGGCTAGTGGGTTTTATTAAGCAATACTTTTGTTCCATTAAAAAAAACACCCTGTAAAAAAGTAAAATGCAAAAAAACATAAACTAAAGTAGGGCCAGACATAAAACTTAATTTATATTAATTAAAGTAATAGAATAGTGTGGGCTTGAGCTTTGTGTGACTCCCCAAAAAAAGAACAAAAAGCAATTTGCTAGCTGACAAAAAGTGATTATAAATCATTACTTGTACATTTAATATCGTTTGAACGGACGATTCATTCAGGCAATGTACTGTGGTTTCAGTACCTAACTATCATGCTTAAAAATTTTACCTATGATATTCAACAATACAATCTTGTAACAGATCCTCTCCCTCATTATAATTTTCAGGCACATCATCTCTTTCCTGACTGCTGCGGGAACCAGAGTCCTGTGATCTAGTATCACTGGGGCCAGCCTGCGGCTCCTGGTCGTCTCCAGGTAAGCTGCTGTCATCAGTCTTGCTAAACTGTTCCGCCTTCAGCTGTGCCAGCTTGCTACGGAGCAGCTGTTGATGTCTGTCACGCAACCTTCCTCTGGCTGTATGTGCCTAAAAGGTTTTATAATATTCCGCTGTTTTAAATTTGCTGAGCAATCTTATGAAAGAAATCGCTGTCAAAGAATTTCCAGTATGGTTTCCAAACCGAATATCCGTTGGATTAGAACCGATTCTAAGCCATACTGAAAAATAATTTATCTTATCTTATTATATCCAGTTTTCTACGAAAATAAAAATGTACCATCATTTTTGTAAGTCCATGCCTTCGGCATCTCGGGGCTAACAAAAGTGGTTTAAAATTGTACATTTTTTATCCATGGAAAGCTGTTTATAATACGATGCAATAAATATATATTCTCACCTTGAGTTGTGAAATCAAAGATTCCCAGTAGCCAATATCCAAACCTTCAGCTCTTTCCTCCAATTTCTTTTCAATCTGTTTCTGTAACTGTTCTAGTTGTTCCACACTTTTACCCTGAACATCAAATATTGTAAAGCAAGAATATAAAGGGATAAGACAAAGGCAGATAAATTGATGATTCTCCCCAATGATGGTTACCCCTTCTGCAGATTACAAGTAGTGGTTAAAAATTGTGGACAAAAAAAATTAAATAAGTCCCCCAAGTTGTTAAGAAAACAAATAAGAAAATGTTTTTATGAAAATTTGGGTACTTGTGTAATAAACAGCCAATGTCCCCTTCCTCCCTGATTGTAAAGGGTTGACAATGTATCTAATACACACTTGATAGCCTAAAAAATGTTCTAAAAAGTTGCATTAGTACAGAATCTGGTAGCCTCTAGAGGTCTAATTGACGTGTAACTAAAACAGATCTTGGTTAATGAAAAAAAGTTAATCTATGAATGATAGCAACATACCACAGACAACCTTATGATTGCAAGACCTTTGTCTGGAAGTCCTTACTGAGAATGGTTATAGGTAAACCTGTTTTTTTTGTGTGCAAAGTATTAAAATAAATTTAATTTTGACGACTAATGGTTTGAACCTATTACCAGTTATGTGCAGGTTCTTTTATTTTATGCAAAATACATGTTGTTGGCAGATGCATGTGACAAATCTGTGGAGGCTATTCAATCAATCAATCAAGGTTCTTTTATTTACCCCAACTTTTTTTTGTGATTCATATCCATTGTCTTGGTACTTTGTTACCTTTATGTGTGTGACGTCCTGTGGCTTTATTTCCGCAAAACCTTATCCCAAGATGTCCAGAGGACGACATTTGCTGGCTTTATGTTGAGAATATATGCGGCATTTCCTAGGGACGCTGCGCGTTGTAAATACAAGAGACCATTTTGTTTGTTTTGGTAGCACGGTTTAGATGTGAGACAATGAAAAATAATGTTTCGTATGATTGTATGGTCTGCCGTTGCTAAATTTCATATCCATGATCTCCCGGCTTGATGAGAGAATAGACTAGGCCATTCGTTTTCATAGTATAGTTCAATAAACTTACTATTTGTAAACTGCCTTGTATCTCCATGGGGAGTAGATGTTATTTTGCTTTGTAGCAAAAGATCTCGGAACAGTTTTGGTTTATACTGTCTTCCTCAACATCCATATTGTCATATCCTCACAGATGTATTTACCTTAAATATCTGCTGTACGTCAGTTTGTACGGTTTTATTAATTCCCTCTCTTCTCTCCACAGCAGCTTCGTACATACTTCCTAAATATTAAAATTCGTTGTATAAAAATTTTTTGAATCTAGTCGCAAATCATATATGAAAGAAGTTCAGTATTCTAGTAAAGTTATTTCATTTCTAATTGAATTAGCATAGGAATTGAAACTCAAGTTTTTCTGGTGAGAATGTTACTAGATTGGACTCTAAGTAAAGTTATTGGATCTAGTGCAAATCAAATGTTCCTGGCAACGATTTTCTCTAAAAATCGATGAACTTAAAAAAACGGAACGTATAAATTATGCCTCTTTAAACTGACAAAAAAATCTGAAATTGTCATTACTCAATAATGCATAGTTATCTCGCAGTGCAGTGCACATAAATGCGCGAAAAAGACTTTACGCGTTTTTCCGTGTGCAACATCATTGGATCTTGGCTATTCCAGATTATTTATGTATAGGCCTTCTTATGCTTCTTAACACGGTGTGTGGGCATGAAAAGTACGTTAAGCAGTTTGAAAGCTAGCAGTTTTTAAAGTTCATAGATTTTTTAAGCTAATCGTTACAAGTAACATTTAAAATGAATAGAATAATATCCAAATTATTTATTTGTTTGGTTTCGTTTAACTTGGATAGATATTAATAATGATAGCCTAAGACATACCAATGACTAATTTTGAGCAACTTTCATAATGAAAAAAACAATTCATACCTGTTTGACTGTCTAGTTTTCTTAGTTTATGAAGTTCATCCTTGACAATGACAGTAATATCCTGCCAGTACTCGGCGTTGTTGCCTTTCTCCAATCTTTGATATACCTAAAATTATTTATTATATGTAATCTATATATATTAAAGAAAGACTAATGCGGAAGGATTTTATAGGGACTATTTATCATAGGGTGGTTAACTAACCTCTCGAAAAATAGACTAAAAACTGCCCGAACCGTTACAAAGCAGGGTGCCGGAGCCGTATAATTTTGATGCGGTTCCGGCTCAGGCGAGCCGTATTTGGAAATACGGCTCCGGCTCCAGCTCCGGCTCCGGCTCCTACCTTAAAATTAATATATCAATTTTTTTTCATTATTGAATTTGATAAAATAAAATAAATAATATAAAATATTTTGCTTTTATTTGATTAAAGCTATATAAAAGTAGAAGGATGTGTGTCTATTTGTTAAGTAACAATTGTTTTTCAGTTTATTATATAGAAATAGACCGTTGCCAAATTATAATATTACTTTAAAAAATAATTTTTAGCTAGTCCGGAGCCGGAGCCGTTTTTAAAGAAAAATACGGCTCCGGATCCGGCTCCACCAAAAATGTTGCTGCTCCCGGCTCCGGCTCCAGAACACTGTTACAAAGCATCGCTGAAGATTGTGCAGCTGTTTACGAGATACTATTGGAAGTAACACAAAGAACTTTCTACTATACAAGCGGTTGTGCCCCTAACATCTAGGGGCTCTCTATTTAAAAAGGTAAGTGTGCAAAAAAAATAGCCTAAAACCAACCCTGGACCTTTGTAAAGCTTTCTGAAAAATGAAAACTTGATCAGTTCTGTAGTCTTCAGAGAAAAAACCTTACTACTTAATAAAAACAGTAAAATAAAATAGATAGATAGATAAACTATAACTGGATAATCAAATAATTAAGCTTACTGTAATATCTTCCAATAAATCTTCTAAATCAGTGATAGATAAACCATTGAGGTATGTATAGGGTTCATGCATTTCTACAGTATCAACCTAAACATAATAGTATATAAACTAAAGTAACAGGATGTCTGTGTGTTTGTACCGAAGGATCTCGCTTACCGCTGAACCGATCGGGTTCTCTTTAACAGGGTAGCTTCTCATAAGTCCCGGGAAGGTTTATAACTATTTTGGGGGAGGGTACCACCACCCTCTCAGAAGAAATCGCCCCTAGAAAAGAATTACCCCTCACGAAAAAGAGACTTGAACGAAACATAAACCAATTATTTCTGTAATTAGATATTTGAAATAAAAAAAAACATTCAAAGTGCCACTAGAGGACTCTAGGGGCGTAGCCGCTAGTATATAATAAAATACATGCAGTAATTTTCAGATCCTTTTTAGGGGGCGGCCTCCTTGTGAAGAGGTTGGCCGCTCCTTTTTATAGGGTTGCCCGTCATAAGTGGGAGAAAAGTTGGGTTTCACTTGGGTTGCCCTTCATAAGGTGGTCAAAAGTTGGGTTTCACTTGGGTTGGCCTTCATATGGAGGACAAAAGTTGGGTTTCACTTGAGTTGCAAAAACCCAACTAATGCATGCATGAATTAATAATTATACTAAGTTATTGAGCAATACTACTATACACAATAAAATTCCTTTTTAGAGGAAGATTGTTGTAGGAAGAATTGCATGTTATGTTAAAGTCAAATTGCAAAATATAAAATACAATATTAATATTTATTAACATTTTACAATATTCTGTAAAAAAAATTTTAGTCAAGGCTATATTCAAATATTCTTGTTATGTAAAATTGGGAAAGAAATCATGGAAGTGGAGGAGGGATAGAAATTAAAAATGGTTAGAAAATAAACTCCCCTGTAAAATGGAATTATATGCAGGGATACAAGGACAATAGAAGATTAAAATACATTCTAACAATGATAATAAACAAAACTAGTCATTCTGTAAAGTAAAATTATTGTTTGTAAAGATTTGACACTGCTAGTTTGAAACCAATCAATTGAAATTTTAAAAAAGCATACAAAGTATTTAAATCAATAAGATAACGTGGTTATAAAACTTTGGAAACAGGTGTAATTTACAGTCTAATGTCCTCTCCCTTCTGAATACGTGAAATGCAAGTACAAGTATTTACCTCTCCTTCGGCACTAATATACTTTGCCAACAGATCTATAGGCTTCGCTCTTCCATCACTAAAAAAGAAATAAAATAAAATATATGAGATGGTTTTCGGCTATTTTAATGAAATCTTTCCCCTTGGAGTATAAAGCCCCTAGATGCTAGAGGTGCATCTACTGGTGCTAAAAATAATAGCAAAAATGACTCTACCTGATACGAATGGAGCTTCTGAGTAAAGCCTGTTTCAAATGGAACTGATCCTCATCCTTGGACCACTTTGTAAACTTCTCAGATTCTTTCTGTCTAAATAGAAATGAAACTTATTTAAAAATAACAGAAGTCTAGTAGGATCTAGGACAACGCTAAAAAAATATTATTCCATAATTTCAGCTTTATTGAATTCATGGTAAGGTTTTAGGCTAGACAATCAAGTCACCAAATTAGTTTTTTTATTTCAGTTTCAGTAACAATTCATTTATATCTCTGACAACAGTTATATATTTGTTATGTGTCAGTCAAACTTGATATTTAGCTGTGTACACAATCTAATCTATAATACAAAGTAGAATGATGTCTGTCTGTCTGTCCGTCCGTCCCTTAAGATCTCGGTAACCACTGAACCGATCGGATTCTACTCTTCAGGGTATATACCTATTGGTCCTGTGGTGGTTTTAAGCTATTTTCTTGAGGGGTGGGACACCCCCAACCCCCCAATAAAATAAAAATCCCCCAACCCCCTCCAAAAAAATAAATTTTCTTGGGAACACATTAGACCAAGCCTCAGTAGTACTTTATTATTTTTTTTAATTATCTCTTGGGGCAAAGCCCCTAGAGGCAAGGGGCGAAGCCGCTAGTATACTATAATTTGCTCTTTGTTAAGAGAAAAATAGTTTTAATATAAGCAACTTGTTGTTTAAATACCTTTGTTCAAGTTCCTCCAATTCCAATCTTTCTTGTCTTTCCCTCTCCCTTTCAATCCTGGCAGCCTTCACCTTCTCCAGTTCCATCTTCTGTTCCCGGATTCTGTCTTGTGCTATACGATTCAATTCTTCTTCCTGTGGTTGAAAGAATTAAAATTGAGCCAGTAATTATAACAACTTATTTCAATTACGTGTAGATTTTAGATACTATAAAACTTCAAACAAGTTACAACTAGTAACCACGTCAGTAAAGTGATTCTAAGCACCTTCCAGCAGTGATTACAAATCATAATGTTTTTTGGTTAATGTACTAGGGTTATGTTAAATGTCGTAATAACTATTTTAAAAAATAAGTTTCACCATGGTTTTATATGAAAAAATTTGAAATGTTAGGCATTTTTTTGATAATTTATCATCAAATGTTTTGTTGAGTTCAAACTGCTGTAACACGAAAGTAAACATTTTCAATGAAAAATGATAATTTAGAATTTTGAAATAGGAATGGTTTTATACAGTTTTATTAGTGTACTTTCGTAATTTATAGCATTTGATTATATTTAAGCGTGTTATATTATTTAAACTTTTGAACTCAACAAAACATTTGATTATATTTCATCAAAAAATGCTTAACATTTCTAAGTCTTATTCATAGAAAACCATCCTGAAACTTAATTTTATTAGTTTGTATATCTCTATCAAACATTCTCAAAAAAATATTTAGAATCAATGCTTAAAATCATTTGCTCTCGTTCGTGCATAGTCCCTTTTGAGAGAATTTGCGATATGGTAGCAACACCTTCAAAATATTTATTTTAGAAAATCTTCTAAGACTACAATGAAAATCTTTAAAAATCCCTATAATATTACTTTTCCTATCCTTTATTTCCAAAATTTTATTTGAACTTAACAAGGATTTATTCACATACCTTGATGTTGGTCATGCCCTCCTTCTCAAGTTTTTTCTCCCATCTGAATGGTTGTGTGATAGCATCATCTCCAAAAGGATTATCACCATCCTGGTACTGGCTCAGTTCTGCAGTCCAACCCTCAGTTTGCACTTTCCTGTAAAAAGGTTGCTTTGTTACATCTTTTTAGTATTAACAGCGGCTACGCCCTAGCTTCTAGGGACTCGATGCATTGAAAGGGACAAAGACGGGCAAGAAAAAATAACTTAAAACCATCAGAAGACATAAATATGAAAATAAAATAACATAAAACCATCACAGGGTCTATGTGAAGCTTGCCTAGAAAAAAGAACTCTATTTTTCCTTCATTTTCAATGCATTTAGTGCGGACAGACAAAATGAAAGATAAAACAGGTGTAACGAAAATAGTAGGTAACACACCTGAGTTTTTTCATCTGTTTCTTCATAAGCCTTCTGGCTCTTTTCTCCTCTGGGGTTTCCATACCCTAAAATGTATAATAAGTCCCTAGGTGCAGGGGCGTCCAAGCTTTTTTTATTTTGAGGGGGGGGGTATTTACCCCCCCAAAATTGTTTGGGGGGGGGGGGGGGTAAATACCCCCTCCTAAATGGGTGGGGGGGGGGGGTAAAATGAAAAAAATTTTGGGGGGGGTAATCGCCCCATTACCCCCCCCCCCCTTGGACGTCTATGCCTAGGTGTGTAAAATAACCCAGCCTTAGTGTCAAAAACTAAAGACAAAGTGTTAATCAGTAATGCTCTCTTGTTTCAGATAACTTAGAAGAATAATAAACTGACAATTAAAGGCCTCGAAAAAGTCACAACATACAATAAATGGATACTAATATAATAATAAGTCACGAAACCTTTACAAAGACTCACAAAGCCTATCTGCAAATAAGAGACAAACAAAACCTATATATCAGGATAGCGCTTATTTCTCTTATTTGTCTATAGACTAATGTATTATGGAGAGATCAAATATGTTGCTGCTTTCAGAACAAGATTTTGTAATGACCGGGTAAGTTGAGTTTTTGTCTTATCTATGGAATTTATTTCGCTTGACAGGGTAATCTTTCTTTTAACGTGATAAGTTGAAGCTTATGCGATTGGATTGCCCAATCTTTTCAGTTAATACAGGGATGTAGGGAAAAATCATGTATAGCATTGTAATACAGACAATTTTCCACGAATAGTTAAATAAAAATCATAAGATTAATACCAGTTTTGTTTGCCCTGGCATTTAGCCTGTAAGGTTAACTAAACTGGTTTTAATCTCATATTTTTTCATTTAAATATCAACGGAAAGCTGTCTAAAATACAATGCGAGAAAAAACTATTCTTACCTTTCTTTTTTCCTTCTCCATCTTCCATCTTTCTCTTTCATTTAATTTCTTTAGTTCCATTTTAGCCATCATAACAGCAGAATCATTGGAACTAAAATAAAACATCAACTTATACCAATAAAACAGGGGTGTATATTCTGCACAAGATTCATTTATTTCCACAACTGTATTTAATCCCTCACCCCTTCTTCCTCTAGTTCTTTCCCCCAAGGAGGTGGTAAAATTGGGAAAATAAGTAAGTTTTCAAAACTCTTTAATTTTTCATTTTTCCTCCCTGTCATATTTCTTTCATTTTTCCCCTCACGTTAAAAGTGGAATCCCATGCAGAATATAAAACTATATCGCCTAGGTCAAAAACACAGATGATATAATTTAAAGAAATCACATTGAATTTTGAACATACTGATGTTATCATTTATAATAAATAATTTTTACACGAAGAAAAAACATATCTGTTAAATGCTAGGTAATCAAATGCTTTGCTAACTTCAACGAAGCATTAAGACAGTTGACAGATGATCCTTTTTTTCTTAGTATTTTCTCAAAACTGAAATATAATAAACCAAGGATGACAACATCCATAAAAGCGAAGCACTGAAGCAGTAGGACAAACGGACATTAACACTTATTTAGTGTCAGAACTGAATAATCAGAATATATAATATAAATGTATAAGAGTCGAAGCAAAATTGTGAGTAAATTTGTTGAAAAACTGCTTGATACAGGATAATGTTTATGGACATACTTACATTTTTAGGACTTGACTTAACATTATACTTTGTTGTCCCAGGAATCAACATATCAAAAATCAGATCAAAAAAATTAACATGTTTAAAATGGACGTACGGATATTCTTGTAATGATAAAAGAGTTGCTACGCTTTCTAACTTGTACCTAACTACTACAGGAATCAACATGCAAAGTTTGAAATCGATAGGAAAATTCTAACCTGTTTAAATTAACGAAAAAAGCTCTCCGTTTGTGACGGACGTACGGACCGAGCCTAATTATAGAAAAGCTTCGCTTTTAAAAATACTAAAAAAATAACCTTCCCAATACACAGGAATGCATTCATGCTACTTTAAATATCTCGTTTTTTCTCTCCATTAATATATCCCTACCTGATTGAGTCTGTGTCTGTATGCTCACTTGGTGACCGTTCCTTCCTAGACTTCTTAGACTTCTTATTCTGTTTACTTGATGACCGATCATCCCGTTCGTATGACCGGTCCCGATCCCGCGGGCGGTCACGGTCACTCTTCTTGTGCTTTGACCGCTCATACGAGCGGGATCTGGACCGTTTCTTTCTTGACCGCTCCACCGAATATCTATCCCTTGACCGAGATCTAGATCTATGGCGACCCATTTTGTTCTGAAAAAAAACATTGAAAAAATAACAAGAAATGCAAGATGACATTTGAAAAATGATTTCGTGTGAAATTTTTTTTTTTTAATTGTAGGTTTGAACAGAAGCATTTAAGTTACCAAAAAATGTGACAAGATTAACAAAAAAAAGGTATCACATTAATTTGCAAGTATTTTATAAATTTACATAGATTTTTAACACTCAACATAAATTTTCTTCCAAAATGTGCATAAATTTTCATATTTATACACATCGAATTTTTTTAACAAATATTGGTGAATTAATCCACTAAATGTTTTTATATTTTTGGTGGATTTGGATCAATTTTGCAAAGATTGTCAATGACTATGTTATGAACAGTGCCATCAGAATCCATCTTAACTTCGCATATGTCTTCTTCGTTCATACTTAAAACCTGAACAAAATTGTATGATAAAAAAGATTTGGTGTATTAAAGAAATTTGTCATAAAAATTTGAATAAATCAAAAATAGAGATTTAAAATCGTATACAAAAAAAAAAAAAATATAAAAGTTTTATAGTTTTAATGCATAAAATATCATATCAACAAAAAAAAACTAGTTCAGCCGTCTTTCCTTCTGTCTGAAGTTAAAGGGGTAGTTGCACGAAAAGCATTTAAACTTGAATTTAGATAGAGAACCACGTATTTTTTTCCAGTTCAATTGTGGTCATTTTTTAAAAAATTTAGATTATCTTCATGGCTAACCTATATTTATGTACAAAAACATATTAACTAAATGCACTTTGTTCAACTCTCCCTTTGGAAAAAAAGTCGTGAGTTTCTGATAACATACGTCTTTTATAATTCTGTGTCTTGCGCAAGCGAATATCCACTAAAAAGATTATCAAGAACGATTATAAATTCCTTACAAATATTTAAAGAACATTTACTGCTAATGAAAGACAAACTTAATTTTTAAAATTTGGAAGAATAAAGCAAAGGTTACTAACCTGTCCTGTTTCTTTAGAAGAGTTTGGTATTAAAAACTTCACTTTGTCCCCCTCCTTAAATGTTAAATATTGTCTTTATCATGGACTTCTAGAATAATATAGAAGTACACAGGTAATCAAAATCATAAATTAATATATTTGAAGTCATGCATTTTTCATGCCCTCTGTGAGTAAAGGGTTTTTTTTTTAATGCAACCATCTCATAATCAGTGAGCAAATGGCACTTAGAATTCGAATTTACGGGATGGTTGCATTAACCCCCCCCCCCTTTTAGATTATGTGATTCCGTTTAAGTTTTTTTTTGTAGCGAAGCAACTCTATAATTTAAAATGTGTTAAACGTTTTGGGGGAACGTGATTTTCTCGGCTCCTGTAAAAGATAGAAGACTAAAACTTCTTGTCAACATTCCTATCAATATGGAGCATAATTAAGTACAAACGTTCATAGCGATCGGACTGCTTTTAAGCAGCTTTTTAGCCGCTTTTATTTTTCACAACTGATTTTCTCGGCTCCTGTAAAAGATAGAAAGTGGCTGAAACTTCTTGTCAACATTTCCATTCCAATAAGAAATACAGACCATCCAAGATCTTAAGCTTCAGATAATATATACCCAATTAAACAATTAAAGTATGAATAATGAAATATTTTGTAGATCAAAAACTTAATGCATCCTTAAAGATTTGTTAATTACTAAGCTTCGCTTTCTGGATGTTGCCATGCTACATGTACCTAAACCCTACCTCAGGCATAAATGGTTCCAACTCAGAGGCGTTGACAATCCTCTGACTAAGTCCTTCCAGAAGTACAGTCACCTTAAATAGGAAAATATTAAAATTTCCATTGGTCGTCCAGCTCCATATATGGAATGTCTGTTAGTCTGTGCAGTGTGCAATAAGAGATATAAGTTTTCCGGAATTGTAATGTAGGGAGTAGATTTGAAATCTGCATCAAATTTTAAGGATTTTTTATAAAATTAGTCTTTTGTATAATTCTTTATCTAAAAGCGGAAATACAAATTAAGTTAATTAATTTTGGCATCTGTGATTGGTGGATTTTAAAAATCTGCGCTCTGATTGGATGTCGTACATCATTCAACCAATTAGAGCGCAGGTAGTTTAAAATCCACCTATCCTATTGGTCAAAATTAATTAACTTAAAATGTATTTTCGCTTTTAGATAAAGAATTTTACAAAAAACGAATTTTATAAAAAATCCTTAAAATTTGATGCAGATTTCAAATCTACTCCCTACATTAAAATTCCGGAAAACTTATATCTCTTAGTGTGCAACCTACAATATTTGTAGGCTGCCAAGCTAAGGTTTTTTTTTAATGCAACCATCTTGTAATCAGTGATTAAATGGCACTTAGAATTTGAATTTCGATATGAATTTTTGCATGAGTAATCCTTGGTAGGTTTATTTTCCCTAAATCGAACAAAAAGTTGGAAAAGTAACAGCTGGCGGCTCAGCCGTTTAGCCGTTTAGCCGTTTTTTTGCCTATTTTCAGGGTAAATCCATCATCAATTACGTAGGAATCAACTTTTAAAAACATATTTTTGGTTTAATTCATGTTAAATGATAGCAATAACCCTTCTTAAAACTTCTAGTACCAACAGCTACCGTCTAGAACCGTTTGAGAGCGTTTTGGAGTGGAAAAGAGAATTATGTGGAGATAGGTTTCGTGACTAATTTGCAATATAGATATCTAAAAAATGGCAAAACAGCTAAGCCGCGAGCCGTTAGGTACTTTTCCAACTTTTTGTTCATTGTTCAATTTCGGGAAAATAGACCTACCAAGGATTACTCATGCAAAATTTCAGATGGAAATTCGAATTCTAAGTGCCATTTGCGCACTGATTACGAGATGGTTGCATTAAAAACCCCCCTTTAGTAACCCATTAAACAACATTATTAGGCTATACTCAAAAAACGCCTATATCAGAAAACGCCTATCTCAAAAAACGCCCATCTCAGATACCGCCTATCTCAAAAAACGCCAATCTCAGAAAACGCCTATCTCAAAAAACGCCTTTTTCATAAAATGCCTTTTACATTTTTAAAAATTATCTTGTAGTGAAATATGTAAGTCTAAGAAGGTATTGTGAATATTGTACAATATGTACAATATAAATCTTCTTATTGAAATATCTATCACTAAAGTATAATGTTACTCTTGTACATTCCTTAGGCACTTTTTTATTTTTTTAAAGCATTTTGAGCAACAACATACTAAGTTTCTTTATTTTATATATCTACTGTAAACAACCCAGTTTACTTTTCAGTTATTACAATAAGATGAACAACTATGAGCTCTAATAAAACATACTTCTTATTTATTTTCTTTATTATTTGACCTAATATCTTGAATTAACAGAATATCAGGTTGAAATGTTGTAAATATGACTAAACCTAGTAAATTTGTAAATAGTAAAGAGATATCATAAAGATGTTGAGGAATTTTGGATGGGTAAATTTCAAAATAGGGTTGTGAAATTTGGGTAGGGTGTAAGGAGGGGATAAATAGTTTGGAAAACACAAAATTTTGTTTTAGTTTTTATTATGCTTAAAAGAAATTTTAGATTTATGTTATATAATTATTAGTACAAATAATATACAAAATAGTTTTCTATTTAACAATTTAACTTGAGGGAAAAATAGGGTGAGGTTATTTTATCCCTATATTCCTTCTTTTTTTTATCAGATTAAAAGATCATGTACTTTTGAATGAGCTTCAATAATTAAACCCTCCAATGAGTTCTCCCTACAATAATTTTCTCCCATTTATTTCAACTTTCCCTATTCTCTTAATATAGCAGCTACTCTTTAGGTTACCATTTTATCCATATTTGTACATAGTTTATTAACTGGTTGATTTGGTAACTGTTTATTTGTGTTTAAGAAAGAGATCATGAATGACAAGTATTGTATTATTCTAGGTTACCATTTTATCCATATTTGTACATAGTTTATTAACTGGTTAATTTGGTAACTGTTTATTTGTGTTTAAGTAAGAGATCATGAATGACAAGTATTATATTATTCTAGGTTAACATTTTATCCATATTTGTACATAGTTTATTAACTGGTTAATTTGGTAACTGTTTATTTGTGTTTTTAGGTAAGAGATTATGAATGACAAGTATTATATTATTCTATTGAATACTATTTATAAATTAGGCTTTATTTTTCAAAAATGTAGTGGGCTTTTTATGTAAAAGGCGTTTTTTGAGATAGGCGTTTTCTGAGATGGGCGTTTTTTGAGATAGGCGTTTTCTGAGATAGGCGTTTTTTGAGATGACCCCATTATTACTGTTCTTAATTGTAGCAATATTTTAACAATTTCAAGTGCTATATTAAACTAAAGTTTTGGAAAACAAGAGGGGGGGGGGGGGGGGGGTTATGACACTATTGCGTAAAAAAGAAGTACCTATAGGCTTTGTCTTAGGAGTGAGATCTGTAACCCCTAAGATCAAGTGTCATGAAATAACTTAATCCTTTACTGCAATGCAAAAAAAATGTATAAATACCTTGGCGTTCTTACGGATATTTCTGACAGTACCCGTCCTGCCTGCAGCACTTGGAACCTTGCTGGAGTCAACAACCCTGCGGGGTTAAGTAGGAATATCACAGTTACAGGGAAAAAAATTCTCATCAAATATTGCCTGCAAATCTGCAATTCAGGGAAAGGCCAATGGAAGAAAATAATAAACCCCATTAAATATTTTCCATTGGATCTTTCTTAAAATAGTTTTTTCTACTTCATTTGAATCTTTTTTTTCTAATGAGATATTAATTTCGTTTTTTAAATTAAAATTTCAATTTTTGCATGTGATATTTTTCATTCCTTATGATCATATCTGGTAAAAATCTTAGCTGACTAGAATCTACAGCATTCAAACTTTTATCTGAAAAGAATATATTTCCTAATTAGGTATAGATAAAAAGGTTTAAAACTAAAAGAGAGAACGTAGTAATATCTATAATTTAAAGTCCCTTAAGATCTCGGTAACCGCTAAACCAATTGGATTCTACTCTTCAGGGAATATATCTTCTGGTCCTGTGGTGGTTTTAGGCTATTTTGACACCCCCAACCCCCAAAAAAAAACAAAAAATCCTCCCAATTTTTATCAGTTTGAAATTAGTGGTTGCATTTTTTTTTAAATTACCTCTTGGAGCAAAGCCCCTAGAGGCTAGGGGCGAATCCGCTAGTATGATATATTGTATTAAGCGGGGAGAAAGAAGCAATCTTAAAATGAAGAATGTTACATTCATTATTACAATAATTTTTTTGAGAAATAAATAACTTAACAATACCTGAATCAAGCGATGAGGTTCGTTTAGCTTTAACACTGGCAGCACTTGTTTCAGAATCTTTTGATTTGTCATCATCACTTTGCGGCTCCAGATCATCATTCTGTGATTCATTATCCACATCATCGCTGTTGTTAAGGAAATTAAGGAGTTTATTTTCAACGCTAGTTTTCTTTCCAGGCTCTGGAGTTTCTTTCTCAGTTACACTGCTTTCGTAAGAAGGGATTATTTCAGGAAGAAATTTGACTCTTGTTATGCTATCTACTTTAGCAACTTCTTTTTCTACTAGGCAGTCGTTTAGATCTTCCTTTGCTGTACCTGTATCTTTGACATGACTTTGATCACTGTTACTTAAATCTATGTTAATATTCTTTTCTTGTTGGACATCTTCGTTAACATCATTTGTTTGACTACAATCACCATTTTCAGACAGTTTATCAAGATCGTTATTTTTGGATAGTTCATTGCTGGACTTTGATAGTTCTGTAGCATCACTTGTATTATTATCACAGATCATATTTTCTACTTCTCTGACAGTAGCATTTGTTGTTGTGTTAGTGTTGTCTTTAAAGCTCTCTGTATCTATATGTGTTTCTTTCACAACGTCTAAAATTAGTGATTTTTTTGAGGACACCAAAAAATTCATAAATGTTATTATTTCTTTAAAACAAAAATGATTACATTCACGATTATCAGAGCTTTAAAAATGATAAGCTAAACCAAAGAACACACAGTAAGAGAGAAGGATAATATTAAACTTAGAAGCGAGAACTTAAAAATATTTCTAGCGTTCGTGACGTCAGTACGGGTCCTTGCTTTCTTACACACCACAAAATCCTATATATAGTGCCCTGGCAGACAGACATGATCACTTACAGTGTAGCTTCGCTATCCTTATAATAAAGCAAAGGATGTCTGTGTGTACCGAAGGATCTTGCTAACTGCTGAACCGATATGGTTCTCCTTTTCAGTGCAGCTTCTCATAGGTCCTGGGAAGGTTCAAAGTTATTTTGAGGGAGGGTACCACCAAGAGAAATCGCCAAAAAAAAAATATAATGCGCCGCCAAGCGAATATTTTGGGTTAACAGCTAATTAGATTTACCTGTAATATTTGTAGATGATTCATCTTGATCAATATTCTCTTCAGACGTTTGATCTTCATTTGTGTGAGTAGTGATATCCATATCTTGAGTAAATATTACACCAGCTTCATCGCTGTCTATCTGATCAGCAATATGTTTAGCTGCTAGAGCCAAAGCTTTTGTAACAAGAGTATCAGTCACATTAGACGCTGTTTGATTTTGCTCCATAAAAGAAGCATTTTTAGGTTGTTCTACAAAGGAGGCTGTTTTAGCTGCTTTTTCGGCAGCTGAAACTACTTTATTGGGATCAACTACCGCTGAAGAACCAGCTGCATATTTTTTCTTCATAGCCCTGTAATCATGGATAACTTTAGATAAAGTATTTATTTGGTACCAAAAATATTTCTTGCACTCCCAACAATTTGAGACCTAAATCTCCAAGTTTTTTTTTATTTTAATAAAGAAATGCGATAAAAAGCCAAGTATACATGAACAGAAAATAACTTTATGTATTAATTTGATTTACCAAAATGTTTTGATAAGAAGGTTTGGTACAATACTTGGAGAAAAGTATTAAGTATATCATTTCTAGTTTTATCTTGCTTTCCATAAAAATTAAAGATGCTTATAAAGGAAAAAAATGAACAGAAATAAGTTTTGTATGAATTTGCCATACTAAATTATATAAGTGCTAATAAAGCATTCTATTCTATAATTTTCCATGCCTGTAATGTTGTTGATCTTTAGCATCGACGCTAGGACGGACTTGAGAGAAGGCAAGCTCGAAATGTTCTTGGTTAACACTGATTCTTGGCCTAAAAAATAACAGATTGTAAAATGAAATCTTCATTATCGCTACCTCAGCTGATTAATACTTCTGGGGAAGTAGAGCCAGACATGTAGATCCCAAAGTATTAACATCCTAACTATTACAGACAACCAACCTTTTCATGATTAGTTTTAAAAACTATTTGCGCTGGGTGAGGCCAATTCAGTCCCTTTAATATTACTATTAATGTCGTTCATCTGACAAATTAGCAGTACATCTTTTAACTCCTTTAACTATGAAGCGGGTTAAGCAGAGATTTAAACCAATCATCTATTCCCAATTATTAACTTTATATCCCTTCACCCAAAACCTTTTATTCCCCCCCCCCCCCCAATTAAAGCTGGACGTTTGCTAAATAAAATAACTTACGCATCCTTTGTGTTGATCTTAAGCCTGTCCTTGAGCGCAGCCATGCTGGCCTCCCTGACCAGGGCGGACATGTCTGCTCCTGTGTATCCTGTACACCTGCTGTCCAGACCAAGGGTGTCTAGGTTCACATTCGTGCCTGTTGGAAAAAAAATAGTTTACAGTTCCTCAGGGATACAGGTACTGACCAATGGAGTGGAAGGACAGAGGTATATAAAAAGCTCACCCAAATCTAAGCTAACCTTGACCAATTTTACAAGCTATCGAGAATATTGGTAATAGTTATTTCTCGCATCGTATTATAAACGGCTTTCCGCGGATATAGAATGTACAATTATGAGATTAAAACCAGTTTTTTAGCCGGTGCCTTCGGCACCTCGGGGCTAAAGAAACTAGTTTTAATCTTATGATTGTACATTTTTATATTCGTAGAAAGCTGGATTTAATACGATGCTAGACATAGTTTTTTCGTATGGATGAGAACCGGTTCCTATCCACCGGATTCGAATGAATACGAGAAAATTTATTTATCGCCCTTTGTCATATCACTACAGAAATTCTGTATTTTTTTCTCTCCTACCTTAATATGTATATCTTCAAAAGCGATAAAGGTACAGACATGGATCTAAACTTTAGATTTACTCATGTTTACCTATATGATTGGTTAAAATAACATTGATGTACATATTTCCAAATTACCTATATTGGGTTTTGATCCATTCTTAGTGAGGGCCTTCAGGATTTCACACCTGTCCTGGGGCTCTGGGAATCCAACATACAGGATCTTGTCCAACCTTCCAGGTCGCAGCACGGCAGGATCTGAAAAAAAGGGATGTAAAATGTAAAAAAAAAGTTTGGCCTTATGTTTGTTGGAAGTGCGTTCAGAATACTTTTTTTACAAAAGAATATTTAATTCTATGACAAAATAAGTTTTATATCTCAAAGGCTTACCTAAAATATCTGGACGATTTGTAGCTGCCATCAAAAACACTCCATTTCTTGCCTAAATAATAACAAAGTAAACAACGTAAGTTTATATATGTAACATATGTAACAAAACTAATAGAACAACTTAAAATTTGATTATACTAGTTTTGGATGTAAATATATTTACTTTTTCTTAGGACGGCTCTTTAATGTGTCTCAATTTTGGCAAACAATAAGGGAGACTGGCGAATTGATAAGTTTTAAGACTTGGAAGCAGGAGTAGAATGCTAAAATTAGGCATGGCAGTATCTTTAATTAGTTTGGGGGAACTCTGAAGCAAGTAAAGCAACTGAAGCGTTTTAATTTCATATTTAAGTCTTAGAACAGACAACTTTACATATTCTTAGCAATTGACCTCCCCTAGAATGAGGTATAACTAGCAAGCGAAATAAATCTTAAGTAATATTTGGGTAGCAGATAGAAAGGTCGTCAATTTTATTATGTTTTGCCTGCCAACGACAGCTGAAAATACGTATAGGTTTCGTGACTTTTTTCTTATTAATTTCGTTGTTGGTTCAGTTGGTACTCTCTCCCTTTTTCTAAATTGAATGAATCAAATGTGTTTAAGCTACCTTACCTGTACACCATCCATTTCTGTGAGAAGCTGATTAACAACCCTTGTAGAGGATCCACCATCAGAGCTGTTGCCACTCCTGCAATAATAAGGTATAGAGTTGCTATGCCAGCAATTATGAACATCAAAATTGAATTTTGTCTGTCATGAAAGAAGAAGTCTTTATTTTTATCAGAATATCAAAAATCAAAATTATAATTTATAAAGTTAAAATAATGGGGGGGGGGGGGGTTTAATGCAACCATCTCGTAATCAGTGAGTAAATGACACTTAGAATTCGAATTTCGATCTGAACTTTTGCATGAGTAATCCTTGGTAGGTCTATTTTCCCTAAATCGAACAAAAAGTTGGAAAAGTAACGGCTAGCGGCTCAGCCGTTCAGCCGCTTTTTGCCTATTTTCAGGGTAAATCCATCATCAATTACGTAGGAATCAACTTTTTAAAACATATTTTTGGTTTAATTCATGTTTAATGATAGCAATAACCAATTTTAAAACTTCTAGTACCAACAGCTACCGTCTAGAACCGTTTAATAGCGCTTTGGAGTAGAAAAGAGTATTATGTTGAGAGAGGTTTCGTGACTAATTTGCAATATAGATATCAAACAAATGGCAAAACAGATGAGCCACCAGCCGTTAGCCGTTACTTTTCCAACTTTTTGTTCGATTTAGGGAAAATAGATCTACCAAGAATTACTCATGCAAAATTATAAATGGAAATTCGAATTCTAAGTGCCATTTGCTCACTGATTACGAGATGGTTGCATTAAAAACCCCCCCCTTATGTTTCATATGTTAGAAACTGACCAATTTGTTCTTGTTAAAAAGTAATTGAAAATCATTTTTTTACATGCGGAATAGTTAGTGAGAACATAGTTACTTTTTCTTAGAACATAACCTTAAAGACTGGCTACGCTTCTTACCTTCTGGGACACAGGGAGTCAATTTCATCAAAGAAAATGACACATGGGGCTGAATTACGCGCACGCGCAAAACAGGAACGCACAGCGCGCTCAGACTCACCAACGTACATGTTTAACAATTCGGGACCTAAATGACAAAGGTTTTTAGTTTAGAAAATGAAATTTAAAAAGCTTGGAACATATTTCTCTTAGTGTTGGTTGATTGATAATATTCAATAACTTCAATCTAAAGAAGGCATAAGAGGTATTTTTATTCACCATAATAGGGATGTATGTATATCAATTTACGTCCATTGTCATATATCCCTTAAGATCCCCGATTAAGGAAAGGATTAATTAAAAAGTAAAAATATGCTGACAAACCTTTAACAGAAATAAAGTTGATGCCAGCTTCATTAGCGATAGCTTTAGCCACGAGGGTTTTACCACAACCTTAACAAAAAAATTATGTATAGAAATATTCAAATTAATGATGAAACCCAAATATAAAAGATGTTGTGTGTATTGTAGGCGCACCCCCCCCCCCCCCCCACTTCAGATATGTTATTTAAAAATTCAACATATATGTTTTTCTTGACAGTTCATACGCAGCTGACACCCCCCCCCCTCTAACTTTCTATGAGAAGGTCAATTATTACAGAATTTTTACAAAGCCTTAGTATTGTTAAATGGGGTATTCCATGAGAAGCAGAACCAAATCGGTTCAGTGTTTACTGATATGTTAAACTGCAGACAATTGGTCATCGTTCTTCATACATTGTATCAATATTTTTTTTTACATAAAAATAAGTATACCTGGAGGACCAGCAAGCAGGACACCGCTGGAAGCTGGCAGTCCCAGGCTCTCAAACTCTTCCTGGAACCTGACTGGCGCCAGAATTGATAACTGCAGCTCCTCTCTATGTTACAAAACATATTTAATTTCTTATATTAAACTTATTTTGATTTCACAATACTTTAAGAGAACTGCAATTTTATTCCTTTTAATAGTTATTTATCGCATCGTATGATAGACAGCTTTTCGCGGAAAATAAAATGAAAAATAATAGGTATTTGTGGATAATTATCTGTAACACAATGTTTTTCCTTATATCTAGTCTCGAAGCCTGTTATTTGCGAAATTGCATAAATTGGTCACAGTTAGAATTTGCAAACAAAAAGTTTGGTTGTCCTTACTTTTTATCTTGGTCACATGAGCCGTCACTTAATTAAACAATTAACAGTTAATGATTTTAAACAAAATTAAATGTTTTCCTGATGTTAGTAAGAGCTCCAACATCTGCCCAACTGACTCCAGGAACGGTTGCAAATCCCTCACGCTTAGCGCTCGGCTGAACAACCTTCAGGGCAGCCTATAACATTGTATTATATACGAGCGGCTATTTTCCCTAGAGGCCTCTAGAGGCACTCGAGGAGGGGGGAGTTAAATTTCATAACCCATTTTTTTTTATTTTAGATTTTCTTTTTTTTGTAGGGGGGGGATTACGATTAGGGGCGATTTATCTTGGGAGGGTGGCGGTACCAATCTAAAACCTTCCCGGTACCTATGAGAAGCTACCCAGTAAAGGAGAACCCGATCGGTTCAGCGGTTAGCGAGATCCTTCGGTAAAGACAAACAGTCAGACATCCTGTTGCTTTATTATAAGGATTAGGGAACACATGGATTAAGCATTGTTTTGTTGGAAAAAGTGATCATAGCATAATAATGATTGAAACAAATGTTACTCTAAATCACAGTGAAACTTCACAAAAAGTACCACAGTGGCACAAGGCAAATTTCAATCAGATAAATAGTGATTTAGAAAGTTTTAACTGGGACCTTGAACTACGTGACCTTTCAGCTGAAGAGGCTTGGACACTTTTTACAGTGAAAGTGAATGAAAGTGTGAAAAAAAATGTTCCTTTTAGAATCCGAAGAAAAGCATCTAAACCAGTCTGGATGAGTAATAAATGCCTTCAAGCAGTTAGAAAAAAACGAAGACTCTGGAGAACATATAAACAATCAAAGGCTCAACAAGACTTCTCGGCTTATAAAAAACAAGAAAAACTGGTCCAAAAACTCTGTAAAACAGCGAAAAAAAGCTTTGAAAAGAAACTGGCCTCTGATAAAGGTAACACACGTAAATTTTATGCATATGTAAATTCTAAGAAAAATGTGAAAAGCTCTGTAGGTCCTCTAATCCATGAAGGAGTAAAAACTGACGACCCCAAAGAAATGGCTAACATCTTAAATAAATACTTTGCTAGTGTGTTTGTTGAAGAAGATACTGAGAACCTGCCAACTATCAACGAAGCTGATGTTGAACCACTCGAAGATATCTATTTTGATGAAGGTAAAATCAAGAAAAAAATTGAAAAACTGAAGGATGGATCTGCACCAGGCCCAGATGGAATTTCAGTTATTTTTCCGAAAAAAACTGTAAATATCACCCCTAAAATATTAAAGATTATTTTTGAAAAATCTTTTCAAACCAGCTCTGTACCTAAAGACTGGAAATCTGCAAATATCACTGCAATATTTAAGAACAAAGGGAAAAAAAGTGATCCCTCCAAATATAGACAAGTTTCACTAACAAGTATACCTGGCAAACTCTTTGAATCCTTTGTCAAAGATAGTATTGTAAACCACCTTGAAACTAACAATCTGCTTAATTCCAGTCAACATGGATTTCGTCCTGGCAGGTCCTGCACAACAAATCTCCTGGAATTCTTAGAAACTGTGACCAAAAAGATTGACGAAGGTAAACCAATGGATTTATTGTACTTAGACTTTACCCAAGCCTTTGATAAAGTACCAAGAAAAAGGCTTATTATGGAACTAAAGGCACATGGAATAAAAGGAAAAGCTCTGCAGTGGATTATAGACTGGCTGTCCTGTAGAAAACAAAGAGTGGTTCTAAATGGTGAAGTTTCTGACTGGGAAGACTCAAAGTCTGGTGTGGCACAGGGAAGCCTACTTGGTCCTGTCTGTTTTACTGTCTATAATAATGATATAGACGAAGCTGTAGTCATTATTGACATAGCCAAGAAATTTGCTGATGATTCCAAAGGAGCCCACGCCATCTGTGGCCCTAATGACCAGCTGGTCCTACAGCAAAGTATTGACAATCTTGATGAATGGTGTTTAAAATGGGGTATGTCATTCAACACTTCAAATGTAAAATTATTCATGTTGGCAGAAACAATCCTAATTATGACTACTCCATGAATGGTGAAACTCTTCAGACTAGTGATACTGAAAAAGACATTGGATTCAATATACATTCATCATTGAAACCCTCTATTCATTGCAATATTATTGCCAAAAAAGCTCATACTGTTCTGTCCTTGGTATCGAGAAATTTTCATTACAGAGACAAGAAAACTTTTGTAAATCTGTATTGTCAACATGTCAGGCCAATCTTAGAGTATGCATCCCCAGTTTGGTCTCCTTGGCTGGAATGTGATAAAAAAGTGGTTGAAGATGTCCAAAAAAGAATGGTAAAAATGATATCTGGCTTGAATGGACAAACTTATGAAGAAAAACTGACCGAAATTGGACTTCAAACTTTAGAATACAGACGAGAAAAAGCTGACATGGTTCAAGTCTTTAAAATGCTGAAAGGAATCGACAATGTTGATTATAAAAATTGGTTTGAGATATATGGTGATACAAGTTCAAATATCAGACCCAACACGAGACTAAGCAATGAACCTTTGAATATTATTCAAAAAAGATGTAATGGTGACATTAGAAAATACTTTTTTAGTATGAGAGTTGTTCCAAAATGGAACAGTTTACCAACTGATGTTAAAAATTCTGGAACTGTTGCTGTTTTTAAATCTAATTATGACCGGCTTCATCAGCTAGACTAATTATTGTGAAAATAGTGAAAATGGATTGAAGCAGACTAAAAGACATTCTCCTCGATATTCTCACACGAGAATCCTGAGAATTATTCAATACAATACAATACAACAGAACAGAAACAATCATCAATTTTAAAAAATTACAAATTTCCCCCAAATTTACTACAGAATAAGATCGAAAAGTCGAAGAATGACAACTAATGAAAAGCTTTCAATAATTGACATTTTAATTGAAGAACTTAGAGTTAAAAAAAGTTACTTCAGTGAATTTTTAATGTGTATTCCAACAGAAGAAGGCAAAGAAGACAGCTGTAAATTGTTCAGACAAATAATTACCTCCCAATCAGATTGTTGAATAAATAAGTTTTGTAATTCTTCTTCTGGTAGAGGTGATTCATCTTTTAACCATTCTAAACAGATTAAAAACAGTTATTACACAAAAAAAGTAATGTATTACAATTTCGGAGCCGAAGCCGGGAGCCGTGGAGCCGCCATATTTTGCTGGAGCCTGAGCCGTAAATTTTCGTTAAAAAACGGCTTCGGCTCCGGACTAGATAAATAAAGAGATTTTTTGTAAATTATAATATGGTAACTCTGTTTTGTCATGTGCAAATGCCCTTTTTAAGTTTTTCAAGTCCATTTTTATAAAAAATTTAACTTTTAAAAGTCAAAAACCTTCAAAAGTCAAAAATAAAAAATATTCTTTTATGGGGAAAAAATATATGTCATGTTTTTCTAAGATTTTAGGTTGGAGCCGGAGCCGCACCAAAATCAAACGGCTCCGAAACCTTGACAAAAAGACAAGATATTTTATATCAATTAGTCTCAAGCAGACCAGGGAGGAAGGGGACAATTGCCACATTGGACTGTAAATAATACTAAATCTTATAAATTCTCTAGGGGTGTATGTATATTCTGCAAAATTGACCCTGCTAAAGGGGGGGGGGGGCGGGGATATGTTGTTGTGGGAAAAAAAATGAAAAAATTAAGAGAAATGAAAATTTGTTTTCCCATTTTTCTCCCCTCCTTGGTGAAAAAACTAAAATAATGTGTGGGAGGAGAGATAACATAAATAAAATAAAGAGTTCTGAATTTTTTTTTCCATTTTCCCCCTTCCTTGCTGAAAAAAAAACCAGGAAGAGAAAAAAATGAATCTTGTGCAGGTTATACACCACTGAAATTCTTTCTGTTAACAACTTTAATATTTATGTTGTACAAACGAAACACTGAAACAGTGTTTTACCAATAATTTTTACCAATAATCAGTGAATATTTTGTTCGTCATAATTGGGTGATTTAATCTATTTGTCGTCTATTTTTCTCCCCATCCCTTAAAATTGCTGCATACTAACCTAAGAGATCTGAAAGAGTTTGTTGTTGATTTCCCTGAATATTTTTGAAAACTCTGTTGATAGCTGCTATGGCTGATTCTCTCACCAAAGAACTTAAATCTGCTCCCACATAACCTAAATGGAAAAGCAAAATTATTGATATTTATTGTATTTAATGTAGGGTTGGCAATCCGGATCCGGAATCCAAGATCCGGAATCCGCCAAATTTTTGGGCCAATTTTGGAATCCGGATCCGGAATCATCTAGAGAATCCAGAGCATCATCCACGTATTATGAGATGCGATAATCTAAAACCCAAGGATATTAGGTCAAGTAACATCCATCAGATAACCAACCCTTTGATTGCACGACAAATGTCTTAGAAGTCCTAACTGTGCATAGTAGTGAGTTGCGCCTATTTGGGGGCCAAGGCATTTCCCCTTCTCTTACTATTTATGTCGCGCACCAGACATAGCAGCAGTAGGAACCATTTTTAACGTCAAAATTGTTTTTTTTTGTAAAAATTCTCAAAATAACGTAAAAATTTACAAATATTAAATAAAATCATAGAAGGGTTATAAACATAAGATTTTATTTAATTTTTGTAGATTTTTATGTGATTTTAATAGAATCCACCCTTGTGGAACAAATTACGTGTAGAAATAAGTATGTAAATAGTATTCCATACCAGTTATACCATCATACATACCCGAATTATAAAATAAGACCATGCACTTATTCTAACTTTCTATCATAATTAGGTGTTAATACTGTTTCATAAATTACATGGTATATTTTTACCTGGCGTTAATGCTGCGATATTTTGTAAGGAAACATCCTTGTCAAGTCGTAACTCTCTAAAACAAAAATAGTTTAGCGAATATTTCTCAAATATATATTTTCTGGGGTTATAAATAATAATAAAATATTTATTCTTAAATAAAAGTAACATTATGTCTGTCTGTGTGTTTGTACGAAGGATCTCAAAAGCTGCTGGGCCAATATGGTTTTCCTTCAAAGTGAAGATTCTCTTATGTCCAGGGAAGGTTTACATCTTTTGTTCCAGGGCAGAAAAATCGCCTCTGAATAAAAAATCTCTTCTCCCCAATTTTTTCCTTTTTAAAATTAAGACATCAAGTGTTTGAATTCTTTACCTGCACAAAACCTCCAGGATCTTTTGTCTGGCGGCTCGGTCTGGAATTCCAAGGCCTATTTCGCGGTCAAATCTGCCTGCCCGCCGTAACGCAGGGTCAAGCGAGTCAGGTCGATTTGTGGCTCCGATAACTACAACCTTCGAAAAAAATAAGTTTTACGAACATCTGGCATAGTGTAAATGTAACTTTTAGGGCAGGTTGAAAAAAAAAGTAGGCATTAAACCAATATGAAACCTGCTTGTCAAAGTAAATAAGATACATTTTTTTACTGTTTCCCTCAATTTTATGACTTTCTCTCTCTTTCTCTTTAATTTTTTTCCCAATATTTTCTTTACAAACAAAAGAATATAGGTACCGAATAACTGTACCTAAATAAGATTAATAAACTAAAGCTGGTGGTAAAAATTTAAATATTCGGACTTTTTTACCTTGTAATTTCACACGTATTCAAATATAGAACTCCAATTAACCAAACCTTTAATATTTGAGATTTTGAAAAAAAACCGGGTTTTTACGTTCTCAGTTAGGACGAGGTTTAATATAAGGTTTGAAGCCCTGAACATTAAGACATATAAGTTAGAAATAATTTTAATGTTAGAGGGAGATTTGAAATCTGCATCAAATTTAAGGGATTTTTATAAAAAAATTTTTTTGTATAATTCTTTATCTAAAAGCATAAATACAATTTAAGTTAATCAATTTTGACATCTGTGATTGGTGGACTGAAAACTATCTGCGCTCTGATTGGAGAAGCTTAAGTGCCGTACATAATTCAACCAATTAGAGCGCAGGTAGTTTTCAATCCACCTATCACGGATGTCAAAATTAAGTAACTTAAATTGTATTTCCGCTTTTAGATAAAGAATTATACAAAAAAACGAATTTTATAAAAAATCCCTAAAATTTGATGCAGATTTTAAATCTCCCTCTGACATTAAAATTCTTTCCAACTTATATATCCTACTGAACATAACATTTATGATCTAAATATTCACAAATAGTTTTTACCTGTTTTTCACTTTCTCCTAATTCATCCAGACAAGTCAAAAGTTGGGCCACAATTCTTCTCTCCATTTCTCTTTGTGCATTTTCTCTCTAAAAAGTAAAATGGAGATTTAGTTAGGTAGTTAGTTATCGAATCGTATTATCGACAGCATTTCGTGGATATTAAAATGAAAAATAATAAGATTAAAACCAGTTTAGTTAAGTCCGAGGGGCCAATGGTCTGGGCTAACAAAACTGGTAGGTATTAATTTTAATATTCTTATTTAAAAATTTGTGGAAAATTGTCAAAAATACGATGTTATACATGATTTTTACCGTACGCCTGATAACCCGTTCTGATCCCGTGGATATTAATTGGTTTCAAAGTTATTTTCACATTGAAAAATAAGTTATTTATTTTCAAAAGCAAAATCAAAGAAACTTAAAAAACGGAATTTTATTAATTATTTACCTAGGTAATATTTTATGGTAGGTATAAAAATTACTTTATCTAAAGCTTGCCCAATTAAATCTAACCTTTGGAGTGATGCAGTCAATTTCATCAATGAATAGAACACAAGGCGCATTGTCCATAGCTTGATTAAACAGGTCTCTTATCTTCGACTCAGAGTCACCAGAAACACCACTCACCAACTCTGGTGCTGCCACCTAGTAAGAAATTAATAAACTAAAATATGCCAATAATCTAGTGATTCACATAGTTAGAAATCCTATTGTTTAAAGTATAAAGCTTTTTTTTGTCTGTGGCGAAGGATCTCACTAACCGCTGAACCTATATGGATCTGCTTTACATCAAAGCTTTATATAGGTCTGGGGAAGGTTTGTAACTTTTTTAATGAAGGGTATCTCCCCCTTCCCATAATATATCACCCCTAGAAAAAAAAATTACCCCCCCCCCTCCCTAATTTTTTTACTTTTCTTTTTTTAAACTTAAATTTTAAATTTGAGGAGTCTCCCCCACCCTTAAGTGCCTCTAGGGGCTTCTAGGAACGTATCAGCTAGTTAAATTATGTTTCTAGTGCTAAATTGATTCACAAAAATAAATCCATGTAAACTGATCAGGGTTTCGGATCCGCATTGATTTTTTGCGGATCCGGATCCTCCAAATTTGGTCAGTACGGATCCGGATCCGGTTCCGGATCTTTGACAATAAAAATAAAATCACCAAACTTTTCAAAAAATATTTATTCTTTAATTCGAAGTCAAAAATACTTTTAATTTTCAAGTCTGACCCTTAACCTTAAAGATTGGCTCTCATCATGAGAATGTCTGAGGCAGATAGTTTTTATAAAATAAACTGAAAATAGGACACCTACCTTAAGAAACGGAAGTTCCAGCTCGCCAGCAATAGAATGCGCCAGTAAAGTTTTGCCGCACCCGGCTGGACCGTGCAAAAGAAATCCACGTGGCGGAGACACTCCTAGCTCCTACATACAGACAAGCGAACGTTCATTTTTTGGTTATGCTCGTACTGTTAGATGTAAATAAAATATGAGATTTATTTCTAGCAATGTAATACTGGGGAGGTTTTCTCTCAAAGTGCATTGTAAGGGCTGTTTTTTTTTCAAAAATAGGGGGCAAGCGGGGTGAGTTAAATGACAGATAGGTACTTCAATAGAAAGCACCAATTTATAATAAAAATTAGCTGCTGTACAATTGAGTTAAAAGTGCGTTTTCTCTTCCTGCCTTATATAGTTCTGGATGTTTGAGATGAGCCATCAGTTTACATATGTCACACAGCAGCTCCTCGTTACCACCAAAATCAGAAAACCTAAAAAGATGAATATCAGTTGATTCACTTGCGTAATTATGACAAATAAACTACCCCTTCTATAGATTTAAATGTGTCAATTTAAAATTTCTATGAACTAAAGATATATTCATCGTGATTAAAAATATGTTTTAATAATTGATATTATTTTGTTCAGGTTGAATGAATTTATGAATGAAAATTATCTAAACCTGAAGATTTATTACCTGATTTAAATAGTTTAAATATTTAAACATCCATTTTTGTAATTTCTATTTTAAGTTTATATTTGCTTTTTTTAATTAAAACTCAAACATTTCTAAATTAAAGATTAATTCTATTTTCAGGTTAATCCTCCAATTCATTAGCACACCTATTATTGGAATTGTAAGCTATATATCCAGTAATATAATAGTGTGTGAAGGGGTAAAAATGTACTGTTAAGTGAAATAAATTTAATTAACTTAATAAAAATATACCTCCCCTTTATTCCGTTAATTGCAAGGATAGCATACCAAAAGTATCTTTTATTTGGGACAATCACTACTCGTTAAAGTGAAGTATTTTTAAGTAATTGGGCAATTATTTTTATTAGCTTGTGAATATAAGTTTTAGCCCCCACATTAAATTTATTATTGGTGTGAAAAATTTGTACCAATCAACCAAGATTTATCAAAAGCACTCAATCCTTTTTATTCAAACTAGCGGCTTCGCCCCTAGCCTCAAGACATGATAAAAATGAAGTTAAGGTGAAATTCGGAAAAAAAATCAAGGAAATCTTCTACAAAAAAAAATGAAGGGGGGGATTTTTTTTGTTTTTGGGGGAGTTGGGGGTGTCCCATTCCTCAAGAAAATAGCCTAAAACCACCACAGGACCAGTAGGTATATATTCCCTGACGAGTAGAATACGATCAGTTCAGTGGTTACCGAGATCTTAAGCTTCAGACGGACGGACAGACATCAAGCTACTTTGTATTATAGACTAGCAGCTACGCCCCTAGAGGTCTCTAGGGACACTTGAAGGGACGGGAGATTGATTTTGAAAACTCTCCCCTTTTTTATCTTAGTTTTAAAAAGAAAATAAATGAAAACCATCTCAGGACCAGTAGGTATATTCCCTGAAGAGTAGAGCCCAATCGGTTCAGTTGTCACTGAGATTTTAAGCTTCAGAAA
This sequence comes from Acartia tonsa, assembly GCF_053477335.1. NCBI lineage: Eukaryota > Metazoa > Arthropoda > Copepoda > Calanoida > Acartiidae > Acartia > Acartia tonsa. Next base: position 52,257,265 of record NC_137264.1, read on the forward strand.
CAGACAGACATCGTTCTACTTTATATTAAAGATAGCCAAAGAAAAAAAAGAGTGTGTTTATAAACTTTGGGTACTAGTATAATTTATAGTAACAAATTCCCCCCCTCTCGAAAAAAAAAATATAATTGTAGAATAGGGATATCAATGTTAATTCTCCATGTTTTTAAATTCACTATAAAACAAGTTTCTTCTTTTTAAATAGATGTGCAGTGCACAGTTGTACTACATACAAATTACGTGAAACCATTACCTAGCTAGAAATGCTTTTAGAAGTAAAGTTTTACAGAAAGCATACGATAATTTCTTGACCCCATCCCACGCCAATAACATGCTGAAGGCGAATACTTTATTATATTCAATCAAAATTAGAGAGCGTTCAGTCCAGTCGTTAATGAGATAATAATGGGTAATCACTAGTTTAAACTACCTGTAGTTTGATTCTGTAATCTCGGCCACGAATCCTTTCTGTTTGTGTTTTGTCATAATAGCTTCAGCAATTTCCGCGTCTAAATTATTAGGTATTAGATTCAGAAATATGAAATAAGAAAATCGTAATACAAAATAGTATCAAGGGTTTGAAAAATGTTTTGTATGTAAGATTAAAAATAAATACCTAACAAATTGATTATCAAAATACTGCCAATTTAAGAGAGAAAAGTCAGAATTACAGCAAGAAGTAAAGATAAAACAAAAACCTTTATTAATGAATAGCTACGTTATTTTTTCAAAGAAACTAATAAAACATTACATACCAACATCCTTTCCTTTATTCTTTTTCTTGCTGGAATTTCTACCACAATCATATACGTAACCTTAAAAGTAAAAAAATATAGACTTAAGATTTAGTATTTTTTTCTCGTATCGCTTCGAAACCGATTAATATCCGGTGGATTAGAACCGGTTCTCAGCCATACGAAAAAATATGTATAGCATCGTATTAAATCTACTTTTCTACGAATATTAAGATTTACATTGTACAATCATAAGTATAAATTTATTTTATACCCGCGGAAAGCTGTTTATATTATGATGCGATAAGTAACTACCTAGGTATTATCTTTCACGTTTAAAAAAAAATGTTTTATAGGTAGTATTCTCAGCTTCGACCAACCACTAACTTATTTCAATTCAAAAAAGATTATTTGTGATTTAAACTGTTCTCGATAATTTGCCTTTATGAAAAAAAAAAAAAAAAAAAACAGCTGAAATTACAAATAATTTTTCTGTTGTTAACTTACAGCCGCATTAGTCCTCATTTTTATTATTATGATTTTCACCACCACCTCTCTCACCCCTACTCCAACTTTATGATAAGGGGAGGGGGGGGGGGGGGCGGATGTGCCACTTTTGAAACCAAAAGTGGCACATGCGCCCCCCCCCCCCTTCAAAATATAAGAAAAATCACCTTCTTGCATTTCTTGATTTTTTTTCCCAGCTGATGAACTTTTTCTTATTGGAGTTTTGGCCGGAGTTCTCTTTAAATTATTCTTTCCTACAGTTTGAACTTCATCGTCTATGTCCATTATTTCAATTGGTTCTTTCTGATTCTTATTTACAGAATTTGATTCGATATTTTTGCCGTTAAGCACTCCATTAACATTTTTAGGTGTTCTAGTATTTTCAACAGAAACAACGAGCAGATCATCATTGGCAGCAATGTTCGCTACTGGACTCATATTTGTTTCCAAATCAACTGAAACACGTTTTGTAACGATTTGTTCAGATTTTTGGGGCTCTGATTCTTTGACCGAGTCTTGGGAACCTGAGGTTCGTGGCCTCTTTTTTGCCTTCTTTCCACTACTGTTATTCAAGGATTCTTGCAATTTTTGTGCTTTTAATTTGATCTTTTCAAACTCTGTAAGTTCAATAGTATTGACTTTATCGGCAACCAATTCAGCAATGTTTTTCTCGCGTGGTGGTACAGGCTCAGTAGTATCTTGAACAGCATCATCCTCAATAAATTCAATTTTCCCAGATTTTATCTTTTTCTTTTTGGCGGATTTTGTTTCATTGCTGTCATCGTCATTAATTTCAACGACAGGAGATGAAGAAATGGGCGGAGATGTGGCTGTTGGTTTAGGTGATTTTGCATACAGATCTAGCATGATGGAATTAACCGATTTTTTCACAATCGTTGGATTTGCCTCGGGGATTACTTGTGGTGGTGATACCCTAAAATTACGATTTTTAATAAGTTTCATGCTAATGTCTTCTTAATTTAGGTAGGAAGTTTAGAAAACTTTGTACATCCAAGCCAGGGGTGTATATTCTGCAAAATTGACCCTGCTAAAGGGGGGGGGGGGGGAGTTGAGAACATTTTTTCAATTTCCCCCTTTGTCCTTAGTGAAAGAAAAACTAGAAAAATGTTTTTCCATTCTTCGCCCCTCCTCGGTGAAAAAAAACTATGGGAGGAAAAAAATAAATTTTGTAGCAGGGGAAAAAATACATCTTGTGCAGAATATACACCTCTGGGTGGTAATCTTCAATTTAACAAAAATAAAACTTGCCTTTTTTCGGATGTAAAGTCATTTTTTCTACTATTCATAAGCTCTTCTTGAAGATTTTGGAATGTTTTCTCAGCTGATACCTAATCAAAGAAAAATCAAGTGTTAAAACGTAAAATTGCCTGAATAGTGTAATAAAATTATAATCATATCCTATTATATAAAGAAGTAAGCATTGTTTTGAACCGATATCATATGGTTCTCTTCAAGCTTCTTATAGGTCCTTAGATGGTTTTAGGCTATTTCACTTTAAAAAAAGGCTATTATGATATATTGAGGCTATTTTTCTGCCCTTCCACATCCCTTCGAATATAGAGCCCCTAGATGCTAGGGACATAGCCGTTATTTATTTATAAAACAAATAGGTTCCTTACAAACTTGTTTTTAATTTCATGATTTTTATTTCAATATTCATTAAAAATTGTCTGTAATACGATACTATTCATAATTTTTCAGTATGGCTGAAAAACCGGTTCTAATCCAGCGGATATTAAAAAATTTCGAAGCCATACCTGAAAAGTAATAAAATTATTCTTACCTTAAAAGCTTTGTATTTCTTACGGCCATATTCTGGAAAGTGGTCGTACAAAGTTCTGTACAAATCCTCTGGATCTATGAATCTCTTGTTTTTGTTGTGTTCCAGGTAATCCTGTTTTAATGGTCAAGGTTGCAGTATTTGTAAATAATTATGCAAATATTATTTATAAAGATGCAAATGGGAGGATGATAATTACATGAATCTCGTAATCCAAAGTTTGAAAAAAACCAAAACCTCATTTCTGCTTTTATTACTCAAAAAGCTTTGGATCTATCACAATTTTAAAAACATATCCTGGGGTTTTTTACGCTCAATTTTAGGCATAGATAGGTGCTTTTCCTAAAAAGCTAAGTTAGAATTTATTAGCTTTATATGTTTTTTAATCTACATACATTGATTAAGAGATATTTTTAAACAAACACTGTCACTTCCCTTTAAGAAATAAAGCAATAGAAAGTAAATTTTTTTACCAGGACACCACGTGGTTTCATTTTCGTCAACTAGAATCTTTATTACTGAGCTTCATAATAATTTACTATGTAAGACGTGTGAAGTCCCCAATTAATAGATTACCAACAACGGCTAAGAAATAGAGTAGCTTCGCTACGAATTTAAAAGGTACTGAAACTAAAAATAAAACGTTTGCAACCCTGCCCATTCCTTAATTCTCAGCGCCAATTGCGCAGTGTATGAGTTGAATTTTTTGTCCTTCTCGACCAAATTCTCGCTACTGTCTTCCTATAATAAAATTAACTGAACAATTATCTAACCCCCGATAAGATTCAGTCTGCACAAGATTCATTTATTTCCTCTGCTTCAAAAATATAAAAATTCTCCCCCCCCCCCCCCCCCCAATTAGTTTAAATTGAATTTTTTATCACTAAGAGATTTTACTGTATGTAGATGAGAGGTCAAGTAGCTTTTCATAGATTTTTAAAATATTTCCCAATATCTTTGAGATTTGCAAAATACACACCTCTGCCCCTACTGTAAACCACTAAAATGAATATTGTAATATATTATTATCTTTAACCTATCCTATACTAACCTAAAATAAGCATCAAAACTATGTTATTAAGTTTAATTATGGTCCAAATAAATTTGAATGAATCTGCTCATTATATACAGGGTGCGGCACATAAATCCGGACAAATTCTAATTTTTAAACAAATGAACATAAAATCGTCAATTTTAAAGATTTTATTGAATTTTAAAAACTGGGAAGCAAAATAGGTATATGACTACCAGATTATTCAACAAAATCGCCGCCAGCCTCAATCACCGCCTCTACCGGCCTCCTCAACCGCCGGCAGGTCCAGGTCAAAATGTACCTGTCCAAGCTGGCGTAGTTCTCATTGATAGTGGCAATGAGGGAGGTCTTTGTGGTATGGGCACGTCTATTGGTGCATGCTTCAAAGTAGCTCCAGGCCCAAAAGTCCATTGAATTAAGATGGGGCTGCTGGGAGGCCACATTTCCTTAGGAACATGAAAAACCGCCAAATTGACAAAATCCATGTTTTTGCTCTCATTTGGGCTAGGATTAAGCTACAGTGGACTATAAATACTCAAAATGCGTGTCTCAATGAGCTTAATACACACAAAAAAATTTTGGGTCAAATTTCCAACTCCTTCCCTGTCGGGCCCTACTGTTTGTGATTTCTTAAGGCTCAAAATCTTGAAAAATCGACCTCATTTCGGCTAGTATTGAGCTAAAATGGATTTAAACACGGCAAAATGTGTGTCTCAATGAGCCTAAGACACTCACAAAATTTGGGGTCAAGATTCCAACTCCTTCCCTGTCGGACCCTACGTTTTGTGATTTTGCGCATTAAACCACCGGCGCATTTGGAATCTGCCTTGTTGAACATATGCGCGGCCAGCTCGGTGTACACGTCCATCTTCGTCCAAAGATTTTTTTGTGCTAAAAGGTCATTACCTAAGCTTTCTATAGTGGGGTCAAACGTCCTGATTGGTCAAGTAGTTTTGACGCTATGGCCGTTTAAAAAATGTCCGGATTTATGTGCCGCACCCTGTATACTTTTATACCTCTAATCAATCCTTACAAAAAATTGTTTAACTTACATAGATTATGGGCTAAGAATTTTTTTTTTTAAATGGAGATTCTGTCAAAAAATAGCGTTTGATTTTGTAATACACGGGCTTACTTCTACTCCCCCCCCCCCCCCCTAATATTTATGAACAATTTAAAGTAATATAAATTTATCGCTCATTTTAACACAAAAAATCTGAAAAACAAACCTTCATTCTTTTATTAGGACTAGAGTCTTTCTCAACAGTTTTATGTTTAATATTGTTATTGTCAGCAGCTATCTCAGTTGCTTCATTCACCACTTCAGTGTCAGAGCTGGTTTTCCTTTTTAAGCCGCCACTCATTTCATTATCTACATCTGAAAGGTTATCTTCAATGTTATCATAAAGAAAGGATCTCAAACAAAATTGCATTTATTAATGATCCTTTCAATGGAAAATGCCTTTAGAATTACATTTAAATATGACTAGAAGATATAACAATTATATTATACAAAATGATGGCACAAAATATCACAAATATCAAAATAGAAAGATTTAGTTACAAGTTTGGAATGAACAACAGGGTAACATATTCTGACAAAAATTAAATTACAACTAGGTTTTGTGATGCAGGCTTCGAAATTTTGTACAAGTGACTTTTTTTGCAGTTGTCTTGAACTACATTGCTTTTTTTGTGGACTTAGGCATGACAGCAAGTTGATTTTCTGGCAGGAAAGCGGACATGGCGATCAGATACTGCCCAATTTGATATGTAGACATGATCACAACCTGAAATTGAGGATAGTTACCGTGAGAATATTTTCCGTGCCGTGGAAATTTGTCTTTATTATGATATCATATGTTATTTGTTGATAAAATAACATTAGTAAGTAAACGATATATTGTTTAGAGTTAATCAGAAAGTCGTACGGTAAGTTAATCTTGTTCCATTAAAACTTTTTCAAGATCTGTAGATAGAAAACATTAGTTGGATGGGGGAGATATGGGTAGGAGTAATTTGTTATTCATTGATCATTTCTATTATTTGTTATTTTTATCTTTTGTTACGAAACTGACATAGCAGCAGTCTGAAAATAAGGAAGATGCACTTCCATTTGCAGTCTGTGACGAGAAATATCCAGGAAATGTAACCTGTGCGTAGGGCAAAGAGAAGGCAAACTGGTTGATACCAATACAGCAGTCACTGATCATAAACAGGGCGGATCCAAGGAATATCCTCTCGTCACCCACGACACCAGCTCTCCACACCTGCAAACAAGAAAAATATATTTTCTAAAACGAAGCTTTTCTATATTAGGGGTCTTTTCGTCCGCCTATTGGCTTTTATCGTTAATTCAGGCATGTTAGGACTGTCCTAACGATTTCAATCTTTGTATGATGATTCCTGTAACAGTTAGGCACTATTTAGAAAGAGTATCAACTATCAGATGCTTATTTTTAACACTTTTCGTCATGTATTTATTACATCTATAATACAAAGTAGAATGATGTCTGTCCGTCCGTCTGTCTGAAGCTTAAGATCTCGTTAACCACTGAACTGATTGGATTCTACTTTTCAGGGTATATACCTACTGGTCCTGTGGTGGTTTTAGGCTATTTTCTTGGGGGGTGGGACACCCACAACCCCCCCCCCCCAAAAAAAAACCCAAGAAATTCTCCATTTTTTTTTTGCAGAAGATTTCCTTGGTCCTTTTTTTCTGCAGGAGATTTCCTTGGTCCTTTTACGAATTTCACCTTAATTTTTTTTTTATCACCTCTTGGGGCAAAGCCCCTAGAGGCTAGGGGCGAAGCCGCTAGTATTAAATAAAAGAATGAGATATAATGATAATATCGTAACCAGTACAAATGTGTGAAAATGCAGAACCTAATTGTCTAAGCTTAGAATTAAAACATCAAATAGACTGTAAAAGTTATTTCTTTCATCGTATTATAAACAGCTTTCCGCGGATATAGAATGTACAATTATAAAATTAAAACTAGTTTTTTTAGCCCCGAGTTGCCGAAGGCACGGGTTAATCTTATGATTGTACATTTTTTTATTCGTAGAAAGCTGGATATAATACGATGCTAGATATAGTTTTTTCGTATGGATGAGAACCGGTTCCTATCCACCGGATTTGAATGAATACGAGAAATGAAATTATTATACACTTACAGTAGATGTGAGCCAGGCAATGTAAACAGGAACACCATAACTCAACAATACATCATCCTAGTATAGAATAAGGTAGTGTTATTTGTTAATGGTAAAAAAATCCTTTTATTTCTTTTATTTCAGCAGAAGAGATAGTATATTTAAGGAAAACAAGGATGACAACATCCATAAAAGCGAAGCACTGAAACGGTAGGACAAACGGACATTAACACTTGTATAGCATAAGGACTGAATAATCAGAATATAAATGTTTTTGTTGAAATTTGTTGAAAAACTGCTTGATACTGGATAATGTTTATGGACATACTTACATTTGGACTTGATTAATGATTATAGAGTTGCTTCGCTTATAATATTGTACTTTGTTATCCCAGGAATCAGTATACCAAAAATTAGATCAATCGGATAATTAGATCATATAAAAATTTGTTGTTAAAAAAGTTAAAAAATCAACTTGTTTAAAATGAATTATAGAGTTGCTACGCTTTCTAAATCGTACCTAACTACTACAGGAATCACTATGCAAAATTTGAAATCGATAGGACAATTCTAACATGCCTAAATTAACGAGAAAAGCTATCCGTTACGGACGGACGGACCGACCCTAATTATAGAAAAGCTTCGCTTTTAAAAATAATAAATAAAGTTTTAAGCGGACGGACAACGAATTACATTTTATCATAGATGGTGACACAACGTTATTATTTTACGAAGATGAAAAAAATGTAAACCTGTAAGCCACGTCTGAGCAGAATGTACCAAATAGCGGCAGCTGCGCCGTACAGTACAAATCCAAGTCCAATACTTAAATAAACAGATCATTGAAAAAAAAAACATTGAAAATCATAAATACCTATGTTTTTAAAACGTTTTTGTAAAATTACGTTTCAAAGAAAAAAGATAAATAATAAGTCGATCTATTATATGCAGGCTTAGTCAAAAAAAAGGGGGGGGGGGGGAGTTTGACACACTTGCGTAAACCTGGTGTATATGCTTAATCTTTGGACCGAGAGGATAGGTTAGTAAAGATATATGATATAATATTATGAATTTCCCTCAGATTTAAGATTTTTTGGATAGGCCTCCTGGTTCCGGAGCTCCAGGCCTCCAGGTGGTCTCTGGACAGGTAAAAGTTTAAAAACTTGTTTTTTTTTAAAGAGTTAGAGGTCAGCTTAAGAAACATAATATGAATGTTTTTTTTCTTCAAATATGTGAATAACATTCAAAAAGATGCATATTTTATTTTATGAGTTTACCTCTTAACTCATTAAAAATAAGGGGAGGGGGGGGGGAAGTTTGTACACTAATAGGAAATGAAATTCAGTATCAAATTTTGGGAGGGACGTATGGGCTTATTTTTATAGTTATCGACCTAATTCTTTTTGTAAAATCTCTTATATGACTTGATGTACACGGAAAACTTTGAAAATTGAATTTTGGTACTTTCCTTCTAGGGGCTAGTGGAGCAAAAGACCCCCCCAAACACTAAAAATACCAGTTCTGAGCTTATTTTTAGAGATATCAACCTGATTTTTTTAATGAAAACTTTTAAAATATAATTGAACTTAGTAACCATTACACCTTTCATTTTGGGACTATCCTTCTAGGGTCTTTGTTTGTGATTCATTGTGTCTACATATTTTAGATGGAGAGTTTATTTAATACCTGAAGTGTCAGGAAGCCCAAAGATTTATTGTGTACCTGAAGTGCCAGGAAGGCCAAAGATATCTGTATTAATGTTTGTAAAAGATCAAGTTATATGACCTGGTGTAGTAACAGGAAGGCCAAGTTTTAACTATGTTTGTTGTAATAAAATATTAATACTTAATTATGTTTATCTATATTTCAGAGAGTAAAAACACTCTTGGGGTTTTTACCTTCTGTTTCCATATTGTTTAATCTTCTTGTTTTATTTTCAGAGAGAGTTTGAAAGTATGTTGTGGCTAGGCCATGTGCAGTGGTATTAGATTCTTATGGTGTTAATGTTAAAAAGGTACTTATGGCGTATTTTACAATGGTAGCAGCTTTGCAACGGTTGTAAAACGGTCTACGGCACATCATAAGTTTTTGATATAAAACACACATGGCATAGTAGAACACATAAAATCATCTCTCTTTTTTCTTATTTTTTGGTAAAAGTAGGAATGCACGAAGGTCAAGCAATTTAATAGATTGAATCTTAGCAAAAATTATCGGTCATAATTAAAGGCGTTTAATAGTGACTTCTTGGAAGTCATGAAGTTCAAGTTTTTTTTTATAAGCTTTTGGTTATATATAGCGGCTTCTAAAAGGAAATAAAAACTAACAGAACTTAACACTCTTTTTCTGTAAAGCGGAACGGAAAAAGAAAGATCAAAGAGTAAAAGTGCTTTTATTTTATATATAGTTTAAAGGCGTCAAACGTATATAAATATAATAGCTCTAAAAGAAACCAACAAAGTGTTATTGGTTTAGAGAAGAATTTTTATAGCGTAATAAACAATTATTTTCGTAAAGCGAAACGGAAAGAAATGAAGACCAAGGAATAAGTTCTTCTTATAAAGTCTATTAATAGCGTAATAGCAAGCTAGTAACTTTAAGTTACAAAGATCAAAGCGTACAATAGTATAAGTTTAAATTGCGTTTTAATAAAAATCTAGATAAAAAGAATATAAATTTTCTTCTTCGAAGCGGAACGAGGATAGAAAAAGACCAAATCTATTTCTTTTAACACATAAGCCGGGAAAGTAGTATACTACTAAAGGCAACAAATTTCGCGATAAATGTCGTTTTTAAATGTCGTCTTCTTTGTTAGATAGTAAGGCATTACGTAAGCAAGTTTTTTTTTAATTTCTTTTCTAATTAAATTAATTTACTTAAAATTACGTTTTTTATTTATTTTTTTTTATAAAATCAGTGCATATCCTAAAGTTTTTTTTTATTTAAATATTTTTTTTTAAAATTAATTAAGAAGGTAAAAAGATCAAATAAACCCCAAGACAGGGATCTCAGATAAAAATGTCGGACAAAGAAGAGTCAGATAAAACAACGACCCGGAAGGAACCGGAAAAATCGCAAACCGCAAAAATTGAAAATTCGCAAATTGAAGAAAGGGGAGAATATAAATATTATGAAGGGGGAAGAAACAACATAGAAATTCCAAAATTAGATGATTTCAATGATTATGATGATTTTGAAGAGTGTGTGGAGATGTGGTCCGCAACCACGGATCTTCCACTTCACAAACAAGGACCAGCACTATTCATGGAAATACCTATGAACTCATCTAGATTCAATATTGAAGGATTAAGAACCGAAGTCCAACAAAATGTTAGGCTTAAAAATATTACAAATAATCCAAAAGGAGTTACTTTGATAATGGAATACCTTAAAAAGAGACTTCAGAAAGATCCGATCCTACAAGAAATTAAGACTTTACGAGACTTCACAAGATTTGATAGACCACAAGGACAAGACTTTGGAGAGTACATTCTGGAATTTGACAGAAGAATGAAAAAAGTAAAGGAAATGGGCATGGAGTTTACAGACAGCTGTCTGGCTTTCATGCTTCTCATTGCCGGCAGGATTGAAGATAGAGATCTAAAAGTTATTTATGGCACAGTAGAATTCAAAGAAAACAAGGGCAAACTTTACGAAAGAATGAAGACAAAGCTGAAAGAAATGCTAACAAATTCTCTGTCAGAAATCTCTGTCAAAGAAGAAAGTGCTTTTCTGTCAGAAGAAATGTCTGAACAACAGCATGAAGTATTAGTTGCCAAAGGTTGGAAACCCCCAGCAGGGAGAAACTCATATTCAAAAGGTTATAAAAAGACCAAAAACTATGGCAACAATGATCACAAGAAATCAAACGCAGTTTCTGGATCTTTTGGAGGACGAAAAGCAAACCCAATAGGTAAAGACGGAAAGATTATGGAATGCTTAGCATGCAAAAGCATTCTGCACTTGATAGAAAACTGTCAGCATGCTTTTGAGAATCAAGAAAACAAGAACAAGGAACAAAAGAAGAACATCATCAAGGCAGGAAACAAAAGATTTCAAAAAGTTTTAATGGTTGAAAAGGGCTCAGATGAGAAAAAGGAAGTCTATTTTGAACTGTCAGACAATGATGATGCAAAAAGTGACAAGAATGAATCTGATAGTGAAAGTGCCTTCTGCGTGAATCTGTATACTGCAGATAAGGATGAATTAAGTAGATTTACATCTGAAACAATCAATCATGGTGCGCTTGACACCTGCTGTACCAGCACGGTCGCAGGTGAGAAATGGATGGATATTTATGTCAATTCTCTGCCAAAGCAAATGAAGGAGAAGCTTCAAGGGCCTCTGCCAAGTAAACGGAACTTCATGTTTGGCAATCAAGGCACTTTAAAATCTAAAGGAAGATACAAATTGCCGGTAAGAATAGGAGGGGAATTGAACATCCTAGAAGTAGACACTATTACCTCGGACATTCCATTACTTATTTCAAAGAGTGACATGAAAAAGTTAGGAATAGCTTTAGATCTAGCAGAAGATAAAGGTTTTATAAAAGGTAAACCTTTAATTCTAGAGACAACATCAGCAGGTCATTACATTGTAGATCTGATTCATGATGATGATGTAATACTATCTGAAGCTCATGTTGTTGATCTTGACAATGCAGACGAGAAAGTGCAACTCAAAACATTGAGGAAGATCCATGCTCAATTCGGGCATCAAAGGAAAAGAGCATTTGTTGATTTGTTAAAAGGAGCAGGAAAATGGAAGGATTCATTTTCAAAAATGATTGATGACATTGTAGATAATTGTGAGGGGTGCCTAATGAGGCGAAGAAACCCTGATAGACCAGTCGTTGCAATGCCTTTGGGCAAAGACTTCAATGAAGCAATTGCTATGGATATAAAGGTATGGGATATGAAAAACAATATCTATATCTTATATATTATGGACACTTTCACACGATTCATTACAGCTACTATAATAAGAAGAAAACAACCAGAAGATGTTGTTAATGCGTTGCTTATGAATTGGGTTCAGATTTTTGGTACACCAGGATTAATACTCACAGACAACGGTGGTGAATTTAAGAATGAAGAGATCAAAGCGCTTGCTGCCAAGTTCAACATAAGGACTGATTGTACCGGTGCCGAAAGTCCTTGGCAAAACGGCATGATGGAAAAAGCACATTACACAGTTGACGTCATGACAAGATCAGTCAAAAGAGACCAGCCGCAAATCAAGTTAGAAGTAGCCCTTGCTTGGGCCTGTACGGCTAAGAATTCAATGAACAATGTCATGGGATTCTCATCTCATCAATTGGTTTTTGGCAGAAACATCAAACTACCTGATATTTTGAATGATCCCCCGGCTACTTGGGATAATGATAACCAAGGAAAGAGTTTCAAGGATATCGTTGACGCAATTTATGCTACCCGAGAAGCTTTTACGAAGAAAGATAAATGTGAAAGGTTGAAAAGAGCATTAAAGAGCAAAATTAGGTGTAATCTAACTGTTTTTCATAGGAATGATGTTGTTTATTTCAAGCGTGAAAATGAAGAGTTTTGGAGAGGTCCTGCTCGTGTAGTATACCAGGATGGAAAGGTACTATCTATAGTACAGAATGGTGTAGGATACAAAGCAAGTGTAAACAGAGTGCTGAAAGTTGGACAAGAATTCAACAAAAATGGGGATGATAACCTAGAAAAAGATGACAATGATAAAATCCAGAAAGAAATTCAGCAACAAAGTGATGAGATTAAAGCAGGACAGCAAGAAATTCAGCAACATGGTGAGGAGATGAAAGCAGGACAGAAAAAGAGACTTTTTGATTATGATAATGATGATCATTATGGAAGAAGATTAAGGAGCAAAGGTAATGGAAACCTTATCAAAGACATCAATGGACATAGTGATGGATCAGGAACTGTATCTGCAGATGTGGAGGAAACCTCAAAAACAGCAAACACAATTGATGAAGCTTCTGATACCCTAGAGTCAATAGAACAGAACAATTCAGATTCATCAAATGAACCAACAATAGAAACATCAAATGAACCAACAAATGCACCACCTATATCAGAAAATGATAAAGATAATAATCAAAAGAAGAGAAAAAGAAAGGTATATCTCAAGGATGAATATGGAAATCTTATTAAAGCAGGAATGCAAGTAGTGAGGAGAGACAGAATTGAGATCAAAGAGAATGGAAAATGGGAGCCAGCAACAGTCATTGATAGAGCAGGAAAACGGAAAGGACCTTATGAAGGATGGTTCAATGTGGAGATGGATAATGGATATGTTTTTAATGAGGATCTCAATAGACGTGAAGTAAGGATACTTGATGATGACTCAGACCCGAAACGTACAAGAACAGAGGATGAAGAAGCATTGTGGATTGTAACGCTAGACAATGGCAATACAATAACAGATAATCTCAATAACAGACAGATCAGAATCATGAATGATGCAGATGCTTTAACATGTTGGATTGATGAAGAAGTGTTAGCTGTGATGGTACCGAGGGAGAGAAGGAACTCTCCTGAAGCCATGGAAGCAAAGTTCAAGGAATTAGAGAAACTAAAAGAATTTGATACTTATGAGATAGTTGATGACGTAGGACAGGATAGGATCACCACCACTTGGGTCTTGACAGAAAAAGGGGATGAAGTCAGGGCAAGATTGACAGCTCGTGGTTTCCAAGAGGAAGAAGAATTTCCCAAAGATTCTCCAACCCTTCAGAAACACTCAATGAGAATGATACTTCTGTTAGCAGTATCTTTGAGTTGGATAATAGAGACCACAGATGTAAAATCTGCATTTCTCCAAGGATCACGTTTAGAGAGGATAGTTCATGTGGAACCTCCCAAAGAAGCGAAGATAGCTGATAAAATTTGGAAACTTCTTAAATGTTTATATGGATTAAAAGATGCTTCAAGACAGTGGTATCTAAAAGTCAAGGGAAAGCTTCAAGAATTGGGTTTCAAGAAGTCAAGTCATGATGCAGCTTTGTTTTATCTTGTCAAGGATGGGAGTTTACAAGGATTTATAGGTTTGCATGTGGATGATTTTTTGCATGCTGGTAATACTTTTTTTAATTCAGAAATCATGCCACAGATTCTAAGTCTATTTAAAGTTGGCAAAGCTGAAGTAGGGGAATTTGTGTATACAGGTTTCAGAATGAAACAGACAGCAGAGTGTATCATTCTAGACCAAAAAGACTACGTCAAAGGTATTGATGTTCCTAATCTTGATGCCAAAAGATTACTTAGGAAAGAGGATGAAATGACTCAAGATGAACTAACTATCCTAAGGAAGCTTACAGGTATTTTGAACTGGGCTGTCCGAGCAACAACGCCAGAATTCTCTTTTGATTTAATAGAACAGTCAACTCACTTTAAAGGAGGTAAAGTGAAAGATCTTGCACATGCGCAAAAGACTCTTGCTAAACTTCTACAAGCCAATGCATCTATTAAAATCTCAGCTATTAAAGACCTAGCTAATGCACAGATTTGGCTTTATTGTGATGCTGCATTCAGAAATCTTAACGACAAGACTGACAGTTGTGGAGGTTACATTGTTCTGATAGTAGATACTAAAACAGGTCTGTGTGCCCCCATTGATTGGAAGAGCAACAAGATAAAACGCAAAGTGAACAGCACTTTAGGTGCTGAGACGTTAACTCTGGTATGGGGACTAGATGCTGCTATTGGAATACGCAAGCAGCTAAAAGAGTTGTCCAATGGAAAGTTTGATTTACCAATAAAGGCAATTACAGACAACAGATCAGCCAGAATAGCCGTATATTCTGAATCAGAAGTGACTGAGAGAGAATTAAGAGCTGACATTGCAATGGTGAAAGAAAAGATTGAACAGGGGATGGTCACTGAAATAAAATGGATCCGTGGGAAACACATGATAGCAGATGTATTAACCAAAAAAGGGGTAGATAAACTGCCAATTTTGCAAATCTTACAAGAAGGTAGGATTAGTGCAGAAGATCTTGCACTAATTAATTAAATTAAAGTTTTTTTATCCATATGCCAAAAAGTACGAAATTACAGAAAAATCGCGTCATTTTAGGGCATCTGGGATCACTATATAAATGCCGCAAACTAACAAATTCACAACACACACACGAGCGCATCAAATATGTAAACAAACCGGCATGCGTATCGAATGGAAATAATTTTCTTTCTTACTTAAACAATTTCTTCATTATTAAAAGTTATTTTTTTTGCTAATTTAGCGTGTTTTTTTTAGAAGTGACAATTAGAAACACGAAGATTTTTTTTCATTTGTTAAGTTTAATTCTAGAACGGTTTAAGTGTTTAATTTATTATGATGAAAGTTATTCGTTATAAGAAGTTTTTTTGTCTTTATTTTCCCATACATTTTTTTTTGTATTGGCATATGGAAAGTTCAAGGAATTATTCTTAGCTTGTAAGATTAAAGTATGTTTTGTATATAAATATTTGTTTTGGCACTGCTGCAATTTATACTTTATTATCCCTATTTTATCAAATACCCACAGTCTATTATTATCACTACACATTTAAAATACAGTGATGATTGATTTTTGTTTTGTTTTTATTGCAGAATTTTCAACATGGATAGCGATTTAAATTTAAATATTGAGGAGCATGATATGATTTTTGGAGAAGAAGAGGAACTAGCTGTATTTGAGGAGGATATCAACCAAGAGCCTTTTACTCCTATTGTAGAGGAGAAAACTCATGACACTCCAGACATAGAAATGACAATTGAACCAGAACCTGTGAAAGGTAACTCAAATGAAATTCCTGTAGCCGTGAATGTCAAGCAAAAAGGTAAGCCATGTTTACAGATAATCGTCTCCAACTTAAACATGCCCCCGAGTGACTGGAATGTGAAGGATCTGGGTATAGAATGGAGAACATTGCACTTGCCATCTATTTTTGATACGACCAAAGAGATTTTGAGGATCATAAGAGACACAATTGTTCCTAAAAAAATAATTGTGAGCATATATCAACGTTACGCAGGAGGATTGGCTCGTGAAGTCATTGAAGGGGAATTACGCACAATCTTTGAAGAGAACAGAAAAATTGGAGTTCATCAGTTACAGGTACCTACCATGTATTTTGTCCCGGAACATTGTAATGTTTGGCCGGAGATAGGTGAGCTTAATGTTTTCATAAGGAGAGAAACCCTGCGGGACAACATGGGTCCATTCAATTTGCACAGATTTTTGATGAAACCTTTAGGTAATGGCTACACATTATATTGTAAAGGCCCAATGGCAAAGATCAGAAAATTTACGATTGAACAATTCAAAACTGGTTTTTGTAGCATCAACAGGCCAGCAAGCCGTCAGGGTGTGAGAGAAGTAATCCCGCCGCCGCTACATGTTACACCTGGGTGGAGAACAGATGATTACATGCTTGATATTTTAATCAGTCGCGGTTTAGCCCCTGAGCACTGTAGGGAGCGTCCTGCTTCAGTAAATGAAATAGCTATGAATCAGCTCAGCAGGAGAGGTAGGACACCTGCCGTGAGACTAGTGACCCGACATGATCCAATGATAGTTAGGGTGAGAGCATCTGTGGCACATTGGTTGAATATGGAAGCAGACACTGCAGCTCAAGCAGCATATTCTGGTGCATCTTCAACATCCTCCAGCAGAACTGTATCAAGAGCTTCAACTGATGAAGGGATCAGTTTGCGTACAGAGGACAGAGAAAGAAATTATAATATGATGACTTTAGAGCGTGAAATAGACAACCTTACAGATGACGTAAGCAGGCTAAGGGTTGACAGAGACTATTGGAGAAATAGATGTGAAAGGAAGGAAGACGAAAGTAGAGAGTGGAGGGACAAGGCTGAAGACTATGAGAAGGAAGTATATGATCTGGACAGAGACATTGAGGAAAAGAACAGGATCATAGAAGATTTGGAGAATGATCTTGAAGCGTCTAGGTATGATAACAGAGAACTAGATGACCATGTTGAGCGGCTGAAGGCTGACAAAGATTATCTTAATGATGGCTTCAAGCAAGTAAAAGCTGAGTTGGACAGGATCTCAGAACAATATGATGCTTTGGTTTCTCTGTATGAAGGAGGGAAGAAAAAGAGTCACAAAAAGAAATTGATATAAATGTTTGTGATTCATTGTGTCTACATATTTTAGATGGAGAGTTTATTTAATACCTGAAGTGTCAGGAAGCCCAAAGATTTATTGTGTACCTGAAGTGCCAGGAAGGCCAAAGATATCTGTATTAATGTTTGTAAAAGATCAAGTTATATGACCTGGTGTAGTAACAGGAAGGCCAAGTTTTAACTATGTTTGTTGTAATAAAATATTAATACTTAATTATGTTTATCTATATTTCAGAGAGTAAAAACACTCTTGGGGTTTTTACCTTCTGTTTCCATATTGTTTAATCTTCTTGTTTTATTTTCAGAGAGAGTTTGAAAGTATGTTGTGGCTAGGCCATGTGCAGTGGTATTAGATTCTTATGGTGTTAATGTTAAAAAGGTACTTATGGCGTATTTTACAGTCTTGTGGAGCAAGAGACCCCCCAAAACTAAGAATATAAGTTCTGAGCTTATTTTTGAAGATATTAACCTGATTTTTTTTAAAGAAAACTTTTAAAAATAACTGAACTAAGTAACTATTGCACATTTCATTTTGGGTTTTTCCTTCTAGGGGCTTGTGGAGCAAGAGATCCCCCAAAACTAAGAACAGGAGTTCTGAGCTTATTTTTAAAGATATCAACCTGATTTTTTTAAAGAAAACCTTTTTTTTAGATATCTGAACTAAGTAACTATTACACATTTCATTTTGGGACTTTCCATCTAGGAGCTTGTGGAGCAAAAGACCCCCCAAAACTATAAAAATATGAGTTCTGAGCTTATTTTGAAAGATATCAACCTCCTGATTTTTTTCAAGGAAAACTTTTTAACGTAATTGAACTAAGTAACCATTACACATTTCATTTTGGGACTTTACTTCTGGGGGCTTGTGGAGCAAAAGACCCCCAAAACTAAAAATATTAGTTCTGAGCTTATTTTTAAAGATATCAACCTAATTTTTTTATAGAAAACTTTTTTAAAATAACTAATCTAAGTCACCATCAGGGTTTCGGATCCGCATTGATTTTTTGCGGATCCGGATCCGGATCCTCAAAATTTGGTCAGTGCGGATCCGGATCCGGATCCGGATCCTACTGGATCCGGATCCGGATCTTTGACAATAAAAATAAAATCACCAAATTTTTCAAAAAAATTTATTCTTCAATTCGAAGTCAAAAATACTTTTAATTTTCAAGTCTGAACCTAAACCTTAAAGATTGGCTCTCATCAAGAGAATGTCTGAGATTTTATATAAATTTAGGTAGATTTTTCCATTTTTTCCGCATTTTTTGGAGTCTAAGGATCCGGATCCGGATCCGCATTTTTTTTGCGGATCCGGATCCGGATCCTTGGACTCAAAATATGCGGATCCTTGCGGATCCGGATCCGGATCCGGATCCGGATCCGAAACCCTGGTCACCATAACACAGTTCATTTTGGAACTTTCCTTTTAGGAGCTTGTGGAGCAAGAGACCCCCCAAAACACTAAAAATATGAGTTCTGAGCTTATTTTGAAAGATATCAACCTGATTTTTTTTCAAGGAAAACTTTTCAACGTAATTGAACTAAGTAACCATTACACATTTCATTTTGGGACTTTACTTCTGGGGGCTTGTGGAGCAAAAGAACCCTAAAACTAAAAATATTAGTTCTGAGCTTATTTTTAAAAATATCAACTAGATTATTAAAATAACTGATCTAAGTAACCATTACACATTTCATTTTGGGACTTTCCTTCTAGCGGCTTGTGGAGCACAAGACCCCCCTAAACACTAAAAATATGAGTTCTGAGCTTATTTTTAAAGATATCAACCTGATTTTTATAAAATTTGTTGTAGCTACGTACTTCAGTTATGTGAAAAAAGTTTTCCTTAACAAATCAGCTTACCTAATATCTTTAGAATAAGCTCAGAACTAATATTTTTAGTTTTTGGGGGTCTTTTGCCCCACTAGCTCGGTTATTTTTAAAAGATCTTTAAAAAAAATCAGGTTGATATCTTTAAAAATAAGATCAAAACTCCTTTTTATAGTTTTGGGGGTCTTTTGCTCCACAAGCCCCTAGAAGTTAAGTCCCAAAATAAAATGTGTAATGGTCACTTAGATCAGTTACTTCTAAAAATCAGGCTGACATCTTTAAAAAAAAGCTCAGAACGCCTATTCTTAGTTTTGGAGGGTCTCTTGCTCCACAAGCCCCTAGAAGGAAAGTCCCAAATTGAAATGTGTTATGGTCACTTAGATCAGTTATTTAAAAAAAATTTTCTTAGAAAACATCAGGTTGATATCTTCAAAAATAAGCCAAGAACTCCTATTTTTAGTTTTGAGGGTCTTTTGCTCCACAAGCCCCTAGAATGAAAGTCTAAAAATGAAATGTGTAATGGTTACTTAGTTGATATATTTTGAAAAAGTTTTCTTTGAAAAATCAGGTTGATATCTTCAAACATAAGCTCAAAACTCCTATTTTTAGTTTTGGGGGGTCTTTTGCTCCACAAGCCCCTAGAAGGAAAGTCCCAAATGAAATGTGTAATGGTTACTTAGTTTAGTTATTTTTTAAAAGTTTTTTTTTTAAATCAGGTTGGTATCTTTAAAAATAAGCTCAGGACACGTATTTTTAGTTTTGGGGGTCTCTTGCTCCACAAGACCCTAGAAGGATAGTCCCAAAATGAAATGTGTAATGGTTACTAAGTTCATTTATTTTTAAAAAGTTTTCATCAAAAAAACTAGGTTGATATCTCTAAAAATAAGCTCAGAACTCATATTTTTAGTATTTTGGGGGTCTTTTGCTCCACAAGCCCCTAGAAGGAAAGTACCAAAATTCAATTTTCAAAGTTTTCCGTGTACATCAAGTCATATAAGAGATTTTACAAAAAGAATTAGGTTGATAACTATAAAAACAAGCCCACACGTCCCTCCCAAAATTTGATACTGAATTTCATTTCCTATAAGTGTACAAACTTCCCCCCCACCCCTTATTTTTTTATTTTTACTTGTACAGATGCAAAGATAAAGCCTATACACCAAGTTTACGCAAATGTTTCAAAACTCCCCCCCCCCCCCCCCCCTATTGATTTTTAATTGTGTCGATTAACATGAAAATTAAGATGCAAAACTAGATATTATGTAAGGATGGACATACGCTTAGCCATCTATAAAGTATATCTGCTACAAAAACAAAAACATGTACCTGTTAAGACTTTTATATCCAAGGAAAGGTATCTTCTTAGCTTGCAAGGCAGTGATGTAGTAGAAATGTCCACAGGCAAAGGCAACCATCCCGACAACAAACAAGGAATCCCAGACCAAAGCAGCGTCGCCAACAACTGACCATATTTTGAATTTTTAACACGATGTTTAACCAATTTTCGAACATTCTGATCGTGTTCTATAAAACTTAGGATCCCTCACACTGTATCTGTATTTAATACGTTTCATGTATCGCTTAGATGTAAAACTATCTGAAGCTAACACCAAAAATATTACTTCATATCCTATGATTGTTCAGTATCGCATCCTTATACATTAAAACAATTTAGACAACACAACAACATATAACCTAATATAATCAAATAATAGTTATTTCTCGCATCGTATTATAAACGGCTTTCCGCGGATATAGAAAGTACAATTATGAGATTAAAACAAGTTTTTTTAGCCCCGAAGTGCGGAAGGCACCGGCTAAAAACTGGTTTTAATCTTATGATTGTACATTTCTATATTCGTAGAAAGCGGGATATAATACGATGCTAGACATAGTTTTTTCGTATGAATGAGAACCGGTTCCTATCCACCGGATTCGAATGAATACGAGAAAATCTCTTATTGGTAACACTATTCCTTACTAAATATATATACAAATTCCTAAGCTGTCCAAGATGTTGGTAATGGTAATGAAATAACATAAACGACCAAGCACTTTTATTTTACCACCAAGAAGCAGTTCGAACAATTTATGGAAGAAATTTAAATTAACTTTTTTTTATCTTGTATATAATATATAGTATATCAGAAATATGTGCTCTCAAATTGGCAAGTCTTAAAATCCGCCAATAGAAAAGTGACTTTAAAATCCAACTAACATTGATAATAGACTTAGTACATAATATGTGGGCTGGTTTACAATTTACAATGGTAAATATTGTTTGAATGAATTAACAGTTTATCACATAGCATATTTAAATTGAAGACGTTTGCGAAAAATGCAGAATTGTGACTTTTATATAAAAACAAAAGTTGCATTCAGTAAATGGATTTCATACTTAATATAAATATAAATATAAGTTTTCTGAGCTACAATAAACCCCAATATAAGTAAAAATATTTTGCTAGAGTTCTTTTATTATTTATCACAAAGGGTTGATTTAAAAATAGGAGACATATTTTTTTTTCTCACGTTAAACCTCCAACATAACTAATATTACATTAAAATACCTAGAGAAATGAAAACGTTAGCGCAACAAACTGTAAAAGAGGAATATATTGTAACTAAATATATGTGTCTATATAAAAGTAAACCCAAACATTCTGATATTATTAAAATCACTGTTCGATGGCTTTGTTGGCAATTATTGATGGATTGAAAACCTCCTCCCCCAGCTCGTCCAGCACCTCCTTACGGTAGTCGTCGAAGCCGCCGTCAATTTCGCTGATGCCCTGCTCCTCGATGACCCACAGCTGACACTCGGTGTCACGGATGAGACGCTCGTCGTGAGACACGATGATAACACCACCTGAAGATTCATCATTAGTATAAACACTAACAGTTGAATATGAAACATAATCAGGGTTGTCATTTTGGGCGGGCGCTTTTGGGCGGGCAGTTTTGGGCGGGCGGTTTTGGGCCGCCCAATATAAGGTCCTTTTGGGCAGATTTGGGCACCCCCCTTTTAGGGGTAAAGAAAAAGGGGAGGGGGTTAAAAAAAGAGGGGGGGGCCTATTTTTTGGGTGATATCCTTATACTAAAGTAACAGGATGTGTGTCTGTCTGTTTGTGTGTTTGTGCCGAAGGATCTCGCTAACCACTGAACCGATCGGGTTCTCCTTAACAGGGTAGCTTCTCATAGGTTCTGGGAAGGTTTATAACTATTTTTGGGGAGGTTACCACCACTCTCCTAAGAGAAATCGCCCCTAGAAAAAAATTACACTTCCCCAAAAACTTTTTTTAAAACTAAAAATAAAAATGGGGGGAGGAACCCCCCCCCCCCCCCCAAAAAAAAAAAAAAAAAAATTATCCCCCCCCAAAATTTTTTTACTTTTTCTTTTTAAATCTAATTGGATTGTCAAATTTGACTCTCCCCTCCTCAAGTGCCCCTAGAGGCCTCTAGGGCCGTAGTCGCTAGTTAACTATATAAATCAGTAAGCTTTTTTGTATCTAGAGAAGGATTTCGCTAACTGCTGAACCGATATGGTTCTCCTTTCCAGTGGAGCCTTTATAGGTCCTGAGATGGTTTTAGGCTATTTTATTTGTAATAATAAGTCTAGGTATGGTTTTAGGCTATTTTATATCCTTTTTATATGCTTTTTACGACATTTGCCCAAAAAGGGTGCCCAAAACCACTTTGGGCGCCCAAAACCCGCCTAAAACCCTTTTGGGCAATTGGGCCGCCCAATATCAAAAAAAGTGCCCAATTCGACAACCCTGAACATAATAGCAACTTTTTTATGTTATTAAAAGCAATTATAATTGTATCATTAAATTCATTAATAGTATCAAATTTTGGATATCTTTAAACTACCATTATCGAACAGGAAATACAAACAAATATCTTATTACTAATTAACCTTTAGAGGACGCGATACACCATTAAGTGTTATTTTGGTGTATCTCTGAACTAAATCTTGCTACTGAAATGCATGATTACGTGGCCAAACGCTCCACAGACAACCAACCATCTGATTGCACGACCTTTGTCTGAGAATTTCTAACTGTGCATGGTAGTGAGTTTCGCCTATTTTGTGCCAGGGCATTCCGCTTACTCTAACTATTTATGTCGGGCACCTGACATAGCAGTAGTAGGAGCCATTTTTAATGTCTTTAGTTATGACGCGGTGTCGAGCCGAGATTCGAACCTATCTCCTTCCCGCCAACGAGAGAATGCGCTACGTTTTACGACACAGTCGCGGGTTTTTATCTTATTACTAACCTTCATATTCTTTAATAGCCTCGGCCAGAGCGTCAATACTCTCAATATCAAGGTTGTTGGTAGGCTCGTCAAGGATGACAACATCCGGAGCAGAGAGGGTAAGTTCCGCCAGGGCCACTCTGGCCTTCTGACCTCCAGATAAATCCTTCATCATCACTGTGTGCGCATGGGACTAAATACAACAGTAAACTTAAATACAGTAATTTTCTTTAAAAATCATCCTTATAATAAAGTAAAATGATCTCTGTGTGTCTGTCTGTACCGAAGGATCTCGCTAACCGCTGAACCGATATGATTCTCCTTTACAGTGTAGCTTTTCTTATTGCCTGATCTTATATGATTATAAAAATATTAAAGCGAAATTTGTTTAAAACAAGACCAATCCTAACCTGCAATCCAAAGGAGCCGAGCTGCTTTCTTGCTTTCTCAACTGGCAGGTTAAACAATCTCATCAAGTATTCAGCGGCAGATTCTTCAGCAGTTAAATGCTCACCGGAATGCTGGTCAAATCTACCAATCTTCAATCTAAATGTCAATTTATCCGTCATCTTAAGGATTTTGAAATTGTCTAAATAATTTTCAAGTTTTAATTCAGTTACATTTCCAAAGTAGCGCTTGCTTTTGTGACAGACTCCATTCGCATTCGATGTGCGTTCATTTCCGCGTTGTGTGACATATTCGTAGCTAGACACAATATAAGCTAATAAATAACCCAGGGCGTTAAATTTTGAAAGTTTAAATTGTACCAATACAAAGTTTCGAGGTTTTATTTAACACTAATGGTTACCTAATTTGGAAAAGTTGTACAAAGAAAAACCAACAATATTTTTAAGTTCAGCTTTTTTGGGATTTCTTACTAAACAGTCACATGACTTGCTGTTACAGTGCATATTTAACTAACAGCTGCGCCACTGGTATCAAAGGGTTAAAACTGCCTAAATCCATTCCAAAATAAAATATCCTATATCATCTAAAATAAAAACTGAATCAGTTAAGTAACAATGTAAACTAGCTGCCAACAGAAGTATACATGCATTGTATCAGGTACAGAAATCATTTTTATACAGAGACCATAACGCATTTGTTAACATTATAAACAATATGTTCGTTGCCACTTAGAGTATGCCTTCCATGCCTGGAATCCATCTAATTTAGCTGATATTGACAAACTTGAAAATGTACAACAAAAAAAAGGCTGTCAACCTCGTCCAGGTATTAGAAGGATTAACCTTTGAAGAAAAGCTTAAAAGGCTTAACCTCGAAACATTGAAAGTCTGACGAATAAAGGCAGATCTCACCCTTGCATTTAAGATCAGAATAATCAACTTTTGAAACTCTCTAACTCTCAAAAGTGAAAATGTAAAACAATTTAAAGAAAACTTACAATTGATGCATGAATCAGTGAAAATGTCACATTTAAAAGTTAAAAATTTTGTTAATAGACACTTGATTCCTGAGACAATATGATATTCTTTTAATCAGTGTTCTGGAGCCGGAGCCGGGAGCAGCAACATTTTTGGTGGAGCCGGAGCCGGATCCGGAGCCGTATTTTTCGTTAAAAACGGCTCCGGCTCCGGACTAGCTAAAAATGATTTTTTAAAGTAATATTATAATTTGGCAACGGTCTATTTCCATATAATAAACTGAAAAACTATTGTTACTTAACAAATAGACACACATCCTTCTACTTTTATATAGCTTTAATCAAATAAAAGCAAAATATTTTATATTATTTATTTTATTTTATCAAATTCAATAATGAAAAAAAAATTGATATATTAATTTTAAGGTAGGAGCCGGAGCCGGAGCTGGAGCCGGAGCCGCATCAAAATTATACGGCTCCGGCACCCTGCTTTTAATGGACCTCTTGGTCCGCATGGAATTATAACAATCAAATCAAAATAAGTAGATATCAAAATTAAATCTTAAGCTTCAGACAAAAAGAAACTTTTATTTTCATAGGATGCCAAAACGTACCTAAGGTTCTTCCTGACCTCGCCCGAGGTGGGTTGAATGTCGCCCATCAAGAGCTTGAGGAAGGTTGATTTGCCCACACCATTAGGTCCGACTATGGCCACTCTACTATCCATGTCAATACCAAAATCCACCTTAATAAAAAAAAAGGGCTAAAATCTACTGTTCTAAACATTTAGCTCAATTTATTGTAATGTTTATAATTTTTCTTTTAATTTTGTAACATCAAACGACGAAAAGGTACAACAATGGGGGGGGGGGGGGGGGGGGGAGTTCAGACACATTTGCGTAAACCTGGTATATAGGCTTTATCTTTGGAAGGAGAGGATAGGCCTCCAGGTTCCGAAGCTCCAGGCTTCCAGGCGGTCTCTGTACAGGTAAAAATTAAAAATCAAATTTTTTTAAGAGTTAGATGTCAGCTTATGAAAAAATGTATGTTTTTTCTTCAAATATGTGAATAACATTCAAAAAGATGCATATTTTGTTTTATAAGTTGACCTCTAACTCTTCAAAAAAATATTATTTTAAATTTTTAGCTGTACAGAGACCACCTGGAGGCCTGGAGCTCCGGAACCTGGAGGCCTATCCAAAAAATCTTAAAACTTGGGAAAATTCATCATATAAGAATGATTTTATCCTTAATAACCTATCCTCTCAGTCCAAAGATAAAGCCTATATACCAGGTTTACGCAAATGTGTCAGATCCCCTCCCCCCTTTACTAAAATAAATAAACAGCCCTCCATAGAGGTCATCATCATCATCAGGCGCATCTCTCTTTTTGACTGTTAAGTCCAGAGAATACGGACACCTTGTTCCTCCATGAATTCCTTTTTTTGGCAAGTGCTTCAGCTTCTCCCCATGTTAATTCCAACTTAAAGAGGTCCTTTTCAGTGCTCCGCCTCCAGGTCATTTTTGGTTGTCCCCGTTTACGTTTACCAGTGGTGGGGTTCCATTTTAAGCACTTTTTTGGAAACCTATTTTGTTCCATTCTGAGCACATGTCCTAGCCACCTTAGTCTTTTATATTTCACTTCTGCTTCAATACTATTGCACTTGGTCTTAGCATACAGCTCAATGTTTGATATTTTGTTTGGCCAGAATAGAGGTACCTAAGTATTTCTGTAAATATAATTTTGTTTGTAGGACGGAGGATTTACCTTTTTAAACAAAGGAGGTTGATCTTCATAGTTGAAGCTGACATCGTACAGGCCAAGGATGGGGGGCTGGAGGGAGCTAACGTCAGGGAACCTGAACTTCACCACGTACTCCTTCGGCCTCTCCAACAGTTCAGTTGGACCCTAAAAAATATTTAATTAATAGATGTTAAATTATAAGAATCATTTTCACGTCTTAGTAAAATTTGGCCAAGTTTTTAAAGGTGTCTCTAGAACCGTAAGAGGAGGTGTTTGGGAGGGGTGGATATGTCACTCCTTCAATAAATTTAATGTTCTGAAAATAAAAAAGGTAGTTTCTTTTCTTATTAAATCTAAAATAAAAAAATGGGCGAGCGAATTCAACCCCTCAACACCTCTAGGGGCGTAGACGCTAGTAGTCAATAAACCTCTTACCGTATCCTCGTCATCCTTCTTGCTTAGCTTGCTCTGATTCTTCAATTGCTTCCTAGTGAGAGCCTCTTTCTGTTTAGTCTCCGCCTTCTTCTTACTCTGACCAGAGGCCTTCATCTCCTTGATTCTCTTCTCCTGCTTCTCATAATCTTTCATTCTAAGTTTAGGTTTATGTTAGTGGTTTAATTTTTACAGAGCTTGATATTATCCCGGTAAATTTCAGTTTTTGAGTAAAAAAATACATACCTATGCCTTTAAGGAGTTTAATTTCCTTTAATAGTTTGTATATACTGATAAATTAGGTATAAACTTGATTAAATCCATTTTTCAAGAAACCAATATGGACTAGACATGCATATTAATCATTTTACTGTAATAAATTCTAGTGTCTTTACCACGACTTAAAATCTATTTCATCGTCACCCCCCCCCCCCCTATCCTCAAATCATGTTCCGTGTTACTCATATTTTGAGAATCTGACAAAAATAGTAATCCTACTTTCAGTTTTACTGAGAATACAGTTTCTACGCAGTCTATTTTATTATTTCTAATATCAAATTATACAATACTGTAATACTAATATTGCAAGGTTGTTATTGATGCATTACTTGTCAACATGATTGTTCTCGTTTTTGATAAGTTAGTGGTTTCTTACCTTTCTCTTCTCTTTTGAATTTCCATCTTTTTAAACAAAGAATAGTTTCCTTTGTAATACCAAAGCTTACACTGAATATTATCATTATATTTAAATCATATGTTATGATTATGTAATCCCATCCCCAAAAACTTTCCCCACCAGGGTTATATATTTTCCATAATTACCCCTCCCTCTATGGGGATAGAATATTAGGAATTTTTATCGAATAAAGGGGGATTTTTTAATGCAACCATCTCGTAATCAATGTATAAATGGCACTTAAAATTCGAATTTTGATCTGAAATTTTGCATGAGTAATCTTGGTAGTTCTATTTTCCCTAAATCGAAAAAAAAGTTGAAAAAGTAACAGTTAACAGCTCAGCCGTTTAGCCGTTTTTTGTCTTTTTTAGAGCAAATCTGTCATAAATTACGTAGAAATCAACTTTTTGAAACATATTTTTGCTTTAAACAGGGGTGTATATTCTGCACAAGATTAATTTTTTTTCCCCTGCTATAAATTTTTTTTATTTTTCCCCCCCCCCCCTAGATTTTTCATAAAAAGTAGGGGGGAAAATAGAAAAATATTGAAAGAACTCTATATTTTATTTATTTTATCCCTCCTACCACACATTTTTTAAGTTTTTTTTAACCAAGGAGGGGGGCGAAATGGAAAAATGTTTTTAGTTTTCTTAATTTTTACATTTTTTTTCCCTCCAACCACTTATTTTTTATTTCCCCCCCCCCCCCCCCCCCCTGAGCAGGGGATCCCATGCAGAATATACACCCCTGGCTTTAAATCATGTGAAATGATACAAAAAAAAATATTTTTAGATTTATAGTACCAGCAACTACCGGCTAGAACCGTTTGAAAACGTTTTGGATCGGAAAAGAGCATTATGTGGGGAGAGGTTTCGTGATGGATTTCGCTTGAAAATACCCAACAAATGGCTAAACGGATGAGCCGCCAGCCAATAGCCACTACTTTTCCAACTTTTTAATCAATTTAGGGAAAATAGACCTACCAAGGATTACTCATGCAAAATTTCAGATAAAAATTCGAATTCTAAGTGCCATTTATACATTGATTACGAGATGGTGCATTAAACAACCCCCCCCCCCCTTATGAAAAAGAAATAGAGGGGTGGTGGAGGAGGTTAGAGAAAGTAAACTAAATTAAAAAATATACACCTAGACACCAAGAGGGATAATAGTTATTTCTCGCATCGTATTATAAACAGCTTTCCGCGGATATAGAATGTACAATTATAAGATTAAAACCAGTTTTTTAGCCCCGAGGTGCCGAAGGCGCGGGATAAAATAACTGGTTTTAATCTTACGATTATACATTTTTGAATCGTAGAAAGCTGAATATAATACGATGCTAGACATAGTTTTTTTCGTATGGATGAGAACCGGTTCCTATCCACCGGATTCGAATAAATACGAGAAAAACTTTTTACACATTTCATTTTGATTTCAAGTGTTGATATTAAGTATAAATGCCTGATCTAAATGTATGATATCAGTGCAAACGTTGTCTAAGAAACTCTGGTCGTGAGACACTATCAACAAGGTCTTCTTGTACATCTAGAAGATACATAATTTTTAAGATAATCAGATAGCAAGAATAAGATAGATAAACAATAAGATAATAAGGTATACAGATAGAAAGTATTCTGCCATCAACAAGCTTTTATTGTAATGTATATCTTGATAGTAAGAAAGTCAGATAGAAAGTAAGATTAAAAGATAGATAGAAAGTAAACAGAGACTTTCGGTGGAAAGACAGCGCAAAAGCTCTTTTTGGGGTAATAAACCATAGTTAATATTCAATTCATAGATTAGCTGCGCTAAGAACAAGAACAAACCTGTAAGTAGTTATCCAACCAGATGACAGCATTAAGATCCAAGTGATTGGTAGGTTCGTCAAGCATCAGTAGAGTTGGCTCAATAAACAGGGCCCTGGCCAAACTCACACGCATACGCCAACCTCCAGAAAATTTGTTGGTTGCTCTGAAAAAAAATGCTCATATTTTAACTCGAAAAGGATATTTCCTTGAAGAATAATAATCAACCTAAGCATTATAATTCTAATATGTTGCGAAATGAATAATACAATGAAGACAGATTTCTTCAGGAATCTAGATTGATAAGACAATGAACGATAAATTGATGTGCATCCCCATTGATGATACACAAATTATCCCTTCTGTGGATAACAATTAATGGTTGAAACGTTTTAAAACTTAAGTTAATATATCAAACATTTAAATAAAAGTCCCAAAAATTGTTAAGCCAACAAATAGGAACACGTTATTATAAAACTTTGGGGACTGGTGTGATAAATAGCCCAATGTCCCGTGCTCCCTTCGTGGATTTCTTAAACCTTACTATTTTGTTACCTGTTTTGCATGCCTTTATCAAATCCCAAACCAGCCAGGATTCTCCTAGCCCTGGGTTCAGCCTGATCTGCACCAATAGCTCGTAGCTCGTCATACACATCGTTCAATTCCTCTACTACATCTTTACCCTTCTCCTAATTGAAAAAAAAATAATGTTAGATAACGAGTTTAATACACCTCTAATTTGTGGAGTGTTTTACAATCATAGATAGTAATAGTATATGTGATATTTTTTAACAAAACTTAAACCGATTTGAAATAATTCTTATCTAATCTTTTTAGCGTTTTAGTTATAATACGATTTTAGCTTAAATTCAAATACTTCGACACACAATTCTAATAGATTTAAATCCAACAAAACAAAAAAAAATAACTTACTTGAGCTTTTTCTAAATCTTCCGCCTTCTTCAAAAGTTCCATTCTCTGAACATCAGCTTCCAAAACTGTTTGCAGAGCTGATCTCTCATCTGCGCCAACCTAAAAAAGGGTATGTATTAGTGAAGGGAAAAAAGTTTGAAAAATATTAATAACCAATTTACCAAGGTAAAATAAATTTTTTTTGCTTCTGATTACGCTTTATGTCTTCATCCTTTAATCAAAACAAGGATGTCGACACCAATAAAAGCGAAGCTCTAAAACGGTAGGACAAACGTACATTGACATTTATAGTGTCAAAACTGAATAAGCAGAATATAAAAGTATAAGTCTAAAAAGTCTGAACTACAAGAATCACAATGCAAAGTTTTAAATTGAAAGGACAATTCTAACATGTCTAAATTAACGATAAGAGCTATCTGTTTCGAAAGGACGATTCGACCCAAATCATAGAAAAGCCTTCGCTTTTAAAAAGTGTTTTAAATTTACCTCTTGTTCACAATAGAGTACATCAATGTTAGCCGGAATCTGCAGGGCTCTGTTACCAATATGTCTCAACAGGGTTGTTTTACCGTGGCCGTTCGGACCAACCAAACCGTATTTACGACCCTGAAAAAAGAACAAAACATTTCAATCCTAATTAATAAGACATAAAAACATCACAACTATCTATAGTAAGTAAAATACTTACCGCTGCAATCAGCAAACTAGCATTTGTAAAAAGATCTTTGCCCTTTGCAGCAATGCTAAACTTCTCAATTTTAATATCCACGGCGTTCTCCATATTTGTGAGGGCGGCACCAGTTTTCAAGGCCTGGGCGACGGTAAAGTTTGCGTCGAGTTGGGAGTGGCCATCCCCGCCCTTCTTGTTGATTCTGTCAAGCTCCGCCTCCAGTTTCTTCTTCTTCTCAAGGGCTTTCTTCTCTTTGTGCGTCAGTTTCTTCACCTGTAAAAAAGAATTTTTTTATACTAAATATTAATAATCTAATAAACTTGAAAATTGTTTTATTATATAAAAAAAAATAAGTAGGTATAGGGGTAGAAAGATCACAATTTCTTGAGGTGTAAAAACATATTATATTTAATATTTTTTATAACGCAATTATTGTCTCAAAGTAAGTTGTATAGAATTACTGTATTTGCCAATGACATAGATATACCTATGATATTTAAGATAACTTTTTTCTATCATTTTAAAAGATTTTCATAGCTTTTCTTTAATAATAAAGCACTTTGCTATATCATTTTAACTAAAAATTAGGATCGGGCCGGATATCCGGACTTTTGCAATATTCGACAATATAATCTTTTATATCAAATAACAAAAATCCCTGCTTTACAAATTTTAAATGGATGGAATTTTCTTATTTTTGAAGTTGTAAAAACAGTTCTTTCAGAAAATGTTTATTTTTATGCAAGATTTATATGAGAAATCTCAAAGCATAAACTTTAGCGGCGGAAGCTGAACTTGGCAGCTTCCAGCCGCCCCGGCTGGCGGTCGGCAATTAAATGGCGACAGATTTTAATAAAATCATATTTTGTCATGAAAGAAAATTCTCTTTTTTGCTACTTCAATATCCGGCCCAATCCTACTAAAAAAGCTTAAGATATAAGTAGGTAGCTTTTCTTTATTATTACTACATAATAAATTTGGCTCATATTTTTTCCTATATTTCATAAGGTAACTTTTTATTGATGCGCTTCTTAAAAACACAACTGTACTTGTCAGAAAGAAAATTTACCTCCTCCTTCTTTTCTTCCTTACTTCTCTCAACCTCGTCTCCAGACTCATTCTCTGATTCCTTATCACTCTCAGGCTCAGGCGTAGCCTCTTTCTTTTTGGAGGATTTTTTGTCAGACTTTTTGGCGGGTTTTACCTCCGTATCCTCGTCACTTTTTTCAGGTTCCTCGGTACTTTCTTTGCTATTCTCTTCCTCCTTTAAAACAACAAGCGTTAACATGTGAACATTTACATAAAAAATTATACAATTTCGAACATATATCAAATATAAATAATATAAAAACTTTTTTATAAGGAATCTATTTAATCTTGATGAATTACCTACCTTTAATAACTTTTCAGCCATTTTCAGGGCTTTTTCCTTCTTGGATAACTTTTTGCTCGCTGGCTTCTCTGCCTGTTTAAAGATTGTCAAATCATAACAATTAAATTGCATGGATGTTAAAAAAAAGGAAACATGGCATATATATAGACCAAGGTCAGGTTAATATGATTAAGAATTGACGTTATATATAATGTTTATCTAAATGTGAATCAAATACTATCAAATGTGAATAAGTCATGATTTTAAAAAATATTTGATATTTTAATCTATGCATTCCAATATCTGATTATGTACCTTCTTAGAGACCTCTTCTTCATCGGAGTTATCGCTGTCCGAGTCTTGCGCAGCCTGGGCGGCCACAGGCGCAGGTTTCTTGTTTTTCTTATCGCCTCCTAAATAAATAATTTATTAAAAATTAAAAACGTTAAAACATTGATTATTTATTAGGATTTTTGACTGCAATTGTATAACTCTTTTATAACAAACTTCATCTAAATAAAAACATTACTTAATATGTTCTTAAAATATACAGAATCTATCCTTTTCTATCTAACTTATATAGGGCCTTACCTTTTTTCTTGGCTTTGCCTCCTTTGGGGGCCTCATCCGTATCGCTGCCAGCAACCATCAAATCCTTCATTTTCGCCTCTAACTTGGCGTCGTTGTCTGAGTCCCAATCATCATCCTTTCCCTTTCCCTTCTTTCCTTTCTTGGGACCCATTTTTTTATTGTGTTTAAATGCCTTTGTTGGACTAGTCTACTTCTGATCTGAAACACATTACTATGGTAGGTTTTCAAGAGACGGCCGTGTCTAACTGTAAATCCACTAAAACCTCGTAAACGGCAAGATTATCAGACCACTTTAAATCTTCAGATAAGCTGAGTTTATAGCAAAAGCCCTGAATGGTTGAAGCTTATAGTTTATGTGTAATAAACTAAAACAATATCGAATTTTGCCGATCTTGATTTCTTAGGCAAATATTGAAGGAAAAAAAATACAAGTTTATAGGAAATTGTCCTATAACTTAAAAGTATTACACCTATTGTCAAAAATTAATATAAGTTATTGGTGATAGTATATATTTTGAAAAAACCGGTGTAAAAATTTACATTTAATTGAATATATTTTTAAGAGCACTTATAAAATGCAAAAATCACATACTTTTAACCAAGAAAGGGGCAATTATAAATTTAGGGTTGGCAATCCTTCTAATTTTTGGACCTGATTCGGATTCTTACAAGATCCGTCCAAAAATAAAACAGATTCTCCGCGGATTCCGGATATTTTTTATGGATTAAGGATTTTGGTTTGTAGCAATATTTCAAAAGGTTTTTTAAAAAATAAATTAAGAGATTAAATTATACCGGGTACTTCGTTTATGCAATATTTTCACGTACAGTAGATTTTCTCCTATTTTTCTTGGTGGTGTAGGTGAGATGGGGGGTGGTGATCTTTGCCTTCAAAGAGGGGGGGGGGGGGGGTGACAAAAAAACTCAAGACGCTAATTTAAGCCTAACAATTTAAATTAATTAAGAATCCGAATCCGCTAAAAAAAACGGATTCCGGATTAGGATTGCCAACCCTAATTATAATATAATTTTACTAAATCATAGTAATGTAAAAGATTGAACTGCCAACTTTACATAATAACATTTGTCTATATAAAGTCCTAAATTGCAAAAAAAATACAATTTCCTCGCATTTCACACAGGATTCACAAATAATACTTGAATGACATCATAAAATAATTCATGAAAATGATAATAAAATGCATTTTTATGCATTAAAATATAGATAATCACGGAATTCAACTTTTCTAAACAAAATATTTCACATTCACATTTCGCCACTCCACATATTCAAAACTTAAATATTGTGCAATTCATTTATTATTAACCAATCACAATCAAGGATTAAAATCTATTGACCAATCAGAAGGAAGAATAAAATGTATCAGCCTATGAGAGGAAAGTAATGGGTTATAAGCAAATGCGGAGCGCTTTTGCCGCGTTTAATTTTGTATCTTTTACTTATACAAAAAGGGAATTGTAAATAATTATAGGATTTCTTGAAATAAAATAATATACTCATTTCAAAGTAATATATCAAACCCATTGCTTCAACTGTTTTAAAAGAAGGTTAAAGTTGAAATTTAAAATTCACGAATGATTTAAATTTTATCATTTTTGTACTTGTATTTTTTATCAACAGCTAGAGACAACACCGCTCACGCGACATCTTATAAGCTGCCAATGTAACTGCAGAAGCAACACAAATATGAAATTATATAATTATAAATATACTTATGCTTATTTTATCGTGTATTATTTCATTGTCTTTTTTTAGATTGGAAAATAAATCTACTACTACTTTTTCGATTGTCAGTTGTATTTTATTGAATGTATTAAAAATAAGAATAAAATAATATTAGTCATGTTCGTAAACAAATATGTTTACATCCATAACGCTTCACACCATAAAATAATTTTTTTTTTGCACGGGAAATAAATCATTAAATGCAATCTCGTGTTAAAAATTCAAAATTCCTGATGCTAAAATTCCATTTGAGATGTACGTCTGGTACACTTTTCTAAAAATAGCAAAACAAACCTTTACAAAGCATACATACACTTAAAAATCAATTAATGTAAAACTATAATTAAAAATTAATAAAGGATTAAAGGGTTTTCTTTTGACATAAATTTTTAAGATACTGACAATTTAAATATTATACCTGCTTGAATGTTTCTCTTTGAAACCTTGTTGAATGCCAATGTACAATGAAATAGTTGGAGCTACCTGAATATGAAAGGAATCAGAAAGGAATAAATTGTTTCAAATTTGTAAAAGTTATGTTAAAATTTATAATGACCTTTAAAATTTTACTACAAACCTGCGGCTACGCCCCTTGAGGCCTCTAGAGGCACTTGAGATAGAGGGGTGGGATTATTTTTTCTATGGAAGGGTGCTGGTACACTCCCCCAAAATAGTAATAAATTTTCCCAGGACCCATGAGAAGCTGCCTTGTAAATAAGAACCATATCGGTTCAGTGGTTAGTGAGATCCTTCGGTACACACAAACATACAGACAAAGAGATACTGTTACTTTATTATAAAGATTTAAATTTTACCTTTAAAAGAAGGGCTGGGATGCCTAGAAATATTCACTGTATTAATGGCTATTTGGTATAGAATTTATTGCATACATAATTCTGTCTGATTTTATAAATAAGTTATTCTTTATCTAAATCCCTTCTACTTTCTTTTTAGTAGCGAAGCTACTCTATAATTCACTTTGTCCGTCCGTCCGTCAGTCAGTCAGTCCGTCAGTCCGTAACTCTATGGGGGAAATGGGATTTACTCAGCTCCTATAAAAGATAGAATGCTGAAATTTTTTGACAACATTCCCATAATTAAGGAGCACAATTGACTAAAAAACATCATTTGCGGTCGGACCGATTTTTAGCAGGTTTTAGGGTATTTTTATATTTTTCACATTTTTCTCCATGTCTTCAGTGTTTATGGTCCGATTTTCAAAATTTTTTCAGTTACAGATATCAAAATTAAATGTCCTGTCGTTTAAAGAAACAATCATGAAGGCCAGACTGCCTTTTTAGCAGGTTTTAGGCTATTTTTATATTTTTCACATTTTTCTCCATATCTTCAGTGTATGGTCCGATTTTCAAAATTTTTTCAGTTATAGATATCAAAATTAAATTTCCCGTCTTTTAAAGAAGACAACCATGACGGCCAGACTGCCTTTTCAGCAGGTTTTAGGCTGTTTTTTTTATATTTTTAACATTTTTCTCCATATCTTCAGTGTTTATAGTCCGATTTTCAAAAATTTTTCAGTTGTAGATATCAAAATTAAATTTCCTGTCTTTAAAGGAAATAACAATGACGGCCAGACTGCCTTTTAGGCAGGTTTTAGGCTATTTATAAATATATTTAACACTTTTTTCCATATCTTCAGTGTATATGGTCCGATTTTCCAAATTTTTAAAGTTTTTAAGGATTTAAAAATCAAATTTTTTGTCGTTTTAAGAAAACAACCATGGCGGCCAGACTGCCTTTTATCAGGTTTTTGGCTATTTTTATATGTTTTACATATTTCCCAAGATCTTTGTTTATTTTGATCCAATTTACAAACTTTTATGGGATATCAGTATCAAAATAATTTTTCCCATTGTTATGAGCATCTTTAATATAATTTACTTTGACCATCGTCATCATACAAAATAAAACAAGGTTTCATATTTATTTTATCCAATAAATCTATTCTTGATTTTAGTAAAAACCTTTTAAATCTACCTGTACGTATTCCCATCTACGATTTTTTGTGCTTCGCTACTTATGGATGTTGTCATCCTTGTTCTTTTTATTAGTCAAATATTCTTTATATTAGTCTGTCAGTCCGACCATCTGTAATTATCAGAGACAAAAGATCTCAGCTATGACTATTTAGGGATTGAAGATATTATAGGTTCCATAATGGTTTACTTTTAAGAAATTATATGAAGAGTGGCATTTCATACAATTTCATACAATTCATACAATTTCATACCTACCAAAGCAAAGATTCTAGTCAGGTTAATTGTATAAAACCAATGATTTTGATTGGTTGGTTCATTTAGTTGAATGTTCAAACGTTTCTACCACTAATGTAATCTACAGTAGGGGTAATTTAGTGTATCATCATTGGGGATGCACATCTATTTATCGGTCATTGTCTTATCCCTTTAGATCCCTGGCATAAAACCTTATGTACCTGGTTGTGTGTTTGGGATGTACCAAATCCAGTACATGGCAAAAGTAACATAGAATGGTATCATTTTACTCTGGTAAAGCTCGGATATCTTCATTTTAGGTCTTTTGTGTCTATAACATAATGAAAGGTGTATTGACAATTTGAAAGTTTTAATTATTTTTTTTATGAACCTTTAATTGAATATAATTATTTTATGCAGAAATAGATGTTTTATATTATATCTTACTAGCTGCTTTGCCCCTAGCCTTAGGGGCTTCGTCACAAGAGGTAATGGGAATTCCCCCTCACTTTTTCAAATTAGTTTTTGGCAAATTTTTTGTGGGATGGGGCATTTTTCTATTTTTTTGGGGGGAGGGGGAGGTTAGGGGTGTCCCCCAAGAAAATTGAATAAAACAATCACAGAAACACTAGGTATATTTCCTGAAGAGTAGAGTCCAATCGGTTTAGTGGTTACTGAGATCTTAAGCTTAAGACAGACAGACATCGTTCTACTTTGTATTATAGAGCAAACTAAATAACACTGTGATGTTTTTTTTGTCCGATATCAACTTTTAGCCTCTTATCTTAACCTTGCAGTTTCAAGACTTTAATTTCTTGCAACTTTTGAAATTCTTCTGAAAAAATAAAATTGTGATTCGTTCCTACTTAAATCTATATTTGATAACAAGGATGACATTACTATTAAGGAGCGACGATCATAGATATAAAACAATGCATTAGAGTGAAAAGAATAACCAAATAGATTAGATTATAACTACCTGGCCGACGGTCCAAGTGTGTTATAGAGTTGATGATCATTAAGTAGCAGAATATTTGTAGAAGAATTAGCTGTCTATTTCTAATAGCAGCCGAGTTAATCAAATTTCTTTCCTTATGACAGACGAATGTATATACGTACGGATGAACATACTAAATGATTTCTACCGAATTGCTTTGCTATACTAAAAATCATAGATAGTTAATTATTATTTTTTCAATTCTTATCTTAAGATAACTGTTTCTAAGCTAGTTAAATACAAGTATATTGAAGGCCAGTAACTAATATATATTTCAAAAGGCGAGGCTATACAGGAATCAAAAGGGATAAGACATTGGCTGATGATTAAATTAATATCCCTAAATGATGACACACAAAATTACCCCTTCAATAGACTCAAATTTGTGGTTGAAACGTTTGGACACTCGACTAAATAACCAACCAATCAAAATTCAGTAAAAGTCCCCAAGGTTGTAAAGCTAACGAATAAGAAAACATTATTCTAAGACTTTGGGGATTAGTGTAATAAACTGCCCAATACCTCCTCCCTCCCTGGAACCTTTATAACATGCAGAGCCGTTCGGTTAGATGACATTACTACTGATCAGTATAAGGCAACTTTACAAAACAAGGATGACAACACCATAAAAGCGAAGCACTGAAACGGTAGGACAAACGGACATTAAAACTTGTATAGTGTCATAACTGAATAATCAGAGTCGAAGAAAAATTTTAATTAAATTTGTTGAAAAACTGTTTGAAAAACAGGATAATATTTATGGACATACTTACATTTTTAGGACTTGATTATAGAGTTGCTTCGCTTATAAAATTGTACTTTGTTGTCCCATGAATCAATTTACCAAAAATCAGATAAATCAGATAATAAGATCACATAAAAAAATTTTGTTAAAAAAAGTAGAAAAATCAACATGTTTAAAATGGACGCACGGACATTCAAGTAATGATTATAGAGTTGTTACGCTTTCTAAATCGTACCTAACTACTAAAGGAATCACCATGCAAAATTTGAAATCGATATGACAATTCTAACATGTCTAAATTAACGAAAAAAGCTATTCGTGACGGACGGACGGACGTACGGACGGACCGACCCTAATTATAGAAAAGCTTCGCTTTTAAAAATATACTCACAACCATATTTCATCATAAGGGAAATGTGGAAATGATACCTACTGCTGCTATGTCAGGCACATGACACCAGTAGAAAGAATATTGCGAATGCTTTGGCACATAAAAAAAGCAACTTATCAACACCCAATAATAGAACTTCCAGACAAATGAAGTTTAATCAAAGGCTTGGTTGCCTGTTTTACTCTACATTATATCCAGGTTGCTTAGGCTGAAATAATTACATTACTCCCCGTTAATTATCCTTGGTTGTTGGACCTGACGTTACAGTGTGATGAACAGCAGCCTCGCATATATTCTTCGATTATAGAGACCCTAGATGCTAGGGGCTCAGACACTATTGTTATTATATAGTGCAAAATTTATTTATTTATTATGTACTAGCGGCTGCGCACCTAGCATCTAGGGGCTCTACATTAGAAGGGATATAGAAAAATAGCTTAAAACCATACCAACACTTATTTATAAAAATAAAATAGCCTGAAACCATCTCAGGGCCAATACAAAAATTCCCTCTAAAGTAGAATCATATCAGTTCAGTGGTTAGCGAGATCCTTCGCTACAAACAAAAAAGCCTAGTACTTTATATAAAACTAGCGGCTTCGCCCCTAGCCTCTAGGGTTTTTGCCCCAAGAGGTTTGATCAACCTATTTTTGTTTTTATCTAAATCTAAAAAGAAAAAGAAAAAAAAGAAATATTTTGTGGGAGAAAATTTTTTTTTTTTTGAGGGGGGGGGTAGTCGACTTCCCTTTTTAATTTTTAGTTTTAAAAAGAAAAAAATTTTTTTTGGGGGGGGTATTTTCAGTTTTTTTTTTGGGGGGGGGGTTTGAGTTGTCCCACCCCCCAAGAAAATAGCTTAAAACCATCACAGGACCAGTAGATATATTCCCTGAAGAGTAGAGCCCAATCGGTTCAGTGGTTACTGAGATCTTAAGCTTCAGACAGACAGACAGACGAATAGACAGACAGACATCGTACTACTTTGTATTATAGATATATAAAAAGATTATTCTGGCCGCATTGTTTTGCTCTCCTTTTTTTCCTTTTTTTAAAGCTTTGAAATATTTAAGTGAAACTCATTCATTCAAAGTGCATAGTGTTAATTTTAGCACAATCTCAATACCCTTCATATGTCTGGTGTACCCCCTTCAAATAACTTTTTCCCTTCAAAGGGAAAGAGAGTTAATTATTCCTAGAGGAGCTATGTTTATAAAAATTTTGCCTTTATGACCCCCCCCCCCCCCCACCCACCATCAACCCCTTTCAAACCCAAAGAAAATGTCTGATGGAGCCTGTGAAGGGTTGGTTAATCCTAGTAAAGTATAAAATATTCAAGAAGCCACCCTCCAAACCCCCGCCCCCCCCCCATTTAGCCCCAAACAATATCGTGTGCAAGCTCTGTATACCCATAATACGTCATATTGACGTGTAATAATAGTAAGAACAAACAGCTAAATATTCTAATAAAGTGTATTAATTCAAGACAGATTAAACATACAATTATAATATTAAATATAATAGCAAGGATTCACTTTTAGGTTCGTGCCGAGTCGCAGAGCAAAGACTTGCTCCGAGACGGGTGACACAAGAACTAAAAGCTAATATACAAAATACATACAATGCTCTCAAGACAGGAAGAAAGGGACTATACATCACATTTCTCCCCGGCTTTAACATGAACATAAATTTCGAAACTGTAACATTACAGATTGAATATAACAATATGTTTATTACATGTTAATTATCAAATATATTATAAATAGCATTGAATGCTTATTAAATAGATAATAATTGATCTGGTATGACACCTGCCATAATTTTTATTTTTTTTTTTATATTTTTATTTCCAGATCTTTAAACACTTCATATACATTTTTTTCTTT
The DNA here is from genome assembly GCF_053477335.1 of Acartia tonsa. Classification (NCBI taxonomy): domain Eukaryota; kingdom Metazoa; phylum Arthropoda; class Copepoda; order Calanoida; family Acartiidae; genus Acartia; species Acartia tonsa. Next base: position 52,298,319 of record NC_137264.1, read on the forward strand.
TTGTTTTGGTTCCTTAGAACTCTTTTATGTTTTTTATATGTTCCTTTTTTTCTCTTTATGTGTTTTTTTTTCTTTTTTTTATATTTTTTTTATAAAAAAACATTGATTAACATATAATCATTGAAAAATGCATTGATTAACATATAATGCATTGATTAACATATAAACATTGGAAATGCATTGATTAACATAGTTATTATAAATGCATGATAAATAAAAACACTGATTAACATATAACCATCAGAAATGCATTGATTTAAAAACATGTCATTAGAGATGCATTGTTATAAAAGCATTGATATTAATCGAGACTACTACTGCCTCCACAAATACTTAAACATTAATACATAAAAATAAAATAAAATATGAATTAATACACAGTAAACTATAATTATTACTTTCTTTTTCCAGCTGCTCTTCCTTTCTTGCCAGATTCTTCAATATCCATAGGAATGGTAGCTTCATTATCATTCACTTCAAGTTTTGCGGTCTCATCACACAAGCCGTCTTGAGGCATCCTTGCCTCAGTATCACCAAGCATATGTAAACATCTTTCAAATCCGCTATTAACCGCAACTGAAATCGAGGTCGCAACGCTATCAACCTCCTCTTGAGTATCCAAAATCTTTTGATGCTTACGACTAACTTCCTCCCCGAATTTATCAAGCACCGTCAATATTCCAGGCGTGTGTTCCATCCTCATTTCCTCCATCGCTTGTTCATCAACACGCCATTGCTGACCTGACAATTCAAGGTCTAGACAAATAGGAATGTTCTGATCCAAAGGCTGATCCTGCTGGACACAAACAGGACCCCCAAACCGAGTAACCAACTTAAAATCACCCTCAAACCACTCATTTATTTTGTGTTCAGGATTAAACTTCCATTCGAGATTGGTTGCCAGCAAACTTGTATGAACTTTTCCATCCAACTCCAATCTAAGTTCCTTTGCCACATCCTCTAAAGTAGTACCTGGCTCACAAAGCAACGTCTGCTTGGCTAGAGTCGGACGCAGACGTTTGCAGCGCATCTGCATTTCCCAAGTCAAAACTCTTCCGTCTACTTTATTGTTCACCAAACTACCTGTATATGTAGCACTCACAAGATTTTCAATTATTTCTCTTTGTCCATCCAATCTAACATAACGTATCTCAGCTGGCATCTCTCCACTGGTAATTAAGCTGATCGAATTCACGTTAAAGATGCGTGGTATAAAAACTGATAAGTTCATGTATTCATTCACATGAATAGCGTCAATAAACACTTTAGCACTCAAATCCTGTTCAGACTTTCCTTCAAGCCACTCTTTTTGTAACTCGAACAAAGTTGTGGATGGCATCTGTTTCAGAATAAAGGAAATCTTATTCACGACGTCTCTCCAATGTGCCAGGAGCCGGATAGCTGATACAACCTGCGTCTTCAAACGCGCATCAATGCTATTGCCCACCGTTCTCAGCACCGACTGAAGACTCATTCGACCATCTGCAGGTATGACGTCAACTCTGGAAAGTTGGTGCCAGTCATCCAGTTCCCCCATGTGCTTGATTATAGGCAACAATTCTCCCAACGTTTGGCAGCTTTTTCTCTCATCTCCATCCAGGTACTCAATCTTGGCAAGCAACACCAAACTTGGTAACATTTCACAAACAAGCTTGGAGAGAAACATAGTTGCACTCAATTTATTCAAATTGTTTGTCTCGTTCCAGTACAGCTTTCTGTTTATAGCTTTAGAATGCTCACCAGCCGCTACCAGGTTCAAGTGTCTTGAGTTCTGGCTGGTAAAGATAGGGATCCTGTCCAAAGCCCAGTCGAATGAGTTGATACATCTCCCCATCTCTAACTGCAACGAAAGCATGTTTACTAAGTTCAATTTGAACCTTGGTTCATTATCAATAAGACGAATTAAATCTGCAAGTGGCATGTCTTCACTGTTCATAAACACATTCCTCGACGATCTGCCCACACTCAACGTTGGCAGCTCGACGCGCGACATTATCAACACCAGCCGGGATTCAGAGTTGCTGACCAACGCGCTTACAGGTAGACCAGGTTTGACTTGATTTCCTTCATCCGCAGATTGTTTGTGGCGACCATTTTCTTCGTTGCTCAATAACTGTTGATTCATTGTTGCCGCCGTAACCAACCTGCAAAAATACAATATAATTAAATTTCAGCATAAGAATTTAAAACCTAGCATTAAATTCTTCTTCGGTAAATCTTTTTTTATAACACCATGAACAACAACAATACAAAACTACCAACATGGGAATTATACCTAACAACAACATCAAAACAATCAATACAAACTTAGCAAACAATGGTAGTATATCTTTAAACAAATGTTCTAAACCAAACCAAGAACCTGTAACTTGTTCGAAAAATGACAACTTATGATCAACAAAATCCAATTTAGAAGCCTGTCCATTAAAATCCTCAAAATCCTCTAAGCCCTGATATCTAATAGTCTTATTAAAATCAGCAATAAACACCTTTTCATCATTCAGAAAAATCTTTTGTCCCACATGTTCAGATTTCTCATTGGCAATGTGAAGAATTTCGAGTCCCTGCCCCTGATTCCCAAGAAACAAATTAGCTGTCAACTTCAGAAATACCGGACTTTGCGAACAATTCAGCAATTTTATGTCCTCTACTGTAACAATCATTCTACTATATTCTTGTATCCCAACTGTCTCACCTTTATATTCCACCAACAAATGTCCTACAGCACATCCATAATCCACACCTAAATTTACTGGAATCTCAACCGCTGTACATTTTTCATACTTAGCAATCTCTCCCAGGTATATAATTCTGAACCCATGATGCAACTGTACATTTGATCTAACTTCTGTTTGAGCACATCTAGAAATACTAAAAAGTTCCATCATCCTCTCATTCCTCTCTCTACTAGCCAAAAACATAGCATTTAAATCAAACCTGGCTTCTTGTTTTAACAAATCCCCAAAATAACTTCTAACAGCCGCCTTCGGTTCCTCTAAAAACTTGATACCCTCCAATTCTGTTACAAAAATCTTAAAATCCAGATGCTGCAAAACAAGTTTCTCTGTTCCCATAACTTTAACTAAAATATTCCTTTCCGAGTTAGAAACAAAAAGTTGATCATTCCATGTAGTTAAATTGAATTTGTCTTGAAAAACTACCTTAAAATTACTGGCCGGTTTTCGTACTACATACGGAAAATAGCGTGAAGTTGATGTTGCCCACAAATGATTTTCTTCAAAGTTCGCCACAATCGTTTTTTTATCATAATCCATAACAACATTTCCCTTGATCAAAACTGGAGTATTTTTTACTAAAATATGCAAAGTCCCAATAGCAAAACCTAAGTTGAACCACATGTTGTGCGCATATACTCCCAGTGTCTTGCATTGAATGTTTTCACCACCAACATCACCGAAAGGTGACAATGTTCCATTAACCGTAAAGCTGTGAACAGTTGGCAAATCTATGTTCACTTTAAAACTGATACCATCATGCTGATACTTGCCAGAATGGAAAACCCTTCTACATTCATCCATACTTAACTCTACCTGTGTTTCATGTGGCACGTCTAACATGTGCACATGACTCGCAGTGCCGCAAAACCAGCGCTCCAACTTTAGCCTAACCTCACAACTAATAGCCTCCGACAATATAAAATCAGTTTCTGCTAGACCCAGTAATTCCACAGATCTGACCGGTTCCATCCTATCATGCAAACAGGCAGCTGATCTAAGCTCAACAGCACTTATTTGAGAACAATCATAAGCCGCTAACCGTGGATCCTGTGACGCATACATACCACCAACAATAATAAAACAATAGGTCTGCATCACAACAACAAATAGCAAAATATCCAAGTACCTGACTCCTCTATCATCCTTGGATTTTTTCACAGGTATTGGTCCAGAACGTCCACTCTTTGAACTACAGGCGTCGGGTGACCTTTTTCGCATACCACGATCTCCCTCTCGTCTGTTCCGGTCATGTCTGTCACCACCGCCGCCTCCTCGCTTGTCGTCACGCTCCCGACGATTGTCATGGTAATCTCTTCTCCTGCAAATATTATACAAATTATTACAAATATTATTTTTTAATCAATTTTGCGAGGTTCCTAGTTACTACATCTGCTACAGAATAACGTTCTAATCTATCTTTATCTCTATTTTGTCTATCCTCATCCAATTTTTGTAATTGTACTTCATTTGTAGAACCTTTAGGACGACCTTTCACAGGAATAGTTTCGGACATTTTTTGCAATTTTGCATTATCTAACGATCTATCTAATTCATCCTCCTCAACATCCCTACCCCGTTTAACACTTCCCCTTCTTTGTTCCAAGTTTACAATTTTACTCTGAAGTTTTGGAAAAGTGTCTTCTAAAATACTCATTCGAGACTCTAATTCTCTAGCAGATTCCATGTTAATATCCTCTACACCCAGACTGTTGTCTATTAAACTATTATCATTCGCATAATCTCCATGAAAAACACTATCTTTACTAATAGTAGAATATGTAGAATCTAACTTAGTTTTGTCATTCGTATCTACACTTTCAGAAATATGAGTACTTTCCAAAGTATCACTAAGATCCTCAACTAAATCATTTAAATTTTCATTATCCTTAGATACATTTGATCTTTGCTGTGACAAGCCCACACCCAAAAAAGAATCCTCCAAAAAATCTGGTGTTACCTGTCCATCCTTCCGCCTTCTAACCACCTCTGGACTAGCGCCACAACTATTCTCCTCTTCGGTAACGCCTGAACAAGATAAATTTCTTAAAATATTGGGAAAATCATAGTTTATTTTCAAGTCATTGTCCACAGAGAAGAACTCATCTGTAACCACTAAGTCAATCTTTTCATCTGGAGTCAAATCTAGAGTACTCTCTATAACATATATTTTATCCCTTGGCACAATTCTAACCCCTTTGTCTTTCAATCTACACTTTTCCAGGGGTTGAACCTCAAACAAACTGTCAGAAATTACTTTTGTCACTAGACACGGACCCACCCATAAAGAACAGAGTTTACGAGCTACACCAATCGTTGTGACGTCATAATAAATATAACAATAGGAATTTATAGCTATCGGCCTACCTATCCTTTCTGTATTTTCTACCTGTAAATACTTCTCAGTCCTCTCTTGTCCAGTTCTCCAATTTCTGTCAAGGCAATCCAATAACTCTGAAAAATTCATATATTTAATCTTTGTGCGTGTTAAAGGATCAAATGCGTCCAATGGAAGCTTAGGGTTACGTAGGAAAAACTTGAAAAACGGGGAACATCCTAACCTCCGATTAAAAGAAGTGTTCATACAAAATTGTGTAGCTTTAAGTTTATGAGCCCAATCTCCATCTTGAAATCGTAAATCAGTCTTAAGAAACGAATACACCGATTGGTTGTATCTTTCACTAAAATTCGAATTAGCTGAGCGGGGAGGGATAAAAATTTGTTCAATACCCAACCTTAAACAAACTTCTCTAAAAACTTTCGATTTAAAACTTTGTGCATTGTCAGTCCTGATTCTCTCGCACAATCCCCAAACAGAAAATAAATTAAACTTCAAACATTCAATAATTGTTTCAGCTTTAACATCCTCAATAGCAAACAACCACACATATCTAGTACAACTGTCAACTACTATTAAAATATGCTTACAAATGACTCCATTATATTCACACTCATTCAAAGGACCTATCGCATCTATGGCCAACTCTGCCATAGCCTCCCCAGCCAAAGGTGAAAATTCTATATTATGATTATGTTTCGGTTTTTTACGCCTATTCAAACAAATAACACAATTTGCAACTGCCGCAGCTACATATTTAGACACATAGGGAAAAATAAAGTGTCTGTTAATCCTACTCAACGTCTCCAGGTAACCCCTATGTCCCGCTGTAACATCTGCATGAGCCAACAAAAAAACTTTATTGTACATTCCAATAGGTACCACTACCCGTTCTATAAATTGAAATTCCTTCTGGAGCCGCATGGGTGAAGTCAAAATAATTAAACCATCTCTAAAACTCAAGTGTTCGAAAAACCTTAATATTTGTTTACCACGATAAGGCATTTGAGACAATTCCCTGGACGTGGGTTTGACATTATTTACAATAAATTTCCTCACCTCCACTAAAACAGGATCCTTCTCCAGACTACGACTGAATTCTCTCGCCTTCAATCTTGACGCTATTTGACTGGCCGTCTCTGCTCCAATACCTGCAATAAGACATAATTTAGGATCTTCTAATTGATATACAGTATCCAATATTAATTCTCCTTGTTCGTCCGTCGATAATTTAGATATCCTATCTTTACTATCCACTAACGTAGTACGTGACAATATATCAACATTAGTATGCATCTTGCCCTGCCTATGTACAACCTCATAACTGAAGGTGGATAAAAAATTTATCCACCTTATGGTGAGGCCAACAAAATATCCGTTCTGTCTCCAAGTAGATAGATGTTTCAGTGCAGCTGAATCAGTTCGAACAATAAATTTCTTGTGTCTCAAATAACATTCAAATCTTTCAACAGCATTTACTAATGCACATAATTCTCCTTTATGCGCTGCATAATTGGCTTCATGAGTTGAACAAACACGTGACCAACACGATATCATTTTCTCTTGACCATTTTGTTTTTGACTTAACACTGCAGACATAGCTGTAGATGACCAATCTGTATCCAACACAAATGGTTCAGCCTCCATCCTCCAATCTGGGAATGATTTGCTTATTTCTTCACAGAACAATTCTCTAGTCTTTGTAAAAGCTTCCATACTTTTTTCATCCCATTCTATTTTACTACTGTTTCTGAATTTGTTCAATGGTGCCGTAATATCAGAAAAATTCTTGAAATATGAACCATAATAATTTATGAAACCAGTAAATCTTTGAATATCTTTACCTGTTTCAGGTACTGGCCAATTCTTAATTTTTTCAATGTATGCTTTATCCATGAATATGCCTTCTGCATTTATGATATGACCCAGAAATTTCCCTTCCTCTGCAAACAATGTACATTTTCCAAGATTAATCTTGAGTCCTGCTTCACAGAAGGTTCGTAGAAGTGTATTCAGATGCTCCAGATGTTCCTCCACATTCATGCTATACACGAGAACATCGTCTAAATAAACTAAACAAAATGCTCTTAATTCAGGACTCAAATCCATTACTCTATCCATCAATTTTACAAACGCACTTGGAGCATTGGTCAATCCGAACGGTAGCCTCTTGAAGCAATACTGCCGTCCATTAGAACAAAATGCTGTATATTTCCTGACAGATTCCTTCAAATGCATTGAATTATACGCCGAAGTAAGGTCAATAGACGTAAAAATCTTCTTTCCTCCAAGTTTGTCAAATAACTCACCAATGTTAGGCAAAGGATAACATATCTTCTCAGTTATTTCATTTAACGAGCGATAGTCCAGGACAAACCTGACTTTCACCTCGTTAGTATTTCCCACTTTCTTCTTAACAGCAAAGATTCCAGAATTAAACGGTGAATTACATTCTTCTATCACATCTGTCTCCAACCATAAATCAATCTGTTCCTTTAATTTCTCTGCATGATGAGGATTAAGTCTAATCATTCTATTTTTGAAAGGTTGAGCTCCAGGAACTAACTGAATATCATACTCCTCCAAAGTACAAGATCCAATATCCGTAGGGTCAATCGATAACGCCTTAAAATTCTTTAAGAACAAACCAACTATTCTACCTTTCAAAGAGACGTTATCTTTTAAAAACGGAACTTTATCCAACTTCAATTTATCTTTAATAAAACGAATCTTCTTTAATGTTGTTGACACATCTTCTTTAACCCTATTTTCTTGCAACATCGCTATCTTCTCCGCCAAAAACAAATTTCCAACCAAAGTACCAGCAGGAACAGATTTCTTAAAAGTTTCAAAATTCGTAATTTTAGTCATAATTTTACCGTTTTTGCCCACCTCCGTAATTCCTTCATTTATCAACAGGTTATTCCGGCTACAGTAACCTCGTCTAGGAGCTATATAACACAACTGTCCTTCAGGCATATTTCCCTTAGTTGAAACTTCTACCACAACTGTACTTAACGCTGGAATTTCTACTCGATCTTTCAATGAACAAATCCATTTTTGGTCTTGTAATTCAGCTACATTAATCTCAGGTTTCTTAGTTCTTGCCTTCTCCATTTTCTCCAGAACCGTATGAACCAAATTCTTCACTACAATCTTTCGTTTAGCTACCAGATTCACACTGGTTCCATGCATCTCAATCCTGTTACCATCTTTCCCAAATATCGTCTTCACGTGATTTCTGTTAAGCCAATGACTGCCTAGATTCATAGGTACAGTCATGCCAGAAATCACATAGCAATCTTCTTTAAAACTGTGGCCTCCAATCTGAAATTCAACATTCCGAACAACACCATCAATCTTGATGCTGGAACCCTGCACGCCTGTTGCTTTCGAATCCGTCTCTTCAATTGTACATTCAAGTTTTCCAGCTAACACTTGAGAGATCAGGCAGCCACGGGCATTACCGCTGTCAACTAAGGCCAGGATTTCCATGCCACCAATCTTCGTTGGAACGTAGACTTCAGCCGCTCCAGCCGCCATCTCAGAATCTTCATGAAAATTAGAAAACAGCTATCTAACCAACACCAACAGTTATGAGGTTGTAACTATTTTCCTATCAAATAACCATCTATCTATTTGCAACAAATAACAGAATAACAGAATAAAACAAATCACTCACCGACAATATTTCCTCCTCCAACAGAAATGTCCAAAATATCTCTCAATCCACAATCAACAAAACTTCTCTCCAGCCAATCTAAAATATTACAAACATTTTAGATGCCAATTAGTAAATAAATCACTTTAAATAAGAATTAATATCGGTATTAATATATATAACTGATTGTTTTACAAGACTGATTTTCGAACAGCAATATATATAATAGTAATCAAATATTGAACAGCATAAAATAAAATCTTAACAACTCACCATCAAATGAATAGTATATCTCAACCACTACAACTACTCTTCCCGACCAATCTAAAATAGAATACAATTATTTTAGATGCCATACTTAAATGTTATCACTGAACAAATAAACTTGCAACACATTTAATAAAAGAGATTGTATTAAGAAATATAATATTAATCAAATATTATCGATCACCAAGCAACTAAATAATTCTTTCTGAATGCCATAAAATTTTTCTAATTCAATAAAATATTACCTAATAATACTATTATTATCAGATTAATAACTGATCTCCTGCACACTACTTTTATGTATTAAATTTTTGAAAGTCGAAACTCAACTAACTATATTTCTCCATACCTGAGAGCACCTTCTTGCGCAGCTCAACTTTCTGGCGCAGCTCAACTTCTGTGTGCAGCTCAACTTTCTGCGCATGGAACGCCCCACTCCTGTTAATCATTGCAGCTACCTCTCTACACCACCCCATTTTGCGCATACCAGCTCTGAGAGATAGTGCAAACTTCTTTGCAAATAAGTTCACTCCCCCTTTCTCCTCAAAAGAGAGACAGCTCCACCATTCTTGCGCATACCAACTCCGAGAGACAGCGCAAAATATTTGCCAACCCCTCCCTTCCTCTATAAAGAGGGGCTACTCCACAATGATATCTAATGCATTATAACAATTTTGCTTCATGAAATTCTAAGCTTCATAAAAATTTTGCTGAATCAACATTACTAAATCGCAATATAATTGTTTTAAAATCAAATACTTAAAACCACAATAACTGACTCAACTTTTAAAACAATTTTTCACATTTTCATCAAAAGAACCACGTACATCTTAGTTTTGAAATATATATTTTCCCTAACAGGCATAGAAGAGTCGAGTATAGAGGGTTATCCGTACTTATTTTTCGTGTAGATTTAATATCTGAAGCCAGATTTTACAAAGGAGTTGCTGTTTTCGAGATATAAGGGGTAGTAAATAGCCCCTAAGTAAAAAAATAATGATACCGAGAAAAAGCCTTTTCATTTTCACAAGAATAAACGCTTAGTGTAAAAATAATAAAATCAATTTTATTGATTAAAAAAATATTATTATATTTTGGGTATTTTACAAAAAACCTTTTAATAATATTGCCAAGGAATATAGAGAGATATTTGTTTACATTATGCAAACAGCTGTTTTATGTTTGTTTATATTATGCAAAACATATGTTTCATATCTAATATGAAATACCTGGACAATGTAATACTTAATATGAAGGGGTATAATAGAAGAAAAATATACACTGTATATCTTATATGATTGGCTACGATTAAAGAGGCTTTTAAGGACACTTGACAGAAGGGGTGGAGTCAACCCTAAACTTTACATTAGTTTTAAAAGAAACGGTTGTAAGAGTTAGTTTTTAAGGGACAATTTCTCTTTGGGAGGTTGAGGAATCCTCTCTCAAAAGTTCTTAACCTACAATTTATCTACAAGAAGCTTTATTATGACCATATTGGTCCAATGGTTAACACGATCATTCGGTTCACACAGACAGACTAACAATCAATCATTCTGTTAGATAGCAAATGAGTTCGATATACACAAGATCTTATTTAGGTTAATCTCTGAGCCAAATCTTGCTTAATTTCTGTGCATGATTATATTTTCACTAGCCCTTTAGACAACCAACTCTGTGATTGCACAACTTTTGTCTGGAAGTCCTTACTTTACATGGTAATGAGTTGCAGCTGTTTTGGGCCAAGGCATTCCCCTGTTCTAACTATTCATATCACGCACTTCACAGAGCAGCAGTAGGAACCTTGTAACATCTTTGGCAAGATTACTTTTTGGTTTGTTATAGGAAATCTCGAATGAGCTCTTTATTTTAACAAAGCTAAGTCCTAGGATAGCATATGACTTGTTTACTTAAACATTAAAAACTTGAAGTTAAAAAAAGTAAAGTTTATTGAGAGGGTAATTTTATTTTTGGGACGATTTCTCTTGAGGTGATGGTACCCTGCCCAAATTGTTTTAAACCTTCCCAGGTCCCGTCTGAAGCTACACTGTATAGAACCATATCGGTTCAGCGATTAGCAAGATCCTTAGTTACATACAGACACACACAAAGACATAGATCCTTCTACTTTATTTTTAGGATTAGATGTTTAAAAATTTCTAAGAAGTAGGTACATAAAACTGAAGAAAAAAGACTGAATTTAAAAATACCCTTTGAAAGATGAACCCATCTTGGTTACAAATTAATTCACTAACATGTAAAGATAAAAAATAATCCATTAGAAAAAAAATACTTTATTTAGTATCTATTTATTAAAATAAAGTTAACATGACAAATTATATAACATGGCCTGAAATGATATTACAAGGATAACAAAAAAATGTGAATTTGTGTATTTAATTCAAATACATAAAATTTCTTTTTATTAGAACTGAAATGATAACAATGTTAATTTTAATGAAGAGGGAGGGAAAAGAACATCTCACTAACTTAATTTTATAAGAAACAGTAAACTTTCCCGTCTTCTTAGTTCCATCCTAAAAAAATACATTAAAGTTTACAAAGAACAGGTTTCGAAGGTTTACTTTGTAAAGGGCCTTTAAAAAAAATTGCATAACTTAGGTTATTTCTCTGCTATTTTTGGCAGATTCGCAAAACGCTTAAAAGCACATCTTAAATCTCCCACAAGTGCAGAAAAAAATGTGTCGAATCACCAGTTGATTTTGAGTGAGAATAAAAACATTAAAAAAATATAGGGACAGGTAGCTTTATTGCTGAATTAAATTTCTTTTCAATTATCTAAGTTTAATCCTCTTATTTACAAGCATCTACTTCTTGTTATTCGTGGATTTCTTTTGTATAATTGTTTGAGCTTTATACTAATGGGTGTTGTCATCCTTGTTATTACTATTCCTCATATTTTCATTCATTTATCGTTGCAATATAGGTTAAAATTGAATGTTAAAATAGTTTAAAGTATTAACGAATACGCGTTTTCAACATTACCACTATTATTTTCTTTTTTTATCGGATAGGTAATTATCAAGTACTTAAGAAGCATATAAAGATTAAATTTATTACCTGAAAATTACTTTACTTCTCATATTCTTTGTAACTTCAAATGTGCAGGACCAGGTAGATAATTTTGATTCTAAAAAATTATTTATTTCATTATTTTATCTCTTATTTTCGGAGTAGGTAATTTCAAAGTGGACTACTTAATATATTTCAAAGTTTCTCCCCCTGTATTGTCATTCCCCTTAAAAGGGGGAGGGGATTAATGCAACCATCTTGTAATCAATGAGTAAATGGCACTTAGAATTCGAATTTCCATCTGAAATTTTGCATGAGTAATCCTTGGTAGGTCTATTTTCCCTAAATCGAACAAAAAGTTGGAAAAGTACGGCTAACGTTTTTATGGCTTTCTTCGGTTCAAATTAGTCACGAAACCTATCTCCACATAATACTCTATGCAGCTCAAAAACGTTATCATACGGTTATAGCCGGTAGCTGTTGTTACTAGAAATTTAAAAAATAGTTTTTGGTAGGTATCATTTAAAATGAATTAAACCAAAAATATATATAATATATAAATTCGAATTTTAAGTGCCATTTACTCATTGATTACGGGATGGTTGCATTAACCCCCCTTCCCTTATCCCTGCTTAAATTGCCTACAATCTTAACCCACAACCGTGGCTTAGCACAACCGCTCGTGAATGGTTTTAACTGAAGACGTTAAAAATGGTTCTTTACTGCTTCTATATCAGAGTAGGGGGAATGCCCTGGCCCAAAACGGTCAAAACTCATTACTATGCACAGTTAGAACTTCTCAGAGGTTGTGCAATCAAAGAGTAGGTTGTCTGATGGGTATTACTTAACCTAATACCCAGGTGTTTGGACAGAAAACGAGAGATTTCATGTGATAGTAGGGCAGTATTATCTATCATTGAATGGTGAATATCTATCTAATGAAAAAATAATTAAATCCTCCATTTTTATATCCTACTAACCAAAGCTTGCTAATTAACAACCAAAGCTTACCTAATAATGTAATGTGGATAGTTAGTAAAACTCTTGCTTGGATTTCTTCTCAAGACTGGATTTTTGCAACTAAAAAACATAAGTGTAATGGTTTAAGTTTTTATATTGCATCGTATTTTAGACAGCTTTCTGTGGATATCAAAATGAAAATATTATTATGTCCGCTGGACTGGTTATGAGTAATACAGAAGTCATGTTTTGTTTCGTATTAAAGATAATTTTTTAAGAATTAAAAAAGTGATCAAAAATTATTGTCAGTTTTGATTGCCAGGAAAAACAAAGCAGCTGGAATTAATCTTTTCATTTTAATATATGTAGAAAGCTGTCAATATGGCACCCCTAAATTCGCCCACCCCCCACATGGACGTACCTTTCCTGATTTTTTTCCCAAACAAATGCTCTATAAATCTTTATGTGGGTAATCTTATCCTTGATTTTTTAACTTTTCTACTTATGGATGTTGTATCCTTGTTTACAATACATTGATAACATAAAGATCATCTAAAATGTGGGTTTCACCACCCCCTCCCCCTAAAAAAATGAAAAAATAACCCAGTTCCATGTTAATTTTACCCAGACGTCATTAAGTTTGGAGGAGGGGAGGGGGTAATAAAGAAATAAATTACTGTTTCTTAGGTTAAAAAAAACAATGTTAATAAGGCCAAGAAAATAAAACATAGACATATCTTCCTGATTTTGGTGCCTAGTGAGCAGAGAACCTAACTCCCACCAGCCAAGAAATATCTATTCTCTTATTTATTAGAAACCAATATCAACCGGTGAATTAAAACCGGTTATCATCCACACGAAAAACTATATCTAGCATCGTATTAAATCGAGTTTTTACGAATATATATAAAAATGTACAATCACAAGATTAAGAGATGCCGAAGGCATGAGCTAAATAACTGTTTATAATATATAAATGTACATTTCTTCAGAAAACTGTTTATAATACGACGTGAGAAATAAATATTTTTTTTTCTCTACCCCTTCCAATACATTAGAAGCTTGTGGCGCAACAGCTAGTATTATTTATACCTTACCTGTAATCCATCCATATGTAGAAGTATGAAATATTCAATGGAATTCTATTTTCCCTGAATCGAACAAAAAGTTTTGGCTATTTTTAGGGCAAATCTGTCATAAATTATGTAGGCATCAACTTTTTGAAACATAGTTTTGCTTTAAATCGTGTGAAATGATACCTACAAAAAAAACATTTTTAGATTTCTAGTACCAGCAGCAAATAGTATTATTAGTTTCGTGATGATTTGCATTAGATATTGCCCAAAAAATGGCTAAACGGCTGAGCCGCCAGCTGTTAGTCGTTATTTTTCCATCTTTTTGTTCAATTTAGGGAAAATAGACCTACCAAGGATTACTCATGATGCAAAATTTCAGATCGAAATGCGAATTCTAAGTGCCATTTATGTATTGATTACGAGATGGTTGCCTTAAAAAAACCCTTTAGTAGAAAAATCTATAAGCTTTTTTTCGATTTATCTATTTTAATTTAAAAATCAAGGCTGTAATATACTTTTTAGAGAACCCCTTAGTATATTGTTCTTACCTGGTTATATTAGTCAAGAACTTCTTGCATTGACCTCTCTCTGGCCTTATTGTATTTTATTCTAAATAAGGATAATAGTTAACAATAACATTCACATTGTCGTATTACAAACAGCTATCAGTGAATAGTAAAATGGAAAGTTGCAAGATTAACACCAGTTTTTTTAGTCCCGAGAGCCAGGCTAAAAAATGTTATTTTCATATGATTTATATCTTATTTTATGCGTAGAAAAATTGTCTGTAATAAGATACGATAAATATTTTTTTAGAACCGGAATAATCATTTCTTCCTTTTTAAAAGCAAATATAAAATTCAATTATTGTATGTATATTTTTCTTAACTAGTGCAAAGAAAGTGGGGGGGGGGGGGGGGGTAAAATGTGGTGACTTGTGCCACGCCATACCAGCAACTTTATTTTGGGCGCTACTGCCTTAGTTTTAGAGATAATTGTGTAAAATCTTTTGAGTTGTGTCACTAATTACCCCAAGTTTTGGTATCTTTAAAAAAAAACGGCTGCGGGACCGCCGCTCCCGCCGTTCGCCGCCATTTCCCACCACCGTTAAAAAGACCATGTTATTTTTTCAAAAAATTTTTCCCTATTAACCAAAAATAGGTTTTGGAATTCAACTCCCCCCTCCTAAAGTGCCCCTAGAGTCCTCTAAGGACGAAGCCGCTAGTTTTTAATTAAAAAGTAACAGGATCTATGTATGTTAGTACCGAAAGAGCTTGCTAAACGCTCTCGTGCCCCTAGAGGCATCTAGGGGAGTTGCAGATAGTGAATTAAAGTTGTTGGGATTTATTGTCTGAAGCTTAAGACATTAATAACACTAAAAGATTGAGTTTTGTATTAAGGAAGCCTCAAAATGATTTAAGGCTTTATATTGCCAGATATAAAGTTATTTCTCTCCCCCACCCTTCAGAAACAGAGCCTCTATATGCTAGGGGCACAACCGGTAGTATTAAAAAACGAATTATGTGCGTGTGCACGAATGGATCTCGCTTACAGCTGAACTGGTATGGTAGGTCATGGGAAAGTTTAAACAGACCCCCCCCCCCTCTCCGGATAAACATTTTTCCTGTGAAGCCAATATATTTTAACAGATAGCTTTAAATAAATAATACACTTTTAAGTAAACAGTACTGAGTATGCTTTAAAATAAAGATCGCGGGCTAATTATATTAAATAATGAGTTCGCAGATTGGAACTGCTTGATTTAAAGAATTAGATAGCTAATTTTAAACCCCTGCTCAATGTTATGGAATATAATAGTTTACCTATTCTGTTAAGCTCTGACGTAAATCCTGCTGCAAACATTTAATGTGGAGATTACTTGCCATTTTAATGAAATCTGAAACATATACGTATTAAAACAAATATTTTCCTTAATAACATGACAAATATAAATAAAGAAAAAGTGTTTGTTGATACACTTAAATAAGCATAAATGGGCGGGTACATGATGGGAATAACAATTAAAACTGATATTTTATTTCATTAAAACAAAATTACGGAACTGAAGTCCAATTGTACTTTCTTGTTGATCCCCGTTTTTATTTTTCGTTTTATGTCTAGATCCTACCTCGACGCGTGGATGAACAATAAGAAGGCTGTGCTTGACCGTTACAACGCCGAGATCAAGAGGTTCAATCCCAGGAACAACGCGTCACCGGTCCCGTTCTTCCCCAATAGGTTAGTCCAGGCGAAGCAAGATATGTCCGACCTCAACAGGAAGACCATGACCTTTGTATATGCCACAAACCAGATTTCGAGGGCCAAAGTCGCTGGCCAACATGTCCAATTTCAGCTCAAGAACGGCAGCCGCTGGATACGCTGCCTTAACCCGTTTGGCAAAGACCTGAAGGAAATGGCCCAACCCATACCTGGAAGCGAGGATTTTTTTCTGTCAGAGGCACCGCCTATCCTTTGTTTCAACAAGCTAGCGCCTGAGGAAAGGAAAACATTCTTCTCTAATCAGGCTGACTTAACAGAGGATGACTTCCCAAGACAGTTTAGTACGACGATCACAGCCCACCCTTCCAGCACGATTCAACATAATTTAACGTCTGCCCCTGCCCCAGCTCTTGGGGACCTAGCTGTGTTTCCTCCCATAGACTCTGCCGCAACCGTCGCAACCGCCGCACATACAGCCGTTGCACCAGCCGCACAGCCCACACAGTCAGTACCTGCCGCCGTCGCATCCGCAGCCGCCGCTACCGCTGATTTCACTGCCGCACCTGCCGCCGCGCTCACCGCCGCACCTGCCGCCGTGACCGCCGCCGCATCTGCCGCCACGTCTGCCGCACTTGCCGCCGTGTCTGTCGCCGTACCTGCGGCATCTATTGCCGTACCTACCGCCACACACACCGCCGCACTTGCCGCCACGTCTGCCGCATCTGCCGCATCTACACCTGTCGTTGACTCAGCACCTTCTGATCCTGTTGCCCCTGTCGTTGACTCAGCACCTTCTGATCCTGTGGCCACGAGGGCCAAAGCTAGAGACACCGCCAACAAAGCTAAGCAAAGCAAAGCTACAAAGGCGGTAATCACATCATGAGGTTAAGTATCTTATACGACGGAAAAAAAGGTACCTAACAAAAAATTATTATCATCATTTTTAAATTCATTTCCAAAGTGATTTATTTCGAAAAACTGAATGTTTTATATCCACGTAAACTCTATATTATTATAATATTATTATTATATATTACCTAACTTGTTAGAACGCCCATATTAATTTCAATCTATTTTTCTTATTTTTCTTTTCTGCTGATTAGCATATAAAATACTTGGAACTTGTATGAAAATGAGTAGGGGGAACTAAACTAGCTTGAAATGTGTTGCCACCCCCAACACACACATAAACTAAACGCTATCGGAATAACCATAGTAAATATGGTAATTTTTTTCGCTTTAACGATAATATATTGTATATTACCTATTTTTATTTGTCCACTAATATCTACTGTGTTTCAGATGTCCATACTTGATGTTAAGACGATTCCTCCTGCGGTGCTCCTGGACCAGCTCTGCTATGACAAACCTCCCTAATGATCAGATTAACCAGGATTATGGTAACTTAAACGATAACATTGGTCTAAATCTTATGAATCCGATTTACGGCGACTACTTTAACGATTTTGAGAATGAATTCGGAATAAATTGCGTTTTTTCAAGTGAACAAGGTATCGTACAGAAACTGAAAACATTCAATGAAAACCTTCTCAATATTTTTAGTATTAATTGTCAGTCATTACATTCTAAATACAATGATATTGTCTCCACTGTAGACTTCTTTAGGCAACATGATATCCACTTAAATGTTCTGTGTTTTCAAGAATTATGGCTAAATAAGGATGTAAATATGGATTGCTATGGAATTAATAATTACGATTGGCATGTTAAACTCCGCACAAAAAGTAGGGGGGGAGGGGTGGGTATTCTAGTAAGCAAATACTATAAAGTAGATAAACTATTTGATAAATTTTCATTTAAAGAAAATATTCTTGAATCTATTTGCTTAAAAATTTCACACAATGGACTAAAGTTTTGCTTACTAAACTGTTATCGGCCACCCAATCAGAGTAGTGCTGAAATAGAAGAATTTTTTGAACTTTTTTTGGACCTGATTGATAGAATAGCAGCTTTAAGCATACCATACTTCATTGTGGGAGATTTCAATTTTGATCTTTTCAAAATAAATAATATAAATAGCAACTCCATGAGAATTATTGAGTCTTTTTCTTTTAACGGTATCATAAATACCGTTACCAGAGCTACTAGAGTAACTAGAACCACAGCAACCCTTCTTGATTTATTCGGGGTAGGTAACTTTATTCAAAACCTAATGTCTTCCTTTGTTTTAACTTCAAAAATCTCCGATCACTTGCCAATTATTAATTCATTCCGAATAGACAGAGTAAATAAACCCAAACCTCCAGATTTCTTTGAAAAAAGAGAATTGAATGATGAAAACTTTGATGCCTTAAACTATGCACTCTACCACACTAACTGGAATCACGTTTTAAGTCAAGACAACACAAACATTGCTTACGATAACTTTATTTCAACCTTTTTGAGACTTTATAATGAAAAGTGTCCAGTTAGGAAAAAACGAAAAAACAAACGTACCCAGCCTCAGCAGCCTTTCATGTCAGACTTTTTATTGCGTTGTAGATTGCATAGAGATATTTTGTACAGCAACTTTTTAAAAGACAAAACAATTGAAAATGAAAGTATTTACAATGTCTATAGGAATAATTACAATAGGCAAGTGAGAAGAGCAAAGATTGAATATTACAGAAAACAAATAAGAGATGCAAACGGGGATGGGAAAAAACTCTGGAAAACCCTAAAGGAAGTCATTGGGTTTAGTAAATCTTCCCCTGAGTGCACATACCTTCAAGTAGGCCCAAACAAAATTGAAAATGACCAAGAAATAGCTAATGAATTTAATCGTTATTTTAGTCAGATTGGGTCTTCCCTAAGGCCTGAAATTCCTTCCACCCCCAAAAATTTTTTTGAATATTTACCACCCCCATGTCAAGATTCCCTCTTCTTTGAGCCATTGTACCCCTTCAAGGTTATTAATATCATTCGTAGTATTAAACCTAAGCGTTCCACAGACATAAATGATGTCTCGATGTATGTTCTGTCTCGCTGTGCTGATACCATTGCCACTCCCCTAACACATGTTTATAATTTATCACTTCAAAATGGCACTTTTCCTGAAAAAATGAAAACTTCCAAAATAGTTGTCCTTCACAAATCAGGTTCACTCAGCGAGGCAGATAATCATCGAGGAATTTCACTCATTGATAACTTTTCCAAACCCATTGAAAAATATGTCTGTGAAACGCTGGTTAAGTTCTTGGAAGATCGGTCTTTTTTTAGCAACCGCCAGTTTGGCTTCATGAAAGGGATCTCAACCTTTCACAATGTACTGAACTTAAGCACATTAATCACCCAAGCACTCAGTCGAGACACTTCCTGTATGGCCATATTTTTGGACATAAGGAAGTGTTTCGACATGATAAATAGGGACATCCTTTTTAGCAAACTGGAGAATTCAGGGATAAGGGGGGTTGCACTTGATTGGTTCCGTAGTTATTATGCAAATAGAAAACAGCGTGTATTTTTTAAGGGCCTTTTCTCCTCCACAATTGAATTCATTATCATTGGCGTACTTCAGGGGTCAGTCCTGGGACCAATTCTTTTTTTGATTTTTATCAATGACCTTGTTTCATGCAGTGAAGAGATCCTAATCAATCTCTTTGCTGATGACGCAGTGGGCTTCATTGAAAAGCAGAATATTATACAATTGATCAACCTTGCAAAGGAGCTTGTCCCCAGACTGACCCAATGGTACAATGCCAATAAACTTCTTATTCACCCCCGCAAGACCAAATGTATGGTCTTTTCCTCCCCCCGTGAGATACTCACCCCCGCTGAGCTCGCCGCTAAGACCAACTTCGAAGTCTATGTAAACATGAATAATCATAATGAAAATGATGAGTCAAAAATCACTAAGTTGGATCTTGTGAGCGGTACCAATGAGGGTAGTATCAAACACTTGGGAATTCAATTGGACGAGAAAATGAAGTTTTCTTATCATCTTGAAAAAGTCTATAGCAAAGTCTCTAAAATAATTTATAGTATGAAAGTAATGCGTCATTTGTTGGACAAGAAACACTTAAAGCTACTCTATTCTTCTTATATTAAGTCGAATATCGAATATTGTTGTCTCCTGTTCACTGCCTGTCCTATGTATCTGTTAGCACCAATCATTAAGTTGCAGAAGCAGGCCATTAGAATAATCGAAAATTTACCTAGCAGAGCTCACACAGCTGAATTCTTTAAATCTAATGGCATACTTCCATTTAACCTGTTAATTGAATTCAATGTTTGTAAATTTATGCACGCCTATAAATTAGGCAATTTTCCCAAAATCTTTGAAAACACCTGGAATTTTGTTCAAGACAGACATACGTATGGCACTAGGAACAGGAACAACTTTGCTTACGAACCGGGCACCAATAGAAACTTTCTCCTGCACGCCCCTCTTAACTCTTTCCCAACTATATTCAACAACCTTCCACTTGAAATTAAACTAATTGATAATAAAAATACTTTTAAGAAAAAATGTTTTACTTATTACCTAAACAAGATTGAGTTTTAAAAAAAGCAAATATTTTATTTTTGAAATTAAACTGATTGATAATAAAAATATTTTCAAGAAAGATATTTTACTTATTACTTACTATCTTAAAAAAAGCAAACACTTTATTTTTTCTCTTCCTTTATTTAACAATTTTTTTTGTTCTAACTAAGTTTCTATACGTATCTTTAGCCCTCGACTTTTTGTAAGCACTTAATTTCTATATCAAAAAAATAATAAAACAGCATTTCTTTAACCTCAAATCTCAACGAGTAGGTTCCGTAGGAACCGACATACATACCTATGTATAGAGTAGCTTTAGCATAGTTTGTTTCTTATCCATTTTATTCATTTTACATTTTATATTTTGACTTTAACTTCTTCCATTATATTATATATTTTTTATCAAGCAGCTAACGAATCGCGCAACCTCTACCTCTATTTTATCTAATAAAAAAAAATAACAAAGTTTTTTCATAATTTTGACCAAAAATATATTTATTTATTCAAATTTAGATATCAAAAATTTTGTTTAATATATGACTATCGCTGACTGGTTAAGCTCATGTAGTGGGCATAGCCATCTACTCGTCGTAGTCGCTGGAGTCGCCGATGTCGTCGGGTTCCTGTTGGAGGAGCTCCTCCACAAGGTCCTGCTGGACGGTGACCAGGCGGTCCATGGCGGCGATGGAATCCATGTTGGCCTGGAAGGAGCGGGCGTACGTGGGCATTACTGATATTAACCTCACGACTAACCCATAGTTGGAATACATCATGCGGAGGATCTCCTCATCGATGGCGTCGTTGCGGAATCTCCTCCACATCAACATGTCGCCCTCGTGCACAACGCCCAACAACCTCCTCTTGACCATAAACCAGAGGTCCAGACAGCGCCTGTCTACCCCCGGAAATGGGAGTAGATCAGGCACTGCCGCGAGGTTCAGCAGCTGCTGGACGCCGTGCACGGGTACAGGATCATCGACTTCATCGCTAGAATTTAACATAGCGATGAGCTCCTGCACCTGGTCATGGAGGGGAACATTTTCCTCACCTCCAGCCTCCTCCGGAACTTCCGGCGCCCCGTCTGGTAGAGCACCTTGGCCTTGTCCTACTTCCTCTTCTTGATCTGACATCTTGGAGACAATTGAAATTTGACCTTACCTACCCCATATTTATACCCCCCTTGTGTTTTAATACCATGCATTATGCAATCTTAATTTAACTTATTAATTAGTAAATAACTTTCCCCACTTCCGATTTCCCGCGTATTTCCCCTATGCTTTACAACCAATTGTCTCCCTCCCGCCCCTTTTTCCTTTATTCTACTGTGCTTTACCGGAAAACCACTCATCCCCCCACCCCCTACTTTTTCTCCCCTTCTAGCATATACCAAACAATAAGCGCCGCTCTGTCTGTCTGGCTGGTAGCCACGACCGCGCACAAACCATTCACCACGCCCCATCTTATCCCCCCCATTTTCCTCCCCTCCTCCCCCATACCTGTTCAATTCCTCGACCCATCTCCCTTATTCTATCTAGCCTCTCACTTCATCAACTTACATTTCTTATCCTTACTTTTTTTATGCTAAAATTAAATTAATCCATAGCAAAATATTAATTAACAGACATCCTATTACTTTGTACATCTTTCAAATAAAAAAAAACAAAAGTTCATAGCAAGATATCTAGGATTTATTAAAAAAACAAATCAATGAATTTATGGTAAATTATTTTTTAAAAAAAATTATATTTAGCTACTTTTTTCAAAAAACTAAACTGTATTATTTATTTCTCACTTTGCAGATTTTTTTTTCTGTTGCCTCACTGTTGTTTTTTGTGAACGTCTTGCGGATAATTCCGCGGTTGTTTTTGCGGATATTTTGCGGATATCTTGTATATAAAGTCGTAGAGAACTTGACCATAACTGGTCCAGACCAGAAATGGCCAACTTCTGGAGCTATAGTTGGAGACAAGCCCCCTCTTGTGCAGTTATCCGCCCAGCAATTTCACCTAATTTAGTTTCATGATACTCCATATCCTTGTTTGGGTTGTATAGTGTGAGTGCCAACTCGGTTTCTAAATAACCCTGATGGTATAGCAGACGGGCTACCTCACGACGTACTTCCTCACTGACATTGTCACCATTAACTATATTGAGAAGTCGTTGATATGTTATTGTCAGTCTATTGCGTAGCGGCTGCCACATTTGTTGGTACTCTTCCTCTCCGAACATTTTCGTGCCTAAACAACAGAAAGATTTAAACTCCACTAAAGCAAAGCTATAACAAATTGTGCGCGCAATAGCACGCCACAGCCTTTTTTTTTTAACATGACCCACTTTCACCCTTTACTTTCAAAAAGAATGAGATCAATGGATTAATGTAAACGTTTTCTAGCACAAACCACTCTCCTCTCACCTTCCCTCACCTCACCCTCCCCCATATTGTTGCCCCATTCACAGCCATGCTGTGACCAGTTCTCAAAACACAAAAATCAGATTCCGGAGGAATCGAACCTTACATATTTAGGGACACACTCCCATTATCAAAAAACCAAAATCAGATTCCGTAGGAATCGCACATGACCTATTCTTTATTCTGTACAATTATACAATTGTACATCATAGGATTATTATATCCATTCTCAAGAAATAAAAATCAGATTCCGTAGGAATCGAAACCAACCATTACACCTTGTTCACTTAGTACATGATACGATTATATATTAGGATATCTTATTCATTTTTTGGATTTTGGATTTTTGGATTGGACCAAGTGTTATCGCGAGATTTGCCGTCATCCTGTAATTATTGGTGTGGAGATGTCCTTAGACCCGGACAAAACTCCACTCTATAATGAAAATAATTTGTTATAAAGGAAACTGTCTATGTAGAGCTGAAAAGGGATCACAACGGGAATAGCGACTCCTGGTGGAGGTTTTGGTTCCTTAATTGTTCCGAATTTACGCTTGGAGAAGTTGCAACTGATAGTAGGAGGATGTCTGAAATACACAGCAAGATATTTTTGTTCTTTCATTGTTAAGATTATTATTTATTTGCACATATAACATTGTACCGGCTTAGCAAGCGTCAAAGTACACCAGTGGCTCCACAACCCTTAAAGGGTTATGCTAACTATCTGGTACAATGTTGCATGGAATTTTTTCTGTAAAATGTTATCTTCATCTTATTCGAACTGGCCTGGTAACTAGGTGGAGACGAAGTTCGGCCAATTCCATGCTAGGTACTTAATAATAGTTATTATGTATATTATTATATTACCAAACCTGCATCAAACAAACCAGAAGAATCAAACAGATCAAAGCATAGTAACATAATGTATGATATATATCTAATAAAATATGTTGTACCTTTGAGGAAAATAAATCTTATCTTATCTTATCTTAATCTTATATTAATTAATAATATTTACTGAAAGGTAAAAGTGCGTCCTAATATAATACACATTACACAATGCTAACATGTATTTATACGTTTGTGTGTTAATGTTTTGAGTGTATGCGCTTATGAATATGGTGATTATCAAAAAGACACCGGTCTAGAAAACCCCTTTCCCTTTCTCTATTTCTTTTTCTTCCGCACCCTTATCCTTCCTCCCTTCATTGTAAAGGACTAGGAGGCACAAAAGATTACAAAAAAATTTTAATTCCTGGAAGCAGCGTTGTGCTGCGGGTGTGTGTGTGTGTGTTTCGATATAAAGTAAACAATTAATTAGAAAGAGAATCTTTTATTTACAGCTATTAAGAATGCGGGAGTGTGGGTGTGATGACATTGCCGAGCACCTTGAATGTTGTGTGTGTGTGTGTGTGTATGTGTGTGTATAGGCAACTTGGTTGGCGTGTGTGTAAGATCGTGTTAATTGCCATATGTTTTTTGAATAAATTAAAAATAACTGCAATGAAGGCTTTTAGTTAAATGACCCAATACTAAATCTGTAAAATATTTATTCTGTTGTATGTATTTTATTTTTTTTTACATAAAGCCGCCTTATTCCTGTGAAAATTATAGACCTCTTTCTTGGGTTTCTAATTTTTTAACTTAGGGGCTTTTTATTACCCCTGATATCTCTAAAACGGCAACTCCTATGTTAAATCTGGCTTCAAATATCGAATCTACGCTAAAAATAAGTACACTAATATTAAATAATCTATGCTTATAAGGGTAAATACATATTCCAAAATTAAGATGTACGTGGTTCTTTAATACTTTTCAAATATCTAATTTCACATTTTTATCCAATTTGATTCAATTTAAAATTAAAATTAATTTTCTTTCATTAACAATTTTACAAAATTGTATTCCTATTTCGTTATTCCATTTCAATTCTTTATTATTCTTATCTCTGTTAGACTCCCCAACAGTCTGAAACAAAAATGAATTTTTCTAATTACAACAAAACATAATCGAAAACTAACTTAATTATTTTGATTTCTATTATAACATAATCTCATAACTTCATATACGGTAATAAACAATATGTTATCTTTTCATAATTCAAAATAAACCATCAAAATAAACTATCACAGTATTAGAGTTGCTTCGTTCACTCTTTATCATTAATTTTGTTTTGTTGTTGTTTATTTACAACGCGCATAAATCAAAACAATGCCGCGTAACATGTAGAAAATGGAATAAGGTTTTAGTGGTCATAATACATACAAAATATTAATACCATAAAATGTCATCTATAATAGCACTATTCCATGCCTCAACCTCCGCTACAAGATCATCTTCATAATCGCGTACCCCTAAACCATCGACATACGCCACTTCCTTCGTATCTGCTTCATCCTTCACCCCTCCTTCAATTTCACCAACCAATTTCTTTTTATCAATGCCATTTTCATCCTTCTTAAAACTCTTTTGCCCCGTTTTATAAGGAACAAAAGGCTTGTTTCCCCACCGCAAATAGTATTTTCCTTTAGGATTAGGTAACTTTTTATCTCTAATATCAAAGCAATCCCTCATCATGTGTCCTTTTCTATTGCAATAATAACAAATAAAACCACCTTGAATTGCGCCTATTAAAGGAATAATTTCAGCTGGTCCGCCAAATTCATCAGCTAAATCAATTTCACATTGATTTATTTCATATGAAAAATTATCTTCATCACTAACCTGATCAATAGTTACAGGATTTGACTTGGAACCAGCGCCGCCAACCATCGTTTTAGCCAAAGCCATCTGGTTTGTTGTACATCCTCTAGCCATTGATCCTGAAATTTGATTAAATTGTAGCCCTTTAACAATCAGCTGTGCTTTAACTATTAACTCTGTCCGAAACTTCGTTATCATTCGCACTTGTCCGTCACGCTCCATATCTAACGAAAATTGACGCATCTGGTTAGCCAAAAGTGGCGATAAAATCACATTACACACTTGAGAATAGAAATCCATAAACATATCATCGGTTGGTTTCGGATAAGCACGTTTCCAGAATGATAATATCTTATCAAAAAATGCATCAATCTTATCATTTTCATACTGCTTAACACACAAATACGCATCTTTACACACATTTTTCATGTCGGGTGGTAAAAATGTCTCTCGCATCTTACACAAGTACCCCTTTAATGTTAATCGTCTATTCTCCATATCTGCAGGTTTTAGCGTATAACCACAAGCGGTTCTTACACCCACACACTTGTCAAACAGAATTTCCTTGCACACTTGATGATTAGTCATATGATACCGTCTAGTAGTCATCCAAAATCTCTCTAAATAATCATCAAAGAAAATCACATCATCGTCTACTAAAAATTCAGGCGCATTCTTTCTGAACTGATCATCAAGCTTAGCACACGTTTCATTGTACCTATGAACATTCTCATCCCCCTGCGATACGTACAAAGATCTATCTGGTACATAAACAAGAGATTTACACCAACTAACCTGTGACTCACTCAGCCCAGCCTCAAAGAAATTGAGCGTATTAAAATCCTCCGCTTTAACCTCAGAAATGGCTGGCCACCACATGAGAACTCCATTGTAGATATTATCCACAGCATCAACCTTAAACAGCTCCCAAAGTTTTATGATCTTATCTTCATGATCTTGCATTCCACCAAAAATAGCTCGAGAACCACTAGCAAACAATTTAGGCTTCTCCTCTGGTACAGATCCTCCAGCCGTCCTCTGCCAAGGCATAGAGTTATTCAAACTATTCTGCTGGGCAATTCTATCCAAAATTCGTTGCTGGCCAGTCATAAACTCATCAACAACCGTCACATTCTCGGTTTTGATATCACTTTCAACACCAGGCACCACCATTTTAGTAAGGCGATCTTCTAAATCGTCCATACGAGTAGCTAATCCAGTAACCGCAGCACTGTTGGTATCAACATTATCCGTCAACTCCTGCATTTTCTCCTCCAGCGGCGCTATATGCCCACCTAGCTCCGCCACCACATTATCAATACGTCCACCCAGCTCCGCCGCCACATTATCAATTCTAGTCCCAAGAGCATGAACCTCATTAATCAAATACATGTCCTTCTCATCCTGAGACAACTTCCTCCACTCATCAATGGTCAAGCCCATTGTTCCAACACAAAAAATACCTGAACAAACTAAAAAGAAAAGAAATAATACAATTAAAAGAAAATCTGAGCCGTAGATTCGTACTACACTACTGCGCCAAAATGACGTGTAATAATAGTAAGAACAAACAGCTAAATATTCTAATAAAGTGTATTAATTCAAGACAGATTAAACATACAATTATAATATTAAATATAATAGCAAGGATTCACTTTTAGGTTCGTGCCGAGTCGCAGAGCAAAGACTTGCTCCGAGACGGGTGACACAAGAACTAAAAGCTAATATACAAAATACATACAATGCTCTCAAGACAGGAAGAAAGGGACTATACATCACAATATCAAGCAAATTTTTCTGCTTCAGAAACCAATAGTCTTTTTATCAACAGCTAGAGACAACACTGCTCACTCACGCGACATCCTAGCTGCCAGTGTTAATACAGATGCATCACAAATATGAAATTATGTAATTATAAATATACTTAATTATATCTAATTATACATTTTATCATATTAATTTATTGTTTACCTTATAATTGGAAAATAAATCTACTACTACCCTTAAAATAGTATTATCTAGGAAATAATATACATAAGTAGAAAATAAAATTCATTAATCGTCTCGATCATCGCACCTCGGGGCTAAATAACTGGTTCTAATCTCATAATTGTACATTCTATATCCGCGGAAAGCCGTTTATAATACGATGCGAGAAATAACTATTATCACATAAGTATTATAATCTTTTTTTTCGG
Organism: Acartia tonsa; assembly: GCF_053477335.1. Taxonomy (NCBI): domain Eukaryota; kingdom Metazoa; phylum Arthropoda; class Copepoda; order Calanoida; family Acartiidae; genus Acartia; species Acartia tonsa. Next base: position 52,326,402 of record NC_137264.1, read on the forward strand.
TTTTGAAAAAAGACAGAGCCCTCTTCTGCTATGGTGTCTAAGTAGGCAACTAATAAATAGAATATCTGATGTAAATTTTGTGTCTGCTAGAATAACAGACATATATATTTAGATGTATAATCTATATGGGAAATGGAATAATGTTTGGCCCAATATCAAGCCCAGAAATAATGGCTTGATAATCTACAAGATAAGATCAATAGTATATATGTTACAATCGGATATATCTTCAAATTATATAACTTTTTAAAAGCGAAGCTTTTCTATAATTAGGGTCGGTCCGTCCGTCCGTCCGTACGTCCGTCCGTCCGTACGTCCGTCCGTCCGATATAGATAGATAGCGTTTATTCGTTAATTTAGGCATGTTAGAATTGTCCTATCGATTTCAAACTTTGCATGATGATTCCTGTAGTAGTTGGGCACGATTTAGAAAGCGTAGCAACTCTATAATCATTACCAGAATGTCCGTACGTCCATTTTAAAAATGTTGATTTACTACTTTTTTTAACAACAAATTTTCAAGTGTTCTAATTATCCGTTTGATCTGATTTTTGGTATATTGATTCCTGGGACAACAACGAACAATATTATAAGCGAAGCAACTCTATAATCAAGTCCAAAAATGTAAGTATGTCCATAAACATTATCCTGCTTCAAGCAGTTTTTTCAACAAATTTACTTACAATTTTGCTTCGACTCTAATACTTTTAAATTCTGATTATTCAGTTCAGATACCATACAAGTGTTAATATCCGTTTGTCCTACCGTTTCAGTGCTTCGCTTTTATGGATGTTGTCATCCTTGTTACATAGTAAATATCTTTAATTTGTAATTATGGTTTATGTCATTCTTGTTTAATCGTCATTTTGCATATAAAGTGCCAGGGTGGACATATTCTCAGGACTACATAGTCCAAAATAGAGACTGAACTGGACTGAATTTACATAACATGATAAATTTCACATGAAATGAGTTTTGTCTTGTTGCGAGTAAATAAAAAGTCATATATCATATGTTGATTTTATTATTCATAAATTTTAATGCAATTTAAAAACTTATATTCCCTGAAGTAGTGGGATGTTTGGGAGTCTATGTATTCGTCTGCATGTTGCTAAAGATCTCTAAGAATACTGGACCGACGCGACGGGGCAAAACGTTTTAGGGATTTTTTCCTTCTGGAAAGATATTTGAATTGGGGGGGGGGGGGGTATATACATTAAGGGATATAAGTTTTCCGGAATTTTAATGTAGGGAGTAGATTTGAAATCTGCATCAAATTTTAAGGATTTTTTTTATAAAAATTAGTTTTTTGTAAAAATTCTTTATCTAAAAGCGAAAATACATTTTAAGTTAATTAATTTTGACCAATAGGATAGGTGGATTTTAAACTACCTGCGCTCTAATTGGTTGAATGATGTACGACATCCAATCAGAGCGCAGATTTTTTAAATCCACCAATCACAGATGCCAAAATTAATTAACTTAATTTGTATTTCCGCTTTTAGATAAAGAATTATACAAAAAACGAATTTTATAAAAAATCCTTAAAATTTGATGCAGATTTCAAATCTACTCCCTACATTACAATTCCGGAAAACTTATATCTCTTACTATATACATACCTATACCCCACCATAGGGCAGGATAAATAACAAATTGTGACATAATAACTACATAATTTTTACTATATGCGTACATACATACATAATACACATGTTTTATTTTTATACATGCAACATATTCACATTTTGCGGTTAAATTAAAAACTTTGAAGTATGGACAAAAGGAAATTTCCATGACTAAAAATCAGAATCAATCAAAATTTCTATAGATCTTTTATCAAGTAAAAAACATAAACTAACCCTTTAAAAATATAATATTAGGGATGTAAACTATAACTCTCATAACAAATTCAAAAGCAGATTATTTCAATGGTTTATTTTTGACGGTTAAGCTTAGGTGAGGTCAAATTTTGAACTGGGAAGCCCAAGGGGTTAGGCGGGAAGGAGATGTTGTCGTTAACTATTTTCAAAAGTATTATTGTTCATCAATAAAATAAATTCTAGTGGCTTCGACCCTCTGCCAGTCATTTACGAGAACTTACTGGACAAACACATACTACTAGTATCGTCAAATAAAATAAAAATGCTAGTTGCCCGTAATCACTGAAAATTGAAACTGGAGAAAATAATTGTGAATGGAGCTGCGTACAAAAATGTAATTACTGTATGCGAGCAATGGAGATACAATAAAGTAGTTGAATACATAATGCATTCATTAAAAAAAATATAACGACAACATCTATAAAAGCTAAGCTCTGAAACAGTAAGACAAATTAATTTTAACACTTGTAGAGTGTCAGAACTGAAAATCAGATTATAAATACATATGTAAGTCTGAACATATTTGTAAGTAAATTTGTTGCATAAGTGCTTAAATACAGTATACTGTTTAAGGACATACCTACATTTTTGGACTTGATTATAAGGATGCTTTACTCATAAAATTGTACCTTGTTGTAATAGGAATCAGTACTCTAAAATCAGATAAATAGGATAATCATATCATATTAAAAATTGTTGTTAAAAAGGTTAAAAAGCAACATGTTTTAACTGGACGTATGGACTTTCTTGTAACAATTAAAGAGTTGCTACGGAAGTTAGGTAAGTTTAAGAAAGCGTAGCAACTCAATAACGTTACAAGTTAGTCCAGATTTTTAACTTATTTGGCAAATTATTAAATTGTACATGATTACCCTATTCATCTGATTTTTGGAATAATGATTCTTAGAAAAACAAGGTACAATATTATAAGCAATGCATTTCTATAATTTAATCCTAAAAATGAAAGTATGTCATTTACTGTATCCTGTAGTTTAGCAATTATACAATACACTTCAAGTACAATTTCGTTTAGACTTAGAAATTAATGTTCTACTTATTAAGTACTGACACTCTATAAATGTTATTGTTAGTTTGTCCTTCTGGTTTTAGAGCTTTACTTTTGTGGATGTTGTCATCCTTGTTAATTCAAATATCTCACTTTAGAAGTGTGGGCTCACGATTAATAACACCACTTTATTGTAATAAATTTGTTCTAAATGCTTGAACATATAATAAGTAAAGAGATTAGAAACATAATCTTGCTATCACCAGGCAATATGTAGAAATTCAGGGAGGAAGGGGACATTTGGTTGTTTATTACACCAGTCTTCAAAGTTTAATAATAACGTTTTCTTATTCGTCGAATTAACAACTTTGGGGACTCTTGTTGAATTTAATTGGTTGGTTCATTAAGTTTAGTGTCCATCGTTTTAACCATTGATTAAAATCTACAGTAGGGGTAATTTTGTGTATAAACTATAGATTATCGGCCATTGTTTTATCCCTTTAGATTCCTGGTACAAATAAAACAATCAGTTATAAGACAAACGTTTTTTTGTGAATGAAAAAATTAACAAGAATATTAAGTTCTCTTGTGGCGAAAGAGTAGCGCAGCAAAAATAAGCTCAAAAACGTTTCAGATTGAAATAATGATCCGTTGCACAGTATTCAATTCATATATACTGTAAATATTTTGGTTTGTTAAGTAAATGAATTGTTAGTAGCAAAGCTACTCTATAATTTGAAATGTCCGTCTGTCCGTATGTCTTAGTTTGGGGGAAACGTGATTTTCTCGGCTCCTAAAAAAGGTAAAAGTCTGAAATGTTTTGACAACATTTCTATTATAAAGGAGCACAATTAACTATAAAATATCAATAGCAATAGGACCACTTTTTAGCAGGTTTTAGGTTATTTTTGTATTTTTCACATTTTTCTCCATATCTTTTTTTTTCAGTTATAAAATTTAATTTCTTGTCGTTTAAAAAAAACTATAACGGTCAGACTGCCTTTAAGCAGGTTTTAGGCTATTTTTGTATTTTTCACATTTTTCTCCATAACTTTGGTGTTTATGGTCCGATTTTTAAAATTTTTGTAGGTAAAAATATCAAAATTAAATTTCCCGTTGTTTTAAGCATCCAGTATTTAATTTACTTCGACCGTCAGTCTGTTAGTTATAGTACCTAAATATAAATATTAAGAAATTAAAAACTAATGTTGAAAAGATTTTTTTTTCTTTCTAATATACATGCTTTTGACAACTAATCTTTAAATTCTTATACATATTTTTTGTGCTTTGCTACTTATGGATGTTGTCATCCTTGTTTAAATAGTAATTAGTCAGTAAATAGAAAATATTTAAATATATATCAAATTCAAATTCAAATATCTATTGGGACAAAACAACATATACATATAATATCAACATTTATAAATGATAATTACATTGCACTTAAAAATTTATTAATAAAGTATTTTTAGTAGGTTTAACACAGTATAATTCAAGTATCCAAGGACTGAAAAACGCCTAGGGGCGGTGTTGACAGCTTTTTAAGTATCCAACCACAGACACCAAATTTTAATTCAGCTACCCCTTTGCCGCGCGACTTTCTAAGCCACCAAATACGTCTCAGTCGAGTGGCTGATTCAGGCATCAACTCTCAGTAACGCAGGTTCTTAAAAGCTGGAGACGAAGCCTGGAGGCCTGGATGAAGAATCAGCCCATCAAAGATGTAGCCAACCTTAGTCAATCTAAAATACAAACTCTAATTTATTTTCAGCCACCCAACTTTATGCAGCATCCAGCCGCAGCCGCACGGCTGAAGGTCAAATTATGCAAATATGTTCCTATTAGTGGGTATGCTCCTAGAAGTCTCTAGGTGCACTTAAGTTGGGAGGGTGGAAAAGTCGACCCCCACCCAATTGTAAATTTGAGTTTTACAAAGTAAAGGTAATAACTATATTTTTTTTAGGGGGGGGGGGGAAAGGGTAATTTTTATTGCGGAGGTTGAGATACGCTCCCCCAAAATAGTTAAAAACCTTCCCTGGACCCATAAGAAGCTTTCAGTGGTTAGCGAGATCCTTTGCTACAGACAAAAAAGCTTGCTACTTTATATAAAAGGATAAATCTTTAAAAATCAAAGTAAATTCTTTTATTGCTGTAAGAAGGAGCTCGCTAAACCGATCGGGATCTCCTTAACAGAATAGCTTTTCATAGGCCCCGGTAAAATTTATAACTATTTTGGGGGAGGGTACCACCAAAATTAGAAAAAAAATTACCTCCCTTCCCATAAAAAAATCTTTTTTTTAACTAAAATTAAAAATTGGGGAACACCTCCCCCCCCCCCAAAAAAAAAAAAAATTAACCCCCTCCATTTTTTTACTTTTTCTTTTAAAATCTAAAATAAGAAATTGGGTTATCAAATTCGCCTGCCCCCTCCTCAAGTGCCCCTAGAGGCCTCTAGGGACGTATCCGCTAGTATGATAAAATGTAAAAGGGTAAAACTAGTATAGGATGGAAAAGTTTTTAAAAATATGATATTTAACAAATCAGTGTTTGACATTTACACACAGATAATCGTGGCTGCCAAGTTTTAGAAGCCCTTGCCCTTTATTCAATCCTTATAATAAAGTAAAACAATATCTGCCTGTCTGTTTGTACTGAAGAATCTCGCTAAGTGTTGAACCCATATGGTTCTCCACGAAATCTAAAATAAAAGATTTGGATATCGAATTCAACTCCCCCCTCCTCAAGTGCTTTTTCTACTGTTTCGTTTAATCGTTTATCTGTCTGTCTGTTTGTACTGAATAATCTCGCTAACTGTTGAACCCATATGGTTCTCCACGAAATCTAAAATAAAAGATTTGGATATCGAATTCAATTCCCCCCTCCTCAAGTGCCCCTAGAGGCCTCTAGGGGGTGTAGAATTATATAAAGTACTATGGCTTTTTATGTCTGAAGCTTAAGATTGAAATAACTACTGAACCTATTAACTTCTCCAAAGTCCAAAAATGTAAGTATGTCCTTAAACAGTATCCTGTAATTAAACAGTTTTTATCCTGTATTTAAGCAGTTTTGCACAAAATTTACATACAATTTTGTTTAGAATTAGATTAAAAAAAACGAAATTTGTATTTTATCTTGTTAATAGAACTTTTTCGAGGTTTAAATATAAAAATCAATATTTTTGAGAGAATTATTTTTTAGATTTCATCCTCGAATTAATAATATTACTGTTCCTTATAACCAGCAACAGAAGAGTGTATTAAATCTACAAGATGTATCGGTTTAAAGTAAACACAACTGTAGAAAACTTTACTTTAGTTTGTTTTTTGATCGTTAGGTGTTACAAAGAAAAAATATTATAAATAAACTATGAATAGAAGTCACGATGTTATAAATGTTATTACAAATAATAAACAGCTAATAAGAAACGTCTATAAATTGTTAAATGTATGGCTTTAATAATTTTATAAACACTGTAAAATATATTTACATAAAGACTGTCTTGTTGAAAATATATTTTGTTTGTAGGGTATCTCATTAAAGCTAATTTTCTATAATTAAATAATATAACAATATATGTAAACATGCACAGCGTGTAATATCCAGCTTAGTATCTACCAATCTGTAATATTAAAGTGCAGTCTTACAAAAAGATATACATTGATATTTTTAAAAGCGAAGCTTTTCTATAATTAGGGTCGGTTCGTACGTCCGTCCGAGATAGTTAGCTTTTATTCGTTAATTTAGGCATGTTAGAATTGTCCTATCGATTTCAAACTTTGCATTTTGATTCCTGTAGTAGTTAGGTATGATTTAGAAAGCGTAGCAACTCTATAATCGTTACCAGAATGTCCGTACGTCCATTTTAAACATGTTGATTTTTTTACTTTTTAATAACAATTTTTATGTGATAAAATCATTCGATCGATCTGATTTTTTGATTACTAATTCCTATTACAATAAGGCACAATATTATGAGCGAAGCATCTCTATAATCAAGTATTAAAAATGTCAGTATGTCCTTAAACAGAATTCTGTATTTAAGAAGTTTTGCAAAAAATTTACGTATAATTTTGTCAAACCTTATATTTTTATATTTTGTATATTCAGTTCTGACACTCAACAAAAGTTAATGTTTGTCTGTCATATCGTTTCAGAGCTTCGCTTTTATGGATGTTGTCATCCTTGTTTTGTATGTTAGTTCTATGTTTGATTGAGGCCTGGCAGCATACAAGACAATTTGTTTTTAACACTATTCACAGTGCGTTTGAAGGTGCTTTGACTTTTGTGTCAGAACCTAAATTGGGACATAGTGCATTTCATTACCCTAGGTTAGGTAACTTCATTTCACTTTTCAATAAAATCTAAAAAGCAGCCGTTTTTGAGAAAATTAGATTTGAAAATTTCAAGTTCAATTTCAATAAATTCAAATTTCAATTACTTTAGGGTAGCCCAGCTGGGTTATGGCTGCCCACAGTGCCCACAGTAGTCAGGCATAGGAAAACAAAACTTGTCTATATTTTTGAAAGAAGTTTATTACTGGTCAAGGGGTCATCCAAAGTCTTGAAAATATTTTAACATAAACATATTTATTTGGGAATAAATATTTAAACAGTCATAAAATCAAGAAAAATATATAATACAAATACAATTATAATAATTATAACAAGCATACACGTCCAAGCTTTCTTTTTTGAGGGGGGGTAATTCGTTTTTTTGGGGGAAGGAAATGGCGCGCGAAGCGCGCCGCAAGTTTTTTTACCCCCCCCCTAAAATTTTTACCCCGGGGGTTAAATTTGCTTAGGGGGGGTAATTGGACGTCTATGATAACAAGAACAAACCTAAATCCTAACCAGTACTGCCCGGGTAACCATTAATAGGTCACTATGGATCTGTCTACTTTGCCCAAAATATATTCAACAAAGGTATCCTGGATCCCTTTAAACTTATAGAACCTAGGTAGTATCATCAAAACAAAAACAAAATAAAAAATTGCAAAAATTTATAGAGCTGGAGATTTAGATTCTTTGATAAAAATAGCTATTGGAACTTGGAAGGCATTAATTAGTTTAGACTTGATAGATTTAGCAAAAATGTTTATATTTTAATGTTTGGTAACCGTATTTACACAGGATATGTTATGAAAACTACTATTTTCATTCTGTAAAGGTCATAACATTTCAAAGCATTTTTTTTCATTGTGTATTCCTTTTAACATTTTTAACATGAGGTCCTTTTTTTTCAAATAATAAGCTTTCCTTGTTTACAAGAAATATGTTTTTTTTTTGTTAGGCAATTTTACATTTAGTATGCAAAAATAAATAATACTTATCAGGAGTCTGCAGTTGCAGTCGATCACAGTGCCTGCAGCTAAGCAGAAAACGAAACCGCATAGTTTAGTTTAAGCCGCATAGTTGCTTTGAGCCGCAGACGTGCGGCTGAAAACAAAGGATCTCGTTAACCGCTCAACTGATATTGTTCTCCCTTACAGTGATTCTTATAGATCCAGGGAAGGGTTTTAAACTATTTTGGGAGAGGGTATCTCCATCCTTCCAACAAAATGACCTCCAACAAAATATTTTTGCCTTTCTTTTTAAATTTCTTTTAAATTGAAAATGGGGGGAGGAGTCGACTTTTCCCCCTCCCACAATAAGTGCCCCTAGAGATGAGACATCTAGGGGAGTAGCCTCTAGTAATTATAGAAAAAGATTATTTAATTTTAATATGTTACAATTCATTGCTTTAATTTTAAGCAATGTAAACAGTAAAAATATTTGAGGAACTCATTTTTTGAGATCATAGAGGGCTATACTTCAAACCTAAGACTTGCAAAGCCATGGCCAATTTTAAGCTTCCCTGAAATAATAATCAGTCTAGCCCGTTTTAGGCGTTATTATGATCCAAATAAACACAAAGAGGTGTTTTATTTGTTTAGGAAATGATTAAAAAGGAAAGTCTCGAACTTGGGAAGGACTTTTCTGTGAGGCAATACAAAATGCAATAAAACACCCATGCATTGTAGTCTTTTTATATCTTTTAAGGAAAAAATATTTTTCTGGAACGTTTTTCATACAAAATGCAATTTTAAAAACAAATACATTATTTTAAGTAATAGTATTTTTTTCTTTGCATGTAAAAGTAGATCTTAGGGAAAGGGCAACGGAGGAGAAACAGAAAATATTAAAGGGCGAAGAAAAGAAGGCATTTTGGGTGGAAAGCTAATTAACTCACACACCCACCAACACACACAGACACACACACACACATGCACACACACACTCACACACACACAAATCTACGAAGAAATTCGTGGCGCGAGGGTGAAATGAACAACACAGAGCTTAGTTAAATATCTAGACTTGAGACTGAAGCAATACTGTGACATTTTTTTTATGAATTGTTATCCAAAATTTAGTTTTGTTTGGTATTGTACATTACATTGATATTATGAAATATGTTAGCAGCGCAGCTTCTTTATATAAGGCTATGTTCGTCTGTCTGTATTGTATATAAGTACTTGTGGCCTCGCCAGTAACCTCTAGAGGCTTTGCACCAAGAGATTTTTTAGAGTGTCTGACTTCACATTAAAATAGCACAGGACCAGTGGGTATATTCCCTAAAGAGCATTGTATTATGTACTAGCGGCTACGCCTCTAGGGACACTTAAAATTTTAAATTTGATTTTCAAAAGAGTAAAAAAATATTTTTTTTGGGGGGGGGGATGGGGGTGAAGACACCCTCCCCAAATAGTTTAAAACCTTCCCAGGACCTATAAGAAGCTTCACTGTAAATTAGAACAATATCGGTTCAGCGGTTAGCGAGATCCTTCGGGACAGACAAAAAACGCTTACTACTTTATATAATAGGATTGCCTCATCCCATTCTTATTCTCCTTTTCCCTAAGGCCTTATAATGTAAATTTAGGTCCCTAAACTTCCTTTTCAAAAGCGAAGCTTTTCTATAATTAGTGTCGGTCCGTCCGTCCGAGACGGATAGCTTTTATTCGTTAATTTAGGCATGTTAGAATAGTTCCATCGATTCTAAACTTTGCATGGTGATTCCTGTAGTAGTTAGGTACGATTTAGAAAGCGTAGCAACTCTATAATCATTACCAGAATGTTCGTATGTCCATTTTAAACATGTTGATTTTTCTACTTTTTAACAACAAATTTTTATGTGATCTAATTATCCGTTTGATCTGATTTTTTGTATATTGATTCCTGGGACAACAAAGAACAATATTATAAGCGAAGCAACTCTATAATCAAGTCCTAAGATGTAAGCATGTCCATAAACATTATCCGGGTATAGTCCTTTCCATGACATCGCTCCATATGGGGCGATGATTTTAATTGATCGCCTCTTATGACAAGGGGCGATGTATTGGCTCCTTGAAAGGGGCGATTTAATAGCCCCATATAACAAGAGGCGATGTTATGACTCCTTGAAAGGAGCGATTTAATAGCCCCTTGCCCTAAGAGGCGATTAAATGATCCTTTATCGCTCCTTTATCGCCCCTTCTAAAGAGGAGATGATATGTCCTCTTATCCCAAGGGGCTATTTAATTAAATATCGCCTCTTCATGGCCCCTTCACTATTATATATATCTTAGTCCCTTGATGGCCCCTACATCGCTCCTACATCGCCCCTTCATCGCTCCTCCATCGCTCCTTCTCCAAATTTATATTACATTGTACTTTGATGGCCCCTACATCGCCCCTCCATCGCTCCTACATCACCCCTTCATCGCTCCTTCTTCAAATTTATATTACATTGTACTTTGATGGCCCCTACATCGCCCCTCCATCGCTCCTACATCGCCCCTTCATCGCTCCTTCTTCAAATTTATATTACATTGTACTGTGATGGCCCCTACATCGCTCCTACATCGCTCCTTCATCGCTCCTACATCGCCCCTTCATCGCTCCTTCTCCAAATTTATATTACATTGCAACTTGATGGCCCCTACATCGCTCCTACATCGCTCCTCCATCGCCCCTTCATCGCTCCTTCTCCAAATTTATATAACATTGCAACTTGATGGCCCCTACATCGCTGCTACATCGCTCCTCCATCGCTCCTACATCGCCCCTTCATCGCTCCTTCCACAAATTTATATTACATTGTACTTTGATGGCCCCTACATCTCTCCTCCATCGCTCCTCCATCGCCCCATCGCCCCTTAATAGCCCCTTACCTTAATTTATATAAAAAAGCCCCTACATAGCCTCTCCATCGCCCCTTAATAGCTCCTTACCTTAATTTTTATAACATAGCCCCTACATAGCCTCTCCATCGCCCCTTAATAGCCCCTTATCTTAATTTATATAACAAAGCCCCTACATAGCCTCTCCATCGCCCCTAATAGCCCCTTACCTTTATTTATATAACAAAGCTCCTACATAGCCTCTCCATTGCCCCTTAATAGTCCCTTACCTTAATTTATATAACATAGCTCCTACATAGCCTCTCCATCGCCCCTTAAAAGCCCATTACCTTAATTTATATAACATAGCCCCTACATAGCCTCTCCATCGCCCCTTACCTTAATTTATATAACATAGCCCCTACATAGCCTCTCCATCGCCCCTTAATAGCTCCTTACCTTAATTTATATAACATAGCCCCTACATAGCCTCTCCATCGCCCCTTAATAGCCCCTTACCTTAATTTATATAACATAGCCTCTACATAGCCTCTCCATCGCCCCTTAATAGCCCCTTACCTTAATTTATATAACATAGCCCTACATAGCCTCTCCATCGCCCCTTAATAGCCCCTTACCTTAATTTATATAGCATAGCCCCTACATAGCCTCTCCATCGCCCCTTAATAGCCTCTTACCTTAATTTATATAATCCTTACCTTAATATATATAACATAGCCCCTACATAGCCTCTCCATCGCCCCTAAATAGCCCCTTACCCTAATTTATATAACATAGCCCCTACATAGCCTCTCCATCGCCCCTTAATAGCTCCTTACCTTAATTTATATAACATAGCCCCTACATAGCCTCTCCATCGCCCCTTAATAGCCCCTTACCTTAATTTATATAACATAGCCCTACATAGCCTCTCCATCGCCCCTTAATAGCCCCTTACCTTAATTTATATAGCATAGCCCCTACATAGCCTCTCCATCGCCCCTTAATAGCCTCTTACCTTAATTTATATAATCCTTACCTTAATATATATAACATAGCCCCTACATAGCCTCTCCATCGCCCCTAAATAGCCCCTTACCCTAATTTATATAACATAGCCCCTACATAGCCTCTCCATCGCCCCTTAATAGCCCCTTACCTTAATTTATATAACATAGCCTCTACATAGCCTCTCCATCGCCCCTTAATAGCCCCTTACCTTAATTTATATAACATAGCCCTACATAGCCTCTCCATCGCCCCTTAATAGCCCCTTACCTTAATTTATATAGCATAGCCCCTACATAGCCTCTCCATCGCCCCTTAATAGCCTCTTACCTTAATTTATATAATCCTTACCTTAATATATATAACATAGCCCCTACATAGCCTCTCCATCGCCCCTGAACAGCCCCTTACCCTAATTTATATAACATAGCCCCTACATAGCCTCTCCATCGCCCCTTAATAGCTCCTTACCTTAATTTATATAACATAGCCCCTACATAGCCTCTCCATCGCCCCTTAATAGCCCCTTACCTTAATTTATATAACATAGCCTCTACATAGCCTCTCCATCGCCCCTTAATAGCCCCTTACCTTAATTTATATAACATAGCCCTACATAGCCTCTCCATCGCCCCTTAATAGCCCCTTACCTTAATTTATATAGCATAGCCCCTACATAGCCTCTCCATCGCCCCTTAATAGCCTCTTACCTTAATTTATATAATCCTTACCTTAATATATATAACATAGCCCTACATAGCCTCTCCATCGCCCCTTAATAGCCCCTTACCTTAATTTATATAGCATAGCCCCTACATAGCCTCTCCATCGCCCCTTAATAGCCTCTTACCTTAATTTATATAATCCTTACCTTAATTTATATAGCATAGCCCCTACATAGCCTCTCCATCGCCCCTTAATAGCCTCTTACCTTAATTTATATAATCCTTACCTTAATATATATAACATAGCCCTACATAGCCTCTCCATCGCCCCTTAATAGCCCCTTACCTTAATTTATATAGCATAGCCCCTACATAGCCTCTCCATCGCCCCTTAATAGCCTCTTACCTTAATTTATATAATCCTTACCTTAATATATATAACATAGCCCCTACATAGCCTCTCCATCGCCCCTAAATAGCCCCTTACCCTAATTTATATAACATAGCCCCTACATAGCCTCTCCATCGCCCCTTAATAGCCCCTTACCTTAATTTATATAACATAGCCTCTACATAGCCTCTCCATCGCCCCTTAATAGCCCCTTACCTTAATTTATATAACATAGCCCTACATAGCCTCTCCATCGCCCCTTAATAGCCCCTTACCTTAATATATATAACATAGCCCCTACATAGCCTCTCCATCGCCCCTAAATAGCCCCTTACCCTAATTTATATAACATAGCCCCTACATAGCCTCTCCATCGCCCCTTAATAGCTCCTTACCTTAATTTATATAACATAGCCCCTAAATAGCCTCTCCATCGCCCCTTAATAGCCCCTTACCTTAATTTATATAACATAGCCCTACATAGCCTCTCCATCGCCCCTTAATAGCCCCTTACCTTAATTTATATAGCATAGCCCCTACATAGCCTCTCCATCGCCCCTTAATAGCCTCTTACCTTAATTTATATAATCCTTACCTTAATATATATAACATAGCCCCTACATAGCCTCTCCATCGCCCCTAAATAGCCCCTTACCCTAATTTATATAACATAGCCCCTACATAGCCTCTCCATCGCCCCTTAATAGCCCCTTACCTTAATTTATATAACATAGCCTCTACATAGCCTCTCCATCGCCCCTTAATAGCCCCTTACCTTAATTTATATAACATAGCCCTACATAGCCTCTCCATCGCCCCTTAATAGCCTCTTACCTTAATTTATATAATCCTTACCTTAATATATATAACATAGCCCCTACATAGCCTCTCCATCGCCCCTGAACAGCCCCTTACCCTAATTTATATAACATAGCCCCTACATAGCCTCTCCATCGCCCCTTAATAGCTCCTTACCTTAATTTATATAACATAGCCCCTACATAGCCTCTCCATCGCCCCTTAATAGCCCCTTACCTTAATTTATATAACATAGCCTCTACATAGCCTCTCCATCGCCCCTTAATAGCCCCTTACCTTAATTTATATAACATAGCCCTACATAGCCTCTCCATCGCCCCTTAATAGCCCCTTATCTTAATTTATATAGCATAGCCCCTACATAGCCTCTCCATCGCCCCTTAATAGCCTCTTACCTTAATTTATATAATCCTTACCTTAATATATATAACATAGCCCCTACATAGCCTCTCCATCGCCCCTAAATAGCCCCTTACCCTAATTTATATAACATAGCCCCTACATAGCCTCTCCATCGCCCCTTAATAGCCTCTTACCTTAATTTATATAACATAGGCCCTACAAAGCATCTCCATCGCCCCTTAATAGCCCCTTACCTTAATTATATAACATAGCCCCTACATAGCCTCTCCATCGCCCCTTAATAGCCTCTTACCTTAATTTATATAACATAGCCCCTTCATAGCCTCTTCATCGCCCCTTACCTTAATTTATATAACATAGGCCCTTTATGGCTCCTGTACAGCCTCTGTAATTGTATTGCCCCTTCATTATAGAAGGTAGGGCATTAAGGTAAGGAAGGAATGTGACCCTCTACAGTTTTAAATTTAAGTTTTAAAAGGATGACAAGGATGACAACATTTATAAAAGCAAAGCTCTGAAACGGTAGAAAAAAGTTTAAAGGAAGCCTGCAAGAAATACCACGCTTTAACTGCTAAAAGACTGCCACAAGTAGACCAAATACCCCAAATTTGAAGCCTTCAGCTTCTATAACAAAAAAGTTCTAGGCATTTTAAAATGACATTTTATGTACAATGGAAATTTTGAAAGAATTGCAATGCTCATGTTGAAAACTTTAAAATTAAACTACGTGGCCTAGAAACAAAATTATAAGCTTATTTTTGTCATAAATTTAGGTTTCCAGTAACTAATTATATTTTTACAATAAAAATACCCATTTTTATAGTCAAAATCATTAAAAAAAAATAAGTTTTACTTGCGTTGTACCGAATGTACTGTAGCCAATCAGAAGGCTGAATCAGCTTAACAACCAATCACAGCTAAGCTTGTATTAGTTTACCCCTTTGTTTCCGCTATGATTTTCGTTTAAAAATGCAATTTAAATCGATTTTTTTTCATAGATTTTGACTATGAAATGTGGTGTTTTTATTGTAAAAATGTAATCAGTTACAGGCAATCTAAGTTTCTGACAAAGATAAGGTTATAATTTTATGTCTAGGCAACGTAATTTAATATTGTTTTTTCTTTTATGAGCATTGGAAATCTTTCAAAAATTCCATTGTACATAAAATGCTATTTTGAAATGCCTAGAACTTTTTTGTTATTGAAGCTAAAGGCTTATAATTTGGGGTATTGGGTCTTCTTGTGGCAGTCTTTTAGCAGTTAAAGCGTGTTATTTCTTGCAGGCGTCCTTTAATGAACATTAATAATGTAGAGTGTCAGAACTGAATAGTCAGAACATAAATTTAAAATTCGAAACAAAATTGTAAGTAAATTTATTGAGAAATTGCTTACATGCAGGAAAATGCTTAAGGACGTACTCACATTTTTTGGACTTGATTATAGATATGATTCGCTTATAACATTCTATTTTGTTGTCCTAGGAATCAGTATCCCAGAAATCAGATTAATCGGATAATTTTGATACATAAAAATTTGTTGTAAGTTAATAATTAGTATGCTTAAAATGGACGTATGGATATTCTGATAATGATTATAGACTTTCTAAATCGTACCTTTCTACTACAGGAATCACATGCCTAAATTAACGAAAATAGCTAACCGTTACGGACGTACGGACTGATCCTTAATATAGAAAAGCTTTGCTTTTAAAAAGTTAAAAAGATTTTTTGAGGGGATGGGGTAATATTTTTCTTGGGGTGAATTTTCTGGGAGGGTGGAGATACCCTCCCTCGAAATAATTATAAACCCTCTATGAACTTAAAAGAAGCTTCACTGTAAAGGAGAACCATATAGGTTCAGCGGTTAGCTTTTCTACAGACAAAAAAAAGATTACTACTTTATATAATAGGTTATGAAAAAGGAAAAAAAAGCAAGATAACAAGGATAACAACATTCACAAAAGCAAAGCTCTAAAATCAGGAGGTCAAACATAAATTTTGTTAAAATTAGCGTAAATCTATAATACAAAGTAGAATGATGTCTGTCCATCCGTCTGTCTGTCTGTCCGTCTGTCTGTCCGTCTGTCTGTCCGTCTGTCAGTCCCTTAAGATCTCGGTAACCACTGGACCGATTATATTCTACTATTCAGGGAATATACCTACTGGTCCTGTGGTGGTTTTAGGCTATTTTCTTGGGGGGTGGGATACCCCCAACCCCCCCAAAAACAAAAAAATCCCCCCCCATTTTTTTTTTGCTGAAGATTTTCTTGGTCCTATTACGAATTTCGCCAAAAAAAAATTTTATCACCTCTTGGGGCAAAGCCCCTGAGGCTAGGGGCGAATCTGCTAGTATAGAATATAGTAAAAGGGCATAATTTATTTTTAGTATTTGATTATAATACTAAACCTTGTTGTCCTAAGAAACATTACTCCAAAACCCAGATGAATGGGACAATGATATTATACAAAAAAATGGACGTACATACTTTCTAGTAATGAATATAGTATTGTACCCAACTGTTATAGAAATCATTCTGCAAAGTTTGAAATCGATAGGATATTTATAACATGTCTAAATTAAAGAAAATGTCGTCTAACCGTTTGGACGTACGGACAAACCAATCCTTACTATAGAAAAGTTTCGCATTTAAAAAGGAAAATTATAATGAAAATATAATGAATTAATAAAATAAATATAAATAATATAATAACATAATGAAATAAAGAAAAAAAATAAACTAAGAGAATGAAATATTTGTCCATAAAAAGCGAAGCAATATCTTAATTTTTGTTGTTGGAACTGTTATTCAGTTGATTATACCAAGGATCTAAAGGAATAAGACAATGGCCGATAAATTTTTATCCATCCCTAATAACGATACACAAAATTGCAACACTACAACCAAAATATGACAAAAGTCCCCAAAGTTTTGAGCCAACGAATAAGAAAACTTCATTATAAAACTTTGGAGACTATTGTAAAAATTGCCTAATGTTTCCTTTATCCCTGAGATTATACAGACTATCCTTAAACTAATATTTACATTAAAGTAACAGGATGTTTATCAGTATCAACTGAACCGATATGCTTCTCCTTTACATTGAAGCTTATTTTACTCGCAGGAAAAGTTTTCATTTTGGGGAGGGGACTAACACTTTCAGCCCCCGGAAGGTATCACTTCCCTTAAATTCTTAACCTTCCCCCTCCCCCCCCCTCTCCACCACATCTATTCATTAAAGTACTCCTAGGGTCATCTATGGGATTAGCCGTTAGTGACTTAAAAATAATTCAAGTGCAATGATATATTTACCAAATTAATACGATAATTTTGTATACATTTTTTATGAAAAAAAATTATTTTGCCAAAGGCAGCCAAAAAATAAGCAGCAAATATTTCAAAAATGCTCTGATAATCAGAGATCTACAGGGATAAGACGATTGTCGATAAAATGATATATATACATATATACAGTGTGTTTTTTTATGAGAACTTTTTTGAAAGCAATTTTACCTTACTTATAGTTATTAGAATTTAATGATTAATGGCTTATTCTCTTCTTTTTTATAACCTTTAATAGAAAAGCAAAAAATATTTCAGTTTTTATTCAAAAAGTACAGTAAATTAAAAAATTTAAAACATAGGTGTCAACATCTAAAAATGGTTTTAGTGCATTTTTCTTATAATCTACCTTTGCAAGAATGGCTGCAAAACGCTTCAAAGTTGAGATATTGAGCTAAAAATTTATATAGATACTACTTGTGACATGTACTAGAACATTTTGAAATTTGAAGGCCATATCTCAACCAGGGAGGGAATACTGGCCCCCCAATGTACTCCCTCCATTCTTGGAAAGGGTAGAAGATTTGAGCATAAGAAAAATGCGCTAAAACCATTTCTCGTATTCATTTGAATCCGGTGGATAGGAACCGGTTCTCATCCATACGAAAAAACTATGTCTAGCATCGTATTATATCCAGCTTTCTACGAATATAGATATGTACAATCATAAGATTAAACCCAGTTTTTTTAGCCGGTGCCTTCTGCACCTCGGGGCTAAAAAAAACTAGTTTTAATCTCATAATTGTACTTTCTATATCCGCGGAAAGCCGTTTATAATACGATGCGAGAAATAACTATTTTAGATGTTGACACCCATGTTTTGAAATTTTGAATTTACTGTACTTTTTAAATAAAAACTGAAATATTTTTTTGCTTTTCTGTTAATGGTTATAAAAAACGAAGAGAATAAGCCATTAATCATTAAATTCTGATAACTATAAGTAGGGTAAAATTGCTTTCAAAAATGTTCTCATAAAAAAAACACTGTATATATATGTATGTTTATATATTAATTATTCCCATTGATGATTCACAAAATTACCCCTTCTTTAGTTTAGAATTAGTGGTTGAAACATTTAGACACTCAACTTAATGAACTAAACAATCACAAAACAATAAAAAGTCCCCAAGGTTGTTAATCTAACGAATAAGAAAACGGTATTATAAAACTTTGGAGACTAGACAGCACTCTTGGATAAGCCAACTTATAACACTTTGGGAACTATCCTAATCCTCCCTGGCGAAAT
The DNA here is from genome assembly GCF_053477335.1 of Acartia tonsa. Lineage (NCBI taxonomy): Eukaryota > Metazoa > Arthropoda > Copepoda > Calanoida > Acartiidae > Acartia > Acartia tonsa. The sequence continues at coordinate 52,345,267 of NC_137264.1, forward strand.
GACAATGAGATTTTTTGGTAAATTTGTGGCAAACTTTATTCTTAATAAATTAGCACTTGGCAAAATTATACTGGAGAGATATTTCATTGAAGAATAAATTTTTTTTTTGCCCAAACTTTTCGTCAGCCAATAATAACAGATAAGTTAAACATTGTAAAAATAATATAGTAACTTAACTCGAGTTGTCAACGGCAGAAATTAGGTCCTGAGATGGTTTTAGGCCTGGAAAGGTTTATAACAATTTTATCTGTATTTCTTAAAATAAATTAACAGAATCTTTGTCTGTATGTATGAATGTCTGTCTGTACCGAAGGATCTTGCTAACCGCTGAACCAATATGGTTCTCCTTTACAGTGAAGATTCCTATAGGTCCTGAGATCGTTCTCCTTAATAGGGTAGCTTCTCATAGGTCCTGGGGAGGTTAATAACTATTTTATTTTAATCCTTATAATAAAGTAACAGGATCTTTGTCTGTATGTATGTCTGTCTGTACCTTGCTAACCACTAAACCGACATGGTTCTCCTTTACAGTGAAGCTTCCTATGGGTAATGAGATGGCTTTAGGCCATTTTATTTTTAATCCTTATAAAAAGTAACAGGATCATTGTCTGTATGTATCAAAGAAGATCGCTAACTGCAGAACCAATATGGTTCTCCTTTATAGGGTAGCTTCCAATAAAGGTGTATAACTGTTTTGAAGGAGGATATAAGGGGCTATTAAGGGGCGATGGAGAGGCTATGTAGAGGCTATGTTATATAAATTAAGGTAAGGGGCTTTTAAGTGGCGATGGAGGGCTATTAAGGGGCGATGGAGAGGCTATGTTATATAAATTAAGGTAAGGAGCTATTAAGGGGCGATGGAGAGGCTATGTAGCGGCTATGTTATATAAATTGGCTATTAAGGGGCGATGGAGAGGCTATATAGGGGCTATTTTATATAAATTAAGGTAAAGGACTATTAAGGGGCGATGGAGAGGCTATGTAGGGGCTATGTTATATAAATTAAGGTAAGGGGCTATTAAGGGGCGATGGAGAGGCTATTTAGGGGCTATGTTATATAAAATCGGGTAAGGGGCTATTAAGGGGCGATGGGGAGGCTATGTAGGAGCTATGTTATATAATTAAGGTAAGGGGATATTAAGGGGCGATGGAGAGGCTATGTAGGGGCTATGTTACATAATTAAGGTAAGAGGCTATTATGGGGCGATGTAGAGGCTATGTAGGAGCTTTGTTATATAGATTAAGGTAAGGGGCTATTAAGGGGCGATGGAGAGGCTTTGTAGGGGCTATGTTATATAGATTAGGGTAAGGGGCTATTAAGGGGCGATGGAGAGGCTATATAGGGGCTATGTTATATAAATTAAGGTAAGAGGCTATTAAGGGGCGATTGAGAGGCTATGTAGGGGCTATGTTACATAATTAAGGTAAGGGGCTATTAAGGGGCGATGGAGAGGCTATATAGGAGCTTTGTTATATAAATTTAGGTAAGGGGCTATTAAGGGGCGATGGAGAGGCTATGTAGGGGCAATGTTATATAATTAAATTAAGTGGCTATTAAGGGGCGATAGAGAGGCCATATAGGAGCTTTGTTATATAAATTAAGGTAAGGGGCTATTAAGGGGCGATGGAGGAGCGATGTAGGGGCCATCAAGTTGCAATGTAATATAAATTTGGAGAAGGAGCGATGAAGGGGCGATGTAGGAGCGATGAAGGAGCGATGGAGGAGCGATGGAGGAGCTATGTAGGAGCGATGTAGGGGCCATCAAGTTGCAATGTAATATAAATTTGGAGAAGGAGCGATGAAGGGGCGATGTAGGAGCAATGAAGGAGCGATGTAGGAGCGATGTAGGGGCCATCACAGTACAATTTAATATAAATTTGGAGAAGGAGCGATGAAGGAGCGATGTAGGAGCGATGGAGGGGCGATGTAGGGGCCATCAAAGTACAATGTAATATAAATTTGGAGAAGGAGCGATGAAGGGGCGATGTAGGAGCGATGAAGGAGCGATGTAGGAGCGATGTAGGAGTGATGTAGGAGCGATGTAGGGGCCATCACAGTACAATTTAATATAAATTTGGAGAAGGAGCGATGTAGGAGCGATGGAGGGGCGATGTAGGAGCCATCAAAGTACAATGTAATATAAATTTGGAGAAGGAGCGATGAAGGAGCAATGGAGGGGCGATGTAGGAGCGATGGAGGGGCAATGGAGGGGCGATGTAGGGGCCATCAAAGTACAATGTAATATAAATTTGGAGAAGGAGCGATGAAGGGGCGATGTAGGAGCGATGAAGGAGCGATGTAGGAGCGATGTAGGGGCCATCACAGTACAATTTAATATAAATTTGGAGAAGGAGCGATGTAGGAGCGATGGAGGGGCGATGTAGGAGCGATGAAGGAGCGATGTAGCAGCGATGTAGGGGCCATCAAGTTGCAATGTAATATAAATTTGGAGAAGGAGCGATGAAGGGGCGATGTAGGAGCGATGAAGGAGCGATGTAGGAGCGATGTAGGGGCCATCACAGTACAATTTAATATAAATTTGGAGAAGGAGCGATGTAGGAGCGATGTAGGGGCCATCACAGTACAATTTAATATAAATTTGGAGAAGGAGCGATGAAGGAGCGATGTAGGAGCGATGAAGGGGCGATGTAGGAGCGATGTAAGGGCCATCAAAGTACAATGTAATATAAATTTGGAGAAGGGGCGATGGAGGAGCGATGTAGGGGCCATCAAGTGGGTTGTTATATAAATTAAGGTAAGGGACTACGGAGGGGCGATGGAGAGGCTATGAAGGAGCCATCATGGGGCTGTAGTATAGCCTCTTATCATAAGAGGCGATATTAACGCCCCTTCAAAGGAGCTATTAAGAGGCCATGAAGGAGCTATAGCATAGCCTCTTATCATAAGAGGCGATATGAACGCTCCTTAAAAGGGGCTATCACATCGCTCCATATGATAAGAGGCTATGCTATAGCTCCTTGAAGGAGCTATAGAAAATCATCGCCCCATATGGAGCGATGTCATGGAAAGGACTATACCCCATTATCCTTTATGAAGCAGTTTTTCAACAAATTTACTTACAAATTTGCTTCGACTCTTATACTTTTATATTCTGATTATTCAGTTTAGACTCTATACAAGTGTTAAAGTCTGTTTGTCCTACCGTGTCAGTGCTTTGCTTTTATGGATGTTGTCATCTTTGTTGTATTTTCTTTAAAGGATTTCTCCTATCCTTTTTTCTACGATGATTATGGACAATACTGTCCTGCCGCCGTATAAATATGTAATGTTTATAATAACTAATAATATATCTCATATTCATTCGAAACCGATTAATATCCGGTGAATTAGAACCGGTTGTCATCCATACATAAAAACTATGTTTAGCATCGTTTTATATCCAGTTTTCTACGAATATTAAAATGTACAATCATAATTTTCAAACCAGTTTTAATCTTATAATCTTAAATCTTATAATTGTACATTTTATATCCGGGGAATGCTGTTTATAATACGATGCGAGAAATAACTATTATTAAATGTTCAGGGTAATTTTACCCCAATATAAGTAAATCCTTAAAGATCGCAATTCGAATAAACATAACTAAAAATATTTAACATTAATAAAACAAGGATGACAACATCCATAAAAGCAAAGCTCTGAAACGGAAGGACAAACGAACATTAACACTTGTAGATTGTCAGAACTGAATTAGCAGAATATTAATGCATCAGTACAAACAATATTTTAAGAAAATTTGTTGCAAAACTGCATAAATAGATGATACTGTTTAAGGACATATTTACATTTTTGGGACTTGTTTATAGAGATGCTTCGCTTATAACATTGTACCTTGTTGTAATAGGAATCAGTTTTCAAAAAATCAGAAGAATCGGATAATTTTAACATATAAAATTTTGTTATCAAAAAAGTAAAAAATCGACATGTTTAAAATGGACGTACGGACATTCTGGTATTGTTTATAGAGTTGCTACGCTTTCTTAATTGTACCTAACTACTATAGGAATCATCATGCAAAGTTTGGAATCGATAGGACAATTCTAACCTGTTTAAATTAACAAAAAGAGCTAACTCTCTGTGACGGACGTACGGACGGACGGACGGACCGACCCTAATTATAGAAAAGCTTCGCTTTTAAAAATATTTTTTTCAACAAAATTTAATAAACTATACATGGTTTAAATCAATTCATCTATTGAACAATGACAATATATCCCCTAAAGTTTTTTTCTCCTTACACTAAAATTATATTTATAGAGTAGCTGTGCTATAAACATAAAAACGCATTGATTTTGCTTTTCTTTTAATCATTTATACTAATATACATACCACCGGTAAGTCATTAATTAATTACAAAATATGATTTCAATAAATTATTATTTTAGGTAAAATGTTCTGATACTTTTCTAACATTTTTTGATTTATTATAATTATCCTATTCTACTGTTTTTTGACATAATGATACTTAGGACAACATGGTACAATGTTATAAACGAAGAATTTCTATAATCAAGTTCTGAAAATGCAAGTATGTCCTTTCATTTTCTGTATTTAAGCAAGTGAATAAAGAGCTCCGCTTTTATGGATGTTGCTATCCTTGTTATTATAAATACTCAAAAGCAATACTTCCCAAAACCAAAATTTCATTTAAGGGTGGATAGGTATCAAACGCTGTTTTGTAGTCAAAGTGTATTTAATTAAATAAAAACAAAGTAATATTGAAAATGGTTCTTAATAAAGATAGGGGTAGGTTTCTGGTAAAATCCGTAAAGGTTATGTGTTATAAGTTAAAAACAGTAGTAGAACGATAAAAATTGATGTTAACTTAAATCTTTTTTTGTCTATAGTTCTTTTCAATAATAAATACACATATTTAGTGAATATTATCGTTCTACTACTAGTTTTAAGCCTTAAAACACACACCTTTACGGATTCTACCAGAAACCTAACCCTCTCTTAGTTAATTTAACATTTATCTTTTACTACTCTGTATGTATGTCTGAAGGGAAGTTATAGATTTTAAAATCTGTTTATTTATGGATGATATACCATATAATTTACTGCAAAGCTAGTCATTAAAGTGTGTATTTTATCAGGAAACTAAATTTTATAAGACAATGGCCAATGAATTGATGTATATCCCCAATTATGATACACAAATTACTCCTTCTGTAGATTAAAATAAGTGGTTGGAACTTTTGAGCACTCATCTTAATGAATTAACTCATCAAAAGTCCTCAAAGTTGTTAAGCCAACGAATAATAAATCGTTATTTGGGGACTAGTGTAATAAATATCCCATTGTCCCCTCTCTCTGGAATTTTATAGTGAAAATTTTAGCTACCTTCAACTGTAACAATTCATGAAGAATTTTTTCTTCATTAAAATATACTGATCAACTAAATATAAATCCTCTAAACAATTTAAAAGTAAGAAGGGTTGCTTTTGTTTAAGTGAAATTTGTATTTAAAATATTTTGCATGAATGTTCGCGAAGCGTACTCTCTCTCTAATCAAGGACATTTAATTACTATAGAGTAAGGAAATAAGTTTTAAATTTTTTTGTTTTATCTATAATACAAAGTAGAATGATGTCTGTCTGTTTGTCTGTGTGTCTGTTTTTCTGTTTGTTTGTAGCGAAGGATCTCGCTAACCGCTGAACCGATCGGGTTCTCCTTTACAGGGTAGCTTCTCATAGGTCCCGGTAAGGTTTATAACTATTTTCTTGGGGGTGGGACACCCCTAACCCCCCCCCCCCCACCAAAAATTTTTTTTTCTTTTTAAAACTAAAATTAAAATAGTGGGGACAACTACCCCCCCCATAAAAAAAAATTTCCCCCCCCCCCCCAAGGGAAAATTTTTTTTTAAAATTTATTTTTAAAAATCTAAATTACAAAAAAATGGTTTGATCAAACCTCTTGGGGCAAAGCCCCTAGAGGCTAGGGGCGAAGCCGCTAGTATGTAATTTAATAACAAAACGCTTGTAACATGAAAAATTCGTAAAAAGACGGATATATCTGAGCTTGTTGAAGGAAGCCATGTTTATGGTGCCTATAAAGAAAGGACTTCATACTATACAATAACCAATGATAGGCCAATACACAGACTAAAATACCCAATAACAGGCCATTATATACAATTTAATTGACCAATGGTGGACCAGTATGACGTTATTTTTTATGGGCACTATAAAAAGCTTCTAATTTTAGAAGACAATCAACCATTTAATAATACGATATTTGTCTGAAAGTCCTTAGTTTGCTAAGAAAAGATTTGCCCCTAGGCAATCCTTTTAAAAAGCAATGCTTTTCTATAATTAGGGTCGTTCCGTCCGTCCGTAACGGTTATCTCTAAAAAAGGTTATCCTTAGATCGTTAATTTAAACATGTTAGAATTGTCCTATCGATTTCAAACTTTGCATGAACAGTCAGGTACGAATTAGACAACATAGCAACTCTATTATTGTTACCAGAAAGTCCATATTTCCATTTTAAATATGCTGATTTTTTAACATTTTGACATCTTGTTTTTTTATGCTATGATAATCCGATTCATCTGATATTTTGAATAATGATTCCTAGGACAACAAGATAAAGTATTAAAAGCGCGGCAACTTTGTAATCAAATCCTGAAAACGAAAGTATGTATCTACTTCTCGACAACAGGGCGAAGTATCATAAATGAGACTCTATCTACATATTTTTTAAATGCAAGCTATTTAACAAAAAATTGACAAGAACATCTAATTGAAATTCATTAAATTTTAACTTATTTCAAATCTTAATTTTCATATCTTTTTCTTTGACAAAAATGCTATCTACCCCAAGGAAATTAAAGAGGCTGTTTACTACTCTAAATTGATCTCTCTTGTAGAGTAAGATGATCATGTTTCCTCTAGTTTTCTCTTTAATAAAACAGGAGAAAAAATCTACTTTGAAAATGCTGTTGTTAATTCATTTGACTTTATCTTTTTTTACTCAGAAAAAAAGTTAATACTATAAGATTGTTTTTAAAAGCAAAGCTTTTCTATAATTAGGATCTGTCCGTCCGTCCGTAACTGTTAGCTTTTTCAGTTGTATAGGCATGTTAGAATTGTCCTATCGATTTCAAACTTTGCATGGTGCTTCCTGTAGTAGTTAGGTACGATTTAAAAAGCCTAAAAACTCCTTAAACAACAAGATACAATATAAGTGAAGCTTTTCCAGAATATTTTTTTCACTGTTAAATTTAGAAGTACTCTTTAGTTATTTCATCTGTTTTTGGCAATAACTAAAGGTCTATTTTACGAAAAATGGTTGATTGTAGAGTAATAAATGGTTTAATTTAATAATTGTGCTTTTTAAAGCAAAAAACATAAGATTTTTATTGAATTTCTGAAAAATTATTTATTTTCAGAAAAAAATATTCTCAAAATTACTAACTAAATTTAGTTTAGTTGTATTTCACGCGCCTGACATATTCCATGTAAATGTACCTGAAAGCATTTTCTTTCACCAGAGTGTTTATGTTTGAATATGAATATGTCATGAATTCTCCGCAAAGATTTTTTGCACATTAAGCTATTTTACAAATATATACATTGGATTTGGGTTAAAGGGATCAGTAGAAATATTTGAGTATAACACTAGAGGGAGAAAGGGTTAAATAACTGTATTCCCCCATCGCAACCGCCTTGTGCAACCTTTCTATTGGTTAATTGAAAATCAACCAATAGTGTCGCTTATAATAACACAACCAAGTAGCAGAAAATAATTTAGAAGCAGACGAAAGAGGTCTTTGAAAATGGAAGGGATATAGTTGTCTGTACATACATCTATACTATAGATCTGTTGTAGAAATCATGAACAAAATGTATGATTCTAATATCATTTATTTTAGACATAATTTCTGGTGCTTTCCCTCAAAGTGCCTATCAAGCACTAAACCCTTTCCTATTTCAGAAGTAAATTAAACCTTACAGGATTGCTAATGCATGCCTAATCCATGCGGTGGCTCTGTCCCTGCCTGGCAACCCAGTACCTAATTCAACCAAAGCTGATTTGACCTAACGTAAAAAAGGAAACAAACAAAAAACTCCCCCTCCCCCCATAAAATTTTTAAAAATATCCATAATCTCTTTCATCCCAGTCACTAATAAACAACCTTAAAATTAGTGTTTAGAAGTGGTCATTATCTTCGCAGTTACCTCCAGCATTTACTCATTAACCAAGAAATATTAATATAAACCTTCCAAAATAAGTGGTAATAAAGTAACAGTATGTCTGTTTGTACCGAAGGATCTCGCTAACCGCTGAACCGATCGGGTTCTCAATAACAGGGTAGCTTCTCATAGGTCCTGGGAAGGTCTTAACCCAAGATAAATCGCTCTAGAAATTTTTTTTTACTTTTTTTTTATAAAATCTAATTTGAAAAAAAAATGGTTTTGGGATTCAACTCATCTCTCAAGTGCCCCTAGAGGCCTATAGGGGGCGTAGCCGCGAGTTTATAAATAATACATTTATATAATCCTTTACCTCTGACAAGTGTGTTTATGTATATTTTGTCCCTTTTTTTGTGGTAAAATATGAAGCCGCAACTGTTAAAAACAAATAATTAAAAAAATGTGAAAAACTGCAAACATATAACTGTCATATAAAGTCAAATATTATGTCAGAAAAATTAGCACTTTGTATTTAATTTGTATTTAAGGAATTTTAGAATTGAAAATTTATTCTTTTTTTATATTTCTGTATTAAAAAGTAGTTCCTTCTGTTTGTTTATTTGTATGTTGATAAAACTCATTTTAAGGACAGGTTGAACAAAAATTTAACCCTCCAAATTTTTTTTCAAAACTGTGTTTTGTGCTAATTGCAATGGTAGGAATAACTGCAAAAATCCAGCGCAAAAATCATGAAAAGTAAAATACTTTTTGATAATAAATTTTTAACAGTGTAAAAAGATATTATTTTTCTGTTGGCTCGTTTTTGACAGCATATAAATAGAAGTGTTAAAATGTTTAAAACAGAAAATGAATTGTTTTTCGTTAGCAAAAAAGGACAAATGCAATCCATCAAAATTCAAAAGAAACATTCCAAAATAAAGGAACATTTAAATGCAAAAAAATAATAAACTTTTTCTTTAATTCTGTTTCTTAAAGATGAATATTTAATTTAATTTTGCGCGCAAAGCAATGTGACATTACACATAAATAAATGACCAACACAATATTTTTAAAGCCAGCTTTTTTATCAACTAGTAATTATTAATTTATAAAAGTTGCCTTTTGTCAGAATAAAAATACATTTATTACCATGCATAATTAGTTATAGAGTAGCTATTATATCTAAAAACTATGCATTACATCAGTGGATATAAATTAATTTTTAGATTTCCTAATGTACAAGTAACATATTGTCTGTCTGTCTGTGTGTGTCTGTTATACCTTTAGATATCGGTAACCGCTAAACATGTAGCTCCTTTATAGCGAAGCTTCTTATAGGTCCATGAAAGGTTTTTAACTATTTTTGGGGAGAGAGCCTTAATCATCTCCTAAGAAAAAGCCACATGACATTGTTTTACATGATCTTTTAAAAACTAATATGGTAAAGGAAGTTAAGCTTAAGTGTCTCTAGAGGCCTCTAGGGGCGTAGCAAACTATCAGCGATTTTTGGTTTAAATAATCGTTTATTTTTCTATCCCTGTATTCCTACTAAAAAGAGGTAATGTAAATAGAATGGAATGTAAAGAAATTGACAGCTAAAAATTACAAAAACTTATTCGTCAAAAATTCTGATGATGACATCAGTGCAGGTTTAGAATTTTCTATGATTATGATTTTATATTTAATCATATGTGGGTATTGATTAAAGGAATTCCTATAAAAATAGCCTAAAACTAATCCTATACTTATGCATATAATGCTTTTCTGAAAGCGCAAACCATTAAAGTCCATATTATGAGAAAACAAGTTTTAGAAGAAAAAATTATTCAACATATTATCTGAGACCAGCGGTTGCCCCCTAGGATATAGGTTGTCTGTATTCAAAGGGGTAGGGAATATAAGCAGAAAAATTTAAATAACATAATACCATCCCGAGACCTATATGAAGCTTTCATAAAATAGAGAATTCAATAGCGTCGAAATCTGAAGAGGCTTTAACTTACAACCAATGTAATAGGATTGTTTATTTAATATTTACTTTAAGGTTGGGCCGGATACTTTCTTGGCCGGATACCGGATATCCGGCTGATTCCTAATGCCGGATATCCGGTTCCGGCCTGATATCTGGCCAACGTTCGATATCCGGCAAATTACCGGATATCCGGCCGGATAACCGGATATCCGGTGGCAAAAATCTGCCGGATATCATGTAACCGGATAGTTTTAATATCAGGTATCCGGCCGGATATTGAAAATGACCGGATAACCGGCCCAACCCTAATTTACTTCTACACTTATTATCACTTAATCAATTTTATTCTAAATATTCAGAAAAAAAAACAATTTTCAATGTTTAATTAACTTATTTTTTAAAAGTAAAAATTGTTACAGTGCAAATTGTGTGAAAAAAGCACATTCAGTTGTACTTTTAAAAATAGCATTTCATTTTTTTTTATGTTAATTGTAACACAAAATTAAAGAAAAACAAAGAAAAATAAATGAAAAGTAAAACAACTTGACATTTCAACTTTGAAAAAGCGCAGCGGTCAATTGGGGGCACCTGGGGGACAGGGGAGAGGGAGTGGGGGAAGAGTCAGCTGTCAACTTTACTTTTTAATCATGACAGCACCGCCGCTCTCTCTCTCTCTCTCTATCTCTCTCTCTCTCCATTGTTTTGGAAGAAAACATATCTGAGTGAATAAGGGACAGATCAATCAAACAGTATGCTTGCTACAACAACAAAAAATTAAGAAAAGAAAAATATTGAAAGAATTAGTATTTTGAATATTATAACTTTTTCAAACTTTGCTAAATAAGGGGAAAATACAATACATGAAATTATATTGAAAATAAAAATAATATATGAAGAAACTGATAACTGAAAACTGATAAAAACTTTATCATAGAAAAGCCATGCTTTTTAATATGTTCAGTACGTCCTTCTCACTAACTTACTTATGTAAGTTAAACGTCTCATCTTCTGTATTGGCGAATTTTAAATATTTTTCAAAACATTTTAAATTCGTAATAACAAAATCCATTGATTAATTCTCATTATGTGCATAAAATACTAATTATGCTGTCGTTATCAAAATATCTAACTAATGCTACGCTAATAAATGATATTTTTTGTCCTTGTTCAATAAAAATTGTATTATTTTCTTAGAAATAATATTTCCAGTATGGCTTCGAAACCGATTAATATCTGCTGGTTTAGATCCGGTTCTCAGCATGTAGAGCATCGTATTACAGACAACTTTCCACGAATATAAAAAAAAGATTATAACATAAAAACCAATTTTGTTAACACAGGCCTTTTGGCTTCTCGGGGCTAACAAAACTGGTTTTAATGATATAAACTTTCGGGTATAGTCCCTTTCGTTGCAACGCCTTTTAAGGGGCGTTTCGTCGTATTTTCATTGTTTTTCACAGTAGCTTTTCTCATATTTCTAGGCTCTAACCCTGCTGGGCCAATTGCCTAACCCTGCGGGTCAATCACCCAACCTAAACTAAAATAATCTATCAAACGTCATTTGTGAAAATACGACGAAACGTCCCTTAAGAGGCATTGACACGAAAGTGACTATAAACAAATTTTCAATTTGATTAACACGGAAAGTTGTCTAATACGATGCGATGAACAACTATTACATAACTAAAAATAATAATTTTAAAATATTTCCACCCCTCAAATTCCTTACACGCAATGAGTAATTTGTGTTCTAAATCATTAAGAAATAGTAAAATTACCAGGGAGTAAGGGAGGGGACAATGGGCAATTAATTCAATTTAAGAGTTTTTGCTGAAAAGCTATGAAATCCAGATTTATCCAGAAAATTTGAAGAAAATTGTAAAGGTTGTGTTAATTAAATTTACAAAACTCTAAAATAAGAAAAAAGTTCAAAGAAAAAAACATTCATTTGAAAATTAGATTACCAGTACATCAGACTGGCATAACCATTCTGTAATTAATAACTAGATAAATCTTCCTGAAACTCGTTCACCCCATATTCCTAAAATTTAAAATGCCACTATATACAGGATTTAAATTTAAGGGTTCTTAAATTATTTATTACTCAAATATCACAATAAAGTTTTTATCTATGAAATGATATTTTTTGGAGAAAAAATGTTAAAACCAGCCATCTCATAACAAATTTTACTGTCTGCTATATTCAAAACTAACTCAGCGAGTTAGCAGTAATAATGCGCTAGTACTCAAAGTCAGTCAGAACCTGCTAAATTCTTGCACATTCCCTTTAAGCCAGTACCCAAAGTCTGAGACTTCTAAAAATTGAATATTCGATCCATTGTCCCCTCCCTTACTCCCTGAAAATTATTCACTTAGTTCAGACAAAGGTACTTCTGTTTCAATTTTCAGGTAAAAAGGAAAAATTATTGTTACTTTCATATAAACTAGCGGCTTCGCCCCTAGCCTCTAGGGGCTTTGCCCTAAGAGGTTTAATCAAACAAATTTTTCGTATTTTAGTTTTAAAAGAAAAAGAAAAGAAAAAAAAATTATTTTTTTGGGGGGGGGGAATTATTTTATTTTTAGTTTTAAAAAGAATTTTTTTTTTTTTTGGGGGGGGGGGTATTTTTCATTTTGGGGGGGTTTGGGTTGTCCTACCCCCCAAGAAAATAGTTATAAACCTTCCCGGGAACTATGAGAAGCTACCCTGTGAAAGAAAACCCAATCGGTTCAGCGGTTAGCGAGATCCTTCGCTACAAACAGACAAACAAACACACAAACAAACAGACAGACATCGTTCTACTTTGTATTATAGATAGTTCTTTTTGTTTATTGATCGTTTTTTAAAGTTAGAAGAGAAGTCCACATAGAGATAGGGGACAATGGGGTAATTATTACACTAGTCTTTTCTTATTTATTAGCCAAACAACTTTGGGGACTTGTTTGGCTCATTAAGTTGAGTGTTCAAACGTTTCAACCACTAGTTTTAATCTCCAGAAGGGGTAATTTTGTGTATCGTCATTGGGGATGTACATAAATTTATCGGCCATTGTCTTATCCCTTTAAATCTCTGGAAATCTAAAAGCAAATGATATTAATTGTATTAGCTTTAAGCTGTAGGGGAACCTATTTTAAATAAAATTATACTTTTTACTTTACGTTTAAAGTTTTTTTTTTATAAAATTGTATCTTTATTAAACAAAAAAGTTTTATGATTTATCCTCCTAAAGTTCAAAATTACGAATTATTTTTTCAATATTTGCTTATCCCTTTCTTTCTCAATTTTCACATATTTTCTTTTCCTCCCTCAATACTTTTTGGTTTGTTTATTTATACATCAATCTTATATTCCTCTAAAAAATCATTAAAAATGTATAAATTATGAATTTTCATTTTTTACTCATTGGTTCATTGACTTATCCACCAAATATAGCATTATAGACAATCTATTCTTTGATTGCAGTACCTTTGTTTATAAATCCTATCTATGATTGGCAAGTTATAGACTTATTATACAGCTCTCTACCCTATAGCAGTGGTAGAACTTTTTTTTAACTACTTTATTGTCTTAGATTCGTACCTTTTACCTTATTTTACCTATTTTATAGCAGTATTGGTTAATTGTTTTGAGATTATGTTATATAGCATTTAGCCCATTTAATTATTTAATGTGAAGGGTGGAGGTAGTAGAAATAGCCCAAAACCATTATCATACATCCATGAAACTTCGGGTATAGTCCCTTTCGTGATAAAGCATCTTAAGGGGCATTTCTTCGCATTTTCACAGTAGCTTTTCTTCTATTTCTAGCCCCTGCGGGGGGCTAGAACCCTGCGGGGCAATCACCTAACCCAATATAACCTAACCTAACCTAAAATAACCTATCATAAGCCATTTTGAAAATACGACGAATCGCCCCCTTAAGGGGCGTTGTCACGAAAGGGACTATACCTGAAACTTCTATGAAAAGAACACAAAAATCGGATCAGTAATTTTGCATCTGAAAAAAAATTTAATATATTATAAAATTTATATATAGAAAAAATTTAAAGCATTTAAATTCCCATAAATGCCTAAAAAAATAAATGAACAAAAAAACTATGCGAAAAAACATAAATCAAAGCCTAGAGTCAATTATGAGTTTTAACAATCATTTTACAAGATAACAAAAACCCGCCTAGAATTTTAATTTTCCCCATTTTCCTTTAAGAAAGTATAACTTTTTCCAGAGATCAGTGGGGATAAGACAATGAACGATAAATTATTATACATCATCAATGATGATAAACAATATTACCCCAACTGTTTAATACAATTATTGGTTGAAAATTTGGACACTAAATTTAGAACTAATCCATCAAAATTCATTAACATTTATGAGTGGGGGGGGGGGGGGGGTGAATTAACACCCCAACCCTTCTAAACCTTACCCAGGAACAATACCCAACTCCCTGATAATTGTGGAAAGTTCGGTCCAGCCGTATCAGAGATCATATCGAGCATACAAACATATATACATAAAGCTTTTTATAATTCTTTTCCAAAAGTGTTTTATTTTGTGTTTTACTCAACAATACATGAAAAAATAAGGATGACAAAATCCATAAAACGAAGCTCTAAAATGGTATGACATAAGAACATTAACACTTGTTGAGTGTCAGAACTACAAACCTAAACAAAATTGTAAGCAAATTTGCTACAGAACTACTATATGATACTATTTAAGGACTATTTTTAGGACTTAATTGTATAGATGCTTCGCTTATAACATTGTACCTTGTTGTAATAGGAATTAGAATACCAAAAATCAGATGAATTGGATAATTTCTGACGTTCTTGTAACGATTATACAATTGCTGCGCTTTCTAAGTCGTTCCTATCCGTTATAGGAATCATCAAGCAAAGTTTTAAATCGATTGGACAATTATAACCTTTTTAAATTGACGAAAAGAGCTAACCGTAACGGACTGACCAACCCTAATTATTGAAAAGCTTCGCTTTAAAAATCAAGTTAAAGCATACATGGACTTGACTGTTATTTTTCGTTTGGATGTTATGGCTGCGCTACATAGCTACATATGTTCATAGTTGTACTTGTTAACATATTATACTTACTTGATTTCACTTTCCCTTTCCAGCTTGAGTAAAGAATTTTGTGAAAAGAATCATTAACATTCATACGGGTCATTTTCGTAGAATGTATATCTCCATGAGAGGTATCTATAGTGTGTAGACTGCGGCGGTTTCTTTTAAAGTGCCCTATCGAAAACAGAAAACCAACCTATAATTTTGAAATAAATTGAAAAAAGGGTGAGGGGAAGTTGTTGGTTGTTTATTACTTTAGATAAGTTTAGGTTAGATTAATTTGGGCTCTGGTGGCCTCGCAAGTATAAGACCTGCAGGACTAGGAAAAAAACATAGATGAAAATTTTTATTTTATTTTTTTATTTGTTTAAAGCAACATAAAGACGTTTATAGCTATGATCCTTTAAATGCTTAAGTTTGATTTTTTGAGATGCGAAGCTAAAAAATACGTCTAAAATATAGTTATTGCTGGGCTTCATATGAACCTAATTGCTTTTATATTCTCCCATTGAACTATCCCTGTATTTCTTATGTGAAGACAAAAATTGTAAATTAAGATTTAAGCTGTGAAGTTTATAGCCAAAGAAATTAAATTAGAAAAGGTTAATTTATATTACACACCAATTTTTATGGAGGAAAACTACAGGACAATTTTGTCCATAAGCGGAGCACCAATAACAAGCTTTCAATAATGAAAAAGTTATATAAAGGGATGCTTTAAAAATTTTATTTATCATTTGGGGTAAAGTCCCTTTCATGACAACGCCTCTTAAGGGGCGTTTTGTCGTATTGCCACAGTAACTTTTCTCCTAATTTTAGCCACTTCGGGGGGCTCTAACCCTGTGGGGCCAATTGCCTAAACCATGAGGGACAATCAGCTAACCCAATTTAATCTAATCTAACCTAAAATAACCTAAAAGCTACTGTAAAAATACGACGAAACGCCCCTTAAGAGGCGTTGTCACGAAAGGGACTATACCCATCATTTGTTAGTTTGTTTCTCATACAATTTTTATTTTAGTACATTTTACTTTACAAATTTAGTTCATTTAACAACTTTAGTTTAACTTTAAAAATCTTTGACATGCTAAATCATTTTTCTTTTAAGAAAACTAATTTTAAATGATGAATTACTGCTAAGCTATGCTTTAGTACAATTTTAATCTCTCATTTGACTTTAGAGTTAAGCTAGATTAGACTGAATTAAACAGTGAAACAAGTAATAGGATGTCTATCTGTGGGTAGCGAAGGATCTTGCTAACCACAATAGAAGGGTTTTTAACTATATTGAGAAAAGTACCTTCACCCTTACAAAAACAAGGATGACAATATCCATAAAACGGTAGGACAAACGGACATTAACACTTGTATAGTGTCAGAACTGAATAAGCAGAATGTAAATGTATAAGAGTCGAAGCAAAATTGTATGCAAATTTGTTGAAAAACTTCTTGAAACAGATAATGTTTATGGACATACTATAATATTGTACTTTATTGTCCCAGGAATCAATATACCAAAAATAAGATCAAACGGATATTTAGATTACATAAATTTTTTTTTGTTCAAAAAGTAAAAAAATGAACATGTTTAAAATGGACGTATGGACATTCTGGTAATGACTATAGAGGTGCTACGATTTCTAAATCGTACCTAACTACTACAGGAATCAACATGCATAGTCTGAAATCGATAGGACAATTTTATCATGCCTAAATTAACGAAAAAAAGCTATCCGTTCCGGACGGACGGACCGACACTGATTATAAAAAAATCGCATCTAAAAAAAATAACCTTCTAAGATGTTCTTCTTTTGTAAACTAAAATTTAAATGAGGGAGATGAGAGGAGAAGTGGGAAAGAAAATCCCTAAAAATGAAATATATAATCTCTTATTTTTATGACGTCACATGGCTGATTTTTGAGACACTTTGTCCCACTACAGAGAAAAGTTCTTATAGACTTAAAATAGATTTACAAAAGACAAAATCAATATCAAATGTCTTGTTAATATCAAACTGTGTTTAAATATCTAAAATAAAGGTTAAACTAAATGTTTTTCCAGTATGGCTTTGAAACCGATAAATATCCGTTGGATTAGAACGAGTTCACAGCCATACTGAAAAAAAATATATCAAGCATCGAATTACAGACAATTCTCCACGAATATTAAAAAAAAATCATAAATTAGCTCGGAACATTCGGCTCCTGAGGTCTAACAAAACTGGTTTTTAATTTTACAATTTTTCATTTTAAGATCCGCGGAAAGGTGTCTATAATACGAAGCCATAAACAACCCTTTTATTTAACATTAATTATTTAAAAATTCCACCTATTGGATAACATTTTCTAGGACAACAAGGTAGAATATTTTAAGCCTTTATAAAAGCATTTTTACTTTCAAGTTCTAAAGATGTAAGTATGTCCCAAATCAAAATCCTACCTTTCCGCTATTTTGCATCATACCAGTTCATAATGATTTTTAAAATACTTTCAAATTAGGTTATATTCTGCTTTTGAATTTTTGACACTCTACATAGTACAACTGTTCTTTATTTTTACCGTTTGATTTATGAGCTTCGCTTTTATAGATGTTGTCATCTTTGTTTGTTTAAATCATTGAAAATTATTCGGATGAGTATTTTTTCAGAGCAACAACCCTTGTAGGGTTGACCGTCACCGGATCCATATTTACTTCTACGGAAATTTTTCCAGTTGTGTATAAGATCTTATACGAGAAGATTTGTATTGTTTTTTGAAATTTTATACTTCCCCCCCCTCAAAAAAATTGATAATATATTGCTTGTGTTTATTTTTGTGTGGCTAATTAGACCCTCTGTTAAACATAATTTGATGCTTCACTGCCAGGTATTGTGTGTGTGTGTGTGTGTGTGTGTGTGTAGTTGAGGGGGGGGGGGGGGAGGTAGTGGGTGAGTTCGTGTATTTAAGATGGACATAATGTAAAAGGACAAAAAAATATATTGAAATATATGAATTGCTTAATATTTTATTTTTAAAACCATTGAAGTTTATGCATTTAAAAAAATACTATTGTAACTTGCACCTATTTATTAAATTCATGGATAAATTTAAAGTTTTGACATTTCCTAGATTTTTAGATTTAGAGGGATAATAACATAGAAAAGATCGCTTATAAGGCTCTCTACTACATACTTATTTAACACTGTTTAGAACCTAGATTTACAAGTCACATCTTGCCTTACGGACAGTCTTATTGATTGATTGATTAATTAGACATAGTCTCTTAGGGTTTGGACCTAAGTCGTCATGGAGTAGGCTGTGACACTTTTGTATTGCCACTAGGGCTATCAAGCTCCACGTTCAAGCACATTATGACTTGACCCGCTATTTCATTATTACCTCACCCTCGCCGAGTATGGCAGGTGTCCCAAATTAAGTCACCGTAATAAATGACGCTATCCGCAGAGGAGCTTGGGATAAGGGTAGTACTGATATAATGTACGCGACTATTAAGTATCCAAACTTACTCAATAATCATCTTCTTACACAACCAGGGGAAGTTGCGTGAATTTATTCAATTGAGAAATTCTAGTTGCCACATGGGGACTAGAACTCGAACCCTCATTACCGTAACTTAGTGCGTTACCACTGAGCTACGACGCCCCTTGGACAGTCTTATAGAGTAGCTCTGATGCTAATAAATCAAAATTGTTGTGTTCATAGTTTAATTATCCATTAAATGTATCTAGCTAATAACACATAAATAAATTCACATTCGTAACATTTTTCCATTATCAACATTTTAAATATTTCCAATAACACATACTACATGCAAAAATATCAGGGAGGGAGAGGTCATTGGCGCTTAAATTTCTTTTCCCTCAAAATTTTAAGATCCTAATGTTAAGTATTATGATTTGTATTGATACTCTGTATCCTTGTGTTATGTATTATGATCTGTATTGATACTCTGTATTCCTGTATCCTTGTGTTATGTATTATGATTTGTATTGATACTCTGTATTCCTGTATCCTTGTGTTATGTATTATGATCTGTATTGATACTCTGTATTCCTGTATCCTTGTGTTATGTATTATGATCTGTATTGATACTCTGTATTCCTGTATCCTTGTATTATGTATTATGATTTGTATTGATACTCTGTATTCCTGTATCCTTGTGTTATGTATTATGATCTGTATTGATACTCTGTATTCCTCAGACATATGTCTACTAGAAATCTATTCAATAGATCTTAGACGATGGAAATTTGAAACTGTCGGGTCAATATTTCTTTAATATTCCCCCTAGTTTCTAACTGTCCAAAGACGTTTATAACAATTAGGGAAAGGGTTGAATTTGGACAGGAAACCTAAATATTAAAATCTTTTCTAAATTTATACGATCCTGAAAGTTAATATTTACTGATATTTTCCAATAAATTTTTTCGTTTCGTCAAAATTTGGAAAAATAGCCAATATGGCTGTCTAGAAAAAACACGAAACCTCTACACCTAATATTTTCTCAGTGTTTTTTTTACTTTTTATACAATTTTTTTAAAAAATTAAATATTGATGAGTTTTTTATTTTTATAGAATGAATTATAAAAAAAATAATATTGGTTGATTGGTTTTTGCGATATCAGAACTCAGAACCATATCAGTTTTACTTTTAAACAATTCAATAAATATGAAAACTTTAAAAATTAAATATTGATGAGTTTTTTTTATTTTTTTAGAATGAATTATAAAAAAATAATATTGGTTGATTGGTTTTTGCGATATCAGAACCATATCAGTTTTACTTGTAAACAATTCAATAAATATGAAAACTTAGATATAAAATTTGTATAATAGATAAGACTTTTAAATAATTTATTCTCCCCTTTCTTTATTCCAAAAATCTCGATTTTTCTTTCATTGTCATATCCTAGTATTTATTATGTGTATTTGTATTGTCGTGTGAGTATGTGAGAGGGTTGTAAAGGATAGATAAATTACCACCCCCCCCCCCCTCTCCCTCACATAGCTGTTAAGACTTAAGATTTTTTGTTTCAGGCTTTCAGCGTATCTACTCTATAATAATCCACCTTCCAAAGATCCAACACCCTACATTATCCAACCCTCCACCCTGCTTACTGTCTTCTACATTTCAACTCAACCATATATCAAACTTGCTAATATCATAAAGTGAAAGAAAAGTTAAAAAATAAACCACCAATAACCATTAAATAATGTATTAATCATTCTAACTCAAGTAATATGTACTAATTTATTATTTAACCTAACATACTAACAAAACAATAATCATAACTTTTTTTACTTTAATGAAATAAATAATCTAAATAAATAAATAAACTATGTTGACTTAAATAAAATGAAAATAAATATTTTTATTTTATTTGGATTGGAGTTAGTTTTGTAAATTGTAACGATTTGTCCTTGTTCTCTAAGGTCTCATATTTCCTGTATCATGAGTTGACCCTTAGCTTTATGCGGTCATAAATGTTCCCCCCCCCCCCAAAAAAAAACGCTTTTATCAATATACCTTGTATATTGGGGAATATTAACAAGGATTAAAACATCCATAAAAACTAGTACTGAAACTTTATGACAAACGGATACAGGAAGCAAATGCCTACATTACCAGAAATGAAAAAAGCTATCCGCTTTCTTACGGAGATTGACCAGCCCTAATTATAAAAAAGCTATTGTTCTGTAAGATTAAAACGATTTCTGAAACTGTATAACAAACGGATAATAACACAAACACTTAAATAGTTCAGAATAGTCGACAAATAGTCGACGGACAAACTGACCCTAATTATAGAAAATTATTGTTCTGTATGAACTTGAAGATCTCATATTTCTCATGTGAGTTCAGTTAAGTTGACCCTTCCAGTTTCCCTTCCTTAATCAGGTGACATAAATTTTTCCTCCCCGCCCCCCCCCCAAAAAATAAATATTGTACAGCGATTAAGGCGCGAAGATATGTTAATTTTATTTACCATAAAAACGAGTACTTTTATTATCAAACTGACATTATTCTTTTATTTTAGTAATTATGGGAAAATTGAAACAAATTTAAAATGCACGGAAAAATGTCTATAAAAATTTTAAAAAACTTAATTATGAAATAGCTTCGCTCCAAAAAAAATAAAATACTGAAGGGAAACAAACTAATCTCAAATCTTAAATATATATGAACATAGCTTTGTAAGTATGTCTGTCCAGGCGATAAATTTAATTCAAAAAATAGATATTTATCAAATTATCACATCGTATTATAAGCGTATGACCGGAAAGTAAAAACGATTTCTTTCAACTGAAGTCCAAAAAAACCGTATATAGTTATTCCGAATTTTACGATTTGTATTTAATAAAAGATAGACAGACAAAAAGAAAGAACTAAAATTATTAAAGTGATTATCTAAATTTGGTTACTATCATCATATCTTTGTAGTTTGTATAATTGATCAAAAAGCCTTCATAAAACTCCTAGGAAAGTTTTTTATCCGTGGAGATTAACAGACATCCTATTATTTTATTCTTTGGTTTTCAATGATAACTATGATATATAGACAGAACAGAAATGTACAATCGTTTGATTATTAAAACCAGTTTTTTTAGCCCCGAGGAGCCGTTTAACTATGAAAGAAATAGCTATCTGTCTTAAAGAACGAACGAATTAAAAAGTAAAAACTTTGTATATTTGTTTTATTCAAAAAGAGTAGGTTTTATTGCAATTAGAGTCTTCCAACTAATTCACTTACAATTTTGCTTCATATCCGTGTCATGTTATTTAGTTGACCCTTTTTAAAAAAATTTAAATTTCCCTTCCTTGCGAAAGAATGTTTTTAAAACTTAAAACATATGAAATGATATTATCACAGATATTATCATCAATCTATAATATAATTGGCCAAAAAGCCTTCATAAAGTGTTATAAAGCATATAGAGAAGTTATCTATATTCCAACTTTCAATATGTAACTTTGAAGCAATTTTGTTTGTTTTCTACATTACCGAATACTTTGTGAAATCAATTCGTCTTAAATGTAACTTTTCTTAAAAATAGGTTTCTAAAACTTGAAATATAATTTTTAACTTTTCTCACCAATGAATGATGAAAGTATAAATTTAAGAACAATTTGAAATATTTACCCTCTAACGGCTAATTTATTTACTATAATTTCATCGTATTAAATCCAAATTTAATCTTGTTTCTCCCCCCCCCCCCACCCCAATTATTACCATACCATTACCAGGTTGGTTACGATATTATATATTTGTTTTTTATCCGTGGACCGTGTGACATGAAAGATTAAGCATCAAATCCTCCCCCCCTCCTCAAAGGGGAAATTAGCATAATTCTTACATGTCTACCTAATAATTATAAAACATACATAAGTAGCGAAGCTCTAAAATTATGAATAATAAATAGACCATTTGGAACAATGTATGGTTGTCTTTTGAAGCATTAAGCTAATAGAAAAACGTTAAAACTTAAACAATTGAATTTACAATTACATAATCCTAAATTTGCCTAAACTTAAAATTGTTTATTAATTATTTCTTATCAGTTCAGCATTTTGATTTTTGATTATTATTTATTATTGTCAACTGTCCTATCCCCTCCTAATATTTATGTTTTTCCCCCTTTTTTTTGGGGGGGGGGGGAGCTAAACAGATATCCTATTACCTCCTAATATTTATTACATACAACACCAACCCCAATTTTAGGGGGTTACATGGGGGGGGGGGGGGGGGGGCGCGCATTACCACTCCGCCCATATTCATAATGAGCGGTGAAAATGGACAAAAAAATTGTAAAATACGTGATAAAAAACACATTTATAACAATCTTTTTCTATATATAACAATATAGTGTATTTCCGTAAAAAGACTCGGACGGAGGGACGTATGGACATACCTTAATTATAGAGTAACAAGGATTCTTATAATTTCATTTTCACTATGTTTATATATATGAGAGGGGGGGGGGGGGGGTCACGATTAATTTTTAACTTGGGGAGTGGGTAAGATTATAATTTATTATACTAGTGTAGTCTCACCCCTCCCCTATTTGAAGGTTGACCGTTACATTACAACTTACGATACAAATATTGACCCCTCCCCCCCCCCCCCTCCCCAAGAAATAAGTTAACAATTCAAAACATATGGAAAATAGGAATTAGCGACTTCGGCAATGTTCACCACACCGACTTCATTGCAGGTAACCTAAATAAAATAAATAAACTATTATTATTTATTAATGCAATTACAACTGCAGCAGCTACATAACCTGAATTAAATAAAGTAAAGTAAACTATTATGAATGAATAATATAAAAGAATTACTAATTTTTCAGTAACTGCAAACTATACCGATGCAGACGGTCCCAAAGAATTGTTGCTCGCCTGTGAACAGGTATAAGTTTAAAATTAATTCTTAGAAATTTAGAATGACCACAAATACCTAAATGATAATTTGATTAATTACTTATGTTTAGATGCCTAAACCCGATGCTTCCGGCCGCAGCATCTACGAATATTTCGAAGAACTGTTGAAAAGGTTTGGGCTTGAGCATTATCAACTTCTCAGCTCCACATCCGACTCGGCTGCCAACTGTGTAAAGGTAATGAAAAATTATAAATTATAATTATAAAATCATAACTATTTAATAGTTTTTTCTCGCATCGTATTTTAAATGGCTTTCCGCGGATGTAAAATGTACAATTGTAAGATAAAACCAGTTTTTTTAGATGAATATTTGAATGAATACGAGAATTAATATTATAAAACAATACCATTAGAAAGTAAATCATTAATTTATTTTTCATTCTTTAGTCCGTCAAGATACTCAATGAAGAGCACGGGAAAACCCCCACAGAGTATACAAGTTTCATGAACCATGAGGGAGTCAGTGATGATGATAGTGATAAGGAAGACACACCTGAGGCTGATAGTGAAGATGAAATCCCGTTGGATTTGTTTATAGAAGATTTAGATGAGGTTGAGGATGGTGTTGTAGAAGCCGAAGGTGAGGGTCAGGATGGAGATGAAGAAACCCTGGCAGGAACAAGACAAGGCGATGGCGGCGATGGCGGCATATCAAGTGCGATTTTCTACAGGTCCATCGCCATCAAAGATCCACAACAAAGAGAGGGTAAGTAAAGTTAAATTAAATTCATTCCCAAAAAATTCAATGAATTACATTTAATGATTTACAGGGGTAGTTTCACGAAATGCATTTAACTAAATTATATTAATTTATTAAATTATTTCTTTTCAGCAATCACAAATTTCGGGAAACTAATAGAAGAGAACATCCAAAGAACAATGAAATGTGATGAGCAGAAATGTGGACTTATAGTGGGAGGTGTTTGCCTCAACCACCAAGTGGAGTTGGCGTTGAAGCAGGCTGCCAAAGTTGTAAGTAAATTAATTAAATGATTAATAGAACCAACTAAATAACTTATACAGTAACTTAAAAAGTTAAATAATAAATTATACAAAAACGTGAAAATTAACAAATATTATATTTTTTTAGAAAGGGAAGGGGTACAACAGAACCATAATTAACCTGGCAAAGCTGGTCAGTAAAATTATGAATAACAAGAAGCTGCGTCGCATTTTGGTAGAGAGTGGACAACGTATGCTTACCAGATACGTGGAGACGAGATGGAGCTCCAGAATGAACATGATAAAGCGGTTCTTAGAGTTGTTTGACAACAAACCACTACTTCAGAAGGTGAAAAAATCCGTGCAGGATCAGAAAGGTAAACCCAAAAAAGTTAATTATAATTTAAACAACAATTTAAAACTAACAAAATTACCAATTTAAATTTCTCTCTGTCCCTTAATTAAACAAAAGAGAAAGGTAACAAATAGAAGTTTATTAAAATTTAAACTAAATAAATTATTTCTTCTCTCGTTCCCTTAATTAAAAATTAGAACTGTATATATCAATAGAATTAATTTTTAATTTTTAATTTTTATTTTAGTCAACAAGAAGTTTGACAATCTGTGGCCAACACCTGACCAGGTTCTTGCCCTCAGAGAAGTCCTGGAAGTGTTGGAGTGTGTGGATACCATGCTGACAATTCCTGCACAAGCCCATGAGGCCACAATCGTCCAGATGTTCACCATGCTGGATACGGTGTTCTTTACCCTACGGACAAGTATGCCTGGCAACTTATTCGCTAGACGTGTATTCAAGTTCCTTCACCTGAGAGTTAACAAGATTGTCCGTACTAATGCAGGATGGCAAGTCTGTCTCTACCTACACCCCCTGTCACGCAGTCATTTGGAAATGATTGCGAGTGGCACACAAAGCTTTACGGTGACACAGGATGAAGCAAAAACAATTTTACAACAAGCACCCAAAAATTGTAGGTTGTTGGGTGAACGGCTACACCGAATCTCACTGAGAGCCAACCTAAGTCCTGAAGAAAAGGCAGATGAAGAGGCCGACCTGCGTAGAGCTAATGCGGATGCCGACAATGAGGATTCCGAAGCTGACGAGTACGAATCTCCAGAAACTGCACCTCCCACAGGTAAAGATATACAATATTAATTAAAATAGATAATAATAATAACATTAGTTAAATAATTCAATTATCATTTTTATTAATTATATTTATGTATTACAGGCATGATGACACCCATCCAAAAGATGTTTTGGAACAAACAACAAGAGTTCAAAGAAATTCAGGCTCAAGCAGCAGCCAAGAAGAAAAAGAAAGAACAACGTGACAAACAGAAGGATCCCCTGGACGTCATGAAGAAACACCTGAAAGCTGGGCTGAAGGATTGGAGTAACATAGAAGAATCCAAGTTGCATGCCTTGACATACGGTTACCAACGTGAAGTCGCTAAGATAAAGGAGGAAATTGCGAAAGTCAAAAAATCTAAGTCCAAGGATTTCGATGTTGAAGAACGCCAGAAACTGTACAAACAAGGAGCAATGACCGCAACCCACAGGATGCTTACTGCCAGGTATGAACATGTTGCAGAGAAGATATGTTATCCACCTGGACTTGTCAGTTTGATGACCAACTTCAACAACTTACCTGTTTCTAATGCGAGGTGTGAGAGAATTTTCTCACACCTCAAATTAGTTTACTCATCGAGGCGGTATAACCTAGAGAAAGAAACCATCCACGCCATCATGTTCTTGAAGATGAACAAGCTAGTCCCCAAGAAGTCCCAAGCATTTTGGGATAGGCAGGTAAAAGTTACCAAGAAGACAGCAACCAAGGAACTGGAAAAGTGAAATAATTTTTGTAAATATGTTTATCATATTAATTATGTTGGAAAGAAATAAAGTAGAAGTAAAGTAAAACAAATAATTTAATGAAATAATTTTGTGTTTTTTAAATATCTGTATCATTACCATTATAAAATAAATGTTGTAATAAAACCCAAAAAACTGTTTATTGATATATTTTTTTTTTTGCAGTATTGTTATTTAATTTAACAAGGATGAATAATCAATAAGTAGCGAAGCCAAAAACATTACTCAAATCATACTTGTCTTGTGTCTTTATGCGTGGATGGTCTCTTGCTCGAGGTTCTAGAGTAAATAAGTTGGACATCAAATGAAAGTAAATACTAAATATCCAAAAATAAATTTGAATTTCAATTAAAGGGTGATGGAAAAAAATAAAAATGCGTACTTGCCGCTTCGCTTATATTATTGTACATTCAAACATCAGTAAACCAAAAATCAGACCAATCGGATAATTAGGTCACATAAAAATTTGTTGTTAAAATGTAAAAAAAATACGGACATTAATGTCAGAACTGAATTATCAGAATGCGAATATATAAGAGTCTAAGCAAAATTGTAAGTAAATTTGTTTAAAAACAGCTTGATAATCAGGTTTAATATGAGCGTACATTTAAAACCGAGTTTCAACGCAAAAAAAACGCGGAGCCGAATCTAGAAATACGGCTGCGGATGTGTGTATATTTGGTAACATATGGTTTTTAAGTTTAATTTAAGGAAATAGACCGTTAAATCATATTATTACTGTAAAAACTCACTTTAACCTAATGTGGAGCCGAGCCGTTCTGAACGACGTAAAAAAATGCACGGAAATTCTTTTCGAACACAGGGATTCAATATTTTTAGGTAAGACTTATCGATAAAACACACCCGATACTTTGTAATTTTGGAACGATATAAAAAAATAAAAAATAAACATAATTAAAAACAAAGTATGGAGCTTGCCGAATTATTCACAGTATAAAATCTGTGCGTTTAAAATTGAAATTACCAAAAGGCAAAATAAGAATAATTAAGTTATAACGAACAGACTTATCACTTTATATTTACAAATTATTACAAAATCCTTACCTTAATATACAGTAAATGATTATGTGTACTGCCTTCCGAAATAGAAAACATAGCCTATTATTTTGACGTGTATGTACTCTTATGACATTCACTCAAAACAATAGACTACAATAATTTTTTTCGGACGACAGTACAGAATTAGATCTTCTTGTGTTGACACTTGACTAAGACTTTGTTTCTTTCTTCTTTTTTTTTATAACTATGCAAATAATATTTATCACTTTATTTTATTGTATTAATATAATTCCATTTGAAGTTTTCACATTGAATATTAAATTTTTTATTATTTTTCACTTTTCTTTGTATCTAACTAACGCGTAGTATGACGTGTCAATACACTCTGAAATTCAAATAAGGACTGAAGAACTGTGTGTGTGTGCACGAGGTGCACGAGGTAGAAATGTACATGGGTAATTAGAAACTTCAATATAATTTATTTCGTTATATTTACATTTTTTAAAATAAGATTTTTTAATATGTTTTGACCACGGTAAATAATAAAAATTTGTTGGAGGAATTTTTGTGTATATATTTATCCCTGATATAACAGCATACACCGGAAACGGATGATATCAAATAACAGGGAATCTATAAATATATTGTTACAAATACAATTACAAACTATTATAAGTTAACTTTAATATATTTCATTATCGTTATATACTTTTTTTACGTAATGCAAAATTATCCTTTTTTAATATTAGGAAGAATTTTTATTTTACCCTGTAAAAAAAGCAATGAAAAAAGTAAGACGTCTAAAATGTCGTATTCTTAACAGGTAGACTTTTTGGAGTAAGGAAATTATGTCATCACATTAATTTCATAGAAAGAACCTAAAAGTCTAATATATCTAGTAAATTTTATTTCGGAATTGTTTAACGAACATACTTAATTTAAGATTGCGTGATTTATTTCGAAATAGAAATATAAAACGTAAAAATTTATTATTTTTCAAAATCTTCTATTTATTTACCAAGTACTTCGTATATAAATATTAAGAAATTTGAATATTTAGAAAAATAGAAATAGGGATGTATTTTTGAACGAAGTGAGAGGGGAATTAATATCCTATTTTTGAAATAGAATTCTTGCACACGTATATAAATATTCCCCAATTTCAATATTTTCATATGTCTAAATTCCCTTCCAAATTTACTCGAAATACGATACGTTTAGGGTTTAGAATAGTTAATATTTAAAATATCTAGTAGACACATCATTGGTATTCCTGTATCCTTGTGTTATGTATTATGATCTGTATTGATACTCTGTATTCCTGTATCCTTGTGATATGTATTATGATTTGTATTGATACTCTGTATTCCTGTATCCTTGTGTTATGTATTATGATCTGTATTGATACTCTGTATTCCTGTATCCTTGTGATATGTATTATGATTTGTATTGATACTCTGTATTCCTGTATCCTTGTGTTATGTATTATGATCTGTATTGATACTCTGTATTCCTGTGTTATGTATTATGATCTGTATTGATACTCTGTATTCCTGTATCCTTGTGTTATGTATTATGATCTGTATTGATACTCTGTATTCCTGTATCCTTGTGTTATGTATTATGATCTGTATTGATACTCTGTATTCCTGTGTTATGTATTATGATCTGTATTGATACTCTGTATTCCTGTATCCTTGTGTTATGTATTATGATCTGTATTGATACTCTGTATTCCTGTATCCTTGTGTTATGTATTATGATCTGTATTGATACTCTGTATTCCTGTATCCTTGTGATATGTATTATGATTTGTATTGATACTCTGTATTCCTGTATCCTTGTGTTATGTATTATGATCTGTATTGATACTCTGTATTCCTGTATCCTTGTGATATGTATTATGATCTGTATTGATACTCTGTATTCCTGTATCCTTGTGTTATGTATTATGATCTGTATTGATACTCTGTATTCCTGTATCCTTGTGTTATGTATTATGATCTGTATTGATACTCTGTATTCCTGTATCCTTGTGTTATGTATTATGATCTGTATTGATACTCTGTATTCCTGTATCCTTGTATTATGTATTATGATTTGTATTGATACTCTGTATTCCTGTATCCTTGTGTTATGTATTATGATCTGTATTGATACTCTGTATTCCTGTATCCTTGTGTTATGTATTATGATCTGTATTGATACTCTGTATTCCTGTATCCTTGTGTTATGTATTATGATTTGTATTGATACTCTGTATTCCTGTATCCTTGTGTTATGTATTATGATCTGTATTGATACTCTGTATTCCTGTGTTATGTATTATGATCTGTATTGATACTCTGTATTCCTGTATCCTTGTGTAATGTATTATGATCTGTATTGATACTCTGTATCCTTGTGTTATGTATTATGATCTGTATTGATACTTTGTATTCCTGTATCCTTGTGTTATGTATTGTGATCCGTATTGATACGCTGCACTTAAATTAAAATTTCTACATTCATTACATTCTTTCTAACAGAAGCTCAGATAGGGAAAAGAAATTTGTAAAACAAGGGTTGCTTAGGTCCATAAGAAGTGCAGCATAAAACAATTTTCAGATTTTCTATTAGCCTTGTATTTCTGTAGACGAAAGGAGACAGTAATATTTTTTGAAGATGATTAAAGTCCCTCCACAAATTATGACGTCATACGATAGAATAACCAATGAGAGGCCATCATAAATTTCGTATGACGTCATAATCTGTGAAGGTACTTTATTTTTAAATTACACCTTTTTTATGAAAACTATTCTTGTTAGTAGAATCCTTATCTGATATCCTTATAGTATGGTAGTGAGAGGGGACAAAGTCAATTAAGTTTTTAAGTAGCGAAGTAGTATTAATATGAAAATCTAAAAATAATTCAATACATATAAGATGGCAAATAGTAGCGTTTAGGAATAGTAATATTATAGGTAATCTTAGTGCAATTTAATTAAATTAGATTAGAAATATTCTTTTTATAGTAAGAATGAGTGAGAGAGATGTACTTTGTAAAACATGGCATTCACAGGAAAACAGTAATAGTGTCTGACTGATTATGACGTAACAAAAAAAAATAGCCAATGAGAGGCCACTATAAATTTTACCATTGGTCAATAACGGCCCCTCATTGGCTATTTTTTTTTGTTACGTCATAATCAGTCAGACACTATTACTGTGTTCCATTCACAGTCATTTTAGCGTACCAAATCTAATTGACTCGAAGGAAGGATCTTTAGGGATGAGACAATTGAGATAAATTGATTTACATCCCAATGATGATAATCAAAATGACCCCTTTTATAGAATAAATTTAGAGGTTCAAAAGTTTGAACGAAATAATTAAAATTCCGGAAAAGTATCCGAAGTTTTATAGCCAAAGAATAGGATAACATAATTATAATTGGGTTCCCCTATATCTCTCTCTGGGAGTGACAGACTAAACGGACATACCCTAATTATAGAGAAGATGCACTGCTAAAAAGAATGAAAGAGAGAGATATTTTGTATAATTAGGTGTCAACGGTAATTATCATTACACACTCAATACTTTCAAGCATGAGCAGAGCATCAGGCTGCAAATACAAAAGTTACAATTACCCTTATAATAAAGGAAAAGGATGTTTGTCTGTTTGTCTGTCTGTGTGTCTGTTTGTCTGTGACGAAAGATCTCGCTAACCGCTGAAGCGATCGGGTTCTCCTTTACAGGGTAGCTTCTCTTAGGTCCCGGGAAGGTTTATAACTATTTTTGGGGAGGGTACCAACACCCTCCCAAGAAAAATCGCCCCTAGAAAAAAAATTTAGAAATAGGTTTTGGGATTCAACTCTCTCCTCAAGTGCCCCTAGAGGCCTCTAGGGGCGTAGCCGCTAGTATCAGATTAAAGGAATGGATAAATAAACTCAGTTTTAGGGGGGAAGAGGGCGGAGGTTTTTTTTCAGAAACTAGCGGCTACGCCCCTAGAGGCCTTTAATGTTGTATGGGGTAGAGTGAGTCGACCCTTCCAAACTTTAAATTTTTCTTGGAAGAGTGGTGGTACAGTACCTCCCCCAAAATAGTCATAAACTTTCCCAGGACCTAAGACACCCTGTTAGATATAGCTAAAGAATGTAAAAAAGACAGAAAAAGATATAAAAAGAAAGATAGAAACTGAGATAGATAGAAAAAAGAAAGAAAGATAGATGGAGATAGAAAGATAGATAGAAGAAGATATAAATAGAGATTTCCATCGATGGAGTGCAAAGAGAGAGAAAAGGAAACAAAGACAATTTCAACTCAAAATGTTAATTTGATTAACTAATGTCTTAACTTTAGATTTAAGTAACAGTTTAAGTAAACCAAATTACAATGAATTGTAATTTTAAGTTCTGTTTCATAGCTAACCTACATAATTCAATAAACATTGTAAAAACTACATAAAAGTAACAGAATGTATGTCTGTCTATGGGAATGTTTATATTTATTTTAAGGGTCCCAAGATAATTCGCTCCCAGAAAAAAATACCCACCCCCCAAAAATAACTTTTTTACTGTAATAAATTGTATTTAAATGTAGTGGGTACCCCCCCCCCCCCCCCCTCCACTTCCTTTAAGTGCCCCTAGAGTCCTCTAGGGGCGTATCCGTGAGTTTTGTAAATAAAGAGTTTGTAATGATAATCTTGAACTAAAAAGCTAATTTTGTCCTCTTTGTTAATTACACTGGCGGACGTATGGACACATACTATCTATAATACAAAGTAGCTTGATGTCTGTCCGTCTGTTCGTCTGTCCGTCTGTCTGTCCGTCTGTCTGTCCGTCTGTCTGTCCCTTAAGATCTCGGTAACCACTGAACCGATTGGATTCTACTCTTCAGGGTATATACCTATTGGTCCTGTGGTGGTTTTAAGCTATTTTCTTGGGGGGGGTGGGACACCCCCAACCCCCCCAAAAACAAAAAAAATCCCCCCCATTTTTTTTTTTTTTTTTTTTTTTTTTGTAAGAAATATTCTTGGTCCTTTGTAGAAGATTTCCTTTGTGGAATATTTTTTTTTACAAATTTCACCTTACACTTTTTTACCATCTCTTGGGGCAAAGGCCCTAGAGGCTAGGGGCGAAGCCGCTAGTTTATATAATAGTTGAGCTGCTTAGAAATATACCATCGCTGCAATGCAGTATTTCCATGAACTTATGACAATATCCAGGGACAATAAAGTATAATACTCATAAAAACCAATTGTTTTCTCAATACTAATGTATTCCTTAATACTTTACGTCCGTATAGGCCTTTAGGGGCGCTTGAGGGAGAGAACAGTCGAACCTTTATTTTCAATTTTAGTTTTTAAACTAAAATTTATTTTTCTAGGGATGACTTCTCTTAGGATTTTAGAGATTTTCTCGACCCCTCCCCCCCCAAATAGTTATAAACTTTTCTTAGACCTACAAGAAGCTTAATTGTAAAGGAGAACTATAATAATTCACCGGTTAGCGAGATTCTACGCTACAGACAGAAAGACATCCTGTTACTTTTACATTTGATATTCATAAATTATGGTTTTGTAAGGATAAATTTAACAACTTTTTAGGGGAGCTTCTCATTGTTAATTAAAATGTAATGTAATATCCTTGTAATTCCGTGATAAGAAGAATAAAAGAATTATTGATACATTTATCATTTGTACATCATGTAATATGTAATGTCAAAGTTGTGCAATCATTTCTGCATATGATCATATCTGCAAAGGTCAGCTGAATTTTAGTTTCCGATTGTGTACGAATCACCTTCATCCTTCTCAATATTTACTACTAATTAAATAAGCTTCAAAGTTCCAAAAAAAATCTAAAGAAGCTGTATCAACTTTTTTTTTTATAGCTAGCCGGTTCTTTTAGTAAGTAGTAAATGTAAAATTTTTCATAGAATTCAGATATGCAATCGGTTTTTTTGTAGGCCTCTTATTTTTTATGTAATTTAAGTTTAAAAAAAAAAAAATTAAATCGATTTTAAGGTACTAAAATGCAACAAAAAAAAGAAAGAAAATGGCCATTATGAACAAAAATAGTAAGATCTTTAATTTGACACCTTACTTTTTCAATTATGTCAGGTAATTATTGAAAAAATCGATTTTTTTAAACCCACGAGAATAAAAACTTTGAACTTAATTTTTTCATTTCACAGGTTAAAAAATATGGGTTAATATATACCTTTAGAATCAGAAAAATATTACGAATCCATTGTAAGCAAAATTGAAATAAAAAGTTTACAATATAGTATATAAACTACAATAAAAGGAATTATATGAAAATATCATATTATATTATACAGGCAACATCTTAATTCTTGAATTAAGTATAAAAATGGGAAGGGGGTAAAGAGGGGGTAAAGATGGGGTAAAAAAGGAAAGACGATAGTGTTGCCTGAACAAAAAATATATTTGGCCATTTGATTATTTTTTATTTTTTTACTTTTTTTCAATTTTGCTTACAATGGATTCGTAATATTTTTCTGATTCTAAAGGTATATATTAACCCATATTTTTTTACCTATGAAATGATAAAATTAAGTTCAAAGTTTTTATTCTCATGGGTTTAAAAAAATCAATTTTTTTGATAATTACCTGACAAAATTCAAAAAGTAAGGTGTCAAATTAAAGATCTTACTATTTTTGTACATAATGGACATTTTCTTCCTTTTTTTTTGTTGCGTTTTAGTACCTTAAAATCGACTTAATCTTTTTTTAAAAAAACTTAAATTACTTAAAAAATAAGAGGTCTACAAAAAAACCGATTGCATATCTGAATTCTATGAAAAATTTTACATCTACTACTTACTAAAAGAACCGGCTAGCTATAAAAAAAAAAGTTGATACACCTTCTTTCAAAAATTAATATTTAAATGTATAATGTTTAAATATTTTATACATTATATCGCTTATTCCTTTGACCGGAGTAGCTGAAAATAGATTTTGCAATAGTTGGGTTATCTGTCGACTAACTTCGGAAATTAGGGGAAAAAATGGGTAATCAATATTCAGTTAATCCTGTAGAGTGTTTTGTAGTAGCAAAAAGACACAATCTTTTTATAAGATTAATAATAAGATGTCTATCTGGGTGTGTGTGTCTGTCTGTCTACGTGTACCAAAGGATCTAGCTAACTGTTGAACTGATATGGTTCTCCTATACAATGTAGCGTCTAGTAGATCTTTGGTAAGCTTATAACTCTTTTAGGCAAAGGTACCATCACTCTATCTAGAAAAATCGACCCTAAAAAACTATAACCCCCCCCCAAAAAAAAAAAAAAATTGTCCTTCTTTTTAAAACTATAATTGAAAGTGCCTTTAGAAGCCTCTAGTGGATTTGAAAGACAGCCTGTGATGTAGTGATTCGTTATGCGGAAAAGAAAGTACATCAATATCAAATTATCCATGGAAATTATGGATCAACTACCTTATAACATCATATACTAGCAAGCTGGCTTTTGTTACTTAGAATCTCTCATACTGGTGGATTAATAAATCTTTCCTTTATAGATAATTTCCAAACTAAATTTATACTATTTTAGACTGAGAAAAAATACCCTTAACATGAAAATATATTTGCATATTCAAAACATTTTTAAAAAGCGTTCAATTGTATATCTGTTATTATCATTTCTCGTATTCATTCGAATCCGGTGGATAGGAACCGGTTCTCATCTATACGAAAAAACTATGTCTAGTATCGTATTATATCCAGCTTTCTATGAATATAGAAATGTACAATGATAAGATTAAAACCAGTTTTTTTAGCCCGTGCCTTCGGCATCTCGGTGCTAAAAAAAACTAGTTTTAATCTTATAAGTGTTTATTCTATATCCGCGGAAAGCGGTTTATAATACGATGAAAGAAATAACTGTGAAAAGATTGGGAATTATCATACTAAATATGTATTTTTGAGAAAGTCCTTTTGTGCATAAGGAATGTTTTGTAAAGCATACTCTTTAGTCAATAATAGGATACCAAAGATAAAACTATAGAAACTATATATCAATGTAGCTCTATCTTCCCTAGAGGTGTACCCATATTTTAAACAAATATACAGTAACTAACCATCTTTCATAGATACTTATACTTAACTGTTAAAAATATGTGACAACAAATTTAAACTTATGAAAAAAAGCTTTACGATGATTTTCCTTATTTTCAGGGTATTTAAAAATGTTGGATCTCGGTTTAAATTCTGCAGCCAATGTAATTTATGTTTCAGTATTAAACAGGTAGGAGGATTCTATCAATAGTCTTATTTAATATTCTTATCTTATTTAAGAAAAAAGTTTGACAACATCCATTAGTAGCGAAGCTCATAAATATAAATAGTTGTAAGAGAGTAATTGATAGACAAACAGACAAAGTGAGTTACAGAATAGAAAACCGTGTTGATGAACAGAATCTTTAAATCAAAATTTAGGCATCTATCTATAATAATAGCAGAGAAAACGTAGATTTAATGCATTAAGAGAATTGTAGAGAAATTGACGGTTCAAGTAAATTATAAGGTAGATGATAAATGCTAAGCTAATAAAATTTATTACAATTTTAACTGTGATAATAGTCACTCGAATTTCTATGTCCCACTATGCATGTGTCTTAACCTCTTTTCGAGGAAGCTTTGTGTTTATCAAGATCGAAATTAATTCCTTATCATTATCCCAAATTAAGCGCAAATGTCGTCTTGTTTGACTTTCCTTCAGTAATAGACGCGGCATGGATTGTTTATATTTTGATGTGCCCACGTTCGTTACTTTTGAATGAGATATGAGTGTGTGAAGATTTCGGAGAACAAAATTGGGCCTATCATTGGTCTCATAGTGCGTGAACGACCCTAGTATACCAGGGATTTGAAACCATAAGAACTTCAGGTAGAATTTGTTAATTTTATTAAGTGGAATGGTGTATAGGACGATTATATTTAGTCTAAAAGGCTTTAGCCAGCTAAGCATGAAACTTAATTATGATTAATATTATGTTTTAGTAATTTTTTATGTGCTTTTATTTTTGCATTTAATAATGATTTATTAAACCAAATAATTTTCCTTTAAAGCCAAAGTTTCCAAAGATTCTTAACCGTAGAGAAAAATGATTTTAAAAAGCAATTAAGATTACGTGGTTATAAAAAACTGGAATTATGAATTAATTGATTTTGTAATTTCAGGACTTTGAAATAGTTGCCTCAATAAATCTATAATCAAACCTGCTGTTGAAACTTGATGGTTCCTGGTATTGGGGGTTTGTCTGTAAGTCAACAAGATCTCGAGAACTTCCCGCTAATTCGGAAGTCACACTCAACCAAAGTGTCATGGTTGAGACAATTTCAAAGTATCTGAAGAATAGGCGTTAGCATTCTTCAAGAGATCAATAGCATCCAGTGATTATTGATGCAATATACTGTGACAATTTTTTCTGTGAAATAAGTACCTAGTGAATCAATATGCCACTAACCAAAAAGCAGAAAATTGAGCGAGCTATCGCTATTGGCAGTGAAAGGCTAGAAGTGTTTGACGAACAGTTAAAAGTGTTTTATGACAATCTAAAAGCCTGCCAAAGTTTTAGTTCATGTGAAAATGTGAATTTAAAATCAATTCGTGACATTTTTAGTGAGGTCAAGGACCAATCTGACCTAATAAAAAGTCTAAAACCTGCCTTGGAGACTAGTGAGTTGCGCGAGTTCAAGCGTGATTTGGATGAAGCTAGTGAACAGAAAACTGTTGCAGATAAAGTTTATGCGTCGTTGGAGCAGTGTACAAAAATTCTGTACTGGCTTGACAATGATTCAGACGACGCGAGGTCAAGCACTGTCGCCAGGAACCTCGACGTCATTGAGAAGGTTAAGATGGACATGGGAGTGCTTAAAATTTCCATGGAGTTGCGCCAAGAAGTACGTGATATGTACCGAAGGCTTAGAGAGATGGAACGTCGTTCATCTAACTTGGATGAGAGTGGAACACCTGCCATGCTCTCCAGAAGTATGTCTGCCGTGGATATTCGGAGTTCCAACCCGCAGTATGGGCGCTGGGACAACAGTTTGTTGCCATCGTTTGACGGTACTGACACGGATTACTCCAACTTTAAACAGGTCTTTAAAGATCTATGCGCTGGTTACGGATTTTCTGACCAGAGGTTAAGTCTGATGTTGTGTATGGAGAAGGTGATAACCAACCCGGAGCTACGCAAGCAAGTGTCAGCGATTAGAGATCATAATGAACAATGGTTGTTTCTCGATCAGATGTTTTTATCAAACACTCGCCGGTTCATGAAGATTTTAACTAAGCTGAACAAGATGAAACCTGTGGACGTGGTTAGTGCAATTGCTACCTTCAAGAGCACGATGCAGGAAGTAGAAGCCATCGTTGGTTCTGCAGCTAAGGATTACCACCACCTAACTCTTATTCATATTTTCAAAGACAAGTGCCCAGATGGCCTGAGAGAGAAAATTATGATGGAGCTAGGTAGCATGAACCAACCAAACATCCAGAAGATTGTAGAACTGCTGGAGAGGACCAGGGGAGCAATGTTGGCCGGTGATATGTCCTATGACACTAGCGCCGGCAAGAGAAATCGTGACAGAGCTGCCGCCGCGCAAGTATCTGGCCGCAGCGACAATAAGAATGGAAAGGACAAGGCTTCCAAGTGGAACAGTACATGTCCTGTTGAAAGCTGCAAGGAGAAACACCCGATTTTCCGTTGCCTCACGTTTAAGAAGATGGATGTGGTTGACCGAAAGAAAGTTGTCCAGCAGAAAAAGTTGTGTGAACTCTGCCTGTGTGATGGCCATGCTGCTGACAAGTGTAATAAATCGGATAAGCTTGGTGTTTGTGGCACCAATAATTGCGACAGATATCATAGCCGGTTGATCCATGAGGCTAGTGCTGGTGTGAATACAGTATACAAGTCAAGTTCTGCACCCAGCCCCTGTACCTTCTTACTTCAGTTAGTTCCTGTTGTAGCACCTGGCGGCGGCACCTGCCACGCCACTGTCATGTTTGACTCTGGTGCAAATTTGCCACTTGTGTCTGAGAAGTTATCCAACAAGTTGAAGCTGAAATCTACCGGCAGATATACAACTATTTCTGTAGCTGACGGCAGTGAGACTTCCTGCCGCAATGTTGTGTTTTATCTGAAGGATAGGGACGGTAATTTGAGGGAGTTTGAGGCAGCTGTCATGCCTACCCTCGGCGGGGCCAACGAGATGCGCTCGGTCCACCCCGAAACTGCCGCCGAAATATTTAAGATGCCGCCAGAAAGATTTACATATATTAGTGGAGGCTTAGATATCATCATTGGAAATACACATCCTGACGTGTTTCCATCAACCTACCAGAAAGTGGGCCAGTCTATGTTGTGGCGAACCATTTTTGGTAGTGGTTTTATCTGTACAAGTGCTGACGGTGGAGCTGGAGACCAAAAGTCGGCATATAAGGCTGTCAGTGTCAGTGGAGGCACCTTGCCAGACTTTTTGACGTCTGAATCGTTTGGCGTACAGCCACAGGCACTTTGTCCAGGATGTACTGCCTGTCAAGAGTGCAAGGCTATGGCCGACGGCACTACCTGGGACCAGCGTGAGAGGCAGAGAATAATTTAGGCAGGTTTAACACTAGACTTGCAATCCAACAAGTGGACAGGTCAATATGCTTACATTGAAGATCCTCACACTTTGCCCTACAATGAGAGTTTAGCCCGCAAAATTGCTGAAAAGGATCGTGCCAAGATGGTCAAGGAAGGTACCTATGATATGTATGTGCAGGTATTCAATGACGCCATCTCCAGAGGCGTGTTTCAAAAAGCAACGCCTGAAGAATTGAAGTATGAAGGGCCCAAGTCTTGTTCATCAATAGTGGTTGCTTTCAAGGAGGATTCAAGTTCCACACCCATGAGATTGTGTGCAAATAGTTCTCTGACGTTCAAGGGCACCAGTTTTAATCATATAATGCTGGGAGGTCCGCCGCCAATGCAGAAGATTTTTTATCATTTGTTGCTTTTCCGCGGTTATAAGGTTGGTTTAACCGCGGACATTTCCAAGTTTTATAACTCCATCCTGGCCACAGAGTTCGACAGCCAGATGAAGAGAGTTTTATTTTCCCCGACGCCAGACGGTCCACTTGAAATTTACCTGACTAAAGTGGTGAATTTTGGCGAGTTGGCTGCGGGAAATCTGGCAGTTACAGCCCTGAAGTTGACGTCCTGCCTGTTCGGCGGAAAGAATGAAGCAGAAGTCAAGGAGATGTATGGAGAGGGACAGATAAATGGTAGTGATATTGTTGCAAAACCTGAACTATGGAAGGAGCCAGAAATACCTACCTACCCCGAGGAAGACTTCAAGTTACCTCAGATTCCAGTTGCAGTCAAGCTTGAGAAGCACAGCTTCATAGATGATGTTATTTCGGGAGCAGGATCTGTGCCAGAAGCCAAGGAAATGATGAAAGAAGCCGACAGAATTATCAGCAAAGGTAGTTTTTCCTTCAAACAAGTCATTTATTCTGGTGATGATTGCCAGCCAACCAAGGTTCTTGGGCTGATATGGAAGCCAGCCACTGATGTGTTATCCATCGCCACGAGAGTCAACCAAGATGGTAAAGTCAAGGGGAAGAAGGTGAAAGAGGATGCTGATTTGTACAACCTCCAGGACGCCTTGGACGAGAATCTGACAAAGAAGATGGTCCACAGGTTCGCCGCCCAGACCTTCGACCCGCTCGGGCTTTGCAGCCCTATCCTGTTGAGAATTAAACTTGTCCTGCGGAAACCATGTTTGCTGAATTTGGGCTGGCAAGATTTCATTCCAAAAAGTCTACGGGATGAACTTGTTAAGTCGCTGGAGGACAGAGCTGAGGTCGCTAAATTGGAGTTTGACCGTTGTGTGGTCCCGGAGGAACCAACTGGCCTTCCATCCTTGATGATGTTTTCGGATGGGTCATCAGAGGCCTATGCATGTATGGCATATTTGAGGTGGCCAACTAGGCAAGGGTTTGAAACGTTCCTGCTAGCCACCAAGTCAAGAGTTGCGCCGGTCAAGACTGAATCAATTCCACGCCTTGAATTGATGGGTTGCCAGATGTCCACCAGGTTGTCAAAGTCCATCAGAGATGCCCTGCCCTTTGATGTTATCAGAGTGATGTACTTTACTGATTCATCGTGTGTTTTATCACAAATTGTTTCCAACAGTGCCATGTTGAACACATTTAATTCTCATCGCATTGGAGAAATCCAATCTGCAACCAACAAGGATGACTGGAGGTGGGTCCCTGGGACACACAATGTTGCAGATTTGGGCACCAGAAGCACCTGCAAGGTATCAGATTTAGGTCCAGGTTCCAGGTACAGATTGGGCCCAGAATGGTTGCGCCAGGATGAAAGTGCGTGGCCGGTGAAAACTGCCGAGCAAGTCAAGCAGGATTTACCACCGGAGGAGTTGAATACCAAAATGGTTAAGTTATGTTCAATGAAAGTTACCGGAGAAGCCGCTGAAGATGTCTTTAGGTTTAAGCACAGGAGATCATTTGGACAAGCCAAACGTATTATGGCAGCTGTCCTGCAAGTATCAAACACCTGGTTGAAGAAGCTAAAGAGCAGACAAGAAGGCAAGACTACAGCCGCTGGTAGTCATGTAGCAGCCGCAGATTCTGTGTACAAGCCGTCTTTGTACAATTTTATGGCGGCGGCGGAACTTTTCATTGTGTCACGTAGCCAACAGGATGAGTGGATAAATGACGCTAAAGGCAATTATTCGTCATTGAATCCGTTAGTGCATGAAGTATCATTGACCTGGCCTGTCATTGGTCCCGGAGGTAATTATGTGACCAGGGAGATGAAAATCCTAAAAATGGTTGGTCGTGGCGAGCCCGTCATTGACGCCATTACGGGTGGCCGTAAAATGCTTTTTGAAGACATGCCAGGTTTAGTAATTTTGGAGCCTGGTAATTGGTTAGCTTCTATCGTTATGAGAGAGGCGCATGTTGAGCTTCATTCTGGTGTCCGTGGAACTTTAGCTGAGAGCCGCCGTTGGTGCTGGATTGTGAAGGCAAGGAGGTTGTCCATCATGGAGGTGAAGAAGTGTTGGCCCTGCAGTGTTGAGAGGGCCAAGGAATGTCGTACTACCATGAAGGATGTGTTACCTGACAAGTTGGTTCCGAGCAGGCCATTTGAAGCTGTGCAAGTTGACCTTATGGGTCCGCAGGTTCTCAGGGGCGCTATGGCTGGACGCCTTGGAGAAGTATGATACCAGCAGTATCCTGTTGTCCCTGCGCAAGTTGGAGGCTGTTCATTGTCTGCCGAAGGTTATAGTAAGTGACATGGGCACACAATTATCCGCTGCTCGCAAGGTTTTAGAGCAGAAGTTGGGCAGCCAGGTAGAGTTTTCTTGGTCCCAGATCCCGGCCCGAGCCCACCATTTTATTGGGCAAGCTGAGAAAATGGTGGGATTAACCAAGAGATTGCTGTCCAAGAAGTTGGTGAATAGTTCTGTTAATTTTAATGAGCTCCTGGTGCTGTTGGCAGAGGTTAGCAAGTTAATGAATAGCAGACTGTTGACGATAGAAGCTGTGAACGACGTGGAGAATTGGCGGCTGATTACCCCTGGCCAGCTGCTGGGAAATGTAGACCGCCAGCCGTTGTGCAATGTGGCGATGAAACCTGAGGACCAAATTTCCTCCAGGTTGAAGTTGTTAGAAGATTTGTCTGCCCAGTTTTGGACTTCCTACCGCCAGGAGATTTTGCCGAAGATATTAAGGATGTCCAAGTGGAAAGATGAGATGGCGGAGCCGCTAGCTGACGGAGATATAGTGCTGGTTATGAGTACCAATCCGCTGATGAGATGTTTGCGGATGGGCCGTGTGACGAGGATTGAGGATGGGAGAAAGACTGCAAGAGTCTTGTTCAGGCTGACAGATAAATCTCCCCTGGAAGAACATGCTGTATCAGTCAGGCAGTTATTAAAAATTATGATTAATAATTGATTCTTATTTTATGGAAACTGAGATTTTTTTAGTAAAAAAAGCCACATTTTCATATGCCTATTTTTATGCCTAAAATAAGAATCAACCGAAATGCGATTAATTTTTATTCTATTTCATATGCTCAAATTTAATTTTATTGAGTTTAATTTCTTTTCAAAAGTCGATTCATTATAAAACTTACCTGAAAAGTTTACCAAAAAGGAATAAATGTGTCGAGGTTGCGTGATTCGATATTTATTCTAAGAAAAAAAATCAAGTATTTTTTTAGCAGATTTTTTTAAAATTACATATGAATTTCAATCAAGTAAAACATTTTTATTCAGATCAAGGAATGATTGAAAATTCATATTTAAAGTCTCATATTTTTTTTACAAAGAAAAATTGGTATTTTTTTCATAATTTCGATGAAAATTCTAACGAAGATATTATTATTATTTTGCTATTATCTAAGTATTGAAAAGTTTTATTGTTGATTAAGATAGTTACAGTTCTTATTCATTAAGTTTGAAAACTTTCTGCCCAAGGATTTTGAAATATTTTTCTTACTGCTCTTTTTGATGCTTAACAAATTTAGTTTTAAGTACCTATAAATCTTAATTTTCTTGTCTAAGATTTATTTCGTTTTATTTACCATTATTTGTTTACATTTCAACTTGATTTTGTAGGTACTTATTGATTTATTAATAATGATTTATTACCTATTGATTATGAAATGATTATTATTTAGTATAAGTTGTTATATTTACAACATCATGATTAATAGGATTATCCATTTTAGGATTTGTGTATGTGATCTTGTGAGTGTCATGTGCCTGGAATATTGTATGGTACAAACCAATCCCCATCCTTCTATCCTAAAATGTGAGGTATTATGAGTCCTAGTGAGGAGTATAATATTGTGTATGCATTTCACGGGGTTTCATTTAGTTAGGAGCAAAAATTGTCATGTTTTTCGGGATGTGGCCATTCTCATGTGATTATGGTGAGTTGAGTTTAGTGAGAAATGTTGCTAGTGCTCAGCGCAAAAAAACCTTGAATCTCGTTAAGGAAGTTAATTTGACTTTCAAACGGGGGGTGTGTCTTAACCTCTTTTCGAGGAAGCTTTGTGTTTATCAAGATCGAAATTAATTCCTTATCATTATCCCAAATTAAGCGCAAATGTCGTCTTGTTTGACTTTCCTTCAGTAATAGACGCGGCATGGATTGTTTATATTTTGATGCGCCCACGTTCGTTACTTTTGAATGAGATATGAGTGTGTGAAGATTTCGGAGAACAAAATTGGGCCTATCATTGGTCTCATAGTGCGTGAACGACCCTAGTATACCAGGGATTTGAAACCATAAGAACTTCAGGTAGAATTTGTTAATTTTATTAAGTGGAATGGTGTATAGGACGATTATATTTAGTCTAAAAGGCTTTAGCCAGCTAAGCATGAAACTTAATTATGATTAATATTATGTTTTAGTAATTATTTATGTGCTTTTATTTTTGCATTTAATAATGATTTATTAAACCAAATAATTTTCCTTTAAAGCCAAAGTTTCCAAAGATTCTTAACCGTAGAGAAAAATGATTTTAAAAAGCAATTAAGATTACGTGGTTATAAAAAACTGGAATTATGAATTAATTGATTTTG
Source organism: Acartia tonsa (assembly GCF_053477335.1). NCBI lineage: Eukaryota > Metazoa > Arthropoda > Copepoda > Calanoida > Acartiidae > Acartia > Acartia tonsa. The sequence continues at coordinate 52,389,397 of NC_137264.1, forward strand.
TAATTTCAGGACTTTGAAATAGTTGCCTCAATAAATCTATAATCAAACCTGCTGTTGAAACTTGATGGTTCCTGGTATTGGGGGTTTGTCTGTAAGTCAACAAGATCTCGAGAACTTCCCGCTAATTCGGAAGTCACACTCAACCAAAGTGTCATGGTTGAGACAATTTCAAAGTATCTGAAGAATAGGCGTTAGCATTCTTCAAGAGATCAATAGCATCCAGTGATTATTGATGCAATATACTGTGACAATTTTTTCTGTGAAATAAGTACCTAGTGAATCAATATGCCACTAACCAAAAAGCAGAAAATTGAGCGAGCTATTGCTATTGGCAGTGAAAGGCTAGAAGTGTTTGACGAACAGTTAAAAGTGTTTTATGACAATCTAAAAGCCTGCCAAAGTTTTAGTTCATGTGAAAATGTGAATTTAAAATCAATTCGTGACATTTTTAGTGAGGTCAAGGACCAATCTGACCTAATAAAAAGTCTAAAACCTGCCTTGGAGACTAGTGAGTTGTGCGAGTTCAAGCGTGATTTGGATGAAGCTAGTGAACAGAAAACTGTTGCAGATAAAGTTTATGCGTCGTTGGAGCAGTGTACAAAAATTCTGTACTGGCTTGACAATGATTCAGACGACGCGAGGTCAAGCACTGTCGCCAGGAACCTCGACGTCATTGAGAAGGTTAAGATGGACATGGGAGTGCTTAAAATTTCCATGGAGTTGCGCCAAGAAGTATGTGATATGTACCGAAGGCTTAGAGAGATGGAACGTCGTTCATCTAACTTGGATGAGAGTGGAACACCTGCCATGCTCTCCAGAAGTATGTCTGCTGTGGATATTTGGAGTTCCAACCCGCAGTATGGGCGCTGGGACAACAGTTTGTTGCCATCGTTTGACGGTACTGACACGGATTACTCCAACTTTAAACAGGTCTTTAAAGATCTATGCGCTGGTTACGGATTTTCTGACCAGAGGTTAAGTCTGATGTTGTGTATGGAGAAGGTGATAACCAACCCGGAGCTACGCAAGCAAGTGTCAGCGATTAGAGATCATAATGAACAATGGTTGTTTCTCAATCAGATGTTTTTATCAAACACTCGCCGGTTCATGAAGATTTTAACTAAGCTGAACAAGATGAAACCTGTGGACGTGGTTAGTGCAATTGCTACCTTCAGGAGCACGATGCAGGAAGTAGAAGCCATCGTTGGTTCTGCAGCTAAGGATTACCACCACCTAACTCTTATTCATATTTTCAAAGACAAGTGCCCAGATGGCCTGAGAGAGAAAATTATGATGGAGCTAGGTAGCATGAACCAACCAAACATCCAGAAGATTGTAGAACTGCTGGAGAGGACCAGGGGAGCAATGTTGGCCGGTGATATGTCCTATGACACTAGCGCCGGCAAGAGAAATCGTGACAGAGCTGCCGCCGCGCCGCGACAATAAGAATGGAAAGGCTGGAAAGGACAAGGCTTCCAAGTGGAACAGTACATGTCCTGTTGAAAGCTGCAAGGAGAAACACCCGATTTTCCGTTGCCTCACGTTTAAGAAGATGGATGTGGTTGACCAAAAGAAAGTTGTCCAGCAGAAAAAGTTGTGTGAACTCTGCCTGTGTGATGGCCATGCTGCTGACAAGTGTAATAAATCGGATAAGCTTGGTGTTTGTGGCACCAATAATTGCGACAGATATCATAGCCGGTTGATCCATGAGGCTAGTGCTGGTGTGAATACAGTATACAAGTCAAGTTCTGCACCCAGCCCCTGTACCTTCTTACTTCAGTTAGTTCCTGTTGTAGCACCTGGCGGCGGCACCTGCCACGCCACTGTCATGTTTGACTCTGGTGCAAATTTGCCACTTGTGTCTGAGAAGTTATCCAACAAGTTGAAGCTGAAATCTACCGGCAGATATACAACTATTTCTGTAGCTGACAGCAGTGAGACTTCCTGCCGCAATGTTGTGTTTTATCTGAAGGATAGGGACGGTAATTTGAGGGAGTTTGAGGCAGCTGTCATGCATACCCTCGGCGTGGCCAACAAGATGCGCTCGGTCCACCCCGAAACTGCCGCCGAAATATTTAAGATGCCGCCAGAAAGATTTACATATATTAGTGGAGGCTTAGATATCATCATTGGAAATACACATCCTGACGTGTTTCCATCAACCTACCAGAAAGTGGGCCAGTCTATGTTGTGGCGAACCATTTTTGGTAGTGGTTTTATCTGTACAAGTGCTGACGGTGGAGCTGGAGACCAAAAGTCGGCATATAAGGCTGTCAGTGTCAGTGGAGGCACCTTGCCAGACTTTTTGACGTCTGAATTGTTTGGCGTACAGCCACAGGCACTTTGTCCAGGATGTACTGCCTGTCAAGAGTGCAAGGCTATGGCCGACGGCACTACCTGGGACCAGCGTGAGAGGCAGAGAATAATTGAGGCAGGTTTAACACTAGACTTGCAATCCAACAAGTGGACAGGTCAATATGCTTACATTGAAGATCCTCACACTTTGCCCTACAATGAGAGTTTAGCCCGCAAAATTGCTGAAAAGGATCGTGCCAAGATGGTCAAGGAAGGTACCTATGATATGTATGTGCAGGTATTCAATGACGCCATCTCCAGAGGCATGTTTCAAAAAGCAACGCCTGAAGAATTGAAGTATGAAGGGCCCAAGTCTTGTTCATCAATAGTGGTTGCTTTCAAGGAGGATTCAAGTTCCACACCCATGAGATTGTGTGCAAATAGTTCTCTGACGTTCAAGGGCACCAGTTTTAATCACATAATGCTGGGAGGTCCGCCGCCAATGCAGAAGATTTTTTATCATTTGTTGCTTTTCCGCGGTTATAAGGTTGGTTTAACCGCGGACATTTCCAAGTTTTATAACTCCATCCTGGCCACAGAGTTCGACAGCCAGATGAAGAGAGTTTTATTTTCCCCGACGCCAGACGGTCCACTTGAAATTTACCTGACTAAAGTGGTGAATTTTGGCGAGTTGGCTGCGGGAAATCTGGCAGTTACAGCCCTGAAGTTGACGTCCCGCCTGTTCGGCGGAAAGAGTGAAGCAGAAGTCAAGGAGATGTATGGAGAGGGACAGATAAATGGTAGTGATATTGTTGCAAAACCTGAACTATGGAAGGAGCCAGAAATACCTACCTACCCCGAGGAAGACTTCAAGTTACCTCAGATTCCAGTTGCAGTCAAGCTTGAGAAGCACAGCTTCATAGATGATGTTATTTCGGGAGCAGGATCTGTGCCAGAAGCCAAGGAAATGATGAAAGAAGCCGACAGAATTATCAGCAAAGGTAGTTTTTCCTTCAAACAAGTCATTTATTCTGGTGATGATTGCCAGCCAACCAAGGTTCTTGGGCTGATATGGAAGCCAGCCACTGATGTGTTATCCATCGCCACGAGAGTCAACCAAGATGGTAAAGTCAAGGGGAAGAAGGTGAAAGAGGATGCTGATTTGTACAACCTCCAGGACGCCTTGGACGAGAATCTGACAAAGAAGATGGTCCACAGGTTCGCCGCCCAGACCTTCGACCCGCTCGGGCTTTGCAGCCCTATCCTGTTGAGAATTAAACTTGTCCTGCGGAAACCATGTTTGCTGAATTTGGGCTGGCAAGATTTCATTCCAAAAAGTCTACGGGATGAACTTGTTAAGTCGCTGGAGGACAGAGCTGAGGTCGCTAAATTGGAGTTTGACCGTTGTGTGGTCCCGGAGGAACCAACTGGCCTTCCATCCTTGATGATGTTTTCGGATGGGTCATCAGAGGCCTATGCATGTATGGCATATTTGAGGTGGCCAACTAGGCAAGGGTTTGAAACGTTCCTGCTAGCCACCAAGTCAAGAGTTGCGCCGGTCAAGACTGAATCAATTCCACGCCTTGAATTGATGGGTTGCCAGATGTCCACCAGGTTGTCAAAGTCCATCAGAGATGCCCTGCCCTTTGATGTTATCAGAGTGATGTACTTTACTGATTCATCGTGTGTTTTATCACAAATTGTTTCCAACAGTGCCATGTTGAACACATTTAATTCTCATCGCATTGGAGAAATCCAATCTGCAACCAACAAGGATGACTGGAGGTGGGTCCCTGGGACACACAATGTTGCAGATTTGGGCACCAGAAGCACCTGCAAGGTATCAGATTTAGGTCCAGGTTCCAGGTACAGATTGGGCCCAGAATGGTTGCGCCAGGATGAAAGTGCGTGGCCGGTGAAAACTGCCGAGCAAGTCAAGCAGGATTTACCACCGGAGGAGTTGAATACCAAAATGGTTAAGTTATGTTCAATGAAAGTTACCGGAGAAGCCGCTGAAGATGTCTTTAGGTTTAAGCACAGGAGATCATTTGGACAAGCCAAACGTATTATGGCAGCTGTCCTGCAAGTATCGAACACCTGGTTGAAGAAGCTAAAGAGCAGACAAGAAGGCAAGACTACAGCCGCTGGTAGTCATGTAGCAGCCGCAGATTCTGTGTACAAGCTGTCTTTGTACAATTTTATGGCGGCGGCGGAACTTTTCATTGTGTCACGTAGCCAACAGGATGAGTGGATAAATGACGCTAAAGGCAATTATTCGTCATTGAATCCGTTAGTGCATGAAGTATCATTGACCTGGCCTGTCATTGGTCCCGGAGGTAATTATGTGACCAGGGAGATGAAAATCCTAAAAATGGTTGGTCGTGGCGAGCCCGTCATTGACGCCATTACGGGTGGCCGTAAAATGCTTTTTGAAGACATGCCAGGTTTAGTAATTTTGGAGCCTGGTAATTGGTTAGCTTCTATCGTTATGAGAGAGGCGCATGTTGAGCTTCATTCTGGTGTCCGTGGAACTTTAGCTGAGAGCCGCCGTTGGTGCTGGATTGTGAAGGCAAGGAGGTTGTCCATCATGGAGGTGAAGAAGTGTTGGCCCTGCAGTGTTGAGAGGGCCAAGGAATGTCGTACTACCATGAAGGATGTGTTACCTGACAAGTTGGTTCCGAGCAGGCCATTTGAAGCTGTGCAAGTTGACCTTATGGGTCCGCAGGTTCTCAGGGGCGCTATGGCTGGACGCCTTGGAGAAGTATGATACCAGCAGTATCCTGTTGTCCCTGCGCAAGTTGGAGGCTGTTCATTGTCTGCCGAAGGTTATAGTAAGTGACATGGGCACACAATTATCCGCTGCTCGCAAGGTTTTAGAGCAGAAGTTGGGCAGCCAGGTAGAGTTTTCTTGGTCCCAGATCCCGGCCCGAGCCCACCATTTTATTGGGCAAGCTGAGAAAATGGTGGGATTAACCAAGAGATTGCTGTCCAAGAAGTTGGTGAATAGTTCTGTTAATTTTAATGAGCTCCTGGTGCTGTTGGCAGAGGTTAGCAAGTTAATGAATAGCAGACTGTTGACGATAGAAGCTGTGAACGACGTGGAGAATTGGCGGCTGATTACCCCTGGCCAGCTGCTGGGAAATGTAGACCGCCAGCCGTTGTGCAATGTGGCGATGAAACCTGAGGACCAAATTTCCTCCAGGTTGAAGTTGTTAGAAGATTTGTCTGCCCAGTTTTGGACTTCCTACCGCCAGGAGATTTTGCCGAAGATATTAAGGATGTCCAAGTGGAAAGATGAGATGGCGGAGCCGCTAGCTGACGGAGATATAGTGCTGGTTATGAGTACCAATCCGCTGATGAGATGTTTGCGGATGGGCCGTGTGACGAGGATTGAGGATGGGAGAAAGACTGCAAGAGTCTTGTTCAGGCTGACAGATAAAGGGTGAGCAAAAAAAAATGCGTACCTTTTTAAAATTGAAATTGCGCGGCTTGTGTTAATAGTAGAAAAATGTAATGCATATCGTTAGAACCGTTAGGAAGTCTATTTTTTGGAAATATAAAAACGATTCCTATGCTACGTATAGTTTAGGAGCTATGTGGTAAAATGTCCCAACTGGCTTAAAACTTGACTTGCGAGTAAATCATTAAAGATTAAATTAAAGGGTATGCAAATAAAAATATGTACATTTTTAAAATTCTAATTGCTCAGCTTGTGTTAATAGTAGAAAAACGTTATGCATACCATTAGAACCACTATGAAGTATATTTTTTGGAAATATAAAAACGATTCCTGTGCTATGTATAGTTTATGAGCTATGTGGTAGAATGTGCCCACTGAATTAAAAACTTGACTTGCGAGTAAATCATTAAAGATTAAATTTTTCCACTTTTCTCACATTTATCAATACAGCTCCTAAACTAAAAATAGCACAAAAATCGTACTTATATTTCCAAAAAATAGAGCTTATGACGGTTCTAACGATATACATAGCATTTTTCTACTATTCACACAAGCCGAGCAGTTTGAATTTTAAAAATGTCCGCATTTTTGCACACACTTTTTTTCTCTTTAATGATTTACTCTCAAGTCAAGTTTTAATTCAGTTGGGACATTCTTCTACGTAGCTCCTAAACTACAAGATGCACAGTAATGGTTCTCATATTTCCAAAAAATAGAATTCATAGTGGTTCTAACGATATGCATAACGTTTTTCTACTATTAACACAAGCCGTGCAATCTCAACTTTAAAAAGGTACATATTTTTATTTGCATACCCTTTAATTTAATCTTTAATGATTTACTCGCAAGTCAAGTTTTAAGCCAGTTGGGACATTTTACCACATAGCTCCTAAACTATACGTAGCATAGGAATCGTTTTTATATTTCCAAAAAATAGACTTCCTAACGGTTCTAATGATATGCGTTACATTTTTCTACTATTAACACAAGCCGCGCAATTTCAATTTTAAAAAGGTACGCATTTTTTTTTGCTCACCCTTTAAATCTCCCCTGGAAGAACATGCTGTATCAGTCAGGCAGTTATTAAAAATTATGATTAATAATTGATTCTTATTTTATGGAAACTGAGATTTTTTTAGTAAAAAAAGCCACATTTTCATATGCCTATTTTTATGCCTAAAATAAGAATCAACCGAAATGCGATTAATTTTTATTCTATTTCATATGCTCAAATTTAATTTTATTGAGTTTAATTTCTTTTCAAAAGTCGATTCATTATAAAACTTACCTGAAAAGTTTACCAAAAAGGAATAAATGTGTCGAGGTTGCGTGATTCGATATTTATTCTAAGAAAAAAAATCAAGTATTTTTTTAGCAGATTTTTTTAAAATTACATATGAATTTCAATCAAGTAAAACATTTTTATTCAGATCAAGGAATGATTGAAAATTCATATTTAAAGTCTCATATTTTTTTTACAAAGAAAAATTGGTATTTTTTTCATAATTTCGATGAAAATTCTAACGAAGATATTATTATTATTTTGCTATTATCTAAGTATTGAAAAGTTTTATTGTTGATTAAGATAGTTACAGTTCTTATTCATTAAGTTTGAAAACTTTCTGCCCAAGGATTTTGAAATATTTTTCTTACTGCTCTTTTTGATGCTTAACAAATTTAGTTTTAAGTACCTATAAATCTTAATTTTCTTGTCTAAGATTTATTTCGTTTTATTTACCATTATTTGTTTACATTTCAACTTGATTTCGTAGGTACTTATTGATTTATTAATAATGATTTATTACCTATTGATTATGAAATGATTATTATTTAGTATAAGTTGTTATATTTACAACATCATGATTAATAGGATTATCCATTTTAGGATTTGTGTATGTGATCTTGTGAGTGTCATGTGCCTGGAATATTGTATGGTACAAACCAATCCCCATCCTTCTATCCTAAAATGTGAGGTATTATGAGTCCTAGTGAGGAGTATAATATTGTGTATGCATTTCACGGGGTTTCATTTAGTTAGGAGCAAAAATTGTCATGTTTTTCGGGATGTGGCCATTCTCATGTGATTATGGTGAGTTGAGTTTAGTGAGAAATGTTGCTAGTGCTCAGCGCAAAAAAACCTTGAATCTCGTTAAGGAAGTTAATTTGACTTTCAAACGGGGGGTGTGTCTTAACCTCTTTTCGAGGAAGCTTTGTGTTTATCAAGATCGAAATTAATTCCTTATCATTATCCCAAATTAAGCGCAAATGTCGTCTTGTTTGACTTTCCTTCAGTAATAGACGCGGCATGGATTGTTTATATTTTGATGCGCCCACGTTCGTTACTTTTGAATGAGATATGAGTGTGTGAAGATTTCGGAGAACAAAATTGGGCCTATCATTGGTCTCATAGTGCGTGAACGACCCTAGTATACCAGGGATTTGAAACCATAAGAACTTCAGGTAGAATTTGTTAATTTTATTAAGTGGAATGGTGTATAGGACGATTATATTTAGTCTAAAAGGCTTTAGCCAGCTAAGCATGAAACTTAATTATGATTAATATTATGTTTTAGTAATTTTTTATGTGCTTTTATTTTTGCATTTAATAATGATTTATTAAACCAAATAATTTTCCTTTAAAGCCAAAGTTTCCAAAGATTCTTAACCGTAGAGAAAAATGATTTTAAAAAGCAATTAAGATTACGTGGTTATAAAAAACTGGAATTATGAATTAATTGATTTTGTAATTTCAGGACTTTGAAATAGTTGCCTCAATAAATCTATAATCAAACCTGCTGTTGAAACTTGATGGTTCCTGGTATTGGGGGTTTTTCTGTAAGTCAACAAGATCTCGAGAACTTCCCGCTAATTCGGAAGTCACACTCAACCAAAGTGTCATGGTTGAGACAGCATGACTGATTGACCAACGGATCAAGAAAAGGCTTGTTAAAAATATCAGCCTTAATATCAAAAATTTCAGCCGAGTATATTTTCTCCATCGTGTTGCAGACGAACTGACGAACACACTGACAAAGAGAACGGTTACTCTAGCAAACTTCTTTTGAAAAGTTTCACAAAATTAAATCAAAGAATTCTTATGGTTATGTTTGTTTTAACTTTCTAGTTTGTTAATAACAGCTGTATCATGTAGCAAACTTTCTGATAAAGGTAATATTATTATTAATGAGTCAGTTACTCTATAACTCAGTACAAAAGTCTGTCTGTCAGAGTCACTGACAAAATTGTTTATTAATAAAATTTAAAATCTGAAAAACTGAATGTTACAAATATGCAATTTAAGTAGATTTTACCACCAATTTAAAATAAATTTATTCAAATAAAAAACTTAAATTTCCATTGAATAAATATGGCTTGTTTAAATTTGTTCTCTAACGTAAAGTTAAAAAGTTAACTAAATTTATAAAGAAGATAATTTTAATTTTATTATATTTAGGGTTGTTAGTTTCTGGAAACGAGATAGAAGAGACTTCATTTTTCCTAAGCAAAGACTTTAAAGCTATAATAGGTAACAATCAATATAATTTATTATTGACAAATAATGGTTAAAACATCAGTTTCTTTTTGACTATTTAATGGGTATGCTAGCAAGCACATACATCTCCTCGCTTAATTCCTAAATAAATGGAGTGGCAATACTCTGCGGTGTCCTGTAACCATTTAACCTAACCTAACCAAACCTAAAGTAAAACAATAACACACTAACCCCCCCCCCCCCCACCTTGATTTTCAATCTATTTCAAAATAATGAGGGTGAGAGGGGTTCTGTGCCCTTCTTTTCTATAAGAATATAAATCAATTCTATTTTTCAGGAGGTGTTATTGGTTTTTGGGGAGGTGTGTTTCTACTAGGAGTTGTATTCATGATGGCATTAATGGCTCAGAAATATTGCTGCGACACAGGAAATTTTGGTCAAGTTTTAATAGTTATTTCTTTCATTGTATTATAAACGGCTTTCCGCGGATATAGAACGTACAATTATAAGATTAAAACCAGTTTTTAGTCCCAAGGTTCCGAAGGCACGGGCTAAAAAAAATGGTTTTAATCTTATGATTGTACATTTTTATATTCGTAGAAAGCTGGATATAATACGATGCTAGACATAGTTTTTTCGTATGGATGAGAACCGGTTCCTATCCACCGGAATTGAATGAATACGAAAAATTAAATTAAGACTGAAAGAAATACACTGCTTTAACTGCTGAAAGACTGCCACTAGTAAACCTAATACCTCAAATTTGAAGCCTTCAGCTTTAATAACAAAAAGTTATATGTATTTTAAAATGAGATTTTAGGTAGATGAAAATTTTGAAAGTCTAAGCACTAATGATAGAAATTTTAATATTAAATTGCGTCAAATAGAAAAAGAATTATGAACTTATTTTGGGCACCAAATTAGAAGGCCAATAACTGATTACATTTTTACACTAAAATAAAGGACAGTATCAAAGGCCTTTTCCATATCTAAAAAATATTGACCAAAAATGCATACAGGACAGAGAAAAGAAGACCATGATTAATATCTTAAACAAATATTACACCAATGAAAATTTTTATATCTTGATAATTAACTTAACTATACAAAAAATGAAAAAATTGTAATATTTTTTCATCAGAAATCTAAACAAAACATGAGAAAAACTCTTACACGTCCTGTTAATGATTTAATGTAATGATTGCTATATCGTTTACCTGGAAGCAAAATTTAAAAGGACTAACTTGAATTATTTCACAGAAATATAATTGTATGAGTCTTTTTAAGCTTCATTAATATTGTTAAATATGAAATATATGCTTATTTGATATTCTTGGTTTTAGTGAAAAAGCTACATCTAATGTCTAATGTGTAAACGGAAAAATTGTCTTCAATTTAGGTTGCTATTTCATCTGTCACTTATTTGTCGGGCTGTTCATCAAGTAGGAGAGGAGGGTTGGTTTTCAGATTGTTATTTTAGCCTGCTACAACTACTTTATTAGAGAACATGAAAATCTGGTGTAAGATCCAAGTTTAAGTTTTAGTTTTAAAGTTTTAGAATACGACATTTACATTCAATTCTATAACAAGCTAAAGATCTCTGACGTTACTGGTCCGAATTGATAGTACTTTTCAGGAAAGCCTTATACATATCTTGGCGTGGTTTCAAGTAATTACCTATATTTTTATGTGTGGTTCTTACTGAAGACTAAATTTAAACTTTTAATAAAAATCTAATACCATAGCTTTCAAGATTAAAAGTTGTAGATTTTCTAGACAAATTTGGAAAAGAAGTAGTATTAAAGTATCTAAATATTTGTTTAGACCTAAGATAAAATGTTTAAAATTTAAGAGATAACAGAAGGTTAAAAATTAAAATACAGTAAATGTAAAATGTAGTAATGACATTGTATAGAAAAAACACCTATATTTCAAAAGCACACTAACAAATACTAAATATAAACAATAAATGAATATTAACCAATAATTATTAAGCAAATTGCCCTAAAGGGATGGTGAAGCAAAAAAACTGAATATTATAATCAAACTTTAACAATTTGACATTTGTAATATCTTAAAGATAAAAAGTGTTTAGTTTACTATAAAATCAGCCATTTCATTACAATTGCAAATTTTTTTTCATTCTCATTTCTATGACATATATGTGATACATTAATTTTTAAACATGAGGAAAAGCTTCTATTTAAATATGCAACTAACGTACTTTACAAAATAGGGAAAAATTGTCAAAATAAGACATATTGGTATTTTCCTCTTAGGATTTTTTTTTCAATTCAGAAAATTTGAGTACACCCCAACAAAACTATAAAACCTAGCCTATAACCTAACCTAACCTAAAAAAGTGCCACGGCCAGGTTTCATAGTTTAGTCAGGGGGGGTTACAAATTTTTAAAAATTGAAAAAAAAATTTCTAAGAGGATAATGCAAACATATTTTTCTTGTTACATAAATTACAAAATAAAGATTTTTTTTATTTTAATTACTTTGGTTGATCCATCTTTTGCCTGCCTTTCATAATAATTTTAAAAACAAAGTATGAATAATTCTATTTAGCTAAGAGAACAGTAAGGTATTTCAATCTTAATAATAGTGATTCAAAATAGTGGTTTTTTAAAAATATGTAATACATAGTGTTATCAATAAAAAAAATCTGCCAAATGTATTAAAAGTCTGACATAGTTTTTTAATTTAGCAAACAAAAATGTGTTTAACTTTAAAAAAATACATAATATTAGTGGCCAGTAAAAACCATGGTACAAGTATTGAGTTAAATTTCAAACCAATGCAGACATGACCTAACAGATTCGACCAGCTGCATTGCTACATCCGTCAGGCTTAACAGAGATAATCCAAGCCACATTCCCAGAGAACTTCCAATGTCAATCAAAAAGTTGTAGAAATCATAGCTGATCACTCGGTATTTTTTCTCAACTTTCTTTTTAAAGCTAAGGTTGACTCTAGCATAAGTTGGTTTTGGGTGTTCAGATGGTCCCTCACTATGAAGCTGGACATCAACATGGGTTGTTAGACATGGGTTGTTACATGTTTCTTGAATTGTCATTGGTTCCAAATCAATTAGTTTCATCAGGTATGAATTCCAGTAGTCTATCTCTCTAAAAAACTTCTTAGTTAAGATGTAATCATCACTTATGAATTGGGTATTACATTTCACGCTTGGTTTTTTATTAAATGAATAAGTTAGGGTACAATGTTTGGCACTTTCGATATAAGTAAATGATAATAAAAAACCCATAGAATGCGATAATAACTTCAGAAAAATCGAAGAAAATAGTTTTAATACTTAATTAACGTTTTTAAGTTTTTCTTCAAAAAGTTTAGATAAGATGCCTTTAAAAGTCGTCTATGATTTTGTCAGGGATAAAAATGTAACTTTAAAATAAGAATTACAACATATTTTTTCAATTAGTACAAAGTAAAATTTTGAACATTTTATTGATCAGTATATTTTTTAAAATGTGAAGTAGAAACCTGAATATTTTATCATGAAAATTGTGTTATGATTTGATTGTCTGCTAGATTACAAGAAAAAAGATACTGACAGTACTTGTTGGTTCTTTAAAAATAATTAGGTAGATTACTTTCAGAACCCCTCTTTTTGCAACGTTATTTCAATAGAACAGAGCCGTAGTCTTAGTGTACTCAATATCTAGACAGCCAACCATTGTTTTAGAATTGTTCAATTTTTTTAACTTCTGATAAAAACAGAATTAATGGTATTTTTGTAAATATTATACCTCCAAGAAATGGCTATACTTCCCAATCATATGTTGTGTGATATTTAAGAGGAATTATTTTGATATAATGTCATTAAAATATTCGTTAAAAAAAGTGCTATTCTAGCTTATACTTTACATTTTAATGTGTATGATAATTCAAATAAAAGATAATGAAGATTTATATTATATTTAATTGTTATAATTATAAAGAAAAACCTGGGAACAGTAAAAAACTGACTTTATTTTATTGACGTAGGGAAAATTTTGTCAAATATTTGAATAAAAAAACACTATAAAACAAAATAAATTATTTTTAATATAGTCACAAAAAGGCTTAATGAGTTTAGGAAATATTTCATTTACTAATCATGTCATTTAAACTCTATTACACAGAATACATTGTAAAAAGATGTTCTCGTTTTAATTTTAAGTAATTTGAAATGCATTTTAATACCTTTTAATGATTTATTTTTTGAAACATCTTTTTATAAAATGTTATTGATTTTTGAAGTTATATGTTAAAATGTTTTTAAATTTTGTTAACATTTTGTTTTAAATGTAGAAAATTGGTAATTCTAAACATTCAAAAAATGATTTTATTAAATTTTCATCACTTAAATTGCATGTTTGATGAAATTTTCAACTGATAATTCAAGAAAAATCGTTTAAGTTTTATTATATTTTACTTTGAAATGTTAAAAAAATATAATTATTGTCAAAAATGTGGAAGTTATACTTTCCTCAAAAAAAGACCTAAAACATGCAAATTAACACGTGTAATGAGATTTTTTTTCTTTCAGGTTTAATTTTAAGTAATTATTGATATTTTTTGTAAAAAGGATTTTATATAAAAAGTTTTAAAACTCGAGTTATGTAGTGGTTCTAAAAAAGGTTGCGAATTTATGCAATTTTCTTGCAAAAAAATTTTTCTAGGATTTTAAAAATAGCAAAGGGTGTTATTAGACGTACTTACAGATACAATTGCAAAGTCATTTTGGCCAAACACTAAAATAAAGTTTTGACATCTGAGGGCCCAACCGTGATTTGTTGTTTGGGGATAGATAAGGGGGGTTACAACCTAGTCTGGTCATCATTATCTCTGAAATGCCCAAGTCAACACAATTTTCATATGTATCTGGGTAGTTGCCATAATGCCTACATTCTTCTTTTTGTAGAGGATCCTCATTAGAAATCACAGTTATCCTATTGCGGAACCATTTCTCAACCCCAGGTGTCAAGTAGATCAATTCACCACTCTTGGATGAAAAATTAGGGTTTGGATAGGTATGTTTGTGATTGTCTGCAATGAGTATGTAAACTTTGCTAGTTTGATTCATTGTTTGAATTGAGAGTTTTGTATAATTGTAGTGTCTAACTCTAATACAGTATCCATATCTAGCTACAAAAACTCTTTCAGTTAGATAGTTTTTACCTCTGAAGATTTTAGGATTAGAATCTTTGTTTGCCAAAATATCAGGAAGTACATTGCTCAGCACTTGATCAAAAGTTTTGTTCAGATGGGCACCCCAAGAATACCCCTTAATTTTATTTCCAAACAACAATGCATTTCTATGATGATAACCATATTCTCTCATCATTGTTAGATTGTATTGATTGTCAGGACAGACATAGATGTCAGGCAGGTCAACTTCGGATATGTCAAGCAATTCTACAATCTCATTTGTGGCTGGTGATATCAGTCTGAAAATTAACTAGAATTAATGAATGCAATAATTCTTAATTATTTATAACTTTAAAGCATCACAATCTTTTTTAACGAATGATATTAAAGAAATGAACAAATCATCAATTTTGAAAAATCATAAAAATTATACTTGATTTTTAAGTTCTGTGTATTAAGTAAAAGAAAATAATTTTTAGTACCAAAGCTAGTTTATCATTATAAATGTTTATCCATCTATTTGATGTTTTTTTTTGTGTTAAACATGATTTTAACAACTACAATATAAGAAAGATTTCTTCTTTTTTTCTTTTGTTTCTTCAGTCTGTTGGTTCGTCATCAATGTTACAGGTTTTTTTTTAGACGATAAATTGGATTTACTTTGCAATTTCTTTGAAATTTAGCTCTTAATCATCTATGAAAGATATTTGTCACTGATAACAATCTAATCTAATTACCATTGTTACTTAGGGATGCTTTCATCTTTGTTTTATATAAAAAAATATGAATACCTTTGAAGACTGGTGTTGCATTGGTATGCAAACATTGCCAGGGAAAATAAGAGCACAAAGATCTTCAGTATCTTAGCTACATTCATCTACAACAAAGTTGAAATTAATGCTTATAATGGATATCAAACAAGACTAAAATTAACTAATCTGAATGACATATCAAAGGAGTTGGCAGCAATGTGATATAGCTACTGCTGAGACTTAAATAAGCTAGGTCGGTTGCTGATACACTTTCTACAGGGCATTGGGTGAGGCTGTCTAGGCCAAGTAAGGCTTAAGGTTGCTGTGGTTAATGATAGCTTAGGCTTAACGGGGTTTAGGGTGGCTCTGGCTATAGGTTGCTGAATAAAAATTTAAATCAAATTAAATTCATAATTTTTATTGAGGTTCATAACCTAGTTTATGCAAGAGTAGAGCTTTAGATTGAATTCTGTTTATCGTTCAATTTATTGATAGAATCAGTATCTTGAGCCGTTTACGAGATCTTAGCAGACAAAGAGTAGACGAGAAAAACTTTGGTACGAACCTTTTTGACAAAACCACTAGGCACAACTGTGTCTATTTCCCTCATTAAATTTCTTTCATGAAAACCGATAACCAATATTCCTTTTTAAATCAATTGATTAGAATTTACTTATAAAATTTGATCGGTATATTTCCACAAGTGGAAAGTTAAGTATTGTTAACCAAGCTTTCCTCCCTTTAAAAAAGTAAATTGAAAATAAGGGGGGGGGGGGGCGTTGTTGTACCCAATAAGGGGGGCTAATCCTATTATATAAAGTAGAAAGCTTTTTGTCTGTCCCGAAGGATCTCGCTAACATCTGAACCAATATTGTTCTCCTTTACAGTTAATCTTCTTATAGGTCCTTGGAATGTTTTAAACTATTTTTGGGGAGGGTGTATTCACCCCCTTCCCTCCCCCCCAAAAAAAATATTATTTACTCTTTTAAAACTCAAATTTAAAATGGGATAAGGCCGTTTTTTCCCCTCCTACCTTTAGTGCCCCTAGAGGCTTCTAATGGGCGTAGCTGCTAGTAAATATATAAAATAACATAATCTAATCAAACATGATTAATAAACAAAAAAACCCCCGAAAAACTACCCATCCCCCTTATTTACAATTTATTTTTAAATGGTATGGGGGGAGGCCCGAG
Source organism: Acartia tonsa (assembly GCF_053477335.1). NCBI lineage: Eukaryota > Metazoa > Arthropoda > Copepoda > Calanoida > Acartiidae > Acartia > Acartia tonsa. The sequence goes on from NC_137264.1 coordinate 52,405,750, forward strand.
GGGTATCATCAATGCTGAATAGAATATTCGTGTGTTAGCGCTACTTAATCAATTCTTATTGACGTACAACTTGGGCTAGCAGCGTTCACATGATTTTGTCAGGGAGGTGTGCAGTGCAGGGCACTACAAACAATTATGCATATTCTTTGCGGAATTTGTCAGGGGAATATAGGAGAGAGGGGGTTGGTGTTTTAGGATTAAAACAAACATTCAGCGGGTGTAAAACAGAAAATAAATTATATTATAAATTTCATAATAAGCTGAACAGGCTAAATTATGAAACTCTTTATACAGTTAGGGAGTTGAATCCATTTTTATAGAAGCAGAAATATAATCTATGATTATGGTTTGGACCCTCTAAAACTGTAATCTACCCTTCCACTTTCCCCTCTCTTGGTGAAGATATCTTCAACGCCGATGCGATTTTTGAAATATAAGATTCCACTTTTGTCTCTCTTGTTGAAGATATCTTCACCAAGAGAGGCAAAAGTGGAATCTTAAATTTCAAATATCGTATCGGCGTTGAAGATATCTTCACCAAGAGAGGGGAAAGTGGAATCTTACATTTCAAAAATCGTATCGGCGTTGAAGATATCTTCACCAAGAGAAGGGAAAGTAGAATCTTACATTTCAAAAATCGTATCGGCGTTGAAGATATCTTCACCAAGAGAGGGAAAAGTGGAAAGGTAGATTACAGTTTTAGAGGGTCAAAACCATATTCATAGATTATATTTCTGCTTCTATAAAAATGGATTCAACTCCCTAACTGTTATAGTGCCTAAAATAAATATTACGTTATACAATACAAATGACCAATTCTAGGCCAATACACAGACTAAATGACGTATTGCTGGCCAGTATGCATATTAATTGACTAATGGTAGGCCAGTATGACGTCTTTTTTATAGGCACTATAAAAAGCTTTCTAAATTATTTTTTTTTAAGTTGCAGCATGATATTTTTATGTTTCAGGCTATTGTTAAAGTGGGGAGGGTTAGTTCTACATAATAAAAAGTAAAACAGGCGGTCTGTCCATTGTACAGACCTCATTAAAATCCTAATTCTAAAGTCTAAAGAATTAATTTACTGTTCTGCGCGCTTTATCGTTACCAGAAACCGCAAGGTTATAAAATGATAGGAAGATTTACCAGGCAAAAAATCCGAATAGGGACGTACAGACGATAAGACGGAAAAATCCTAAATTTTATTTTGTACTGACGGAAACACTCGAATTTTAAAAACTTTGCTTTAAATATATACAACTTAAATTTGATAGTATATATTGTAGGTCGTCATCGCATGTTCTTACTTTTGAATTCACCAGCGATTGCTCACCTAGCATCTAGAGGCTCTAGGCTCTAGTGGTGGGGGTACAAAAAACATCCCAAGACTTAGATTTAAAAACGTAATAGCTTAAAACCTTCTCGGTACAAATGTGAAGCTTCCCTAAAATGAAGAATTCAATCAGTTTAGTGGTTAGCGAGATCTTGCCAAAAAAAACTTTACTACTTTGTATATTTACTAGTTGCTTAGTCCCTAGCCTCTAGCGGAAGGCGGGTGGGGTCAGGAAAATAGCTTAAAACCACCCCAAGATTTTTACAAAGCATATTTAAAAAGCGCAACCAATTCGGATCAGTATTTTCTGAGATCTTTAGCTTCCGACGAAAAAGACCTCACTACTTTATATAAAAGGACAAAACATTTAGAATTGGTCGAGTGGTCGAAACCGATTAATATCCGCTCGATGTAACAGACTAACAGGTTTTGACCCATAATAAAATCATAATATCAAATAATAACAGTTATGTCAAACTTTATTTGTGTAAAATAAAAAAAACGGGAGTATTAACAAATAGAACACAAAAAAGTTAGTTTATTAGGTATACTTAACTATCAAAATAATAGGTTAAATCTTAAGATATATAGGTATAACACATTTAAAGATAAGTATACTTATTATCTTACTTAATATATGTACTTTATATTTATGTTATAACAAAGATGACAACATACATGAAAGCGAGGCTATAAAACGTAAGGACAAACGAACATTAACACTTGTAGAGTGTCATAACTGAATAATTAGAATATAAATGTATAAAAGTCTTAACAAAATTTTAAGAAAAACTGTTGAAAAACAGGATAATGTTTATGGACATACTTACATTTTAGGACTTGATTAAAGAGATGGATCACTTATAACATTGTACTTTGTTGTCCTAGGAATCAGTATGCCAAAAATCAGATAAATCGAATAATTTTATTACATAAAAGTTTGCTGTTAAAAAAATAAAAATAATAACATGTATAAAATGGACGTACGGACGGACTGACGGTCCGACCCTAATTATAGAAAAGCCTCGCTTTTAAAAATAAAAATTACAATCACTAATTTTTGATGGACTTCCACTGGATGAAGTTATCGTGACTGACTAGCACCACCACCCGGTCCTGGCTCTCGTTGCTGTAGTTTTCATACTTGAATTCACACGCACAAGGCAATGGGATTAAAAACCACCTTATGCATGTATTATGTGGAATTCAAGTACGAAGATATTTGTATTGTTTGCCGGTAACATTCTGGGTTAATTGCTGTAAATTCGACCCAATTTCCCTATGTTTTTTCGTAGCCTAGCTAGTCTATACTTAAATACGATCTGTTAGTTTGTCGCCTTGTCAGAAATAATAAAAAAATGTCTTGTCTTGGCGAATTATGAAAAAACTTGTTATAATCAGTGTTAATTTGTTATTATTCAGCAATCTGCTTTAGAAATTAAAAAAAAAATAATTTGCTAAAACAACATTTTCTCTTTTTTATTTTTACTTTAAAGTTCTTTAACTGTTTGCTATGCTTCTTGTAAACATAGTAGTCCTTGTTGTGGACATAATCTATAAAATATATAATATATGTTTTCAATATATAAAATACACTTATAAATAAAACATAATAATTATCACAATTAATTCTTTTAACAAAATGAAATTTTTTACTTACAAAGAAAAAAAAGTTTTAGCTAACAAGCCAAGTGGTAGAATATATCAAACAGTAGTTTTAAATCATTCAAATCATTAGAAGAACTTAATGAAAACTACAATATTATAAAAACGTAGTTACATTTAACCATAATCGTACTTTGATTAAGTATTTAAGCTTTTCATTTTCCTTTAAATTTTCAATATATAACATAATAAAATAAATATTAGGGTTGGGCCGGATATCCGGTTCCGGCCGGATATCTGGCCAACGTTCGATATCCGGCAAATTACCGGATATCCGGCCGGTTAACCGGATATCCGGCTGGTTAACCGGATATCCGGCGTCAAAAAACAGCCGGATATCCTGTAACCGGATAGTTTTAATACCCGGTATCCGGCCTGATATTGAAAATGGCCGGATATCCGGCCCAACCCTAATAAATATCTGTCAATAAACAAGAAAATTACCACAAAGTTATTATTTGGTAGTTACCAGTGATATTAAGGGATAAGACAATGGACGATAAATAAGTATACAACCTCAATGATTATAGACAAAATTTCCCATTCTGTTGGTTGAAATTTATTAGTTGAAAATTTTTGACAAACTAAATTGAAGGAAACCATAACAGTACTCAAAGTTTTAGAGGCAGCGAATAAGGTTACTTTTTATAAAACTTTGGGTACCGAATAATTTAGAGTCCAATGTCTCCTCCCTCCTTGGTATTTATACTTCTAAAATTATACTTAAGCCAAAGACATGATCTATTATTTTACAGAAGGGTGTCTTATAATTATTTCCAAGGTATGAGGGGAATAATAAGGGTTAAAAAAACATATTTCGTGGGACACCCTGTATATATATTTAAATGTTTTTATATAAAAATTACAAATACTTTTGGAAGCCATAAAAATGGTATGAATTATGAATTGATTTGATCATTGGAATTATGGCTGGAGTATGTAAAACCAAGGAGAGGGATTGGCATTCAGAGCTGGATCTTTAAATGTGTAGCCCTTGGCGTGGCTGTAGCCGTGGCCGTAGTCATGGCTGTGGCTTTAGCAACGCTTTAGCCACACTAACGGACTGTGGTCACTTTTAGCGTGGTTAACCACGCTACGACTACGACCACGCGTTGCCAATATGATTTAAAGATCGCATTTTTTTTTGTGGCCACGGCAACGCGTGGTTAATATGATTTAAAGATCGCTATTAGGTTGGTGGCTGTAACTCTGACCACGACTACGGCAACGGCTACGCTTTTAAAGATCCAGCTCAGGAATTTTAATTAATTCGAAATCAGAATATTTTTGTTTGATAAAAAATTTAGAAATATGATTTTGAGATCGGGAAAGTAAAACCTTAGAAAAAATTACATGTCTTTTAAAATCCCATATAACAACGTAAAATTTACTGTTGATACCATTACCCGCAAAAATTTTGAAAATCGGACCATAAGCACAAAAGATATGTGGAAATCAGTAAACAAACTAAAATGCGGCTAAAAAGCTTTTTGAAAGCAGTCGGACAGCCATGGATGTTATACTAAAAAAATATGCTTTATAATGCTGGAAATGTTGTCAAGAAAACGATGGAGCTTTAATAACGACCGAGATAATCACTTTTCCCCCAATTTGTGTCTTACGGACGGACATTTGAAATTATAGAGAAGCTTAGGTAATAAATTTTGTAAATTAATCTTGCTTTTTCACATAGAATAGGTAGGTTTGTTTCAAACATAATATTCACTTTCTAAAACCAATGATTTCAGTATTTTTGTCTAATCTTCTGTTGCTGCTTTGTTTCTTGGCTAGCTGTTTGTACTGACCGCCATAGCCGCTGTCACACGCACAAGCAAATATCATAAAAAAGCTGTTCGTTCGTGTCTCAGCAGCTAAAGCAGCCAGAAGGATTTCTGTAGCAGTCGGTTTCTTTGTACGCCTGTATTTGCAATTTTAGCTTTGAAAATTAGATTTTGATTACTTTTCACAAGCTTTTAGCTTTTTTCACTTGGTTTATAAACAGTTCCAATTTCATCTGATGTTTCCCATAGTGGCAACTCTCCTCTGACACATTACAATCTTTCCCGATTTAGTATTAATTTTGCGGAACATGATTCCCGTTACGTCATATTTTTCTTTCCCGAAAAAGGGAAGGGGGGAAGAAAAAAAGAGATGGGAGAAAAGGGGGTTTTCCCCATCTCTTTTGAAGAGATTTTCTTCCCCCTTTCCCTTTTTCGGGAAAGAAAAATATGACGTAACTGGAATCATGTTCCGCAAAAGTAATACAAAATCGGGAAAGATTGTAATGTGTCCTCTCCTCTCAGAACTGAAAATAGAGATTAAATTTAGATAATTTGAAAAACTTAATATATTAACTTTACTGGATATATTGTTTAGTTCTTATATTTTTGTATTTAAACTAACATTGTTACCAATTCTTTAAATACTTATCTTAAAAAAATTATCATCGCCTTTATTAAAAAATAAAAGTTTTTTTTTCTTCGTATAATCTAGAGGTTTCTGAACATTTGGACTTTATTTATATTATGCTATTTCTAATTTTTACCTATACTGTAATATCTTTCTTACATTTATATTGTAGCAAGTTGAAATAAATTAACAACTATTAAATCATAATTTTTTCCTAAATAAACTTTAAGCTATCCCTTCAAATAAAATTTGTCAAGTAAAATATTTTCCAAATCTTTTGGTGTAGAATATGAGTGAACCTGAATGGTTAGGTAAAAACTGAAGACTTACGTGAATATGCTGCTGCTTTTATGCTATTCAATCCTTATTAACATAAATTTCCCTTTTGCCCTTCAAACCCCTTATACCTTTTTCCCATAGGGGGAAAATATAAACCATGGAACTTCTATGGTTTAATTAAACTCCTTTTTCCTTTAGTTATGTTCACATACACCCACCCCTCCCCATTCATCCTACATCCCCTAAATACTTAGTTTTAGTAGTGCTTCCTTATTAAGCCGATCCTTCCCCCCTGTATGAGCTTTTCTAATAGCGTAGCTACTCTATAATCTTATTTAGCAGTTTTCCTAATCTTTTGAATACCTACTTTTTAAAATCTTTTTTATAAGAAAGAAAGGGAATAGTACCTTTCGTGGCGACGCATCTTAAGGGGCGATGGGTCGTATTTTTAAAATGACTTTTTATAGGTTATTTTAGGTTAGGTTAGGTTATATTAGGCTAGGTGATTGACCCAAAGGGTTAGGCAATTGGCCCCGCAGGGGCTAAAAATAGGAGAAAAGCTACTGTGTAAAATACGAAGAATCGCTTCTTATTAAATAGCTTGAACAAATAATAAGCTTTCGTGAAAACAAAAGACTTATCTTTCTAGCAGTTTCCGATATATTACTGGACCCGGACATAGACATCTTGTTGCTCTAGTATATATATTTGTAGTTGTTTCGCGCGTTATAGATGTTGACATCCTTGTTTTATTTATAATATTTTGCATATGACAGAATAAGCAATGATATTATGGTTTATGCTGCCTTTATGAATTAACTTTTAAGGATTCCCCCCTCCTCAATCCCTTCCCCCCCCCCCATTCTAAATCCATCCTATTTTCTCACTGACCTTTTTTTCTTATTTTAACATTAGACCTATTAGTAATAGTTATTTCTCGTATCGTATTATAAACGGCTTTCCGCGGATATAGAATGTACAATTATAAGATTAAAACTAGTTTTTTAGCCCCGTGGTGCCGATTATGATTGTACATTTCTATATTCGTAGAAAACTGGATATAATACGATGCTAGACATAGTTTTTTTGTATTCATGAGAACCGGTTCCTATCCACCGGATTCGAATGAATACGAGAAAAGATTTTACAAATTTTTTAAATAATATATTTCTAAATACGAATGAGCTCTAAAAATAGCATAAAATAACCAAAGACTGAATTGAAAAATAAAATAGCATAAAACCACCCTTAAACTGACATATGAAGCTTCAATTCATTGGAAAACTCAATTGGGTCAGTGGTTAGCGCAATCTTAACAAACAAGCAAAAAAACGCACTACTATGTCTAATCGCACTAGCTCCCGTAGCATGCAGAGGCTCTGTTTTCCGGGGGGGGGGGGGTAAGGAGTCTGCCTAAAATAGCCTAAAACCAAACCAGGATATATATCGAAAAACAATCAAAAAAAACATTCCAGGAACTATATAAGCATTCTTTTAAAAAAAAGGAATTCAATTGGTTCTAAACTTCTACAGTTATGGAGATCTAAATGGACAAACCAATAAACTTACTCTTTTTTTAAAAGGATTTATTAGTCAATTTAATTTAGATTATGACTTTTTACGTATGATTACTTAATGTTCATATCTCTAGTGCTTTTATAATACCTAACACCCCCACCCCCCTAATCCACCACTCTCTCCCCTTCCCAACAATGACAGATTTAAATTTTAATACTTGGCCATTTTGCTTAATTCTAAATATTGATTTATTTAAATTCTAACATTAATACTTTGTTTCATGTTAATATCTTTATTATTAAAAACGACGTTTTCAAAATTTAGGTGAGGCTTTTTATATATTAAAAATGTCCGTTTGTTCGACAATTTGGCATTGAATAATATGACCTACTTATGAGAGTATTTCTCTTGGGAGGGGAGAAGCAAGTAATATATATCCTATTATAAAAATCAGTAAGATTTTTTTTATGTCTGTAGCGTAAGATATCTATAACAACTGAACCGATTGAGCTCTCCATTTAAGTGAATCTTCACATAGGTCCTTGGATGGTTTTAGGCTATATCATTTTTTTTATTTAAGTAATGGTATGGGTTTAGGCTATTTTTCTCCCCATCCCTTCCTCTTCGAAAACGGATCCCCTAGATGCTAGGGTCGCAGCCACTAGTAAGTAATATGTATTAAGATTATGATATATTAATAAACTTTTGCTTGACCTGTAAGAAGCTTCACTGTAAAGATAATAACAAACCGGTTCAGTGTTTTAAACTCACTGACAGCAAGATCTCGTTTCATTCTAGGAGGTAAAGGGCAGGTTTTAGCCTATATTACATGGAGTTTGTTAAACCCTTAAAAGATAAACGACATTAGTGAAAGAATAGTCCAACCAATTACTTTCTTTACCTTTGAGAAAAAAAAATAAAATTTTTTTTACGTGAATGAGAGGAGGTGAGGGGGAGTTGTAGGTTCCTGCTACCCTACTCTAGAGTTGTGGCCCCTAGAGGCTAGGTACAAAGCCACTAACAAAGTAACATATCAGTTATCATTTGACATCTTGCAAAAATAATTTTAAATATAGGTAATATATAAAATTCAATTTGCGAAAAACTGTAAAACTGTGAGCAGAATAATATTTGCACGTGCATAAACACAAGAGGATTGCGTACACACATACAGACACACACACACACATACACACAGACACACTCAGCACACACACACATACACACAGATACTCACACACACACATACACACACTCAGCACACACACACACTCACCACATACACACACACACACACACACACAAACATGCACACATTGTATTTTTATTACTAAATGATCTAAAATATTAATATATATATACATATATATATATAATATTGTATATAGTGAGTTATATTTTTTATATTCCTTTCCTAAATAAATTGATACTCTATAAGCTTGTTCTTTAAAACATCAAAACCAAATGGGTCTAAATTTAGCTTTTGACAGGTGGAGATTTCATTCTTCTTAAGATTATTATGTATTTTAGCTTAAATTACATGAAATTGCAAATCTCCCAACTAAGTATATCTATAAACGTTAATTCTAAATTATTGGCAAATTCTTAATTAATCAATTTAATTATTGGCATTTTTTATTTACTTTCAATTAAGTTAAAACGCAAAGACTCTAACTATAGTATCTTCTCTACTTACAAGGATGACAACATTCATAAAAGCGAAGCACTTAAATGGACAAATAGACATTAACACATTGTATAGTGTCAGAACTTAAAAATCAGAATATAAATGTATAAGATACGAAGCAAAATTGTAAGTAAATTTGTTGTAGAACTGCTTGATACAGGATACATTTTTAGGACTTGATTATATAGTTGCTTCGCTTATAATATTGTATTTTTTTGTCCAAGGAATCAATATACCAAAAATCAGATCAATCGGATAATTAGATCACATAAAATTTGTTGTTAAAAAAGTAAAAAAATCAACATGTTTAAAATGAACGTATGGACATTCTGGTAATGATTATAGAGTTGCTAAACTTCCTAAATCGTACCTAAGTACCACAGGAATCCCCATGCAAAGTTTGAAATCGATAGGATAATTCTAACATGTCTAAATTAACGAAAAAAGCTATCCGCTCTAGACGGACGGACCGACCCTAATCATAGAAAAGCTTCGCCTTTAAAAATATCTAGAGAAGCCGAACAAATGGACTGACAAAATAAGCTATATAGTAGATGTTCATTAATCAAATTTATACTTTAGAAGCCTCTAGGGGCACTTAAGGTTGGAGGTGAAAATCATCCCAATTTAAATTTGAGTTTCAAAAGAGTAAAAAATAATTTTTTGGGGGGAGGGGGGTGAAAACACCCTTCCCTAAAATAGATTAACCTTAGCAGGACCTATAAGAAGCTTCACTGTAAAGAACAACAATACCGGTTCAGCGGTTAGCGAGATCCCTCGGGACAGACAATAAACGCTTACTTCTTTATATAATAGGATATATCTGCAACTGAACATTATTAAATTGGACCTAAGACGTGTGATGATATAAAGTTGAGAAGTTAATAAGAAATTGTATTTTAAATAAGAAAATTATCATACCTGGAAATTTTCCTGGTGCTGCTACTGGCCGTTTGGTGTGTAAAGCTGCAGGTTGATGGAATGCGACTAATCCAAGTGTGGAGCTGTACCATTGAAGCTGCACGTACCCACAAGTCTTTACCCCCCATTTGTTACGTCATAATGACGTAATATTGTACTCAAACCAAAAGTGTTCCAATGAGCCTCTACCCCTCTCCTCTTTCCCCCTCTCCCCCCCCACAGTGGGATCCAGTGGGACATCCAAAAAATTTAAAATTTACTTTTATCTATCCTAGGAATTAATAATGGCTGTAAGTAGACAGCTAGAAAAGAAATTTTTAAAAAATATTCATTTTTGGCGGATTTATGCCATTTTTAAAAAAGGTAGTGAAAAATTTCTTTTCAGTTTTGATGATTTTCCAGATTTTTTTACACAATTTTTTCAAAGCAACAAAAAATACATTTATGTTCATCTTATGAAAATAATTTTTGATTGAGGTACTTTTCAGATACCTGTACCAATGTCTAATTAAAGAAAAATTTTAAAAAAATATTTTTTTGGTGGTGTAAATTGACATTTTGTGAGAAAATTTCACAAAAAATATTAAGATTTTTAACCCCAAAAAATCAGTTTTCTCCATTTTACTCAAAAACGGCCAGGATGCCCCGGGTTTTGCAATAATAATATTAATATGCAACATGTATTGTGTTTAAAACAGTTTTCATAACCTGGGGCCTCCCGGCCGTTTTTGAGTAATTGAGCATTTTACATTGCATGGTTTGAACAATTTTGTTCTTGTTAATTTGAAATTTTCCCTCGTTTGAGGGGGAAGGAGTCATTTTAGAGCCCAAAGTCATCTCTACAATGTTTTCTAACTTTTTGAGGCGGAACTTTCTTTACTTATGCATTATTTGCATCCGGCCAACCGTTTCGCCGTTATTTGCCGCCGTAGGTGTGATTTTTAACGATTTTTGCCGTTCTCGCGGTTTTAATGGACATTTAAGGGAACAAGGAGTCCTTAAAAAAAGATGACTTTTAAATACTTTTATTGTAGCAATTAAATTTGCTAAATTTCATGTGTTCTGAAAAAAATTGTATTTCTAACTGGTTTTGGTTCAGCAGAAATTCAATTTCGGGGATTAATTATAATATTGCAAAAACATTATATATGCGTCTGAGAGAGAGAGAATACAATATAAGCAATTATGTTTATATTCTTATACAAACTTTAAATGAAGATAGCTAGACTTAGAATAAAGGTATTAACACAAAATCAAAAGTGTTTTGAAAATAATGTTATTGTTGTTTATATCTGTAAAAAAAAACATTAGAAAACATGCCTTATTAGTGTCCTATTTTACTTATACTGGACCTACCTAAAAATGCCGGGACTCGAACTGGGTGCACCTGACGCTATATTCATGTTCACAAACATTGTTTGCATTGAAGAAATATTTACATAGACGTTTATTTTGTTAAAATATTCCTATCCTAACTAAAGTTATGAAGGTTTATAGATTTTTTAAAAATAGGGTAGCTTCGCTCCTCGAAAACCGCCAGACGTACTTACCAAATGCACATTAGAAGTTAACAGGAGCAAAATTTATGTTATTTTTGAGTTAAAGCAAAAGAAATTACATCATTTCGTCAAATACAAGCTTTTTTATTGATGTTTACTTTTGCCTACCCTTAATGTCCCGTTTTTTGGCAAAAGATCCCACTGTGCCCCCCCCCTCAATCTATCCCAAATATTTTCAATTATGCTCCCCCCCCCCTCCCAATTCCTCCTGAAATACTGCCCGTAAATGGTTACTTCCGAAAAGCTGGGCCCATAGCTCCCCAATTTCATCAACTTTAACCCTGGACCCCTCAACGCTCCCCGTTCCCACGCTACGGCCTCTATAATAATTTCCCACCCATTTAAACCTCCCCCCCATCCTCCTAAACCAACATCTCAATTGTCAAATTAATGTTTATAAAAATTGTAAAGTCATAGATGCAAAAAATTTCAAATATACAGTTTAATAACATTTCTTCCATTTACAATTTAAGTATGTAAATATGAAACCTAAACTATATTTGCTGACAAAAATTTCTTTTCCAAAGAAATGAAACAGGATAGCTAAAAAATGTAAAAACTTTAATACGCTTTTCTTTGATGCCTCCTCCATCCTTTAGATTTTCTCTTTGGCAGAGAAAATTTCGCGTAAATGTTTTTGGGTTTAACTTCGAGTGGAGAGAAAGAGAGAGAGAGAGAGAGAGAGAGAGAGAGAGAGAAAGAGGGAGAGAGAGAGGGAGTAAGAGAAAAAGAAAGAGAAAGAAAAGAGAGAATTGCAAGATAAAGAAAAAAATCAGGGATCGGAAGCCTCACGTAAGCCGCGTGTAAGCCTCAGTGAAATCGTGATTTTATCACAATAAAATTCAGCTGGATGTATAAAACGGCTCTTTAGCAGACAATTCTTCTTTCTGAAATTTTTTTTTCTGCTCACAAGCAGGTTTAAAACTGAGGCTTATACGCGGCTTACGTGAGGCTTCCGATCCCTGAAAAAAATGATAGGTAGATATAGAGAGGAAAATTGTTTAAATAGAATTGTATGTAGAATCTAGACATTTAGGATTAAAATACTTTTAAAACATTACTTTTCTTATAAAAACAGATAAATGGATAAACGAACATTACATTTTTGCAAAATATCTGAAAATAGATGCTCTATAAGAACGCTTCAGCCCATAGTGACGTTATTGTATCTATAATTTTTTATATCTTGCCTAATTGTACCAAGAACCACATTTTTGTAATTTTATCAGTGGATTGAATAATTATAATTTACTGTTTAACATGCTAATATTAATTACGTTATGCTATGAACGTTGTACCTTATTGTTATAGGAATATTCATATTATGATAAACAAAATAGTCAAACTTATGATCTAGCTATCGAAAACGTACAGACGGACAGACGCACACACACTTGATGTATAAAAGGCAGAAACTTGTGTTTCGCTTTTCAGGAAATCTTAATATTTGCTCTGTTATTGATTTAAACTTTTTTCAAATTTTTTATTTTGTTTACAAATGTTATTTTAAAAGTTTGCCCTTTTCACTAAATAATTCTGGTATTTGATACGAATTTAAAAATCGGAATGACACATTTTACGCACTAATATTCTCATGATTGTAGGACTAGGGCAACTATTTTGTTCTATGCATTTTTACTCCACAAAATCATAATATTAGATCATCTAGAAATTATTTATGACGAAGCTTGAAACCCAAATTCAAAACAAATTATACGGTAATGCTATTAAATCAAACAGTTTAACAAGGATGACAACATTCTTATCGGTGCAGTATTGATCGAATTTTTTTTAACATACACAACTTGTTAAAAGCGAAGCTTTTCTATAATTAGGGTCGGTCAGTCCGTACGTCCGTAACGGATAGCTTTTTTCGTTAATTTAGACATGTTAGAATTGTCCTATCGATTTCAAATTTTGCATGGTGATTCCTTTAGTAGTTAGGTACGATTTAGAAAGCGTAGCAACTCTATAATCATTACCAAAATGCCCGTACGTCCATTTTAAACATGTGGATTTTTTTTACTTATTTAAATAGCTTTTTTCGTTAATTTAGGCATGTTAGAATTGTCCTATCGATTTCAAATTTTGCATGGTGATTCCTGTGATAGTTAGGTACGATTTAGAAAGCGTAGCAACTCTATAATCATTATCATAATGTCCGTGCGTCCATTTAAACATGTTGATTTTTTTTTACACACAACAAATTTGCATGTGACCTAATTATCCGATTGGTCTGATTTTTGGTATACTGATTCCTGGGACAACAAAGTACAATATTATAAGCGAAGCAACTCTTTAATCAAGTCCTAAATATGTAAGTATGTCCATAAACATTATCCTGTATAAAACAATTTTTCAACAAATTTTCTTACAATTTTGCTTCAACTCTTATACATTTATATTCTGATTATTCAGTTCTGACACTATATAAGTGTTCATGTCCGTTTGTCCTACCGTTTCAGTGCTTCGCTTTTATGGATGTTGTCATCCTTGTTTTTAACTTACACAACTTGTTTTATAAGGCTTACGTTCCTCTGCCCTGTCTGTATATAACGCATCTCGGATCTACTGCAGTTCACGGTAAAATATTGCTGGTAACGAATATTGCCAAAAATCTATGAATTTTAAGGGCTGCTCACACCATTTTAAGCGGTATAAGAAGGACTACAAATAATCTGGAATAGCCAAGATCCAATGATGCACAGGGAAAGCTTCACTGAAGAAAAAACGCGTAAAATAGGCCTTATTCGTGCATTTCTCTGCACTGCAAGATAATTATGCATTATTGACTTATAGCTATTCCAGATTATTTGTAGGCCTTCTTATGCCGCTTAAAACAGTGTGCGGGCATGATCTGTACGTTCAGCCGTTTGGCAGCTAGCAGCCTTTAAAATTCATAGATTTTTGGAAATATTTGTTACCAGCAATATTTTACCGTGAACTGCAGTAGATCCCATCTCTATTGTTTCTAACCCCTTACTTGTGAGGGAGGGGACATTGGACTGAAAATTAATGTGGTACTCGAGATTTTAAAAATATTTGATGGCTAAATCTTTAGATATTTTTATTAAATCTTGATTGGCTGGTTCAAATACTAAATATTTAGACTTTTGAACCAATAATTAAGAGGTAATTTTGTTTATCATCATTTGTGATGATAATCAAGTCATCGTCCATTGTATTCTCTTACCCCATGTTGTGCCGAGAGTAATGGTAAATATGCCAAAAGCTTTGTTAAAGTCAAATCAACAAAAAGTATCTGATTCAAAAAATTTGAATGTTTTTAATAGCGGAGCTTTTCTATAATTAGGGTTGGTCCGTACGTCCGTTACATTTAGCTCTTTTCGTTAATTTAAACAGGTTAGAATTGTCCTATCGATTTAAAACTTTGCATGCTGATTATTATAACAGTTAGGTACGACTTAGAAAGCGCAGCAACTCTATAATTTTTACCAGAAAGGTTTAGTGTTATAAGCGAAGCATATCTATAATCAAGTCCTAAATACGTCAGTATGTCCTTAAACAGTAACATGTATTTGATCAGTTTTGAATCAAATTTACTTATAATTTTGTATAGAAATATGCATTAATATTCAGTTCTTACACTCTACATGTTTTAATGTTCGTTTGTCTTTCCTTTTCAGAGCTACGCTTTTATGGTTGTTGTCATCCTTGTTTATTATATAAAGATTAACGGGTGTCGCCGTCTGAACATTATTGGAAGCATGTTATAGAAAACCTTCCTCAGAAAGGTAAAATCTTTTAGCTGTTTTTTTTAAATGGTAAAGTTTTTAAAGAATGTCATATGAATATTAATCAAATATTTGTCTGAATAGTGCTGTCACGCTAAAATTGTCTATTTTTGTTTTCCCCGATTTGTTTAGCTTTGCTCTTAGGAATGTTATTCCTTGTTATAAGCAAGCTTGGCTGCTATGTTATGCTAGATCCCTTCCTTGTGTTATTATTGGTATTTTTAATGCATATTTACTAGGGTTGGCAATCCGTCTAATTTTTAAACTGGATTCGGATTCTTACAAGAATCCGTCCAAAAATAAAACGGATTCTCCGCGGATTCCGGATTCTTATTTTTTTGACGGATTCCGGATTCTAGCAATATTTTAAAAGGCTTTAAAAAAAATTAAGGGATTAAATTATACCGGGTACTGGGAAGAATCTAAAGCTGCTTTTTTTTCATATTTTCTGATCTCTCCACTTGGTGGTGTAATTGGGGAGAGATGGCAGGGCGTGATCTTTGCCTTTAAAGAGGCGGGGAGGGGGGCGGGGGGGGGGGTTGAAAGAAAAAACTCAAGACGCTAATTTTAGCCTAACAATTAAGAATCCGAATCCGCTAAAAATACGGATTCCGGATTCCAAAATTGGCAAAAAATTGGGCGGATTCCGGATTCGGATTGCCAACCCTATAATATACACTGCTTATGAGTGCTTACATCCTTGTTTGTGTGTGTGTGTGTGTGTGTGTGTGTTAGTGTGTTTGTGTGTGTGTGTGTGTTTGTGTGTGTGTGTTAGTGTTATGAGTCGCGACTATACAACTTTTTCTTTGAATTATGAATTATTGTGGGAGGCTAAATATATTTATTTTACTATTTTTAGATCAAATATTTTAAATAGAAATACGAGAAAAGAACAAGAGGCAAATACGCAAAGAGAGAGAGAGAGAGAGAGAGAGAGAGAGAGAGAGAGAGAGAGAGAATCAAGCTCTAAAAATAACTTTTCTCTTTGCCTCTCTCATCTATTTTCGAGTTTCATATATATATAATATTGTTTATTTTTAAACTTGAGTTCATTAAATATGTAAAAACATTGCATAAATATTTTCTCTGCGTTTTAGAAACTTCTTAAAGAAGAAAGTTAACAAAGAATTTTTTTCTCGTATTCATTCGAATCCGGTGGATAGGAACCGGTTTTCATCAATACGAAAAAACTATGTCTAGCATCGTATTATATCCAGTTTTCTACGAATATCCGCGGAAAGCCGTTAATAATACGATGAAAGAAATAACTATTCTAAATTTGGCATCCATTTAAATTTTTTTTATTTATTGCCTGTCTGTTTGATTAAACTTTTATATGTAAATTTAATTTTTTTTGTTAATAATCTATATATAGGGGTATCTTATAGATTATTTCTTCATATTATATTTGCGGCTACGCCCCTAGAGGCTCCTAAAGACACCTTAAAGCAAGGAAGAGTTCAACCCATCATCTGAAATAAAAAATCTAAAAAAATCTTGTTTTGGGTGGAATAATTTTTTTCGAGTCAAATGTTTCTTTGAAAAAAGTATTTAACCTCCGCTAAAATAGTAAAAAAAACATTTACGAGACCAATAAGAAGCTTCACTGTTTTAATACCGATATAAGATGTTTTTAATACCTTTTAAATAATTATCTTTTTTCTCATTATTTTTGCCATTATCAAAGTTTTATAATGATCAATAATTTATATTAATTTGCTTTTGAAATGACATACAAATATAAAAGATGATGATGATATAAATTTTTTAAGAAGGCATTTTCCTTAAGATGTGCATAATTTATTTTACTTCTTTTTTTACATAATCATCAACTTTATACATATTTTCTCTCTCTCTCTCACACACACACACACACACACACACACACTCTTTTGTTATCAAAACTACTCTATCATTAAAGCTTGAATGTCGGTACGTCCGAGACGGATAGTACTGATCTAAAATTAGTCATGTTGTTATCATATCAAAAAGAACATTTTAAAAGTTCTTTTGCGTTTTATGTTTGAATGTAACTGGCTCACCACTAAAATGATTTAAAGATCCAGCAGGTAATATAAGCTACTACTCTTTTTTATTAATCAACCTTTTTTGATTCGTTTGATTTGTTGAGCTTTTTGCTTCAATGTTGAATGTTGACATTCTTGTCATCTTTCTCATTTTATGTCTCTTTCTCTCCCCTCACCATCTCTCTTTCT
Organism: Acartia tonsa; assembly: GCF_053477335.1. Lineage (NCBI taxonomy): Eukaryota > Metazoa > Arthropoda > Copepoda > Calanoida > Acartiidae > Acartia > Acartia tonsa. Next base: position 52,423,094 of record NC_137264.1, read on the forward strand.
TGTGAAGAGAAAATCTCCGGGAAGTCTCTGGGAAGAGCGTGGTGACGTCAGAGTGACGTCACCCAAGGCCAACCATCCCACACACACACACACATACTAGTGTGCTGTGTGTCCTTATACACTGACACAGTCAAGTTCAGGGTAAGAACAACCCTAAAATATTGTGTGTGTTTTGGGATAAGGAAAAGGGAGGAGGGTCATTGGCCCAAGAAAACGGCAGACCATGCAATAAGAGAGAGAGAGAGAGAGAGAGAGAGAGAGAGAGAGAGAGAGAGAGAGAGAGAGAGAGAGAGAGAGAAAGAGAGAAAGAAAGAGAAAGAGAGAGAAAAAAGAGAAACAGAAAGAAAGAAAGAGAAGCTTGGCACAGCGGTGGCTGTATGCGAATTTACATTATTTCAGGACATACCTGGAATAAATAAAAATTGTTTTGATTGACCGGCTCTTTAAAGATTAGTTCATAAAAAGACAACCACTTAGGTAGGAATAAAAAAGAATGACAACATCAATAAAAGCAAAGCTCTGAAATCAAACGGCAGAACAAACAAACATTAATACTTAATAAGCAGAATAATGGTAAAACTGATGGTAATACCAAAAATCTAGTGAACCAATGCCCCCCTATAGGACGTCGTTGATTGATTCTGTGAACGTAAGCGAGTAGCTGCTGTTTCCTTTTAAAAAACTATACAATTGCAGGGAGTAAGGGAGGGGACAATGGATCGAATATTCAATCTTTAGGAGTCTCAGACTTTGGGGACTGGCTTAAAGGGAATGTGCAAGAATTTAGCAGTTTCTGACTGAGTTTGGGGACTTGCGCAAGAAATGCCGTTACTCGCTATGTTAGTTTTGAATATATATAGTTTTGCAGACAGAGAGTAGTTCAAATATAAATACACGGCCCCCCTCCCATACTATATTTCACTCCCTTCATCCCTACCTCCTTTTTAAAAGTAGACGAGAAAGGGAAATGGAGAAGGGAGGTGGGGAAAATAAACAGGATAAAAAGGGGCAGGAAGGCGTGCGGGTCATATACTTGCCCATCCAGCTACACGCCTGCCTGCCCCTTTTTTCCGTGTTCACATCACTTGCCCCCAAATCTCTTTTCTCTTTCCCTGTCATCTGAACAGATCCAGGGAGATATTTCTAGTAATTAATTACAGAATGGTTATGTCAGTCTGTAATACTGGTAATTTTATTTTCAAATGATTGCTTTTTTTCTTAAACTTTTTTCTTAGTTTATGGTTTTCTAGATTTAATCAACAATCACTTTACAATTTCCACCATATTTTCGGGATTATTCTGGTTTTCATTGCCTTTCTTCAAAAACTCTTAAATTGAATTAATTGCCAATTGTCCCCTCCCTTACTCCCTGATACAATTGCCTTCCTAGTATCCTTTCTAGGTTAATAAAGAAGAGAAATTCTTAAAAGAGATTAAACCAGGGGGTTCGACCTAACATCATGCAACCTCTAAATCAAATAAAAGTTCAGTCATTTTACATCTTTTATATTATGATTAGGATATTTTAATCATAAAACCCTTCTTTTTACACCAATGATGACGTTTCACAAATAAAATAAGAGAAGAATGGGTTAGGGAAGGAGGGGAGGGGGGGCTAAGTGAGATAGTAAAATTTATACAGGATCCGATGGGAATGTTGGGAGGAGGGGTAGGCGGAAACTTATTTGGAGTAAATGAGGGGTAAAGGAGTGCGCAAAAATTTGTTTAATCTTTAAAGCTTTTGTTTCTGATGATGCTAAATATCATTTAACTAAGATAACATTTTAATTGAAAACACTTAAAAACTAACAGAGAAGCTACTCTATAAGTTTGTCAGTATTTTTATTGGTGATGAGTGTGATGTCATAGATTTAGTAAAACTGGGTTCAAAAAAAATCCTTTTTTAGGGTTTGGAGAAGGGGTGTTACAATGCTTATACTAAAGTAACAGGATGTTTGTCTGTGTGTTTGTCTGTGTGTTTGTACCGAAGGATCTCGCTTACCGCTGAACCGATCGGGTTCTCCTTAACAGGGTAGCTTCTCATAAGTCCCGGGAAGGTTTATAACTATTTTAGGGAAGGGTACCACCACCCTCTCAGGAGAAATCGCCCCTAGAAAAAAATTACCCCTCCCGAAAAAGAGACTTGAACGAAACATAAACCAATTATTTCTGTAATCAGATATTTTAAAGAAAAAAAAACATTCAAAGTGCCACTAGAGGCCTCTAGGGGTGTAGCCGCTAGTATTTAATAAAACAATAAGTCTTATAATTATCAAAATTTGAAAAGTAGTTTTGAGATACTTTGCTTCATTAATATGTTTTTTTTTATTTGGAAAGAAAGAAAATTTTGTATAATTTTAAAAAGCAAAAAAAATCTGTTTGGAAATTTCAGTGAACTTTTGCGTTGAAAACCTTACTATTCTATATTATAGAGGGTTTGTAAATATGCATTTATGATTTGCTTTTATTGGAATAATTTGTTTAGCAGTTTTAATAACTTCCAGGTACTTAACCATAAAAAGCTGACATATTATCAACATGCCGCTATTCTGATAATATTATATATGGCTGAATTTAAATAGACATAACGTCATTAATAAAATTTTGAAAGAGTCTTATGTTGATAGGATAACCACACAAAATTTGATGGGCTTCCTAATTCTTCACTCAACAGATAGTATAGATGTATATACAGACAACTACTTCCCTCCATTTTTCAAAGACCTCTTTCGTCTGCTTCTAAATTATTTTCTTCTACTTGGCTGTGTTAATTCAAGCGACACTATTGGTTGATTTTCAATGACCCAATAGGATGGTTGCACAAGACGGTTGAGATGGGGAGATTGAGATGCAGTTATTTAACCCTTTCTTCCTCTTTACTCCTAAAAAAAGTCTAGTTTATTCCTTTCAACTGTTTAACAAATATTAATACGGACATTGCACTACTTGAAAGTACACAAATACGTTTTTTTTTATTTCTCGATGAGTTAACCTAAAATATTTATAATTATTTCATTTTAAAGTTTTATTCATTATCCTGGTTATGTTGGCCTTATATTCGGGTGTATAACTATGTTTTTATTAGAATTATGTTATTGTTATATGTATTTAACCATGCTAAAGTTGAACAAATGTTATGTTATGTATATAAATAATACAAATTTATATGGGCGTCGCACCTTTAAAATATTAAAACCTGGCCGGGACTATAATGGAAAACTTCCCCAAAACAAATAGCCCAGCCGTTTTGGATGTCTTAGTGGACATACATCATTCATACATACTGTTTTTTTAATATACTAGCGGCTATGCCCCCTAGAAGCCTCTAGGTGCACTTATGGTAGGAGGGGGGGGGGGGGGGAAGTCGACCTCATCCCATTTTAAATTTGAGTTTTAAAATAGCAAAAAAAATTCTTTTTTCTACCTGTGTATAATTTCTTGTGCATTTGAGTCATTGTTAAAATGCATTTTGACTGGTTAAAGTTATCAGAATTGTGTCGCATTTTCCAACTGTTTGACATACTTCTTTTTGGGAGCGAAGCTGTAATATAATCAAAGAGTTTACGTCATGACGTCAGCATGAGAAGGACATGTGCTGCATTTTTATGAATTTAGTAAATTTTTTTGGTTAATTTCAGTAAATGTCAAATAAGTCAAAACGTTAAACTTAGTCGAAACTTTTTATTTAATTTTGACTCAAAGGAAAGTATAAATTTAGAAAGTCTAGGTATATAAAAGAGTAGCTACTCTATTATTGATGCAAAAAAATAAATAAACAGCTAAATAATGCTTAAAATCTAAATTATTAAGCATTGTAATAATTATTATAGAATTGCCATTTCTCATGCATAGTGCCAAATATATAGAACGTTTTTGACATGTTTTAGACCTTAATAGTTTTTGTAGGCAGACGGATAAAACTATTCTAAAATTATAGCTTTGCAACTAAAAGTTAAATATTAGTCATAAATGCATTACTCAGAGAGGTAATGCTAAAATAAAATCACGGAGGAAGGGGTCATAGGACCGTAAATTACATCAGTACCCATAGTTTTATACCCACTTTATCAAATTTGTTTGCTTAAAAACTTTGAATTTGATTGGTTGGTTCTAATTTAGTAGTGTCTAATCTTTTCAACTAATAATTTTTATCCACGGAAGTTTTTAATTTAATTAATTGTCCATTGTCTTATCCATTAAGATCCCTGGATGAAATAAACCACCTAAAATCAGAAGTACGTCTAAAATTAAATTGTTGCTAACTGAAAGATGTATTTTTATCTATGATCAAAGACTATAGAAGGGGTTGGAGAATTTTCGTTACAAATATGACAAATTATTTTAGAATTTTATAAACACGAGAAGAATGTAGTAGGCATTTTATGAAAAAGGCGTTTTTGAGATAGGCGTTTTCTGAGATGGGCGTTTTCTGAGATGACCCAAAGGTAGGACTCATTTTAAATTGGCGGACATTAGAATTTGAAAACTGTAAAGAAACACGAGAAAAGTATCACAGTAATTTTCTTATTATATCTTAAACAATATATTTCAATTTGTCAATTTCTACAAAACTATGATAGAGTATTTCGCCAGCAATACTTTTAATCTATAATACAAAGTAGAACGATGTCTGTCTGTCCGTCTGTCTGTTCGTCTGAAGCTTAAGATCTCGGTAACCGCTGAACCGAATAGGCTCTACTCTTCAGGGAATATACCTACTGGTCCAGTGGTGGTTTTAGGCTATTTTCTTGGTGAATGGGACATCCCCAACCCCCCAAAAAAACAAAAAAATCCCCCCCCTAATTTTTTTTGTAGGAGATATTTTTGGTCCTTTTTTTGGCAGGAGATTTTCTTGGTCCTTCTTATTTTTTTTTTGTTTTTTTTTTCACGAATTTCACCTTAACTTTTTTTATCATCTCTTGGGGCAAAGCCCCTAGAGGCTAGGGGCGAAGCCGCTAGTACATTATATAAATGCCTTATCAAAGAGATGCTTCACCAATAACGATTTATGCCTAATCGTACTCAGAATTAATATTCTAGAAATCAATGAACAGTACAACTATATCATAAAATAAAATGTAATAATAGTTATTTTTCGCATCGTATTATAAACAGCTTTCCGCGGATATAGAATGTACAATTGTACAATTTTAGAAAGCTGGATATAATTCGATGCTAGACATAGTTTTTTCGTATGGATGAGAACCGGTTCCTATCCATCGGATTCGAATGAATACGAGAAAAAGATATTTGTGTTTAGATTGGACGTATTGACTTTTTGTAAGTGAATTATACCCAAATTGGAATCATCATGCAAATTTTGAAATCAATAGTACAATTCTAACATGTCTAAATTAATAAGAAGAGCTAACCGTTACGAACGTACGGACGGACTGACTGACCGTAATCATAGGAAAGATTTGCTTTTAAAAAGATGTGGAGGAGGGGGCAGGTGGTAAGCAAGCAAGTGATAGGGATTAAAAGCTTATACCATGCAAAAATCTTCCTGAGGAATAGGGGAGGAGGAGGGGGGGGGGCAGGACATATTAGTTTTATTAATCTGGGGAAGTGTGAAAAGTTAAACACATGAGATTGTCCATGAAAGCGAAGCTAAAAGATTTTAATATATGTGTTATGTAATCAATACGGCTCGCCAGCCGTCTATTAATGTTTCTTAATAAATTTGCTGTGTTGTATTAAAATAAATACATATAAATAAATGTATATAATCTCACAGCCACTCAGCCACCTAAACCATTTACATTGACAGCCGGCTGCATTTGTCACTATGTATAAGACAATCATATGCTGTTGCAGCAATAATAAAACCAGTATCACATTAAATTATACCGCAACCAGCAACGGTTGGCAAGCTGTCTTAAAATCAGCGGCTGCCAAGCTCTGAATCTAAAGTGCGGTTTGAGGGATAGGAGGGAAGGGAGGGGAGAGGGGTTGGGTTGGTTAATGTTATATATGTTAAATAATTTTGCTTTTGTATGGCTTCAAAACATTTATCAGGTTTCAAAACTTTGCTGACTACACAAATTCAAATTAGGATATGGTTATTCATCCAGCCTTTGTAATCATACAACAAGGACCATAATGTTGATAAGTAGCATAACGAGATTTAAAAAAAATAAAGGTTACGCCGGTTGATTAAGAAAAGATTAGCTAAACATTTTAGGATAATTATTTTTATTTCATATCTATAATATAATAATACAAAGTTGAATAATGTCTGTCCGTCCGCCTGTCTGTCTGACTGTCCCTTAAGGTCTCGGTAACCACTGAACCGATCGGATTCTACTCTTCAGGGAATATACCTACTGGTTCTGTGGTGGTTTTAGGCTATTTTCTTGGAGCGTGGGGCACTTCCAACCCCCCAAAAAATAAAAATCCCCCCAAAATTTTTTTAGGTAGTTAATATTGAATTTGATGGTGTCAGCACAAGATGTACCTAATTTTTTAAATTGCCTCTTGGGGCACAGCCCCTAGAGGCTAGGGGCGAATCCGCAAGTACAATATCTACGGACATATCACTAGTTTAGTTAAGTATCGCATGTTTAGTATAGTATTGAATATCCAATCCACATATCCCTAGTGTAGTTGAATATCCACGGACGGACATACCAGTAGTTTAATTGAATATCCATGGACTTATTTCTAGTTTTGTTAAATATCCATAGGTTTAGTTGAATATCCATGGACATTTTTCTAGTTTTGTTAAATATCCACAGGTTTAGTTGAATATCCATGGACTTATTTCTAGTTTTGTTAAATATCCACAGGTTTAGTTGAATATCCATGGACATTTTTCTAGTTTTGTTAAATATCCACAGGTTTAGTTGAATATCCATGGACATTTTTCTAGTTTTGTTAAATATCCACAGGTTTAGTTGAATATCCATGGACTTATTTCTAGTTTTGTTAAATATCCACAGGTTTAGTTGAATATCCATGGACTTATTTCTAGTTTTGTTAAATATCCACAGGTTTAGTTGAATATCCATGGACATTTTTCTAGTTTTGTTAAATATCCACAGGTTTAGTTGAATATCCATGGACTTATTTCTAGTTTTGTTAAATATCCACGGGTTTATTTAATATCAATGGACATTTTTCTAGGTTAGTTAAATATCCATGGACATATTCCTAGTTTGGTTGAATATCTACGGAAATATCAATGGTTTAGCTGAATATCCACAGAGATATTCCTAGTTCTGTTGAATTTTCACAGGTTTGGTTGAATATCCACTGACATATCCTAAGTTGGAAAACAGTTTAATTATAACTATTATTATGCAATAGATTTTGCAATTTATTGTGGTTTAACTCTATTAAGATACCCTAATCTACCTTTCCTTTCTAAACCAAGGAAAAGAGAATGTGCTTCTGAAAAACAATTCCAAGTGAAAATTACCCAGGGAGTAAGGGAGGGGACAATGGGCAATTAATTCAATTTACGAGTTTTTGCTGAAAGACCATAAAATCCAGATTTATCCAGAAAATTTTGAGGAAAGTTTAAAGGGTGTGTTAATAAAATTTAGAAAACTATAGAATAAGAAAAAAGTTCCAAGAAAAAAAGGCATTCATTTGAAAATAAGATTACCAGCACATAAGACTGACGTAACTGTAACTAATTACTAGAAAAATCGTCCTTGGAACTGATTCAACCCATAGCCCCACAACCCTAAATTGTAAGGGTCCTTAGATTGTTTATTACACAAATATCACAATAAAGTTTTTATCTATGAAATGATATTTTATGGAGGAGAAAAAATTTTTAAAACCAGCCATCTCATGACAAATTAAGTTTATTGATACTCGTCTGCTATATTCAAAACTAATGTTGCGAGTTAGTGGCATTTGATGCGCTAGTACTCAAAGTCAGTCAGAACCTGCTAAATTCTTGCACATTCCCTTTAAACCAGTACCCAAAGTCTGAGACTCCCAAAAATTGAATATACGATCTATTGTCCCCTCCCTTACTCCCTAAAATTACCCCTCAACCCCTTTCCTTTTTTTTCTCTGCCTTCTTACCCACTTCCTTTTCAGTTTCACCAAAAAAACAAGTTTTACTCTAACTTTACTCTAACAAGATATTTGATTTTTGGTAATTACAAATGAAATTAATTGGCTGAATAGCAGCCCCTGTTTCTGTTATGAATTTTTACTAAGATACAGTGGTTAGATTGGGTCATCCTGACATGACACCTGTAGAGAAGCTTCGCATCTAGCTTAGGTAAGTATCTATCTTATTTCTTAATTTCTATAAATCCGTACAACTTCTATATATTTGTTTTTTTTGGTTTTAACTAAATCAGTTAGGGAGTTGAATCCATTTTTATAGAAGCAGAAATATAATCTATGATTATGGTTTGGACCCTCTAAAACTGTAATCTACCTTTCCACTTTCCTCTCTCTTGGTGAAGATATCTTCAACGCCGATACGATTTTTGAAATGTAAGATTCTACTTTCCCCTCTTTTGGTGAAGATATCTTCAACGCCGATACGATTTTTGAAATGTAAGATTCCACTTTCCCCTCTCTTGGTGAAGATATCTTCAACGCCGATACGATTTTTGAAATTTAAGATTCCACTTTTGCCTCTCTTGGTGAAGATATCTTTAACAAGAGAGACAAAAGTGGAATCTTATATTTCAAAATCGTATCGGCGTTGAAGATATCTTCACCAAGAGAGGGGAAAGTGGAAGGGTAGATTACAGTTTTAGAGGGTCCAAACCATAATCATAGATTATACTTCTGCTTCTATAAAAATGGATTCAACTCCCTAACTGTAAATAGTTATTGAATTGGCCGTCTATTGATTCCACTTGTACAACATGTATATAACAGGGACAAGGGATAGGAAACCTGGCCACAAATTAGGTCCCAATATTGAATGGGATATTTTACAATTTTACCATTTCCTAAGTAAATAACGTTACTGGAGGCAGCTCCAAATTAGCTATCGCTTTAAACCAATAAGAATCAGCTTGTTTTGTATCAACCAATATGATACAACACCTTAACTTTAATATTTGTACTTAACTAATATACAGTACAAATCTATTATTACACAATAGTATCCAAAGAACTTGATAGAATATTACCCAAGTGCATATTAATTTATTTATTTTGAATTTTAATCAGCAATGATATTTTCAAATAAAATTTTTACTCATTATTAAAATTCAAATAATACATCCTAAAATCTGTCTGAGGGAAACCCAATGATAGCTTTCTGAAAATTCAAATTACAAAAGTAAAAGATAAAAAAAAATTTGGGAGACAAAAAAACATCATAACGTGATTTTAACAAAAGCCATTAATATATTGGTTCATATATAAAAATATATATATTTTTACTTTAGACTAGCTACCTGGATTTTATTTTATACTTTATCTACACACACACAGCTATTTCAGCGTTGATAATGAACTAATGCGTCATTCCATAACTGGTTCTTTTAGGCCTAGGCTTGAAATAGGCCTGAAATAATATTTTCCTACGTTTCCCATCCCTTATCCCTGGTATATACAATGAATAGATTCTAAAAATTATTATAGAATAATAATATTTATTTCCTAAGTATATAGAAAATATGAATTACAATTATTATTATTGTTAATAATTCATTGATAGCAAGAATTAAAACATTGTCTAGTTGAGATAGTGATCTGCAGCACAGTATTTTCTTGGGCAATGAACAGTATATGTCATATCTGGAAGATAGTACACAAAAAACTCGCCGCAGTGTGTTACATTTCCCTTGGAGGGAAAAATAAGATTACACTTCCAAGCTTTCCTAGTACAAAGGAATATTTCAGCTGTTTCTCCAGGAGAAGTTGGCATGGTTGAATTGGTCCATACTCCATAATGAGCTCCACACACATGATACCGAGAGGGAATTGTCATTGCCAACATGGTCCCTGCAGGAGGTAGAAACCTGTACCATCCTGTGCCCTTCCACTGATCATCTCTCCAAGCTCTAAAGGTGTATTTAGATGCAGTCTTAATGGTAAAAATTAATCAAATCAAATATGAAAGCAAAGAGAATAAAAAAAGCTAAAAAGAAAGAGCATTGTTGCATATAATTTTATTACCATACCATATTTTAAATTTTAAAATATCATTGAAGATTAATAAGTAATGTTTTTGTTTAAAAAGAAAAAAGCATAAAAAGGAAAAAAAGCAATACTTGTAGCCTTTGTCATTATGTTATTTTTCAAAAACAGAAATTTCTCAATTTAAAATAATATCTTTTAATAGAATGCTACTTTGATCTTTGTCCTATATTCAACCCTGCACCCCCTCCCCCCCTTAAAAAAATCTCTATAGATTTTTTATGAAATCAATTTTTAAGCTCTGTTTGTGCACTCAGAACAGTTTTCTCTATTACATGTAAAACTAAGTTTTTCCAACAAAAAAAAGTTTCACACAAAATTGTTTTCTTTACATAACTGGTACTACAAAAAGTTATAAAGAGTTATAAAATGTTATAAATTGTTATAAAATGTTATAAAGGGTTATAAAATGTTTTAAAATACAGAAAATATCTAAAAAAATGTAAACAACATTTTTAAAATTCTCTCTTGAACCTCCAGAAACAAAGCCCCTAGAGGCTAGGGGCGAAGCCGCTAGTAAATACATAAAGTAAATCTGCAAAATCAAATTTAAAAATATGTTGAAAATTTTTAGTGAGGTGTATACCCTAGTCAAGGGGGGGGGGGGGGAGTTGGATATGTTAATAATGAACAAATAGTCAAAAATTCGTCTGCGTGCAATTCTACTGCAAAAAAATGAAAATGAAACCTATAGCTATAAATTTCCTTAGTATTTCAGAAAGCCTGTTGTCAAATGAAAGCTTTATTGGTAGCACAGCTACTCTATAATTTAGAATGTCCCTCTGTCTATCAGACTGCTGGTCTTTCAGTCTGTATGCCCATTTTAGTCTGTCTGTAAGAAACAGTAGGAGAACATGTGAATTTCTTGTTCCAATTCAAGAAAGACGACTGAGACTTCTTTCAACATTCCCATCATTATAAATACATTATACACCATTATAATTTTTAGTGGCTTTACATATATATATTACAACTGAATCAACATATCGTTGGTATTTTTGGTCAATTTTCTGTGGAAAAAACATTGCAAGATTTCTGTTTTTCTTTGCGATTTTGTGTTTAGACAAAGGTAAAGTAGATTTATCTTTTATTTTCAAACATATCTTTGGTGTTTTTAGTAAGATTTTCAATATGTTTGTGGATTTTAACATGACAATTAATTTTGCCATCAATATAAGGCATTTTTGATGTCATTCTTGTTTAATAATAAATTTTTGAATTACAAAGAGAAAATCAAGTATGGTATTTAAAACAAGCTTACCCAGTATAAACCAAGGAATCACAAGTTGGTGTAATACCCTGTCCATCACTGCCTCTGACTTCTTTATCCAATATTTGGTATTCCATACACTCATTTCTTCCTAGATTTAAAATAATTAAAATAAAGACATTCACCAGTATTTGCCTTAATAAATCCTTAAAATTTTTTAGGAAGAAATTTTATGGCATCACAGAATTTAATTTTCAGTGTGGCATTATGAGAACGAGATAATTTGCTTGTGCAAAATTCAATTCATTAACTATCAACAAAAATGCCAACCAGATTGAAGACGAAGAAAGTCTCTCAAAAAATGAGCATGTTACGTCATTTTTAGGGGTCTTCTTTTTCACTCCTCCTCTCCTCGTTTTTTTATGACGTCATTGAAGGACTTTCTTCCCCTTCGATTATATTCATTTTAATTCATTGGTCGTGTACAAGTAAATTGACAAAAGCAATATAGGTTTCTACAGAAAATCCACAATTGGTGCAAATATTGAATTGTTACATAGAAGGTTAAAATGGTTGTTATATCTTCAAATGAACAAGCATATAACTGTAACGCTGTTATATATATTTTTTTTTGTTTCCTAAAGATTGGTTTAAACCAAAGTCTGTGTTAAAAGTTTACTGAAATATTACAAAAATAGGCTACTACTACATCAGAAAGTCTAGTTTAAAAACTACTTTTATCATTTTGATAAGATATAACTGATGGTAAAACATATTATGAATACGATATGATTACCATAAGGAAATGTTGGACAATTTGCTGGAGCATTGGTGCTGGTAGTTGTAATCACCTCTGCAATTAATTGTTTCATTAAATCATCAATTCAAATGTCATATTTTATGAAAATTTATTACGAATTTATGAAAAACATTACCCTCTGTGCAATAGTTTGTTCCAAAAGATGTTCTCCTCTTCTTTCTTACTAAAATCATACCTCTGTGTATTTTAAATAAGGCCCAGTTCACAAAAGACAAAGGTCAACCTCTAAAAATTTTAGGTTGACCTATGGAAGCTTTAGGTTGACCGATTTTATAAAGGTATTTGTGGGTTGTACTTGTTTAGGTTGACATACAGAAAAAATCGGTCAACCCTTAAAATTTTTTTGTGAAATGGGCATATAGTAAATGTAGTAAATTGCTATTTATCTTTTACTAGCGGCTACGCCCCTAGAGGCCTCTAGTGGCACTTTAAATGTTTTTGTTTGTTAAAGTCTACAATAATTCTTTATGTTACGGATACCTCTTAATGTTACGTTGAAGTCTCCCAGATTTTAAGAAAATTTTCAATTTTTTTGTCATTTCTTTTGGGAGGGTGGTAGTACCCTCCCCCAAAATAGTTAAAAATCTTCCCAGGACATATGAGAATCAACCCTGTTAAGGAGAACCCGATCGGTTCAGCAGTTAGCGAGATCCTTCGGTACAGACACACAGACAGACAGACAAACATCCTGTTACTTTAGTATAAGGATTAATTTATTACTAAAATTACCATCAAAAACAGTGTTAAAGCATTTTTTAGACTTTCTGTTGTATTCCCAGATGAGGCACTTTTCATTACCATCACAAGTATTCTCACACTTATCATTTGAATTGTATTTCTTAGATTGTAGCTTTTTCTTCAAAACAGGTTTGGAATTCTTATAAACTAAGATAAAAAACAAGGATGACAACATCCATAAAAGGGAAGCACTGAAATGGTAGGACAAACGGACGTTAACACTTGTATAGTGTCAGAACAGAATAATCAGAATATAAGCAAAACTGTAAGTAATTTTTTGAAAAAATTCTTGATACAGGATAATGTTTATGGACATACTTACATTTTTGGGACTTGATTATAGAGTTGCTTCGCTTATAATATTGTACTTTGTTGTCCCAGGAATTAGTATACCAAAAATCAGATCAATCGGATTATTAGATCACATAAAAATTTGTTGTCAAAAAAGTATAAAAATCAACTTGTTTAAAATTGACGTATGGACATTCTGGTAATGATTATAGAGTTGCTTTGTTTATAAAATTATACTTTGTTGTCCCAGGAATCAATATACCAAAAATCAGATCAATCGGATAATTAAATCACATAAAAATTTGTTGTTAAAAAAGTTAAAAAATCAACATGTTTAAAATGGACGTACGGACATTCTGATAATGATTATAGAGTTGCTTTCTAAATCGTACCTAACTACTAAAGGAATCACCATGCAAAGTTTGAAAGTTTCTGACATGCCTAAATTAATGGAAAAAGCTATCAGCTACGGATGGACGTATGGACGGACCGACCCTAATTATAGAAAAGCTTTGCTTTAAATAAGAGAGAGATTAAATTATACAAATGAGACAATTTTAGAACAACAGAGATGGATCATGGTTTAGTATAAACAGAATCATCAAAAATGTATTTATTATCATTACCTCATGATTTTTAATCATGCATTACCCAGCGAAACTCTTTAAAAAAAAGGTAGCATGCTACGTTGTTCGATATTGTTGGGGATAAACGTTGGAAAATCAGCCTTTCAAGAAAAGGTAGCATGCGGGTTCGCCATCGATATTGTAGCAGAGTAGCATAAAGTAATGCTGCTCTCTATTCGGTTCTTTATAAAGTATAAAAGACTCTCAGATTTTTTTCTCACTTCTTCTATTTTTATCCTCTCTCTCTCCTCTCTCTCTCCTCTCTCTCTCCTCTCTCTCTCACTCTCTTTTAACTTATGCTACTATTGTGCAACTTAACCCCATACTCTGCTACGATATCGATGGCAAACTCGCATGATACCTATTGCTTGAAAGGACAATTTTCCAACATTTATCGCCAAAAAATTAGGTGGTAATTCATGGCGAAGGGCATTGGAAGTAGCATGAGACTTGGTACATATATTGCACGAGCTGGATGGCGATTCCATGGCGAAGGGTGTCCCATAGTGTAGTGGTTAGCGCACTACGCTGTGGTTGGGAGAAACCGAGTTCAAGTCCCCACATAGACTTTGCACTTGGTCGACAAATAATGTTGCAATTTGTGAGATTATGATCACGCAACCTTCCCTAAGATGCCCTAGGGTTGTAAGGGGGGAGATTAGGAAGTTAGGATTCTACAAATCAAGCAGCTCTAACCATGCTTTCCCTCATCCATGCTCCTCGTATGAGAGTGCCATTAATTAGGGTGGCTTAATATGGAACACCTGCCAAAACTCTAGGCCAGGGTGATGTAATAATTGAGTAGCATCCACGAGAATTGCGGGTCAGCTTGTAATGTACCATAGAATACAATCAGCTGTGCGCGAAGCTTACCAATCTAAGATTGGCCAAAGGATTCTCACTTCCAGTCTCCGTGTGCATCTGAGTCCTAACTTTAGAGAATCATGGCTACAACAACAACAACAACATTCCATGGCGAAATATTTTGCTGGGTACATACCATAAATTTATCTTCAGACACTTTACTTATCAATACTGCCCTTTACATTAATCTGTAATTCAAATTTGATTGTTACTTATCTAATTCATCCATCCATCCTGTAAGATCTTACCAATTGCCAAACCAATTAGGAGTTAATTTTCAAGAATAGATGTTGAATAGAATAGAATTGACCATTTTTCCTATTGGTTAACCTTAACAAGTACCTTTATAAAATCAGTAAACCTAAAGCATCTTTAGGTCAACCTAAAATTTCCAGAGGTCGACCTATGTCTTTTGTGAACTAGGCTAAAGAGTATTACCTTTAGAGGAAGTACATAAAGTTTCAAAGAATATCATTAAGCACACAAAAAATGCTATAAACTTCAACATATACATCTATACAAAAAAGAACACAAAAATTCCATATTTTTCTACAGCAAACAAATAAATATTTCTATAAAATTAAACATTTTAAGTGTACAAATGATGGTCAGTATTAAAACTAGGGTATATATTTCTTCATTGTTGATCTCAGCAATGTTCTCAAGACCAAAGATGTATGTTTTGTGAATTAAAATAAGTATTTTCCATTAGAGGCACGTTGTGGGTTTCGTCGTATTTTCACAGTAGCTCTCCTATTTCTAGCCCCTTCGTGAGGCTTAGCCCTGCGGGGCATATTTTCTAACTCTGTAGGGCAATCATCAACATTTTCTTAACCTAATCTAACTTAAAAAAACCTTTCAAAAGCTACAGTGAAAATACGATGAAACCCAAATCTTTTATTACAAGTTTTAAATCTTATTTTTAAAAATGTGAAGTAAAATCAATATTATGAAACATTTTTAAATAATTAGGTTACCTCCAACCTCAGAATATTTGATGCAACCTTCAATCTGCAAATATTATTGTATACTAATATCAACTGCAGCAAATATGATATGCCAACAAGTGTTTGAATTCGCATAATTACTTTGAAAACAATTAAAAAATAAATTTATATAATGATGTATGTTTGTACTCTTATAAAATTTGTCCTCAGTTAAAATATTTGGAAGTGTGTCTGTCTGTGAGGCCTTTTAAGACGCATATATTATACAAATATCTCCTACTCTTATGATTTTTAATAGAAAAGTAATTATATCTTTGAATACCAGCCTAAAAACATGTTTATAGTTTAAACCTTTTTTTATTATTAAATTCAAGTCTTACTTTCTGTTTAATACTTTATTATACTTTTTTTTTTTTGGGGGTGGGGGGGGGGGGCTGGTTAGGCATTTGTTCCATTTGTAATTTCTCTGAGAATAGTTGAAATATCCTCCTCCAAATTAAATTACCTGAACCAGAAAAGCTATATTGTTTAGATTTTTAGTGATATCTTTTGGTAAAATAAAACAAATATCCAAACTCTCCTTTAGAGGATTACTTTGAAATTGTGTAATCATAATTTATTTCTATCAATACAGTAGGTAATAACAACTCAATATTTGGGGCCAAAAGAGGTGAAAAATATAAATACATATATTATTATAAATTCTGTACTTTCAGTTTCACCAGGGTTGCATGGAATGTTATATAATGTAGACGATTAATTCCACTCCACGGCCCCCCCTCCTTCCTGAAGAAACATGCTCTTAGGATAGAAAAATGATTTTTAAAAGGGAAGCTTTTTTATAATTAGGTCCGTACGTCCGTCACAGACGGATAGCTTTTTCGTTAATTTTAGGTATGCTAAGTATAATGTTATAAGCGAAGCAACTCCGTTTGTCCTACCGTTTCAGTGCTTTGCTTTTATGGATGTTGTCGTCCTTGTTATAATTAAAAAAATGGTAGAAATAATTTAACTCCATTGACTTATTCCCTCATCCATAAGTTTAATCAGGGTTCTAAAGGGATATGACAATGACTGATAAATTAATGTACACCGCCAAAGATGATAAACAAAATTAAAAAATTCTGTAGATTATAAATAGTGGTTAAAACGTTTGGGCACTTAAGTTAATAAACAAACCAATCAAAGTTCAATAAGAGTACCAAAAGTTGTTAAGCCAACAAATAAGAAAACTTAACCATATAACTTTAGGGACTAGTGTAATAAACATCCCAATGTCCCCTTCCTCCCTGAGTTTAATACACTTGTATTCATATTGCTAAGTGTGATAAAAACGATGCAGTTTGCTGGTTCTTCTACATACAGCAAGGTAATGTCTTTTTAGCAGAAAAATTTGTTTTCATTTTCTATAATACAAAGTAGAATGATGTCTGTCTGTTTTCTAAAGCTTAACATCTCGGTATCCACTGACCCTATTGGGCTCTACTCTTCAGGGAATATACCTACTGGCCATGTGGTGGTTTTAGGCTATTTTCTTGGGGGTTAGATGCTCCCTCTCCCCCCCAAAAAAATTCCCCCTCAATTTTTTCTTTTGTGTAACAAATATGCTGGTTGGGGAAACCCCTACTGCACATTTGGGGAGAAGCCACAGTGAAACACCAACCCACCCACCCACCCCCCCACCCCAAATTTTTTATCCATTTTTTTTAAAATCACGAACGAACGATTCTATATAGGAGGGAGAATTCCAAATGCCTCTTGGGGCAAAGCTGCTAGTGAAGGAAAAAGTATTTGATTCTAATTAATTATTACAGATGAGTTATCAAAATTGGATTTCAGTAAACTTGAAGTGGTGCCTTTTGTTATTTTTGTTAAAAATGGCATTATCGGAAGGTATGTTTTATCTTTAAATTAGAAATCCCTTTGAAAAGAAATAATTTTTTCAAAATTAAGGTAAATGGATTTTACATTTTGAAAGAATATTGCCCATACACATCGCAAGTTTAAAATTTCAAGAAGTCTCGACAGTAAACTCTTTATATATTCTTTTTTGTGTTCTGGATATTATTAATTTTTGTTAAGGACCCTTGACGTATGACAAAAAAATACCTGTAATGAAAAAGCTGAAGATGAGCGATAATTCCTCTGAAGAATGTGAAGCCAGCTGTAAAAGTTTGCAAGAATGCATCATCTGGGAACACAGTGTCGTTTCCAATACATGTCAACTAACCATCTTTAAAGGTACAGATTTTTTTGATCTAATTAATATATATGTAGATGGTCCATCTGACTTCAAAATTCGTCAAACTTAAAAATGATTGCAGACAAACACCTTTGTTTAATTTTTGCATTCAAGTTATACAAGCGACGAAATTTTTTGAGGATATTTAAATTCTAGAAAGCTAACCTTATCCTCAGGAATTCAACTATTCATATACAGGGTGGGACACATAAATCCGGACTTTTTCTAATTTTTAAACAAATGAACATAAAATCGTCAATTTTAAAGATTTTATGGAATTTTAAAAACTGGGAGGCAGGATAGGTGTATGACTATTAGATTATTCAAAGAAATGGCCGCCAGGATCAATCGCCGCCTCTACCCGCCTTCTAAACCGCCGGCAGGCCCAGGTCAAGCTGGCGAAGATCTCCTTGATAGTGGCAATGAGGGAGCTCTTTGTGGTATGAGCACCTCTATTGGTGCATGCTTCAAAGTAGCCCCAGGCCCAAAAGTTCATTAATTAAGATCGGGCTGCTGGGAGGCCACATTTCCTTAGGGAGGTGAGTAATCGCAGGATCCAAATTACCATCTTTCAAGCTACCCTTCGACACGGCGGCTCTTATTTGGGCCACAGTTGAGCTAGAACGACGTTCTTTACATTTTTGGAAATGGCATGAAGATTTAGCTAGGGTTGTCAACGCAACCTACAGTCTAAAACGAGAATCAAGGTTCCATATGGGCCCCTGAAGAGGAGAATCGTGAAATTTTCAAGATTTTGACGTTTTTGACATCTCACAATCTGCTATGTGTCAATATTCCAAAGTAATACGGCCAAGCTAACTTGGATAGAGAGCATAAGTAATTTCTAGTACCTAACTTATGTATCTAACAGTACCTTTAGCAAGTTTCATGAGCAACGGGCGCAGTCCGAATTTGCCTAGTTGAACATATGCACGGTCAGCTTGGAGTACACGTCCTACATCGTCCAAAGATTTTTATGGGTAAAAAGGCCATTACCTAAGCTTTTTATAGTGGGGTCAAACGTCCTGATCGGTCAAGTAGTCTTGACGCTATGGCCGTTTAAAAAAAGTCCGGATTTATGTGCCCCACCCTGTAGCTAACTTATTATAGGTTTTGTCATGTGCTTCACACTATACTGGGAAGTTAATTTTTATGCGAATTAATTTACCCACAAAATGAAAAAAATATGATAAATCCTTCCAAAATCTGTAAACAATTTTGACCAATTACATGTCTGTAATGTACCTCAATTGTTCTCCTATTGGATGATTTAGAGAGTATTGTCTCTAAATCATCTCTATTGTTGATATTTCTACAATCCATGTAATATAGTAACAGGATGTGTATTTGACTGTCTGTTTGTTAGTACTGAAGGATCTCGCTAACCGCTGAACCGATCGGGTTTTCCTCAACAGGGTAGCTTTTCATAGATACCGGGAAGTATTATAACTATTTTGGGGGAGGGTACCACCACCTTCCTAATAGAAATCACAAAAAAAAATTTTCTCTCGATTTTACGTAGAGAGTTCAACGCAAAAAGTACACCAACGCAAAAAAGAAATATTTAAAATATAAAAAAATATTTTAAGTGCCACTAGAGGCCTTTAGGGGGCGTAGCCGCTAGTTGAATTTAAAATACTTATATTTAAATGTTAATTAATATTTCTTTTATCTAGAAAAAAAGGATAAAAAGACATCATTTGGTGTTCATGATCACTGTACTACAGGTAGGAATATTATTAGTCAAATGTTCTAAATTAAAAGACCAAACTGCATAACTTTTGCACCATTTTTGACGTCATATTCTCCATCTCTTTTTTAGGGGTTTTCTTTCCCACTTCTCCTCTCATCTTCCTCATCAGGAATCAAAATTGACACAAAAGTTATGCAGTTTGGTCTTCGACATTAAAAGATACTGCTTAGTTGTCAGAAAGTTAATTCCTTTTTAGTTTTTTTTGTCCATTTCTTGACCATACATTGTGTAGTAGGTCTGAAATATACTTATGTTTTATTCAGGAATATTTTGTAAATAAAAAAAAAACATTCACTTCAAATCATTTCCTTATTTCAAACAGTAAAATATATAAACAATAACATTAAAGATGGACAAAGTGTCTTAAAGATAAGCCATGTGACGTCATAAAAATGTGGGAGACAAGAGGAGAAGTGGGAAAGATAAGAGATGGATATTCACTCATTTTTAAGACGTAACAAGGCTGATTTTTTCGACACTTTGTCCCGCTACTTAATTTAGGTGCCTCCACTCCTTCAACAACTACAACAGAAAGTACTTGTTCTGGAACAACAACAAGTTCAACTGTATTTCCCTATGGTAATATTTTTTTATTATAAAATTTTATGTAAACCTAACAGGATCTGCGTCAGTCTGTTTATGTGTACCAAAGGTTCTTGCTAATTGCCCCCCCCCGTCCTTAAGTGCCCCTACAGGCCTCTAAGGACATAGCCCAGGGGCGTCGAAGCTTTATATTTTGGGCTAGGTAAATTTTTTTTAAGGGGGGGTAAAATTTTTTTGTTAGAGATTTTTTATTTTGAGGGGGTATTTCCCCCCAACCCCTGGTTGCGTTAAGTACCAACTTCTAAATGGGAATGAAAGATTAATTTCAGTGACATGTTACCAATTGTAAAAAAAAAACATAAAATATTTTATTTTAGGAAGAAAAGAGTGTGAGGATTACAAAACTTTAAATTTTGAAAGAGATATCAGTATTTTACATGTTAGACCACATTTTTGTGATCATTTTAGTCATTACTATAAAAATGGTATAACCTATGAATCGTATGAACAAATATCGTGGGATTTCCAAGGAACATCATGGTACAGATTCGAAGATTATGGAAATGAAGCTATTCTAGCCCAAACCTCTCCTGGTGGTAATAATTGTGCAGCTTCTGGAACTGGATGGTCCAATGCTTCACTTCCCGAAGCTGCTGGTGATTCATTTCATATTCCTGTTTGTTTTGATGAGGTTAATGATGATGATGAAGTTACAATTTGTTCTTATCAGACCAAAGCCAAGGTTACAAACTGTGGCGATTACTTTGTATACTTCCTTTATGACACACAACGTTGCCCATACCGATACTGCACACAAATTGTAGAGTAGATTTTTAATCGGTGGCTCTAATAACAAAAACCCCCAAAAATGTATTAGTACTCCTTGATTTGCAATGTTTATTTTCATATTTGATAAAATAATTATAAAATTATTTTCTATTTATGGCTTGATACGACAATAAAAATTAAAACCTTTTAATATTGTTGAATTCTTACTTTGGTACCTCAGAAATATAGTAGGAGATTTGTTTGTTGTTAATGCTGCCCCCCCCCCTCCCCACATTCTGAAATGAATGTTAAACAGTTAGGGAGTTGAATCCATTTTTTTAGAAGCAGAAATATAATCTATGATTACGGTTTTAACCCTCTAAAAAACGTAATCTACAATTTCACTTTCCCCTCTCTTGGTGATGATATCACCAACGCCGATACGCTTTTTGAAATGGACCATTCCACTTTCAATAGAGGCGAAACTGGAATGGTACATTTATGTTTACATATCAGCGTATTTATAAACATGGATTTCCTTATTTAAATCGACATAGTAGTAATGATATATTTTAGTTATTATTTTTATTGTACATAAAATTTTTAAAAATTATAAATAGTATTTTATACATTCCTTCGATTAACATAATTTATAAATAGTATGTATGATTTCCATTATGTCGCCTATCTTGAAAGTGGAATGGTACATTTCACAAATCGTATCGGCATTGATGATATCTTCACCAATAGAGGCAAAATTGGAATGGTAGATTACAAAAATCATATCGGCGATGATGATATCATCACAAAGAGAGGGGAAAGTGGAATGGTAGATTAAGTTTTTTAGAGGGTCAAAACCGTAGTCATAGATCATATTTCTGATTCTATAAAAATAGATTCAACTCCCTAACTGTTAAAGTTTGACAAAATAATTATGTCTAATGATATTTTGTACTACTAAATATCTAAATTGTTATCATTACTTTCCTCTGAACAATAAAATAATTCTTGATTTGATGTGAGGTGTCTTTGTCTAGAAAGCCTAACTATGCATGGTGATACGTTTTGTCTATTCAGCTATTGTTCAGGGATCAAGGCATTCCTCCTCTTAATATTGATGTCACACGTCTGACAAAGAATTTCTAACGTCTCTAATATTATGCGGTCCAGACAGCAAGCCGAAATGTTACCAAATACAATACACAAATGTCTGTGATTTGATGTGTTATAAGCTGATTATATAACTTTGGGATCTACTGCAGTTCACGGTAAAATATTGCTGGTAACGAATATTGCCAAAAACCGATTAGTTTTAAAGGCTGCTAGCTGCCAAACGGCTGAACGTACAGATAATGCCCGCACACTGTTTTAAGCGGCATAAGAAGGCCTACAAATAATCTGGATTAGACAAGATCCAATGATGCACAGGGAAAGCTTAACTGAAGAAAATACGCGTAAAATAGGTCTTTTTCGCGCATTTCTCTGCACTGTGAGATGATAATTTCATTATTTTGGAAATATTCGTTACCAGGAATATTTTACCATGAACTGCAGTTGATCCATATAAAATATATTAAAATATTAAATAGCCCACTTGAAAAAGGTTTAACTTAAAAAATTGAAATAGATATTAACAAGGATGATTACATCAATAAGTAAGCATCGCAAAGATATAGAAAACTAGGATCTACTGCAGTTCACGGTAAAATATTGTACGTTCAGCCGTTTGGCAGCTAGCAGGCCTTTAAAATTCATAGATTTTTGGAAATATTCGTTACCAGCAATATGTTACCGTGAACTGCAGTTGATCCGAAAACTATTATGCAAAATACCAAGAGATAATAAACAGACTGACAAATTAAGATGTATAGTAAAACCCTAAGATTTTATCTTAAGAACTTTCAGTACCTGATTTACAGACAGACACCTCGGGGCTTAAATAACTGGTTTTAATCTTATAATTGTACATTCTATATCCGCGCGCGGAAAGCGGTTTATAATACGATGAAAGAAATAACTAATTTAACTTTTCAGCTTTATATCTTATATATGAGCTAGGAAAATCATATTTTCCGTAGCCTTATAGTTAGATTGATGGACAGACAGATCGTTTGAGATTTAGAGTAGCTTCACTACAAATAATATTTAAACTGGAAGGTTTAGATTTATTATCCTAAATTTTTATCCACAATAATGGTACCTAACCTTACCTTGTAAGGACGGATTCTCCTTCGATTTTGAAGTCATCATCTAGAGAATCCATAGCATTAACAATCTGCTTCACAATGCCTTCGAAGGCGCTTTGACTTTAGTGTCAGAACCTAAATTGGGACATAGTGCATTTCATTACCCTAGGTTAGGTAACTTCATTTCACTTTTCAATAAAATCTAAAATGCAGCGGTTTTTGAGAAAATTAGATTTAAAAATTTCAAGTTCAATTTTCGCCCACTAGGATTTACCGCATAATCATGATAAGAAAAGTAAAGATTATTTATTTAAAATTTTGAACAACTTTGCTTTTATAAAGTCAGTCATAAAACCTCTCTATATATGATTTATTCAAGGCTGAATTTCCATGACTTTAGTAAAGCAATTGATAAAAATGGCCATTAATTAACTCACTTCAGGAGTGGTTTTATGAAGAACTTTATAAAAGCAAAGTTGTTCAAAATTTTAAATAAATAATCTTTGCTTTTCTTGTCATGATTATGCGGTAACTCCTAGTGGGTGAAAATTGAACTTGAAATTTTCAAATTTAATTTTCTGAAAAACCGCTGCATTTTAGATTTTATTGAAAAGTGAAATGAAGTTACCTAACCTAGGGTAATGAAATGCACTATGTCCCAATTTAGGTTCTGACACAAAAGTCAAAGCACCTTCATTTGCACTGTGGCTTGTGATGCGATACTCTAACATCCAACAGACAACCAACCCTTTGATTGCACGACCTTTGTATTGGTGAAAATTACCGCAAATCCCCCCCCCCCCCCCCCTTGAGATTCCAATTTGAATAAGTTTGGGTGAGTAGAGGTATTCACAACGGGAGGTACACCTTTCCCTGAAAAGTGACAAGGTAGCAGACCGATACAGATATTTTCTTAAAATGGGCTTATTGACAAGTTTTGAGCAGAAATTTAACTTTTTTACTCTGCTTTTAAGTATTAAGTTTTCTTCTATTACGGGAGGACTACAAAATTAACCATTCCTTCGTTCATGTAAGTAAGTAGTAGATGTAAAATGATCCATAGAATTTTGTTATGCAATCGTTTTTTTGTAGATCTCTTATTTTTGAAGTAATTTAAGTTTTTTTTATTTAAGTTGATTTTAAGGGTACTAAAACGCAACAAAAAAGAAGAAAATTGCAATTATTAACAAAAATAGTAAGATCTTTAATTTGACACCTTACTTTTTGAATTCTGTAGAATAATTATTGAAAAAATCAGTTTTGTTGAACCCCGTTGAAAAAAAAACTTTAAACCTTTTGTGATTTAAAAAAAAATAGCTTACAATTGTTTAAAAACAATAAAATAAAAACAAGTGCAACATTCATATCTTTTTTGATAAATTAATGATAATAACTGCAATTAAACTATCAAACAGATGTTTTAGTGGATTTTTTATTGTACATTTTTAATTGCGTTTATAAAAACAATGAAGGATAAAAATAATATTTATTAATCTAAAAAAATAGAATTTAAAAATTGCGATTGAAAAATTATTCAAATATTAAAACAGAAATTTAAAATTTATGCAATGAATATAACACAAAAATAAAAATGGTTGATTTATGCAAAAAAATGACCCATACAAAATATTTTTTTTCTGTAATGCAAAAATTGGAACGGTACAAGCACTTTGAAATTTTGAGGCCCCCCTTATAAAGGTCAAAAATTAATTGCATCAGTACTATGGCTTTATGATGATCCCAGGAAGGCCTTGAGGAGTAGAATCAGGAAACTTTTTCTGTTTCAAAATATTTCGTTCCTATTTGTAGAGGTTTTTTGAGATTTTCTCAGGCTTAGAAAGAGATATTTTGAAACGGACAAAACTCCTGATTCTACTCCTCAATAGATAGACACATAAACATAAAGTACTGTCTCATATATTGGAATAGTTCTCCTTGTAGAAATAGAACCATTTCTGCAAATATCTGCTTCTTCTTAAACCACAAAACTAGTTTGTTGGCTCAGTTTAAAACATTATAAATCTGTTTTAACATTAACTTAGAGACATTTTGCTAACCCACATTCAATCATATTTACTGCATGTATTATTGTTGTACAAGCCACTAGACTGAAGGCCTAGTTCTTAATTTTGATAAACAGACAACATGTATAAATTGTACACTCCCTTATTCTCGGGACCTTTTTACTCTGGGAGTCTTGATACCTCTTTACTCTGGATCTTTAGACCTCTTTACTTTGAAAGTATCTAGACCTCTTTACTTTGAAAGTCTCTGGACCTCTTTACTTTGAAAGTCTTGGGAGCTCTTTACTTTGAAAGTCTCTGGACCTCTTTACTTTAAAAGTCTTGGGAGCTCTTTACTTTGAAAGTCTCTGGACCTCTTTACTTTAAAAGTCTTGGGACCTCTTTACTTTAAAAGTCTTGGGACCTCTTTACTTTGAAAGTCTTGGGACCTCTTTACTTTGAAAGTCTTGGGACCTCTTTACTTTGAAAGTCTTGGGACCTCTTTACTTTGAAAGTCTTGGGAACTCTTTACTTTGAAAGTCTTGGGACCTCTTTACTTTGAAAGTCTTGGGACCTCTTTACTTTGAAAGTCTTGGGACCTCTTTACTTTGAAAGTCTTGGGACCTCTTTACTTTGAAAGTCTTGGGACCTCTTTACCTTAAAAAGACACAAACAGACTAGGAAATCTTTAAATCAACCAGCCCATTTTTAAGGTAAAAGACTGCATATCTTTTGCTCGCCTCAAGCCTCCAGGCGATTCTAGACACAGAATGAGAAAGTTTGGGATATGTGTCGAATTGAGAGAAAAACTACACGGGGAGAATTATATTTAGAATATAAAGAGAAATTTAAATGATCTAGCAGTTTGCAAGATCTTTTTTGACATACATAAAAGATAAAAAATAATTATAGTAGCTGCGCTTTTTTTATAGAAACAATGAACATTTTGCAAAGAAAATTATACATTGTATGTTATTTTAACAAAGATATTTCAGAACATTAGAATTAGGTTAATGTTAGTACTTAAATTATTTTGTCAATACTATAAGCACACAGCTGCGCCCCTAACCTCTACGATACAGTTTATTTTATAATTTTTTTGAGGCTTGGTTATAGTGATTCTTCGCGTGTAATTGTGTACCTTGTTATTCAAGGAATTATTTCAAAATCAGATGACTATGATGATTTTATAATATAAAACATTGGTGTAAATCAAGTTTTAAATGGACGGATAATCTGGTAATATTATTAAGTTGCTCCGCTTTCTAAATCGTATCTAACAGTTATTACCATTTCAAGTTTAATTTGATTCTAATATGCCTAAATTAACGAAAAGAGCTTTCCGTTACGGACGGACAGACGCTAATCTTACAGAAAGGTCTTGATAATTAATAGAATTTTGGCATGACTTTCTAGTACTATATTATTAAAAACGGTAGCGTAATAACTTAGATCATTCTGGAATCATTTCAAATAACAAGGATAACAATAACAATTAAAGCAAAACACATAAATTAGAAGGAAAAATGTAATAAAAGGGGTAGAATGTCTATCTGCCAGTTTCTATGTGCCTTTATGTTTACGTAAAGATCTCAGCAATCCATGGGTCATTGTCGTGCTTCTTTATTGGTATGCTTCATATATGTAAGTCGTGGGATGGTGTTAATATTTTCAAGGAAAGTGTATGTCAACTCCAAAAGCAATGGTCTTCTTCTATGTAATTAATATTAAATGGTTGCAAGAGGACCTATTTTTTCTTTGTGAAGTGATAGATATTCAAACTATTTATGTTATACTAGCGGCTTCTCCCCCAAGAGGTGATAACATTTTTTTTTTGGCGAAATACGTAAAAGGACCAAGGAAATCTTCTATGAAAAAAAAATGGAGGGGGATTTTTTGTTTTTTGGGGGGTTGGGAATGTCCCTTCCCCCAAGAAAATAGCCTAAAACCACCACAGGACCAGTAGGTATATTCCCTGAAGAGTAGAATCCGATCGGTTCAGTGGTTACCGAGATCTTAAGGGACGGACGGACGGACGGACAGACAGACAGACAGATGGACGGACGGACGGACAGACAGACGGATAGACAGACAGACAGACAGACAGACAGACAGACAGACATCGTTCTACTTTGTATTATAGATTAGCGTCTGTGCCCCTAGCATCTAGGGTCTTTGTATTCGTAGAGTAGAGAAATGGCCTAAAATCATCCCACGGCTTAGATCTAAAAAATAAAACTGTCCCATCCCAAGACCTATATGAAGACTTCCTTAAATGGAGAACCTAGTAAAATCAGTAGTTTTCAAAATCTACAGCTACTGAAAAAAAACCTTACTACTTTATATTAAACTAGCGGCTTCGCCCCTAGAAGCCTCTAGGGGCACTTGAGGAGGAGAGAGTCGAATTTAATAATTCAATTTCTTATTTTAGATTTTGAAAAGAAAAAGTTAAAAAAAATTATTTGGGGCGAAAAATTTTTTTTTTTTGGGGGGGGATTTTTCATTTTTTTGGGGGGGGTTGGGGGTGTCCTATCTATCCCCCCAAAAAATAGTTATAAACCTTCCCGAGAACTATGAGAAGCTACCCTGTAAAGAAGAACCCGATCGGTACAGCGGTTAGCGAGATCCTTCGGTACAAACATACAAACAAACAAACATCCTGTTACTTTATTATAAGGATATAGAAAAGCTTCGCTTCCAAAAGAGTTATGAAAAGATACGCGGTAAGACAGAGCACTATGGTCAATATATTTACGAAAAGTGTGCTAAAAATTCCCAAGCCAAGTACAAAAAGTAAAACAAGGATGAAGCCATCCATAAAAGCGAAGCTCAACGAAACAGAAATAAAAGAAATAGAAACATGAAGAGTAGCTCGTCCTATTATATATATGTGCTAGCTATTACAAAAAATTGACGAAGACCAAACTGCATAATTTTTGTGTCACTTTAGTATTCCTGTGACGTCATAAAATAAGGAAGATGAGAGGAGAAGTGGGAAAGAAAACCCCTAAAAAATAGAGGAGAATATGACGTCAAAAGTGGTGCAAAAGTTATACAGTTTGGTCTTCGTCCAAAAATTATTTACAAAAAGAAAAAAAAAATTTGGGGAGATTTTTCTTTTTTTGGGGGTATTCTCCCCCAAGAAAATAGCCAAAACCCCCACATGACCAATAGGTATATATTCCCTGAAGAGTAGAACCAAATCGGTTCAGCGGTTACCGTGATCTTAAGCATCAGAGAAACAGAGAAACAGACAGACATCGTTCTATTTTGTATTACTGGCGGTTTCGCCCCTAGCCTCTAGGGGCTTTTCCCAAGAGGTATAATTACATCTTCTATTACTTACCCAGCAGAACGGATCGCAAATTTTCGCACCTACCCAGCAGGAAAACATTTTCTCGTTTAAATAACGAATTCGCAAAATTTGTAAAAAAATAGTCTAATGTGTACTCAAGAAAATTACTACTGGTGAGGCTCATAGTCTAATGTGTTCTCAAGAAAATTATTTTTTTTTGTTTGGGGGGGGGGGTAAATTTTCATTTTTTTTGGAGGGGGGGGGGGTTGGGGGTGTCCCACCCCAAAGAAAATAGCTTAAAACCACCAGAGGACCGATAGGTATATACCTGAAGAGTAGAATCCAATCGGTTCAGTGGTTACCTAGATCTTAAGCTTCAGACGGACGGACAGACATCAAGCTACTTTGTATTATAGATAGATAAGTGTTAAAGGAATATGACGATTCTATAATTTCGAATTAAATTGGATTGACGTACTTATACTGATAATCCTTATAATAAAGTGTTTGTATGTTTGTACCGAAGGATCTCGCTAACTGCTGAACTGATCAGATTTTCTTAACAGAGTAGCTTCTCACAGTTCCCGGAAAGGTTTATAACTATTTTTGGGGAATGTACCACCACCCTTCCAAGAGAAATCGAGAAAAAATCGTTTTTTTATATAGAGACTTTTGTCAAAAACATTTAAAGTGCCACTAGAGGCATCTAGGGGCGTAGCCGCTAGTTCCTTTAAAAGTAATACACTTCTTAGACAATGCCTTATTATTACAGGAATCTTCCTGGACAAGATAGAAATATAAATTCCAATTTTATCTGTACAAGCGGACAAACAAAAAAGTTAAAAAGTTTGCTAATAAAACTGTAACTTATTAAATCATTATAATTAATTAAATGCATTTTTGATAAATTACTGAATTTCTTAATTCACTTTGAGTTTAGTTTTTTTTTTTAATGTTATTTTTTTTATAAGACATAGCCTTTTTTTCTCAGATTGAATTAATCATCGTATTTTTATGACAAGGATGACAACATCCATAAAAGCAAAGCTCTATAATCAGTCGGTAGGACTAACCAACATCAACACTTGAAAGGTGTCAGAACTTAATAAATTTAAAAGTCTAATAAAAATTTATGTAAATTTAATGCAAAATTATGTAGTTATATGATATTTTATAGATACGCCCCGCTTATAACATTATATATACTTTGTTGTCCTAGGAATTATTACTTCAAACATCAATTTAATAGGATAGTTATATTAAATAAATAAAAAAAAACAACATCAATCGTCATCCAATTTTAAAATCGATAGGATAATTTTTACATTTCTAGTTTATCCTCTACTTATGAAAAAGGTTTTTGTGGCGTCATTTTCTACCTAAGTCTGATTTTTATGTTTACTTAATATAATTATCATGTTTGTATGTTTCGCTATAATAGACGTTGTCACCCTTGTTGTAAAATTTATATTCATTTTGCATTTATAGGTGCAGCTTTTCTATTCATTATGTTTGTCCGTCCATGGACCATAAATCTGTCAGTTTCTTCACGTACTGAACCGTTAGGTCTGTTGTGTTGAGATTTATAAATGGAGATACCCTGTTAAGTTGGGAAGGATTGTGTTAACATTATTTTTGTCGACATTACTGTACTTGATAAAAGAGACTATTCTAAACACTAAAAGAAGAATAACCCTATAAATTTGAAAGTGGAAAGTCGACTCCCCTCCCCCCTTAACGCCAAGCGCCCCTCGTTTTATGCATAAAGCATAATGCCATTAGACTATAACCATTGCCACTTTATTTAATGCCATATAGTCGACTGATACTTTTAAGACAAAATATTGACATAACTACTTGTTTTAATACTGTTTCTTATACCCCGTAAACTATCTTTTTTTCAGTACAGCTTCGAAACCGGTAAATATCTGCTTGATTAGAATTACACTATCATGCCGAAAAATCATGTATCGTACAGACAATTTTCACTAATAATAAAAATATCATAAAACTAATACTAATAATCTCGAGACTAACAATATTGGAATTAATTGTATAATTTTTATATTACTTTCGGCCGAAAGCTGTCTATAATACGATGCAATGCATAACTAATCTTGGCACTTTTGTAATAACAAGAAAATAAAGTAATCGAATGTCGACAAAATAACAGCAGCATAGTATAACCTGGAAATTTGCATATAATTTTAATTTAAGCTTCTATACATTTGACCTTTGTTTGGGGCGTTTACAATTTTTATGTTTGCCTACTAATTCTAACAATTAAAACTGTTATTAGTTTTAATGTGCTTCGCTATTTAAAATCGAAGCTTTTCCATAAAGAAGGTCAGTCTGTTTGTCTTTCCATGCATCAGTAACGGATAGCTTTTATAGTTAATTTAGGCATCATTGTTCTATCTATTTGCAAACTTTGCATTTGATTCCTGTAAGAAATGGGCACGATTTTATAGGCCTAGCAACTCTATAATCGTTAATAGTAACTACTTTCGTCAATTAAAAAAAATTTTCAAAATTATTCTATTCGTTTGATTTTGTGAAAAATTATTCCTAGAATAACAAAGTACAACATTATCATAAATTCTGCATAGGAACAATAAAATGCTTTCTAGATATAAAAATAGCTTACTCACTTTGATTTAAAAACGTTCAGTTACAACTGAGCGCGGACATAAATGACAGCAGACGGAGGTACATTATGATACTTCAAATTTTTCCAAAGAACAGGTAAACTCTTTTGTCATTTTACATTTTAAGCAACTTGGATCAAAATATAATTCTACATATTTAGAGTAGTTTTTCTTAAACTGTGGTTGGAAGTATATAAAATTCTACTTTTTTTTTTATCAAACCTAGCACAGCAACCATATAATTAGGGCATTTCCGTTTGTTAGTCTTAGAGTTTTTTAATGAATTAATAATTAACACAATAAGATAGGCAATAAGTCTTTTATTCATTTGATAAATAAATAAAATAAATAGGTTTCTGAAGGTATGATGATGATTTTAGCTGGCAATTATTGTTTGTTGCTCTATGTTCTTAGAACTTAGGCGTGGTAGGGGGCAGGGGCGTACACAGGGGCGGGCTTGTAGGCGGGGGCAGGGGCGTAGGCAGGGGCGGGCTTGTAGGCAGGGGCAGGGGCATAGGGCTTAGCCTCGGGGTAGACGGGGGTACCCTCGTACTGAAATAGAAAAAATATTAGTTAATAAATCAATCAAAGATAGGTATACCAAACTCCTAAGATATACCTTAGGCATATCTATGGCCAATGAAAAATAATTTATAAAACGTTTCAGTGTAAAAAGGATCTCAAAAAAAGTTTATGAATCTAATATTTAACATTTTCTTTGTAAATTACAAAATTTAAAAACTAAATTCACAATGCATTATTCAATTA
The DNA here is from genome assembly GCF_053477335.1 of Acartia tonsa. Lineage (NCBI taxonomy): Eukaryota > Metazoa > Arthropoda > Copepoda > Calanoida > Acartiidae > Acartia > Acartia tonsa. Next base: position 52,454,924 of record NC_137264.1, read on the forward strand.
CAATAATTACAAGGGCCGCCAAAGGCTTTCATTTCATTTGTTTGTTTTTCTCATGATTTTAAAGAGTTAATCCAGAGTAATAATATTAGAATATCAACATGTGTATATGAAATGTCAGTAGTGGTCACTTTTATTAAGTACCCATTTAAACAATGTAAATGACATGTCGATGATATGTCAGTCGTGAAAACTTTTACTTAATATCAGATAGTCGACATAAATAAAATATTATTATTTATGTGTAACGAATGATAACAGTTTTGAATGCTTGTTAAATGATTAAATTTGACTTTGTCCTAAGTCAATATAATCAGTGATTCAAAGTTTAACAGGGCAAGGTATAAAAAGCATTTGTAAAAGAAAGTAGCCTTTGCTGACAAAAAGATAAATAGTTAAATCTGCCTTATCTCAAAAATTAGGGAATGATAAAGTCTTATTTGTTGATATGCTAGCAGAATTAAAATTTAATTTATCATTACCTTAACATCAGCAACATAACCGTTGTAGTGATCAGCAGTGTAGGTAACAGTCTGGATACGACCGTCAGGAAGGGCAACCTGGTAGCTTCCAGAAACAACCTTGGCGTCAGAGTTCTCGCTGGCGGAAAACTTGGCTCCGGAGTAGTCATCAGCAACGCCGTACTGGAAAGCGTAGGGCTGAGCGGGCTCCTCCTTGTAGGCAGCTGGTGCATAGGCCTTGGCAGGAGCATAGGCGGGAGCGGGAGCATAGGCGGGAGCGCCATAGGCGGGCACACCATCAGCGGCGGCGGCAGCAATAAGAGCGAATCCAAAGACGAAGGAAATCATTTTTGTGGTTTAGGTTGTTCTAGACTGTTACACTAACAAAACTGAACTGATGGGGATGTTGGGAGTTGAGCCGGTATTTAAACTAAAAATTTTCCTCCCCCACCGCGCGTTGAAATCCTCGCAAACTTAAAATCCCCCCCCCCCCCCCAAGCATCCATGTCAAAGAAAGACATTCTCTTTTAAAGTTGTACTACTGCGTACAATCATTTTATGTATGTATGTACTATTGCAACTTTTAGTTATTATATCAATGTGATCATGGGAGAAGAGGAATAAAGAAAAAAGGAAGAAAGAGAGAGAGAGAGGAAAAAGTAGCAGCGACCTGGTCGCGTCGTCGTGTTGTGGGATGCCGTGACCCTGGGCGTTGTTGCAACAACTTACCACAACAACAACAGCACCCAGTGGTCATGGAGAAAATACGCGAAATATTGCGTCAGAAACAGCATAATATGCAATTGTCAAATCTGTTATAGAAACTGTTTTTCTTTTCTTTATAGACTTATGCAATGGGAGATAGTTATACCTATCTACAAAGATAGACTAGCCATATAGTTATGTAGATAGGTATACCCCATTTTGAGATGTATATATAATAAAAGTTAGTTATACCTATCTGTAAACTTAGACCAACCTATTTGTGAGATGTATATTATATGTATAATTTATGTGATTCTGTAGTTTTAAACTCTTTTTCTTGAACTATATAAACCGAATCTTTGATTGCATTAACTTGTCTGATAGACCTAACTACTCCTACTACAAATTTCGTGAACCTAGTAAAAGTGTCTGACTCTGATTATGACGTAAAAAAATTTGCTAATGCGAGGCCAGTATACACTGTAATTGACCAATGGTAAAATTTACATTGGCTAATTTTTGACGTCATAATAAGAGTCAGACACTTTTACTAGGTTCAATTTCATTCGTCTGACATTGTAACAAAATTTAATAGATAAATTTTTATCATCCTTTGTTATGATGCTGTTCATGTACCAATTACCAAATGTTTTATGGTAGCAAAAATTACAAATTTCCCTAAAAATAATGACTTTTTTTTATGCTGAAATGATAGCACACCCCCAAACTAATATTTTAGGGGTCACTGGTAAGAAAGGAGTGGGCTAGTAGTATATAACAGAGGAGAAATAGTGTTACAGAATTTTCATTCAAAATTTGGTGAAATTTTTTAAAATCTTAATGTAATAATAAGAAAGCAATTTAAATCAAAACACATTATTGTTTATTGTAGTTTGTTTATTAAATCACAAATAATAATTTTTTAATCGACATTAACTATTTTAAAAGAGTATAGATGTAAATATTAATTACCTATAAAGTTTTAATTCAATATTATTTAATTAAAAAATACTTTACAATTGCAAAAAATGAAATAATTAGCAAAAGTGTTAAAAATGAAATATTTGCTGTCACTTCCTTTCCTTTGTTGGTCAATGCGTTGTAGATGTTTTTTCAACGCAGTAGACAAATTTAACCATCATAGCAGATTGTTAGAATGCTCAAAATGTCTAAAAAATACTTGCTTTTGATAAATGTATGACCTTGAATATATTTTTTGTGGATTAGAAGATTTTTTTGTGATTAACAATAAGTACAAGAAGTAATTAAAAACATTCATCATACAATTTAATAGATTTTTTATGTAGACTATAAAGCCTATCAACATTTTGCAATCAGACCCTTTGGAATTAAAACTGGAAAATCTTATATACTAAAGTAACAGGATGTCTGCTAAGTTTTTTTCTGTTTGGAGAATGATATAACAGATCTATAGTATAGATATATATACAGACAGCTACATCCCTTCCTTTTTCAAAGACCTCTTTCGTCTACTTCTAAATTATTTTCTGCTTCTTGGCTGTGTTAATCTAAGCGATACCATTGGTTGATTCTCAATGACCCAATAGAAAGGTTGCACAAGGCGGTTGCTATGGGGAGATACAGTTATTGAACCCTTTCTCCCTCTAGTGTTTTACTCTAATAATGATATGAAACAAATGTTTAAGACTATGGTGGAACATAAAAGATTGTTGTGTATTTTATGTCCATAGATGTTATTCTGTATAAAACTACCCATTCAGCCCAAAATATTTTGCTTTTAAAGAACGATTTTTTTCTTCAAAATTTGATTTGCTATTTATATTTTTCACTGTATTTCGTACGCATAAAATGCGTCAAACACATTATACCACAGAAGTAGTAAGTAAGGGAAAAGGGGCTGGGGACGCATAATAGAGGGAATTAATTTTGTGCGTATGACGCTTTTTCAAAACAGCAAGATTTTTAAAAGCGAAACTACTCTATAAAGTATTTGTGACAGTATGTATCTGTATGTCGGTAATGGGTTGACTGATCCGATGCAGAAATTCAATTTCATTTCATCCAGATTAACACAATTTTCCTAATATCCGAACTAATTATGTTTATTGACCATGTTCAAAAATTATATTTTACCCTTTTTCTGGTCTTCTAATGGCAAAGCTGCTAACTCCCCTTCCTCCATTATCTGGACCTATGAAAAGCACCACTGAAAAGAAAAAACAAATTGGTATTGGGGTTAGCGAGATCCTTCGCCACATACCCAAACAGACATCCTGTTACTTTTAATAAATATAATATGATTTAAACAAATATGCTTTTGCTATGGACAGTTTAAAATTTAGCTTGATTGTGAGGTATCATTGCTTGGGATAGATTGTAAGAGTTGAGATACTGGTTTCACCAATAAAACTGTACTTTTCTCAGGGGTGTGAAGGTGGGGTGGGGGGAAAGTTTGCTATGAAAAATATTTATTTAATTTCACTCTAATCGTCCTCAAGTTTTCACATTAACAGGGGGGGGGGGGATTATTTTCACATCCAATGACCTCTCCCTTACACCCTGACTTTCTAAAATATATATAAGTATATGTTATTTTTCTTAAAATAATTACATCAAGTTTTGGTAGCAAAACTTCTTTACAAGAATGTAACATAAATCGTAATGTGTTCGCATGTTGTCAGAGCGCTGATGATAATCCAAGCTCTGAGAGTATAAACTGTACCTACTGCTATTTTGTCAGATTCATGATATATCTAAAAGAAAGGTCATACAATCGAAGGGTTCGTTGTCTATAATAGTCTTGATGAATTGAGCAACTGCATTCAAAACAGACGTACATACTGTTCGAGGAGTAGCTATATAGTTGCCACAATTTCTATAATAAATGTATAAGTATAGATGTATAATCAAGACAGTTAACGGGCACAAGTAATGGAGGCCCTTTATACTATATCTTTAAAAGAAGTTGATAATTGAATTATTATCCTATTATATAAAGTAGTAAGCGTTTTTTGTCTGTCCCTAAGTATCTCGCTAACTGCTAAACCAATATTGTTCTTCTTTACAGTGAAGCTTCTTATAGGTCCTGGGAAGGTTTTACACTATTTTTTGGGACGGTGTCTTCACCTCCCTCCCCCCCAAAATATTTTTTTACTCTTTTGAAACTCAAATTTAAAATGGGATGGGATCCTACCTTAAGTGCCCCTAGAGGCTTCTAGGGGCGTAGCCGCTAGTGATTAATAAATAACCAAAATTATATTTATATGCTTTTTTATAAGTTTAGCTGATATTGGATAAAATCGTCTCTGTTGAACAGCAAACTAAGAATTCCCCTGTCAATCTTATCTGATAAAATTAGGGCAACATTCCCTGTCAAAGTTGTAAGGCAATGGGTTTCTTTTTATGGGTGTGTAACGTGTGTAGATAAAATAGATAATCAAAATGGATTTTACATTTCTTGGATCTTACACCAGATTATCATGTGCTCTAATAAAGTGAAACGTGTAGCTTACCAAAATAACAATTCACCCCTTCCACCTCCTTTACCCCATTCCCTCCCCTCCTACTGGTGTACAGGCTGACCAATAAGGGATGTCCATGTTAGCAACCTAAATTGATGACAATTATTCCCCTGTCAAAATATCCACGTATATTATATATCCATTATTATAAACTACATCCAGTTGAATATAAAACAAGGATGACAACATCCATAAGTAGCGAAGCACAAAAATCATGAAATACATATTCTGAATGCCCATTGGTTAAGAGAATCTTCACCTACCATTTAAGCTTTCTATCCTTAATAGCAGCCGAGAAAATCATATGTACCCATGATGGAACACAGTAATAGTGTCTGACTGATTATGACGTAACAAAAAAAAATTAGCCAATGAGAGGCCGTTATTGACCAATGGTAAAATTTATAGTGGCCTCTCATTGGCTAATTTTTTTTGTTACGTCATAATCAGTCAGACACTATTTCTGTGTTCCCCATAATGTTACAGACGTACAGACAAAGTTTCTTACAGAGTAGGGCCGCTCTTTTTTTACACCTTACGATAGACCAACTGATGACTTGAAGAGTAGCTTTGCTGCTTAAAATCTTATCTTTAATATGGCTAGTAAGATTGTAATAAAAGCGGGTTTTAAAGTATGAAAACGTTTACAGTGTTTTTAGGCTTTAATGTTCCAAAGCGAATGCTTTAAAAACAAGCGTGGCAACATCTGTTGTAGTTATAGAGATGCTACTCGTATAACACCGTGTCATATTATCATAGAAATCATCATTTCAAATAATATGCTTTAAAAACAAGCGTGGTAACATCTATTATAGACATAGGGATGCTATTCACATAAAATCATGCCATATTATCGTAGGAATCACCTTTACAACAATCTATGAAAAGAATTAGTGTCTATATTTTTCTTTTCCAAGATAATAGGGCAATTCTAACATGCATAAATTATGAAATACATTGCACAGACCAACGAACATAGGAATACACTATAAATTTAGAAAAGCTTTACTTTAAGAACAACTAGCGGTTTTGCCCCTAGCCTCTAGGGGCTTTGCCCCAAGAGATGATAAAAAAAAGTTAAGCTGAAACTAAAAAAAAAAAAATAAGAATATCTAAAATAAGGATATCTCCTACAAAAAAAATGGGGAGGAATTTTTTTGATTTTTTTGGGGGGGGGGATTGGGGGTGTCCCACTCCCCAAGAAAATAGCCTAAAACCACCACAGGACCAGTAGGTATATTCCCTGAAGTGTAGAATCCGATCGGTTCAGTGGTTACCTAGATTAAGCTTCAGACGTACGGACGGACGGAGAGACATCAAGCTACTTTGTATTATAGATGATGCATCAAATAATGTCAGTTTTACATTAATACTGTAAAAATAACCAAGATTACATAAATTTGAGTTACACAGGGATATAAGGAAGAAAAAAGGACTGTAAATCAAATTATACTAGTACCCAAAGTTTTATAAATACGTTTTTTAATTCGTTAGCTTTCTGGACTTTTATTAAATTTTTTTTTTTTGGTATAAACTAGCACTGTTCAAAATGTTTCAGCTCAAAATTTTAATCTACAGATAATTTTGTTTATCATCATTTGGGCCGGGATCTTATTAGTTTTCATCTCCAAGGTGTATTCCTTTAATATTCACTAGCGGCTTTGCCCTTAGCCTCTAGGGGCTTTGTTCCAAGAAGTTTGATCAAACTAATTTTTCGTATTTTAGATTTTTTTTTTTTTTTTTTTTGGGGGGGGGGGGGTTAGTCGACCCTACTATTTTAATTTTGGTTTTAAGAAGAAAAATATTTTTTTTTGTGGTGGGGGGTATTTTTCATTTTTTGGGAGGGTTGGGGGTGGTCCACCCCCCAAGAAAATAGTTATATACCTTCCCGAGACCTATGAGAAGCTACTCTGTAAAGGACAATCCGATCGGTTCAGCGGTTAGAGATCCTTCGCTACAAACAAACAAACAATCACACAGACAGTTCTTCTTTGTATTATAGTTAGAGAAAAGATGTAAATATTTCCCACTAACCTCTCCCTTCATCCCTTCAATTTTCGGGCTTTTTGATTGATATAATTAATTTTACAAAATACAGAAAAGATTTGTTAAAGCTTCCCAAAAATTTAAACAAGGAATCTTGAATTTCATCAAAATACAAGGAATGCAATATTCATGCAAGGGGACAAAGTGTCTTTAAAAAATCAGCCACGTGACGTCATAAAAATAGATGAAGAGTGGGAAAGTAAACTCCTAAAAAAGAGGTGGATAATCCCTCATTTTTATGACGTCACCTTACAACAGTCATAGAAGCGAGCTCAAGGAAACAAAACACGATGCAAAAGTTTTTACAATTTCAAGACACCAAGACATTTTTTTTCTACAACATTTTACCTAAATGTCATAGGAATCACAGTTTAAAATTCAGATTTTTTTGAAGAATTCCTGTGCGATGTGTGAAAACGATAGCCATTATCTCACGTTGAGGTCTTTCCGTAGAGTTAAAGTTTCTTGAATAAACAAAAATTTTCCCTTTTCAAAAGCGAAACTTCCATAAAAGCGAAGTACTGAAACAGTAGGACAAACGGACATTAACACTTATATAGTGTCAGAACTGAATAATCACAATATAAATGTATAAGAGTCGAAGCAAAGTTGTAAGTAAATTTGTTGAAAAACTGCTTTATACAGGATTATGTTTATGGACATACTTACATTTTTAGGACTTGATTATAGAGTTGATTCGCTAATAACATTATACTTTGTTGTCCCAAGAATCAATTTACCAAAAATCAGATCAATCGGATGATTAGATCACATAAAAATTTGTTGTTAAAAAAGTAAAAAAATCAACAGGTTTAAAATGGACGTACGGACATTATGGTAATGATTATAGAGTTGCTACGCTTTCTAAATCGTACCTAATTACTAAAGGAATCACCATTTAAAATTTGAAATCGATAGGACAATTCTAACATGCCTAAATTAACCAAAAAAACTATCCGTTACGGACGGACAGACGGACCGACCCTTATTATAGAAAAGCTTCGCTTTTAAAAATCTATCTCCTTACATAGATTTTCACAAACGCACACACACAGAAAACACTTCAATATTTTTTGAACGTTGAAAATATGCATACTATCGGTGTAAAATTGAGTAAAAAACAAAAAACTGTTAATTTACGTATAATTACAAAAAGGATTGCTGAACGGACTAAATAAATGACAATCTTATAGTAGCAACGCTTCAATTAAACCCCTACAAAAATTGTTGCTTGGAAATACGCATGTGCTTTTAAAAAGTACTTTTACCTAGAAAATTTATGACCATGTTTAAAAATGTGACAGACAAAGAACTTTTTCTCTTCTATGGCAATATAACTGTTGGGTGGGTAAAATTACTTCTCCTCTCTTAATAAAAATTTAGAATTTTCTTTCAATGAAATCCATGAGAGATTACACCTATTTAAACATTTTCATTAAATATGTAAGGTTAGGTTAAGTTGGGCTAGTTAAAGTTTAGCATATAACTGTTTTAGATTAAACAAAAAAGTTAGGTTACATTAACGTTTAGACCCCCGTAAGGGGCTAGCAAGTTGAATGCAATTCTTTGTAGGTTTTAAAAATTATGGATGTTGATGATAGTGTCCCAACAATTGCAATGGTCGGACCTCCACGTGGTCTAAGCGGGAACATCCATCCGGATGGCTAAACGACCCGGAGGCCAGAGGAGACAAAACTGTAATGTACAGGGCAAACTTGAACCTGCAGCAGTCTTTTTTTGGCAACGGAGGGGGAGAACAGTAGCCGAGTTAAAAACATTTAAGCCGGACACTGTTAGTGCAAAAGCACGAGCAGTAGGCAGTGTACTATCGGTACAGAACGCCCTAGAAGAAGAAGAAGAAAAAAATCAAGCGACTTTACAATAGAAGAGAAATGTATTCATCCTCTCAACTGTACAAATCTTTCGTTTAAGCCTCCTCTGACCACTTTTTGAACACCACTAATTCTCTGTATTTGATATTATACAATGTCTGTTAGCACGGGCGTGCTTGAGGGGGGTGGGGGCGATAACAACCTATGTGGAAACATATACACATATCATTTTTGGAAAGTAAATACTTTCTTGAAGCCAATCTTAACGAGAAAGGTATTTTTGGAAAGGGGAAAATATGTAGAAAACACCCATGTAAATTAGAAAATCCGCAGAAATCATTTTTAAAAGTTATTGGCAAACATTTGCAATGTTAATTTGCAAAATTAATTTTATGCCCTAAATGACATATTCTGAAATAAATCTTTTATGAAAGTTTATTATCTATGAGTTTAGGACATGCTTAAGACATAAAAAATATTTTCAGTGTTACTTTTTTCGCCCTACATGTGAAAAAAGGCATTTCTCACATTTTATTATAGAAAATTGCATATAAACAAAATAATTGTTTTTTTTTACAGTCATCACAATAATTGGCATAAAATCTTTCATTTTAAATGTGAAAGTCAGATAAAGAATCCTTTTTAGAGCAAATATAGTGCAAAAAGTAACCAAGACGTTTTAGCAAAGTATGAATATCTAATGAAATAGATACTTTTAAATTTTGATATACATATCAGATAAAAATATATAAAAAAAGAGATAAAAAACTATAAAACAAGGTATATATTTTTTCACTCTGTCACTGAATAAGGAGCACTTTTAGGTTTGATTTTAACCAATGCAGCACTTAAACACTCATTTTTCAAGGTAAATAAACAAAATGAATGCAATTATACAATTAGGTCAGATTAATAATACAGTAAGCCTTTTTGTGGCAATTTTTTTTTGTTAAAATTATTCTTTATTTCTATAATAAACTGTAATAAAATCTAATGATTTGAAAATTCGTAGTTAAAAACTTCATTTTTACACTGTTTAGACATATAAATTACAAAGAAAAAGATTAAATCCTTTAAGTTTGAATAATACTTTATATATCTACATAATAAAAACATTAAAATTGTTAAAGATTAAAAAAAAAGAAAAAAATAAGTAATTTTTTAAATCATTTTGTGTCGTCTTCATAAACTATTTCCCCTTTTATATTTTAGTCTGGTAGAATTCATAATTATAAATAACCTTTGTTGTGCATATTTATGTTTTATTGAAATTAATTATAAGAATGTAAAACATTTTTTGATTTATTTAATATTAACAATTCACCTAACATTTTGTTATTTTACTATTTTTTGAAACTCTTTTATTCTTATTAATAATTCTATTTACCACAAAAAGCTCATAAGGAGTTGATAACCTTTATTTCTTGCTTTGTATTCTAATCAGGTATTTTATTTGACTACATTTTTTAAAACTATACAGCATGCATGTTTGTGTCAATAATGAAGACATTACGGGTTTTTATGTACAAAAAGTTGTTTTAAAGCAAGAAAAAAAATATAATCTTTCTAGTAACTAATATACAATTTCGTAGTTTTAAATATGTCTGTATTTTGGTTTCTAAAAAAAGTACAATACCAACAAACATGCATGCCTGAAAATTAGTTTCAATATTCGCATTAAACAGGAAAAAGAAACTAAGTCGTCGTTATAATTATTGTTTGTTATTTTTGGTGTAAGGTTTTTTTTAATGAAACTTTTTTGGAACTTGTTAATTCGATTTCTGCGGATTTTCTGGTTGCCAGAAATGAAATCTACGCATCTTTTTCAGCTAGATGGCATTTGTCTGGTTAAGATTGGATAAAAAAATCATTGGTTGGTTAAATTTAATAAGTGTGTATAGGAGTGTACTGTACAACCCTCTGACAAAATTCCAAGAAGGGTTTAAACACCCCTAGACTTCAGTTTTTTTCTCAATGCTTTATCTTTTTTAGTAAATTTGAATTAACACATCATATATCCCACCAAATATTTTTGTTTTTTTTTTTGGGGGGGGGCCCGTAGATATACCACACTTTATTGGGATCTTGCTGAGTCAAGTATCAACTGTTGGGAATATTAAAGGATGACTCCATGCAAAATTTGAGCCGGATCCGGCCAAAACCGGCCGTGAATTTTATGAAAAACCGGTTTTTTCCGGTTTTTAGGGGGTATCTGTAAATCGATTCAGCTGGAGCAAAACCGGTTAGAGGTACAAAAAATTTTACTTCACATAAAATTTAGCCAATGCAATTGCCTACAAAAATGTACTTCATCATCAACTTGATTTGACAACTCTTTCCCCTCCTAAATGTCCATTAAAACCTCGGAAACGGCAAAAATCGCCAAAAATCACGCCTTCGGCGGCAAATAACGGCTAAACGGTCAGCCGGAGGCGAATGAAACATAAATAAAGAAATGTCTGCCTCAAAAAGTTGTTCAACATCAAAGAGATGCTTGAAGTCTCTAAAACGACTCCTTCCCCTCCTTTAAGGGGAAAAACTGAAAAAACGTGATTTTCAAAAGTATGCCTACTTCGTGGGTGTGGGGGGCACTGAACCCGTCACCCCAGGGTCACCAAATATAAAGTCTAGGCGGCCCACAATGCTGAATTTTCACCAAGTGAAAGTCTTGTGTCATTATCTTTTATGAGAAAAAAGTTATTAATTAATTAAAATTTCAAATTGTGATTTTTTGATGGATTTCTTTGATGAAATGACAGGCCGGTCAATTTTTAGGCCATTTTTTGCGGTTTTTGGGCCGTCACGCCCAAACGGTTTGAGATAATCTCACTAGACCTTTTGCCCAACCTAAGTCTGGTTATTTGTGAGGTCTAGGAAAAAAAACAGACTTACGCAAAAGATTATAATTATAATCTTTACACAGAAAAATGGCACGAGGTGAGGGTTTGAGGGGGCAAAATGAGCCGACCAGCGATTTTTTACGGCACGCAGCGACGTCGTGCTTCATCCAATCCGGGATTTTTTTTTTCTTAGACCTTACAAATAACCAGGCTTAGGTCGGGCAAAAGGTCCCGTGAGATTATTTCAAACTGTTTGGGCGGTGCGGGCCGAAAACAGCAAAAAATGGCCTAAAAATTGACCAGCCCGTCATTTCATCAAATAAATCCATCAAAAAATCACAATTTGAAATTTTAATTAATTAATAACTTTTTTCTCATAAAAGATAATGACACAAGACTTTCACTTGGTGAAAATTCAGCATTGTGGGCCGCCTAGACTTTATATTTGGTGACCCTGGGGTGACGGGTTCAGTGCCCCCCACACCCACGAAGTGGGCATACTTTTGAAAATCACGTTTTTTCAGTTTTTCCCCTTAAAGGAGGGGAAGGAGTCGTTTTAGAGACTTCAAGCATCTCTTTGATGTTGAACAACTTTTTGAGGCAGACATTTCTTTATTTATGTTTCATTCGCCTCCGGCTGACCGTTTAGCCGTTATTTGCCGCCGAAGGCGTGATTTTTGGCGATTTTTGCCGTTTCCGAGGTTTTAATGGACATTTAGGAGGGGAAAGAGTTGTCCAATCAAGTTGATGATGAAGTACATTTTTGTAGGCAATTGCATTGGCTAAATTTCATGTGAAGTAAAATTTTTTGTACCTCTAACCGGTTTTGCTCCAGCTGAATCGATTTACAGATACCCCCTAAAAACCGGAAAAAACCGGTTTTTCATAAAATTCACGGCCGGTTTTGGCCGGATCCGGCTCAAATTTTGCATGGAGTCATCCTTTAATATTCCCAACAGTTGATACTTGACTCAGCAAGATCCCAGAAAAGTGTGGTATATCTGGTCTGAATTTCCGACATGTTTCGCACACCCCTTTCACCTGTGCAAAAATTATGCACGCGCTGTAAAATATAATGAAATACGTTCTAACATCGACCCTTTTCATAAAATACAAGTAATTAATTTTAATTTGAAATACAACATTAGATATAAGATGTATATACATATATTAAATCTTAACGGATATTTAAATTGATTTATACAAAAATTTAAAACTTTTCTATGTTTACATCCTGTCTGTTCGAATGTTCAGATATTTATAACAATAAAATTTCTTCGCCTCTAACTTTCCTGTCAAAGCATTGCGTAGTTATTATGTCAACGTAAGTATAGAGTGAAAACGTCGACGTGAGCGATTTTTTTACAATTAGGTTAGGTTAGGTCATATGCTAGGGGGCCGAGCGCCCGCGGCTAGGCAGGCTATGGGGGATACCAAAATTTTCAAAATAAAAAATCCTATGAGAATAATACCAAAACGTCAATTATATCTCTACTCTATATTATCTACTTCTATCTTTTTAAATAAAGTAGTAAGTTTTTTTCCAGTCAGTTAAAAACTCACTAACCGCAAAAATCAATTAAGTTTTCTATCTTAGGAAAGCTTTAAACTGGTAAACGGGCAGTTGTTGGCTATTTAATTTTTAAATTAGATTATTAAAGTGGTTTTGGGCTATGTTTTGTACTGTTCGCTCTCTTCTAGATGCTACGGTCGCATCTTTCCTAAAAAGCACAACCTTATTGGTTTTTGTTCTATACATACACATAGAATGAATATTAACTTTTATTTTGTGATGATATAATATGAGCATAAATGTTTAACAGGGTTATTCTACGCTAATGACCTCCATTGTTGAAGTGACAACATTTTGTATGCCAATCACAATTTATTTCTGGCACTACGATAATACGGCATGTTGCAACAAGGATCCCAACGCACATAATGACAGAGCCTTAAATGGCTGAAAACCTACTAAGAAGGGCCAATAAAAAGATTAACATTTACATTTGGAAAGTTTTTCATACTCTCTAAAAATAGCTTAAAACCTACCAAGAACTAATATAAAATTTCTTAATTTAATATAATCCTAAAAACAGCCGTTAAAGAGATATTATATAGCAAATACTCCGCATTTTATTAAAACTTTTATCCACGAGCGACACCCACTTCCCTAATCTCTGTTCATGCGACTTATTTCTAATTAATGTTTTGTACATTAAACGCCAAAAAGTTATATCAAAATTGAAGAAAATCTTTGCTATTTCAGAATTGCACATATAAATTTAATCACATATACGCAAGAGTGTGCGTTCAAAACCGCGCATAGTTAACAGTTATTTATATTCGAAGTATTGCACAGATTTTTACAAAAAAAAATAGAAGAGGTATTTGATGATAGTAGCGAAGCAATGAGGGAAGTTTGCTCTGTTAAAATATTATATGATTTTGATGATTAAATAATGAGATACATGTGAGGTTATGCATGCACACCATACGCAAGGCAAGCAACAATCAAATTCCTTCACACTGTGTCTACGCCATTAGACGAAAGGCAACAGTATATATATCCATCTATCTTTTACATAAACATAGTCTAATATTAGATAGTGAAAAAATTATTTATATAAAACACACTATATAGTAGGCTATAAAAGTTTTCCGGAATTTTAATAAATATAATAGATTTGAAATCTGCATAAAATTTTAGGGAATTTTTATAAAATTCGTTTTTTGTATAATTCTTTATCTATAAGCGCAAATACAAATTAAGTTAAATAATTTTGACATCTGTGATTGGTGGATTGAAAACTATCTGCGCTCTGATTGGAGAAGCTTAAGTGACGTAAATCATTCAACCAATTAGAGCGCAGGTAGTTTCCAATCCACCTATCCTATTGGTCAAAATTTATTAACTAAAATTGGATTTGCGCTTTTAAATAATGAATTATATAAAAAACGAATTTTATAAAAAATCCTTAAAATTTTATGCAGATTTCAAATCTATTATATTTATTAAAATTCCAGAAAACTTTTATAGCCTACTATATAGAGCCTACTTTCTGCGGATCTGTCTACCTTGTACTTTTTAGAGTCCTGAGCTGGATCTTTAAATCATTTTAGTGGTGAGCCAGATCGGGATGATCCGAATTTCAGCCAATCACAGCGCGGCATTTCATAAAATGCTGTGCTCTCATTGGTGGAAAGTTGGCGCACCCCGATCTGGCTCACCACTAAAATGATATAAAGATCCAGCTCTGTTTAACTTGTTAATTTTTTAAAAATATGCATGAATCTAGTCTATTATAACTCTAATATTTAATAGTGACAAAATTATTCAAACAACACCACCCATTTTTTATATCAAACACAACACCTCCCTGTGATCTTAAAAAACTTAAGAATCATCAAAACATGATCTTAAAACCTAAGTTTAAATCTTAAAGAAAAATGAGTAAATATTAACAAACAAATATAAAGAAGCAGCAAATGAACCAAGCGCAGTCTTCATAACTTACCACACTAGATATAAACAAATTATTTTTTTTGTTGGGAAAACTGGTATAAAAGACTGTCAACACGCCTTTAGAGTAAAGGAAAGGGTTAAATTTCCATATTGCAAAGACCTTGTGTCGACTCTCAATTAGGTTCTTTGAAAATCAACCAATTGTGTCGAGAATATTAACACAAACAAGTAGCAGAAAATAAATTGCTAGCAGACGAAAAAGGTCATCGAAAAAGAGGGGGGGGGGGAGGTTGTTATCTGTATATTAGGTATATATAAGTTAGAAGGCATTTTAATGTTAGGGGGGGATTTAAAAACTGCATCAAATTTTAAGGATTTTTATTATAAAATTCGTTTTTTGTATAATCTTTTATCTAAAAGCGGAAATACAATTTAAGTTAATTAATTTTGACATCTGTGATTTGTGGATTTAAAACTATCTGCGCTTTGATTGGAGAAGATTATGTGTCGCACATCATTTATCCAATTAGAGCGCAGGTAGTTTCTAATCCATCTATCCTATTGGTCATAATTAATTAACTTAAATTGTATTTGATAAAAAATTCTTAAAATTTGATGCAGATTTCAAATCTCCCCCTAACATTAAAATTCCTTCCAACTTATATATCCTACTGTATATACATTATACATCTATACTATAGATTTGTGAACACGCCTTACCCCTTCAATTTTTTTTGTCACCCCCAACCCCTGTGAGGTATTATATGAACGATAGCGAGTAATGGATATCTGAAAATACGCATTGACGCCAAAGAGTACAAATGTTACGCCAATAGTGATCACAACTCTCACGTTTATATAAAAATGCAACATATAATAATAGCTATTAAAACAATTTTCAAGCATAACTTTTATCTTTTTAGGATAACAATTAAATAAGAAAAATATTTTTACCATATGAAATTCGTGATCAAACACCTAATTGAAAAAAAATGCAAGACATAGCTCTTATTTTAAGAAAGACTAGGGGCAACGAACGCCCCCAAGAAGCCTCTAAGTGTTCTTAAGGTGGGAGGGGGATAAGTCAACCGCCCTTCTACTTTTTAATTTAAGTTTTAATAAGAAATATTCAGAAAAAAAATTTTGTGGGGGATTTTAAATTGGGAGGGTGGAGATACGCTCTCCCAAAATAGTTAAAAACCTTCCCTGTACCTAAAAAAAAGCTTAATTGCAAAGGAAAACCAAACAGATGTTATTTTCAAAAAAATTTTATAAAACAAAAATTGGCGCATTTGTATGAACACCAGAATTATAGGTTTGAAAGGGGAAGGAAAAAAAGAGAGGGGGAAGAGAGGGGGTAAACTAGTTTGAAGATATCTGAGAATAGTTATGATCGCCATCTTCCACTATCTATATGAACATACAACTTAAGTCTACATATAGTGTGCAAGATAAAGAGATAGTCCAATGGATGAAATTCAAACATTTCAAAAAAAAGAGTAGATAGGGAAGCATTTTTCTTCCATCCTATTAGATCATTAGGGAATAGTCCCTTAAGGGGCGATTCGTCGTATTTTTTTAATGGCTTTTATAGAAATAGGAGAAAAGCTACTGTGAAAAATACGAAGAATCGCCCCTTAAGGTGTGTTGCCACGAAAGGGACTATACCCGATCATTAAAGTCATTTTTAGTTGAAACCCTAAAAAAGTTAAGAGTGCAGTTTCCCTCAAAGTGCCTAGTCGAACAAAGAACCATCCCTATTTTGAGATAAATTTTAAATTAGAGAGGCGGGGGGGGGGGGGTTGGCTGGTGGTTTAATTTACCTCCTCCCTAGTTTTAAATATATTCTAAAAGTAAAAATGGTGCTCGATTGGAACTCTGAGGGAACGCACCATTTAGTAAAAGGAAATTTCTGTTTTGAGATTAGAATATAGAAAAAACTTTTTTAGTAGTTGGCATGAAAATTGGTATTAAAACACAAAGATTAGGTCCTATTGACGAGTCCTTGTTCCCCTGAGTATCATTCAGTCGAAGCATGATCATGATAGGGTGAGTAAAAGATGTGCTGAAAATAGATTGCCTATTTCTTCCATAATTTCCAAAGTTGTACAGCAGATAACCCAATTATTGCAAACGCTATTTTCAGCTACTCCAGTCAAAAGGAAAAGCGATATAATTTATAAACGATTTATATATTATACATTCAAAATTTTAATTTTTCAAATTTAGATTTTTTTTGGAAGTTTAAAGCTTTTTTAGCTAGTTGCAAATATTGAGATAGGGCGAGGAAGCTAGGTACACTTTCGGAAACTAAACTTCAGTACATCGAGAAAAAGCATTCATTTGTCTGCGCGCCATGGTAATAGATATATTATTACATGGATCTTACACCAGATTATCATGTATTTTAATAAAGTATAACTTGTAGCTGGCTAAACTATCCTATACCACATCCCCTATCCTCCTACTGGATGAACGAACTGACCATTAAATGATGTTGTTGTTAGCAACCTAAAATTTTTTTCCCTGTCCCAATATCCACGTATATTCTACATCCATTACCATGGTATATACCAGTTCATATGACCTATAATAAATATACAGCATCATATCAGAAGTACTGAATTTTAGTTTCCGAAAGTGTACCTAGCATCCGCGTCTTATCTCAATATTTACTACTAGCTAAAAAAGCTTCAAACTTCCACAAAAAAATCAAAGTTTGGAAAATTAAAATTTTGAATGTAATAAATCGTTTATACATTATATCGCTTTTCCCTTAGACCGGTGTAGCTGAAAATAGCGTTTGCAATAATTGGGTTATCTGCTGTACACATTTGGAAATTAGGGAGGAAATAGGCAATCCATTTTCAGCATATCTCATATTAATAAAATCCAGGGACTTCAGAGATAAGACAATGGACGTTTAATTTATGTACACCCCCAAAATTACCACTTTTGCAGATCTAGAATATTTGTTGATAACCTTAAACTTTGCTAGTGTTAACCAAGATTAATTTAAAGAAAATTACATCAAATTTCTAAGCCAACGAATGACAGTTCAAGTTTATCAAATCTGAATAAAAAATATTGACAAGGATTTAAATATACTTTAGAGCGAAAGTCAGAATAGAAAACAAATACTATGAACAACAAACAGACAGATGGATAAATACAGTTTGCCCCCTCCCTCCCTAGCTTTTAAGCCTTGTTAAATCCAAGGATACAGGGATAGGACAATGTATGTTATATAAATACCCCACTATCTTCTCAAATCATGCTGTTGTTTGGTAGTATATTATACAGGGAAGAAGAATGGGGTGTAGATGAATTTAACTAACATTGTCCTCTCCCTCCATCCCTGGATAGAATCCAAAAATAATAACTTGCTCCAATTCTAGATAAATAGAAGGTCAATTAAAGCTTTGGTGTGGTCAGAAACGGGATTTAAAATTGCATTAACACTACCCTGCAATAAAATCAAGATTGAATCTTCGTCATTTTGTAGGTACCCCAAAAAAGGTTTGGACAGAGGTATTAACCTACCCCTCCCCCTCCAAATAAAAAAAAACTCTGAATCCCCTTAACCCTCAAAAAAATTCACTGGAAAATCTGTTCAAAAGAGATGGGGAAAACCCTCTCTTCTCCCATCTCTTTTTTTCTTGCCCCCTTCCCTTTTTCGGGAAAGAAAAATATGACGTCATTGGAATCGTGTTCCTCAAAAATTATACAAAATCGGGAAAGATTGGGTTGTGTCTTTTCTATAATTAGGGTCGGTCCGTACGTCCGCCCGTCTGTCCGTACGTCCGTTTGGAACGGATAGCTTTTTTCGTTAATTTAGGCATGTTAGAATTATCCTATCGATTTCAAACTTTGCATGGCGATTCCTGTTGTAGTTAGATACGATTTAGAAAGCGTAGCAACTATATAATCGTTACCAGAATGTCCGTACGTCCATTTTAATCATGTTGATTTTTAACTTTAAAAAAAACAAATTTGTATGTGATAAAATTATCCGATTGATCTGATTTTTGGAATACTGATTCCTAGGACAACAAAGTACAATGTTATAAGAGAAGCATCTATATAATCAAGTCATAAACACGTAAGTATGTCCTTAAACATTATCCTGTGTTTAAGCAGTTTTTTTTAACAAATGTACTTACAATTTTGATTCAACATTCATACATTTATGTTCTGATTTCTCATTTCTGACACTCTACAGATTAATGTTTGTTTGTTATCGTTTCAGAGCTTCGCTTTAATAGATGTTGTCATTCTTGTTATTATATGTATTTGACCATGCTTAAATGTTATGTTTTGTTTTTAGTAGGTCTTGTTCAAGGTATGGTAGTCTTTGATGACAAGAAAAAAACATCTTGAAACGAAAAAGGACAGAGTGCCAATATATAATAGAGATTTGTCTGAGTGTTTCTTTAAAATTAGCAGCTGCGCCCCTAGCATCTTGAAACTGTACCGCCAATGCATAAGAGGTGGCTCAAATTTAAAATTAAAAATGCCCGAAACCATCCCGAGATCAATGAGAAACCTTCATAAAAAGTAGAACTCAATCAGATCTGTTTCTACCAAAATATAAGATTCGAAAAAACCTTAAATCTTTATGTAATGGAATAGACATAAATTAAACCAAATTTTGTCTTTTATCAATTTTTGTAATTTGATGCATAATAGGTAGAAAAACTTCAAAATCTGAACTTCTGAAGAAAAACTTACATTTTCAGGGCAAACCAAGAGTGAAACTGTAATGCAACCATTGAAATATGAAAGCGGAGAAATATTTCATATGAAATTGTTTGTTAGAATTCTTGCCCCTTGCACTAGTAGAGAGATTACTTAAGAGAAATAATGTCTGATTCCACCAATAAGAGAATCCTTACAGAATGTTCAAGACATGTCATTAGTTGAAATTGTGTACACATTTTATTACGAGCGCATGCTTTTTTTCATTTCATTCATAGATAAAAGTCAGCTGTAAAAAGTATAATTTCTTAGTACAAAGCTTTGATGAATTGGACTTAAATTTCGTCGTAAATGTGAAAGCTTTTTAAACAAAGGTGGATTCTTAAAAAAAGTTATGCTCACTACTCGCTTGTGAGGCAAAATTATTTTTGTGCAAAAACCCTCTAAAATCGCATAAAAAATCAATCTACAAAAATTAAATAAAATCATAAAAATCGGGCAAGTCGCGTAATCTAGATATATTATGTCTATTATTGCACTATTTGAATCAAATTCAAAATATACAATACAGAGAAAGGTTTAGTGACTTTGACATGTTAATTTTAAACTTTTTTGACAACAAATTTTTATGTGATATAATAATCTAATTGGTCTGATTTTTGGAATACTGATTCATAAGACGATAAAGTACAATGTTATAAGCATCTCTATAATCAAGTACTAGTCTTAAACATTATCCTGTATTTAAGCAATTTTTCAACAAATTTACATACAATTTGGTTTCGACTGTTAAATATTAATATTATGAATAATCAGTTCTGACACTCTACAAGTGTTGATGTTCGTGTGAACCTACCTTTCCAGAGATTTGCTTTTATGGATGTTGTCATCCTTGTTTTTGTAAATAGACACGTTTACAAAAAAAATCTGTAATTTTTTTTCAGGGTATTGGGGAATACAATTATTTACTTATGTTCACAAAAATTCTTTACAATGTGACTTAATTTCATACAGAGAAACTGATCTAACCCAGTTCATTACCTCCTGGGGCAAAGCCCCTACAGATTAGGGGCGAAGCCGCTAGCGTAGTATGTACACTAATAGTGGTATACAAATTTTCTGTTGAAGAATTGAGTCAGTGAGAGAAGGAGTGAGTGAGGAGCTACACATCTCAAAAAAAACTCTCCTTCTACTTTTCCCCTACTTGAAATTTAATGTTCTAAAGAGCATTACAGACTAACGAACAAAGTGAGTTGTAGACTAATTTGTTGATATCTTTCATATGTTTATGCGCTGCTACTATATTTATAGCTGACTCATTTGCTAACAAAATATGTCCTTTCCTACTAAAATCTGTACAGAGTTTTGTCCCGGTCTGACAAAAATTGTCTCTATTTTTATGCTATACATGATTTTTCAGTATGGCTGAGAACCACTTTCTATGGAAACTATAAAAAACCATTTAACTTTCTTTTACACCCCCCCCCCCTCCCCCACCTCCCTCCAGCTGTGATACATAGAAACATTAATTGTGTATGTTTCTATACACTCTGTTCACATTACAAGGAAAATCGAAGAAAACTTTCTAAAATTACTACAACAAAATTCTGTTATTTTAACGATTTCAGTTGACTAAAATTAACTAAGCAATGCGTAGCTTTATGATAGTGAGACCAATATTTCATCAAGTATATAATATCCATGGTGATCAGACTGCTTTTCAGCAGCTTTTATTTGCAGAAAACCGCTGAACCAATATAGTTTAAAGCTTCTATTCAATTTTTGGGAAGGTTTTTGACTATTTTGGGAGAGACTAACACCTCCCTCTTCGAACCAAACTCAAGTGCTCCTAAAGGCCCCTATATACAGTAGTAAGTTTTTTGTCTGTAGCAAAGGATCTCGCTAATTTTACAGTGAAACTTTCCATAGGTCCTGAGATGGTTTTAGGCTATTTTATTTTTATTCCTTATAATGAAGTAACAGGATCTGAGGTTCTGAGATGGTGTCGGACTCAACATTTGTGATCTTCTTGATTATGGTGGCGGCCTCGCCTCTGGTATACTTGATTTCCCTCACTCGATTTTCTGGCGCTTTGTTCAGTGAAAAAATTCCCCCGCCTCTTATTTTTGATTTTTTTCAAAATTAAGTGAGGGGGGGGGGGTTAAGTGCTGTAGTCTTCACATGTAACGTAAGCAAGCACTAATTTTTTTCTATTTAAGATAAAAATGTTACTATTTTTGTTTCTAATGTTTTTATTTGGAGATATTTCTGGTTCAATAATCAATAACAAGTTACAAACTTCTTTAGGAACGGTATGTAGTTTTCTCGTATTCATTCGAATCCGGTGGATAGGAACCGGTTCTCTTCCATACGAAAAAACTATGTCTAGCATCGTAGTATATCCAGCTTTCTACGAATATAAAAATGTACAATCATAAGATTAAAACCAGTTTTTTTAGCCGGTGCCTTCGGCACTTCGGGGCTAAAAAAAACTAGTTTTAATCTCATAATTGTACATTCTATATCCGCGGAAAGCCGTTTATAATACGATGCGAGAAATAACTATTATCAGGACTCGGCAGCTGCGCATCATCCGCGTGCTGCCCTTCATACTAAAACTAAAATTTAGCTTGATGTCTAAACCTGTTCTTAAACAGACTCTTTATATTCACAAGGTTTAAATTCGAGTGTTATGCGCGGCTGCCGAGCCCTGAGTTTTATAAATTGAAGTTTTCTACATTTAGGAAAGGTTTTTTTGTTTAAATGTTTTTTTAATTATCCTATGAATGAAACATTACATGGCGATTTCTGTAAGTAAGTGTATGTTACAATTTAGAAAGTGTAAATTTAGCAACTTTTTTTGCTTTTGGTAGAGATTTTGTCTATAATATAGGGGGTAAATTATTTTCTCTGAGGAGGAGATTAGAGACCCTTCTGATAAATATTTTAAACCCTGCCATAGACTAATTCTAAACTTCTCTGAAAGTTTTGCAAGACGTCCTGACGTTTAAGAGATTTTACTGAACATACAATTACATACACAGAAAATAAACACTTTTTATGTATAGGATAATCAATAGCATGCATTGTTTCATAGTCGCTATGAACATAATTCTTCTTGTTGCAAGTAGCTACTCTATAATTCCCTTTGTCTGTCAGTTCATCCGTCAGTTTGTAATGCTATGGAGAAAATTCGATTTTCTTGGCTTCTAAACATAGACTGCTAATTGAATACCCCTTACCAATAGACATAGTATATCTAGATGGTCTAACTAATCCCTTTTTTGTCAAAAATAAAAAGGAAATTTTTTGAGATTGAAACTTATTTTATATACGAGATATGGCCGACGAAATTTGAGACAAATTTATTCAACATATCAAATATCATTTTTAGAAAGCTAATTTTATTTTAAAAATTTCATAACTAACTTATCATATGAAATCTCATATACTTCACATTAAACGATGGAAGACGTTTTTAAACTAATTAATTTACTCAGGAAAAGCTTAATCCTAAGATATGGGAAAAATTTTTTCTGACTTATATTGAGAATGAAATGAAAAAAATTATGCCCTTTCTTACCAAGATCTGTAAAATGTTTCAGAGTAACTCTGGAGTAACTATATTCCCTTAGCCAATGAGAGGCCGCTATAAATTTTACCATTGGTCAATAATGGCCTCTCATTGGCTATTTTTTTTGTTACGTCATAATCAGTCCGACACTTTTACTGTGTTAAATATATATGCTTATATGAAAAGGCTTTCAATTATTCATCTTATCCTTCTCTTGTTTTTTTCCCTTATTACCAAACATTTGTCTTAGAACCCACTTTGACCGTTTGTCCATCTTGATTTGTTACTTTACTAATTATGAATATTGTCATCCTTGTTATTTAATTAGCTAGTTTTTCCTCTGCTTGTTAGAAACATAATTTTATTTTATTTCAGGTTGATTTAAGTACAGCAGTGATGTCAGCCAGTAGAGTGGAAGAAGATCCCAAATGTAAAGATATGAAGTACAATATTACTACATTTAGGTAAGTTTCAAATTGAAAACAGTAAAATTGTCGAACTATGACGTCAGAAAAAATTAACAATTAACCAATGAGAGGCCGCTATATATTTTACCACAGTGAATACTGGTTTCTTATTGGTTAATTGTTAATTTTTTTCTGGCGTCATAGTTCGACGCTTTTACTGTTTTCCCATTATCTCTGAGTAGAGCTTATGCCACGTACAATGTTTTTTCAAATGGTCTTTGAAAACAGCCAGCACAGAGGCTTGGCTGAATTAGAGGCTTTCTACATTTTATATCTATTTTGCAAAGTTCTAATTCTGACATTTATTTTAAATAAACAGTTTCTTTAATTTTTTGAATCATTTACTTTACTTTGAAGTATACTAGAATAGAATTTAAAGATTTTGATTAATAAGAGTTAACATCTCTTGATTTTTATTTGGTACATAAGAGGGACTCTTGTGTATCATCATTGAGGATGTTCTTAAGTTTTGTGTATTAAATGTACATCAATTTATCTGCCATTTACTCATCCCTTTAGATCCCTGAGGTGGATTCTTAAAAAGAATTTGCCCCATTAATCGCTTAGTGGGAAAAATTGTTTTCGTGAAAAATCCACCAAAATCACATTAAAAATCTACAAAAATTAAACAAAATCATAGAAGGGTTATTAACATAAGATTTTATTTAATTTTTGTAGATTTTTTATGTGATTTTGGAGGATTTTTCATGAAAACAATTTTGCCCCACCAAGCGATTAGTGGGGCATTTTTTTTTTAAGAATCCACCTCTGGTGTCTTCCCAGTGTTATTTAATCCTTATTTAGGTTTTTAGAATCCATTGGAGATAATGAAGAAATAAACATCACTTTTGAACATAAATCTTTGATTCAAGAAGAACTAAAAGAATTATTTATGTAAGTTATGGTAAAGAATTGTCTTTGTCAAACTAAAATACTTTTTTTCTTCTTCTTTCCTTTTAACCCTTATACATTCCCTCGACCGTAGCTCAACACGTAGCGCATCCGCTAGTTGCCTAGGTAGACTTATTTTATTATAAGGGGGGTGGAGGAAGGGGGGGGGGAAGGTGACATGTTACAACACTACAAATAAATCTTGTTTGATTTTAGCTACTCTATAATTTGAAATGTCCGTCTGTTCGTATGTATGTCTGAAACGGAATTGGGGAAACGTGATTTTCTCGGCTCCTATAAAAGATAGACAGTTGATTTTTTTAGTGAAGATTCCCATTATATATGCCCATATAATATATACATTGTTTTGTCAATCTTTCTGATATTTGTAGTGCTAGATCGATTCCTAGATTTTTACGTTTTCGTGATTTTCTCAACCCGTTTTCAAGATAGAGGACTCAAATTCTCAGGGATTAATTATTTTTACATTCTACACATTTTCACCAAGTTTTGTTAAGATTTGTCTATAAATTGGGGTGCTAGATCAATTCCTAGATCTTTAGGTTTTTGTGATTTTCTCTATTCCTTTTCAGTATTGACAGCTGAAATTATAGGGATTGAATATGCCTATGTTCTACTTTTTTCCATCAAGTTTCACTAAGATTTGTTTATTAATTGGGGTGCGAGATCGATTCCTAGATTTCATGATTTTAAAGGTTGCATGATTTTTAAAGGTTTCTTGATTTCCCTATTTTATCAGGTTTAATGTTTATTGTATGACACTGCTCAATATTAAATTTTCCCCCGATATCCCTTTATAATTCTTGAGCTTCGCTACTTATGGATGTTCTTATCCTTGTTTTTATTAAGTTATCTGTTTCACCCAAAAGGTGCATATAATCCCCCCCCCCCACCAGAAAAAATATTATTTGTAATATCCATCTCCTCTGCTATAATATCTTTTTGGTATGTGTCATTGCCCACCAATACACCCCCCCCCCTTCTTTCCAAAAATATTGGCCATCTCTGGATGGAGATGTTTACATATGTTGTTTTATTCGATTGAGTTCAACTCAAGGACTAGAAACGATAGCATTATGGGAACCGGTTCTACCCTAAACCTTATTCTCTTTTAATTTTCGTCATGCGTCATGTTGGAAGGGTGAAGCAAATTTCAGATCCCAGATTTCGCGATTTGAAAAAAAACTCCTTAAATTATAGCGAATTTTATAATCTTGCAAGCATCGCTTTTATCTTATAGAGAAAAATAGTAAATGAAATAGCGAAAACTGAGATATGAAATTTTCGTCACCATTCCAATATGAAGAATGACCGCTACGAACTCAAGACGTGGCATTACTTTGTCTACTATCGTGTTGTTTCTGCAATTTGTTTTAGATATCGTTTTGGAATAGAATATGATATATGGTTGACTAAACGACCATTTCTAAACTGTTTTAAACAAGATGATTCTACAGTTATCAATTATATAAAGGTAATCCTTAAAATTAATACCTTACCCATTCCATACTTTTGTTATATTATACTAGCGGATTCGCCAATAGCGAATTTAATTTAAAAAAATAGAAAAAAAATTAAAAAATGGAGGTGCTCCCACTAATTTTTCGGAAAAAAAATCACGGGTATTTTTTTTTGGGTGGTTGGGGTGTCCCACCACCCCTAAGAAAATAGCCTAAAACCACAACAGGACCAGTAGGTATATTCCCTGAAGAGTAGAATCCAATCGGTTCAGTGGTTACAGAGATCTTAAGGGACAGACGGACGTACGGACAGACAGACATCGTTCTACTTTGTATTATAGAAATGAAGCCTAGATGACAATCTTATAAATATACCAAATTTAAATTATTTTTAGTTGTATGGACTATTATTTCTGATTAAGGATCAAGGGTAATAAATCTATAATTAATTTCTTGTATTCTTGTAGGATAAAATGCTAGAGGGTCCCAGTGGTGGGGAACTCAATCTCATGGATGCATTAGAAAGTAACATTGGTAATTAAAATATATTAAATATTTAAATATAATTGTATATTACTTGGATCTTACAACAGATTTTTATGTTCTTTAATAAATTGAAACTTGTAGCGCGCTAAGATAACAATTTTCCATTTATTTGACACAAAAAAATTTATATTTTGATATTTCTAATATAAAATTTACATAAAGATAAACATTTTCTGTAAAAAATTGCTCTTCTAGCTTCAAAAATAAGAAAATAACAGCCGTTTGAAATTTTTAATTAAAAAAGAACCTAAAAACAAAGGTTGTTAAATAAAAGGGTGAAGGAAGCGAAAATTGACTTTGACTCACTTTAGGTAAGCAATTCGTTATTTAACAGGGGACTTGCACAAAAAAATGTAGCCCTCTAGCTCTAATAGGAACTGAGATAAAAGGGGGGGGGGACGTTGAACGCCCCCCCCCCCCCCGACCGATTAAGGTAATTGATTCACCCTTTGACTATTTTCAGAAGGAGAGGTTGGTCAGCCATTAGATGTTGATAGAATTGTATTTGGAGGTAGGAAATTTTAGATTGGGAAGGAGGGGATATTGGGCTGTTTGGAAATATTATTGAATTTTTATTGGTTGGTTCATTAAGTTGATTGCCCAATTGTTTTAACCACTAATTATACTCCTCTACAGAAGGGGTTATTTTTGTGTCATAAACACTAATTGACACATTCAGATGAACCATCATTTTAAATATTATTGATACATAGGTAATCTAACTTTGATAATAACTTTAATTAGGATTTACCTGACAAATTCTCTAATGAAACATACCTGCGACCGTACATTAACACGTAGTGCATCCATTTGTCGTCAGGATGGTGAAGAGTAAAAGTCTCAGCTTAACACTGTGTCATAACTTAAGATATTAATGATTACTCCTACTGCTGCTATGTCAGATGAGCGACATTAATAGTCAGAATAGGGGAATACCCTGGCCAAAAACAGACACAACTTATTACCATGATTTGGCTCCCCTTAGTTATCCAGGGTTGTTGGACCTGAAATTAAAGTACCATTGAGGTTATTGATAGGTAACTCAATGAATTATGTTGGCTATAAAGCATTTGATAAACAAAAATCTGATTATTTATACGATATTAACATAACAGCTAATTGTTTTTGCATGGTAACATTTTAGATCCAATCAAAATGCATATCTTTTCAATAATTTAAAGGTGAATTGAAGAACGGATTTTTCTTGGAGGCAGGCACCTATGATGGAGAATTTAATTCAGACTCCCTTTACTTTGAAGCCAATCATAATTGGTCAGGTCTTTTAGGTAAAGAGTTATTTAATGTAAAAAACAATCTTATTTCAATATTTAGTTCACAAATACTTTAAAATTTAATCTTTGGTTAAAGTGAAATTAAGATTCACTTTACTTTATTTTGTCTTAAGCAACACTTTAAGTTAAAGAGTAACTTAAATATGCTGCAGATTTAGTAATGAAAGAAATGTCCATTCGATTTTATACCTTGCATGTATTTTTTAAGCTTTTAGATTTTTTGTGTCTGTCAGGAATTTAAAATGGCGATTCCTAGGACAATTAAGCACCATGTAATAATTGAAGCATCTCTATAGAGACTAAATAAGTTAGCATGTTAATAAAAATGCTAAAAACATAAATATTCACAAAATTGTATCCTGTTTTCTAAAATATATGACAAAGCCTAATTTGCACCACTTTTGATTCCTTTGACGCCATGAAAATTAGAGATTTTCTTTCCCACTTCTCTCATCTCCCACATTTTTATGACGTCACAGGAATCAAAAGTGGTTCAAAAGTGGTGCAGATTGGGCTTCGTCAAATATATAGGTTTGTCAACGGTTTGTTTGTTCGCCTGATTTGTTGAGAGCTTACCTTTATAAATGTTGTCATCCTTATTTAGTTGAGCCTATGCCAGAGTGGTATGAACTTATTAAATACAGAAATAGAAATGCCAGCACCATCAAGACTTGTTTAGCTGTTCACGGACAACCTCATGTAAGATTCGTTTAAACTCGCAAAGTGGGTTCTGTAAAGCTTAGAATCCCCCACACTGTTTGTCTGTTTGTGTTTCACATTTAACGATATTGTAGTTTATGTTTTAGAGTGCTATTAGAGTGCTTTTAGAATATGTTACTGTAATAACCCCATTTTTAGTACTGAAGCTACTCTATAATTCGAAATGTCCGTCTCTATGTCCGTCGTAGACAAAGTGGGAGAAATGTGATTTTCTCGGCTCCTATTCAAGATAGACAGCTGAAATTTTTAGGAAAGATTCCTATGACATATTCCCATCTAATCTATACATTGTTTTGTCCATCTGTCTGTTATTTGGTGTGCTAGATCGATTCCTAGATTTTTAAGGTTTAGTGATTTTCTTAATTCCTATTCAAGATAGAGGGCTGAAATTTTCAGGAATTAGGTAATTGATTTTACATTCTACATATGTTCACAAATTTTTATCAAGATTTGTTTATTAATTGGGGTGCTAGATCGATTCCTAGATTTTAAGGTTTTCAGGATTTTTTTGATTCCTATTCAGGATTGATGGCTGAAAATCAAGGAATGAATATACCCATATTTTACATATTTACATCAAGTTTCCTTAAGATTTGTCAATTATTTGGGGTGCTAGATCGTTTCCTAGATTTTTGGTTTTTCGTGATTTTAAAGGTTGCATGATTTTTAAGTTTTTGTTATTTCCCTACTTTATCAAGTTTAATGTTTATTGTATGACATTGCTCTATAGTAAATTGATATCCATTCATAATTTTTGAGCTTCACTTCTAATGGATGTTGTCATCCTTGTTATATTTTTAGTCGCCAAGTTGTATTCTTAGTGATTTTGTGCTGGCTGATAAATTGATATACTTAAAATATCTTACATTTCTTTGGGCCAATTTTTAAATAAATACTTTGAGGTTCACATCAAAATTAAATTTCCAGGCTCTGTGGATTTAAATTTTGTTCTCTTACCTATATTTGATTACATCTTTGCCTGAACTATGGGGCAAAAAATATTAATTCCTAAACAAAAAACTGGATAGGAATATCATTCTCATTTAAACAAAAACTCATTTTTATGCTTAAATGTTGTTTAATTTTGGTTATTAATTTTCATTTATTTCTCCGAAGTAGTCATTTTTTCCCCGAGGTAATTATGCTTTATTTTAGTAATTAATAAAAATTCAAAAATCTTCAAAAAAAAATCAAAATTCTTCTAAAGATATTTTCTCAGATTTTCATATAAATATGACTGTGTAGACATGAGAACTTCAGTCTTGCAAGGCTTGTGGTGCAGAACTGAGATTCTGTTCACCGGTTGCCATGCTCGGGGAAAAAAATGACTACCTCGGGGATAAAAATGATCCCAGGGAAAAAAATGTTATCGCAGGGAAAAAAATGACTACCTCGAGGAAATAAATGACTACCTCAGGGAGAAAAAAAGAATATTTTCATCCACTATTTAAGGGGTCCTTTATGTAAGAATGATCATTTTCAGTCTTGTCTTTACTGTCTTTCATGGCACTGTAATGTTTGGTCCACAAATATGGATAGCATACTGAGTGTTGAGACATATCATGTAGCTTCTTAAAAATCAGTTAAGCAGATAGCGAGATCTTAACTGACAAAGAAAAACTATGTATGAGAGGAGAGTTATATACATTTTCTTTTTTAGTATGCAACTTTTGATTTTTTGGCTGCTCTTCGAACTGGAAACCAAAGGTAAAATATTTTCTCGTATTCATTCGAATCCGGTGGACAGGAACCGGTTCTCAGCAATACGAAAAAACTATGTCTAGCATCGAATTATATCCAGTTTTCTACGAATATAGAAATGTACAATCATAAGATTAAAACCAGTTTTTTTAGCCGGTGCCTCCGGCACCTCGGGGCTAAAAAAACTAGTTTTAATCTTATAATTGTACATTCTATATCCGCGGAAAGCCGTTTATAATACGATGCGAGAAATAACTATTCTCGTATTCATTCGAATCCGGTGGACAGGAACCGGTTCTCATCAATACGAAAAAACTATGTCTAGCATCGTATTATATCCAGCTTTCTCGGATGGCGCCTCGGCACCTCGGGGCTAAAAAAACTGGTTTTAATCTCATTATTGTACTTTCTATATCCGCGGAAAGCCGTTTATAAGACAATGCAAGAAATAACTATTCTTTTTGTTTTGACCTGTTCTAAAAACAGATATATAGAATAGATGTAAACAGACAATTAGCTCCCTTCATTTTTCAAAGAACTCTTTCGTCTGCTTCTAAAATATTTTCTGCTACATGGCTGTGTTTATATAAGCAACACCATTGGTTGATTTTCAATTACCCAATAGGAAAGTTGCACAATACGGTTGCGATGGGGATATACAGTTATTTAACTCTTTCTCCCTCTAGTGTTTTACTCTAATGTTCTAAGAACACTAAAAAGATGAGGTGAATGGTATGGTGGTGACCCTAACACATGCCGGTATTTGTATGAATATTAATATTTTGTATACATCACAGTATACAAAGCTATTTTGTAATTTACTTTGTCTGTCCACCATCCGTTAGTCTGTTAATCCGTCCATAACGTGGAGGAAATGGGATTAACTCAGCTACTAATAACACTAGAGCTTTGATGATTCAAGTCAATGCTTCATTCATTATGGAGCATAAAACATCCATGTGGGTCGTACTGCTTTGATGCAGCTAATTTTTTATTTCCAAGTGATATTCACATTTGTGGATGTTGTCATCCATGTTTTTTTTTCAGGGAGTCTATGCAAGGAATATCTACTGAGAAACGAGACGAATATCAAGAAGAGGTATGGGCACTTTGTCTAGGGGGCATTTTAAACATTTTTCATGGGGCACTTTGTTTTAGATAAGGGGGGGGGGGGGAGAAATTGATCATCTATAAAAAAAATATTCATTAGAGCTTTTTTTAAGGGGGAGAGGTTTAAATTTTTAAAAAATATTCGAAGGGGCAATTGGGGTAACATACATCAATATATTATCTCTTGATTTATCCCTTATGATTTCTGAATATTTAAACTATTCATTCTTTATAAATAGGTGTTGGATGTTATATATGTTTAACATACAATAATATTCCCTCATAACTATCCTAAGCGTTTTTTGTCTGTCCCGAAGGATCTCGCTAACCGCTTAACCGATATTGTTCTTCTTTACAGTGAAGTTTCTTATAGGTCCTGGGAAAGGTTTTAAACTATTTTTGGGGAGGGTGTCTTCCCTACCCCTCCCAAAAAAATTTTTTTTTTACTCTTTTGAAACTCAAATTTAAAATGAGATGAGGTTGATTTTCCCCCCTTCCCCTATAGGCTTCTAAGGGGGCGTAGCCGCTAGTATATAATTGTTGTAGATGCAATGTATGCCATTATATTCAATACTCGAAGCCATGGGTAATCCAACAGTGAATTATTTCAGGTAGAAATTTATAAAATGAAAAGTTTAATAGAATCACGTACAATGGTGAAAATAGATTTGTGTGCGAAGCACCAGAAACACTTTTACACCTAGATCCAAGAAGGAATAGTAACACTCTCAAAAACTATTTTAAACACATCTCTGATTTGAACACAGTAATAGTGTCTGAAAAATTAGCCAATGAGAGGCCACTATAAATTTTACCATTGGTCAATAACGGCCTCTCATTGGCTAATTTTTTTTTGTTACGTCATAATCAGTCAGACACTATTACTGTGTTCCTCTGATTTAGTTCTTATATAAAAGCTGAGCTGATTATTAGATATTAGAGTATTGGATAGTTCTATATAAATCGTCTACAATTTTTTTTGTTTAATTTACGGGTTCATTCACTTTGCCCTTTGCAGCTACCAAAAAAATATATATCCTGTAATTTTTATCATTTTTAAAAGCGAAGCTTTTCTATAATTATTAAAAGCGAAGTTTTTCTATAATTAGGGTCAGTCAGTCCGTCCGTCCGTCAGTCCGTAACG
Organism: Acartia tonsa; assembly: GCF_053477335.1. Taxonomy (NCBI): domain Eukaryota; kingdom Metazoa; phylum Arthropoda; class Copepoda; order Calanoida; family Acartiidae; genus Acartia; species Acartia tonsa. The sequence continues at coordinate 52,487,395 of NC_137264.1, forward strand.
GATAGCTTTTTTTTTTGTTAACTTAGGCATGTTAGAATTGTCCTATCGATTTAAAACTTTGCATGGTGATTTCTATAGTAGTTAAGTACGATTTAGAAAGCGTAGCAACTTTATAATCGTTACCAGAATGTCCGTACGTCCATTTTAAACATGTTGTTTTTTTTACTTTTTTAACAATAATTTTTTATGTGATAAAATAATCCGATTGATCTGATTTTTGGATTTCTGATTCTTATTACAATATTACAATAAGGTACAATATTTTGAGCGAAGCATCTCTATAATCAAGTCCTAAAAATGTCCTTAAAAAGAATTCTGTATTTAAGAAGTTTTGCAACACGTATAATTATGTCAAAACTTATATATTCATATTTTGTATATTCAGTTCTAACACTCTTCAAGAGTTAATGTTCGTCTGTCATACCATTTCAGAGCTTCGCTTTTATGGATGTTGTCATCCTTGTTTAAACATGTTGAAAATGAAATGGTATGAAAAAGAATAAGAAAGTTGAGTACTTATGGAGTTAGAGGTGGGGTTGGGCAGTATATTGAAAATGGCTTGATATCCGGCAAATTATCGGATATCCGGCCGAATGACAGGATATCCGGCATCAGGAATCATTCGGATATCTGGTATCCGGATAGTTTCAATATTCGGTATTCGACCGGGTATTGAAAATGGCCAAACCGGATATCCAGCCCAAGCCTAGTTAGAGGTAGTGTGTTGAGGGGTAGTGTATAGTTTGTTTGTTTATTCATTTAAGTAAGATTAGGTAAGTTTATATTAACTACTGAGTAGCTCCACTTGGTTAGGGTACTGCAGTCATAAAGCTTTTCTATAATTATGGTCGGTCAGTCCGTCCGTCCGTAACGGATAGGTCTTTTCGTTAATATAGGCATGTTAAAATTATCCTATCGATTTCAAACTTTGCCTGATGATTCCTATAGGAGTTAGATACAAGTTAGAAAGCGAAGCAACTCTATAATCGTTACCAGAAAGTCCGTACGTCCATTTTAAACATGTTGCTTTTTAACTTTTTAGACATCAAATTTTTATGTGATAAAATTATCCGATTGGTCTGATTTTTTAAATACTGATTCTTAGGACAACAAAGTACATTGTTATAAGCGAAGCATCTATATAATCAAGTCCTAAAAATGCAAGTATGTCCTTAAACAATATCCTGTATTTAAACAGTTTTTCAACATATTTACTTAAAATTTTGTTTCGTTCGACTTTTATACATTTATATTCTAATTATTCAGTTCTGACACTATACAAGTGTTAATGTTCGTTTCAAATTCAGAGCTTTGCTTTTTAAGGATATTGTCATTCTTGTTAAAAAAAATATAGAGGGTTTTAGTGCACCTTTTTTTTAGTTTGGATGTGGAAGGAGCAGAATTTGCTATTTTACAAACAATACCTTGGGATAAGGTTGATATTCAGGTAGGTTCACAAAATTTTAACTATGATTTCAGATGTATGACCTTGTAAATAGAGGTTTAGGTTGGAAAGAGTTCACTATTAAAATATCGATGTAAAAGGAAAAAGAAGAGAGTGCAACAGCCATTGATATCATTTTGTCGGTTCTAGTCTTGAGACGGACTTGTGTTTGGCCTTTATGACATGTTGGTCATAAAGATGGTCTATCCTCTGAGATATTTATCTTTGGGACAGTCTAGCGTTGGAGAAATAGTAGTTTCTTCACCACGGTTGCCGTGTTTGTGTTTTAGTTTAGCCCTAAAAAAAATATGTCATTTTTTGGGTAGGTCTTGAGCCGATTTTTGGCTATTTTTGGCAGGTGATATTTATAAAGTGATATTCTTATTTTGGGTTTAGAATTAGGCAAAAATCGAAAAACTGGAAAATGGATTGTTTGACTTTTTAAAGTATCGAACTCACCGCGAGTGTACACTAATTGGCTAATGAAACCTCATGTGGGACTCAATTGATCTCTTCTCTTACTACCACATGTGTAACATCAAGCTTAAGTGATTCCAGGGTCAAGGGAATGATATTCTGACAAACAACTCTAAAGACGTCACCGAAACTGTCCCAATTTTGTATAACTTTTGCGGAACAAGTTCCAATTACGTCATATTTTTCTTTCCCGAAAAAGAGAAGGGGGAAAGAAAAAAAAGGGAAGGGGGAAGAAAAAAGAGATGGGAGGAAAGGGGGTTTTCCCCATCTCTTTTGAAGAGATTTTCTTCCCCCCCTCCCTTTTTCGGGAAAGAAAAATATGACGTAATTGGAACTTGTTCCGCAAAAGTTATACAAAATTGGGACAGTTTCGTTGACGTCAACTCTAAAGGAAAAAAAACCCTCTTCCACTTTTCCTCTTCTTCTTTCCCACCCCTCTTCAATTACATGACAAAAACAAAATATACCACCAGATACTTCATATACAAGGTTTTGTGATTTTTTGTAGAGTTGTTGGTTAGAATAGCTACCCCTGAAGTGAATCATATATTGAATTATTTTAGTAGCAATTTCAATATCAATCAAAGGCCAAAATCTAAGAAACTAGTTCAAAGTTTACATGTAGTCATGTAAAAAAAATGAGCACCAATTAAAATATAGATATTATGTTGTAGGTTATGAGTATTGAGACACATCTACTTGGAGATCTTTTCCCAGGAATTAGGTTCATTTATATTTTTGATATCTCAGCTACTTTATTAATGGTTAATTATCGAGTACGTCTTACAATCATACCACGTACCATCTATCTATTAATATCAAAAAGTATAAAAATCCATGAGAAAGGTTATGTGAATTCCCCCGCCTTCATATATTTGAATATATATTTTTAATGTTAACAAATGTTCTTTGAATCTCCTTTATGTATTCCCATCCTTATTTTGTTTATGCTTTGATACTTTTGGATGTTGTCATCCCTGTTTTGTCTAAAATGAAAAGGGAGAAACCTCAACCAATGAGTATTTTTTTAGGGAACAGTTGATAGAGTACCTGGATTATGTAGGCTACAGGCATATTCCATGGGGGCATACAGCTACTAGTAAACTCAGGTGGGTAGATTGTTACATAGACAGATATATGAATTTAAATCCTTTCATAAAAGTAACAGAATGCCTTTCAGTCTTTGTTTGTGTGTCTATATTGTTCTTCTTTACAATGTAGCTTCTAGTAGGGTGAGGATACCACAACCCTCCAAATATAAATCGTCAATAGAAAAGTGACCAATTAAAAACTTTTTAAAACTAAAATTTAAAATTAGCGGGGATCGCTTACTCTCCTACCTCAAGTGCCCCTAGAGGCTTCTAAATTATAATGGAGTATCCGCTAGTAATAGATAACTAGAGAATTTGACAGAAAGACATAGGGATAGTTAGATAGACAGTTGTACATAAACTCTCAAACAATTAGAATTGAGAAGGCTTGAATAAAGCGAAATATATTTTCTACAAAGAAGTTTGTTCTTCATGTGTAGTTAGCTCTAGCCGCGCGTTTTTTGAGACAGAAAGAAAGATTGAAGGGTTGATAGATAAACAGAAGATGCTGCGCAAAATGGTACAAAAAAATTGACGTCATATGATAAAATAACCAATGAGAGGCGAGTATATATTTTACCATTGGTCAATTACAATGTATACTGGCCTCTCATTGGACAACTTTATAGTATGACGTCATTTTTTTGTACCATTTTGCGCAGCATTTAAACAGAAAAATAGCTAAAAGAAAATATGATAAAAATTAATTGACATAAAAGTATAGAACACCCTTTCTCATTCCCCCCCTCCCCCCCCCCCTTATATATATCGTACCCTTATTTTGATTTATAATAGGGGGAGGTTCTGTGTTAGCAAGGCAACCATTCAATTTTGATGTTAAAATTTGTTGTTTTGTTTTAGAACTGTTGCTGAAGATCCCGACTCCAGCACACGAGATGATCTGTTTGTCCGCAAGGATATCCCTTTAAAGATGACCCAGCAAGAGAAGGAAGCATTGGATAGGAAAGAAAACCGGATTTGGCCTGATAAAAATAATATCCCATTTTTGAGAAAAGCATTTGATGGTTTGAATAAAAGATATCATGATAGTATAAAAAAGAATGAAAAAATACATAGTGAACTTTAACAGATATTTATTACTGCCAGGGACGGCTATTCTATAACTTTGTAAACTATATGCTCTTTTTGCAGTAGAAAATGCTTATTTTGTTTAAATTCTATGTTTTCAAGTCTAAGTTTCTTTCGGTTTCAAATTTCTTATTTTTTCACATTTTTTTCTTTTAAATACATTTAATATCCACCTAATATGATTTTATATATTTTAAATATATTTTTTCCAGTGATTTTATGGTAACCATACATATAAAAACTTACTACACATAAACTTGCATATTTTTAGTATATTCAATGATTTTTCCATGAAAAAGAAAGATAATTCTAAACTGATTACTTGGGGTTGTGAATGAGCTGTTTTTGTATCTTAGGTCAAAAACTAACAGACTTTATACATATAATATGAAAGACTATGTGATTTTCTGAGTTTCTTTGATTTCTAACTTTATTTTGTTGTTTTTCCATTTATGTTATTTTGTTCTTTGTAAAAACTATATTGCGCTTTTAAATCTTTATATTATGGATAAGGGATGGGAAACGTAGGAAAATATTATTTCAGGCCTATTTCAAGCCGAGGCCTAATAAACCAGTTTTGGGATGGCGCAGTGGTTCGTCCTAAACGCTAATGAAAAAGCTGTGTGTGTGTGTGTAGATAAAGTATAGAATCAAATTCAGGTAGCTAGTTTAAAGTAAAAAACATAACTTTTTATAAACCTATATATTAATGACTTTTGTTAAATTAAGTTTTTTCTCTCCCAAAATTTTTTTATCTTTTACTTTGGTAATTTGAACTGTGAGAAAGCTATCGTTGGGTTTCCCTCAGACAGATTTTAGTTTGTATTATTTGCATTTTTATTAATGAGTAAATATTTTATTTGAAAATTTCATTGCTAATTAAAATTCAAAATAAATAAATAAATATGCACTTGGGTAACATTCTATCAAGTTCTTTGGATACTATAATGTAATGATATATCTGTACTGTGTTGTATTGTACAAAAATTAGGGTTAAGGTGTTGTATCAATTCCGTATTAAATTTTTAAAATTCAAAATACAACATCAAATTTATAAACTATCAAATGAAAATTCGTAGCTACCTTCTTTCCAAAAAAATAATCCCGTTATTTTTGTTTTTTCTATATGGCCCTTTTTTAATGTTTAACTCTAAGCAGATTTAATAATTAAACTAATGTGATCTAACACCATTTATATTTATTTTTTCGTAGCAGACAAATCATTATTTTTTCTAGAATTGTCTGCTTCTAAAATTTCCGCCAATTGGTGATTGGTTGATACAAAACAAGCCCAAATCACAGAACACTATTGGTTTAGAACGGTAGCCAATATGAGCCGTCCGCCAGTAAGGTCATTAAATTAGGCAAATGGTAAAAGTTGCATGATCCCTTTCAAAACCAGGCCGAGACCTAATTTATGGCCAGGTTTCCTATCCCTTATCCCTGAATCCTCCTAGGAATAAGCTTAATATGGATTACACCTCAACTATAGATTTGTATAAAATTGATATACTTTTATAGATTCACAAATATTGCCCCCGACCTCCCCCAAAAATGCCTATTAATTTAAAGAGTTGCCTGTTTTTAAAAGCTTTTTTCGTTATTTTTTTTTTAGTAAATGATAAATAAAAAAGATGTTTTTAAAATTTTATTTTCCTTTCAAATACATATTTTGATATAAGTTAACTGTCAGACAAAAATAAAACAAATTATGGAAGATTTCATTTAGAAAAATAGTCATAATATAATAAATTTTAATTCATATAAAAATAATAAAAAATATATATACATAGAAAGATCATTTAAAATTGCACTCTTTAAAAGAAATGTTATTGTTAAAATTTTGAGCATTTTTTTTTTTTAAATTACATAATACATATTTATAATGATAAATTACAATAACAAAAATAAATTTACAAATACTGAATATTTCTTCTGAAGTGAGGGAAAGCTTCTCTGTAAATTACAATGAGGTCAAATCAGCTGATCTAAACAAAAGAAAAGGTAAAATGAAATTTACATTTTTTTTGCGTCTGAAAGGTTTCGTGATTTTTAAACTGTAAGATTTTGAAATCTTGCCTTTCTTAATTATTCATAAATAAGGTTTTTATAAAGGAATTTTGGTTTAAATAGGATTTTAAAAAAAATAAAGGAGCATGAGAACTGTGCCCACAGAGCGTAGACCCTGTCCAGATTTTGTATTAGGTTTTAAATCAGCTAATAGCGTCGGAAATATAAACACAGCCAAGTCCATACAATAGAACAGAACAGAAAGCAATTTGCTAGCAGACAAAAGGGTATCCACTACTGGGTCTGGATAGTTGTCTCGATTTTACATCGATACTTTTACATTTATTTGTTAAGTAAATTGATTTCCTGGGAATAAGGACCTCCGCAGGGAATATAGGCTAGGTGTAGAACGTGGGAGCAATTCCGTGGGAATGGAACCCTTTTTCCAGTAAAGCTTTCAAACCGATTAATATCCGCTGGATTAGAACCGGTTCTCAGCAATACTGAAAAAATCATGTATAGCATCGCATTACAGACAATTTTCAACGATTTTATTATCATTTGTTAGCCCGGGACTGCGGCCTCTCGATTTTAATCTTATAATATTTCCTTCTATTCGCGGAAAGCTGTCTATAATACGATGCGATACATTACTATTATCACACTTACTTTCTCCATCCCTTATTGTCAATGCCTCCAGTCCTAATGTCAGCTCCCCGCCTCCTTATTAGCCGTCCGTTAGCCAACGCCTCATAACCAAAGTCGGCCGTTGTTTCGCCCCTCTCATAAGCTCTGAAATAATAGACAATTGCCGTAAAGGTAATGTTTAATTTGTTATCATATATAAATTCAATTTTCTGGTATTGTAGGTTTCGTGACATCGCCTCTTAGGGGGCGTTTCGTCGTATTTCAACAGTAGCTTTTGATAGGTTATTTTAAGTTAGGTTAGGTAAATGTTAATGAATGCTCCGCATGGTTAAGCCGTTGGCATGACAAAATTTGTCTTTGTAAAAGGTATGTAAAAGCTTGCCAAAGGATATATTTTGAGGGTAGATCAATCAAAGAAAAATTAATTTTCCCCTTTTTTTTAATTCAGGGATAAATTTTGAAGAAAAAGTGAATTATCCATAGAAAATTTAGGATCCACTGCATTTCACGGTAAAATATTGCTGGTAAGGAATATTTCCAAAAATCTATGAATTTTAAAGGCTGCTAGCGGCCAAACAGCTGAACGTACAGATCATGCCCGCACACTGTTTTAAGCAGCATAAGAAGGCCTACAAATAATCTGGAATAGCCATAAATCAATAATGCATAATTATCTGGCAGTGCAGAGAAATGCGCGAAAAAGACCAATTTTACGCGTTTTTTCTTCAGTGAAGCTTTCCCTGTGCATTTTTGGATCTTGGCTATTTCAGATTATTTGTAGGCCTTCTTATGCCGCTTAAAATGGTGTGCAGGTATGATCTGTACGTTCAGCCGTTTGGCAGCTAGCAGCCTTTTAAATTCATAGATTTTTGGAAATATTCCTTACCAGCAATATTTTACCGTGAACTGCAGTAGATCCAAAATTAAAGTTTGTTAGATATTAGAATCTGACCTAAGGTACAAAAACAGTTCCTTTATAAGTAATCAGTTTTGTAATTTCATGGAAAATTAATGAAAATATGAAAATTTGGATGTTGGTTTTTGATATGTATGGAAGCCATAAAATCAATAGAAAAATTACTTTTTTCCCTAATTTGTAAGTTTAATTGTTTTCAATTAACTTTTTAAAAAGGGATTTGTGCTGTGCATTGATTATAACTTTTTCTGTTTACATATTTTTAGTATTTTTATTAGTTTTCCTTGAAATAGAAAGATATTACAAAACTGATTACTTGGGCTTGTAAAGGAACTGTTTTAGTTTCTCTAGTCGAAAAAGGTCCGTTTGAAAGCATTTTTGTTATGGCCAAATACGTGATCGAACATACAAAAAACTTTAGTAGATACGCTACTCAAAAATCTTACTTGAAAGCATTAGCTCTCCATTCATTGGTGTGTCTATATGACTCCTCGAGAACGTCCATACTTCCATCCTTGTCTGTAGGCTGACCAGAGTTGAACCATTTCATCACCACGTAGATGATCATCACAATTGGGACGGACAGGATGCAGAACATGGCGATAAACCAGCCGATTCCGTTGGCCCATCCTAAAGTTATAAAAAAAGGTTTTTTGATAATTTTTATTACTAGTGGTGTCAGGAAATGGGTGAAGGTCCCTACCAATCCTATAATGGGTCATCTCAAAAAACGCCTATCCCAGAAAACGCATATATAAAAAAACACCTTTTAAAGTAAACGCATAATATATGTCTAAAAAAGTTTTCGCCCAACGAAAGAGACAAATTTAATGGTTTACTAAATATTGGGTACCATTATAGATAACAATCAAATTAGATTATACTTCTGATAAATTGATGTACGTCCCCAATGTTGATAAACATTAAAATTAGTGGTTGAAACGTTTAAACACTCAACTTATTAAACCAACCAATCAAAATTCACTGAAGTCCCAAAGTTAGCAACCCAGCGAAAAAGAAAACTTTATTATAAAACTTTGGGGACTAGCCCGATATCCCCTCCCGCCCTGTCCAATACAATGTCCTCTCCCCAAATATAAATCTAACCTGGATATTCATAGTCTCCCTTGGTGAATGGTTTATAGCTGGCCCAGTCAATCAACAGGATAACAACAATGATGAGGGGAGAGACAACCATGTAGAAGGTGGCCAGGAAGTATTTCACATACTTGTTGTTCAACCACGTGGCACTATAATATAATATGTTTTAAAAGCGAAGTTACCTTACAATTATTTAAGAGTAATCGTGTCTGTCTGTCCGTTATATTATTATTATTTTTGATGATTTCTTTAATTCTATATTACATCTGGAATTTTAAGTCACCCTATAAGTTTAGTTAAATAGAGTTTCTTTTGAATAAAAAAATATATATTAGTACAGTTTTGTGCTTTTCTGTATTGTAAAAAAATAAAGGTTTCATGGTTTTCCACCTTTGATAAAGATTTAAATTTAAATTATTTGATTCTTTGAAAATTAAACATTTACTTAAAGAATTTTTAAGTTAAAAATATTGCTTTTTTCTTAGATAACAGTGCATTTTTAGATCACTCTTTCCTTAATATTTTCCATTATCTAAAGCGTCGCTACTCTAATATTGTTTGTCCTCGTGTCTTACTTACTTGGTCATTTCTACGAGATCATCAATGAAGTTTGAATAACCATAGACCCAAGAAAGTAGGATTAGTTCTGTAGCTCCAATAAATAGGTAGGGCCATACAGCGGCATAATTATCCAGTAGGTCCAATAGATATCTAGAAAGAAAGATGGTTATTAAACTTTTATAGAATATAGATAGATAAATAAATAGACATATGGCTAGACACAGATAGATATCAGGTAGATAGATAGTTGGCTAAATACAGATAAATAGATAGACAGATAGATGGGTAGTTAGATAGATATAAATAGACGAGGGTAGAACACCGATAAATCAAACAATACAAATACAAGTTGCTACATAGATTGACAGATTGAGGGATAGATAGAAGGACAGAAATATAGATAGATAGATAGATAGATAGATAGATAGATAGATAGACAGATGGATAGTTATATATCCTTACCCTCCGCCAGGACATGTGAGAGGTAGACCACAGAGAAATCCAACAATACAAACTCCTGCTGTTTAATAGATAGATAGATTGAGAGATTGATAGATAGATATCCTTACCCTCCGCCAGGGCATGTGAGAGGTAGACCACAGATAAATCCATCAATACAAATTCCTGCTGTTTAACAGATAGATAGATTGAGAGATAGATAGACAGACAGATAGATAGATAGATATCCTTACCCTCCGCCAGGACATGTGAGAGGTAGACCACAGATAAATCCAACAATACAAACTCCTGCTGTTTAATAGATAGATAGATTGAGAGATAGATAGATAGATAGTTAGATATCCTTACCCTCCGCCAGGACATGTGAGAGGTAGACCACAAATGAATCCAACAATACAAACACAGGCTGCAACACAGATAGATAGATTGAGAGAAAGATAGACAGACAGCTAGATAGATAGATAGATAGATGGATAGATAGTCAGATAGATAGATAGATATATAGATAGATAGATAGATAGATAGATAGTCAGATAGATAGATAGATATCCTTACCCTCCGCCAGGGCATGTGAGAGGAAGACCACAAATGAATCCAACAATACAAACTCCAGCTACAACATACATCTTCTTGTTTCTCAATCTAAAAAAAACAAATTCATAATAAAAATCATTAAATTGGAATAAATCTTAGAGGAAAATAAAAACTTTCTTTTGGTATTATTTTAATCAACATTTAAAGCAAGGGGTTTTAAATATTCCATTAATTGCATTGTTGATAAAACTTCTAGCCTGGCATTGAACAATACAATATTCAAAATAATTTATTACTTACTTTGGTTGATAATCTAAAACGCCAGTAAGGATAGTTTCTACAATTGCAAACTGGGAATCCAAACCTATAAATAAACAATTTTACTTGTCATCTACAATACAAAGTAGAATGATGTCTGTCCGTCCGTCTGTCTGTCCGTCCCTTAGGATCTCGGATACCACTGAACCGATCGGATTCTACTCTTCAGGGAATATACCTACTGGTCCTGTGGTGGTTTTAGGCTATTTTCTTGGGGGGTGGGACACCCCCAATCCCCCCAAAAATGAAAAAAATCTCCCCTAATTTTTTTTTAAATTATTTAAAATTAGTGGTGGAGTGGGGGCTTCTTATCAAGTACTTAATTTTTTTTTTTAATTATTTAAAATTTGTGGTGGAGTGGGGGCTTCTCATGAGGTACTTAATTTTTTAAAAATTATTTAAAATTTGTGGGTGCATCTCCAGAGGTAATTATTATTTTTCTTTAATTACCTCTTGTGGCAAAGCCCCTAGAGGCTAGGGGCGAAGCCGCTAGTATATATATAAAAGAATGATGAAAATCCGCTAAAAATGGGAAAGATGAGCTACCTTTTTTTGGGACCTCTGTTTTAAAGTTCCTTTGGACTACACAAAAACAGTAGAGCATTCAAAATTTAATTTGTGGAAGATCTAAGCACTACATATTTTATGCAATTACCCAATGTATTTTTAAAGCGAAGCTTTTCAATAATTAGGGTCAGTCCGTCACGGTTAGCTATTTACATTAATTTTGGCATGTTAGAATTATCCTATTGTTTTCAAACTTTGCATGGTGATTCCTATCAATAACTGTACCTAAAGTGAACAACATAAGGAAGAAAAGAATGGCCCAGAGGGTGGGCAGAGGTAGTTTTGTCACCAGATCTGGATACGCTACGAAGGCCAGACCTGTGCCGCTCCTAAACAAAAGTTTTAAAACAAACTGACAATTCAATCAGCTACCTTCTCTGTATCATAATTGGTTAGGAATGAATTTAAGGTATGGGACATTAGACTGTAAACATCTTGATATCTAAAACAAACTTTCAACAGTTTTAATCTACAGAAGGGGGTAATTTTGGCTATCATAATTTAAGATATACATCAACCAATCGTCTAGGAAAAAAACTCAAGACATCTAAAGACATTTGCATTACATTAAAATAATAAAAGGGAAAAGACAAATCATTTTCTTGCACAGTTAGGACTTACATAAAAAGGTCTTAAGATCAAAGTATTGTATGTCTGTTTAACACTGAAAAAGTATCGTGCTGGCTTAACTTAAAATAGCTTAAAACATGCCAAGCAAAAAAATAGAAGCTTTCAATCAATTTAGATGATACAATTTTTTAAATATTTTAAAATCAGAGGAAGTAACTTGGCTATAATTGACTTATTTCAACTTACGTGGCTACGTCTTCAACATCTAGTCCAATCTGTTTAGCCATGAATCCAAGAACTGAGAAAATGGCAAATCCAGCCACGAAAGAGGTACTGCAATTTCCGATACATACAATTAGGGTGTCCCTAAAAATATTACTTTAATTAGAATGGCTCAAAATAAAATTTAATATTATTAGTATGATACACACAATTAGGGGCTACAAAAGTAAAAAAATATTATTATATAGTCCCAAAACATAAAATTAAAGAAGTATTTTATGTCAGCATAAATATAAAAGGAATAAATTTAGGCAATGAAAATAGCACGTTGAGAGAGCTCGCAAAATAACAATAAAATATATCGCCTGTAAACTATGTTTTCTTGGCTACTATAAAAGATAATTGTGAGGGAAATAAAAAAATAAAAGAAGTTACCTTAAAATATTATTATTGAATTGATTGTAGCTCGCCAATGTGATAAGACCACCGCCAGCTACAGACAACGAGAAAAAGATCTGACCGGCCGCAGCAACCCACACCTGCGGGGGAAAAAAGAGGATAAGGTATAATCCTATTAGATAAAGTAGTAAGCTTTATTTTTGTCTGTAGCGAAGGATCTCATTAAGCGCTGAATCCAATTAGATCTTCTTTACAGTGAATATTAATATAGGTCCAAGGAGGGTTTTTGACTATTTGGGGTAGAATATCTTCACCCTCCCAATAAAATCTTACTCCCCTCACATTTTAAGTGCCCCTAGAGGCTTCTAAAGGCGTAGTCGATAGTATTATAACAGTTTATTATGAAACCTGTCAATAGCCAAACTAAGAGTAAAAGTAAAATCTTGCAAATGAACTAAATAAAAGTCAACTTAATATTTCCAGTCTTATAAATGAAAATTAAGATTGAAATATCTAGAGTTGAATGCCACCTAGTGGCATAAATATTAACTAAAACTACCTTTATATTTGCCAGCTTTGAATAAGTATCATGAACCAGATAATACTCTAAAATGCCACCTAGTGATATAAATATTAACTAAATTTACCTCTATATTTGCCAGCTTTGTAGTATCAGGAACAAGATAGAAGTAAATACCGTCAGAAGCACCGTCAAGAGTTACAGCTCTGAAAAAAAATCAATGAAAAGAAGTTGTATCAACTTTTTTTTTTATAGCTAGCCGGTTCTTTTAGTAAGTAGTAGATGTAAAATTTTTCATAGAATTCAGATATGCAATCGGTTTTTTTGTAGACCTCTTATTTTTTAAGTAATTTAAGTTTTTTAAAAAAATAATTAAGTCGGTTTTAAGGTACTAAAACGCAACAAAATAAAAGAAGAAAATGGTCAGTAAGAACAAAAATAGTAAGATCTTTAATTTGACACCTTACTTTTAAAATTCTGTTGAGTAATTATTGAAAAAATCTATTTTTTTAACCTCGGTATAATAAAAACTTTAGACCTAAATATTTTCTCAAACAGACATAAAAAACATGGGTTCATATATACCATTAGAATCAGAAAAATATTACGAATCCATTGTAAGCAAAATTGAAAAAAATTTAAAAATTAAAAAATTACAGAAATGGCCAATTATTTTTTTTGTTCAGACAACACTATTGTCTTACCTTTTTTACCCCCTCTTTACCCCCTCTTTACCCCCTTCCCATTTTTATACTCAATTGAAGAATTAAGACGTTGCCTGTACAACATAATATGATATTTTCATATAATTCCTTTTATTGTAGTTTATATACTATATTGTAAACTTTTTTTTTCAATTTTGCTTACAATGGATTCGTAATATTTTTCTGATTCTAATGGTATATATGAACCCATATTTTTTTATTTGTGAAATAATAAAATTAAGTTCAAAGTTTTTATTCTCGTGGGTTTAAAAAAATCGATTTTTTCAATAATTACCTGACAGAATTGAAAAAGTAAGGTGTCAAATTAAAGATCTTACTATTTTTGTTCATAATGACCATTTTCTTTCTTTTTTTTGTTGCATTTTAGTACCTTAAAATCGACTTAATTTTTTTTTTTTTAAACTTAAATTACTTAAAAAATAAGAGGTCTACAAAAAAACCGATTGCATATCTGAATTCTATGAAAAATTTTACATCTACTACTTACTAAAAGAACCGGCTAGCTATAAAAAAAATAGTTGATACACCTTCTTTCAACAATAATAGCAGGATGACTGTTTATTAAGGTAACTGTACAAAATTATTATAAATAAAGAATTATTGTTTTATTATTGACCTATTTACTTTTGAAAGTCGAATTTCCATTGTCATGCAAACGCATCTAGAGGCCTCTTGTGGCACTTTAAAATAATTTCTATGTCAGTGTAGACTTCTAGAGGCAATTAAAAATATTTTTTTTTTGTATAAAATGTTTTCTACGCCAGTAGCGGTCTCTAGTGGTTCTTGAAAATATTTTGTGTTATTTCTTTTCTAAATTATAGGGGCGCTTTCTCTTGGGAGGGTGGAAGTACCCTCCCCCCCAAAATAGATATAAACCATCCCAGGACCTATAAAGACACAGATTTATTATACCAGATTAAACACATTTCTCGTATTCATGCGAAACCGATTAATATCCAGTGTATTGTAACCGGTTCTCAGACATCCGAAAAAAAACTATGTCTAGCATTATATTATATTCAGTTTTCTACATATATAAAATTGTACATTTTATATATTCGCGGAAAGCTGTTTATAATACGATGCAAGAAATAACTATTATTTACCTGATAAGTAGAATGATGAGAACTAGGTATGGGAAGGTGGCAGTCACGTAAACAACTTTTCCACTGGATTTAATACCCTAAAACAATAACATTTCTTAAAGTTATATTATGTTAATTTACATAAGTGGTAATTTGGTTTATTGTAATTGTAGCTTCACTTAAATGTATAGTTCATATAGTCTAATCTATAGATCTCTGGCAATACCTTTAATTGACAATAATTGACGTCATAAAAATACTAAAAGGGAGGAATAAAAATAAACCCTAAAAAAGGAATTACTCTGACGTATTTTTATGGAGTCACACATGACACTTTCACGTATTGACATGTCAGATGTAAAGTAGTAGCTGCGCTACTACAAATCTGTACCTTAACCAGGCAGAGGAATATAATGATCCATGCACAGAGGAGGGAGAGGGCCAGGGCCCAATCCGGAGTTCCAAAGTGCTCGGGTTCGATACTGGCAGCTTCCTAAATAAAAAATAATATTTTTGATAGAATGTTGATAATTGAGCCTCATAATTAACCCCCTTGTCTATCTATTTTTTACTCTTTAACTTGCTTTGTACTCCAGTCTGTCTGTCTGAATTATAATTTTCTTGGCTTCTTTTCAAGATAGAAGCTTCCGCTTTTTTATCCTTCCCTCCGTCAAAGTATGTAATATTTTTAGCTTCCGTTAAAAATAGAAGATTAGTTACAATTTTTGTTCAGACTTTTCTAAATAATTGGGCTTGTCTGTCCGTTTGTATGTTTGCTTACTAATGTTTTTGTAACAAATAGTTGTGAAAAAAATGACCAACTTTCAGAAACAGAAATAATTTTCTAATTACTCATTAAAAACGTGCTGAATAAAATCCATAGAAAAGTTTTTTTTTAAAAAACTAAGCGAAGCTCAGAAACGTTAGGACAAACGAACATTAACACTTGTATAGTGTCAGAACTCAATAATCAGAATATAAATGTATGAAAGTCGAACGAAAAAATAATGTAAGTAAATCTGATGAAAAACTGCTTAAATGCAGGATATTGTTATAAACATACTTACATTTTTAGGACTTAATTATAAAGACGATTCGCTTATAACAATGTACTTTGTTGTTCTAGGAATCGGTATTCCAAAAATCAGACTAATCGGATAATTTTATCACATAAAAATTGGCTGTTAAAAAAGTTAAAAATCAACATGTTTAAAATGGACGTACGGACTTTCTGGTAACGATTATAGAGTTGCTTTGCTTTCTAACTCGTACCTAATTCCTATAGAAATCATCATGCAAAGTTTAAAATCGATAGGACAATTTTAACATGCCTAAATTAACGAAAAGAGCTATCCGTTACGTACGGACGGACCTACCCTAATTATAGAAAAGCTTCGCTTTTAACATTAGTAACCTTAAGATTAAAGTAAAAGAATAGAGGGGACACGAGCTATATGTAACTTGGTTCATGGGGTGGGGATTTTGGGCCGTCTTTAAATATCATCCAATAGCATCGGAAATATTAACACAGCAAAGTCGCTACATTAGATCAGAAAGCAATTTGCAAGCAGACGAAAAAGGTCCTCAGCAATTAGTATCTGGGTTATACATCTATACTTATACATTTATTACCTTGAGTACAGAAATCTTGAGATATTACCTTGAGTACAGAAATCTTGAGATATTACCTTGAGTACAGAAATCTTGAGATAATACCTTGAGAACAGAAATCTTGAGATATTACCTTGAGTACAGAAATCTTGAGATATTACCTTGAGAACAGAAATCTTGAGATATTACCTTGAGTACAGAAATCTTGAGATATTACCTTGAGTACAGAAATCTTGAGATATTACCTTGAGAACAGAAATCTTGAGATATTACCTTGAGAACAGAAATCTTGAGATATTACCTTGAGTACAGAAATCTTGAGATATTGGCTACTGGATGAGTCTCTCTTTCCAACTGGCAAATCAAATGGCTTCAAAATACTAAAAAAAAAAATATTTCAATAATAAAATAACTCGTACAGAACCCGCCCCCCTTTATTTGAAGTAAATTGAAACAAAGAGAAAAGTTTGTTTGTTTTTACTTGTCTGTCTATCGTTTGACGCATCTACTGTTTGTCTGTTTAGCGTTTGTCGCATCTACTGTTTGTCTGTCTATCGTTTGACGCATCTACTGTTTGTCTGTCTATCGTTTGACGCATCTACTGTTTGTCTGTTTAGCGTTTGTCGCATCTACTGTTTGTCTGTCTATCGTTTGACGCATCTACTGTTTGTCTGTCTATCGTTTGACGCATCTACTGTTTGTCTGTTTAGCGTTTGTCGCATCTATTGTTTGTCTGTCTATCGTTTGACGCATCTACTGTTTGACGTAGTACCGTTTATACTTCGGGTTAGGTTATATTAAGTTTTGGCCAGAGCCCTCCGAAGAGCAGGGGTTAAGGAATAGAAATAAAACCTCTGTAGCAACTTATTTTCAATTTGTTTTAAAACAGTGCACTTTAAGGGCATGCCCCAAAAAACAGCTTGAAAATAAAAGTCGCTTTAGATCTACCACCAATTAATTAACTTAATTATTTGATCAAACGGAAGTGTCTAAAAAAAATCAGCCATATGACGTCATAAAAAAAGGGATGAGAGGGGAAAAGGGAAAAAGACAGGGATAATCCCACATTTTTATGACGTCACATGGCTGATTTTTGAGACACTTGGTAAAGCTTCATCAACGTTTAAGAACTTATTTATGAAAAAAGAGAAACTGTATGCAGGGCTCGGCAGTCGCCTGTAAGCCTCACAGAAATCTACGTTCTACAATTTTAAAAATCATGAAGTCTAAATCTGACCCAAACATGGAAATCTTCTTTTCCAAAAAATGTCAAAGCATCAATTTGGGTTTCAATTGAGCCTTAGTCGTGGATGACGCTCGGCTGCCGAGCCTTGACATCAATTGCCTAAAAATTCGTAAAATCTGTCTTAAAACTCTGTATTTTTTACACCTATTGAGATAAAAAAAAAACTTGAAAATATTTGTACCTGGCTTCAGTTGCATTTTCATTACAGAATGTGGCATTAGTGTACCAACAGTCAGCCTACAATACATATATTTGTTTATTTATTAAAAAAGAAAATAATTATAAACCTTCCCGGGACTTATGAGAAGCTACTCTGTAAAGGAGAACTCGATCGGTTCAGCGGTTAGCGAGATCCTTCGCTACAAACAAACAGACAGACAGACAGACAAACAAACAAACCGACAGACATCGTTCTACTTTGTATTATAGATAGATAAGTAAATGCATTAATATAAGGTATATTTTAGAATATAAAAATGATACATTTAGATAAAATTTTGACTAGTGTAATAATTTATAGGAAGCCTGTAGGGAAAAAATCAGTTTGTAAATGAACACAGTAATAGTGTCTGACTATAAATTTTAGCATTGGTCAATAACGGCCTCTCATTGGATAATTTTTTTTTGTTACGTCATAATCAGTCAGACACTATTACTGTGTTCTTTGTAATTTAACGACAAAACATTAGTTTCCTTATTTTGTACCTAGCAAATGTATAGTCATATATAAACTGAATTTTTTTTAGAGATTTTGACTAAGAAATGTTTTTTTATTGTAAAAATGTAATAAGTTACTGGCATTCTAACTCTGTTCCCAATATAAGCTCATAATTTTGCTTCTAGAAGGTGAACTTTAATATTCAAAATTCGGATCTACTGCAGTTCACGGTAAAATATTGCTGGTAACGAATATTGCTGAAAATCTATGAATTTTAAAGGCTGCTAGCTGCCAAACGGCTGAACGTACAGATCATACCCGCACACCATTTTAAGCGGTATAAGAAGGCCTACAAATAATCTGAAATAGCCAAGATCCAATGATGTACAGGGAAAGCTCCACTGAAGAAAAAGCGCGTAAAATAGGCCTTTTTCGCGCATTTCTCTGCACTGCGAGATAATTATGTATTATTTATTTATGGCTATTCCAGATTATTTGTAGGCCTTCTTATGCCGCTTAAAACAGTGTTCGGGCATGATGTGTACGTTCAGCCGTTTGGCAGCTAGCAGCCTTTTAAATTCATAGATTTTTAGCAATATTCGTTACCAGCAATATTTTACCGTGAACTGCAGTAGATCCCAAAATTCTTATAAGAGCGTTAGAATTTTTCGAAAATATATTCAACTCCCGAAAAAGTCATTCTAAAATGTTTATATCTTTTTTGTTATTGAAGCTGGAGGCTTCAAATTTAGGGTACTGGGTCTAATTCTGTCAGTATTTTAGAAGTTAAAGCGACGTATTTGCGACAGCCTTCCTTTAGAGGTACAATAGTTTGTCTTCAGTTAAAATATACTTCCATTTAAGCAAACGTTCAATACTTGTGAAAGCTAACTGTATTTTACTTGGACAGAAGTATATGTAAAGATTAAAAAAAAATATATTACCTTATAAGTAGTTTCATTGGGATGTTTCAGCTCTTTTGTGTGTTTATACCTGAGAAATTAAATATACTAAAAATTTCTAAAAAAGAGAGAGGTAGTTTTATGTGTATTTGTATTTAACTTTATGTCTAGTTGGGTTAGGTTATATTAGGTACAGGGTAGCCCTGCGTAGTAGGGGCATCGAAGGTATAATAGGTCCCATTGGGCTAGGGCCGCTATGGGTTAGATAAGGGATAGATTTTTTTCAGAAATGAGCATTTTGAGTGAATGCACCGAATATTTCAACTGAAATGAAATTGAAGCATGGATGACGACCTTTATAAAAGCGCACCTTCAAAATGGAAGGATAAACAAACATTAACACTTGTAGAGTGTATATACTTAATAAGCAGAATAATAATGCAAAAGTCTAAACAAAATTGTAAGTATATTTGTTGCAAAACTGCTCAAATACATGATTCTGTTTAAGGACATGCTTACATTTTAGGACTTATAGGATTATAGAGATGCTTCGCTTATTACATTGTACTTTGTTGTAATAGGAATCGGTATTCCAAAAATCCTAACATACAAAAATTTGTTGTCAAAAAAGTAAAAAATCTGCATTTTTTAAATGGTTAGAGTCGTACCCAACTGATATAGGAATCATCATTCTAAGGTTGAAATTAACAAAAAGAGCTAAACGTTACGGACGGGCAGACTGACCGTAATTATAGAAAAGCTTCGCTTTAAAAAAATGCTTACCATAGTGCCTTGTTACTCATAATATCGTTCAAGAAAGCTGGCTCGTTTGTACAATTCCTAAACATTAAAAATATAAGTAAGAAAAAGTCTGTCTAATCCTATCCTATAATATAAAGTAGTAAGGTATTTTCTATCTGCCAAAGATCTCGGAAATGGCTCGTTCGAGTGAGTAATTCTTTTCAAGATAGGTTTATACGTTTCTTTGAGTGGTTTTCGGCTATTTTCCTGACATATCCGTCCTCCCCTAGAGGCTAGGGGCGCAGCAACTATCCTTATACTAAAGCAACAGGATGTCTGTTTGTCTGTGTGTTTGTACAAAGGATCTCGCAAACCGCTGAACCGATCGGGTTCTCCTTAACAGGGTAGCTTCTCATAAGTCCCGAGAAGGTTTATAACTATTTGGGGGATGGTATCATCAACCTCACAACATAAATTGCCAATAGAAAAAATTTACCCCCCCCTCCAAAACAGAACACAGTAATAGTGTCTGACTGATTACGACGTAACAAAAAAAAATTAGCCAATGAGAGGCCACTATAAATTTTACCATTGGTCAATAACGGCCTCTCATTGGCTAATTTTTCTTTTGTTACGTCATAATCAGTCAGACACTATTACGGTGTTCTCCAAAACATTTTTAAAAAATTTTTTTAACAAAAATTAAAAATGGGGTAAGTCATCTCCCCCCCCCCCCAAAAAAAAAATGGTTTTACTTTTTCTTTTAAAATCTAAAGTAATAAATTGGGTTATAAAATTCAACCTTCCTCTAGTGCCTCTAAGGGCGTAGCAGCTAGTCATATCTATAATACAAAGTAGAACGATGTCTGTCTGTCCGTCTGTCCGTCTGACCGTCTGTCCGTCCGTCTGTCTGTCTGTCCCTTAAGATCTCGGTAACCACTGAACCGATCGGATTCTACTCTTCAGGGTATCTACCTATTGGTCCTGTGGTGGTTTTAAGCTATTTTCTCGGGGGGTGGGACACCCCCAACCCCCCCAAAAACCAAAAAATCCCCCCCCATTTTTTTTTTTTTGAAGGGGATTTCCATGGTCCTTTATGGTCTCTCGCAATAATTTTTTTTTATCACCTCTTGGGCAAAGCCCCTAGAGGCTAGGGGCGAAGCCGCTAGTACATATATAAAGTAGTAAGCTTATTTAGTCAATAGCGAAGGATCTCACTAACCACTGAACCAATATGGTTCTCCTTTACAGTGAAGATACAGATAGAACAATTGAAGGTTTGTAATTATTTTTAGGGAGGTTATCTCAACCTTTCAAAGACAAATCGCCCCTATAAAGAAATGAAAACATTTTCCTTTCCTTTTAAAATCAAAATTGAAAGTAAAAGGTCGACTTCCTCCCACATTCCAGTTTTTTAAGTGTCTTGAAATATAAATTTAATATTTGAACAAAAAAATGTACTTAATACAACTAGAAATACTTAAAAATTCACTTTACAAATGTCTGAAATTGTCTTTGTGAAAAAACGTATTTAACGCAATAATTGAAATAAAAATAATATTTCATAAAATTTTTCCATTGTCATCTAAAACTGAGTGTTGAGCAGGATATCCGGTCATTTTCAATATCCGGCCGGATTCCGGATATTAAAACTACCCGGATACAGGATATCCGGCTGATTTTTAATGCCGGATATCCGTTTATCCGGTAATTTGCCGGATATCCGTTGGCCAGATATCCGGCCTTAGAAATCAACCGGATATCCGGCCCAACCCTAGTTTCTTCTGAAGGAGACTAGATCAAAAATTAATTTTCTCCCAACCCTTAACCCAATATTTATCATGTGTTAAAAATTAGGAGATAAGATTGATTTGCCAGCTCTTGTCTTATCTCTGTATCCCTGGAAAATAGTACGTTACACCACCTGTTTCTAGCATACAGTAGTATGTTCTATAAACATTTTATTCTCTTACTATCTGTATTGTATTTAGAGAGAGAGAGAGAGAGAGAGAGAGAGAGAGAGAGAGAGAGAGAGAGAGAGAGAGAGAGAGAGAGAGAGAGAGAGAGAGAGAGAGAGAGAGAGAGAGAGAGAGAGAGAGAGAGAGAGAGAGAGAGAGAGAGAGAGAGAGAGAGAGAGGACACTAGAATATTTATTACACTAGTCCCCAAAGTTTTATAATAACGTTTTCTCATTCGTTGGCTTATCAACCTTGTTAATTTTGACTGGTTGGCTCATTAATTTGAGTGTTCAAACTTTTCAACCAATAATTTGAATTTACAGAAGAGGTAATTTAATGTATCATCATTTGGGATGTACAATAATGTTTGTCCATTGTCTTTTCCCTAAAATCCCGCTCTGTCTGTCTGCCTCTCAGTTTGTCTGTGTGTTTATGTATGTATTTCTATAGATTTAGAAGGTTATTCAACATGCAACCTGTGTTCCTTAAAGCTAATAATCTTCCATTTTCTGCCCGTCTGTCTGTATTTCTATATAACGTCTGTTTTCTGCATAATTTGTTTTTCATTATGGAATTTTTAGATATTAAAGTGCAGGTACATCTTCCACCTACTTTTGTACCTTGACGTTAACGGTTCGAAATCTTTCTAAACATGATTGGTTGATATTTAAAATGACAAGGCCACGTATGCGTTTAAGACCGACTAACAGAAATACCAACCAAAGCGGTTGGCTTATAGAGAAGCCTCTCTGCTAAAAATGACCAAACAATTTTGTAGATTTGCTTGTGATAATAATTGATTTGGTTAAAAGATTTCTTACAGCGCGGCGTTTACGCTTCGATGAAAAATATACAGTCATTCTAAGCATAAGAAATGCCTTGGTCAAAAACTGGCGCAACTCATTAGTTTCCAGACAAAGTCCATGCAATCAAAGGGTTAGATGCCTGCAATAGTTAAGAAGATAGGGCCATGGGACCAATTAAAAAGTTCTGTTCTACTACATTGTAAATAACCATACTACCGTACCAGGTAGGGAGGGGACATTGGACTGTTTTCTAAATTAGTCCCCAACTAGTTACATTTTCTTATTCGTTGGTTTAACAACTTTGGGGATTTTTATTGGATTTTGATTGGTTGGTTCATTCAGTTGAGTGTCTAAATATTTCAACCACTAATTTTAATCTACAGAAGGATGTGCACCAATTACCGTCTATTGTCTTATCCCTTTAGAACCCTGTCTACTACTACTAACTTATTACCTATTGATGTATACAAGATCTGAAGTATTTTTTCTTTGCTCCACACAGTCGGTATACTCGGCAATGGAGAAACAAACTTAATAAAAAGAATAGTTATTTCTCGCATCGAATTACAAACAGCTTTCCGCGGATATAGAATGTACAATTATGAGATTAAAACTGGTTTTAATCTAATGATTGTATATTTTTATATTCGTAGAAAGCTGGATATAATACGATGTTAGACATAGTTTTTTTTCGTATGGATGAGAACCGGTTCCTATTCACCGGATTCGAATGAATACGAGAATAATTATTATTCAATTATGACATGCAAATAAGGACAATTTTGGAAGCTCTTTGAAAAAATGACGTCATACAATGCAAATGACAAGTGATAGGCCAATACACAGACTAAATTACCAATGGCAGACCAGTATACATTTTAATTGGCCAATGGTAAGCCAGTATGACGTCATTTTTATAGGAACAATAAAAAGCTTCACATATGAAGTGTATATAAATAAAGCAAAAGTATGTATGATGGAATGATAATAGTAAAAAAATCAGGCAAATAATAGTAAATAAAAATAGTTATTCATTGATACGCAGCAAACTTTCAATTAGATTTAATTAAATAAAAGGGAATAGTGTATCCATTCGAAAAAAATCGAATAGGGCTTAGTTTTAAAGAAGGATAGATAAACAGACATACATCAATAAAAGGTGGAAAAAAACTTACATTGATCATTAAAATTATTGGAACAGTCTTGCCATGGCAGGTGGGAGGTGAAGCTGGCAAACAAGTAGTAAATTGTCCAGGCTAGGGTTTAATTCATATTTTCATTTTCATACTTATCATAAATAGTTTGGCAGTTTTCTCAATATTACACCTGGACCAGGGATAAACCTCCTAGGGATAGGGTCCCGCAGGGTAAGAGCCTAGCCTACTGTAAGGACTTGAAATAAGTTTTAAAATAAGAATGTTGAGGGGTCGGTTTTCAAGATATATAGTTGAGTGAAAGCAAGGACTATTATATTCTAAAGAATTCACTAGCGTGATAAATAAAGCTGTATTTTCATAAAGATGGATGAATGAATTTTAAGAAACCTTGGCTCATGGAAAGAAAACGATGTAGCGGATTTCGTCAAATTTTCATGTTAGCTTTTGATAGGTTATTTTAGGTTAGGTTACTTTAGATAAATGTTGGTGATTGTCCCGCAGGGTTAAAGCCACCCACAGGGGCTATAAATAGGAAAAAAGCTACTGTGAAAATACGACGAAATCTGCTACTTAGTTTTCTTTACATGATTCAAAAACTTTATATATTTTTTATAATATATCTATGTTTTTTACAATTATAAATGCACAAATAAACTAGGCAGAACTATAGTAAATTTTCTATATATACTTTGCCATAAGCAAAATTATTATTTTTTTTAATGAAAATATTTGCATTCCTATGATCATGTTGTAGTACAGACCAACAAAGGACTGGGCAACAAAGTTTGCAATTCCAAGACCCTGAAAATAATAATATCTATAATACAAAGTAGAACGATGTCTGTCCATCTGTCCGTCTGAGCGCCTGTCCGTCTTTCTGTCCGTCCCTTAAGATCTCGGTAACCACTGAAACGATCGGATTCTACTCTTCAGGGTATCTACCTGTGGTGGTTTTAAGCTATTTTCTTGGGGGGTGGGACACCCCCAACCCCCCCAAAAAACAAAAAATCCAACCCCATTTTTTTTTTGCTGAAGATTTCCTTTGTCCGTTATTTTTTTTGTAGAAGATTTCCTTGGTCCTTTTTTTTAAGGAGATTTCCATGGTCCTTTACGATTTTCGCCTTTTTTTTATCACCTCTTGGGGCAAAGCCCCTAGAGGCTAGGGACGCTAGTTCTTTATAATACAAGAGAGGTAGGCGTGCTGTACCATATATTTCACTAGTCCCCAAAGTTTTGGAAGGAAACAAAGTTGCGGGTTTCGTTATGTTTTCAAAGTAGCTTTCCTCCTATTTCTAGCCCCCGCAGGGGGCTCTAACCCTGCGATGCAATCACCTAACCTAACCTATAATAACCTTTGTATCAATACGACGAAACCCACAACTTCATTTTCTTCACACGACCCAAAGTTTTATAACTCTTTTTGAATATCTAGATACAAATCTTTTATCCTTCGCGATAAAAAAAAGACTGAAACAAAGACAAAATATAATATTAATACAATCACGCAACCTACCTATTGATCAACCATAATTTTTAATCTATTTATCACTTGTAAGACTTTAAAAATGGTTTTTGATGCTTCTATGCCAGGCACGTGACAATAATAGTATAAGAAGGGTGCAAACATTACCGCGAATTTTTCAGTAAAAGGCCATGTAATTAAAGGGTGAGTTGCCGGTATAATGCATGATTGATTATACACAAAAATATGACCATGTCTTTGTAAGAGCGAAGCTTTTCTATAATTAGGGTAGGTCCGTCCGTACGTCCGTCAGAGATAGATAGCTTTTATTCGTTAATTTAGGCATGTTAGAATTGTCCTATCGATTTTAAACTTTGCATGATGATTCCTGTAGTAGTTAGGTACGATTTGGAAAGCATAGCAACTCTATAATCATTACCAGAATGTCCGTACGTTCATTTTAAACATGTTGATTTTCTACTTTTTTAACAACAAATTTTTATGTGATCTAATTATCAGTTTGATCTGATTTTTGGTATGTTGATTCCTGGGACAACAAAGAACGATATTATAAGCGAAGCAACCCTATAATCAAGTCCTAAAATGTAAGTATGTCAATAGACATTATCCTGTATCAAGCAGTTTTTCAACAAATTTACTTACAATTTTGCTTTGACTCTTAGACTTTTACATTCTGATTTTTCAGTTCAGACACTATACAAGTGTTAATGTCTGTTTGTCCTACCGTCTCAGTGCTTCGCTTTTATGGATGTTGTCATCCTTGTTTGGTTATATCTATCTATCTATCTACATATATGACAAACCTTAAACATAGGAGAGATATTAGAATAGACAGTAACTGGTCCCATGGCTGAGTATTGGTTATATCTATCTATCTATCTATCTATATTACAAACCTTAAACATAGGAGATATATTAGAATAAACAGTAACTGGTCCCATAGCTGAGTATTGGTTATATCTATCTATCTATCTATATTACAAACCTTAAACATAGGAGATATATTAGAATAAACAGTAACTGGTCCCATAGCTGAGTATTGGTTATATCTATCTATCTATCTATCTATATTACAAACCTTAAACATAGGAGATATATTAGAATAAACAGTAACTGGTCCCATGGCTGAGTATTGGTTATATCTATCTATCTATCTATCTATATGACAAACCTTAAACATAGGAGAGATATTAGAATAGACAGTAACTGGTCCCATAGCTGAGTATTGGCCAATAGTCAGTTCCAACAAGAAGCAGGGAAATCCTAAAAAGATAATAGTTATTTCTCGTATCGCATTATAAACGGCTTTCCGCGGATATAGAATGTACCGGCTAAAAAAACTAGTTTTAATCTTGTGATTGTACATTTCTATATTCGTAGAAAGCTGGATATAATACGATGCTAGACATAGTTTTTTCGTATGGATGAGAACCGGTTCCTATCCACCGGATTCGAATGAATACGAGAAATAATATTAAATATTATTTTCATTTTATCATACATTTATCAAGGAAGAAAGATCGGGAAAGAAGGGGACATTGGGCTGTTTGTGTTTATTACTCGTTATAAACAAAAACACAATTAATTTTTAAATAACTATAATTATATTTAATTGTAATATTACTCAATTGAATTTATTAATCTATTTTCAAATTTAGTACTGTAGATTTTTACTTTTAAGAGTAAGATAAGTAGGGGCATAGTTATAAAAAAATACTATACCTATAAATAGTAACATAAGAAAGTAAGGTACAAGAAAGACTCCACCCCTATATTAAAAACTAAGTATCTACTATACCTATGAATAACAACATAAGAAAGTAAGGTACAAGAAAGACTCCACCACTATATTAAAAACTAAGTATCTACTATACCTATGAATAGTAACATAAGAAAGTGAGGTACAAGAAAGACTCCACCCCTATATTAAAAACTAAGTATCTACTATACCTATGAATAACAAAATAAGAAAGTAAGGTACAAGAAAGACTCCACCCCTATATTAAAAACTATGTATCTACTATACCTATGAATAGTAACATAAGAAAGTAAGATACAAGGAAGACTCCACCCCTATATTAAAAACTATGTATCTACTATACCTATGAATAACAACATAAGAAAGTAAGGTACAAGAAATGCTCCTCCTCTATATTAAAAACTATGTATCTGCTATACCTATGAATAACAACATAAGAAAGTAAGGTACAAGAAAGACTCCACCCCTATATTAAAAACTATGTATCTACTATACCTATGAATAGTAACATAAGAAAGTAAGGTACAAGAAAGACTCCACCCCTATATTAAAAACTATGTATCTACTATACCTATGAATAACAACATAAGAAAGTAAGGTACAAGAAAGACTCCACCCCTATATTAAATACTATGTATCTACTATACCTATAAATAACAACATAAGAAAGTAAGGTACAAGAAAGACTCCACCCCTATATTAAAAACTATGTATCTACTATACCTATGAATAGTAACATAAGAAAGTAAGGTACAAGAAAGACTCCACCCCTATATTAAAAACTATGTATCTACTATACCTATGAATAACAACATAAGAAAGTAAGGTACAAGAAAGACTCCACCCCTATATTAAAAACTAAGTATCTACTATACCTATGAATAACAACATAAGAAAGTAAGGTACAAGAAAGACTCCACCCCTATATTAAAAACTAAGTATCTACTATACCTATGAATAGTAAAATAAGAAAGTAAGGTACAAGAAAGACTCCACCCCTATATTAAAAACTAAGTATCTACTATACCTATGAATAACAACATAAGAAAGTAAGGTACAAGAAAGACTCCACCCCTATATTAAAAACTAAGTATCTACTATACCTATGAATAGTAACATAAGAAAGTAAGGTACAAGAAAGACTCCACCCCTACATTAAAAACTATATATCTACTATACCTCTGAATAACATCATAAGAAAGTAAGGTACAAGAAAGACTCCACCCCTATATTAAAAACTATGTATCTACTATACCTATGAATAGTAACATAAGAAAGTAAGGTACAAGAAAGACTCCACCCCTAGATTAATAACTAAGTATCTACTATACCTATGAATAACAACATAAGAAAGTAAGGTACAAGAAATGCTCCTCCTCCATATTTAAAACACAGGTATGGAAACCGCCAGACATTACCAAGACCTGAAAGTAAAACAATTTTTAAAATAAAGATCTATTAGTTATTAATCACATTGTCTTATAGACAGCTTGCTGTGGATATTAAAATGAAAAAGAAAAAGAAAAACAGTTTTGTTAGCACCTAGGGGCACGGGGTACCAAAAATAATATGATTTTTATTTCAATAATCGTGGAAAATTGTTTTTAATACAATGTTATACAGGATTTTTTTCAGTATGGCTAAAAACTGGTTATAATCCAGCGGAACTGGTTCTAATCCAGCGGATATCAATCGGTTAAGAATCCATACTGGAAATTATATTTGTCCTTAAAAATATTGATAAGATTTTTTTCTTTTTTATGAAAATTCCCTTTTTTCATATACATTTGTAATTCTCTTTAAAGAAGGTGTATAAACTTTTTTACTTTTTATTTAAGATAGCTAGCCGGTTCTTTTAGTAAGTAGTAGATGTAAAATTTTTCATAGAATTCAGATATGCAATCGGTTTTTTTGTAGACCTCTTATTTTTTAAGTAATTTAAGTTTTTTTTTTTAAATTAAGTCGATTTTAAGGTACTAAAACGCAACAAAAAAAAAGGAAAATTTTTCATAGAATTCAGATATGCAATCGGTTTTTTTGTAGACCTCTTATTTTTTAAGTAATTTAAGTTTTTTTTTTAAAAATTAAGTCGATTTTAAGGTACTAAAACGCAACAAAAAAAAAGGAAAAAAATGGCCATTATGAACAAAAATAGTAAGATCTTTAATTTGACACCTTACTTTTTGAATTTTGTCAGTTAATTATTGAAAAAATTGATTTTTTTAAACCCACGAGAATAAAAACTTTGAACTTAATTTTATCATTTCACAGGTAAAAAAAATATGGGTTCATATATACCTTTAGAATCAGAAAAATATTACGAATCCATTGTAAGAAAAAAAGTAAAAAAATACAAAATGAAAAAATAGCCTATTGTATTTTGTTGTACAGGCAACACTTTCGTCATCCCCTAGTTACCCCCTCTTTACCCCCTTCCCATTTTTATTCTCAATTCAAAAAATAAGGTGGTTGCCTGTATAATATAATATAATATTTGTATATAATTCCTTTTATTGTAGTTTATAAACTACATTGTAAACTTTTTATTTCAATTTTGCTTAGAATGGATTTGTAATATTTTTCTCATTCTAACAGTATATATAACGCCTATTTCTTATGTCTTGGTAATGATAAAATTTAGTTCAAAGTTTTTATTCTCGTGGGTTTAAAAAAATCGTTTTTTTCAATAATTACTTGACAGAATTGAAAAAGTAAGGTGTCAAATTAAAGATCTTACTATTTTTGTTCATAATGGCCATTTTCTTTTTCTTTTTTGTTGCATTTTAGTACCTTAAAATCGACTTATTTTTTTTTTTAAACTTAAATTACTTAAAAAATAAGAGGTCTACAAAAAAAACCGATTGCATATCTGAATTCTATGAAAAATTTTACATCTACTACTTACTAAAAGAACCGGCTAGCTATCTTAAATAAAAAGTAAAAAAGTTGATACACCTTCTTTTGAACTAGGAAACACTAACTAACTGATGGACAGCCGAACAAATCGATTTATAAAATAGCTTCGCTTTTTACTAGTAGCGGATGTTTATAGCAATTTTCCAAAAATGTATAACAAAAATGTATTGATCAATTTTAAGAATTAGAATAAGCAAAAAGATTGCCTTTAAATAGTGAATAAAATTATATAAACAAGTAAGATTTTGTACACAATTAACATTCTTGCAGATCAAACAGTAAATAATAAAAAAATTAAACTGAAGAAGTCTCTGTTTTTTGTAGAGTATGAATAATAAAAAATACTTCAGGCTATTTCGAATGTAAAAAAAAGGTCGCTGTCTCTGTATTATTTCAATAGCGGATGCACTCCTAGCATTTGAAGGAGTAATGAAAGAAGGAAAATAGCTTAAAACCAAAATTATATACAAAAATTAAATAGCCTATAACCATCCAGGGACCTATAAGAAACTTCCATAAAATGGAGAAGTCTATCAGTTCGTTGGTTATCGAACGAAATCATAAGCTACAGACAAAAAACCCATACTAGTTTATATAATAGGATGACGATGTTTTATTGACAGATGGACGTACGAACGTACAGACATACCCTAATTTGTGTAGCTACGCTATTTTCAAGAAGGCAGGAAGAAACAACAACAAAATGTTTTTTTGTAGTAAAAAAATTTCTTGGAATTTTGTGGCATGAGCCAACTTAATTTGTAAAGATTATCCATAAATAATTAAATGTAGATATAATTCTTAAAAGCGAAGCTGTTCCACATTTTAGATAGGTCCGACCGTAAATACCAAATTTTAAATATTTTCTGTACTTAGTCCATATCAGGGAGAAGGAGACACTAATAATGCCGTTTAATACACTAGTCCCCAAAGTTTTATAATAATGTTTGTACTTATTCGTTGGCTTATTATTGTCTTATCCCTTTAGATCCACGGGTCCATATGCGATATGAGAAAAACTGCGGCTTAACCAGTTAAATTTTCTTCACATATTTATATTTTCTCAATTTTACATTTTTGACTATAATCCTTAAACATGAATTTTCACTCGAAATTTTAACAAGAACGATAATGACTGGTAAAAGGGAGAAAGATGGTCGGAGAGTAGCAAGAGAGAGAGAGAGAGAGAGAGATAGAGAGAGAGATAGAGAGAGAGAAAGAGAGAGAGAGAGAGAGAGAGAGAGAGAAAGAGAGAGATAAAGGAAGATAGCCTTACCGACAGAATGATAAACAAGGTCGCTTATAGAGTAGCTTCATTAAAAAAACTAAATTCAAATACCAGGAATCTTATAATTATGTTAATGAGATATCTAATTAGATAATCCAGCAATTAAAAAAACACATTAAAAGTGACAAGTAAAATTTTTAAAACTTTTATATAGTTGAAATTATTTTTTTCCAGGTTTCCTGCACATTTTTAAAAAAAAAAACTTCGAAAAAAATAGACTAAAACTTTCCACACACCAAAACAAACCATTTCTGAACATGTATATATTTCTTTTAAATTGTTTTCGAGATCCTAATGGAAACAAGAACTTATCTTTATCAGAATCTTAAAAATCTGCAACATTAGCCTCTAGAGGCCCTGTTAGGGGGGTGGGGCGAGATATATTTGATTGCCATGTAAGGCATAACTCAATTATACAAGCTATTACTAAAAAACCTTTACCAACAAGCTTTTTAAATTAGACTTTTAATAAGGTTATTTATATATATTCAAAATAATTTATAACAAAATAAAATATTTATTATTTGATCCAAAAATGTTTAAAATGAATAAAAATTATAAATTCAAACCAGTAATAACCAAAAAAGGGAGGACACTTTTTAAGCATTTAGGAAACTGCAATATGACAATAAAACATTTGACATAACGGATCTATGACTTAAAAGTACACTAAAATGAAGATTTAAATTTAAATAACAAGTAAGACAATATTTTCCTTAATTTTGAAATGGTACTTTATTGTAAAACTAGCGGCTACGCCCCAAGAGGCCTCTAGTGGCACTTTAAATGTTTTTGTTTGTTAAAGTTAATTTTTTTTATGTACGATACCACCTTATTTGACGTTGAAGTCTCCCAGATTTTAAGAAAATTTTCAATTTTTTTGTCATTTCTTTTGGGAGGGTGGTAGTACCCTCCCCCAAAATAGTTATAAACCTTCCCGGGACTTATGAGAAGCTACCCTGTTAAGGAGAACCCGATCGGTTCAGCGGTTAGCGAGATCCTTCGGTACAGACACACAGACAGACACACAGACAGACAAACATCCTGTTACTTTACTATCGGGATATTAAGGAATAAGAAAATGAACGGTACACTTATCTACATCCCGAACCATGATAAACAAAATTACCCCCTCTGTAGATTAAAATTAATGTTGAGATGCAAGAACACTACCAGTTTTAACAAACAAATTCAGATTTAATGAAATACCCAAAAGGTGTTAAAGAAAAGAATGAGAAAAAGTGATTATGACACTATGGGTTCTAGTATATTTAACACTATTATAATTCTTTTAGTCTGACTACTTTTTGATTTAGTCATCCTTGTTTAGTCAATTGACGATTGATTTTATCATATAGTAGCCTTTGTAGTAATTATCATATTATATCCATCAAATATAAAACAAAACCAAAATCAATCATCATATTTTAAATGTAGTTTTTACCAGGGTTTATTTTACAAAGCACTTTTTAACGCATTAATGACTCTTTGAAGAAAAAAACGAACAAAAATTTCTTTATTCTGGCTAAACTGATTTTATATAAGCGAGGCTTTTCAATAAGAATAGCTTATACACCGCAACGGTTATAAAGACATGTTTATTTCCTTTTTAGGGTGACAGTATTAAAACACCTTTATTTAGCGAATCTACTCTATAAATAATAATTAAAATGGTCATACGAATTTCATAGATTTTTTTTTGTTTTGATAGTTTTGTTTTATTTAACAAAATTTTTAACGCATCTTCTACATATATAAATCAATATATCTTTGAACAATTAACTATTTTTTTTATCATAGACCAACAATATCTTTGTTTTGCTAATTTGTGAGCTTTGCTATTAGAATTATTATTATTTTAACAAGGATGACAACATCCATAAAAGCGAAGCTCTAAAACAGTAGGGCAAACTCTAATTATAGAAAAGCTTTACTTTAAAAAAAAAATTTTATTCAAAAATTCCCGTATAGATGGGAAGACCATGGAAAAATCTTAACCAATTGCCAACCTGCAACAATTGGGGTAAAGATTGGGGTGTAGATTGGGTGACTTACCAACAGCATAACCCAGACAGGACAGTAAGAAATCTAATTTTCCTGTCCAGTTCCCTCTCTCAGGGATATCCTCCTCCATTTCTCCTTTGTTTATAGAACTCTTTCTCTCTTCCTACAATTATAAATTTGTCATCATGATTTTTTAGGATTGGTTATTATCCTTTTATTAAAGTAACAGGATCTGTGTGTGTGTGTGTGTGTGTCTGTGTATTGAAGGATCTCGCTAACCGCAGAATATCCTTTACAGGGTAGCTTCTCATAGGTCCAGGGAAGGATTATAACTATTTTTGGGGTATGGTACAACCACCCTCCCAAAAAAATACACTAGAAAAAAATACGACCCCCAAAATTTATTTTCAACTTTTTCTTTTAAAAACTACAATTGAAAATGTGTGTAGAATGGTGGGGGTCGTCTAACCGCTATGTAAGAAAACAACTTTTTAGAAAAATTGAAAAAAAATTATTATCAAATAATGATAGTGATTCAACATTTCAACTTTTTAGAATTATATGATTTGGCAAATAGATCCTTAATCATAGACAATTATATCTAAATAGAATCTGAAATCATTCACCTTATATGTAAAAATAATTGATTATTTTTTTTAGTATCGTTTCGTTTGAATTTATATTAGCGAAAATCCAAAAAATTAGACAAGAAATGATGCACCCAAAGAAAACTATTTTATTCCTTTTATTTTTATTTAGAAATGTTGAATATATAAGACGATTTTTGTTTGTTTTATTTGCTAACTTGACAGAAGCATACTGTAATTAGTAACTAATAAAGAAAATAATGAAAAATTTAAGAGACTTTCTTACTAATCAGAGATTTTTAAAAGCGAAGCTTTTCTACATACAATTAAGGTAGGTCCGTCCGTCCGTACGTCCGTCCGAGATAGATAGCTTTTATTCGTTAATTTAGGCATGTTAGAATTGCCCTATCGATTTCAAACTTTGCATGGTGATTCCTGTAGTAGTTATGTACGATTTAGAAAGCATAGCAACTCTATAATCATTACCAGAATGTCCGTACGTTCATTTCAAACATGTTGATTTTTCTACTTTTTTTAAAAACAAATTTCTATGAGATCTAATTATCCGTTTGATCTGATTTTTGGTATATTGATTCCTGGGACAACAAAGAACAAAATTATAAGCGAAGCAACTCTATAATCAAGTTCTAAAAATGTAAGTATGTCCATAAACATTATCCTGTATCAAGCAGTTTTTCAACAAATTTACTTACAATTTTGCTTCGACTTTTATACTTTTATATTCTGATAATTTAGTTCAGACACTATACTAGTGTTAATGTCCGTTTGTCCTAACGTTTCAGTGCTTTGCTTTTATGGATGTTGTCATCCTTGTTTTATATGCTTCTTCACTTGTCCCTGATTTAGCAAAAATCTTTATTTGGGTAATATCTATATGGAATCAAAATTTAATATGTTTCTGAAAGTCTGCGTTGCACAGAAAATCCAAATTTAGCTCATCTACTTAGAAGTTAGAACGACTTTGAAAGCGAAGCAACTCTGTAATCGTTACCAGAAAGTCCGTACGTCCATTTTAAACATGTTGCTTTTTAACTTTTTTAACATCAAATTTTTATGTGATAAAATTATCCGATTGGTCTGATTTTTGGAATCCTGATTCCTAGGACAACAAAGTACATTATTATAAGCGAATCATTTCTATAATCAAGTCCTAAAAGTCTAAGTATGTCCTTAAACAATATCCTGTATTTAAACAGTTTTTCAGCAGATTTACTTACAATTTTGTTTCGTTCAACCCTTATACATTCATATTCTGATTATTCAGTTCTGACACTAAACAAGTGTTAATGTCCGTTTGTCCTAACGTTTCAGAGATTCGCTTTTATGGATGTTGTCATCCTTGTTCCCAAAAAATATTGATAAATTTTACCTTCATTGGATTGTTATTTTCATACGACATTTTTAATAATTAAATACCATCTAAATTTCGATAAAAATTATATATTTTTTAGTTTATTTTTATGTAAATGTTGAATGACTTATAGCTTAAATAAATACATGATACATACATACAAACATAAAACATACATAATATCTGTACAAGTATAATTTACAAATGTATTATAAAAAAACCAAAAAAAAAAACATTTTTTTACACTGAATATGATAAAAATCAGTGCAAAAGTTTGATTTATCTACCAAATAGGTAAACTTATATAACTACTACATAGGTTGACCTAACATAGTACATATGTAGACCTAGCAATTGCCACGTTGTGCTATTTATTTTTTGAAATGATACATTAAATAAACAACACAAGCTTATATGGTAGCTTATTTTTTTTTTTACAAATATTCTTGTGTCTTTTACTTTCCCATATATAAAAAATTCGGTCATTTGAATTTAAATTTCCGAATGTGTACAAAGTTTCCTTGGTGTTTCCTAATCCTATCTGAATATTTACAACTGGCTAAAAAAGCTTCAAACTTTAAAAAAATGAATGTATTAATCGTTTATACATTCAAAATTTTGAAAGTTTTGAAGTTTAAAGCTTTTTTAGCAATGTAGTATTAAATATTGAGGTAGGATGAGGAAACACCGAGGAAACTGTGTACACATTAGGAAATTAAAATTCAAATGACCAAAAATTCTGGTTATTAATTACCTAGTATGAATGTATTCCATACCTGGGAAGCTTTACAAAGTGTCTCAAAAAATCAGCCATGTGACGACATAAAAATGATGGATTATCCATCTCTTTTTTAGGGGTTTTTCTTTCCTACTTCTCCTCTCATCCCTCATTTTTATGACGTCATATGGTTTTTTTTATACACTTTCATACCTGGGGAATATGCGGATCTGCCAGCATAGGATCCTTAATCATGTGTGGCAACAGGACCAGACCCATGTCATGTCCTAACTCCCCTAGATCTAAGTGATGATGGTGGTGGTGCTCCCCATTAGCATGGTGATTAGTGCCATCATTAGCCTGGTCCATGGCGTGGTTGACGTGCCCGTTTTTTCTTACGGGTGGCTTTCTTTCGGCTGTGCTTGGGCTGCTGACGTTATCATTTAGTTCGACTTGACTTTTGGCGGGTTCTTTAATAAATTATAGGTATATATATCTCATTGTGTAAATATACTAGGTATGCTTTTGATTATTTGCAGTTGCTGTGTTTAGTGCCCTAGGAAAATGGGGATAGATGTCACCGCTTTTGGCCAACCTATTCGATTGACGTCATAGAAGAGTTAAAGAGAAAGGTAGGAGTAAAAAAAACCCTAGAAAAGAGATAGGGTATTTGGTATTTTCAGACGTCATTAGAATAGGTAGGCCAAAAGGAATGACATCTATCCCCATTTGCTAGGGCACTATAGACAGCTACTTATTTTTTAGTTGTTGTTGAAATTTATGGTTTTAACAAACCAACGTGAATTTTAGCTTGAAGAGTCTGTGTGAGAATATAACATTAAAATGATTCCTACAGTTAGAATTTGAAATACATGGCAATAATTGTATTTTTAATTACAGCATAAGGAATAAAGTTCAGCAATCAAAGTGTTAAATTAAGATATTTAGAAGGACAATACCTTTATCTAAATGCTGCATAATACTATCATGAAGAGTGCTACTGTTTCCATCCTCAACTACATCAATATGATCACTAGTGTCAGTGGTAACTTTGTCATCCTTTGTTATGTTGTTGTTGTCTTCTGTCACTTTATCAGTCACACTTTCTGCAGCAAGAGTAATTTTATTGAAATTATTTTTTCCAAAAAAATGAAAAAATCAATAAAAAATCTTCATATGGAGTTGATTATTATTGTTTTTTTTACTATGTGAGAAAGAATAGTTATTTCTCGCATCGTATTATAAACAGCTTTCCGCGGATATAGAATAGAATGTACAATTATAAGATTAAAACCAGTTTTTTAGTCCCGAGATGCCAAAGGCACGGGCTAGACATGATTTTTTTGAATGGACGAGAACCGGTTCTAATCCACCGGTTTTGAAGAATACGAGAAAATCAAGTATAAAGATGCTACGTATAAGAACAAGGGTGTCAGAATACATTGATAGTAGCACTTATTAATAACTAGAAAAACTATGCAATTGATAGAGTGGCTTCGCTAATAAAAATTATTGACATGTATTGTATATACAATTAGAGAGGTTTATTTCAATATTAAATCTTAAACATACAATTCAAATTTCAATGGAAATATATTTCATTTGATTTTTGAAAAGATTCAATATTTTATTAATAAGGATATGAGAAATTTTCATTCATTATTTTTAGTATGTATATGTATAGATTTACTTAGGCTTTCAAAGAATAATGTATATTTGGTCAATCAAAAGTTATCGCTATTTAAGCTACTAGCGGCTTCGCCCCTAGCCTCTAGGGGCTTTGACCCAAGAGGTTATCAAAAATTTTTTTTTGCGAAATTCGTAAAAGGACCAAGGAAATCTTCAGCAAAAAAAATGGGGGGAATATTTTTGATTTTCGGGGGGGGGGGGGGGTGTCCCACCCCCCCCCCCAAAAAAAAAAAAAATAGCCTAAAACCACCACAGGACCAGTAGGTATGTTCCCTGAAGAGTAGAATCCGATCGGTTTTGTGGTTACCGAGATCTTAAGGGACGGACGGACGGACAGACAGACGAACAGACAGACATCGTTCTACTTCGTATTATAGATTAATATTATTTTATCTGCAACTTATGATACAATAGAATGCTGTTTAAGAACAACAAAAACAATAACAACTGTGTGTGTTTAGCAAGAGATCTCGTTAACCTCAAAACCGTTATGGTTCTCCTTTGCAGTCAAGCTTCTCATAGGTCATGGGAAGGTTTATAACTATTTTAGGGAAGGGTCTAAACCTAAAAATAAAGAAGGGTCGATTAAGAAGACGAAAAAGTCGTTTTAAAAATTCTAACGTCATAAAAATGAGGATTTTTTGAGCGACTTTCTTCGTCTTCGTCGATTAGCCAACCTTTCCCTCGATTGCATCCTGTGTTTAAGTAGCTATGGTTCCAAGATTAGAGTAAAATACTAGAGGGAGAAAGAGTTAAATAACTGTATCTCCCCATCGCAACCGTCTTGTGCAACCTTCCTATTGGGTCATTGAAAATCAACCAATTGTGTCGCTTATATTAACACAGCCAAGTAGCAGCAAATAAATTAGAAGCAGACGAAAGAGGTCTTTGAAAAATAAAGGGAGGTAGTTGTCTGTATATACATCTATACTATAGATCTGTTGTTCTAAGGTTGAAATGACAAATAAATTAAACATGAAGGTAAATACATAATTTAGAGACACTCCCTATTAGTAATATTTTAACTGTGTTATCTACAAGACTGCAAAATATAAATATCAATTTACTAAAAAGTATCTTTCTATATTAGAGTAAAACATGAGAGGGGGAAGGGGTTAATTAACTGTAAGTCCCCTGCCTAAGGACCCTGTGCCGACTTTCAATTAGGTATTTGTAAATGAACGAATGGCGTCGGGAATATTAACACAGCAAAGTCGATACAGAAGAGAAGAAAGCAATTTACTAGCTGACGAAAGGGCTCTTGATCAGGGGGATAAGGTAGTTTTCTGGTTATACATCTTTACTATAAATTTATTCCTTTTACAATATTGCAATTTACTGTTATTTTACCATGTTGTTTACTTGTTATTGCTTCGCTATTTAAAGACAAATTCTCCCTTTTCAATCAAAAGAAAATTTATATATTTTCAATTGACCGTTCCCCGTAGATAAAAACAAACATAAATTTTTGTATATTTGCGTAATGAAGTATGAAGCCTTTTGAATTTATATAGACGTAAGGCAGGTAGAAAATCATGAACATACTAAGATAATAATGTTTTAGCTTTATAAAAAGAAGAGCAAAGTCTACAACAGAAAGAAAAAAGAAAAATTGTCAGTAAATGATTTTAGTAATTTTACACAACTTACTGGACCTTAAATAAATACTGACGGATAATGCAGGGGCGTACAAGATTTTTTTTTTTTGGGGGGGGGTAATCACCACATTACCCTCCCCCCCCCCCTTGGACGTCCTTTGATGGGTGGAGGTTGCGCTCCTTAATTAATACGGAAAGATTATCAAAAATTCTCCAATGTTAATTCTAATATTATGAATCTTTCTGCTTAATAAGATTTATTCATAGATGAAGGGATGGGACAATGGCTGTTTAATTATACTATTACTTCACCCCTATTTTACCCCCTAAAATTATCAGCCTTCATAATCAGAATTTCGCACTTAATACTTTTGTGGGAAGATATATTGTCTTCCATTATCCCATCCCTGTGCTTCAAGGCTCGCTATAGCTTCAAGCAAGTGAGCTATAATAGAAGCATTGATAGATGGATATTTTTCTATGGCTTCAAGATACATACATATTATGCAAGGACAAATATGTTCCAAAATAGCGATATAATTTTTAATTTATAAATGCAAGAAATGTCAATAAATCCTTGAAAGGGAAGTTTTGGTAAGATTTAAGGATGTCCAACCTTTTTTTTTGGGGGGGGGGGGGCGTGTGGGGTTCCCTTATATCAATTAATTTTCTCCAAATTTAACAAAAGAACTTCTCAACTCTTAAAATATATTAAGCTACCAAACACAGCCTCTATTAAAGGGATTTTAACATAATAAAGCATCTATCTATCTATATATCTTTATCTATCTATCTAACTAGATAGATAGATAAAATTTAGCAAGTAGTATCCAACAGAAAATATAGCTGGAAGCTAATAGGCTATATTATACAATTTAATGAAAGGGGGAATACACAAAATTAAACATAAAATTTAGGTTTAAAGTAATTGAACTAGGATATGTAAGTCATTAACAAGCGCTATTAACTTACTTTATACAGTAATAATATAAAAACTGTGATATATTCAAGAATTTTTATGCCTTAAAAGCTATTATACATACAAGCATTGATATATAGAATTGACTGTCTTTTCAAAGACAGATTTTACGATACAAAAACAGTTAAAAAGCTGCGCTTACGATTAAAAAAGAATTATATTTTTATGTACCGTAGCTACTATCTAATAACACTAGCTGCTATGCAACTCTTAGACAAAATTATCCAAAAAATTGTACATGTATAAAGCATGCTCTAAATTATCACTATGCTAAAGATCTTTGCTTGTAAAAGAGAAAGACATCAACTTTAGAATAGAAAGGCATCGTATTAAGATTTTTTAATAGTTATTTCTCGCATCGTATTATAAACGACTTTCCGCGGATATAGAATGTACAATTATAAGATTAAAACTAGTTTTTTAGCCCCGAGGTGAGGCACCGGCTAAACAAACTGGTTTTAGTCTTATAATTGTACATTTTATATTCGTAGAAAGTTGGATATAATACGATGCTAGACATAGTTTTTTCTTATGGATGAGAACCGGTTCCTATCCTCCGGATTCGAATGAATACGAGAAAAAGATATTATAATAAAATCAGTTTAGAATAATCGTTGCAAACTGATTTTCAGCAAATCTAAATATCCATTGAATTAAATGAAATGACAAATTCTTCACTACTCCATAATTTTTAATCTTGTCCGTCAGTCTATAATGTCATTGGTGAATAGCATTATAGGAATATGGAAAAAGTGTTATTTACTCAGATACTATTAAAGATAGGATTCTGAAAAATCTTCTAATATTGTCCTTTAAATAATATACAATTCTACAGATTTTTCTTAGAATAATCATAGAGGATCTAAAAATGTGTATAAGCAAACAGTTATAATGACATTTTCTAACATGTTTTCATAAAGGTCAAGACAAAATTTTTTTTAAAAATGAGACTCTTTAATTGAGAATTTTTGCTTCAGCTTTTTTTGACCATTTTATGTAGCGTAGCAATTCCATAATTCCTTCCATCCTACCAATATTGGTTTCTAGAGGGACTATTATTTTCTTATTTACAGACGGATTTTAGTGTTTTAAAGAGTTTTTGCTTGAAATTAAATAGATTAACGAAATAAAGTTTTACATTTAGTAATTTATTGATGATTTCTGCCTAAAATGATTAGTAATTAGTTAATATTGCGCAAAAATGTACACAATTGCCTTATTTCAGCTAATATTTCATTTCTTCATAAAATTACTATCCTGTAGCCATTTTTAGAGATAAAACCACACTTTTTCTTCTTCTCAAAATCACATTAGTTTAATTTCACTGTCTATCGTCTACCGCCCACCCCTAGCTTAACTCTATATTATACTGATAGGCTAGGGTTAAGTGCTTAGACTTGACCAATTTGAGATATCTTATAGAGTAGCAATGTTTTCTTTTGCCAGTCGATAATATAATTGTTATAGATAGAAATTTCGTGCCAATGTTATTTAAATTTGTCAGTGAAATGTCAGTTATGGCTACTTTTTAAAATAGTTATAGATAGAAATTTCGTGCCAATGTTATTTAAATTTGTCAGTGAAATGTCAGTTATGGCTACTTTTTAAAATAGTTATAGATAGAAATTTCGTGCCAATGTTATTTAAATGTGTCAGTGAAATGTCAGTTATGGCTACTTTTTAAAATAGTTATAGATAGAAATTTCGTGCCAATGTTATTTAAATTTGTCAGTGAAATGTCAGTTATGGCTACTTTTTAAAATAGTTATAGATAGAAATTACGTGCCAATGTTATTTAAATGTGTCAGTGAAATGTCAGTTATGGCTACTTTTTAAAATAGTTATAGATAGAAATTTCGTGCCAATGTTATTTAAATTTGTCAGTGAAATGTCAGTTATGGCTACTTTTTAAAATAGTTATAGATAGAAATTTCGTGCCAATGTTATTTAAATGTGTCAGTGAAATGTCAGTTATGGCTACTTTTTAAAATAGTTATAGATAGAAATTACGTGCCAATGTTATTTAAATGTGTCAGTGAAATGTCAGTTATGGCTACTTTTTAAAATAGTTATAGATAGAAATTACGTGCCAATGTTATTTAAATGTGTCAGTGAAATGTCAGTTATGGCTACTTTTTAAAATAGTTATAGATAGAAATTACGTGCCAATGTTATTTAAATGTGTCAGTGAAATGTCAGTTATGGCTACTTTTTAAAATAGTTATAGATAGAAATTACGTGCCAATGTTATTTAAATGTGTCAGTGAAATGTCAGCTATGGCTACTTTTTAAAATAACATATAGTCGACTATAAAACAAAACTGTAAGCAAACATTGTTAATTTAACTATACATGACAAAATGGTACCTACTGGAGCTTTGTCAAGCGTATGATTAAGGTTAAAGATTTGTTTTAAAAAGGCCAAATTCAATAAGAATACTAAGCGACTTTGCGATAAAATTTTGATCATGAAAGGATGAATTGTCTGAATCTTAAGTGAATAGGGGAAAAAATAAGCGTTACTTTAAAACGTTTCCATAGGTTTAATTTGGTTTAACGTAGCTACTCTACAAAATTTCTCTTATTTGACGACCCTACACTTTCCACTTTTTCTTAGACACCACCCTAATCCCCCCTCTCAATAATCAAAATTTATTTCATCTTCCCCCCCCCCTCAATTTCACACCCCTTTGACCACAAACATGATGACCAACCCCCCCCCCCCCTTCTTCACCCCTCCGACCCCTAATTTCCAAATTCCCATATTATTATAAGTGCGCATCTAGGGTTAAGAAAACGGTGTTCTTACACCCCTGAAAACTTAATTATTGGAATAGCGTTATTTTGTTATAAACCATTGTAATTGTATGTCAATTCAGTGTTTATTGATTCTAAATAAAAATTCATGTAAAAAAGAAATTAATACCTTTAAAACTTAATCTTAAGTAAAACAAATATGTATAGGGCCAACTAAACACAACTTTCTAAATCAAGTGTCTGTCCGTCTGTCTTCTCTCTGTCTTATGGTCTGTATTGACGAGCAGGTTGACGTTTTATATAGTGAAGATTCTCATAAATAGAAACTTTTATAAAGAAATTAAATCAATGGAAAATTTTGGTGGATTTGTCATTCATAAAAGAAATCCAATTACTAATATGATTATAAACACACACACATACACACACACACACACACACACACATGCGTAATCACAGCAACAAGAATGATAATATCCACAAAAGCACAAAATTATTAATAGCCATTGAAAGGACGTACACCTGTTTGTGTTATAGAGAAACAACGCTTTTGAAAAGCGAAGCTTTTCTATAATTAGGGTCGGTCCGTCCGTCCGTAACGGATAACTTTTTTCGTTAATTTAGGCATGTTAGAATTGTTTTATTCTTTTATAGATTTCAAACTTTGCATGGCGATTCCTTTAATAGTTAAGTGTGATTTAGAAAGCGCAGCAACTCTATAATCAGTACCAGAATGTCCGTACGTCCATTTGAAACATGTTGATTTTTTTAATTTTTAACAACAAATTCTTATGGGATCTAATTATTTGATTGATCAGGTTTTTGGTATACTGATTCCTGGGACAACAAAGTATACTGTTACAAGCGAAGCAACTCTATAATCAAGTCCTAAAATGTAAGTATGTCCATAAACATTATCCTCAAATTTACTTACAATTTTGCTTCAAATCTTATACATTTATATTCTGATTATTCAGTTCTGACACTATAAAAGTGTTGATGTCCGTTTGTCCTAACGTTTCAGTGCTTCACTTTTATGGATGTTATCATCCTTGTTATATTAATGTTAAGGTTTGAAATTAATAGTAAGTTTTAACTTTATGACAATACCTTAAGGTTTTTCCAAAGGAAATACTGAAATACAGACATATTTAAAGTATAGCAAAGCTTCGCTTTTAATAATTTCCTATGTTATTGAATTTGAACTGTAGAAAGATATCCTACTCAGCTTATAAAGATTATAATCTTGTTTT
Organism: Acartia tonsa; assembly: GCF_053477335.1. NCBI lineage: Eukaryota > Metazoa > Arthropoda > Copepoda > Calanoida > Acartiidae > Acartia > Acartia tonsa. The sequence goes on from NC_137264.1 coordinate 52,531,613, forward strand.
TACACACAGAAAAATATAGAACACTTCATAGGTAGAAATATTATTAAATTATAGGTAGTAATATTGATATATAGCATAACTAGCGGTTGCGCTCTAAGCATCCATAGACTCTTTAATTGAAGGGGAAAAGAGGAAGCAGAAAAATAGACTAAAACCACCCAAAACTTTATATTCAAAGCATCCATAAATTTGAATGATGTTATAAACGTTTCTTAAATTGTATGTACGTAGGAATAATTCTAATAATTTATTTTTCTATGAAACTATAAATGATTGGAATCTTTACTCGGAGAAATTTTATGCAACTATCGTCAACTAACATTTTTCAAAAGAAATAACTATAACCATGTTAACCTTTAGTGCTGCTATTATATCAACAAAATATTGTTTATTATACGTTAATTATCCGATTTAAGTTATTGGTTATAATCCTTATTAAAAAGTAACAGGATGTGTATCTGTCTATGTGTTTGATAAGGGTCTTGCTAACCGCTGAACCGATATGATTCTCATTTATAAGTTCTTAGAGGTCCAGAAAAGTTCTAAAAGTATGGGGGAAAGGGGGGAGGTACCTTCATCCTAATAGAGAAAATCGCTACAAAAAACATCTCTAGGTGCATAACAAATAGTTTTTAAGTAGACGTAAAATTAAAGAAACAAGGATGACAACATCCATAAAAGCGAAGCACTGAAACGGTAGGACAAACGGACATTAACACTTGTATAATGTCTGAACTGAATAATCGGAATATAAAAGTATAAGAGTCGAAGCAAAAGTGTAAGTAATTTTTTTTGCAAAACTGCTTGATACAGGATAATGTTTATGGACAATGACATACTTACATTTTTATGACTTGATTTTAGAGTTGCTTCGCTTAAAAAATTGTTCTTTGTTGTCCCAAGAATCAATATACCAAAAATCAGATCAAACGGATAATTAGATCACATAAAAATTTGTTGTTAAAAAAGTAGAAAAATTAACATGTTTAAAATGAACGCACGGACATTCTGGTAATAATTATAGAGTTGCTACACTTTTTAAATCGTACCTAACTACTACAGGAATCACCATGCAAAGTTTTAAATCGATGGAACTATTCTAACATGCCTAAATTAACGAATAAAAGCTATCTATCTCGGACGGACGTACGGACGGACGTACGGACTGACGTAAGGACGGACGTACGGACCGACCCTAAATACAGAAAAGCTTCGCTTTAAAAACTAGCTTGTCTATAAAATACAGGCTATGACAATAAAAGTCAGATATTTTAATTTTTAATCGTACTGTTTAGTATTTTTTTCACTTGCAATAAAAATTTACTTTATTTTATAAATTTAGATTTTTTCAATTGGACAAATAGACTGTAAATGAATCTTCCCATAAAAATTTATAAACGAGTGTAGCTTAAAATAATTTTTTTGAAATACACATTTATTATAATTGCAGAAAAGCTTGATTTACATCTCATTGTCCTATCATCTGCAATCCCTTACATTTTTAAAAGCGAAGCTTTTCTATAATTAGGGTCGGTCCGTCCGTCCGTCCGAGATAGATAGCTTTTATTCGTTAATTTAGGCATGTTAGAATTGTCCTATCGATTTCAAACTTTGCATGATGATTCCTGTAGTAGTTAGGTATGATTTAGAAAGCGTAGCAACTCTATAATCATTACCAGAATGTCCGTACGTCCATTTTAAACATGTCGATTTTTCTACTTTTTTAACAACAAATTTTTATGTGATCTAATAATCCGATTGATCTGATTTTTGGTTAACTGATTCCTGGGACAACAAAGTACAATATTATAAGCGAAGCAACTCTATAATCAAGTCCTAAAAATGTAAGTATGTCCATAAACATTATTCTGTATCAAGCAATTTTTCAAGAATTTTACTTACAATTTTGCTTCGACATTTATACATTTATATCCTGATTATTCAGTTCTAATACTATACAAGTGTTAATGTCCGTTTGTCCTACCGTTTCAGTGCTTCGCTTTTATGGATGTTGTCATCCTTGTTAATTTCTACATCTTAAACAGGTTATGACATGAAAGCACAGCCACAACCCAAGAACTTTCTAATTCTCTGTGAATTACCAAAAAAAGAAAATTTCAAACTTCCCACTCCAAAAAGGCGTGGATGGTTGGTTGTTACTTAATTCGTTTTTGCCACGAAATTTTCAACGCAATTAGAAAAACATAGCCGCAAAAAGCCCCTAACCGTCCTCTAGGGTTATCATAGTGATGAAGATGGGGGTATTCTCCCACTTTTTGTTTTTATTTTTAGAAGGAGGAAGTTATAACCTACGGGATATATACCTATACTAAGCTTCCATGAAAATTGTGGAACAGTTTACAAAACTTATATATACATATACACATACACACATCCAGATGCTTTAATAAGGTAATACTATATATATACTTAATTAAGCATAGATAATCTTAGATCTCAAATTTAATTCTGGCAACAAAAAATAAACTTGTAAATTACCCAAAAATAAAATTTGCTTTCACAAAGATTAAAAAAATGTGCTGTTGGTATTTATGCGCGAGAATGTTGGGAGGGATAGGTTAATGAGAAATATTCAAAAGTTTTGACATATCAAACTACATTAAATATGTTAGCTAATTGTTGGTATACTACAATGTCGACCCTATATAAAATTAATTAAAAGTATTCTTAGCTGAAATGTTGCGAACCTTTCATTACTTGATTTCATAGATTGATTGCCTAAAGTAGAATGAATAATTAATATTAGAATTTCCGATTTAGAGTATAAAATCCATATCAAAACAGTGGTTAAAGCTGACTATTTGGCAAAGAAAAAAGTGGTTATGACTTACACTTTATCGATATAACATTAGTTCAATGACATCATCATGGCTTTATATCCAGATACCCTTTTCCGTGCAAGAAAATGCGCGGCAACAATTTTTCCGGGAAATCTTGGCTTTTTTCTATGAATCAAAAAATTTATTCCAAGAATTGATCTTCTTGAGTCTGTGTCTGTTAAATTTGGTACTTTCGATGTGTCAAAACTATATAGTAATAACTAGCGGCTGCATCCCTAGCATCTAGAGGCTTGGTATTAAGAAGGTTTGAGTGGGGTACAATTTTGAAGGAGGGTAAAATGAGGGGTTTCACCCTTGGTCGTCTAAGGAAGAAAGATAGCTCAAAACCATCCTAAGACTTAAAATCTAAATAGCCTAAAACCATCATGAGACATATATGAAGATTTCATAAAATTAAGAACTCAATCGAATCAGTAGTCAACAAAATCTTAAGCTACAGAAAAATTACTACAGAGGTCGATAAGGGCGCATAAAAGTCAAGATATAAAGTTGTAATGTGCATAATAAAGATGTCAATAGTATACCATTTATATGTACTTTAATAAAAGACCATTTAGTCGATAATAATATCTGTTGAAATTGGATTTCAAAGTTAAGTTTCCGAGGTTAACAGATAATCTTTTATTCTAAGAAATAATGTTGTGTATTTTTACCTTCATTATAATTAGAAATTGGGCATGAACATTTTTATTGTCAGTGAAACACCCATACTCCCCTCGGTCGTCCCTTCCCCTCATTGGAAACAATTTTGTCAATTTTTAGTTCTAATCTCAATAGTATAACGTTATGTTGAAAATAATTCAGCCATGGCTACTTTTATTTTATACTATTTAGTTGAGGTTAGTTAAGGAAGTACAACGGTGGGAGAGGGGGGGAGTAAGCATGGTCCAATAATGACATGAGGAATTAACTTAAAATCTAAAGGTACGAAATTATGATGTACTATTTAATAGCAGAAAAATATTCTATTGTTAAAAATGTTTTCTACTCTCTAAGAATTTAAATGTAAACAAAGTTTGTAAAGCCTTGTCAAAATAAGTTACTTTAGCAAGTAGCAAAATTAAGTTGAATGTTAGTGCTCAAGGTGCTTTAATTAAACAAGGATAAACTTGATTATAGAGTTGCTTCGCTTATAATATTTTACTTTGTTGTACAAAAAAATCAGATCAATCGCATAATTAGATCACATAAAAATTAGTTTTTAAAAAAGTAAAAAAAAACTTGTTTAAAATGGACGTATGGACATTTTGGTAATGATTATAGAGTTGCTACGCTTTCAAAATTGTACCTAACTACTACAGAAATCACCATGCAAAGTTTGAAATCGATAGGACAATTCTAACATGCCTAAATTAGCGAATAGAGCTAACTGTCTGTGACGAACGTACGGACGGTCGGACCGACCCTAATTATAGAAAAGCTTCGCTTTTAAAAATTAAGTTAAATGTGAATATATCCTGGTATATTTCAAATGTATTTAGTGTTAGATTTTTATTTAGATTTATGGTTAAATTTCACACTAGAATAATTAAACGCTCATTATTTTCCAGAGCCCAGGGAGGAGGGGAACATTGATGGATAATAAATTTTCGAAACCGACTAATATCTGGTGGATTAGAACCAGTTCTCGGAAACACTGAAAAAATATGTACTTACAGTAATTTTCCACAAATATAAAAATAAAAATTATAAAGTTAATGCCAGTTTTGTTGGCCCGGGCCTCTGGTCCCTCGGGGCTAACGAAACTAGTTTAATCAAATAATTTTTTATTTTAATATCAGTGGAAAGCTGTCTATGATACAATGCGATAAATAACCACCACATGTTTACATGACTATTAAGTATTGGGGGTAGATAAATTTCTCATTTATTGCCCTATCCCTGTATACCTGAACAGGACCGGATGAGTTGCAGGTTGCAGCATCTTTTCATGAGAACCTAGTAAAAGTGTCTGACTCTGATTATGACGTAAAAAAAATTTGCCAATGAGAGGCCACTATAAATTTTAGCATTGGTCAATTACAGTGTATACTAGCCTCTAATTGGCTAATTTTTTTTACGTCATAATCAGAGTCAGACACTTTTACTAGGTTCTTTCATGAAATTTAGGGATTATAGGCAACTCAAAATGCACTGCTACAAACAATTACAAAAATTGAAACATTATGGAAAGTGATTAAATCAAATTGAAACATTTTTAAAATTTTGATTTTCTTTGACAAAACAAATACATTTTTTTTCATATATACTTTATTATCTATGGTAGGTGTTTTAGGTGTAATTAAGTCTCTTAAATTCAATTTTCTAATTCAATATTGTTATGATAAAAAATAAAAATTTGAACAGGGCTAGGCAGCCTTGCGTCATCCGCGACTAAGACTTAAATTTAAACCCGTTTGAAAGATTTGAATTTTTTTTAAAAGAGAGATTGCCATATTTCGGTCAGGTTTAGACTTCCAGTTGAATTTGAACAGTTGAAGTATTATTTCCATGAGGCTTACAGGTGGCTGACGAGCGGCGGCCGAGCCCTGTATTTGAACAATAACATCTATGATATCAGCTTTATTTAAATTGAACAAACCATGATATTCCACAATCAAAAGGTACACAATATAAAATGACAGATTAGTTTTCTAAAAAGCAGCAAAGCTTCTTTATACTGTGTTTTTTAGTATGTATGTCTGCTCAATACAACTATGCAGTTTTTTAGACAGCACATAATCAGAAAAAAGACAAACAAAAAAACGTTTGAACATGTATATTGACAATTTACCTTTACTTGACTTATTTTTTCTTTACCTTTTACTGAATATGTCATAACATTTTTTCCTATGTAACAGTTTTTTAAAAGCATGTTATCTATAATACAAAGTAGAACGATGTCTGTTTGTAGCGAAGGATCTCGATAACCGCTGATCCGATCGGGTTCTCCTTTACAGGGTAGCTTCTCATAAATCCTGGGAAGGTTTATAACTATTTTCTTGGGGGGTGGGGTACCCCCAACCCCCCAAAAAGTGAAAAATACCCCCCCCAAAAAACAAAATTTTCTTTTTCTTTTTAAAACTAAAATTAAAATAGATGGGTCGGCTTCCCCCCCCACCCCCATAAAAAAAATCCCCCCCCCCAAGAATTAAAAAAAAAAAATTTATTTTAAATCTAAAATACGAAAAATTGGTTTGATCAAACCTCTTGGGGCAAAGCCCCTAGGGGCTAGGGGCGAAGCCGCTAGTAGCATAAAAAGTAGTCAGTTTTTGTTTGTTTGTTAAGTTGTCGTTATTTTCCACATTGAAAACTTCATAAAAATCCAGGGTTGGTTTAAGGCTTTTTCCTTACTAAATTTAAATTCTCAAAGTCGTTTATATGCAATTTCATCTACCTTCTTCCTCTTACGTTAAATACAGACCCCCTTGATGCTAGGGATGAAGCTACTAATTTTGAAAAATAATGATTATGTATAAACTTATCCTCGTATAAAAAAAACCCAAATTAAACTGCGCTTAATTATAATGGCAACATTTCTAAATTAAACATGTTTTCAATACCCAACCTTTAAAAATTAATTTAAGTAATTCACAGAGATGTGTAGATTAGAATACTGGTTGAAATATGTGGGGATATCTACAGACTTACGGGATAAGACAATGGATGATGAATTAATAAACATCCCATATGTTGATAAACAAAATTATTTCTATTATAGATTAAGATTGTTAAAAAAAAAGTTTTAACGCTGCTAGATTAAATAAAAAATTAATTCTTATTATAAAGTATTTGTATGTTTGTACTGAAGAATCTTGCTAACCGCTGAACCGATCGGGTTTTCCTTAACAGGGTAGCTTCTCATAGCTCCCGGGAAGGTTTATAACTATTATGGGGGAGGGTACCACCACCCTCCCGAGATAAATCACAAAGAATAAAAACTTTTTAATATTATATATTTTGCGTAGAGACTTCAACGCAACATAGACAAAATAGTTCTCAAATAAGATATTAAAAAAAAACATTTAAAGTGCCACTATTGGCCTCTAGGGGGCGTAGCCGTTAGTATATTATTAAAGTAATATTTTCAGACATACATAGTTAAAAAGTAACTGCAATTCCCAAAGTTATTACAAAATACCAAAAATTTTTGAGGAAAACATGATTTTTATTGAATATAAATTGAAAGAAAGTGTAGAAATTTGATATTGGAAATATTCAAAAGCGAAGCTTTTATATATGTTATGAGTTGTTCAGTGTCGATACACACAATATGTTGTAACAGTAGGGCTTACCCTTGTAAGCGTAGCAACTCTACATTTAATGTTATGTCTGTTCTTCCATTTAAAAAAGGCGTATTAAAAAAAAAAGACTAAGTTAACATGTTAGATTTACTCAATTTATTCTAAATATTGAATGGTGATTCCTATAACACATAAAAAATAGAACTCTATTATTAAAAGTTTGAATCAATAAGTAAAAAAAGAAGGAAATAAAATTAGAATTATTTTCTTACAAACAAACAATAATTTTTCAATGACTAGTTACATGAAATTTGAACCTTTTCCCTTTCAAAAAAACGCGTAGCATCTCTATAATTTAATTCTTCCTTTTCCAATGGTTATCCTAGGTGATCGAAATGTATTTTTTTTAAATACAACTTTTTGTCATTTTAATCATTAATAGAAGACATTTTGTTTTTGATTTTGTTCAATATTTATAATTTTAGCATTAATGTAATCATAGACTATATATGCAAAGAAAACGTTTGGATATTCAACTATGTGAACCTACAATCAAAAAATAATAGTCCCAAAAGACAAAGTATATGAATAAAAAAAAACAATTTTATAAAACCTGTAGAATAAAAAGCCTAATGTCCCCTCCCTCCCTACGATATATGTCCTTGTTTTTATGAATGATTACATTCACAATTTTACATTATTAAATTTAACAAAAAACTTGAAAAACTCTAAAAATGATATAACATACTTTTTTGTGAGATTACAATGTTTTTATTACGATAGGGGTAAAAATAAATGCTAAGGGAGTTTGTATGCTGTTTAAAAATCAATAAAAGTACCCTTAAATTGCATAAGCTTTATATTAAAGTCTAGCCCATACAAGCTATTGTGATGCGTCTGTTTTAAAGCCCTGCCATTCCCCCTATCAGCAATTTTGTTGTCACGTGTCTAACAAAGTAGTCGAAGATATAATTTAACTTGAGGATTAATTAGATATTAGTGTTATGTAACCATAATAATTTTTTAAGCAGTTGATTTTAGAAATTTAGAACGGCACATAAAATATGTATAAAACATAAATGCTTTCTTACAAAGTATCAGTTGAGCACTGTAACCCCCCCCCCCCTCCTCCTCCAGAATGAGTGGTATAGTTATTTATCTTAACTGACAAACAAATAACCTTACTACTTTATATCATAGGATAAATTGAACAATAAAAAATTAAGCCTATGATAAATTCAGAATAGACATTGTTTCAACCTTCTAACTGTTATAATAATGCAATTATTGTTTTAAAAACCAGTTGTGAACAACAATAATAATATATCATATAAAACTGGGAGCCTAATATTGATAATTCAAATGTTTATGTCGACTATATGAGATCATTAAATGCAGAAAGTTATGACTTAATTTAAGTTACATATTTGTAAAATTATCTGATGTCTACAATCTATAATACAATGTAGAACAATGTTTGTCTGTCTGTACCGAAGGATCTCGCTAACAGCTGAACCAATCGGGTTCTCCTTAACAGGGTAGCTTCTCATAGATCCTAGGAAGGTTTATAACTATTTTGAGGGAGGGTACCACCACCCTTCTAAGAGAAATCACAAAAAAATCGAAAAAAATTGAAATATTTGAGAGGCTTGAACGCATTATAAGGAGGTATCGTAGAGACTTGAACAAAAAACATATAAAGTGCCACTAGAGGCCTCTAGGGGCGTAGCCGCTAGTACTAATTTAAACGATGATAAACAATGATGACAACATCCATATACCATTTGAGTAGCACAGACAGACTGACGGATAAAGTGAAGATAAAGGGAATCTTCACAAGAGATTTCAGACATTTATCTTTAATATTACGTTAGTTTCATAGAAGCATAATACATGAAAAATAAGAATACATAGTATACGTATAATGGGAGTGGGGACAAAACACCTAATTTAAAAATACCTAATTTAAAAATGTCTAATTTTATAAATGTCTAATGTGACAAAACACCTAATTTATAAATACCTAATTTAAAAATGTCTAATTTAAAAATACCTAATTTTAAAAATGCCTAATTTTACAAAACACCTAACTTTAAAAATGCCTAATTTTATAAACACCTAACTATAAATACCTAAGTTTAAAAATACCTAATTTTAAAATACCTAATCTAAAAAAACCTAATTTTAAGTATATCTTAAAACTGTTGTTAAATACATTAAACCAGCGGCTACGCCCCCTAGAGGCCTCTAGGGGCGATTGCAGTGCAGAGGGGAATTCAATTAAGTCTTTGGGAGGAGGGGGGGGGGGATTGAGGGTTCATGACCCCCCCGGCCCCCCCTCCAGAATTTCAAAGGTTGAAGGACAAGAAAACAAATGAATTTTAATTTTTTTTGGTTTCTTCCCTAACCTAAGTAGCCTTAGCATCCCTTTTTTTTCTTGGGGGGTGATAGTTAATCATCTCTATTTTCGTTCTGGTTTGATAAAGAAAGATTGAAGAAATATTAAAAATGGAGGGGGGGGATTTTTTCAAAGGGTGATTTCTCAGTGGAAGGTGTTGGTAACCTCCCCAAAACCTTCCCAACCTCATATAAACCATCCCATGACATACAGGAAGCTTCATTGTAAAATGCAGGGGCGTCCAAGCTTTTTTTTGGGGGGGGGGTAAACTTTTTTAAGGGGGGGGTAATTCGTTTTTTGGGGGGGTAAAATAACGCGCGAAGCATGCCGCAAATTTTTTTACCCCCCTAAAATTTTTACCCCAGGGGTAAAATTAGCTTGGGGGGGCTAATTACCCTCCCTGAAATCTGTTGGCAGGAGTAAATTTTGTTTACCCCCCCCCCAAAAAATTTACCCCCGGGGTACAATTTCTGGGGGGGGGGGGGGTATTTAAATTTTATTAAATATTTAGTATTAAAAATGCGTGCGAAGCACACAAACATTTTTTATGTTAGAGATTTTTTATTTTGACCCCCCCAAAATTGATTGTGGGGGGTAAAAACCCCCCCTCATAAATGGTTGGGGTAAATTTGAAATGGGGGGGGGGGGGTAAAATCAAAAAAATGGGGTTAATGTTGGGTTAAAATTGGATTAATGTTATTAAAATTTTAGGTATTTTAGTGAAAATATTTGATATTTTAGAATTAGGCATTTCTAAATTAGGCGTTTAGATAGTTTAAAATTAGGTATTTTTAAATTAGGCATTTTTAAAATTAGATATTTTTAAAATTAGGTATTTTTAGTTAGGCATTTTTAGTTAGGCGTTTTTAAATTAGGCATTTATAAATTAGGTGTTTTTAAATTAGGTGTTTTTAACGTAGGTGTTTTTAACATTAGGTATTTTTAAACTTAGGTGTTTTTAGTTAGGCATTTTTAGTTAGGCATTTTTAAATTAGGTGTTTTGTCCCCACTCCGTATAATGTATCTATATTACATATTATATGGTTTTGTTATTTATATGCAAAGAAATAAAATTAATACCCCCATACTGATAAACATAATTACCCCTTCTGTACATAAATTTATTGGTGAACAAGATATAGCTAAAGTTTAAAAGTTAGAATATATACTAAGTTAGGTAAACCTATAATATAAGTAGATATCTAATCTGTAATATATGCATGTATTATATTTTATGTTACTGCAAAAATGATTAAAGTAAATACAATATAAGTCATTCAACATTTTAAACATAAAAATATTTTTAAAAAGTAACATAGCAATAAAAATACATATAACTATAAATATAATAAACCGCTAAAAAACCCAAACAATAAACAAGTTCTTCACTTTATGAGCGCGTTTTTTTCTTCAGTGAAATAAACAATGACAAAATGATAGCGTAACTGTTTCTAACAAGCCCGTCTACTTTAAACTACTGGTAAATAAAAAACAGGGATCCTTTTTTTTCTTCAGCCAGGCAATATTGCAATAAACATCCACGGAAAGTCTGACGAACACACGCACACACAGAAAAGCGCGCATAAAAAAACACAGAACACCAGACGGACAGACAGAAAGGCGTTTTGGACGCTATATACAATATACATACATGCGTCCAAATCACTGCGCCCAGCCAGGGAGGGAGAGGACAATGAACGGTAAATCAATCTTCCTACCTTTTATCTTCCCAACATTTATCATATGCAAAATATAACACTGTATAATTTTGGAGAAATAATTTATCGACCATTGACTTATCCCCTTTATCCCTGTTATATAGTAAAGAAGAGGAGGTATGTTGAAAATATCCCACAAACGTCACAAAAAATTGATGACCCCCCCCGGGCCCCCCCCCCCCACTAAATACTAATATTTTTTTGTATCTGAAGGTTTCCTTTTATTAACTCTCCTAGCGGGGCTTAGACCGTTTAAATGATTAAGATGTAAGGGGGGGGGGAGGTTCAATTTATATTACATGGAAAGTACCTACATCTACATACTATGCGGTTAAAAAGTCCGTATCAAGGTTTTTCTGTATGGGTGAACTTAGATTTTATAATAGCGCGCGAAAGTTTTTATTTTTTTTTAAAGCTAATTAATCCAAAATAAAGATACAAAAGTAGCCGAAATTAATGCATTTTTTAGGCAAGTTTCATTGTACATTAATATCTCGTTAACAGATATACCGAAATGACTTCACAATTTCATGGGTATTAATTAAATTTAGATTTTAAGTAAAATAGAAAGACATTATCGAGAACCCTGGAGGTTCTTAAGCCAACGAGAATTTGCTTTTAAAACTGAAAGGATCAGTATAGTTTATATATAATCCAATATACCCTTCTGAATGACCTTAGATTTACTAATGAAATATATTATACTTAAGAAGATTTCATACCGTCACGCCTAAATTGACCAAAACATAACACATGACGAATTGTTAAGGTTTTTGAATAGCAACGCCGCGTTCAATAATTTTAACAGTTATTTATTCTTTCAGAGCAAAGAAGGGTTCAAAATAAAACAAAGAACACGTTTTTTTTAAATGTAAATAACCAACAAACTTTTTGTAGTATTTTAGGGTTCATTAGACTCTTAAAAGTACCAGCAATGACCTGTCAGTAGGTAATGCACTTAAATTCATGGAATAATAAATAAATTCAATATTAGTATCCACAGTTTTTGAGCCAACTAATGAAAAACTTACTTTAAAAACTTTGGGTAGCAATGAAATTCACAGTCAATATTTCCTTCCTCCCTGATGCGCAAATTTGAAATATTTACTTCACAAATAAGTATGAACCACTGTAAGTAACTGAAAAGAAACTTCTTCCCATCCACCACCCTCCTTATATTGTGCACCGGCGAAAAGATTTGCTTGTAATTCACAAAAAAAACGGGGCTATAGCACTTACACATCCAGCAAATTTACAGTTGTCAAACATACATCTGACACTGGCATTTACACATACTTTTTCAATTATATGTCATAAATACATCCAACACTGGCAAATATACATCTAGATTAATTTATAAGAATATTAATTTACAATTAATTAGGTTTTGTACACTATGTATAGGTTTTTAATTTTTGCCCTATTTTTTAGTTACTCTCCCCCTATTTACTCCCCTTTTTCTCAAGATGCTCCCTACAAAACATCAATACATTTGCACAGGTGGTCAAATTATTGTGGATAAAACCACTCAAGTACATTCCCTGCTATTTAATTTTTAGGATTTTTGGGAAACATACAAAAAGTTTTAATCTTTTCCACCAATAAATATTCAATTATTTTTAATTGATTCATGTTTAAAAGTTTGTTTATGTTTATTTTAAATATCTACTACACCCATCTTTCCTTTTTTTTAGTTATAACAACAAGATGAACAACTTCGAGCTATATTGAAGTATTGTTCTTTATTAGGTTTAGCTTAAAGCATTTTAAGATTTAAATGTATCAAGTTATGCTTTACTACATTATAAGTTCTTAGTTTCATTAAATTACAATTCAGTTAAATAACTAAAGATAAAACAACAGATTTCATTGTTTCAATAAATAAAATACAAACATTTGATAAAATAAATCTTAATTAAAATGTTGTAGATATGACTAAGCCTTGTAAATTTTCTAGAAAAATTCTAAAATAGGGTTGTGAGATTTGGGTAGGGTAAGGTTTAAGAAAGGGATAAATAGTTTGAAAAACAATTTTATTTTTAGAAGAATATATAATACTAGCGGCTTCGCCCCTAGCCTCTAGGGGCTTTGCCCAAAGAGGTGATAACTAATTTTTTTTTGCGAAATACGTAAAAGGACCAAGGAAATCTTCTAAAAAAAAAAAAAAAAAAAAAATGGGGAGGGATATTTTGTTTTTGGGGGGGTGTCCCACCCTCCAAGAAAATACCGAGATCTTAAGGGACGGACGGACGGACATACAGACAGACAGACGGACAGACATCGTTCTACTTTGTATTATACTATATTAAAATATAACTCTGCAGTGTATTTTAAACACAAGGAGTATAATATTCATTGAATGTACATTATGTTCTATTAATTCAAACTATCTTAATTTAGAATATACTCTTTAATTTACAACTTTATCCATCTTTGTACATAGTTTATTTACTGGTTGATTTATTAGTAGCGAAGCTACTCTATAATTCACTTTGTCCGTCCGTCCGTCAGTCCGTAACGCTATGGGGGAAATGGGATCTACTCAGCTCCTATAAAAGATAGAATGCTGAATTTTTTTGACAACATTCCTATCATCAAGGAGCACAATTAAGTATAAAACATCGATGGCGGTAGGACCGCTTTTTAGCAGGTTTTAGGCTATTTTTCTATTTTTCACATTTTTCTCAATATCTTCTGTGTTTTTGGTGCGATTTTCAAAATTTTTTCAGTTATAGATATCTAAATTAAATTTTAAGTCCTTTACAGAAACCAACTATGACGGTCAGACTGCCTCTAAGCAGGTTTTAGGCTATTTTTGTATTTTTCACATTTTTCTCCGTATCTTTGGTGTTTATGGTCCGATTTCCAAAATTTTTTTAGTTATAGATATCAAAATTGAATTTCCTGTCCTTTTAAGAAAACAACTATGACGGTCAGACTGTCTTTCAGCAGGTTTTAGGCTATTTTTTTATTTTTCTCATTTTTCTCCATATCTTTGGTGTTTACGATTTCCTAAATTTTTTCAGTTATACATATCTAAATTACATTTCCTGTTGTTTAAAGAAAACAACCATGACGGTCCGGCTTCCTTTTTGCAGGTTTTTGGCTATTTTTAAATTTTCCATATCTTTGATGTATATAGTCCAATTTTCCATTTTTTTTTAAGTTAAGGATTTAAAAATTAAATTTCCTGTTGTTTTAAGAAAACAAGCATGGCGGTCAGACTTCCTTTTAGCAGATTTTTGCTATTTTTATATGTTTTACATATTTCCTCATATCTTTGGTGTTTTTGGTCCAATCATAAATTTTTTTTGGGATATCAGTATCAAAATAATTTTTCCCATTGTTATGAGCATCTTTTATGTTATTTACTTTGATTGTCATCATTATACAAAATAGAACAGGGTTTCGTGTTTATTTTCTCCAATAAATCAATTAATAAATACACTTTAAATCTACTTGTATGTATTACCATTTATGATTTTATTTTTTGTGCTTCGCTACTTATGGATGTTGTCATCCTTGTTAACTGCTTATTTGTATTTAAAAAAAGATACCATAAAGAACATGTACTTATAAAAAAAGACAACCTGACCATAGACGTCCAAGGGGGGGGGGTAATGGGGCGATTACCCCCCCCCCCCAAATTTTTTTTTCATTTTACCCCACCCCCATTTAAAATTTACCTTTACCCTGGGGGTGCCGTAGGCACCCCCAACCATTTAGGAGGGGGTATTTACCCCCCACAAAACAATTTTTGGGGGGTAAATACCCCCCCCCCTAAAATAAAAAATCTCTAAAAAAAAAATTTTGTGCGCTTCGCGCGCATTTTTAATACTAAATATTTAATAAAATTTAAATTACCCCCCCCAAAAATTTTACCCAAGGGGTAAATTTTGGGGGGGGTAAACTAAATTTACCCCTGCCAACAGATTTCAGGGGGGGTAATTAACCCCCCAAGCAAATTTTACCCCTGGGGTAAAAATTTTGGGGGGGTAAAAAAAAATTTCGGCGCGCTTCGCGCGCCATTTTACCCCCCCCCCCAAATACGAATTATCCCCCCCCCAGAAAAAAAGCTTGGACGTCTATGAACCTGACATATATATTATAATTCAAATCTTTATAGTGCTTTTTATTTTAACCTGACAATTATATTATAACTCAAATAATATACAAGTTGTTTTCTTATTATTTAAATTAGATTTCTATGGATGTATAAATGCCAGTGTTGGATGTATTTATGACATATAATTGAAAAAGTATGGATGTGTAAATGCCAGTGTCAGATGTATTTTTGACATATGTATAAAATTATTTGATGTATTTTTGCCAGTGTTGGATGTATTTATGGTATTTGAATCGATTTTACTGTCATTTATACAGTAAAAATTCAGTTTGTCATAAGTGCATCCATTGCAGTGGCGAAAACACATCCACAGTAAATTTGCTGGATGTGTAAATGGCAGTCCCCCCCACAAAACATGTGATACAGGAATTTCTTGCCAACCAATTTAATTTGTGTAGAACAAAGGGGGAGGGACAAAGAATTGTGAGTACCCTTTTTGTGGCTTAGAATAACAGATTTTCTCACGGAGGAAGGGACACAACCCTTTATTTTAGGAAGTTAAGGGATAAGATAATCGACGATAATTTGATATACATCATCAATAGTGAGAAAAAATACCTTTTCTGAAGATTACATGTTTGAACACTCAAATAAAATTTTTGTAAAAGTACCCAAAACTTTTAAGCAATAAATTTTGGTACTAGTGCAAATTAATAGTCCAATGTCCCCTACCTCCCTGATTCTACTCCTATACCAACTACCCCGGGTGTGATGGTGTAGAATATTTTCTCACTAGTAAAAAGCAGGGATCTAAAGGGATAAGGCAATAGCCGATAAATTTTATGTACAATGTATTGTACATCCCCTATGATGGTACACAAAATTACCTCTTTTGTAGATTACAATTAGGGGTTGAAACGCTTGGACATTTAACTTAATGAACTAATTAATCAAAATTTAATAAAAGTCCCTACAGAGAGGGAGGGGACAATAGAAAATAATTTATACTAGTCCTCAAAGTTTTTATTTGCAAAATCTATCATTTAATGGTCTATAAACTTTGGCTAATAATTTCAGAAAGGTAAAAAGATTCGATCGTAAAAAAAATAACTCACCAAAGCACACTTAATGGATAGTTGCATGAAGTGCATTTCAGAAAAATTATTTCAAGCATAAGTTGCAAGTATACCATCAAAACACATATAATTTTGTATTACAATAAATAACTATCAATTAGACATCACTAAATTAGCCGTCTTGCTGTTTTTATGAAAATAAGCCAGCTATATAAATTGCATATATTACAAGAATACGATTTTCCTGTCTTGATATTTTTAAAACTACATGGTAGAAAATTGAAATTCTTTCAAATATATGCCCTATAAATTTAGTTTAAACCATTGAACAGAAAAAAAATCAAAAGTCCACAAAATTCAAGTCTAAATGCATTTCGTGCAACTACTTGTCAACTAATTGTCGACGTCACATTTACTGAACATGTCAAAAATTATATTTTATTACTAAAAACAGTGTTTCGGAGCCGCCATATTTTGCTGGAGCCGGAGCCGTAATTTTCGTTAAAAACGGCTCCGGACTAGAAAAATAAAGAGATTTTTACAAATTATAATTTGGTAACTCTGTTTTGTCATGTGCAAATGCCCTTTTTAAGTTTTACTTTTATCAAAAATTGATCTTTAAAACCTTCAAAAGCCAAAAATGACAAATATTTTTTTATCGGGAAAAAAATATGTCGAGTTTTTCTTGATTTTAGGTCGGAGCCGGAGCTGGAGCCGCACCAAAATCAAACGGCTCCGAAACGCTGACTAAAAAGAAACTGAGAATTTAATATAACTTTTATTGGTGCTATATAACATTTTATAACAAATTTTCACCACAAATTTTTGTTCAATACAAAAGTGCAAAATATTTAAATTAAATGACTATTATAATTGTATGACACTTGTTGTGTTATTTATTTGACTGAGTTTTTACGTATAGAAATAGAGATAATTTAAAAAAAAGAGATCTAAACTATTTTTGAAGTAAATGTTGGTTTCAATTGGAATTCTACTTTTTATGATTATTTGCAGCCATCAGCTGATTGTATGACTCAGAAAAATCTACAGCTGCCAATTAAAACAAATCAGCCACAGCGGCAATGTTTATTAATCAGCCAGGTATCTACTATAAAGTTTAAAGTTTACATCCTTAGGTCAGTTCAACAAATTTAAATTTTAAAGCTCCAGTATATTTATAATATGTAAAATCATGATAATTATAGCGTTACTAAAAATCTATGTTATAAAGTAACTATCAATATTGTTTTGGTACGGTAATAGTTATTTCTCGCTTCGTATTATAAACGGCTTTCCGCGGATATAGAATGTACAATTGAAAGATTAAAACCAGTTTTTTTAGCCGGTGCCGTCAACACCTCGGGGCTAAAAAAATAGTTTTAATCTTTTGATTGTACATTTCTATATTCGTAGAAAGCTGGATATAACACGATGCTACACATAGTTTTTCGTATGGATGAGAACCGGTTCCTATCCACCGGATTCGAATGAATACGAGAAAGGTTTTTCTAAATTCCTAAAACTATAATATTTTCTGTAAAACACTTTTATTAAATCATTAAAATCAACAAATAAATCAAATTGTCAAAAGCAAAGTAGGGTGGGGGTGACTATTAAAGAATTCTCGTATACAAGTTACAAGGGCAACTTGAAACATACTCAAACAAAACTTAAAATACCCTTGGAAAAAGATATTACAAGGACCTATTTCAATAACTTAATCTAGACTGTCAAAATAACTGTCATTTAACAGTATTAGCATTTATAATATTAAATGCGGTTCCAGGACAAACGCAGAAGTCCCAAACGTCGGAGTGGACAAACACAGGAGTGTTAAAATTAGTGATGAGAATCCAGATCCGGAATCCAGAATTCGCCCAATTTTCGGCCAATTTTGGAATCCGAATCCGTATCCGGAATCCGTTTTTTATAGCGGATTCCGGATTCTAAATTGGTAGGCTAAAATTACCGTCTTGAGTTTTTTCTTACAACTCCCTCTTTTTGAAGGCAAAGATCACCCCCCCCCCCCCAACACACCACCTTCCCACCCCCCCCCCCTATTTCTTCCCACATAAACCACGAAGTTGATATACCAGCTGATAACACAGAGCTCTCATTGTCAGGCCAGCGATCACGTGATGAGCTATTCAATTTCTACATAACAAATTTTAATAATTACTAATGTGATGTAAATGTTTTAGTTATGCTGGAAATCAACACTTTAAACAAATCAAGGCTTCAACCAAGTAACATAGTGATAAATTAACGAAAAAAGCTATCCCTCTGTGACAGACGGCCTTTTAAAATACTGCTAGAATCCGGAATCCGAATCCGCCAAATATAAGAATCCGGAATCCGGAATCCAAATCCGGCCAAAAAATTCGACGGATTCCCATCCCTAGTTAAAACATTGATTTAATTAAGTACTTCTATACAGTTTAGTTTAGGTTAAGATATAGATATACAAATAAGCCCCCCGCAGGGGTTAGGCATTTGAAAAACCTAAAATATTGTTTAGAATAGGTTAGGTAGGTTAAGTTTTCACTCCTGCATTTGTCCACTCCGACGTTTGGGACTCCTGCGTTTGTTTAGGACCTTAAATGCTTTACCAGTAGAAAAATCAAAATGAAAAATTTATTCTCGTAATATTAGTTTCTAAGAAGTAAAGAATAAAGTTTTAGCATCCTTGGATGTCCTTAATGCCTTGGCTACAAAATCTTTACAACAATACCAAAATAAAACAGTTACAACCCCCCCCCCCCCCTCCCCACCGATTATCTGCTATTGTTATCTTTGCAGATATATAGCGGTTTGCCAATATGATATTAGCGGAAATAAAAAATTGTAATCATAATTTCTGCTTAATTTAAAACATTCAACTTCTTCATTGTTTTATGAAGCTAATACTACAAAATTCTCTTTCTATATTTCACAAAAAAAAGTTTGAACGCAAATTACTGTTTTCTATAATTTGTACCTTTTAACATGTAAAACATTAAAAAGATTGTCACTTTGGTTTAATAAAAGAAAAAAAACTAAGGGAAAGTTTGCGTGGCTTATTATGAGTTCTAGCTATTATATTATATTATTTTTAAGATGGTTTATTTTGTTTCTGCATATTTTCCAGGAAAGCCAGGCGACGTCTTCTAATTTCAGCAGGGTCTGTATCTCCTGATATAAAAACAAGGATAAGAACTTGCAAAGACAAAAACTGTTTTTCCAAGGGATCATTAGTCACCGCTATACTTTATTTGTCCGCCTATAAGTTAACAGTAGGACCAGAATTTACGTTAGGTCCAAAAGCACTAAAATCCAAACTAATGCAGATAACCAACCCTTTAACTGTGCGTTCAGGGTTATGAGTTGAGCCTGTTTTGGACCAAGACATTCCCAATACTTTTACAATTATCTGACATAGCAGTAGTAAGTATAAGTTTTGTTGTTGAGCAAAGATTTGAACCAATTACCTCCCAAACAGATAGCGGATGCGCTACGTGTTACTCTACAGTAGCGGATTAGACATAAAACATTGAAAACTTACCAGTGGGCGGACGACGGGCACCCCCAAGCGTATGACCGCCGGCATCAGGCATTGCTGCAGCAGCTGCTTGTCCACTTGGCCCTGGACCACTTCCAGGTGACTTAAAACAAAATATTTTTTAATGATCAATACTTCACATTATTTTTTCATTGTAGAGGGGGGGGGGGAGAAGACAACCTGTTCCATATATTCAATTTAAGTTAGTTTTTTTTTTGGGGGGGGGGTCAGGGGGGGCCTTTTTTCAAAGGGCGATTTCTCCATAAAGGGTAATGCAGTGGTAACCTCCCACAAAATAGTTATTAACCTTCCCAGGACATATAGGAAGCTATATATTATAACGGAGAACCTTATGGGTTCAAGCGGTTAGCGAGATTATTCGGTGCAAACAGAAGCATACCCAACCTGTTACTTTTTAAAAAAACATAACAACAATGGTGTAGGCAATAAAACATCAAAAATATATTCTTACCTGAGCCTGGCTGCTGCCAGCGGACAAGGCAGCTTGCAGACTTGGACGGGAGGGAGAGGGTGGCAGCGGCTTGGCAGGTGGGGCAGCCGGCAGCGGGTTGCTCTTGGACGGACTCCCAGAAGCGGACAGCTTTTTGGTTGGGCTAGCGGCTGATGGACCTGTTATAAAGTGTCATCATACAAAAGATGATAAGACTTGGTGAAAAATGAATTGTAATATAAAATACTAGAAATAGGGCGCTTAGGAGAAGAATTGTTGTTTTTGTGATTTTTTTGTCCAGGGGCCGTTTCTCTTGGGAGTGTCGAATTTCCCTTCACTAAAATAGTTATAAACCTTCCCTGGAGAACAATTAATATTGGTTCAGCGGTTTGCCAAGATCTTAAGCTAGAGAGACAGATAGATAGACAGACTTCCTGTTTTTTTGGTACAGCGGCTAGCGAGATATCAAGCTTAACACAGATAGACATCCTGTTATTTTTATATGTAATTTTTTCGAACAAAAAAGAATACCTGGATTTGCTTGGCTAGGACCAGCAACTGAGCTAGAAGCAGAAGGCACTTTCTTTGAATCCATCCTTTGATTAGAAATAGTTATATGTTAATATGTTTGATTTTCTTGGTATACAAAACAAGTTCTGTAGAATTTAAACTATGCCAATAAACTAAGTATGCTAGATTATATTTATGCTTTAATAGGTTTTTTTATAGTGGGGAGGCGACGCTATTAGGGTAGCGTGGGGTTATTCCGGTAGGGGGGTACAATTCCGGTCACCTCTACCAACCTTTTTAAAACGGTTTTTTAACGATAATCTAAACGAGATCTTCAGAGAAGCAGAGTTGTAGTTTATTGCCTATACTTTCATTTGTTACTTCAGCAAATTTTTGTCAGATCACCCCTTCTATGATTTTTTGCCCTCAAAAAATTGAAAAGAAAATTTCAAAATAGGCTGTGTTAAACCTCAAATTTTGAAAAAATGGTAAGTCCCAGCGACCTCAGTGTTTTTGTAAATGAAAACTATGGCCTTCAGTTATCGTTTGCAATTGGAGGCGTTGTTCCAACTTGATTTTTTCATGATTTTTTTTCATTTAAAAAAAGTGGGGATATTCCGATCAGCATTTTATTCGTATAAGAGGGTGTTTTCGATTTTTGCGCGGTTTGTATTTTTTATGTGAAATCGGCTAGGATTGAGCTAAAAAGGTGTTTAAGGTGTCTAAAGAAAGCTCTTTGCATACCCTAACAAAAATTCTACAGGATATGGGTTCTATCTCCAAGATTTATAGTACATACTCAGGTTTTTGTATTTTTCAAAATTCCTGTTGCATAAAATGTGTTAAGATATTAGAGTTAGACCCCATATCTTATTGTCAGGCATGTAATTCTGCATCTTTAGACACCTTAACCACCCTTGTAGGTCAATCCTAGCCAATTTGAGACAAGAAAAATTGTATCAAAAACTGCTGTCAAAGCTGGCAGGATTTTCAAAATTAAAAATTTTGGGGGGAAAAAACACTTTTTACAAAAGACCTGCGAATCAGAAATTGCCTCTAATTTATGTATCCGATCTGCATGAGACCAATACAGTTAGAAAGCCAATGACCTGAATTTTGCATTACCACCCTCCCAAAGTCAAGTGACCGGAATTACCCCACGCGTATATGCCACCCGCCGCTCTTTAGACCGATTTTTGACCAACTTACAGTTGCGAGATCTTAATGGGACCAAGGCAGGCATCATCCTCATTGCAATACCACGCTACCCTGTTAACTTTGCATATCCGTCCGTAACGTCATCGAGAAAATTTTTTAGTTTTTCAGCTTCTATTTAAAAAAAGACTTCTGATTTTCAAAAAAATAGATTTCCCTTTCCAAAAACCATCCAGTAAACAACTTACTTAGTCCGTATCAGTCTGTAGTTAATGCTACAAAAACTTTTGGGTATAGTCCCTTTCGTGACATCGCACCTTAAGGGGCGATTCTTCGTAGTTTCACAGTAGGTTTTCTCCTATTTCTAGCCCCTGCGAGGCCAATTACCTAACCCAGTGGGGCAATCACCTACCCCAATGACCTAACCTAAAATAACCTATAAAAAGCCATTTTGAAAATACGACAAATCGCCTCTTAAGGTGCGATGTCACGTAAGGGACTATTCCCTAACTTTTTGAGTTACCTTTCTCCAGTAGGACAAGTTAATTTCTTGTGTTTCAAAACACCATCCACATTCACTATTGGGGCCTCAGCCTAAACATAATTTTCACATCATCATTCAATGTTTTAATCTTTCCCAGTTTTTTTTATTTAGTAGAATTTTGGGTATTTACCCCTATAGTACCTTCAGAGCACTAAAACCACCAGCCCTTATTTTTGTCATTAATTAAAAGGGTAAGGGGGGGGGGGTGGGGGTGCTCAGGGGCGTCCAAGCTTTTTTATTTGGGGGGGGGGGGGTAAAATTTTGGAAATAAAATTAATTTTGGGGAGGGGTAATCACCCCTTTACCCCTCCCCCCCTTGGACGTCTATGGGGGTGCTTCTATGTCCAACTTCTCTAAAACTTATACCTGCTGTGCCTTAACCCTGCGTGGTAACCCAGGACCCTATATAACCTAACCTAACCTGACCCAAAGTAAATAATAAACAATTAATTTCAAAGGGAGAGTTATTTGTGCTCAACGAAGTACTTTGAGGTAAACGCCGTATTTTGTAATAATAAAAGAAAGAAAGATTAATCTACCATTAATCTATCCCTGTATAAAAATTAACCTTTCTATCATCCTCCATTGACATAGCCAGAGCTTTTCTCAATTGTTCCTCCTCTTCATTTTGTTGACGTGCCTAGAATAGTTTTTTTATGCATCGTAGACAGCTTTCCGCAGATATTAAGATAAAAAAATATGGGATTAATTCCAGTTTTGTTGACCCCAAGTATCCAATGTTCAAACGGATATATTTTGATGTTTATTTAACTATTCACGGAAAATTGTCTATAATACGATATGATGATTGATTGTTAATGGTGTTTTAGAACCGATTCTAATCCAGCGAATATTTATCGGTTTTGAAGCCATACTGGAAAGTCGTTAAAATGATTGGATAACACTAGTAATTGGAAATTGGAATAGAAACATGGGTCAACGAAGTTTTTTTTTTATTTTAAATTATATTTTTTCTCTCACTTGACAATAACAACTAATAGCTTAAGTTAGCGGCAACCCGTGATAACAACACATAATAACTAGCCTACTTAACCAAAACATTCATTTCAATCCTAATCTTAAGTTTATTTACTAAGTATATTTGCGATAACTTTTATTTAATAGATTCTTCCAATTTTTAACATTTACAAAACAGCCTGCTTTATAGCTTCAAGATCCATGTCAGATCTATATAGGAAATAAATGTCTATAAATGAGCTCAAGTTTTCCAAGGAATAGATGTTTAAAACTCATAGTGCTCCAATAATCCTCATTAAACTCTCATTGACCGAAGCGATGAGACCTTTATTCTATTTGTTTATGTAATGAATAAAGTTTTTCAATCCATGTTGATATTTGAATTACATTGAAGTATTTAAAGGAAGCCTGCAAGAAATTACACGCTTTAACTGCTGAAAGACTGCCACAAGAAGACCCAATACCCCAATTTTAAAGCCTTAAGCTTCAATAACAAAAAAGTTCTAGGCATTTCAAAATAGCATTTGATGTACAATGGTGAAAGATTTCCAATGCTCATAAAAGAAAAAAACAATATTGAATTACGTCGCCTAGACACAAAATTATAACCTTATCTTTGTCAGAAACTTAGATTGCCTGTAACCAATTACATTTTTACAATAAAAACACCACATTTCATAGTCAAAATCTATGAAAAAAATTCGATTTAAATTGCATTTTTAAACTAAAATCATAGTGGAAACAAAGGGGTAAACTAATACAAGCTTAGCTGTGATTGGTTGTTAAGCTGATTCAGCATTCTGATTGGCTACAGTACATTCGGTACAACGCAAGTAAAATCTAATTATTTTTAATGATTTTGACTATAAAATTGGGTATTTTTATTGTAAAAATATAATTAGTTACTGGAAACCTAAATTTATGACAAAAATAAGCTTATAATTTTGTTTCTAGGCCACGTAGTTTAATTTCAAAGTTTTCAACATGAGCATTGCAATTCTTTCAAAATTTTCATTGTACATAAAATGTCATTTTAAAATGCCTAGAATTTTTTTGTTATAGAAGCTGAAGGCTTCAAATTTAGGGTATTTGGTCTACTTGTGGCAGTCTTTCAGCAGTTAAAACGTGGTATTTCTTGCAGGCTTCCTTTAATCTTGATTTAATAAACAAAAAATATACATTCATAATATAGAAAATGTAAGAAAACTCTGTTTTAAAAGAATTCGATTGTTGCGACACTTCCGTAGTGTTCAAATATTAAAACTAAAATTTTAATCATATTAACCCTTTGGTGATGGTAATCATAGACGTCCAAGGGGGGGGGGGGGGTAATGGGGCAATTACCCCCCCCCCAAACGATTTTGGGGGTGCCCCCAAATTTTTTTTCATTTTATCCCCCCCCCCCATTTAAAATTTATCCCTACCCTGGGGGTGCCGTAAGCACCCCCAACCATTTAGGAGGGGGTATTTACCCCCCCCAAACAATTTTGGGGGGGGTAAATACCCCCCCCCCCCAAAATAAAAAATCTCTAATAAAAAAAAAATTTGCACGCTTCGCACGCATATTAATACTATATATTTAATAAAATTTAAATTACCCCCCCCAAAAAAAATTTTACCCCCGGGGTAAAAATTTTGGGGGGGGTAAAAAAAATTTGCGGCGCGCTTCGCGCGCCATTTTTTCCCCCCCAAAGACGAATTACCCCCACCAAAAAAAAAGCTTGGACGCCCCTGATGGTAATGTAAATAAAAAATATAATTGAAGAAATCTTTTTAAAATCATTTAAAATATTAAATATTTACTTCTTTCTTTTAGACTAGCGGCTACACCCCTAGAAGCCTCTAGGGGCACTAGTAGGAGGAGGAAAAGTCGACCTCATCCCATTTTAAAATTGAGTTTCAAAGAAGTAAAAAAAACAGGTATTTTTTGGGGGGAGGAGATGAAGAAACCCTCTCCAAAAATAGTTTAAAACCTCCCCAGGACCTATAAGAAGCCTCACTGTAAAGGAGAACAATATCGGTTCAGCGGTTAGCGAGATCCTTCAGGACAGAGAAAAAACGCTTACTACTTTATATAATAGGATAGTAATGGCGAGGGCGGAAAATTGAAATAGATAGATAGATATGTACTTACAGAAAACTAGCCAATAGTGAGATAGTTATATCGAGCAAACTCTAGTTTAATCATACAAGACATTTTCGACTATCGTAATAAGAAGTGGTTAATGTAAGGATTGACAGCCCAAATTTTTATTGCAGCTAAACTAAACAAGAAAACTTGGGTCAGCGGCTGAAGCTAGCAAAAATTAACATTTACCTGTTCAGCCAAATATAATTGTTCTTCCTCTGCCTCTTGTTCAGCCAACCTTGCACCCCAACCAGCTGCAAAAAAAAACAATAATTAGATATCAACGGTAAATGATGTTCGGCCAATAATTTTATGTTTAAACTAAATGCTTTTTGAATCCTCAGCCGAACACAATCTCTAATAAATATACCATCTGGTACAAAGTCGCATGGTTCAAAAATGTTTTTTTTTTGCTTAAAAGTTACTTTTCTTGATATTTATTAACAATAAAAAGACACAAGGGAAAAGAGACTAAATAAACCTGAGATTGTGTATGAAGCTTTCCAAAAAAAAGCATACATTGGGTGTGATGTTTTCATTCAGAGAAATACTTTATAAAATAGTTAGGTAATATATTTTTCATAGAAACACTAAAATCAACAAAAAATAAATTCCTTTCTTTTACCTGGCCCTGAACCTGAAGGACCGCTGGCGCCACCTGATGTAGCTGCAGCAGCAGGCTGGTGAACCTGTCCCTGCCCAGCTGCGGCAGCTAAACTCATGGAAATGGCCTTTTGAAGCTCGTCTTCTTCAGATTCCTAAACAAAAATATTATGGCTGCCGCTCGTGGTTTAAAGTTTTATGTTTTTACAACTCAGGCTATATTTTAAAATTCCATTCATCTAAATTTGGGTTTTTATACCTCCCCCCCCCTCCTTAAAATCTTTTTAAATGAGTAATTACCCACGCATGTAAATTTCACTTCCTGTTGTAAAATGGCTATCTATCTATAACTAGCTTTCTAACTTGCTGTCTGTCTGTCTACCTGGGGGACTTGTCTTGGCTGTTGAGCTTCCGCCTGGGACATGGCAATAGCCATTTCCATTTCTTCGTCCATTGCATCATCTCCACGACCTTCATGACAGGAATGAGAAAATGAAAATGTTTAATTGAGAAAGTCGGGAATAGTCCCTTTCGTGACATCGCACCTTAAGGGGCGATTTGTCGTATTTTTTAAATGGCTTTTTATAGGTTATTTTAGGTTAGGTTAGGTTATATTGGGTTAGGTGATTGCCCCACAGGGTTAGGTAATTGGCCCCGCAGGGTTAGAGCCCACCGCAGGGGCTAGAAATAGGAGAAAAGCTACTTTAAAAAATACAAAGAATCGCCCCTTAAGGTGCGATGTCACGAAAGGGACTATACCCAGAAAGTCTTATAAAATCAGTGTACAATGGATGTCCTTCCTGTTTTTACCTTTCGGGACGGTTGTTAACAACCTAGAGCCAGACATTTAGAGTTGGTCCCAGTGCATTAACATACCAACTACTAACCCTTTAATATCACGGCCTTTGTCTGGAAGTCCTAGCTGTGCATGGTATTATATGCGCCTAATTGTGCCAAGGCATTCCACTGTACTCTTACTATTAATGTTACGCATCTGACCAATAGGTACAGCCTTTAACTTCTTTTGTTATGACCCGATTTGGGCCGAGGATATTGTATGTATAAGTATATTTGTACAATCCAGACCCTTTCCGTCTGCTACCGATGTATAGCTTCTTTTTTTGTAGGGACTCGCTGTGTTATATTTCCTAAACTATTAATTAGCTGTTTCAAAGACCCAATACAAAATCGTGTTACGCTAAAGTGACAAATTAAAAAAAACCATATTGTATAAGGTACAAATTACAAACTATATCTTTACCTAGAGCTGCTTGAAGTTGACTGTTATCTATAGTTGCCGGGCCTCCTTGTGAACCTATGCAATAGATGGATTATATTCAAGCTAACGGATAATATAAGAATTGGCCATCTTCATAAACGTAAAAAATTACATAATTTCAAAAGCAAAGTCTTCTATTGTTACTACTTATTGATAACACGTTTGACATATGTAGTAGAATAAAATAAATTTTAACAGCCAACTAATGAGTGGGTTAATTTAAAAAAAAATATAACTTTAGTTTGATTGATTGCTAGCAGGATAAGATAAAAAACAAACCTGGAAAATTTTCAGCCAAAGACAACATCATGGCAGCCTCCAAATCAGCCTCTTCATCCCTTAAACAAATTCAATGTTCAGTTCAGTATTTGTTATATTTTATTTCAACTAATTGAAGTAAATTAATCTGCGAAAGCAGAAGTAAAAATAATAATTTTGCACCTTATTGAACATTTACTTGTGAATAGTGACTGCTGCACTAAATTCAATTCAAATAATTAAATTATACCTAGTTGCACTGCTTGAACCACCTCCACCTGTAGAAGGTTGGTTTGTTCCAGTACCGCTAGATGGAGTTCTGGCCGCTGGTAACTCTCTACTTCTAGCACCCTGTAAAGAAAAATATTATTGTTATTTTAGTTTACTTAGTTCTGCTAGATGGAGTTCTGTTCTGGCTGTTGGTAACTCTCTACTTTTAGCACCCTGTACATAAATATATGGTTCCAGGACAAACGCAGGAGTCCCAAACGTCGGAGTGGACAAATGCAGGGACAGGTAAATGGAGGATAAGTTGAAATACCTGAGCTCCACTACTTTGTACATCAGCCAGAAGGCGTGGACGGGTGTGTTGCACAGCTGGCACTGCCTGCAGGATCAGGTCAGCATCACATTCTGGCAACTAAAACAGAAAGCAATTTTGTAATACAGCATTGATAAATCAAATGCTAACATATAAAATTAATATTAAAGTATATTTTTACATAAATAGGTATTTAACTTTATTAACAAAAAGCGTTACTACTCTAAAATCCTAAGCAACATAAATATTTCCTTAAACATTGTACTATTTTAGTCTCAGTTGACGTACATACAGACAAACCCTAGCTATAGAGCAGCTGTGCTACTTCTAATAGTTCTCTTACATTTCATCCGTCTTGCCTCAGCTGAGTTAGACGTACTTACAAACAAACCCTAGCTATAGAGCAGCTGTGCTACTTCTAATAGTTCTCTTACATTTCGTCCGTCTTGCCTCAGCTGAGTTAGACGTATATACAGACAAACCCTAGCTATAGAGCAGCTGTGCTACTACTTATAGTTCACTTACATTTCATCCTTCTTGTCTCAGCTGAGTTAGACGTACATCCAGACAAACCCTAGCTATAGAGTAGCAGTACTACTCATAATATTTCACTTACATTTCATCCGTCTTGCCTCAGCTGAGTTAGACGTACATCCAGACAAACTATAGCTATAGAGCAGCTGTGCTACTACTTTTAGTTCACTTAAATTTCATCCTAATCTTGCTTCAGCTGAGTTAGACGTACATAAAACAAACTAAAGTTATAGAGTAGTTGTGCTACTTCTAATAATTCACTTACATTTCCTTTAACAATAAAAATACTGTATCCTTCTTATCTCAGCTGAGTTAGACGTACATCCAGACAAACTCTAGCTATAGAGTAGTTGTGCTACTACAAAAAATTCACTTACATTTCCTTTAACAATAAAAATACTGTATCCTTCTTGTCTCAGCTGCGCCAAAAATTCTCCAAGATATGTGTTGGAAACTAAAATAAATATTTTTCAATCGAGTTTCATAGTCCTTTTTCTAATAGTTATAACAGTGATTTATTTACAATATATGCAAGTTATTAAAGTTAGTCCGTATAATTCATCTGGTAATTTACCAATTTCAAAATAAAGATAGACTGTTCTTTCTATCTTTTGTTGTTAGATTGTTATTGCTGTGCTGCATGTAACATCATAAGCCTTATTTATATTTTTAAAAGCGAAGATTTTCTATAATTCTGGGACATTAAGCTCTTTTCGTTAAACTAAACAGGTATGAATTGTCCTATCGATTTTCAACATTTCACGATGATTCCTTTATCAACTAGGTACGATAAAGGAAGCGTAGCATCTCTATAATCATTTAGACTTGTGCTTAGTATTCTGCTTATTCAGTGCTGACACTCTGCAAGTGTTAATTTTCGTTTTCAGGGCTTCGCCTTTATGAATATTGTCATCCTTGTTTTATCTATTAATTTAGTAATATACCTAATTCAGGGTATTCTAATAATGAGTTGAGATTGAACCACTGTGAGCCAAGTCTTCGGATAGTAAACCAATGTTCTCTGAAATATAATAGAATAGAATTTATTCACTGATAAAATACATTTAATTATTAAATATACATAATTAATAATATCAAAAATTGTACAGCAAGGAGTAATAGATGAAATATCTAGGGATAAATATTTCCATAATGCCAGATAATCCTATCCCTTTCTGTTGGATTGAAACATGTTATGTGCCAGACTGAAAAGCATATTTTAAGCAGGTGTTATAAATAGAAAGTAGT
The DNA here is from genome assembly GCF_053477335.1 of Acartia tonsa. Taxonomy (NCBI): domain Eukaryota; kingdom Metazoa; phylum Arthropoda; class Copepoda; order Calanoida; family Acartiidae; genus Acartia; species Acartia tonsa. Next base: position 52,561,722 of record NC_137264.1, read on the forward strand.
TGTTTAAGAGTCAATTGTATTTTCCAATACGCGGACAACTATATGTATTCTATGGACTTTTTATTTCACTCCCGTCCAATTCAACTTTTTTTTTATTAAAACCCTTTTTTTTGTCTCACCTGTAATTACAAATATAGGCATTAGCAGCCAAGGGGGATTCTCTCACTCTCATTGCCAAAGGATCAGAGCTGAAAATAAAAAGGTTATGTTGGCAACATTTATAGAGATATCAAAGACACTAGGATTGGGCCGGATACTTTTTTGGCCGGATACCGGATATCCGGCTGATTTCTAATGCCGGATATCCGGTTTCGGCCGGATATCTGGCCAACATTCGATATCCGGCAAATTATCGAATATCCGGCCGGATAACCGGATATCCAGCGTCAAAAATCAGCCGGATATCCTGTAACCGGATAGTTTTAATATCCGGTATCCGGCCGGATATTGAAAATGGCCGGATAACCGGCCAAACCGGATATCCGGCCCAACCCTAAAAGACACCTCAAGTAAATTTTATGTATAGTTTTACAGAGAATACATCAGACTTCATGATTCTTCTGGTTAATACCCATAACCGGAAAACACAGGGTTTTTTTCGGTCGCCGTGTAAAGGGAATAGTAGCTTTTACAAATTTCTTAAACGTGTGAATTATAAGACTTTAAAACAGGAGTAAAACGCTAATATTCACTATATAATTATAGCTTTATTTCTTATTAAAAAAGAACTATAGGCAATTTAAAAAAAACATAACTTTATCCGGAAATCGTTAAAAATTCGTAAATTGCTTTGTTTTTGTCAAACTAATATTAATTCATTTTTAAATTATTACAGTAAATTAGTATGAACAATAAAAAATGTTTTACTGTAATTAACGGTACAATGTCCCCTCCCTCCCTGCTAAGTTCTGATTATAACACTCAAATTATAATATAAAATATTTTACCTTGAGTATTGAATAAGCTCAAGTCCCCAAACTGATAGGGCATTTGAAATCACCTAATAAATAAAGCAATATGATCATCTTAGCAGCACCCCAGGCATCTCAGGAATAAGGTATAACCAACAAGCGAAATAAATGTAAAATAACATTTGGGGGGCAAATGGACATTGGAGATGTCGTCTATTTTACGATGTGTTGCCCCCCCCCCCCCCCCAACGACAGCTGAAAAACACGTATAGGTTTCGTGATTTTTTCCCGAATTAATTTCATTGTTGGTAGAAGCTGCTGGCATCTAGAAGAAATGGTTTGGGAAGATGAAAAGCCTAAAAACATCCAAGGACGTATGAGAAATTGTTGTCATTAATCATTGAAATTACCCGTGTGAAAGACATCTTCAAAGTAAAAATCATCTACCCCTTATACTCATAGCATGACAAACAGACTGACGTGCACAAAACTATACTGCAGGATATGCTAAGTTATAGAGTAGCTGCTCTATAAGTAATTTACCTGGACGGAAAAGAAACCACTATCGTCCATATTTGTTGATGGTTGCTGAAATGATAAAATTAATCTTAGTTGTTAAACACTTTTTTAAAAATAAAAAAAAATAAACGAACTATTCAAGAGATCTTTAAAGGCAAACTCAAATATTTGTTTTTTAGTCTAGAATGGAAAAAAACTTTACCTGTAAAAATCGTCTGTAATCTTCACTGTCGCCTTGAACAGCCATGTGTGATCCTTCTAGTGTATCTAGTTCCTTAAATATATACACCAGAGATAGGACAATAATGAATAAATTAATCTTCACTGTCCCCTTGAACAGCCATGTGTGATCCTTCTAGTGTATCTAGTTCCTTAAATATATAGATATCTACATCAGAGATAGGACAATAGTAAATTAATCTTCACTGTCTCCTTGAACAGCCATGTGTGATCCTTCTAGTGTATCTAGCAGCGTTACGGAGCCGTTTGATTTTGGTGCGGCTCCGCCTCCGCGGAGCCGTATCTGGAAATACGGCTCCGGCACCGACATAAAATCAAGAAAAACTCGACATATTTTTTTCTCCCATAAAAAATATTTTTTATTTTTGATTTTTGAAAGTTTTAAAAGTTCAATTTTTGATAAAAATGGACTTGAAAAACTTAAAAAGAGCATTTGCACATGACAAAATAGAGTTACCAATTTATAATTTGTAAAAAATCTCTTTATTTATCGAGTCCGGAGCCGGACCCGTTTTTAACGAAAATTACGGCTCCGGCTCCAGCAAAATATGGCGGCTCCAGGGCTCCGGCTCCGAAACACTGGTATCTAGTTCCTTAAATATATACATATCTACACCAGAGATAGGACAATAATGAATAAATTAATCTTCACTGTCGCCTTGAACAGTCATGTGTGATCCTTCTAGTGTATCTAGTTCCTTAAATATATATGTACATATCTACACCAGAGATAGGACAATAATGAATAAATTAATCTTCACTGTCCCCTTATACAGCCATGTATGATCCTTCTAGTGTATCTAGTTCCTTAAATATATACATATATACACCAGAGATAGGACAATAATGAATAAATTAATCTTCACTGTCCCCTTATACAGCCATGTATGATCCTTCTAGTGTATCTAGTTCCTTAAATATATACATATATACACCAGAGATAGGACAATAATGAATAAATTAATCTTCACTGTCGCCTTGAACAGCCATGCGTGATCCTTCTAGTGTATCTAGTTCCTTAAATATATACATCAGAGATAGGACCATAGTAAATTAATCTTTACTGTCCCCTTGAACAGCCATGTGTGATCCTTCTAGTGTATCTAGTTCCTTAAATATAAACATATATACACCAGAGATAGGACAATAATGAAGAAATTAATCTTCACTGTCCCCTTGAACAGCCATGTGTGATCCTTCTAGTGTATCTAGTTCCTTAAATATATACATATATACACCAGAGATAGGACAATAATGAATAAATTAATCTTCACTGTCCCCTTGAACAGACATGTGTGATCCTTCTAGTGTATCTAGTTCCTTAAATATATACATTAATATGTACACCAGAGATAGGACAATAATGAATAAATTAATCTTCACTGTCGCCTTGAACAGCCATGCGTGATCCTTCTAGTGTATCTAGTTCCTTAAATATATACATCAGAGATAGGACCATAGTAAATTAATCTTTACTGTCCCCTTGAACAGCCATGTGTGATCCTTCTAGTGTATCTAGTTCCTTAAATATAAACATATATACACCAGAGATAGGACAATAATGAAGAAATTAATCTTCACTGTCCCCTTGAACAGCCATGTGTGATCCTTCTAGTGTATCTAGTTCCTTAAATATATACATATATACACCAGAGATAGGACAATAATGAATAAATTAATCTTCACTGTCCCCTTGAACAGCCATGTGTGATCCTTCTAGTGTATCTAGTTTCTTAAATATATACATCTATACACCTGCAGAGATAGGACAATAGTAAATTAATCTTCACTGTCCCCTTGTACAGCCATATGGGATCCTTCTAGTGTATCTAGTTCCTTAAATATATACATATATACACCAGAGATAGGACAATAATGAATAAATTAATCTTCACTGTCCCCTTGAACAGACATGTGTGATCCTTCTAGTGTATCTAGTTCCTTAAATATATACATTAATATGTACACCAGAGATAGGACAATAATGAATAAATTAAATCTCACAATTTTGTTTATAATTTTGTACAATATACATTTATATTCTGATTATTCAGTTCTGATACTCATCAAGTATTAATGTTCGTTTGTCTTACCGTTTCAAAGCTTTGCTTTTATGAATGTTGTCATCCTTTTTTTTTTACCCTACCTGAGCTATTTCTGCCAAGTCTACAGCACTGTAAAACTGACCCTATTCATTTTTCATTATTATATTATACTTTTACAAGAGGTAAGATAAGGAGTACCTATTTTTAAGATAGAAGTCCTTTCTTTATCTTTACAAAGTCTAGTATATAAAGTAGTAAGCTTTTTTTACTTTAAAGAAGGATCTCGCTAACTGTTGGACCGATATAGTTCTCCTTTACTGTAAAGCTTCTTATAGGTTGGTTTATTTTGGGGAGGGTATCTCCACCCTCCAAATCACCTCCCCCCCCGCCTAAAAAATTGTTTCTTCTTTTCCCAATTAAAACTTAAAATGGTCAACTTATCCATCCCCATTCCTCCCTCAAGTGTCCCTAGAGGCCTCTTGGGGCGTAGGCGCTGGTAAATTAAATTGAACTCTAGAATTTATGTGCTCTGTATGAAGCTTCCCTAAAATTAAAAACTAAATCAGTTCAGCGATCAGAGAGATTTTAACGGACAAACAAACAAATATTCTTTCTCCAAAAAATACCTAGTTGAAAACCTTTCTTTGGCCTATAAGGAGCAATGTCGAACCAGCAGTAAGCGAGATCTTTTGCTAGAGACACTAGAGACTATAACCAACAAGCGAAATAAATCGGAAATAATATTTGGGGGGGCAAATGGAGAGGTCGTCAATTTTACGATATATTGCCCCCAAACGACAGCTGTAAACCACGTATAGGTTTCAGGATTTTTTTCGAATTAATTTCGTTATTGGTATAAGCTGGAGTATTTCTTCTAGTTTTAATTATTAAACTCAATAATAATAATTTCCTGGAGTAATGAATTGAGGCAATGTTGGGCACATAGAGATCCCTCTTGCTAAAAAAAACAAGTTATCTTTAAGACTAAAATAGCTAAAAACCATCTCAAACAAGCTTCATTGATGAGGACAATTAATGCAAAACAGAATTTTACTATAATTTGAATTATATGTAGCTGACATTTCTACAACTAGCAAAAGTACAATCATTGTGTTAATGACAAAAAATAGTTGTTTTATTGTCAATTTAATTGTTAGATGTACAATTGGCAATATTCTTTTACTCACTGCCAAAAATACACCTTTACTACTGACAAAAACACAGTTAGTTTGTCATTTTCACAACCATGAAATTCGATACGTTAAATTTTTACAAGAAGAATTTGTTGCTTTGTCATGATTACTAGCGGCTTCCTCCCTAGCCTCTAGGGGCTTTGCCCAAAGAGGTATTATCAACCTATTTTTGTGTTATTTAAATTTAAAAAGAAAAAAAATTTTAGCGGGAATTTTTTTTTTTTGAGGAAGTTGAACTTCCCTTTTTTGATTTTAGTTTTTTTTTGTTGTGGGGGTGTCCAGGGAGTAAGGGAGGGGACAATGGATCGAATATTCAATTTTTAGGAGTCTCAGACTTTGGGGACTGGCTTAAAGGGAATGTGCATGAATTTAGCGGTTTCTGACTGAGTTTGGGGACTTGCGCATAGAATGCCGCTACTCGTTATGTATGTTTTGAATATTGCAGACGGGGAGAAGGGATAAGGGAAGTGGGGGGAAGGGAAATAAACACTCGTTGTGTTAGTTTGGAACGTAGCAGACGGGGAGAAGAGAGAAGGGAGGTGGGGGCAAGGAAAATAAACAGAATAAAAAGGGGCAGTCATATTCTTGCTAGCAGCTGGCCGGGTCCAATAATCTTTTAATATAAAAATCACACCAAAAAAACTCAATATATTTCATTAAAAACAAGTTGTGATTTCACTTTACATGACGCTATGGAAATCTATTATCCAATAAACAATCCCTTTATAAATTCCTACAAATTTATTGGATTAAACTGGATTTCATGCCCTTTCTTTGATAACTCTTATATTAAATTAATTGCCCATTGTCCCCTCCCTTACTCCCTGGGGGGTGTCCCACACCCCAAGAAAATAGCTTAAAGCCATCCCAGGACCAGTAGGTATATTCCCCAAAGATGGAGCACATTCGGTTCAGTGGTTACAGAGATCTTAAGCTTCAGAGAGATAGACAGACGGACAGACACATCGTACTATTTTGTATTAGAGATTATTTAAATAATATTATTTAGTAGCTACGTTACCACGTTACACCAAAAGGAATATAATGAAACACAAATAAATACAACAAAATTATGATATTATAAATAATTTTATTTTAAACTGAACACACATTAATTTGTAATGATTCTAAACTAACAGTAAGTAATGATAATAATAAATATATAAACTAAAAGGATGAAAGATGAACACAAAAAAGCTACAAAGTAAATAACGGATTAGGTTAGAAATACGAAGATAGATGTGTTTGCCTTCTTTACGGCCTGCTTATGGCAGATACAACCCAATCAAGAAACTATCTTGAATAAAAACCAAAAGGGGTGGGGGAGAAAGGGGACAATGTAATGTAAAAATTAAACTATACTGCCCCCTCCCCCCCCAAAAAAAAAAATCTGCTATTTTTTGTTTGACATACTTAAATAATCTTTATTGAATTTTCAACATAAGATTCCTGAAACCAATAATTTTAATCCGAGTAGAGGGAATATTATTTATCAAAATTAGGGGTACATTAAATTATCTTTCATTGTCTCATCCCTAGAAATAACAAGATACCAGAGAGAGCACACGGCAAGAGTAAACGCGAGTAAAATGAGAATGTTTTCCACTTTTACGTCGGCTAAGAGAAAAGACAATGGACGTTAAATTATTATACATCTCAAATGATAATAAGCAAAATTATCTCCTCTACAGATTAAAATCGTTGGTTCAAAAGTTTAAACCAGCCAATACAAATTCAATAGAATTATCCAAAGTTTTTGAGCCAACAACTTTGGGTACCAGTGCAACTTCCAGTCTTATGCCTCCTCTAGGGTTTGGCCGGATATCCGGCAATTTTCGATATCCGGCCGGTTACCGGATATTGAAACTATCCGGATACCGGATATCCGGCTGATTTTTACTGCAAATTACCAGTTATCCGGCCGGATATCCGATAATTTGCCGGATATCGAGCGTTGGCCATATATTCGGCCGGATACCGGATATTGAAACTATCCGGATACCGGATATCCGGTATCCGGCCAAAAAAGTATCCGGCCCAACCCTAGCCTCCTCCCTCCCTAACTATTTCGGATTTTTAAAATACCTTATTGTGCTAGTTCTAATACTTAATAAAGTGAAAGTAAGTTATTTAGAAGTTAGCAATCTTAAAAAAACCTTCCTCCGTATTTGAAACTTAATCCTTAAAATCTTCATGAAAAAATTGGTTAGCTGAATTTAAAATCAAAAAGGAAAATTAATTTAGATTAGGTAGATAAAAAGCATTAAAAAAATTATATAAAAAAATATTTTCCTTTTAAGACTTTTCAAGCATTCCTGCTAAGAATTATATTATATTATTGATAATATAATAAATATACAAATCAAATAATTAAAATATAAATGAACTATTTAAAAAATCAAATAGTTTTACAAGTTTATCAAAAATGTTGAATCACTTATAAGTTTTGCCCTTTCACTAGGTACTAATTTTCTAAGATTTAAATCACAAAAGAATATCTGGTGCTTTTACACAAAGTACATTGTTGATCACTGATCCCTCCCCCAGCCCCCACCATTTTAAAATAAATTGAAAAACCCATGGAGTCAAGTAAGGTTTTAATGGGCACGGGGTAGACCCGCGAGGGTTTGAAATTGGAAAACCCTACCAATACCCCCAATTATCTTCAATTAAATTTTTTTTTAAGTAATAAGGTATCAGTGCTTAAAAGGCACTTTGCGCGAAATCACCAGATATATTACATTGAATATACTTGCATACAGCTTACATATAATTAGAGCGTGTCTGTGCGACCAGCCAACGGTTACGTCACAATATCGTTATCAATTTACAATATCTGCTAACGTGTTGAGAAAACTTTCTCAAAAATACTAATAGTCTATTTTGAATAGGTATTTATTCTCTGATCTTTATAATTTGTTGATCTTTATAATCTCATCATTGCTGTACTATTGATAGATTAAATTAATCTTATTGATACCTATACAAATCCATTCCCCCATTTTTTGTTGGTCTATTAAATAAAATATAGGTATTTTAAGGAAATAAAGAAATTCATAAGATATTTCATCTTGTAATGCCCAGTTTTATCATATATTGTTCAATAAAAACAAAGATTGTTAGTTTTCTTTTTTGTACACATATACAGGGTGAGTCAGAAAAAACTGAGTTTTTCGATTTTCAGAAACAACCAGAAGGAATGCAGAAAAAATAATTATATGTCCTTGTTCTCTGTACAAAAACACATCAAACTTGTAAAAGGTGTTTTTCATTATCTCTAAAAATGCGGCCTCTATGATAGGTGTATGGTGTTAAAAAATGCCTTGTGTGAAAAATGTTGATTAATAAAATTAAAATAACTCATCTATTTTGTTTTAAAAAATCTTGAAATTTCAATATTTATTTAGAAAAAGGTCTAAGAAAAGTACTTAAATGAGTTTTAAAGGTAAACTGCTTTTTGGCTCCTCACAAAAGCATTTTTAGAATACTGCAATTTGTCATTTTTTCATATTTCTTGATTGTGATGCATGTGGTTCAAAAGAATCTTCTATATTAACGTAGCTTATAGTAAAAAGAAAAAAAAACCTTTTTATTTGACAAAAAAATCTTTTAAGATAAAAAAGTTATCAAGGTTTGAATTTTCAAAATAAAAATGCCTTTTAGAAACCCTACCCTATTTAAATGAAGTTATTATGATGAATTATAACACACAAGTATAATTTGTCCAAAGGGGGCAGAGATTTTGGAGATTAAATCCAGTCTTGCACCAAACATAGAGGAAATTCAGGGAGAAAGGGGAGGAATTTAGGAAACAAGATGAAACATTTCCGGTCATGAGATGGTTTTCCGGTCATGGGGTGGTTAAATCTTAACAATAGATTACAACAAAACTTTTGATTTATAATGTGATAATTTGATTTAAATAAATTGTATTTTTAAGATGTTAAATATTTACAATATGTTGAATAAAAGTTTTAATAATCATAAAATATGTTTGTTTATCTTTTTAGAATGGTAGACATTTTTTATTATAAATAAATCTACCTAAAAAGTACAAAATAATGGCCGAAAAAGTCATCACACACACTTTTTGAAATCTTTATGCTCTAAAAAGTGTCGTTGTTTTCAGAGATATTCAAAAACACCTTTTCTAAGTTTAATGTATACCTATTTTTATAGAGAACAAGAGCCTATAATTTTTTCCATATTCCTATTGGTTGTATCAGAAAATCGGAAAACTCAGTTTTTTCCGACTCACCCTGTATATTTTGTTTATTTAAATTGGATCTAGCCAAAAATACTAAGTGAGGACTTTTAACTTTTCAGACTTCAAACAAAACAGCCAAAAAGTCCAGGTAGACAATGAAAAAGCCTCTAGCTGTTACCATCCTTTACGATATTATAAAACACCGCTTTCGTGTTTTGGACTATCTCAATTTTTTTAATATCTATAATACAAAGTAGAACGATGTCTGTCTGTCCGTCTGTCCGTCTGTCTGTCCGTCTGAAGCTTAAGATCTCAGTAACCACTGAACCGATTGGGCTCTACTCTTCCGGGAATATACCTACTGGTCCTGTGATGGTTTTAAGCTATTTTCTTGGGGGGTGGGACACCCCCAACTCCCCAAAAAAATGAAACCCCCCTCCAAAAAAAATTTTTTTTTTTACTTTTTCTTTTTAAATATAAAATACCAAAAATTAGGTTGATCAAACCTCTTGGGGCAAAGCCCCTAGAGGCTAGGGGCGAAGCTGCTAGTGTAATAAAAAGTCACAAGTAGCAAGTTTTTATATCAGTCAAAAGTTAATAATATTTGTATAATTGAGTTACTTTTAAGTCTTGTTATAAATTTTTCTATTTCTTACAATGCAGTACAAAATACACATGAACTACTTCGTAATTTAGTTTCAAGCTGTATATTTTAATATTGGATCTACTGCAGTTTACGGTAAAATATTGCTGGTAACGAATATTTCCAAAAATCTATGAATTTTAAAGGCTGCTAGCTGCCAAACGGCTGAACGTACAGATCATGCCGGCACACTATTTTAAGCGGCATAAGAAGGCCTACAAATAATCTGAAATAGCCATAAATCAATAATGCATAATTATCTCGCAATGCAGAGAAATGCGCAAAAAAAGACCTATTTTACGCGCTTTCTTTTAGTGAAGCTTTCCCTGTACATTATTGGATCTTGGCTATTCCAGATTATTTGTAGGCCTTCTTATGCCGCTTAAAATGGTGTGCGGGTATAATCTGTACGTTCAGTTGTTTGGCAGCTAGCAGCCTTGAAAATTCATAGATTTTTGGAAATATTCGTTACCAGCAATATTTTGCCGTAAAATGCAGTAGATCCTAAATATTAGATTTTTAGTAGCGCAGTTATTCTATAAACAAGAGATATCCGCATATATGTAAGGCTTTCAACAAAAGTTAAGAGAAAGCATTAGTTAATTAAAAAACACTAACAGGCGCACGCAATTGTTAATACCCTTTATCACCCAGGGATCTAAAGGAATAAGATTATGGCCGATGAATTGATGTAAATCCCTAATGATAATACACAAAATTACCCATTCTGTAGATCACAATTAGTGGTTTAAACGTTTGAACACTCAAAAAAGTTAATCAACCAATCAAAATTCACTTAAGTCCCCAAAGTTGTTGAGCCAACGAATAAGAAAGCGTTATTATATAACTTTGAGGACTAGTTTAATAAACAACCCATTGTCCTGTCTCTCTCTGTTAGTAACCAGACCCGCACAAACTTACGCCCAACTTTTAATTGAGATACTATACTAGGTACTACATTTATGGGAATTTAAAAACCTCGTAGATTTTCTAATGCTCGACTAGTTTCCTTCATATGCCATAAGATTATTTAGTGAATAACAGTTTACTTTTATTTTCAATATAAAGGGGGAAGGCGGAAGTGACACTTTTTGAAACCAAAACTAAAAGTCAAAGGTACTTAACTAAATAGAGAGTTACAGCTCTGAGATTTGACGTGGCAGTTGCTTTTAAAAGGTATAATATGGAACTCAACTGTGAAGAAATGGCGGCGGAACCGCTGCTCCTGCCGAAAACCGCTGTTTCCCGCCGAATTTTTTTCGACTTTTCTCTCCAAATGCAAATATAAGGAACGACAGGAAAGTGGAAGGCTGCAAATGCAGTAAAAGAGAAGTGTGGTTTACTAGAAGTATGATGCCGTTCAATATATTTGCACTTGACACTTTTTATATGAAAAAATAAGGGAATTTTTTATAAAAAAATTATCTAATATAGCGAGAAAAGACAAAAATAAATTTCGGTGGGAGCGGCGGTTCCACCGCCGTTTCTTAACAGTTCCATATTGTACCTCTATACAGCAACTACCATGTGAAATCTCAAAGCTGTAACTCTTTATTTAGTTGAGTTCCTTTGACTTTCAGATTTGGTTTCAAAAAGTGTCACTTCCGCCCCCTCCCTTTTTGTTATTGCTTTTCTACTTCTGGACTAAGTCTTTGATCATAATTAGAATAAACGTTTTCTCATTTAAAAACAAAGCAAATGCATAAAATAATAATAAAAAAGTAAAATACGGATCAATGGAAGAAAATTTGAACTTTTACTTTTACCGAAAAGGAAGATTTTATAATTTAATCACATAAAAATAATTTTTCTAACGAAATAGCCTAACATATACCTAATCTGTATGAATATTTGCAGGGTTAGGACTTCCCTTGAAAAAAAATGAAAAAAGTAATTTCTTGTTAAAAAAAACCTTACCTAATGAAAACTAAAATCTTGCAATATTTGAGTATATAATGTTTCACAAACATGAATCAAGATTTTTAGATTTGATATATCCAAAATGTTTTTTTTTAGTTTAAATTACCTCAGATACCTAACTAATTTAGTTAGTTTATTTATATACAAGTTTAAACATTTAATCGCGACCTAGTATTTTTAAAAAAAGGTTTTTATAATCATTGTATCTATATTTCATCAATGAATTATATGATTTAATATTTTGTTATAGGAATTTATGTATCATGAATATTAGTCTTGTAAAATATGATTTCAGTAACTATAAACTGATAAATAATATTGTGATTTACTTAAATCAACCAGTAAACCCTGTGTAACCCCTTTCATCTAATAAAGCCTACTTCTAGCCCTTAGGGGAAGCGCATACCCTCTGGAATACTCATAAACGTTTCTTAACCTAACCCAAAACAAGTAATTTACAAAAAAAATAAAACTAAGTAGGAGGGGTGTGTCATAGTGGTTTACCAGCAATATAAGATTTTGCCTACAGCATTAGTAAATGTAATTAATATCACTTATTAAGCAGCACATGTATATTTATTTTAAGGTTCCATTTCATTTTCTGAATGGATTGTCATTTATACCTAGCATTATTAAGTACAATATATCATGTTTATTATTATTATAGCAGAATCTATAATTTTTCCAAATATGAAATCACTTTATTGTAATGTTTATTTATGTGTTTATGGCAGTCTCAATTTCTTATCTCCTTTATTGATGATAATTATTTCTAATATAGAGAACACGGAGCACCAATTATAACTATTTATAGGTAGCGCGGGGCTACTCTAGAATTGTATAATTTCTGTTTGCACAAGAACAAGTTGTATGCAGAGCATGTGTGAATTAAGTTTGCGTGTTTTGTTCATTGTTGCTTGCAAGAATCTTTCAGTTTGGTACAGGTTGTGGTTTTAGATTTCTTTCTGAAATTTAACGCAATCCTTAAATTGACTTTTGCAAAGATCCTGTAATCAAGGGCATCAAAAACCAATCGACAGTAGCTAAAATCTTACAAATGGCTTAATAGAAACGGGTAACTTAATATATCTTTTGATAAAATATAAAAAATTTTCTTTTTATACCTACACCTAGGTATTTTTCTTATATATCTTATATATATAAAATGTTTTTCGATATAAATAATTTTTTGGTTTGGGTTCGTAATTGTTGACAAACTTTAAAATCGAAACATTTTTTCTGTACGGCTCCGTACCAGATTCGGACAAACACACAGACAGAAAAACATCCTGTTACTTTTATATAAGGATATCTTAGGGATGGTTTTAGGCTATTTTACAATTTCATATTAAGTAAGGATTGCGTTGATTCCTGGTAAGTCTATTCTGATGTGGTATGTGATGTTGTGAGGCTATTCCTTGACTACCACCAACACTGTAACTATATCTGTCATCTTCACACTCTTGTCTGCTAAAATAGGAAACAGTTATGATAAGAAGCTCATGAATGAAGTTAATTAAATAAAATCGCATCTTAGTCTTGTTTTCAATTTATCATACCTACATGTTTTTGGAAACTATATGATAAAATGTTGGGACATTTCACATACTCTTTCAACGTTCCATTTTTATCTCATTTAAGCCAGGAGCTGAGATGAAGCAAATTAATTTTATTTGATATTGCTGAAAATTTGGATATTTTCTTGCATGCCACTTGGCGTAAAACTTGTTTTGTACTGCAGCTGAAGGGAAGTGGGTAAAAATAGGGAGGGAGGAAAGTGAGTTGTGTGAAATTTTCACTTAGAATTGTTTGTCAGAATCACTGTCCCTTGTCCCTGATCTAAGCAAAAGCAATATCCAAATACTTTTGACATTTCCAAGTTCTATGAGTTTTATCCTTATTAGGTTTGTTTCTAAAGTACATCTGCTACACCCCCCCCCCGCCCCCCCCCCTTACAACCTCCTCAATTCTGATCTTGAATGTTTTCCATTTTACTTCAATATTAGCTTGGAAATATAAACTTACTGGTTTAGTTCATGTTCTGTAATAAGATCAGGTTCTTCAGAGGGATAATGAAGGTTTTCAAGATAGGGAAGAACAGTCGTAGATAGCAAGGGGTCATCATGATACGGGGGAGCTGTAGCTGCCTAGATAGATAGATAAGATAGTCAGAAAGATAGGTAGATAATTAAGGTTTCAAGATATTGAAGATCTGTGGTAGATAGCAAGGGGTCGTCATGATACGTAGGAGCTGTATCTGCCTAGATAGACAGATAGTTAGTTAGCAAGATAAGGAAGAACAGTCGTAGATAGCAAGGGATCACCATGATACGGGTGAGCTGTAGCTGTCTCAGGGGTGTATATTCTGCATGGGATCCCCGGCTCAGGGGGGGGGGAAAAAAAATAAAAAATAAGTGGTTGGAGGGAAAAAAAATGTAAAAATTAAGAAAACTGAAAACATTTTTTCCATTTCGCCCCCCTCCTTGGTTAAAAAAACTAAAAAAAATGTGTGGTAGGAGGGATAAAATAAATAAAATATAGAGTTCTTTAAATATTTTTCTATTTCCCCCCCTACTTTTTAAGAAAAATCTAGGGGGGAAAAAAAATAAAAAATTTTGTAGCAGGGGAAAAAAAATAAATCTTGTGCAGAATATACACCCCTGAGCTGTCTAGATAGATAAATAGAAAAAATAGTTAAAAGATGAATATATTTTTGTATAAATGATGAAGGTTTTAAGATAAGGTATAACTGTTGTGGATAATAACGGTTATTTGTTGTCACCATAAAACTGAGATAGATAGTTAGCAGGTTACAAGATAAGTAAGCTATCGCTACATCCTTTATTCCCTTGGACAAAACATATCCATTCCTTGCCAGTGAAAATATTAGAAATATTATAATGTTGACTTGATAAACCTGCGACAAAAAATATAACGCTTGTAGTTGTCTAGAAGCTTCACTGTAAAAGACTCCTCAAACGAAAGAGAGACATCTTAAATTGAAAAATATAATTTTTAAAATTGTGTTAGTACCTGTCCAGTCTTAGGGTAACGTTTCCTGCACCAGTCATGTAGCAAGGCCTGGCGGACATTTGGGCGGTCACCAGGCTCAAGGGCAAGTAACTGCGATACTAGATCTTCCAACAGACGGTCAACACGACATGGAAAACTAAAATTAAAACACAGTTGAGTTTATATTCAGGTATAATATTAAATATGATTAAGAAAAGGATTCAATTATAAAAATATGAATGGATTAGGAATAAAAACACAACATATATATTAAAATGATTTATCCATCGCTCGATGGGAATTATTAGGTACCTAAGCTAAATTTTTTAAGTGGTACTCACATGGAAAGCTTAAAAAACTCACTGTTTTTTAATCGGTGATATTTTTTAAAAGATAAAAATTAAACAATGCGTGGTAAAAACAGGGTGGGCATACAAAAAACCCACCCAAAAAAACCCACCCAGGGTTTTTTTTAAAAACCCATTGAAAAAAAACCCAAGATTTTTTGGGTTTTTGAAAAAACATTGAAATTTCACGTTAAAATTTACAAATTAAACCTCTATTTACTCAAAGACTAGGATCTAATAACATTTTAAAGCAAATTTTACCTAAAAAAAGTAAAAAAATATAAAGTATTAAAAATGATGCTCTACATATTGTTGAAATGTTTATGAAATTACTTTCTCTCAAAACTTAATTTCAGAAAACGCTTTGCTACTAAATTGATGATATATAAATTGTGTAAATTACATAATCATAATTTATTTTTAAACTAAAACATAACAATTTATGAAAGGAAATAGTTACAGTGGCGTGCAGAGGGTTTTATTAAGGGGATGTAAAAAGGGGAATACCTTAATAATTTCTAGGGGGGGGGGGGGGTGTTGACAGCTTAAGAATAGAGGAGAAGGTTCCATGTTTTGAAGCTTTTAACCTACCCTCCCCCTTAATAGAATATTTTGTGCACCGTTGCTAATAAGGGATTATAATTGATCGAAATGCTAGTTGTTTTCATTATCTATCTTGTTTATTGTGAAATCTTGCTTACCTTTTACCTACAACAACATAAACATTAATATTTCATCAATATATCAAATGTATTTGACTCCTAAATGAAAAAACCCAATTAAACCCTTAAAAAACCAATAAAACCCAGGGTTTTAAGGTTTTTTACGGGTTGGGTTGGGCTTTTTAAAAAAACCCTGGGTTTTTCCCCACCCTGGGTAAAAATGTGTAAAAAACTGATTTAAGAAATGAACTTTTCAACTTACCTATATTCACCATTTGCAATATTTTCAAAAAGCTTGAATATCGTGTCTCCTTGAAACGGGTAGTCTCCTAAAACATAATATATCCTTATAATAAGGAAACATAATGTCAGTCTGTACCGACGGATCTCGCAAGCCGCTGAACCAATATGGTTCTCCTTTACAGGGTAGCTTCTCATAAGTCCTTGGAAGGTTTATAAATATTTTGGGGGAGGGTACCACCAACCTCTCAAGTGAAATCGCAAAAAAAACATAATTAACCCCATGTAGCGGCCTAGAAAATATTTTTTGGAAACAGCTGATCTTAACATAAATCTTTAAAAAAATTTCACATTCCGCTAAATGCCTCTAAAGGCGTAGCCGCTTGTATCATAAAAAGAAAAAGCATTCAATAATTTTATGAACATTTGGAATCGTAATTTTTTGGATTATTTTTGGTCCTGATCTTATTTTCAGACTTCCCAAAATAATAAACACTCCACGAATCAAAACATAAGCACCAGGTATAAACTTAGGGACATGTAAGATTTGTCAATGTCAAGTTGCTATTAGGGTTGGGCCGGATATCCGGTAATTTTCAATATCAGGCCGGATGTCCAGCTATATAATCTTTTATTTTATACTAGCGGCTTTGCCCCTAGCATCTAGGAGCTCTAAATTCGAAGGGATATGGAAGGGAAGAAAAATATATTAAAACCATAGAAAGACTTAGTTATAAAAATAAAAAAATAGCCTAAAACCACCTTTGTGCCTATACGAAACTCCCCTCTAAAGGGAAACCATATCGGTTCAGTGGTTAGCGAGATCCTTCGCTACAGACAAAAAAAAAGCTTAGTACTTTATATAATAGGATATTAATAATCCCTGTCAACCAACAGTCACAAGTATTATTTCTTAAAGTCTTGGTACTACACAGCATTTAGTAAGTAACACCTCATTGATATTGTTGAATTTACATTTAAAGCTTTAACCTTTGAAGAAAACGTTTTTTTGTTACTTCAATAATTCAATATCTGGTTATCCGGTCGGATATCCGGTATTAGAATTATGAGGGATATCTGGTATCCGGCCAAATATGTATCCAGTGCAACCCTAGTTGCTATGCTACAAAATAATATAACCAACCTGTGACAAAGTTAAATAGGGTAACTCCGCAGCTCCAGATGTCCAGCTTTTCTCCAGAAAACCTTTCCACACCTGTGGCCACTTCTGGAGGCTGGAAAGATGGCGTCCCCTGCAAAATAGGTTATGGTCAGACTAGGAAAACAAAATTAAGCAAGGAAAACAAAACTATTATAGAGTTACAGATTTTATCATTGAAGAAGCAGAATCTAACATTTTTAAAAATGTGTGTAACATATTATTGCTAATATGTATGTAGATCTTAAAATTCCAAGATAATAAGTTACTAATAAAGCGGCGCTACGATGAGAACATTTTACCAATTTGTCCATGGAAAACGTATATTAATTTCATAAAAAAACAAGGATGACAACATTTATAAAAGCGAAGCACTGATACGGTAGGACAAACGGACATTAACATTTGTAAAGTGTCAGAACTGAATATTCAGAATATAAATGTATAAGAGTCGAACCAAAATTGTAAGTAAATTTGTTAAAAAACTGCTGGATACAGGATAATGTTTATGAATATACTTACATTTTTATAACTTGATTATAGAGTTGCTTTGCTTATAACATTATATTTTGTTTTCCCAGGAATTACTATACCAAAAATCAGATCAATCGGATGATTAGATCACATGAAAATTAGTTGTTAAAAAAGTAAAAAAAATCGACATGTTTAAAATGGACGTACGAACATTCTGGTAATGATTACAGAGTTGCTAGGCTTTCTTAATCGTACCTAATTACTAAATGAATCACCATGCAGAGTTTGAAATCGATAGGACAATTCTAACATGCCTAAATTAACGAAAAAAGCTATCTGATACGGACGGACGTACGGACGGACCGACCCTAATTATAGATAAGCTTCGCTTTAAAAATTGGTTAAGACAGTTTATAAAATTATACCTAAAGAATTTTGTTGTTATCAAGAGCGGGGTGGAGGTTATTGAATGCCCTACAAGGAACTTTATATGAAATCGCCAGAATTTTATGTAAATTGAGCTATGTACTAAATGGATAAAAAAATGACCTATCTTAATAAAAAATTTTGTGCATACTCTTTATTACATTTAGCAACTTTTACCTTTTGGGCATGCTGTAATAAAATCAATACGTCATCGATTTTTTGAAGCTTGAAAATGCCCTACCGACTTCGCCTCGAGGCGGGGCGAAGTCTGTGCCGTTTTTGAGATCAATTTTGACAAACTTCCCAAAGTCCTAGGTTTACGTCCTTTTAGGACCTGATCGACTTTTCCGAGATCTTTCTACTGGTCTTGGTCCCATTTAAAAAAATAATTTTTACGATTTGCAGGTTCAAAAAACCGAAAAAAGCACAGAGTTCGCCCCGCTTTACCCTACTTAATGGACAAATGTTCCTACCTGACTAGTTTTGATGAAATCATCCCTGGCAAACATATCCAACTGTTCACACACTCCAAAATCTGCAATCTTGAGAACTCCTGCTCGGTCCAGCAGTAGGTTTCCAGGTTTCAAGTCTTTGTGAATGATTCCCTACAAAAATTGCATCAAATAGATATTTTCGCTTTTTATTTACAATTTACTTGTCCGTCATATAATAACCAATAAACAGCATAATTTCTCAGAAATAATCTATGCTTATATCTTTGCTCTTTTTTTATAGGAGCGAATCAAAAGTGACTAGATAAATAAAATGAAAAATTTTCAAAAGAAAGAAATTCCTTTTTAATTTGGATTGATTAGGTACTGTGTCATGGTAATTTAGAGTAATAAAACTATTATTTCAATTTCCTTTTCATCAATTTTGTAATTGTCCTACTTATGGATATATTTATCCTTGTTTAAAACTAGCCTGTACCTTAGAATGAAGATATTCCAGGCCAGTTAGAAGTTGAGTGAAATAATCATGCGCTTGCCACATGGGGAACTTTTTCTCGGGACTTTGCTCCAACATATCCTGAAAATAATTTAATACCTAGTTAGTTGTATAAACAAATTTTAAAATAACGTAGGAGGTACTCGGTATGTAGATGGTTTAGTCTCTTATGGACCTCAAGAAATTGCACAAAAAATTTGGCAGGATATCATATGTCGTTTTTATACAGCAGCGGTAGTTCCCCTGTCGTTTCAGATTTTGAGAAAAAACATGTCACTTAACACACCCCCCCCCCCCCCACTCCTTAAAAACTTTTGGACCTTTTATTGTATTTCTAATTCTATTGATTAGATTAAAACTAGTAGTGTTCAAAGTTTTGAACCAAAAGTTTTTAAACTAAAGAAAGGTGGATCATGGAAAGAAAACGAAGTTGCGGGTTTCATCGTATTTTCACAGTAGCTTTCCTCCTATTTATAGCCCCTGCGGGACAATCATTAACATTATGTGAAAATATGATGAAACCCGCAACTTCGTTTTCTTTCCATGACCCGGTTAAGTTTTTATCCCTTGCCTTATCCTTTAAGATCCCTGGCTGTGGCTATTTCCAACTTCTGACTTAAGCATCAAATTGTACCTGTAATACTGCACAACAGTACTCCAGGACCATGTAGATCTTTCCCTTCTCATCATTGTACATCACCTCTATCAACTTTAGGATGTTGTTGTGATTCAAAGCCTGAAATAAAAAGTTTGATATTATTTATCCATGTCTAAATAACATATGATATACAATATGTAACCCAAAATGAAACAAACAATCAGATATAAGCAGGGGTGTATATTCTGCACAAGATTTATCTTTTTCCCCTGCTGCAAAATATTTTTTTCCCCTCCTAGTTTTTTCCATCAAGGAAGGGGAAAAATGGAAAAATATTTTCAAGACTTTATTTATTCATATTATCTATCAGCCCACCTAAATATTCTTTCAATTTTTTTTCACCAAGGAAATGTTTTCAGTTCTCTTATTTTTTACATTTTTTTCCCCCAGCCACATATTTTTTAATCTCCTCTCCCCCTTAAGCAGGGTCAAATTTGCAGAATATATATTATATACCCCTGCTAAAAATATCAACCCAATATTTAATACTCTATAGTAGTTATTATTTGTAAAGCATCTGTAAAGTATATTTCGATTAAACAACAAACTAGGTATCTTTAGAACATAGAAATAAAAACATAGAGATCTCCAATTAACTATAGCAGAGAATACCACTCGCATGGTTGTGCACGTACACAGACTTCTCCTTATCATAGGGACACTTTACTAATAAATAGTTCACTGTATAACTCGATGTATCACTGTCAATGCACGTGGCCTATCATATACCTGTCCTATCATATAATAATATAAAAAGATTAAAGAAATACCCCTGCCCTCGTTACCTACCTAAGGGGGGGGGGGGGGGGTTAATGCAACCATCTCGTAATCAGTAAGCAAATGGCACTTACAATTCGAATTTCGATCTGAAATTTTGCATGAGTAATCCTTGGTAGGTCTATTTTCCCTTAATCGAACAAAAAGTTGGAAAAGTAACGGCTGGCGGCTCAGCCGTTTTGCCATTTTGTTGGATATCTATATTGAAAATTAGTCACGAAACCTATCTCCACATAATACTCTCTGCACTCCAAAACGCTATCAAACAGTTCTAGACGGTAGATGTTGGTTGGTAATAGAAGTTTTGAGAATGGTTATTGCTATCATTTAACATGAATTAAACAAAAAATATGTTTTAAAAAGTTTATTCTTACGTAATTGATGATGGATTTACCCTGAAAAAAGGCAAAAAACGACTGAGCCGCCAGCCTTTACTTTTCCAACTTTTTGTTCGACTTAGGGAAAATAGACCTACCAAGGATTACTCATGCAAAAGTTCAGATCGAAATTCGAATTCTAAGTGCCATTTGCTCACTGATTACGAGATGGTTGCATTAACCGCCCCTCCCCCCCCCCTTTGAAAACCTATATTTTTACCAATCAAAAAAAATCATTAGGTAGGTATTGCGTCAAATGTGTTTTTCTCCGTTTTAACCGTTGGCGTTCACGGGATTTTGAAATTGAATGGGGTGGTAAAAAAGGGTTTTACAGGTCTAACTCATTTTAATTTAAGGGGGTGTTACTGTTGACTAAAATCTTTGGTTAGTGCCTTAAACTGTCAACCAATACATTTCTGATTTCACAAACCTGTAAAAGTTCAATTTCACGTTGGACATTTTGTTCTCCGTTTGGAATTTTGCGCAGCTTTCGTTTCTTCATTATTTTCACAGCTCGTCTAAACAAAAAAAAGTATTAATTTATTATTTGTTGTTGTGTTGACAACAATTTTTTATGTCTTAATGACAGATTATTTTGGTATTACTTAGCTATGTAGGTATAATGTATTGTATATAGCTCTGATCCTCTGAATTCAGATTCACACGGAGGTTGGAAGAGAAAATCCTTTCAGTTTCTTATACAAGATGGAGTATTTTTATAAAGGGTACTGGTTCTGCTACTTGTGATCGTTATTACAAGGATTTTTTTTTATAAAATATAAAAACCTGTGCAAGATACCATTACATATCAACGAACCGATAAATTCATTTTCTTTTTAAAGTACCCATATGAAAAAAAAAACAATCTTAACAGTCTAAGATGTTTCATAGAAAAATAGAACTGTTTGGAAGTCATTTTATTATATTTTACTAACTTGATGCATTACCGATCAACTGAAATACTTACCGACAAAGCGTATTTTGATCTATGGCTTCTTTGACCTTGGCATAACTTCCCTCGCCAAGTACATCTCCCATCACATAGTGACCGATTATCTAAATAAAATAGAATTGAAATGAAACGACTAGGTATAGTATAGTATATTAGGGTTGTGTTGACAAAGAGCTAAAGAATGTTATGGGATAAACTTAACGTTCTGCCAACGAAAAATATCTGAACGATATTATCCTCTCCTCAGGGAATGGCAAGTGTCCCATTAAATCATAATAAATGATAAAAAGTACCTAAATCTTTAATATGGGTTAAAATAGAGCCTTTTTCAAATAAGAATTAGATGGCCATATAATTGTCAAAACTAATTTTAATATCTTAAAATTAAAAGATCTAGGTACTATTAAAGTAAAAAATAAAGATTGAATCATAGAATAAACACTAGGTAGGTACCTTGGTAGTTTTCTTCTTGTTTTCATAGACCACATCCTTGCTGTCAACCCGACGGATGGCCAACAAATCAGATATATTGTCATCCCAACCAAAGTCCTACAATATTTAAAAATATAACTTCTTCAATTTATACTACCTTGGCTACATGTGTGCATTAGTTGGGTTTTCGAAACCCAAGTGGAACCCAACTTTTGTTCTCCTTATAGACAGGACCGGACACCCAAAATTTTTTTTTGCAACACTTAAATGCAGAAATATTACCTATTGGATATATGACCTAAAGGAGGAGAGGTGGAACTGCGGAGCTGAAAAGTACTGCATGTAAGTCTAGGTGCTTGTTGTTGAATTGAATAAGTAAATAATTTTCATGAATAGGTATGAGATACAAATATAGTTAGGTTGTTATTAAATGTTTTTGGTATTTGCTGTACAGCCTAATACAATAAGGAAAAATCAATGTCAAAAGTGGAATTTTGAGTATTTTTTTTTATTTACCTGGTCGAATTGCGCCATAGCACTAAACCTGCCAGAATACATGCCAACGGATCCAGCAGCCGATCCAGACCTTGACCAACCAGAACCTGAAAAAGGATATTATGTTAAGTATTAATAAAAATCACCGGATGCCACCCTTTCCTTTAGCGGCATCTCAAACGCAATTAGATCTTAGGTATTTGCCGTATCTCTGAACAAAATCGTGCAGGATCACACAAAAAAAAAACATTTTACCGCACGACCTTTGTTTTTAAGTCCAAAATGTGGATGAAAATCAGCTGCATTTGTTTTAGCCAAAGGCTTTTACCGACTCTAAATGATAAGATTGCATACCTGACATAACAGTAGTAGGAACCATTTTAAACGTCTTTAGTTATGAAGCGACACTTTACCGAAAATTGGACCTAAAGCCTCCCCGGCAACAAGCGGATGCAATACGTTATAAAGTCGAAGGCATTGGAATTATTTGCTACCTGGAGGCGGATGGGCCCAAACTGGAGCAGGTTGTACAGGAACATCATCCAGGTTTATAACTTCCTGTCAATATTTTCATAACATAAAATAATCTTTTTTTTACTTGAAATAATGAATAGGAATGCAGGTTAACACTTATATTTCTTAAACACTGTTTTTGAGGTTCCTAGGGCCATACAAAGAACAGGTTTGAAAAAAAAACTTCGATGGGTGTAAGAAATAAATAAACTCTTGATAACGCATTTAAATGAGCCTTTGCTTGAGAAAAAAGGTTAAATATGATAAAACTTCATGTCAAAGGATATCTATCAAAGTCCTACCAATACTTTTTATTTCTCAAAAACAAATGAATTTATTCAAAAATACGAATTCTTTAAAATTCATATCTAAGTGGAAATGAAAATATTTTCCTGATCTAGATCTGGAAAGCCAGCACCCTCGGCATGTTGCAGCGTGAACGCCAGGGAATCCATTATTTCATTCTTACTCTCGGCCCCGAGGGTGAACCCAATCCCTCCCCCACCACCACCCCCAACCGTGACGCCTGTCCCAAAACTGGCATCGTCCCCTGGCTCTGTGTTGGCCTCCCTGTCCTGCCCATCAATCAAATCCTCCCCATCCTCCTCATGATTGATATCCGGCGTTCCCGCATTTTCTCCCCTATCACAATTTTGACTTCCCGCCATTTCACTTTGTGTTTCTGTAGTGGTTTCATTTTGAGTAGGTGTTGCATTGTTGTCACCTGTATCACTTTGTGTTAGGGCCGCAGCCTCCGAGTTTTCATGATCACTAGTAGTGCAGCTTAGCACATCTTCTACCATACAATTGCTGGGTGAATTTTCTTTGTCGTTAATTTGGTCGCTGCTCTTTTCTACGTGTTGTTCTTGCAGGTTATCTACTTGAAGCTGGGGGGGAGCATCCCCTCCAGCCCCAACCCCCAGATCAGCCATGAATTACATAGTGCGGGGAAATACACGTCCAGAGCATGTTGGCCGGCTCGCGAGGATTTTAATTCAACCTTACATTTGCAAGTCAAGGGTATAAATAATTGATTTAAAAAATGAAATGAAACAAAGAAATTAAGATGTATTTCGGTGGAATGTTATTATAGTGACTGTTAATGAAACAATATTGGTGATTTAAGTTTATGGATAAGGATATTTTTTTAGTGAAGTTATTATACCCCTGGTCCCTGCCTGTAGCCATGTCTTAAATTGGCCAGCCTTCAGTCCAGTCCTGAAAACAGGAAAATTATTTTACATAAATCTTGTTTGGTGGGAGAAAATTATTTGCCACCAAAGAATGTGAACAAAAATAGGTTGGTGGATTATTTTCTGGTTTCAGGATTGTTGTGATTAAAAAGCTTGAGGTTAGTAAAATTAGATTATTAAACAACATAAACAACAGTTAAGCATGCATCAGTTTAATTGTGATGTGTATTTATATATGAGACCTTTAAATGACATTTAAATTATAATTTACAAATAAACATAACAAAAATTATCTCTTTTAGACAAATATTTATAAGATAAACAGAAAATAAATAATCAATATAAACAGATATTTTTCATATTTGTCAGAAAATTTTGATTATTTTCTGATTAATTGAGGAAGTCTGAGTTTTTAAAACAAAATAAACATCTGTCAGTTAGGACATGAATGTATTGCTGTGTTTTAGGAAAGCTAAATATTTCTTTGGTCGTATAGTAATTAGGTCGATTCATTTCACTTTTTCATTTCACTAAGACGATAAAAATAATAGTAGTATATGCAATACCAAGGATTCGGGAATAGTTATTTCTCGCATCGTATTATAAACAGCTTTCCGTGGATATAAAAGTTTAAAACCAGTTTTTTAGCCTTGGGGTGCCGAAAGCACCGGTTAAAAAACTGGTTTTAATCTTATGATTGTACATTTTATATTCGTAGAAAGCTAGATATAATACGATGCTAGACATAGTTTTTTCGTATGGATGAGAACCGGTTCCTATCCACCGGATTCGAATGAATACGAGAATGATATTTCCTTTAAAGTTATTCTTTATAATTCTGTCTTTGGAAGTTAGTTATTTGGTTATTTCAAAACACAGCAATTCATTTAAGTACCTAACTGTATGCCCATCAAAGTGTGCATACGACTTAACAGTTTTTATTCCGAGTATTTTTACTTAATGCCTAACACTTTACTGTTGCTATGTTATTTAAATTGACGTAATGTTTCAAAGATAAATTAAAAGTAGCGCGGCCAACATTCTTTGGTTACAACATATTTAGGTTTACAAAATATTCAAAACACAATTCAAGTAAATAATAAATCAGGGAGAAGAAAATGGAAGATAAATCAATGTACTTAAGAAAATCATTTCAGACCAGCTGGATCTTGAAATCATTTTAGTGGTGATCCAGATCGGGGGGAGCCAACTTTCCACCAATGAGAGCACAGCATTTTATGAAATGCCGCGCTGTGATTGGCTGAAATTCGGCGCACCCCGATCTGACTCACCACTAAAATGATTTAAAGATCCAGTCCAGGATTAATTTATCTCCACTGTCCTATCCCTGTGATGGTAATAAATACGTGTGTAATAATATTAGCACATAAACGAATGTTTTTAAATAAACAAAACAAATAACTTCAATATGTCAACTTTTTAGGTTTATTAGGCAATAAATATTCCTTTTTGCGTAACGTTTCTTTTGATTCCGATAAATAAAAAAATCTTTACTATATTCTCATGAATATTTGTTCAATTTAGGTATAATCTTATCGGTTAATTCCATGTACAAAATATATTTTATTCTCCTACCTGTTCGTGGAAAATCGCTTCCATCTTGATGACTTCTCCGATGAATAAATATCTATATAGGTATGTATGGATTGTTTGAATTTAAAATATTTATTTAATACTTAGTTGAAATATTTTCTTAACAAAATTTCTACCATTTCTTTATATTACCACAAAGATAATGAACTATAATTATAATATTGTTTTCTTTACAGTAAATTGATCAGAAAACCTTATATAACCTCTACTATGAAGGAGAACTATACCGGTTCAAGGTGAGTGATGAACAGTTTATAGTTGCATTTATATACAAGTTATATAAAATCCGTGATATTATCGTCAATTTAGATTGCTAATTAGGACCTCAAATATTTAAGTCAAACGTACGTTCCTCCTTGTCAACTCTGGTTAGAACATTATCTAGAACTAGCTTACTGACAGCATTAACATATTTGCATTGAAAACCAAATCAGTAATGACTTGCCATATTTGAAAGACTAAAGCAAGAGCAAATATATCTTTACGGATAGGTGAATAGAGGTGAATAACGAGAAAAAAAATTAAGTTTTAAAGAAAAAAATTATAATAAAACTTGTTCCATATATAGTTAAGTAATAACCAAATGAACGAATGAGATATTATCATATCATATGTTTTAGAATACTTTTAAGTGAATACAGTGTAATTCTAAGTCTTAAGTCCTCTCCCTTTCTAAGCATAATCAATACAATAATTCCCCCTTAAATGTTAATTATTTCAAGTTCAAATTTCAGACAAATATAATATTATTACGATTTCAAAAATTACGGGGTATGGGTTTTAAATTATTAATTCTCCCCCCCAAAAAAACAATTAACAAATAAACGAACTACTATAAATGTCAATTATTTCATCATTTAAATATACCGACGTTAATTTCAGTAATAATTCGTTCTATACAATTTTTTTAAAATAGTTTTCAGAATTAACTAGGTAATCAAGATCCATTTAAAAATAATACTTTTGTAACAAAAACCAAAAAAATTGGATAATTTATAGGTTCAAAATATAAAATGCTTAGGCAAATAATTTCAAATTCAAACGAATCCTTCCCTAGGAATATCCAAATAATATTTGTTTAAGTCTCTAAATTAATTTATTTTCTTCTAAGAAAAATTGTTGGGCTCTATGGCTCGGCCATTAAAAATAAAGTTGATAATGTAACGCGGCATCCTAGCAAAACATAGGACACGGTTGCCAAATTTTAATCAACTTACAAAACATAGTTACCAAAATGAAAAGCAAAACTAAAATTTGAACCCCAAAATGTCATTTTTAAAACAATTACAATAGTATAATTAAATATTTTAAACTTCAATTGATTAAAATTTGTACATTACTGGTAAATTCTAGATTTTTCTTAAAATAACAATATGTCAAAAGAAAGCCTTTGAAAATACGAATTATTTTTCACTAATTAATAATTAAAAATTACAGACTATAAAATAGTAGCTACTCTATAATAAAAGTCTATGACTTTTAGTCCGTCTACACATTCAAAAACTAACCTCCTTATTAATTGCGGGCTGATATGAAGAATTAAGGACACAAATGATTAATTAAATAAATTTCTAAATATTGCAGTAAAACACTAGAGGGAGAATGGGTTAAATAACTGTGTGTCCCCATCCCAAGGACCTTCTGCCGACTCTCAATTGGGTCTTTGAAAATCAACCAATAGTGTCCGGGAATATTAACAAAGCCAAGTGGCAGAAAACAATTTACTAGCAGGCGAAAAAGGTCATTGGAAAAGGGGGGAGGTAGTTTTCTGTATACATCTATACAATAGATCTGACTCAAAAATCTTTTTAACCAGTTATTGTTGAGCTACTTATGGATAAAAGTAGCTAAGGATGACAACATCCAATGCAGCGAAAAAGGGGGAGGTAGGTTGTGCTAAAATTCCATAAAGGCGTGAGTTTTAAGGCTTAAAAACAATAGTAGAATGATAATATTCACTAAATATGTGTATTTCTTATTGAAAAGAACTATATAGATAAAAATATTAGTGAAAAATATTTAGTAAATATTATCGTTCTACTACTAATTTTTTAAGTCATAAAACATACATTATAAGTTAGATTGTAGTTTTGACACTAAAACTATAAATAAAAATGCATAAACAAAAGTTTAAAAAACCGTCCTTGATGGAGGATGGCTAGCCAAATAGGTTTTTAAATATCTATATAAGTATAGCACAAAGTTCCCATTTATTTTTGCTTAGATCAACAAATAATAATAAAATATTCGTTTGCTATTAAGGTTTTTAATGGCTAATAAAATAGACTTTTGTAATTTTGGGGGAAACTATGGCACACCCACACCTTTCCATCAATTATTCCCGTATTCATAATTGGCACCATTTACATCATTTATTGTTATTATATGTGTTATTCCAATGGATTTAATATTCAAGGATAAATCTTTTGATGTCTTTTAGTGTTTTATAACAACAGATCTAATATCAAAAAATAAATTATAGAGTATTTATGATAGTGATACAACAACTTATTTAATATTTAAATTTTAAAATATCATTTTCTTATTCGTTGGATTAATAACTTTAGGGACTTTTACTGAATTTAATTGGTTGGTTCATTAAGTTGAGTGTCCAAACGTTTCAACCACTAATTGTAATATACAGACGGGTTATTTTTGTGTATAATCATTGGGGATGAACATCAATTTATCGGCCATTGTCTTGTCCCTTAGGTCCCTGCTATGAAATAGACATTCAAAAAAAGTTCTCTCCACTGTTAAGATATCTAATGTTGTATGTGTTTCCTTTAAAGAATATTACATATTAGATTTGTTGTGTATATTTGCTTAAAACAATAATATTAATACAACAAGAAACAATACACAAACAAACATGCAAGGTTATTAGGTTATTTCCTACTATTTCTTTAATATACACTTGCGGATTCGCCCCTAGCCTCTAGGGGCTTTGCCCCATGAGGTAGTTTAAAAAAAAATTCGGGTGCTGCGAACCATACTCTCCCCCTCCCCCCAATTTTTTTGAGGGGGGGGATTTCATTTTTGGGAGGGTTGGGGGTGTCCCACCCTCCAAGAAAATAGCTTAAAACCACCACAGGACCAATAGGTATATACCCTGATAAGTAGAATCTGATCGGATCAGTGGTTACCGAGATCTTAAGGGACAGACAGACGAACGGACGGAAGGCCAGACAGACATCGTTCTACTTTGTACTATAGATACTTATATATTCAGGGATCTTAAGGGATAAGACAATGGATGATAAATTGCTGAAACCCCCAATCACGATAGACAAAGTCACAACCCCGACTGTAGATAAAAAATGATGGTGGAAAAGTTTGGACACTGAAGGTTTGTACAACCCAAAACAAGATTTAATCAAAGTCCCCAAAGTTTTCAAACTATTACAATTAGGTGAAAATTTTTGGGGAGTATACACATAAAGTAGTATGGGGGAAAAAGATAAACGTCAAAACTTTTTTATTTAACACCCCTCTTGACTACACAAGATGGGTGAATCCAGCCCTCTTAATTTAGCCTCTGGTCGGCTAACAGATCTATAGTATAAATCATACAGATAACTACCTGCCTCCATTTTCCAAGGACCTTTTTCGTCAGCTAGCAAATTGTTTTCTGCTACTTGACTGTGTTAATATTCCCGACACTATTGGTTGATTTTAAAAGACCCAATTGAGAGTTGGCACAAGATCCTTTGGATGGGGACATACAGTTATTTAACCCCTTCCCCCTCTAGTGTTTTACTCTAATGTCGGATGTAAACGTCCTTGTTTAATTTTATATTTATAATTCTATCTGAATAATGCAAAATTAAGTAATTTTAAGTTTAAGTAAAAAGCGTGATTAGATGCACAATTCTGCAACATTTATTCTTCTTAACAAGGATGTTAACATCCATAAAAGTGAAGCACAGCAAACATGTTATCAATTGTAGAATAACAAGGAGACTTAACAAAATGATGCTATAAAAACTATCTGTTCTGTAGATTAAAATATTAGTTTGGACTCTACATGTTTTCAACCCAACAATAAAAATTCAATTAAATTACCCAAGGTCATTGAGCCAGCGAACATGATGACGTGGTTTTAAAATTTTGGGTACCGCTAAATATACAGTTCCTGGCATGTAAAGCATTTAATGCCAATACTTGTCATGGAGTTTATATTTGAATTGACATCAATAGAAAGATTTAAAAATCAATTTTTTCAAGTGACCAGTGACCATCTAATATTGATTATAGAGTTGCTATGTTCCCTTTAGACATTTGAAACTTAATTAAAGTCACCATATTCCAGCAGACAAACTCTTAATATAGAAAAGCTTTGCTTTTAACAATTGCATCTTTTTACCACATAAATAAACTAAAATCCACAAAAATTTATGTGAAAATAGTTTAGATTGCATAGACCCATTTCATCACATAGAAAAATATTCAAATTAAACCAAGGATAATTACGTCCAACTGTAGCAAAGCTGTTAGAAATTATACAAGAAAATTATATGGTTAAACATTGAAAGATTTATAGAAATGAGAAAGAAAAAAAAAGAAATAAGGGGCTTTGAGTTTTGATTTCTACTCCATTCTAAAGTTGTCCTCACGAAATTTACTTAAAATGGCATAAGACTTTTTTATAATTCTTCTGTGTTTCAGTTTATTAATGTTTTTTTTCTGAAGTTTTTCTTGAGTGGGTTGTTACCCTACTCCATCCCCCCCAAAAAAAAAAAAAATTTAAAACCTTCCCAGGACCTATAAGAAGCCTATATTGTAAAGTTGAGCCACATCGGTCCAGCGGTTAGGAAGATCCTATGGTAAAGACAGAAAGACAGAAAGACACACATCCTGTTATTTTTATATAATTCACGATTATTATTGTTGCGGTGTTACTAAAATGCTTGTTTTACCTTGCCTTACGAGAAATGTAGCTGACAGAGTACTGATCCGGCCCTAAAGAGAGAATATCCATTTGAAAAAGTTTTAAAATGATCAAAGTTTTAAAGATTATCTTAATCTCGTGGAATATTACAGAACCATTATTATTCGAAATGCATTTTGAAAACACCAAATTTAATTTTCTTCTAAACAGCAAAATAAGAAGCAATTTATAGTGCCCAATAAAAATTAATTTCATACAATACAAATGACCAATTATAGGCCAGTATACATTTTACCATATTGGTTAATTACAATGCATACTGGCCTGTCATTGGTCATTTGTATTGTGTCACGTCATTTTTACTAGGCACTATGAGCTGGTGCGGTCTGTCCACAACCGTCTTTCTTTTCTCTTAGTCGCCCTTTTTCAACAATTTTCAGCCTAAATGACATACTTTTTTGTGCTTAGAAAATTTTCAAGCACTTTTTTGCTATTTTTTTTATTTTTTGAATTATATAAACGTCCCCTATCTTTACTATTAATATCCTTCTTACTTATACACTTGTCTATATGGTCTATATTTGAAAATATCTATAATACAAAGTAGAATGATGTCTGTCCGTCCGTCTGTCTGTCTGTCTGTCTGTCTGTCTGTCCGTCTGTCCGTCCCTTAAGATCTCGGTAACCACTGAACCGATCGGATTCTACTCTTCAGGGTATATACCTACTGGTCCTGTGGTGGTTTTATTCTATTTTCTTGGGGGGTGGGACACCCCCAACCCCCCCAAAACAAAAAATCTCCCCCATTTTTTTTGCTAAAGATTTCCTTGGTCCTTTTACGATTTTTTTATCACCTCTTGGGGCAAAGCCCCTAGAGGCTAGGGGCGAAGCCGCTAGGGGTCTATATTTGAAAATTGTCAAGTACACATGATTTATAACAATTTTATAAGTATTAGAGCACTTTTAAAGCAAAGAGTAAAATAATGTAAAGCCAAAATCATGTTTTGTCTAAGGATTATAATTTTATTATTTTAAACGTGCAATTTTTGGATAAAAAGTTTTAAAGCTGCGCTGCTTATGAACATAATTCTGCTTAAATCATCTAAATTTTGATGAGCTAAATTTGAATTTCCGAATGTGTACACAGTTTCCTCGGTGTTTCCTCATCCTATCTTAATATTTACTACTGGCTAAAATAGTTTCAAACTTCCCAAAAAAATTAAAATTTTGAATGTATAATGTATAAATCGTTTATACAATCAAATTTAGATTTTTTTTTTGAAGTTTGAAACTATTTTAGCCAGTAGTAAATATTAAGATAGGATGAGGAAACACCGAGGAAACTGTGTACACATTTGGAAATTCAAATTCAGCTTATCAAAATTATATCTATCCATTACTCTCTAAAATTTTCTTTAAAGATAATCAGTTTAAAAATTAATTTGACCCAGTTTGAGAGTAGGAAGGGAAAATGAAAATCTTTTTAAAAGCAAAACTTTTCTATAATGAGTGTCGGTATGTCCGTGACGGTTAGCTCTTTTCGTTAATTTAAACAGGTTAGAATTTTCAAACTTGATTTTTATATACAGTTAGATATGAATTAGAAAGCGTAGCAACTCTATAATCGTCACCAGATTGTCCTTACGATTTTTTAATACAGATTCCTAGAACATCAAAGTACAATGTTATAAGCGAAGCATCTCTTTAATTGATTCACAAAAAAAAATATGTAACAATGTCCGTAAACATTATTCTGTTTTTAAGCAATTTTGCAACAAATCTCTTTCCAATTTATTTTATATTATTCTTATTCAGTTCAGACACTCTATAACTGTTAATGCTTGTTTGTCCTCCGTTTCATAGCTTTGCTTTTATAGATGTTGTCATCCTTATAATAAAAAGCTTATCTACATTTGGGTTATCTACGTCAGAGAGTTAGTAAGCCTGTAACGGATAGCTACGATTTTAATGAATATTATCGTCCTTGAGATTTAAAACTTTGCATGTAGATTCATGTAACAATAAAGTATAATTTTTAAAGGTAATTTTTGTTGGAGATCGAGTCCGTAGTTCTATATTAAACACTAGCGGCTACGCCCCTAGAGGCCTCTAGGGGCATTTGAGGAGAGGGGAAAGTCGATTTTGATAACCCATTTGATTATTTTAGATTTTAAAAGAAAAAGTAAAAAAAAAAATTTTTTGGTGGGGGCGAAAATTTTTTTTTGTTGGGAGGGGGTGCCGTGCCCCCCCCCCCTAATTTTTAATTTTAGTTTTAAAAAATAAAAAAAAAATTGGGGGGGGGGGGTTGGGGGTGTCCCACCTCCCAAGAAAATAGTTGTAAACCTTCCCTTGACCTATGAAAAGCTACCCTGTTAAGGAGAACCCGATCTGTTCAGCGGTTAGCGAGATCCTTCGGTACAAACAAACACACAGACACACAGATACACAGACACACAAACATCCTGTTACTTTAGTATAAGGATGTCCAGCCGTTTTCAAGATCTTACTGAACATACAGAGAGACAACCAACTACTTTAGTATATTCTATACTGAAAAGTAGAAAGCTGAGTGTGTATGACTGATAACATCTTGAAAACTGGGAAGTTCAGTTATGGACCAGGGTAGGTTTTAAGCTATTTGGCGAGGGAATGCGTCCTCCACCCCTCTCACACATGTCTCGGAATTGTTTTAGGATATATATATTCTTTTTAAAAGCGAAGTATTTCTATAATTAGGGTCGGTCCGTCCGTACGTCCGTCCGTCCGTCCGTAACGAATAGCTTTTTTCGTTAATTTAGGCATGTTAGAATTGTCCTATCGATTTCAAACTTTGCATGGTGATTCCTGTAGTAGGTAGGTACGATTTAGAAAGCATAGCAACTCTATAATCATTACCAAAATGTCCGTACGTCCATTTTAAACATGTTGATTTTTTTTACTTTTTTAACAACAAATTTTTATATGATCTAATTATCCGATTGATCTGATTTTTTGTATACTGAATTTTCACTAACAATATTGCATCGACTCTTATACATTTATATTTGGATTATTAAGTTCTGACACTATACAAGTGTTAATGTCCGTTTGTGCTACCGTGCTTTTATAGATGTTGTCATCCTTGTTAAATCTAAGTCTTGTCATGATTTCAGGCTATTTTTTTTTTGGTTTTGTTCCTCCCCCTTCGGATAATGTC
Source organism: Acartia tonsa (assembly GCF_053477335.1). Classification (NCBI taxonomy): domain Eukaryota; kingdom Metazoa; phylum Arthropoda; class Copepoda; order Calanoida; family Acartiidae; genus Acartia; species Acartia tonsa. Next base: position 52,595,766 of record NC_137264.1, read on the forward strand.
TCTATAGATGCTAGGGGCGCAGCCGGTAGTATCGCTTATACAGTGTGTTTTTTTTTATGAGAACTTTTTTGAAAGCAATTTTACCCCACTTATAGTTATCAGAATTTTATGATTAACGGCTTATTTTCTTCGTTTTTTATAACCATTTAAAGAACAGTAAAAAAATATTTCAGTTTTTATTTAAAAAGTACAGTAAAATCAAAAATTCAAAACCTGGGTGTCAACATCTAAAAATGATTTTATCTTCTACCCTTTGCAAGAATTGTTGCAAAACGCTTCAAAGTTGAGATACAGAGTTAAAAATGTATACAGATACTTTTGGGGACATGTACTAGAACATATTAAAGTTTGAAGGCCATATCTTAACCAGGGAGGGAGTACTTGCCCCACAAAGTGGACTACTGAAAATCCAATTTTTTTCTTGCAAAGAGTAGAAGATTTGAGCGTAATAAAAATGCGCTAAAACCTTTTTTAGATGTTGACACCTAAGTTTTGAATTTTTGATTTTACTGTACTTTTTTAATAAAAACTGAAATATTTTTTTAATGTTTTATAAATGGTTATAAAAAACGAAGAAAATAAGCCGTTAATCATTAAATTCTGATAACTATAAGTGGGATAAAATTGCTTTCAAAAAGGTTCTCATAAAAAAACACACTGTATTATATGTTGTATGTAAAGTGTGTAAGTACTAGGGGGTGAGTCTTCAACTCCGTACATAACTCATATCATCCAGTCATGAAACAGCTGCATATTATAATGACAGCGCATACTTCCTTCCCCATTTGCTTTATTCTTATCACAAGTACCCCCACTTATTAATAAAAATATAATCGTTATGAAGCAGCAGTAGTTACTAATTTATAAATATTATGGTTGAGATAGATTTATAACTGTTAAAAGTACTTATAGGCAATTGTAAAAAATGCGACTGTAGTGAAACTGTAATGTTTTACGTTCGAAGCTCATCCCGAAGCTTGTCTTAACTAGCGATTGTTAAAATTGTACTTAATGCTACTATGTCAGATGCGTGACATTAATACGCGTGAATATAGGGGAAATGCTATGACTTAAAACAGGCGCAACTCATTAGCATGTACAGTAACGGACTTTCAGGCAAGGGTTGTTCAATCAAAATGTTCTAACTTTTGACATTAAGATTCCTTGATAATCTGAATTTGGCGAAAAATGAAAACATGAAATCTGTTTACATGGTGAAATGATGTAACACCTCATGTAACATATTGGGGTAATAGTTCACAATTATTCATAATCCCATATCTAATGAAAATATCTTACAACTATTACAGTTAGGGAGTTGAATAAATTTTTATAGAAGCAGAAATATAATCTATGATTATGGTTTGGACCCTCTAAAACTGTAATCTACCTTTCCACTTTCCCCTCTCTTGTTGAAGATATCTTCAACGCCGATACGATTTTTGAAATTTAAGATTCCACTTTTGTCTCGCTTGGTGAAGATATCTTCAACAAGAGAGACAAAAGTGGAATCTTATATTTCAAAAATCGTATCGGCGTTGAAGATATCTTCACCAAGAGAGGGGAAAGTGGAAGGGTAGATTACAGTTTTAGAAGGTCCAAACCATAATCATAGATTATATTTCTGCTTCTATAAAAATGGATTCAACTCCCTTACTGTATTAGGGAGGGTCGATATTATTCTTATATTGCAGACGTCACACCTACTTGATGCAAACACAGAAATTGTAGAGCAGCTTTGTAATTACAATTTCGGGAATAGTCCCTTTCGTGGCAACGCCCCTTGAGGGGCGATTCATCGTACTTTTAAAATGGCTTTTTATAGGTTATTTTAGGTTAGGTTAGGTTATATTGGGTTAGGTGATTGCCCCACAGGGTTAGAGCCCCCCGCAGTGGTTAGAAATAAGAGAAAAGCTACTGTGAAAAATACGAAGAATCGCCCCTTAAGGTGCGTTGCCACGAAAGGAACTATACCCAAAATTTCTATCCTTATCTAAAGTAACATGATGCCTTTGAGTCTGTGACTGTTTGTACCGAAGGATCTTGCTAACCGCTGGACCCTTATGGTTTTCCTTTACAGCGAAGCTTCTTATAAGTTTTGGGAAGATGGGGTTGGAGTCGACCATTCAGTCGACGATTAAAGTCCCTCCACAGATTATGACGTCCTACGAGGCCAGTATACACTGAAATTGACCAATGGTAAAATTTATGCTGGCATCTCATTGGTTATTTTATCGTGTGACGTCAAAATCTGAGGTGGGACTTTAATCATCTTTGACCATTCACTTTGTAATTTTAGGGTCATTCGTTTGGCAGCGATATGATCCTGGTAAAACAAATAATAATAATAATAATAATGATTCTATGGCGCAAAGCTTCTCTAAAAGTAAGTCTATATGTCAATCATCATAAATGCGGGAGGGCCAATACAATGTGTTTTACCATAGATTTATATTTTCCTCTAAAGGGGATAAAATATAAATAAAATAAAAAGACATTTAACGCTAGGATTTATTTAGTTTATACAACAAGATTAAAGCTAGGAATAAAAATGAATGACTTTTACATTTTTTTAATTTATGCAGATTTTGATGAAAAAGTTAAAAAGTCTGGCCAAATTACGTCATACTTATCAAAGTTTATAGTATAAAAGACTTCATGAAAAAAATTTTAGATTAGGGCCAATTACAATTTGTTTATTAAGATTTTTAGAAAGATGTAATAGTTGTCTGAAATTCTTTTGGAGATTCTCTTCGTTATTAAGCGTCTACTCTAAATGTCTTTATTATCAGCTTATCTGTTATTTTCATTCTTTTATTTCATCAATTTTTACAAATATATAATTCTTCTGGCATTATCTAGCACTAAAAGAATAATTTTTTATTGAAAATTTTCATATTAAAGTAACAGGATATATGTCTGCCTGTCTGTTCCAAAAGATATCAAAAACCGCTGAACCGATACAGTTCTCCTTTACAAAGTAGCTACTCATAGGTCCTGGGTAGGTTTATAGCTATTTTTGGGGAGAGTACCACCACTCGTATAAGAAATATTGCCCCTAAAAAATGATCCCATCCCCCCACCCCAAAAAAAATTTAATCAAAATTAAAAAATTAATAAAATTTAATGACTTTTCACTTAGAGGCCTCTAGGGGCTCAGCCTTTAATCTTGAATAAAGACATTATGAAAACTAATAAAGTTTAAATATTCCTAAATAATCTTACTGGGATTATCATAAACCATGAATAGAAAAATTTATTGGTTACAGAGGGCGACAGTTTATACAATATTCATACACACCCCGCAACTACAAATTACAGGTATTAAAAAAAGAAAATTATGTTTAAGTGTTTTGAATAATTTTGTAGCGACCAGTGAAGTGTCTACAATATAAAGTATTAAGCGACTTATTGAAGCGACTTGTGAAGGGTTTAGTGATTAAAATAAGCACTGAACATCAAACCAAATATAAACACACCTAACAGCGACAAGTGAAGTGTCTAGTATATTATAAAGTGTGGAATAAAACACGACGTAAATTATATCTTCTGAAACATTAACCCAGTCCCAAAATACTGAAATTCCTAACAGCGACTAGTGAAGTGTCTAGTTTATTATATAGTGTAGAATAAAATAAACCTTAAAAATCAACCAAAAAAAGGGAATCTTAACAGCGACTAGTGAAGTGTCTAATATATTATAAAGTGTAGAATAAAACACGACATAAATCATATCTTCTGAAACATCAACCAAAAAAACTGGAATTCCTAACAGCGACTAGTGAAGTGTCTAGTATATTATAAAGTGTAGAATAAAACACGACATATATTATATCTTCTGAGAATTTTCCATCTTTACTGTCTCCGTGGAAAATATTTTCCTTGCATTCACAAATATCTACAAACATTTTCATTCAATATAGAAACAAGGATGACAACTTATATAAAAGCGAAGCTCATCCAATAAGCTAATAAAATCATTACTAAACAGCGTTTTACATTTTGAAGAAACAAAAATTTTGCTAATCTTTATTAGAATTGCGTAAATGCAGGATGCTTAATATGGACTTACTAAAATTAAATGTTTTAGTGTTAAACTTACCTAATTGTTGAATGAATCTATATTTCAACAATATAAATGATACAGAATACCTCGTTATTACAGGAGTACTAAATTAAGTTTAAAAAGGGAAAAGGATATTATATTCTGAAAAACAATTCTAAAGGAAATTTCCCCACAACTCCCTTCACCTTTTCCTGCTCTTCTTTCCCACCCCTTTTAGTTACATGAAACATGTTTTAAGGTTTCGTGATTTTACATGAAAAATTTCATAAGGTTTCGTGATTTTTTTTGTAGAATTGATTGTAATAATAGCTACCCCTCAGTTTAAATCAATAAGGTAATTCGTTAATTCAGATGGACTAACATACACTCACCGAACAAATCCATTCTTTAAAAATCTTAATCGTACCTAAACTCTACTGTATAGAAGTAATACCTAATAATGTTGATAGAGTATAATATTATGATATGAATGAATCATAATTATCTTAATGATCATAATAAAGAGCTGATTCTAGAACATTAAAACTGCTAGAATAACACTAGATTATAGTTTTTTTTGATAACTAACTAGCGGTTACACCCCTAGAGGTTTTAAAAGAATTTTAAATTTTTTTTACTTTTTCTTTTTAAATCTAAAATAGAAAAATTGGGTTATTGAATTTAACTCCTCCTCCTCAAGTGCTTCTTGGGGCCTCTAGGGGCGTAGCTGCTAGTTTAGTTAAAAAGAACTGAATAGAGAGCACCATTCAAAACGAAAGAACAGACAGACAGACAGACAGACAGACATGCTCACTATAAATTATGGATGATGATATAATGTGATTTATTATTTATAAAGAACCGAATAGAGAGCACCATCAAAATCCCAAGGAACAGACAGACAGACATGCTCACTATAAATTATGAATGATGATATAATGTGATTTATTATTTATAAAGAACCGAATAGAGAGCACCATAAAAATCCCATGGAACATACAGATGTGATGTATAGTCCCTTTCTTCCTGTCTTGAGAGCATTGTATGTATTTTATATATTAGCTTTTAGTTCTTGTGTCACCCGTCTCGGAGCAAGTCTTTGCTCTGCGACTCGGCACGAACCTAAAAGTGAAACCTTGTTATTATATTTAATATTATAATTGTATGTTTAATCTGTTTTGAATTAATACACTTTATTAGAATATTTAGCTGTTTATTCTTACTATTATTACACGTCATTTTGGCGCAGTAGTGTAGTACGAATCTACGGCTCAGATTTTCTTTTAATTGTATTATTTCTTTTCTTTTTAGTTTGTTCAGGTATTTTTTGTGTTGGAATAATGGGCTTGACCATTGATGAGTGGAGGAAGTTGTCTCAGGATGAGAAGGACATGTATTTGATTAATGAGGTTCATGCTCTTGGGACTAGAATTGATAATGTAGCGGCGGAGCTGGGTGGACGTATTGATAATGTGGCGGCGGAGCTGGGTGGACGTATGGCGCCGCTGGAGAAGAAAATTCAGGAGTTGACGGATAATGTTGATACCAACAGTTCTGCGGTTACTGGATTAGCTACTCGTATGGACGATTTAGAAGATCGCCTTACTAAAATAGTGGTGCCTGGTGTTGAAAGTGATATCAAAACCGAGAATGTGACGGTTGTTGATGAGTTTATGACTGGCCAGCAACGAATTTTGGATAGAATTGCTCAGCAGAATAGTTTGAATAACTCTATGCCTTGGCAGAGGACGGCTGGAGGATATGTTCCAGAGGAGAAGCCTAACTTGTTTGCTAGTGGTTCTCGAACTATTTTTGGTGGAATGCAAGATCATGAAGATAAGATCATAAAACTTTGGGAGCTGTCTAAGGTTGATGCTGTGGATAATATCTACAATGGAGTTCTCATGTGGTGGCCAGCCATTTCTGAGGTTAAAGCGGAGGATTTTAATACGCTCAATTTCTTTGAGGCTGGGCTGAGTGAACCACAGGTTAGTTGGTGTAAATCTCTTGTTTATGTACCAGATAGATCTTTGTACGTATCGCAGGGGGAGGAGAATGTTCATAGGTACAATGAAACGTGTGCTAAGCTTGATGATCAGTTCAGAAAAAATGCGCCTGAATTTTTAGTAGACGATGATGTGATTTTCTTTGATGATTATTTAGAGAGATTTTGGATGACTACTAGACGGTATCATATGACTAATCATCAAGTGTGCAAGGAAATTCTGTTTGACAAGTGTGTGGGTGTAAGAACCGCTTGTGGTTATACGCTAAAACCTGCTGATATGGAGAATAGACGATTAACATTAAAGGGGTACTTGTGTAAGATGCGAGAGACATTTTTACCACCCGACATGAAAAATGTGTGTAAAGATGCGTATTTGTGTGTTAAGCAGCATGAAAATGATAAGATTGATGCATTTTTTGATAAGATATTATCATTCTGGAAACGTGCTTATCCGAAACCAACCGATGATATGTTTATGGATTTCTATTCTCAAGTGTGTAATGTGATTTTATCTCCAATTTTGGCTAACCAGATGCGTCAATTTTTGTTAGATTTGGAGCGTGACGGACAAGTGCGAATGATAACGAAGTTTCGGACAGAGTTAATAGTTAAAGCACAGTTGATTGTTAAAGGGCTACAATTTAATCAAATTTCAGGGTCAATGGCTAGAGGATGTACAACAAACCAGATGGCTTTGGCTAAAACGATGGTTGGTGGCGCTGGTTCCAAGTCAAATCCTGTAACTATCGATCAGGTTAGTGATGAAGATAATTTTTCATATGAAATAAATCAATGTGAAATTGATTTAGCTGATGAATTTGGCGGACCAGCTGAACTTATTCCTTTAATTGGCGCAATTCAAGGTGGTTTTATTTGTTATTATTGCAATAGAAAAGGGCATATGATGAGGGATTGCTTTGATATTAGAGATAAAAAGTTACCTAATCCTAAGGGAAAATACTATTTGCGGTGGGGTAAACAAGCCTTTTGTTCCCTATAAGACGGGGCAAAAGAGTTTTAAAAAGGATGAAAATGGCATTGATAAAAAGAAATTGGTTGGTGAAATTGAAGGAGGGGTGAAGGATGAAGCAGATACGAAGGAAGTGGCGTATGTCGATGGTTTAGGGGCACGCGATTATGAAGATGATCTTGTAGCGGAGGTTGAGGCATGGAATAGTGCTATTATAGATGACATTTTATGGTATTAATGTTTGTATGTATTATGACCACTAAAACCTTATTCCATTTTCTACATGTTACGCGGCATTGTTTTGATTTATGCGCGTTGTAAATAAACAACAACAAAACAAAATTAATGATAAAGAGTGAACGAAGCAACTCTAATATTGTGATAGTTTATTTTGATGGTTTATTTTGGATTATGAAAAGATAACATATTGTTAGTTACCGTATATGAATTTATGAGATTATGTTATAATAGAAATCAAAATAATTATTTTAGTTTTCGATTATGTTTTGTTGCAATTAGAAAAATTCATTTTTGTTTCAGATTGTTGGGGAGTCTAACAGAGATAAGAATAATAAAGAATTGAAAATGGAATAACGAAATAGGAATACAATTTTGCAAAATTGTTAATGAAAGAAAATTAATTTTAATTTTAAATTGAATAAAATTGGATAAAAATGTGAAATTAGATATTTAAAAAGTATTAAATTTTGATGAAAATGTGAAAGATTGTTTTAAAAGTTGAGTCAGTTATTGTGGTTTTAAGTATTTAATTTTAAAACAATTATATTGCGATTTAGTAATGTTGATTCAGCAAAATTTTTATGAAGCTTAGAATTTCATGAAGCAAAATTGTTATAATGCATTAGATATCTTCGTGTGTTTTGTGAATTTTGAGACCTGGTAACCCTTAGATTTTCAGTCAACAATTTAAATTTCTAGTTATTTAATCTTGCATCAAATAAGAGGGGTTTTACATTTAAATCTTGTATTTCACAAGTATAAATAATTATAATAATATAAAATAATAGAATACATATCAGCTGGTATCTCTTGTAGCTTAACACGTGGTTTTACTGAAAATCTGAAAATCTTAACCTAAATTGAATTAAATTAACTTGATTTAACTACTATTTGACTTAAAATTACACTACAATATGGTCAATCTTATCCATTCTGAGCTGAAGACTTTAAATTAGAGAAGATTGACAATATGTCTTAAAGATATTGAAGGTCAAAAAGCAGAAATAAAAGAATATAAAAATAGTTATAATATCTTACCAAACATTGAGCTATCCAGGCTGAAAGGTAGAATATCTTAGAAAATTAACAAAACATCAGTTGAATCTTCTAATGCTGTCAAAAATCTAAACATCTAACATTAAAAACATACAGCATGACCCTCAAAAAAGTATTTTTAAGCATCTGCAGCCCTTATTTCTCAATGAATTATTAAAAAATGCATATGTCCTTGTTCTCCATAGTATTCCACGTAAGTAGATATAAAAATATTTTTTTTACCTCCATTAACACCGGAGATTTTTAGAGCTAAAGTTTTGAAAAAGTGACTGAGAAAAAGAATTTTTTTTTGTTTCTCTTATTTTTTGGATGATTATATTATGTTTTTCTGGCAATTGAATAATGAGACACAAAGAAAAACAAGTTAACTAAATATTTCTTTTTTATTACACCTAAAAATATCAATTTTTAATGGCAAAAAATACTACTGAATGAATTGATTATTTGCAAATTTTAGGTAATTTATTACCCCTAATTTATAGAAAAGGATTAATTATGACAGTTGCTCCGCCTACTTTTCTGACATCTCAATTATTTGATAAGGGGTAAATTAAGCTTTTTAGACTAAAAAATCATTATGTTTTATTTTTATTTTCTTTATAACTTTTTTGTTATTAAAGTTAGGATTGTGAAACAAAAACAATTTTCCTGCTATATTCATAGAGATTTATTTGGTTTTTTAATCTTAAACAATTTTGCCTAATAAGTAAGTTTTTCAAAATATCATTAAACTAAAAAGACTCAAAAAATATGTGTAAAAAAATGCTTTTTACTCAAAAACTAAATTTTTTATTTCATTGTTGTATAAAGTTTCTGCTAGTAACAAAAATAAAAGGATTTCTAGCTTAATTTTGCTAAAAAAGTCGTATCTTGTTAAAAGTTACTTTTTCCTCAGTCACTTTTTCAAAACTTTAGCACTAAAAATCTCCGGTGTTAATGGAGGTAAAAAAAATATTTTTTTATCTACTTACGTGGAATACTATAGAGAACAAGGACATATGCATTTTTTAATAATTCTTTGAGAAATAAGGGCTGCAGATGCTTAAAAATACTTTTTTGAGGGTCATGCTGTAGATTAGGCATATCAACTACTACATTTGATATACCCAACCATAAAACATAAAAGGGGTTGGTTCTTAAAGCTACTAAAACATAAGATCTAAGCTTTAACAAAATCACTTAAATACTCTACGGTTTAAAGCAGTAAGATAAAATAAAATTAAGTCTATCACTTAAATACCTTATGGACAAAAGTATAAGTAATAAATGTACAACAAAATAAAGCTGGCTTCCACGCCTTTATTATGAAAGGACTTACCTAACCAAGCTTTTGAACTTGGTAGCTGAGGGTTTGTGCCTAGTGTTACTACTAGGACTTTACTGGTCAGACTACAATTCTAATCCGAATGTTCTATGCTTTTATAGTTAATTTTTTCAGACTAGAACTGGTTCCATTTGTAAACAAATGTGTACAGTACATTTATTTATCTATTTATTATTAAATTTATATAAATAGCAACGTAATTTCTATGTTAATTTTACATATCTTAAGCTAAAAATAAAAGTTTTAGGTAAATGTTTAAATTTTGCCCTTTGCAGACGAAATAAAATAATTATAAAAAGAAAGAAAGTATTATGTTCAATTTTACTCAGAACATCCTAAAATCTACAAAACACCGTGGAGTAGCCTCTCTTCATAAAGGGAGGGAGGGGTTGGCAAATATTTTGCGCTGTCTCTCGGAGTTGGTATGCGCAAGAATGGTGGAGCTGTCTCTCTTTTGAGGAGAAAAGGGGGAGTGAACAAATTTGCAAAGAAGTTTGCACTATCTCTCAGAGCTGGTATGCGCAAAATGGGGTGGTGTAGAGAGGTAGCTGCAATGATTAACAGGAGTGGGGCGTTCCATGCGCAGAAAGTTGAGCTGCACAAAGAAGTTGAGCTGCGCAAGAAAGTTGAGCTGCGCAAGAAGGTGCTCTCAGGTGTAGAGAAGAATAGTTAGTTGAGTTTCGACTTTCAAAAATCTAATACATAAAAGTAGTGTGCAGGAGATCAGTTATTAATTTGATAATAATAGTATTATTAGGTAATATTTTATTGTATTAGAAAAAATCTATTGTATTCAGAATTAATTATTTAGTTGCTTGGTGATTGATAACATTTGATTAATATTATATTTCTTAATACAATCTCTTTTATTAAATGTGTTGCAAATTTATTTGTTCAGTGATAACATTTAAGTATGGCATCTAAAATAATTGTATTATATTTTAGATTGGTCGGAAAGAGTAGTTGTAGTGGTTGAGATATACTATTCATTTGATGGTGAGTTGTTAAGATTTTATTTTATGCTGTTCAACATTTGATTACTATTATCTATATTGCTATCTGTTCGAAAATAGATCAGTCTTGTAAAACAATTAGTTATAGATATTAATACCGATATTAATACTTGTTTAAAGTGATTTATTTACTAATTGACATCTAAAATGTTTGTAATATTTTAGATTGGCCGGAGAGAAGTTTTGTTGATTGAGGATTGAGAGATATTTTGGACATTGCTGTTGGAGGTGGAAATTGTTGGTGAGTGATTTGTCTTATTCTGTTATTTTTTGCAAATAGATAGAAGGTTATTTGATAGGAAAATTGGATAGTTACAACCTCATAACTGTTGGTGTTGGTTAGATAGCTGTTTTCTAATTTTCATGAAGATTCTGAGATGGCGGCTGGAGCGGCTGAAGTCTACGTTCCAACGAAGATTGGTGGCATGGAAATCCTGGCCTTAGTTGACAGCGGCAATGCCCGTGGCTGCCTGATCTCTCAAGTGTTAGCTAGAAAACTCGAATGTACGATTGAAGAGACGGATTCAAAAGCATCAGGGGTGCAGGGTTCCAGCATCAAGATTGACAGTGTTGTTCGGAATGTTGAATTTCAGATTGGAGGCCACAGTTTTAAAGAAGATTGCTATGTGATTTCTGGCATGACTGTACCTATGAATCTAGGTAGTCATTGGCTTAACAGAAATCACGTGAAGACGATATTTGGGAAAGATGGTAACAGGATTGAGATGCATGGAACCAGTGTGAATCTGGTAGCTAAACGAAAGATTGTAGTGAAGAATTTGGTTCATACTGTTTTGGAGAAAATGGAGAAGGCAAGAACTAAGAAACCTGAGATTACTGTAGCTGAATTACAAGACCAAAAATGGATTTGTTCATTGAAAGATCGAATAGAAATTCCAGCATTAAGTACAGTTGTGGTAGAAGTTTCAACTAAGGGAAATATGCCTGAAGGACAGTTGTGTTACATAGCTCCTAGACAAGGTTACTGTAGTCGGAATAACCTGTTGATAAATGAAGGAATTACGGAGGTGGGCAAAAACGGTAAAATTATGACTAAAATTACGAATTTTGAAACTTTTAAGAAATCTGTTCCTGCTGGTACTTTGGTTGGAAACTTGTTTCTGGCGGAGAAGATAGCGATGTTGCAGGAAAATAGAGTTAAAGAAGATGTGTCAACAACATTAAAGAAGATTCGTTTTATTAAAGATAAATTGAAGTTAGATAAAGTTCCGTTTTTGAAAGATAATGTCTCTTTGAAAGGTAGAATAGTTGGTTTGTTCTTAAAGAATTTCAAGGCGTTATCGATTGACCCTACGGATATTGGATCTTGTACTTTGGAGGAGTATGATATTCAGTTGGTTCCTGGAGCTCAACCTTTCAAAAATAGAATGATTAGACTCAATCCTCATCATGCAGAGAAATTAAAGGAACAGATTGATTTATGGTTGGAAACAGATGTGATAGAAGAATGTAATTCACCGTTTAATTCTGGAATCTTTGCTGTTAAAAAGAAAGTGGGAAATACTAACGAGGTGAAAGTCAGGTTTGTCCTGGACTATCGCTCGTTAAATGAGATAACTGAGAAGATATGTTATCCTTTGCCTAACATTGGTGAGTTATTTGACAAACTTGGAGGAAAGAAGATTTTTACGTCTATTGATCTTACTTCGGCGTATAATTCGATGCATTTGAAGGAATCTGTCAGGAAATATACAGCATTTTGTTCTAATGGGCGGCAGTATTGCTTCAAGAGGCTACCGTTCGGATTGACCAATGCTCCAAGTGCGTTTGTAAAATTGATGGATAGAGTAATGGATTTGAGTCCTGAATTAAGAGCATTTTGTCTCGTCTATTTAGACGATGTTCTCGTATATAGCATGAATGTGGAGGAACATCTGGAGCATCTGAATACACTACTACGAACTTTCTGTGAAGCAGGACTCAAGATTAATCTTGGAAAATGTACATTGTTTGCAGAGGAAGTGAAATTTCTGGGTCATATCATAAATGCAGAAGGCATATTCATGGATAAAGCATACATTGAGAAAATTAAGAATTGGCCAGTACCTGAAACAGGTAAAGATATTCAAAGATTTACTGGTTTCATAAATTATTATGGTTCATATTTCAAGAATTTTTCTGATATTACGGCACCATTGAACAAATTCAGAAACAGTAGTAAAATAGAATGGGATGAAAAAAGTATGGAAGCTTTTACAAAGACTAGAGAATTGTTCTGTGAAGAAATAAGCAAATCATTTCCAGATTGGAGGATGGAGGCTGAACCATTTGTGCTGGATACAGATTGGTCATCTACAGCTATGTCTGCAGTGTTAAGTCAAAAACAAAATGGTCAAGAGAAAATGATATCGTGTTGGTCACGTGTTTGTTCAACTCATGAAGCCAATTATGCAGCGCATAAAGGAGAATTATGTGCATTAGTAAATGCTGTTGAAAGATTTGAATGTTATTTGAGACACAAGAAATTTATTGTTAGAACTGATTCAGCTGCACTGAAACATCTATCTACTTGGAGACAAAACGGATATTTTGTTGGCCTCACCATAAGGTGGATAAATTTTTTATAAATTTTTTATCCACCTTCAGTTATGAGGTTGTACATAGGCAGGGCAAGATGCATACTAATGTTGATATATTGTCACGTACTACGTTAGTGGATAGTAAAGATAGGATATCTAAATTATCGACGGACGAACAAGGAGAGTTAATATTGGATACTGTATATCAATTAGAAGATCCTAAATTATGTCTTATTGCAGGAATTGGAGCAGAGACGGCCAGTCAAATAGCGGCAAGATTGAAGGCGAGAGAATTCAGTCGTAGTCTGGAGAAGGATCCTGTTTTAGTGGAGAGCTATTGGATTGTCTTGACAGAAATTGGAGAACTGGACAAGAGAGGACTGAGAAGTATTTACAGGCGTTACCGAAGAGGAGAATAGTTGTGGCGCTAGTCCAGAGGTGGTTAGAAGGCGGAAGGATGGACAGGAGAAGAGATTACCATGACAATCGTCGGGAGCGTGACGACAAGCGAGGAGGCGGCGGTGGTGACAGACATGACCGGAACAGAAGAGAGGGAAATGATCATGGTATGCGGAAAAGGTCACCCGACGCTTGTAGTTCAAAGAGTGGACGTTCTGGACCAATACCTGTGAAAAAATCCAAGGATGATAGAGGAGTCAGGTACTTGGATATTTTGCTATTTTTTGTTGTGATGCAGACATATTGTTTTGTTATTGTTGGTTGTATGTATGCGTCCCAGGATCCACGGTTAGCGGCTTATGATTGTTCTCAAATAAGTGCTGTTGAGCTTAGATCAGCTGCCTGTTTGCATGATAGGATGGAACCGGTCAGATCTGTGGAATTACTTGGTTTAGCGGAAACTGATTTTATCTTGTCGGAGGCTATTAGTTGTGAGGTTAGGCTAAAGTTGGAGCGCTGGTTTTGCGGCACTGCGAGTCATGTGCACGTGTTAGACGTGCCACATGAAACACAGGTAGAGTTAAGTATGGATGAATGTAGAAGGGTTTTCCATTCTGGCAAGTATCAGCATGATGGTATTAGTTTTAAAGTGAACATAGATTTGCCAACTGTTCACAGTTTTACGGTTAATGGAACATTGTCACCTTTCAGTGATGTTGGTGGTGAAAATATTCAATGTAAGACACTGGGAGTATATGCGCACAACATGTGGTTCAACTTAGGTTTTGCTATTGGGACTTTGCATATTTTAGTAAAAAATACTCCAGTTTTGATCAAGGGAAATGTTGTTATGGATTATGATAAAAAAAACGATTGTGGCGAACTTTGAAGAAAATCATTTGTGGGCAACATCAACTTCACGCTATTATCCGTATGTAGTACAAAAACCGGCCAGTAATTTTAAGGTAGTTTTTCAAGATACATTCAATTTAACTACATGGAATGATCAACTTTTTGTTTCTAACTCGGAAAGGAATATTTTAGTTAAAGTTATGGGAACGGAGAAACTTGTTTTGCAGCATCTGGATTTTAAGATTTTTGTAACAGAATTGGAGGGTATCAAGTTTTTAGAGGAACCGAAGGCGGCTGTTAGAAGTTATTTTGGGGATCTGTTAAAACAAGAAGCCAGGTTTGATTTAAATGCTATGTTTTTGGCTAGTAGAGAAAGGAATGAGAGGATGATGGAACTTTTTAGTATTTCTAGATGTGCTCAAACAGAAGTTAGATCAAATGTACAGTTGCATCATGGGTTCAGAATTATATACCTGGGAGAGATTGCTAAGTATGAAAAATGTACAGCGGTTGAAATTCCAGTAAAGTTAGGTGTGGATTATGGATGTGCTGTAGGACATTTGTTGGTGGAATATAAAGGTGAGACAGTTGGGATACAAGAATATAGTAGAATGATTGTTACAGTAGAGGAAATAAAATTGCTGAATTGTTCGCAAAGTCCGATGTTTTTGAAGTTGACAGCTAATTTGTTTCTTGGGAATCAGGGGCAGGGACTTGAAATTCTTCACATTGCCAATGAGAAATCTGAACATGTGGGACAAAAGATTTTTCTGAATGATGAAAAGGTGTTTATTGCTGATTTTAATAAGACTATTAGATATCAGGGCTTAGAGGATTTTGAGGATTTTAATGGACAGGCTTCTAAATTGGATTTTGTTGATCATAAGTTGTCATTTTTCGAACAAGTTACAGGTTCTTGGTTTGGTTTAGAACATTTGTTTAAAGATATACTACCATTGTTTGCTAAGTTTGTATTGATTGTTTTGATGTTGTTGTTAGGTATAATTCCCATGTTGGTAGTTTTGTATTGTTGCTGCTCATGGTGTTATAAAAAAAGATTTACCGAAGAAGAATTTAATGCTAGATTTTAAATTCTTATGCTGAAATTTAATTATATTGTATTTTTGCAGGTTGGTTACGGCGGCAACAATGAATCAACAGTTATTGAGCGATGAAGAAAATGGCCGCCACAAACAATCTGCGGATGAAGGAAATCAAGTCAAACCTGGTCTACCTGTAAGCGCATTGGTCAGCAACTCTGCATCCAGGCTGGTGTTGATAATGTCGCGCGTCGAGTTGCCAACGTTGAGTGTGGGTAGATCGTCGAGGAATGTGTTTATGAACAGTGAAGACATGCCACTTGCAGATTTAATTCGTCTTATTGATAATGAACCAAGGTTCAAATTGAACTTAGTAAACATGCTTTCGTTGCAGTTAGAGATGGGGAGATGTATAAACTCATTAGACTGGGCTTTGGACAGGATCCCTATCTTTACCAGCCAGAACTCAAGACACTTGAACCTGGTAGCGGCTGGTGAGCATTCTAAAGCTATAAACAGAAAGTTGTTCTGGAACGAGACAAATAATTTGAATAAATTGAGTGCAACTATGTTTCTCTCCAAGCTTGTTTGTGAAATGTTACCAAGTTTGGTGCTTCTTGCCAAGATTGAGTACCTGGATGGGGATGAGAGAAAAAGCTGCCAAACGTTGGGAGAATTGTTGCCTATAATCAAGCACATGGGGGAACTGGATGACTGGCACCAACTTTCCAGAGTTGACGTCATACCTGCAGATGGTCGAATGAGTCTTCAGTCGGTGCTGAGAACGGTGGGCAATAGCATTGATGCGCGTTTGAAGACGCAGGTTGTATCAGCTATCCGGCTTCTGGCACATTGGAGAGACGTTGTGAATAAAATTTCCTTTATTCTGAAACAGATGCCATCCACAACTTTATTCGAGTTACAAAAAGAGTGGCTTGAAGGAAAGTCTGAACAGGATTTGAGCGCTAAAGTGTTTATTGACGCTATTCATGTGAATGAATACACGAATCTATCGGTTTTTATACCACGCATCTTCAACGTGAATTCGGTCAGCTTAATTACCAGTGGAGAGATGCCAGCTGAGATACGTTATGTTAGATTGGATGGTCAAAGAGAAATAATTGAAAATCTTGTGAGTGCTACATATACAGGTAGTTTGGTTAACAATAAAGTAGATGGAAGAGTATTGTCCTGGGAAATGCAGATGCGCTGCAAACGTCTGCGTCCGACTCTAGCCAAGCAGACGTTGCTTTGTGAGCCAGGTACTACTTTAGAGGATGTGGCAAAGGAACTTAGATTGGAGTTGGATGGAAAAGTTCATACAAGTTTGCTGGCAACCAATCTCGAATGGAAGTTTAATCCTGAACACAAAGTAAATGAGTGGTTTGAGGGTGATTTTAAGTTGGTTACTCGGTTTGGGGGTCCTGTTTGTGTCCAGCAGGATCAGCCTTTGGATCAGAACATTCCTGTTTGCCTAGATCTTGAATTGTCAGGTCAGCAATGGCGTGTTGATGAACAAGCAATGGAGGAAATGAGGTTGGAACACACGCCTGGAATATTGACGGTGCTTGATAAATTCGGGGAGGAGGTTAGTCGTAAGCATCAAAAGATTTTGGATACTCAAGAGGAGGTTGACAGCGTTGCGACCTCGATTTCAGTTGCGGTTAATAGCGGATTTGAAAGATGTTTACATATGCTTGGTGATACTGAGGCAAGGATGCCTCAAGACGGCCTTTGTGATGAGACCGCAAAACTTGGAGTGAATGATAATGAAGCTACCATGCCTATGGATATTGAAGAATCTGGCAAGAAAGGAAGAGCAGCTGGAAAAAGAAAGTAATAATTATAGTTTAATGTGTGTTAATTCATATTTTATTTTATTTTTATGTATTAATGTTTAGTATTTGTTGAGGCAGTAGTAGTCTCGAAAGGTTTAATATCAATGCTTTTATAACAATGCATCTCTAATGACATGTTTTAAATCAATGCATTTCTGATGGTTATATGTTAATCAGTGTTTTTATTTATCATGCATTTATAATAACTATGTTAATCAATGCATTTCCAATGTTTATATGTTAATCAATGCATTATATGTTAATCAATGCATTTTCAATGATTATATGTTAATCAATGTTTTTTTTAAAAAAATATATATAAAAAAGAGAAAAAAAACACATAAAGAGAAAAAAAGGAACATATAAAAAAAAAACATAAAAGAGTTCTAAGAAACCAAAACAAAAAAAAAATGTATATGAAATGTTTAAAGATCTGGAAATAAAATTTAAAAAAGAAAAAAAAAAAAATAATTATGGCAGGTGTCATACCAGATCAATCATTATCTATTTGATAAGCATTCAATGCTATTTATACTATATTTGCTAATTAACATGTAATAAACATATTGTTATATTCAATCTGTAATGTTACAGTTTCGAAATTTATGTTCATGTTAAAGCCGGGGAGAAATGTGATGTATAGTCCCTTTCTTCCTGTCTTGAGAGCATTGTATGTATTTTATATATTAGCTTTTAGTTCTTGTGTCACCCGTCTCGGAGCAAGTCTTTGCTCTGCGACTCGGCACGAACCTAAAAGTGAAACCTTGTTATTATATTTAATATTATAATTGTATGTTTAATCTGTTTTGAATTAATACACTTTATTAGAATATTTAGCTGTTTATTCTTACTATTATTACACGTCACAGACATGCTCACTCTACTATGCATAATAATATACTGTGATTCATTATTTGTAAAGTACCGAATAGAGAGCACCATCAAAATCCCAAGGAACAGACAGACAGACATGCTCTCTATAAATTATGGATGATGATATACTGTGAATTATTATTTATAAAGAACCGAATAGAGAGCACCATCAAATTCCCAAGGAACAGACAGACAGACATGCTCACTATATTATGAATGATAATATACTGTGACTTTAATAGTAAATATTGACTTTAGAACTGGTGGTAAGTGTTGATATATTTGTGCAAGAATCTTTGCCAACTTTATGCCGATATTTTCAGGGAGATAGGGAATATGGATAGCTTAGTAAAATATTTATAGTTTGGTTGTTAAAAATTGTCTAACCATTAAGTCGGCTACTTTTTCTGTGGTAGTTAGTCGGATTCTGGGCAATAAATATACACGCAACGGCTGTCTCGTAGATTTTCTTTAAGGGTGGATTTCTTCTTTAGCATTTAACCACGTTTCTGAAGAAATTTTCTATTTTTTCTGCTTCTCTTTGCAAGCAGGCTAAACATTTTACACAAATTAATGCAAGATATGAATTTCATTCACGGTTTATATAGCATTTTTATATTTTTTGTGTGTTGCAAGGGAGGGGACATTACACAATTTTGTTTGGTTATCATCAATGTAAATTGTAATCAAATGCTCCTGTTTCTGGGACAAGGCATTCTCCTTGTTCTTATCTTCAAGTTTTGTTATAAATGAAGCTTGTAGATACATTTTTAAAAAGCAGCATTTGTGTTAGTTTGACTTTATTGTGGTGTTTAATTAAAAATCATTGATTCATGATCTTTTATTAGCAGTAGGGTTGGGCCGGATACTTTTTTGGCCAGATACCGGATATCCGGATGATTTCTAATGCCGGATATGCGGTTCCGGCAGGATATCTGGCCAACGTTCGATATCCAGAAAATTACCAGATATCCGGCCGAATAACCGGATATCCGGCGTCGAAAATCAGCCGGATATCATGTAACCGGATAGATTTAATATCTGGTATCCGGCCGAATATTGAAAATGACCGGATATCCGGCCCAACCCTACTTTAGATGCTGTAAGATGTGTCCTATTGCGAAGATGATTAAAGTCCCTCCATATAACGTCATAGATAGAATAACCAATGAGAGCCCAGCATAAATTTTACTATATTGGTCAATTACAGTGTATACTGGCCTCTCATTGGTGATTCTATCATATGACGTCATAATCTGTGGAGGGACTTTAAATCATCTTCTCCTATTGCGTGTCTGTCTGTTATAATCATATTAATCATTTTGAATTATTGGCCAAATTGAGTTCAAAGATTGTTTTTTATCATCAAAATTAAATTTGTAAAGAAATTTTAGAATAGTTATTTCTTGCATTCCACGGATAAAGAATGTACAATTGTAAGATTAAAGCCAGTTTTGTTGGTTTTAATCTTATGATTGTGCATTTTTATATTCGTAGAAAGCTGGATATAATACGATGCTAGACATAGTTTTTTTGTATGGATGAGAACCGGTTCCTATCCACCGGATTCGAATGAATACGAGAAAAAAATTATCATAATCCAAGATGGCGTCAATACATAATCATAGTTGTCCTGGATTATTATTGTCTTTTCTTTAATTATTTATATTTTTATTATCATATGTATACGGAAGTACTAACCCACAATACTACTTATATGTATTGAAAACAAGAATAACAACATGCATAAAGTGCAAAACATGAAATTTTTAAACAATTATGGACATTAGGAAAGGTTGAGTTATGAATTTTTGGCAATGGAAATCTTATGATTAAAAAAACTATCTCTTATATCAGCTGAGTAAATCCATTGACTCAAAGGATAGTGGAAAATTTGCTAAATTTTTAGCCGTCTATTTTAAAAATCAGCTAATCAAATCTTATCTTCCACATAGCGTAACAGACGGACAGAAACTAATTGTTATAGAGTAGCTTAGCTTCTAATAAACTATATTGTACCTACCTACTTTAGTTAAATGTATAATGAATGTATAGGTTCCAGAGCTCCTTAAGATTTACCATCATAAGGTTCAGAAACCAAACCATAAAATATACCAAAAAAAGGATTTCAACCTACATAAAGCTTCTATGCCTAGAACATTCAAATTCCAAGGAATATAAAATTTATTTATTTAAAGTTTTATAAATACCAGGCTCTTAAGGCAAATTTTAAGGTTTTCATGTATAATACTTTTTGGATATTAACTCATATTTATAGGTGTTTCTTTAATTAATCATGGTCAAATTGTGTGGATTCCTACTAGGTATGGAACCTATATTGTATAATGGAACAAAGTTAGTGGCATTTCAATTACACATTACAACGCACAAACTTTAAACACCAAAACATTCAGATTCATTAAAGATCCATGATTTTTATGTTATTTTAACTCTGCGAAGTTTATGTTGACAGTAAGGTATGCTAGAGGAAGCGAAACTTAAAAAACACCAAAATGTTCAGATTCATTAAAGATCCATCATTTTTATGTCATTTTAACACTGCGAAGTTAATGTTGACAGTAAGGTATGCTAGAGGAAGCGAAACAACTATTATATTTACACATATGATTTTACATATAATAAATAACAAAAGGTCCGTCCGTACGTCCGTCCGTAAGTCAGTCCAGAACGGATAGCTTTTTTCTTTAATTTAAGCTAGAATTGTTCTATCGATTCAAAACTTTGCATGGTGATTTCTGTAGTAGGTAGGTACTATTTAGAAACATAGCAACTCTATAATCACTATCAGAATGTCCGTACGTCCATTTTAAAGATGTTGATTTTTTTACTTTTTTAGCAACAAATTTTATGTTATTTAATTATCCGATTGATTTAATTTTTGGTATACTGATTCCTGGGACAACAAAGTACAATAATATAAGCAAAGTAACTCTATAATCAAGTCCTAAACATTTAAGTATGCCCATAAAAATTATCCTGTATCAAGCAGTTTTTCCACAAATTTACTTAATATTTTGCTTCAAATCTTATACATTAATATTATGATTATTCAGTTCTGACACAATACTGTTAATGTCCATTTGTCGTACAGTTTTAGAGCTTCGCTTTTACGGATGTTGTCATCCTTGTTTTATAATCAATTCTAATTCTAGGATGCTGCTGTTCTGATATCATAAACTATATCTTTGGATTTAAAGTTTTAAATAATGATTCCATGAACAATTAGCAAATATATAAAGAGTTATAAAAATTTTTAAAGAGTTATAAAATGTTATAAAGAGTTATAAATTCAGAAAATATCTAAAAAAAAGTGTAATTTTTTTTTAATATTCTCCCCTGAACCTTCAGGAAAAAAGCCCCTATAGGCGAAGCCTCTAGTATATTAAAACATCAATAAATTTATAATACAAAACCTTAAAATCCTTTTAGTATTAACAATTATATGTGATTTTAATTAAAAAAGCTGTTTCTAGAATCTGCTCATAGTTAAACAAACTTTTGTGTATTGTAATTTGTTAGCCTCTTATAATTACCTAAACTAGCCTTAACTCAACACTATCATTTATTTATAGTTTATAGGTACTATTCGTAGTAGCGATACTACTCTTTAGCTTTTGTTCTTCCGTATGTTCTTGAAATGATTGAATTTACTACAGGTACACGAAAATGCAATTCAACAGACGTATACATATATTTACACATTTACGATTGCCGTAGAGATACTTTTAAGAAAATAAAATTTATATATAAATAATTTTTACTAAGGCTTTGCTCATGTTTAAATATTTTACTGAATATTGCATGAGATTACTGAATTAGAGTTAACTCTTATTTGTTTTATATTGAGGTAAATATTTTACTTTATAATTAATAACCTAATGTAAGAAAAGGTAAAAAAGTGGATGAAGAGCAGGACTCGGCAGCCGCTTTAACCGCTGGTTTTTAAATAAAAAAACCGCTATCAAGTCAACAGTCGAGCCGAACACCTAAAAACGTGGCGGCTGAAAGTCGAAATTCAACTAGAAACGCTTAGATTATCCTGGTATTCACGCTAATTGAGTTCTCCATTTAAGGGAATCTTCATATAGGCCACAGTATGGTTTTAGGCTATTTCATTTTGAGATTTAAGTCCCTGGATTGTTTTATGCTATTTTTTATGCCTCTTTTTAGTCATTATTAGAATACAGTGCCTTTGGATGAAAGGGAAGCAGTAAATAGTTATGAAATAAGTCAACAATCTATTGCCGCAGCAAATCCACTCTATAAAAATGTGCGTCTGTCGTGCCATGGGAAGAGAATAGGAGTCAAGTATTGAAAACCAATACTGAACAAAAACTTTGTTTCTGTTTAAAATGAAACAAAACATATGAATTCACATATTTTATACAAATAGCGCAGCTTATACCAACAACGAAATTAATTCTGGAAAAAATCACGAAACCTATTCCTTTTTTTCGGCTGTCTTTGGGGTACAACACATATAGAATTGACGACCTTTCCATCTGCCCCCAAAATATTATTTTAAGATTTATTTCGCTTGTTGGTTATACCTTATTCCTGCAAATAGCATAACTAGGAAGTAGGCTTTTCTGTCTGTCCAGTAATATCTCGCTTACCTCTAAGCATATGTGGATATTAAAGAATCTTATTATTGGTACCGAGATTGTTTTACTTTCAAGACTTTGTATGGTTTAAGTCGATTTTCTCCCCCTTTTATGTAAATCCTGTGGGTGCCAGGGGCTCAGACACCAGTATTAATAAATTAATCTATGATTTAGCAAAAGCTAATTGAATCATATGAGATTAATATTGATATATGGAGGAAAGTAAAAAAATAGATGGATAGGAAAAATACGAGGACCATTCTGTCCATAAGCAGCGGATCATTATTCTCCTAAAGATTTAAAACTTTAAAAAAATAATTCTTGTTTTAGTTGGGTACCATTTAGAAAGCATAGCAACTTTATAATCGATACCAGAAAGTCCGTATGACTATTTAAAACATGCTGATTTTTAACTTTTTTAAAACTCTTTTTGTATGATATATTTATCCTATTGATCTGATAATTGTTGACTGACTTCGATTCAGGCTACAGAATTGCTTTTAAAACAAATAATTGAACAAATTTTATTCATATATTAATGATTTAAAATCTATAATACAAAGTAGAACGATGTCTGTCTGTCTGTCCGTCTGTCCCTTAAGATCTCGGTAACCACTGAACCGATCGGATTCTGTTCTTCATAAAATATACCTACTGGTCCTGTGGTCGTTTTAGGCTATTTTCTTAGGGGGTAGGACAGCCACAACCACCCAAAAATAAAAAATACCCCCCCATTTTTTTTTCTTGCGTAGGTATCTATTTTCCACCAATTTATTTTTCTTATGGGGAAGTTTGATCTGATAATTGTTGACTGACTTCGATTCAGGCTACAGCATTGCTTTTAAAACAAATAATTGAACAAAATTTATTCATGTATTAATGATTTAAAATCTATAATACAAAGTAGAACGATTTCTGTCTGTCTGTCTGTCCCTTAAGATCTCGGTAACCACTGAACCGATCTGATTCTAATCTTCAGGGAATATTCCTACTGGTCCTGTGGTGGTTTTAGGCAATTTTCTTGGGGGGTAGGGGACACCCACAACCCCCCCCCCAATTTTTTCCACTTTTTTTTTTCTTGCGTAGGTATCTATTTTCACCCAATTTCTTTTTCTTATGGGGATTCGTTTGATCTGATAATTATTGACTGACTTCGATTCAGGCTACAGCATTGCTTTTAAAACAAATAATTGAACAAACTTTATTCATGTATTTGTGGTATCCGCCGAGGATAAATGGCAGACACCGGAGTTCAATTAGATTACGGCAGTGTAACAGACGTGGACACCTTACTATAGAGAAGCTACGCTTCTCTAGCTTTCACTAGATAATGATCAACATCTATTTCAGTTGTCACTTTATTGAAGGTTTAAAAGATACTGAAGCTATATACAACAAACAATAATTACATGGATAGGAATAAATAATCATAACATAAAAGCATCAATAATACATATACAATGGTCAGTTTGGGCAATAATGATCCCCCATCCCTGAAAAGGGTGGGGGAGAATTAAGAATACAGTTAACCATAATAAACATGACAGGTTCAATCATTAATTCTAAGCGTAGGGAGGGGGTCACTAGACCCCTTCCCCAGGACTCGGGGGAGGGCCATTGACCCTCCACCGAACCCCAGATCAGGGGTGCCATAGGCATGGCTCACGGTTGCCGAATACCACAACTCTCCCCTCGGAAGGCTGGGAGGTGGTTTCCCTACCAGACTTCCGACAGTGGTTGAGGCCTTCGGTCCGCTCCTTAGGGCTAAAATATATACAAACGATAATGATTCAATGGAATCCTAGTGGTGAATGTCTTCTTAGGGTTGATGGGCTCCCAATGTGGGGTAGAAGGCAGAGGCTGGCTTGGGTTGGACACGTTGGTCAGCGCCGGCAGGTATCAGGTTTGCTGGTGGCACAGTTGTTGCTGGAACAGTCAGCAGTGGGGCCTGCTGGTTGTTGTTGGCAGCGGCTGGGGCGCTGGCTGCCAGGTTGATCGTCTGAGCAGCGGCCTGTCCTCCTGAGGGGCCGCGGGGTCTGCCAGAGGGCGGTCCTGGCCTACCTGGGCGGTCATGCCCGCTGTCAGTTGATTTCATAGACACCATTTCCTCGGCTGCTTCCCTGCCGATGGGAATGGCATCCCAGTCCACTGAAAAGTCCCGGGACTTGGCATGGTTGAGCCTGGCTCTAGCCAACGCTTTCCTATACAAAGCTGGATGGTACAGGAACACTTGTGATATCGCATTCAGGGCTGCCCGGACTCCTCCCTGTGCTGCTGCCAGGGAAATGATGGTTAGGTCCCCCAGCAGTTTGAGGATCAACAACAGCAAACACAGTATGGCTGCGCCATCTCCCCACTCGTGGATGGCTTGTCTAAATCCAGCCCAGACATCCAGGGCTGCCTCTCCTTCCTCCGCCAGTCGGTCAATGTTGTAGGACACTATCCCATGGTCTCCTGTGGCCGAACAGCTGCCTTGCTGAACGCAGGAGCCATAGGATAGGCCGGTCAGCATGGCACTCTTGTATGCTGGGAACGCCAGCAGTTGTTGCCAGTCGTTCAACTCAGCCTGCGAATACAAGCCACCTGAACTGAAGTCATCTAAGGGTTCTGTTAACAACTGCTTAGGCGTATCCAGCGGGGGTGGCCTTTTCTTGGGAGCGGGGGTTAACTCTATCCAGCCTTCCTCCGCGTGCACAGTCAGGGGGTAGGTGGAGGAGCAGGGAATCTTGGTGGCGTGTTCACTATATACCCGCGTCACAGCGTCTACAAAACCTGTGGGCTCTACTGGCACTTTGTCCCAACACTCCTTGTGTTCGCGGACAACGTACTTGTGACGTTGGCAGGTCAGCTGCAGCAGGATGTCTCCCCTCAGTACCGAGAACGTGCTCCCCTGGACACGCACCGGGTGGGCCGGGTCTAGTTGCTGGAGCTTCCAGCAGTTGGCCGCTACTTCTTCTGCTGCGGTGCTTTTCATGCGCGTTTCCAGGGTAAACCCAATATAACCTGCATGTATTTGTGCTTGAAGGGGAACGTCAACATCCCTGGCCGACACTCTGGGCAGCGCAGCCGCGGCTGGGTCAGCTGCCACGAACAACGCTGGATGGTTTGTGGCATGGGCCTCGAAGTCGCAGTTCACAATCGAGGTGGGGTTGGTCATGTTGATGAAAAACTGGGCCTGATGGTCAACCAGATATGCATCCATCACCAGGCTGGGCTGGAGGCTGCGGATCAGCCTCAAGGGGCAATCTCTTCCCAGGTGGTCCCACACGTAGGTTGCTTCCCCAGTGATGCAGGACAGCTCAGAATGGGGACACTCTAGGGTCAGGTGGTCAGACTGGGACTCCACACGTCCATCCTCCACCACATAGGTCTCCTCCTTGACCAGCAGCCGTCGCTCCTGGAGCACTAATTCGTTGCGGTATAGCTGGCCCTCGAAGTGGACGTCCTCCCCCTCACAACCCACCCCCTCGGGGCTGTTGACGAGGGCGCCCACCATATCGATGGTGAAGAACAGGGGATGGTTCAGCTGGAACGTCAGTGGCTGGGTCTTGCCTGGCAACGTGTAGACTCAGTTTCTGGCCAGGTCTCGGCACGCTTCTGGGTCTATCTTGGTTGGCCTCATGAGGGTGGGGACCGAGGTCACCTTGAGGTGACCCCATACTCCACACCTGAATGTCCACTGGGACACGGTGAGCTGACAACTGTACCCGGTGGTTTCCCTCACCTTGACTTGCTGCAGGACGTGCACTTCATGGCCCAGGGGCACCTCCTGGTGTAGGGG
This sequence comes from Acartia tonsa, assembly GCF_053477335.1. Lineage (NCBI taxonomy): Eukaryota > Metazoa > Arthropoda > Copepoda > Calanoida > Acartiidae > Acartia > Acartia tonsa. Next base: position 52,622,370 of record NC_137264.1, read on the forward strand.
CTCCGTGTTACACATCTTTTCTTTATTGTAGGATGTGACATGGGTGGGGTTGGCACAGTCCCATCCCACCAGGACGTAGCTGGTTGTAGGCCACACGGCTGCCAGCAGGAGGCCCCACAGGACCATCCACCAATGGGAGAGGCTTCCAGGCAACCATCTTCCTCGTACACGCGGCTGGGGATCTTCAGCTCTAGTCACGGCTGCTTCTTGGGACTGGACACGGCTGGGCTGCTCCTGGCTAGATACAAGTTTCCATTGAGCGTTATCTATATGCGGCCGAGGCACCCCGATGCCCTCCCCAATGACAGACTGGCAAGCGACTGGCACTTGCCTGGGTGTCGGCTCCCCTAGCCCCAAGTGCTCCCTTCCCTTGTCCAAAGCATGCCCAGTGGCATGGGGCTGAAGTGCATGTGGCACAGGCTCGCCCTTACTCACTTCCCTCCCCTGCCCTAGGAACTCAGGTGCATGTGGCACAGGCAAGTCCTTATTTTCCCGAATTTCAATCTCCCCAGCCTCTGGTGCAGGGGGCACAGGCAAGGCTGGGTTTTTACAATATCTTGGATACAACACATTTAACAAATTCAACTTATCCTGATGTTGAGTAGCTGGGTTCCCTTGGCTGGCAGGGGGCTCTGGATGGCATGTAGCTGGGCTCTCCCTGCAGGCTGGTGGCGCTGGCTGGCTGGGGGTGACGGGTGTCACCCCTTCCTCTGGGACCGCTGGCTCGTTCCAGGACTCAGGTCTCTCGGTGGCGGCGACGGTTGTCGCCCCAGACATCAGGTTGGAGGCTGGCTCGTTCCAGGATCCAGGTATCTCGGTGGCGGCGACGGTTGTCGCCCCAGGCACCAGGTGGGAGGCGCTGGATAGCACCCCCCCATCATCCCAGGTGGCGACGCCGGGTGGCGTCCCATACATCGATGCAGAGGTGCTGGCTAGCACCTCCTGCCTCTCTCGTTCGGCGGCTGCCAGGGCCTCCCCATACACCGCCTCAGGGACGCTGGGCAGCGCCCCTCCACTCTTGCTGGGTAGGCTCAGTCGGGCAGGTTCCATCATGTTGAGGCTAAAAGGCTGGGGCCTCAGCACCTCTGGCTCGGCTATGTTGTTGGATTGTATCAGCTCTGGCCCCAGATGGTTAAGACTGAAGCCTAGGCCAACCCGGTTGGGTTCAGCCGCGCCGCCCAGTACGTTGATCCTAGCTGGGACAGTCCCAAACTGCGGCATCCCATCGGCTCGGTCCGCCGCTCTGGGGGCGGCTGCTTGCTGTGGTGGTGCTGGGGGCGCGCTCCCTTCCATGTGGGCCACTCTGCTGGGCTTCCCTGGAGGGGCACCCTTATCGGCGGTGCGCCTGCGGCTGGCTACCTGGGCCCAGTCAGCTCTACAGTCGGCCGCCGTGTGACTGTCATAGTGGCAACGCTCACACTTGGCAGAACGGTTACGGCGTGGCTGGGTGCGTCTCTCCTCTAGGCTAACTTCCACAGGCGTTGGGCAGTCTCGAGCTTGGTGGCCTCTCCCCTGGCAGCGGAAGCAGCGGCCTGGGACCTTGTCATCTGGAGCGACCTTCCCCATCTGGTGGAGACCCGGAGCCAAGGAGCCAATCTCCATTGGCTCCGACTCGTCATATTGGGGCAACTGGATGCAAGCAGATCCAGTCAGCCCTTCGGTCGAGTCCACTAAGCATACACCTTCCTTCAGTTGCTTAGTAACCATGGTGACGGTGAACATGGCCTTACGAGTGTACTCAGGTACACTCGTAATTTCATGGTTCATCATGAGGCGTTTTACATTGGCGTTACGAATTCCACGATTTAATTCGTCCACCAACAACTCAAGATCCTCATGGTTGTAGGCGTCCCTATACAAGGCGCACTTAGTTGATATGTACGCTTGTATAGGTTCTGTCGAGTGTTGCTTGTAATCCCTAAACGCTTGTTTAAGCGTTTGGGATTCAAAAGCAGGGCGAAATAGCAATTCACACTCGGTCTTGACCTGTTCGTAGGTCAAGGCTTGGCCTGCCTCGCCAAACAGATGGGACGCCATTTCCGCCGCTTGCCCTACCAGTGACAGTAGGAGGGCGTTGCGGCGGTTGAGGGAATCATGAGGTGGCACGCGGTAAGCCGCCCATGACATCTCGAGTCTGCGGATATGTGCCGACCAGGATTGCTTGGGCGGCCCTCTATACTCCGGCAGATTGCTCAGCATCAGCTTGCGGTACTCGGCTGGGGCCGGCTGAGGGTCATCCTGGAGCCATCCTGGGGCTTGATGCTGGTCCATTGGGTCAACGGTGCAACGGCGGGCACAAAGTTATACAGTACTAAAATGAATGGTTTTTTGTCACTTGAGGCTTCCTAGCCTACAGCCAACACTGTTTGTATCACTAGGTTGGTAGTTTAGTTGCAAATATATAACTTAGCTGTGCTTATCACTAGTTAGGTGCTGAGGTTGTAGGGTAGGCTGGTAGGGGTAGATAGATGTTGAGGGTCTGAACTGCTGTCAGGAACTGATTGGGTTTTCCTTTATCACACTAGAGCTAGAAGGAAAGAAGCTTGTAATTCTTTATTTGCTAAAAATACCCCTGTTAAATGCTATGGAGTAGCTCCGCTCCGGTGTGTGTGTGTGTGTGCGTGAAATCTCCTGTCCTTGCAACGCGCGTCCGCGCCGTCAAATCCGCGTACACGGGAAAAACGCGCTCTCACCCCTCAACTCGCTCTCTCATTGGTCCGCTTCGTCCGTTGAATTTATGATATTTTCCACACTCTGTTGCGCTACCCGTGAATGGCGCTCTGTGTATCCGATCGCTAGCCCCACACTACAGACGGACTTAGTCTAGTGTGGGTAGGAAGGGGGAAGCGCGTGAGGGGACGGGGGTAACTCCGTCCGTTTCCCCTGTGAGGGAGGGAGGTAACTGTGTGTGGGTGTAATAGTGCCTTTTCTTCTTAATCCTAGGCTTATCTATTATATCACCCTGATTGTATTTGCCTTCAATGGAGAGGGGCTCCTCCCTTTCCCTTGGAATAAGGGGTGTATTGTTGTTGTGCTGTGGGCTTGAGATGTTTTGATTGTATATCAGGGTCTTTATTATATTACATCTAGCTTCTATTTTTGTCCTTATCACAATTGCATAACAGATTTGTTTACCAACTCTGTTCTATTTTTAGCTGTTATCACAATACACAATAATCCAAGCCTGTTCTATTCTTAGATTTATCACAACACAACAATTTGTTTGCCAAGCTCTGCTCATAAATCTATTGTTTGGCCATCACACCAGGGTGGTAATCCCTGCAATGTAACATAATATCTGTTTTTCTAGATGGGTGGCTGCGTTGTAGCCTCTCAGGATACTCGGAGTTGACGTAGTTTTTCTCTGTTCTGGTGCACTACACTCGTATGTTAGCTCGCAGCTTGCAGCTATGTGGCATGTTTCAGCCTATCGGCGGCAGGGAATGTCCCGTCCTGCTAGCGCCGCTGATCCAAATCCGGCTGATGGCGGCAGGGAATGTCCCGTCCTGCTAGCGCCACTGGTTCGGATCCTGCTATTTCTTGCAGTAAAGTTGGCCTATTTCCAGCCGTTTACACTTATTTGGCTTGTTTCAGCCGGTCCGCAGGCCTGTTTCAGCCCTTTTGGCGCTCAATTCTCCGTTAGATATCAGCGCTGCTCGCGGTTATTCGTCAAATTTCGCTGTCTCGCTTCCACAACTGCCGGATGCAGAGTTAAACTTTGCTGTCCAGGGTGGGTAATTCAGGTTGCTTGCGTCAGTTTTGCCAGATTCACTGCTGGGAGTACCTTAGCCTCAGATGCGCGTCTGCTCTACACTTGTGGTTCGCCGTAATCTCACACAGCTGTCACCAAAGTTGTGGTATCCGCCGAGGATAAATGGCAGACACCGGAGTTCAATTAGATTACGGCAGCGTAACAGACGTGGACACCTTACTATAGAGAAGCTACGCTTCTCTAGCTTTCACTAGATAATGATCAACATCTATTTCAGTTGTCACTTTATTGAAGGTTTAAAATATACTGAAGCTATATACAACAAACAATAATTACATGGATAGGAATAAATAATCATAACATAAAAGCATCAATAATACATATACAATGGTCAGTTTGGGCAATAATGATCCCCCATCCCTGAAAAGGGTGGGGGAGAATTAAGAATACAGTTAACCATAATAAACATGACAGGTTCAATCATTAATTCTAAGCGTAGGGAGGGGGTCACTAGACCCCTTCCCCAGGACTCGGGGGAGGGCCATTGACCCTCCACCGAACCCCAGATCAGGGGTGCCATAGGCATGGCTCACGGTTGCCGAATACCACATATTAATGATTTAAAATAGTCCTACATTCAACTATATAAGTGTGTCTGTATTTAGAGAAGTATGGACTTTAAACTATATTTGTCCTAAAAGTTTGTGGAATAAAATCTCTTTTTCATTGGCTTTAAAACATTAGGAATTTTAAGCAAATCTACAAAAAACCTCTTTTTCAAAATTTTTCAACGAATACTTTTTAGTAGCGAAGCTACTCTATAATTCACAATGTCCGTCGGTCTGTCCGTAATTAATGAATTGGGGGAAACGTGATTTTCTCGGCTCCTATTCAAGATAGACAGCTGAAATTTTTAGTGAAGATTCCCACTATATATGCCCATCTAATATATACATTGTTTTGTCCGTCTGTTTTTTATTTGGGGTGTTAGATCGATTCCTAGATTTTACCGTTTTCGTTTTCAAGATAAAGGGCTGAAATTTTCAGGGATTAATTAATTTTATATTCTACATATTTTCACCAAGTTTTATAAATATCTTTTCATTAATTGGGGTGGTAGATCGATTCCTGGATTTTTAAATTCTTTATGACACTACTTTATAGTATTTCTTTCCTGATATACTATCATAATTTTTGAGCTTCGCTACTTATTGATGTTGTCATCCTTGTTTTGTTGTTGTCTGAATTAGTGTTTATATCAAATTATCGTCCACTGTATTTGTCATATCCTTTTAAAGTCCTTAAATGTGTTAGTTTGTTAAAAGCGAAGCTTTTCTATAATTAGAGTCGGTCCGTCCGTACGTCCGCCCGTCCGTAACGGATAGCTTTTTTCGTTAATTTAGGCATGTTAGAATTGTCCTATCGATTTCAAATTTTGCATGGTGATTCCTTTAGTAGTTAGGTACGATTTAGAAAGCGTAGCAACTCTATAATCATTACCAAAATTTCCGTACGTCTATTTTAAACATGTTGATTTTTTACTTTTTTAACAACAAATTTTTATGTGATTTAATCATCCGATTGATCTGATTTTTGGTATATTGATACCTGGGACGACAAAGTATAATGTTATAAGCGAAGCAACTCTATAACCAAGTCCTAAATATGTAAGTATGTCTATAAACATTATCCTGTATAAAGCAGTTTTTCAACAAATTTACTTACAATTTTGCTTCGACTCTTATACATTTATATTCTGATTATTCAGTTCTGACACTATATAAGTATTCATGTCCGTTTGTCCTACCGTTTCAGTGCTTCGCTTGTTTAGATGTACACAGCAAGAGCAAGTAGACGGACGAGTGTTTGTTCGCTTGCTATAGAGTAGCTAAACTAATTAAGGATAAAATAAACCAAAAGTCATGATAAAACAAAATATATATTAAAATTGAAAATCCTAATAATCAATCCTAATTTTCGGAATGATTTTGTTTAAAATATTTCAGAGTTTTGACAAAGGACACTCTTAATTTTCTTCATGTTCACGCGGTGGTTTTAGGCTATTTTATATTTGGAAATCTTGGTATGGTTTCATGCTATTTTTAAACCCCCTCCCTGCCCCTTTGAATACAGAGCTCCTAGATAGTAGCGGTGCTAAAAGTACTATCCTTATGATAAAGTAACAGAATGTCTTTTTGTCTGTCTGTGTGTCACCGAAGGATCTCGCTAACCGCTGAACCGATCGGGCTCTCCTTAACAGGGTAGCTTCTCATAGGCCCAGGGAAGGTTTATAACTATTTTGGGGGAGGGTACCACCACCCTCCCCCAAAACGCCCCTAGAAAAAATCCCCCCCCCAAAAAAAACAAAAAAAAATTATATTTTTTTAACTAAACTTAAAAACGGGCGGGGTGCAACCCCCCCCCCCCCAAATATGCCCCCAAAAAATTATTTTTTTCCTTTTCTTTTAAAATCTAAATAATAAATTAGGTTATCAAATTTGACTCTCCCCTCCTCAAGTGCTTCAGAGGCCTCTAGGGGCGTAGCCGCTCGTATAAAGTAAAAAGATTAGGTTGTTTGTCAGTTAAGATCTCGTAAACTACTTAACCTATTAATTTTCCATTTTTGGAAAGCTTCATGGGATGTTTATTTCATTTTATCTTTAAATAAGTCTGGTTTTTGGCTATTTTCTGCCTAACATCCTAAAACTCAAATATAGAGCACCTAGATACTAGGGGCACAACCGGAAAACATGACTACGATCGTGTTCCAATGAGATGCTGCGCAAAATGGTACAAAAAAATGACGTCATACTATAAAGTTGTCCAATGAGAGGCCAGTATACATTGTAATTGACCAATGGTAAAATATATACTCGCCTCTCATTGGTTATTTTATCATATGACGTTAATTTTTTTTGTACCATTTTGTGCAGCATCCTGGAAAATTGGCGGTCACGCCCTCTAGAGGCCCTTAGGGCTCTAGTTTTGGGAAGGGGGAGTTTGGAAGTTGACCCTTCACCTTAAATTATAGTTAAAAAAACAAAGTTTAAAAAATGGAGGGGGTATTTTTTCCAAGGGTGATTACTCCTAGGATGGTGGAAGTACCCTCCCCAAAAATATTTATATACCTTTTCTGCAGCTATAAGAAGCTTCACTGTTTTTTTTTGGCTAGCCAAATCCCCTGCTGTAAACAGACAGACATCCTGTTACTTTTATCTAAGGATAATAAATAGTTTCCTCTTAATTAATGGTGATTAATTAAAAATTAATTATATGTCTGAGCTCCGACTCAACACAGAGAGAGATTCAACACCAGAAAGTTATTAAATATATATCAGGAATTTTAAGGGACAATGGACGAGGATTTTTTTACATCCCGAAGGAAAATAAACAAAATTACCCCTTATGTATAGTTTATTTTTCGTTGGTCTCTACTAGTTTAGAACCAAGCAATAAAAATTTAATGACAAGATCAAAAGATTTAAGCCAACTAATAAGATAATGTTGTTATAAAACTTTGGGTCCGACACCAGAGGTGGATTCTTAAAACAATTTTGCCCCACTAATCGCTTAGTGGGGCAAATTTGTTTTCGTGAAAAATCTTCCAAAATCACATAAAAAATCTACAAAAATATTTAATAAAATCTTATGTTCATAACCCTTCTATGATTTTGTTTATTTTTTTGTTGTAGATTTTTAATGTGATTTTGGTAAATTTTTCACGAAAACAATTTTGCCCCACTAAGCGATTAGTTGGTGCAAATTTTTTTAAAGAATCCAGCTCAGTGTAATTTATAATCCACTCTCTCTTCCCTGCATGAGTATATTAATACAAATTAACATTATAGATTCTTTCAGATTATAAATTTAATAAAAATAAATTACTTATTTATCGATTAAAACTTCCCAAAAAGGTTGGAGAATATAGCGACTTAATAAAACATAGAAAGTTTGAAAGAAAATGTGCCCCCCCCCCTTGATCATTTTTTTAGGCCGGAAATGACCGGAAAAGACCGGATTTTAAACATTTTTTTAACTCTAGGGGTCATATCTAGTGTTGAGGAATTCAGATCAGACCTTAAAGCAATAATAAATATAGGGGCGCACCCAGGAGGGGGCTTGATTTACAGATACCCCCTAAAAACCGCAAAAAGCCGATTTAAAAAAAAAAATAAAATTCACGGCCGGTTCTGGCAGGATCCGGCTCAAATTTTGCATTGAGTCATCCTTTGGTATTCCCCACAGTTGATACTTGACTTGGCAAGATCCCAGAAAAGTGTGGTATATCTAGGGGGGGGGGGGGGTAATGTCTCCCCATACGTTTTTTTATTTCAATTTTTATGTATAATAGATATAACAATATATAATGAATTGAGTGATCTCAGACCCCAGGATCCAGCAAATTTAGCTGGAACATCCATGACCAAGCAAACATCTGTTTTGGAGACACAGACTAGGGGACAAAACGTCATTTTGATTATTAAAGTAGACTTCCAAATTTAAACTCTACAATTAATTTTATAGATAATTGTTTTCATTAAATTTGAAGAGCTATTTATTTTTACAAATAATAAAATCATAGAAACAGCAAATTATGAAATTTTGAAGTACCATTTAAATTTTAATTTCTTTCTATATTTTAATCAAAATACAAATACGGATTATAGATTTCTCGTATTCATTCGAATCCGGTGGATAGGAACCGGTTCTCATCCATACGAAAAAACTATGTCTAGCATCGTATTATATCCAGTTTTCTACGAATATAGAAATGTACAATCATAAGATTAAAACCAGTTTTTTTGGCCGGTGCCTCCGGCACCTCGGGGCTAAAAAAACTAGTTTTAATCTTATAATTGTACATTCTATATCCGCGGAAAGCCGTTTATAATACGATACGAGAAATAACTATTAAACTTTTATTGAATTTCAGCATATCTTTTCTATAACTTAAACACTTTATAGTCATTATCTGAAAGTCTGTACGTTCATTTTAACAAGTTGATTATTCACATGAAAACATCTTTTCATATGATATATTTATTCTATTCGCCTGATTTTCGAAATACTGATTTCTAGGACAATGTTAAAAGTAACCATCTCTATAATTAAGTCCGAAAAGTGTTTATACATAAGTCCTGAGACAGAATCTTATATTTAACCAATTTTGCAACATTACATAAAATTTCGACTTATAAATTCATCTTCTGAATTCTGCTCTGATACTCTACAATGCAAGTGTTAATGTTTGTTTTGATTTAGAAGCTTCGTTTTTTATTTGTGTTGTCATCCTTGTTTATTTATGGCGAAGCTTTTCTATTATTCAGGTCTTCAAGTCAGTTTAAGAAAGAGGCGACCTGTTGCATTTAACACCCCCTACCCCCCCCCCAAAAAAAAAATCACCCTAAATTTTTTTTATTTTTAAAATACCTCTAGGGGCAAAGCCCCTAGAGCTAGGTGAGAAGCCGCTAGTAATTAATGACTTGTCTTATTTCAGGTAATGAATACGACTGCAAGGAAGTGATATGGGAGGAATGTATTGTAAACATGTGACCAAGACTGTTCCTAACCCAGAGCCCAGCCTGGAGTGTTGCCCTCTGCCTGTTCCCTACAAAGACGTTGATGCCATGTATGGTGAGGTTGACCTGTTGCATACTGACTGTGTTGGAACACAGTAATAGTGTCTGACTGATTATGACGTAACAAAAAAATTAGCCAATGAGAGGCCATTATAAATTTTACCATTGGTCAATAACGGCCTCTCATTGGCAAATTTTTTTTTGTTATGTCATAATCAGTCAGACACTATTACTGTGTTCACTATGTTGCCAAGCCCCATCAGGTCTGCAGGCCTGTTACCACCAACAAATGTGGCATTAGGACCTACAACCGCATCACAGCAAAAATAAATTAACCTTTAATCTATTCACATAAATTCATAATCTGAACACTTTAGATGTTTTAATGTTCGTTTGTTATATGTACTAGTATGGTTTAAGAGCTTCTCTTTTATTGATGTTGTCATCCTTGTTTTAATAATTACAACTGTCGTTTTGTGTTTTAAGAAATTGTAAAATTTCATTTAGGATATTCGATGGCCAAGATCACAAAGTGCTGCACCTTCCATGTAGTAGAATGTGTATTATATTGTAACAAGGATGGCAACTTAACAAATCAATAAACTATTAATAACGACGAGTCTTAACAAAGTTCGAAGTTTATGTTGATGTTTATTACTTTACGTCTTAGTATAAACGCAGAAGTGACAAACGTCGGAGTGGACACTTAACCTAACCTATTGTAAACCATCTTTTAGGCTTTTTTTTTAAATGCATAACCACTGCGGGGGCTTATTTGTACATTTATATCTTAACCTAACCTAATACGTTTAGAAATAATTAATTAACTATATATTTTAGACATTAATGCTGTTCACTCCGAGATTTGTTACTCCTGCATTTGTCCTGGAACCTAATTTTAGATATCATACCCTGTTGACATTACGGCTTACTGTTTTAAAAACCATTGTTACAGAAATTAAACTAATACATATTAATGACATATCAAAATGAAAAATTTATGCCCAAAAGATGAAAACTTTTAGAAATGACGCCCGGGCTTTATGGTGATCTACATAGTTGTAACTTAATTATACCAATCTATAATACAAAGTAGCTTGATGTCTATCTGTCCGTCCGTCCGTCCGTCTGAAGCTTAAGATCTCGGTAACCACTGAACTGATCGGATTCTACTCTTCAGGGAATATAACTACTGGTTCTGTGGTGGTTATCTATACGAGAATATCAATGCAAATTTTAAAATCAAAAGTAAGATTCCAAAATGCCCAAATCTACGCGCTCAGAGCTATCCGTCACAGACATGATGACGTATGTACCATAACTGTAGAAAAGCTTCGCTTTTAAAAAGAAAGATATCTAGTGAAAGATACTCTGAACAAAATTCTGAAAGCTATCTATCTTTTTACCTCAAAAAGTTATATTTTAAACAGGGCGTGCAACCCACACACACAAAATACACACACACAAAACACACACACACTAACGTATACAAATACACACTAAATAGTGCACAAAAATATATAAAAAGTTTGTTTTGTAAAGTTTTGGTAAAATAGTGTGTGCATTTCAACCAAAAAAGATGTTCTAGTATTTTTAGATATAGCTGACTGTTTGTGTGTGCGTGAGTTTGTGAGTTGGGGAAGATTTTCTTTTTCTTTCTGTTAATTATGAATTCAATTTTAAATTGAAGCTTCGGTTACAGTTGCATTCTTTAAAAGATGAAAGAAACAGTTTTGATTAAGCCCTTAAGTAAAAAGGGGGATGGCTGTCTGTTTGACAGATGAACAGGTGGACAGATCTCTTCTTTTCAGGAAGGCTACATGTTGGTTTGGGTAACTCATCTTCAAAGAAAAATTACAACCCAAAGTGTTTATACTAAGTTTTAATTTAATAGATTTTTCACTTCATAATATTATTTTTTAAAAGCGAAGCTTTTCTATAATTAGGGTCGGTCCGTACATCCGTAACAAACGGGTAGCTTTTTTCGTTAATTTAAACAGGTTAGAATTGTCCTATCGATTTCAAACTTTGCATGATGATTCCATTTTTGAACAAATTTTTATGTGATCTAATCATCCGATTGATCTGATTTTTTATATGATGGTTCCTGGGACAACAAAGTATAATGTAATAAGCGAAGCAACTCTATAATCAAGTCCTAAAAATGTAAGTTTGTCCATAAACATTATCCTGTATCAAGCAGTTTTTCAACAAATTTACTCACAATTTTGCTTCGACTCTTTTACATTTATATTTCGATTATTCAGTTCTGACACTAAATAAGTGTTAATGTCCGTTTGTCCTACCGTTTCAGTGCTTCGCTTTTATGGATGCTCTCATCCTTGTTTCTGTATAAAACAATACAAGAAATAAATGGATTATAAAATTATCCCCAAGCAACATTAGGACATCCTTATTCATTATCAAAAGAAAAAAGAATTTTTTCTCTATATTCATTATATTTTTCCATTTAAGTATTTTCCATCTTTACGTTGCTTAAGTCATTTAAAGATAAACAAAATATCATCAGTTTGATTGGAAGGAAGTCTAAATAAAGATATAATAAACATGTCTTTTATACCTGAAAATCGGAGGGAGGGACATTGTACTGAGGTGGATTCTTAAAAAAAATTTGCCCCACTAATCGCTTAGTGGGGCAAATTTTGGATTGGAAGGAAGTTTAAATAGAGATATAATAAACATGTCTTTTATGCCTGAAAATCGGAGGGAGGGACATTGTGTGGTATCCGCCTCGGTTAAATGGCAGATACCCAAGTTCAAATGATTACGGCAGTGCGAACAGACGTGGACACGTATAATTATAGAGAAGCTGGGCTTCTCTAGCTATCACTAAATAACAAACAAAGTCTATTCAGATGTTACTTTATTCAGGGTCCAAAGGTTACTAACTTATAATACAACAGATAATAGATACACAGATTGGAATAAATAATACTAAAGCAAAATCAATATAAATACATATACAATAATCAGATTGGGCAATAATGATCCCCCATCCCTGGAAAGGGTGGGGGAACCAAACAATGCAGCTTAACCATAATAAGGCTGTCAAAATCTATCATTAATTTTAAAGCATAGGGAGGGGTCAGGCTGACCCCTTCCCCGGTACTCGGGGGAGGGCCCTCGGCCCTTCTCCGAACCAAGGTCAGGGTTGCCACAGAACATGGCTCAGGGTTGCCGAATACCACAACTCTCCCCTCGGAAGGCTGGGAGGGGGTTTCCCCACCAGACTTCCGACAGTGGTTGAGGCCTTCGGCCCGCTCATTATGGGACTGTTATTTACAAGGGTTAACAATTCAATGGAATCCTAGTGGTGCTTTTCAGAGTTGATGGGCCCCCAACGTGGGGTAGAAGGTAGAGGCGGGCTTTTGTTGGGCACGTAGCTCGGCGCCAGCGGGTGTCAGGCAGGCATGGGGCGCGGCCGCTGCTGGGCCGGTCAGCAACGGGGCATTCTGGTTGGCGGTGGCAGCGGCTGGAGCACTGGCTACCAGGTTGACTGTCTGGGCGACAGCCTGGCCTCCCGAGGGGCCGCGGGGCTTTCCAGAGTGCGGCCCAGGCTTGCCTAGGCGGTCATTCCCACTATCGGCTGATTTCATGGACACCATTTCCTCGGCTGCTTCCCGGCCAATAGGAATGGCATCCCAGTCCACTGAAAAGTCCCGGGACTTGGCATGGTTGATCCTGGCCCTGGCCAAGGCCTTACGATACAAGGTTGGGTGATACAGAAATACTTGCGACATCGCGTTCAGGGCGGCACGTACACCTCCTTGTGCAGCTGCCAGGGAGATGATGGTTAAGTCTCCCAGTAGCTTGAGAATCAACAGCAACAGACACAGTATGGCTGCGCCATCTCCCCACTCGTGAATAGCTTGTCTGAACCCAGCCCAGACATCCAGGGTTTCCTCCCCTTCCTCCGCCAGTCGGTCAATATTATAGGACACGATTCCATGGTCTCCGGTGGCTGAACAGCTGCCCTGCTGGACGCATGAGCCATACGACAGGCCGGTCAGCATGGCGGCCTTATACGCCGGGAACGATAGTAGCTGCTGCCAATCATTCAGCTCGGCCTGGGAATACAACCCTCCCGAGCTAAAGTCATCCAAGGGCTCGGTCAGCAGTTGCTTGGGTGTATCCAGCGGGGGCGGCCTCTTCTTAGGGGCTGGAGTTAGCTCTATCCACCCTTCCTCGGTGTGTACAGTTAGGGGGTAGGTGGAGGAGCAGGGAATCTTGGTGGCGTGACCGCTATACACCTTTGTCACGGCATCTACAAATCCTGTGGGCTCCACCGGCACCTTGTCCCAACATTCATTGCTCTCCCTTACCACGTATTTATTACGCTGGCAGGTAAGTTGGAGCAATACATCTCCCCTCAAAATAGAGAACGTGCTCCCCTGGACACGCACCGGATGGGCCGGGTCTAGCTGCTGGAGCTTCCAGCAATTGGCCGCTACCTCTTCTGCTGCTGCGCTTCGCATCCGAGTTTCCAGGGTAAATCCGATGTAGCCCGCGTGTATCTGGGCCTGGAGGGGGACATCCACGTCCCTAGCCGATACTCTGGGCAACGCTGCCGTGGCCGGGTCGGCTGCCACGAACAATGCTGGGTGGTTGGTGGCATGGGCTTCAAAGTCGCAGTTCACTATCGAGGTGGGGGTAGTCATGTTGATAAAGAATTGTGCCTGATGGTCAACCAGGAATGCCTCCATCACCAGGCTGGGCTGGAGGCTGCAGATCAGCCTCAAGGGGCAATCTCTCCCCAGGTGGTCCCACACGTACGTGGCCTCTCCGGTGACACAGGACAGCTCGGACTGGGGACACGCTTGGGTCAGGTGGTCGGACTGGGACTCCACCCGTCCGTTCTCAACTACGTAGGTCTCCTCCTTGACCAGCAGCCGTTGCTCCTGGAGCACTAACTCATTGCGGTACAGCTGGCCTTCAAAATGGACGTCCTTCCCCTTCACAACCCACCCCCTCGGACCTGTTGACCAATGCTCCCACCATATCAAGGGTGAAGAACAGGGGGTGGTTCATCTGGAACGTCAATGGCTTGGTCTTGCCTGGCAGGGTGTAGACTCGGCTCCGGGCCAGGTCCCGGCAAGTCTCTGGGTCAATCTTGGTTGGCCGCATGAGGGTGGGGACCGACGTCACCTTCAGGTGGCCCCAGACTCCACACCTAAATGTCCACTGGGACACTGTGAGTTGACAGCTATATCCCGTGGTCTCCCGGATCTTAACTTGCTGCAGGATATGTACCTCATGGCTCAGAGGCACCTCCTGATGTAGCGGCTCCTTGCTACACATCTGCTCTTTGTTGAAGGCGGTGACATGGGTGGGGTTGGCACAGTCCCACCCCACTAAGACATAGCTGGTCGTAGGCCACACAGCTGCTAGCAATAGGCCCCACAGAACCATCCACCAATGGGAGAACCTGCCAGACAGCCACCATCCTTGCGCGCGCATCTGGGGATTCTCGGCTCTGGCCACAACGGCTTCCTGGGACGGGATACTGCTGGTCTGCTCCTGGCTAGATATAAATTTCCATTGAGTGTTATCTTTAGACGCCCGGGGCTTCCCGATACCCTCCCCAATGACGGACTGACAGGCGACTGGCGCCTGTCTGGGCGTCGGCTCCCCTAGCCTCAAGGTGGCCCTTCCCTCATCCATGGCATGCCCAGTGGCATGGGGCTGTAGTGCGTGTGGCACAGGCTCGCCCTGTATTACATCCCTCCCCTGCCCTAGGAACTCAGGTGCATGTGGCACAGGCAAGTCCTGATACCCCCAAATCTTAATCTCCCCAGCCTCTGGTGAGGGGGGCACAGGCAAGGCTGGAGGGTTACAATATTTTGGGTACAATGTATTTGTCAATTTTAACTTATCCTGGCTCAGTTGAGGGTGGTAGACAGCTGGACACAGTTGAGGGTGAGGGACAGCTGGACTCTCCCGGCTGGCTGGGGGCTCTGGCTGACTGGGGGTGACGGATGTCACCCCTCCCTCTGGGGCTGCGGGCTCGTTCCAGGGCCCAGGTCTCTCGGTGGCGGCGACGGTTGTCGCCCCAGGCACCGGCGTGGGGGCGCTGGATAGCACCCCCCAGTCTTCACAGGTGGCGGCGGCGGTTGCCGCCCCAGACATCAGCTTGGGGGTGCGGGGCCGCACCTCTCGTCCTTCCCAGGTGGCGACGCCGGTTGGCGTCCCATACATCGACTCAGACTCGCTGGCTAGCGCCTCTCGCCTCTCCCGTTCGGCGGCCGCCAGGGCCTCCCCGTACACCGTTCCGGTGGCGCTGGGTAGCGCCCCTCTGCTCTCGCTGGGGGTGACAGGGGTTACCTCCTCCTTCGGGGGACTCAGTCTGGCGGGCACCATCATGTTGAGGCCGAATGGCAGAGGCCGCAGGACTTCTGGCTCCGCAATGTTGGTTGGCTGCACGAACTCCGGTCCCATGTGGTTGAGGCTGAAGCCCAGGCCAACCCGGTTGGGTTCAGCCGCTCCTCCCAGCACGTTGATCCTGGCTGGGATGGTCCCAAACTGCGGCATTCCTTCTGAGTGGCCCACAGCGCTGGGGGCGGCTGCTTGCTGGAGTGTTGCTGGCGGCGCGCTCCCTTCCATGTTGGCTACCTGGCTGGGCTTCCCTGAGTGAGCGCCCTTGCCGGCTACGCGTCTCCTCCCGGCTACCTGGTCCCAGTCAGCCTTGCACTCGGCTGCTGTATGGCCTGAGTAATGGCAACGTTCACATCTGGCAGACCGGTCATGGCGGGGCTGGGTGCGTCGCTCTTCTAGGCTGACCTCCATAGGCGTAGGACAGTCTCTGACTCGGTGGCCTTTCCCATGGCAGCGGCAGCAGCGGCCTGGAATCTTGGAGGCGTCGTCTGGTGCAACCTTCCCCATCTGGTGGAGACCCGGAGCCAAGGCGCCAATCTCCATTGGCTCCGAATCATCATACTGGGGCAACTGGACGCTGGCCGATCCCGTGAGTCCGTCGGTGGCGTCCACCAGGCACACACCCTCCTTCAGCTGCTTGGTGATCATGGTCACGGTGAACATGGCTTGCCTCGTGTACTCAGGTACCGAGGCGATCTCATGTCCCATCATCTCACGTTTCCATTGGCGTTGCGGATGCCGCGGTTAAGCTCATCAATGAGCAACTCCAGATCTTCGTGGCTGTAGGCCTCCCTGTACAGGGCGCACTTTGTGGAGATATAGGCCTAGATGGGCTCCGTCGAGTGTTGCCTGTAGTCCCTGAAGGCTTGCTTCAGGGTCTGGGACTCATAGGCTGGACGAAACAACATTTCATACTCGGCCTTGACTTGTTCGTAGGTCAAGGCTTGGCCTGCCTCCCCAAACAGGTGGGAGGCCATCTCCGCCGCTTGCCCCGCCAGGGATAGTAAGAGGGCGTTGCGGCGGTTCAGCGTGTCATGGGCAGGTACGCGGTAAGCCGCCCATGACATTTCCAGCCTCCGGATGTGGGAGTTCCAGGACTGCTTGGGCGGTCCTCGGTACTCCGGCAGGTTACTCAACATCAGCTTGCGGTACTCGGCTGGAGCCGGCTTGGGATCGTCCTGGAGCCATCCTTGGAGCTGGTCGCCTCCTTGCGCTTGTTGTTGCTCCATCGGGTCAAAGGTTCAGCGACGGGGCACTAATTCTAAGTCAACACTATAGGCTGCTTACACTTATGGTTACTATCCTAGCAACCGCTACCGTTTATCACTTGGTTGGTAGTTTGAACTACAAATATATAAAGTAGGTGTACACTAGGGTACTTTTCACTAGCTTCTCAGCTTTAGGGTAGGCTGGTAGGTGTAGAGAGTTGTTGAGGGTCTGAACTGCTGTCAGGAACTGATTTAGTTTTCCTTATCACACTGTAGATAGGGGGGGAGGAGCTTTACAAGTTTTTTTCTAAAAATATATCTGTTGTATGCTATAGAGTAGCTCCCCTCCTGTGTGTGTGTGTGTGTGCGTGAAATCCCCTTTCTCGCAACGCGCCTACGCGCCGTCAGAGTGCGCACACAGGTGAAACGCGCATCTATCCCTCAATCTGCTCTCTCATTGGTCCGCTTTATCTCCTTTGTCCGTCAAATTTTCGTTGCGTTCTGAGCTCCGCTGCGCAACCCGTGAAATGCGCTCAGTTCTCCCAGTCTCTGTCTCCGCACGGTAGACGGACTTATCCGAGTGTGGGGAGAAGGGGGAACGCGTGAGGGGACGGGGTAAAGCTGCCCTTCCCCAGGTGGGGAGGGGGGTGCCGCAGGCTTGAGGTGACTGGGTTGTAAGGTAGTTGGGCTTCTCCCTTAATCCTTGGCTCATCAGATGTCACCTCGATTGTATTTGCTTCAATTTATGGGTGGCCCCTCCCCTTCCGTTGGGATAAGGGGTGTATTTGCCGTGCTGCAGGTTTGGGGGTCCGATTGTTTACCAATGCATTGTTAGCTTGCACCTAGGTTCTATTTTTGGCTTATCACAATCCACGGCAATTATTTACCAAACCCTGCCCATAAATCTATTGTTTAGCTTTCACACCAGGGTGGTAATCCATAAAATCTGATATAATATCTGTTTTTTCTCAATGGGTGGCTGCGCTGTAGCCTCTCAGGATACTTGGAGTTAACGTAGTTTTTTCTTCTGTTTGGTACACTACACTCGTATTTTCGCTCACAGCTCGCAGCTATTTTGCTTGTTTCAGCCAGTCGGCGGCAGGGAATGTCCCGTCCTGCAGCGCCGTGGGTCCGAATCCGGGTGGTGGCGGCAGGGAATGTCCCGTCCTGCAGCGCCGTGGGTTCGGATCCCGCTATCTTTTGCAGTAAATAGTGGCCTGTTTTCAGCCGTCTGCAATTATTTGGCCTGTTTCAGCCCGTCCGCAGGCCTGTTTCAGCCTTTGAGCGCCCAATCCTCCGTTAGATTTCGTCGCTCTCCGCGGTTCTCCGTCGAGTTTCGCCGCTCTCCGCGGTCTTTCGTCCGATTTCGCTGCTCTCCGCAGCTCTGGTTCCGCCACTCTCCGTGGTCTTTCGCTAGGTTTCGCTTCCACAACTGCCGGATACAGAGTTAGACCTTGCTATCCAGGGTGGGTAATTCAGGTTGCTTGTGTCAGTTTTGCCAGTTTCACTGCTGGGAGTACCTTAACCTCAGCTGCGCGTCTGCTCTACACTTGTGTTTTGCCGTAATCTCACACAGCTGTCACCAATTTGTGGTATCCGCCTCGGTTAAATGGCAGATACCCAAGTTCAAATGATTACGGCAGTGCGAACAGACGTGGACACGTATAATTATAGAGAAGCTGGGCTTCTCTAGCTATCACTAAATAACAAACAAAGTCTATTCAGATGTTACTTTATTCAGGGTCCAAAGGTTACTAACTTATAATACAACAGATAATAAATACACAGATTGGAATAAATAATACTAAAGCAAAATCAATATAAATACATATACAATAATCAGATTGGGCAATAATGATCCCCCATCCCTGGAAAGGGTGGGGGAACCAAACAATGCAGCTTAACCATAATAAGGCTGTCAAAATCTATCATTAATTTTAAAGTATAGGGAGGGGTCAGGCTGACCCCTTCCCCGGTACTCGGGGGAGGGCCCTCGGCCCTTCTCCGAACCAAGGTCAGGGTTGCCACAGAACATGGCTCAGGGTTGCCGAATACCACAATTGTACTGAGGTGGATTCTTAAAAAAATTTGCCCCACTAATCGCTTAGTGGGGCAAATTTTAAAAGAATCCACCTCTGGACTGTAAATTAAAAAAGTATATTACACGTTATTGATTAATTGATTAACCATAGTTTCTTAGGGGGGGGACCTAAGTTGTGATGGAGTAGACTGAGACACTTTTGTGAGACACGTTATCCTATTGGTTGGTTCCAAAACTTGATTTCAAACTTGTGGTGTCAAAACTTTTAAACCAATAACTTTAATTACTGAAGGGGTAATTACATTTATCATCATTTGAGATGTTCATCAATTTATCATTCATTGTCTTATCCCTTAAGATCGCTGTTCTTTAGGTTTAATATTAACCTCAGCCTAGAAAGAAATGTAACCAAACTCACAACCATTTCCAAATCAAATGTAATCCGTGAGAGGCAATTTTGAATAATTTTATTGATACTTATTCAGATAGTCAAGGCCAAGAGTTGACTTCACATTTATACAAGGATACAACATTGGTTAAATTCATGAAAATAAAAGAGTTAGATTATTGTGTCTGATTGTCCTAGGAACAACCATTATAAAAGTTATGATAACAGAATATCATTATTTAGTGTCCATGCGTTTCTGGTAATCGTAATGGATTTATAATTACTTGGATCTTACACTAGATTTTCATCTTCTATAAGAAAGTGAAATCTGTAGCGGGGTAAAATGACTATCTCCCCCAACCCCCTTCTCATAAATTATATTCTACATCCATTTTAATTGTTATAGTGTTCTCTGCATTGTTACAGGAATCCTCATGATTTTAAACGATTACTATATTCTAATGAATATTTCTCGGACGTTATTCTATTTATAAATATATGAAAACCTTTACTTTTATATTAGTATTATAGTAAAAGGGTATATATAAAAAATCAAAATTAAAAATATTTTTTTTGTTTAAAATCTGATTTATTCTTTTGTAAAATATTTCTAGAAAGCTTTGGTAAAGTCCCTTTCGTGACATCGAATCTTAAGAGGCAGCGTTTCGTCGTATTTTCACAAAAGATTTTCTTCTATCTCTAGCCCCTTCGGAGGGGGGGGGGGGGCTCCAACCCTGCGGGGCAAATTCCTAACCATTCGGGGCAATCACCTAATCTAACCTATCAAGAGCTACTGTGAAAATACGATGAAACGCCCCTTAAGAGGCGATGTCACGAAAGGGACTATATGTTGCGTATTGAAAATATAACTATCTCTTTAGCCCTGACATTATTAGCCTCACAAACCAATAGAACTTTCATCCCACGCTAGAATTTATTTCTTGGATTTCAGTAATTGATACACTCAAAATCTATTGAAAAAATCTATAAAACAAACAAAGAATGAGAAGAGATGATATTAGTAGGAGTATCCAAACTAAAATAATCTTTTATACTAATTTAGTTGTACGCAAATTTTTGTACACAGTTGGGTCTCGTAAATGGCAAGAACTGAAAAGTTTATGAAGAAGGTTTAAGGCTATTTGAAGGGGATTGAATGTACCAAAGACTGAAAAATAGAATTAAAACAAATGAAGATATTATTGTAGTTAGATAAGCATCAAACTTTAATTTTGAAAATGAAAATAACATTCTTAGTTTACCTAATAAGACAAGGGCTCGGCAGACACATATCAATAGATAATCTAAAAATAATAATAGGCTTATCGAGTAAAATAAAAAAGGCTATGGCTTTGGCTGCCGGATAACACATTCTCACATAAACGACCCCTTAAATAGTGGATGTAAATATTCCTTTTTCTCCCCGAGGTAGTCATTTATTTCCCCGAGGTAGTCATTTTTTTCCCTGGTATCATTTTTATCCCCAAGGTAGTCATTTTTTCCCCTGAGCATGGCAACCGATGAACAGAATCTCAGTTCTGCACCACAAGCCTCGCACGACTGAAGTTCCCATGTTTATACAGTCATATTTATATGAAAATCTGAAAAAAATATTTTTAGAAGATTTTTGAATATTTTTTTGAAAATTTTAAATTTTCTTTAAAAGATTTTAGAATTTTTATTAATTACTAAAAGAAAGAAATAAATCAAATTAAAAATCAAAATTAAACCACATTTTAGCATAAAAATGAGTTTTTGTTTAAATGAGAATGATATTCCTATCCAGTTCTTTGTTTAGGAATACCCCATTTCTTAAGAAACAAGGCCGCGGATATAGTGAACAAATGGTAGCTGCTGTAACACGGCTTAAACTACGGCTACCAAGATTATAAATATTTCTTATAAAATGCTTAGATGTATGTCAAAGAAAGATAATATGAGATAAATCTAATCATTCTTTTAGATAAACATTTTCTTTTAACATTTATAAATAGAAATTTCTTTCATATTTAATGAAAATAAATTTTCTAGTTTCGTACATTTCAAGAAAATATTTTTCATTTATTTTGATTTTTGAAAGATTTGAATTTAAATTTTTCACATTCTAAAAGTACTGTAAATACATTACTTTTAGGGAGTATCCTTCTATCTGTCTGTCAAGAATAGATTTGATTGTTAATTTAGACAGGTTTCAATAATATTTATATTAAATCCGAACTATGTCTCAGGATTCCTGTAAAAATCAGGCAATACGTTATAAGCATTGCGACTCTACATTTATTACCAGAAAGTTTGTCATTGTTATTCACCTTGATATGAAAGCTTTTTTGACAGTAAACTTTTAACTTTTTTGATTTTTAATAATTATAACTTGATCGCAACAATATTTTTAAATTGACAAATCTAATATATATAGAGCGCAGAGACTATTTACTTTAAGCTTCATACTATTACTTTATAATTATTGCGCTAACAAAAAAAATATAAATAGTAAACATACTTTTAATTTGTGATTAAAAAGCATTTGGTATCAAACGTTTTTCTAAAATCTAATTTTCTCTAAATTAAAATATTGCTGAAATGCATTCCTCATATATTCTTCAAGTTTTACACCTTTTAACGCGCGCAAAGTGTGTTCTATAAAACATTACTCTACATACCACATATGTAAGTATATAAAGGGGGGGGGGGGAGGTTTTTACCCCCCCCCCCTCCCCCAAACTTTAGAACCACTTATTCTACCCTCTTTCAATTAAAAAAATACATAAGACTAACCCCACAAATCTTTAAACCTCCCATTTACCCTTCTTAAAAAAGGTGGACGTCCTTAACATGAAGATGTATAATCACCTTTCCCCTCTATTTATTTTAACACGGCCTTCATTTCTTCTTATTGATGACCAATTTTAGGGCTGTCATAAACTAAAGTTTAAAAAAATAAAGTTTAATAATAAATCACAACATATTAAGTAACACTTTTTGTTTCTTTATTCTAAAAATCGCTCCCTACTGAACCGATTAAGTTATCTATTTAAGGGAAGTTTTAGACTATTTTATTAAATCTTAAGTTTTGTGTTTTAGGCTATTAGCGTCCTTCCTTTTCCTCTGAATAAATTGCCACTAGGTGTAACTGCATCTATCATATATTTTTTTTTATGTTTGTACTTCTATTCATTGTTAATTTTTAATCTTGATTTACTTTCCATTTTATTTTTGCTGGTTATGACCGCAAGAACTATAAGGTGCCAGAACTTTATAATCAAAATACAAATGATGAAAACTATTACAGGAATCACCATGTAGAGATTGAAATCAATAGGACAATTCTAACATGCCTAAATTATCGAAAAAGCTATCCAATCCAGGCGTACGAACGGACCGACCCTAATTATAGAAAAGCTTCGCTACTAAAATGAAAATTTCAATATATTTGTAAAAACCTGAATTCTATGATGCCTTACCAAAAGCTTATAGAAAGGAAAAAAACAGAATGGGAGGGAAAATAAGATAAATTATCTCCTTCTTTTTCAACATTTTATTTCCCAATGCAAGGTTTGAATACGTTGCATTTTACCTTTCACTTTGTGCTTCCGGACAAATTTAGTTTAAAGTAAACCAATGGCTCGATGGGAAAAAGTTATATAGCAAATAACTGCTAATACAGCTATGTCATTCAGAAATCCTTTTAAGACCCTTGCTAGGTTTAAATAAGCTGTTTTTACAACTTTGCATATAATCAGGGCTCGGCATCAGAGCCTCAGCTCTTCATAAGCCAGAAATTTTAAGAACAGGTGTAGACATTCAGCTAAAATTTAAATTTTTAATATTTGGATTTCACGAGGCTTACGTGCGGCAACCGAGCCCTGGTGAAAATGAAATAATGTCGGTAGTAAATTTTTTTTATCAATCTTAAACTTTACTTGTCCAGAAGCACACTGTGGTCTATCAATACTATGACTGAACATTTCAAAGTTTGAGCCCATCAATAATATTCAATATTATTCTTTCTTGTTAACATCTTTTTTTTAAATCATGCTTTATTGACGAAAAAATTGCTGAAAATTATTTTGTTAGAAATGTTTTCAAGTGAATTTAATTCTCTATTTAATACTAGCGGCTACGCACCTAGAGACCTCTGGAGACACGTAAAATTGTTTCTTTTCAATCTATATTAAATTTGAAAATTTTTGTTTGGCGATTTCTTTAGGGAGGGTGGTGGTACCCTCCCCCAAAATAGTTATAAACTAACTCGAGACTTATGAAAAGCTAACCTGTAAAGGGGAACCCCTTGTTGGTTCAGCGGTTAGCGAAATCCTTCAGTACAGACAGTCGAACACACAGACGAAAAGACGAACACTTTGTCAAATACAATTTCATCGACTTACCATCGAGATATACTATTTATTAAAAATATAATCATTGATATTATTTTGTAGTACATAGCGATATTTTAACGATTTGAAAACTTACTTATAATTTGATTTTATAACAATATCCCCCAGCCCCTTACTCAGATCAAGGCCAGGGGGTAAGGGAGGGGACATTGGGCAATTAATTCAATTTAAGAGTTATCAAAGAAAGGCCATGAAATCCAGATTAATCCATTAAATTATGAGGAAATATTAAAGGGATTGTTAATTGAATAATAGATTTCCATAGCGTCATGTAAAGTGAAATCACAACTTGTTTTTGATGAAATATATTGAGGTTTTATGGTGTGATTTTTATGTTACAATATTATTGGACCTTATTGACTGCCCCTTTTTATTCTGTTTATTTCCATTGCCCCCACCTCCCTTCTCCCCGTCTGCTACATTCAAAAGTAACACAACAAGTAGTTATTTCCCTTGCCCCACCTCCCTTCTCCATGTCTGCTACATTCAAAACTAACACAACTAGTAGTTATTTCCCTTCCCCCCATCTCCCACCTCCCTTCTCCCCATCTGCTATATTCAACAACACAAACACAACAAGTAGCGGCATTTCATGTGCTAGTACCCAAACTCAGTCAGAAACTGCTAAATTCCTGCACATTTCCTTTAAACCAGTACCCAAAGTCTGAGACTTCTAAAAATTGAATATTCGATCCATTGTCCCCTCCCTTACTCCTTGGATCTAGGCACATCTGTTTAGAAAAACTTGAAGAAAACCCCATTTTAAAATCTTAAAATTTAACAAAACCTGCAGGTCTAAACCTGTCTAAACAAATAATAAAAAAATATATTAATCAAGCACTCCGTTTCTAACAAATTCTTTATAGGGCTGGACATAACTTAATTATTTGTTGTTTGTTTGATGAAATAAACTGGAATTCAGCTTTTAAAAGAGTAAAATATTTTCATATTTTATAACAAAATTTTTATTGTTACTTTTGTTACTGAGAATTAAATATTCAAAAAAAGGACAACAAAAGGATTCATTTTGTCTTCCGTGAATCAGAAATTTTTCAGCAATAAAGAACGACAACTAATCCATAAATGCGAAGCTTAATAGATCAAACAGTCTGACAAGAGTAAATTAAAGCATATAGAGTGACGGCCATGCATTATCAGAAAAATTTAAATGTAGAGTGGATACGTTTTTTTAACTATTTCTAATCATCCCAGGAGTGACTATTAAATTTTAAAAATGGAGGTAGGGGTAATGATTTTATGGCTGCTAAGCTTACAAGATTGTAATTAATTTCACAGCCTCATCATCCGACAAGGTTTGAAATCAATTATAACATGTCTAATTACCGGACGGACGTATGGACGGACGATCCTACACGAAATGTAGAAAACCTACAATTCTAGAAATATTTAGTAAAAAGTTGGTTTATGCTGTGAATAAGATTTGTATATTTCCTAGTTTATCGAAATCCAATACCTGATGAAATCCAGATTTGCTTTCAACAACTAGGCTTGTGCAGAGTCTATATACCTTAATTATAGAATAGCTGCGCTACAAAATAAATTCTTCAAAATAAAATGAAATTTAATCTTTTCTTACTCTAAATACTATTAATACCTTAAACTAAAAAAGAGATTGCTATTTATCAATTATATGTAATTATTGTAAATTGATTTAAAATTATAAATAACTTTACAAAGTGTCTCAAAAATCAGCCATGTGATGTCACAAATATGAGAATTTATCCATATCTTTTTGGGGGTTTTCTTTCCCACGTCTCCTCTCATCTCTCTCATTTTTATGACGTCACATGGATGATTTTTGAGACACTTTGTAATATTACAACCTAAAGAAATTTTGTTTCAAACAATTTTGATTTTATAAAAGATGACATAAAATATCTCTATACACTGCTGGGAGGCCAGATGAAAAAAGTTTATTTTAGTGTTAGGCAAAAATGACTTTGCAATTGTATCATTAAGTAAGTCTAATAACACCCTTTGCTAATTTTAAAATCCAACTAAATATAATTTTTGAAAAAATTAGATTTGAAAATTTTATGTTCAATTTTCATCCCCTAGGAGTTACTGAACAATCATGACAAGAATAGCAAAGATTATTAATTTAAAAATTGAACAAGTTTGCTTTTATAAAGTTCTTATTAAATCCACTCCTGAAGGGAGTTAATCAATGGCCATTTTTAACAGTTGCTTTGCTAAGCTCACGGAAATTCAGCCTTAAATGAAATATATATAGAGTGGTTTTATGAAAGACCTTATAAAGTTGTAAAGAATTGAAAAGTATGAATATTTGTTTTTCTTATCATAAATGAGTGTAAGCTCTAAGGGGATAAAATTTGAACATAAAATTTTCAAACTTACTAATACAATTGCAAAGTCATTTTTGCCTTGCACTAAAGTAAACTTTTTTCATCTGGCCTCCCAACAGTGATATAATAAACAATTTAATGTTGAACAACATAATCAAATGCTTTGTTAATATCATAAAATACTAAAAAGTGTAATTGTTCATCATTACACATATATTTCACATAGTCAGTGAAGAAGATAGAAAGGAGCAATCCATCTAGTGCTAAGTGTTATAAAGCAGAATTTTAATTCAATCTAAAAATCAATAAAACAATGCTTGGCGCACATATGAACACACAATTAAATCTATAATATAAAGTAGAACGATGTCTGTCTGTTTGTTTGTCTGTTTGTTTGTAGCGAAGGATCTCGCTAACCGCTGAACCGATCGGGTTCTCCTTTAGAGGGTAGCTTCTCATAGTTCCAGGGAAGGTTTATAACTATTTTCTTGGGGGTTGGGACACCCCCAACCCCCCAAAAAATGAAAAATACCCCCCCCAAAATTTTTTTTTTCTTTTTAAAACTAAAATTAAAATAGTGGGATTGACTACCCCCCCCACCCCCAAAAAAAAATTACCCCCCCCAAAGAAAATTAAAAAAAAAAATTTCTTTTAAATCTAAAATACGAAAAAAATTTGTTTGATCAAACCTTTTGGGGCAAAGCCCCTAGAGGCTAGGGGCGAAGCCGCTAGTAAGTAAAATAGAAATAAGATTCTTGTTATGTGACTCTTTTAATCGTCATATGCCTAATTTTGCCATGGAAGTATCATAATGCACTCTATCACCCCTTTATTTCTCTCTCTCTCTCTCTCTTTCTCTTTCTCTACCCTATAAAACTTTGAACAGACCAATCTTTCAACTTTTAAAGAGATACTCTATTGTTTCTATTTTTTTCTTCAGGACATCAATAAAACATAAAGATCAGCTAAATTTGCATCGAATTTTAAATACTATTTCGTTAGTGGAAAACCGTAAAAAACCATACTCCTAAATCATTAACAGAGTTTTTGTCTTTTATTGTAAACTAGACCTAATAAATTTTAGATTTATAGCTTTAAACTATAGAAATCTTTTTATTGTTGACTTATGAAATTTGTGAATAATCAAAAATGGCAGAGTTTCCATTTAGTCATTTCTTTTATATTACTTTTACTTTTTTATTTATGTCAAATTTGACCTTTGTTAATATAAATTGCAATACAAAATACATTTTTCTTTTTTTTTTAGGGCTGGATCTTTAAATCATTTTAGTGGTGAGCTAGATCGGGGTGAGCCAACTTTCCACCAATGAGAGCACAGCATTTTATGAAATGCCGCGCTGTGATTGGCTGAAATTCGGCTCATCCCGATCTTGCTCACCACTAAAATGATTTAAAGATCCAGCTCAGGTCTTATTTTATATTGTCAAAATGTTAGGTTTACCAAAATGTTATTAAAAGCGAAGCTTTTCTATAATTAGGGTCAGTCCGTCCGTTTATCCGTCTGGAACGGAGAGCTTATTTCGTTAATTTTGGCATGTTAGAATTGTCCTATCGATTTCAAACTTTGCATGGTGATTGTGTTGTAGGTACAATTTAGAAAGCGTAGCAGTTCTTTAATTATTATCAGAATGTCCGTACGTCCATTTTAAACATGTTGATTTTTAAAACTTTTTTAACAACAAATTTTTATGTGATTTAATCATATGATTTATCTGATTTTTGGTATACTGATTCCTGGGACAACAAAGTACAATATTATGAGCGAAGCAACTCTATAACCAAGTCCTAAAAATGTAAGTATGTCCATAAATATTATCCAGTATCAAGCAGTTTTTCAACAAATTTACTCACAATTTTGCTTCGACTCTTATACATTTATATTCTGTTAATGTGTTAATGTCCGTTTGTCCTATTGTTTCAGTGCTTCGCTTTTATGGATGTTGTCATCCTTGTTAAAATAGTGATTGATAAGTATCATAGGAACAAATCATCAACCCTAGGCAATATTATCCCCTCTAAATTTTTAGGGAGCCTTACTAATCTTAGTGAGGCAAAAGTTTTTTTAAGAATCCACCTCTGTTATATGCTTATATTATTGCATGTATATTATTTTGTTCATTGCCTAATCTCTTTTTCCCGTGAAAACCATTGATGGGCAAAAAGATGCGCAAGAGATGCCATTTATCTGTAAGTTAAGGTCAATAAAAGAATGGCTTTCTTTCTCTGCTGGTGTGCATCCACTTACACAAATATTACATAGTGATGCACTTTAGCCAAAAGGAAGGCAACATCCATAAAAGCGAAGCTCTGAAATGGAGGGACAAACGAATATTAACACTTGTAGAGTGTTAGACGTGAATAAACTGAATATTAAAGTATAAGTCTATACAAAATTGTAATTTAATTTGTTGCAAAACTGATACTGTTTAAGGACATACTGACATTTTTAGGACTTGATTATAGAAATGCTTCGCTTATAACAGTGTACCTTGTTGTAATAGAAATCAGTATTAAAAAAAAACAGATGAATAGGATAATTAAAACTTACAAAAATTTGTAGCAAATTTTTTTTTTTAAATCAGCTTGTTTCAAATGGACATACGGACTGGTAACGATTATAGAGTTGCTGCACTTTAAAAGTCGTACCTTAAGAATTATCAATTCTTCTTGTTTAAATTAACGAAAAGAGCTAACTGTAACGGACGTACAGACGGACCGACACTAATTATATATAGGTACCTAGTAAAAGTGTCTGACTCAAATTATGACGTCAAAAAGATTAACCAATAAGAGGCCAGTATAAACTGTAATTGACCAATGGCAAAATTTATTTTGGCCTCTCATTGGTTAATTTTTGTAATAATCTGAGTCAGACACTTTTACTAGGTTCATATGTAGAAAAGCTCAGGGAGTAAGGGAGGGGACAATGGGCAATTAATTCAATATAAGAGTTATCAAAGAAAAGGCATGAAATCCAGTTTAATCCAATAAATTTGTAGGAAATTATAAAGGGATTGTTAATTGAATAATATATTTCCATAGTGTCATGTAAAGTGAAATCACAACTTGTTTTTGATGAAATATATTGAGGTTTTATGGTGTGATTTTTATATTACAAGATTATTGGACCCGGCCAGCTGCTAGCAAGAATATGACTGCCCCTTTTTATTCTGTTTATTTCCCTTGCACCCACCTCCCTTCTCCCTTCTTCCCGTTTGCTACATTCCAAACTAACACAACGAGTAGTTATTTCCCTTGCCCCCACTTCCCTTATCCCTTCTCCCCGTCTGCAATATTCAAAACATACTCAACGAGTAGCGGCATTTCATGCGCAAGTCCCCAAACTCAGTCAGAAACTGCTAAATTCTTGCACATTCCCTTTAAGCCAGTCCCCAAAGTCTGAGACTCCTAAAAATTGAATATTCGATCCATTGTCCCCTCCCTTACTCCCTGAGAAAAGCTTCGCCTTTAAAAAAGGACACAATAGCAAATACAAAAAGGGGAAGTTCTACTTTAAAAGTGAAACAAATAGGGAAGGAGAATTCTGTGCTGTTGTAAAAATGCTGGAAAGAATGGGATAGACTAATGTTTCAATCTAATTGGGCGGTTCTAATGTTTTGATTAGAAGCAGCTTACAATTACATAACAATTGGTCAAACTAGATGTATAATGGCCCATAATGACGTCATTTTAATATAGGCACATAAGATGCTTCATTTATTTATTAGATAATGTGCGAAATTGAAATCACACCTTATCTGCTATAGCATAGGTGCATCTTTGGCGGATATAAAACACATTTACTTTTATCTATTTATATATTTACTAGCGGCTGAGAGAGTCAAATTTGATAATTCAATTTCTTATTTTAGATTTTAAAAGAAAAAGTTAAAAAAAATTTACGATTGACGTTTATTTTTCGTTGAACTCTCTTTAAAAAATTTGTAAATTTTTAAAAAATTTAATTTCTCTAGGGAGGGTGGTGGTACCCTCCCCCAAAATAGTTATAAACCTTCCCGGGACATATGAGAATCTACCCTGTTAAGGAGAACCCAATCGGTTCAGCGGTTAGCGAGAACCTTCGGTACACACAGACAGACACACAGACATCCTGTTACTTTAGTATAAGGATTAGGTTGCACCTCTAGACTCAAGGGTAAGGTGTTGATTATCATACCAATATCATTAAACAGTTAATTTATTAAAACGCAGCAGTAACAAGCTAACATCATTTTACAAATTTAACAAAAGAGTAAATCTAAATAGTGAACATCGTATCTTAACACTGCTTTATAGTGCCACTAAATACAACAAGAAAGGGGTAATAAAAATAAGGAGGAATTAAAGAAAAACAGCGCAGCATACTGTATACAATATTGTACTTTAATCATGCAGAATAAAGAATTACTTATCCTTAAACATACTTTTGTTTATTTTAAATAAAACCTTTGTTTGTAACGTAGCTGCTCTTTAACTAGGACATGGCCGTAGATCTGAAAATCTGATTGTCCTCAACTTCTTTTTCTTTTTTTACTCTCTTTTTCTGTCTTTCATCACTTTTCCTTGTTAGGTATCTCTCTTTTTCTCTTTTTTTCCATATCTTTAATTCTCTCTCTCTCTCTCTCTCTCTTTTTCTCTCTTCGTTCTATTTCTCTCTCATTTTCTTCTCTCTCTCAAACGAACAAAATAGACAAACACTCACTGCTCTTCTGATCAACTTTATTGTTCTTTTTAAAAGCGAAGCTTTTTTTTATAATTAGGGTAGGTCCGTCCGTACGTCCGTCCGTCACAAACGGATAGCTTTTTTCGTTAATTTAGGTATGTTAGAATTGTCCTATCGATTTCAAACTTTGCATAGTGATTCCTTTAGTAGTTAGGTACGATTTAGAAAACGTAGCAACTCTATAATCATAACAAGAGTGTCCGTACGTCCATTTTAAACATGTTTATTTTTTTTTTTTTAACAACAAATTTTTATGTGATTTAATCATCCGATTGATCTGATTTTTGGTATGTTGATTCCTGGGACAACAAAGTATAATGTTATAAGCAAAGCAACTAAAATAATCAAGTCCCAAAAATGTAAGTATGTCTATAAACATTAATCAGTTTTTCAACAAATTTACTTACAAATTTGCTTTGACTCTTATTCATTTATGTTCTGATTATTCAGTTCTTACACTTTACAAGTATAAATGTCCGTTTGTCCTACCGTTTCAGTGCTTCGCTTTTATAGATGTTGTCATCCTTGTTAAAATCAAAAATCCATTTCAATCTCGTTGTTGCGCTATTTATGAATTAAATTATTTTTGTTCAATCCTAATATATAAAGAGTAAGATTTTTTGGCTGAAGCTTAAGATCTCAATAACTACTGAACCGATTGAGTTCTCTATTTTAGGTCAGCTTCATAAATGTCCTGTCAATGTTTTAGGCTATTCTAGGTCAGCTTCATAAAAGTCCTGTCAATGTTTTATTTTTTGATTTAAGTCTTGGGATGGATTTAAGCTATTGTCTAGCTTTTCTTTGTAGCTTTGTATACAGAGCCCCTAGCTGCCAGGGGCGCATCCGCTAGTTAATAAATAAAATAATAAAATAAATGAATCAAAATTGTTTATAAACTTGGACAAATTTGTTGCAACATAATTAATTTATCATTTCTTGTGTTGTCATAATTGACAAAAGTTTTAAATATTTGATTAGTTCCTCAATGGTTTAATAGTCTGTGTGAAAAATTGCAAATAGCGACATATTGCTAGTAGCACAGCTACTCTATAAGTAAGGTATTGTTTGTATTTCTATCTGATCAAAATGTATTTAAAGTTGATAATTTTGTTAATAAAAATCTAATAAATAGTAATCATATCCTATCTATAATACAAAGTAGAATGGTCCTATTGGTCCTGTGGTGGTTTTAAGCTATTTTCTTGGGGGATGGAACACCCCCAACCCTCCAAAAAATGAAAATTTCTCCCCCCTCCCCAAAAAAAATTTTCATATTTTTTCTAATTTTACTGTTTTTTATGTTTTTATATATTTTTATAAATTTTTTTATATTTTTTATTCTTTTAATGATAGACATATTTTTTTGTATGGATGATAACCGGTTCCTATCCACCGGATTCAAATGAATACGAGAAAGAGTTATAAAATGTTATAAAGAGTTATAAAATGTTATAAAATACAGAAAATATCTAAAAAAAATGTAAACAAAATTTTTAAAATTTAAAAAAGCCCATAGAGGCTAGGGGCGAAGCTATAAAGTAGTAAGGCATTTTGTCACAGCTTCACATAGGTACCTGGTTGGTTTTAGGCTACTCTTCTGTCCTTCCCTACCCCTGGATTTACAGAGTCCCTAGATTCTAGGGGCGCAACAAGTAGTCTATTGTATGAAATAGTAAAGTTTTTTGATTGATCTCGCTAACCTCTAAATCTTTTGAGTTTTCTATTTTCACATAGGTTCTTGGATGGTTTTAGGCTATCTTATTTGTAAATTTTGTCTTGAAAGAGTTAATGACCTTTTTTTCTGACCCCCTCCCTCCCCATAAAAAACAGAGTCAATAGATGCGAGGGACGCAATCGCTAGATAAGCGAAAAAGCATCGTTGAACTGCTATTTCACTTTATATTTGTTTATTTTTAATAAGCTTGTAAATTGTAAAGCTATTTATTTTTAATCTTTTCTGTGTTTTCTTTTGTTTAAATCTTATGTGATTTTTGCAAAAATATGTTGACTTAAAGTAATACAAAAAAAGAAGTGAATTGTAAATACAAGAAGCGTAGCAATAGCAAGATAGAAACTTTTTGACATAGGAATAGTTTTGTGTATGGTTTATGTCGAGAGTTATTGAAAATATAGTCAGTTTGGGACGTAGCCCAAAATTTATAACTTTTGCACCACGTCGTCTTCCTGTGACGTCATATTCTCCATATCTTTTTTAGGGATTTTCTTTCCCACTTCTCCTCTCATCTCCCTCATTTTATGACGTCACAAGAAGACGACGTGGTGCAAAAGTTATGTATTTTGGGCTTTGTCCAGTTTGGTAACAGTTGCTCGGAATCTTGCCAAGGACGCCCAAGCCTTTCATGATGGGTGTGTGGGGGGGGGGGTATAAAATCGCTAAATGAGGGGTGAGGGATGATCAACATTTTTTGGGGGGATAGATTGACCTTTTTGTTGAAAGGTTTTATTAATTAGGGGTGGGGGTAATAACCCAAAAAAAAGTTTGGGGTGTATTATATAGGTATTACCCTTTTATCATTCCCCCTTGGACGTCTCTGCTTCGGTCAGTTGAACATGTTCATACCTAAATATTGAGTATGCTGCGCTCCTAAAAATTGCAACAAATTTTGTTGAAGTAATCAGAAAGCTGTTTTCAGTTTATTATTATTGCATTGGTGGTTTATACAAGCAACAAGGAAAATTATGTTCATTAACACCACACCTTCAATTACAAATTTTCAAGGAAGTTTCAAAACAGTAAATTACTGTTTAAAAAAAGGAAAAAAAGAGAGATAGTGTGATCAACTATTTTGTTGAAATAGTTTAAATCTAAACACGCTAATAGTTATTCGTGGTTAACAAAACTGGTTTAATTTTATGATTATTAATCATAATATTAGTGGAAAATTGTCTGTTATACAATGCCTAATGCTTTTGAGTATGGCTGAAAACCGGTTCTAATCCAACGGATATTAATCGAAGCCATGCCGGCAAAATTGTTCCTACTCTTACCATGTCAGAAGTGCTTTATAATAGAGGAATATCTTGACCAAAGCATACCCTTGCATAGACTTTGTTTAGTCCTGTGACAGGAGAACCGAATAAAGAGGAGCATTGCAGAAGGAAAGACATAGGGACAGACAAACACAAAGATAATTTATATTTAGCTTCGCTTCTATTAAAAGTATATAAAAGGACACAAATTTAAGTTATAATTAGTTAATTTAAATGGCTAGTTTTGTGATATATTTTAGCGTCAATTAATTCCTATTAATTATAGAAAATAGTTGCTAACCTTACCATAGACAAATAATTTCTTTGCTTGCAATCACTTAATTGGTTATTTATATGCGGATTAATAAATGCACATTGACAAATAAACTACTTACTGTAGTTATTAATGCACATTTTAATTTAGGTTACCGGCGAAGCTAGGCAACAGAATAACTGCAAAAACTAACCTCTGATACAATCTGCAGTTAAAGACTTCCCTGCTGAGGCAAGAATAAAACTAGACTACCTATAGGCTATGGATTTACCATTATTGAATTGTAAGCTTTTTTAATTAAGCAGCTTTAAGGTGTCTCCGAGAGCTAGCCCTAAATCTCTTTGCCTTCATGCTGCATGTTTTGACTAGATTAGAAGAGGGAAGCTTCCCTTAAAGCTCTATATTAAAATATGGAATATTTCCTTCTGATTTTGTTTTGTTTACTTGTTATTCAATAGTACAAATAAGGGGAATAATCCCTTTCGTGGTAAGGCCTCTTAAGGGGCGATTCGTTGTATTTTGAAAATGGCTTTTGATAGGTTATTTTAGATTAGGTTAGGTTATATTGAGTTAGACAATTAGCCCCGCAGGGTTAGAGCCCCTCGCAGTGGCTAGAAATAGGAGAAAAGCTACTGTGAAAATACGAAGAATCGCCCCTTAAGGGGCGTTGCCGCGAAAGGGAATATATCTCAAATAAGTTATATTGGTTTAGTAATATGTAATATACTGTGTATATGTAAGTGTAAATTTGATTTTATCCTGATTAGGCTGATTAACAGGATTTCCTCCATAGTAATGTTTACAACAATAATACTAGTGGCTTTGACCAGTTAGGGGTGGAGGGTACTTACCCCAGATCCCCTCCACGCATAAGAAAATAAATAATTTTAGAGGGTTACTAGTTATTGATCGCATCATGTTATGCACATTTTTTCACTATTATTAAAATAAAAAAAAATTAGATTATAACCAGTTTTCTTAACCCCGAGGGGCCAAAGGTCCGGGCTAACAAAACTGGTATTAATTTTATGATTTTTATTTAAATATTGGAAAATTGACTATAGTACGACGATATACATGATTTTTCGGTATGGCGGTAAACTGGTTTTAATCCAGCGGATATTGATCGGTTTCGAAGCCATACTAGAAATTTATTCTCTGTGCTAATGCTTATAGGGTTGGATGAAAATCCGTCACGCCAAATAGCCTAAAACCTTCAAAAAACCAATACTAAACTTCCCTAATAATTGTACAAATATTGGTCCAGCAGACATTCGGACATATGTACATTCTGCAACCTTATAAGTTATACAAAGCTAAAACATTGATAATTAGTTCATATTTAATTTTACTCTTTTAATTTTAATTTATTCGACATCCAAAGATTTGTTATAACTTGCATTCTACCTAACCTTACTTATATTCGGGCATGTGATTATTTATAAGAGTTGATTTATTACAAATTTTAAAATGTCTACTTCTTTATTCCTGGATTTTAAAAAGATTTGTTCTCTGCATTATTTCTCTTGCATTTATGGGGAAGGGTTAAAATGTCTACTCCTTTATTCCTGGAGAATTTTTTTAGGGAAGAGTCATTATGACTACTCCTTTATTTCTGGTTTTATTTGCAAGGGTTGAATCCACTATGATTAATCATCAATATCATTAGAATTATATTGGATCAAGGGTGTCACATTTTTATCAGTATTTATTCCGTACATTGAAAATCTGATTATGACAATTTTATTTATAAATAGGCCATGAATAGGCCTTTAAAACTAAAAACATTATACTTTTTGAAACAATAAAAATGACCTTAGGAAACATGATTTACCTGAAGAATGAGAAAAAGACAAACACTGTTTCTAGCACAAAAAAAACTTGACACCCTTGTCTAAAGTGTTAAATTTGGTGCTTCATCTATAAATTACCATTAGTGTGTATGAGGGGAAGAAGAAAGGAATGCATCAAATTTCTATAATCTCAGGTTTAATCCCAATTCTTGCATTTTACACCCGGCTAACAACCAGGTGCGTGCACAGGCTTTTGGCCGGTGGGTGTGCGAAGCAACCGGAACATATTTTCCCATCTGGGTTTCTAAGCTTCCTAATACTCCCTAACATATGATCATGCTAACAGAATTATACGTCTATTTTATAAGCTTTGCATATCGATATAGCCGCTGCTCCCCTAGCATCTAGGGGCTCTATTCGAAGGGATGTGGAAGGGCAGAAAAATAGCCAAAAACCTTACCAAGACTCATTTGTGTAAATAAAACCATCTCAGATCCTATTAGAAGCTTCACTGTAAAGGAAAACTAAATCGGTTCAGCGGTTAGCGAGATCCTCTGCTACTTACAAAAAAGCTTACTGCTTTATATAATAGGACAAGAAGCTTCACTGTAAATTGAGAACCATATCGGTTCAGGGATTAGCGAGATCCTTTTAAAGTTAAAATTGTTAGGTAGAAATTTTTCTGTTTTATATTTATAAACAGACTTCTAAAATTCTACACGTGCCACATGTTATACTCGCAGGTCTTTTTTTTCTAGGGGCGCTTTCTCTTGGAAAAAATAGTTATAAATCTTCCCATGACTAATGGAGAGCTTCAAAGTAAAGGACCTAAATCAGCGGTTAGCGAGATCCTTTGAGACAGACAGACAGAAAAAAACCTTATGTATTACAGAAACAACGAAGTTGTAGCCCGACTAAAGTTTCGATTAAGTACAGAAACACGGCAAAAACAAATTGTAGAGTAATTATGTTTTTTGAAATTTATATTATGTCTGTATTTCATTTCTGTTTATTTATTGTTAAGGAAAACCTTTATACATATTTCTTGTTTTTGTTAATTTAATTTGCAAAGTAAAAAAGCACGATCTTGTGGTGGCTAAGAAATCTAAAAAAAGTTTATACAAGCTTAATAAACTTAATTAAATTTATACTTTTCTTCTTTGTACACTCATACATGTAAAAACAAGGATGACAAACTATAAGTAGCGAAGCAAATAAATATGTTTGTCAAAATATCTTAAAAACCAGTCTGAATGAATAGTTGTTTATCCTTATATAAAAGAAACAACGATGACAACATCCATAAGTAGCGAAGCTCAAAAATTATGATCATATAATAAATATTAATATATATCTAGGAATCGATCTAGCACCGCAATTAATACAGCATGACCCTCGAAAAAGTATTTTTAAGCATCTGCAGCCCTTATTTCTCAATGAATTATAAAAAAATGCATATGTCCTTGTTCTCCATAGTATTCCACATAAGTAGATATAAAAATATTTTTTTTACCTCCATTAACACCGGAGATTTTTAGAGCTAAAGTTTTGAAAAAGTGACTGAGAAAAAGAATTTTTTTTTGTTTCTCTTATTTTTTGGATGGTTATATTATGTTTTTTCTGGCAACTGAATAATGAGACACAAAGAAAAACAAGTTAACTAATTATTTCTTTTTTATTCCACCAAAAAATATAAATTTTTAATGGCAAAAAATACTACTGAATGAATTGATTATTTGCAAATTTTAGGTTATTTATTAACCCTTATTTGAGAAAAGGATTAATTATGACAGTTGCTCCGCTTACTTTTCTGACATCTCAATAATTTAATAGGGGGTTAATTAAGCTTTTTAGATAAAAAAATCATTATGTTTTAATTTTATTTTCTTCATAACTTTTTTGTTTTTAAAGTTAGGATTGTGAAACAAAAACAATTTTCCTGCTATATTCATAAAGATTTATTTGGTTTTTTAATCTTAAAAAATTTTGCCTAATATGTAAGTTTTTCAAGATATCATTAAACTAAAAAGACTCAAAAAATATGTGTAAAAAAATGCTTTTTACTCAAAAACTAAATTTTTTATTTCATTTTTGTATAAAGTTTCTGCTAGTAACAAAAATAAAAGGATTTCTACCTTAATTTTGCTAAAAAAGTCGTTTCATGTTAAAAGTTACTTTTTCCTCAGTCACTTTTTCAAAACTTTAGCTCTAAAAATCTTCGGTGTTAATGGAGGTAAAAAAAATATTTTTATATCTACTTATGTGGAATACTATGGAGAACAAGGACATATGCATTTTTTTATAATTCATTGAGAAATAAGGGCTGCAGATGCTTAAAAATACTTTTTCGAGGGTCATGCTGTAGACAAATCTTTATGAAACTTGATGGAAATATGTAGAATATGAGCATATTCAATCCCTGATAATGTCAACCGTCAATCCTGAATAGGAATTGAGAAAACCATGAAAACCTAAAAAATCTAGGAATCGATCTAGCACCACAATTAATTAAAAAAAAATAATAAAACTTTGAAATCCCTGAAAATTTTAGCCCTTTATCTTGTAAAGGAGTTGAGAAAATCACAAAAACTTAAAAATCTAGGAATCAATCTAGCACCCCAAATAACAAACAGACGGACAAAACAGTGTATATATTAGATGGGCATATATAGTGGGAATCTTTACTTAAAATTTCAGCTGTCTATCTTGAATAGGAGCAGAGAAAATCACGTTTCCCCCAATTCATTAATTACGGACAGACGGACGGACGGACGGATAGACGGATAGACGGACGGACATTCGAATTATAGAGTAGCTTCGCTTCTAATAAGATGTCTATATCTCTGTGTCTTAGCTTAGGCTCTCGCTAACCGCTTAACTGATATGGTTCTGGTTTAAAGTGAAGCTCCAGACAGGTCGAGGGAAGGTTTTTGTACTAACTATATTTGTCGAGGATATCTTTTAAAATATAAAGTCTAAATTTAGAGGGTCAGATATCCACTCTTCCCTTAAGTTCCACTATAGGCCTCTATGGGTGTGGCCGATAGAATTTTAGATGATGTGTCTACCGAATCCTGCACAAGTCTAACTAATGCAACATTTTTATCTTACATGTAAATATTACTGTTGAATCCCACACGCTACAGGAATCTACATGTTTAAAATCATATAACCTTTATAAATGTTCTATAGTGTTCTTTCATTAGAAGTATCTATGGAAGGATGAACCACGAATATAGAGAATCTTTGCTTTGAAAATATAAATAAGTTTGTTACAAAAACTGTTGTGGGGATTTTGGTTTCTAGAGTTGAAGACTTTTTGATTACTTCTAAACTTCGGGCATATTCATTTAATCAAGGATTAGAAACTTTTCAACTTTTTGTTTATTCCTAATTATCAAATTTGTGTACATACAATTTTGTTTAGACTCATAAATTAGTTCTGCAAGTCTTAATGTTCGTTTGTCCTAGCGTCTAATTTTGGAGTTTTTATGGCTGTTATCATCTTTGATTAAATCTTTTTAACAAAATCTATATTACAAAGTAGCTTGATGTTTGTCTGTCCGTCCGTCCGTCTAAAGCTTAAGATCTCGGTAACCACTGAACCGATTGGATTCTACTCTTCAGGAAATATATCTACTGGTCCTGTGATGGTTTTAATCTATTTTATTTGGGGGTGGGACACCCCCAACCCTCCCACCCAAAAAAAAAATCCCCCTCATTTTTTAAAGGAGTTGTGAGGGTAGAGGCGAAACCGCTAGTTCTTTATAATATAATAAATTGTACACACTTAGATAATGTTTATTTTCTTTATTGTTATTTCAGGGATTTGCATCCGCAAATTTGAGTCGCTGGGTAGCTTTAAATTGTGAAAATAGCTGATGTTTCCCTTTAACTCTCCCCCTATATAATAAAGGAAAAAAAGAGGGGGCGGGAGTTAGCATTACTTTGTTTATTATGTTTTTTTTGTAGTAGGTAGCTACGTAGGTTAGGAGCCTCCGTTTTGGTTAGGCATGGGGAAACAAGGATGACAACATCCATAAAAGCGAAGCACTGAAACGGTAGGACAAACGGACATTAACACTTGTATAGTGTCAGAACTAAATAATCAGAATATAAATGTATATTGTATATGATTCTAAGCATATTAATTGTAAGTAAATTTGTTGAAAAATTGCTTGATGCAGGATTATGTTTAAGGACATACTTACATTTTTAGGACTTGATTATAGAGTTGCTTCGCTTATCATATTGTACTTTGTTGTCCCAGGAATCAGTATACCAAAAATCAGATAAATCGGATATTTAGATCATAGAAAAATTTGCTGTTAAACAAGTAAAAAATCTACATGTTGAAAATGGACGTACGGACATTCTAGTAACGATTATAAAGTTGCTACGCTTTCTAAATTGTACCTATCTACGACAGGGATTACCATACAAAATTTGAAGTCGATAGGACAATTCTAACATGCCTAAATTAACGAAAAAAGCTATCCGTTACGGACGTACGGACGGACGGACGTTTGGACGTATGGACGGACCGACCCTAATTATAGAAAAGCTTCGCTTTTAAAAAGTAACCCTCTCCCTATATTTTCATTTTAGCTTAAAACTAAAGAGAGTGTTTTAGTGC
This sequence comes from Acartia tonsa, assembly GCF_053477335.1. Lineage (NCBI taxonomy): Eukaryota > Metazoa > Arthropoda > Copepoda > Calanoida > Acartiidae > Acartia > Acartia tonsa. The sequence continues at coordinate 52,662,850 of NC_137264.1, forward strand.
TCGTTAGGAACTTATAGGGAAAGCTACAAAATAGCAAAAATGGCAAACTGTAGACTTACTGGCGGCAGTTGGGATGCAGTGGTTTCAGCATTTAGTCTCGCAATATCACATCAGCGGCAATAAAATATCCAAGAATAACGTTGCGCGGCTGTAGATTATTTATTTAAAGTCAATAAGTTTTTTTGCGGCTTGCTACAAAATGCATCTAAACGAGGCTGCCGAGCCTTATTTATATAATCCAAGACCTAATTTACAGAAACAATTTTGAGATTTGTTGTTTTTTCATTCTTTTTATGGTGCGAAGCGACTCTTCTACTTATATTTAAAAAAATTTTTAGCCTAAAAAACTTTTTAGTAGAGAAGCTGTCTGTCTGTTAGTCCGTAATGCTATGGAGATAATGTAATTTTCTGACTGCTATTCAAAATACATGTTTTAAGTGTTTTTCTTCCAATATATTTATATTCTTGATTTTAATATAATTTTACTCGTTGTATTACCATCTGTAACTTTTGGTGCTTCGCTACTTATGGTTGTTGTCATCCTTGTTTATTGTGTATGTACCTTTAGTTTTGCAAAATATCTTGTGGTAATATAAAATAAATAAGATACTCATTTTACAATATCATAGAATAGCAAGAGACAAATTTAAGTAGGAAATTTAATCTAATCTAAAATTTAGGGTAAATGTTACTTAAAAAGACTAAATAAATTCAAATAAACAATATCTATACAAGAAAACCAGAATCCCCAAATGCGCTTAAATATGAAACGTACATAAAATTTGACTCTTTTTATGATTTTTTTTGCTTCCTGAATATGCACAAACATAAATTGTTCAGCCATTGGAAGTCTTTTTCTTCCCTATATAATTTCATCCTTTTTTTGCATCGTAATATAATGTGATCCAGAAACCATTATCTGGCCGGGGTTGTTACCAAATAATATTATTTACAGGTGTTCAATCACTTCCACAATTGTCACGCATCTACAAAAGAGTGGTGCAAACATGACAATAGCAAAGTATTAAACATTCGTGGAAACACAATTAAAAAGGTGGATTGATATTATAACATGAAAGAATGATTTTTATTCCCCTTCATTTTATTTCGTTTATGCTTTTTCTCTTGTTTAAAAGCGAAGCTTTTTATACATTTAGAGTAGGTTCGTTTGTCTATTACTCCGTAACGGATAGTTATAATCATGTTTTAAACTTGGCATATTGATTCATATAATAGTTACAATTAAGAAATCGTAGCAACTCTTTACTCATTAATTTTTGGACAGATTACGGAAATTTCGTTATAATTCTAAATAATGTTGGTGTAACTCTGTAATTTGTTGTACAATTTACTGTTCTTCTGTTCGGAAAACTTCGCTTTAAAATATCTTATAAACTGTACAACAATTTAGTGTTCTTCTGTGCGAAAATTATAGAACACCTATTTACATACATATTCTATATTATACCACATGTCTTATTTATACCTGGCCACAGTTTTTAATTTTCTATCATCTATAATACAAAGTAGAACGATGTCTGTCTGTCTGTCTGTTTGTTTGTCTGTTTGTCTGTTTGTTTGTAGCAAAGGATCTCGCTAACCGCTGAACCGATCGGGTTCTCCTTAACAGGGTAGCTTCTCATAGGTCCCGGGAAGGTTTATAACTATTTTCTTGGGGGGTGGGACACCCCCAACCCCCCAAAAAATGAAAAAAAAAGAAATTGAATTATTAATTTCGACTCTCTCCTCCTCAAGTGTCCCTAGAGGCCTCTAGGGGCGTAGCCGCTAGTCCTACTATATAAAGTAGTAAGGTTTTTTTTTGTCTGTAGCTTAAAATTTTGATAACTATTGAATCGATTGAGTTCTCGATTTTATGTAAGGATCTTCTAGGTCCCTTGATGATTTTAGGATATTTTTTTGATATCCAAGTTTGGTTTTAGGCTCCTAGATGCTAGGAACGCTGCTGTGTACTAAAATGTACTAACACTATGTACTAAACAGAATGATTGTATGTCTTTCTGTCCATTAAGATTTTGTAAACAATTGGCCCGATCGTTCCACAATTTTCGGGGAGGTTTGGTTTTGAATCAGTGCAGGTTTTAAGCTATTTTGAAGGAATATAAGTCACTTCTGTCCCTCCCCCTAAAGAAAATATGGAATCATCCCTAAAAAGCTTTTTAATTTTAAACTTTTGTTAAAAAATTTTGTTAAAAATCTATTAAAACAATGATAGTTTTGCTTCACATAGAAGGTAGAATTACTACTTTAGTTGTAACAAATTAAACAATTTTAATTATGCTAAGTTTCAAAACAGTCAAATAATTCGTTTATGTCTAAAAATGCAAAAGACTTAACTGTAACTAATATATTACCATTTTGTAAGAATCTTATTATAGAAAAGCTTTGCCTCGTAAAAATATAAAATAAATCAAAAGTACACTATCAAATCAAACTTTAATTTATTTGATTACAAAAAAAAATCTCTATAAAATAATCTTAATAAGTACATTTTACTTTTTTATCGAAATTTAATCTTTAAAATTTCGTAAATTTTAAAGATTAACTTTTAATTCAACGCAAGTTAATCTTTTAAAACAAACGCATTTCAAAATTGATTTTTATTGAAAAGAAATAATTAAATCTTTAAAGCGAAACTATAATTAGGGTCCGTCCGTTTGGAACGGATGGCCATTTTCTTTAATTTAGACATAATAAAATTTTCCTATCTATTTCAAACTTAACATGTTGTTTCCTGTAGTAGTTAGGTACGATTTAGAAAGCGTAGCAACTCAATAATTGTTACCAGAATGTCCATAGGTCCATTTATATTATATTGATTTTAATTTTTTTAACAACAAATCTTTATATGATATAATTATCTGATTGATCTTATTTTTGGAATATTGATTTCTAGAACATAAAAAGTACAATGCTATACAGGAATAAGGTATAACCAACAAGCAAAATAAATCTAAAATAATATTTGGGGGGCAAATGGAGAGGTCGTCAATTTACGATGTGTTGCCCCCCAACGACAGCTGAAAAACACGTATAGGTTTAGTGATTTTCTTCCGAATTAATTTCGTTATTGGTATGAGCTGAATGCTATAAGCGAAGCATATCTATAATCAAGTCCTTAAAATGTAAGTATGTCCATGAACACTATCCTGTCTTCCAGCAGTTTTTAAACAAATATACTTACAATTTTGTTTTAAATTTTGTGAATTATTCAGTTCTGACACTCTACAAGTGTTGATATTCGTTTGTCCTACTGTTTTTTTTGGCTTTACTTTCATGGACGTTGTCATTATTGTTTTTTTTCTTAGATTAAGAAATGTACTTTAGTAAATAGAAAAGAAACTAAACTAAGTGATGTATAATGTACTAGCGGCTTCGCCCCTAGCCTCTAGGGGTTTTGCCCCAAGAGGTTTGATCAAACCAATTTTTCGTATTTTAAATTCTAAAAGAAAAAATTTTTAAAAAAATTCTTGGGGGGGGGGCGGAAGTCGACCCCACTATTTTAATTTTAGTTTTAAAAAGATTTTTATTTTTGAGAGGGGGTATTTTTCATTTTTGGGGGGGTTGGGGGTGTCCCATCCCCCAATAAATTAGTTATAAACCTTCCTGGGACTTATGAGAAGCTATCCTGTAAAGGAGGACCCGATCGGTTCAGTGGTTAGCGAGATCCTTTGCTAACAACAGACAAACAGACAGACATCGTAATAAATTTAAATTAAGGGGGAGGGGTATTACTTGTTTTTTTTGGTACCCATATCATTTTGGGTACTGGGTAGCCCTGCAGGTTTATGGCAATGCAGGGGTTAAGCATAGAAAAAAAACTACTCCCAACCCTTATGTTATTTCATTTAAAAATTAAAGGAAAAGGGCGGGGGGGGGGGGGAGGTGAACTCCCTTAATTACTTCTCATATTATATATTCATATTGGTAGGAAATTTTCTTACAAGTTAAAAATGTTGTGCCTATAGCCTAGGAAATCTGATATTCTTTGCTAGATTTATGATATAATATTGTTCTGGGGCCATAGATTATTTATATTCACAAAAGTTTATTTATTGGTAACGTAGCTACTCTATTTTTACGGTTTGTCTGTATGTCAAGATTTTATTTTCTGTAGCTACTCTATTTATACGGAATGTATGTACTTCCAAGTCAATGGTGATTTATGATATCGTATCGGTCTAGGGCTATTTATTATCGAAAATTTTCATTATTGGAATGAAAACTACTCAATATTTAAGGTCTCTCTACCGCATTTTCTCAATGAGTCCTTAGGTTTGCCCTGGATAATGACTATAACAGTATTTTGATTCATATCTACATTGGATATGTATTATGATGATTAAAGTCCCTCTACATATCATGACGTCATACGATATAATAGCCAATGAGAGGCCAGCATAAATTTTACAATTGGTCAATTACAGTTTAAACTGGCCTCTCATTGGCTATTCTATTGTATGGCGTCATAATCTGTGGAGGGACTTTAATCATCTTCTAACTGGACATAATTGTACTTGTATTGTATTGTCCTTGTATTTGCAGATATTTGTATTATGTTGAGGCTGCCTGTGGACCAGGGGCGTCCAAGCTTTTTATTTTGGGGGGGGTAAAAAAATTTTCGGGGGGGGTAATTCGTGTTTGGGGGGGGGGTAAAATGGCGCGCGAAGCGCGCCGCAAAATTTTTTTACCCCCCCCAAAAATTTTTACCCCGGGGGTAAAATTTGCTTGGGGGGGGTAAATAACCCCCCTGAAATCTGTTGGCAGGGGTAAATTTAGTTTACCCCCCCCCCAAAATTTATCCCCGGGGTAAAAATTTTTTGGGTGGTAATTTAAATTTTATTAGATATTTAGTATTAAAAATGCGCGCGAAGCGCGCAAAAATTTTTTTTATTAGGGATATTCTAAATGGTTGGGGGTGCCTACGGCACCCCCAGGGTAGGGGTAAATTTTGAATGGGCGGGGTAAAATGAAAAAAATTTTGGGGGTGCCTACGGCCCCCCCAAAATCGTTTTGGGGGGGTAATCGCCCCATTATCCCCCCCCCTTGGACGCCTATGCTGTGGACACATTTTTACTTGTTTATTTATATCTTGGTGTCTTATCTGATTATTTATATTGTGTCACTATTCCCTTGATACCCACTTTAAAAAATATTAAATTTTTTTCTCGTATTCATTCGAATCCGGTGGATAGGAATCGGTTCTCATCCATACGAAAAAACGATGCCTAGCATCGTATTATGTCCTACTTTCTACGAATATAAAATGTACAATTATAAGATTAAACCCAGTTTTTTTAGCGGTGCCTTCGGCATCTCGGGGCTAAAAAAACTGGTTTTAATCTTATAATTGTACATTCTATATCTGCGGAAAGCTGCGAGAAATAACTATTCTATATTCAATGTAGGCCCGTCTCAATGAAAAGTTTAGTTAGGCAGGTTAGAAACATTCTATCGAATTACACATTTTGATTAATTGTAAATGTTGATTACTACGAGGTTAAGGTATAATTTTATATATAAATCATCAATATAATAATGTGCTAGAAAGTCACTGTAAAATTGTCAATATTTGTTAATCCTATTTTCTATTTTGGATAGTGTAATCCTTGTTCTTTAGGATACTGCATATGATCGTCGAATGATTTAACTGCGGTTTAAGATTACCAAAAAATAGTGTAGTTATTTTATTATTTTTAAAAAATATATTAGAAACATATATAAAATATATTAGGAACTACTACGGTAATATTATTAATTATTATTACAGCACAGATGTGTATGTAAGCTGTATTTGTATACAGATAAATATTTATATAATGTTTGTTCAAGAATATGAATGACCACTTCCGAAAAAAGGCTTGTGGCTGCATCGATTTTACAGTTAATCTTATTTACATAATGAAAATAAATAAATTTTTACCATACATATAATGAATAAAAAGAGAAAGATTTACCCCATCTTTTAATTTTAATTTTTTTAAAAGGAAATTTTAAAATTTACATTTTGAGTTTTTTTTAGGGGTGAATGCTCTTATAAGGATGGATGTATCCTTTTCAAAGAATAGTTTAAAACCTTCCTTGGTCTTTTATAATACAGAGAGCATATCAGTTCAACATATTTCTTCTACAGTTATATTATTAAATCGAACGCAACTGTTAAGTCAAACTGCATTTAATCTATATAATAAAATATTCAAAATCGAATGTTTCAATTGATAAACTGTAAAGTATACTATAAAACTATGAAAAAATCTGTAACATATTCAAATAGACCAATCCTAACAGTGATTTTAACACATATAAATTCGCCTCTTGCTAATGATTATCCTAATGATAGCTAAGTGTTGATGTATTCTAAGCTTTACTAAGGATGCCAAATGACCCAGTCTCAACATAATATAGTAAACCTCAAAAAATGCATGTCTGAAATATTGCTACACAAAAAATATAAAATCATTCCCGTTAAAAGAAATTTCTAAGTTTAACCTCTAACATTTATTATTGTTTAAATTAGAAAGTTTTTTCTTAAAACCTAAAGATCTCGGAAAAAATTCTACTTTTTAGGGAAGTGTTGTAAAGGTCTTGGGGGCTGTTTCAGACTATTTTATCCATCCTGCCTTGCGCTCCTCTAGATGTATGGGGCGAAGCAATAATTATCATCATTAGACCGTCTCAAGTGAGTATTTTATAAATGTTTGGCAGGTTTTCAACTATTTTTAAAAAAGACACAGACCTTAATAACGTAGCATATTTTAGCATTTGCAATTTTTGAGATGGTGATTTATTCCCAAAGGGGTAAAGACAATTGACTATGTATAATATACATACATATTATATGTTTGTTTAAATGCGTTTGTTTATGCTTTGTCTTTGCTCGGTATTACTAGAGATACGCATGTTATATATTTCAGACAGTTTAGTGTATTGTATAATTCCTATTTCATTCTCATTTAACAAGATCAATGATACATATATATATATATATGCTACAGCTACAATATCAGAGAAATTTTGTTTTTATCTCATGGCAAAAAATTTTTTTGGGCAGTAGAAAAAAACTTATAATGGAGAAAACGAAGTTTCGTTGTATTTTCACGGTAGCTTTTGATAGGTTATTTAAGTTAGGTAAATTTTAATGATTGCACTGCTGGGTTAGGAAAACTTGCCCCGCATGGTTAGAGTTCCCCGCAGGTGCTAGAAATAGGAGAAAGGCTACTGTGAAAATATGACGAAACCCGTTACTTCGTTTTCTTCCCATGATACGGAAAAACTGATAATTTACTTCTTAAGCAGCTATTTTCAATCTTTTAACTTAGCCTGTGATAATTATTTTATACTTTATTTGTGATAATCTAAATATTGTAATATTACTTTTATTTTATTTTCAAGCCATTGCAAAACCTGAAACGAAAATGAAATCATAGACATGGCCGTATTCATAAAAAAACTTTTTATTTTTCTCTTTAAGATTCAACTATACCTTTGTACTATAATACAATTTATGTATTAATAGCAATTTAAAAAAAAAAACAACGAATTTACTATAAAGAACAGCAAAAAATTAAACAGAAATTAATAGAAAAAAACAAACTATAGATTTCATTAGAGGGGGCTTATCTATGGCAATTTTTTTACCTGCATCTTACGTAAACTAGCTAAAAACCTACCCCGACCCGACACATTTCTTTGCTAACAATTAAAGATTTAGCTGTTAATATAAATAGTTTTTGAGATCTTACTAGGCCTTAAACATACATACAACTTTGTACTTTAGTATTTTTTCCTAGAATATGGGCTTTGAGAAATTGTCATATGTTATATTATTATCTCAAGTATAAAATATTTTTAGCACACAATTTTGGTCATATCCTCCATTCATTTAGTAGAGCATTCAATCTCCCTCCTCCCCTAGCTAACTTTAAAAACAGATGTAAAAAAATGAAAATAAAGGGTAGAGTGGGGGGGGGTGAGGGGGAACTAGAGTTTCTCCAAAAGTTAGATGATTATTTAAGTGGTATAAGCTAGGTTAGATTAGGCACAGAGGACACCATGGAAACTGTCCCAATTTTGTATAACTTTTGCGGAACATGTTCCAGTTACGTCATATTTTTCTTTCCCGAAAAAGGGAAGGGGGAAAGAAAAAAAAGAGAAGGGGGGAAGAAAAAAGATATGGGAGAAAAGGGGGTTTTCCCCATCTCTTTTGAAGAGATTTTCTTCCCCCCTTCTCTTTTTCGGGAAAGAAAAATATGACGTAAATGGAACATGTTCCGCAAAAGTTATACAAAATTGGGACAGTTTCCATGGTGTCGGCACAGAGTTGCCCCCTAATTAAATTTTTAAGAAATAAATATGTGATGGGGGTTATAATGGTCCACATTTATATGGAAAGCACCCTCTATTTTATTGCAAAAACATATACATATAATATACATCGTTAGAAGCGAAGCTTATTATATTAAGGGTCATTACGACAAAAACAATTAGACATGTCATAAATAATATAAAATCGAAGCTAGTATAAGTATACACTGTAATTGACCAATTGTAATATCTATAGTGGCCTCTCATTGGTAAATTTTTTTGACGTCATAATGTGAGTCAGCCACTTTTACTAGCTTCTATAAAATCTTGCATAGTTTTCGATTTTTCACAATTAACATATAGAAATACTACTTTAATATAATCAAGGACAGAAGACCAGGATTCTGACAAAAATTCTATGTTTAAAAAATATCTTTTAATCCACTTCCGGATAGTTACAACATAAAAACAAATTTTACCCCAAATGTACAATTTTCTTACAATACAACTAATATTTTGGACTTTTCTTTTAAATTTGTTAGTTTGAAAGCCTTGCTTATATGCAGGTTATCATCCTTGTTTTATAAATATGTTTCGTAACCAAATGTCTGCAAATAGTAGTTTTTTTCCCATTTTTCCATTTTGTATCATTTCCATTCATTTTTTTAAAGCCAAACTAATGCTGGACTTACTTACTATAATGTCGAAGGTTTTAGATTTTTTTTGGTTATGATTATTAAGTATCTCACACACACACACACGCATTGCTAAATCTGCCTATGGATAAATATGCCTGGTTTCCTAACGATCAGACCCAGCAACCTAAATAAAAGAATAATTATTTATCGCATATTTAGGCCGGGCCTTTAGTCCCTCGGGGCTACCAAAACTGGTATTAATTATTTGATTTTTTAATATTAGTGGAAAGTTGTCTGTAATACAATGCTATACATTATTTTTCAGTATGTCTGATAAGCGGTTATTAATCGGTTTCGAAAGCATAATGGAATAGACATTTCTCGCATCGTATTATAAACAGCTTTCCGCGGATATAGAATGTACAATTATAAGAATAAAACCAGATTTTTAGCCCCGAGGTGCCGAAGGCACGGGCTAAAAAAACTGGTTTTAATCTTATGATTGTATATTTTTATATTCGTAGAAAGCTGGATATAATACGATGCTAGACATAGTTTTTTCGTATGGATGAGAACCGGTTCCTATCCACCGGATTCGAATGAATACGAGAAATTTCTTTAAATGACCATACTTGTGATCATGTAGAGTATAAAGGAATATCTATCTCAATATTGGTGTAGGTACCTATAAATTAACAAGGATGACAACATCCATAAAAGCGAAGCTCTGAAACGGTAGGGCAAACGGACATTAACACTTGTATAGTGTCAGAACTGAAAAATCAGATTAAAAATGAATAAGAGTCAAAGCATAATTGTGAGTAAATTTATTGAATACAGGATAATGTTTATGGGCATACTTACATCTTTAGGACTTGATTTTAGAGTTGCTTTGCTTATAATATTGTATTTTGTTGTCCTAGGAATCAGTAAATCAAAAATTGGAACAATCGGATAATTGGATCACATACAAATTAGTTGTTAAAAATGTAAAAAATCAATATGTTAAAAATGGACGTACGGCCATTTTGGTAATGATTATAGAGTTGCTACTCTTGCTAAATCGTACCTAACTACTACAGGAATCACCATGCAAAGTTTGAAATCGATAGGACAATTCTAACATGTCTAAAATAATGAAAAAAGCTATCCATCTCAGACGTACGGACGGACGGACCGTCCCTAATTATAGAAAAGCTTCGCTTTTAAAAAGATATACATAGTACCTGCCTGTCTAGCATTCAAGCCAAATTATCTTAATTCAATACTGCACTGACGTTAGTTCTAAATAGAGCGGGGCGGAGACTCTCTTAAACCGCCGATGAATAGCAGTAGGCATGTGAATCTGGGGCTAGTTTGGGCGGTTATATTCTCTGGGCTTTTCAGGGTCACGTACACGGGAAATTCATATTCTTATCAGCAAAGGCAGGAAAAATAAGCGTAGCATACTCGGTGCTGGGTTTGTTCCACTTTCCCCTATTCCTACAAATAAAGGTACTAAGAAAGAGAGGTAATGTCTGATTGAGCCAATAGGTGAATCGCATCAGTACATACATTTAATTTTATTGGTTGATATTATGTACACATTTTGTTACGAACGCATGTTTTTTTTTCATTTCATGCATAGATAAAAGTCAGCTGTAAACAGTATATTTTCTTAGTAGAAAGCTTTGCGGAATCGTTGTAAATTTTAAAGCTTCAAACAGAGGTGGATTCTTTAAAAAAAAGTTAGACTGGCTACTCGCTGGTGAGGCAAAATTATTTTTGTGAAAAATCCTCCAAAATCGAATAAAAAATGTACAATAATGAAATAAAATCTTAAAAGGGTTATTAACATATGATTTTGTTTAATTTTTGTAGATTTTTATTGTGCTTTTGGATGATTTTTCACAAAAAATAATTTTGCCTCACTATCGAGTAGCGAGTCTATAATTTTTTAAGAATCAGCTTGAGTCGAAAGTAAACAATACTTATGTCTGCTAGAAATGTTTCTTCTTAGATTTGACGAAAAAAGGGTTCAGAGTATGCTTCTATTCTTGTATTTCTATTTTCCTACATAACTACCTTATCTTTTTCGACGGTTCATAAACGTTGGGACCTTTAATTGAATTTTGATTGGTTGGTTCCTAATGAGTAGAGTACAAATTTTCAACCAATAATAGTAATCTACAGAAGGGATAATTTGTTTATCATTATTGGGGATGAATATCTATTTATCGGCCATTGCCTTATCCCTAAGTACCCCCTCTGCATTCCAGTAGATATGAGTAAAGAAGGGTAAATTAAATAATAGTTGATGTATTATTGTTGTACGACTGCATACAAGGATGGGATAATTGAAGATAAATATATATTCCCCCTGCTACAATACGTAAAATTCAACTTTAATTATTCACGTCATTGTAACTTGTAACCATTTTCCCTGGATTTATAAATTTCCTTCGAATATCTGCCTTTTGTAGCTGTTAGATTTTTAGGGACTGAAAGGGTTGTAGATTAATTTGTTCTGTCTCCCTCCCTGGCAGCAAATATGCATTATTACATTAGCTTAACACATGAAAATCCCCATTGCAATATATTTTCTTTATTGTGTAGGTAATTTCGGAATGCTTAACTTCTCAAGAAATGTTATCTCTAAAAGAAGCTGAATAAACATATCTTCTGACTTTACTGACAAACCGACGAACCAAGTAAGTTACATAAAGTTTCTTCAAACATATTACTTATAGTCCTATACAGATAAACTGAAGGACATACGGACATTTGAAATATTAGAGTAGGAGTACTACTTATAACTTATATACAGCGACAAAATTCAAGGGGAATATACGAAATGGAATTAAGATATTAATAAACTATTTGCAATACCGACCAACTGTATTAATTGTAGAAAAGTTTTGCTCTAAAATTACAACACATTCTTATTTTAAGTCCTAATTTATCTGCATTTTACCAACCAATCTGCCCTGACTTTGTGTGATTAATCAAAAAATATGCATGTATTTGCTACCTTAGTTAAACCAGCAAGGATGAATATGTGTAGAACTTACAAAAATAAACAACCAGCATTTTATGGCTAAAGTAAGAGATCCGCAATTTAGTATCACAAAGCTCATTTTCTCGTTGTCAATTATTTGATGGGTTCGAATCTTGTCACAAAATTGCATCATCGCAAAAGACGTTAAATGTAGTTAGTTAGAGAACGGGGTATATCATACCTAAAAAAACAACATATTAATATGAATACGAACAGTTCCGGCTTACATACAAAAGTGTCATAATCAGAGGGTTTGTTATCTCTTAATTACCCCAGGAGCATGGAATGAGACTCTGCTCCCCTTAGTTATCCATTTTTGTTGGACCAAACGTTACATTGTCATCCTTTACATAATATATATTTACTAGGGGCTCGGCCTCTAGGGGCATCATAAATTTAAAAATGGATAAAAGCCTGCTTAAAATGTTTACTAAGGTTCCCTGAAATAAAGAACGGGTGCTTGCTTACATGTGAAGACCGGAGCACCAAAACCCCCCCCCCCCCAACTTAGTTTTGACAAAAATCAAAAATAAGGGGGGGGTAGTTTTTTAACCCCCCGCTTAGTTTTGACAAAAATCAAAAATAAGGGGGGGGGGTAGTTTTTAACCCCCCCCCTTAATTTTGAAGAAAATCAAAAATAAGGGGGGGGGTAGTTTTTTCACTGCACAACACGCCAGAAAGTTGAGTGAGGTAAATCAAGTAAATCCAGTATACCAGAGGGGAAACCTTATTACAGAGATATTCATATTTTGGGGCATAATTTCCTTATTTATTGACTGATTTTAGTAATTGATGTATCCCTGAACAGAAAATAAGGAGGAGGGGGGCCAGTAAAAGGTTTTAATTTTGCGCAAAATTAACCCCACTCAACTTTCTGGCGTGTTGTACAGTGAAAAAACTACCCCCCCCTTATTTTTGATTTTCTTCAAAATTAAGGGGGGGGTTAAGTCTTTGCCTTGCTGAGCACTTTTCCTCCTTGCCGTTTTCCAGACATTAAAAAACTACCCCCCCCTTATTTTTGATTTTTGTCAAAACTAAGCGGGGGGGGGGGGGGGTTTCGGTGCTCCTGTCTACCACATGTAAGCAAATACCAAAGAACGTAGTCAAAACAGTCGTTAGCATTATCTTAATGGACAGACAAAAATCTTATGCCAACAATGTAAGAAAAGAAACAAAATAACCTATTCAGGGGCTTTGTGAAGCTTCCCGGAAAGTTAACAGAGCTGGATCTTCAAATTATTTCAATGGTGCGCCAAATTTCAGCCAATCACAGCGCGGTATTTCGTAAAATGCTGTGCTCTCATTGGTGAAAAGTCTCACCCCGATTTGGCGCACCATTGAAATGGTTTAAAGATCCAGCTCTGTTGAGTGATCTGGCGAGATCTAAAAGGAGGAGAAAAAACCCTCACCTTTCTGTAAGAGGATATTACATGACCTCAAATTAGAGTAGGGGTATGTAAGTATTACTGAACACAAATTGCAAGCTTTAAAAATATAAATCATATAGAACAATGGATATAATATAGGAGGATGTTATGACGAGGAAAATTATGTCGTCAATTTATGTTTCTGCTATAGCCCTCATCTATTGGTCAGTACGTTCATCTAGTAATAAAAGGGGTAGGGAGGTATCGTAATATTAGCCAGCTAAAAGGATCATTTCATTAGAGTATTTGAAAATATGGTGCAATATCCAAGAAATTACATATCAATTTAAAGATCGGGCCGACCTCTCTTGAACAAAGTTTGTCCTGATTATATTACAATAATGGTTATATTACAATAATCTAATTAATTACGTTTCCTTAATGATGTACATAACGTAAGAAAACAAGTTACAAGTAATTGTAAAAAAATAGGGCTTGTTAGTTACAAAGCTATCTATAATACAAAGTAGAACGATGTCTGTCTGTTTGTTTGTAGCGAAGGATTTCGCTAACCGCTGAGCCGATCGGGTTCTCCTTTACAAGGTAGCTTCTCATAGGTCCCGGGAAGGTTTATAACTATTTTCTTGGGGGGTGGGACACCCCAAACCCCCCCAAAAAATGAAAAAATCCCCCCCCAAATAAAATCTTTTTTAAAAAAATTTTCTTTTAGATCTAAAATACCTACCAAAAATCGGTTTGATCAAACCTTTTGGGGCAAAGCTAGAGGCTAGGGGCGAAACCGCTAGTTCTATAAATAGGGGTTGTTTAACTCTCTCTCTAATTTTATGGGAATTAGGAAATATTTTAAAAATGTTTATTAGGCACTTTTCCGCATTCGTTGACTTAAAAACTTATCTTGATTAGGATTTACGAACTAAAGGTGTATTAGATTGACATATTTGGGCTCTGCTAAATTCTTAATAGTCATTTAAAGGTTCTATGCTATGTTCTTTATTGTGTAGAGGCCCTTTTTTTCTTTTAAAAATAGGAGGAAGAAAATGACTCTACTACAGTGAAATAAAATAGAGACCTATTAGCTACAGGCAATGCCACAAGTAAATTCATATCACATAATTAATATAATTAATGTTATTCAAAAGCAAATACTTAACAGTAAAACATTTACTCGATCTATAAACTTTCTTAATCTATTTTCAAACAGTTTTTGTTATATTAAATTGACTTTATAAAAAGTGATTTCTTGTGGATAAACTAAAATAATGTATTTCTTGTAGGGCAATTTTATTACCCAAAAGCAAGAACGCCACCGCATCTGTCCGCTAAATTTGGATACATTGCACCTGTCACTGTCAGCCGAAAATTTAGCCGCATTTTTCAGGGATCTTAAGGGATAAGACAATGAAAATAAATACCTCTCCAATAATTTCAAACAAAATTACCCCTTCTGTATTGAAAGTAAAAATTATTGGTTCAAAAGTTTTAACATTTATAGTTCGGAACCCGCAAAAAGTTTCAGTGCTAACAAATGAGATAATGTGGTTTGAATATTTGGACAACAGTAAAATTTACAGTTCGATTTCCCCTCCATCTTTGAAGTTTTTGAGATATTTTTGAAGAAGTATATACCGCTACAACTAAGTTAACAATCTGTTACTGAAACCAATCAGCATATCTTAGCAGTCCAACGGCTTAGCATAATTGAGCTGGGCGGCTGCCGATCCTTGCCCAAAATAAAAAGCAGCCATCCTTTAATTGTTTTTATTTGCTTTAACCTATTTATTGTCTTCGTTTTTAACATTGATAATAGTTATTTCTTGTATCGTATTATAAACGGCTTTCCGCGGATATAGAATGTACAATTACAAGATTAAAACCAGTTTTTTAGCCCCAAGGTGCCGAAGGCACGAGCTAAAAAAACTGGTTTTAATCTTATGATTGTACATTTTTATATTCGTAGATAGCTGGATATAATACGACACTAGACATAGTTTTTTCGTATGGATGAGAACTGGTTCTTAACCACCGGATTCGAATGAATACGATTAAAACAACGACAAAACTTACGCAGCAACAACAAGCTTACAACAGAAACAAAAAAATTTTCTTCCAACAAGGACGTCTTAAATTATTGATCTATCTTTGATAGCGGACGAGAAAAGCACTTTTATCTTAGAGTATGCATTGTAGGCAGAATAAAGGACGAAGTGACATCTATGTTTTATAGAAATAAAAAATTCAATAATTAATTTTTTTTGAAAAAAGAAATCACATTTTCTCTATAAAACAAGGATGACAACATCCATAAAAGCGAAGCACTAAAATGGAAGGACAAACGGACATTAACGCTTGTATAGTGTCTGAACTGAATAATAAGAATATAAATGTAAAAGAGTCGAAGCAAAATTTTAAGTAAATTTGCTGAAAAACGGCTTGATACAGGATAATGTTTATGGACATACTTACATTTTAAGGACTTGATTATAGAGATGCATCGCTTATACCATTGTACCTTGTTGTAATAGGAATCAGTATACCAAAAATCAGATAAATCGGATAATTTTAAAATACAAATCATAGAGCTTTTTAAGAGTTATAGGAAACATGCAAAGTTTGAAATCGATAGAACAATATTAACCTGTTTAAATTAACAAAAGAGCTAACCGTTAAGGACGGGCGGACTGACCCTTATTATAGAAAAGCTTCGCTTTTAAAAAGGTAGTTATAAAAAAGGAAAAAGTTTGCATTAGATAAACCATTAACAAGGTATGAATACAGGGCGGTGCTCATAGTAGTCAAGTATATGAATAAGTTAAACTTGTGTACTCTTTTTAAAAGCGAAGCTTTTCTATAATTAGGGTCGGTCCGTCCGTCCGTACGTCCGTCCGTCCGTCACTCCGTACGTCCGTCCGTCACGGATAGCTTTTTTCGTTAATTTAGGCATGTTAGAATTGTCCTATCGATTTTAAACTTTGCATGGTGATTCCTGCAGTAGTTAGATACGATTTAGAAAGCGTAGCAACTCTATAATCATTACCAAAATGTCCGTACGTCCATTTTAAACATGTTGATTTTTTTTACTTTTTTAACAACAAATTTTTATATGATCTAATTATCCGATTGATCTGATTTTTTGTATACTGATTCCGGGACAACAAAGTACAATATTATAAGCGAAGCAACTCTATAACTAAGTCCTAAAAATGTAAGTATGTCCATAAACATCATTCTGTATCAAGCAGTTTTTCAACAAATTTACTTACAATTTTGCATCGACTCTTATACATTTATATTCTGATTATTCAGTTCTGACACTATACAAGTGTTAATGTCCGTTTGTCCTACCGTTTCAGTGCTTCGCTTTTATGGATGTTGTCATCCTTGTTATGTCAACATTCTAGCTGCCTTTAGGGGCGTTTTTTATTTAGTTTAGAAAAAATTGAGGGGGTGGTTTGTTTTCTTTTTAAGGGGTAGGGGTTAACCATTCCATTTCTAGGGGCGATTTCTCCTGGGAGGGTAGTGGTACCGTCCCCTAAACAATTGTAAACCTTCCCAGGACCTATGAGAAGCTACATTGACGAAGAAGAAACTATACTTGTCGGTTCAACGGTTTGTAAGATCCTTCGGTACAGACACACAAATAGAGATCCTGTTCCTTTAACTTTTAAGGTGGTACGGTGAGCAGTTCTAAGGTACTGACTCCCAATGGTGGTCTTACATAATTTGGCGTAATATTAATTCTGAGATGGAGGAGATTATTTTCTCATAATTGTCCCATCTCTGTAAATACGCAATCTAGATCCTATTCCATTCTAAGGAAATTTCAGCCAGGATAAACATTTCTTATGAAGTACTAATAATTAAACGAAAGCAAGTAAAATTATTGCAAAACAATACCTCTAGGTTTAACATGAATACCATAATAACCTTCGACTATTTTTGTGTACTTTACAAAATTAAAACTCTACATTTCTTTAGATTTAGAATATTAGAAAGTACTGGTGGCTCAGCCCCCTGAATACTAGATTAGGTCAAGGACGTCCAAGCTTTATTATTTACGGGGTGGGGGGTAATTGTAAATCAAAATTTTGGGGTTGGGGTAAAAATTAAAATTAATCACCCATTTACCCCCCCCCCCCTGGTATAGTTTATCCTTTTATTTAAGGAGGAAAGGGAAGGGGATTGAACGTCCCATCATAATAAAAATCATATTCTGTTCCATTCTGCACTTTGATTTAGAATACAATTTTTAAGCAGCTTGATTATTTTAGTGATTTTTTTATTTGGCTAAAAACCTTATTTCCTATTAAAGATTCAAGGATAGGTTGGGTTAAGTAAGATTTACAATATCAACAAAGGGTGAGATCCCAGCTAATTTTCAATTCTTATTGAAAATGATTCACGTAACATTCAAGTATAATTTAGAAAGTGAAGCAACTCAATAATAACTTTTCATTTACAACCATTTAACTATGTTGATTTTTACTCTGTTTGAAAAATTGTTTTTACTTAAAATTAACTTATTTTTTTGTAAAAGGATTCCTATTATGAATAGGTAAAAGAGCAACCAAGGCGAGATGGTGAAGATGAGGGGGTAAACGTTTTTTTTCTAAAGACAAAAAAGTAATCTTAGATATCTCAACCACCTGACTGTTGTATATTTATATAAATCCATCATACTAAATCAAGTGTTTGTGATCTAATGAATTCATATGTCTTTTTCCATAACCAACCGTAACCTTGTAAAATACAAGGATGAAAACAACCTTGTAAAGCGAAGCTTGAAAAAAATGAACAACAGAAAAAACGAATAATAATTATCATAGTGCTTTGAACCTAGTAAAAGTGACTGACTCAGATTATGACGTCAACAAAAAATAACCAATGAGAGGCCACTATAAATTTTACCAATGGTCAATTAAAGTGTATACTATACCTCTCATTTGTTAATTTTTGTTTGACGTCATAATCTGAGTCAGCCACTTTTACTAGGTTCTACATAGTGCTTTTAATATCATGTGAAAATAACTAAAAAAAGTCATCAAGTTAATATTGTTAGAGTTACTAACTAAGCTTTCGTAATTATGCCTAAAGTCTACATTTGGCAGAGCTATACGTAACGTATGAAATGAAAGAACGACTCTAAATGTAAAAAAGTTTGGATTGCAAAGATATATTGTCAAAAAATTTCATAACTTGCCATAAAAACGTTAGAAAACCACAGGACGATTTAACACGATTAAATTAACAATCAGAGCTGCCCGTTACAGACCAAAAAATGGACAGACAAATTCTAATCATAGAAAAGCATCTCATGTATGCAAAGTAAACAATAGGGAATATAATTGTACATTTGTATCTATCTATCAAATTATTCATTTATTTTTCCCTCTTTCTTTTATTCATTCAAGCATGTAAACCAATCCTTTCTCATTTTTCAACACGTAAATCGTGTTCTATAAATCTTAGCTTCCCTCACACTGTATTTTTACATTATGTACAGCATGACCCTCGAAAAAGTATTTTTAAGCATCTGCAGCCCATATTTCTCAATGAATTGTCAAAAATGTATATGTCCTTGTTCTCTGTAGATTTACACATAAGTAGATATAAAAATATTTTTTTTACATCAATTAACAGCTGAGATTTTTAGAGCCAAAGTTTTGAAAAAGTGGCTGACGAAAAAGTAACTTTTCAAGAAAAATGTTTTTTTTAAAGTGAAATGACGTGTTTTCCTCATAATTTCAATACTTTTTATAAAACTTATATAAAGATGTTTCCAAGAAATTTATTTCATGCTAAAAGCACTTTTTTCACTTGCTCTAAAAGGCATTTTTAGATTAATGTAAATTGCAAAAACACCCTTACAGAAAGAAATCCTATAAAAAATAGTAGCAAATTGAAAGTTTACATAAACAGAAATCAAACACTTTTTATTTTATCAAAATAAGTTAAAAAACAAAAAAGTTACAGCTACAAACTTTTATTAAACATTTAACAATTTAAATGATTTTTATGTGTCTTAGATTAATTTGATGAGTGGGCGTGAATTTATTGGTAAAGGTGGCGCTAATTCTTCCGGTAATGAGCATAAATTAGGGAGGGGTTTATTTAAGGTCATATTAATAAGTGGGAGATATTATAAGATTTGAGGGAAAATGGTTATAAGAAAAATGTATTCAGTAAAATTTGAAAAGTAGTTTTTTATATGTAAAAGTAACGTTTTTTAATGCAATAAAAAATGTATCAATTGTAAACTTGCTCTTCTTTCTTATTTGTTTTTTAACTGGTTGATAAAAAGTAATATACTAATAAAAAACTAAGAAATATTTAGCAATATCCAGTTTCTCAAGCACTTTTTCCAAACTTTGGCTTTAAAAATCTCGGCTGTTAATTGGTGTAATAAAAAATATTTTGATATCCTTTGATGTAGAAAATTATAGAGAACAAGTACATATGAATCTTTTAATATTTTAATGAGAAATATAGGCTGCAGATGCTTAAAAATACTTTTTCGAGGGTCATGCTGTATAATTGTAAGTAAAGTCGTTATGTATTTATGTGTGTCTAAAATACTTGTTTTAATGTTAATGTCGTGTGGGTGAGTTGCACCTGGACTGAACAGTCAACTTGTCAACTCAAGGCCAGACTCTTGGTCCTTCACCTCATACCTGTGGTACAGTACATTACAGACAACCAACCCTTTGATTGCACGATCTTTGTCTGGAGATCCTAACTGTGCATGGTAATGAGTTGCGCCTGTTTGGGGCCAAGGCATTCCCCCTACTCTAACTCTTTGATGTCCTGTGCCGAACAGAGCAGGTAGGTACCATTTTTAACGTCTTTGGTATGACGCGGATTCGAGTTGCATCCTTCCCATCAATTTCCTTGGCACTTTAATTAGGACTTGTGGGTAATTTACACTTCAACCTTATGGGTGGAGAGTTAAGGTTTCGTGATTTTTCGGTCACTGTATTATTGCGACAATTAATGCAACCCAAGCATGAACATGACGCTGTATCAGCAATGACTGAAGCCACATCAAATCCTAGGGACTTTTCAATACAACCTAGAATCCAAGCATGACTCCTAGTCGTTGAACTAACAAACGCCACTAATACACTAGTGAGCTACTACACAATGCTAGTCCACAAGGACTTTTCAATCAACCTATGACCTTACAGCGTTTTTCGATCACTAGTGCACCATGCCAAGGACCACCCATGCATACCTGATTTAGGGCTAAGGCTTCCCCCCTACTCTTACTCCAAATCTCTAACGCCTGAAAGAGCAGCAGTAGGTACTAATTTTACATCTTTAGTATTGATGCGGTCTGGGGACTCGAACCCGACACCTCCCCAACAGATAGGCGGACGTTAAACCACTAAGCCATATCTGCGGGTTCAAAATACTTGTTTTAGGTCATTCTCTTCATTTTTTATATTCTATACTCAACTATCATCCTTATGAGTTTGTCATATGTTATGTACCGAAAGATCTTTCTAGCCAATCATATGGCTCCTCACTATAGTGAAGCTTTAAATAGGTCATTTATTTTTATATTGAAGGTTTACCTCTACCCTTAAAATATATTTAAATGATAATCGAAAAAAATATAAACTTTGAAACATATATCTACCTATCTATGCATATAACAATGTCCCGGATTAAAAATAAAAAAAAATAAAAAAAATTGGCCCCCAGCTAAAATATGGGGTTGATTTATGCAAAGAAATGGCCCACAGTTGAGGAAAGGCAGTCATAGAGAGAACATGTCTCTCTGTGCAAACATTAAAATAATTAAAAATGTGATACTAGTGCGTGACTAAATCAAACACATTTCAAAATGAAACTAAAATTTTTTTGCTAAAAATTGTAGCAAGTTTTTTTTTTTCAAAAGTACTCAGATCACACTATGTTCCACGAGTGACAAAAAATCGTTTTTTACATTTTGGAAAATACACATTTAAACAATTGTTTAGTAATATACACAAGTTTTGGGAAATAAAGCCGAAAGAATTAGCTCTTTACTATGAAAAATAAGAATTTTACGTGTAATTATACCAGAGGTATGGAATTAAGTTCCTTTTCATCATTGTAAACAACTATTTTTAAGGTCAACTAAACTACATTTCAAATCAATGTTGACCCCTTATTTTTAAAGCTTTTTTTTAAGTATTATATATTTTTGGAATCAGTATGTAATAATTTATACGTTTAGCCTTTAAAAGAAGTCAAATCTCCATTTTTTGTTGTAATTGTAGATGGTTTTCTTAGCATACTCGATTTCTGTAAAATAGACAATTTTCTTCTAATGAAAATTTTACGTTTGGTTCCAGATCTTTTAAGACCAAAAGAGTCCAAGCAAATCCTCTTACATGGTGATATTAGATGTATGTACAATATCAGAGAACTTTACCCTGTGTATGCGAAGGTATGTGAAGTTTGTTTTTTTAAGCCCTAAAGATACTGGGTCTATAAAAAAATAACATTTTTTTAAGATATAAAAGTAATTTATTTTTCTACTTATTTCCAAAACATAATCAATTAAACTAAAAGTAAAGAAAAGTTTTAAATAAAGATTATCCCTAAATGTCTAGGCTCTTATTTGAACTATTTTACCTTTTTATTGGGGGGGGGGGGTAATGCCCCACTTATATCCACATTTAAACCCATTAAAGCTAGAAGTTTAAAAATTTTTATGTGGTTTCCTAGTTCAAATATATATTCTTATTTAATTAGCATTATTTACTCCCTTCACACTTATATTAAGCAACCTTTTTCCAAAGGTGCTTTCAAAAAGACAAGTAGCATTTGTATTGTTTAAGATAGAAAATGCTTCCTTTCAAGTAAATTGAAAATAAAATGAAAGTCTTATATCAGAGATTTATAGGGATTATACAATGGCCGAGAAATTAATGTACATTCCCAATGCTAATACACAAAATTGGCCCTTCTTTAAATTACAATTAGTGATTGAAACGTTTAGACACTCAACTAATAAACCAACCAATCAAAATTCAATAAAAGTCCCACAAATTGTTATGCCTACAAATAAGAAAACGCTATTTTGTGAATTTGGGGACTATTATAATAAACAGCCCATTGTCCCCTCCCTCCATACATTTACACACAGAAAATAAATAGGAAATAGGCTCATCTGTATGTAAACTTGAGATTGGAAATCTCAAAAAATAAATTTCGGCGGCGGTAAAACGGCGGCAAATTTTCATATAGTTTCAGTAGGTCATACATACTTGTTAGAAAAGCTTATGTTTAAAATTTGAAGTCTATAGGTAAAAAATTGCGGTCTCAAGAGCTGTTTTAAGATTTCTGAGGGATCAGGACCTGCAGGATCATACCTGGACCCTGAAATTGACTTAAACACTTAAATTTCATATTGGTATGTACTAGTATAGGATATTTTAGTATTTGGTAACTTAAAATGCTTAGTTTAAGGCAAACAAAATATTTTTCCTCTTTACCTGTATGACCCTGCCAGGTCTGCTGGCATCTTGTGCCAACCAGGATGGAGATATTCAAAATTTCGTCATTACATTGAAAGATATATGGATACTTATTGCTACTTAAATAAAATTTCGTCAAAATTTTAAAATATACACTCGCTATGATTTTTTGTCATTTTTTGGCTTTTCTGGAACATAGTGGATCAACTCACAAACACAAAAGGTAAAATTAGTAAAATAAACATAAAACAAAACTATTATGATATACAAACTGAAACAGTAAATATTATAAAAAAAACTACATAGACCAACAAGTAAAACAATCCCACACTTCTATTTTCATATCTGGTCCACATATAAACACAATATGCCCAATCTGCTGCTAATCAGACTATCTACTCTTACTCTTACAAATTCAAACTTTTTAAAATTAGAACAATCCCAAAAAAAGAATGTTAAAATTGTTAGGGATGCACATTATTTGTCTGCAGGACAAGCCTTGATTATTAGCTCCAGAAGTAATCCTAACTTTAACATCGAAAGAGAAAAGGATACACACAGAAAATAAAGATATTTATGTAAAGTACATTCCTTAATAAAAATGTTAAATATTTCTTTATTTTCATATATAATAATTCATTTCAAATGAAATAACTTATTTCTTTCTTACGCAACAAGAATTTGCTTAATAAGCATATCAAATATAACATTCAAAAATAAAAGTTTAACACTTTAAATTTTTTTAAACTCCTCTCATTTATTTCAGGAAAAAAGACTTGTTATCATAAAATAAATTACTTTAAAAGACAAATTACTAAAAATACTAAAATTACTAAAATACACTACAAAAAAAAACTAAACAAATACCTAAATTACAAAAAATGACAAACATAAAAAAATACACTATAAAATAATACACTTTTTATAGTAAAAAATATGCAAAAATATAGACCTACATCAAAAAAACTTGACTTAATTAAAAAATACTCGAACACAATAAAAAAAATGAAATTATCAGCAAAAGTAGGTTTATATCAGCCTTCCTTTTCTCATCTCATAGGAAGCCTGCTGGTTTTCTTAAGCTTGGTGTAGCTTTAAAGCACTTTAAACTGTAACCCTGTAATTTGAACCTGGTCAACTGTAAGACTCCACTGATTGAAGCATATCATAGGAGGGTGTTGACCATGGTCTGCATGTAATATAAATTATAAATTTTTTTATAAAATTGTAATCTTATTAAATGTAGATTCAAAAATATATATTCATTCATCCATTCAAAATATTTTTTCTGTAATGCACAAATTGCGACATTACAAGCACTTTGAAATTTTGAGGTAAAAAATTCATTGCATCAGAACTTTGTCCATTTCAAAATATCTCGTTTCAAGCCTTAGAAATGACTAAAAACACCATTTTTTAGAGTTTATTGCAAATTGTCCATTTTGAAGAGGTTTTTTGAGATTTTCTCATGAAAAACATGTATAAACTTTATCAATGTATCTATCTATCTATAATACAAAGTAGCTTGATGTCTGTCCGTCTGTCTGTCTGAAGGCTAAGATATCAGTAACCGCTAAATCGATTGGGCTCTACTCTTCAGGAATTATACCTACTGGTCCTGTGATGGTTTTAAGCTATTTTTCTGGGGGGTGGGACACCCCCAACCCCACCAAAAACTAAAAAAACCACCTCCCCCCCCCAATTTTTTTTTACATTTTTTGTGAAATCTCAGTAACTGCTGAACAAATTAGGCTCTACTTTTCTGGGAATATATCTACTGGTCCTCTGGTGGTTTTAGGCTATTTTCTAGGAGGGTAAATAAAAAAAATCCCCATTTCCAAATTTTTTTTTATTTTTGTAAACAAAAAACAGTAATTGGGTTGGGGGAACCCCACTGCACCATGGGGTGAAGCCCCCATGAACCCCCCCCAAAAAAAAAAAAAATTCACCCAAAAACATTTTTGGGCTTTTTGTAACTTTTAAAAATTTACATCTTTAAAAAGTTCTTGCAATTATAGGTATTACAGGGTGGGGCAAATAAGACCGGACAAACTTTAAACGGCCATAGCGCCAAAACTACTTGACCAATCAGGACGTTTGACCACACTATAAAAAGCTTAGGTAATGACCTTTTAGCACAAAAAAATCTTTGGACGAAGATAGACGTGTAAAACGAGCTGGCCGCGCATATGTTCAACAAGGCAGATTCCAAGTGCGCCGGTGGTTTAATCTGGATTCGACTAGGGCTCACTAAATCTGACCTCAGCCCATCTGTAGGTGAGGTAGAGTTATCCAACTTGCTGGGGATACTGTTAGATACATAAGTAAGACACTAGAAAAGACTAGAGCTCTCTATCTGAAATGGCTTGGCCGTAGTACTCCAGCAAAGTGAAACGGGGCAGATTTTGAGATGTAAAAAACGTCACAAAACCGTGTAAATTTCTCGGTTCTTGACTTCAGGGACCCATATTAAACTTTAAAACTCATTTTAGACTATGGGTTGCGCAAAAACCCTAGCTGAAACTTCATGCCATTTGCAAAAAGGTAAAGAACGTCGTTCTAGCTCAACTGTGGTTTAAATAGGAGCCTCCGTGTATAAGGGTAGCTTGAAAGTTGGGCGAATTTGGATCCTGCGGTTACTCACGTTCCTAAGGAAATGTGGACTCCCAGCAGCCCGATCTTAATTAAATGGACTTTTGGGCCTAGGGCTACTTTGAAGCATGCACCAATAGACGTGATCATGCCACAAAGACATCCCTCATTGCCATTATCAAGGAGAACTACGCCATCTTGGACAGGTACATTTTGACCTTGACCTGCCGGCGGT
This sequence comes from Acartia tonsa, assembly GCF_053477335.1. Lineage (NCBI taxonomy): Eukaryota > Metazoa > Arthropoda > Copepoda > Calanoida > Acartiidae > Acartia > Acartia tonsa. Next base: position 52,688,526 of record NC_137264.1, read on the forward strand.
TGAGAAGGCTGGTAGAGGCGGTGATTAAGGATGGCGGCGATTTTATTGAATAATCTAATAGTCATGTACCTATTTTGCTTGTCAGTTTTTAAAATTTAATAAAATCTTTAAAATTGACGATTTTATGTTCATTTGTTTAGAAGTTAGAATTTGTCCGGTCTTATTTGCCCCACCCTGTATATAAAATTTACAGAGGAGAGTTTTCAATTTTTGTTTATATAAGGTCCAATTAGTGGGACTATCAGAGCTTGCGCCGCATACGGGGTACTTGCTTATGCTCACCCCGTACGAGATATACGGTGAACAACCTGGGTTTAATTTTTACGAATTGAAATTTTTGTGCATACGCCGCACAACCTGGGTTTAATTTTACCAAAGAGTAATTCGGCAAAAAATAACTTTTTTGAAAATATAACTATAAAATTATTCTGGAGGGTTGACTTTCCATTACCTCATGGGGCGAAGCCCCTAGAGACTAGGGGCGAAGCCCCTAGTCTATGTATATAGGTTACCAAATAAAAGTGAAAAAGAAAACATCTATAAACTCTTTGAATGGCTTTTTCTTGTGCATCAATACACCAAGGACTAGTGGATATTACATCAAAAAAATGGCATTTAATATTAAAAAACTATAAGTTATTATAAGTTATAAATTATTAGATTAAAAGTCTAAAATGCTTCATAGGACATTAACAGAGAATAAAAAGCTAAACTAACAAACATTTATTTGGACTTTAAAAAATAGTATGAGTATCTAAGCTTTGTGAAATTAGGCCATTTTTAGGATATACCTATTTTGTTATTTAGGAAAATACTGGGAGTAGTCCTTTTCGTGGCAACGTCCCTTAAGGGGCGATTCGTCGTATTTTTAAAATGGCTTTTGATAGGTTATTTTAGGTTTGGTTAGGTTATATTGGGTTAGGTGATTGCCCCACAGGGTTAGGCAATTGGCCCCGCAGGGGCTAGAAATAGGAGAAAAGGTACTCTAAAAAAAAAGAAGAATCGCCCTTCAAGGAGCGTTGCCACGAAAGGAACTATACCCGAAATACATTTTATTCCTGGTAAATATATGTCTCTCTCTCACTTTTTAATTCTCACCCCATCCCACAACTTTTCCTTTTTTTAGAAGCAAATCTTTTCTAAAATTAGGGTCAATATATCTGTAACCAATATCTTTAATTCTTCATTTATGATATTAGAGTGGTTATATTAAAGGGTTTTAAAAATAACAATCGCTCACAATTTGAACCCTCTTAAGTACTTAAAATCTTGGAGATAGACCCTACAATGTTTTTGATGGGACTTGTAAAAACCTTTCTATAGACACCTTAACCAGATTTTTAACTCAATCCTTGCAAATTTGGCATAATTAAGACAGACCCATCCAAAATTGAGACATGGCGACGTTGTCTATTTCTAGTTCTCGATGATTGCCAGAGCTGGATCTTTAAATCGTTTTTATGGTGCGCTGAATTGGGCGATTCAGAGGTGAACCGTAGGTGCGCTGGTGGTGAGCCACAGCGCAACTATAAAACATTGATTTTTAAAAGATTTTTGGCACGGTGTTTTTAGATCGCTTGCGCACGCACTAAAACATCGATCCGCGCCAGTACAACTTTATTACTTAAGGTATTTTATATAAAATGCCGTGTCAGTATGGTATTTTATATAAAACATTAATATATAATTTATTTTAAAAATAACTATAAAAATATTTTCTTGATAGTTTTGCAATAAAATATTAAAGTAATTAAAAAAATATCCATTTATTACATATGATTCACCCTGATTTGAACTGGCAATGCCACTCGGTGAGTGGCATTAGGGCGCCGGTACCGCGCCACTGCCCGATCCAAATCGCCCATGCAAATTTGATTTAAAGATTGGTATTTAATAATTTGATGGTGCGCTGAATGAATCGCCCCGGTTTAAATCACCTATAAACGATTTAAAGATCATGCTCAGGTCTTTCTTTTTGATGCCAAATTGGCTGAGATTGTGTTAGAAATCTGGTTAAAGTGTCCAAAGAAAGGTCTTTACATGCCCCATCAAAAACTCCAATCTTTATGGAATCTATCTACAAGATTTTAAGTACTTAAGACGGTTTGTTCTATTAAAAAGAAAAATTTGTCTTAATTTGCACTTTCGACGTGGGGCAAATTTCTCCTCAAAGGCTAGGTTTCGAGCTCTAGTGCTCTGGAGAGCTGGGGAGATTCATAATTCAATATTGCTTTCTCATTATCATTGCTTGGGCATGAATTGTATTATTTTTTTTTAGTTTTGGACCAAAACTGTAAGTTTATTATTGAGAAAAGTAAAGAGATTGTTTTTTTTTCAACACCCTTTATTAGTTAATTTTTAATATTTGACGCAAAAATTAAATGAAACGATTTTACTATTTGTTTGATTACAATAATGATAAATCCTAGTATGTTTAGGAATTATGTTATAAGCATAGCTTCTATTTATGTTAGTAAGCACATTTTTAGTTTCATGCATCTAATGCAATTTTAGAAAATATCGGCATTTAACTTTTTTCTAATTGAAATTGTTTTGTTCTTTGAAATTGAAAGCATTGTTGAGCTTCGCTTTTATGGATCCTAACTTCCCTATATATTTCTTTTTCCTTTCTCTCTCTCTCTCTCTCTCTCTCTTTCTTTCTCTCTCTCTCTCTCTCTCTCTCTCTCTCTCTCTCTCTTTCTTTCTCTCTCTCTCTCTCTGGATTCTTATCAAATAAATGTATGTATGGGGAAACCAGATAATTTTTAGGGAGGGCACACCTTTCCTAACACGGGAAATGTGGGGGGTGGGGGTGCAGGGGTTGGGGAGGGAGTGGATAGATGCAATTTTTGGCTTTTAATACCCATACATTTTCTCTACCTTTACTACAGACACAGATATCTGCCATTTTGGGGGGATATTCTCAAATCTTATTATAGAAAAATAAATTCAATAAGCCAAATTAAATGTAAAGAGGAATTATCTAAATCTAAATCCCAAAAAATAATTAAAACTTTAATCATCGGTAAAACATAAAATCTCCCCTAAAACCTTGGATTTGAAGCTTGCTCTTTATTTTCTGACTTTAAAATCAAATCAAGATTTTAAATCTTTCATGTTAGTATATGTCCCGTTTAAAATGAAAAAAAAACAATTAAATTTTTCTCAGAATCGCCCCCCTTAGAAAAGAAGTGAACTTGAAAAAGGTGATTTTGGTGCATCCAAAAGTTTTTGATTCCTTTCACTGTTTTTACACTACCAGCTTACAGTTGGGTGCAGGAATTATCAGTTATCGCATCGTATTATAGACAGCTTTCCACTGATATTAAAATAAAAGAATTAAAACCAGTTTTGTTAGCCCCTAAGGGCCGAAGGCCTAGGCTAACAAAACTGGTATTAATTTTATGATTTTTATTTTAATATTGGTAGAAAACTGGCTATAATACGATGCTATACATGATTTTTCAGGTGGGAACCGGTTCTAATCCACTTTTTTCTAGTATGGTTTACATACATTTTTTGGCCGCGGAATTGTGAATGAAAAACTATTAGTTTACTTCCATTAAAAACTATTCTTTAAAGAAAAGGATGATAATATCTATACAAAAATTTAATATCTTAAGTTTAAGTTATAAATGTATTGCACCTTTTCAAGGTCAGACAAACAAAATCAATGTAAATCATGTCAAATCTTTTGTGAAAAAAAAAAAAATTAGTATTTTCAATCACCCAACTGATTTAAGCTAAGATGTGTTTTACCTTGAACTTTTCACACTTATACTTTTGAGATAATGGTAGTTTACTTTCTTTCGAAATATACACATTTTAAAGCAAAGCTTTTCTATAATTAGGGTTGGCTTGTACGTCCCTAACGTATAGCTCTTATAGTTAATTAGTCATGTTAGAAGTATCCGGGCGATTTTAAACTTGGTACAATAAGGGTTCCAGGACAAACGCAGGAGTGTTTAAATATTAATTTTATTAAGTTTTTCTATACAGATTAGGTTAGGTTAAGATATGAATGAACAAACAAGCCCCCCGCAGGGGTTAGGCATTTATAAGATGGTCTAAAATAGGTTAGGTTAGGTCCACTCCAACGTTTGTCCACTCCAACGTTTGGGACTCCTGCGTTTGTCGTAGGACCCAATAAAGACAGCCTAAAATCTCTATTATTGAGTATTTTAAGGTAAGCATGTCCGTCTAATTTTGCTCCACCTTTAAGGATGTTGTCTCCCTTGCATTTAATATATTTACATCAACTAAGATACCTCGATACACTATACAGATAGACATCCTACTTCTTTATACAAAAGGGGACTATGCACGAACTAGAGCAAGTGATTTTGACCACCTTCCAGCATTGAACCTGAGTATATTTAAGTGAATATACAAGGTTTAGGTTTAACATAGGCAAATTGACTAAAAGAATTAAGTTTCATCATGGTTTTATTTGAAAAAACTTTAAAATGTTTAGCTTGTTTAGTGCAATTTCATCAAATGTTTTGTTGAGTTTATAAAATAAGATAACACGGCAATAAAACAAGTTAGCACATCTTTTTGCTAAATAGACATTTTTCATCGAAATTATGTACTTTTGTGACAAAACTTTTGAAACAACAGATTGAACTCAACAAAACATTTGACAACAATTCACAAGAAAGCTTATCATATCAAAGTTTTTTCATATAAAACCATGGTAAAACTTAATTTGTCGAAATAACTATATTAAACATAAACCTAGTATATTCATCAAAAAAAATATTCAGGGTCAAAGCTGAGAGGTCCTTAAAATCACTTGCTCGCTTCGTCCAAAGTCTCAGTTTACCTTTTTTAATCGTAAGACATTTTAATACAATAAAGGCAAATTATTCTTATATGTATATATTTTTATTACAAATAAATCACAGTTGTCTAACATTATACTTTTGAACAATATCTTTTCTTACAAAGAGATCATTTTGATTCTTGGAGCCGTTGGAGTTAAATTTATTATTCTTGTCATATCTGAAAATAAACAGGGATGGAACAATGGATGATAGATTTAAATGTCTCGCTATTGTGATTGATAATTTTCACAATATTATGAATTTAAATGTTATACACTTTTCCATGAAATAAATCTTTCAAAGCCAAACATTATATGTGGTATTGTGGAATTAATCTACTATACTCCCTCATTTGTTAAAAGTTAAAAGTTTGTTAAAGTTTTTTGGCTTGTGTAAAATTATCATACAGACGGATGGACTAGTCCTAATTGTAAAGAAGCTTCGCTTTAAAAGAAATTGTTTATGATGTACCTTAAATAAATGTTATGATCGTTTCTGTGATCAAACCTAAAATATAATATTTTTTTTATCGCATTGTATCATAGACAGATCTTCGCTGATAATAAAAAATTTTAGGATCAAAAATACCCTTCTGGTGAATTGGGTGTAAAAAAAAAGATTAAGATTGACTTTTCATAGTAGTGGGGACACAAAGCTATCATTGCATTTCCAGTATGGCTTCGAAACCGATTGATATCCGCTGGATTAGAACCAGTTCTAAGCAATACTGAAAAATCATGTATCGTATCGTACTATATCCAGTTTTCTACGAATATAAAATTGTACAACCTCGGGTTTAACAAAACCGGTTTAATCTTATAATTGTACATTTTTTTATCCGCGGATTTCAAATTTAAATATACCTTTCATATCCTTGTTCTTTCATATAACTAATTATCTTCTCTCTTGATGAATCTAAAGATAAAAAATGAATATCTCATTCATTTCCGCTGGCATAAAACCGGCTATGAATATATTTCTATATACATTGTCGATTGAAAGAAAGAAAATTTTATAACATTTGAATTTCTAAGTTTTTTTATATAAAAAATATTGGTGATTTCCCTCAAAGTAATTTAGCAAGCAACCCCACTGTTTTCAAATTTTGAAATAAATTAAAAACAAGGATGACAACATCCATAAGTAGCGAAGCTCAAAAACGATGAAGGGATATAGAGAAACATTTAATATAGAGCAGTGTCATACAATAAATTGTATAAAATGGAAAAATCACGAAATCTTTAAAATCATGAAAACTTAAAAATCTAGGAATCGATCTACAGTGCAATTTATAGACAAATATTAATGAAATTTGATGGAAATTTGTAGAATATAAGCATATTCAATCCCTAATAATCTCAGCCGTCAATCCTGAATAGGAATAGAGAAAATCACAAAAGCCTAAAAATCTAGGAACCTATCAAGCACCCCAATTTATTGATAAATCTTAATGAAACTTTTAAAAAATATAGAATGTAAAATTGATTAATCTATGAAAATTTCAGCCCTCTATCTTGAAAAGGAGTTGAGAAAATCACGAAAACGTAAAAATCTAGGAATCGATCTAGCACCCCAAATAACAGACAAAATAATGTATATATTAGATGGGCGTATATAATGGGAATCTACAAAAAATTTCAGCTGTCTGTCTTGAATAGGAGCCGAGAAAATCACGTTTCCCCCACTGCGTTACGGACCGACTAACTGACGGACAGACAAAGTGAATTATAGAGTAGCTTCGCTACTAATATTACGGATAGGGTACCTTGACCCAGCGGAGCTACCCAGTAATCAAAATAACCTAACCTAAGGAACACACAAAAAAACTACCCATTCTTACTTTCAATTTATTTTAAAATAAGGAGAGTTTTCTGTGCTCGCTAGGCACTTTGAGGGAAACCACCATAATACTTTTAAAGTTTACCTTTTTGAAAAATGCCTGCTAAATCTGTTTCTATATCTATAACCTCTATATCAACCTAGTGGAAAAATGAAAAATCATTTATTAAAACTAAATTAATGTCGAATTTTTTTGGCATTTCCGTTTTCTCTTCTTTTTCCATGCTTTATATGACTGTAAAGCATAAACTTGAGTGTGAGCTATAAAAATACCCATCCCCAAGAACTAGTTTTGGCCTTTAATAGCCCAAAATTGTTTAGGCAAAAGTTTTGAAACTTTTATTTTAATCATAGGAATGCCTATAGAATGCCAGTGAAAAGTGAAACAATCTATAATACGTAAGTAGAACGATGTCCGTGTGTCTATCTGTCTGTTTTTTTGTACCATAGGATCTCGCTAACCGCTGAACCGATCAGGTTCTGCTTTACAGGGTAGCTTCTCATTGGTCTTCGGAAGGTTTATAAATATTTTCTTGGGGGGTCAGACACCCTTAACCCCCCCCCCAAAAAAATAAAAATACCCCCCCCCCCCTTCAATTTTGTTTTTCTTTTTCAAAATAAAATTAGAATAGTGGGGTTGACAACCCCCCCCCCCAGAAAAAAATTCTCCTCCCCCCAAAATAAATTTAAAAAAAAAAGTTTTCTTTCAAATCTAAAATACGAAAAATTAGGTTGATCAAACCTCTTAGGGCAAAGCCATTAGCATCCATCATTTATAATTCATTACCTTATCCCAAGGAATAGTCCTCAAGACAGCAAGTTCAAATCCTTCAATGTCAAGAACAAACAGGTTGACCTTCGGATTCCCCAGGGATAGCAACAGGGAGTACAAGGGGAAACATTGAAGCTAAAAAATAAAAACAAAAATGTTAAGAATATTTATTCTCGTACGTAACGGATAGCTCTTTTCGTTAATTTAGGCATGTTAAAATTGTTCTATGGATTTCAAACTTTGCCTGATGATTCCTATAAGAGTTAGGTACGAGTTAGAAAGCGAAGCAACTCTATAATCATTACCAGAAAGTCCGTACGCCCATTTTAAACATGTTGCTTTTTAACTTTTTTAACATGAAATTTTTATGTGATAAGATTATCCGATTGGTTTGATTTTTGGAATACTGATTGCTAGGACAAAAAAGTACATTGTTATAAGCGAAGCATCTCTATAATCAAGTCCTAAAAATGTAAGTATGTCCTTAAACAATATCCTGTATTTAAACAGTTTCTCAGCAGATTTACATACAATTTTGCTTAGACTCTTACACATTTATATTCTGATTATTCAGTTCTTCCAATATACAAGTTTTAATGTTCGTTTGTCATACCATTTCAGAGCTTCGCTTTTATGGATGTTGTCAGCCTTGTTTATTCGTTCATTTATAATTATATTTTGTGGAAAATTATCTATAAAACAATATGATAACATAATTTTTGATAAGTTTTAACGTAAATTATTAAATGTAGGAATTTCTTACAAAAAAAAGAATGATGTTTTAAAAAAAAAACTAATGCTGATCAATCAGTTAAAGAACCGCGCAGAAATGGATTTTGCATAACACTTTTACTATACCATAAAGTTAGAAAACAGTAAAAGTGTCTGACTATGACGTCAGAAAAAATTAACAATTAACCAATGAGAGGCCGCTATATATTTTACCATTGTGAATACTGGCTTCTCATTGGTTAATTGTTAATTTTTTCTGACGTCATAGTCAGACACTTTTACTGTTTTCATAAAGTTAACATTATTTAATTCAATACGAGATAAATATTGTTTTACCTGTACAACAAAATTAGTATTTCCTGCTTCACTTGCAAAACCTGGAGTCACTCTACGTACAATGATATTTACATTAGGGTTGGGCCGGATACTTTTTTGGCCGGATACCGGATATCCGGCTGATTTCTAATGCCGGATATTTGGTTCCGGCCGGATATCTGGCCAACGTTCGATATCCGGCAAAATACCGGATATCCGGCCGGATAACCGGATATCCGGCCGGATAACCGGATATCCGGCGTCAAAAATCAGCCGGATATGCTGTAACCGGATAGTTTTAATATCCGGTATCCGGCCGGATATTGAAAATGCACGGATATCCGGCCCAACCCTAATTTACATGGTGATAGGGCAACGAATAATAAAGTAACCTTTCCCCCACAATTTGAATTGTAAATAAAAGTAAACCTATTGTAGCTGGTAAGTAATGAATAGAAATTTAGGTGCATTCCCAAAAGTGGCCGATTGAGCACGGACACCATCTCCTCTTTATTTTTAGAATATATTTGAAATAAGAGGTAGGTTTTTCTTATGCCTAACCCCTGTGTGTGCAAATACCTAGGATGCCCTAACCATGCGGGGCTACCCAGACCCCAATATTATCTAATCTAACCCTACTCTTAAAGTAATTAACAACCAAGCGAAAAAAAACTTCCCTCTTATTTTAATTGAGTATATAATAAGGTGAAATGAGATTATCAGTGCTGAAGAGGTTAATACAGCGCCAAAAAAAGACAATAATCTTACTTGAAGGCAGTATCATTAGAAACAACCACTGATCCTGCACTAAAATAAAAAGCTGTTTAAAAATAAAACAATAATTACCAGTTCCATTTTAATTCCGCACTAACAGGATAAAAAATATTTCATAATTTAAAAAAATAATCGAATATAAAAAATTTTACTTCAGAAAATATGGATTTCAAGTTAAACATGGATATAATTAAACAAAATATACCTTTCAATATTAAAGTTGGAAAAATAAGGTTTTGCTTTAGTTCCCAAACATGTTTGAATTAGGTAGGACTGACGGTTAACCTTAACATCAGAAATAAATTTCATGATAAAGATATTGGATAAGTTACTTTCGGGACAACGCTTCTTAAGAGGCGTTTCGTTGTATTTTCACAGCAGCCTTTCTCCTATTTCTTGCCCCGGCAGGAAGCCCTAAAAATGCGGGGAACTTAACCTAACCTAACATAACCTATCAAAAGCTACTGTGAAAATACGTAAGACGCCCCTTAAGAGGCGTTGTCAAGAAAGGGACTATACCCAAAGTTTTTGTTTAAAAATAGATAGATAAGTAAACATCAATAAAATTCTAAGTGAAATAATTCCAAATGATAAATCTGAAATAGAATTCAAATCAGATTACGTAAACCAACCAAAAAGACTTTCGGGGGAAGATAAAAAGTCACAGACAGCCATAGTAGATGTTGGTTGTAGCTGAAACCTTTCTTGCTGGATGGGTTATGTAAGCTAAGGCGAGGTTTATGATAAACAGTGTGTCTCAATACGGGTGACGAGCCCTGGTATGATTTAAAAACAAATACTTACACTTTTGCAATGATTAAAGGTTAATGGCATCGGCTCAACTAATATACCTAAAATAAATTTGTCAAAAGTGAAACTTTTCTGTGAGTTTTGAATCAATAGGACGATTATATCATTACCTGTCCAATTGTAAGCATTTTCAAATGGCAGTGTTATAGAATTTTCACAGTCTTGTGCCCCGGCTTCAAGAAAAAATCCATTCTAAAAGATACAAAGGATAACGGTTGTTCAATCAAAGGTCTGGTTAACTGCAATAGTTGGATATTAGTGCTTTCGGACCTACTATAAAGGTCTGGCCCTATGCTGCATGCAGTTATCCACCGTTCCCAGAGGTAATATTTGTCTTCGGCCATGTCAATCAATGGAAGGGTGTGTACAGGGCTCGGCAGCCGCGGCGAATCTTCAAATTTACTAAAATTCAAATGCTTTAAAATTTAATGAAAAGGGAGATGCCATATTTGGGACTGCCCTTCTGATATCAAAATTGTAAAATTGTGTATTTTCACGAGAGTATACATGCAGCTGACTCGCGACTGCCGAGCCCTGGATGTTTAGTCTTACCGTTTTCCCTTTAAAAACCATTTCAAGTAAATCTTTAGCTTGCTGCTGAGACTCAAACTCTAAAAATAAATAATAAAGGTGTAACTAAACACGAAGCAGATGTCAAGCGGCAGGTTTAAAATGAATAATTCACCATTTTGATGATTTTTTCACCAATTGCCAATGCCACTTTTAGTTTTAACCAATGTCATACAGTCTACAAAAAGTATTATACAATTTGATTGAATAATATATGATTTACAGAGTTTGTTAAATAAAAATTAATAAATATTTTAAAACTTCGTTTTGTTGTCTTACTTTTAAAAGCAAAGTCTTTGAATATTCAACTTAAGCGATAATTTTCAAATTATTATGGTCGGTACGTTAGTTTTTTTGCCCGCTGGTCCATAACGAATAGGTCTTTAATAGGTATGGTAGAATTTTCATATTGATTTCAAACTTAACGTCATAAATTTTCTTAGACTGACTAATTTGTTGACCTCGCAATTATGGATGTTGAAATTATTTGTAAAAATAAAGATAATTTGTACCTACTGCTGATATATTTCGTAGAGTATAAGTATTAGAACTCTTATTAGGTTTTATCATAAAATCTTCTTGTATTACATCTAAAAAAGTAATAGGATGTATTTGTTTGTGTGTATGTCTGTACCAAAGGATCTTGCTAACAGCTGAACCAATAAGATTTTCCTTTTCAATGTAACTTCTTATAGATCTGAATAGGTTATAACTATTTTGGGGAAGGGTAACCATGGTCGGGGGAGGGGATGATGTAAAGTCATAAGGGGGAGAGAGCTATCGCTATATTAACCAGCTGGGAGAAACATTTTGATCTTTAACTTTTTTGATAAGCAAATTTTGATGTGATTGATCTGATTTTTGGAATATTGATTCCTAGGACAACATACTACAATGTTATAAGCGAAGAATTGTTTTCATCCTTGTTACATATTGAAAAAGTACTTACCTGCTTTCAAACTTGTAAATCAATTGCTGAATATTACATGCATATTAAGCATTTTTCAGCCCTAAAATCCATTAAACATGGACACTGAGTCTATTAAATTAACTTACTAGTACTGAGGGACGTATATGGACAGAATATGATTATAGAGTAGCCACGTAAGAAAATACTTACACGTTAAATGCGGGTTATCAGCTTCAAGACAATTTAATAGTGGCCTAAATAATATTATTATCATTTATCCTATTGTATAAAGAAGTAAGTTTTTTGTCTTTAGCTTAAGCTTTCGATAACTACTGAACCGATTGAGTTATCCATTTTATGGAAGCTTCTTATAAGTTCCTGGAAGGATTTAGGCAATTTAATTTTTATATCTAAGTGTAGAGACATAGCATTATGAATACAATCATACTAACTACATTATACACCTTATCATTATTGTAAATACATGTCACCAGTATATTGTCCAATGGAAGGGCCAACAACATAACGTGTTATTGACCAATTCCGTATAGCCGGTGAGGCTATTAATCAATGCAATATTGCACTCCTCTGATTTCCGAAATAAATTATTATTATTATTATTATTGGTTTTAGACTGTTTTTCTATTTGCCTTACTCCTACTAATAAAGAGCTCCAATTCTGGGGGAAGGTAACACCACAAAAGCAAAGAGTTATCAGATGGTAGGACAAACTCTCTCTCTATCTTCTAGTTTAAAAGCGAAGCTTTTATATATATAATCAGGGTCGGTTAGTCTATCTGTACGTCCGTCTGTAACGATTATCTTTTTTTTTCGTGTAATGGTTAGCTCTTTTCGTTAATTTGAACATGTTAGATCTATCCCATAGATTTCAAACTTTGCATAATGATCCTATAACAGTTAGGTACGAGTTAGAAAGCGTAGAAACTCTATAAGCTTTACTAAAAAGTCCGTACGTTCATTTAAAACATGTTGAATTTTAACCTTTTTAACAGCGATTTTTGATGTGTTATAATTATCCTATTTATCTAATTTTTGGAATAATGATTAACAATTAACAAAGGTATCATGTCATAAATGAAGCATCTGTATAATTAAATTCTAATAATGTAAGTATGTCCCTAAACAATAAAATGTATTAAAGCAGTTTTGCAAAAAAAATACTTAAAATTTGTTTCTACATTTATATTCTGATTATTCAGTTCTTTCACTCTACAAGTGTTTATGATCTTTGTCCTACCATTCCAGAGCTTTGCTTTTATGTATGTTAGCATCCTTGTTCAATTAATTCTATTACTGCAAAAGCTACTGCACAACTAGATGTAAACATTCTTGTATTTATTTTACCTGTGTTTAAATTTTATTGATGTAAGATCTTTCTTTTCATAACTCAATATTTGTTGAAATATTTCAATCTAAAAATAGAAGTAGAAAATAAAAGGTTGTTTGTCTGTTCGTTCGTCTATTAATTGCTCCTATCGTCAATAAGATCATGAAAAAGGAATGTTATTACGTTTGGTAATTTTGGTATCTAACTTAGGTAATGTATGGAAGCTCTAAAGTAAGTCCGTCAGACCGTCCATGACATTAAGCTCTTTCCAGTAATTTAGAAATGTTAGAATTGTCTTATCGATTTCAAACTTTGCATGACGATTCCTTTATCAGTTGGTACAATTTAGGAAGCGTAGCAACACTAAAGGTAGGATGATTCCTATTACAAAAAGGTTTTATATCATAAGCAAGGCATCTTTATAAAGAAATCCTAAAGATTGTCCTTTTACTATATCTTGTATTTACGCAATTTTGAAAGAAATTTATGTCAAGTTTTGTTTATACGTTTACTAATTCATGTTCTAATTATTAAGTTCTAACACTACCAGTTATTTGCCGTTTTATTATTACTTCTGATTTTAGAACTTAGCTTTTATGAAAATTGTCACTCTTGTTTTTTTTTAAATTTAAATAATAGCTATTGTTTTTATACCTCAATATCTCTAAATTTAGATTCACCTTTCAATTCACCCTAAATTAAAATATAAAAAATATGTATGTATATAAACCAGGGACGTCCACAGGGGGGGGGGGGGGTAAACATATTTCTATTTTGGGATGCCGTTTTTTTTATATCCACCTTAAAATGAAAAATCATATATGTCCTTTATATAAAAAACTAGCGGCTTCACCCCTAGCCTCTAGGGGCTTTGCCCCAAGAGGTGATAAAAAAAATTAAGGTGAAATTCGTAAAAGGACCAAGGAAATCTTCTGCAATAAAAAAAAAAAAATGGGGGGGGATTTTTTTGTTTTTGGGGGGGTTGGGGTGTCCCACCCCCCAAGAAAATAGCTTAAAACCATCACAGGACCAATAGGTATAATCCCTGAAAAGTAGAGCCCAATCGGTTCAGCGGTTACTGAGATCTTAAGCTTCAGACGGACAGACAGACGGACAGACATCGTTCTACTTTGTATTATAGATTATAAATTTAATTTTTGGAGTACTGATTCCTAGGACAACAAAATACAATATTATAAGCGAGGCATCTCTATAATTAAGTTCTAGTCCTTTAAACAGTATCCTGCATTTAAAAGATTTTGCAACAAAATTTACGTGCATTTTTAAAAAACCTTTTATACGTTGATATTCTGCTTATTTATTTAGTTTTGACAATCTACAATTTTAATGTTCGTTTGTCTTACCGTTTTAGAGCTTTGCTTTTATGAAAGTTGTCATACTTGTTGTACAAAAGTAGAACTGTTACAGTATCTGAGGTGGATTCTTACAAAAATTTGCCCCACTAATTGCTTAGTGGGGCAAAATTGTTTTCGTGAAAAATCCACCAAAATCACATTAAAAATCTACAAAAATTAAACAAAATCATGGGGTTATTAACATATTAGATTTTAATGTGATTTTGGTGGATTTTTCACGAAACAATTTTGCCCCACTAAGCGATTAGTGGGGCAAATTTTTTTAAAGAATCCACCTGATGTATATTTTAAGGTAAATTTCAATAACTGAATGTCTAAGTGAAAATTTGTTCAAGGGCAGGTAGCCTCTTCCCCCCCCCTCCCCAATGAGAAATGGATCAAGCATAATGGATATACCATTTGCATACTATTTGCTTCAATTCAATAGATATAGAACATCTATATGTTAAATCTGGCCACATAAACCGTCAAACTTATAAAAGTAATTCTAGTTTTTTTTAGTTATATGTTTCAAGTTATACGAGCGATGAAAATTTTCTATGATTTTATTTCTAGAAAGCTAACTTTCTCCTAAGAAATTCAACTATTCATAGCTAATTTATCATATGTAAATGTCATGTGCTTCAAGATTTAATTTACCCAAGTAGTGCTTTATCCTAAGAAATGCGACTATTTGTAGCTGACTCATTAAGCGAACAAAATGAAAAAAAATGCCTTTTAAAGATTTGTGCACATTAAAACCAATAACATTCCGCTCTGTTATCATATTGGCTGATTTAGATTGTGTGTCTCTAGAATATATATATTTTAAATTGAAAATGTCAGGGGATGAACTGAAATTAGTTTCCGAATGTGAACACATTTTCCTAGGTGTTTCCCAATCCTATCTCAATATTTGCTACTAGCTAAAAAACCTTCAAACTACAAAAAAAAAAATCAAAATTTGAATGTATTAACGATTTATACATTATACATTCAAAGTTTTAATTTTTCAAATTTTGATTTTTTTTTGGAAGTTTGATGGTTTTTTAGCTAGTAGCAAATATTGAGATAGGATTGGGAAACATCGAGGAAAATGTGTTCACATTCGGAAACTAATTTCAGTTCACCTGTCAGGGGGTCTACGCAGGGAGTAAGGGAGGGGACAATGGATAATTTCTAGACTTTGGGTACTTTGGGTAATGTGCAAGAATTTAGCAGGTTCTGACTTAATTTGTATACTAGTGCATTGTTGCCGCTAAATCGCTGAGTTAGTTTTGAATATAGCAGACAGAAAATTTTTTTTATGAGATGGCTGGTTTTAACAATTTTTTTCTCTCCAAAAAATATATTTTCATATCTAAAAACTTTATTGTGATATTTGTGTAATAAACAACCTAAGAACCCTTAAATTTAATTCTTGTATATAGTGGCATTTCAAAATTTAGGAATACGGGGTGAACTAGTTCCAGGGATGATTTTTCTAGTAATTAATTACAGAATGGTTATGTCAGTCTGATGTACTGGTAATCTAATTTTCAAATGAATGCTTTTTTCTTAGTATTTTTTTCTTATTTTATAGTTTTCTAAATTTGACTACAATTTTCTTCAAAATTTCTGGATAAATCTGGATTTCATGGTCTTTCAGCAAAACTCTTAAATTGAATTAATTTCCCATTGTCCCCTCCCTTACTCCCTGGGGTTTACGCATAGCTTATATATTACAAATTATAAAACATTTATCTCCTTGAATATATGGCATTAAATAAAAAGACCTCGATTCCCCCCCCCCCCCCCACTCCAAAAAGATATATATCTTTTAACTTTATAACAAACATAGGGCAAACTAAATTATCATCTTTGTATCTAGATATACATACATACTTACTCTAAGATATTTTTGAACTTGATGACAATCTATTCCATAATTATTCCATGGGCCGTCTTTTACTAAAAATAACTCGGTTTCAAAAGATTAAAATGAAACATCAAACTGCACAGAGATATCCATACGAGCGTTATTTTACTGCGCGCATCGAAGAGAGACATGAACATTACATACATACATATTTTGTAAGAGTATGAAACAAAACTTATTAACCCTCAATAGTCGGTCCACCTTCCTGGCCTTTATATGACAGGTGGCAGCTGACATAGCAGCAGTAGGAACAATTTTAAACGTCTTTATTTATGACGCGGAATCGGAGCGAGATTATAGAACCTATCAACTGCCTGACGACCAGCGGATACAATACGTGTTGAGACACGGTCGCAGGTTTTTACTTGAAAACTTAAACTTAGAAAATACCAAATCAAACCTGGCAGCAATTTCTGAATTAGAATAAATCCAAAAGAACCAACGCATAGTAGTAATGAAATACTTCTCATATAAAATTTAATATTCCTACGACCAATTTTCATATTCTTTATCATGAAAATATATCTGAAAACAACATCTATTTTACCTAATCGTCCCAGGAAGCAATATTTGAAAAATAAAGGGAAATAATAATAAAATTATCTTATTTGTAATACAAAGTAGAATGATGTCTGTCTGTCCGTCCGTCTGTCTGTCTGTCTGTCTGTCCGTCTGTCTGTCCGTCTGTCTGTCCGTCTGTCTGTCCGTCTGTCTGTCCGTCTGTCTGTCCGTCTGTCTGTCTGTCTGTCTGTCCGTCTGTCCGTCTGTCCGTCTGTCTGTCCGTCTGTCCCTTAAGATCTCAGTAACCACTGAACCGATCGGATTCTACTCTTCAGGGTATATACCTATTGGTCCTGTGGTGGTTTTAAGCTATTTTCTTGGGGGGGGGGGGACACCCCCAAACCCTCCAAAAAAAAAAAAATCCCCACCCGCATTTTTAAAAAAAGAATTTGCTGAAGATTTCCTTGGTCCTTTTATGAATTTCGCCTTAATTTTTTTAAAATCACTTCTTGGGGCAAAGCCCCTAGATACTAGAGGCGAATCCGCTAGTGCCTAAAATAACAATAATATCTATCCGTTCAAAAGGATGGGATGACCCTAAATGTAAATTTATATCCGTATTTTTATGACCTATTTGACACTATTGGCTTCGCCCCTAGCCTCTAGGGGCTTTTTCCCCCAGAGGTAATTAAAAAATAAAATTAAGTACCCCCACTAAGGTAACCCCACTACTTTCTGTTAAAAAAAATTAATTACCCCCACTTTCTATTTAAAAAAAAAAAAAAATGGGGGCGGGAATTTTTTTGTTTTTTGGGGGGTTGGGGGTGTCCCCCCCTCCCCCCCCCAAGAAAATAACCTAAAACCACCACAGGACCAGTAGGTATATACTCTGAAGAGTAGAATCCGATCGGTTCAGTGGTTACTGAGATCTTAAGGGACAGACAGACGGATAGACGGTCAGACGGATAGACGGTCAGACGGACAGACATCAAGCTACTTTGTATTATAGAAAGACACCCTGCCAAAAAATAGCTTAAAACCTTCCCAGGACCTAGCAGAAGCTTCACTGTAAAGGAGAACAATATTGGTTCATCGGTTAGCGAGATCCTTCGGGACAGACAAAAAACACTTACTACTATATATAATAGGATATGTTCAAAAGCTTATTACTAATTTGGTTTTGAAAATCCGTGACACTGACCGACCATTTTACAAGTTCCTGTGCCGTGTTGTTCACAAATTAAATTCAACTTAAAATTTCACATTTTTAAACTTATTACGTGTCACGACTTCTGTAAAAATGTTTCAAATTATTGATAAATTAATAAGGAAATACGTAAGCAAAAAAGACCACTTGACAAAAGACAGGTTTTTTAATACTAATCCTGCAGTCTTAGATTACAATTTGAACCATGTAATGAAAAACGTCGTGGTCCCACGACTTGTAAAATGTTCATTCTGGTGTAACAATGGATATAGAATACGTGGATATTGGGAGAAATTCTTGTATACCCTGATTCCTCTCAGCTGGCTAATTAATATTACCCTCCCCCCCATTATGAATATACCCATGACCATGGAAAGAACGTATTGATCAATAATTAAGTTCTGTATTAGCAACCTTGATTAACGACAAAAATACCCCTGTTACAATATCCACATATTCTTCATCCATTATTTTGTAGAGTCTGGTATAACCTATGGAGAAAGTGGCCTGCAGTACATATTACTGAATTCAAAAGGTTAATGAACACGTTCTCACAAAAAAACCGTTGGTTACTTTAACCATATCTTTATTGGATGTAACTTTTCTGCAAATAATTTTAATTTATATATGGTTGGGGGGGGGGGGGGGATTTTTTCTAGGGGCAATTTCTCTTAGGTGGGTGATGCTTCCCTCCAACCAAAATAGTTATAAACCTTCCCAGGACCTCAGAAAAGCAACCCTGTAAAGTTGAAGCAAATCGGCAACAGACAAACATTCTTTTATTTCGCTTTTTATGGAGGTTAGCGTTTTTGTATGTTATACAGACAATATAATAAAAAAATTTTCTTTTTTTTTGAAAATCATTTAGATCTGTAATGACTTGCTTTTTTTAGTAGCGAAGCAACTCTATGATTCTAAATGTCAGTCCGTCTATATGCCTGTCCTAAGATTTTCAATACTGGTGAGCATCCAGTATATAATTTACTTGGTGTGTCGGTCTGTCGGTTATGCATGCAACAAAAGACCAAAACATTAATTTCATAATTTTATTATCTTTTCTTATGACACTCAATATCTGATAATTTACTTATTCCGTTGGTCCATCCCAGGGAAGGAGGGGACATTGGTCTATTTATTACACTGGTCCCCAAAGTTTTATAATAACGTTTTCTTGTTTGTTGGCTTAGCAACTTTTGGGACTTCATTGAATTCTAATTAGATGGTTTATTATCATATTTCTTTTTTTATAAAAAGAAGAAAACTTAATACAATTAAATGAATGTTAAAATAATTTTCCTCAAACGCAAGCACTTATATCCATGTCTGTACGTCTGTCCTTCAGGCTTCTATACAGCTTCTTTTTAAGATAGACGGCTGAAATCTTTTGTGAAGATTCTCCATGCGTACCCAGTATATGGTTTACTTAGCCCTATAATTGGGGTAGGCCCGACTGTCCGTAACGGATAGCTTTTTTTGTTAAGTTGGTCCTTATCCTAATGATAAGATTTTTGGAATAAGGAATCGGATTCCTAGGATAACAAAGTACAATGTTGTAAATAATCGGAAAGACTTGAGTAGCAGCTAGAAAAGCGACTTTATGGAATTTTCAAATATACCGACATTTCCTAATTATATATTAGTAGTGTAACACGTCATGGAGGGAGTTGATATTTAGCTGTTTATTACACTAGTCCCCAAAGTTTATAGTTATGATAACGTTTCCTTATTCGTTGACTTTGTGGACAATTATTGAATTTTGATTGGTTAGTTTATTAAGGAGGGTCTCAACGTTTCAACCATTAATTGTAACCTACATATGGTAAATTTTGTGTATCATCATTTGAGATGTACAATACATCCATTTATAGGCCATTGTCCTATCCCTTTAGATCCCTGATTGCACGTATATAGTTGCATGACTAGACAATATTGGAGGAAAAAAGAGAAAACACTGCCTTATATAATCATGGACATATACAAGTTTTATCAAAAAGACGATCTTATCCAATAGTTTCCTCGTTAATTTAAAAATTGGGAATGGTCGATTCTCCCACCCCAACGAAAATAAATCACCCCCGCCCCCCCCCCCCCCAAATGTTTTACTTTTTCTTTTTGAAACTAAAATAAAAAATCGGGGTTAGAATTCAACACCCACCTCCTAGGGTGCCCCTAGAGGCCTCTAAGGGCGTAGCCGCTGAAGATAAATAAAGAGGGTCAACAATGCTTCAACTAATAGCGCAGCTACTCTATTACTCGGATCGGTTTATCAGATACTCAAATCCATTGACGCTCACAGTTTAAAATAGACATTCAATACATTTATTCAACAAGGATGACAACTTCCAACAATTTAAAGCTCTAATTCAGCAGGAAGGACTAACAAACAGTAACTCTTGTAGAGTATCAAAACTTAATAAGCAGAACATTTAGACGAAATTGTACATTTTGTTGCAAAATTGCATGTATATAAAATACAGTAAAAGGACATACTTTAATTTTTTAATTTGAATATTGCAATTGAAATCCTTATTTTTATTCTAATTAATAATACTTTTTTCGAATGTATAAAATTTTTTTTAGTATTGTTTTTAAGAAATCCTTTAACTCTTGGTGAGTACAGTAATATACAGGGTGTTTCAAGAGAAATGCGTTTTTTAAAAACTTAATTAGGCATAGAAAATGAAACAATTATATAAAATGCTTTATATACTTGGAAAACTTATTCGCAATTTGAATTTTAAAAATGAGGGCATTTTTTTCACAACCTTTAATTCTGTAAATCTTCAAAAATAAGGTTTTTGGAAAAACCGGTTTTTAAGGCATAATTTGTCAAAAAAAATCATTTTTAAATTGTTGAAACATAAATGTCCCAGAATAGGTTTTCCAAAAATATAAGTGTTTTATATAATTGTTTCATTTTCTGTGCCTAATTAAGTTTTTAAAAAACGCATTTCTCTTGAAACATCCTGTATAAATAACTCATACCAACATGGTATGAAGACCAAAAAAAGTATGAGAGGGGAGGGCAATTTTTTTCTGCCGTGCTGTTATCCGTTACCATCAATAACCTACAAAAGCCCTTTTCAGTAGAACCAATCAGTACAGTGGTTAGTTGCATACTTTAGCGGATGCGCCCCTATTATTTAGGTGCTCCGTATTCAAAGGGGCAAGAAGGAGTAGAAAAATTACATGGCTTAATTTAAAAATAAAATAGAATAAACCACCCCAGGAACCGATCTTAATAATCCTTAAAAAGAACTCAATCAAATATAAAAATATTAAGCTGTAGACAAAAAACTTACAACTAGAATGTTGTGTTATTTATTCCATTAATGGTCCACATTAGACTATAAAAGTTTTAAAGATTTTTAATCAATATAATAGATTTGAAATCTGCATAAAATTTTAAGGATTTTTTATAAAATTCGTTTTTTATATAATTCTTTATTTAAAGGCGCAAATACAAATTAAGTTAAATAATTTTGAGATCTGTGATTGGTGGATTGAAAACTATCTGCGCTCTGATTGGAGAAGCTTAAGTGACGTACATCATTCAACCAATTAGAGCGTAGGTAGTTTCCAATCCAGCTATCCTATTGGTCAAAATTTATTAACTTAAATCGTATTTGCGCCTTTAAATAAAGAATTATATAAAAAACGAATTTTATAAAAAATCCTTAAAATTTTATGCAGATTTCAAATCTATTATATTGATTAAAAATCTTTAAAACTTTTATAGTCTAGTCCACATTCTTGTATTCACTTTCAGAGACAGAGAGAGATAGAGAGGGCAATGGGCTGTTTATTACACTGGTCCCCAAAGTTTTATAATAACGTTTTTGAATTCGTTGGCCTAGCAACTTTGGGGACTTAGGTAAATTTTGATTGGTTGGTTAAGTAAGTTAAGTGTTCAAACGTTTCAACCACTAATTTTAATCAACAGAAGGGATAATTTTGTGTATCATCGAATGGGATGTACATCAATTTATCGGCCATTGTCTTATCCCTTTATATTCCTGATTCACTTTACTAACTAAATAATTGTGTGGTTACAAGTATTTACAACTATTTACAGATACAACAACAATCACAACATACAAACCAGTCGAGCCTCAAAAAAAATCAGATGAACTAAAAATCACAGCCTAAAATATTGAATAATCAGAAAATTCTTAAAGTTTGATAAAAATTTGGGTATAATTCCCAGTAAATACTTAAACAGTGTTCCAATTCGTCGTAGGAATCACCACATTCAAATAGAGCTGATAAGATATTATTTTAAAAAGTGATGTCTTAATAAAAAATGCTTAACACTGTATGTCCATCAACGCAATGAGTGAAATATGATTTTCTTGGCTGTTATCTAAGAAAGACGGCTAAATTTTTGTATGAGTTTACCTATGTTCATCATCATGCTCTAAGTACAACTGTTATCAGAGATAAGCTGCTGATTTTTTCAAATTGAACAAATTATGCTAACCAATAGTCATCTAATCTATGATATTTTGATCCTTGGTTCTACTGTAATGCTCTAAAGGACATAAAACTTCTTAAGAAAACAAACTTTTCTCGGCTATTACACAATATAGATTGCTGAATTGTACTTTGGTATGCTATAGTATTTATACTCAATAACTCACTTCGCCAATTTGTATTTCAATTGTGTTGTTTGGATTTTAGGCTTCGCTACTTCTGTTCAGCTAGCTATAATGTATAACCAACAAGCGAATTAATTATTTAACCCTATTTCACCATACTTGCTAAAAACCTGATTTTTGATGAACTGAAATTAGTTTCCGAATGTGAACACATTTTCCTAGGTGTTTCCCAATCCTATCTCAATATTTGCTACTAGCTAAAAAAACCTTCAAACTTCAAAAAAATCAAAATTTGAATGTATTAACGATTTATACATTATACATTCAAAGTTTTAATTTTTCAAATTTTGATTTCAGTTCACCTGATTTTTGGATGATACAATTGTTAGTACCAAAACATTCATACTATGGTAATTGATGTATTATTACATGGATATTACACCAGATCTTCATGTACTCCAATAAAAGAATTAGACTCGCAGCCTGCTAAAATAACAATACCCCCCATCCTATATCTTATTCCCTCAACTCCTACTGAATGAAGGAACTTACCAATAAATGAGTACCATACCATGAAATTTTCATATAAGATAACCATATCAATAAAAAAAATTGACTGTATATATAAACGTAGATAATATTCATTCAATTCATTTATCATTGTTGTTCTTTTTATGTATTTACATACATAAATAAATCTAATCTACTCTAAAAAAAAAAAATGACGACAATTTTCTCCTGTCAATGTATCCAAATATACTATATCCATTAATATTATGAATTATGATGTGTTACGTGTTAAGTTATTATTGGTTGAATTATTATGTTGGATATGTTCTAGATGCATAACCTCTAAATCAGATCATAGGAAAAAAGATAAAGGACAATCAGGCCATATTATTGATTAGAAAGTGTACAGATTTTGATACAAAAGGACAATTATTTTTCGTATCGATTCTACTCTATAATTCACTTTGTCCGTCCATCCGTCTGTCCGTCAGTCAGTCCGTCAGTCCGTAACGCTATGGGGGAAATGGGATTTACTCAGCTCCTATAAAAGATAGAATGCTGAAATTTTTTGACAACATTCCCATTAATAAGGAGCACAATTGACTATAAAACATCATTTGCGGTTGGACCGATTTTTAGCAGGTTTTAGGCTATTTTTATATTTTTCACATTTTTCTCCATATCTTCAGTGTTTATGGTCTGATTTTCAAAATTTTTTTTAGTTACAGATATCAAAATTAAATTTCCTGTCGTTTAAAGAAACAATCATGAAGGCCAGACTGCCTTTTTAGCAGGTTTGAGGCTATTTTTATATTTTTCACATTTTTCTCCATATCTTCAGTGTATGGTCCGATTTTCAAAATTTTTTCAGTTATAGATATCAAAATTAAATTTTCTGTCTTTTAAAGAAGACAACCATGACGGTCAGACTGCCTTTTCAGCAGGTTTTAGGCTGTTTTTTTTTATATTTATAACATTTTTCTCCATATCTTCAGTGTTTATAGTCCTTTTTTTAAATTTTTTTAGTTGTTGATATCAAAATTAAATTTCCTGTCTTTAA
Organism: Acartia tonsa; assembly: GCF_053477335.1. Taxonomy (NCBI): domain Eukaryota; kingdom Metazoa; phylum Arthropoda; class Copepoda; order Calanoida; family Acartiidae; genus Acartia; species Acartia tonsa. Next base: position 52,712,571 of record NC_137264.1, read on the forward strand.
AGGAAATAACCATGACGGCCAGACAACCTTTTTGGCAGGTTTTAGGCTATTTATAAATATATTTAACACTTTTTTCCATATCTTCAGTGTATATGGTCCGATTTTCCAAATTTTGAAAGTTTATAAGGATTTAAAAATTAAATTATTTGTCGTTTTAAGAAAACAACCATGGCGGCCAGACTGCCTTTTATCAGGTTTTTGGCTATTTTTATATGTTTTACATATTTCCCAAAATCTTTGTTTATTTTGATCCAATTTTCAAACTTTTATGGGATATCTGTATCAAAATAATTTTTCCCATTGTTATGAGCATCTTTAATATAATTTACTTTGACCATCGTCATCATACAAAATAAAACAAGGTTTCATATTTATTTTATCCAATAAATCTATTCTTGATTTTAGTAAAACCTTTTAAATCTACCTGTACGTATTCCCATCTATGATTTTTTGTGCTTCGCTACTTATGGATGTTGTCATCCTTGTTTAAATTTCATTTAGTGTAAATATTAACATTTATTAGGATAAAGCTTAACTTGGATTTATATATCATGTAAATATTTCTTCCCTCGTATAATATGGGGCATATGACATAATTTTTTAGTGTGTCTTAATGAAAAAAATGGAATGATAAAGTCTTTAACTTTTTTTCCTAAAACTAACGTTTTCTGTTTAATTTTGAGCGGATTTTTTACGACAGAATGGCAATTGAAGCCCTTTGAAAAATTAAACCTCTAATTACTCTCCCACTGGGCACATTTAGCATTGTGAGGGGCAAAAATAGGAAAGAAAACTTCAAAGGCCACCACCAAAGGAGCATAAAAAACAGTGGGGTAACTTCAAAGTTAATAGGTCAGAATTTTGATCATGATGATGTCAACATAAAATCTTCTTTAAATCTTCTCGATGGTGAAATACAAAATTTGCCCCCCAACGACAGCTGAAAAAGGCAATTTAATAAAGGTTGTGTTATTTTGCCCCCCAAATCAATTTTCGATTTAGTTTGCTTGTATGTTATACCTTATTCCTGAGAGTAGGTATGTCACTAAAATTAGATAAATGACAATATATTGTAATTAAGTAAAAGTTTCATGTCCAGACAATGAGAAAATTAACAAAAAAGATCATTAATCCTTTTTTAGAAGCGAAGCTACCCTTTGATTGCCGATATATGTCAGAGGAGTCCTAACTGTGCATGCATGGTAATGAGCGCCTGTTAGTGGGCCAAGTCATTCCCCCTACTCTGACTATTTATATTAAGCACCTGACCTAGCAGCAGTAGGAACCATTTTTGACGTCTTTTCTTTAGTTATGAGGCGGTGTCAGGCAGAGATTCGAACCTTTCACCTCTCTAAAGATAAGAGGAAGCGCTACGTGTTAATCCACAGTCGCGGGTTTTTAAAAAACGAAGCTACTTTATATATTGTCTGTATGTCTGCTTGTGATAATTTGTGGTCCTATTTTAAGTACTAATCCTTCAACATTTGTAAAAAAGAGGAAAATAACCTTTAACATGAGGACAAGGGCAAGCCCCACCAAGCTCGGTAAATGACATGGGCATATGTATACTGGTAAGATTAACTAAATAAAAACTAAATAAGCCTAAGTCTATATTTATACTAAAAGTAAAGAAATTAAAATTTTAGTTTTATCCCGCAAAGGTTAGTAACATAGTAACAAAGGTTAGTAACATAGTAACAAAGGTTAGTAACATAGTAACAAAGGTTAGTAACATAGTAACAAAGGTTAGACATAGTAACAAAGGTTAGTAACATAGTAACAAAGGTTAGTAACATAGTAACAAAGGTTAGTAACATAGTAACAAAGGTTAGTAACATAGTAACAAAGGTTAGTAACATAGTAACAAAGGTTAGTAACATAGTAACAAAGGTTAGTAACATAGAAACAAAGGTTAGTAACATAGTAACAAAGGTTAGTAACATAGAAACAAAGGTTAGTAACATAGTAACAAAGGTTAGTAACATAGTAACAAAGGTTAGTAACATAGAAACAAAGGTTAGTAACATAGTAACAAAGGTTAGTAACATAGAAACAAAGGTTAGTAACATAGTAACAAAGGTTAGTAACATAGAAACAAAGGTTAGTAACATAGTAACAAAGGTTAGTAACATAGAAACAAAGGTTAGTAACATAGTAACAAAGGTTAGTAACATAGTAACAAAGGTTAGTAACATAGTAACAAAGGTTAGTAACATAGTAACAAAGGTTAGTAACATAGAAACAAAGGTTAGTAACATAGTAACAAAGGTTAGTAACATAGTAACAAAGGTTAGTAACATAGTAACAAAGGTACGCGTTGCCGAAAAACTATCTATTTCACTAGTCCTTGTGTAATGCATGACCAATTAGATCTCGTAAACTGCTGTACCATGCTTCTTCATTCTTCAGAAGGATGCCATTAGCGAAGGTATTAGTTAAATAATCTTGAGGATTTTTGAAACAATAAAAACGATTTTGTTGCACTTAGAAATCTTCCTAAATATTTATGTATGGTTTCAGTCTATTTTCCCGGTTTGCTGTTAGGGGTGCAAACACACAAAAAAAGCATAAAATATTCAACCTTTGTTATTATACAATATATTAGTACATTTAATAAAAACTAATCTGATATAATATATTATTTTGTGTTTACGCATATTGGTTGTCTCAAGCCGATCTCTAATCATATGTACTCAACAAGGATGACATCATCCATAAAATTGAAGCTAAACAAATAAGACGAACACATGAAAATTAACAAAGGTAAAGTAACAACGTACTTAATATTCAACATTAATTAGAAGTTTTAACTAAAATTCCGTTTAAATCTAACTCTAAATTCTCACTCCCCCAAGAAAATAGCTTAAAACCACCACAGAGCCAATAGGTATATTTCCTGAAGAGTTGAATACAATTGGTTCACTGGTTACCGAGATCTTTGGGGACAGACGGACAGACAGACAGACGGACAGACAGACTGACGAACAGACAGACTGACGAACAGACAGACAGACGGACAGACATCAAGGTACTTTGAATTATAGATACATTAACTTTCCAGTAATGATTACAGAGTTGCTATGCTTTTAGAATTGTACCTTACTGTTACAGGAATTATCATGCAGGGGCGCAGGAGCTTCAGAGATGACTAAATTAACGGTATGACCTATATGTTACGAATGAGCTGACTGAGCCCAAATAAAGAAAAGCTTCACTTTGAAAAGTTTTCAGAAAATTTCAAGCAAATAAGTACAGACAAACGGACAGTGGCTAATGACTTAATAGCCCTTTTAATAGAATGTTAATAACATTACAAAAAGTATATTTCAATTAGATACTTGTTTATTACAGGGTCAATTTAGGCTGACCAAACCTAAATATTAACTTTTTATATTTAACATTTTGTGAAAGTTTCTGTGTTGCTATTTAATGGGTATGGAAGTAATGTCGGAAATTGTCTCATTTATAACAAATTATTCTTAATATTGTTAGTAGCGAAGCTACTATACAACTAAATTTGTTCGTTGCGGTAAATACGTCCAAGTGAGTTTAGGAATAGGAAACATATGTAGAATTCTTTGATTATAATGAACTATCTATCAAAAATGTCATATTTCGTGATTTATTCACAAAAACTGTTATTCTATATAACCAAACTATTGTTATATTAATGATACCTTTGGATATAATTTACTTTGTTAATATTATATTTGTTAAAAATCCTTATATAAATAGTAAAAATCTCTTATATAGTTAAACATAATTTTTTTGCCATGATCTATCATTATCAACCATTTATAGGATTATTCACGTTAAAATATTTATGCAACACAAGGACTCTGGTAGGAAATTGACAACTTATTTATACGTACTGTACTAAATCAATCATTACTTGGACTAATTTAACCAAATTAGGTTTTTTTTAGGTTTTTGATATTTCATACAATCCCCTTAAGTTATTCATTACAGTAAAATACAATTTTAAAATTTATTTACTGTGTAAATATGCATAAATATGACGTTTTTACTGACAATTATGTTGATTTTTACTCAAAGCATATATCTTGTAGACAATAAAATGATTATAACTTTCGTTCTATTTAAGATAAATTGATGAAATAAAACGTACATTCAATTTTATTAAGCTGAAAAGTCACTTATTGATATTAAGAAATAATAAACCCCTTTGAGTGGGGGAGGGGGGGGGGCGTTGAGTATCGAAATAAGAAACTAATGTAAATTTCTTTTCTACGGTGGGTTTTAATGATTCATATAGCAGCCAAACTGTTTTAGGCAATACCCATTTGTCTGTCTGTCCCTCTGTCTGTCTGTCCCTCTGTCTGTCTGTCCTTTTGTCTGTCTGTCCCACCACTTGTCTGTCTAACTGCCTCTCTTTTGGATTTCAATGAATCATCTAGCATAGCCTAATTGTAATTTGTTAATGCCTCAAAGACTCTCTGTTACTATTTACCTGTCCCTCTGTCTGTCTGTCTGTCCCTCTGTCTGTCTGATCATTTACAGGTTCTCTATTGGATTTTATCTAATTAATTGTCTATTTTAGTAAAACTTTGATAATTCTTCTTGCCCGTCTGTCTGTCTATCTACTGAGTTTCTACCCTTGGTCTAACAGACTTATTCACTTAATTTATAAAAAATTAGATTTAACTAATAATATGGTGGTATCTTGTACCAAGAGATACACAAATAACCTTGTGTTGAAAAAAAAACAAATAAAAAATGATTCAATTTCTTCTATGAAGAAAAGTGTAATACATGTTCCTTTATTCTCTTTGTACATCAAAAATATGTTTCAAATTTATAATATCAGGTTATATTCCATTAATTTATTAACAACTAAATTTTTTGACACCCCACTTATGACTTTTAACAGCCCCCTTTAACTAAAATCAAGGGTGATTTTATTAAGATTTTACCAAACCTACTGTACATAAGAAATTTATTACATTTTAAAATTTTTTTTTATAAAAAGAGGATTGGGATATATCTCCCTCCCAACATTAACTTTAAAAAATATTGTAAAATATATTAAAAGTTATAAACATATATCTATCAAGATCATTAAAGGAATTAACTCAAGATTGAGGGGGGGGGGCTTAATGCAACTATCTTGTAATTAATGCACAAATTGCAATTAGAATTCAAATTTTGTTACAAAACTTGGCATGAGTAATCCTTGGTACATATATTTTCCCAAAATGGAACAAAAAGTTGCAAAAGTGACGGCTAACAGCTGGCGGCTCAGTCATTTATCCGTTTTTGGGCTATATTCAGGGCGAAACTATCACTAATTGCATAGGAATCAACTTTTTGAAACATATTTTTGCTTTAAATATCCATTTTTTTAGGTTTTTATTGGTACTGAGCTCAAAAATACTACTATAAATTGTGGGGGTCCATCCATTTGGCAGCTGGGGCTGTTACACAGACTGTTAAAAACCTACCTAGAGACACGTCACAAGCCCTATTTACTCATTCTACTCTTGGCCGCTCCCAGCTGAGCTGCGGCCATTAGCAAGCTGCCAAATGAATTTTTTTGTGGTATTTTAAAAATTAATAAAACAAAATTAATGGTCTTCTTATCAATAAAGGGGGGTTTGGTGCTGGAAGGTGGGCAAAATTGATATATATTGAGCTAAAATTTTTTAACTACCTGGTCCAGTAGTTACTGCATCTAAAAGAAAAACAAAATTAAAATTTTTTTTTAAGTTAGGTAAGAAAAACTGCAAAAATGGAATTTAACTTTGCAGATTTCTTGCTACACCTTCATATGTTATTACGTTTTTTTGGTAAATTTTAGGTTTATATTGACATACTAGAATTGAAATTTTGTAAAAATCTTTAAAATTGAGATCACACAAAAGTACTAAAAAAAACATTCTTTTTGCAGATTTAAAAAACTTTGGAGTGCTCGTGAGGTCACAATTATTGCATCACAGAAAAAAATATTTAGCATTTTTTTGCTTAAATCAACCACATTTTTACTGGGGGCAAAAAAATTTTCAAAATTTTTTCATGGTGGGATGATTTAATCTACAATATATACTTTTGGCTGTTAACAGCTGTTCTCAGCCATTTTTGGCAGTTTTCAGCTGTTATGACAGCGAAATCTAGAAATTAAAAAAGTGTTTTTAGTAATATGTCCTTGTCCATGACATAAAGTTATAATGTTAATTAAGAAAAGTTTAATTCAATGGAAATATTCAATTTTTTATATCCTTATAAGCCATTACCCAGCTGCCACTATTTTTGGTAGTATTTTTCAGCTCAACACCCCTTAAAACCTATCCCTAATGGATGATTCCTACGTAATTATTGCTGGATTTGCCCTGAAAATAGCCCAAAAATGGCTAAACAGCTGAGCAAACAGCCCTTAGCCATTACTTTTCCAAATTTTTGTTCCATTTTGGGAAAAAAGATCTACCAAGGATTACTCATGCCAAGTTTTGTAATTAAATTCGAATTCTAGGTGCCATTTGTGCATTGATTACATGATGGTTGCCTTAACCCCCCCCCCTTAAGCTTAACTTTTTGTTAAATTTTGAAAAACAGACCTACTAAGGATTACACATGCCAATTTTCATAACAAAATTTGGATTAATTGATTATGGGATGGTTGCATTAACTCCCCCCCCCCCTACATATGTATGAGAGTTTCCTCATGTCTCAATTTACTAATTAAAAGTTGTACAGTACAGTTGTACAGAATATTGCAAGATTTTTTTAGTAAAGTCTGGTAATTATTTTACCTAAAAATAGATACCATAGAATTATCTGAATCTGTGACTTGCTTAAATACACCCTCCTTAAAGGACGCCTGCAAGAAATAACACGCTTTAACTGCTAAAAGACTGCCACAAGAAGACCCAATACCCCAAATTATAAGCCTTCAGCTTCAATAAAAAAAAAGTTCTAGGCATTTCAAAATAGCATTTTATGTACATTGGAATTTTTGAAAGATTTCCAATGCTCATAAAAGAAAAAACAATATTAAATTACGTTGCCTAGACATAAAATTATAACCTTATCTTTGTCAGAAACTTAGATTGCCTGTAACTGATTACATTTTTACAATAAAAACACCACATTTCATAGTCAAAATCTATGAAAAAAAATCAATTTAAATTGCATTTTTAAACGAAAATCATAGCGGAAACAAAGGGGTAAACTAATACAAGCTTAGCTGTGATTGGTTGTTAAGCTGATTCAGCCTTCTGATTGGCTACAGTACATTCGGTACAACGCAAGTAAAACTTAATTTTTTTTAATGATTTTGACAATAAAAATGGGTATTTTTATTGAAAAAATATAATTAGTTACTGGAAACCTAAATTTATGACAAAAATAAGCTTATAATTTTGTTTCTAGGCCACGTAGTTTAATTTTAAAGTTTTCAACATGAGCATTGCAATTTCAAAATTTCCATTGTACATAAAATGTCATTTTAAAATGCCTAGAACTTTTTTGTTATAGAAGCTGAAGACTTCAAATTTGGGGTATTTGGTCTACTTGTGGCAGTCTTTCAGCAGTTAAAGCGTGGTATTTCTTGCAGGCTTCCTTTAAACACCCCCAACCCCACTTTATTTTAAGGGGTGTAAATTTATTTCCTTTATACCCCCTTGGAATTTATAGTTGGGTGTATCTGAAGGTGTAAGCTCTTGTCAAGAGGGTGGACATGGGTGGACACCTAAGGAGGTGTATCCATCCCCCTTGATTTTACAAGGGTGGTGTAAACAACCCCTATACCAACCTTTTGCACGCCTTTGATCTTAACTATACTTTTAGAGTACATAAAGTTGTATATTCAGTAACTATTCTACAAAAATGATCTTTCTTAATTGATATATGATTTTCAGGGTAATCTCCGGTGGACTAAACATTAAAATTTTATGGAAAAAAAGATATCTTTGGAACATGCATGTCTTGAAATTATCCCCCCTTTGTACTCAATACGCATGATTAATTCTAAGTGCGTCAATTTTGCGTTTAAAGATACCCTTAGTTTAAGCATTAATTTCTCCAAAAAATGATGAAAAAAGATAATTTTTTTGGGATAAAATTATAAAAGTATATGTAAAATGAAATAACCAGCAAAAAAAATTACAAAATTACGTTAAATAGAACGAAAATTAGAGCGTTTTGTATGCCTTATAAAATGCGTATTTCTCATGAAAATTGTAACAATTTAGTGCGTTGAGTAAGATGTTTACAAACTTCTCGCTTTTATAAGAAAATAGAGCCTTTGTGGCAATAGGGTTAAAAGCTATTGATCCATCTCAACCCAAGGCTAATTCATCAAACTAACATCTTGGTACTGGCATTCGTACATTTACCCTTAATAATCTAAAGATTCAAACAAAATAATAATAGTTGCGTCAGTTCACTCCCCAGTATAAATAACAACCCAAATAATTTCTAGAACCATTCTCCTAGCCCTATATCCACTTATGAGGAGCATATATTGCATGTTCGGGAGGGGGGTTGGGATATCCTCAAATTATTTTTAGTGGAGAGATGGTACAATCACCTCCCACAATGGAATTTTCTCTATTTGGGGGGGGGGGGGTGCATCTCGTGCTACCATAATTAATCTGGCTATTAATTGAAAATAGTGAATTTAAAATTCTAGAAAAGGTATGGGGGTGGGGGGGGAGTGGAGGTATCCCTCCCTCTCGCCAAAATCATGTGCACGCCCTTGCCTATATATCACTGGAAATGAAGTGAAGGTTAAAGCAAATCTAATCAACTTGATTACTGTATAAAAGAAAGTATAGGGGGATGAACAAAACAATATAAATACAAAAACATTCATATTACGCACCTACCAATTTAGATAAACAAAAGTTTAGAGAATATTACTTTGTTTTCTTTTTTTACAAATGGCACATCGAGTGAGAAAAAGTTCATTGTCCCCTCTTAAAATGATTGTTCTGACACTTTTCTTTTTAATGGTGTCCGATCGACCGTGGGGTGTGACGTCTTACTTAAATATTTTTGAAAACACTATATATATTACTAGTGGCTTCGCCCCTAGCCTCTAGGGGCTTTGCCCCAAGAGATGATAAAAAAGTTAAGGTGAAATTCGTAAAAAAAGAAAAAAAATGGGGGGGGGGACTTTTTTGTTTTTTGGGGGGTTGGGGATGTCCCACCCCACAAGAAAATAGCCTGAAACCACCACAGGACCAGTAGGTATATTCCCTAAAGAGTAGAATCCGATCGGTTCAGTGGTTACCGAGATCTTAGGGGACGGACAGACAGATGGATAGACAGACGAACAGACAGACGGACAGACAGACGGACAGACAGACAGACGGACAGACAGACGGACAGACAGACGGACAGACAGACAGACGGACAGACAGACGGACGGACAGACATCAAGCTTCTTTGTATTATACATATATATGATTATTAAATTTTGGGGTTTAAATTTTTTTTCTCCAAATACGTTAACTTGCTCTAATTTCATCACTCTTGGGCTTCTCTGAAAAAAACCCCCATTCTTAGCATTGTTTGAGATCTTTAGAGACGGACAAATAAAATAAACTAACATAGAAAAGATATAAGAAACCTTTACTGAAATATATCCTGTTCCATTTTATTAGCGACAGTGCAAACAATGGTACAATTCAGGGTTCGGCAGCAGTCCATTATTTCTCTCAGCACGGCGGCAGCTACGGACTATTAAAGAATTTAGACATAACAAGAATGAAAACATGAAAAAAATCATGGATAGACAAAGTAGGTGTAAAGAAATAAAGAGAAAATTCGATCAATTAAAAACAAAAAAAATCACATTTATTAAATTAGGATGACAACATTCATAAAAGCGAAGCACTGAAACGGTAGGACAAACGGACATTAACACTTGTATAGTGAAAGAACTGAATAATCAGAATATAAATGTATAAGAGTCGAAGCAAAATTGTAAGTAAAATTGTTGAAAAACTGCTTGATACAGAATAATGTTTATGGACATACTTACATTTTTAGGACTCGATTATAGAGTTGCTTCGCTTATAATGTTGTACTTTGTTGTCCCAGGAATCAGTATACCAAAAATCAGATCAATCGGATTATTAGATCCCATAAAAATTTGTTGTTAAAATGTAAAAAAATAAAACATGTTTAAAATGGACATTCTGGTAATGATTATAGAGTTGCTACGCTTTTAAAATCGTACCTGACTACTACAGGAATCATCATGCAAAGTTTGAAATCAATAGGACAATTCTAACATGCCTAAATTAACGAAAAAAGCTATCCGTTACAGACGGACCGACCCTAATTATAGAAAAGTTTCGCTTTTAAAAATTTGTTCAAGCAACACGGAGTAAGTAAATTACTGGATGCAAATTTGTACAGGGAATCATCACCATAATTTTCAGCTGTCTTTTTTTAAGAGCAGCAGAAAATGACATTACCTAGAATGATTGTGTGGTATCCGCCGAGGATAAATGGCAGACACCGGAGTTCAATTAGATTACGGCAGTGTGACAGACGTGGACACCTTACTATAGAGAAGCTACGCTTCTCTAGCATTCACTAGATAATAATCAACATCTATTTCAGTTGTCACTTTATTGAAGGTTTAAAGGATACTAAAGCTATATACAACAAACAATAAATACATGGATAGGAATAAATAATCATAACATAAAAGCATTATAACACATATACAATAGTCAGTTTGGGCAATAATGATCCCCCATCCCTGGAAAGGGTGGGGGAGAATTAAGAATACAGTTAACCATAATAAACATGACAGATTCAATCATTAATTTTAAGCATAGGGAGGGGGTCGTCAGACCCCTTCCCCAGGACTCGGGGGAGGGCCATTGACCCTCCACCGAACCCCAGTTCAGGGGTGCCATAGGCATGGCTCACGGTTGCCGAATACCACAACTCTCCCCTCGGAAGGCTGGGAGAGGGTTTCCCTACCAGACTTCCGACAGTGGTTGAGGCCTTCGGTCCGCTCCTTAGGGCTAAGATATATACAAACGATAATGATTCAATGGAATCCTAGTGGTGAGTGTTTTCTCAGGGTTGATGGGCTCCCAACGTGGGATAGAAGGCAGAGGCTGGCTTTGGTTGGACACGTTGTTCGGCGCCGGCAGGTGTCAGGTTGGCAGGTGGCACCGTTGTTGCTGGAACGGTCAGCAGTGGGGCCTGCTGGTTGTTGTTGGCAGCGGCTGGGGCGCTGGCTGCCAGGTTGATCGTCTGGGCAGCGGCCTGTCCTCCTGAGGGGCCGCGGGGTCTGCCAGAGGGCGGTCCTGGCCTACCTGGACGGTCATGCCCGCTATCAGCTGATTGCATAGACACCATCTCCTCGGCTGCTTCCCTGCCGATGGGAATGGCATCCCAGTCTACTGAGAAGTCCCGGGACTTGGCATGGGTGAGCCTGGCTCTAGCCAGAGCTTTCCTATACAAAGTTGGATGGTACAGGAACACTTGTGACATCGCATTCAGGGCTGCTCGGACGCCTCCTTGTGCTGCTGCCAGAGAAATGATGGTTAGGTCCCCCAGCAGTTTGAGGATCAACAACAGCAAGCACAGTATGGCTGCGCCATCTCCCCACTCGTGGATAGCTTGTCTAAATCCAGCCCAGACATCCAGGGCGGCCTCTCCTTCCTCCGCCAGTCGGTCAATGTTGTAGGACACTATCCCATGGTCTCCTGTGGCCGAACAGCTGCCTTGCTGAACGCAGGAGCCATAGGATAGGCCGGTCAGCATGGCGCTCTTGTATGCTGGGAACGCCAGCAGTTGTTGCCAGTCGTTCAACTCAGCCTGCGAATACAAGCCCCCTGAACTGAAGTCATCTAAGGGCTCTGTCAACAATTGCTTAGGCGTATCCAGCGGGGGTGGCCTCTTCTTAGGAGTTGGGGTTAACTCTATCCAGCCTTCCTCCGCGTGCACAGTCAGGGGGTATGTGGAGGAGCAGGGAATCTTGGTGGCGTGTTCACTATATACTCGTGTCACAGCGTCTACAAATCCTGTGGGTTCTACTGGCACTTTGTCCCAACACTCCTTGTGTTCGCGGACAACGTATTTATGGCGTTGGCAGGTCAGCTGCAGCAGGATGTCTCCCCTCAGTACCGAGAACGTGCTCCCCTGGACACGCACCGGGTGGGCCGGGTCTAGTTGCTGGAGCTTCCAGCAGTTGGCCGCTACTTCTTCTGCTGCTGTGCTTTTCATGCGCGTTTCCAGGGTAAACCCAATATAACCTGCATGTATTTGGGCTTGTAGGGGGACGTCAACATCCCTGGCCGACACTCTGGGCAGCGCAGCCGCGGCTGGGTCAGCTGCCACGAACAACGCTGGATGGTTGGTGGCATGGGCCTCGAAGTCGCAGTTCACAATCGAGGTGGGGTTGGTCATGTTGATGAAAAACTGGGCCTGATGGTCAACCAGGTATGCATCCATCACTAGGCTGGGCTGGAGGCTGCGGATCAGCCTCAAGGGGCAATCTCTCCCCAGGTGGTCCCACACGTAGGTTGCTTCCCCAGTGATGCAGGACAGCTCAGAATGGGGACACTCCAGGGTCAGGTGGTCAGATTGGGACTCCACCCGTCCATCCTCTACCACGTAGGTCTCTTCCTTGACCAGCAGCCGTCGCTCCTGGAGCACTAATTCATTGCGGTACAGCTGGCCCTCGAAGTGGACGTCCTCCCCTTCACAACCCACCCCCTCGGGGCTGTTGACGAGGGCGCCCACCATGTCGATGGTGAAGAACAGGGGATGGTTCAGCTGGAACGTCAGTGGCTGGGTCTTGCCTGGCAGCGTGTAGACTCGGTTCCTGGCCAGGTCTCGGCACGCTTCTGGGTCTATCTTGGTTGGCCTCATGAGGGTGGGGACCGAGGTCACCTTGAGGTGACCCCATACCCCACACCTGAATGTCCACTGGGATACGGTGAGCTGGCAACTGTACCTGGTTGTTTCCCTCACCTTGACTTGCTGCAGGACGTGCACTTCATGGCCCAGGGGCACCTCCTGGTGTAGGGGCTCCGTGTTACACATCTTTTCTTTATTGTAGGATGTGACGTGGGTGGGGTTGGCACAGTCCCATCCCACCAGGACGTAGCTGGTTGTAGGCCACACGGCTGCCAGCAGGAGGCCCCACAGGACCATCCACCAATGGGAGAGGCTTTCAGGCAACCATCTACCTCGCACACGCGGCTGGGGATCTTCAGCTCTGGTCACGGCTGCTTCTTGTGGCTGGACACGGCTGGGCTGCTCCTGGCTAGATACAAGTTTCCATTGAGCGTTATCTTTGTGCGGCCGGGGCACCCCGATACCCTCCCCAATGACAGACTGGCAAGCGACTGGCACTTGCCTGGGTGTCGGCTCCCCTAGCCCCAAGTGCTCCCTTCCCTTGTCCAAGGCATGCCCAGTGGCATGGGGCTGAAGTGCATGTGGCACAGGCTCGCCCTTACTCACTTCCCTCCCCTGCCCTAGGAACTCAGGTGCATGTGGCACAGGCAAGTCCTTATTTTCCCAAATTTCAATCTCCCCAGCCTCTGGTGCAGGGGGCACAGGCAAGGCTGGGGTTTTACAATAGCTTGGATGCAACACATTTAACAAATTCAACTTATCCTGGTGTTGGGCAGCTGGGTTCCTTCGGCTGGCAGGGGGCTCTGGATGGCATGTAGCTGGGCTCTCCCTGCAGGCTGGTGGCGCTGGCTGACTGGGGGTGACGGGTGTCACCCCTTCCTCTGGGACTGCTGGCTCGTTCCAGGACTCAGGTCTCTCGGTGGCGGCGACGGTTGTCGCCCCAGACATCAGGTTGGAGGCTGGCTCGTTCCAGGATCCAGGTATCTCGGTGGCGGCGACGGTTGTCGCCCCAGGCACCAGGTGGGAGGCGCTGGATAGCAACCCCCCGTCATCCCAGGTGGCGACGCCGGGTGGCGTCCCATACATCAATGCTGAGGCGCTGGCTAGCGCCTCCTGCCTCTCTCGTTCAGCGGCCGCCAGGGCCTCCCCGTACACCGTCTCAGGGACGCTGGGTAGCGCCCCTCCACTCTTGCTGGGTAGGCTCAGTCGGGCAGGTTCCATCATGTTGAGGCTAAAAAGCTGGGGCCTCAGAATCTCTGGCTCGGCGATGTTGTTGGGTTGTATCAGCTCTGGCCCCAGGTGGTTGAGGCTGAAGCCTAGGCCAACCCGGTTGGGTTCAGCCGCGCCGCCCAGTACGTTGATCCTAGCTGGGACAGTCCCAAACTGCGGCATCCCATCGGCTCGGTCCGCAGCTTTGGGGGCGGCTGCTTGCTGCGGTGGTGCTGGGGGCGCGCTCCCTTCCATGTGGGCCACTCTGCTGGGCTTCCCTGGAGGGGCGCCCTTATCGGCGGTGCGCCTGCGGCTGGCTACCTGGGCCCAGTCAGCTCTACAATCGGCCGCCGTGTGACCGTCATAGTGGCAACGCTCGCACTTGGCAGAACGGTCACGGCGTGGCTGGGTGCGTCTCTCCTCTAGGCTAACTTCCACAGGCATCGGGCAGTCTCGAGCTCGGTGGCCTCTCCCCTGGCAGCGGAAGCAGCGACCTGGAACCTTGTCATCTGGAGCGACCTTCCCCATCTGGTGGAGACCCGGAGCCAAGGCGCCAATCTCCATTGGCTCCGAATCATCATACTGGGGCAACTGGATGCTGGTGGATCCAGTCAGCCCGTCGGTAGAGTCCACTAGGCACACACCTTCTTTCAGTTGCTTTGTGATCATGGTGACGGTAAACATGGCCTTACGAGTGTACTCAGGTACACTCGTAATTTCATGTCCCATCATGATGCGTTTTACATTGGCGTTACGAATTCCACGATTTAATTCGTCCACCAACAACTCAAGATCCTCATGGCTGTAGGCGTCCCGATACAGGGCACATTTAGTGGATATGTACGCCTGTATCGGTTCTGTCGAGTGTTGCTTGTAATCCCTAAATGCTTGTTTAAGCGTTTGGGATTCAAAAGCAGGACGAAATAGCATTTCACACTCGGCCTTGACCTGCTCGTAGGTCAAGGCTTGGCCTGCCTCGCCAAACAGATGGGACGCCATTTCCGCCGCTTGCCCTACCAGTGACAGTAGGAGGGCGTTGCGGCGGTTGAGGGAATCATGAGGTGGCACGCGGTAAGCCGCCCATGACATCTCGAGTCTGCGGATATGTGACGACCAGGATTGCTTGGGCGGCCCTCTATACTCCGGCAGATTGCTCAGCATCAGCTTGCGGTACTCGGCTGGGGCCGGCTGAGGGTCATCCTGGAGCCATCCTGGGGCTTGATCACCTCCTGGGGCTTGCGGCTGGTCCATCGGGTCAACGGTTCAACGGCGGGGCACAAAGTTATACAGTACTAAAAATGAATGGTTTGTCACTGGAGGCTTTCTAGCCTAACAGCCAACACTGTTTGTATCACTAGGTTGGTAGTTTAGTTGCAAAGGTATAACTTAGCTGTACTTATCACTAGTTAGGTGCTGAGGTTGTAGGGTAGGCTGGTAGGGGTAGATAGATGTTGAGGGTCTGAACTGCTGTCAGGAACTGATTGGGTTTTCCTTTATCACACTAGAGCTAGAAGGAGAGAAGCTTGTAATTCTTTATTTGCTAAAAATACCCCTGTTAAATGCTATGGAGTAGCTCCGCTCCGGTGTTTGTGTGTGTGTGTGTGTGTGCGTGAAATCTCCTGTCCTTGCAACGCGCGTACGCACCGTCAAATCCGCCTACACGGGGAAAACGCGCACTTATCCCTCAACTCGCTCTCTCATTGGTCTGCTTTGTCCGTTGAATTTATGATATTTTCCGCACTCTGTTGCGCTACCCGTGAATGGCGCTCTGTGTTCCCGGTCGCTAGCCCCACACTACAGACGGACTTAGTCTAGTGTGGGTAGGAAGGGGGAAGCGCGTGAGGGGACGGGGGTAACTCCGTCCGTTTCCCCTGTGAGGGAGGGGGGTAACTGTGTGCTGGTGTAATAGTGCCTTTTCTTCTTAATCCTAGGCTTATCTATTATATCACCCTGATTGTATTTGCCTTCAATGGAGAGGGGCTCCTCCCTTTCCCCTGGAATAAGGGGTGTATTGTTGTTGTGCTGTAGGCTTGAGGTGATTTGATTGTATATCAGGGTCTTTATTATATTACATCTAGCTTCTATTTTTGTCCTTATCACAATTGCATAACAGATTTGTTTACTAACCCTGTTCTATTTTTAGCTGTTATCACAATACACAATAAATCCAAGCCTGTTCTATTTTTAGATTTATCACAACACAACAATTTGTTTGCCAAGCTTTGCTCATAAATCTATTGTTTAGCCATCACACCAGGGTGGTAATCCCTGCAATGTGACATAATATCTGTTTGTCTAGATGGGTGGCTGCGTTGTAGCCTCTCAGGATACTTGGGGTTGACGTAGTTTTTCTCTGTTCTGGTGCACTACACTCGTATGTTGGCTCGCAGCTTGCAGCTATGTGGCGTGTTTCAGCCTATCGGCGGCAGGGAATGTCCCGTCCTGCTAGCGCCGCTGATCCAAATCCGGCTGATGGCGGCAGGGAATGTCCCGTCCTGCTAGCGCCACTGGTTCGGATCCTGCTATTTCTTGCAGTAAAGTTGGCCTATTTTCAGCCGTTTACACTTATTTGGCTTGTTTCAGCCGGTCCGCAGGCCTGTTTCAGCCCTTTGAGCGCTCAATTCTCCGTTAGATATCGGCGCTGCTCGCGGTTCTTCGTCAAATTTCGCTGTCTCGCTTCCACAACTGCCGGATGCAGAGTTAAACTTTGCTGTCCAGGGTGGGTAATTCAGGTTGCTTGCGTCAGTTTTGCCAGTTTCACTGCTGGGAGTACCTTAGCCTCAGATGCGCGTCTGCTCTACACTTGTGGTTCGCCGTAATCTCACACAGCTGTCACCAAAAGTTGTGGTATCCGCCGAGGATAAATGGCAGACACCGGAGTTCAATTAGATTACGGCAGTGTGACAGACGTGGACACCTTACTATAGAGAAGCTACGCTTCTCTAGCATTCACTAGATAATAATCAACATCTATTTCAGTTGTCACTTTATTGAAGGTTTAAAGGATACTAAAGCTATATACAACAAACAATAAATACATGGATAGGAATAAATAATCATAACATAAAAGCATTATAACACATATACAATAGTCAGTTTGGGCAATAATGATCCCCCATCCCTGGAAAGGGTGGGGGAGAATTAAGAATACAGTTAACCATAATAAACATGACAGATTCAATCATTAATTTTAAGCATAGGGAGGGGGTCGTCAGACCCCTTCCCCAGGACTCGGGGGAGGGCCATTGACCCTCCACCGAACCCCAGTTCAGGGGTGCCATAGGCATGGCTCACGGTTGCCGAATACCACAATTGCAGGAGTAAACAAATATTTATAAAACTATAGCAGTCTAAAAGTTGTTATTTAATCTCTAGTATTCTTACATCCGCATTTAGGACACAATAAAAACTGTCCCGAATTTGTATTAATTTTGAGGAACACGACTCCAGTAAAAGAAGAAAAGCGAAGGGGGGAAGAAAAAAGAGATGGGAGAAAAGGGGGTTTTCCCCATCTCTTTTGAAGAGATTTTCTTCCCCCCTTCCCTTTTTCGGGAAAGAAAAATATGACGTCACTGGAGTCGTGTTCCTCACAATTAATACAAATTCGGGACAGTTTTTATTGTGTCGCATTTAGACGCCATTTTATGCGGCTGCGACTAGCTTGCGGCTTCAAGTGTTTATTTTTTGCCGTTTTATTCGGTAATGATATGACGACTGCCCAATAGATGGCAGACGGAGGGCTTAATGTGAAAGGCTTATACACCTATGGCTGCGGCTACCGAATTGATGTAAAATTTGACTGTAATTAAAATGTGAGACTTGTCTATAATGATGTCAGAGAAGGAACCAAAAGTAGGGATAAAGAGATATTTTTGTAAAATAATAGGGGTAGAGAGGGAGGACAGTAATAAATAATTTTTCTCGTATTCATTCGAATCAGGTGGATAGTAACCGGTTCTCATCTATACGAAAAAACTATGTCTATCATTGTATTATATCCAGCTTTCTACGAATATAGAAATGTACAATCATAAGATTAAAACCAGTTTTTTAGCCCCGAGGTGCCGATGTACAATCATAAGATTAAAACCAGTTTTTTAGCCCCGAGGTGCCGAAGGCACGGGCTAAAAAAACTGGTTTTAATCTTATAATTGAACATTCTATATCCGCGGAATGCCGTTTATAATACGATGAAAGAAATAACTATTCTTACATTGGCCCCACGAAGCAGAGGCGTTCAGAAGGGTGGTGTTTTCATCCCGCTGGAAATAATTAAACGAGGTGGATAAACCCTTCATGGTGTTCACCCCCCTACATAGGGGTGTAAAGGTAAAATTCCACACAACCCTTAAATTCAAAAGCATGTTTTTTAGAAGGTGAAATATGAAGTCCAAATTAACAATGGTTTTGGCGAAAACAAAAAGTCTTTACAAACTTTTAGTCCACCTTAGTTACTTGAGGCGCAGCCACTATAATGAGAAATATTAACCTAATCCTCTGTTCCAGAATAAGCAGAAAATTTTAACTTCAAAAGAAGAAGTCAGATTTAATTTTTGATAAAATGTTCCAACATACCTTGTCTACACAGATATTTAACTTTAAATCTTTTAATTCTTTACAATTTTGTCTCTCTACTCTTTTTTTTTAGTAGTGCGGATACTCTACTAGTGTCTACGCCCCTAGATGCTTCTAGGGGCTATTTAGGTGGGGGAGGGGATGGGGTTTGAGAAGTTCACACCCACCTATTTTCAATCTAAATTTAAAAAAAGTTTGGACGAACAGAAAAAGTGAATAATAGAATAGCTTTGCTACAATAAGTCTAATGGACAGTAATGACGTAAGAACTAGGAATCTAAAGTGTTAAGTCAATGGCCAAAAATTGATGTACAACCCCAATGATGATACACAAATTTACCCCTTCTGTAGATTATAATTAGTAGTTGAAATGTTTGGACACTTAACTTAATGAGCATACCAATAAAAATTCAATAAAAGTTGTTGAGCAAACGTTAAAGAAAATGTTATCATAAAACTTTGGGGACTAGTGTAATAAACAGCCCAATGTCCCTACCTCTCGCTGCGTAAGAAAGTACAAAAACGTTTCAAATGTAGACAAAAAAAGGGGAGGAAAGTTTAAAATAAATATTTAAACATGACACTTAAAAATAGGAATAAATCAATAAACATTATTTTTTGACACAAATTGTTGTCAGCAATTACTATAGTCATTAACATTTCATTACAAGCATATCAATTATTAACTAGTATGTATTTTATACATAATTAGCTAACCTACATACATTGTTAAATCAACACTTAGAGTCAAAAATATTCTGGGCAGTGTATCTACTACTTTAATTAGGATTTGTAACTCTAATTTCTGGGCAGTGTATCTACTCTTTAATTAGGATTTGTAACTCTAATTTCTGGGCAGTGTATCTACTACTTTAATTAGGATTTGTAACTCTAATTTCTGGGCAGTGTATCTACTCTTTAATTAGGAATTGTAACTCTAATATCTGGGCAGTGTATCTACTCTTTAATTAGGATTTGTAACTCTAATTTCAAAGCAGGTATTGTCATTCAATTTATAAAGATTTTATTATCTCAATTGAATATTTAAATTTGAATTTTAAAAAAGGGCGATTAATTCCAATACCTATAAACAAAGCATGTAAAACATTGAGTGAAACAAGGATGACAACATCCATAAGTAGCGAAGCTCAAAAGTTATGAATGGATATCGGGAAAACATTTGCTATAGAGCAGTGTCATACAATAAACATTAAACTTGATAAAATAGGGAAATAACGAAACCTTTAAAATAACAAAAAATCTAGGAATCGATCTAGCACCGCAATGAATGGACAAATCTTAATGAAACTTGATGGAAATATGTAAAATATGGGTATATTTATTCCTTGATAATTTCAGCCATCAATCCTAAATAGGGACCTTGATTAATAAACAAATCTTAATACAACTTGGTGATCATATGTAGAATGTAAAATCAATTAATCCTAAAAAATTTCAGTCCTCTATCTTGAAAAGGAATTGAGAAAATCACGAAAGCTCAATAATCTATGAATCGATCTAGCACCAAAAATTACAGACAGATGGACAAAACAATGTATAGATTAGATGGGCATATATCATAGAAATCTTCCCTAAAAATTTCAGCTGCCTTTCTTAAATAGGAGCCGAGAAAATCACGTTTCCCCCAATTCATTAATTACGGACAGACGGACGGACAGACGGACGGACATTCGCAATTATAGAGTAGCTTCGCTACTAATAACTAAAAGCAAAAATGAAAATAAAAAAAAATAAAAGAGATCAAAAGCAAAGAATTATAGAAAAGATACAATGAAAATGAAAAAGAAATAAAATGAAAGACAGAAATATAATAGACTACTAGGTTGAAAAAAACAAGCGTAATTTTACAAGATAGGTTCAAACAGAAGGCATAACAGACAAACAGACATCACTTATAAAATAACTCTTTGTTCTAAGAATATTAATGAATACATTGTTGATTTTGTTTAAGCTTGCAGAAAATCATCAGATTTGGGTGAAATGTCCTCGGGGACCAACAAACTTATATCTATAGATATTATAAGTCTAGATCCATAATATCAGATTTATACCAATAGGAAGACAGCGTAGGAACAAACCGACAGCAGTATTGGATAGAAAGTGTATATTTATTGTACGAAAGGGCAGTTATTTTTTCATTTCATTTACATAAAAAGTCAGCTTTGAATGATTTAATATTTCAGGTGAAAGCTAATAGGTAAATTATATCACAATAAAATTTTTGGATCTACTGCAGTTCACGGTAAAATATTGCTGGTAACGAAAATTGCCAAAAATCTATGAATTTTAAAGGCTGCTAGCTGCCAAACGGCTGAACGTACAGATCATACCCGCACACCATTTAAGCGGTATTAGAAGGCGTACAAATATTATGGAATAGCCAAGATCCAATGATGCACAGGGAAAGCTTCACTAAAGAAAAAACGCGTAAAATAGGCCTTTTTCGCGCATTTCTTTGCACTGCAAGATAATTATGCATTATTAATTTATGGCTATTTCATATTATTTGTAGGCCTTCTTATGTCGCCTAAAACAGTGTGCGGGCATAATCTGTACGTTAAGCCGTTTGGCAGCTAGCAGCCTTTTAAATTCATAAATTTTTGGCAATATTTGTTACCAGCAATATTTTACCATGAACTTCAGTAGATCCAATTTTTTGTGATTAAATCATTTGTGACTAATTAAATATAAACAAAAAACTTCGTGTGTAAATAAATTCCTTTTAAGTTTGGTGGATTTTTGTGTTTGATTGAAGATCTAGAGTAATAAACCTTTTATTTTATCTTCAGCCGGGAAAACCCTTACCAGGCTAATTTATTGTATTTATGTTACTTTTGGCTTTTTGTCTGTTGTCATAAATGCAGGGGTACATGGGATAGGACTATGGAAAATTAATTAATCTTCTCTCTAGAATTTAAATCTACCATCTCCTAAAGGAATCTGGTAATATTAGACTGTGCGTTAGGATATATAAGTTGGAAGGAATTTTAATGTTAGAGAGAGATTTGAAATCTCCATCAAATGTTAAGAATTTTTTTGATAAAATTCGTTTTTTGTATAATTCTTTATCTAAAAGCGGAATTACAATTTAAGTTGATTAATTTTGACCAATAGGATAGGTGGATTAGAAACTACCAGCGCTCTAATTGGTTGAATGATGTACGACACTAAAGCTTCTCCAATCAGAGTGCAGATAGTTTTCAATCCACCAATCACAGATGTCAAAATTAATCAACTTAAATTGTACTTCCGCTTTTAGATAAAGAATTATACAAAAAACAAATTTTATAAAAAATCCTTAAAATTTGATGCAGTTTTCAAATCTCCACCTAACATTTAAATTCATTCCAACCCATATATCCTAATGTACGTATAAAGGGTTGTATAAAAGATAGACGCGATTGACCACTCCCTCGATTAATGGATACATAGATATAACAAACAGGGAAAAAATAACATGTAAATGTATGTATTCGTGTGCTTATTAGAATCTCGAAGACTATTGGACTAGATGGTCTACAAAAAGCAGAGCCTGAATATAATTTAAAAATCAGAGGTTGATTCTTAAAAAAAATTTGCCCCACTAATCGCTTATAAAAATGCTGTATTCCCTATTGGAATATGATTCAAAACTTTAAAAATAAGTTATTAGTGTATTATTTGAATACAAT
Organism: Acartia tonsa; assembly: GCF_053477335.1. Taxonomy (NCBI): domain Eukaryota; kingdom Metazoa; phylum Arthropoda; class Copepoda; order Calanoida; family Acartiidae; genus Acartia; species Acartia tonsa. The sequence goes on from NC_137264.1 coordinate 52,734,896, forward strand.
TGGTCTATTATCAAAGGATTATCACAGATTTTCAAACAAATAGGACGATTCTATCGTATCCAAGTTAACAATCAAAGAAATCACACATTAAAACTTTTTTCAAAATAAACCAATGTCATATTTCTCTTTTATTTCTCCCTTTATCCCTATTATTTGAGAGACAATCTAAACACTGCGGATTATCTAATTCTGCCTCAAAGCCCAGAAATTTTAAATTAAATTAATCTTTTTCTCCCTATTTTAATAGACACGCATATAAATAGATAGAAATTTGGTCATTTCACTTTTATTCATTAATTTTGTCTAAATTAGATTATCATTATATAAAAGAATAGAAGCATATTCTAAACCCTTTTTTCGTCAAATCTAAAAGGGAACATTTCTAGCAGACAAAAGTATTGTTTACTTTTGACTCAAGCTGATGTGGAGTCTTAAAAATTGATAGACTCGCTACTTGATAGTGAGGCAAAATTATTTTTGTGAAAAATCATCCAAATGCACATTAAAAATCTAAAAAAATTAAACAAAATCATATGTTAATAACCCTTTTAAAATTTGATTTAGTTTTTGTAAATTGTTTTATGCGATTTTCGAGGATTTTTCACAAAAAAAATGGTGCCTCACCAGCGAGTAGCCAGCCTAACTTTTTAAAAAAGAATTTACCTCTGTTTGAAGCTTTCAAATTTAAGACGAAATTTTTGGGCAATTAAGTCTGATTCTGCAAAGCTTTCTACTAAGAAAATATACTCTTTACAGCTGACTTTTATCTATGTATGAAATGAAAATAAACATGCGTTCATAACAAAATGTGTACACAATTTCAACCAATGAGATTAAATGTATGTACTGATGCGATTCTCCTATTGGCTCAATCAGACATTACCTCTCTTTCTTAGTACCTTTATTTATAAAAGTAACAGGATGTATGTAAGTGTATGTGTGGGTGTAGCGAAGGATCTCGCCAGTCGCAGACTGATCTGGTTCTCTTTTACATTAAAGCTCCTTATAGAATAAGGCCTCCCCCTCTAAACATTTAAAGCGCATACTTATTTTGTCGACTATATGATATCAATTTAAGTGTCCATAGCTGACATATCATCAACATAATATTATAAAATTGAAATTATTACTACTTACTGAAATAATAACTGCACAAAATGTAGGCAGAGTCATTAAAAGCCGACTATTCTATGAGCTATTTTTTTTAATGACCAATCACAGCCATTCTTCAAAAACTCCCTGATAAAAGAAAGAATATAATGCTGCCATACTCAATTTATTCAAAACACTTTCATGTAAACAATTTATTTGTATTATCAACCAATTTCTCTACTCGTTGCATTTTTGTGGGCAATTGGAAAAAATGCTTCTCCTTAACTGTGTAGCTTTTCATTGATGCAATATTTTTATGTAATTATTTTTATATGACCTATACTATTCATTAGGAAATTAATTACTACTACCTAGACATTTTAGGTAGGCTTCATAAAAGTTTACATTTTTTTAGCGGCACGGGTAAGTGCTTCAAGAAGTGTATAATCAGAATACGAGAATGCGCAACATACCCATGCTATACCTCTTTTCGTGCTCATGGTTTGTGACAATTTACATACCATACAGACAACTAGCTCCTTTGATTGCACAAACTATGAGTATCTACGCCCTAGAGGCCTCTAGGGGCACTTGCGGAGGGGGAGTTAAATTTGTTTCTAATTTTAGTAAAAATATTTCTAGGGGCGATTTCTCTTGGGAGGGTGATGGTACCTATGAGGACCTATGAGAATCTACCCAGTAAAGTACAAACATATCGGTTGAGCAGTTAAATAGACAAAAAACCTTACCACTTTATAAAATAGGATAGTCTGATTTGGCCTAAGGCATTAGATGTTTCAGCTTTCAAGGAGATGTTGGATTTCCTGATTATTACATAATTCAAATAATCTCAATTTAAAAAATGTTAAAGACATATTTATACGTCGTGCACACCTTCCGAAACTCTTTTTAGAGTATCAATAGAAAATCACATCATAAAATACAAATGACCAATGAGAGGCCAATACACAGGCAAAATTACTAATAGCAGGCCAGTATACTTATAACTAACCAATAGTAGGCCAGTATGACGTCATTTTTATAGGCTTTATAAAATCTTTAAACTTTCCATACATTGCGCGTAATCTTTTAATCTTTTTTCAAATCTTTTAATATTTTGTAGACTGTATCGCTTTATCCCACATATGCATATGTATACGATATATAAAGAAAACAATTCTGAAAAAGAGGTCAAAACCAACATTTTAAACAACACTGCATGGGGCCTTGGTAAAATAGTATTTCCATCCCTTAATAGTATAAGACTAGTAGATAAAAATCTTATTATACTCTCTAACAAACGGGGGGTTTGAAGAAAAATACATTCCATCTCCAATGGATTGTAAGGATCTAATTTCGCACAATACCTCACCTCAAAATAATTTCCTTTAAAAACAAACGTCCCATGACCCTGAGATGATGATAGGGATACAATTTCCTATTGCGTAAAATCATAAAAATATCCTTGGGATAATTGATGAAACTCTGCCAGCTTTGGCAGGTTTTATCATTAAATCACCGAACAATGCCAATTTAAAACCTTATTTCGAAACGGGGAACATTTTAAAACAACACAATGCGTAATTAAACATGCTTGATGTTGGTTAGAATAGATGCTTAAATAAAGAAACAGCTTCCAGTTTCTACAAGAGCTGGATCTTTAAATCATTTTAGTGGTGAGCCAGATCGTGGTGAGCCAACTTTCCACCAATGAGAGCACAGCATTTTATGAAATGCCGCGCTGTGATTGGCTGAAATTCGGCTCACCCCGATCTGGCTCACCACTAAAATGATTTAAAGATCCAGCTAAGGGAAAAAATATTTGTATGTTAGGGACCAGAAAATAAAATTTGTCAGCACAAAGATTCTGTTACACTAAAGTCTAAACTTTTGCATATTCTCAGGGGGAAAGATTGAGGTAAATTGTAAAAAAAAACAATATTTTACATAAAATTACGATTTTTCTTTAATCTTATGAGGTTAAAATCATTATGGTTTAAGTCGTAATTGCTAATAAATAATCGACAAGCAGTTGCAAAACTTTATAAAGACTGATGTTTACGTAAACTCTATGACCATTAATAAGAATATATGCAATGTTCCTATATCTACCACGAGAGGCTACGCCTCTAGAGACCTCTATGGGTCCTTGAGTGGGGGAGGGCTGAAGGCGACTCTCCCCACTTTCAATTGTAATTTTAAAGCGAAAAAGTTACAAAAATTACGGGGGAGAGATCCAACCAGCGGTGTCTAAACTTTTGAGCAAGTGATTTCGGTGTACAGTATATAGTACACTTTTCTTAAAACTTGATTGGTTGGTTCTAACTAGAGTTTTTAAATCTTTTCGGCAAATGATTTTAATCTACAAAATAGAAAATTTATTTTACAGTATGTCTTCAAAACCGATTAACATCCGCTGAATTAGAACCGCTTCTAAGCTATACTGAAGAATCGTGCTTTGCATCGACTTACAGACAATTTTTCATGCATATTAAAAAAATCATTAAATTAATTTTAGGTTGTTAGCCTGAGCCTTCGTCCCCACAGGTCTAACAAATTTGGTTTTAATATTATAATTTTTCATTTAAATATCACGAAAAGCTCTCTATAATACGATGCGAAAAATAACTATTATCATCATTTTGGATGCATATAAATTTGTCGTACATTGTCTTATCCCTAAAGATCTCTGATTATTTTGAACCAATCTATGATCCTAATGACTAATTCATTAATTTCTGAATCAAGTTACCAACATATTATTTTATAAAACTTTAAAAAGTTTGTCTGGCCACTTTCAGGTTTGACCTGGTGGTTAATTGTCCGTTCCGGTTATTTCAGAGATACAATGATCCCTACATTTTATATCGATATCGAACGTTACATGCCGTAAGAAACGTCCTATTGACTCTAAACCATGCCTTACTATATCTAAAATAAATAATAATGAGCCAATTCATTTTCTATTTTTTTACCAATTTGTAATGTTTAAGTGTTATTGTCATATCACCACGATGCTTGTTGAAATAGTGATTTCAAGGACAATAAGAAATAATGTTAATATTTTATATTTGATCATACACTTTATGTAATAATGCCTATTCGCTTTTGTAGATGATGTCATACTTGTCTGGTTAATTATGAAGTAATCATATTTGTTTTAAATTTGTATTTGTTTCAATCAACTATATGTAGACTAGGATAGAAGGGTTTTATTTAAAATTTACTGGCTTATTGTTTATTTAACAAACTTTTGATTTATAAATAGAATAATAATAATATAGAAAAACGTGAAATTACAAAAAGCCGTAAGTACTAAATAATTCCATTCTATCCTATATAATATTAACATTTTTATATTAAAACAACAAATGATGAATTTATATTAATTTGGCATACACAGAAAATAGAAAATACAGTAAAAGTAAAACAAAATGAAATATTTTATGTATTTTTAACATAAACAGTCATTAAAATACTTTTTTTTTACATATCTTGAAATTTTAAAATTAGAATCTAATGTATTTTTCACACTGCAAGAGCTTTAAAAAAACAAACCTTAAGCTTTTTTTTTTATAAATAACAAAAATTTATCAGCAGCGTAGTTACTCTATAACTAAAGGGCTGTTTGTCCGTCCGTCCGACAATCACTTGCACAAACCAACTTAGAGACTAGTATAACTATAAACACACTCGATATCTGTGCCTTCGCTAGCCATTTCATGTAGAAACTTACTGATCATGTCATAAGAACTAGCGGCTTCGCCCCTAGCCTCTAGGGGCTTTGCCCAAAGAGGTTTGATGAAAAAAATTTTTCGTATTTAAGATTTAAAAGAAAAATAAAAATAAAAAATTGGGGGGGGAGGGGATTTTTTTTAGGGGGGGGGGGGTAGTAGAACCAAATGTTTTAATTTTAGTTTTAATAAGAAAAAAAATATATTTTTTTGGGGGGGGGGGTAATTTATCATTTTTGGGGGGTTGGGGGTGTCCCCCCCCCCCCCAAGAAAATAGTTATAAACCTTCCTAGGACCTATGAGAAGCTACCATGTAAAGGAGAACCCGATCGGATCAGCGGTTAGCGAGATCCTTCGCTACAAACAAACAGACAAACAAACAGACAGACATCGTTCTACTTTGTATTATAGATTGCTATGTTATTATTGCTGGATTTTTATGGGCCAAATTCTCTTTCTTTTTGAAATCATTAAATATTTAAAAATAAATCTAGTTTTTGAGAAAAATCAATTCTTTTATTGCTTTTAACACAATATATCAATAATACAAAGTAGTACGATGTCTGTCTGTCTGTCTGTCTGTCCGTCCGTCTGAAGCTTAAGATCTCGGTAACCACTGAACTGATTGGATTCTACTCTTCAGGGTATATTTCTATTGGTCCTGTGGTGGTTTTAAGCTATTTTCTTGGGGGGTGGGACACCCCCAACCCCCCCAAAAACAAAAAAATCACCCCCCATTTTTTTTTTTTTTTTTTTGCTGAAGATTTCCTAGGTTCTTTAGGTTTTGTAGAAGATTTCCTAGGTTCTTTAGGTTTTGTAGAAAATTTCCTAGGTTCTTTAGGTTTTGTAGAAGATTTCCTTGGTCCTTTAACGAATTTCGCCTTATTTTTTTAATCACCTCTTGGGGCAAAGCCCCTAGAGGCTAGGGGCGGAGCCGCTAGTATTATATATGGGATGATAAAAATCATCACCTAAAATAATTTATTCCAAATTAAAATTGCATAAAAAACGGTTGCTATTGTATAATAGCGAACCATTTTGAAAGGAATAGCTAAATATAAGGGCATACAATAAAAGACAGACAGACTGACATAGAGAGATAGAGAGAATGGAAAAGAACGCAACTTTACAGACTGGAGAACAGATAGATTGATAGACTGACAGACCCGAAAACTTGTAAATAAGCCTTGCTTCCAAACAAAGTGGGGAACTATTATCATAATTTACAAAAATAAAAATCATAAATGCTTAACTAATATTTTGTTTTATTGAACTATTGATAATTCACAAAATTTATTTGTATTTTTGTTGTAACACTTGAACTTTTTATCATTTAAATTTTAGTTTTTTCTTCTTCACTATGATAACATGAAATGCGTGTTTTTTTTTGTAGCACTGCTACTCTATAACTATCATTATTTTAAGAATGACCGACAAAACTGTTTGAGTTGAGACGATATGCAATATCCTTCGAGTCCTGGTGGGCTGCCACCAGGTTGTCAGGCTGGTTCTGGAAGCTGCCAGCTCCTCCAGCTGAATCTAGCTGTCCGCTGGTCATTTCCATCACCTGGATAAAAGATATGTTGGATTGAGAAAAATTACTTGGAATAGAAAGTTTGTGCTATAGTAATAATTTGGTGAACGACTAAACTCTCCGAGTCTGAATGGAGGTGCCCCAAAAATTGAATCTGGGCCAGAAAAGATCTTTTTGAAATTTTTAGGTAAGCTAAATTAGATTAGGTAAAGTTTAAAAGAAGCCCCACAGGACCAAAGCCCCCACGGGAGATGTGAATAAGTTTTCTCAAAAATCAAATATAAAGGGTTTGGGGGGTTTGGTGGTGAATAAATATATTTGAGTAAAAGCTCCACCAAAGTTTTCGAGCATCTATTCTACTTAAAAATAATAAATACCTACCTGAAAATTATTTGAATCTCCTACTCCGCCTTGTTCACTAATATCTCCAATTCTAATACCATTTTGTTGTTAAAGTTACAACAGAGATTCCTAAATGATTCCTTCTTATCATTTATCACACTCTTTTGTTGATTTGGGCCATAAATAAATTTTGAAACGTCATTTATGGATTCCTCAACTTTATATATATATACTAACGATTACGCCCCAAAAGGCCTTCCAACAACAGAATATGTAACTTTGTCCGACATATTCATGTAAGAAAAATTATTTCATCAGCTGCTATTAAATATAATCCTTGTCCGTGAGTCTGTTTATTAGTCCATCAATTAATCCATGAGAAAAAGGAAATAACGTTTCAATGGTAATTTAAAAAATTTTAACAACAGAAGTTCCTGGTAAAATCTTTGATTCTAAATACATTATCTTGCTGTCCCGTATTCTCCTAAAATTAGTTGATATAAATTATAAATATTTTTTAGCAGTTGTTGATGTGTAAAATTATTATTATGGTACAATTACAGTTATTAGAGAAGGAGGAAGCCTCGGCATGAACCAGGATCAACTAATTGCCATGTAAAGAAAGCCCCAAAGAAAAAGCTCATGCAATTAAAGGTTTGGTTATATTCAATAGACAGGAGCAAAAGTGACTTGAACTTGGTATGCTGTTAATAGTTGAAATACATAAAAATATTTTTAACAGAATCTCATAATTATTAGCTGTTATTGCTGTGCTAACTAAAGTATGAGCAATGCATTTTTTGGTCTGTGTACTTTATAATAATAGAGTTCTTCAATATTTTTAAAATTGCTCTCTATCTGTAAAATTAAACAAGGATGACAACATCCATAAAAGCGAAGCTCTGAAACGATATGACAGACGAACATTAACTTTTGTTGAGTGTCAGAACTGAATATACAAAATATGAAAATATAAGGTTTGACAAAATCATACTAACGTAAATTTGTTGCAAAACTTCTTAAATACAGAATTCTGTTTAAGGACATACTGACATTTTTAATACTTGATTATAGAGATGCTTCGCTCATAATATTGTACCTTATTGGAATAGGAATCAGTAATAAAAAAATCAGATCAATCGGATGTTTTTATCACATTAAAAATTGTTATTAAAAAAGTAAAAAAATCAACATGTTTAAAATGGACGTACGGACATTCTGGTAATGATTATAGAGTTGCTATGCTTTCTAAATCGTACCTTACTACTACAGGAATCACCATGCAAAGTTTGAAATCAATAGGATAATTCTAACATGCCTAAATTAGCGAAAAAACTATCCGTTACGGACGGACGGGCGTACGGACGGACCGACCCTAATTATAGAAAAGCTTCGCTTTTAAAAAAAAAGAATATAGTTTGTATGTCTATTTGTCTGGCTAAATGAAAAAGACTACAGATATAACCCAATATCCTGAAAAAAAAATGAAATAAAATGTGTAAAAAACTAGTTTTACTAAATTTTACTTATTATGCGAAGTAAACCCTCGATCCTCAAAGGCTAAAATCAAAGCCACAAGACTATGTTACAAAATAAAGAACACAGTAATAGTGTCTGACTGATTATGACGTAACAAAAAAAATTAGCCAATGAGAGGCCACTATAAATTTTACCATTGGTCAATAACGGCCTCTTATTGGCTAATTTTTTTTGTTACGTCATAATCAGTCAGACACTATTACTGTGTTCCAAAATAAATAATCACCCGAATTCATAATCTAATCTCATGGTTATCTGCCTTACAGGAAATATTTTTGATTGTCCTGTTATGGTTTTAAGCTATATCACACCAGGCTACAATTGAATCAAGACAAAAGTAAGTGCCGAGCTCTATGACCTATGTATGGTGAAATTAGACATAAAACCATGATGATGACACACAGAAAACTGTCCCAAATTTGTATTAATTTTGAGGAACAAGACTCCAGTTACGTCATATTTTTCTTTCCCGAAAAAGGGAAGGGGGAAAGAAAAAAAGGAAAGGGGGGAAGAAAAAAGAGATGAGAGAAAAGGGGGTTTTCCCCATCTCTTTTGAAGAGATTTTCTTCCCCCCTTCCCTTTTTCGGGAAAGAAAAATATGACGTCACTGGAGTCTTGTTCCTCAAAATTAATACAAATTCGGGACACTTTTCTGCGTGTCAATTTTCATCCCCTAGGAGTTCCTGCATATTCATGACAAGAAAAGCAAAGATTATTAATTTGAAATTTTGAACAACTTTGCTTTTATGAAGTCTTTCATAAAACCTCTCTATATATGATTTATTTAAGGCTGAATATTCGTGACCTTAGCAAAGCAATTGATAAAGATGGCCATTAATTAACTCCCTTCAGGAGTGGTTTTATGCAAAATTTTATAAGAGCAAAGTTGTTCAAAATTTTAAGTAAATAATCTTTGCTTTTCTTGTCATGATTATGCGGCAACTCCTAGGGGGTGAAAATTGAACTTGAAATTTTTAAGTCTAATTTTCTCAAAAAGATCCCGCTTAATATTTTGGTTTTACCTGGAATCATCATGGTTATATGTCTAATTTCACCATACATAGGTCCTAGAGCTTACTTTTGTCTTGATTCAATTGTAGCTTGGCGTGATATAATTACCTGTGAATTTGTGCTATGACTCTCCTCTTCTTGTACGACCTCTATGAGAGGTTTCTCTTGTTGTTGGTGGCGCACGCTGTTGCGTGACACAGCCTACTCGGCGGAAACACACACAATCAAACCAATCAATCAAAAAAATAAAAGGTTTGGCCAAAAAAAGCCGCTTTCCCGCAAGTTTGAACAGAGATAACCCAAATTTTTTTTAAAAATAAAAAGTAATAATGGATGGGGGTAGGTTTTTTCTCTATGCCTAACCCCTGCAGGGTGCTCTAACAAATCGGGACTTATATATGCGCTGTTTTAACCCTGCGGGACTGCCAGTACCTAATCTAACCTGACATATAGTAATAAATCAGTTAACGAAAATCGAAGATGGCTAGAGTCCCTCCACAGATTATGACGTCATACGATAAAATAACCAATGAGAGGCCAGCATAAATTTTACCATTGGTCAATTACATTGTATACTGGCCTCTAATTGGCTATTCTATCGTATGAAGTCATAATCTGTGGAGGGACTTTAATAATCTTAACGAGAATCTAACCCCCCCTTTTCCCTCTTAATTTCAGTATATTTCAAAATATGGTGGTTTTGTCAGTGCTTAAAAGGGTTCTTTGTGTGATAGCGCTATAAAAACAGTTTGGTTCTATTTACTAGTATTTTCAAAAATTATGGGTTGTTTATTATCAAGACTCTTGAAGAGCTCCATTGAGATTTCTCTTTTTCATTTCTTTATTAAAATCAATAAAATATTAATCTAATATAATAAAAGCACAAGTATATTAAAATAAAAGTAAAGTTGACTGTTGTGTTGTTTTCCTTGTCTTGAGGACGACGAAGTCCAGGGGAGAGAAGGGTTAACAGCCGTGAAACTAAGCGTTCCTCCTATCATTGAAAATAAAGTCACATGGTAGTAAATAATGATGGAAAAGAAAGTTATTCGAAAAACTAATTATTCATGGTGTTGCTTTATTTAATAGCAATTATAAAACAAGTATTGATTAATTTAACCCTTTTCAATAATTAAATAGATTCAGTATATTATGAAGAATTATGTATTTTGTGTTTTCAGGCATGAAAAAATCATCTGGTCATTTTAAATTTGTTACAGACTTTATTAAAACCCAAGATTAGGGGACTTATTCCCCCCCCCCCCCCCCCCCAACCATAAGATTTAAATTTATTTACCTTATGATTATAGCCAAGAATTTGTCTTGTTCTATCATTGTCAGCATTCAGCAGTAGAGCTGATAATACTTGGGATACATCAGCATGGATAGATAATATAGACACCTAGATACATAGATAGTTAGTATGGATAGATAATATAGACACCTAGATACATAGATAGATAATGTAGACACCTAGATACATAGATAGTTTGAATGGATAGATAATATAGACACCTAGATACTTAGATAGTTAGTACGGATAGATAATATAGACACCTAGATACATAAATAGTTTGTTTGGATAGATAATATAGACACCTAGATATATAGATAGTTAGTATGGATAGATAATATAGACACCTAGATATATAGATAGATAGTATAGACACCTATATACACAGATAGTTAGTATGGATAGATAATATAGACACCTAGATATATAGATAGATAGTATAGACACCTATATACACAGATAGTTAGTATGGATAGATAATATAGACACCTAGGTACATAGATAGTTTGTATGGATAGATAATATAGACACCTAGATATATAGATAGATAGTATAGACACCTATATACACAGATAGTTTGTATGGATAGATAATATAGACACCTAGATACATAAATAGTTTGTTTGGATAGATAATATAGACACCTAGATATATAGATAGTTAGTATGGATAGATAATATAGACACCTAGATATATAGATAGATAGTATAGACACCTATATACACAGATAGTTAGTATGGATAGATAATATAGACACCTAGATATATAGATAGATAGTATAGACACCTATATACACAGATCGTTAGTATGGATAGATAATATAGACACCTAGGTACATAGATAGTTTGTATGGATAGATAATATAGACACCTAGATATATAGATAGATAGTATAGACACCTATATACACAGATAGTTTGTATGGATAGATAATATAGACACCTAGATACATAAATAGTTTGTTTGGATAGATAATATAGACACCTAGATATATAGATAGTTAGTATGGATAGATAATATAGACACCTAGATATATAGATAGATAGTATAGACACCTATATACACAGATAGTTAGTATGGATAGATAATATAGACACCTAGATACATAGATAGTTTGTATGGATAGATAATATAGACACCTAGATACATAAATAGTTTGTTTGGATAGATAATATAGACACCTAGATATATAGATAGTTAGTATGGATAGATAATATAGACACCTAGATATATAGATAGATAGTATAGACACCTATATACACAGATAGTTAGTATGGATAGATAATATAGACACCTAGATACATAGATAGTTTGTATGGATAGATAATATAGACACCTAGATACATAAATAGTTTGTTTGGATAGATAATATAGACACCTAGATATATAGATAGATAATATAGACACCTAGATATATAGATAGATAGTATAGACACCTATATACACAGATAGTTAGTATGGATAGATAATATAGACACCTAGATACATAGATAGTTGGTATGGATAGATAATATAGACACCTAGATATATAGATAGTTAGTATAGACACCTATATACACAGATAGTTAGTATGGATAGATAATATAGACACCTAGATAAATAGATAGTTGGTATGGATAGATAATATAGACACCTAGATATATAGATAGTTAGTATAGACACCTATATACACAGATAGTTAGTATGGATAGATAATATAGACACCTAGATACATAGATAGTTGGTATGGATAGATAATATAGACACCTAGATATATAGATAGTTAGTATAGACACCTATATACACAGATAGTTAGTATGGATAGATAATATAGACACCTAGATAAATAGATAGTTAGTATGGATTGATAATATAGACACCTAGATACATAGATAGTTGGTATGGATAGATAATATAGACACCTAGATATATAGATAGTTAGTATGGATAGATAATATAGACACCTAGATATATAGATAGTTAGTATGGATAGATAATATAGACACCTAGATATATAGATAGTTAGTATGGATAGATAGTATAGACACCTAGATACATAGATAGATAATATAGACACCTAGATATATAGATTGTTAGTATGGAGAGATAATATAGACACCTAGTTATATAGATTGTTAGTATGGAGAGATAATATAGACACCTAGTTATATAGATTGTTAGTATGGAGAGATAATATAGACACCTAGATAGATATATAGTTTGTATGGATATATATTATAGACACCTAGATATATAGATAGATAGTAAATCTTGAATAGCAGCCAAGAAAATCACATTTTCCCATATCATGACGGACTAAGGAACTGGCAAAAATAAAATGAAGCATAGTGTAGATTCGCTACTAAAAACATGACTTTTTAATAATTTTAGAATATAATAATATGTACATTTAAAATTTGCACTATGAATAATTGTCTATGGTTATTTAATGTTGTATTAGCAGTAAATTATGGCTTCATAATGAAGCAAAGTGCGAAAATGCAATTTTTTTTTTTACTTATCAAATAGTACTAGCCTATGTTTTTTTATACTTTGTAAACTGGATTTAGTAGCGAAGCTACTTTATTTTCTGTCTATCAGCCACATTTAGGTATGATTATCTTAGCCGATTTATAAGATATATATTCAATTTTTGAGAAGATTCCCCTCACCAACGCACATTTTCTTTTTAAAAAAATTGTCCGTTTGTGTATCTGTACTGCGTTGGAATACATCCAACTTTTATGGAAAATATGTATTTTTTCTCATCTGTCATATAAGATTGCTGAAATTTTTGTGTAAAATTGACCATTGAACAATGAGCATCTACTCTACATTGTAATATGTAATTGTCCGACTCTATATTGTATTAATTTTTCTTCTGCTTTGCTGTTCTAATTTTTCGCTATATGATATTTGTTACTTATGACGTTGTAATCATTATTTTTGAAACCATCGCTTTAATTGATATTATATTAGAATAAATATTGTCAATATTCAACGTCTTGAACAGACAGACGGACGGATAGACAACCCATATTTATACATGAGCTCCGCTATTAGGACTCAACTAACCTGAAAGCCATTAGAAGTTTTATTACCAGCCCCAGTGAAGTCAATATACAGGGTCTGCGAGTCTGAGGTCAACAGCTGCGGCTTCAACATTGACTGACAGGTTGTGAAGATCACTCCAGCTCCTTTGTTTACTAGATAGATACATTTATCATTAGATAGAACTATTTTGGTTAGCTGGATTTTTAAATAAATTGATTTTGATAGATTGATGGATAATCAACTTTTTTAGTTAACAGATACATAGATAAATGAGAAAATAATTTTATTTATGATTAAGAGATCGAAAGATAGATAGATTGACATACAGACAGACAAATAGAAAGACAGAAAGAGATAAGACAGCAAGACAGACAAACAGATAGATAGACGGAATTCCAGAAAATGATAGGACAGATATATAGAGTGATGGTTAGAGAAAAAAATAGATGAGCAGATTAAATTCACCTAAACTTCTGACACTGAGAGAATAAGAACAATCATTTTGCAGATAGATAGATAGATAATCACCTGAACTTCTAACACTGAGAGAATAAGAACAATCATTTTGCAGATAGATAGATAGATAATCACCTGAACTTCTAACACTGAGAGAATAAGAACAATCATTTTGTAGATAGATAGATAGTTAATCACCTGATATTCTGACACTGAGAGAATAAGAACAATCATTTGGTAGATAGATAGATAGATAATCACCTGAACTTCTAACACTGAGAGAAAAAGAACAATCGCTTGTTAGATAGATAGATAGTTAATCACCTGAACTTCTAACACTGAGAGAATAAGAACAATCGCTTGGTAGAGATATGCTGGGTATGATGATTAAGGAGGTTTTGGTATCTACAGCAAATTTTATATACAAAACATTTTTTAACACAGTAATAAAGAAATTGTAAATAAATCCTTAATCCATATTTAGTAAATATTTTTGTTTGTATAAAAGTTTGTCATTCTGTGTGTTTGTGTTACTTGAGGTAAAAAAATGGGGCTAAGCAATTTTTTAAATTAAAAAAAAATATTTCTAAAAGGAAAGCGCCAACAAATTCATAGCAAAACTAATATATAATATGGTTTGTTTGTATGTTGACCTGTAGATTTGACCCTCCAATGGCAGGTGCTGGACAGGGGGAAGGGTGACGGGTAGTTGGGGGTCTGTAGGATAGCAAGATCAGGCCTAAATAAAACATCTTACAACATGGATCTAAAGGGATAAAGCAATGGACAATAAATTGATTCACATACCCAATAAGAATAAGCAAAATTATCACTTCTGTAGGATATATTTATTGGTTGAAAAATTTAGATACTAGAGTTAGAAACAATCCAATCAAAATTTAATAAAGTACTCAAGGTTTTAAACAATGAATATATTTAATACTTTGGGAGGATACAACGTCCCTTCCCTGCATTACACACAGTCAAACAGATACACGACAAACGAACGTAACCACAAGAAGAAAACACGTTTTTTAAAAGAGCCCACACGAGCGCTAAACTCCCCCCCACCCCAAAAAAATATTTTTGAAATAAATTAATAATATGGAGGTGGGGTTGATTTTTATGCTTTACTTAAAAACAGGTTATATTGGGCAAGGTGTATCAACCAGGGAGGAAGGGACGGGACAATGGATCTAAAATTCATATTTCTGACAGTTTTGGACTTTGGGTACCAGAACACATGCAACTTTTACTATTTTGGCAAATTTCAAAGTCTTTGGGTACCAGCACAAAGAATGCCGCTAAAACAGTTATTCCAAAAACAGACGACTCTTACTGAACTAACCAAAACAAATACTAGCAGACTATTTGAAAAAAAAAATTCAAACAAGTTTATTTTGGTTTTTAAACAAAATATTTTTCTTCTGAGAATGGGTGTGATAAACCAGAAATTCTATTCTGACACTTCTGTAACTATCCATTCTATTCAACCCCTTGTCAAATATGAAAACAAACCCCAATTATTTGTTATTTTGTAAGAAACTGCTAGTACTAAGGTCATACCTTTTATGATAAATTACAGACTATTCACAGGAAAATAAGACCTAATGTTTTCTTTCAGTGTTTAATAATTTCTTATTATACAAATCTAATAAAAATTGCTATATCTAAATTTTTAGATTTTTCCAGATATATCTGGTTTTGAAGATATTGAGTTAAAACTCTAAAATTGAATTAATTGCTCATTGTCCCCTCCCTTACTCCCTGGTATCCCCGCAGGCTCCTTGCAATTGACAGGCATTAACTAAAAAACTATCCTACCCCTCTTATTTTAATTTACATTTAAAATTCCTTCGGGTTTCTCTGCTCGCTGAACACTTTGAGGGAAAGCATTTGAAACAAGATTTATATAAAAAAAACTAAGACAGGTTTATGCACCGTTTAATCAAAAGACAATAGAATTAGAATTTATTTATCTGAGATGCAAAACCAAGAGAAAATGTTTTGTCTACATCTTTGTTAAATGCTGCAGTGCTAAAAATTTAGGCTTAGTAATAGAGGGTTTCAAATTTCATGTAATTTGTATTTTTGACGTGCTGTAGTAAATATCAGAGACTTACAAAAACCTGTCACATAAAAGTCTGATAACCACAAGAATATGTAAAAGATAAGATTCCCAAAACATAATCATATATATAACCTGTATACTTGTCTTTATTGAAAGATACATAGAACATGAAATAAAATTTCAATACCTCAAAAAATTGGTATTTAAGTTAACCCTTGCAGATCGGGGGGGGGGGGGGAGGCGCTCAAAGAGCCCCCCCCCCCTCTAGTTTTTTCAATCTCATTTTTTTTGTAGGTAAGATGGAGAGCTGTAACTTCATGACTTTTTAAGTTTAGAAATTATACGTCGGCAAGAGTTGATTTTATTAGGATATCTGGTCTGTGTCGGTTGTGGTGTCCAGTCAAAGTTGGTTAGGTAGCAAAAAAAAATTAGAAAAAATTCTAAATAAATCTTAATTTTGACTTTTGTGTATAAGGTAGAAACCTAAAATTTTTTTTGATGAATACTTAGATATCAATGACCATCTGAGGAAAGTGGTGTTATGACCGTTTGACCGCTCCCTGACCGACTTTATGACCGATTTTTGTCCGGCTTTTACTACAGATATATCATAAATATCGTGGCTTCTATTACAGCTAGAGACCTATAATTTTTTTTTGGTAAATCCTTGAGCAATAATAAACAGATAAAAATATTAATTTGCGCCGCCAACCGCCGTTTTACCGCCGTAACCGCCGAAAATGGCGGTTTCCGTTATTTGCCGTTTTTTGGCGATGATCAGAAAAAGTAATTTTTTTGTTATGAAAAATAAAAGTTCGTCTTAAAATTTGGTCATCCTAGCTGCAAAATTGGCCGCTCTACAGCTGTTTTAAAATTTAGCGGCTGGCCGCTAAAAAGCGGCTAAGGAGCGGTCTGACTGCTATGACTAGAAAAAGTAATTTTCTCTAAAAATACACATAAACCACCAGAAAAAAATTTTACGTCTTTATCTGTACCAGGAGCCGAGATAGAGATTGAAGATATTTTATATCCATTGTGCTATCCTTGTATGCGAGTGTTGTCAGGAAGGAAGGGGACAATGTGCTGTTTATTCCACTAGTCCCCAAAGTTTTTAATAACGTTTTCTTATTTGTTGGCTTAACAACTTTAAGAACTTTTATTTAATTTTGATTGGTTGATTAATTAAGTTTATCATTAAGTGTCCAAACGTTTCAACCAAAAATTGTTATCCGAGATAGAGGAATTTTGTGCATCATCATTGGGTATGCACATCAATTTATTGGCCATAGTCTTATCCCTTTAGATCCCTGGACTGTTATATATATTTTATATATTTAATATGTATGTATTTTTGTGCAACCTTAACTTGGAAACACATATATTACTAAAGGCTTGGCAGCCGTAGATTTTTAAAGTGCATCAGATGCGGCTGCAGATTGGAAGTCTTGTATGAAGCTTTGGATTTTTACAATAGGGCCGTTATCTATAATACAAAGTAGAACAATGTCTGCCTGTCTGTCTGTCTGTCTGTCTGTCCGTCTGTCTGTCTGTCTGTCTGTCTGTCCGTCCGTCTGTCTGTCTGTCTGTCTGTCCGTCCCTTAAGATCTCGGTAACCACTGAACCGATCGGATTCTACTCTTCAGGGAATATACCTACTGGTCTTGTGGTGGTTTTAGGCTATTTTCTTGGGGGAAGGGACACCCCCAACCCCCAAAAAAACAAAAAATCCCCCCCATTTTTTTTGTGTAGAAGATTTCCTTGGTCCTTTTACGTATTTGGCCAAAGATTTTTTTTATCACCTCTTGGGGCAAAGCCCCTAGAGGCTAGGGGCGAAGCCGCTAGTATAGAATATAATTCGATAGAAAAAAACTTCTAGATATTATAGTTAAAATCAAAAGACATGGGGACAGTTTAGTTGTCTTTCCAGATAAGGTTTTTGTTAACCATGTTTCTTTTTTAATTGTGAATTTAGCTGTACAGCTGTGTAAATAAATATAATTAAAATAAAAACAGATTTAGCGGTTGTGTTCTGTTTTTGGAGAATACATTTATGTTCACGTTTAGGAATTTAGGCTATTTTACGAGAGGGTGAGACACTTTAATAAAGCTTAAAAAGTATAGGGGCGAAGTAATCCATTAATATATAATACAAAGTAGCTTGATGTATGTCCGTCCGTCCGTCTGTCTGTCCGTCTGTCCCTTAAGATCTCGGCAACCACTGAACCGATCGGGTTCTACTCTTCAGGGAATATACCTACTGGTCATGTGGTGATTTTAGGCTATTTTCTTAGAGCGTGGGACACCCCCAACACCCCCAAAAAAGAAAAAATACCCCTCATTTTTTAAATAAAAAAGCCTAGAGGCTAGGGGCGAAGCCGCTAGTTATATATAGAGAAATATATTTTAATCATAATATATACGAAGAAATGAATTTGATTTTAAGTTTCTAGATCATTAATCAATAGTTAATTAAAGTTTAAGAATAATATATTGAAAGGTTTTTCAAAAAGAATAAAACTTTGTTAGATAATTTTCATTACATAAAGATTATTATATATCCAATTATATAAAGTAGTAAGAGTTTTTTGTCTGTCCCGAAGGATCTCGCTAACCGCTGAACCGATATTTCTCTTCTTTATAGTGAAGCTTCTTATAGGTCCTGGGAAGGTTTTAAAATATTTTTTGGAGAGAGTGTCTTCACCCCCCTCCCCCCCCAAAAAAAATATTTTTAAACTCTTTTGAAACTCAAATTTAAAATTGAATGAGGTCGACTTTTCCCACTTCTACCAGTGCCCCTAGAGGCTTCTAGGGGCTTAGCCGCTAGTGTAATATATTTCATTTGAATTAATATAAAACGTTGAAGAGATAAAAATGGGATGATTGAATTTTTAAAATTTCATCCCCCCACCCTAAAAATTTGATAAACTCGTTCAGCCGTTCATTAACAAAAATCTCGCTGACCCCCCTTCCTCGCCCATAATTTTGATCTACATTAAAGGTTGTTTGATTATCACTAACATATCGCGCATTTCCCTGCACCCTTATCCCTAAATAGGATGTGTAGTATGTAAATTGATTAAGTCAGTAATACAAATTATAAGTAATCAAGGATGACAACATCCATAAAAGCGAAGCACTGAAACGATAGGACAAACGGACATTAACACTTGTATAGTGTCAGAACTGAATGATCAGAATATAAATTTATAAGAGTCGAAGCAAGATTGTGGGTAAATTTGTTGAAAAAACTGCTTGAAACAGGATAATGTTTATGGACACATTTTAGACCTTGATTAAAGAGTTGCTTTGCTTATAACATTATACTTTGTTGTCCCAGAAATCAACATACCAAAAATCAGATTAATCGGATGATTGGATCATATAAAAATTTGTTGTTAAAAAAGTAAAAAATCAACAAGTTTAAAATAGACATACGGACATTCTTGTAAAGATTATAGAGATGCTACGCTTTCTAAATCGTACTTAACTACTAAAGGACTCACCATGCAAAGTTTGAAATCGATAGGACAATTCTAACATGCCTAAATTAACGAAAAAAGCTATCTGTATGTGACGGACGGAAATACGGACCCAGGGATAAGGGATGGGAAACGTAGGAAAATATTATTTCAGGCCTATTTCAAGCCTAGGCCTAATAAACCAGTTTTGGGATGACGCAGTGGTTCGTCCAAAGCGCTAATAAAAAAGCTGTGTGTGTGTGTGTGTGTGTAGATAAAGTATAGAATCAAATTCAGGTAGCTAGTTTAAAGTAAAAAACATAACTTTTTATAAACCTATATATTAATGGCTTTTGTTAAAATGAAGTTTTTTCTCTCCCAAAATTTTTTTATCTTTTACTTTGGTAATTTGAACTGTCAGAAAGCTATCGTTGGGTTTCCCTCAGACAGATTTTAGTTTGTATTATTTGCATTTTTATTAATGAGTAAAAATTTTATTTGAAAATTTCATTTCTAATTAAAATTCAAAATAAATAAATAAATATGCACTTGGGTAACATTCTATCAAGTTCTTTGGATACTATAATGTAATGATATATCTGTACTGTGTTGTATTGTACAAAAATTAGGGTTAAGGTGTTGTATCAATTCCGTATTAAATTTTTAAAAGTTAAAATACAACATCTAATTTATAAAATACCAAATGAAAATTCATAGCTACCTTCTTTCCAAAAAAATAATCCCGTTATTTTTGATTTTTCTATATGGCCCTTTTTTAATGTTTAACTCTAAGCAGATTTAATAATTAAACTAATGTGATCTAACACCATTTATATTTATTTTTTCGTAGCAGACAAACTATTAATTTTTGCTAGAATTGTCTGCTTCTAAAATTTCCGCCAATTGGTGATTGGTTGATACAAAACAAGCCCAAATCACAGAACACTATTGGTTTAGAGCGGTAGCCAATATGAGCCGTCCGCCAGTAAGGTCATTAAATTAGGCAAATGGTAAAAGTTGCATGATCCCTTTCAAAACCAGGCCGAGACCTAATTTATGGCCAGGTTTCCTATCCCTTATCCCTGTACGGACCGAACCTAATTTTAAAAAAGCTTCGCTTTTTAAAAGCACATGATTGGTCATTGGAGCTATTATTATTGATTATTTAGTTTAATCAGATATGTTATCAGCGACCTTTAAAGTTATTTTGAAAAATACCTCCCATTTGAATCAAATAAAATGATGTAGAACATTCAAATCACATTATCAGACATCAAATTAGTTAAACCTAATAATACAAAAATGCTTTATTGCCTTTTCTGCAAAAGTTTTTGGCTGAATTAAATGCACGTCAATATAGAGCATATAGAAGAACACGGAAGCTACAAAATAAGCTTCAGTGCAAAAAAATGAATCATATCCAACTTTTTCAAGTTTTTCCAGCCCAGGGTAAAAGCTTGATCAAAGTATAAACCAATGTCAGGTTTTTTTTTGCAACGTTGGACGGTTATTTTGCATAAAAGCAATATTTTGAAAAATTAGCAAAAGTTTATGTAAAGTAAAACAAAAATCTTTACATTTCAACAGTGTTTTTAGAGTTTAAATATTTTATTTTGCTAAAGCTTTACTAATGATAACTTGCTTTATGTAAAAGCTTTATATCGGTTACGAATAATATTTTTCTTAAATTTGAAATTATTAAACGTTATCATAATTTTTCATATTTTAAATTTTAATGATATTTCCACCCTCCTCCCTCAAATTTTCACTTAGATTTTTTTGGAATCATTCTATAGACACTGGAATAGTTTTATGATGAGGGGTAGTTACACTCCTATTAGATATAAAAAAAAATCCTTAAAGACAGATTCTCTACATATCGACAAGTTAAAGACTGCTGGATAGTCACATATTAAATCATGTACGGTATCGTTTTTAAATAAAACGGAAAAAAATTACAAGAATTTAGTTTAAATTAATATTAAAATTTTATATTTTACTATCAGCGCAAAACTGTTCATAATACGATAATTATTAAACACTTATAATGATAACAAGGATTACAACATTCATGAAAGCAATGCTCTGAAATAAAATTTTTGGTCAAACGGAAAATAACACTTATAGAGTGTATGGACTAAATAGACAGAAAATTGTTGCCAAAATATCCTAAATTAAGAATACAACTTAAATTGTACTTAATCTACCATGTTGTCAAGAGAATCATTACTTTAAAAATCTGAAGAATAGGATACCTATATCATACACAATAAAAACAGTCGAACCTACCATAATTTTGGAAAAGCTTTGCTTTTAAAAATTTACCTTGAAAATTTTCCGCATTCGAACTTTTTACATTGCGCAGCGCTCACAGCTCCAATCATTTCTGTATGCGTCCTAAAACAAAATATTCAGGTATCATCCTCTTTTCTTAAAAAAAACCTGCCAATATTCATCCAAATATTGTTTGAAATTCGTGAAAAGCTTCGAGTTCGTGTATTGTAATCTTTAAAAGAATGAAAATATAGAACATATCAGAACCTTCTTTCCTATTTTATAAATCCGTACATAAGAGTAACCGGATTTGTGTCTGTGTGTGCCGAGATTCTCGCTAAGCGCTGAACCGAAATTTCTCTCCTTTACAGTAAAGCTTCTATTGGTATAATGAGGTCTATAACTTATTGCCCCTATGTATTTAATTGGAGCTAAGCTTTTTTAACACATAAATTTACGGAACTTAACTATTGACCAGCCTCCCTTTACTTTATATTTCATCACAAGGGATTTAATAACAAGGATGACAACTTTAAAAAGTAAAAAAAAACAACATGTTTAATAGGGTGGGTCGATTTTGAAATTTCACATTAGTAGACATTGCCAAGGGTTACTGGGCCAACATAAAACCCTGTGAAACTTGAAAGAGGTTTTTTAATCCAAAAACAACGGGCGCGCGGTGGGTATAAAATGTGCCCGCCCCCTTATAAAACCAAAAATTGAAATTCCTTCAAACACAGGCATGTTGCATATCATGACCGCATTGAAATGCTGATTACAGATCTGAAAACCGTTTTGAAAAATATTGATTCAGTCTGAAATTATTTTCAAATAACCTACCAAAATGAACAATTTTGACTAAATCAGCTGTTTTTAGGTACTAAATGAGATCTTATTAAAACTAGGAGCAATATTTTTCAAAACGGTTTTCAGATTCGTAATCAGCATTTCAATGCGGTCATTTTGATATGCAACATGTCTGTGTTTGAAGGAATTTATATTTTTGGTTTTATAAGGGGGTGGGCACTTTTTATACCCCCCACGCGCCGGCAGCCATAAGAGCCAAGACACTTTTGAAACTTGAATGGGGCTTATCATACATATATATGACTTCCACAACTTATGATAACAGTAAAATCTAATAAAAGGGTGAAATGGACCCACCCTAATGTTTAAGTTCTAAATACGGACATTCTGGTAATGATTATAGAGTTGCTACGCTTTCTAAATCGTACCTAAATACTACAGCATTCACCATGCAAAGTTTGAAATCGATAGGACAATTTTAACATGCCTAAATTAACAAAAAAAGCTATCCGTCTTGGACGGACGGACGGACCGACCCTAATTAAAGAAAAGCTTCGCTTTGAAAAAGCTAAATGTTAAATCAAACGCTTTAATAAGGTCAAACTGCATTTAACTATATATCAAAGTATAAATACTTTAAGGTACAAAATATAATAAAAATTATATATGTACATGAAAAGTGTATGTCTCATATTCTCCTGTTTTCCTACATTAATATTATTATGATCATGGGTACGGCTGCCGCCGTTTTTTTCTTCAGAAATCGCATATTTTTATTTGAGACAATCCGCCGCATATTCTTTTAAAAATAAACCGTTATATGTCAGTTACACAGATTATATACAATTTGAACCAACTACCGATAACTGAGGTGGATTCTTAAAAAAAATTGCCCCACTAATCGCTTAGTGGGGCAAAATTGTTTTCGTAAAAAATCCACCAAAATCACATTAAAAATCTACAAAAATTAAACAAAATCATATTTTAATAACCCTTTTATGATTTTGTTTAATTTTTGTAGATTTTTAATGTGACTTTGGTGGATTTTTCACGAAAACAACTTTGCCCCACTAAACGATTAGTGGGGCAAATTTTTTTTAAGAATCCACCTCTGAATTAATTTTTGTCAACTACCAAGCCATTTTTATTTTTTTATTTGTTTCATTACGTAGCCTAACCCAGTAACGACAATAGGAGGAAGAGGGGGGGGGGGTGGTGTTTAACCCCCCAACCATCCCTAACACATATCATTTGCCTTAATTTTTTTTGGATGTACGTTAGATTATTCCCCCCCCCCCCCAACCTTTAAAAACCCTGTTTTAACCCCCCAACCTAAGATAAAAGGCTTAAACGTCCTTGGTCAAACGGCCCATTTTTTCAATTATCTGTTATTTTTTGGCGGCGACCTAGACCTCTTATTATAACTTTTACATTAATCTAATTAAAAATGCATCAATATTCTTATTGTTTGTATACATTATGTTTATTTTTAATCTAAATTACTTTTTTTGTTTGTTTTTCTTTGATCTAATTATAACACTAATTATAATACTGTTTATATTTATCCTGCGTTTTTTTTATAATGTATAAGAAAAGTACAAAAATTATGATAATTACTTAAATGTGTTATCTGTAATGCATATTCTGACTTTCTGTCACTTAAGATCCCGCTAACCACAGAGTGTCTTCACTAGTCCTGTGATGGGTTTAAGCTATTTTCAGTAAGTTTAGACTCCCTCTTCATTCACCCAACCCCTCATATTATTTTTTATTCATACTAAAATCTTGGCAAAATCATTTAAAAGTATGTTCATTATTTTCGATGAGGATGTTTCCAGTTTGATAATTACATTTTCTGGATCGGTATAAGCGGTATAAGAAGGTCTACAAATAATCTGGAATAGCCAAGATCCAATTTTGCACAGGGAAAGCTTCACTGAAGAAAAAACGCGTAAAATAGGCCTTATTCGCACATTTCTCTACACTGCGAGATAATTATGCGTTATTGATTTATGGCTATTCCAGATTATTTGTAGGACTTCTTATGCCGCTTAAAACAGTGTGCGGGCATGATATGTACGTTCAGCCGTTTGGCTGCTAGAAGCCTTTTAAATTCATAGATTTTTAGCAATATTAGTTACCAGCAATATTTTACCGTGAACTGCAGTAGATCCCATTTTCTAAATATATCAAACACTTTCTTTTTTTTGGCATATTTGAGTTTACTGTTCTTTTTCTGCATTGCCAATGATGTACTTCTAATGGACACAACTTATTGATAATAGTTATTTCTCGCATCGTATTATAAACGGCTTTCCGCGGATATAGAATGTACAATTATAAGATTAAAACCAGTTTTTTTAGCCTCGAGGTGCCGAAGGCACCAGTTAAAAAAAACTGGTTTTAATCTTATGATTGTACATTTTTATATTCGTAGAGAGCTGGATATAATACGATGCTATACATAGTTTTTTCGTATGGATGAGAACCGGTTCCTATCCACCGGATTCGGATGAATACGAGAAAGTATCTTACCTATTAGGACATGGCAAGCAAGAGGTTTGGCCCCAGTGAGACTGAAAAGTATCCCTAAACACAAAGACATGGATTAAGAATATATAAGTTTTTAGATAATGGTTTAGAACCTACCAAAAGTAACATCCTTATACTAAAGTAACAGGATGTTTTCTGTTTGTCTGTGTGTCTGTACCGAAGGATCTCGCTAACCGCTGAACCGATCGGGTTCTTCTTAACAGGGTATATTCTCATAGGTCCCGGGAAGGTTTTTTAACTATTTTGGGGGAGGGTACCACCACCCTCCCAAGAGAAATCACAAAAAATCGAAATTCTTTTTACGTTTCTTGATATTAGAATGAGAGTTCAACGCAAACATAAACGTCAAACGCAACATAGACATATTTTAAATATAAAAACACATTTAAAGTGCCGCTAGAGGCCTCTAAGGGCGTAGCCGCTAGTATAATATAGATGTTACTGTTTGAATCTTTGCTAGGCATGAAAGATTAGAATCCATGACACCTGCCATACGAAGGCCAGGGATAGGTAAGAATTAATAAACTTTGGTTAATATGCAGTGAGTTTTTACTAATAGGAGAACTATGACTGCTCATACCATAAAAAAAACAGTCGACTCTTTATGGTTGTATTCCATCTCCCAAAAAAGGACTCTTCTAAGTTGAATTACTTGATACATAAGACACCGACTAACGTAAAGATCGATAGTAAAGCCCGATTTGCTGCCAAAAAAAGCAGTTTGTAGAGTAGCTGCACTACAGAAAAAATCTAACCTGGGACACGGGAGACATTTCTGTTGATCACAGGAGAAAAAGCTACCAGCACTACACGGATCTAGATAGAAAATATAAACAAAAAAAAACCAAGAAGATAGGTAGAATATATAGGTAAAGATATAAATATTATTAGAAATTAGATAGAGACAGATAGCAAATAATAGAAGGTAGATAGATAGAGTGCAAATAGAAATATGATTAAAATTATTCTGGGCAGAATGACATTAGGAAAACGCAGTTTTAGAAGCCCTAACTACAAAATTAAGCCTACCTTTAACAAGACATGGTGTAGTATACGCAAACTCCGAGCCAGCTAGAGCTCCATTATTTGTTATACTCTGTATGCTTCCCTTCCCTTTCTCACTCCCTACCCCACTCAGCTGACCGCTGGGTTGGACAGCTGTGACGTCACCAACATTGCGAACAGGAGCAGGTAACTCTGCGGAATACTCATCAAGATTATCTAAATTAACAAAAAATTAATAGTTGCTTCGCCCCAAGACTCTAGAGGAAAGAGGGGTAGGTAAGAAAAATAGCCTAAACCACTTAAAGAATTTTAAAAAGCTTTTCTTAAAGTACGAACAATCTGGATTAGCATTTTCTGGGATTTTTAGCTTCAGACAAAAAATAATGTCAATTAAGCCCATAAGTATGTTAAGATGTTTAAATAACAAATGAATAGAAATTGCTGTGATAGCCATTTAATTAAAGTGTTCAAAAATTAATTTAGGTTGATATAATAGCAATAAAAGAACAGTATTAATATGATAAAAAAATTTCAATTTTAAATAGTTTAATGCCTTAAAAAATCGATTGATTTATGAATCATTTATTTAGGAATCAATAAGATCCGTCAGTCAAAGTAAATCATAAAACATTTTATTTTATATATAGAGAAGTATTAAAGATATAAATATAATATTAAGATTGATAAATATTAGAACATTTAAAAAAGTAAAAAATCCATAAAATTCTAGACTAAGAATGAGCACTCAATAAACTAAAGAAAAAATGACAATTATTATAATTATTGCAAAAAAAGAGGGCAAGGACAAAACAAGGGTGACATTGTTAACTACAATAATTGGCGAAGCAAAGTGAAAAAGTTCTGTTTGAAAGAACAGCTTTCAACCATGTTTTTTTTTGCTGAGGGTTTTAAAATATACATATATTAATATCATAGACCTAAAAGAAGCTTTACTGTAAAGGAGAACCATAGAGAGATCTTAAGCTACAGACAGACACACATTCTGTAGATAGACACACATCCTGTTACTTTCATATGTCAGGATAGAGTAAATGTCAAATGCTCATGAAAAACCCTATGGAGATAAAAAAGGCTTCGTTACTTTATAAAAATTCAAGTTAAAACTAGTTTTTATTTTGAATTGTCAGATAATATTCTAAGAAAAAATATAGAATAAAGTTGTATGAACTGTAAGGGAAAAAAGGACTTGTTATATCATTTTAAGATTAATTTTGCTGTTTTTTTGTGTAATTTTGCTGTTTTTCCCACAAATGATATCAATTAAGGCTAAACCAAAAGAAGAGCATTGCAAATTTTTTTGGGATACAAATCACAAGTTTTTTAGAAGTTAACTAGTTGGATATCTGATCTGAAGATAATTTTTTTGTTGTCCTAATTAACAACCATCCAACAATCATACTTATTTTTTTTGCTTTTGAATATAGATAAATAACTAACAGGATGCTAACAGTCAATTGTCGTTTTCCAAAATACATCATTTTTTGTGAAAATTATTTTTCCTTTGTGGTAACTAGAGGCAAGGAAAGAATTTAAAACTTTCCTTGATCCCTGTTATTTTGAGGGGGGGGGGGGGGAAGGGCAAAGGTCCTGTGTGCATCTATTCACTTGAATTGTATTGTTGCAGATCTGCATTCAAGCCAGGGGCGTGCATAAGGCAGAGTAGAGAAAAACACATTTATATCCAACAAAATTCGTTATTGACTAGGCAAACTTCGATCGTACAAAGACAATAGTCATTATTCACTTTAACTTAATTTTAACGGAATGCTTTTGAATAAGTAACTCCCAACAGACAACTAACCATTTGATTGCACGACCTTTGAATGGAAGTCCTAACAGTTCAATACTCAATAATTATGATATAATAAATGATCTATCCTACCGTAGAATAAAGGCAACTGCAACTTAGTTTATTTTTATTTTGTACAGATATATTTAAATAACATAGCTTATTACAGTTTAAACATTATATTTCAACAAGCTTTTTGTCCAATTACTGTATTACAATTTACTGCTACATTATTCTTATGCACCCCTCTAATTTTAACCAGTATATGCCCTGGACAAGTTTGTATCTCATTCTTAAAATTTATTTCAATTTCCCTGACACAAAAATGTCTTTTGAAATGTTATACACTGCTTTAACTAAGCCAGGAAAAAAGGGAAAATGTTTATAGCTTGTTATTGTTGAGCTACTTGGTGATATAATTGCCCTTGAAGATGATTAAAGTCACTCAACAGATTATGACGTCATACAATAGAATAGCCAATGAGAGGCCAGTATACACTGTAATTGACCAATGGTAAAATTTATGCTGGCCTCTCATTGGTTATTTTATCGTATGACGTCATAATCTTTTGAGGTACTTTAATCATCTTCATTGTCCGTGTGCAGGTTTTTTTAAAATAAATTTGATTAATTAACTAGCAGCACATCACTCCTGTATGGGCTCATTATCCAATGGGGTAAGAAGATGATAGAAAAATAGCCTAAAACCACCCAAAGCATAAATATAGAAATGAAATAGACTCTTTCTATATTTCTATCACAAAATTTAAAAAAAATCATTACTGCGTTAATAAGTGACATATCTGATCTTTAATTTCAAGGGTTTAATTTATAATTTATTAAAGTCTAAATGAAACTACATAGAACTTTTCCTTGGCAATCCTATTATATAAAGTAATAAGCTTTTTTGTCTGTAGCGAAGGATCTTGCCAACCTTTGTACCGATATGATTGTCCTTTACAGTGAAGCTTCTTAAAGGTCCAGGAAAGATTTTTAAATATTTTGGGGGTTGGTATCTCCACCCTCACAATAAAAAAGACCCCCCATTTTTTTACTTTTTCTTTTTAAAACTCAAATTGAAAATGTGGGAGACGACTTTTACCCATTCATTTGAGTGCCCATAGAGGCTTCTAGGGGGGCGTAGCCACTAGTAAGATATATAAAGAGAATAACATTTAAAGTTGCAACCCGTTTTATCCCTGCATTTAAGATCTTTGTCCACTGTCATTTTAATGTTTGCTTCATGTTCTTCAACAAATAACTTCAGTTTTTTAACAGCGAAGCTTTCATACAATTTGTGTTGGAAATGTTAGGACGGCCGGACGGATAGCGATGGCCATAAGTTAAGTATGGTGGAAGCATAGCAACTCTGTAATTATTATCAGAGGTATTTTTCGTACATTTGATTTTTAATTATGTTAATTTTAAAGCTAAATGACCTGACGGAATACTTCTCTATGGTAATTCCTAGGGTAATTAGTCAAAATTATATTTCTGTTGGGAATCCTGAACTTTGAGAATACTTCATTAAACCATTAAGTTGTTTTTTTAATTCTAGATAATACAATTTTAAATAATGCTGAAATTGGACACCATGGAAACTGTCCCAATTTTGTATAACTTTTGCGGAACATGTTCCAGTTACGTCATATTTTTCTTTCCCGAAAAAAGGAGGGGGGAAAGAAAAAAAAGGGAAGGGGGAAGAAAAAAGAGATGGGAGAAAAGGGGGTTTTCCCCATCTCTTTTGAAGAGATTTTTTTCCCCCCTTCCCTTTTTCGGGAACGAAAAATATGACGTAACTGGAACATGTTCCGCAAAAGTTATACAAAATTGGGACAGTTTCCATGATGTCCTGAAATGACATTATATAATTATTTTTGTTTCTTTGTCGAATGGATCATAGGGGACAATGAAAAATAAACTTTATTACAAATCCAATGCCAATAATAAAACCCTTTCCCTAGATTAACATTATTAGGTTGTAAACTACTAGCGGCTACGCCCCTAGAAGCCTCTAGGGGCTTTAAAGGTAGGAGAGGGAAAAGTCGACTTCATCCCATTTTAAATTTGAGTTTCAAAAGAGTAAAAAAATATTTTTTTTTTGGGGGGGGATGAAGACAACCTTCTTCCCAAAAATATTTTAAATCCTTCCCAGAACCTATAAGAAGCTTCACTGTAAAGGAGAACAATATCAGTTCAGCGGTTAGCGAGATCCTTCGGGACAGACAAAAAACGCCTACTACTTTATATGATAGGATTAGTTTAAAACCAATCAATTAAAATTTTATAAAAGTTTTTGAGCCAACGAACCAGTTAACGAGGTTATGCAACTTTGGGAACCAGGGTAATTTAAAACTAAATCTCCTACCTCCCTGTTTTTTTCCTGATGGTCTCATTTGTAAAGCTTCGCTTTTATAAATGTTGTCATTCTGGTTTTATCTGCATTTCTGTATATTTTTTTTTATACATTTTAAACATATTTTTTCAAGGCTAAATGCCATTAAAAGTTAAAACTAAGACAATTATATCAATAAGTAATGCAGCAATAACGTTTAGCATATTTATCAATTAAAAGTAACAATTATGTGTTATTACTATTAAGCAAAACTTAGAAGTAGCAGCATGAAAGGTGTAGGAAAAGCAATAAAAAGACCAAAACCATCCAAAGACTTAAATTTTTCTTTAAAAAAATAAATAAGCCAAAACCATCACTGGGAACAATGTGAAGCTTCCATAAAAATGGAGAACTCAATCGGTTAAGTAGTTTTCGAAATCTTACGCCAAAGACATAAAACATCTTACTACTTTGTAATAAGGCAAGTTTTTTTGTTGTCTGAAGCTATAACTACTGAACCAATTAAGTTCTCCATACAAGCAAAGCTTTACATAGGTCGCGAGATAGTTTCAGGCTATTTTTATAACAATAAAATAGAAAGATATAGACAGACTAATAGATGGATGGATAGATAAATAGATAGATAGACAGGTTAATAAATGGATGTGGATAGATAAATAGATAGATAGGCAGAATAATAGATGCATAAATAGATAGATACCTGGTAAAACTGGTGCATTCTCAGTTTGGCTCCCTCTGAATAATAATAATAATCTATTTGTTCAAATGCCCGGAGCAACAAGTTTTCATCAATAGGACAGTGATTTTTTAAATACAAAGTAGAATGATGCAATATCCTTCTGTTTGTTAATTTGCCTGTCCGCAGTCTATCAATTAGTCAATTTATTTGTCTATTCATCTGTCCATTTGTCTGTCTGCCAATATGTGCATATGTCCGTCTGTCCATCTGTCATCTGTCTGTCTGTCTGTCTGTCTATCCATTTGTGTAATAAGCCGTCTGTACATATGTTTGTCTGTCTGTTTGTCCATCTGTCTATTTATCTATATTTGCATTTATATGTCAGTCCCTTTGGTTAACCGTCTGACGTTCTGATATCAAAGATTTGCTGATTAGATTCTACTTTTTAATGGCAATACTTTTCTTTAATATACAGCATGACCCTCAAAAAAGTATTTTTAAGCATCTGCAGCCCTTATTTCTCAATGAATTATAAAAAAATGCATATGTCCTTGTTCTCCATAGTATTCCACATAAGTAGATATAAAAATATTTTTTTTACCTCCATTAACACCGGAGATTTTTAGAGCTAAAGTTTTGAAAAAGTGACTGAGGAAAAAGTAACTTTTAACATGAAATGACTTTTTTAGCAAAATTAAGGTAGAAATCCTTTTATTTTTGTTACTAGCAGAAACTTTATACAAAAATGAAATAAAAAATTTAGTTTTTGAGTAAAAAGCATTTTTTTACACATATTTTTTGAGTCTTTTTAGTTTAATGATATTTTGAAAAACTTACTTATTAGGCAAATTTTTTTAAGATTAAAAAACCAAATAAATCTTTATGAATATAGCAGGAAAATTGTTTTTGTTTCACAATCCTAACTTTAATAACAAAAAAGTTATGAAGAAAATAAAATTAAAACATAATGATTTTTTTGTCTAAAAAGCTTAATTAACCCCCTATTAAATTATTGAGATGTCAGAAAAGTAGGCGGAGCAACTGTCATAATTAATCCTTTTCTCAAATAAGGGTTAATAAATAACCTAAAATTTGCATATTATCAATTCATTCAGTAGTATTTTTTGCCATTAAAAATTTATATTTTTTGGTGGAATAAAAAAGAAATAATTAGTTAACTTGTTTTTCTTTGTGTCTCATTATTCAGTTGCCAGAAAAACATAATATAACCATCCAAAAAATAAGAGAAACAAAAAAAAATTCTTTTTCTCAGTCACTTTTTCAAAACTTTAGCTCTAAAAATCTCCGGTGTTAATGGAGGTAAAAAAAATATTTTTATATCTACTTATGTGGAATACTATGGAGAACAAGGACATATGCATTTTTTTTTAATTCATTGAGAAATATGGGCTGCAGATGCTTAAAAATACTTTTTTGAGGGTCATGCTGTATATTGCTTGGGGCAACACCCTCTTGTAACTTTAGCAATTCAAAATAAAATATTTATTGTGTTACGTGAACTTTAAATACACTAATAGTCGATTGCATCAAACTTCACTGAATTCTTTATTTATCATAAAACATTTATCTATCCTTTTCTAATTTACCTCTTTCCCGCACCACTTTAACTGAGTTTATTTAAAAGAAATTATATTCAGGCATTTTTGTTAATTATTTCTGTGTTTTTTAATCTCAAGAATATATGTTTTGCTGAATAATATGTTTGATTTTGCGCATAAATAATTTTCAAGAACATTCTAATTTATTCCTTAAAAAAACAAATTTAGTGACACCGATCCTTAGTTGAGAGAATTTAATTCAGTTTGAAAATTTGCATCCCATTAGCTCCTTCTAATTTTCTCGTACCAGGGATAAAGGATACTTTACTTCACTAATTAATCTTATTGAGTCTCTTTTATCTGGGATAAAGGATACTTCAGTCAAATAATTATGTCCTGTAGCTCCTTTTAATCTAATTCTCTCTCACCAGGAATAAAGGATACTTTAATCAAATAATTAATCAC
Organism: Acartia tonsa; assembly: GCF_053477335.1. Lineage (NCBI taxonomy): Eukaryota > Metazoa > Arthropoda > Copepoda > Calanoida > Acartiidae > Acartia > Acartia tonsa. Next base: position 52,767,967 of record NC_137264.1, read on the forward strand.
ATTAGCCCTTTTTAATTCTCTTTTACCAGGGATAAAGAACTCTTCAATAAGATAATTAATCCTGTAAACTACTTTTAATTCTCTCTTACCAGGGATAAAGTATTCTTTAAATAAATTGTTAATCCCTTTAGCTTCTTCTAATTCTCACGTACCAGGGATAAAGGATACTACAATAAAATAATTAATTCCATTAGCCCCTTTTAATTTTATCTTACCAGGGAAAAAGTATTCTTTAATTCAATAATTAATCCAATTAGCTTCTCCTAATTCTTTCTTACCAGGGATAAATGATTCTTCAATTCAATAATTAATCCCATTAGCACCTTCAAATTCTCTCTTACCAGGGATAAAGGATTCTTAAATCAAATAATTAATCCCATTAGCTCCTTCTAATTCTCTCCTACCAGGGATAAAGGATTCTTCAATAAGATAATTAATTCCGTAAACTCCTTCTAATACTCTCTTATCAGGAGTAAAGGATTCTTCAATAAGATAATTAATTCCATTAGCCTCTTACTAGGGATAAAGGATACTTCAATTAAATAATTATTCACATTGTCTCCTTCTAATTCTATCTTACAAAGGATAAAGGATTCTTCAATCAAATAATTATGTGCTGTAGATCCTTCTAATTAATCCCTTAGGCTTCTTCTAATTCTCACTTTTCAGGGATAAAAGATTCTTTAAATAAATTGTTAATCCATTAAGCCTCTTATAATTCTCTCTTACCAGGGATTAAGGATTCTTAAATATAATCCATAAGATCCTTATAATTCTCTAGTACCAGGGATAAAGGATACATCAATTCAATTCAATAATTAATCCCATTAGAACCTTCAAATTCTATAAATATATGCTGCTTCTATTTTTTTCCTACCAGGGATAAAGGAGAATAAATTCTATTACCATCTTCCAATTTCAACTTGGATTCTTCTTTACTTTATCATTTTATTATCATTAAATAAATTCACTAAACAATTTATATATTCCTATATCCATAATAGATTTGCATATTCTCCCTTTCAATAATTTTTTCTTCATATTAAGAGTGCTAAATGTCTTTGAAGAGAATTTAAAGTGAGCAAATCTTAGTAGTACGAAAAATTGGGATTAGAGTATTCTCATATTAAAAGGATTTAAATTATTAAATATGCACTATTGTGACCCTGAGATAAAGGCCGTGGAATAAAAATGAAAGTCTTGAGGGTCAACGTTATCCTTTTAGTTTTTTAGTGCAGGTATTCCAGCGCAGTAGGACCAATTTAAGTGTATATTTGTCACGAAGACTGCGAAAATTTGACACAAATATCGAATTCCAAAAAATATAATCCTATTATATAAAGTAGTAAGTGTTTTTTGTCTGTCCTAAAGGATCTCGCTAACCGCTGAACCGATATTGTTCTCCTTTACAGTGAAGCTTCTTATAGGTCCTTGGAAGGTTTAAAACTTTTTTTGGGGAGGGTGTCAAACCCCCCCTCCCCCCAAAAATTATTTTTTTACTCTTTTGAAACTCAAATTTAAATGGGATGATGTCGACTTTTCCCCCTCCTACCCTAAGTGCCCCTAGAGGCTTCTAGGGGGCGTAGCTGCTTGTTGACAATAAAGCAGTAGTAAAGATTTTAATAGGTGATTATTAAAGTAAAAGAATAGAGGAGGCAAGAGATATGTAACTCTACCTGTAATTTTGCCAATTTGAGAACAATACTGAAATTGCTTTAAACATTCAACTTTTTGTCAAACCGTGCACAGTAACAGAAGGCAGCTTCCTTAACTTTATGACCTTTATGCTAAATTATCATTATTGTTCAATAAACACTGGCGGATTTTTAAAACAAATAGAATTACATCCCTTGATTCTCTTCTTAATAGTAGACTGACGTTGAGACTGAATGATGTTAGGAGACCAATATACAATAATACTATCACTACAAGGTACCATCTGAAATACAAAAATAATTGTTTATCTGAAGATGAAGAAAGTCCCTCAATGACGTCATAAAAATGACGAATGAGGAGAGGATGAATAGGAAAGAAAACCCCTAAAAAAGAGATGGATAATCCCATGTTTTTATGACGTAACATGCTGATTTGTTGAGGAACTTTCTTCTTCTTCGTTTATCTTCCGCGGATGTTTAAATGAAAAAGTTTTGTTAACTCTGACGGGCCGAAGTCCAGGGCTAACAAAACTGGTATCAATTTTATTTCATTTTATTATTCGTGGAAAATTTCTAAAATACAATGCTATACATGATATTTTGGTATGACTTAGAACCGGTTCTAATCAAGCGGATATTAATCGATGCCATATGGATTACTAGTTTGTTTTTCACATGTGAAGCACGTCTGTCCGTATATCCTTCTATACACGTATGTCTACAAATATGAGATTTACTCAGATGCTACATGAGGTAAGTGTCTGATTTTGTTGATTCCAATTGCCAACACTTTGGCCATAAAATTCACATTGACTGCTTTTTAGCCGCTTTATGTAATTCAAATTATTACGGTTTTTTATACTTAAATTTTATCATAGTTACACAATAACGTAACTTTACAAAGTATCTAAAAATGCAGCCTTGTGACGTCATAAAAATGAGTGGGATGCGAGGAGAGTGAGAAAAAAAAACCTAAAAAGAGATGGACAATCACTCATTATTATGACGTCACATGGCTGATTTTAGAGAAATATTGTAAAGTTACCAAAATCACATGTATTTGTGCGCGTTTTGATGCTCAATATGACACACAGAAAACTCTTGTTCATTCTGTGCCACTTAAGGACCTTATCATCCTCAATAATAATTTATTTAATTTTAATGAATTAGTTTTGATTTATATTTACCTTCTTGTCCCTCTCTCATCTTGTTGGGCTATTCTTGATGGCTTGAAAATCCTAAAATAAATTTTCTTATTATTTTAAGATTTTTTTTTATAAGACTATTATAAATTCAAATTAAAAAAAAAGACTAAAATCTCCCATGGATTAACACCAAGTTATACAATATACATAGACTGATATTTACAAGTTCATACAAGAAACTTTAAATCCAGATATTTTACATGTCCACAGGCCCCTTGCGTGTAGGGGCTATTAATTCAAAGAGGAAGGTTAGGAATAAAATCTAGCAAACAATTTTAGGGCAACATTGAAATAGCCAGAAACCATCCTATAAGACTATCATGAACACAGGAATAGTGTCTGACTGATTATGACGTAACAAAAAAAATTAGCCAATGAGAGGCCACTATAAATTTTACCATTGGTCAATAACGGCCTCTCATTGGCTAATTTTTTTGTTATGCCATAATCAGTCAGACACTATTACTGTGTTCGACTATCATACAAAAAGTGTTGATAATAGGGGTTGAAAATATGTGTTTATAGATGTATAAAAAATGTGTATAAATGTATGAAAAATGTGTATAAATGTATGAAAAATGTGTATAAATGTATGAAAATGTGTTTAAATGTATAAAAAATGTGTATAAATGTATAAAAAATGTGTATAAATGTATGAAAAATGTGTATAAATTAGGGTTGAGCCGGATATCCGGTGTGGCCGGATATCCGGCAATTTTCAATATCCGGCCGGATACCGGATATTGAAACTATCCGGCCGGATATCCAGCTCTATAATTTTTTTTACTTTACACCAAAAAATCTGCTTTTTAAAATCTTATATGGCTATAATTTTCTTATTATTGAAGCTAGAAGAACATTTTTTCTGAATAAGTTTAACTTAAATTAAAGAAATTTTCATTTACTACTTTAATATCTGGTAATTTGGCCGGATATCCGGTAATTTGGCCGGATAACCGGATATTTGCCGGATATCCGGCATTTGAAATCAGCCGGATATCCGGTATCCGGCCAAAAAAGTATCCGGCCCAACCCTAGTATAAATGTATGAAAATGTATGCACAAACACAACTTGAAATAGAATGCAAAAAGCCATTGACATTTTAGTAAACGAGAAAGGTACACTATGGTGAAGTGGTAAAAAAAATTCGGTAGAAAAGCAGCACAAAAAAAGCTGGTTTTCTGGGCTGTCTAGTTTTTTTTTACAATTGTAAGAGAAATTTGTTTTATAAGTTTTATAATCGACTTGAAGACTAACAAGGACAATTATGTAAAATAATGTTGTAATCCTTATACTAAAGTAACAGGATGTGTGTCTGTGTGTTTGTATGTTTGAATGTTTGTTTGTACCGAAGGACCTCGCTAACCGCTGAACCGATCGGGTTCTCCTTAACAGGGTAGCTTCTCATAGGTCCCAAGAAGGTTTATAATTTTTTCTCGGGGGTTGGGACACACCCAACCCCCCCAAAAAAATGAAACCCCCTCCCCCCCCAAAAAAAAAAATTAAATTTTTTAACTAAAATTAAAAATTAGAGATTATAATATATAATAATTATATATTATAAAATACTATTAACCAAACATTCAGATGAGCCCTAGCGTGCCGTCTTTATAATAATCCTAGTATTTTTCTATTTTTCTATTTTTGTATATTGATAGGCTGGTATTAAAAATTGGAGAACATACAGACACAGACAATTATAGAGCAGTTTCTCAAGTAATAATAACTTAATTTAAAATATGGGCAGACGGAATGACGGACACACAATAAATATGATAAGGAAAGCTTATAGTGCCTAATACAAAATCCAGAACAAATGACCAAAGTTAGTCCAGTATATATAGTAATTGACCAATGGTAAAATGTATACTGGCCTATCATTGTCATTTCATTAGGCACTATAAACGGCTTCTAAGAACAGCTTTAATTAAATTTTTTTGACGGAATTTAAAGAATAAATATTAAGAATTCCAAAGTATTACCATAGTGTGTTTAGAAGAGCTGGGAAAGTGGTTGTTAGAAATTGAGAGAAAAACTGCATTAAATGCTTTTCAGATCTGCTATTTACATTTAACATGTATATTCACACCACAGGGTTAAAGGAATAAACAAATCATGTAAGGGAGGTAGTGTCGGGATCGAGTAGGAACAAAATTCCGTCCTACTAGAGACGTAAAAACTTGTAATACGATTCTATGGCATTATAGATAATAGGGAGAATAGGCGAAATACTGAAAAAAATCTCCTAAGGCTTACAAAATACAAAAAAAAAATACAAATTCTATAGGATTCTACATAATGCTTTTTAAAAATAAAATAAGTGCAATTCAATCAATGCAAGTAAAGACTTCTGGACAAAGTTGATTGTTTTACAATCAAAGTGATATGGAATAATTACAGTTAAATATTTGAAAAACCTTTACGCCCTAATATATACTGCAGAAATTGCCACAAAAGAAAGATTAATTTATCTGTTATCATCCTATCCCTGTATATGTATGTAAAGTAGGGATTTCAAGGTTTACCTAAATGTTTATTTAGTTAATTTACCATTCGGGGTTGTTTGGTTGGTTTTAGTGGTGCATCTATACAATTTAAGTGTTTCAAACATTTATAAATAGTTAAAATACATTCAAGGCCAATTCTAGGTAGCGCAGCTAGCTATTTTACCATCAGAGCTGGTACGTGCTAAACGCAAAACCATAGTGGTTAATAGGATAGTTTTCTCGTATTCATTCAAATCCGGTGGATAAGAACCGGTTCTCATCCATACGAAAAAACTATGTCTAGCATCGTATTATATCCAGCTTTCTACGAATATAAAAATGTACAATTATAAGATTAAAACCAGTTTTTTTAGCCGATGCCTTCGGCACATCGGGGGTAAAAAAACTGGTTTTAATCTCATAATTGTACATTATATATCTGCGGAAAGCTGTTTATAATACGATGCGAGAAATAACTATTAAAGTATTTACTAGGTTGCTGAAACATTGAGGTAATCCCTAATACCCATACGCTCATTTAAATGTGTTATTATAACCTAATTATAGCTTAATTATGATATTAATTTTATTTAAATTTTCAAATTACTTAGGTACAGAATTGAGTAAAAAATACAATCTCTACTAAAAAAACTGTTTTTATAAAGTAAGTTGAAAATGGATAAAGAAATTAAAATGGCATATTTCTATTTTGGGATCAACTGCAGTTCACGGTAAAATATTCCTGGTAACGAATATTTCCAAAAGTCTATGAATTTTAAAGGCTGCTAGCTGCCAAACGGCTGAACGTACAGATCATACCCGCACACAATTTTAAGCGGCATAAGAAGGCCTACAAATAATCTGGAATAGCCAAGATCCAATGATGCACAGGGAAAGCTTCACTGAAGAAAAAACGCGTTAAAGAGATCTTTTTCGCGCATTTCTCTGCACTGCGAGAAAATTATACATTATTGATTTGTGGCTATTCCAGATTATTTGAAGGCCTTCTTGTGCCGCTTAAAACAGTGTGCGGGCATGATCTGTACGTTCAGCCGTTTGGCAGCTAGCAGCCTTCTTTAAAATTCATAGATTTTTGGAAATATTTGTTACCAGGAATATTCTACCGTGAACTGCAGTTGATCCCTTTTTTTGTTCAAATAAGGGGACAAATGTTGCGATATTTGTCCAAATTATTCCTTTTAATCTCATATTGAAAGGAAATAAGATGTCAATCAGATACTTCGTCTAAAACTTTTTTAGTGAGTCCCTTTTTTAAAGAACACTTTTATGGTTTTACCAACTTTTGACAATGAAAAGTACAATGAACTTATCTACTTACATTTCCTATGTATGAAATTTAGGCTCCTTATTCTGTGGATGGTAAGGTATATTTATGATCAGCTGAAAATGGATTTCACATTCAAGCCCTAATTTCCTAAAGTGTACAGTGTACCCAATTATTGCAGACCCTATTTTCAGCGACTCCAGTCAAATGGAAAAGCAATTTAATGTATAAACGATTTATACATTATACATTCAAAAGTTTAAATTTTTCAAATTTTTATTTTTTTTAAGTTTGAAGCTTTTTTAGCTAGTAGCAAAAATTGAGATAGGACGCGGAAGCTACGCACACTTTCGGAAACTAAAATTCAGTTCATCATATTTATTTATCTTTCATTGTCCTCTCCCTGCCTGAAAGCAGCAAGATTGATCCGTCCAAAATAAATGAGCGCCAATTTAATTCAAAAGTGGAGTTAAAGGGATATGGCGTCCAAAGAAAAAGAAATTATTTTATCATTCTAATCAAAGAGGCAGTATGTACCAAAATATATCGATAACCGCTAGACCGATTAGTTGCCACCTATCGAAAAATTTACACATTGGTACATTGGTTTTTATCTATTTTTGGGGAGGATACATCCTATCTTATAAGAGAAAAACATACTTAATTTTATGGAAACGTCAATAGAATTTATATTGAAGTTGTAAAAAGATGTAGGATATAACTATGTAGCTAATTGTAAGGCTTTGGGCTATTAAAGATTTTTTCTCGTATTCATTCGAATCCGGTGGATAGGAACCGGTTCTCATCCATACGAAAAAACTATGTCTAGCATCGTATTATATCCAGTTTTCTACAAATATAGAAATGTACAATCATAAGATTAAAACCAGTTTTTTTAACCGGTGCCTTCGGCACCTCGGGGCTAAAAAAACTAGTCTTAATCTTATAATTGTACATTCTATATCCGCGGAAAGCCGTTTATAATACGATACGAGAAATAACTATGTCTGCTCACTTTCTGCCATTCTCTAGATGCTAGGGGCTACGCATAAGAAATTATTTATTATTATATACAACTACTAATTTTAATACATATTTTCTTTTTGTTTAATTATAGTTTACTGTTTTGACTCCCATTCACTAAACTCCTGATTCACAGTATTAGAAGTTGAGTCCAAAGGTGTGAATGAGATTCAGTTAAATTCAATAGAATAAGGATAAAAACTTTAATAGGAGTGTAGGGTATAGCAACAACTTTGTGGGACATTTCATTTTAAATAACTTTTATTTTAGATTTTATTCAAAGTACAAGATTAAATTTTTTTTTTTAAATATTGTTTATTACTATTAGTTGCTTCATCTCTAGGCTCTCGAGGATGGCAAAGGATATCTTGAAAATAGCATAGAGACACCCAACGACATGAAATATTCAACAAATTGAAGACAACCAACACTTTGACTGCACGTTGTTTATTAATGCATGATAATGCGTTGCACCTGTTAATTGGACAAGGCTTTCTTCCTGCTTAGAAAGTATGGGCCAAGTTTATCTTTTTGACAACAAGCGAATGCTAAGCTAAGAATGAAAGTTATTTATCTAGAGCAAATTCAATTGATTTATCAAATGTGATTATTTAGTCAAACCTACAAAAATCATTTAACTTGGACATTATTAAATTGAAAAAAAGAACAAAATCAAATTAACCTCTTTCTTTCAGTAAATTTAAAACTGAATAAAAAATTATTTGTGGGCAGGCACAAAAATTTCTTCACGCCATAACTGAATTAAACACCATTTCATTGTATTTCTTATAGTTGACTAAGTAAAATGAGCTGACAGTTGAACGTACTGACAAACCATATTTACAGAAAAGCTGCGCTAATAATAAAATAATGTAAATTGTGTATTCAAGGGCAAGAAGAACATTTTCTATTCTCAGGGTCAAATTCATTTAGAAAAGTTTTTTTTTGCGTTAAATATATCTACAGTATCCCAGTAGAAGATAAGCTTTCCATATAACTCAACACCTGTTTACTAGCAAATCTACTCTATAATTTATGCTCATATATCATTATAATGTACTCGGCTAACTGATAGCTGTTCTTGACCGAATATTGATGTAAACTTTCTTAAGACAATTGTGCATAAACTCTTTAACTCGTACATTACACTGTGAAAGAGATGGAAATTAATAAGAGTTCAAATTTTTTTTTTGTTATTAAAATTTATATTTTAGTTGAGGAGCGGCTCTAAAATTCGAAATGTCCTTAAATCAGTCTGTCTGAGCGTCACAAATACAGATGCTGTGAGTATTGGTGCAAAAAATATGACGTAACAAAAAAAATTAGCCAATGAGAGGCCACTATAAATTTTACCATTGGTCAATAACGGCCTCTCATTGGCTATTTTTTTTGTTACGTCATATTTTTTGCACCAATACTCACAGCATCTAAATACACGCTATTTTCTGGATATTTATCTTATGTAGACATCATGTATTTTATTTGTTATTTTCCTTAAGAATGAGCATATACTCCACAAATTATTTAATTTAATTGTGTTTTCTGGCAATTTGGTAATTAAAATTTGTTGTGAATATTTCTCTATGCAAATAAGAAAAAGGACAGGATTACTAGATTGTCAGATAAGGTGAATGGGATGTTGTAAAAATATTTTTACACCTGTAGGGCAATGGCAAAACAAAAGTTTAAAAGTCAGGGAGGGGGGAACAATGTAATTTTTTTTTTAAATAAGACCAAATTTTTGTCCACACTTTTTCACCAACAATTAAATGATACATAATGGGTATTTTTGTTTATCATGATTTAGGTTTTGTCCATCTCCCAAATTCCTAAGATCACTGACATTACCGTGAATACTCTAATATGAAAATAGAAAGGAATAAGTGATGTTTGATATAATTTACACAAACTTTAAAACAAGGATTACAATTTCAATAAAAGTGCACCTTTAAAAATATAAAATTGAAACTTTCTGAATTTTGATTTAGAAGCTTTTCTTCAAAAGTCTCACAATTAAAGTTTTATTGCGCTTAACAATTATTTTATATTTTGAAGAATACTTAGAAGACTCAGTTTTCTAACCAAAAATTTGAAACAGTTTTTTCTTATCCCTTTATTTTTTTTATTTAGCTAATTTATATATAAAGTGCAAAAATGCCCACAAGGCGCAAAAAGTGCGCTTGTAAAACATCCAAAAAGATTCTTCAAAAACATATAAAGTTAGAAAGGGGAATAGGTACTTTTCATTTAGATACCTCGGCCAAAGAAATGTAAAAAAGACTTCAAAACGTGAAATGGTAGAAATATTCTATATTTTCCTACGTTATTTAAAAACTTCGCAAAATTGAAAAAAAGTTTAAGTTTTTACCAAACACCTTTAAAATTGGCAAGTGCATTAATACCTCTTTTAAACACTTTTAATCTCCCCCCCTCCCCCCTCCTTCTCCAAATGTAATTATTTGCGAGCATAACTTACAAATATATTTACAAAGGTCAACCATCATCAAATTTGGAAACTTTAAAATGGAAACTTTGTCACAAGAATTTAAATTTGGAGCAATGAGCAAGGATATTTATTTTGAAAGAAAATTGATTGCAGTACATGCAAAAAATGACTCTAAATCGTGATTTTTTCTATTGTAAGAACCGACATTATGCCCTAAAGCCAAAACTTATGCACTTCTTTGCGTTTGGTTACAGAAACAAAGCATTAAATTGATATTTTTCGTATGACTTTAATTTGAATATTTTAATTCTTATTACCTATTTGATTTTGAAATAATGATTTCCGTTTTAATTCAAACGAATCATCGTTAAAATAATCAAATTCAATGAAAGTACCCAACGTTTTTGGTTATAAAACTTTGGGGGTCAATGTCCCTCTCCTCCCTAAGATGTTGTCAAACTTATTTTTTTCCCCAAACACTTGTCCTTACCCCTAATCCTTAAAAGAAAGTTAAGAAATTTGTATGAGAATAAAGTGAGGGGGGCTATGTAGCATGTATGTATGTATGCCAGTGGAATATTCTATAAACCTGTTTCTTTCACGTTTATGACATGACATTCAAATGTTTAGGAGCGCAGCTACTTAATAATTAACGTCCGGTTGCATCAATTTATGGTAAGTAGTGTAAATAGGAAGGGTGTGGCCAATACAGAGCAACATGTGTTTTATCACTTATTGGCAAAAATAAACAATTTTTATTGTGTTTCGTTTTAATCGTCAAATTTATTGGAGAAACTCAAGATATGGTGTATTTAAATTTACTTTTCTTTTCTATTTATGAAAAAAATCTATTTTACAAAATGGCAATAAAAGCAAATGATTATTACAATATATATATAACTAAAGCATGCCTAAATACCTTCAAACTACATCTTTTTATACAAATTAAAAAAATATTTTTGTTGTTGTTTTCCTTACTAAATTTTCAAGGATAGGGTGGTATTAGATTTTTTAAAACTGTTGTGTTTTTATATATAGCCATTTTGAAACTAAGCTATGGACATCAGTCCATCTATAACGTTCACTGTTTACAAAGTACATTGCTTTCTAAGTATTACACCATCCTCTAGCACATACACCTTGCTTAAGGAACATGTTCAGCATACCATACGCTTACAGCAACTGTGCTTTTATTTTCCAAATATCCTAAATATTTTAACAAAATCCAGTGTGTCAAAAATGAGCTATGTGACGTCATAAAAATGAGGTAGATGAGAGGCGAATGGGAAAGAAAACCCCTAGAAATGGGTAATTCCTCATTTTAATGACGTCACATAGCTCATTTTTGACACACTTTAGTCGACACCATGGAAACTGTCCCAATTTTGTATAACTTTTGCGGAACATGTTCCAGTTACGTCATATTTTTCTTTCCCGAAAAAGGGAAGGGGGAAAGAAAAAAAAGGGAAGGGGGGAAGAAAAAAGAGATGGGAGAAAAGGGGGTTTTCCCCATCTCTTTTGAAGAGATTTTCTTCCCCCCTTCCCTTTTTCGGGAACGAAAAATATGACGTAACTGGAACATGTTCCGCTTAAGTTATACAAAATTGGGACAGTTTCCATGGTGTCACTTTAGTCTTATCAATATTTTTTTTTTAGTTAACTTTTCTTTATCTTAATTGTTTTAGTTAACTTTCAAAGTATTGTGTCTGCTTATCGTAGCTTCGCTACTTATGTTCATAACTTCCTTTACAATTCTACCAGCTGTTACGTCAAGAGGGGGAGGTTTTTTTGGGTAGGGTAGATATATCTTTAGGTGAGTGGAATTCAGGGTCTATATGAAGCTTATAGGTTTAGAATAGGGTTGGGCCGGATATCCGGCCAACGCCGGATATCCGGCAAATATCCGGTTATCTGGCCAAATTACCGGATATCCGGCCGGATAACCGGCTAAATTACCAGATATTAAAGTAGCAAAAAAAAATTATTGATAAACTTTTGAGATTTCATATATAAAATTTACATAAAGATAAACATATTCAAAAAATGTTCTTCTAGCTTCAATAATAAGAAAATTAGAGCCATTTAAAATTTTAAAAAGCAGAGATTTTTGGTGTAAAATATAAAAAAAGTTATAGCCGGATATTGAAAATGGCCGGATATCCGGCCCAACCCTAGTTTAGAAGTTAGCGATAACCTTCGCAACAAACAGAGATAAACTTAAACATCCTGTTACTTTAAAATACTCTGTACACGCCAATAATTTGGGCTGTAAACAACTATTCTAACAATTTTAAAACTTTGTTAAAAACTGTAAACAAATTCAGGGGGGGAATAACTGGGCAACTTTTTTCAATTTATTTTATTCTTCTGGTCAATTATTTCAAGTTTAAAGAGGGGGAACAGGAACATTGTTGTGATCTCGTACTCAAAGTATTTAGATTTAGCTTAAACAGGAAGCTTAATTTGAATTAATGTATTAGAAATTTATCACCTAATGGAAGTTATTTATACCTAGATGTTGAACCATCTAAATACATTATAAACTTGAAGATAATTATGTAAATCATACCTCCATTGGTCAACAAATTTGTTGATTTGTGTAGATTTGACTTATGAAAGGCGTTTGATAATTATTTTTGTTTATCTAAATTTTGGTAACTTTTACATTTATGGATTAATTTCCTGTCTTAAGTTTAGTATAGTATTTATGCCTTTAAAGAAGTTCATAGTATTGATGCATTTTTGTAGTCTTTTCATTAATTCTAATTGGCTTTTTGAAATAATTTACTGCTTAGATGATTATCAATGGGGTGTGTGCCTTAAGAGTGTGTTTACTACGAAATCAAAATGTTGACGAAAGGGTGTCGATCAACACCTACCCCTATCTACCTTTTTCATGCCTATGAAATGTAATATCTAACCTGCTGTATATTGGAATACTTCTTGTGCTGCCTCCTGTATTTGTACTGCTGGCGCCCCTAAACAATATATTTTTTTTTATGTGAAAGTAACAGGATATCTCTCTCTGTCTGTGTGTTTGTCTATCAAATTAGTTCTTTTCTACAGTGAATCCTCTTTTATTCCTGGAGAAGGTTCATAAATATTCTAGGGAAGGGTCCATCTTCAGTTTTTTATGTAGTGTGGTGACTTTGGAATGTTTTACACAGAAAAAAATTATGTAAATTGTTCAAAAATGGCAAAAACATTACATCATAATAATTGGAAATCTTTAAACTATAAATGATTCTGGAAATGAAAGGAGACCTGTGTAAGAATAATGTTAAAAATGTACCTGGAAACTGTTTGCAACCTGCCCCCACAGCCCCCGCCACCCAGGGAGGGAGTGGAGGCGAGCCTGCCCAGTGTTCCCGTGGGGGTTGACGAGAGCCGGGCTCCCAGGGAGGTCGTTGACTGACCATGAAATCTTTGCCTGAAAAATAAATTTAATATCAAAAAGAGAAAGGGTGCTTTACTTAAAATGATCAATGATCATGAATAGAGTATAAAAATTTCTCCCAGGCAGGGAGGGGACAATGGAATATTCATTTCACTAGTCCCCAAAGTATAATTATAACGTTTTCTTATTCATTGGCTTAATAATGTTGGGGACTTTTATTGAATTTTTTGAGTGTCAAAACGTTCCAACAACTAATTGTCATCTACAGATTGGGTAATTTTGTGTATCATCATTGGGCATGTACATCAATTTATCGGCTAAGATATCCCTTTACATCTCTGATATCTCCATACTTAAAAGCATATCAACAAGACAATCCAATAGAAAATAAGGAAAATGTCCATGAAAAATTATTTAAGGAAATACAAAATAAGGGCTTCAATTCACAAAGTACGTGGTTACTATACATATTTATTATGCGTAATCAGCATATAAGATATGTTAATACAAGGTTCCTAGTTATTTATGCTATTCAATATTTAAAGGAGCAGAGCTCTTAGAAATTTTCTTTTAAACTGATTAAATACCTAACACAAATTACGTTTGTCTAATTGGATCCTTCTTTTTTATTTAATTGAAAAACCCACTTAGTCAAAAAAATCTCTGAAATAAAATTTAATTTAACCCCAATACTTATAAAACAAAATAATTTTGGAAGGTGGAACTTTCACCTACCTCTAGTGACTAAGCCGCTGGTGTATAATTAAAGGAAACTTGTTTTAACTTAAAATATCACTTATATGTAAGGGTATGATTGTAGCTGCTGGAATAGAACATAATATATAAATGTAAAACAATAATCGTTCTTTGGCAATCTGTTTATTCTTGATTTCTCCATAAAGAATAGATTTTAATAATTGTAAATACTGAATGAAGGGCTTCACTTAACATATTCATCAAATTATTTCAATACAGCAATTTTCTCACCATTTCTTAGATAATTCAAATTCTTTAGTAACGCAACTTCTAAGAGTTTGAAGATCTTAATTTTAAAGGTCTTGCATGAAAGGAGATACAAGAAGCACATTCGCTCATCTATCTATCTATCTATCTATCTGTATATCTGGATAGTGTAGCATGACAGTTAGAACTTTATCAACTAGTCCCACATCTGACTATCTATCTATCTATCTGTATACCTGGATAGTGTGGCATGACAGTTAGAAGTATCAACTAGTCCTACATCTGACTATCTATCTATCTATCTATCTGTATACCTGGATAGTGTGGCATGACAGTTAGAAGTATCAACTAGTCCTACATCTGACTATCTATCCATCTATCTATCTATCTATCCATCTGTATACCTGGATAGTGTGGCATGACAGTTAGAAGTATCAACTAGTCCTACATCTATCTATCCATCTGTATACCTGGATAGTGTGGCATGACAGTTAGAAGTATCAACTAGTCCTACATCTGACTATCTATCCATCTATCCATCTATCTATCCATCTGTATACCTGGATAGTGTGGCATGACAGTTAGAAGTATCAACTAGTCCTACATCTATCTATCCATCTGTATACCTGGATAGTGTGGCATGACAGTTAGAAGTATCAACTAGTCCTACATCTGACTATCTATCTATCTATCTATCTGTATACCTGGATAGTGTGGCATGACAGTTAGAAAAATCAACTAGTCATACATCTGACTATCTATCTATCTATCTATCTGTATACCTGGATAGTGTGGCATGACAGTTAGAAGTATCAACTAGTCCTACATCTGACTATCTATCTATCTATCTATCTATCCATCTGTATACCTGGATAGTGTGGCATGCCAGTTAGAAGTATCAACTAGTCATACATCTGACTATCTATCTATTTATCTATCTATCTATCTGTATACCTGGATAGTGTGGCATGACAGTTAGAAGTATCAACTAGTCCTACATCTGACTCCAAGGATTCTATTTCTAAAAAAAATACAATTAAACGAAAAGTATATATGTAAATTTTAGTAAAAGTTTATCATTTTCCCATTGATTAACTTGGAATATTTTATTTTCAAATGACCGCAGTAATAAAATAGTATTTAGTTTTTCAAATAGAATTAATTGTTTAGTAGAAGTTTTTAATCAGGGCTCGGCAGTCACTCAAGGGCTCTCAGCTGCGTGGCTCACAGAAACCTCAACGTAAGCCGCTTGTAAATGTACATTACTTTTAGCAATTTGGCTCTCTCTCATTTTTAAAATTTCTCTTGATTCAATTATTTAAAACAAAATGTTTTATTTTTAGAAAATTTTGCTTTATGAACAATGAAACTAATGTATTTCTTTTAAATAAATTAAACCTTTTTTTTGATTAAGTAAATAGTAATGTATTATTCAGTAGAAAAGAAGGCATTTGTCGTTTTTTAAAATTGATTTTATCAAAGAATCCACTAAGATTTTTGGTGTTCTCAGATATGTATCCTAGAATAGTTAGTTTTTTTTCGTTAGCTTGTAGCGTCAACTATCTTCCAAGTAGCTGGTTCCTAATAGGTTGTATTTTTTAGTGAATCTTATCGATCGGGGTGGATTCAGGCTATTTTACTAAACTTCCTACCTATGAAAATAGTATATATTTATAGATAACAGATTAAGAAAATCTCCGATATGATAAAAAATGTGTGCAACTTTCCCCCCTTTTGTTTATAGGTTTAATGTCTAATGCCTACACAAAGAAAAGTCTGAAAACTTGGCAATATCTCTTCAACTTGTAGAGAACCTAATTTTTATATAAAACAAGAATGACAACATATTTGATTAGTGAAACACAAAAAAACATGGATTGACATTAAAGGACAATGTGAGTTATAATGGCAAATTTGTGATGTAGGGGGGAGGTTTTTATGATCCATTTGACCAAAGAAGGGATATTACTGCAAACTTTGCGCACAAAATATCAACAATTAAGCAACAGTCAAGGGGGAAGGAAAACTTTTCTGTAAAGCAAATAACCTATAATCAATTTTTTAAAAATAAATAGTACCTTTTTCCCCAGTGGTTCCTCTCAGGAGGTACAAAATGATAACACCCCCCCCCCCCCTCAATCCCACAAAACCTTTTTGTGACAAAAATAGAAAGGAAATAATATTCAAGGGCATAATTGTTCTCACTGGTCATATTTAACAATACCAAAATTTCCAAAATCAAAAAATAATTAAAAAGAGGATAACGCTGAAAAAGGTCATCCAGGGATATTGCTGAGGTTTCTATAGTATTATCAAAGTGGTCGGATCGAACAGACCTTAGAAATACATATGTAGATTAAAACCTTAAAAAGGGTAAAAATATGATATTTTCCTAAAGAATAGAGACAAATCACATGCAAGTAGTCAATGAGCTAGCCAACAAGGAACAGAATAACGCACTTCATTTTGATGTTTACTGTATATTTAACATTTAACCATATTTTTACTTTCAACGAAAGATTTACTTTTTCCATAACATAAGAAGAAGAAAAGAAAGAAAAGGCTTTTTAACTAAGCCACAGAAAATGTATTAAGCAAATATTGTAACTAAAGTTAAAGTATAAAAGTTAAATTACTATATTCTGATAATCAGGAAAAAAAATAAATACAATAGCCATAGGCTTGCGAAGCACTTTGTCAAAGTTGGCATTTCATCAAATTTTGCCCTTAAAATATTTAAAATAAATAAAAGAAGGGTGGAATTTATAAGCCAGTGGGCAAATGACCCAAACATTCCCTTCGGATGCAAGCCCATGACACTAACAAGGAATGGTACTGCCTCGCGAAACCCCCCCATTATCCTATTATCTTTCACTAGAAGCTACGCCCCTAGAGGCCTCTAGTGGCACTTTAAATTGTTTTTTTTGTTCAAGTCTTTAAGTCTATACGTTACCTACCAATGCTTTGTTTAAGTCCCTCAAATATTTTTTTTTAAAATCGATTTTTCATGATTTCTCATAGGAGGGTGGTGGTACCTTCCCCCAAAATAGTTATAAACCTTCCCGGGACCTATGAGAAGCTATCATGTTAAGGTGAACCCGATCGGTTCAGCGGTTAGCGAGATCCTTCAGTACAAACATCCTGTTACTTTAGTATAAGGATTTTCAACACAATATATATCATTTATTGTTTATTCTATAATGATTATTCTCTGGACTAAATGGTTTTCCCATAATGCAGTAAAATGTGAAAAACTGACATTAATTTTCCAGACAAAGCCTACAAGAAGGAAGGATTTTTGTTGGGTTGGCAAATAAAATAACAAAAATATTTAGACTTTTATATAAAAGAGTAGGGCTTTTGTTTGTCCGCAAGTCAATATCTTGTTAGCCAGGAAACCGATTGAGTTCTCATAGCTTCTGTGGTGGTTTTAGGCTATTATTCTACTCAATGTCTCCATTTTCAATATTAACATTTAATATCTTTAGCGATTCAGAACCACTCCTTCCCCCTTTGAGACTTTGTACAGTTTTGATTTTATTTATGACTTTTTTAACATTCTCAATTCCCTTCCACTTTTACTTTCATAATTTACTTTAAATTTTTTTTATTCTCTCTCACTTTATTCGAAAAATTAAATATTCACCTTACATTCCTTGAAAATAAATCTGAATGACTTTTTTAACAGGCTTTTTTACTATTGTATGTAAAATTTTTGCAGAGCTTGAAATAATAAATTCTATTGAGGATATGAGGTTGCAACTTGAACCAGATAAAACAGCCACTTAGTTTTATGCCTTTTTTTTTCAAGCGCATTTTCTCAGTACGTCTGACTGTCCAAAGCTCTACAACATTAGCAATTTTACAGGCAATTATTTCATGAAATCTTAAAGAAAAATGTTTGCTTAAAAAAGGCAAAATTAACATTGAGTTTTTGGAAAGAGGGAAGGATTGATTTGTTGTCAATTGTCCTATACTTAAAACCCTGAACTGCATTAGAATGTTGGCAAAATATAAAAAGAGATGAAGGGATAAAATCATTTGCACCTCTCAGATCCTGGAAGGGATAAAGGGAATATACAATGGATGATAAATTAATGCACCACCCCTAATTATAAAAAAAAAATATTACCACCTTTTGTATATACTATTATTGGTGGAAAGGTTTAAACACTGTTAATTTTGTACAAACCAATTTTGATCTAATTTTACCCTTTGTTTTTAAACATACAAATGGTAGAACAAAGTTTAAACTGCTCTAATTTATAGCCCCTCTGTCTAAATACTTAGAAATAAAGTATTAGAAAGTTGTCAAAATTCATGATACATTTTTTAACCTTTTTCTTTTTTGTTTGGGTTTACCATATGTGTTTAACAATAGTAAAGTGACATAAATATTGGATGTTACATCAGAAACTAAACCTTTCTTGAACTATTGCTGGACTTTTATTTACCTTGGCAGAAAACCAACCTCTCCAAAGGTAGAAACTAAACAAGGACGTCTCAGTTTTTTGAGGGAGGGGGCGGAGTGGTTAAAATGAGGGGTTTTAAAAGTCTATGGAGGGTATTCTAATGTATTTTTAACAAAGTTTAGGGGGGTAAATGCAGGAATTCAAAGTTTGAGGGAGGTAAGAACCCCTATAGCCCCATTGGGCGTACATGTAACTAAAGGTTGTCATAATATATTTCTGCAGTCACACAATAGGATTTCATGTGTACGCAATACGCATATATTTTATGTTGGTAGTTATTCCTCTATTTGTAATGTAAATACATTTTAAAGTAAGGATCTTTTTGCACAATAAAGTATAGGTCTTTTTAATGTCCCGAAAAAGGCTACTCTAAAAAGGTCTTGTCTGTCTGTCGCTGATTTGTAATCTTCCTTTTACATTCTGTCTGTCTGTCTGTCTGTCTGTCTCTCTGTCTCTGTCTGTCTCTTTGTCTATCTGTCTTTCTCTGTCTGTCTGTCTGTCTGTTTGTCTGTGTCTCTCTCTCTCTCTCTCTCTCTCACTCTCTTTCTCTGTCTCTCTCTCTCTGTCTCTCTCTCTCTCTCTCTGTCTGTCTGTCTGTCTGTCTGTCTGTCTGTCTGTCTCTCTCTCTCTCTCTCTCTCTCTCTCTCTCTCTCTCTCTCTCTCTCTCTCTCTCTCTCTCTCTCTCTCTCTCTCTCTCTCTCTCTCTCTCTCTCTCTCTCTCTCTCTCTCTCTCTCTCTCTCTCTCTCTCTCTCTCTCTCTCAATCTTTGCTATTGACAGTAGTTATCTATTTTAAAAGACATTTTTTTTGCAGATGCATGAAAATTGCAGTATGTCTTTTCATCATGCAAAGGTTTTGTTGATACATCACATCCGAGCCTATTTTTTTTGGATAAATTAAAAAATAGGGGATAGGTACTTTATCCCCCTATACCTAAAACCCTGTGGGGATGTCAGGTAACTAATATGAGCAATAAAAACAAATTAACGAAATGGCATCAGTTTTGCCACATTACCAAACAAGCTGCCTTAATTACTTGAACGATACCCACACATAATTTTTGTTTCTTGTGTCTTGTTGCTAATATGAAAGACATAAAAGTTATAAAATCTGGTGGATGGTATCGCACACCAAAGGTTTTACATTTCCTGCGTATTTTAAGTACTTACTTATTGATCCGCCCATAGCATGAACTAAAATAGCCTGAAACCATCACGAGATCTGTATGATCTTCCCAAAAATGTGATATTCAATTAGTTTAGTAGGGTTTGAAATCTTAAGCTTCCGACAAAAAAAAACCTTACTACTTATTAGTACCAAAGGTTTAATATTAGCAGTGTATCTTTTTAAAAATTAATAATAAAATTTCAGAAAAATCCTATTAATTTACTTTAAACAGGTATAATTTATGTAAACTAAATAAAAAAAACATGAATGTACTTAATAGTTGATATTTTGTATAAATATTATCAAAAAATATTACTATTCAAATATCAGGGCTTTGTAGCCGTAGCCGCGTGTTGTTGCAGTTTTAAACAAAAGCAGCTGTAAACCGCAATATTGAACAATAGTCTTCAATTAATAAATAACAAGTCACAGCTAAAATGGACAAATTTTTGCAATCTTTAGCAGCTAATTGGGGCTACAAGCAAAAGTCTCGAAATCGGCAGCCGAGCCGCCTTTAAACTAGGCGGATGTTGAGCCCGAAATTAAATTGGTTGAATTTATAATAAATCAGAAAAATACTATTATCAAAATAGTTTGATGGTATTTTCAGCCAAATACACTTTCTGATTATTATTTTAATCAAAATTGCAAAAATTCTGAGAATTAAAGAGGAAGGCAGACATACCTTTTTTGTCTAGGTTTTCAAATTTAATGAAACTATGTTAACAAATATTTTTTGAATAAAACCACTTTTTGTATTTCTATTAAACAAAGATAAAAATACGTTTTTATCCTTTAAAGTTGACAAATTATTTTTTTGATTATCTATTTTTAAATGTCAAATTGGAATATTTAAATTTTTTTTTATACAGTAGGACAATTATTTATTTATTCAAATATCACAAAATTTTATGTTAAATCTTTTTAATGTTACTTTATACTGCTTCATTTAACAATAAAAAATATTTGACAATTTTTCTTAAAATTCTTATTAGTATTATGTAAAGATTTTTCTCGTATTCATTCGAATCCGGTGGATAGGAATTCTCATCCAAACGAATATATCCGCGGATAGCCGTTTATAATACGATGCGAGAAATAACTATTAAAAAATTAAAAGTGTCAAAGGTCCTACAATAGTTTTAATCTAACTATTTATTAAAAGCGAAGCTTTTCTATAATTAGGGTTGGTCAATGCAAAGCATCTCTATAAACAAGTCCCAAAATAGTAAGTATGTCCTTAAAAAGTATCATCTATTTATGCAGTTTTGCAACAAATTTTCTTAAAATATTGTTTGTACTGATGCATTAATATTCTGCTGATTCAGTTTTGACAATCTACAAGTGTTAATGTTCGTTTGTCCTTCCATTTCAGAGCTTCGCTTTTATGGATGTTGTCATCCTTGTTATATTTAAATCTTGAGATGACTATATGATTTTTGTCATGGTTGCAGCCGCTAGTAAAAGTAATAAAGTACAGCGTTAAGACTTTAAGCATTCTGTCCACAATTTCAATGGAGTATGTCTACTATATTGCATGAATGAAAGGTGACCATAGCTGACATATAATCAACTATCGGCTTCGCCATTAGCCTCTAGGTGCTTTGCCCCAAAGAGGTCTAATTAAATCTTCTATTACCTACCGAAAAAATGCTAATAGATCGCAAATTTTCACGAATAAATGGCGAATTCACAAAATTTGTAAAAATTCGTAAAAAAATAAAAAAATATATATACACTGATTCAAAAGAAATCATTGTCACTATAACTGCATAATCCTTATAATAAAGTAACAGGATGTCTGCCTGTTTGTTTGTTTGTCTGTTCTAAAGGATCTCGCTAACTGATCTTATAGATCCTGGGAAGGTTAATAACTTTTTTTGGGGAGGGTACCACCACCCTCCCAGGAGAAATCGTCACTAGAAAAAATTACCCCCCCCCCCCCAAAAAAAAAAATGGTATTGGGGTGAGGTTGACCCAACCTACCACACCTTAAAATTATTGTTTTTACTTTATAAAAGTCTAAATTAGAAAAATGGGTTTTGGGATTCACCTCTCCCTTCATCAATTCCCACTAGAGGCCTCTAGGGGCGAAGTCGCTAGTTATATTTATTTGATAATACTATGGGAAATTTTAACAAGGAAAAATATCTAGTTGAAAGCTACTACTGGAGGAAAGCTATCACAATTTGTTTGTACCTGTATTATTAGAGCAGAGAGGATCATGTGAGGAACAGTTTGTACCTGTATTATTAGAGCAGAGAGGATCATGTGAGGAACAGTGTGTACCTGTATTATTAGAGCAGAGAGGATCATGTGAGGAACAGTGTGTACCTGTATTATTAGAGCAGAGAGGATCATGTGAGGAACAGTTTGTACCTGTATCATTAGAGCAGAGAGGATCATGTGAGGAACAGTTTGTACCTGTATTATTAGAGCAGAGAGGATCATGTGAGGAACAGTTTATTTGTACCTGTATTATTACAGCAGAGAGGATCATGTGAGGAACAGTGTGTACCTGTATTATTAGAGCAGAGAGGATCATGTGAGGAACAGTGTGTACCTGTATTATTAGAGCAGAGAGGATCATGTAAGGAACAGTGTGTACCTGTATTATTAGAGCAGAGAGGATCATGTGAGGAACAGTTTGTACCTGTATTATTAGAACAGAGAGGATCATGTGAGGAACAGTGTGTACCTGTATTATTAGAGCAGAGAGGATCATGTGAGGAACAGTTTGTTTGTACCTGTATTATTAGAGCAGAGAGGATCATGTGAGGAACAGTGTGTACCTGTATTATTAGAGCAGAGAGGATCATGTGAGGAACAGCGTGTACCTGTATTATTAGAGCAGAGAGGATCATGTGAGGAACAGTTTCGATCTGTTGTATTTCTAAATGTTTTCATAGAGACAAATATTAACAATAAATAAATAAACTTGATTGGTTTAAAACAAAAGCTTTTTTTCATTTAAAAATTTTAGAATTGTCCTATTGGGTTTAAACCTTGACGAAGCCCAATTTGTACCACTTAATTCCTGTGACGTCATAAAAATGAGGGAGATGAGAGGAGACGTGGGAAAGAAAACAACTAAAAAAGGGATGGAGAATCCCTCATTTTTATGACGTCGTAGGAATTAAAAATACCACTTTTGTACCACTTGATTCCTGTGACGTCATAAAAATGAGGTAGATGAGAGGAGAATTGGGGAAGAAAACAACTAAAAAAGAGATGGAGAATCCCTCATTTTTATGACGTCATAGGAATTAAAAGTACCACTTTTGTACCACTTGATTCCTGTGACGTCATAAAAATGAGGGAGATGGGAGGAGACGTGGGAAAGAAAACAACTAAAAAAGAGATGGAGAATCTCATTTTTATGACGTCATAGAAATAAAAATTTGTGCAAAATTGGTAAAGATTGGGCTTCGTCTAAACCTTGTGCGAGGATTCATGTAACAGTTTGCTTATAATTTATTCAATGGTTGTCAGAAAATCTGTACTTTCATTGTAAACATCTTTTATATGATACGTACAATATTATAAGCGAAGCATCTCCATAATCAATTCCCAACATTAAAATTGTGTCTTTATACAGTAATCTGTATATAACCAATTTTTTAGCAAATTTAATTTCAATTTTGTTTGGACATAAGAATAAATGTTCTGACATTCTAAAAGAGTTATTCCTAGTTTGTTCTTCCTCTTGAGTTTAGAGTTTCGCTTTTATGGATTTTAAAATATTTTTGTTTTTTTAATTATATGAATCTATTCCTGAAAAGATCTGGCTCAGGCAACATCATATAAACAGGCACATCCTTGTCTTCACATGTGCAACATCATATGGACAGGTACTTCATTGTTTCACACCTTTCTACAACATTCTATATTATATTATTTCATGTTCACTTTCATTACATTATTACTTTTATCACTTGATATTTTTGGATGATATTAGGCAAGACAATAATATTAAATCTTGGTAATTAACTATTTTTCATTTAATCCCATAATTTTAACATTTAATGGCATTTTTTCTGAAATAAAAAAAATGATCATAAACAATTTTAGAATATTAACATACTAGAGTTAGGTTAGATATAATTATCTCGCTATTGGCTAGGTTTATTCAATGTTTTATTCACTTTCTTTAGGTTATCTGAATTCTGACTAGTAACCCTATTCTTCCATTATCTTCTCCCTGACGATTTCTTTCTTTAAAATATTTTAGAATCTTAATATTTTTTATTTCAAATTATCGTCCTGAAAGGGTTAAAATGTTCAGTGAACTGTTAAATTTTAGTTCAATATCTGACCACATTACGCACGTATCGCTAGTATCAAATTATTTTAAAACTAAATTTTCTTTTATTTACTATATTATTAATTAAAATTTTCTGTTTTATGGATAGAAATTTAATACTTCAATATAATTCAAATAGCAACATGAAATAAAAAAAATGAATTTATTCTTCATACAGTAAAATAATGGGTCTTATTGTTCTGGTCAATTGGAGCACTATGACTTTTAAACATTTATCGCTTGGAAAACTTGAGCTCATATAAAGACATTTATTTCCTATAAAGATCTGTCATGGATCTTGATGCAATAAAGCAGGCTGTTTTGTAAATGTTAAACATTGGAAGATTTCAAAGTTCCCGCAAATATAAGTATTAAATGATTACGCTATATTACTCAATATTTTTTATAAAAATCAAAGTAATTCTGTTACAAATGTTTTTTAACCTTGTTTACTAATCCAGTATTATAGACAAAAATATAAAAAGTAGGTTTGATACTAACAAAAGAATAGAAAAACCAGGAATATATACATAAGAAAATAAGCATTTTTAGGATTAACAACTTAACGAAAAAAAAATTATTTGTATTTGTGCCTCTCTAATGACAAACAAAAGTCGTATTATTTTATTCCTTATTGGCCAAGAATCTTCTCAATCAAAATTTGAACACAAAAGAAATCATAGGCTTTTATCTATGTTTGATCTAATAATAGGTATACATTCTATTTAGCCTGGGTTACTACTATCTTTAGACAAACTATCACCCAAAGCTTTTATGAGTTGGTTTAACATTAATATAATAACATTTGGAAAACTTATTTTATAGATAAAATAGTTTACTTCTTACTAACCCCAAAAAGAAAGATCATCAAATAAATGATTGTTTGATTAATGGTTTTTCATCCAAGATTTTTTTATCTTCGGTTAGAATAAAACTATAAGTGTACCGTCACTTCCACTGCATATATCACGTGATCATATTATAAAAACCACCATTTATGGTTCAAGGATATGGTGTATAAGTTATGAGTAATACATGATTCTATTTGAATTATTACTACAGCACAAATAGGGTGACATGAATTATGTGTTTGTGAGACAATTTTGTTATTTTAGATTTGACTAAAAAAGAAAAATCTGACTAAAATCTTTATAGTGATGTAACGCAACGATATGACTTGAATAAACTTTTAATATATTTTTTTTTCACTTAAAAAGTTGTTGTACTATGAAAAGAAAACGTGAAGAAAAGTAGTTTTACTTTGTTTCCTTGCATCATTTAGCAATATCATGCTTCCTACTGGTCAGCTGAATCTTAGTTTCCGAATGTGTACATAACACCCTCATCCTATCTCAATATTTACTACTATCTAAAAAAGCTTCAAACTTTTTTTTAAAAAATCAAAATTTGAAAAATTAAAATTTTGAATGTATAATGTATAAATCGTTTATACATTATAACGCTTTTCCCTTTAACCGGAGTAGCTGAAAATAGGTTTTGCAATAGTTGAGTCATCTGATGTACAACTTTGGAAATTAGGGAAGAAATGGCCAATCAATTTTCAGTTCATCTTCCTGCTAGCACAAACAGTGCATCTAACAGTTGCGGATTTTCATCGAACTTTACAGTTGTAGAAATTTACCAAAATTCAAGTTAGAAACACTAACTTCATTTTTTGATGTATTTTCTCATATCCCTTTGAAACCGATTAATATCTGGTGAATTTTAACCAGATCTTATCCATACGGAAAAATTATGTATAGCATCGTACAATATCCAATTTTCTACGAATATGAATATGTAAAATTATAATATTAATCTTATATTTGTACATTTCTTTATCCAAGGAACGCTGTTTATAATACGATGCAATAAATAGCTAAAAAATTAAAAATTAAAAATGTAAAATGTAAAATCATAATAGTAATCTTATAATTGTACATTATTATATCCAAGGAAGGCTGTTTATAATACGATGCGATAAATAGCTAAAAATTTAAAAATGTAAAATCATAATAGTAATCTTATAATTGTATAATAATTCTATACTTTTAGGTAGGATAGGTCTAATTTAACAATTTTAATGAAATTCCCTTTCTCTATCACAGAAAAATATGAATATTGAAATCAGGGACAGATATTCAGAATTATAATTCCACTTAAAATTGTGAATAATTTGTAGGTGTTATCTGAATTGGGAAAAACAAGTTTAAAGTTGTACCAAGAAAGAATTAGGTGCAAAAAGAAGAAAGTAATTAATTTAAAAAAATAATTTATTAAAAAATTTTTCTACATCTATGTTAGGTTAGTTTATAGGCTAGGGAGCCAAGCGCCTGCAGCTAGGCAGATTATAAAAACTTTTATAATAAAAAAAATATTTCTATACCGATAATTATATAATAATATATTCATTAGGATATATAAGTTGGAAGGAATTTTAATGTTAAAGGGAGATTTGAAAACTGCATCAAATTTTAAGGATTTTTTATAAAATTCGTTTTTTGTATAATTCTTTATCTAAAAGCAGAAATACAATTTAAGTTAATTGATTTTGACATCTGTGATTGGTGGATTTAAATCTATTTGTGCTCTGATTGGAGAAGCTTAATGTCGTACATCATTCACCCAATTAGAGCGCAGGTAGTTTCTAATCCACCTATCCTATTGGTCAAAATTAATTAACTAAAATTTTCGCTTTTAGATAAAGAATTATACAAAAAACAAATTTTATAAAAAATCCTTTAAATTTAATGCAGATTTCAAATTTTCCCCTAACATTAAAATTCCTTCCAACTTTTATATCCTTATATTCATGCACTACTATTAAGTTGGTTTCATATCCCTAACTGGTAAACAATAAAAATAAAAACAAACAAAATGACTAAATCTAACAGTTAGGGAGTTGAATCCATTTTTATAGAAGCAGAAACATAATCTATGATTATGGTTTGGACCCTCTAAAACTATAATCTACCCTTCCACTTTCCCCTCTCTTGGTGAAGATATCTTCAACACCGATACGATTTTTGAAATGTAAGATTTCACTTTTGCCTCTCTTGGTGAAGATATCTTCAACGCCGATACGATTTTTGAAATGTAAGATTCCACTTTCAATAGAGGCGAAACTGGAATCATGGTTTACATTTTTAATATCTATGTTTCTGTAATCTTCCATTACTTTTTTAACATCGACATAATAGAAATGTACCATACTATTTTAAAATTATGTCAATTGTGAAAAAAGCATAGATTTTATATATGATTTAAACATTGTTGTATATTCTTAACTAAATAAATAAAACATACAAAGAGCGTATATAAAAGATATTTTGTTTATTTTAAAAAAATACTTTAAAAAGGGTATCAAATGAGTATTCAAAATTATTTTAAGAAAGTCGTTTATTAATTGATTCAATTGTATATATTTGTAATTTTTTTGTTCAATTTATTTCATCTTAATATTTCCCTAGTAATCTCTCACCGTGTAAGTAAGCACTAAGAGGTTAATTGCTTATTTAATTGTAAATTTTTGTGGTAAATTACTGGTCAATTACTGAACAATTTGGTCTGATTTGTGAGTTAACAGTGGATGGAGTAAATAAATCCTTAGACATTTATAGTAAAAGTTGCTTGTATCAGTTAAAGTGAAGAAAAAGAAGGAGGAGTAATAATTAATCCTTTCCTTCCTATAAGCAGTTTATGACGAAAATTGAAGATTTGGCTGATATAATCCATATAAGCAAAAATTATCATCAATTGCTTATACCAAATTTAACATAAAAAGACATGATTTGGTATATAAGCCAAATAAGCAATAATTTTCATTGATTGCTTATAAGTAATTTTTTTTTTAAATTATGATTTTGTATATATATAAGTCAAATAATTTTCATTGATTACTTAGTAGGGGTGTCATGCTTAGTGGTAGCACACTGAGCTACAGTGGTGAGAGTTCAAGTTCAATTCTCCATATGTTGACTCTAATTTCTCATTCGCAACATTAATCATGCATCATCCCCTGGTTGTGCAAGAAGGGGATTATTGAGTAAGTTTAGATACCCAATAGTCACTTACTTAAAATCAGTACTACCCTTAACCCAAGCTCCTCTTTGGAGAGGGTCATTCTTTACGATGACTTAATTTGAGACATCTGCCATACTCGGCAAGGGTAAGGTAATAATGAGTAGATCTCATGAGATAGCAAGTCAAGTCATAATGTGCTTGAACATGGAGCTTGATAGTCCTATTTCTATGGAAAAGTGTCTCAGCCTACTCCAGATCAAAGCCAATCAATCAAATTGATTACTTATAAGTATTTTATCATAATATAGCATGATTTGGTATATGAGCCAAATAAGCAATAATTTTTATTGATTGATTATGAGTATTTTTTTGTAAAATTACCATGATTTGGATAATAGCAAAAATTGCTTGAAAATAATTTATCAACAAATGGCATGATTTGGTATATAACCCTAATAAACAAAAACTTTCATTCATTTCTTATAAACAATTAATCAAAAATTTATATTTAATTTTTTTTGTACAAAATGAAAGAGCTAAATTTTCTTGCATTAGGGTGAGGGCAGGCTAAACCGGTAATTTTTTCAGTTTTTTAAAGAAAAAAAAAGGGAAAATATTTATATTTTCTAATAAAATCAAGACTATTAGACAGCTTATGGAAAAGACTATCAGGTTATCCTAGGACTTTAAGAAGTTTGATAAAATTGGACTCAAAGTCGTTACCGATTAATACCCCACATGGGGGGCTAAACCAATAACGTTTTTTTCAACCTAAAAAAAATCAATGAAAAACGGCCAAACAGCCAATCAAACATAATTAATCTTAATTAGGTTAGGTTAGAGGGATTATCCACAAAAGTTTTTATAAGGATTGGACTATCCCTTCTATGTCAAAAATCATTTTTTTAAAGACATGAAATTTAATTTTTTTTTCAAAAATTTTCTTTAAAAAATTTTTTAAATTTTTTCATAAAAAAACACTGTCCTACTTACTTTTTGGCCTAATTCTTAAAAAACCCATATTGAATTTTGGAAAACCTGAAAATTGACCTTAAAAATCAAATTTTAATTTTTTTCTCAAAATTACCTGAAAATGCCCCGCCACCAACTCTGGTCATTTTTGAAAAAAATATTAACTCTATTTTAAAGCTCTCAACCGATTTGGAAAGTATGGACAGTTCTTAGTTAAAAAGGTTTTTACGGATTAGTTCTAGGTCTTACCTATTTTTGTGTAGGTCAATCTTTAACACCTATTGAAAAATTTTCAAAAAAAAAAAAATTTTTGTTCAACTTTGAGACCCTAAAAGTAACCTTAAAATTAAACTCACAAAATTTTTATTAATTTTATAACAAACAAATTTGCTTCTATGTTTTTTTCTGTCATTCAAAAGGAACATGGAGATAAAGGTCATTTTATGAAAGTAGGTCAATAATTACTGGATTAACTCCTTACTGGTCTATGCCCCCCCTCACCCTTACTTGGTTAGTAAGATCCCTCAGTGCACACACACTGACATTCACGCCACACAAGTGGACACCCTGTTACTTATAAATAATTATGAAACTCATCATGCAATTTTAACTTGCTTTTCCTAAATATTTTGCTTTAAATTAAAATCCTTTGCTACCTTATATTGTAGACTATAGTGGTTGCGCCCCTAGCATCATGAAGCTCCGTTTTTAAATGGGTAGGGGGCACTTTTCTCCAAACAGTTTTTCCAAACTTTTTCCTTAACTGATTTTGAAATCTCATATCTTTTTATATTTTTACCAATTTGCTTTTTGTCAAACTTTTTATAAACTTTTTTACTAGACTTTTACAACATTTCTACACAATCCTTTCTTTCCTTTAATATACATTAACAGCCTTGTGAGTTATTTTTGTAGTTACATGTTTATGATAGAGTCAAATGCACATTTGTTTGCATTAATCATTTCAGATCTGTCTACTATTCTACTTGGTTAGCAAGAAGTCGGTCAACTCGTTGGTCGACAAACGTTCATATCCTGCCTTACTCATTTAAAGTATAAAAAAATTTACCATCAAAATGGACAATGCAGCGTTCAAATAGGACCAAGAGACATTTAGAATCCATTGAGAACGAAATCCTAGCTGCTCCTACTTGGCAGATATTTAATTTCAAAGATTTGAGGTGAAAACACCAAATTCAACGAATATAGAAGGCAATTCTACTTTGAATACAGGAAGATAAGATGTGTTTCTGTAAATTGTGCTCAGTATACTTTTAGATACTTTTGTAACGCAAATAAAATCTTATTAACCCATTAGTGCCGAGCGCCACTTTTATGGGCCGATCGAGCTGTAAGTTTCAGGGAAGCTTTATAATGGTCAAAACGGAATTCGTATTTTTTTGTTTTGCTCTAGTGGCGTGCACAGGAAAGTTGCAAAAAAACCCGGTTCGGCTTGGCCATAAATACCAACCAGGCATTAACACCCGTTTTTGGTGCTTTCCCCCAGTTTTAAAACCCGGTTGACCTGTATAAACCCGGTTATTTTGAACGCCAAAAGTGAGATGAACACTTTTTAGAACTTTGATACGATCCGTAATTGAAAACTACACAACCTCATGTAATCTAAAGAGCTACAAGTATAATACAAAGCGATTTATTTCAAATTTCGTGTTTAGCCGGCGATTTCGGGTAAAAAAACCCTGTTTTGTTGTTGTTGTCAAAAAAGATCTATTAGTGAAACCGGGTAATAAAAATTTCAGACTCAAAATGGAAATGCCGAACCGGGCCTATATAGGGCGTAAAAAAACGATAAAAAAATCATATAAAAAATAATAATTTAAATAAAACGAATTCACAAATAGATGTACTTGTCAATAAACTTTAGATTTAACGAAAAAAATCAGCGACTTTACTATAAAAACAAAAAAGTTAGATGGGGTATTTTGAATTTTCATGATTTTCAAACTTTGTTGATCTATACCGGCAAACGGAAGTAAGCAAAACTACCTGCTCCAGGGGGAAATGAAGGCCAGGGTGGTAGAGGGGGGATTAATACTGAGAATGATGCAATTATGAAGCTGAAAACCGGTTTTTTTTACATTTTCTGGCACCGGGTTTTAAAACCCGGTTTGGCACTAATGGGTTAATGTAAAATCAATGCAGCAGTTGTGATTTGACTTGATTTTGGTTAACTTGTCTTTGTGTTTTATTTGTTTTCTTTTTGATCTTAAACATTAGGTAAGGTATAGAATTCTTTACTTATTAAGAATAGAGAAAATTTAGAGACACCATCTTCTCTAAATCAGCCAATAGAATAACTGCAGAAGAACAATCTGGCTAAGTTATTGGTAGAAATATGTAAAAAGTTTGACAGGAAAGAGATAAAATTTGCATTTCTTAAGACAAAGATAGCTTTTTAGAAATCATATGGTTGAAAAATTCCTTTGCTGTATTACTGGAATGATTCATAAATAACTAAAAATAAACAAAAGTGTTTATCTACTAGAATTTCTCTTTTGAGTTGATGGATTATAGGACCAGTTAGACCAAATCGATATCCTGTTTCAATTGTGCTAATATATGACTCTACAGGTTATCTGATTCTTGATTGTAGGATAAATATTTCTATAATTTTCTATATATTTCTAATAAACTGCTAAGTAACAAATTGTAATTAATCTGTTTCTATTAAAATTTTTGAATTAAATTCATTAATAAATGGAATATTAAAGGAACCCTGCAAGAAATACCTCTCTTTAACTGCTGAAAGCCTGCCATAAGTAGACCCAATAAAAAAAATTTGAAGCCTCCAGCTTCAAAAACAAAATTAATAGCTTATCTTTGTCAAAAACTTAGACTGCCAGTAACTGATAACATTTTTACAATAAAAACACCCTCTTTTATAGTCAAAATGTCTTTTAAAAAATTAAGTTTAAATTGCATTTGAAAGCGTAAAATCATAGCAGAAAAAAATGAAACTAATGTAAGTAATACAGATGCTCAGCTTTGATTGGTTGTTTAGCGGACTTAGCATGGACTCAGACTTCTGATTGGCTAGAAATCCTAAAGGCTAGCATTCTCAGGCTACATTACTCTCAATACAATGCAAATTAAACTGATTTTTTTTATATGATTTTGACTATAAAGAAAGGTGTTTTTATTAATCAGTTACTGGCATCCTAAGTTTCTGCCAAAAATAAGCTTATAATTTTCTGGGCGACGTATTTTAATAATGAAAATTTTATTATTAGCAATGAAAAACTTTCAAAATTTTCATTGTACTAAAAATATGATTTTGAAATGTCTATAACTTTTTTGTTTTTGAAGCTGGAGGCTTCAATTTTTTTGTATTGGGTCTACTTGTAGCAGTCTTTCAGCAGTTAAAGCGGTTTATTTCTTGCATGGTTCCTTAAAGGGTATTAATTTGCCTTTGCTACAAGTAACTTTTTCTTATTTAAAAATTTCTTCTATATTAAACTACTGTAAAGCTTTCCACTTAAAAACAAAAACAGTGTGGGAATATGAATCTTAATATATGGAGGTATAGATTCTTCTAAGTGTGTTCTACTATACTTTCACAAGTCAAAACTCTCCCATCCTACCTAGAGGACACTAGAGACTTCCTCAATATGTGTGAAGAAATAAATTCAGAGGGAGGAATACCTGATGATGCTATTATTGTAACTGTTGATGTCACTGCCCTGTATACAAACATCTGCAAGGAGGATGCCACCAGAGCTATGGCCGAAGCTCTTGCCAAAAGCAAAGATTTAGCTGTTCCTGCAACTCTAATACTTCAACTTCTAAACCTAGTATTCAGCTGCAATTTCTTTCAATTTGGTAAAGACTTATATCGTCAAACAATTGGTACAGCAATGGGCTCTCCCTCAGCTGTAAATTCTTCTACATTAACCATGGGAATGTTAATTGATCCTGTTATGAGACACATGGCAACACAGATTGAACCAGACACAGATCTTATCAGAAAATTTGCAAGATTCTTAGATGACATTATTTTCATATGGCTAGGAAGTGTGGACAACCTTGAAACTTACCTGACAAACATCAACAAAATTCATCCAACAATTAAATTCACCCACAGCTACACCTGCCCTTTCCCATGCAATATTACTGAACAACATGACTGCTTTTGCTATTCTTCACGTAGCATACCCTTCTTGGACACTCTGGTAACCATAAAAAACGAAAAAATCATTACAGACCTGTATAGAAAACCAACAGACAGAATGCAATATCTTCTTCCTTCATCCTGCCATCCACCACATACAATAAATAATATCCCATATTCGTTGTGCCACAGACTAGTTAGAATATGCTCAGAAGAAGACACTTTGATGAAAAGACTAGATGAACTCAAACTATTTTTACTGATGAGAAATTATGACGAGAAACTGATCAACACAAGCATACAAAAAGCCTTAAATCTAAAAAGGAGTGAAGCCCTTCAGAAAGTGATAAGAGAGAAGAAAAACAGAATACCCTTTGTTGTATCCTACCATCCATCATTGCCCCCACTGTCAAAAATATTTAAGGATGCATGGAAATTTATGACATTGAATGACCAACGCCTACAAGAAATTTTTCCCCACCCTCCCATGGTTGCTTACAGACAGCCAAGATCTGCTAGCTTAAGAGCACGCCTTGTAAAGACAAAATTACCATCAAGAAAACAGAGATCTTTACCTGGCCTCAAAAAATGCCAACAACCAAGATGTAATACCTGTAGCTATATTCAAGAAGGTAAAAAAGTTGTTAGCTCAAATAACAAGAAAATTTACATCAATCTACAAGAGAGTGTTACCTGTGAAAGTAAAAATGTTGTTTACTGCATTTCCTGTGACAAAGCTGCATGTAATTTTGTTCAATACATCGGTGAAACACAAGCTAAACTAAAAGTTAGGTTTGGCCAACACCTTGGTTATGTCAGAAGCACAGATCATGACAAATACCCAACAGGAAAACATTTTAATCTACCTGGACACAGCATGACCAACATGAAGCTTTCGGTCTTAGAAAAATGCAAACTGGACTCATCAAACTACAGAAAAATTCGGGAAGCTGAATACATCAATAAATTTGACACACTAAGAAATGGATTAAATAAAAAATTGTAATTTTACTTGTTTTTTTATCTAAATATAAATTTACATTTGTTGCTTTGTTGTTAATCATTACTAAAAATACTTTTAATACTTTATTGTTTAATTTATGACATTTTTTCATACACTTTCATGTAAAATTAAAATCTTTTCAACACATTCACGTATTTCTGTTTTGCTAATTGCAATATTTTTAAAAAAACAAAAGTCATACAGTACAAAACTTTCATTCTTTTGAACTTTGATTCTTTTAAACCCCTATCCCTTCTACCCCTTCCCTTTACACCAAAACCAGCGGTTAAATTGCTCAGTTTCAAACAAACCTTTGTACAGTAAAGAATAATAGAAGGGATAACCATATTCATTATAATACATTTAACTTTTTCTTTGTATTTTCGAGCACTTTTTCATTATTTTGTTGTTTCTTTACTTTAAAATAACCTAATTTTTTTCAAAATATATATCTGATTTTACTATAAATATTTGAAATATGGTTAATTTTGTGCAGGTTGACAAGGATTAGATGTGATTTAATCGAAATATATTCCTACAAATTGAGCTGTGTGTTTTTCCTTGGATAGTCTCTTTTCAACATAGCTGCCGTGTATTATTCCACTTTCACAAGACTTCAACTGGGATAATTATCCTGAAGCTGGTATGTTTGATGGCAATAAGCCCCAACCTACAGCATCTTTCAGTTTGTGTTCCAGATATGGTTGAATCAAACAGCAACTTTTGATTTATATTTGATCTAAGTAAGTAAAATTTTTTTGGATAGTGTCTGAATACAAAGCAATTTGATTGTTTCAGTTCTTCAGACACCCAGAAGTTCATTTCCCTGTCCTCAATGTTTGGTACCACAAATTCACTAAAGATCTCAATCATGTAAACATTGCCACAGCAGAGCAAAAGCAAGTCTTTTAGTTAAAGACCCCTATTCTAACATAGTTTTTTTTTCAAACGGTTTTCATGGTACAACTTTAAAGTTAAAGCTTTCTTTAATAAACATGAATTTCTAGGAGATACAGAAATTCATTCAGTAATAAAGCTGAGGTTTAAGTCAATTTGGCCAGCAATTTTTCTTTATTGCTGGTAACTTGGATAATGTATATATGTAATCATGCAATTTTACTAAAAGCTAGATGAACTTTTGGGTCTGCTATATACCAAATCATGCTATTTTTTGATAACTTATTTATAAGCATTCAATCAAGATTACTGCTTCTTTGGCTAATTAACAAAATCATGCTTTTTTTTGGATAAATTACTTATAAAGGTAGAACGATGTCTATCTGTCTGTCCATCTGTCTCTTAAGATCTAGGTAACCACTGAACCGATTGGATTCTACTCTTCAGGGTATATACCTATTGGTTCTGTGGTGGTTTTAAGCTATTTTCTTGGGGGGTGGGACACCCCCAACCCCCCAAAAAATGAAAATTCCCCCCTCCCAAAAAAAATAATAATTTCTTGGGAACACATTAAACAATGAGCAGCACCAGTAGTACTTTATTTTTTTATTATCTCTTGGGGAAAAGCCCCTAGGGGCTAGGGGCGAAACCGCTATTTACATATAAGCAATCAATGAAAATTATTATTTATTTGGCTTATATAACAAATTATGCTATTTTTGATAAATTACTTACAGGTAATCAATGAAAAACTTTGCTTATTTGGCTTATATCAGTCAAATCTTCATTTTTTTCATAAACTGCTTACAGGAAGAAAGGGATTAATTAGTACTCCTCCTCCTTTTTCTTCATTTCAACTTGTATAAGCCACTTTTACTATAAATGACTGAGTATTTAAAGTGTGCTACCTTTTTATATGTTTCATTATTATTTGGCCACAACTTGGTCAAAAATGCTCACAAATCAGACCTTTTTTGACCAACGATACTCAAATGGTTCCTTTACAAGCCCAATCAATCAGTTTTAGGATATCTTTATATTTCAAGGAAAATACCAAAAAAAGGCAAATTTGGGTGTTTCTTTGGTAATTTCCTCTTAGGATTTTTTTATCAAAATATTATTATGTTTGACAGGAAGGAAGGGAGGGGTGGGAGGGAGGGTAAGTGGAGACATAAGCCTCATTAGTCTAGCATGGCAACTGATGAACAGAATCACAGTTCTTCACCACAAGCAACGAGCCTATTTATATAAAACTCCAACCAATGAGAGTCACACTCTCATTGGTTGAAGTGGATGGAGCGCGTGGAAGGAGTGTGAGAGGGCAGAGACAAGGGATGAGAAAGGCAGAGAGTAGGGTAGTAACAACATCCCTGGCCGCAGTGCTTGGCTCCCTAGCCTATAACCTAACCTAACCATAAATAGTTTTTTGAAATTTTGAAAATTTGAGTACCCACCCGACAACGAACATCTCTGGCCACAGCACTCGAAATTTAAACTTTTTCTGCCTCCCCTTTTTCTTTCCCTTCACACTCAATCCCCCCTACTATTACCCTTGCCTCTGTATGTCTGGACAGGGCAAGGAAGGAAAGTTTAAAGAAAAGTATAGTTCACCAAGACTTTGCCTTAGATTGAATTCAGACTCTGTCGGGAGGGGGGGGGTGCCCAAATTTTCAAAATTGATAAAAAAAATTCCTAAGAGGATAATGCCGTTTCCTTTTATATTCACTGATACCAAAAAATCAACAAAAAAATACTTATTTTTACTTTTCTCTCAGAAATAATAATTAGCCCAAAAAGTAAAATAAAATCATGCATGGTATATTTATCTTTTCTTAGGCAAAGATTATTTTAAATGTGCATTTATTTCAAACCAATGAAAATTTAAACTGAAGTACAAAATAGAATCCAGAAATTTTGCCTATCTATTTTGGCTTTCATTGTAGGTGGATTGAATTTATGTAAAGGTAATTCTTATCTCAGGATTCTTTAAAACTGTAAAAGTAGATTTGAATATATTTCGTATAGCTTAATAAATTAGATTCAAAGGCCTTATAGATTTAATTAACTTTGGGATAATGGTAAAGGACAATGAAGTATAAATTATCCTTGCCAAACTATTTCATTTTTATGTAAAAAGGTATGATAACCAATCTGCCATTGTCCTATCACTCTCAGATAAAGTTTAACTTTGGCCTATGTTATATGTTATAACACATACTTAAGACTTAAAACTTAATGTAATGAAAAGCTTTCACTTAAGCAAAGCTAACAAATAAAATTATAAAACATATCAGGGATCTAAAGAGATAAAACAATGGCCGATAAATTAATGCACATCCATAATGATGACGCACTAAATAACCCCTTATGTAGATTAAAATTAGTGGTTCAAACGTTTATAAACACAATGTAATCAACCAATCAAAGCCAACGAATAAGAAAACGTTATTGTAAAACTTTGTGTACTATTGTAATAAGCAGTCAATTGTCTCCTCGCTCTCTGGAGTAAGAAAGAATAAAATGTGATGGTAATCTACAATTCACTTTTCTGCCTGTCCGTCATTCTGTCCATGATTTTTTATGATTTTCCAGTATAGCTACGAAACCAATTATTATCCGCTGGATCAGACCCGTCTAATCCATACCTGAAACCATGTATTGTATTGTATTATAGACATTTTTCTACAAATAGTAAAGTAAAAAGTTGTAATATGATCACCAGTTTTGTTAGACTGGGCCTTCGCCCCTTCGGGACTAACAAAACTGGAAAAACAGATGCAATAAACAACTAATCTTGGCTGTTTAGTTTTGACAATGCCAGTTTTCATCAACCAATTAAGATTAAAAAAAAGTAAACAAATTTATAAATCCAACAAATGTTTATAAAACTTTAGGTACTACTGAAATTTAAACCCTCCCTTATTTTGCTGAGAGTAAACATATTAAAAAGACATAGTTATAGAAACCTGCAAACCATAAGAGTGATTTTTTTAGAAATACAGAATTCTACCAACCCTTTTTGTAGAAAACGTTGCTTAGAAGCATTAACATTTTGTATGTATCTTATCAATTTATATTGTTATAAATCTTAATATAAAAAGCTTCGTCAAATGTTTTAAATGGACGTTCAGGACTTTCTGATAACGATTACAGGGTGCTACTGTCCTTCTCATTCTGTCTTCTCATGTTATTATAGACAGAAATTATTTAATTTTTCGTCCATTTTTCCCTCCCTGTAGACAACTTTTATTGTACCCAGGGAGGTAGGGAACATTGGACTGAAATTACCTTCTTAGCTGGTCCAAAACCTCTAGGTACTTTAATTCAAGTTTATCGCCACCAGGGATCTAAAGGGATAAGACAATAGACGATAAGTGGATGTACATTCCCAAAAATACCCCTACTGTAATTTGCCATCAGTGGTTGAAACGTTTCGACACTATACTAAATAAACTAACCATTTAAAATTCAGTAAAAGTCCCCAAAGATGTTAAGCAAACAAAAATGAAAACGTTATTATAAAACTTTGGGAACTAGCAGAGAGAGAGGTGGACAATGGACTGTTATTATACTAGTCCCCAAAGTTTTATGATAACGTTTTCTTATTAGCTGGCTTAACAACTTTGGGGACTTTTATTGGATTTTGAATGGTTAGGTTATTAAGTACTAGCGGCTTCGCCCCTAGCCTCTAGGGGCTTGGCTGATGAGGTAATTTTTAAAAAAATTAAAAAAAATAATAATAAACAAAAAAATTCTGGTGCTGCGCTCATAATTTATGGGCAACACCAGAATTCTTTTTTGGGGGAGGGAATTTTCATTTTTTGGGGGGTTGAGATTGTCCCACCCCCCAAGAAAATAGCTTAAAACCACAACAGGACCAAAAGGTATATACCCTGAAGAGTAGAATCCAATCGGTTCAGTTGTTACCAAGATCTTAAGGGACAGACGGATCGACACTGACGGACAGACAGACAGACAGACATTGTTCTACTTTGTATTATAGATAGTAGTGGTTAAACCAACCAATCAAAATTCAGTAAAAGTTCCTAAAGTTGTTAAGCCAACGAATAAGAAAATTTATGTTTTGAGATTTCTAATAAAAAATTTACTTTAAGATAAACATTTTCTGAAAAAAAATGTTCTAGATTCAAAAATAAGGAAATTACATTCATTTAACCTTTTAATTAACCTTAAAAAATAAATTTGTTAAATGAAAGGGTGAAGTAAGCGAAAAATGACTTTATCTCACTT
Source organism: Acartia tonsa (assembly GCF_053477335.1). NCBI lineage: Eukaryota > Metazoa > Arthropoda > Copepoda > Calanoida > Acartiidae > Acartia > Acartia tonsa. The sequence continues at coordinate 52,807,645 of NC_137264.1, forward strand.
AAAGTCGGAAATTTATTATTTAACAGGAAACATGCACAATTTTTTTTTTGCCATCTAACTCTTATAGGAGCCGAGATGATATGTGGGGGGGGGGGGCATTGAACGACTAAGGTCTGGAAATGGGCCTGATTGCTAAGTGTTAGCAACCTTTATTTTTAGGTCCTTTTTTTTCTTAAAAACTTCAAACTAATAAAAATATAAAAAAAAACTATCTAATATGTACCATTTCTACTATGTCGATTTAAATATATGATATGTTATCTTGAATGTATTTGTTTTGTCTCTATTGAAATTAGAATGATACATTACTATTATGTCGATATAAATAAGGAAATCAATATTTATGAATACGCTGATATGTTAACATGAATGTATGATTTCAGTTTCGCCTCTATTGAAAGTGGAATCTTACATTTCAAAAATCGTATCGGCGTTGAAGATATCTTCACCAAGAGAGGGGAAAGTGGAAGGGTAGATTATAGTTTTAGAGGGTCCAAACCATAATCATAGATTATGTTTCTGCTTCTATAAAAATGGATTCAACTCCCTAACTGTCTAAACTGTATATTAGCCTGTCTCAAAATGGATATTCAATGAAAATTTAAAAAAAAATAAATCAACTATCTGCTATCAGTCGTTCAGGATTTATGTAGATTGTAATTGAAGGAAATATTTTCTGTATATTGGCCTATCATTGGTCATTTGTGTGATATGGCGTCATTTTTTATAGGCCCTATAAACAGCCTCACTGGTTGTAGATATCACGTTTTTTTTATCAGCTAAATAAGAGACCAGGAATAATAAATATATTCTTGCATGGCACTTTTATAGATAAAGAAATATGCTATTTAGTTAGCTTACTGAAGCAGGATTGCGGTTTTAGATCGATGAAAATATATTTTACTTCAGGTGACTCGTCCCTTCCCTCCTTGTGATTTTAGCATAAGGAAAATAAATAATGGTTTGCAAAGTTTGACCACCCATCATTTTAGAAGCGAAGGTTTTCTATACTTAAATAGGATAGGTACGTCCGTTCGTTCGTCCATCCAGTTTAAAGCCTTTCATGGTAGGTACTGTTATAATTTACAAATAGGAAAAGTCGTTTGCAAAACTCTCTACCTGTATTTTAATCATGTTGAAGTTTAAACTTTTTTGTACTAGGTATTTATAACAAATAACTGTTCTTTCATCTTGAACTTGTACTGTTTAATTAAAACCAAGAATCTTAAAGCAGCTTAGATCCTTTTATTTCCAAGGATTATTCTGTTTCTTATCAGTTGAACTAAACCATTATGGATGTTGTCATCCTTGTTAAGTTACACTTAATAGATTTGCAACAATTTTACTTTCAATTTTAACTTTTTTCCAAGAAAACAATTTAATTTGAAAACAAAAATTTACTTGCATATCTGATCTAATTTTAATTTTTTTTATTTTTTAAGTAACTTTTTTAGGGAAATGGAAAAATATACTCAAAAATAGAAAATGGTCAATGGGAGATTCATGCTTTTATTTAATTTGATCAAATTGTTAATTGAGCATAAAATCCAAATGTCAATGTTCTAAACTCAACAAAAAGGTAATAACGTTATAATCTAATATTTAAAAAAAAAGTAAAACCATTAAAAGCAAATATATGTGGTGAAAAATAAAAAGATATGTTTTGAAAATGAGAATTATATTTAAACTTTAAAATTGTTTATTCTGCAAGAAATAATTACTTACAGATGGCTCAATTCCTAGCCTCTAGAGGATTTACCCGAGTTAGGAGTATTTAATCAGACCTCCCTCCCCTAATTACCAAAATTGGAAAGTAAAGTTAGTCAGGGGGCCTTTTCTTGGGAAGAATGACCTACTCTTCCCCAAATGTGTATAAATCTATAATACATAGTAAAATGATGTCTATCTGTCTGTCTGTCCGTCTGTCCCTTAAGATCTCGGTAACCAATGAACCGATCGGATTCTACTCTTCAGGAAATATACCTACTGGTCCTGTGGTTTTTAAGCTATTTTCTTGGGGGTTGGACACCCCCAACCCCCCAAAAAATGAAAATCCCCCCCCCCTAAAAAAAAATTCTGGGGAGAATTTTTTTTTATATTTTTTTAAAAATTACCTCATTGGGCTAGTAAGTATATGATTGTATGCCTTTATTAATTTTTTCTAAAAATATTATCAAATCTGTGCAACAATTTAAGAGATCTTTTGATACAAACACACAAACTTACATCCCATATTTTTTATAAGAGAATATATTTTGATAGTTAGATTATGCAGCATCTATTATGATATCCAAACAACTTGAAAATAAACATTCTTCAGCCAGTCAACAAAAACAATGAAAATTCTAAAATATTACATTTAGTGAATATATTAGAGTGGGGATGGGGGGAGGAAAGGGCAGTGGAACACAATTTTGGGAAAAGAGAGAGTGCAAGAGGAGGAAATGTGTTTATATGCGAAAGAAAGAGTTTGAGAAATAACAAGGACACCCACTTCCATAGCAAGCAAAGATTTAATATTTTAAATTTCAAATATAGATATGATATTTGTAGCTTTATTTTTCAAATATTTTGTGGAATGGTTGATATCCTTTTAGATCTATACCTGAGAATCTAAAAATCTCAACTGTTGGGGAAAACTAACCTATAGAAAGTATGACTTTTGTCTTTAAGTCTGAAATAAGTATAAGTGGTGAGTTGCACCTGGTGCATTATTTGCCAAATGTACCACTTTTCTGCACTACCTCTCCGATTTTGTTAATACTCTATATTTTGGTCCGTTGGGTCATTCAAGGATGCTGGATGGCCAAAAAAAAGTTTCAGAGTCCCTGGATGTCTAGATATCTAGCTATCTATGAAGGTAGGTAACAAAAATGTAAAAAACACCCATTTTTTCACAATTTTAAAAATTAATTTTTTCATCAATCTTACATCCAATCTATACATTTTATACACCAAAATGATCATTTATTCATGTAAAAAGCGCTCATAATGCTATTTTGGCCAAAACTCTAATTTTACAGGGTGTCCAACAAAAAGTGTATTTTGGATATCTAGCGTAATACCCAAAATACCTGTCCGAAAAAAATCATTTTTTTTGGCTTAAATCCTGTGTTTTATTTGTGGGCTTATGTGGTATATAACGGATCGGACCACCCGGGACTATAAGGTTGTCAAATTTCACTTTGGGACACCCTGTAAATGTGATTTTTGCGTCTGTAGAGCTTAAACTTGGTCCAAATTGGCTATTTTTTTCAAATTACTCTAATATGTGTCTTAGTATGTTTGGCCATAGTGTTTTCTGACCATATCAATAATTTCATATTTTTTGGACACCCTGTATTTTCAAATAAAGAGAAAAAAAAATTTTGTTTTTTTTTAAATTTTTTTTCTATTTTTAAGTTACTTAAAACTGTCATATAGATACCGATTTTGACTAATAACAATAATATTTGCCTATTTTACATTTTTTTACACTTTTGGGACACCCTGTGCATGTTTTTGAAAAATGATGGTTTTTGCCCATTTTTGGGGGGAAGGAGTCGTTTTAGGGCCATAGACTATTTCTTCATTTTTGTAGAACTTTTCAAGACACATCATTTGTTATTTTTGCAAAAACCGCAAAAACCGAACCGTTTTGCCGTTATTCACCGCCACAGGCGGAATTTTTTTACGTTTTTGCCGTTCCGGAGGTTGTAATGGGCATTTGTGGTAAGAAAACGTTGATTTATCAAGATCCCTCTTAAATACTTTTATTTAGGTAATTTAATTTACTAAATTTCATATAAAGTAAAATTTTTTGTGCAGCTAACCGTTTTTCGTCGAGATGGATTTCAATTGTTAAAACAAGAAAATTAAGTGAATATAACATAAATAATTGCTATAACATAAGTGATAAAAGAAACATAAATCATGTGCATTTGAAATTCCTCTTGACAAAAATCGGTTGGATATACAAAAAAATTTACTTCACATGAAATTTAGTAAATTAAAATGCCTAAATAAAAGTATTTCACAGTTATCTTGATAAATCAACGTCTTCTTACCACAAATGCCCATTAGAACCTCGGGAACGGCAAAAAACGTAAAAATTTCTGCCTTTGGCGGTGAATAACGGCAAAACGGTTCGGTTTTTGCGGTTTTTGCATAAATAACAAATGATGTGTCTTGAAAAGTTCTACAAAAATGAAGAAATAGTCTATGGCCCTAAAACGACTCCTTCCCCCCAAAAATGGGCAAAAACCATCATTTTTCAAAAACATGCACAGGGTGACACATATTAGAGTAATTTGAAAAAAATAGCCAATTTGGACCAAGTTTAAGCTCTACAGACGCAAAAATCACATTTACAGGGTGTCCCAAAGTGAAATTTGACAACCTTATAGTCCCGGGTGGTCCGATCCGTTATATACCACATAAGCTTACAGATAAAACACAGGATTTAAGCCAAAAAAAATGATTTTTTTCAGACAGGTATTTTGGGTATTACGCTAGATATCCAAAATACACTTTTTGTTGGACACCCTGTAAAATTAGAGTTTTGGCCAAAATAGCATTATGTGCGCTTTTTACATGAATAAACGATCATTTTGGTGTATAAAATGTATAGATTGGATGTAAGATTGATGAAAAAATTAATTTTTAAAATTGTGAAAAAATGGGTGTTTTTTACATTTTTGTTACCTACCTTCATAGATAGCTAGATATCTAGACATTCAGGGACTCTGAAACTTTTTTTTGACCATCCAGCATCCTTGAATGACCCAACGGACCAAAATATAGAGTATTAACAAAATCGGAGAGGTAGTGCAGAAAAGTGGTACATTTGGCAAATAATGCACCACCTGTTTTGGACCAAGGCATTATTACACCCACTCTAATGGTACAACTTTTATCTTCAATTAACGCGGTTTGGGACAGGATTCGAACCTTTCACTTACCAGTATTGTTTATACGGGGAACTAAGCTTTAAAGAATTTACTTTGCACGTTAAAAACAAGGGGGCTATAAAGTCAAGATAAAAAAATGGACCAAAAAGAGGAGGATAAAACAGGGCCGAAGCTTTAGGCAAATTTTATATTTATTTATTGCTGTTTTTTCCCCAAGTTTTATATGATGAGAAATGATTATACTGCAGAGCGAGTAATATTACATAATGTTGGGTAAAATTACTAAATCATAATCTTCATGGGACCTACACAGACAGGAACGTAGACAGGTGGTTGTGGTTAAGGGGGTGATACCACCCCCTAGCCCCTATAAAGGACTTAAAATTGCTTTGTTGTAAATAATTTAAGAATTTAAGGGGGGAAATTAAAATCTTAGTCTCATGAAAACAACTTACTCCACGAAGTAATCTAATATTTTTACTCCCCCCCCCCCCCCCCCCACTGAAAAAAGCTTGGACAACCTTACCTACTACACACCCAGCCAAGGGTATAAATTTGCATTTTACCTAGTCTGGTTGTAACCACATGGGGCTTGTACAAATATTCTTAGAAAAAAATGTGATAGGTCTGAATTTGTCTATATTTTTTTTAAGTGGGATTTTCTATTTCTTTTTTTAAAATTTTATAAAATTCTCCAATAATAAACGTTCCTTTTAACAATATACATACTTTGTAAAATTGTATAAATGATAATTTTTCATTAAACCAGAAGGAAAAATTCATATGTATATACTAAATCATTAAATCATATGATAAAAGTAGTAGAATGTGTAGTTGTGTGTCTGTCTTTATTCATAAAAATCATATTCATTGTATTATCCATCTTGATCTTTTACTTTACTAGATTCAAGTAATAATTCAATGCAAAGACACAATTTATTTGAAATAAATTAGATTAAGACATTTTCCTGTTTTCAAGCTAAAACAAACATGACAACATCCATAAAAGCGAAGCTCAACAATTTATTTTCTGATGTTTTTTATAGATTTATCAAAAGATGAAAATGATTATTATGGGCGTAGTTACTGTTTCTGATGTACAAAAGAGATGCATGTCAGTGTACTAGGAATTACGAATTACGATTATATCCTTATACTAAAGTAACAGGATGTTTGTCTGTTTGTGTATGTGTGTTTGTACCAAAGGATCTCGCTAACCGATGAACTGATCGGGTTTTCCTTAACAGGGTAGCTTCTCATAGGTCCCGGGATGGTTTATAACTATTTTCTTGGGTGGTTGGACACTCCAACCCCCCAAAAAATGAAAAATAACCCCCCTCAAAAAATTTTTTTTTATATTTTTTTAACTAAAATTAAAAATGATTGGGGGGTCAACCCCCCCCCCCCCCAAAAATAAAAATTCCACACCCAAAGAATTTTTTTACTTTTTCTTTTAAAATCTAAAATAAGAAATGGGGTTATCAAATTCGACTCCCCCCTCCTCAAGTGCCCCTAGAAGCCTTAGGGGCGTAGCCGCTAGTATCAAACATAATGAATAAATATATAATCTCAACATTCGTTGTAAAAAATTGGTTCTAAGGTACAATATAGACGTACTAATCTAATAATGGTGTCCAAGTACAGAGTTACTACGCTTTAAACATTATCTTATTATATCATGTTTGAAAATATCTAAAACCAATTTTTTTATTGTAATATTCCTAGTTATACAAAAATAACTATCTATAATACAAAGTAGAACGATGTCTGTTTGTTTGTCTGTCTGTTTGTAGCAAAGGATCTCGCTAACCGCTCAACCGATCGGGTTCTCCTTTACAGGGTAGCTTCTCATAGGTCCCGGGAAGGTTTAAAACTATTTTCTTGGGGGGTGGGACACCCCCCCCCCCAAATTTCTTTTCTTTTAAAAACTAAAATTAAAATAGTGGGGTCGACTTCCCCCCCAAAAATAAAAAAAAAATTTATTTTTATTTTTCCTTTAAATCTAAAATACGAAAAATTGGTTTGATTAAACCTCTTGGGGCAAAGCCCCTAGAGTCTTGGGGCGAAGCCGCTAGTATGGTATATACTTTAGGTAACAAAAGAAAATCTTCGCTTTGAAGAAGCGCTACTTTTTATACCTTTAGAATTGGAAAGACTTAGCGAAAGTTTGAATATAAATCTGTTTTATGACCATGGGTTAAGTTTTCAGTCAAATGGCGGTAGTAAAATACTGCCTGGGAAAAGAATATGTATTCGGAAAATAATTGTAGAGTAGCTGCGATAAAAACTAGAATAATCATGCCCATAAGCAGAGCAGCAACTACATGTCAGTAAAATGTCAATTGATTATTACACAGTAAAGATGATAAATTTACTCTATTGTTCTTTAGTGAAGGTAATCGAAAACAATTTTTAATTTAGTTAATTAGCATTAAAAAATAAGGGAATAGTTCCTTTCGTTACATCGCCCCATAAGAGGCAATTCGTCGTATTTTTAAAATGGCTTTTTATAGGTTATTTTAGGTTAGGTTATATTGGGTTAGGTGATTGCCCTACAGGGTTAGGTAATTGGCCCCCCAGGGTTAGAGCCCCCCCGCAGGGGCTAGAAATAGGAAAAAAGCTACTGTGAAAAATACGAAGAATCGCCCCATAAGGTGCGATGTTACGAAAGGGACTATACCCAAAAATAAAATAGTACTTATCAATATCATCAATTTAGTTGTATTCCTATATCTTTTTAATAAATTAAACTTTTTTTCTATAAAATTGAGTAAATTTCCCCGTCCTTAACGTCTAGTCTTAACCATTTGCAAGCAAATTCACTGGATTTTCTAACATCTTTCTACATTTCTTTCTTTTTTCTTTTTTTTCATTGATTTTAAAATTGTTATTTAATATCATCAAGAAATGGATAGCATTATAAAGTTACTATCGACTGTGCATCTGTATTAAAATTGGCGAGGAAAGCATAAATATCAAACATAGCCTTAAACCACCCTAAGACGCTAATAAAAATATGAAACAGCTTAAAACCATCCATGTAATGTAGCTCCTAACCCCATCATTCAAAAAGCCTTATAGTAGGTACACTAAAAAAATACTTGTCCTTTCTCTTTGTTATAGCTATTATACTAATGGATATATAATATACATGGATAAGGTGACTGGGGAAAAATTTAAATGGACATAACTTATTGTTTAGTTCGTTCATCCAGTAGAAGGGGTGGGGATGGGTTGAAACTAGAGGGGACTATAAAAGGATTGTTATTTTGGCCAGCTACAAAGTACATGGAAATCTGGTGTAAGATCCATGTGAAAATAAATCCATTATTATACTATGTTCATGTTGATTGAGTTTCAGTGTAACCTGCAAGATTTCCTAACATTTTTGTCCCGTTTCATTTGACATTAATATGTGTATAAGTGTGTGTGTGTGTATAAAAGGGTTTGTGTGTGTGTGTGAGTGTGTGTATAAAAGTGTGAGTGTGTGTGTGTTAATTTTGTGTGCTTTTTGCTGTTTGCTAAAGCATGGCTTTTCTAACACTTAAGTCTGTAGGTTCTCCTTTTATATTTTTGATTTAAAGCTTATCTATAAGCCAGGGGCGTCCAAGCTTTTTTATTTGAGGGGGGGTTAAAATTTTGTTTACCCCCCCCCCCCCAAATTTTTACTCCGGGGATAAAGTTTGCTTGGGGGGGGGGGGGAGGGGTGGTAATAACCCCCCGTGAAATCTGTTGGCTGGGGTAAATTTTGTTTACCCACCCCAAAATTTTTTTTTATTTTTTTTGGGGGGGGGCAAAATTTTAAATGGGAGGGGTAAAATGAAAAATATTTTATTTTGGGGGTGCCGTGGGCACCCCCAAATTCGTTTGGGGGGGGGGGGGGTAATCACCCCATTACCCCCCTTCTTGGACGTCTATGCTATAAGTAAAGCCTGCCCGAAAGTCAATCCGTACGTGCCATCAAAAAGGAATTATAGAGCACTTTTGGTTTTGTGAAGCAAACTGAATTTTTTTTAGGGGAGGAGGAAAGGTACATTTATCAATAACTTTAATATTCCATACAAAAAACCATGGATCTAAAGGGATAAGACGTTGAAGGATAAATTAGTATACATCTCCAATGAGGATAAACACCTCTTCTGTAAAATTAAACTATTGGTCATCACGTTTTGGACATTGCTAGCTTAAAACCAGCCAATAGAAATTTAAAAAATAAACAAATAAATTTTAACTATAATAATAAGATAAAATGGTTATAACACTTTGGGTACTAGTGTAATTTATAGTCCATAATATACTCCCTCCTGAACTAAAAGGTCTATTTAGATTATTTTTTAATCCTTTTAATGATTACAATTTAAAAGTAACGTTTGTGTCATGTAACGTATTGTTTATAACTTATCTAATTACTAAACTTTAATATGTTTTCTGCACTCTCCATAATGTTTTTATCCTTGTTTTTTTTCTAAAAGAAAGGATATGAAGATTAATGATGTGTTGGCTCTCTCCATGGTCTAGGCAAAAATTATGTTCAAAAAAATCCGCGAAAAAAATTCTTTTTTTTAAGTAGCGTTGACATTCTTTAAAAAATTATAATAATCCATCCGTCAGAATGTCAGTTTTAGTTAAGTAAAATTAGTTTTTTCTTCTTGGCTATATCAAGACTAATCATCATAAAGTTAAAATGATTTTAGTTCCCTTGAATTTAACACAACTCAATTTTAAGAGTATACGACAGTGTAATTTTTATAAAAACTAGGATGACAACATCCATAAAAGCGAAGCACTGAAACGGTAGGACAAACGGACATTAACAATTGTATAGTGTCAGAACTGAATAATCAGAATATAAATGTTTAAGAGTCAAAGCAAAATTGTAAGTAAATTTGTTGAAAAAACTGCTTTATACAGGATTATGTTTATGGACATACTTACATTTTCAGGACTTGTTTATAGAGTTACATCGCTTATTACATTATACTTTGTTATCCCAGGAATCAATATACCAAAAATCAGATAAATCCAATGATTAGATCAAATAAAAATTTGTTGTTAAAAAAGTGAAAAAATCAACATGTTTAAAATGGACGTACGTAAATAGAGTTGCTACGCTTTCTAAATCGTACCTAACTACTAAAGGAATCACCATGCAAAATTTGAAACGATTGAGTTTCACATTTTATGAAAACTTAACTATGTCCCTTATTGGTTTTAGACAATTTAATTTTTAAATTTAAATATTGGGATGGTTTTATACAATTTTTCTGCTGTACCTACACCTTAAAATACAGAGACTCTATATCCTAGGAAAGCTGTTCTAGTTTGGATGTACAATTAAATGGAACAAATGTTTTAATTTTGTGACATTGAAGCAACACTGTAGGGATATATTAAACTTGTTGTGTCACAATAAACTTGTTAACGCTTACATTGGCCTCTCCCTTCCTTACTGTTATCTACAAATTATATATTTTGTTTTACCAAGAATTAGTATATGCCTAGACTAATGGCTAGATGAGATGTTATATAGTCACCATACCATTCACCATAATAAACTAAAATTGAAAGAGCCAGTTATAAACTTGTATTAATTTATTTTCGCTCGTATTAGAGAAGCTTAAGTGTCAACCAATTAGAGAGCTGGTAGTTTTCAATCCACCTATTCTTTTGGTCAAAATTAGTTAACTTAAATTGTATTTCCGCTTTTAGATAAAGAATTATACAAAAAAAGAATTTTATAAAAATCCTTAAAATTTGATGCAGATTTCAAATCTCCCCCTAACATTAAAATTCTTTCCAACTTATATATCTTAGTGTTCACCTCCCTCCATAATTAACATGCTCAAAAGTCCAACATGCATCCTATCCTTATACTAAAGTAACAGGATGTCTGTGTGTCTGTCTGTCTGTGTGTACCGAAGGATCTCGCTAACCGCTGAACCAATTGGGTTCTCCTTAACAGGGTAGATTCTCATATGTCCCAGGAAGGTTTATAACTATTTTGGGGGAGGGTACCACCACCCTCCCTAGAGAAATTAAATTTTTTAAAAATTTATCAATTTTAGAAAGAGAGTTCAACGAAAAATAAACATCAAACGTAAATTTTTTTTAACTTTTTCTTTTAAAATCTAAAATAAGAAATTGAATTATCAAATTCGACTCTCTCCTCCTCAAGTGCCCCTAGAGGCCTCTAGGGGCGTAGCCGCTAGTTACTAATAAAGTGACACATGGAAAGCGCAATTTGTTACCTTATATTTATAGGTGGTTAAACTTTTATAAAATTGACACCTCCTATGGGTGTATCTTCCAGGTTTTGACCCTTGTTAAGGGTGTTATAGGAGGTTGAAGATGGTGTTTTAAACTCTTTGCACGCTTTTTATTGGGGATTTTAAGAATATCAAATGTCATAATTTTATATCCTTTATATATTCTAATTGATATCCAAGAGAAAATTAAATACACATTATATTAATTGTTTCACTAGGTATTATAATAAAGAAATTGTTAATTCAAGATGAACTATCTCGAGTTAAATGTAAATCCAACGTAAACTATTATTGATTGTTAAATAACAAAAGTTTGTCCAAAGTTTTAACTCTTTGATGTTGTAATGTAAACTACAAAGTATTATGATGTGTATCTATCGTTTGGCTTAATATGTATAATTGTAATTAGTCAAAGCAAATGACGCTTTGCTTTTAAAATGAACTACACATCTTAATCCGGATTTCTTTTAAAATACTTTCAATGAATGAAAAAATGTTTTTTTTTAAGCTTTCTTTAAAAGTATTTAAATGAAAAATCACTAGTCGTTTAAGATTAATGACCGATAACAAGCCATACTGGAAAATGCACTGGAAATTTTACGATATTTTACGATGTTCTCATCCATACGAAAAAACTATGTCTAGCATCGTATTATATCCAGCTTTTTACGAATATAGAAATGTACAATCATAAGATTAAAACCAGTTTTTTTAGCCAGTGCCTTCGGCACCTCGGGGCTTAAAAAACTAGTTTTAATCTCATAATTGTACTTTCTATATCCGTGGAAACTTGTTTATAATACGATGCGAGAAATAACTATTCTCGTATTCACTCGAATCCGGTGGATAAGAACCGGTTCTTATCCATACGAAAAAAACTATGTCTAGCATCGTATCCAGCTTTCTACGAATATAAAAATGTACAATCATGAAATTAAAACCAGTTTTTTTAGCCCGTGCCTTCTGCACCCCAGGGCTAAAAAAACTGGTTACAATCTTATAATAGTACATTCTAAATCCGCGGAAAGCTGTTTATAATGAACACAGTAATAGTGTCTGACTGATTATGACGTAACAAAAAAAAATTAGCCAATGAGAGGCCGTTATTGACCAATGGTAAAATTTATAGTGGCCTCTCATTGGCTAATTTTTTTTGTTACGTCATAATCAGTCAGACACTATTACTGTGTTCGTTTATAATACGATGCTAGAAATAACTATACTTATTTTTAAACAATAAAAAGTACATTGTTTAATTTTAAATCAAAGGTTTGATTTTAAAGTACTTTTGTATGATAATTTTTGTAAAATATATAAATAAAACTTAATCTATAAATGTAGCTTAAAAGTTAGATTTTTTAATCAAGTACGTCTGAGCTTTTGGGTCCATTTGTAATTTTATGTATTCTGTCATTCTTGTTTTGTAGAAATGTTCTGTTTGTAAAACTTGTCCTTGAGTATATTCAAAAATGAAATATTCCAGCAATTAAACACACTCATTATGACCCATTAACAAATATTGGTCTTCGATATTCAAGGACAAAAAAAAGTTAGGAAAATGTAACTAATTTTAAATTTTCACCTTTATGATTTCTTATTTAATCAACTCCACTTTTAAGTCAATCATTTAGATATGTAGATCAAATTAAAAGGGAATTATCGATTACTGAACAAACGCAGGAAGAAAACGCTTCTTGCCATTGGCTATTTTTAATTTACATTTTTTGTTTTGTTATAACACCAAATAGTTTGTATGTGTAATAAAAGTGCGTTTGTTTTGACAAGAAGTGGAACTTACCGAACAGACAAACGAACAATTTTAATTTTGGAGTTAATATTGTTTCTCGTATTCATTCGAATCCGGTGGATAGGAACCGGTTCTCATCCATACGAAAAAACTATGTCTAGCATCGTATTATATCCAGCTTTCTATGAATAAAAAAATGTACAATTATGAGACTAAAACCAGATTTTTTAGCCCGTGCCTTTGGCACCTCGGGGCTAAAATAACTGGTTTTAATCTTATAACTGTACATTCTATATCCGCGGACAGCTGTTTATAATACGATGCGAGAAATAACTATTACCAGTTTTAACAAAATATAAATCTACTGATTTTTTTTTATACAAATTGAATAAAACGGATGTAGACTTTGATTTTAGAGATGCTTCACTTAAATTATGTTATAATGGACATTCTGATAATGGTTAAATAGTTGCTACGCTTTTTAAATTCTTATGTTTTAAAAAAATTTTGATCTTAATTTAATATCAATAGCACAATTGTTTATTTTATGTATGTTTATGTAAAGTAATAACCGGTTATAAACCAAAATTTAAAAAATCTGCAAAAAAACTATAATACTAATATACGATATATATGTATTATGTATATATAAATTTTCAAGATATTTTATTTTAGACACTATTAAAAAAGCCCCGCTTTTAAATGCTTTCATACAAAGGCATAACTAATGATATACCTAATTGAATAGCTTGTCTATTAACTGAATAAAAGCCTGACTATTAACATTGTTGCAAGCTAACATACAATTATAAGAGAGATTAATTAATTTAATGGTTTTTGTAGAGATATAACGGAATATATGATTCAGTCACAACATGAAAAAGCGTCGAAAAATATAATTGTTGCACATTGAAAAAAAAATAGTGAATGTATATAAAAATGATTTAAAATAAATTTAAAACGATAGTTTCTACTCGTAAAAACAGACATACTATAATTATAGAGTAGCAACACTATCTAAAATTTAGAATCTGATGCAATATCTTTTTTCGTGGCTATTAAAAGAAGTACAATGGTAATTAATGTTTAATTATATACACCTTGACTATGACAAAGCATTTGATACTTTTTGAAAGCGAAGCTTTTCTATAATTGGGGTAGGTCCGTCCGTACGTCCGAACGTCCGTAACGAATAGCTTTTTCCGTTAATTTAGGCATGTTAGAATTGTCCTATCGATTTCAAATTTTGCATGTGATTTCTTTAGTAGTTAGGTACGATTTAGAAAGCGTAGCAACTCTATAATCATTACCAAAATGTCCGTACTACCATTTTAAACATGTTGATTTTTTTACTTTTTTAACAACAAATTTTTATGTGATCAAATCATCGGATTGATCTAATTTTTGGTATATTGATTCCTGGGACAACAAAGTATATTGTAATAAGCGAAGCAACTCTATAATCAAGCCCTAAAAATGTAAGTATGTCGATAAAAATTATCATGTATCAAGCAGTTTTACAACAAATTTACTTACAATTTTGCTTTGACTCTTATAAATTTATATTATGATAACAATGTAGAATTCAAATCAGCTATGTGACGCAATAAAAATGAAAAAGAGAGAGGAGAGGTGGGAAAGAAACCCCCTAAAATAGACATTGTAAATCCCTCATTTATATGACGTCACATGGCTGATTTTTAAGACACTATGTAAAGTTACGAAAACGATGGTCATTAAAGTTAAATTTTATACACCTTGAATATGGCAAAGCGTTCGATGCTTTACATTGTCATTGAACTTTTAATAGCAATGCATGCCATTGTACATCTATCTTCTATTGTAAAATCGTAAGTTTCTCAGCTGTTGATAAAGATAGTATATATATTATATGTATATGTTTTCTTTAAGACTAATTACTTTTTCCTTGCCAGAGAAACTGAGAACACAAACTAGAAAATTGGCTTTAATTTGTTTGTAATATGACACTCAAAGTTTTTAAACTTTATGTTTTATTTCTTTTTTTTTATTTGGTTGCTCTACTTTCATAATTTAAGAGAAACTATATATTATACTTGAATATAAAAATATCTAATTTTGTACTTAGAAGCAGAAATGAAATATATATTCTAGCTATAATATAAAGTAAGAAGCTTTATTTGTCTGTAGCGAAGGCTCTAGCAAACCGCTGAACCATTATGGTTCTTTACAGTGAATCCTCTTATAGGCTCTGGGATGGTTTTAGTTTATTTATTTATTTTAAATAAGTCCGGGTATGCTTTGATGATATTTTTTTAACCTTCGAATATATATAGAGCCCCTAAATGCTAGAGGCGCAGCCGCTAGTTCTAGATATAGTATCGTAGAGTATTGAATACGAAAAAAAACTGTACTGAAAACTTTTTGAGCAACAGTCAAACAGACAGATAGACTGATGAACATGCGAAATTAATGAGTAGATACGCCAACAAATATAAAAAAATGAAACTTATACCAAATTATACTTTAAAGAATTAAAATTGATATTATTATTGAAGCAGTTATTCAACTTTAATGTCAATATAACGCTCTATTTGAACTTTTCATAAAACCTTTAAAAGATAATTAGATTATTAATTAATTAATTGTGAATGACAATACCCTCAATATATTATTGAATTATCTGGCATTTAAAATTTATACATAAAATAATATTTTTTTTAGGATACATCCTTAAAAGTAACAGGATGTCTATAAGAAAACTATTTTTAAAGATTGATAATGAAAGACAATAAACAAGGTTAACTACTGAAAATTTACCAAAATCTTGAAAATAAATGATTTAAATAGCAGCTTTGGTGTTTATTTAATAATGAATTAAAGTTAAGCCTTGTTATTGTTCGGTGTGCCGACAATTCCACATATTCATCTCATATATAATTATTAAAAACGAAAATTATCACAACAAAACGAACCACCTCTAAAACTCTCCTATAACTTTGAAAAATACTACTCAAAATTGTTTTACTGTTGTGTATTTCATCATAAAGCAGCTTATAGTGCCTAATAAATAATGACGTCATACAATAAAACGACCAGTGATTCAGTAACATTGTAATTGACCAATGGTAAAATGTATTCTGGCTTATCATTGGCCATTTGTATTGTATAACGTCATTTTTAATAGGCACTATCAGCTGTTTCTTTTATCATGCTTCTTATTATAATATGTTAAAGTAAATGAACACTGTATTGTTCTATGTGCTATGATGCCTGATGTGTAGATTGTAGTGTCCTGAGTAATTTTAAACAATAAAATCACAGTAAAGTTTTAAAAAGTAGTGCAGCTATTTTATTAAAATGGTAGGTCTGTATATCAGTCCGTCCTACCATATGTGAAAGGATTCAAAGTTGTCCAAAACGTTATAAATAGTCCATCATCTTATGTTGATACTTTTTCATTAAAAAAACTAATATCAATTACTGTTTATTTGTATTTTAGGTGGTTTTACTCAGAGGCTGCTATTCACCCAATTAATTTGAAATTAAATATTTTGTTGGAGTAAAACTTTTCTTTGTGTAACTGAAAGGGAAGTAGGTAAGAAGGGGGAAAAAGGGAAAGAGGGCTGAGGGGAAATTTTCACGCAAGTTTAGTGCCCTCCACAGGGGCTATGAATTGGTTATTTTTCTTTTTGTCAACAATGAAAAATAAGAGGTGTGATGTTTGGTGATGATGTGATCAGGTTAACCCTAGAAATCCTCTGGAAAATTATTATAATATGAATAGATATATATTTAAATTATGTTTATATATCAGGCTGTTAAGAGAATAAGATTAAGAAAATACCTATGGTTTTTACAACCAATTATTTCTATTGAGATTGAACCACATCTTCCAACTTTGTTTACCAAAAACTTGGGGGGGGGGGAGTATTTTTTTAGTTTTTGGAGTTTGGGAGCGTCCCAAGTTTTGGGTGTCCCAAAAAAAGCTAAAACCAGAAAAAGACCAGTAAATATATTACCTGAGAAGCACAACCTTGTCGTTTCAGAGGGTACATATATCTTAAGTTTTATGCAGGGAGATAGGTATTGTACTAGTTTTTATCATAGATATGTACTGATATTAGCTGTAAACTTAATTTTTTTATGATGAAAACAACTTACAAATAGTTTAAAACCATCACAAGACTTACCCAATCAGTTCAGTAGTTCTTGAGATATCAAGCTTCAGATAAAAAAAACTCATTACTTTATATAATAGAATATACCTATCTTACAATTTATTTATTGGTCTATTAGAGCCATATTAGGTTAAAGTATTTATTATTTAAAACCTTTGAGTTTAATAAGGGTTCATAAAAGGTATTTTTTGGAAAATCCCTTCAATCATGAAATTAAGCCAGTGAAGAAAGAGTTAACTTTGATTGTTTTAAATTAACATATCAATTCAAATGAAGGATGGATAGATAGATAGATTAAATATTTAGATAGATATATAGATAGACATATAGTTAGATAGATACACCCCAACCCTCCATAAAAATTTAGATGTACAGAAAGAGAGTTAGATAGACAGATGGATAGATAGCCAAATAGATAGAAAGATATTCAAAATGGGGAGGAAGGTAAATGGGTATTGACCCACAAAATTATGGGGAAAATATTAGATTTTATTCTCCCCCAAAATTTTGAAAAATGCGTGAGCCATTCCCTAAAAGTAAAAAAAATCTTTGGCATTCTTGGCTATGTAGATGGATAGTTAGAGTTTATGTTTTTGTTAATGAAATTGTGGCCATATTGTTGAGTGGGTGTGGCTCTGATTCCGCTCATACACACAATTATTTAATATTTTTTTGAAAAAGGGGTTTTAATAACTTCAATTAATAATCAATAATTCAATTAACTTAATAGTGTATTATGAAAAATACAAAAATACTTGCAAATTGTTTTGTTAAAACTTCACAGATAAGCAAAGAGAGAGAGAGAGAGAGAGAGAGAGAGAGAGAGAGAGAGAGAGAGAGAATGAGAGAGAGAGATAGAGAGAGAGAGAGAGAGAGAGAGAGAGAGAGAGAGAGAAAGAGAGAGGGAGAGAGATAATTTCTTCCATAAATAACCCACTCTACCCAGGAATTTTAAGGGATACGACAACTGTTCATGTACATCTACAATAATTAAGATAAAAATTTGCACTTCTGTAGATTAATAGTATTGGTTGAAAGGTTTGGACACAGTTAGTTTAAACTAATTAATCGAAAGAAGTTTTGATCCATAGAAGGTATAAAACTTTGGGTACCAGTGTAATTTACAGTCCAGTGTCCCCTCCCTCCCTGCTGTGTACCCTTCTCCATGCACATTATCACTCTCTGGTAAACCATATTATTGCTAATTAGTTTAAATTTACTCAGCTATTTCTGCATTGCTTTGTTGGCTGGGTGCATAAATTTTTAAAAGAGATGCTTTTCTTCATTTAATAGATTTTATGTACATTGTATAAAAACTTTACAAAACCATAACAGATCCTTATAAAGCGAATCTTCACTAATTATCTATAATACCAAGTAGCTTGATGTCTGGATGTCCGTCCGTCTGTCTGAAGCTTAAGATCTCGGTAACCACTGAACCGATCGGATTATTCTCTTTAGGGTATATACCTATTGGTCCTGTGGTGGTTTTAGGCTATTTTCTTGGGGCGTGGGACACCCCAAACCCCCCAAAAATTAAAAAAAATCCCCCCTTATTTTTTTTGAAGATGCAGAGCCAGGGCCTCAATTTTTTTTGATGATGAAGATGAAGATCCACCCCATGTACTACATTTTTTTTTAATTACTTCTTTGGGCAAAGCCCCTAGAGGCTAGGGGCGAAGCCGCTAGTATTTAGATAAAATACCAAGATTGAAAACGATAGGACAACTCTAACGTGCCTAAATAACCGGACTGATCCTTCTGAAGAAAAGATTGCTGTTCTTCTTTGCCTCAAATAGCCTAACAGTGCTATGCATCCCTATTACAGGGCTATACATCGCTCACCAAAATATTGCCATCTTGAAATTTTTCAGGATTTGTAATAATAGTGTCGGTCTTTATGCTAATACGGTTTGCGAAAAATACTTCCTTCCTAAGACAAGTCTTAAAATGTTCAATCATTCAATGCATAAAATATAATGATGTTTATCTTTAATAAAAAAGATTCAACAAGTATTAATTTGTGAAATTTCCAAAACGTATATTCTGAGATTTAAGTTTCCGAGATCTTTCTGGATACACAGACATACATACATACATTTAACTGGTTTGGGTAGAACTACATGTATATATAAAGATTACACTGCATAAATGGAAATTAAATTATACACTTCCAAATGACAGCAGTGAAAACAAGGACGACCAAAACAATAAAAGCAAAGCTAAATCAGACGAAAATTATTTTTAAAATTAAGAAAGACGTTGTCAAATTGTATGAATACAGGATGTTTGGTAGAAAAATAAATACATTGTAAGACTAGATAACATAGATGTTTTGATTTTATTATTGTGACTTTTGAAGAAGGTAGGATAATTAAGTCATGTAAAAAGTGTCAATATAGATAGATGTTTAAAATTGGCTGTGTACTTTTTTGGAAATGATTATAGTCGCCTTAGTGTCGCTACCCATTTTTAAAAGCGAAGCTTTTCTATAATTAGGGTCGGTCCGTCCGTACGTCCGTCCGTCCGTACGTCCGTCCGAGATAGATATCTTTTATTCGTTAATTTAGGCATGTTAGAATTGTCCTATCGATTTCAAACTTTGCATGATGATTCCTGTAGTAGTTGGGTACGATTTAGAAAGCGTAGCAACTCTATAATCATTACCAGAATGTCCGTACGTCCATTTTAAACATGTTGATTTTTCTACTTTTTTAACAACAAATTTTCAAGTGTTTTAATTATCCGTTTGATCTGATTTTTGGTATATTGATTTCTGGGACAACAAAGAACAATATTATAAGCGAAGCAACTCTATAATCAAGTCCAAAAATGTAAGTATGTCCATAAACATTATCCTGTTTTTAGGCAGTTTTTCAACAAATTTACCTACAATTTTGATTCGACATCTATACATTTATGTTCCGATTTTTCAGTTCAGATACTATATAAGTGTTAATGTCCGTTTGTCCTACCGTTTTAGTGCTTCGCTTTTATGGATGTTGTCATCCTTGTTAATTATACACTCTACCATCAAACACATTTTCAAATCAATAGGACAATTTTAATAATTTAACTAGTGCAATCCGTTACGAACGTACGAACGTATGGACGAATCATGACTGCAGAAAAGGTTCGCTTTTAATAATTTGCACTTTTACTGTTCGAAAGTGCATATTATCTTTTTTCATGCTCTATACATGATTTACATTTAATTCTATAGGCTTAAAAACAAGGATGACAACGATATAACAAAATAAAAACATAATGAAAAAATTCCTAAGAGTCGGCAACCGCAGCCACAGCCTTGCAGCGTTAACAAAGTGTAGAATTTAAGGCAATACTTTGTCTGTAGCTAGATATCTCGGAAATGGTTGATACATATAGGTTGTAGTTTCCTTTGTAAACCTTTCTTCCTTCCCCAGAGGCAAATGCAAAGCCACTTATAACTACATAAATTCTAATGAGTTGGAGATGTTATCTTTTGTAGAATGAGTTATAGTGTTAAATAAAATAGGCCTTTAGAAATGAAAGAACATGAATTGCATTTTACAGTTTCAAAGAAAAATTAATATTTTACCAATTTTTGTAAACAATATTCTATCTATTTTATGGCTAGGATTGTTGAGATGTATCTTGTAGTTTCAAACATATACAGTGTGTTTTTTTTATGAGAACTTTTCTGAAAGCAATTTTACCCCACTTATAGTTATCAGAATTTAATGATTAATGGCTTATTTTCTTTGTTTTTTAAGGCAATTAATAGAACAACAATATTTCAGTTTTTATTTAGAAAGTACAGTAAAATCTAAAATTCAAAACTTAGGTGTCAACATCTAAAAATAGTTTTAGCGCATTTTTCTTATGCTCAAATAATCAACCTTTTGCAAGAATGGCTGCTAAACACTTTAAAGTTGAGATATAGAGCTAAAAATGTATACATATACTATTAGGGACATGTACTAGAACATATCAAAGTTTGAAGGTCATATCTCAACCAGAGAGGGAGTACTGGCCCCACAAAGTCGACTACAGAAAATCCATTTTTTTAAGAAAAATGCGCTAAAACCATTTTTATATGTTGACACCTAAGTTTTGAAATTTAGATTTTACTGTAATTTTTAAATAAAAACTGAAATGTTTTTTTGTTGTTCTATTAATTGCCTTAAAAAACAAAGAAAATAAACCATTAATCATTAAATTCTGATAACTATAAGTGGGGTAAAATAGCTTTCAAAAAAGTTCTCATAATAAAAAACACACTGTATATGTGCTTTCACTCAAACATACTTCTTGACCACACAGAACTTCCCTGATATTTTATTTAAAAAAAAAACAGGAATTTCTAGCCACTTTCGAGTGTACTAACACTACAGGGCCGTATCACTACGGTATACCTGCAAAATTTAGTTGGCCTTTACTTAACCTAACCTAAAATAGGCATCATAATACGATTTAAAAAAAAGAGTTTTTTTGTGGTAAATATTTGTAATTGTCTTTTTGATGAAACATTCTAAGGGGCGTTTACTCCAACATCTTACTTCTTCGAATAAAAGCCCGTAGAGGCTATTAGCGCAGCCTCTAGTTATAAAATAAATCCTTATTAAAAACTAAGAAAACAAAAAATTTGAAATTTTCAATTAATTTTTATTTGTGACAAAAGATATTGTTAAAATTTTCTATTTTAAATTTTTAATAGTTGAAACTAGTCAAATAATAATTAGGAATTGTAAGAATTTATCAAGCTCGTCAGCCGTGCCTCAGTCGCGCATAAGCCTCAAATTTAATACCGCTTGTTTAAAACAAAATCCGTTAAGATTAATTTTCTGTTTAGGAATATGTTTAGACATCA
Organism: Acartia tonsa; assembly: GCF_053477335.1. Lineage (NCBI taxonomy): Eukaryota > Metazoa > Arthropoda > Copepoda > Calanoida > Acartiidae > Acartia > Acartia tonsa. The sequence continues at coordinate 52,829,559 of NC_137264.1, forward strand.
CTAACTGAAATTTCAAGTTGTAATAAGACGGTTTTACTGAGTCTTAGACGCGGCTGCCGAGCCCTAGAACTTATCTCTCATTGAGATTACTTAACAATTATGTTCATGAATAGCGCAGCAAAACTAACTCTTTTATATATACACTGCGAATTTTAAAAGAAAAAAAGTTGACCCTCAAAATTTCACCTTAAAGTGATACTTTTCTAATAGTTTATAGTCCACTGAGTCGTAAGCAGTAAGAATTAAAATCTATTAAGTCCCTTCTAACGAGATATTGGCAACTTTTTGCACACATTTTCGCAAACGGCAATTATTTCCTTTATTTGAAGTTTTTGTTAATAACATTTTCATAAAAGTTTTCAGTAATAATCATTTAAGATCCATTGTTGAGAAGAAATAACTGAAAAAATGTGTTTCCATGCAAAATAAGCTTAAAATCTAATGATTTTAAATATTTGCGATTTAATGGTAAAAAAGAATATTTTTTGCTTTTTGATAGCCTGAATATGTTTAATTTAGTTTTTTTATATAATCTATTCTTTGAAAAGACATGCATATTCTTTTAGATTTGAAAAAAATAAAAAAAATAAAAAATCGGAATTAATCAAAATTAATCTATAGCCTTTAAAAAATTCTTTTAATATTTTGAACCTATATAATCAATAAAATCAATGGAAAATAAAATAGTTTTATAAAATAAACTTTTGGAAAAGTAGGATATTTTTCTTGTCTTTAAAAAAAATGCAAATTAAACATAGTTAACGACTATTTAATTATCAAGAATGGTAATAAAATATTTCAATAACCACTTAAACCTTTTTGTGGCTATGTTATTTACTTAAACAGAAATTCTATTTTGTCAGAATTATAAAAATAATGAAGTATTTTCCAAAAAGCTTGCAAAAAAAACGTAATTTTATCAAACTTACTCACAGTTTATAGCAGATATTGTTGTAATATATTAATTATCAAAATAAAATCTTCAATTTACAACGTTTAAAACACCTGAAAGTAAATTCTAAGCAAAATTAGATTTATCCCCTAGATTTAGAGTAGCTGCGCTACTTAAAAAAACACCTAGTATTCAAACCAATCAGCTGATCAAATTGCTATAGACATAATTTGTTGGGTTGTTATTATCTGAAACATTTATTTTCTTTTTAATTTTAAAATGATGCTTGACATACTTAAAACAAGCGGCTACGCCCCCAGCGCTCATTAGGGGCACTAGAATTTGATCCCCTCCATTTTTAAATTTAAGTTTTACAAAAAAAAACCAAGGACTATATCTGTTCAGTGGATAGCGAGTTCCTTTGTTACAGACAGATATACATTAGTCTGTCCCGGATTTGAAAAATTTTATTAAAATTTTTGCCCCCAGCCATAATATAGTTGATTTATGCAAAATATTGACCCATGCAAAATATTTTTTCTGTAATGCAAAAATTGCGATGGTACAAGCACTGCAAAGTTTTTAAAATTTGCAAAAAAAGACCTGTTTTTAAAGCTCTTGTACCATCTCAATTTTAAAGATTTTTACAAAATTTCAATTCTAGTGTGTCAAAATAAACCTGAAATTTACCAAAAAAAATGGGGGCAGTCTTAATTCTAACATATGAAGGACAAAGGTGTAGCAAGTAATTTTCCAAAGTAAAAATTGCCAGATTTTAAATAATGGGGTTGGGCTGGAATCTATAGATACAGATATCCTGCTGATTCATAATTCTGGATATCAAGTATTTAGGGTTATATTGACACACTAGAATTGAAATTTCGTAAAAATCTTTAAAATTGAGATGGTACAAACTTTTTAAAATCTGCAAAAAAAAGTTTTTAAAGCTTTTGTTTCAACTCAATTTTAAAGATTTTTATGAAATTTCAATTCTAGTGTGTCAATATAAACCTAAATACTTGATATCCAGAATTATAGATCAGCCGGATATCTGTATCCATCCAATCTGGCCAAACCCTATTATTTGTGTATGAAATCTGGCAATTTTTACTTTGAAAGATTACTTGCTACACCTTTGTCCTTCATATGTTAGAATTGAGACTGCCCCCATTTTTTTTGGTAAATTTCAGGTTTATTTTGACACACTAGAATTGAAATTTTTTAAAAAACTTTAAAATTGAGATGGTACAAGAGCTTTAAAAAATTTTGCAGTGCTTGTACCATCGCAATTTTTGCATTACAGAAAAAATATTTTGCATGGGTCATTATTTTGCATAAATCAACCATATTATGGCTGGGGGCAAAAGTTTTAACAAAATTTTTCTAAAACGGGACAGGGTAATATACATACATCTCATTATTTCTATATAAGGACTATCGGCTACGTACCCTTAAAGTCTCTAGGGGCACTTGGGGATAGGGAGGGGAGGGGGGGGGTGGAGAGTCCTAACTATACTTAAGATGATTGTTTTTCAAAATTTTTAGAGGGTTATTTTTTGTTCAGGACCAATTTTTATATGGTGGAGGCACCCTTCCCAAAATAGGTTTAAACATTGCCAGGACATATAAAAAGCTTTAATGTAAAGAAAAACCATATCTGTCTAGCAGTTAGCGAGATTCTTTGAGACAAATAGATAAATAGTTATCATGATACTTTTATATAAGGATAAAAAAATCAAAGACGTTCAAGGTTTATTTTGGGATTCAAATTAAAAAAAAAGAGTTATGCGACAGGTTTGTGGGTAAAATAATACTCGGAGTGTCAAAATGCTGTTTCAAACTAACTTGAAATTTTTACATTGTGGGATCAGAACTGTGGTGCAATTTCACCCATTTTGTAACAACTACAAGGACGTCCAAGGGGAGGGGGTAAAGGGGTGATTATTTCCCCCCCCATATAAAAATTTACCCCCCCAAACAGTTTTTTTTAATTGGGGGGTGAATATTCCCCCCAAAAAAAAATAATCCTAAAAAAAATTTAGAGAGCTTCATGTGCATGTGCATGTCCACTATCAAGATTTTTTACCACAGCCCAAATTCAAAATACTTTATGGTTCCGCTAATAAATTTTGAGATTTCTAATATAAAATAATAATAAAGATAAACATCTTCTGAAAAAATTGTTTTTCTAACTTTAAAGATAAAAAAAAGGCAGCTGTTTGAAATATTTAAATAAAAAGGACCTAAAAACAAAGGTTGTTAAATAAAAGGGTTAAGTAAATTATACTATATGATATTTAGTCAAATTTCAAACAAATATTTTTTCATTAATTCATTTATAAAAATCAATATTATAAATATGAACTCACAAAGAGACGTTGTATATTATCATAATATATTTAGTCTGCTTTGTAAAACAAAACACACAGTTTTCTTTCTTTAATGCAGGGATGATTTTGGAACAAAAAAAACATAAAAAATAAATTTTTTAAAATTTAATTTGATATTATCGTACAATATTTTTTTATATACATAATTTAAGAAATATATTCATAATATTATAACCTGTCATAAAGACGACATATAAAAACATCATCCTGATAAGGAAATTAAAATATATCTTTAAAATTTTCAAATTCATTTTATATTCAAGAAGGATTGAGAAGGATTTGAATTTCAACATTAACTTGTTATTTTGGTTGTATATTTATCATATCTCTTTACAGTTTATTCTTAATATTACATTCTTATAATAAACATTTGAAAAAAAGATGGATGTTGCTGCGCTATCTATGGACTTAATCGTTCCTAATTTCATATGTTTGATTTGATTATAACGTTTAAACAAAACCAGCCGAAGCCTACTACAAAGTTTTGTTGTTTATTAAATAATTTTGCTTTTTCACGAGGAGTTGAAACAAACTTTGGATGGTTAGATTGATTGCCAGGAAGCTACAGTAGTCAGGAATAAAGAGATATGTAAAAAAAAGACAAATAAGGAAAATAACGTTCAATGGTAGTGAACTTGTTTGAAGTGATAAGCTACACATGCAGAGAGAGAGAGAGAGAGAAAGAGAGAGAAAGAGAGAGAGAGAGAGAGAAAGAGAGAGAAAGAGAGAGAGAGTTAGAGAGAGAGAGAGAGAGAGACAGACATACAGGGACAGACAGAAACAGACAGAGACAGACAGAGACAGACAGAGACAGACAGAGACATACAGAGACATACAGAGACATACAGAAACATACAGAGACAGACAGAGACAGACAGAGACGACAGAGACAGACAGAGACAGACAGAGACAGACAGAGACAGACAGAGACAGACAGAGACAGACAGAGGCAGACAGAGACAGACAGAGACAGACAGGACAGCCAGAGACAGACATACAGGGACAGAGACAGACAGAGCAACAGACAGAGAAACAGATAGAGACAGACAGAGACAGACAGAGGCAGAAAGAGACAGACAGGACAGCCAGAGACAGACATACAGGGACAGAGACAGACAGAGCAACAGACAGAGAAACAGACAGAGACAGACAGAGACAGACAGAGAGAGAGATAGAGACAGACAGAGAGAGACAGAGTGAGAGAGAGATAGAGACAGACAGAGAGAGACAGAGTGAGAGAGAGATAGAGACAGACAGAGAGAGACAGAGTGAGACAGACAGACAGAGACAGACAGAAATAAACAGACTTTTATTAATAAATATCTTTGGATTTCATATTTCATATTCATTGGATTAACATGCTTATTTTCTAAAACATTTATTCTTTATTTTCTGAACAATTTAGATCATTTAATTAAAAACTATTTAACAAAAGATTGATAATTAATTAGTCTTTTCTATACTAGGAAATCATTGAAAAAAAGGAATTGATAATACACTGTTATTTTGCCCCTTCAATAGAGATGTATTTGAGGAGGGGGAGAGAGGAAAAAATAATCTAATTTAGAAACATTATAGACTAAAACCATCTTTAAGCCAATATGTAGCTTCCCTAAAAAGAAATACTAAATTGGTTCATTGGTTAACGAGAATTTAACGGACACACAAAAAAATTTTAATACTGTATATTATAGTATTAAGATTTTGTCAAATCTATTTTTTTAAATCCCAAGCAAAACAACAATCCGCAGCCCAGAAAAATTGAAACATCAACTTAATTATTGGGGGCTACCTATCACTATACTCAGCCACATATAAGTGCCGCGGTCATTACGTAAAAAATATCAGAGATCTAAAGGGATTTTTGGACACTCAACGTAATGAACCAACTTTATTAAAGTCCTAAATGTTGTTAAGCCAACGAATAAGAAAACATTATTATAAACTTTGGGGACTTGTGTAATAATTAGCCCAATGTCCCCTCCCTCCTTTCAAAAAAGTGCACTATTCCCAATGTATGGCATATTTTATCCTTTATAACCCTAGAAATGTGAAATTATAAGGTTTTCTTATTGTATAAATGTAAATTATTTAAAGTGAACAAGGATGATAACATCCATAAGTAGCAAAGCACAAACAAATTATGGAATAAACATTAAACATACGGAAAAGGGGAGTTGTAGATTTTTAGTTGTCATAACAATGAAGAAAAGAGAATTTGCAGCAAAAAAAAACTCAAAGAAAATCTGGAAACCACAATATGACAAAGGATGAAGAAATGAATAAGAGCGAAGTTCAACACACCAGACAGATCTTTTAATATAAATATATTTCAAAACCAAAACACAAAATTGGTGTAAATATATCATAGAATAGCTTAAATAGATATAATATCTGATAAATACGTATTTACGATTGATTATACAGTTGTTACGCACTATTAAGTGTACCTTTTGTAACTTTTAAAGAGTTAATTGTTAAAAGTTTAATTTCAATAGGATGATTCTAACATACATTGATAAACAGTAAGCAACGTATGTACGGTCGGACAGGCCCTTTTTGCAGAATAAGAATTGAAGGTATGCTAATTTTTAAATCCTATTTTTGTCATTGACCTTAAAAGAAAATAGAAGTTTAAATATTTTATGTTTGTTATTTAGTCATTGGAATTATATTACACAAGCGACTTCGCCTCTAGCCTCTAGGGGCTTTGCCCTAAGAGGTTTATTCAACCAATTTTTGTGTTATTTAGATTTAAAAGATTTTTTTAGTGTGGGGGGGAAGGGGTAGTCAAACTTCCCTTTTTTGATTTTAGTTTTAAAAAGGATTTTTTTTCTTGAGGGTGTATTTTTCATTTTTTGGGGGGTTGGGATGTATCACCCCCCCCCCCCCCCAAGAAAATAGCATAAGACCATCCCAGGATCACTGATCGATTTATTTTGCTTCGCTTTAATTTATATTGTCTTCCTTAATCTGTTACAAAATATACTTTTTTAAATATCATAATGTTTTTTTTCTTTTCTTTTTTACACATTTTAAAATATATCAATAAGTAGTGTCAATAAATCACTTAATACGATGTAACAACTAGATTGGTTTAGTTTTATCAAAGTTTTAAAATAATTTTAAAATCTATTAAAAATTAATTTCAAAACACTAAGGCCTTTTTAAAACAAAATAAGTGAAAAAGGCACTAAATGGTAAAATTAAACTACTTTTTTATTTAAAGAAAAAGTAAATTAATCATTTCAGTGGCTTTGCAAGACTCATTAAGTATTAACCAACCATATAGACTATAAAGAATCGTGTCAAACCATTAAAAAAGAGACTCAATATTTATATTTTTATGTTATAATTTCTGCATATATCTTTTTTAATTAGCAATGAAGAAATGGGGGAATGTATTGGTTTTTAAAATTCACAAAACAGGTGCTTCTAAGATTTTACAATAGTTTTAGGTAAAAGTTTTAGTTTTAGACCTATAAGTTAGCTATGAATTATTATATTCTTAAATCATACATTTAAAAAAAAAATACTCTAAAAGAGGAAAAGCTAATACGAAATTTTGAAAATAAAATTGGCTTGGATTTAACATTTTCTGTCATTATAAATTTTACAATACAAGTGAATGCAAAAACGTCGCTTCACAAGTAAACAAGAGTAATAAAATCCAGGAAAGCGAAGCTTGCAAGATTTAAAAGCAATAAATTTATTATTTTTAAATGGAGGAATGACTTTATAAGCTATATATAATACAAAGTAGAACGATGTTTGTTTGTCTGTTTGTTTGTAGCGAAGGATCTCGCTAACCGCTGAACCGATCGGGTTCTCCTTTACAGGGTAGCTTCTCATAGGTCCCGGGAAGGTTTATAATTATTTTCTTGGGGGGTGGGACATCCCCAACCCCCCCCCCAAAAAAAAAATAAAAATACCCCCCCCATAGAAAAAATATCCCCCCCCCCAAAGAAAATTTTTTTTTAGATTTATTTTTAAAATCTAAATTACAAAAAATTGGTTTGATCAAATCTCTTGGGGCAAAGCCCCTAGAGGCTAGGGGCGAAGGTGATAGTATATCATACAATAACACCGATACTTGAATTATTACAGTTTTTGTTGTATTAGAAATAAACACGTAAAATAAAAAACCAAGCCAATTTTTTATATTTTTCATATAGCTGACGTACTGACTACAAAACCTAATTATAAAAAAGCTTAATTCTTCGAAATATATATGATACTTTATTGATTCTATGCGGTAAAAATAACCACAAACCCGTGTGTACCAAAAATTTAAAAAATATAATATTTATCCTTTTAAAAAAATTATATTTAATTTCACTTTTTAAATAAGAATACAATATAATAATACTCATGATTTCTTTGGAAATTATTAAAAATCTAAGTTTAAAATAAAATAAAGGTATTAGTCACTTTCTCACTGAGTATAAAAGTAAACTAAACCGTGTACCAATATAACCTCTGCCCCTTTAGGAAACCTCTCCCCTATCATTTTATTTCTTTTAAGTTAACCTCCACTTTTTACGAGATTTTATTCCCCCCCCCCCCCACCCCCACCAAACCCCCGACTATATTACTATGATATATCAATATTCTCCGTTAGTTCTCTCTCACTATTTCTCTCTCTCTCTCCCCATTTTCTCTCCCTGTCTCTCTCTCTCTCTCTCTTTTTCTCTTCCTATTTCTTTTTTTTCTCCGACGGAAATGAAGATGAGTTTTGAACCTTTGATGGGTGCAAGAAGCGTCAGTCTCCCGGTGAGTTTGCCCATTAAGTATTTTCAACATAAATGGTCGGTAAAATTTGGGGGGATGGGGAAAGAGTAACTAAACTTAATTGGGGAAAAGTTTTGGTTGATTTTATTAGAAAGGGTATAGATAATATAATATCAAAAAAGAAGGTTTAAATATTAAAGACTTAATGGTTGTAAGTAAATTTTGGAAGTGGGGGGAGGGGGGGCTTTATCCCACCCCCAAAATATTTCTCTTTTAATGTTTAATGTTTTATTCTTTTACTTCATTAGAGATTCTTTTAATTTGATAAATTATTTGATTTTGTAAGAATTTTAGTAAATAGAATATACTTTATTATATACTAGTGGCTACGCCCTTAGAGGCCTCTGGTGGCAATTTAAATGTTTTTTTTTATTTCAAATAGCTAAAAATTGAGAAGAAAAATTTCTATGTTGTGTTCAAGTCTCAACGTAAAAAAAATCGATTGTTTTGTGATTTATTTTGGGAGGTTGGTGGTACCCTCCCCCAAAATAGTTATAAAACTTCCCGGGATCTACGAAAAGCTACCCTGTTCCGCGGTTAGTGAGATCCTTCGGTACAGACATACAAACATACATCCTGTTACTTTATTATAATGATTATAGCAGCCTTAAGGAGCTTTAACAACGCCCCTCGCTGCTTGGAACGAAGCAACTAGTATAATACAGACAAAAATGAATAAAATTTTGTGTATATCATCCTTTGAAAGACAGAAGACTCTACAATAGGACTATTGACCTCTAGCAATAATTTTGGATCTTGTCAAAAAAGGTCCATCCAATTATCTGGTTATATTTTGATATATGTTCAGCCATGACAAGTTTTATTTAATACAATATAATCTTCTAGTTGCTTCGCCCCTAGACTTTGTATAGAAGTACTAGTGGCATCACCTATCCTCTAGGGGAAAACCACAAGAGACAAGAGAGGTGAAATCAAAGAAAGTTGCACCACATGTTATGCCAGAGTTTCTTTAAAGAATTGGGTAATGAAGGATTTTTTTCTTTTTTTGTAGGGTGGGGGTAGACCACCCCAAACAAAATATTTTTGAAACAGTAACCAGACCAGATTCTGTTTTCCCTGTGGAAAAGAGCCCAATTGTATATTAAAATATAATACGAAAACAGAAAGTTTAAAAAAGAAAGAGTAAGAAAATGTTTTATTTAAACAAGAAATAAATAGGTAAATTCGAAGAGAATTAGTAATAAAAGTAGGACAACCTTAGCATTAACAACAGACAGAAGTTGATACATACAGACAAACAAAAAGTTTGGAGTAGGTTCGCTACTGAAAATTTTTGACTTTAAAGAATTGGTAATTTCTTTTTATTTAACTAGCGGCTTCACCCCTAGCCTTTAGGGGCTTTGCCCAAATTTAAACAATTTAAAAAAATATAGTACATGTGGTGCAGGATTATTAAAAAAATTGGGGGTGGATGATTTTTTTTTTCTGGCGTTGGGGGTGTCCCACCCCCCCCAAGAAAATAGCCTAAAACCACCACAGCTCCAGTAGGTATATTCCCTGAAGAGTAGAATCCGATCGGTTCAGTGGTTACCGAGATCTTAAGGGACAGACGGACAGACAGCAAGCAAGTTACTTTGTATTATAGATATTAACCTTTGGTACGTGCCCCATTTGTCAGGTGATTTTGAGTATATTCAACTTGATCCAAAATTTGTATTTCTATGCCAACATAAATTCTATTTTAAACTAAATTTAATAAAAATGGTCCCGTTATATTTTTCCTTTTTGAAATGTTGCTTGAAATAAAGGTATATACATACAATATTTGAACGTGCATGCATTTATATTTATGCTGTTGTTACACTATAACTACCTCGTCAATTACCCCATACGGGCGAGCCGCTGCTGCCCGTGACACTTTAACGTCAGGTCCAACAATCCAGAATAACTCAGGGAAACCTTTCTTTACAAACAATAGGGGTATTAGGTTAAGTAACAGCCAACCAACTGTGCGCCACTTCTGTAAGTCCTAATTTTGAATAGTAATGAGTGCCAAGGCATTCCCAATACCATAACTTTAATGTCTTGCATCAGAAATAGAAACCATTTTTCCAGTATGGATTTAAATTCGATTAATGTTTTAACATGTTCTCAGTCATACTGAAAAATCATGCATAGAATATAATTTTTCATTCAAATATCCGCGGAAAGTTGTTTGTAATACGGTGCGATAAATAACTATTAACGTCTTTATCATTGAACAACTGTTCTGTAACCAACTGTGTCAGTTCAACCAGGCCTGAAGTGTAGTACTTTCTTACTGCCCTTCCTTTCAAATTATTTATTTAGACCACTTGTATATCCTATTATTTAAAGAAGTAAGTTTTTTTGTCTGTAGCAAAGGATCTAACGAACCATTGTACCGATATGGTTCTCCTCTATAGTGAAGCTTTTTTATTATAACTATTTTGGGGGAGGGTATCTCCACCCTTCAAACAAAAAAATGCCCCTTCCCCCCCTTCCCCCACACCTTAAGTGCACCTAGAGTCTTCAAGGGACCTAGTAAGAAATATTATAAGAACAGGAAAATATTAATTGTAAAATTTAATTCAAAAGGTCATTTTATAATATTCGCAATGTAAAAGATTTATAGCTTTAATTAATGTGAGCTTTATAAAAATAAATCTAATTAATGTTAAAGAAAACGATTTACAAATTTTTTACTTACTCTGATAAAATGATACTTACAGTAGCTGGCTAATATAACAATACCCCATCTCTTCCACTGACAGTAGTGAAACGTTTTGGCCAATAGCGGGTGACTAAATTGGAAACGTAAATGGACGATAAAAATGTTCTTGTAATAATATCCACGTATTATATATCCATTGTTAAAGAAAGCATATTTAAGTTTATTTATATAATCTACCTACCTCTGATAGTAATTATTTTTTTTATATATAATAGCATAGTTATTCTATAATACTAAAAGTCCGTCGTCCGTTTTTAAAAAAAAATACAGTATGACCTTTTCAAGTGATAAATTTAATCAGCTTTGTAAAGAAGGTGTATCAACTTTTTTTTTTATAGCTAGCCGGTTCTTTTAGTAAGTAGTAGATGTAAAATTTTTCATAGAATTCAGATATGCAATCGGTTTTTTTTGTAGACCTCTTATTTTTAAAGTAATTTAAGTTTTTTAAAAAAATAATTAAGTCGGTTTTAAGGTACTAAAACGCAACAAAATAAAAGAAGAAAATGGCCAGTAAGAACAAAAATAGTAAGATCTTTAATTTAACACCTTACTTTTAAAATTCTGTTGAGTAATTATTGAAAAAATCTATTTTTTTAACCTCGGTTTAATAAAAACTTTAGACCTAAATATTTTCTCAAACAGACATAAAAAACATGGGTTCATATATACCTTTAGAATCAGAAAAATATTACGAATCCATTGTAAGCAAAATTGAAAAAAAGTAAAAAGTTGATACAACTTCTTTTGAAATAATTGTTAGCTTCGATATGATTTTGTTATCCTTGTTGTCTTACTATATTATTACATAATTAATTTTCATTATTCTGTTTTATTGTCCAAACAAGAAAAAAAAACATTAAGTCTTATATGTTAAAGTACATAATGAATATCGATAAACATATATATATATAATATAGAAAAACACAAAATAATAAAGAAAAAATTGGTAATTTTTAATAAGAAAATATGTCGTTTTGTATTTTGAATCAGCCTACCTACGATAAGACATGGGTTTTAAATGCAAAGGTTTTCTACATTCGTATTCGTACGTTTATTTGTAACGTAGGTTATCGTAATTTTACTCAATTTAGTCTCATTAAAATTCTTACAAATCTGCCATTTTTATGAATATTATCATCCTTGTTTAATTTTTCATACTTTGTTATTTGTTATGGATTTAATTTTTTTTCTCGAGTAGATTTATTGTGGATTTATTTCAATCTTGATATGAAAAAGGAAAAAGCCACTTAAAGTATGCAATAGAAGATCTCTCTAATCGCTAAACCCATGGAGAAATGAGACATTGCAATTGGACTGTTAATTCCTCGAGTCCCCAAAGAGTTATACAACGTTTTCCTATCCTTAACAACTTTGGGGACTTTAAATTTTGATCGGTTGGTTGGTGTATTAAGTTGAGTGTCTAAACGTTTCAACCACTTATTTTAATCTATATAAGGGGTAATTTTGGATATCAACATTGGGGTTGTGCATAAATTTATCGGCAATTGTCTTATCCCTTTAGATCCCTGGTAAAACGCTCAACAGGCTTTGGAAAAATATTTATATATTTAAAAAAAAGAGTAGTTAAAACCTGTCGATTAAAAGCGGATTATAGCAAAAATATAAATTTCAAAGAACGCACAGTAATAGAAACCGAGATTCAACGTGTATATACAGTTATTGAGTAGCTTTGCTCCACTATGTAATGAAATAAGTAAATATTGTCGTGTGGGCAGGTAAAGTTTGATGACGTACTATCACTTACGCATAAATGATTGCTTATTTATAACTTAATATCTAAAAGGACTGCCTTTAATTTTTTACCCTCTCAATAAAAAAAACCCTTGATAGATTCCTGTGAAGTTAAAATTAGTAATAATTTTTTAATTTAAAACATAACCTGCTACATACCAGGGAGTAAGGGAGGGGACAATGAATCGAATATTCAATTTTTAGGAGTCTCAGACTTTGGGTACTGGCTTAAAGGGAATGTGCAAGAATTTAGCAGTTTCTGTCTGACTTTGGGTACTAGCGCACAGAATGCCGCTAACTCGTTTGTTAGTTTTGAAAATTGCAGACAGGTATCAATAAACTTAATTTGTTATGATGTGGCTGGTTTTAACATTTTTTTTCTCTCCAGAAAATATAATTTCATAGATAAAAACTTTATTGTGATATTTGTTTAATAAACAATCAAAGAATCCAATTAAATTTTGGGATATGGGGCTATGGGTTGAATGGGTTCCAGGGAGATTTTTATAGTTATTAATTACATAATGGTTACGTCAGTCTGATGTGCTGGTAATATAATTTTCAAATGAATGCTTTTTTTCGTGGAAGTTTCTTCTTATTTTAATGTTTTCTGTATTGTATTAACTCTCTTTTTAAAATTTCCTTCATATTATCTGGATTAATCTGGATTTCAAGGTCTTTCAGCAAATACTCTTAAATTGAATCAATTGCCCATTGTCCTCTTCCTTACTCCCTGGCTACATACAACTTTATTCTTATTCTATTGTAGTCTGTAGAACAAAAAGACATGACAAGAACCACAGTTGCGTTTTAATCTTTTATGTGGTAAACTATCGTAATCTTCAGCTATTATATAAGTTTACTAGCGGCTTCGCCCCTAGCCTCTAGGGGCTTCGCCCTATATAGTTTTGGGAAGTCAACCCTCCTTAATAGAAATGTTCAAAAAAATATTCTTTGTTTAATTACTCTGTGATAAAATTAAACCCAGGTTGTGCGCTTTATGCAGAAAAATTTTAATTTGTACAAATTAAACCCAGGTTGTTTGCCGTATACAAAAAAATTTCAATTCGTAAAAATTAGACCTAGGTTGTTCGCATACACAAAAATTAAAATTAAAAAAAATATATTTTGATTTTTTTTGGGGGGGGAGGGGATTCATGGGGGCTTTGCCCCATGTTGCAGTGGGGTTCCCCCACCCCAATTACTGGTTTTTGTTGAAAAAAATTTAAAAAAAAAAAATTTTGGAAGTGGGGATTTTTTTATTTTTGGGGGGGTTGGAGTGTCCCACCTCCCAAGAAAATAGCTTAAAACCACCAGAGGACCAGTAGGTATATTCCCAGAAGGGTAGAGCACAATTTGATCAGCAGTTACTGAGATTTTACAAAAAATGTAAAAAAAAAATTTTGGGGGTTGGATTTTTTTTATTTTTGGGGGGGTTGGGGGTGTCCCACCCCCCAAGAAAATAGCCTAAAACCACCACAGGACCATTAGGTATATTCCCTGAAGAGTAGAATCCGATCGGTTCAGTGGTTACCGAGATCTTAAGGGACAGACAGACGGACAGACGGTCAGACGGACAGACGGACAGACGGACAGACATCAAGCTACTTTGTATTATAGATATAATTCAGCTGTTTGTTTCAGAGTGGCGTCCTTTCCATGGCAGCTTGAATTATCATAATTAAACTTTAAACACGCAAATTGTGTTTTATAAAGCATAGGAACCTTTACACTGTCTGTCTGTAATTTATTACGATTGTTTTATTTTATTAATGGAGTGGTAGTTTCATTTGGCAAGTTGGATTTGATAATAATTCTAAAGGATTTGGCATCTCTATAAAGTCAACTTTGAAAGTCTTCATCCTTGTATGTTGCAGCGGGCTTTTTTGCTCTTGTGGGGGAACCAATAAGACACCAAGTCTGAGTTCATTGTGATAGATTAGGTCTGGTAATTGACAGTAATTTGTAATACAATATATTTACCTATAATATAAATAGAGCCAATTTTTGCCAGAACTACAATAGATTTTATGATTTGTTTCTTTTTTAAAACCAACATTGTCTTAAATTCTATTGTGTCAGTTAAGACCTAAGTAACTGCTGGAACGATTAAGTTCTTTAAATTAGGAATGTTTCAAAGGGTTCCCGGATGGTTTGGGGTTATTTTATTTATATAGCCAAGTATAGTATTAGACTATTTTTGCTCCCTTTGAATACATAGTAAAAAAACGCAACGGTGTAATATTAATTTATGATGATTAAAATAGATTTATTAAAAGCGAAGCTTTTCTATAATTAAGGTTGGTCCGTCCGTACGTCCGTCCGAGATTATTCGTTAATTTAGGCATGTTAGAATTGTCCTATCGATTTCAAACTTTGCATGATGATTCCTGTAGTAGTTAGGTACGATTTGAAAGCGTAGCAACTCTATAATCATTACCAGAATGTCCGTACGTTCATTTTAAACATGTTGATTTCCTACTTTTTTAACAACAAATTTTTATGTGATCTAATTATCCGTTCGATCTGATTTTTGGTATACTGATTCCTGGGACAACAAAGTACAATATTATGATCGAAGCAACTCTATAATCCTAAATAATAGTCCTAAAATGTAAGCATGTCCATAAACATTATTCTGTACGTGCAGTTTTTCAACAAATTTACTTACAATTTTGCTTTGAATACATTTATATTCTGATTAATCAGTTCTGACACTATACAAGTGTTAATGTCTGTTTGTCCTACAATTCAGTGCTTCGCTTTTATGGATGTTGTCATCCTTGTTACTTTATACACCTGGAGTGTCGTCGATATTGTATGTATTGGTCTAAAATAATTCTACTATTTCCTGTTCATATATTGTATTTTTTGTGAGGTTAACCTAGTTAATAAAAGTTATAATAAATCAAATCAGCTGAACCGATATGGTTTTCCTTTACAGAAAAGGTCCTGGGAAGGTTTTGACCAATTCGGGGGAGGATAGAGAGATTTCTCTACAAATTTTCTTCTAAAAAATATGTAATGTGTAGTGTGGACTTCCACCCCCCTTCCATCAATTTACTCATGGACCTCTAGGGGCATAGGCATATTTAAAACACTTATGACAGCTTACCTATAATCTAGGGGAGGTAGGAGAAGAAAAAAAAACATAATACTTTGTGTTACAGTATACCGAATTAGCAATCTGTGTAATTAGTTTTCCAGTGTGGCTTTGAAACCGACTGATATCCACCAGATTAGAACTAATTATCAGCCATAACGAAAAATTATCAAAATGTCCGCGGAAAGCTGTCTATAATACAATGCAATTAATAACTATAATAAGTTTTGATTAAAAATAAACCCTTTTTACAATACTACAAAGTAAATATATGTTTTCTATATCAAGATTGGTATGTAAACTTATTACAATGTTATGACATGTTTTAAACAGTCATTATCGCGGCAGTAATTTCATTTTATATTACTCTTTTGAGATCAGTTTAATATTGGTAGTTTAAAAACAATTACTTTAAATTGTCTAAAGTGCTTGAAATCTTGAATATAGTCCCCATAGTGTTTAGAGATTGGTGATTTGGTTAGAATTCTTCTAAAGGTGTCTATAGAAAGATATTTACATGCAACATCAAAAACTTCTAACATTATGGAGCCTATCTCAAAGATTTCAAGTACTTGAAAACGGTTTTGTCTTTTTTGAAAAAGATAAACCTTTCTCTATTTCAAATATAATATGGACTCTCCTGGTAGAGCTGTGATACTATGGAGAGGCGAGTAGATTCAAAATTCAATATTGTTTTCTTATTGTCAATGCTTAAGCATGAGTTAGATTAACCAAAACCACAATTGAAACAAAATTGCATGTTTTTTAATGAAAATTGTGAACGATTTCTTTTACACACTATCTTTTATACTTTCTAAATAGCAGAGTGGGAAAGGGCCTTAACTTAAAACGAATATCAATTATATTTCCTTAGAACATTAATTCTTCAAAAACAGTGACTGTAAGTAAATTATTCTATTTGTTTAAAATCAATTAATTTTTATATTGACACCAGTTTATATTAAATTATGATTATTAGTAAATATTAGTAATTTATAATATCAATTATTAATTTTAGTATAAACAAGGATGATAACATCCATAAAAGCGAAGCACTAAAATCCTATGTGCAGACAATGACTATGAATACTTGTAGAGTGTCAGAACTTTACTAGATGGATATTAATTTATAAGTCTAAACAAAAATGTATTTAGATTTGTTGCAAAGTAGCTTAAATAAAGGATAATGTTTAAGAGTGTACTTACAGTTTAAGACTTGATTGTAGAGATGATTTGGTTATAATTTTATACTTTGTTGTCCTAGGATATATCATTTCAATCCAATAAATAAGATAACCATATCATACACATCTTTTGACAAACAAATTTAAAAATTAGCAAGTATTGAATAGACGTACGGAAATGAAATGATTATAGTGTTGCTTCGATTTCTATTAAAAGAATCAATAAACAAAGTTAGGAATGTAATGTACAATTCTAACATGTCTAAATAGTCGAAAAGAGCTCACAGTGCGTTTGAAGGTGCTTTGACTTTTGTGTCAGAACATAAATTGGGACAGAGTGCATTTCATTTCACTTTTCAATAAAATCTAAAATGCAGCCGTTTTTGAGAAAATTAGATTTGAAAAGTTTAATTTTCATCAACTAGGAGTTACTGCATAATCATGACAAGAAAAGCAAAGATTATTTAAGTAAAATTTTGAACAAGTTTGCTTTTATAAAGTTCTTCAAAAAACCACTCCTTAAGTGAGTTGATTCATGGCCATTTTCATCAGTTGCTAGTGGATGAAAATTGAACTTGAAATTTTCAAATTTAATTTTCTCAAAAACGGCTGCAATTTAGATTTTGTTGAAAAGTGAAATGAAGTTACCTAACCTAGGGTAATGAAATGCACTATGTCCCAATTTAGGTTTTGATACAAAAGTCAAAGCACCTTCATACGCACTGTGAGCTTTCCGTTACAGACAAACGGACAAAACTATCTTAACTATATAAATCTTTGCTTAAATCGTAGATATATACAAGGTTCGGCAGCAAATTTAAACTCGAAGAATTGGCAAATTTGGTACTGGGTTAGACATCTTGTTGATTAAAAAGAAATTAAAAGTTAATCTGCTCCTTCTGTATGGCTAACCCGTGGCCAAAAACAGACTGAACTCATTACTATGCACTTGTTAGAAATCCATACAAAGGTTGTGCAATCAAAGTGTTGGTTGTCTGCAATAGTCTGGATAAGGTCTGACTCTTTGTTGTTATCTGCACTCGTTCACACAGGTTCAGAGGCGGATTCGTAAAAAAACTTTTTTACTCACTGGCTCACTAAAATTAGTGAGGCTCGCTAAAAAAAATTGTGAAAAATCAACCAAAATCGCATTAAAAAAAACCTTTTGGCTCACTGGCTCACTAAAATCAGTGAGGCTCGCTAAAAATTTTTGTAAACATTCTCCAAAATCGCAATAAAACCTACAAAATCTTATATTACTAAACCTTTTATGATTTTATTTACTTTTTGTATATTTTTTATGCGATTTTGGTTGATTTTTCACAATTTTTTTTTAGCGAGCCTCACTGATTTTAGTGAGCCAGT
Source organism: Acartia tonsa (assembly GCF_053477335.1). Taxonomy (NCBI): domain Eukaryota; kingdom Metazoa; phylum Arthropoda; class Copepoda; order Calanoida; family Acartiidae; genus Acartia; species Acartia tonsa. Next base: position 52,847,749 of record NC_137264.1, read on the forward strand.
GAGCCAAAAAGTTTTTTTAAGAATCCACCTCAGGTTTGAGTTGACTATACATGTGAACTACATTTATTTCGTAGCATGAACGTATGTTAAATTAAATAATAGTTATTTCTCGTATCGTATTATAAACGGCTTTCCGCGGATATAGAATGTACAATTATAAGATTAAAACTAGTTTTTTTAGCCCCGTGGTGCCGAAGGCACCGGCTAAAAAAACTAGTTTTAATCTTATGATTGTACATTTCTATATTCGTAGAAAACTGGATATAATACGATGCTAGACATAGTTTTTTCGTATTCATGAGAACCGGTTCCTATCCACCGGATTCAAATAAATACGAGAAAAGTGGTTATGGCTAACATATTATTGACATGTGAATACACGAAGTTTAGACAAATGTAACGGTAAACAAATATTCCTTTAACCCCCTCTACTTCAACCGTATGCACGTCGATAGCGTGATGTCATAAATGTTTTCATTTATTAGTAGCGAAGCTACTCTATAATTCACTTTGCCTGTCCGTCAGTCCGTAACGCTATAGAGGAAACGAGAATTTTTCGGCTCTTATTCAAGATAGGCAGCTGAAATTTTTAGTGAAGATTCCTATGATATATGCCCATCTAATTTATACATTGTGCATACAGTTTTGAGCAAGACGATTCCTGTGACGTCATATATAAAGGGAAGGGGGGAGGAAAATCTCTTCCCTTTTCTCCCATCTCTTTTGAAGAGATTTTCTTCCCCGAAACATATATGACGTAACTGGAATCGTCTTGCTCAAAACTGGGACAGTTTGGGGTTTGTCGATTCCTAGATTTTCAAGTTTTTGTGAATTTCTCAATTCCTATTCAAGATAGAAGGATGAAACTATCGGAGATTAATTTATTTTACATTTTTTCATATAAGTTTTTTTATAAGATTTATCTATCAATTGCAGTGCTAGATCGATTCCTAGATTTTTAAGTTTTCGTGATTTAAAGGTTGCGTGATTTTAAAGGCTTCGTGACTTTCCTATTCTATCAAGTTTAATGATTTTTGTATGACACTATTCTAGAGTAAATTTGTCCAGTCATAATTTTTGAGCTTCGCTACTTATTGTTGTCATCCTTGTTTTGTTACTATTACCTCAAACCTTAGTAAATAAATGGCTGAATGTATATTTTCTTTACAATTATAAATATGCTTACTCGACTAATATTATAAAACAGATGTTACATCACATCCCCATAAAAATATGTTTAGCACATTCGCAAAAAACAAAATATCAAGGAATAATAATTTCAAACTCAATACAACAATTGATAACATAACCAAATTATTAAAAATATAAAACAGGGCGGGAGGGGACATTTGCCTATAACACACAAATTACATTGGTGCTCAAACTATAAATACTTTTATTGGATTTAAATTGTCTGGTTTTGTTTAAACCAATCATTGCATTCATAAGAAAGAGTAGTTTTGTTTATCATTATTGGGGATGTAGGACGTAGGTAAATCAATTTATTTTATCTTTATCCATCTATGTAAGTATTTTTCTATCTTTCTCTATTTTTCTATTAGAAATCTTTAACTTTTGTTTTCATGAGGACATTGGCAATAATGGTATAAGAACGATGTCTGTCTGTCTGTTTGTTTGTTTGTACTGAAGGGTCTCGCTAACCGCTGAACCGATCGGGTTCTCCTTCACAGGGTAGCTTTTCATAGGTCCCGGGAAGGTTTTATTTTCTTTTTAAAACTAAACCCCCCCCCCCTTAATTTTTTTTAATTTTTTCTTTTAAATCTAAAATACGAAAAATAAGGTTGATCAAACCTCTTGGGGCAAAGCCCTTAGAGTCTAGGGGCGAAGCCGCTATTGGTATATATACGGAAGCTATAGGACACCTGTAAAACAATGTAAATCCTTAATAAGCATGCAGTGGCAGTGGCTATAACAAAGTAAATATTGGGATCTACTGCAGTTCACGGTAAAATATTGCTGGTAACGAATATTGCCAAAAATCTATGAATTTCAAAGGCTGCTTTGCAGTTGCAGAGAAATGCGCGAAAAAGGTCTATTTTACGGGTTTTTTCTTCCGTGAAGCTTTCCCTGTGCATCATTGGATCTTGGCTATTCCAGATTATTTGTAGTCCTTCTTATACCGCTTAAAATGGTGTGCGGGTATGACCTGTACGTTCAGCCGTTTGGCAGCTAGCAGCCTTTAAAATTCATAGATTATTAGCAATATTCGTTACCAGCAATATTTTACCGTGAACTGCAGTAAATCCAAATATTGATATTACATACCATGTTACGCAACTTTATTCATTTCATTTTTATGTGTAGCGAAGATACTCTTTAATTTACTTTGACTGTCCGTCCGTAATCATGCTTGATACTCAAGATAGACTGTTGTTCTTAAGTGAAGATTTCTTTTTTTCAAAGTCGGCCTGTCGGTCATACTACAAAAGATATAATATTTTGTTTTCGTTTATTTCACTTTCTTATTCTTCTCACTAAATATCTGCTCTAAAACTTACTTTGTCAGTTAGTTCATCCATGGCTTGCTGCCTATTGGTGTTGTCATCCTTGTTTTAAATTTAACAACTTATAAATTCTGTTTTTGATCACTTATCTATATGTCTTGTTTCAGGGGGGTTTAAACCATAGTTTAAAACCTATGAAGAAATAAAATCTAACTATTAAACTAAAATCCGTAATTTTTCTATAGTACCTATAACAAAAATAAAAATACAACGTCATACAATACAAATGACCAATGATAGCCTACTACACAGAATGAATTACCAATCTCAGGCCAGTATATATTTTATTTTACCAATTGTAGGTCAGTATGGCGTCATTTTTTATAGGAACTAAAAAAAACTTTCTAGTATACAGCTGGTACAATAATTAAAATATTTCTATTACTTTAACTAAACACTAGTGGCAAAGCCTCTAGCTTGTAGGTGCTTTGCCTCAAGAGGTAATTAAAAAAAAGATAAATAAATAAAAAATAAAATTGGAGATGCAACAACTAATGAACTGATTTGAAAAAAATCTAGAGGGATGATTTTTGGGGATGGTTGGGGATGTCTCACCCCACAAGAAAATAGTCAAAAACCAATACAGGACCAGTTGGTATATTCCCTGAAGAGTAGAATCCGATTGGTTCAGTGGTTACCAAGATCTTCAGGGACGGACAGACAGACATCAAGATACTTTGTATGATATAAAGGGGAGTATTTTAAATACTGACGTTACTTTTAAATAATTTGTTTTTCACAAGAAACAAATATTTGAAAATTAAATAATTACATCACATACATTTAGTAAATGAAATCTAGAAGATAAAATAAAATTATTTGTTTGTAGTTGAAAAATATTTTCTGGTTAATGGATATGGGTATCAATTACTACAGAAGAATTAATTTCAACAATTTTTAACAAGTTTTAATATCATTTTTAAATTACTTACAATGACAAAGCTTTCCCAAGGTAGGGCAGCAATGTTTAATAGGTAATGTAAGTAAATCACTAAATATAACACGTTTTTGGAATTTCTAAATAGTTTGAAGCAATTATTTGATTAAATCTTTAACATCCGCGCATAAACAAGAAAGAAACCGTTCATATCTTACTTAAGCTATTTATGTCATTAACATATTGGTGGTTTTGTCCATCTAGGGGCTCTTTATTTAAAGAATTATGAGAGAGAAGTAAAATAGCTTATATCAGTCCAGGAAGTTTATTTGATAAATACAATAGCCTAAAACCATACTTGAATGAACAATGAATAACTAAATCGGTTCAGTAGTTCTTTACGGACAAAAAAAAATATTTCTTCTTAGTATAAGAGGCTAAGATATGCCCAAATTTTAAGAAGTTGCGCTACTAAAATACCTTTCCATAATAAATTGATTGACTTTACCCCCCTGTACAGCGGTGTATAACCCTCAAAACTCAAACATTAGTAGAATCAATTATGCTTCTTATGGGCAAACTTTTCAATGCGAGATATTTCTTGTGGATAGATAGTTTTCCTTCTACCAGCCTTTCAGTAACTTACGCTGGGTTTCATACCCAATGCAAATTGCTTTGTCACATAAGAGGTTTATCATTTTAAAGCCTTATATTGTACTGTCACTCCTTTTTTTTATAACTTTAGTAACCTATTTTAGACTAACTACGTCCTTCCTTTTTTCTAATATATAAAGAGCACCTTACCTACCCCCTCTTATGTAACTTTTACCTAAATTTACCATTTTTACCCCCCTACTCCCTTTAAAAGACTGGATTTTTAAGTTCTTTGTCTAGCATGCATGCTATATTTCTTCCTTGTTTAATTAATCTATTTATTGTTCATGTTACCTGTATAGACAAGTAACATACACATGCATATAATGGCTGTCAATTGAAATTAATCTTGAATTTTATAATATTTTTGTTTACAATTTGCTGTGCTACTTACAGACATAATTGTCCTTGTAATTATTTGAATAATTCATGGTTATTATAGCTATTCTGAATCTAGGCCACAAAAAATACTTGCATAAATCTATATTTTTGACAGCTAATACCAGCAAAAATGACAAAAATGAACAAATTATGTAGTGAATTACAATTTAGTGCAGCTTGTCTTCAACATGGCAATTGACAACATGATATTGGATTTTCTATAGTAAATGCACTATTATAGCTGAATACAAAAGAAGCTGGTTGAGACAGACAAAGTGGGTAAATACGGAAAACGAATGATATATCTATCTTTTTCATTTTATTTTTACAACATCTTACTTTTATTTGTATTTAAGTCCACAGAATCACAAACTCCCCTCTAGTATTTTTTTCTAATTTTCTTTGTGTTAAAAATAGAGAGCTAATACTAAATGACTTTTTAAATCTGGTGATTACACATAACTTGGGGTTGAAATTTTGAATCTCCATCCTGGCAGGCACAGGATGCCAGCAAACCTGGCAGGGTCATTTAGTAAAAGACAGAATATTTCTTTGACTTAATTAAAGCATTTTATACTTCCATACTGATCTATTAAATAATAGTGTAAATTTAAAGTAAATTCAAACAACTAACATACAATTAGAAGGCACAAGTTTGTTTATATGGTAAAATCCTAAATTATCTGAAACATTTGTAATCGAATGACTTTATAATATTTAATGGTGTAGTTGCACACCTTTAATATTAATAAAAATGAATAATTTCATATTTTCTCCTTTTATTGTTTGATTATATCGTGTCAAATTTTTTTTAAAAATAATTATCTTTTTTGTTTGAATTAAAAACTCAGCTATAAAAGTTATGAATTTGTTAGGAAAAATCATTCTTTTTGCCGGAATAATTGGTTTAATGCAATCAATACAGACAAACAACGGAATACTCTTTGATATTTGTCAAGAGTTTCTCTGCTGAGTATAAAACACCCATTAAATTAATTTAAACCAAAAATCGATCAAAAAACTTGTATACTTAATTTAGGTTGCTATATCAAAGTGAATGGGTTAATTCTGTTGGTGGTCATCTTATAGAGCCTCATAATTATACCAGACGCTTACATAGTATGCCCGATACAGTAGCTGGTTTGCTTAGCATAAATTTGTGGAAGCTTAGATTCAAACCTGCAATCTTCAGGGATGGACTATAGATTACAACATTACTCAAAGTTTTATCTTATTTGTTGGCCTAAAAAAAACATTTATGTACTTCAATTAAATTGTGATTGGTGTCAAACCTTTTAACCAATAACTTAAATATACAGAATGGGTCATTGATCAGATGTATATCAAACTATTTTCAGAACAATTTGCTTTTTCTTATAAAACATTTTACATATTTTTTGTTCCAAAAGTGCTTTTTAAAATCTACCTTTTTTGTTGTCTAGCTGTAAGATGACGACCAGGTTTTTGTATGTGATCTTCTCAAATACATGCTTGTTGCAGTAACTGTAAAAATTCAGTCTCATCCCTTTCAGATATAGTTCCTGTGCTTTTTTCCCATAGTCTAGTTATATTGGCGATATCATTCCAAAGATAAAATATGAAATTTATCCACTTTAAGATAAAAGTAAAGATTCCCTAAAATTTGTTTAGCTATTAACAATATATTAGCGGTCAAACAAACTGATATTCTGTTACTGTAGTAGCTCGGATTTGGTTGTCGAAAGAATCAATAAGAATAATTTTTTTAGATTTACTTTTAGAAATACAATAAAGGAATCTCATGGCTTCTTCAGTCCATATCAATGTGCGAACAACTGAATTTCAAATATTTTTACAGACTATCTGATGCAGGTTAATCATAGAGTTGCTACTCTTCCTAGGTTCCAGATCGAGTTACTAGATTGTCCATAAGTTGTACGTCCTAAATGCAGAGGAGCGTAGCTAATATTTCATGGACAGAAATTGATCACAAAACACAACTGTTCCATTTAAACTTAAAAGTTTTGCATCTTTTAGGCGGAGAGAAAAAAAGGTTGCAAAACGCAACCTAAAGTGGCAAAAATAATTTAGGTTAGGTCATTCCTTTGTGAACTTCTCAGTTTGTTTATAGTGTGTGTGTGTGTGTGTGTGTGTGTGTGTGTGTGTGTGTGTGTGTGTGTGTGTGTGTGTGTGTGTGTGTGTGTGTTTGTGTGTGTGTGTGTGTATAGAGAGTGTGTGTGACTGTGTGTGAGTTTGTGAATTTCTGGTAACTTTATTTATCATGTATTTTAAAAATTAGGAAAAAATAAATTTCAATGATTCACATCGACTAAAAGGTATAAAATAGAAGTTGTCATGACTGACACACTGTCTACGTGCTTTATTTGATAATTTATTGATATAAAATGAAAGTGGCCACGGCGGCTGACATATTATTCAATATTTAAATGGTATCTATATAAGAATAGTGGTCATGATTTTTAGAATCTTAGAAGTCGAATCAAGTAATCACTTTTACAGTGTAGCTTCGAAACTGATCAATATCCGGTGGATAAGAACTGGTTCTCAATCACACTGAAAATTCATGCATCGTATCCAGTTTCTTTAATTAAGATATAAAAAAAACAGTTTGTGTTTTCTTGGCTTCGGCATCTCGGGGCTAACAAAACTGGATTTAGTCTTATAACCATACATTTTTATATCTGCGGAAAGCTGTTTATAATACGATGTGATAAATAAACATTTCCTCTTTATTTTTCTGATAGACGTCAGAACATATGGAATTATAGAGCGGCTTTTTCTACTCTATATATTTTTCAATTCAATTATTACTATTCCAATTTGAAATATAATTTGTTTTCTAAATGATTAATTAAGATTGATTTGTTCAATAAAGAGGGGAAACTAGAGGTTTTATTTAATTTCCTAATAATTATATAATTCCTTTTTTGTATTAAAGCATTTCTATAATTAGCCTTCGTTACCGAAATCTCTAAATTTAGATATGTTAGAATAGTGTAGTTAATTTTAAACTTTAGAAAGCGTAGCAACATTATAATCTTTTTTCAGAAAGTCCTTAAGTCTATTTAAAACCTGCTGATTTTTCTTTTCCTTTAATGATATAATTGTACTATACAAAATTTTTTGTTAAATGATTCTAATGACAATAAAGTACAATATTACGAGTAAAGTATCTCTAAAGTATCCTGTAGTTAAGCAATTTGAAAAAAATCTATATACAATTTTGTTTACACTTATAAATTAATATTCTGCTTATCAAGTTCTGACACCCTACAAGTGTTTCTATTCGTTAGTCATACAATTTGATTTTAGAGCCCCGCTTTTATGGATGTTGTCATCCTTGTTAAGTGTAGTAAATCTATTAGGAATAGTCCCTTTCGTAACATCATAAGCCCCATGAGTTTTAGGTTAGGTTAGGTTATATTGAGTTAGGTGATTGCCCCAGTGGGTTAGGTAAATGGCCCCGCAGGGTTAGAGCCCCCCGCAGGGGCTAGAAATAGGAGAAAGGCTACTGTAAAAATACGAAGAATCGCCCCATAAGATGCGTTGTTACGAAAGGGACTATAGCCAATCTATTTTTACCTATTCTGCTTAAAATAATTTTCAACCCTCACCCCAACCTAAACAATATTATAAAAAGACTTTGGGGGGAAACATTATTTATCTTGCATTATCATATCCCAAAAATCTCTGAGTAATAGTAAAATTAGAGATGATACCTATTAAGTTAAATTAATGTTATTTCCACTGATTTTTTAAAGCGAAGCTTTTCTATAATTAGGGTCGGTCCGTCCGTCCGTCCGTACGTCCGTCACAGAGAGTTAGCTCTTTTCGTTAATTTAAACAGGTTAGAATTGTCCTATCGATTCCAAACTTTGCATGATGATTCCTATAGTAGTTAGGTACAATTAAAAAAGCGTAGCAACTCTATAAACAATACCAGAATGTCCGTACGTCCATTTTAAACATGTCGATTTTTTACAACAAATTTTTGTATGTTAATATTATCCGATTCTTCTGATTTTTTGAAAACTGATTCCTATTACAACAAGGTACAATGTTATAAGCAAAGCATCTCTATAAACAAGTCCTAAAAATGTAAGTATGTTCTTAAACAGTATCATCTATTTATGCAGTTTTGCAACAAATTTTCTTAAAATATTGTTTGTACTAATGCATTAATATTCTGCTAATTCAGTTCTGACAATCTACAAGTGTTAATGTTCGTTTGTCCTTCCATTTCAGAGCTTCACTTTTATGGATGTTGTCATCCTTGTTAGTTTTTATCCTGTGTCCATAATACAATTGTGGTCAGTCTCAGAGAGGAAAGGAACATTGGGCTGTTTATTACAATAGTCCCCAAAGTTTTATAATAGTATTTTTTATTTATTGGCTCAATAACTTTGGGGACTTTTATTGAAATTTTATTGGTTGGTTTATTACTTTGAGTGTCCAAACGTTTCAACCACTCCGCTAATGGTAATAAGGGATAATGAATAAACGTTGGTGAATTAAATTAAGTTATCTGCAATTGTCTTATCCCTTTAGATGGTCATTCTCCACATTACATTTAGCCGCGAAGCTTCTATAATAATATTATCTGGCCGTCCATCTTTATGGTCTTAATACGTCAGACCTGACTCTTGACACTTTCTCCGAAAGGTGAGCCTAGAATCTATAATAAAAAGTAGAAAAATGTCTCTTTCCCTGAAGCTTAAGATCTCGTTAACCGCTACCGATTTGGTTCTACTCTTTAGGAAATATACCTACTGGTCCTGTGTTAGTTGAAGACTTTTTTTTTTGGAGGGAGGGGGGTGACTCCCTGACCCACAAAAAAAGGAATAATCCCCCTAAAAAAATAATTAAAGGGGATGGAGGAACCCCCAACGCATCCTTAGGCGAAGCCCCGTGAAAAAATATCCCCCACTCATTTTTTCTCCCGTTTTTTACATTATGAATGTATCCTTAAAATAAAGTAACAGGATGTTTGTTTGTTTTTAAGGATCTCGCTATCCACTGAACTGATCGGGTCTTCTTTAACGGGGTAGCTTCTCATAGGTCCCGGGAAGGTTTATAACTATTTCCAGGGAGGGTACCACCACCTTCCCAAGAGAAATCGACAAAATAAAAAAAACTGCGAACATTTTTTAAATTAGCTATAAACATAAATAACACCATCTAGCGTCGAAAAAAATATTTTTGGAAAATAGCTTATTTTAAATCGATTGAAAAGAAACAATTTTACGTGTCCCTATAGGCCTCTGGGGGCGTATCTGCTAGTATTCTATATAGGAGGGGGACTTCCCAATAAATCTTGGGTCTTCGCCCCTATAGGCTAGGGGCGAAACAGCTAGTAAAAATAAAATAAATGCTTTTTTTGTTTTTATGTTTGTACAATGACACACACACAGAGCCGAGCCGATAGTATATTTGAATAAACAAAACTTATTTGAACTAGGTTTATAACATTTAAACAAGTATGAAAAAATGCATAAAAAGCATCGCTTAGGTAGCCTGTCAAAATAACAAAAAAACATTTCAATATAAATGAGAATATTATTGTAATTAAACATTAATATTAATTAATTTATATTTTATCTGAACAGAAATCTATGTAGCAATATAACTTAGGATAATTCATAATGCTTAAGGGGTGCAAAGTTTTTTTTTGTAATCTGAGCTGGATCTTTAAATCATTTAGTGTTGCCCTCTGCCCACTGTCAATGCTGTCAATATAACATGGATCTTTAAATCAAAATGGCAGCCTGGTGAGCCGGATAACATTTTGGAAATACCCAGCGGCAGTAATCATTTTGCGTTGCCAGTGAGCCGGTGGGTGTTTTCAAAATGTTTACCGACTCACAACTGCCATTTTGATTCAAAGATCGCTATTAGGTGAGCCACTTTCAAAATCGGCTCACTAGAGGCATCGGCAGTGGCACCATTGTGATTTAAAGATCCAGCTCAGTGAATAGAATATTTACTATAATTTTCTCGTATTCATTCGAATCCGGTGGATAGGAACCGGTTCTAATCCATACCAAAAAACTATGTCTAGCATCGTATTATATCCATCTTTCTACGAATATAAAATGTACAATCATAAGATTAAAACCATTTTTTTAGCCCCAAGGTGCCGAAGGCAGGGGCTAAGAAACTGGTTTTAATCTTATAATTGTACATTCTATATCCGCGGATAGCTGTTTATAATACGATGGAGAAATAACTATCCTTTAATATAAGGTAGTAAGCGTTTTTTGTCTGTACTGAAGGATCTCGCTAACTGCTGAACCGATTTTGTTTTCCTTCACAGTGAAGCTTCTTAAAGGTCCTGGGAAGGTTTTAAACTATTTTGGGGGAGGGTGTCTTGACCTTCTTCCCCCCCAAAAATATTTTTTTATATCTTTTTTAAACTCAAATTTTAAATGGGATGAGGTTGACTTTTCCTCGTCCTACCTTAAGTAAAGTGCCCCTAGATGCTTCTAGGGGCGTAGCCGCTAGTTCTTATATAATAAAACTAGCGGTTTCGCCCCTAGACTCTAGGGCTTTGCCCCAAGAGGTATAATCAAACCAATTTTTCGTATTTTAGATTTAAAAGAAAAAGAAAAATCAAAAAATTTTTGTGGGGGGGATTTTTTTTTGTGGACGGGGGGGGGGGGGTAGTCGACCCCACTATTTTAATTTAAGTTCTAAAAAGAAATTTTTTTTTTTTTTTGGGGGGGGGTATTTTTATTTTTTTGGGGGGGTTGGGAGTGTCCCACCCCCCAAGAAAATAATTATAAACCTTCCTGGGACCTATGAGAAGCTACCCTGTAAAGGAGAACCCGATCGGTTCAGCGAATAGCGAGATCCTTGGCTACAAACAGACAGACAAACAGACAGACAGACAGACAAACAGACAAACAAACAAACAAAGAGACATCGTTCTACTTTGTATTATAGATAAAATTAAATGAAAACTGTTAAAAAATTGAAATGTTCAAAAATAGATCTACATACTTTCTGGCAATGATTAAAGAGTTGCTGTTCTCTCTTAATTGTACCATATTGTTACAGGAATCAAAATCAAAAGACAGGCTTTTTTCCCAATATTTAACCGGTTAAAACCGGACTTTTCTAGAAAAATCCGAATTTTTGCCAACACTGATATGAGATGGACGGACTGGCCCTGAAAAAAGAAAAGCTTAACGTTTTAAAAATACAAAATTGTTTCTTATCATACATAATAAAAATGAGTATGACTAAATTTAGGCAGTAAAGGTTTCTGATTATAAAAACTAGCACCAATAATGGCATGTGATACACTGAAAAATATTTTTAAACCTGTGCTAGCTGTGTTTAGTAAAATAGTGGGCCTAGCAATTGCTATATTATTCAATGTCATTTCGGCAGTGTGCCCAAGAAAAATGTATGATTTCATCGCAGTATGTGCTAGTTCTCCTCTCAAAGCTATCTTCAACATCGGCTTACCCATCTTAGACGTTCTTACAGATTTAAACTTCACAGTGGGACTTTACAGAAGTGGAGACATCAAGTTCTGCTTATTTTCAGGAATCTTTATTTCTCTTCAAAAGTTAGATTTTTTAAAAATGTTACATTTTTATAATTTTCTTATCCAATTGACCTAAAAATCTAAAGCATTTATTATTACTATAAAGCTTTCAACCATAATTTCACTCTTATTTCTGAAAAATAAACAATAGTAAAAAAGGTGAATTTTGTAGTACAGTAGTGATTTAGGTTAGGTTAAGTTGGTAAATGGTACCCCCTCATTGTTACTGTTAATGCCCCATGGAGGGATAAGGCATGATGAAAATAAATAAAGAGGGAGTAAAAAGCACTTCACCTTTTACGCCGTTTTAACTTTTTCATGGGTGGATCCCTTCATTTATTTTTCCTGAAAATATGTCGGGGGGAGGATTTGACTGGTTGATTATAGGAAAAGCACCCTACAATTTGATAAAATGTAGAGAAATAATGATATTGTTATCACAGTTTGTATACTGATTCTACCCATCATTTTCAACCTTCTCCAAATCTTGAGAGATTCAGCCCGCAGATGTGTTGGTAAAGAATATAAGATGGCAGCACTGAATCAGATATATATTCCCCTTCTTGGATATCAGACTATTAGGAACCCTGATGAGAAACTGGTTGAGAAATATTGGACCCTAAAAGTAAGTTCTAAACTCTGAATTGTCATATTTATTGGTACTAACCAGGGAGGAAGGGAGGGGACAATTGGCAATTAATTCAATTTAAGAGTTTTTGCTAAAAGACCATGAAAACAAGATTTATCCAGAAAAGTTGGAGAAAATCCTTAAGAACTTCTTCATCCCTTCTCCTATATTATTAACTTCCACAAAAATTCAAGATATCGCAGAAGGTCCTTAGAGTGTTTATTACACAAATATCACAGTATAGTTTCCAGACATGAAATGTCATTTTCTTGGAAAAAAATATTTGTTAGGACCAGCCGAAATAATTTAACACTTTTTGTCTGCTAGAAATTGTGGTTTTTGTTTTTTTATGTTTGTCTGCTAGATTTATAACAAATTCCACGGCAATTGTGCGCCAGTACCCAAAGTCACCTAATTCAGCCTAAATCCTTCATGAACACTTTAAGCTGGTTTTAGACCCTAACATATTGAATATTCGATCTATTGTCCTCTCCCTTCCTCCCTGGGTACTAACCCCATCAACATATTGGGTGGGGGTGTTTACATTGAATACTCCCCTTTTCAATTGTAACATTAATTTTCTGTATATAAAATCAAAACTTTTACTAATTAATGGATAAATTAGACACATGTGTGATTTGGAATTTTTTAATATCCATATCCTGGCAGGCAATCAATGGCAGTAAACATGGCAGGTTGAATCAGATAAAAATCAAAAATATTCTTTGACTTCATAAAAGCATTCAGAATGACCAAAATTCAAAAATATCCAATAATAGTTCAAAATCATACAAATTTAGTTAACCAAGTCAATTACAGTTTCCAGGCATGATTCTGCTGGTTCTTGTCATAAAAATATTAATGCATAGTGTATTAATCTAGATTGAAGAATCAAAGAATGCATTTTGTTTAGAAGTCATTCAAAGTTTTTTCTTTGATACCGGGAAATGAGGACCTGCAGGTTCATACCTGGAATTAACTTGGACACTTATGTTTTAAATTGTTTTCCAATAATGAAGAAAAATTCTAGTATTTTGGTCATGCTTTGTTTGAGTTGAAAAAATATTAGCAATTTTACCTGAGCTGGATCTTTTAATGTGTAGCCGTAGCCGTGGCCTTGGCCGTAGTCATGAATGTAGTCGTAGCCGCATTAATGTATAATGCTGATTTAAAGATCGCTATTAGGTTTGTGGCTATACCTCTGGCTACGGCTACGGCAACGGCTACACATTTAAAGATCCAGCACTGGATGACCTATGCCAGCCAAATCTCAAATGTGTCTAATTTCTTCATTAATAAAAGTCAATTAGTAGACTTCTTACACACAGAAAATGATAAGGAAAAAAGTAAAAATGGAGGTGAGTGGGGGAGGGAATTAATCAATGCCCCTATTTCCAAAAATTACCAAAAAATTAATGCGGATTGGCCTATACCTTGCGGGGCCTATGTATGCAGAGCCCCAACCCAATATAACCTAACCTAACCTGACCTAAAGTAAAATACAAAAACAACTGTTCCCCCTTATTTTCATTTTTTAAAATAAGTATGTGAAATACAGTATGTGAAATTGCCAGCTATTTTTATAGAGGGTCTTTTAAGAGTAATGTTTTTTTAAAAACTTTATTATGCATAGAAAAAACAAACAATTATAAAATCCTTTTTATATTTGGAAAACCAGTTCTGATACATTTATGTTTCAAATATTACAAAATGTATTTCAACAAATTATGCCTTAAAACTGTTTTTTTCAAAGGCCTTATTTTTGAAGATTTATGAATTTAAAGGTTGTGCAAAAATTGCGCACATTTTTAAAATTCAAATTGTGCAGCTTGTGTTACAAAATGTTATGAATACTGTTAGAAACGTCATTATCCTAGTTTTTGGAAATATAAGTACCATTTTTGTCCTATTTGTAGTTTAGGAGATTCTTAGAAAAATGTGAGAAGAAGGTTGAAAAGTTTCATCATGTTTCACAGAAATGGTTCTTATATATAAAAAAAATTAGAGTTCACGACGATTCTAACGGTGTATACATGACATTTTTCTACTATTAACACAAGCCGCGCAATTTGAATTTTAAAATGTGCGCATTTTTTGCACAACCTTAAAATCCATAAATCTTAAAAATAAGGAATGGAAAAACCAGTTATTGAAGCATAATTTGTTGAAATAATCATTCTTAGATCTTTGAAACATAAATGTATCAGAACTGGTTTTCCAAATAAAGCATATAAAGCATTTTATATATTTTTTTTCTATGCATAATTTAGTTTAAAAGAAAATTTCTTTTGAAAGACCCTATAGGTTTTGTCTTTGTTGCCTGATATTTAAATTGCATAAAGGCAGAGTGTTGTAATAGTTATTTCTCGCATCGTATTAAAAACGGCTTTCCACAGATATAGAATGTACAATTAAAAGATTAAAACTAGTTTTTTAGCCCCAATGTGCCGAAGGCACCGGCTAAAAAAACTGGTTTTAATCTGTGTTGGAATGATTTTTCTTGTATTCCCTGGCAAGTTTGAACCCATTAATTCCCTTTTCCTTACACCAGAGAATGAGTGTGTTACGCGGCATTCCTAACTATCTCCGCGCTTCGCTTGTAAACAAACAAAGGCGCGCACATTTTTTCCTTGTTGATTCCCATGTGAAGAGCTACGTGAATAAAAATAATGTATTGGATGGATATACATGCGCTCTAATCCGTGGAAGATCTCAAATAAGCCTTCCTGCTTAGTTTGACATCATAATGTGGTAAGAATTTATTTTAATTCTTAATAATAAGTGTAGTATGGTATATTTTTACGAAGAAATTTAAAACATTAATTTTTCAACAAATAGACCATTTAACTGCTAACTTTTGACATACGAATATTTTCCTTAATTTTATTGATCATTTGAATCTAAAATTATCAATTTCTGATGCTATTTAATATGTTTCGTGCCAATTTAAAGTTTTTTAGAAATTTTATATTTTTAATTAAATTGAAATCACGCAACCTCGATATACAAAAATAATAAACCATTAATACTATGTAATTAATTTTTATATTTTTGTTTTAGATTCACCGTTTTCATGGTAATAAATACACATTTGTAAACATTCACATGTTGGTCATTCGGAGGGCTTGGAGATTAAGATTTCGTGTACGGCAAGGCATGCGTACCGAAACATAATCTTTTGATTGTACATTTTATATTCGTAGAAAGCTGGATATAATACGATGCTAGACATAGTTTTTTCGCATGGATGAGAACCGGTTCCTATCCACCGGATTTGAATGAATACGAGAAAGGAACTTATTATTGATATATTTCAGATCAACGAAACCTGTGGCGAATCTTTCTATCAGTGTGCTTTCCAAGTTTTTGTACTCATGTACTCGGGTGTGCCTGTGGGTAACCTGTCTATCCCAATCGTTAACTATGAAACATTTATTCCAAACTCCTGCATGAGCTATTTTAGCATCCTAGTGTCCTGTGTCTCAATATGGTATGCATTTACGGGCTACAATCTTTTTCTCCTTTATGGCAAAGAGGCTCCATTGCCAGACGTTCTCAAATTTGCAGTATTTAGCCTCCCTTTTCAGATGGCATCTTTTGTGTTGCCTTTACTAATTGTTTGTAAAATAATGGAGCAAATGCAAAGATTTAAGTATGTACAAACATATTTTGAAGTGAACAGTACTTTAAGTGATGCCAACTTCACAATTTTCAATGACACTAAAAAGATACTTGAAATGGGATTTGATGATCATGATACTATGATAATAGCAGTAACTTATATTTCATCTGATATTTTATATTCATTTTTGGTTTTGTTGTTATCAGTTTGTTATGCTTGGAATCATACAAGAAATCATGCTGTACAAGAAAACACCTACAAACTTGATGCAATTATGTTTGTCAATGTTTTAATTTTTGTATTTATGAAATTCAAACAAAGATACACCTTCAAAGAGTTACAAGTTGTCGTTTACCTTTGTTGTTGGTTAACATTTTTTACAGGTGGTTTATCTTCGCCTGCCTTGATATTGAAATTAACACTATTCTTATTATATCAGCAAAACAAACTTCAAAACAATTTAGAATGTGGTAGTGGTATTGATGTAATATTATCATCTCTGTTCAACTCCTGTCTGAAATTTGACATTGATGAATGTAAAGAAATATTTACACCTGCCTCTTGTGAACAACTTAATTCTCAATTCATTAGGTTTAAAACCCTAAATTGGTTTCTAATTGTCAATCCTGTGTTAGGTTTGATATATATCATAATTCTAATTCCCAGCATCAGAGACAAAGTTATACACATTTTGTTTAATGCTGAGCCTGAAAACCTAAACAATGAAGAAATGAACAACCTAGAGGATAATGATGAAACTGAAATCCTTATTGATCCAGACACAAATACCCAGGCTATTCCAATGATTTCTGAAAATGTAAACCCAGAAAACCTTAACAATGAAGAAGGAAACAACCTAGAGGATAACAATGAGACTGATATCCTTATTGATGCTGACACAGCTACCCAGCCTATTCCAATGATTTCTCCTAGTAAAAATGTAATCCCAGAAAACCTAAACAGTGAAGAAATGAACAACCCAGAGGATAACAATGAAACTGATATCCTTATTTATGCTGACATAAATACCCAGGCTATTCCAATGATTTCTGAAAATGTAAACCCAGAAAACCCAAACAATGAAGAAGGAAACAACCTAGAGCCTCACAATGAAACTGATATCCTTATTGATGCTGACACAGATACCCAGCCTACAACCATGAAATCTAACTAAACGGTATAAAAACAAAAAAGACTACAAGCAAAGTTAAAAGTTATTTAAAAACATTAATTAGTGAATAACATTTTGTTTATTGTAAAAATTAGTATTATGGTTATTTTCTTATGTTTTGTGTAATAATATTGTATCAATCATTTTAAAAATGTAATCTATATTATACTTCATAATTATATTAATTTCTATTTTTGTATGCAAAGTGTTTTAAATTAAGGTCTGTCTGTTTTTAGCACACAGTGCTAAAACTGTCTATCTGTACGTCTTCTGTAATGCATTACATGTAGCAAATGTTTAATTTTAATAATAACTTTGTTGTTTATTGACGGAATAGTTTTTTGTACCTTTACATTAGAGGTTTGAAATCTTGCAAAATGTAAAGAGCATCTTATGAATCGTCATTAATTTAAAACATAGGGGATAGATAAGATTATAGATAAACAATAAAAATGGTGTAAAGATAATGTTGGAACTCGATTTGATCACTATTGTCTTATCCCCTTCAGTCTTGTAGAGTTGAATTCAAAATGAATTATTTATCCAGAAAAATATTAGCTATCAGCACTTAATATAATCTTTATATTTTTTAATACATCGGCCCGACACCGTGTCATTACGTTAGAAATGGTTCCTACTGCTGCTATGTCAGGTGCGTGGAATAAATAGCTAGTTTGCTTTGGGAATGTTTTGGACCAAAACAGGCGCAATTCATTAATATGCACAGTTAGGACTTCTCAGACAAAGGTCGTGCAATCAAAGGGTTGGTTGTCTGTCGCGAAATCATTCACTTCAGTAGCAAGATTTGGTTTAGAGGTTAAATAAAGGTCTATTCCGTCCTCTATAAGTTACCATAGGATTTTATGAGTTTTCTTTTATGGATGTTCTCATTCTTGTTTTTTTTTACGTAATAAATGCCTATTGGCAGCCAGTCAGGGATCTACAGGTATGCGACAAAGGCCGATAAATTAATGCACATCACCAATGATTATACGCAAAATTATCCCTTCTGTAAAATACAATTAGTGGTGAAAAGTAATTTTTACGTAATTTGTCTCATTTAAAAATTTCGAAAATTATTTATTCGACTACAAATTGCTCATCATAATAATAAATAATTGTTAAGTTCCCAAAAGTACACATTAAAAATGCACAAAATATACCAATATAACACTTTTAAATTACAGTGAGCTGTTTTGTCATTAGAAGCCTTTATTATAAGGCCGATTCTCAGTCTTTACTTGATTCATTATTTTTTGCAGTGTGCATTAAGATATATAAGTTTTCCGGAATTTTAATGTTAGGGGGGAGATTTAAAATCTGCATCAAATTTTAAGGATTTTTTTTTATAAAATTGGTTTTTTGTATAATTCTTTATCTAAAAGCGGAAATGCATTTTAAGTTAATTAATTTTGACCATTAGGATAGGTGGATTTTAAACTACCTGCGCTCTAATTGGTTGAATGATGTACGCCATCTAATCAGAGCGCAGATTTTTTAAATCCACCAATCACAGATGCCAAAATTGATTAACTTAAATTGCATTTCCGCTTTTAGATAAAGAATTATAGAAAAAACAAATTTTATAAAAAAATCCTCAAAATTTGATGCAGATTTCAAATCTCCCCCTTACTTTAAAATTCCGGAAAACTTATATATCTTAGTGTGCATTCAATCCCGCGCATACACATTTATTTTGAAATCATAAAAACCGCATACTTGATGCAACTGCAAAATCTTTTTCTTTATTTTGCTTCACTCGTATTATTTAACACCCCATCTTATTTGCTGTTCAGCCTTTTGCGAATATAAAACACTTTGCTGATATAGTAATATGCGGACGCGATAGCACATTTGTGTGTTTGTGTGTGTGTTTTGCAAGCAATAATAGTTATTTCTCGCATCGTATTATAAACAGCTTTCCGCGGATATAGAATGTACAATTATAAGATTAAAACCAGTTTTTTAGCCCCGATGTGCCGAAGGCACGGGCTAAAAAAACTGGTTTTAATCTTATGATTGTACATTTCTATATTCGTAGAAAACTGGATATAATTCGATGCTAGACATGTTTTTTTCGTATTTATGACAACCGGTTCCTATCCACCGGATTCGAATGAATACGAGAAAGACTATTGTCACACATCAGAATAGCCCATGGAGGGGATGGTACCCAAACACATTATCTTACCCTTTGGCTAAAAACTTTGGGTACTTTTATCAAATCTTGATTGGTTAGTTCAAAATCACTGTGTCTAAAGTTTTTTTTCAACCAATAATTTGAATCTAAATGAAAAGTAGTGTTGTAATTCTAAAGTCATTTGGAATGTACATGAAGTTGACATCTTTTGTTTTATCTCTGGAATAGCTACTAATCATTTGTATTTTTCAAGTATTATTCATATCAAATCTTCTTGTCTTCGTTACATAATTAAATTTTTTTTTCACATGATAATGAATTAATGATTGATAATGATTAATGTTTTTGTTATTCTAAATCTTTCAATGATCTTTTTATAAATTTTTTTATCGTATTCATTCGAATCCGATGGATAGGAACCGGTCCTCATCCATACGAAAAAACTATGTCTAGCATCGTATTATATCCAGATTTTTAGCCCGTGCATTCGGCATCTCGGGGCTAAGAAAACTGGGTTTAATCTCATAATTGTACATTTTATATCCGCGGAAAGCCGTTTATATTAAGATGCGAGAAATAACTGTTCTCGTATTCATTTGAATCCGGTGGATAGGAACCGGTTCTCATCCATACGAAAAAACTATGTCTAGCAGCGAATTATATCTAGCTTTCTACGAATATAAAAATATACAATCATAAGATTAAAACCAGTTTTTTTAGCCGGTACCTCGTTTATAATATGATGCGAGAAATAACTATTATTATTGATCGATAAATGAATAAAATAAGTAATATATCATCATATCTATGTATACATTTTTATTACTTACTTATTTTTTCCCTACTGACATAGACTCTAAGCTAAGCAGACGTAACAGCATTTAGCAGCTGTTGATCTGCCATAAATTCAGCCGTTTTATTCTAATTAGCCGCTTTCTAACAAACTTTCTAACAGCCGCATATTTGCAACCGCTAGCAAGTGCTAATTCTGAAATTTATCTATATGTGTACTTTACATGTATTTATGTGACCATCCAAAAATATCTTATATTATTTTTATATTTTTGTCAAGATGGAAAGCCTAGCAATGTTTAGAATAATAATCTTCAAGAAAGTGTAATTCAACATATTTACCAGTGATACAGGGATAGGGGTTTGGATGTTAAATTATGTGTTTGACAGTTGCCAAATATTTAATATATTGTGCTCTTCCTCCTTTAAATATACACATATTAGGTCAATTTTTAATAGGGCGCCTATTTTCCAAATAATATTTGAGAGTTTTATCTCAAACATCAGCTGAGCAAATCACATCTTCCCAAAATGTCAAGTATATTTTATTTTGCAGTAAACTATAAAATAGATGATAATTAGTTGCGGTAAATTATCAAAAATAGGACGCCTATCTTTGCAGCAATGTGATTCACATCTACTTGGGACAGACAGACAGACATAACATTGTATGGACAGATATCAGACATAATATTTTTGGGACAGACAGACGGATATAACACTCTTGGGACAGACAGACAAATATAACATTCTTTGGATATACAGACAGACATAACATTCTTGGGACAGACAAACAGACATAACATTCTTGGAACAGACAAACAGACATAACATTCTTGGAACAAACAGACAGACAAAACATTCTTGGGACAGACAGACAGACATAACATTCTTTGGACAGATATCAGACATAACATTTTTGGTACATACAGACAAACATAACTTTCTTGGGACAGACAGAAGTAACATTCTTAGGACATACATAATATTCTTGGGACAGACAGACAGACATAACATTCTTGGGACAGACAGATATAACATTCTTTAGACAGACACACAGACATAACATTCTACGGACAGATATTAGACATAACATCCTTTGGACAGAAATACATACATTTCATTCTTGGAATATACAGACAGACAAAATTTTTAGGACAGAGAGACAGATATAACATTCTTTGGATATACAGACAGACATAATATTCTTGGGACAGACAGATATAACATTCTTTGGACAGACAGACAGACATAACATTCTTTGGACATATATTAGACATAACATTCTTAGGACAGACAGACAGATATAACATTCTTTGGACATACACACTAATATTCTTTTGACAGACATACAGACATAAAATTCTTAGGACAGACAAACAGACTTAACATTATTAGGACAGACAGACAGATATAACTTTTCTGAGATAGACAGACAGATATAACATTCTGTGGACAGACAGACATAACATTCTTTGTACAGATAGACGGATAAAAAATTTTGGGACAGACAGACAAACATAACATTCTTGGGACAGACAGACATACATAACATTCTTGGGACAGACAGACTGACATAACATTCTTGGGACAGACAGACATAACATTCTTGGGGCAGACAGACTGACATAACATTCTTGGGACAGACAGATATAACATTCTTGGGACAGACAGACAGACATAACAGTCTTTGGACAGACAGACTGACATAACATTCTTGGGACAGACAGATATAACATTCTTTGGACAGACAGACAGACCTAACATTCTACGGACAGATATTAGACATAACATTCTTAGGACAGACAGAACGATATAACACTCTTGGACAGACAGTCAGATCTATTATTCTTTGGACAGACAGACAGACGTATTGTTTTTAGGACAGACAGACAGAATAACATTCTTTGGACAGACAGACAAATAGACATAATATCTTTGGGACAGACAGAATGAAAAGAATTCTTTGGACAGACAGAAAGATAGACATAAATTCTTTGTACAGACAGAGAGACATAACATTCTTTGGACTGACAAACATACATAACATTCTTGGGACAGAAAGACAGTATAACAGACAGACTGTTGGTCTAACAAATTGTGAATATTTATTTCTTGTATTCATTCGAATCCGGTGGATAGGAACCAGTTCTCATCCATACGAAAAAATTATGTCTAGCATCGTATCATATCCAGCTTTTCGCGGATATAGAATGTACAATCATAAGATTAAAACCAGTTTTTTTAGCCGGTGCCTTTGTCACCTCGAGGCTAAAAAAACTTGTTTTAATCTTATAATTGTACATTCTATATCCGCGGAAAGCCGTTTATGATACGATGCGAGAAATAACTATTATTGTATTGTAATATATACAGCTTTCCGCGAATATTAAAACGAAAAATTATGAGATTAAAACCATTTTGGTAGCCCCGAGAGGCCAAAGACCCAGGCTAACAAAACTGGTAGGGTAGTGCGGGGTTATTCCGGTCAATTTTTTGCTTCAACTTAAAAAAAAACATACTTCCCAAAAACTTTTACCGGTTTTTAAGAGTGCAAATGAACGATATGGCAATAACGAAGAAGCCTGTCTTGGTCCCGTTAAGATCTCGCAACTAGAAGTTGGTCAAAAATCGGTTTTAAGGGCGGCGGTTGGCCTATACCGGAATAACCCCACCGGTGGGGCTATTTCGGTCAGTTGACTTTGGGGGGGTGGAACACCCCCTTAAAATATTTTTTTTTAACATTTTAAACTATGAGTAGAAAGCTGAGGTCATTAGCTTTCTAACGGTACTAGTCGCATGCAGATCAGAAAATTTTTTGACCACATTTTGCCCATTTTAAAAAAGTCGGTAAAATCGCAAAAAAAACATCAATTTTTTTCATGCAAACTTTTTTTTAAAAATCATACTTTTTATTATATGATTAGGTTTTTTTAAGCTTTATACATAAATTAGAGGCAATTTCTGATTTGCAGGTTTTGGAATTTCTTGAAAAAAGTGATTTTTTCTAAAAAAAATTTTAATTTTAAAAATCCTGCCAGTTTTGACAGCAGTTTTTGATACATTTTTTCTTGTCTCAAATTGGCTAGGATTGACCTACAAGGGTGGTTAAGGTGTCTAACGATGCAAAATTACATGCCTGACAATTAACTCGAAATGATATGGGGTCTAACTCTAATATTTCAACACATTTTATGCAACAGGAATTTTGAAAATGCAAAATCTTGAATATGTACTCTAAATCTTGGAGATAGAACCCATATCCTGGGGAGTTTTTGTTAGGACATGCAAAGAGCTTTCTATAGACACCTTTCTAGCTTAATCCTAGCCGATTTGACATAAAAAATCCAAACCGCGCAAAAATCGCGAACACCCTCTTATACGAAAAAGATGCAAGGGTTTCATATGGAATTTTAAATCTTCTAGCAGTCTTTCTAATAGACATACCCCTTCTTACATGAGCCAATGCAGCTAATACATCTTCAGGAAAATATTTAAGGCGTTCCTTTGGGTGATATACTCTTCCCATAACTATAAAAATGTGTCTGAAAAATTTTTAATGTCTTTACAAATTGAAAAGCTTAGGCAACAAAACATGACATAATACAAGCAGTAAAATGACTAGTAATGTACATCACACAACAGGCAAGGCAATGATTAAAGCTTAAGTCATGCATTTAGGTTGTTTATGCTTCCAGATCACCTAAATAAAACATTAGGGTATTATACAGTTATAAATACAGTAATAAAAAAAAGTAAAAAAAGTGACCGGAATAGACCCTTTTTTTGAGACGAAAAAAATATTATGAAAAAATCAAGTTAGAACAACGCCTCCAATTGCAAACGATAAATGAATGCCATATCTTTCATTTTGCAAAAACCCGGGGGTCAATAGGACTTACCATTTTTTCACAATTTTAGATTGAACATGGCCTATTTTGAAATTTTTTTTTTGCAAATTTTTTGCAACTTTTTGAGGGCAAAAAAATCATAGAAGGGGTGATCTGACAAAAATTTGCTGAAGTAAGAAATGAAAGTATAGGCAATAAACTACAACTTTGCTTTCCTGAAGATCTCTCGCAAACGTTTAAAACACCGTTAAAAAACGGTTTTAAAAAGTTGGTCGAGTGACCGGAATTAGACCCCCCTACCGCATTAACCCCGCACTACCCTATTAATTTTAATATTTTTATTTTTATATTCATGGAAAATTGTCTGCAATGCTATACATGATTTTTCAATATTACTTAAAACCGGGATAAATACAGCTGAGATTAATCGGTTTTGAAGCCATACTGAGGGGAAAAAATTACATTTTGATGCTCTAGTAACCCTTCTATTTCTGATATATTGTAATATTTATATAAAATATGTTAGAATATAATAACTTACAGCGAGAAATTGAAACAAAATGAAAAATGGTCTGTAGAATCATGCTATACGTTTTACACTCTCAATTTTGTTTTTAACAAATTCTCTTTCTCACCCTTATTTCCATTTCTTTTAGAAGCGATGCTGCTCTATTTTTTTACCAGAGATCTTAAGGGACAAGCCAAATGATAAATTGCAGTATATCCCCATTTATGATCAACAAAGATAGCACTTCTGTTGGTTGAAACGTTTGGACACTCAACTCAATAAACCAATCAATCAAAATTCATTGTAAGTCCCCAAAGGTGATAGGCCAACGAATAAGAAAACGTTATTATAAATTTTAGGTACTGGTGTCAATTACACAATAAACAGCCCATTGTCCGATTTCTCGATTGCTACTTAAGATAAAGGAATCTAAATTTCAGTGATGGTTTTTAAAGGAAGCCTGCAAAAAATACCACGCTTTAACTGCTGAAAGACTGCCACAAGTAGACCAAATACCCCAAATTTGAAGCCTTCAGCTTCTATAGCAAAAAAGTTCTAGGCATTTTAAAATAACATTTTATGTACAATGAAAATTTTGAAAGAATTGCAATGCTCATGTTGAAAACTTTGAAATTAAACTACGTGGCCTAGAAACAAAATTATAAGCTTATTTTTGTCATAAATTTAGGTTTCCAGTAACTAATTATATTTTTACAATAAAAATACCCATTTTTATAGTCAAAATCATTAAAAAAAATTAAGTTTTACTTGCGTTGTACCGAATGTACTGTAGCCAATCAGAAGGCTGAATCAGCTTAACAACCAATCACAGCTAAGCTTGTATTAGTTTACCCCTTTGTTTCCGCTATGATTTTCGTTTAAAAATGCAATTTATATCGAATTTTTTTCATAGATTTTGACTATGAAATGTAGTGTTTTTATTGTAAAAATTTAATCAGTTACAGGCAATCTAAGTTTCTGACAAAGATAAGGTTATAATTTTGTGTCTAGGCGACGTAATTTAATATTGTTTTTTCTTTTATGAGCATTGGAAATCTTTCAAAAATTCCATTGTACATAAAATGCTATTTTGAAATGCCTAGAACTTTTTTGTTATTGAAGCTGAAGGCTTTAAATTTGGGTATTGGGTCTTCTTGTGGCAGTCTTTCAGCAGGTAAAGCGTGTTATTTCTTGCAGGCGTCCTTTAAAAGCGAAGCTTTGCTATAATTAGGGTCTGTCCGTCCGTCCGTCCGTCCGTAACGGATAGCTTTTTACGTTAGTTTAGGCATGTTGGAATTGTCCTATCGATTTCAAACTTTGCATGGTCATTCCTGTAGTAGTTAGGTACGATTTAGAAAGCGTAGCAACTCTATAATCATTATCAAAATGTCCGTACGTCTATTTTAAACATGTTGATTTTTTTACTTTTTTAACAACAAATTTTGATGTTATCTAATTATCTGATTGATCTGATTTTTTGTATACTGATTCCTGGGACAACAAAATACAATATTATAAGCGAAGCAACTCTATAATTAAGTCCTAAAAATGTCAGTATGTCCATAAACATTATTTTGTATTAAGCATTTTTTCAACAAATTTACTTACAATTTTGCATCGACTCTTATACATTTATATTCTGATTATTCAGTTCTGACACTTTACAAGTGTTAATAACCGTTTGTCTTACCGTTTCAGCGCCTCGCTTTTATGGATGTTGTCATCCTTGTTATTTTAGGACTAATGAGCATGAACTCTTTAATTCTCTTGGTCTGTCCAATCGTCAAAGGAATAGAAATACTATTTCTCCAAAACAGCGTTATTTTCATGGATCCTATAGAGAGGGATTTTCAAACTCTTATGTGATTATTCCGCGAATTTAATTTATAATTAAACTTATTCTGTTTAGTTATTCTTGTATCCTTGGTTGTAGATCCTGAACTTACAAAGCTATGGACAGCTAGCAGCTCCACTCATATGAAATTATATACATATGGATGTTATCTTCCTTGTTTCTTATTTTTTTGTATCTGTCTATCTGAATGTTTCACTTTCACAAAGCAATTTCGCCATCTGTATTAAATGATTGTCCATTATTTTATATGATATCTTAACTCTGTAGCTACTATATTATACAGGGGTGTGAGGGAGGGGGTGGTTCAAAAAATACCCTGATAAACAACAAAAAGTGCCGAGGACATCCAAGTTTTTGTGGGTGGTTAGGGGGGGGGGGGTGACATAATGTATTTCCAAAAATTTGGGTGTGCTTAGTGCTTACGTTATCCCAAATTTGATTGTGGGAGGGTAAACACCTTTTTACCGCACCCCCCCCCCCCCCTCCACTCTAAACGTCCCTGGGAGGTTTTTAGCTGTTTGACCACAAGTTAATTTCAGTAGTTAGGCTACCCTACCAGTGACTAATGTCTGTCAGTCTGTCTGTCCTTCTATCTGTTATTCTGTATCTCTCTTTTTCTCATTTTTATCTTTCTTCTATTCCCCTCTCTTTTTTATTCATTTTTATAAGCGAAGCTTTTCTATTATTAGGGTCGGTCCGTCCGTCCGTCCGGAACGTATAGCTCTTATCGTTAATTTAGGCATGTTAGAGTTGTCCTATCGATTTCAAACTTTGCATCGTGGTTTCTATAGTAGTTAGGTGCAAATTAGAAAATGTAGCAACTCTATAATCATTACCAGAATGTCAGGTCCTTTTTAAACATGTTGATTTTTTTACTTTTTTCTGGGTTATATTACAATACCACCCACTCTACCCTGTGAATTTACCCCATCACCTTCACTGAGCGTGGAGAATCGTATTCACCAATATCTGAAGACTATATTAGCAACCTAAAATTCCATTGACACAATATCCAAGTTTTCTATATCCATTATGGTTCTTCTCAGGGATCTAAAGGGATAAGACAATGGCCGAAAAATTGATGTTCATACACAATGATGATTTACAAAATTACGCCTTCTGTAAATTAAATTAGTGGTTGAAACGTTTGGACAGTGACACTCAACTTAATGAACAATTCAATACAATTTAATAAAGTCCCCAAAGTTCTCAGGCCAACAAATAAGAAAATGATATCATAGAACTTTGGGGATTAGTGTAATTAATAGCCCAATGTCCCCTCCCTCCCTGGGTTCTTCTGCTTAATGTTTATTGAATTTTCTCAGCTTTGTTTCTGGTTTGTGCAAAAATTTTTCTCTCAATTTTCCTTTTCAGAAGCAAAGCTGCATTATAAATCACTTTGTCTGTCCGTCAGTCCATCTGCCTGTCAGTCTGTCGGTCCATCAGTCCGTCTGTTTATCATCTTATCAGTCCGCTAATCCTTTAGTCCATCTATCTTCAGTCAATATAGAACATTATAGAGAATATTTTATTTTTTGGCTGATATTTAAGATAGCTGGATAAAATTTTTGGTGAAGATTCTCACTAACTATGTTTGTCCATCCATAATCTTACTGGTAACCCCTTTAATGAATATATAAACGTCATTAAACAAATTTAACATTACATTGTGAAATTTAATGATTTAGATTAAAACTATATTCGACTCCTATGATGATTTGGTATAATTGTTATATATATCAATTCAAAAGGTAAAGCGTTCACTTAAAGTTTTAGCATTTAATTAATATATAAAAAAAATTTAAGTCTTATTTTTGAAGATTTAGTACAGAGCATCGCTACCATGGATGCCCTTATCCTTGTTATTATCAAAAATATGAGTTAGTCTGGAGTAGTTCTTGTGGGAATTTACAACAGGAAGGATCTTAGCCATATCCAGCGCAGATAATTTTAAGAAATTTATTATATATGAACTAGTTAAATTTCTATGGCTTTTGCTAAATAAAGAAGAATTTTCTAAACTTAAAAAAGTATATGGTTGAGATAATTTATAAGTGCTAAAAAAGCAGAAAATATATTTTTTATATTGTAACGCTACGAGGGAATTGTGATTTTTAAAGTTTGCTATTAAAATCGATTGCATTTTTTTTTTTTTAAAGCATCCAACTTCATTATTTCCTTTTTTCTCTTTTATATTCTTCAAGTTTTTATGACACGGAACATTTGCTATATTATTCACAGTGTCCTTTAATAATAGTTACTAGCGGCTTCGCCCCTAGCCTCTAGGGGCTTCGCCCTATGAAGTAATGGGAAGTCAACCCTCCTAAATAGAAATATTCAAAAGAGCAATTCTTTGTCTAATTACTTTGTGGTAAAATTAAACCCAGGTTGTGCGCTGTATGCAAAAAAATTTCAATTCGTAAAAATTAAACCCAGGTTGTTTGCCTTATACACAAAATTTAAAATTAAAATAAAAATATTTAACAATTTTTTTTGGGGGGGAAGGATTCGTGGGAGTTTCGCCCCATGTTGCAGTGGGGTTCCCCCACCCCAAAAAATTTGAAATTTTGGAAGTGGGGATTTTTTTTGGGGGGGATGTCCCACCCCCCAAGAAAATAGCCTGAAACCACCACAGGACCAGTAGGTATATTCACTGAATAAAACTGGTTTTTATCTTATGGTTGTACATTTTTATATAAACAGGATATAATACGATAATAGACATATCCCTCTTGCCGTTTACCTCCGAAATGATATGATTCCCTCCACAGATTATGACGTCATACGATGCAATAACCAATGAGAGGCCAGCATAAATTTTACCATTGGTCAATTACAGTGTATACTGGCCTATTTATTGGCTATTCTATCGTATGACGTCATAACCTGTGGAGGGACTTGAATCATCGTCTTCACCTCCTCTCACCCTTTCTAAAATTAATATTTGGACCATGATATAGCTGAAGGCAAGATGGAATGTTTTTACAACAACAAAATATATTTCCAACAGAATCCAATAGAATTTCTTAGAAATCAGGTTAAGGGAAATAATTATTCATTATGGAGATTTAAGATTAAATTATTCGGTCTGTCTTTTTGTATTTCTGTTATTTTTTTTGGCTTTCCCAGTAAACTACTCTAACTTCAATAGTTTAACTCTCTTTCTTTCTCTCTCCCTCTCTCTCTCTCTCTCTCTCTCTCTCTTTCTCTCCTTTCTGCCTTTCTGTCCCTCCTTCGCTCTCTCTCTCTCTCTATCTATACCTCACTCTCTCCATATATATATATATATATCTACCTTTCAGTTTTGCTTCACATTTTATTGTTTATTTTTATACTTGTACGGGTTCCAGGACGTGGATAATTTTTTTTCCATTACTCATTTTTCGACAATCTAATTGTATGATTTCTATTGTCAAATCCAAAATTGTTGGAAAATTTTTACAGCCCTTGGGAGTGGGCTGTTACTCACTTTCACAGGGCTGGAGTAATATTAAAATTGTGCAATAAATATCAATAGCCTCTAGCTCAGTGTCTTAAAAAGCCCGCTAGTTGTCGGGGAGGGATGCACTATGACTAAATATGTTTAAATTGTCTCTTATAATTATTAAATTGTATATGTTTCTAAAGTCTTCATGTTTCTGAGAGTAAACACCAACCTATAAACTATTCATATTTTAAATAGATAAATAAGTTTTATTGATTTACAAATCTCTTTCAGCGTGTGAGTTAAAGGGGGTGATAAAATAATATTGAATCAAAAACTAGGCATCAAATATTACACTTCTTCTGGAGAATCACTTAAAATATAAGTGGAGCAACAATACCCTATTACCAAACATTATTTCCATTAATTTCAACTATCTTAAAGTGTATTTATAAATTTTGTTTAACAATTTTGTATTGAAATCCTTTAAAAAGCCATTAAAATGTTTATTATTAATTCAAACTATCTTGTTTTGTCTACGGACATGTTCCTTTTAAATTCCACTACACTTTCCCTGTTAAAAAGGCTTGAATGTTCCGCCAGTATTCTCCTATTGGCCCATTCAGACAATATCTCTGGAGTAACTCTATTAAAATGTATAAGAACTAGCGGCTTCGCCCCTAGCCTTTAGGGGCTTTGCCCCAAGAGGTGATTTTAAAAAAATTAAGGCGAAATTCGTGAAAGGATCAAGGAAATCTTCAGCAAATTCTTTTTTTTAAAAATGGGAAGGGAATTTTTTTGTTTCTTTTTGGTGGGGTGTCCCACCCCCCAAAAAATAGCCTAAAACCACCACAGGACCAATAGGTATATTCCCCGAAGAGTAGAATCCAATCGGTTCAGTGGTTACCCAGATTTTGAGGGACGGACGGACAGACGGACATACAGACATCATTCGTCTTTGTATTTTAGATTAAGCAAACTATCTCTACTAAAAAAATACATATATTTTATCCATTCTGAGAAAAGAAGTATTGTGGATAGTTGACTAGAATTCTAAACTAAATTTGACAGAATAAGTGTCTACAGACCAGAGGGCTAGATTCTTTAAATTCGTCAATTGTTAAAAATTTATAGTTTAAATAATTTATAGTTTAAATTATATAAAGTAACATGATGTTTATCTATCAGTGTGTACCATAGAATATCGCCAACCGCTTAACCGATATGGTTTTATTCTTTACTGTGAAACTTCGCTCAAGTCCGGGAACAGATCTAAAGTATAGATGTAATATACAGACAACTACCTCCCTTCATATTTCAAAGACCTCTTTCGTCTGCTTCTAAATTATTTTCTGCTACTTGGTTTTGTTAATATAAGCGACACCATTGGTTAATTTTCAATGACCCATTAGAAAGGTTGCACAAGGTGGTTGCGATGGGGAGATACAGTTATTTGACCGTTTCTCCTTCTAGTGTTTTACTCTAATGGTCCAGGTGAGGTTTATAACTATTTTGAAGGAGTGTACTGCCATTCTCCCTACAGAAATCGCCCCTAGAAATAGTACCCGCCAATTCTTTTCTTTTTTAACAAAAATTTTAAGTTTTTGAACATGACATGACTGACGTAAGGTTCTGTTTTCACCATAAGACCGTTTTACGAATATATCCTAAAAAAAACTATAAATGTATTCTAGCTATTTCAGCAAAATATGAACACTCAACACTTACCAAGCAAATTTAGAATATATTTTTTTTTATCAGAGAAAAATGGAAAATTGTATGGGTAGGAAATCTTTTGAAAGAAATTCAATTTCAGTATGAAAAAGTTGTAAACCTAATTTATAATTAAAATATCATGTTTTTAAAATTTCATTAACTCTTACGTTTTACAACTATCCTTATACTAAAGTAACAGGATGTCCCTTTGTCTGTGTGTTTGTGTGTCTGTACCGAAGGATCTCGCTAACCGCTGAACCGATCGGGTTCTCCTAAACAGGTTAGCTTATCATAGGTCCCGTGAAGGTTTATAACTATTTTCTTGGGGGGTGGGACACCCCCCCCCCCCCCCAAAAAAAAATGAAAAATCCTCCCCCGAAAGTTTTTTTAAATTTTTTTTAACTAAAATTAAAAATGAGGGGGGGGAGCACCCCCCCCCCCAAAAAAAAAAAAAGAAAAAAAAGAAATTGGGTTATTAATTTAACTCTCTCCTCCTCAAGGCCTCTAGGGGCGTAGCCGCTAGTATTCATATAATTCATCCAATCTTAGACAAGTAGCAGCTAAAGCTCATGACTTCAATTAATTAACAATTAAGCTGAGTAATACTTTTTTTTGACAGCAGCTAAATATTCAGGGAGTAAGGGGGGGGACAATGGATAGAATATTCAATTTTTAGGAGTCTCAGACTATGGGTACTGGCTTAAAGGGAATGTACAAGAATTTAGCAGTTTCTTGGGTACTTGCGCATGAAATGCCGCTACTCGTTATGTATGTTTTGAATATTGCAGACGGGGAGAAGGGATAAGGGAAGTGGGGGCAAGGGAAATAATCACTTGTTGTGTTAGTTTGGAATGTAGCAGACGGGGAGAAGGGAGAAGGGAGGTGGGGGCAAGGGAAATAAACAGAATAAAAAGGGACAGTCATATTCTTGATAGCAGCTGGCCGGGTCCAATAATCTTGTAATATAAAAATCACACCAAAAAACCTCAATATATTTCATCAAAAACAAGTTGTGATTTCACTTTACATGACGCTGTGGAAATCTATTATTCAATTAACAATCCCTTTATAATTTCCTACAAATTTATTGGATTAAACTGGATTTCATGCCCTTTCTTTGATAACTCTTATATTGAATTAATTGCCCATTGTCCCCTCCCTTACTCCCTGTAAATATTACACTTTGATGAAAATCCATATCTTCCCTTGTGCCTGACCTTTCTATACTTAAATTTGATCAATACTTGTCTTGTCAACTACACTTTACAAAAAAAAAGTTTTTAATATTTTGCTACACTTATATGGAATTTTATTTCCAGTTTGGCTTCCAAACCTTTTAATATCCACTGGATTAGAATCAGTTTTAGGCCATACTTAAAAAATCATGTAAAGTATCGTATAACAGATATTTTTCCACAAATTATACAATAAAAATCTAAAAACTATCAGTTTTGTTAGTCCCATAACAAAGCTTATTTTAATCATATGTTCTTTTTTATTTTATTATCCGCGGAAAGCTCTCTCAAAGCCGTTAAATAACTATTCTCTTATTTTTACAATATATTGACAATTTTTTTCTATTGAAATTTAAGGTTCTCTGCAAAATGGCTTCAAAAATGAATAATATACGCAGGATTAGAACCGATTCTTAGCGGTACTTAAAAATCATGCATATAATGGTGTGGTAATACGACAACCAGACGGACAGGCAGTTTACAGAGTTGCTACGCTGTGACTTATGATAACAAACCCACTGCACTAATCTTATTATATCACCATCTATCTCATGACCGATGTTGACCCCGCTATCTAGCGGTCAAACTGGCCTGCCTAAATGTGGGGAGGGGACTCAAACATGCAACTATCACGCGTCCCTCACGCGCTTATATAACCGGGAGGCGCTGCCTCCCCTTTACCACCGCTGCCCCCACAGCCTGTCTACCGCCGGGAGCTAAGCCCTAGCGTCCCACACCCCCTTCAAACCTAACCATTGTTATAATCTGTTGTATATATATAGTAAACATTGCTTGTAAATATTATTCAGTTAAATATATAATTTCTGTATGACTAAATCCTGCTAGTTTGTTTTGGTAGAATAATTCAAGGCTAGGGCTCGTTGAATCCGAACTCGTTACCCTGTGGGCCGAGAACGCTCGGCTTACCAGAACTTGGTGTCAGCGTGTTTCAATCGAGCCTTACAGAAACTAGCCTATTCTACCTCTGATTGGACCCTTTGGCAAGTAAGGGGACAATCAGCCGCCAACTGAGAAGCCAACTGACCCGCGAGACGGCCTTTTTAGGTCGAATTTCCATCATTTTGAACGCAATATGTGGGCCTCTGGCCTACGGCAAGCAGATTTAGCCTGCTAAAAGCGCCAGTTAAGACGCTTTTTCCGTACCGTGTAGGAGTAGCGCTAGGTGCGCAGCCACGGTAATCGGATAATTTAGCTCAGACGGCTACAGAACTGAGTCTAAATTGGCCAGTGTAGCTGGGACAAGCCCCAGGACACCCAGGCCAAACCTACGAGACAGACAGCTGGGTGCTGGTCTCCTTGAGAAGGCAATGTGTGGCTGCGAAGCTTCAGCACACAAGTAAGCCCTACCACTGCGACGGATAGCAGATTTTGAGCCACAGGCACGGCAGGACGGGACATTCCCTGCCGCTGCCCTCCAGGATTCGAACCCGAGGCGCTGTAGGACGGGCCATTCCCTGCCGCCATTTTCGGGATTCGAACCAGCGGCGCTGTAGGACGGGTCATTCCCTACCGCCGTCACCCCTCTGAACCTTGCAGGACGGACATTCCCTGCTGCCAGTGCTTCCAGAATCACACCTAGAGCTCCTAGTGATAACAACACACAAGTGTGTATAAATGTCAACCAAGTGATAAAAATAAATATAAAATTGTTGACCCAGTGATAATTAATAAGCTCTAGTGATTCGAAGCTACAGTCTAAGCCACCATGGTAAGCGATACCACCATAGCTGCGGTTCGGCCACCACCGAAGTTTCTGCCAACCCCAGCCGAACGGGAGGCCCCCTTGTCTCAAGGGCAGGACCTCCACTTCCCCTGCCATATCAGGGTGAGGTTTCCTACTCCTGACCCTGCCCAGCATGTACAGGTTGATGCCATGATCGATTCTGGCAACCGTGTACCAGGGTCTGCTGTAATTTCTGAACACCTCATGCACGCAATGGGCGTGCAACGCATGTTGATTCCGGACAACACCCAAATCCTGACTGCTAACGAGGAAGGCCAACCCCTCCAGGTAATAGGAAAATTGAAAGAATTATATATGGCAGTCTCACACACTCTTATACTCCATCTTTACCATGTGACTGTGGTCCGGAACCTCTCACACCCTCTGAACTTAGGAGGGTATTTTCTCAAGGAGTTCGGAACTAGGCTCTGTTTCGACATGCAACCACCTTGCTTGTGGATGCGTGGGGAGTTTATCCCACTCCGTGGCGTCCCCATTGACCGGGAGACAGCCGAGAGAGAGTTGAGTTATGAGGGGCCTCTGCCAGGCCCGCTGCCAGAGCAGCCGCGTGTGGTCGAGAAAGGCACGCACTGGGTGGATGCTGCGCTCAACGCCCATAGGGGGACCAACCTACTAGCCATGGGGTTGCCCCCAGTGCCCAAGGTGCCGCGGGAGAACCTGCCAACAACGTTCCCTGAGATTGCCAGCCCTCCAGAACCAATCTTCTCCGCCGACACCTTTATCAACGGCCAGCCGTGTCCACCTGGCCCCCTCTACCTGGGACCTCCAGCCAGTCCACCAGCCAAGCCCGAGTCCAGACCCGTCAAGTCGCGGTCTGATGCACCCGGAGCCACACTCAACTCCCAGGAATCAGCCTCTCCCGGCGCCGTGCCCGTCAAGTCGTGGCCGGCTGCCTCCGGAACCATGCATGGCTCCGCTGCCTCGGCCTCTCCTAGCGCCGAGCCCGTCAAGTCGCGGCCGGACGCCCACGGAGCCCAGGCTGGACCCAGCACTTTGGCCTCTCCCAGCGCCGAGCCCGTCAAATCGTGGCCGGACGCCCTCGGAGCCACACCTGGCTCCGACACGTCAGCCCCTCCCGAGGCCGAGCCCGTCAAGTCGCGGCCGGTGGGTCCCGGAGCCGAAGCTGGCCCCACCCCAGCCACGTATAGGCTAAGCGCTGTCACTCCAACTGACGGCCAGCCACCCCAACTGCGCACGGCCAAGCGAGTGGTCTTGCCTGGCCGTGGTGTCATGGCGGTCCCTGTTGAGCTAGTAGGCCACCGCACCAAGGATGCCATCCAACTAGCTGCCCCAGAACAGAGGTTTGGGGAGGATCTTGTCATCCCAGAAGGCCTGTATGCCCACAGGCCTGGATCCGCCACTGTGTTTCGAGTACTGGTGGTGAATGAAGGGGAGACGCCCCTTCTGCTGGACGCTGGCCTCCCAGTGGCAGGGGAGCTGGTCAAGCCTGACATCTTAGAGGTTTCTGATCAGCCTCCCCCGAGTCTCCACTCGTTCCAAGAGCCTGCTGAGCCCCCAGACATGCAAGAGTTGTGGGAGGCCCTTGAGATGGAAGACAACGAGTTCCTGCGCAAGGACCCCTTGCTCAAGAAGGAGGTCTGGACCATGCTATCAGAGTACAGGGACGTCTTCTCCAACTCTACCCCCGGCTGCACCGATATAGTCGAGCTGCAGCTGCGCCTCAAGCCAGGGACCCAGCCGATCCGCCAGAGATTTAGGGATCTGAACCCGCGGCAGGAGGCTGAACTGGAGAAACAATTGGACACCTGGCTACAGGAGGGAGTCATAGAGCCGTCAGACTCCGCCTGGAGCAGCCCCCTGGTGCCCATCAAGAAGAAGGACGGGAGCACCCGCTGGGCCGTCGACTACAGAGCCCTCAACAAGTGCCTGGAGTTGGACAGCTACCCTCTGCCCAGGATCCAGCAGCTGGTAGAACGAGCTGGAGGGCACCGCGTCTACAGTGCCCTGGACGCGGTGGCCGCATACTACACCATCCGTGTGTCTGAGGACAGCCGGCCCTGCACCGCCTTCACCACCCCCAGAGGCTTGTATCAATGGAAAAGGATGCCCTTTGGCCTGGCTACGGCACCATCCGTCTATTCTAGATTTATTGCAGGGGTCCTAAACCCATTAGGCACAGCCAACCTCCAGTCATACCTTGACGACGTCCTGACCTTCCACCAGGATACCTGGGCCCACCTGGCTAGGCTCCGAGAGGTCTTGGAAGCCCACCGCAGGGGAGGAATCCGCCTCAAGCCAGCCAAGACTAAGCTGTTCCGAGCCAAGGTGGATTATCTGGGCCACACCCTCAGCCGTGAGGGGATAGCCATGCAAGAGGACTATATTGACCGCATCCTGGACTGGCCGGCCCCCAGCACCCCCAAAGACTTGCTGGCGCTTCTGGGGTTCTTTGGATACTACCGCCTGTTCATCCCAGAGTATGCCGACCTCACCTACGAGATGAATCGGCAGAAGACGGCCAAGACCCTAACCTGGACACCTGAGATGGAAGCCCAGCTGCTGCAGCTCAAGGACAAGTTCCGTCAAGCCCCCATCCGAGCGCCGCCCAGGTTTGACTTGCCAGCGGTATTCCAGCTCACCACAGATTTCAGCAGCCGCGCCATCTCTGCCATACTGAGTCAATGCCAGGAAGGCAAGAAGAGGCTGATTGCCGCCGTGGGGCGCAAGACAACC
Organism: Acartia tonsa; assembly: GCF_053477335.1. NCBI lineage: Eukaryota > Metazoa > Arthropoda > Copepoda > Calanoida > Acartiidae > Acartia > Acartia tonsa. The sequence continues at coordinate 52,885,139 of NC_137264.1, forward strand.
GACCCCGAGACTCGCTACCCGTCCTGGAAGGGAGAGATGGCCGCCATTATGTATGGAATCCGGAAATTCCACGGCATCTTGTCCTACCGCAGCTTCCAGATCAACACTGATTCCTCAGCCTTGCTGCAGATGAAGTCACTGAACACATCCACAGGAATGGTGGCCCGCTGGCAAGAGGAGCTAGCGGCCCTAGACTTTACTGTCTGCCACCGTCCTGGCACCCAGAACACCAACGCTGACGCCCTCAGCCGCCGGGAGGACGCCAACATGCCAACGGCCAGCGCCGAAGAATTAGCAGAGCAGGCTGAGTACCTCCATAACCTTTGCCAGCTAGGGGAGTCCGCAGCCAGCCGGCCCCCTGCCGCCCGACTGGACCCAGCTAGAGTACTAGAAGCCCAGACACAAGACCCCCTCCTGCTCCGTGTCCGCCAGTGGGTGGCTGATGGCAGAGCCCCAACCAAGGCTGAGCTGCGCGGCAAGGACCAAGACGAGCAGCAGTACGCCAGCCGCTTCTCAGCCCTGGGACTTGACGAGCATGGCTGCCTCACCACCACTGACCAGACCCTGACAGGGGAGCGGACAAGATACCTGCTGCCTTCGGCCCTCCAGCAGGACGCGTTCTTTCTAACCCATGGGACCCCCATGGCCGGACACTTTGGGATGGACGCGACCATCGCCCGTGTGGCCATGCACTTCTGGTGGCCCAACCTGGCCCGTGACGTCCGCCTGATGGTTCAGACTTGTCCTGAATGTGTCCAGAAGGTTACCAAGGAAAGGTTGAAGCAAGGGATACATGTACCCTCCCGCCAGGGGTATCCACAGCAAGTCCTGTTCATCGACCTGGTGGGGCCGCTGCCAGAGACCCCAGATGGGAACCGCTACATCCTCACCTGCCAAGATGGGTTCAGCCGGTTTGTCAGCCTCTACGCCATCCCCAACAAGCGCACCCTCACGGTGGCTGAAGCCCTGCTGCACTGCCACCTGGCCACGTTTGGATGTCCCCTGAAGATCCACTCTGATAATGGGATGGAGTTCACCGGCCAGGTATTCCAGGAACTGGCCTCCAGGCTTGAGATTGGCCTGACACATCCACCACCCTACAACCCACAATCCAACCGAGTGGAAAGGTTCCATCGGACGCTCAATACCGGCATGCGTCTGTTCTTAGACAGAGACGACAACAACTGGGAGCCCCACTTGCCTGCCATTGCCTTCGCCTACAACACCAAGGCCTGCAGATCTACCGGCGTGACCCCGTTCCTAGCCTACTTTGGGAGAGAGGCCAAGCTTCCGGTGGACATGGTGCTCCGGCTGCCAGAAACAGAATATGCCTCGGTTCCAGCCAACGTCCAAGCCCTCCTGCAACGTTACTATGCAGTGTATGATGCCATCCAGCAGAAGGAGGAGGGAGCCATCCGGAGGAGCGCGGCAGCTTACGAAGGCACGGCCAAGTATGAGGTTGGAGATTTGGTCTGGTACCTGGCCCCCCGCCTGGTGCCAGGGAAGGCAGCCAAGATCACCAAAAGATGGACTGGCCCCTGGAAGGTAGTGAGGAAAGCTACAGAAGTCCATTATGTCATCAAACCTGCCTCTCCAATCGCCAGGATCTCGGAGGTTACCGCGCATGTAGGCCGACTGCGCAAATACACTGGAGATGTGACTGCCCACCAGATTCCAGCAGACATCCAAGTTGATGTGGACGGCGATGAGGATGCCACCGAGCTGCCGGTTGGAGCGGCGGCGCCCGCAGCTGGCGACCCAGGACAGTTCCCAGTGCACCAGCCGGCCGCAGCCGCCCCACAGCCCAGCGGCCAAGATCGTGACCCAGTAGAAGAGGACCTGCAGGAGCAACCCAACGAGCCACCGCCGCCGCCGCCAGTTCCAGAGCCACCCAGAGATGCCATCTGGAATCCTGACACAGACATGGAGCACCTGCCAGCCAGCAGCGAGCCTGTAGGAGGAGAAGCAGCTGTTGCAATGGAAGAGGCCGCCCCAGAGGACGAAGCTGAAGCCATGTGCCCCCTGTTGATGACAGCCATCCCTATCCGTGTGGGGGCTAGGAGGCCAAGCAACCTGAACCAAGCAGGCGCCCCCATGGAATTTTATGCGCCCTCACCCATCGTCATTCCCCCCTTGGGAACCACCAGAGTTAGCCTAGGCCTCCGTGTCCAGCTACCCGCTGAGGCAGAGCTAATCCTGCAGACAAGGCAAAATTTCCAGCGCCAGGGCCTGGCCGTCGCCAACCCCCGTCTAGAAGCCAACCAGGAGCTGACAATGCTGATATCCAACCACAGCCAGACCGAGCAACGAGTGTCCCGTGGAGCCTGTGTAGCCAGAGCTGTCCTCCATCGAGCTGTGCCCCAGGAAGAGCCTGTCCTGCGCAGACATAGGTTGTCGTATCCCCAGGTTCAAGGCCTGGTGGCTCGAGAGCCACGCAACCCTTGAAGGGGAGGTTGTGGTAATACGACAACCAGACAGACAGGCAGTTTACAGAGTTGCTACGCTGTGACTTATGATAACAAACCCACTGCACTAATCTTATTATATCACCATCTATCTCATGACCGATGTTGACCCCGCTATCTAGCGGTCAAACTGGCCTGCCTAAATGTGGGGAGGGGACTCAAACATGCAACTATCACGCGTCCCTCACGCGCTTATATAACCGGGAGGCGCTGCCTCCCCTTTACCACCGCTGCCCCCACAGCCTGTCTACCGCCGGGAGCTAAGCCCTAGCGTCCCACACCCCCTTCAAACCTAACCATTGTTATAATCTGTTGTATATATATAGTAAACATTGCTTGTAAATATTATTCAGTTAAATATATAATTTCTGTATGACTAAATCCTGCTAGTTTGTTTTGGTAGAATAATTCAAGGCTAGGGCTCGTTGAATCCGAACTCGTTACCCTGTGGGCCGAGAACGCTCGGCTTACCAGAATGGTATTGCAAAAATTTTTCCAATAAAACTAAAATAAAAATCATATGATTAAAACCAATTATATTTTAATATCCGCGGAAATCTGTCAATACTAAGATGCTATAAATAACTATTATGCTATTAATGCTTAATGGTTAGAGGATTATTATAAAAAAAAAAACAATTTCAGCCGCTTATCTGAAAAAGCATAAAAAAGATATTCAACGTTCTCTATAATTCAATTAAATAGTTATAAAGGGCCAAAATAGTCTATAGTCTATCTCAAACGTACAAGGTGGGCCGGAAAGATTAATAAAAGTAATAATTATCTTTCCTCCATAGCCGAACAGACAGACGGACTGACAACGAAGAAAGTGTAATTATGTAAGAAAATTTAAATTTTATATATTGTAAAACATTAAAAAAGTTTTACCAATGAAAATTCAAAATTAAGCTGAGCAATGAAACCAAGGTTCTAACCAAAGTTTACAGGGACAAAGGAAAAGTAATTTGTAGAATTGTTTAAAAAGAGTTATATTTTACAGTTTCTTTACACCCTTCAAGAGGGAAGTCTATAATTTTTTTGGTCATTTTAACCTTCTAAAGACTTTTAAAGATTAACTTGTAAAATGTTATAGCACTACTATTCCCGGCGTTGCTACAAAAGAACAACTCTACAAAAGACCAACGCTTACAAAAGACCAACTCTACAAAAGACCAACACCTACAAAAGACCAACACCTATATATTGTTATAAAAACATCAAATTTATTAATAAAGTAATACATAGTCAATACATTGCCGCAGTGCTCGGCCCCGTGGCCTGCCTAGCCGCGGGCGCTCGGCCCCCTTGCCTATATCCTAACCTAACCTTACCTAAATATTGTAAAAAAAATATTAAAAATAATCTACCAACTACTTTTTGTAAAAACCACGAAATTCTAAACTATAAATAAGTTACTGTACATTAAATATTCATACATAGATATAAACAAGGGGGCCGAGCGCCCGCGGCTAGGCAGGCCAGGGGGCCGAGCTCTGCGGCCATGACCCTTCAGCATTACGATTTTTTGAATGTTGGTCTTTTGTAGGTGTTGATCTTTTGTAGGTGTTGGTCTTTTGTAGAGTTGGTCTTTTGTAGCAACGCCCTGGGTAACAGTTGAAAAATCATCCAACAGACAACCATCCCTTGTCTTGAAGTCCTAACTATTCATGGTAATGAGCTATGACTGTATTTAGGCAAACGCTTTCCTGCTCAGGTACAATACTAAACTTTATTGCATATAATTGTCTGTCATCTCTTCTTAGTAGAGCATAGGCCACGCTCTATATTAGATTTGGTTCATTAAAATTTGAGACATATAATATCTGCATTTACTTGTCTAAAACTGTGTTATCTGTATTATTGCTTTGTTTTATGTGGAAAAAATTATTTTATTTTCTAATAGACATATCTATTTATCCACAAAAGTTTAACATTACATCAATTTAACTTTAGAAATTTATGTAATCAGTTTATTTTATAATTTACATACAGTTTGGGCCCGGTTCTATCAACACTTTGTAGGTCAATTTCAGGTCAATTTACAACTTATAAACAATTGATAAAAGTTTGATTTTGAATAAACAAATATACATATAAATATATATAAATGTAGCCAATCAGATGGCTGAATCAGCTAAACAACCAATCACAGCTGAGCTTGTTTTAGTTTTCCCCTTTGTTTCCGCTATGATTTTCATTCACAAATGCAATTTAAATCGATTTTTTTTCATAGATTTTGATTGTTAAATGTGGTGTTTTTATTGTAAAAATATAATCAGTTACCGGCAATTTAAATTTCTGACAAAGATAAGGTTATAATTTTATGTCTAGGAAACGTAATTTAATATTGTTTTTTTATGAGCATTGCAAATCTTTCAAAATTTTCATTGTACATGAAATGCTATTTTGAAATGCCTAGACCTTTTTGTTATTGAAGCTGAAGGCTTTAAATTTGGGGTATTGGGTCTACTTGTGGCAGTCTTTCAGTAGTTAAAGCGTGGTATTTCTTGCAGGCGTCCTTTAATTCATTCCATAAACAAATAGAATAAAGGTCTTATTGCTTTGGTCAATGAGAGTTAAATTAGGATTATTATAGTACTATGAGATTAAATACTCTACTATTGGAAGACTCGAGCTCATTTATAGACGTTTATTTCCTATAGAGATCTGTCATGGATCTTGAAGCAATAAATCAAGCCGTTTTATAAAAAATCAGTCGAAAATATTTCATAAGGTTAAAAATATAAAAAGTTGTTGCTCATATAGGTATAGAATAACTTATATAGTAGTGCAGCTTCTCTTCAACAACAATTTAAGGAAAGTTTACAATATAACAATATTATTTTAAATACCTTTTTTGGAACGTTATAAGAAATCTTAGAAGGTTTTATGCCAGCTGTAACCAACAACTTAGCTAATTCGAAATACAGATGTAGTATTTTAAGCTGATTTTTTTTCGTGATTTTCGCATGATGGCTGTACCTTATTCCTGGCTTTATACCAAATTGAACAAAATTCAAGAAAGTGACTTACTATCGATATTATTTGAAATATTTTTTAAAAAATATTTACATAGACTATTAAATATATGGCGATTAAAAATTACTTAAGGTAAGGCTAGGTTGGGTTATAATGGATAGCCCTGCAGGGTTAGATCAGGTATAGTCCCTGCACTGTTAGGGCCCATCGAAGGGGTTAGGCACATGAAATACTATGAGTATGTTGATATTATAACGACACAATTTTTTTACAGGATTACCTTTAGCCACCACAATTCATTCCAAGATTAAGATAAATGACGAAACCTTCCAAGTGCAAACTTCCGTATTATTAGATAATTAATTATGGCATTTAATTTTCATATTTTGCAAACTTTAATGCAAAAGCATTTTTTTATTTAAGCACATTATGTAAAATAAATTTAACGTTATCTATGAAGGTTGTTAACATATAAAAGTAGCAAAGCACAAAAATATCACTAAATTGCCCAACGGAGTCATAGCGGAGATGATCAGCTGTTTTAACAAAGAAAAGAAAGACATATAATATTAACAACTCAAATAAAATCACGAAACCTTCGGAAAAAAAGGTTTCTTTATTTTGAAGTATGTCCGACGTACAAAACAATGTATAGACAAGATGCGTATGAGAAAGCCCAATCTGTCCCGATTTTGTATCACTTTTGAAAAGTGCGATTCCTGTAACGTCATATAAAAAGGGAAGGGGGGAAGAAAATCTCTTCCCTTTTCTCCCATCTCTTTTGAAGAGATTTTCTTCCCCCCTTCCCTTTTTCTTTTCCGAAACGTATATGATGTAACTGGAATCGCACTTTTAAAAGTGATACAAAATCGGGACAGATTGGGCTTTCTCGATGCGTATATGTTATAGGGATCGTCACTGAAAATTTCAGATGTGTATCTTTGATAGCAGCAAAAAAATCACATTACTAGCGCCAAGAGGTTTAATTACATCTTCTATTACCTCCAAGTCGGAAAAAATTTTCGCGAATAAATGGCAAATTCGCAAAATTTGTTTTTAAAAAATTTGGGGGAGGATTCTTTTGTTTTTTGGGTGGTTGGGGGTGTCCCACCCCCAAAGAAAATAGCCTAAAACCACCACAGGACCAGTAGGAATATTCCCTGAAGAGTAGAATCCAATCAGTTTAGTGTTTACCGAAATCATAAAGGACGGACGGATGTATAGATTGACGAACGGAAAGACATCATTGTACTTTGTATTATAGATTTCATTTTATTTTAAAATTTATGTTGAAAGGAAATTTTTTTGTTAAAATGGTTATTGTTTGTATAGCAAAAATCATCAATAAACACGAGTGAAAGAAAGCTTTTACCAAAGGTATTAAGTTCATACACAATATTTTTTAGTAGCGAAGCAATAAATTGGGTGTATTGGTATGTCTGTTTGTTTATGACACTAAGAAACAAATGGTAATGGTGACTAATTGTCAGAAGATTGTTGTTCGGTTATCGAATACTTTGCCTCTAGCTTTTATGGGATTCACCACTTGAGTTGAAGAGGGAAAATAAATAAGCATACATTTTTTTTTGTTTAAGCTAATAAAAACCTATACCAATATCTTAAGCTTTATACAGACCGACAGACATGAATGCTACTACTTTGTATAAGTACTAGCGGGTATGCCCCTAGCACATAGGGACTCGGAAGGAATGCGAGAGCCTATAAAAATGGTTTAAAACTATCCCAAGACCTTAATCTGAAAATAAAAAAAATAAAAAAAAACATCAAAGAACATAAAAGAACATAAAAGTAGTTTTTGAGCTTAAGCTTCAGACAAAACCTAACTACTTTATATAATAGAATTGTTGGCTTTTTGTTGTTTTGCTGCTCATGTAAAAAGCAGTCCTAAAACAAATAACAAGTAATGCGGCACTAAATAGCAAACCAAGGATGACAACATCCATAAAAGCGAAGCACTGAAACGGAAGGACAAACGGACACTAACACTTATATTGTGTCAGAACTGAATAATCAGAATATAAATGTATAAAAACTAAGCAAAATTGTAAGTAAAATTGTTGAAAAACTGCTTGATACAGAAAAATGTTTATGGACATACTTACATTTTTAGGACTTGATTATAGAGTTGCTTCGCTTATGATATTGTACTTTGTTGTCCCAGGAATCAGTATACCAAAAATCAGATAAATCGGATTATTAGATCACATAAAAATTTGTTGTTAAAAAAGTAAAAAAATCAACATGTTTAAAATGGACGTACGGACATTCTGGTAATGATTATAGAGTTGCTACGCTTTCTAAATCGTACCTAACTACTACAGGAATCACCATGCAAAGTTTGAAATTAATAGGACAATTCTAACATGCCTAAATTAGCGAAAAAAGCTATCCGTTACAGACGACGGACGGACGGACGGACGTACGGACGGACCGACTCTAATTATAGAAAAGCTTTGCTTTTAAAAAGATTTGTATTTAAGAATCAAATTGTCTTACAGTAAAATTTCAGAAAATATTGTAATATACACATTCTATACACGCTGTAGTGGGGCTTACTTGAGACACTTATAAAATACAGCAGAATGACATTTTCGATATCCTAAACGAGTGGACAGATTTTTATGAAATTAGTAGCATTTTGAAGCATTTATTTTTCTCTTTTGATTTTACTTTTATTTGCATTTTTAAGCCCACAAATGACGGATCTCGAGTTAAAATTATGAAACATTAGTACTTTTTATATTCTGTGAAATTGTATGATATTATCATGTGGGCTCTGGAAATTTTCCAAGAAATCAAAATACATATTTATGCGCAGTATAAATATGTACATTTGACCTTTTAAGTCTACGCGTGTAGGTTTTTTAGGAGATATCTAACTTTTGTACTTTTATTAGAAAGGCTCCAGATATCCAGGGACGACATCCTCAATGCATCATGGATATTTCCCCGGCACAACTGAACGTGACTATTCGGGAAACTCAGCATACACTCCGGCCTGCTTAAATGTCATGTGCAGACCTACGTGTATCCCTAGCCATCCCTGTATGATCAGAAACGCCCTCCAATACTCTGTAATTTTCCTATATGTATATATGTATTCATTAATTTGTGTAAACTATGTTTGTCTATTAAAAATATATCAGTTCCGCAGAAACAGTTGTTAGTAGAGTATTAACTCCTAATTTTTATGCAGCTATTACTAGCTGCCATTAATTATCCAGAAACTTAAAAATCCCCTGTGGGTACTCGTGAATAGTTTTGTTCTTTGCGTATCGGAGACGTTCAACAAAGGGAACGAGTCGCTTCGCTCTTGTATTCTCTCAGCCGCAACGTTACCAACTCAACGAGTAGCGCCGTCACACCGCTCGAGGCGGGCTATCTTGGTTTTTAAAAAGACAACAAGAACGTCCGATCCGTTACAGCAAAACTGGTGACAGCTGTGTTTGGATCAACTAAGTGCTCAACAGGAGATTTACGTGGAAATTACCCCGAGGAACTACGGGAATTTCGGAGGATTGTGTGCAACCAGACAGTTTGTATGAGAACTGAGGCCAGAAAGGACGAGGAATACTGTGTTTGGAGACCAGTGTGGGACCATTCTGACGCTTGGAGCACCAATTTGGTAAAGTTTTCTTTAAATTTTGAAGAACTTTCGTTAATTTTCAACAATGGCGCAAGCTGCCGACCTAGAACAGTTGAACTTGCAGCGGGCAATCCAACAGGCTCAGCTGGAAGGAGCGCCGAATGAGCAGGCTCAGCTCATTGCGTTAGGCAATACCTGGTTGGAAAACCAGCGTAGGAAGCTTAACAAGCAGAATTTCCCTCGTTTTTGTAACCGTGCAGGAGAGGACTGGGACGGCCACAAGACGAGAATGGAGAATGCGTTTAAAATTGCTCGCCACCATTCATCGGATCAGGGGGGCAGGAAAGGCCAATACATCCAGAGCCTCGAAGGGGAAGTGTTCCAGATGGCCAGAGAAGTCGCCGACAACCAAGATGCGCTCAGCTACGACCAAGTCATGGAGAGGCTGGACGCCATCTTTTTAGCACCTTCGGATTCAGACATCAACAAGGATGCGTATAAGCAGTTGTTGCAAGGCAAGAACAAGATTCCCCAGACTTACCTTGCTAAGAAAGAGCAGATGTGGTTGAAAGCCTATTCCCCGGACAACCGTGACCCTCAACAGTTCCGGAAAGAAGTAACCCTTGGTTTACGCCATCGAGAGGTACGGAAAAGGGTTTTTTGCCAGTTACCTGGAATCACCAGCATGGCCGTTTTACGCGCCACCATTATGAATGAAATTGCCACGCAGCGCCAACTCATTCACCATGGAGATGCTGAGGACACAGCAAGCGAGTAAAGGTACGGGCGGTGCCACCAAGGACAAGCCGAAAGGTAACTGTCGGCAGTGTGGCACGCCTGGCCATTGGCAGAAGATGTGTACGATCCCTGAGGACAGGCTGGCGAACGTGCGCAAGAGGAACCAGGAGAAGAACGCCAGCGGCAATGGACGCGGCAGGCAGCAGCAAGACCGTGCCTGCAACGCCGTGCGAGAGATGCGTGCCAACGACCCTGGAGACAACGACAGTGGCGTAGGTGATGACGACCAAGCGCAATATTATGGGGATGTCAACTGTCTGGAAGCAGTTGGCCATCGGAGCAAGACTTCAAAAAATGGCAGAGAGGGCTCCCGTCGGTAGGGCGGAGTTCCTCAGCAGCTGTAGACCCTACCACCCTCAACCAGATGCAAGGACAACGAGGCGCCCGGGACATGGTTAAGATCAGCCTGCGTGCAAAAGGACCGACTGTGCAGACCTACGGTCTCATCGATACCGGTAATAAATTGCACGAAGGAGTCGCCGTAAATGAGGAGTTAGCCCGGAAGTTACAGCTGCCGATCGTTCCTTGCGATTTAACAGTAGGAACAGCGGCGAATGGCGGAGATATGGATGTCATCGGCCGCGTTTACAACATCAGCGTCATCTTGGGAGATGACTGTCCTAGCTACATTAGAGAAGCCTTGGTTATACCTGAGCTTCGCACCCCCATCAACCTTGGGTGCAAGTGGGTCGAGGAGATCCGTGGAGTCCTGGATTATTCATCACCAGTGCAGGCGGCGTTAGTCGTGAAGCAGACGAGAGTCCCGCTTGTACAGTCCATCGACTCCAAGGCTGCAAGTGCCTCAGAAGACGAAGAGCGGTCTGGACAACCGCCGGGGGAGCACTCGCCCTCCAACCCTCAGATAAGTGTTTCATTACAAGCCTTTGAGGAGTTGAATGCAGAAATAAGTAGCTATAGTAGTGCCTTAAATGTTTGTAAACCCACTGTTAAAGAATTATGTAAAGCTGAAGATAATTTTGCTAATGGTAATGTGCACCATTCACGAGATTTTTTAGAACTTAAACCAGATTCCGTCGAGTCATATGTTGCGCAACTTTCTTTTAAGCACAAAGCAAAAGTAGATTTTGAGCGCAAAAATGTTTGGACTCGTAATGTCAAGGGACCGCTTCGTAATTCCCAAGGGCCGGCCGTTCGTTTGAAAACCGTCATGTTAGGTAAGTGGCCGCGTCCTGTCCGTTTGTCTGTCCAAGCGACTAGGATTCTCGCAGCAGAGTCAGTGTCTGTCTTGAATTTTCTTCCTAGTCAAGAACTCCGACCGCAAATGACTGTCATGGTAGAAGAGACCGTTTTAGATGATAGTCCAGTGCATGTGCTGGAAGGTGTATACAGAGCCCAGCAAAATGGAATTGTACGCATACCTGTTGTGAACCTCCAGGAGCAGCCTTGTGTTGCAGCGGCTGGGTGCGTGTTTACCGCCGAGATTTGTGAGGATAGCAGTATGGTAATCAACACCGATAGCTTAATGTTGAGAGAGCCCCATGAGTATATACAGTCTATGTCCAAGACCAATGAGGGCGACCACGGCAAGCCTATGATGAAGGAGCAGAACCCCACATTCAAGGAAGTGTGGGAGGACCTGGAGATGGAAGACAACAAACTACTGAACGAGCACCCCGATGTCAAGAAGCAAGTCAAGGAGCTTATTTATGAATACAGAGACATATTCAGTCGAGAGGCCCCTGGGCACACAGACCTGGTAACCATGAAGTTGAGACTCAAGCCAGGAACAGAGCCCATTTGGCAGAGATATAGGGAATTGAACCCTAAGATGTTGAAGGACCTGGAGGCGCAGATGGCCGACTGGCTCAACCAAGGAGTGATTGAGCCAAGTTCATCACCTTGGGCGAGCCCCCTCGTTCCTGTGCACAAGAAAGATGGGAAGATCAGATGGGCAGTGGACTTCCGCAGGTTAAACAGCTGTTTAGAGCAGGACAGTTACCCGCTGCCGAGGATACAGACTCTATTGGACCGCGCAGGAGGGCACCGTGTGTATTCTACGTTAGATGCCACGGCTGCCTACTTCAACATCTCCATCGATCCAGCATCCAGGGAGCTGACGGCTTTTGCCACGCCAACAGGTTTGTGGCAATTCCGCCGCATGCCCTTCGGCATCAGCACAGCACCAGCGGTTTACAGCAGATTCATCAGCACAGCCATGAACCCGCTGGGGAGCGAGATAGCGCAATGCTATCTCGATGATGTCATATCATATAACCTGAGAGTTGCTGATCATGTGCCACAGATGCGACAGGTTTTCGAGGCCCACCGCAAGGCTGGAATCAAACTGAAGGCTAAGAAGAGCAAGTTATTCCAAAAGAAGATACAATACCTGGGCCACATGCTGAGCAAGGAAGGTATTGGGATGGTGCCTGAATACGTGGAGCGCATAAGAAACTGGCCGCCGCCGAATACAGTAGCCGAATTGAATAGCGTTCTCGGCTTTTACGGGTACTACAGGTCCTTCATACCTGAGTACGCCAACTTGACATGTGAAATGAACGCACAGAAGAAGGCCACGAAGCTAGAGTGGACCCCAGGGATGGACCAGCAGTTCCAGCAGTTGAAGGACAAGTTCCAGAATGCACCCATCCGAGCTGTGCCCGATTTTGAAGCTGATACTCCGTTTCAACTGACAACGGACTATTCAGGAAGAGCCATTAGTGCGATATTGAGTCAAGTTCAAGATGGCGCTGAAAGGTTGATCGCCGCCATGGGACGCAAGACGACCGGAGCGGAGCAGAGATATCCCTCGTGGAAGGGGGAAGCTTCCGCTGTGATTTATGGCATCAGAAAGTTTCGGACAATCCTGAGCTTCAAGCCGTTCCAAATAAACACGGATAACAGCGCCCTTAAGCAGTTGAAGTCACTGAAGAAGAACACTGGGATGATGGCCAGGTGGACAGAGGAGTTGGCTGGATACGAGTTCCGTGTGGTTCATCGGCCGGGGAGACTCAACACCAACGCCGACGCGTTAAGCCGGCGTACCGATGCTGATATGCCAGAGCCGACAGCCGAGGAAGAGGCTGAGCAGGATGAGTATATCGGAGCTGTGGCAGACGAGAGTGCAGACGAACTCCCCCGCAGCACCGAGCGGTATAGAGACAGAGTATACCGACATCAGTTAGACGACCCAATTTTAGAAAAGGTTCGTAGATGGATTGGACACGACCGGCGTGCACCGGACAAGGCAACCTTACGTGGAGAGGGTAGGGACGTGCACCGGCTGGCCGAAATTTTTGACACTTTGAGGATCGCAGAAGATGGAGTTCTAGAGCAGGAGATACAGACCTTCACAGGGAAACGACGCAGGATAATGGTTCCTTTGTCCCTGAGAGAAGAGGTGTTCAATCACTCCCACAGAACGACCACTGGAGCACACTTTGGCATGCACTCCACGATATCAAAGTTTTTGAGGAATTTCTATTATGTGGGACATCAAGCAGACATCCGCCTGAGGATCGCCGTCTGTCACGACTGCGTCCAAAAGAACATCAAGGCCAACATCAAGATAGGAGCGCACGTACCCATTCAAAACGGGTATCCGTTGCAGACAATCTACATGGATGTGGTAGGCAAGTTCGACACAACACCAGAAGGATACAATTTTATCCTGACATTGCAGGACGGATGGTCGCGCTTTGTTCAAGCGTACCCCTTGAAACAGAAGACCGCTGATGAGGTCGCTACGACGATAATGGATAAGTTTATCTGTACCTTTGGATGCCCGCAAGCATTCCACAGCGACCAGGGGAAAGAGTTCTGCAACACCATCATGAAGATGCTCCTGCAGAAGCTCAGTGTTAAGCACGAGCTAGGCCCCGTGGCGAACCCCCAGAGCAACCTCATAGAAAGGTGGCACCGGACTATGGAAGAGACGCTGAGAACAGTGATTCAAGGACGGGAGACTTCATGGCCAGAATATTTACCTGGAGTTGTCCTGGCATACAACACAAGGATCCACAGCACCATCGGCGTGACCCCCTTTCTCGCCTTCCAGGGTAGAGAAGCTACTCTACCCGCGGATTTGATTTTGCGGTTACCGAACCCTGAAGATGACAGGGATATTCCCACAGCAGTGAGAAATTTGTTGGATAGATACATGACCATGTATGAAGCCATGGCGAAGAGTCAAGAAAGCACCATTCGAAGAAATGCTTTGCAGTACCACAACGATCGCGAGTTTAGAGTAGGCGAAAAGGTTTTCTATTTGGCACCCAACCATGGTAAAGCAAAGAAGAAGATGACCAAACATTGGAGTGGACCATACTTAATTACCGAGAAGTGTGCCGACGTTTTATATAGAATCCAGACAATACCAGCGGGAGAAAAAGAAGATTTGGTTGTCCATGTTGGTCGGTTAAAACCATATTACCCCCCAGCAATGACAGATGGAGATCCAACTTCTCCCCCAGAACCATTTGAAGAAGACGGAGATGAAGCAGGGGAACAAATTCCCTTGAATTCAGGAAGACAGGCGAAGCCGCCTAATCCAAGAGTTGATTTCTCAAATGGGGATGACAGCGATGAAGAGGGAGGACCACCCAACACACCGGGAGGAGCACCGCCATCACCGCCCAACATTGACCCCCTCAACCTTCCCCTACCGGACACACCACCACCCAGATCACCAACGATGCAGCGCACGCCGCGCAGAGAGCAGAGTGAGAAGAGAGGGAGAGAGAGAGATCGATCTTGCGAGCCGTCAGGTTCCGGCATCCAACGGAAAGATGCCAAGCGAACCCCCGATAGAGAGAGAAGCCCGAGAAGAGGCTCGCCCCCACAAACACCGCGCCGAGATCGAGAGCTTGAGCGAGCCACACACACATACCCATCCACACCCCGGGTAGAGAAGCGCGCTCTGAGCGATAATGAGGAGCCGTACACGGACTCACCCGAAAAAGGGGAGAGGGCTAAATCCGGAGGCAAGAAACAGAGGAGTGGGACACTTTGGCAACAGCAAGTGGAAGAGAGCAAGGAGGTGTTAGAAAGCACGGACGAGGAAATGGACCCGCCAGCAGTAGCGACACTTGCGCGGACAGTCAGAATCCCCGTCAAACGCGGAGCAAAGTTGCCACACAAGGGCACGAGAGAGAGTGCGGGCCATGACATATACTGCCCCGCCCACACAATCCTTCCCCCTGGAAAGCAGACTTGCATCCCCCTCAAGCTACACAATCGTGTACCCCCCGGGTACTTTCTCAAGTTATTCGGCCGTTCAAGCATAGAACGGGAAGGAGTAATTCTACTAGCAGGATTAGTGGACAGCGACTACACCGGCGAGATACAAGCAGTTTTTTGGAACCTCAGTACCGAAGCAGTAGAGTTCAACAAAAATCAACGAGTTTGTCAAGCGGTGATCCTGGAGACTCGCGAGGTGGAATTTTATCATGTTGATAATCTTCCTACCACTGATCGCGGTGCTAACGGCTTCGGTAGCACCAACTAGTGAGGCTTACTCACTCGACATCATTGATTGCACAAATCCATCTACCATCAAGAAATTCAACAAGGAAACGATATGCAGAGCAGAGGAACCTACAGAAGAAGTTCCAGTGAAGGAGCGCTATACCATTTTACAACGACCAACTCTGACCAAGGTATATGGATACTCCTGCGAAGTGAGGGTATTCTTATACCATTTTAAGTGTGGAGTTTGGGGTCACCTAAAATTACAACAAGTACCCAAAACGATGAGGCACGAGGAGATTACTGCAGAAAATTGCCGCCGCATGTCACTGGTCCAGGAATATCAGATTTCTGGCTACGGTGACCCTATCAAAGTAAAACTTAACCGGCCCACCTATGTTTCGGCAACCCTAGCTGGATCATTGAAGATGGAAGATGACAAGATCACCTGCATTGGGCAGACCATCCGCATGGGCGACACTATCCACTACAACACCCTGAAGCTAGCCGAGTACCAGATTCTACTTAAAGAAGAAACATTCTTGGTTAGTAACAATAAGGTAGAGAGCGAAACAGACCATTTATCTCTACTGTGTCCATATCATAAAGGGGAGTGCATCACTGGCGCCGCGACCTTTGTATGGAACATCAACGACAGTTCCTGCACTCTACAGATGGTCAACACCATCAACCCCCTCACCACCATGGACACCTACTTAGTGGATCACCAGCAGCAAGTTTTACTCAACACTACAGGCGCAATGAAGTTAATGCATTGCCCCTTCAATGTCCTGACCACGGACCACGATGGGATCTACCTGGGCAAGACCAGCGAACTCAGCAGACTCGCCACCATCGACCCCGGACAGATAGATGTTAACCTTCAAGCTGCAGTACACTTAAATTATTTAGCTTATAGTATGCGCCAAACCTTCAGCCAATTAGATGTTACGTTACGGAAGACCATATGCGAGACCCATTACCACGGAGAGGCAGACCAACCGGTCCTGCTACATGAGCAGACCTATGGACTCTTGAAGGGAGATCTCTTGATGACCTTCCAGTGCACCAAGAGGACCCAGAAGATCAAGGATGATGTCAACTGCTATCAAGATATACCTTTGGATCCTGGTGGCTATGCAGACGCCGCAACTAAACATTACAAGTTGCATTCCACAAGGGTAACATGTTCTGCGACTTTCCCCCTAACCGTCAAGTCTAAGGAAGGCTGGGTACAGCTGACCCCCGCCATCATCAAGACTCAGGCCCCCATGGAGATGACCATCGACACCCCTCTAGTTAACTGGACGGATTACAGCCATGGAGGAATCTACACGGAAAGAGAGAGAGCTGAATGGTTACACACCCTAACCTTCCCATCCTACACCGAAGCAAGCCTGAAGGAGATCACCTACGGACTCTGCATTGGAGACGGAAACTGTAACCAACTTTCTACCAGCAATTTACCCCTGTACACCCTTGATAATCTAGTGCCAGACCTGGAACGCGAAATTGACTTATGGAGCAGCATCAAGAGCTGGCTCCATGAATACGGCGATCTAATGGCATTCGCATGCCTGGTCATCCTAGGGCTAAAATTTATTACTGATCTGATATGCATCACCCTCACATTTCTACGTGTAGGCCCTGGAGCCGCTATCGCCCTAGTTGCCCACCTATACCTCTACAACAAGCAATCCTACCAGAAGCTTATGAGGAAGAAGAAGGCCGATACCAGAACTGAGAGGCGAGAACCTACTACAGCAGCAGAGACAACGTCGCTATTACCAACGACATCAACCCCAAAGATACAGATGACAGAGATACAGCCTACCCTATTGGATCCTGCATCCTTGCCATCGTACAGCACTGCGACTAGATCACCTAGGATATCAACCTTAATACCATGACAGAATAATAGGTATAATTGGCCGTCTAGTCTATTGTCTTTGCCAATTTGAGCGTTATGTTATCTGGCATGTCTGTCTAGCCAGATAAAAAGGGGAGAAAATGTAGTGGGGCTTACTTGAGACACTTATAAAATACAGCAGAATGACATTTTCGATATCCTAAACGAGTGGACAGATTTTTATGAAATTAGTAGCATTTTGAAGCATTTATTTTTCTCTTTTGATTTTACTTTTATTTGCATTTTTAAGCCCACAAATGACGGATCTCGAGTTAAAATTATGAAACATTAGTACTTTTTATATTCTGTGAAATTGTATGATATTATCATATGGGCTCTGGAAATTTTCCAAGAAATCAAAATACATATTTATGCGCAGTATAAATATGTACATTTGACCTTTTAAGTCTACGCGTGTAGGTTTTTTAGAAGATATCTAACTTTTGTACTTTTATTAGAAAGGCTCCAGATATCCAGGGATGGCATCCTCAATGCATCACGGATATTTCCCCGGCACAACTGAACGTGACTATTCGGGAAACTCAGCATACACTCCGGCCTGCTTAAATGTCATGTGCAGACCTACGTGTATCCCTAGCCATCCCTGTATGATCAGAAACGCCCTCCAATACTCTGTAATTTTCTTATATGTATATATGTATTCATTAATTTGTGTAAACTATGTTTGTCTATTAAAAATATATCAGTTCCGCAGAAACAGTTGTTAGTAGAGTATTAACTCCTAATTTTTATGCAGCTATTACTAGCTGCCATTAATTATCCAGAAACTTAAAAATCCCCTGTGGGTACTCGTGAATAGTTTTGTTCTTTGCGTATCGGAGACGTTCAACAAAGGGAACGAGTCGCTTCGCTCTTGTATTCTCTCAGTTGCAACGTTACCAACTCAACGAGTAGCGCTGTCACACCGCTCGAGGCGGGCTATCTTGGTTTTTAAAAAGACAACAAGAACGTCCGATCCGTTACACACGCAATTATGACTTTTGTCTGTTAAGTGAACGTTGGTATTTATAAATTACCTCAGCTGCAAGCATTTTTTAAGATGATATATCTATGGACATAATCTATTTATCTAACAACTGCGCTGCTATTTATATTTCCATGTTTGTTCCATAATATCAATCTCAATTTATCCAAATTTTTATTGATCAAAATTAATTCAAATAATTTTAAATTTTGACAACAACTATATATATGTACGTCAAGAATATTATGGAATATGTCTGGAAAAAATAATATATTTCCGTATTTGCAGACAACTGCAGAAATGCAGGTTTTTATGTCACGCCTCTAGTATCTAGGGGTTCTGTATTTAAAGTTTGAGGGAGGAGTCATAAAAACAGCCTAAAAGCATCATAAAACATATGAAAATGGGTTAATGGTTTAGCGGAATCTTAAGAGACAAACAAAATTTCACTAATGAATAATTTAAAAATTGGGAGGTAGGTTGTGTTGAAATTCCGTAAAGCTGTGAGTTTTAAGGCTTAAAACAGTAGTAGAATGATATATTCACTAAATATGTGAATTTAATAGAACCATAGACAAAAATTTTTATAAATTTAAATTTAGTGAATATTATTGTTCTATTTTTAAGCATTAAAACTCACACCTTTACAGAATTTTAGCACAACCTACCTCCCCCTTTATCATTTATTTTCATAATTTTTAATCAAAGATTTTTATTCTCGAGTATTTATAGGAAATTAAAAATGTTAGTTCAATTTTTAAACATACACCAAATGCGCACAATAAAACAAATCTTATATGATAATCGTTATTCGAGGAAAATTGTCTTTAATACGAAAAGATTTTTAATTTACATAATTTTCCAGGATATGATATGGCTCAGAACCGACTCCAATCCAGAAGATTTTGGTTTCGAAGTCAGAATATTATTTAGATTTCCTAACACAATTTGATTTTTATTCGTTAAAATTGTTTTATGCTGATTATGAAATTCTAACCTTAACCTTTGATTATTATATCATACCTAATCGTTTCAATGATTACCATTGAAAAAGATAAATTATTGGTAATTAGTAATTATACTATGTCAAAGTTAATCTAGAATACATTGTTACAATAACTATTAGTAATGAACGTAGACAACAATACTGTAGAAAATCTTCGCTTTAGATAGTTATACAATTTGTATATGCATGTAACTTCTGATTGTTGTTAAATAAAGCTCATCCATGAATATTTATATACTTTAATTTTTCTTTATAATGTTTAACTTTTAAAATTGAAAAAACAAGGATGACAACATCCATAAAAGCGAAGCATTGAAACGGTAGGACAAACGGACATTATCACTTGTATGGTTTCAGAACTGAATAATCCTGATATAAATGTATAAGAGTCAAAGCAAAATTGTAAGTAAATTTGTTAAAAAACTGCTTGATACAGGATAATGTTTGTGGACATACTTACATTTTTAGGACTTGATTATAGAGTTGCTTCGTTTATTACATTATACTTTGTAGTCCCTGGTTCAATATACCAAAAATCAGATCAATCCGATGATTAGATCACATAAAAATTTTATGTTAAAAAAGTAAAAAAATTAACATGTCTAAAATGGACGTACGGACAATTTGGTAATGATTATAGAGTTGCTACGCTTTCTAAATCGTACCTAACTGCTAAAGGAATCACCATGCAAAATTTGAAATCGATAGGACAATCTAACATGCCTAAATTAACGAAAAAAGCTATCCGTTACGGACGGACGGACGGACAGAGATACGTAGCTGATATAAAATTATTAGAAAATGCAAACAAATAATACTAATCAAACGATTGAATTTTGGAAAGAATTATTTATATTAAAACAAGGATGACAACATCCATAAGTAGAAAAGCTCAAAAATTATGGATGGATATCCAGAGACATTAAACTAAAAAATCACAAAACCTTGTATGATTTATAAGGTCAAAATACAGGAATCGATCTAGCACCTCAACCAACGAGCAAATCTTATTTAACTTATCTAATCCCTAAAAAAGCAGCCGTCTATCTCAAATAGGAGTAAAGAATATCATGAAAACTTAAAAATCTAGGAATCGAACTAGCATCCAGACCAATAAGCAAATCTCAATAAAACTTAATAAAGTATGCAGAATATGAAAGTATTCAATCCCTGAAAATTTCAGCCGTCTATCTTGGATAGGAGTTAAAAAAAATCATGAAAACTTAAGAATGTAGGAATCGATCTTGCACCCCAACCAATTGCCGCATCATAATGAAACTTTGTGAAATTATGAAGAATGTTAACATAACTAATCCCTGAAAATTTCAGCTCTCTATCTTTTTTAGTAGCCGGGAAAATCACTTCTCTAACATGCGGACGGACGGACGGACATTTCGAATTATAGAGTGGCTTTGCTACTAGTAAGAATAACATGCATAATCTATAACAGTTATTTCCTTGTTTGATTATTGTACATAAAAAAATCCTATTGCATATTTTTTGTTCATTGCATCAAAGAACAAGATTATTAATTTTAATTTAAATTTTTTTTAACAATTAGTTATTATCCATTAGCCGCTCAGCTTACAAATACAGAAGCCTTATCATGAGCCGCACAGCTTATAAAATAAGTTTACATTGCCTCACCAACAGCCATATATAACTAAACATGTTTTTGTCATTAACTTTCTAATTTTTTTGCATATATTTTGCGAATTTCCCATCTATTTGCGAAAATTAGAGACTCATTCGCAATTTTTTCAGCTGAGACTGGCGATTCATTTAAAATTTTTTCGACTGGTGAGGTAGGTAATAGAAAATGTAATGATTTTCATATTTACATAATTTTCTCTTGGGGCAAAGCCCCTAGAGGCTAAGGGTGAAGCCGGTAGTAAACTTAATAAAACAAGTTTCATATAATGATATCAAAATATTTTTCTTGGTTCATTCGTGGGAGATTTTAAAAAATATTTTATCTCTTCCAACTAAATAACCATGGGTGAGCGGAAATTGGACTGTTTTATTACACTAGTTCCCAAAGTTTATTCATTGCGTTTTCTTATTCGTTGGCTTAAAAACGTTGGGTAATTTTAATAAATTTTGATTTTTTAAGTTGAGTGTCCAAACGTTTAAACCACTAAATGTTATCTACAGGAGGAGGAATTGTGTGTATCCTCATTGGGTATGTACATAAATTTATCGGCCATTGTCTTATCCCTGACAATAACAGCTTGTTTATTAAAATGTTACTATTCTGTTCTTGTCCCGCTATTTGTGGACATAGCTGTCTTTGTAAATGTATCAGTTTTATGCAAATAATACGATTATAACAGGAAAAGATTAAGATAAAATGTGTATTTTTCCTATATAGATATTATATAACATTTAAGTCGACATCATATTAATAATACAGAAATATTATAGCTAAAAGATTATTATTTTTTTGTTATAAATATTTCCTCATTTAACATCTTCATCGAAACTGATTAATAACCGGTGGATTAGAACCGGTTCTCAGTCATAGTGAAAAATCATGAATATCATCATCGTATTACAAACATTTTTCTACGAATATTTAAATAAAAATCAAGAATGAATACCAGATTTTGTAGCCCGGGCCTTAGGCCCTTCGGGGCTAACAAAGCTGGTTTAACCTTATATTTTTCATTTTAATCTCCACGGGAAACTGTCTATAATACGGTACTATATGTATTTATTCCAGTATGGCTTCAAATCCATTCAATATCTGCTGAATTAAAAACGGTTCTTTATTGAATTATAAATACATCTCTCTCTCTTTCTTTTTCTCATGTTTTAATCACCACTAAACATCTGCTTTACAACTAACTTTGTCTGTTTGTCCATCCATGATTTTATTTGTTACTAATGTCATCCTTTTTTGATTTCTTGCATCTTTTTAAAAGAGAAGCTTTTCTATAATTGGGGTCATTAGGTCCGTCCGTCCTTAACGGTTATAACGGTTTCGTTGATTTATACATGTTAGAATTGTCCTATAAATTTTAAATTTTGTATGATGATTCATATAACGGTTAGGTACAATTTAGCAACTCTATAATCTTTATCAGAATGTCCGCATGTCAATTTAAAACATTTGTGTGATATAATCATCCTATTCATATGATTTGTTGAATATTGGTTACTTGAACAACAAGGTACAATGTTATAAGCAAATCATCTCTATAATCAACTCCTAAAAATGTAAGTATGTCCTTAAACAGTATCCTTTGGGTACATGGCAGATTTACCACTAGCAAAAATACAGTGATATTACTGTCATAAACACAGTGATTTGCTGTCATAAACACAGTTTTACTGTCAAATTCACACCTGCATTTTTAGGTGGTATGACAAAAATACAGTTATTGCACTGGCATATTCACAGTTTTGCTGTCAATTATACACCTACATATTGACAAAAATACATCTTTAAATTTATGATTTGTCAATTATACACCTACATATTGAAAAATATACATCTATTAAATTTATACCTACTTATTTATCCATAATATTTAATACATCTATTACATATAGATACATTATTATCCTAAAAGTGAAAATTTGTTTACTTACACTATAAGTGATATGGACAGCTAGCTGCCTAAACATGTTGGTGTTAAATTTGATACTAGGCCAAAATATGTGAAAAAAAATTAAATAGAATCTAAATTTAAAGATCATTCTCTGATATCAAATCTAATATACGTTTAAACTAACGTCACTACTCTACACTATCTATTTTGTATGTCAATAATATTTTACTATATGCTAAACAAGTTTACTATTTTGGGGTTAATTAGTATAACTTATAAAATTAATTTTCCAAATTGGCACTTTTTAACAGTAAAATTTAAACTTATCTGTTATTATAGGGCTTTGATGATGATATAGAATTAATTTCAAGTAATCCAGAGAGTGCGTTTTAAAACTTTTCTAATGTAATCAATGAAAACTTTGAAAAATTTTCTCTTTTAAAACGTTAAAACCCAACAAAAGAGTTATCCCCAAAAATCCCTGGATGTCACCAGCTTTACTAAACATAAGAAAGAAAAAAGAAATGCTTTTAAGACAAACATTTAAAGATAAAACCGTTAATAGCAATAGAAAATTTGTCATTGCAAAAATATTTATAAATCTGCAGTTAGGAAAGCCAAAAAAGAGTACTATTTTTCTAAATTCAATGAATTTTCGTCTAACATGAAAACAACTTGGTCTACAATTAATCAACTTATTAACAAGAATAAAAAAAACGCATTCTATCCCAAATCTTTTTACTGATGATAACAGATCTTATGAAAACTTTCAAGATATTTGTGAAGTTTTTAAGAATTTTTTTATTAATGTTGGTCCCAGTCTAGCAGATGAAATTCCATTTTGCGAAAATGATTTTAATGACTACCTTTAGTAGATTGATTTAACTATTATTAATAGTTGTAAGTTTTAACAACTTGGTCAAAATATTTATAATTAATATTAATTTAAAAGTAGGTGTATTTTTGTCATCAAAACTGTGAATTTGACAGCATACTTGAATTTCATGGGTGTGAACTTGACAGTAAAACTGTGTTTATGACAGCGGAAAGGTGTAATTTTGACATTGGATAAAAAAATATTGCCAAAAATACAGCTAAAAATGAAATTGACAAAAACACACCCAATATTTGTCAAAAACACCCCTATCCTTTATTTCAAAAAGTTTTGCAACAAATAAACTTATAACTTTGTTTAGGCTTATATATACTTTTATTCTGCTTATTAAGTTGTGACACTCTACAAGTGATAATGTCCGTTTGCCCTACCGTTTCAGAGATTCGCTTTTATGGATGTTATCATCCTTGTTTCTCAATATTGTATCTGAAGACATATGTACATGTATATAAACGAAAAAACTGCATTTTATTGATTTCTCATTGATCTTGGCACCGACAAAAATGTGAAGGATTTGGAAGTGTGTGAAAAAGATATCGACAACTTCAACCCTGACCTTAAATCCTTTTTTGCCAGGGATCTTAAAGTATGAGACAATGGATGATAATTTTATGTACATTCCTCATGACGATAAACAATTTATGGTTTAATTTCCCCTTCCTCCTTGATGTTTGCATATCTGAAAATGGAGGGGGGGGGGGGGGTTGGTTGAGGCAAGAAAATTGTTAACCCAAATCACAGAAATATATCTGCATTCCTCTCTTAACCATATTCTTTGGGGGGTCCTTTCAATAGACGGACTTATGTACCCCCTTTACCATCTCGGCAGAGATATTAAAACAAAGGAAATTTCAGGAATATTTAATCAAACCATCAAGTACTTTGTTGAATTCAAAGTGTACAAAAACTACAAAATTTAAAGTCTGGTGCCTTAATCATTTACTCTCATTCGTGCTTAGTCCCCTATTATCTATTATTTTAGTTTTAATAATATATTATCGTGATCCTGCGTATGAATAAAGATGTTCTGTGTTGCGGTGATGGTATGATATATGGCAAATATTGGTTGTCATGGTGTACTTTCACTTCCGCAACAAATATCACATTATCGTACAATCATAACCGCAACTTTTAACAGTTTTTAAAGCGAAGCTTTTCTATAATTAGGTTCGGACCGTCCGTCCGTCCGTAACGGACAGCATGTTAGAATTGTCCTATTGATTTCAAAATTTGCATGGTGATTTCTGTAGTAGTTAGGTACAATTTAGAAAGCGTAGCAACTCTATTATCATTACCAGAATGTCCGTTTTAAACATGTTGATTTTTTTACTCTTTTAACAACAAATTTTTATGTGATCTAATAATCCGATTGATCTGAT
This sequence comes from Acartia tonsa, assembly GCF_053477335.1. Classification (NCBI taxonomy): domain Eukaryota; kingdom Metazoa; phylum Arthropoda; class Copepoda; order Calanoida; family Acartiidae; genus Acartia; species Acartia tonsa. The sequence goes on from NC_137264.1 coordinate 52,910,143, forward strand.
TTTTGGTATACTGATTTCTAGTACAGCAAAGTACAACATTATAAGCGCAGCAACTCTATAATCAAGTCCTAAAAATGTAAGTATGTCCATAAACATTATTCTGTATCAAGCAGTTTTTCAACAATTTTGCTTCGACTCTTATACATTTATATTCTGATTATTCAGTTCTGTCACTATACAAGTGTTAATGTCCGTTTGTCCTACCGTTTCAGTGCTTCGCTTTTATGGATGTTATCATCCTTGTTATTCTATGATTTATTCTTATTAAAGAAATTAAGAAGAAATTAAATATTTTAGTCAAAATAGAAAAGTTATTTTATATTACCGCCAAAAATTTATAACATAAAAAAATTCAAATAATGCTACCCTTTTATTTCATGATCTTTGTCTGGAGATCTTTACTGTGTATGGTAATGATTTGCGCCTGTTTAGGGCAATGGCATTTCCCCTACACTTTTGGATGTCCTGTGCCGAACGAAGCAAGTTAATACCATTTTTAACGTCTTTAGTACTAATTTGCCATTGTATTGTAAGGTAATATTAATCACTATTCGGATATGAAAATTTTAAAATAAGCGGCATTGAATGCACACTGGTTGTCATAGTGTCATTTTTCATACCAAAATTTCAAAATATGGAATTTATATTCATCCAATTTTATCAATATAAGTTTATTGGTATTTTTTTATTTTATAAGCTTCCTGACTTTTTTAGATTTTAAATGTTAGGTACAATTTAGAAAGCGTAGCAACTCTATAATCGCTACCAGAAAGTCCGCACGTTTATTTAAAACGTGCTGATTTTTCGACATTTTTACAACATTTTTTTGGTTCCTATTCATCAGATTTTTTTGGAATAATGATTCTTAGGACAACTCTATAATCAAATCCTTAAAAAAAGTTATCAATGTTCTGCTAAATAAGTTAAGACACTCTGCAAGCGTTATTGTTTGTATGTCTTTGCTTCCGATTTTAGAGTTTTGCCATATGGATGTTGTCTTCCTTGTTTTTTGATTTATAGCAAAAAAACTAATTTTCTTCCTTAAAAAGTTTTACTGTACATATGTTAGATATTAGGACAATTTTGTAACATGTTGCTGGCGACTGTACTATATAATGGAGCAGCTTATCTATAGCTCAATTTATCCTTATATAGAAGGATATCACCTATGATTAAAGGTGAGAGGAATCTCTATACTAGTTTCAGACGTCTATACCCCCAGAAACAGCAAAATAATAATAAACAAATATACTAACAGAAAAATAATTTAAAAGTAAGGGCTCATATACAATTGGTACCTTCTAAATTTTAACTTTCAAAGACTTTCAAAACGATTTCATTAAATTACATAAAGTATTCTTTTTTGTATGTAGCTTAAGATTTTTGATAACCATTGATAACCAATTTATGCTAGATGCTAGAGGCGCAGCATTATTTAATATTTTCGGAATTTAGAAATTAAGTTTTCTTGTTAATATAACTGGAACGAAAAAGTTGTTGCCATGCTTTCAAATAATTATATAAATGAAATGAATATCCACTCTAAAAACGCTTTTTTCATACAATTTTTAAAACAAAGTTTTGTAAATTATAAACTAACAAGGATGACAACATCCATAAAAGCGAATCACTGAAACGGTAGGAAAAACGGACATTGACACTTGTAAAGTGTCTAAACTGAATTATCAGAATATAAAAGTATAAGATTCGAAGCAAAATTGTAAGTAAATTTGTTGAAAAACTTCTTGATACAGGATAATGTTTATTGAGTTTATGGACATACTTACATTTTTAGGATTTGATTATAGAGTTGCTTTGCTTAAAATATTGTTCTTTGTTGTCCCAGGAATCAATATACCAAAAATCAGATCAAACGGATAATTAGATCACATAAAAATTTGCTGTTAAAAAATTAGAAAAATCAACATGTTTAAAATGGACGTACGGACATTCTGGTAATGAATATAGAGTTGCTACGCTTTCTAAATCGTACCTTACTACTACATAAATCATCATGCAAAGTTTGAAATCGATAGGACAATTCTAACATGCCTAAATAAACGAATAAAAGCTATCTATCTCGGACGGACGTACGTATGACATCATCGACAAGGCACGAAGCACGAAAGATCATAAATGGACAAACGGTCAGAATGAGATGTAGAGCAGATATACATAGGTGACATAGCTACACAGTATGCATAGCATAGACAGGTACTCTTAGAAATAAGCCCTCCCCCTAACCACCGAAGTTTGCTTTTTAAAAACGAAGCTTTTCTATAATTAGGGTTGGTCCGTACGTCCGTCCGTTAAAGACGGATAGTTTTTTTTTCGTTAATTTAGGCATGATAAAATTGTCCTATCTATTTCTAATTTTGCATGGTGATTCCTCTGGTAGTTAGGTAGAAAGCATAGCAACTCTATAATCAATACCAGAATGTCCGTACGTCTATTTTAAACATGTTGATTTTTCACTTTTTTAAAAACAAATTTTTAAGTGATCTAATTATCCGATTGTTCTGATTTTTGGTATATTCATTTCTGGGACAACAAGGTACAATATCATAAGCAAAGCAACTCTATAATCAAGTCCTAAAAATGTAAGTATATCTGTAAACATTATCCTGTATACAGAAGTTTTTCAACAAATTTACCCACAATTTTGCTTTGACTCTTATAGGTTTATATTCTGATTATTCAGTTCTGACACTATACAAGTGTAAATGTCCGTTTGTCCCCCCGTTTCAGAGCTTCGCTTTTATGGATGTTGTCGTGATTGTTTATGTAGAAAGATTGGATTCACTTTTTTAGAAAATAACTATTTTGCAGTGTATTGATCAATATTCATCACTTTTTCTATTTAATAAGATTATAAAATGTTAAATGCATGAATTTTTTTTATTAATTTGACTGAGAATGATTATGAAATCATACTACATGTATTCATATTCAGAGGAATGTAGGGATAGGTTAAAAATTCATTAATCAAGTTTAGTGTAAAATTTCGCATTTTGGTGGCTAGTATATCGGGAGAGAAAAAAATATGTAACCAATAATTTAATTTTCTCTTCTTTATTTGACATAGTTATACCTTATATGTTCAAATAAAAAAATAAAAAATAGTACGTTTTATTAAAAAAGAGGGGAAAAGGTAACGAGATTTTGACAAACAATGCTAAGCGAAAATTTCCCCTCAACTCACTTCCCTTTTTTCTCCCCTTCTTACCCACTTCTCATCAGTTACACCTAAAACAAGTTTTACAAAATATTTCTTTTCGGCAATTTCAAATGGAACTATGTAGATACTCCAGAGCTGGATCTTTAAATCATTTCAATGGTGCGCCAAATCGGGGTGCGCCGAATTTCAGCCAATCACAGCGCGGCATTTCGTAAAATGCTGTGCTCTCATTGGTGGAAAGTTGGCTAACCCCGATTTGGCGCACCATTGAAATGATTTAAAGATCCAGCTCAGCTAAAAAGGAAAAATATCCTCTGTTCTTTTTTTACTTTGTTGAATTTTTTTTCTTCTGAAATTAGATCTGTTTAAAAAAATTGTTGTCATAACTGTCTAAGTTGCCGTTTAAAATTGATATTTGCAACAACAAAAATAGAAATCTCGATTTTTCTGGCTATCAATAATTTTATAAAACTTTCATTATTAGATCATAAAACAAACACTTAAAAATTGACAGAAAAAAATGCTAAGACAAACACATTTTAAATGAAGATTTAATGTGTTATGTTTTTCTTCAACAGTTACGTTTAAATAAAAAAAATTGTAGCATAAATTATTTTTGTCTTTTATCAGTAATAAAATAACTTTATAAAACTTTAAGTATTTTGAATAAACATTTTTTAAATTTGTTTGTTAACTTAGCAAAGATATCATAAACCTTTTCTGGACCTATAAAAAGCTGCAATGCAAAGAAGATATATATCGGCTAGTAGTCGGAGAGATCTTATGCTACAGACAGATAGACATCTTGTTACATTTATATAAGTAGAGGTTGAAGAGAGACAGAGATTGGTGTATTCAGAATATAAAACTTGCAAATGTTAAGTATTATGTTTTTATCGTTGGCACACACACTTATCAACAGGTGAGTTTTCATTACCCCCCCCCCCCTTCTCCCAAAACAAAAAAAGGAGGATCACAGAAACCCACTTAGAAATTTCATATCAGATTAAAATCAAGAGACATGTTCCTCTCCTATCTCTCACCCCCCCCCCCTCCCAAATAAAAATAGTACTTTTGTTTGGGTAGTATTTTTTTTGGGAGGGGGGGGGGGGGGGGCCGTGAGGTGTTGGAGGTAAAAAACTTCAATGTGCTTCTCACTCTATTCCCTCTGCCTATTTGTTGACCACATTTTTAGGTTTTGTACCGACTCACTTCCCCCCTTCCCAATAAAAAGACATCGCAATCCATGTGAACTAGATATCTGCGGAAATGAAGTCTCACCAACATTATTCAGATGGTTTTACTTTGGATCAAGTAAACAATACAAATAACTAGGTCTTTTTTCAAATTAGTTGGCCATGACCATATAGCCTATCCTTGAACCAAGGACTTCCAAGTTTTTTTTGAGGGGGTAAAATAAGGGATTTCAATTGTTTAATGAGGGTAATCTAATGTGTTTAAAAAAAATTTCAGTGAGTAGAAAAAAGGTTTCTAAGAATGAGGGGGTTAAGAACCTCCTCTAGTTGGAAGTCTACATGAATAAAACAAGATCTTCATATAATCTTTGAATTAGAAAAAAAACAGTAATGTGCAGTTAGGGACTGACTTGACTCACTCTGTAGGTTAGGGATAGTCCATATTTATTCATTCCTCGTTGAGCCATTTGCAGGTATGTGTATTGTCTGAGAAGAAATTTTATCATTTGAAGTTCTTTTTGTTTTTGGTATGATCCCTTATTTTATATTCAATTCTATACCTCCTCACCCTCTCTAACTCATTTTATTCGTCTTTTCTTTGTGTACAGGAGAGTTGGGGGCTTTAATGAGGTTTTAATATGTTAACTTGTAATTTCATTTACATAATCGGGTTACATAATTTTGAGAAAAAATGTTCAGCATTTTAGATTTTCAAGATTTATGTAAAGGCCGAGAAATAGCATTTTCAAATCAACAATGAATATAAATGAATTGTAATTAGGATATTGTGCGCAATAAGAGACATTTTAATTTATAATGGAAAAACATTTAACCTATTATGATTTAAACATTTCTACAAATATGTAAACATATGAACTGTACAATGAGTAACAGCTTCTGTTTTGTATTCTAAATGAGTGATCTCAGCAAGCAATATAACGAAAACATTGAGACTGATGCATGACACATGTCTTCTAGTCATCAAAGAGGTTTCAATCTCAGCCAAAACTGTATTAAAACTAAAGGTTTTTAATTTCAGATACATGACATTAATAGGGGGTTGCTTTAGCCTAAAACAGCCTAACTAATTACCATTTACAGTTAGAATTTCCATACAATATACGGTTTGGTCTGCAATTGTTGGGATGTTAGTATCTTAGAACATATAAATGTCTGCATATACATTTTTATCAACCATCACCAGAATAATAATCAAAAGAACTTATTATTGTTTGGTTGAATTCATTATGAATGAAAAAAATATCATATTTGTAAATTGCGTACAAAAGTAAGTTCCAAGCTGTAAATTTCTTTTAGTGCCATGCAGGTTCATTTTTGGTCTATATTGAAAAAGTTTATTGAGTTTCACTTTCATTGCAATGGTTTTCTTCACATATATTTCCATTTCTCAGTCCAAATTTCATTCTTCTTTGCCTCAATTTGTATACATGGACATTGTATGCTGTACATTTTTGTCGAATATTCAAATTCTTGAATGGGCCATACCTACTCAGCCAGTATTCTGTATGAAGAAACTACTTGAGTTTTTGTCAAGTGTGTGTGTGTGTATACTGTAAATGTAAATGAGTATATCTCTTCTCTGGTATCTGTCAATTTAGAAAGTTTCATTCATCTTATGTTTACAATATTTAGTTTTAAATTAATACTTACCATTTATCTGTCTAACTAATCATTTGCAATATCTAACTTTAAAGAAATGTAAACATTTTTACAATTTTTAAAAAAGTATCTCTTAATGTTAAGGTAGTGGGATGAGATGGACAACAACCTACCAGATGGTTCATCCTGCACCGTGTATCAAGGATCTGCTGAGCTGTACCAGGAGGGTTCTACCAAGCTGGGGTGGTTAACAGTTAGATACCAGACAGAAAGTTGTTCCTGGCCCTCCAGGTTGGGGGTTAGACATACCTAACAAGTCTACTATCTTGTTAAAGAAACCACTATTGAAACCTGTGGCCGAATTTGCTGCAGCAGCAAGACGCAGATAAGAAGAAGAAGAAGAACTTTCAGTGCAGGACTCTTAATTGCCAACCTTTACATTATGATTTCTTAAAATTTTTAAGATGAAATCATTTAAATTGTCATTAAACATGCTTAACATTTTGCATAAAAATTTTTGTTTCATTAAACTTTTTATAATTTTGAAATGAATATCTTTTTCAGTTCCCTAACTGTTAAAACTAATTGTAAGCAAAGTTTATTACCCTATAACGTCACGCAAACCTTAGCAAAATTGATCTTAATACACACAAGATAAAATTTATGTGCTAGCTTGAGCAAGCTTACTTTAGACAAAGGATATTTGACAGTGTAGAAATTTATATCTCTCCTGCATCCTGTTAGATTAATTTATTGATGAAATTGCATTTTAAAAGAATAGAGCAGAATCTTGCAGTGGTTCTTTAAATTTTTGATTTTAGATATACCACTTTACACGTTATTTAATTCAATTTAATTAAGTAAGAAAATTTAAAATTTAAAATATTTTCCATCCATAGTGTTAAAATATTAGTTTAATTTCAACATTGAAAAAGAAAAAACAATTCAGCCACAGTTTTGCTGAATTGCGATTTATTAGTTCATAAAAATTTATTATTTTAAATTTAATCTTTATTTATGTAATGCAATAATAAAATTTATAAAACCAAGCTATGAACAAGAATATTTTTTTTTGGTGGGGGAGGGGTTGATACAAAATCGCAATCAGGGTTGTAATTCAAGCTGGGGTTTCCAACCTTTGCTGGTAGCCATAACCCTGCGGCGCTATGCTGCAGTGCCCTAACTATGCGTAAACCTAACCTGACCAAAAGTGATAAACAAACAAGTAAAAATACAATGATGACAACATCCATAAAAGCGAAGCACTGAAACGGTAGGACAAACGGACATAAACACTTTTATAGTGTCGGAACTGAATAATCAGAATATAAAGGTATAAGAGTCGAAGCAAAATTGTAAGTAAATTTGTTGAAAAACTGCTTTATACAGGATAATAATTATAGACATACTTACATATTTAGGACTTGATTATAGAGTTGCTTCGCTTATAACATTAAACTTTGTTGTCCCAGGAATCAATATACTAAAAATCAGATTAATCGAATGATTAGATCACATAAAAATTTGTTGTTAAAGAAGTAAAAAAAATCAACATGTTTAAAATGGACGTGCGAAAATTTTGGTAATGATTATAGAGTTGTTACGCTTTCTAAATAGTACCTTACTACTCAAGGAATCACCATGTAAAATTTTAAATCGATAGGACAATTCTAACATGCCTAAATTAACGAAAAATTAATGTACGGACGGACGGACCGACCCTAATTATAGAAAAGCTACGCTTTTAAAAACCAATAGATGGAGAGGTTACATATATAATATAACATAGGTTACTTTATGTACCAAGGAGAGCAATTTAAATGGCCAGGCTAAACATAAATAGGGAAAATAAACTAAAACAGAAAAAAATTAAACCTAGATAAAGCCTAAATTATATTAAAATTGTGTCAAAAATGATTTACGTGACGTAATAAAATGAGTGAGAGGAGAGGAGAAGTGGTAAAGAAAAACCCCTAAACAAGAGATGGATAATCCCTTATTTTTGTTACGTCATATGGATCATTTTGACACAATTTTAACACAATTTGGGCTTTGTCTATTTCTAAGCCTAGTGTAAATTACTAAAAAGCTCTTCCACTAAAAATGAATTAAATCACGATTTACAAACGTGTTGTGAATTGCTTTTTAAAAAGAAGAACAATAAATACAAACAGTCAAGGATTTTCTCAGTACAAACTTTTTTTTGCAATTTCCCCGCCAAGTTAAATTTTTTTGCATACTTAATTAATAGATTTAATAAAAGAATGGGGGGGGGGGGATTGATTTCCTCCCCAAAATTAGTTTTAAACCTTCCCAGGACCTATGCGAAGCTACCATATTGTATCAATGGTTAGAAAGATCATTCAGTACACATAGACGAAGCTTTTTATAGTTCCTTTGTAAAAGGGGATAAATTTTTATAGGCATTACAAAGAGCTTCAAACAGACAGACAGACCCAGATCCTGTTACTATGAGACTATGGTCCGAGTTCATCTTTTATATAATAAAATATATACTTTATGAAAAAAATAGCCTAAGTGTAAAAAGATTTTGCTGTTTAAAAAAAATAAATTAATTGTAAACGCCAGGTAAAATTTAAGTTCTTAAAAGGACAACCTGTGGCTTCAACCCTTCCCTAAATTTTTATCGAAATTGGAAAGCTCTGATCCAGCCGTTTTTGATATCTTACTGAAATTCCATATATACGTGCATCTATTTACTTTATTAAGTAGGTTTTGTAAACTGTTGGAAGATATTTTCCCTTATCGCTTCGAAACCGATAAATATCCAGTGGATTAAAACCGGTTCTCAGCCATACTAAAAATACATTCTCTTTTTCTTTTAATATTGCTATATGTAAGCTTAAAGCTAATGACAATATTGAGAAAGTGGGTTGTTTAAAAAGTACAAAACCCATTCAAATGTGTTTTTTTAAAACGATGTCAACGTATAAATGCTAACGTATGCAAAACAAAATAAAAATATTAAACAACTGATATGATGACGTGATAATAAGGAAATTTAAATTTCCTTGAATTAACCAATTATAAAATTAGCACAACTTAAAAAGGATCTTAATGTTTAAGATCACATAATAGTTATTTCTCGCATCGTTTTATAAACGGCTTTCCGCGGATATATAATGTACAATTATGAGATTAAAACCCTTTTTTTAACCCCGAGGTGCCGAAGGCACCGTCTAAAAAAACTGGTTTTAATCTTATGATTGTAAATTTTTATATTCGTAGAAAGCTGGATATAATTCGATGCTAGACATAGTTTTTTCGTATAGATGAGAACCGGTTCCTATCCACCGGATTCGAATGAATACGAGAAAATAAAATTTAACATCTGATCATATCAATACTAGTCAAAATTATGTAAAGCTTCTAGGCTACCATGGGGTTAGGCGTAAGGGTTTCCTAAGCCTTAAATATACATAGATATAAAGGAAGTCTTGGAAAACAGATTTAATTATGCATTTTGTTAGTAACTTGATATTTTGAAAATATTATTATTATTTCTTTTATTAAGTTTGCCTATATTTTCTTTATTTTCACAAAATATGCAGGGAGGGAGAGGACATTGAGCTGTTACATTACACAAGTCCCCAAAGATTTATAGTAACGTTTTCTTACTCGTCGACTTGATGACTTAGTTAATTAATTTTGTTTGGTTTGTTCAATAAGTTGAGTGACTAAACGTTTCAAGTTTCAACCATATACAGAAGGGATAATTTTGTGTACCACCATCGGAGATGTACTCCTCTTACAGGCGCAAACATGGTATTAGCTGACATATTATTTAACATATTATTATAAGAGATATTTTCTTTGTCATTTCCAAGGGATATTTCTATCGAAATTTTCAAGCATAAAACAATTTTAATACTATTTCCAGTATGGCTTTGAAACCGATTAATTTCCTGTGGATTAGAACCGGTTCTCAGCCATTCTAAAAATCATGTATGACATCGTATTATAAACAATTTTTCATTGATAATAAACTAAAATTTTAGATTTAATATCAATTTTGTTAGCCTGGACCATCGGCCTCTTGGGGCTATCAAAACTGGTTTAAGTCTTTTCATTTTAATATCCAATAAAAGCTGTCTATAATAAATAACTATTCTGCAATATGATTTATGTTGATATAATAACATAAAAAAGCTTGACAAGAATCAAAATCATAATTTGTACTATTGAAAAATTAATTTATTGTTTTACTTATTTTTGAGAAGGAAAAAATTGCAATCTGAAAGCAATTTTCATTTTTTTTGTTTTCTTAACTAGACACATCATGATAAAGATTTTCCCATAGTTACTCAAAAGAAAATATTACTGTGATGGTGTGATGAATATTCGCATCTGCTTAAAACCCTCAAATTCCAAAAAAAGATACAAATAAGTTGAAGAAAAAATAAATATTTTGAAATCATCTTGCAAAAAATTTTTAAATCAAATTAATTTTTGATCGGCCATTCTAATGTGTCAAGAGAAGTAAATTTAGTTGTAACTCGATTCAATCTCTCTAAATTATGTTAAGATTTTTTGTGCAAATTTTTCTACTAAACCCGTTAACAATGTCATGTAATTTTAGACCTTAATTTTAAATCCTGTTTAACATGAATTTGTCTTATGGATAGTTCTGGCGTGCAGTCAATCAATTTGTAAAGTGAAATATAACTTTTATAAAAACTATGATTTATTTATGTTTTTGAAGAAAAAAGTCTATAGAACAAATCTAGAATTATTTGTTATATGCTCATGAATCGCCAACCTTGGAGCTTAATATGTTTAACAAAATATATTAAGCTGTAAGCTTTGTAGTATCTTATGTAATTATATAGATACAGTAAAATAAAAAAAAAGCCAACAAGATGAAACAATTATATAAGTAAACACAAGTCTGAAGTACTTTTCTATCCTTGAAGGATTCCATGTAATATTTGTGTAAAATGTATTAGTATGTATTATTCTTATACAGGGTGCGCCACATAAAACCGGACTTTTTTTAAACGGCCATAGCGTCAAAACTACTTAACCAATCAGGACGTTTAACCCCTCTATAAAAAGCCTAGGTAATGACCTTTTAGCACAAAAAAATCTTTGGACGAAATTGGGATCATACTCCAAGCTGGCCGCGCTTATGTTCAACAAGGCAGATTCGAAATGCGCTGGTAGTATAATATTGATTCTCGACTAGGGCCCACTAAATCGGACCTCAGCCCATTTGTAGATGAGGTAGAGTTATGCAACTTGCTGGGGATACTGTTAGATACATAAGTAAGACACTAGAAAAGACTAGAGCTCTCTATCTAAAATGGCTTGGCTGTAGTACTTCGGCAAAGTAAAACGTGGCCGATTTAGAGATGTCAAAAACGTCAAAAATCATGTAAAATCGTGAAAATTTCTCGATTCTCGACGTTAGAGACCCATATGGAACTTAAAAATTCATTTTAGACTATAGATTGCGCTGACAACACTAGCTTAATCTTCATGCCATTACCAAAAAGGTATAGAACGTCGTTCTAGCTCAACTGTGGCCCAAATGAGAGCCGCCGTGTTGAAGGGCAGCTTGAAAGTTGGGTGAATTTGGATCCTGCGGTTACTCACTTTCCTAAGGAAATGGGGCCTCCCAGCAGCCCGATCTTAATTCAAGGGACTTTTGGGCCTGGAGCTACTTTAAAGTATGCACCAATAGACGTGCCCATACCACAAAGAGCTCCCTTATTGCCACTATCAAGGAGAACTTCGCCAGCTTGATCAGGTACATTTTGACCTGGGCCTGCCGGCGGTTGAGGAGGCGGTTGGAGGCGGTGATTGATCCTAGCGGCGATTTTATTGAATAATCTAATAGTCATATACCAAGTTTACATCCCAGTTTTTAAAATTTAATAAAATCTTTAAAATCGACGATTTTATGTTCATTTGTTCACAAATTAGAAAAAGTCCGGTTTTATGTGGCGCACCCTGTACATACTTTACTGTTTCATTTATAAAAGTAAAGCATTCTATTATTACTTATGGTCCATCTGTATGTCTGTACGTTTGTCTGTATTAACGTACAGTGCATTTGTGCTTATTTTGTCATTTTAGGCATGTTAGAAATGGCCTTCAAACTTGTTTCCTGTGCCAATTAGGTACAAGCGTTCTACTCTATATTTATTAATGAGTGTACATATGTCTGCAGTTCATGGTAAAATATTCCTGGTAACAAATATTTACAAGAAATCTATGAATTTTAAAGGCTGCTAGCTGCCAAACGGCTGAGTGTACAGATCATGCCCGCACACTGTTTTAAGTGGCATAAGAAGGCATACAAATAACCTGGAATAGCCATAAATCAATAATGCATAATTATCTCGCAGTGCAGAAAAAAGACCTATTTTACACGTTTTTTCTTCAGTGAAGCTTTCACTGTGCATCATAGGATCTTGGCTATTCCAGATTATGAATGCTTTGTTCCTTTTATTGAGTAACCTTGCTTTGTTGTCACCCTTGTCTATCTGCTAAGCATATTCTTTAACCCTTAACAGTTAGGCCCCTTGCCGCCCCTTTATTGGTCAGGGGGGGGGGGGTAGGCGCCCCCTCCCCTATTATCTCAGCTCCTATTACAGCTAGAGGGCTAAAAAATTTTGTGCATGTCCCCTGTTTAATAATAAATTTCCAACTATAAATGAGTCAAAGTGAATTTTCGCTTCCTTCACCCATTTTTTTAACAAACTTTGTTTTTCGGTCCTTTACTATTTAAAAATTTCAAACGGCTGTCATTTTCTTAATTTTGAAGCTAGAAAAACAATTTTTTAGAAAATGTTTATTTTTATGTAAATTTTATATTAGAAATCTGCGGCCACAGAATAGGGAATTACAAAAAATAGCATTGCCAAAGCTATTAGTATTATGAAATGAGGCCAAGGGAATGGCAAAACTAATAGGACATCATATTAAAGGAGGGATAAATGGCAACCATATATAACCTTTAGGCTTTATTATCAAAGTTTATATATCTACTACTATAAACCTAAATATTTAATTTAAATTTTACTTAATGATTTTGAAGCAATTGTCATAATTGGGAAAAGTCTTACTTAATACATATTTAGTTTAAATACATATTCCGGTTGCGTCTTACCCTTTTCAGAAGGTCATTGACTCATTATCTTATACTCACATAACTGTCGCCTTATTGAAATCTTACGATTGAATTTCTAGGAAATTTGGACAAAAACTGAGTGACAAATACTTGTTGCAACCCTATTAGTTTATTTCTGGGCAGAAGTGTAACCTTGAGGTACACCAGAAAATGACTTTTGATACTTTATTCTAGGTATTAGATTTATTTTGTAAACAACATGCACAGTATAAATTATTCGGTTCAAAACTACTAGAATCTTAGAGTTATAAAAATCACTTTAGATATACCTTTATATACAGATTAATCTTCCTAGTGATAGCTTTAACTACACGGTTTATGTGACTATGGCAACAATATAACATGCATATGATTTTCATTCATTGCATCGTATTATAGACAGCTTTCCGCGGATATTAATATCAAAAGATATAAGATTGAAACCAGTTGTGTTAGCCACGAGAGGCTAAAGTTCCAGGCTAACGAAACTGGTGTTGATTTTATGATTTTATTTTAATATATGTGGAAAATATCCGTACTACGATGCTGTACATGATTATTTTTCAGTTAAAATTTTTTATCTTTTTTGTTTTAATGTGTAATTGATTAATTTTTTTTATACCTGGGATTGACAGTCGCTGTTTTAAAATGTAGGCCTGGCTTGTTATAATAAAGCTTTAGCTTCCGATTAAATCCAGGAATAAGATATAACCAACAAGCAAAATAAATCTAAAATAATATTTGTGGGACAAATGGAGAGGTCGTCAATTTTACAATATGTTGCCCACCATCGATAGCTGAAAAACACGTATAGGTTTCGTGATTTTTTTCCGAATTAATTTCGTTATTGGTATAAGCTGGATTAAATATAATTTGTTGGCTAAAAATAAACCGAAACAAGGATGACTGCCTCCATAAGAAGCAGAGCACAAAAAATCAAGAGTAATCACAGTGCTATTATACGTTGGATTTTAAGTGTTTTCTTGTGTGACTAATATCGTTGTTTTAAATGCACTCTCGAGTTAGTAACATTAGCTGGTATGCGTTGGATTTATACTATTTTAGTACTTACTATTGTTGTTTTATATGCACACTAGAGTTAGTAACATGTGCTATTATGCGTTGGATTTTTAGTGTTTTCCTAATAATGTTGTTTTATATGCACACTAGAGTTAGTAACATGTGATATTATGCGTTGGATTTTACTATTTAAGTGTGTTCCTAGTAATGTCGTTTTAAATACACACTAGAGTTAGTAACATGTGCTATTATGCGTTGGATTTTACTATTTAAGTGTTTTCCTAATAATGTTGTTTTATATGCACACTAGAGTTAGTAACATGTGCTATTATGCGTTGGATTTTTACTATTTTAGTACTTACTATTGTTGTTTTATATGCACACTAGAGTTAGTAACATGTGCTATTATGCGTTGGATTTTTACTATTTTAGTACTTACTATTGTTGTTTTATATGCACACTAGAGTTAGTAACATGTGCTATTATGCGTTGGATTTTACTATTTAAGTGTTTTCCTAATAATGTTGTTTTATATGCACACTAGAGTTAGTAACATGTGCTATTATGCGTTGGATTTTTACTATTTTAGTACTTACTATTGTTGTTTTATATGCACACTAGAGTTAGTAACATGTGCTATTATGCGTTGGATTTTAAGTGTTTTATTGTGTGACTAATATCGTTGTTTTAAATGCACACTCGTGTTAGTAACATTAGCTGTTATGCGTTAGATTTATACTATTTTAGTACTTACTATTGTTGTTTTATATGCTCACCAGAGTTAGTAACATGTGCTATTATGCGTTGGATTTTTAGTGTTTTAGTGTGTGCCTAATGCAATTATAGCATGCATACAAAACATCAAAAAATAGCTAATTTTGAACACAATAACTCTAAATGTTCATATTAAGATCTAATTATGAATCACTTATGTCAGATTTTTTACTTAATCATATTGCTAAATCAACCCTTTAATTGCTCAAATAATATTTTTAAAAACCAATGCATGTTTATAAAGAAATTTTGTGATAATCATGAACTGACAGAAATTGTTCAGACTGAGTAGATACTGTAGGGTCTAGTCTTCATGGATGGTCTATTCTTGTTATTAGTTTGAACTGAATAGAACTTTAAAGTCGGAAATTTGTAGATACTGCATAGTCTAGCTTGCAACAACACTATGGGGTCTAGACTCTGTAAAGATGTACAGACACACCCAAGCTAAAGAAGGACTGCGCAACAAAAATGTTTAGATTAAATTCTTCTATTATCAAATATTTGTTTTGCTAAATCGTACCCACACCTTCCATGAAGTTATAAGAAATGAGTTTTGTATGCTTTACTGACATATTATTCTCTCATCTCGAGCAGAGAGTCAATTAAAAGACAAAGAGTCAGTTTACTGGCCCACTTCACAGTGATAACATCTCAAAACAATTGTTTTTATGGAAACATGTGTGCTTTGTTTTAGATATTATAGTTGATAGCAGCGTTTCGGAGCCGTTTAATTTTGGTGCGGCTCCGGCTCCGGACCCGCGGAGCCGTCTGTGATAATGGCGGCTCCGGCTCAAGCTCCGGCTCCGACCTAAAATCAAGAAAAACTCGACATATTTTTTTCCCCATAAAAAAATTATTTTTTATTTTTGACTTTTGAAGGTTCTAAAAGTTCAATTTTTGTTAAAAATGGACTTGAAAAACATAAAAAGGACATTTGCACATGACAAAACAGAGTTACCAAATTATAATTTATAAAAAAATCTCTTTATTTATCTAGTCCGGAGCCGAAGCCGTTTTTTTTAAACTAAAATTATGACTACGGCTCCAGCAAAATATGGCGGCTCCACGGCTCCCGGCTCCGGTTCCGAAACACTGTTGATAGTGTTAAAAAAAGATGACAACATCCATAAAAGCGAAGCTGAACAAATCAAACAGTCGGACAATAGAATTTAGCAATTATCTATAATACATAAAAAAATGATTTATTATGTATATTTAATAATTGAATATATTGCATTAGTTAATAAATTCTATCAATTCTAAATAAATTCTGTCATATCATTTATAATTCAGAAAAAATCGCAAAATCAACTAAATAAAGACATACTTACATTTTTAAGACCTTAACATGAAGATGTTTAGAATATTACATAGCCGCTAGTGTATGTAAGTATATATAGGATATATAAGTTGGAAGGAATTTTAATGTTAGAGGGATATTTGAAATCTCCATCAAATTTTAATTTTTTTTATATAATTCGTTTTTTGTATAATTCTTTATCTAAAAGCGGAAATACAATTTAAGTTCATAAATTTTGACAAATAGGATAGGTAGATTGGAAACTACCTGCGCTCTAATTGGTTGAATGATGTGCGACACTTAAGCTTCTCCAATCAGAGCGCAGGTAATTTTCAATCCACGAATCACAAATGTCAAAATTAATTAACTTAAATTGTATTTCCGCTTCTAGATAAAGAATTATACAAAAAACGAATTTCATAAAAAAAAATCCTTAAAATTTGATGCAGATTTCAAATCTCCCTCTAACATTAAAATTCTTTCTAACTTATATGTATATCTTAATATACAATTGTCTGAGTAGGAATAATGTGCTTTGTTTTTTAGAAATTATATTTGATTGTCTAAATAATTAAGCATGTGAATTGATGGAAATATAAACATTATATTTGTATTGATCATGGAAATAGAGATATGAAAATAGGAAATAATTTAATCTTACCCTAATTTTAATAAACATAATTTATAATAAGCAGAATTCCACTATCAAAATAGATTTAAATTATTGAGATAAAAGTTGAGGTAAATTTGTTGTTGTTGTTGTTTATTTACGCCCTCCCCTCATACAATTCAATACCACACAGGCATTTAAAGTCCATCAACTTTATCTTCGTTCATTGTCCTCTCTATTTAATGTGTTTCATTTTTTGTCCTAAATTAATTTGTATGAAAATAAACCGAGGGCCTAGAATTTCATTTGAAGCAATTTGTATAACTTTTGATACTCTGGTGAAAAAATGTAAATAGTTACAGAGTCTTCATCTTTACTTATAAATCATTGTCTACTTCAAATTAAAAAACTAGCGGATACGCCCCTCGAGGCCTTCAGGGTGAAGTGAAGGCAGGGGGAACGTGCCGAACCGCTACCCACAATTTTCAATTTTAGTTTTTTAAAAAATTTGAAGGGGAAGTATTTTTCGGGAGGTTAGAGATACCCTTCTCCAACACCTTTTTAAACCTATAAGAAGCTTCACTGTAAAGGAGAACCATATCGGTTCATTGGTTAGCGAGATCCTACGCTACAGACAAAAAAAGATTCCTACTATATACAAGGATATAATTTTCAGAAGCTGAATGTGTAAAACTGTACCATCAAAATGAATCTTTTAATAACATGTCTGACCATCTTTTTGACCATGAGCCCGCTTACCTTGGCTCTTAGATTTAGACAGGTATTTGTATGATCCTAGAGACCTCTAAAACAAACGTCTCTAAAAAGCACAATAAAAAAATTTAATTCGTTGTCATAGATTTTACACATCTATAGAATAAGGGGCAACTAGACTTTATCTTTTATCTTAGATGATTAGGTTTTCAACAAGGATGACAACATCCATAAAAGCGAAGCACTGAAACGGTAGGACAAACGGACATTAACACTTATATAGTGTCAGAACTGAATAATCAGAATAAAAATATGCAAGAGTCGAAGCAAAATTGTAAACAAATTTGATGAAATACTGCTTGATACAGGATAATGTACCTAACTGCTAAAGGAATCACCATGCAAAGTTTGAAATCGACAGGACAATTATAAAATGCTTAAATTAACGGAAAAAAGGTATCCGTTAGGGATGGACCGACCCTAATTATAGAAAAGCTTCGCTTTTAAAAATTCTAATTTTGACATAATATATATAAATATGATTTTTTCTAAATCCTTTTGGTGTTCTTATACATTGCAAGTTTATGGTACAAAAATCAAAAACATAATTAGAATATTTTTTAGGGATTACAAGATCCTCCTAAAATTGGAGTTGAGCCTCCAAAGGTAAAATCAATTTATTTATATTATTTACTTTGACCGTTTGACTGTCAGTTATCCTACAAAAAAATATTTTAAAAAGTAAAATAATAGTTATTTCTCGCATGGTATTATAAATGGCGGATATAGAATGTACAATTATGAGATTAAAACTAGTTTTTTTAGCCCTGGGGTGCCGAAGGCACCGGCTAAAAAACAGGTTTTAATCTTATGATTGTACATTTTTATATTTGTAGAAAGCTGGATATAATACGATGCTAGACATAGCTTTTTTTGTATGGATGAGAACCGGTTCCTATCCACCGGATTCGAATTAATACGAGATGTTAGTAGGTTTTGTTATTTTATCTTTTACAAATCAATATCCTTGACTTTAACAAATGCTTTTATAAATTTCTTTGTTCGTATTCTTTGCCATGTTTTTCTTATATCGAAGATAGGCACTTTTTAATATTTAAACACATTTTTAACCTAATATTTATAAGTACGTGGTTTAATAAAGGATACTCTAGGCTGGTAGCAGACCTAACTATTCTGCCTCGGTAAGGAAAGAAACTTCAAGGGTTGCACTATCACCCAAAACGCACCTTTGAATGTCTTGGATGCACGAAGACGAAGAAAGCCCCTAAAAAATCAGCATGTTACGTCATAAAAATTAGGGATTATTCATTAGACTATATAAGTTTGAAGGAATTTTAATTAATATAATAGATTTGAAATCTGCATAAAATTTTAAGGGTTTTTTATTAAATTCGTTTTTTATTTAATTCTTTATTTAACGGCGCAAATACGATTTAAGTTAATTTATTTTGACCAATAGGAAAGCTAGATTGAAACCTACCCGCGCTCTAATTGGTTGAATGATGTACGACACTTAAGCTTCTCCAATCAGAGCGCAGATAGTTTTCAATCCACCAATCACAGATGTCAAAATTAATTAACTTAAATCGTATTTGCGCCTTTAAATAAAGAATTATATAAAAAACGAATTTTATAAAAAACCCTTAAAATTTTATGCAGATTTCAAATCTATTATATTAATTAAAATTCCTTCAAACTTATATAGTCTATTATTCATCTCTTTTTTAGGGGTTTTCTTCCCACTCCTCATATTCTCATCCCTCGTTTTTATGACGTTATTGAGGGACTTCTGGATGCACCATTCATTATTTCCGGAATTATACATTTAAAAATTTTCATATTCTCAACAAAACCAGGAGGGATGGGGGCATTGGGCTATTTAAGTTAAGTATCCAAACGTTTTAACCACTAATTGTAATCTACAGAAGGAGTAATAATTTATCGGAATATGTCTTATCCCTTTAGATCACATGAAAAATTTAATCATAATTGTTTTAAATGTTGAGTTAAGAAACTGATTTGTGGTAAAAATATGTGGTTCTGATTTTTTTGATAATGGGAAGCAAAATTTTTTTTTTTTGATAACATTAAAACACCTTGATAAACTGAAACTAAACTCAATATTATTAGTGCTTAAACTGCAAATTAAGTATAAAACCTGCTAGATGTAAGGTTGCTTTAAGTTTTTTTTTACGGTTAGGCTAGGTCTAAGTATAGAATAGTTTGTGTCCAGTAGGGGTTAAGACACCTGGTTTTAAAACAGGTGTTTATAAGGGCATACTAAGGTTTTTAAGAATATAAAAAAAAACACAATTGTGAGGAACTTTACAAAGTGTCCTAAAATATGTGCCGTGTGGCGTCATAAAAATGAGGGATGAGAGGAGAAGTGGGAAAGAAACCTCTTAAAAAGAAATGGATCTATTGACGTCACAATGCTCATTTATAGGACACTTTGTAGAGCTTCCAGTTTCGACCAATATGATAATTTAGGAGATGTGGTATAACCAGTCACTGGACCATTTCAAACCTGGAGACTCTAGGACCTGGCTCCAGAGATACTGGATCAACTGGGAACATTACAAGTAGGTCTTGACAGGGAGGAAGGGGACATTGGACGGTAAATTACTTTGGTACCCATTTTTTTATGAATGTGCTTAAAAACTTTCATTACTTTCATGAAATCTTGGTTGATTAATTTGTAACTTTTGTACCAATAATTTTAAAATTTGGAATAGGTAATATTGTTTCTCATGATTGGTATCATTTCCATTAAGCTCCCTGATGTTTTATAGATTTTTTATTATTTTTTTTACAAATGCATTCTTTGGGGGATTAATTCTGATAGATTATTTCTGAAGCTTCTCATCTTACTGGTTGGAGCTACGCTACTAAATTTTTCTGTTTAGGGTTGGAGGTCCAGTCCTACTGATGATTGGAGGTGAGGGAGAGGCAAATCCTGTCTGGATGAATACTGGAGCTTGGAAAGGTTAATTTATTTTGTAACTTTTATTAATTATAGGTTCCTAATTCATTTATAGAATAAGTTTTGAACTGTGACCCATATATATTAACTCACCTTATAAATTGATACACATAGCCAAAATTTGTTTCTCTAATCCCAATAGGATGGTGGGATAGGAAGTATTTTTTTTATAAGATAATGTTTTTTTTTTTATGGGCAATATTTTTTTCTTTTTAAAGGGACAAGACAATGGACGATGAATCAATATACATCCTCATTGATAAACAAAGTTACCCCTACTGTAAATTATTAATAGAAGTTACTTGTTGGAAATTTAAGCACTACTTGTTTGAACCAACCAATCAAAATGAAATAAAGGACTCAAATTTAACTAATAAGACAACTTTGTCAGAAAACATTGGGTTCTTTTGTTATTTACGTTTGAATGTCCCCTCATTTGATTTCTGCAAATTCATAGATCTGACTAATAGTTTTCATTTGTGTTCAGATTATGCTGCCAGTGTAAACGGAGCTATGATGCTGCTTGAACACAGATACTATGGTAAAAGCCATCCCACTGAAGATTTAAGGTAAATTTACTAAATTAAACCACTTTTATATTTAACAAGTTTCAGTTTAATTTTACAATTTAGCCTGTCTGATATCGAACAGCATAAAATATAATTTCTTAGTTGCTATTAAAGATTTTGATTTGAAATTTGTGATAATTAATATGACTAATGGGCGTCTACTCTATAAATTACTTTATTTGTCGGTCCATAATACAATGGAGGAAAATGTTAAAGGATTCTCAAATTGCCTTACAAACAAACAAACAACTCTATAATCCACTTTGTCTGTTCATCTGTCCGTGTCTGTCAGGTAAGATAATTTACCTGGCTGCTGTATGTGAGAGAATTTGAAAATCATTGTGAAGTTGACAAGAAATAAGCATCCAATCTAAACTTTACCATGTCCGTCCTTCCATTTTTTCCAGGGTCTCTTTTTAAAGATGTTATCATTCTTGTTATGAAAATATTATTTTTTTTTTTAGTGTAAAGAACCTGAACTGGTTGACCTCCCAGCAGGCTCTGGCTGATATTGCCAGCTTTATTACATCAATGAATCAAGAGCACAACATCAAGGGAAGATGGATTGCTCTGGGTGAGTCATTCTTGTTATATAAAAAAAAATCTAACAACTTCAGAAATTGTTGCCCCTTATATTTAAGAGAAATTTAATTTAAGGCAGTACCCAGTACCCAACTTTACCTAACCTAACCTGAGGTAAAACAATAACACAAGAAAATTCCCCTTAATTCTTAATTTATTTTAATGTAGATATTTGGAGGATAAAATTTCCTCCTGCCATTTATATCCCTCTTTGTAAGAATCGTGTAATAGTATAATAGTTTTAAAACATAATAAAATTTTTAAAAAATATTTTCTATTCTATCCATACATTTTTTATATAAATTATGCTTTCTTTATTGATAGTCCATATTTTTTGGTGTTCATCATTTTAGTTAGTTTAAGTAAGGGGGGCTTAAATCCATTTCTTATTTACTAAGTATATTAGCGATTACTTTTATTTAATGAAATCTTCCAATTTTTAACATGTACAAAACGGCCTGCTTAATTGCTTCAAGATCCATGTCAGATCTATATAGGAAATAAATGTCTATAAACGAGCTCAAGTTTTCCAAGGAATATATGATTAAAACTCATAGTGCTCCAATAATCCATAATAAACTCTCATTGCCCAGAACGATAAGACCCATTATTTTACTTTACTAAAAATAAATTCATTTTTTTCATTTCATGTTGCTATTTACCTTATATTGATGTATTTAATTTCTAATCATAAAAAAGAAAATTTAAATTTATAATATGATAAATTTAAGAAAACTATGTTTTAAAAGAATTCGATTGTGGCGACATTTTGTGTGTTCAAATATTAAACTAAAATTGTAATCATCATCATTAACCCTTTGGTGATGGTAATGTAAAGAAAAAAATATAATTTTAAAAAAATCTTTTAAAAATCATTTAAATTATTAAATATTTACTTTCTTTTAGATAGTAATGCCGGGTGAGGAAAATAGATTTATTGAGAAATAGATATGCATATAGAAAACTAGCCAATAGGGAGATAATTATATCGAGCCAACTCTAGTTTAAATAAATAAGATAATGACCAAATGATTGATGAAAGAGTCCATACTAACAAAAATAAATTTCAGGTGGATCCTATCCTGGTAGCTTGGCTGCATGGGCCAGGTTGAAGTATCCCCATCTTATCCATGGTTCAGTCTCAACATCTGGACCTCTCAAGTAAGTTAGGTTCATGGAAAGAAAACGTAGTAGTGGTTTTTGTCGTATTTTTACAGTAGCTTTTCTCCTATTTCTAGCCACTGCAGGGGTCTCTAACCCTGCGGGGTAACCATTAACATTTACCTACAATAACCTATCAAAAGTAAGTTCTGTAAGTTATAACAAAAGGGTCGCCAGTTTTGGCTATCTTCATACTTTTTTCCCTACAAAGTAGGCTTTTTGAGCCTTATTTAAAAAAGTTGCATTTAAATGGCTGGCTTTCAATTTGTTGTTTTAAAGTGAATTTTGTATATTTTTAGTAATGAAATTCATTCAATTCTTTCTTTTTATGTAATTTTTAGATCAAAAAACTTTCATTTCAACTTAATATGTAATATTTTTTTCCAATATGGCTTTGAAACCGATTGAATATCCGCTGGGTTATTAAATTAATCTTAATATAATTTTTCATTTTACTATCAATGGAAAGCTGTCTATAATACGCTGCTATAAATAACTATTCATTTAAATATAATACAATTTTTGCTAAAATAAATATTATTTATAGGGCTAAGGCAGATTTCTACGAATATTTGGAGGTAGTTACTGATGCTCTGGATAAAACTAGACCTGACTGTTCTGCTACCCTTAATGATGCTCTCAAGTAAGAAATACATTTATTTTATTTGCGGATTTTTTTGTCATTTTTAATAAAAGATATTTTTAAAGAGAATCTTTTTCTATAATTATATTAATTAAGTCTTTTTGGTCATGAAACAATTGTCTGATCGTTTAGAAGCTTGATATAAATGTTTATTTTTTTTATTTTATCATTAAGGACATTGCCTCTGACATCTAGAGGCCGTGTATTTGAACGGTGGGGAAGGGGGAATAACAATTCCTTAAACCATATTAAGAATTAAATTTAAAATATAATTGTTTAAAGACAAAATACTACCCTTTCCGAAGCTAGTAAAAGTGGCTGACATAGATTATGACGACAAAAAAAATAACCAATGAAAGGCCACTATAAATTTTATACTGGCCTCGCATTGGTTAATTTTTTTGGACGTTATAATCTGAGTCAGCCACTTTTACTAGCTTCCACTTTCCAATTAACTTTACTTACACAATGAAAATCCATTTTTTCTTCTATCTAAAATGTACGCTTTACAGTTTTTACAAATTTGCGGAAACTATAGGACACTCACTTTATAAACCACTGAATACACATTTTCTAACTTAAGGTTTTTTTTTGTAATCCTTAGACTTAAGTTTTTACCTCTAAAAAGTTAACAAAATACGTGGTAACTTTTCTGCTAGCAAAACAATGATTGCTAATTTCAAAGTTAACCAACTTATAAAAAACAGAGTACTTTTAGTTATTTCTAAAAGAAATAGTGGCTGCGCTACCAGCCTTTAAGGACTTATTACTGAAAATCTATTGGAAGTGGGACGTTTGAAAACCCTTTATCCTCGATTTTTTATTAGTCTATAATACAAAGTAGCTTGATGTCTGTCCGTCTATCCGTCTGTCCGTCTGTCTGTCCGTCTGAAGCTTAAGATCTCAGTAACCGCTGAACCGATTGGGCTCTACTCTTCAGGGATTATACCTACTGGTCCTGTGATGGTTTTTGGTTATTTTCCTGGGGGATGGGACCCCCCCAACCCCACCAAAAACTAAAAAAAACACCCCCCCCCCCTAATTTTTTTTTTACATTTTTTAAAAAATCTCAGTAACTGCTGAACAAATTGGGCTCTACTCTTCTGGGAATATACCTACTGGTGCTCTATTGGTTTTAGGCTATTTTCTAGGAGGGTGGGACACCCCAACCCCCCTAAAAATAAAAAAAATCCCCATTTCCAAATTTTAAATTTTTATTTTATTTTTGTAATCAAAAACCATTAATTGGGTTGGGGGAACCCCATTGCACCATGGGGCGAAGCCCCCATGAACTCCCCCCCCCTAAAAAAAAATTTCACCCAAAAAAAAATTTAGGCTTTTTGTAAGTTTTAAAAATTTACATCTTTAAAAAGTTATTACAATTATAGGTGTTATATAAAATGTGGTCCAATCAGTGGGACTTGCGCCGCATACGGGGAACTTG
The DNA here is from genome assembly GCF_053477335.1 of Acartia tonsa. Taxonomy (NCBI): domain Eukaryota; kingdom Metazoa; phylum Arthropoda; class Copepoda; order Calanoida; family Acartiidae; genus Acartia; species Acartia tonsa. The sequence continues at coordinate 52,935,096 of NC_137264.1, forward strand.
CTTATGCTCACCCCGTACGAGATATACGGTGAACAACCTGGGTTTAATTTTTACGAATTGAAATTTTTTTGCATATGGCGCACAACCTGGGTTAAATTTTACCAAAGAGTAATTCGGCAAAGAATAACTTTTTTGAAAATATAACTATAAAATTATTCTGGAGGGTTGACTTTCCATTACCTCATGGGGCGAAGCTTCTAGAGGCTAGGGGCGAAGCCACTAGTAAAATATAAAGGAGGAGGGGGTTGGGTCAATCAATAAGATATTTCATTACTTAATTAAAAATAAATGATAGAAATATTTATTGACACACTAATTGAGTTAACTTAAAGTTGATTTTGAAACAATAATCAAATGAACTCACACTTTTTTAATTTTAAAATTAAAAGAAAAAAACTTTCTAGGAAAGTTCAGATGATGACCCGTAAGCGCAGTAACTGGGGGAGCATCACCAACATGTTCAACCTGTGCACACCCTTCAACGGAAACGCCCTGGTGGACATCACCAACCTGTTTGAAACTCTGATTGGAAACTTTGAAGGGATTGTTCAGTATAACAAGGATAACAGGCAGGAGTTGTGGCGCATTTTTTTTGTAATAGTTTGGACTTAATATTTCTCCTAGAGAATCTGAAAAAAATGATTTATTGCAGTTAAACACATTTACGTTCTATTCGAATAAAGGTAACGGTTGGGGGAATGGAAGGTTACCCCTCCTCCCCTCCCCCCTGAAACCAATGAAACCCACAAATATATTATGGGGGAATTAACACTAACCCCCCCCCCCCTCAAATCCCATACCCAAAAAAATGTTTCAAAGGCTATAGTTTTTACAAATTAGATAAGCTTTGACTTTTTACATTCAAAATATGCTTTTTACCGCCCAAAACATTAGGAGGGGGGGGGGGGGGGGTGAATTAAAGAAACTAATTAAAGAACAAAAAAATACTTTTATCTTAATGTTGCTCAAAGAAACATTTTAATTCACAACTGCTGAAAAATCAGGGATTTTGAGGGAGCCAAGTGGACCAACATTACTATTGACACCCTCTGCTCCATGATGGATGATAATGAACTGGGAAGCTCCCTGGACAGGTTGAAGGCTGTCAATGATTTGTCTTTGAAGATGTCGGAAGAAAAGTGCCTTGATCATACCTACAAATCAATGGTAAGCAAAATTAAATCTCTATGAATTTTAAAGTTTGTATCACTTATTTTTGCCACAGAAAATTTTTAAAAGTGCCATACCATTGGTCAGTTGTCTACTAGCCTGCCATTGGCAATTTAGTCTGACAATACAAAGGATCAATAATCAATAATAGACCGAGGCACAGACAGAATTACCAATTGCAGGCCAGTATACATTTTAATTGACCAATGGTAGGCTAGTATGAATTCATTTTTATAGACACTATACAAATGAATTCATTGTTAACTTTTAATTCTTTACTACATAAAGACTATTATATGATTTGTTCAGGTGTCCGAACTCCAAGAGGTTGGCTGGGACAGCACTGGGGCTGCTGGAGGCCGTCAGTGGACCTATCAGACCTGCACAGAGTTTGGATGGTATCAGTCCTCTGACAGCCCAAAGCTGAACCTTGGCAAACTCATTCCTGTCAGGTGGGTTTGTGCCAACTTTGATTCCCTGACTACAACGTTTTCGAATTAAGGAAGAGCAGCTAACCTATAACTAGGGTTTTCCGTTCACCTATATTTTCAATTTTATCCTAATGATATGTTCCCTTAAACTACGTGCATTATAAACTTTGACTCTTAAACTATTTCTTGACATGTGGCATCTGTTTTTTTATTTGTGATTTCGTGTGTTTTATGTGTTTTACGTTATTTAACAGAATGATTTTTTACAATTATGTACATTTTCTAATTTAAGGTTCATTTGTTATTATTTTTAGGTTTTTCGAGTACATGTGCACAGATATCTTTGGTCCAAAGTTTGATATAGATCTTATTAACAAGGGGGTGGAAGATACAAATACTTATTATGGTGGCCTAGATATTGAGGTATACTAGATAGATAGATAGATATATGTGTGGACAGACCTATATAAGGACGAACAAACATACTGATTATAGATAGTTAGAAGAGTCCAACTTGGATAGTACACCGTAGGGATAGAGAATCACCTGCAGGGGATACAAATAATATTTTTTTGTTAAAAAATTTTGAGTAGGGGGGCCGGGTGGGGGGGGGGGAGGGTGTGGTCGTTTGAAAGAAAGCACAAAAAAAATATTGAAGGTTGGTGAATTATAACACCTTCTAGCATTTATGGCTTTTTTCTTTTCTCGCTTATAAAGTGTAGAAAAAAGTGGGTAAGAAGAAAATTTTCATAAGAAAATTTTGTCAGAATACAAATATCTCTACCCTGAATCTCCTTAAAACGAATATTTGATTGGTAATTATCAGGGAGTAAGGAACCATTGGGCTGTCTATTACACTAGTCCCCAAAGTTTCATGATATAATTTTCTTATTCGTTGGCTTACCAACGTACTAAGTGAACTTGTCTAGAATTTGGAGCATTAAATTAAGTTTCCAAATCAATCACTAATTACAACCTACAGAAGGGGTGATTTTATTTACTTCCAATGGGGGTGTGCATCAATTTATAATATAATTATTGATTTCAGGTAACCAACACTGTATTTGTACATGGCACAACAGATCCCTGGCATAGGATGGGTATCACAGAAACTAATAAAAGGAACAACAACTTTAAACTTAAAAAATTTTAAATTAAAATGGATAGGTTGACAAAATCCATAATTAGCGAGGAAAAATTATTAAAGCTGGTTATAGAAAAAAAAGTCATACAATACAAATGACCAATGATAGAACAATACACAGACTAAATTAACAATGGAAGGCCAGTATACAATTTCATTGACCAATGGTAGGCCAGTTTGACGTCCTGTTTTTATAGGCACCATATTAGCTGCAAGATTATGTATATCAGGGTAGCGCCAAGTTTTTTATCTGTATTGTACGAGTCTGCAAATGATCGAATGAATGCGGGAGGATTTAATACAAAACCCCCAGAGAAAAAATACCCCACAATGTTTGATAATATCTTTTCCCATAACCTCTTTGGGCGAACCCTTAGAGTCTACGGGCATAACCGCTATTTTAGTATAAACTAGCGGCTTCGCCCCTAGAGGTATAATTACATCTTTTATTACCTGGAGATCCCCAACTTCACCACTATTTTAAATAATTTTTAAAAAAATGGCGTTTTTTTTTTTTTTTTTGGGTTCGGGATGTCCCACCCCCCAAGAAAATATCCTAAAACCACCACAGGACCAGTAGGTATATTCTCTGGAGTAGAATCCAATCGGTTCAGTGGTTACCGGGATCTTAAGGGACAGACGGACAGACATCATTCTACTTTATATTATAGACTAGCGGCTGCGCCCCTAGAAGCCTCTAGGGGTATTTAAGGTAGGAGAGGAAAAAGTTGACAACATCCCATTTTAAATTTGAGTTTCAAAAGAGTAAAAAATATTTTTTGGGGGGAGGGGGATGAAGACACCCTCCCCAAAAATAGTTTAAAACCTTCCCAGGACCTATAAGAAGCTTCATTGTAAAGGAGAACAATATCGGTTTAGCAGTTAGCGAGATCCTTCGGGACAAACAAAAAAAAACTACTTTATATAATAGGATAAGGAAAATATTAAATTCTACTACAAATTATTTAAATAAAAAAAGAGAAGAAAAAAAATAATTCATATATCAGCGCAATAAAATAAAGAACCTGCGTCATACTAGATAAAATCTTCATTTTTAAAGTTACATAGCTACTCTTTAAGTAAAGTTTGACTACTTCTTTTAATTATCTTTGCTACGGCTTCAACAGTGTTATGAAAAATATCTGAGAAAAATAAATTTCGGTTAAATATTAAAAATATAAGGGGAGCTCCAATTTTTTGAGTAGAAAACATAAACTCTCACTGTAAATTAAAAGAAATGTTAGAAATAAGTAGTTTATTTTCAAAAACTGCTTTAGTAGCTGTGAATGCTTGATTATGGTGAGGGCAGCTTATTATAAACAAATGTGGTTCAACAATGTTCATTTCCTTAGAAATTAAAAATAAAATAAAACATACATATATAAAATTTTTATCTTGATTGTGTGATTAATCATTTTTATGAATGCGAAGTTCAATTTATAGAGACGTAGAATGTATTTTTAATTGTTAACACATTTAGCTTTTCTTTGTGAAATTTAAAATACAACTTCAGAAAAAACGTTTAATGTTTTAGATAAACTAAGATAACATTATTTTTTTAAAATATAAATTAATGAATTTCTTAAATTCTTATTAAACTAAAGGTAGAAAAAGTGGCGTTTTTGAAGAACTCCCTATATATTTTAGACTTTCTGCAACATTAAGTTGTTTCATTATTTGTGTAGTGGTATGGAGGCCATTTTAATACCTGGGACAGCACACTGTGCCAACATGTATCCACCTTCCCCGCAGGATCCTCCAGCACTTGTAGCTGCCAGGTAAACTTTATAATAATATCTAGAACAGCACACTGTGCCAACATGTATCCACCTTCCCCGCAGGATCCTCCAGCACTTGTTGCTGCTAGGTAAACTTTATAATAATTCCTGGAACAACACAATATGCTAACATGTAACCACCTTCCCGTCAGGATCCTCCAGAAATTGTAGCTGCCAGGTAAACTTTATATCATTTTCTAGAACAACACATTATACCACCTTACCCGCAGGACCCTCCATCACTTGTATCTGCCAGGTAAATTGTGTAATAATTTCTGGAACAGTTCATTTGCCAATATGTATCCATCTTCCCCCCAGCATCCTCCAGCACTTGTAGCTGCCAGGTAAACTTTATATTAATTCCTGAGTTCCAACATGTATCCAACTATATCGCCGAATCCTCCCGCACTTGAACTGCAAGGTGAACTTTGAGATAATATCTAAAACAGCACATTGCACCAACATGTATCCACCTACCCTTCACAACCCTCCAGCACTTGTTGCTGCCAGTTAAACTTAATGATAGATCATAGAACAGCACATGGTGTCATCATGTATTTCCCTTCACCCAATGATCAGGTAAACTATATATAATACACCTATAGAAATATCGCACCACTAAATAATTATTTATTCTTCTAAATCTTATAGAACTTGTAGCAGCCATACTTACTCATTTTAGGAAGAGGATTGGAGAGCTGATTTCTAAATGGGTTTCAGACTAAAAGATTCAATAAATCAAGCAATATTATCAACAATTCAAGATCCATCAACAAAATAAAAGAAGTAAAGTGTTCAGAAAGAATTAATAGACATGCATATTAATATAAGTTTTGAAGCAATTATAAACTTAAAGTGCACTCTTGAATAAATATCATTATAAATCAGAGATAATAGAAAAAGCAAAATAACTGAATTATTAATCAAAAATATTAATAAAATATTGAAAATCAAGCATTTTAGAAACCAAAAAAATAAATTTAATATCCCCCTATCTCTGATTTGTATAAGCATATCATGATTGAACAAATTGTCATTATCATCTATAAAAAAAATCAAATAAAACATTTGTTTTCTCCTACTATGTATGAGTTCTATTATTTATTGTACATAAGTATATGTATATTTTAAACATACAATCTTAAAAATACTTTAAATCACTAGCTTTATTTTAAAGCAATAAAATGAAAGAATTGAAATGTATGTAATCTAAATTTTCTATGCTCTAATTTTTAAAAGAATATCTCACAATTCAAAATTTCCTTAAAGTTCAGATGTATTTTACCCTATAAAAATTCAAATCATAAACTGTAAACAATTTTTACAAACTTTTGAATAAAATTTTACTAGAATATACTTTTAATTATGATACATTACAAAAATGGCCAAAGATAATAAAATCAAATGAAAATACTTTTTTTGTTAAATTCTGTATTTTTTTAATTAATGTATAAACAAGAATGACAACATCCATTTATACAAAGCTCATAAAGTAGCAAATTAAACTAACTTTCCATTAAAAAATGTATAAAAAGGAATTATAAACATTTCTACTTTCTTCTCTCTTGTAAAAAAAAATCATTAAAAACATAAAATGATCATAAAGTGTTCATATTAGATTTTATTTTTTTGTCCAATATTTAAAATTTTCTCCACAACACTATCTATCTATTTATTTTCTGTATTTATCTATCCAGCCTTTGTTTTGAGTTGGTCTGGTAGTTTTTGTCTGGCTAAAAGTCCTGAGAATTGTTGGTTTTGGGAGTTTATGCATAACAACTAATTCAAATCTAATTAGGCTAGATCAATTAAGAAAATTATTATCTTCTACCCCTTTCCACCCACAAGAAATTTGCCTTTGGTTGCATAAACATTTTTATTGAGAAATTTTGATTTAAATGCATTGTCATTTCAAATTCAGAAAGCTTAAAAAATAACTTTGGTAAGCTAAAAGTCATAAAAATGTGAAATGATGGGATTGTAGATTAATTTAAGCTCTAGAGTCTTCTCTCTGCATGAATGTATAAACCTAAGTTTGTTGGCATGAAAGTCAGATGAAAATGTGTAAAGTTTAGTTGGTTAGTTCCTTCTATTTAGGAAGGGATACAAATGTACAACAAGGACAATTAGATCCATAAGCAGCGACAAAAACTATGGCATAATCAAGGTGTACTAAACTTATCCCATTTAACATGACCGCTAATAAATTCAAATATTGTTAACGTTAAAGTTCGTTGATTGGATGATTAATAGTAATACTATGGTTCCATAACCCTGCGGGCACCAGAGTATTGCATCACATTACAAGCCGATTATGCCCTTAGGTCTTCTAGATGATCACTTGAAAACGAAGGAAATCCTACCCCAATTATGTAATAAAACCCGGCGGGGCTACTCTGTACTCAATATAGCCTAACTTAAAAAAAAAGACCAACACACGAAATTCATACCATACCGGGTCTTATTTTCAATTCATTTCAAATTTTCATGGAGGAGTGGTTTCTGTGCGCGCAATTGCGATTCAAAAAAACAGTTTATGGTCATTTTAAGAGGATAAATATAAGAGATTGCAAAGCTGTTTAGGAGATTTTTAGAGGAAAGCAGATAAGGATGTTAAGATGTTTTTTTTTATATTTTGTAGCCCTATTTGAGTCCTGACGCAGTATTCAAATCTTTATTTTCTACCAACATTTTATCCAACTTTGCTGGAAGAGAAGATTCTCTATAGTTTTATCCTTTTCATTGTCTGTATAAATGAGTGATGGATAGACGCCCTCTTTTAGATGGCTGCAAAATTATGTTAAAAGGATGACTGGCTGGCTACGCTAGTATGTAGATCGCTTATGAACAAAAAATTACATTTGTCACAAAAAAATTAGCGGCTTGTTTGCTTATGAATTTCTTATAGGTTGATATTATTACTATGAAGCTAATTAGTTCAATGCAGCGGCTGGCAGTACATTGGGAAATAAAAATTTTAGTATCTTTGATTATTGTTTGCAAAAAAAGCCTCTGAACACAGCACAACTGACTTGCTCGCTATATCCACATGTGTTTATAAGTTTCCTTGTTTATCTAACTTGTGGTGTGCATTTACTCACGCATACTGGTACATCCGCATAAATGTCACAAAAAAGGCATATTAGCAAAAAAAGAGAGGGGGTCTTTGGTGGTGGTTTAATTCAAAGAGCAAAAGGCAGTTTGTACTGTTGTAACTATTTGGGTTCTGATTGTTTGATAATGTGATACATGTGCAGAAGTGAATACACACCCCACCCCACACATGGAGTACCACAGGGCTCTGTTCTTGGTTCTAATTATTTGATAATATGATACATGTGCAGAAGTGAATACACATCCCACACATGGAGTACCACAGGGCTCTGTTCTTGGTTCTAATTATTTGATAATATGATACATGTGCAGAAGTGAATACACACCCCACACATGAAGTACCACAGGGCTCTGTTCTTGGTTCTAATTATTTGATAATATGATACATGTGCAGAAGTGAATACACACCCCACACATGGAGTACCACAAGGCTCTGTTCTTGGTTCTAATTATTTGATAAAATGATTCATGTGCAGAAGTGAATGCACACCCCACACATGGAGTACCACAGGGCTCTGTTCTTGGTTCTAATTATTTGATAATATGATACATGTAAAGAAGTGAATACACATTCCACACATGAAGTACCACAGGGCTCTGTTCTTGGTTCTAATTATTTGATAATATGATACATGTGCAGAAGTGAATACACACCCCACACATGGAGTACCACAGGGCTCTGTTCTTGGTTCTAATTATTTGATAAAATGATTCATGTGCAGAAGTGAATGCACACCCCACACATGGAGTACCACAGGGCTCTGTTCTTGGTTCTAATTATTTGATAATATGATATATGTAAAGAAGTGAATACACATTCCACACATGAAGTACCACAGGGCTCTGTTCTTGGTTCTAATTATTTGATAATATGATACATGTAAAGAAGTGAATACACATTCCACACATGAAGTACCACAGGGCTCTGTTCTTGGTTCTAATTATTTGATAATATGATACATGTGAAGAAGTGAATACACATTCCACACATGAAGTACCACAGGGCTCTGTTCTTGGTTCTAATTATTTGATAATATGATACATGTGCAGAAGTGAGTACACACCCCACACATGGAGTACCACAAGGCTCTGTTCTTGGTTCTAATTATTTGATAATATGATACATGTGCAGAAGTGAGTACACACCCCACACATGGAGTACAACAGGGCTCTGTTCTTGGTTCTAATTATTTAATAATATGATACATGTGCAGAAGTGAATACACACACCACACATGGAGTACCACAGGGCTCTGTTCTTGGTTCTAATTATTTAATAATATGATACATGTAAAGAAGTGAATACACATTCCACACATGGAGTACCACAGGGCTCTGTTCTTGGTTCTAATTATTTAATAATATGATACATGTGCAGAAGTAAATACACACACCACACATGGAGTACCACAGGGCTCTGTTCTTGGTTCTAATTATTTGATAATATGATACATGTAAAGAAGTGAATACACATTCCACACATGAAGTACCACAGGGCTCTGTTCTTGGTTCTAATTATTTGAAAATATGATACATGTGCAGAAGTGAATACACACCCCACACATGGAGTACCACAGGGCTCTGTTCTTGGTTCTAATTATTTGATAATATGATACATGTGCAGAAGTGAATACACACCCCACACATAGAGCATCACATTGCTCTGTTCTTGTTTCTAATTATTTGATAATATAATACATGTGCAGAAGTGAATGCACACTCCACACATGGAGTACAACAGGGCTCTGTTCTTGGTTCTAATTATTTGATAATATGATACATGTGCAGAAGTGAGTACACACCCCACACATGGAGTACAACAGGGCTCTGTTCTTGGTTCTAATTATTTAATAATATGATACATGTGCAGAAGTGAATACACACCCCACACATGGAGTACCAAAGGGCTCTGTTCTTAGTTCTAATAATTTGATAATATGATACATGTGCAGAAGTGAGTACACATCCCACATATAGAGTACCACAAGGCGATGTTCTTGGTTCTAATTATTTGATGAAATGATTCATGTGCAGAAGTGAATGCACACTCCACACATAAAGCACCACAGGGCTCTGTTCTTGGTTCTAATTATTTAATAATATGATACTTGTGTAGAAGTGAGTGCACACCCCACATATGCAGTACCACAGGGCTCTGTTCTTAGTTCTAATTATTTGTAAATAGGATACATGAGCAGAAGTGAATGTACACCCGCACATGGAGTACCACAGGGCTCTGTTCTTGGTTCTAATTATTTGAAGTGAATACACACCCCACACATGGAGTACCACAGGGCTCTGTTCTTGGTTCTAATTATTTGATAAAATGATTCATGTGCAGAAGTGAATGTACACCCCACACATGGAGTACCACAGGGCTCTGTTCTTGGTTCTAATTATTTGATAAAATTATTCATGTGCAGAAGTGTGTGCACACATGTGAACTTATTTATTCTCTCTAAACAAACAGTGGCTCACACGTAAATCTAGCAGAGACAAAATATTAAGAAATGTTCCAAAATTAATCCTGTACAGAAGTAAGTTTTTTTTGAGGCTTAAGATTTCAATTATCACTGAACCAATTGAGTTCTCCATTTTAGGGAATCTTAACATAAGTCATTTATATTTATGAGATATAATATAGATATAACATATATTACATGTAAAGAGAAAAAGATATTTAAAAGCGAAGCTTTTCTATAGTTAGGGTCGGTCTGTCCGTATGTCCGTCCGTCCGTAACGGATAGCTTTTTTCGCTAATTTAGGCATGTTAGAATTGTCCTATTGATTTCAAACTTTGCATGGTGATTCCTGTAGTAGTTAGGTACGACTTATATAGCGTAGCAACTCTGTAATCATTACCAGAATGTCCGTACGTCCATTTTAAACATGTTTATTTTTTTTACTTTTTTAAAAACAAATTTTTATGTGATCTAATAATCCGATTAATCTGATTTTTGGTATACTGATTCCTGGGACAACAAAATACAATATTATAAGCGAAGCAACTCTATAATCAAGTCATAAAAATGTAAGTATGTCCATAAACATTATTCTGTATCAAGCAGTTTTTCTACAATTTTACTTACAATTTTGCTTCGACATTTATACATTTATATATTCTGATTATTCAGTTCTGACACTATACAAGTGTTAGTGTCCGTTTGTCCTACCGTTTCAGTGCTTCGCTTTTATGGATGTTGTCATCCTTGTTTTTATCTAATTTTCGTTTTTCTCATCCTTCAGGGAAATTTTCAGAATAAAAATGGATCAAAAAATAAAAGAAATATTGTACAATCTATTAAAAGTTCAAATAGTGAACTTATTCTCGCACTTTTATAAAAAAAAGAATAAAAAAATTTGAAACTAAAGAATATGGTTGTTATCTTACTATGCACTAGACACTTAAATACTCTAATATCTGCGACTTTAAGGGCACTCTAACAGTATTTACTCTAATAGCGGTATAAAAAAATCTTTGCCAGTCAGTAAGTGAAGGAAGCGGATAATTATAGAGATGCTGTGCATCTAAAAAATTGAAACACCTATTTTGAAAATAATTAATTTTAGAATTTCAAATTTCTCTCGTATAAAAAACATACCTTGTTTTAACACGAGTTCTTTTCCTATTTAAAATCTTGCTTTCTTGGGAGGGCAGTATATGAGAAAGGGAAAATTAGGGAGAGAATGAGAAAAAAAAATAAAAGCTAAAGTTCACATACTTTAAGATACATATTTATAGCTTATTATATTATTCATCGTTTCTTGATAAACATGAAATGACATATTTTGAAAGAAATTTATATTTAAAGATGATATCGATTACATATTTCCATCAAAAAGATACACGTCAATAATTCTTCAGTATTTATAAAAAGAAGAATAGAACAATAAATATGTCATTTGAAGTTGAAAAAATTGAGGGTGATATATTTAAATTTTTCGTTTTTAAAGGATAAATCTAACTTTAAAAGAGGGAAAAATAATCTACAGACAAACTGATAAATTTTTAGGGAAATCTAACCAAAAAATTACACAAAGATAATTTACTACAGAAACACATGATAAAATATATAGTAACTACGCTACTAGAATAATTAGTATGAACAACCTATATGTGAGTGTGAACCTGTTTCTTATTCAAATTTAAAACTCAGATTTTTTCAAATTTTTAATCTTACCCCTCCCGTTTGAGCATATCTATGTATATTTATGTAAATCTATTTTGAATGGTGGTATTTAACATTTTATGAGAGACATTCTAAGGATACAGGGGTATGACAATAAGTTATAGATTACTTTTAGAATATGAATAACTAGCGGCTACGCCCCTAGAGGCTTCTAGGGGAACTTGAGGAGGGGAGAGTCGAATTTGTTAACCAAATTTATTATTTTAGATTTTAGGAGAAAAAGTAAAAAAAAAATTTTTGTTGGGAGGGGTCATTTTTTTCTCGGGGCGATTTCTCTTGGTAGGGTGGTGGTACCCTCCCGAAAAATAGTTATAAACCTTCCCGGAACCTATGAGAAGCTACCCTGTTAAGGAGAACCCGATCGGTTCAGCAGTTAGCGAGATCCTTCGGTACAAACGCACACACAGACAGACAAACAGACTGACAAACATCCTTTTACTTTATTATAAGGAAAAATGAAGAAACTGGCAAATAATGTTGGGGAGTTAAGGGTGCATCCTAATATATAAAGTAATCAGCTTTTTTTGTCTGTACCGAAGAATCTCGCTAACCAGTGAACCAATATGATTTTACAGGATAGCTTCTCATGGGTCCTGGGAAGGTTAATAACTTTTTTGGGGGAGGATACCACCCCCTCCAATTTTTGTTTTTACTTTTTCTTTTTAAAACTAAAATTTAATGTAGGGGACGGGGCAAGTTCCTCATTCCACTAGAGACCTCAAGGGGGCGTAAATGCTAGCATTTGTTAAACTATTAATAGCTGCACTATTACTTGGATAAATTAAAAGAGATATTGGTACACATGTATATAAATGGATATAAAATACGGTGATATTGTTTGAGTTTTCTCACACCGTCAAAAAACAATACTCCCCCCCCCCCTTATGACTTTACCTGCCCCCTCCCCTGCCGTGGAGGAACGTATTGAACAATAATTGAGAACAATATTAGCAACCTAAATTAACGACAATAATCTAGATGGGAAAACGAGTTTTACAAAAAAAATCTTTTAAGCGAAGCTAAGTGAGTAAAACGATTATTGACAAACATAAAATGACTTAATTTTAAAGCGAAGCTTTTCTATAATTAGGGTCCCTCGGTTCGTTCGTCCGTCAGGCAGTCAGTCCGTCACTGTTAGCTCATTTCGTTAATTTGGGCATATTAGGATTACCCTATCGATTTTAAACTTTTCATGATGATTCCCGTGGTAGTTCTGCTTATTCAGTTTTGACACTCTTTAAGTGCTGATATTCGTTTGTCCTTCAATTCTAAAGCTTCGCTTTTATGGAAGTTGTCATCCTTGTTTATTTAAATAAAACGCTTTCGAAATCTAAGTAAAAAAATGGTGTATTTGTTACTTAATAGCCTCATATACAGGATATTAGATATCGACAGATCAACGACTTTAAACCTGATTTTTTTTATAATTACATGATGCCTAATTGTCCTAGGAATGAATATATAAATACAGAAACAAATTAGTCTAATAAGCCAGAATTTTGTTTAACAAGTAACAGTCAAAATTCAGCCTTTTGCCTCTTTTTATACGCTGCTTAAACTGCATCCGTTTAAGAAACGAGAAATGAGATACCAGTAACACCGAAAGAGCTGCTGTTTCAACTGCCAAATATAATTTCAAGCAAGCTGCAGCTAACACCCAGCCGACCTTACTGTATATTACACTAGCGGGTTCGCCCCTAGCCTCTAGGGGCTATGCCCCAAGAGGTTTAATCAACCTAATTTTTCGTATTTTAGATTTAAAAGAAATTTTCGGGGGGTATTTTTTTTTTGGGGGGGGGGGTATTTAATTTTTTAGGGGGTTAGGGGTGTCCCACCCCTCAAGAAAATAGTTATACACCTTCCCGGGACCTATAAGAAGCTACCCTGTAAAGGAGAACCCGATCGGTTCAGCGGTCAGCGAGATCCTTCGGGACAGACAAAAAACGCTTACTACTTTATATAATAGGATATTACAGATTGAAAATATAAAATTCAAATCAATATGTTCAAAAGAAGTAATAAAAAATCCAATAAAATATCTATTATTTCTAAATAAAAGATTATTGAATATTTTTTCATTTTAATTTAAGAAATAAAATTTTCCATTTTTAATATAATCAAAATTAAATAAAGAACAAAACTAAAAAAAAATATTTTTTTCCGTGTCAGACTTTGTGATAGTAAGAGAGAAAAATTCTATTTCCTAAAAAGTGGAACATTGAATTAAAGGTAAGCAATCAAAGGGTTAGGTTATAAAGATCTGAGCTGGATCTTTAAATCGTTTAGTGGTGCGCTAAATCGGGGCGATCCAGTTCATCCCGGTTTGGCGCAACAATGTCACTCGTTGAGTGCCATTGACGAGCCACTGGGCGCGCTGATTCGCCCATTCCATTTTGATTTAAAGATTGAAATCTAATAATATCTAGGTGCGCCGAACTGGATCGCCCCGATTCAGCGCACCACTAAACGATTTAAAGATCCAGCTCTGGTTTATGTAAACTAACATAATCTAGAGTCCACAATAGAGATTAAGAAATCAAATTTTGATGTTTTGAATAGACTAAATGATTTTAAATGGGGTCATAGTGAAAATATTATAATAGTTATTTCTTTCATCGTATTATAAACGGCTTTCCGCGGATATAGAATGTACAATTATAAGATTAAAACTAGTTTTTTTAGCCCCGAAGTGCCGAAGGCACCGGCTAAAAAAACTGGTTTTAATCTTATGATTGTACATTTTTATATTCGTAGAAAGCTGGATATAATACGATGCTAGACATAGTTTTTTCGTATGGCTGAGAACCGGTTCCTATCCACCGGATTCGAATGATTACGAGAAAAGGAATTTTAATCTACAGTAGGGGGATTTTTTATGTATCACAATTGGGGATGTATATCAATTTATCAGCCATTGTCTTATCCCTTTAGATCCCTGAAATTCTTTTCTAGCCAAGTAAACAATAGAATAAAATTCGAGTTAAACAAATATATTAATTCTTTAGAAAGTTCAATAGAAATAAATTATTGTTTAACCTACTTTGTGTTGTATCTATCATATATATCATATATTAATTTATAGAAAAACAAGGATGACAACATCCATAAAAGCGAAACACTGAAACGGTAGGACAAACGGACATTAACACTTATATAGTGTCAGAACTGAATAATCAGAATATAAATGTATAAGAGTCGAAGCAAAATTGTGAGTAAATTTGTTGAAAAACTGCTTAGTACAGGGCAATGTTTATGGACACACTTACTTTGTTGTAGGTAAATCGTACCTTATTACTAAATGAATCAACATGCAAACTTTAAAATCAATAGGACAATTCTAACATGCCTAAATTAACGAAAAAAGCTATCTGTGTGTGAAAGACGTATGGACGGACGGACGTACGGACCGACCCTAATTATAGAAAAGCTTCGCTTTTAAAAATTATTGATCATAATCTAACGCGACATAAGTTAAAGAGCAGAAATTCTTAATAAAATGATAAATGAAATCCTTATTCCGTTTCAAAATTTCATAAATTCTATCGTCTTAATTTTTTTAAAGTTTGGATATTTCAACAATAAACAGCTTAAAAATGTTAAAGGCATCTAAAAAACAATATGTTTTTACTGATCTATTTTGCTTTCATGTTTTTGTCTTACTTTAGGAATTTACATAGCTAGTACGTCCTTAGCCTAGAAAATTCGAATCCTCTTGCCCTTGAATTAGAATTCCCCTATTTTGGAAGTGTTCTTACAATCTATACGATATTGTACATTAGTCCGCCTCTCCGCTACAAATTGTTTAATTCCTTACACACAGGTGACTGGAAGCGTAAGTAACAGAAAATAAAATTCTCAACCATAAAGCCAAAACATATCTCTATGAATAGTGAATGATACATCACACAAATCACAAGAACATTCTTTTTTACTTTTTCTCAAAAAGGCCTCATTTTAATATTTTTGTTTTTTCATACAATTTTAATGTCAATAGAGACATCTTAGAACATTTAGCCCTGTGTTTAGGAATTTTTTTTCTTTTTTTTTACCAGCTATGCCTATTAAAAGTAGACCCTTTTTATATTTGTAAATGAAGACATCTAGTACTTGATTGCTAAAATATAAAAAACGCATTGAACAGCTTTCTATATTGTATGTATACCAAAAATACAAGTTGTATATATGTATTATGTACATACTTCGGCTGGTCAAAAGCCCCCAAGTTCTTTCTCTATTTTGCTTATATCATATCTATTCTTATCTCTGATTGGACAGATCATATGTGAAGTCCTTTCTATATACTCACCTGTGATTGGCCAGAACGACAGCCTCACTGAGTCCAGCTCAAGTCCGTTCGCGCGTTTTTTTTTTAGTTTGTTGAATTGGCAACGTTCCCAAAATTTCAAGATCCTACTGGATACTCATTTAAAATCATACTCAAAATACATTCAGGTGCTTTTTTGAAAATAAATATTGATATAAAAAATCTAATTTTAAAATACTTTAAATTCCTCTAAATAAAATTGTAAAATAATCCTTTTTAAAAGCCGTGTATTCATCCCTTTTTCTTATGAAAGCAAAAGGCATATGAAACTCGAAAGGCATGAAAAAAAAAGAGATTGAATAATATTGATTTTTAAAACTGGCTCGGCCGTGTCAGAAATAATAGGGTGAGATGCTTTAAACTATTATGCTAAATACAGGTGCAGCTGCCAAACCCTCATTAAATTTTTCTTAAAATCTTATCTATAATACAAAGTAGAACGATGTCTGTCTGTCTATCCGTCTGTCTGTCTGTCCGTCCCTTAAGATCTCGGTAACCACTGAACCGATTGGATTCTACTCTTCAGGGAATATACCTACTGGTCCTGTGGTGGTTTTAGGCTATTTTCTTGTGGGGTGGGACACCCCCAACCCCCCAAAAAACCAAAAATCCCCCCCCCATTTTTTTTTTTTTTGAATTTCGCCAAAAAAAATTTTTGATCACCTCTTGTGTCAGAGCCCCTAGAGGCTAGGGGCGAAGCCGCTAGTATAATAAAACGTGTAGCCTAAATCCAAATGATTATTTAATATTTATTTGCATATTCCTTTTTCTAAACACATATATACCATGACGAAAGGCCCTAGGGGGGGGGGGGGGAGAGGAGAAACTTTCTCTGTCCTTTATTTTTCCCTCCTAGCACCTACCTATACAGTATACATGACGTAAGGCCCATAATGTGGGGGGGGGAGACGCTCCCCTCTTCCCTGGCCTATGTATAATGAGTAATACATGAGGCCAGATATTTGTTTAGCTCGATAGGGTGTTTAGTTAGTGTGTGAAAGGCTCCCCAGAGCCTACCACTGCTCAGATACTGTATTGAACAAGGTAACAAAGTACATATAGTTATAGAGTAGTTGTGCTGCCTGCAAAGCAAAAACGATTCTGCCTTTTATAAGGTTTAAATCTTTATTATTGTAAGAAACATTTTGGTTATTTAAAGATTTTAATAGCAAATTGTTTTTTTTTGTTTTACTTTAAAGATGAAAATGTCCAACAGTCTGACCGTAAATTATATGTGAACGACTATAAGTTAATGATTATTTTCACTGACACTTTACTGTGAGGCCACAATCTTTTGGAAAAACGTATTTATGCGGATAAGTCTTTGTTAGGTTAGAAGAGTTTTAGAAGAGCCCCACAAGGTTACATGAATTACCAGTAGATTGTTTAAGGGGAAATTGTGATAATGTTAATTCCTAAATTTCAACTGTTATCCTAATGAAATTGCTTTAAAAATTTTTACCTAAAATAATTTATTATAAAAGTTATGATCTATAAATTTCAATGACAAGTATATCTTTACAAATGAGTTTTTATTCCAGAGCCAATTTAGCGTAAAGTCCAGTTTTATACTTTTTATTGAAACCTATCAATTTTACATATAATGGCTTTGCAGTTGGATTTTTGAAAAAGCTTAACTTAACTTAGATGTAATATACAATACAAAAAATTATTTGATATTTTTTAATTATCAGACCTAAATGATAAATAAGGAAAAATATGATCGACCAATTAAACATTTTCTTGTATTTTTTTTTTTTTTGGGGGGGGAGGGTGGGGATTATTTACATTGGTGAATTTTTAGAGGATTTTAAATTTTACCACGACCTATGCAAAATTTTTACCGTAAAGGAGAACCATATCAAGATCTTAATCTATAGACACGTAGACTGATACACATCATGTTACTTTAATGTATGGACTATGGGAATATTTACCTTAAATTAGAACCATATCAAGATCTTAATCTACAGACACGTAGACTGATACACATCATGTTACTTTAATGTATGGACTATGGGAATATTTATCTTAAAGGAGGACCATATCGAGATCTTAATCTATAGACACGTAGACTGATACACATCATGTTACTTTAATGTACGGACTATGCGAATATTTATCTTAAAGGAGGACCATATCGAGATCTTAATCTATAGACACGTAGACTGATACACATCATGTTACTTTAATGTATGGACTATGCGAATATTTACCTTAAATTAGAACCATATCAAGATCTTAATCTATAGACACGTAGACTGATACACATCATGTTACTTTAATGTATGGACTATGGGAATATTTACCTTAAATTAGAACCATATCAAGATCTTAATCTACAGACACATAGACTGATACACATCATGTTACTTTAATGTATGGACTATGCGAATATTTATCTTAAAGGAGGACCATATCGAGATCTTAATCTACAGACACGTAGACTGATACACATCCTGTTACTTTAATGTATGGACTATGCGAATATTTATCTTAAAGGAGGACCATATCGAGATCTTAATCTACAGACACGTAGACTGATACACATCCTGTTACTTTAATGTACGGATTAAAGAAAGTTTTTGTTAAGAATTTTTATGTACGGACACTATTGTTCTTGTTTGAATTATATTTTCATAAACATTTCATAGCTATATAATGTAAGTGTTTTAAATGCACCAGACGGTAATTGCTAAGCCACTAATGAATATAATTGTCCTTGTTTTACTTGAAATTCCAGGGAGGGAGGGGACAGTGGGCTGTAAAGTGTACTGTTAATCCAAAGTTTTATAACCACGTTATCTAATTCGTTGGCTCAACAACTTTTGTTTATAGATTTTGATTCCAAACGTTTCAACCAATAGTTTAAATCTACAGAAGGTATAATCTTATTTAACATTATTTTGGATGTGTGTTATTTTATCGTTCATTGTCTTATTCCTTAAGATCCATGCAAAATCCTTTTCCATTTCCGTAACTGATATTCCAATAGCCAGGTTTTATGTTTTTGACTGTGAATAGATGTAAGTTTTTACACAACTTACACTGGGATTGATTAAAGTCCGCAGGGTGATACAGCTGCCAACCAGCCGCCAACAAGCTGTCAACTGCATAAAAATTAGTGGCGTTCTATAGAAGAAAATTTGTCTTTTCTTAGAAAAAAAATTAAGACGGCTGCTTTGCGGTTTTCCATCCCTGGGAAAGTATATTTACATATTTTAGCCTAACAAGGCAAGATATATCCACAAAAAAAACAAGTAGGCAAAGCAATAAATGTCAATAGTATTTGATCATGTATCAGTATAAATATTTTTTTGTAATACAAAAAATTCTTTACTGTTATAAAAAAAAAAAACAGGAATGATTGCGTCCAAATAGTAGCAAAGATGCTTTAAAAAGCGTAAATATTTTATAACATAAACTGTCATATAAATAAAAAAAGTTAAGAAAAATTATAAAATAAACGATTTATATTTCTATAGTACTACCAACAGTCAGACAAATAGACATCCAACACAAACACTTGTGGAGTAGCTACTCCACTAAAAATATAAAATAGATTCAAACGTCACATTGAAGTTAGTAGTGAGTCTATGTAAAAGATTAATATAGGCAGGATTCATCATAATGATATTCCAATGAAAGGTAAAAAATCTTATACAACAACAAAAACTGTGTATCAATAATTATAAAAAAAAATATTTAAAAGGGTATACTTTGGCTGAAAAAGATGTTTAATACATGAGTGTACAATATGCATAGTACATACAATTTACATACTACATGTTTCAGATGTAAAGGATAAAGCCTTCTTTAGGTCACAAAGAAATTTTTTTTCGTGGATCAATAAGAATCATCATGTGAAGGAAAACCATATCGGTTCAGTGGTTATTGAGATTCTTCTTAGAATTTTTGTTACTTTATTTAAGGATTAGGGAATGTAAATGTGTTGGGTCTGGCAGAATAGAGGGATGACTTTAAAATATAAAACTGGCATGGCAGTAATTTAAAACTTGCTCTATTTACAGAAGTTTTTTGTGAAAATCCTTTGAATCCGTGTTATCATGTCTCTGCTTTGATATTGAACACTTGACGCTTTCTGCTGATATTCAAATTTATTTTAAACATTACTCAATTTTAGCAAACATGTTCAGACAAATAGCATTATTTGCCGTGTGTAATGTCGACTAGATGTAGAGTAAATCCGCTAAACGACCAAGGAAACCTGAAGCCGAAAAAATGGCGGCCAAGTAAATCAAATTTTTCTAATATAAATCAGATGATCGTCAAAGCATTACCGACTGACTTAAGGACCAAATAAGATGTAGAGTAGATGCCCATTGATAAGGGAAAAAAGGGTCCTAGGACAAACGCAGGAGTCCCAAACGTCGGAGTGGACAAACGCAGGGGTGGACACTTAACCTATCCTAACCTAATTTAGACCATCTTATAGGTTTTTTTTAAGTGGGGGGCTTATTTGTACATGGCATATCTTAACCTAACCTAATCTGTATAGAAATACTTAAACTGTTTTTAACCTATTTTTAAAACATATATCAAAAATATACTATGACATCAGTAGAATTAAACTGCAGAGCCTAAATTTGAATTAAGTCCCCAATAAACTTTTTTGAGGGGATTTAAAAATTAATTTTACTGTTGCTGTGGTCTTTTTTGATCAGAGCAAAAGGTCTTTTTTTATTTGGGTAAAATTCGTAGCTTTTAGAGTGTTTTGCTTCATATATATAGTATTCTGGTATAGAGTAAAATTAGGCCTTTTGATTTCATCTAAATTAATTCATTAAAAACTTAATTCTTTACAATATATCAATGAATTAACTTTATCGTGCTTGTTTTCCATCACTTATTAAAAACACAAAAAAATTGGCTGTAAAGGGTTAAATAGTGAAAGATGACAACAAACGTTTACGCAATACAACAAATTTTTTTTGTCACATATACAAATATGACAAAATATAAGATTATTCAAACTTATTTTTTTAAATATTTTTAAAAAGCATGTATCTTTTATGTGTATAGTTTTCATTCTTTTCATTTTAATTAAATAAAAATTATTTAACTACATTGGAAATAAGTCACTTTGTGAAAACACTCTTTTTTGAATTGTAAAAAACTGAAATGAAACAAGGCTTCTAATTGGTTCAGACTTCAGAATAATATGTTTTATTTTAATGTTAAATTTCTTCTATATAAATTATTGTTTTAGAAAAAAATTATTTGCATCGAACAGAGTAGAGTTTTTATTATTGTATTGATATAATCTGAATCACATCAAATTATTCTGTAAGAAACAATTTAACCCCAAACTAAAAAATGCTTTTGCTTCCATCAAAATGATCAAAGCAACATATAAAATTGATTTTTAAATCCCCCAAAAAAAGTTTATTGGGGACTTAATTCAAATTTGGGCTCTGCAGTCTGATTCTACTGGTGTCATAGTATATTTTTGATATATGATAAAAAAATAGGTTAAAAACAGTTTAATAAAACTAATGTTTTAACACTTCTGGGTTTGTCCACTCCTACGTTTGGGACTCCTACGTTTCTCCTGGAACCAAAAAAGGAGTAATAATTATTCTCGTATTCATTCGAATCCGGTGGATAGGAACCGGTTCTCATCCATACGAAAAAACCATGTCTAGCATCGTATTATATCCAGCTTTCTACGAATATAAAAATGTACAATCAAAAAATTAAAACCAGTTTTTTTAGCCGGTGCCTCCGGCACCTCGGGGCTAAAAAAACTAGTTTTGATCTTTTAATTGAACATTCCATATCCGCGGAAAGCCGTTTATAATACGATGCGAGAAATAACTATTCTAAAAAAAATAAAATTAACGATAGAATGACGTATCAAGTAAGTTATACTATATGATCATAGGTATAGGGAGTAATATTACAAATTTTTAGCCGTCTATCTTAAATAGCGGCCTGAACTTTACGTTACTCCCTTAACGTTTCTTACAAACGCACAAATCGAATTACATAGATGACATGTAAGGATATTATGACTAAACTATAGGATGAATTAAAGTAACTCTAAATAAATAAGCAAATTTTGAGTTATTCTATTTTCCAATGAAGAAAAAAACTTTTGACAAAGTTAGCAACATGATACATGTACATACATTAGAGGACCTCAGAATTGGATAATGTTCAATATTAGAAACTTGAATAGATGATATGGGCACAAACCCCCCCCCCCCTTCCTTCTTATTTCAAAATTAATTAAAACTAAGGAGGAGCTAGTTTTTATTTGTTTATTATGTTTAAGTCAGCTTAAGTTTGGTTGTATTGTGTCAAGAATATAGCCCTGAAGGTTAATAATTCTCCGCATGGGTTAGATATTAAGAAAAAATTACCCTTCCCTCTCAAATTTTAATATTATTTTGTTGCACGCTAGGCCCTCTGAGGGAAAGCACCCAAATCCATTAAATTTTAGACATGACATTGGCCTTTATATTGGTAAATTGCATTATAACTAAAGAATAGTCATGTTTCTTTTCTTCTTCGTTCTTCACTCCATTGACAAGAGCTCTTTATTTAATAAAATTTTCATTAACTAGTTTGTGTTTTACAGGGAAGGGTAGTACTAGTAGGCACTTGGCCAAACCCCTTACTTGGAGGGCCAAAAGACATTATATAATGTATTAAACCTTATGAAATCACTTGGCACCAAGATTAGAGTAATTTTGGACTTGTATAACTTCCTGTACTCTGATATATAAAATTCCTTGGTACTCTAATGTACATGTGCATAAATGATTCTTACAATATTTAAATCCATGAAGTTACAGTAAATTTCTTACTTAGGAATTTGAATAACATTGTGAGAAATTTTAGTATATTAAGGACTCAAGGAGGGGACAAAATGTCTGGCGCTCAAATTTTCAATTTCTTAATCATGAGTTTTATGCAAGCTTTATAATAAAACTAGCGGCTACGCCCTTAGAGGCCTCTAGGGGCACTTGAGAAGGAGACAGTCAAATTTGATAACCCAATTTATTATTTTAGATTTGAAAAGAAAATTGAAAAGAAAACCCGATCGGTTTAGCGGTTAGCGAGATCCTTCGGTACAAACTAGGGTTGGGCCGGATATCCGGTATGGCCGGATATCCGGCCGGATATCCGGCCATTTGCAATATCCGGCCGGATACCGGATATTGAAACTATCCGGCCGGATATCCGGCAATATAATCTTTTATATTTTACAACAAAAATCTCTGTTTTTTGTTTAATCTTCAATGGCTTTAATTTTCTTATTATTGAAGCTAGAAGAACAATTTTTTCTGAATATGTTTATGTTTATGTAAATTTTATATTAGAAATCTCAAAACATAAATTTTGGCGGTAGCAGCAGTACTTGGCAGCTGCCAGCCGCAAACCGACGGTTGGCAGGTAAACGGCAACAGATTTTATGAAATTGTAATATGTCATGAAGATATATAAAAAAGCCTAAGTTTAAAATTTGAAATCTTCAAGTAAAAATTTGCGGTCACAGGAACCATTTAAAGATATCTGGAGACCTGGAGGTTCAGGACTTACAGGATTATACCTGGAACCTGAAATCGACTTGAACACCTATATTAAATATGAGGATGTACGACTATAGGATATTTTAGTATTAGATAACATGAAATGCTTTATTTAAGTAAAAAAATATTTTTACTTTTTACCTAAATGACCTTACCAGATTTGCTGGTATTCTGTGGAATTAAAAAATTTCAACTCTCAGTTATGTGTCATACCCATATTTCGAAAGTGACTCAGTTATAGCCCTCTACCTTTTATACACAGAAAATGGGATAGAAAAAAATCATAGGGAGGGGGGGGGAACCATTCAACGCCACCTCCCCGCCAATCCTCCAACCGTTAGAGATTGATATTACAGATTGAGAGTAGTAATAGTTAATTAGATTTATTTACTAAGCTTTTTTTTTCTGTAGCAAAGGATCTTGCTAACTGCTGAACTGATGTGGTTCTCCTTTAGAGTGAAGCTTCTTATAAGTTTTTAGGAGCAATTATTCGTATTTTCACAGTAGCGTATCTCCTATTTCTAGCCCCTCGCGGGGGAATCTAACCTTGCGGGGCCAATTGCCTTATCCTGCGGGGAAATCACCTTACCAAATATAACCTAACCTATCCTAAAATAACCTATTAAAAGCAATTTAAAAAATAAAACGAATCGCCTCTTAAGGTGCGTTGCCACGAAAGGGACTATATCCTTTTTTGATACTTTAATATGTAGTAATTTGGCCGGTTATCCGGCCGGATATCCGGTAATCTGGCCGGATAACCGGATATCCGGCATTTGAAATTAGCCGTATATCCGGTATCCGGTATCCGGCCAAAAAAATATCCGGCCCAACCCTAGACTACAAACACACAGACAAACACACATCCTGTTACTTTATTATATGGATAATTTTAAAACAACAAAGTATATTCTATTCAATTGAACAATAGTGTCCAGTGCCTACGTACTTTTCAACCAATAATTTCAATCTCCAGAAGTAGTGATTTTGTTTATCATCACTGGGGATGTATATCATTTAATTTTGCTTTTTCAGGATTGACAGAGAATAAAGATGGCGGAAGAATTAGAACAGGTAAAATTCAAATAATAAATTTTAGTACAGTCTAGAAATAAAGTTAATCTTATACAGGGCTAACGATGGATGTATAATACACGTGGATATTATGACACGAGAAAAATTGCCGTCAATTTAGGTTGCAATATCCCCTCGCATTTATTGGTCGGAACGTTTATTCAGTAGGAGGGTATGGGATGGGGTAACGGAGGGGGATTAGGGAGATCGTTATTTTAAACCGATACAGAGTTCACATTATAATAGAGCATGAAAATTTGGTGCACAATCCAAGATGTAATTAATTCATTGGGCTAACATTTATTAAATAATTCTTTCAAGTTGTGTTAGTAGGCAAAATCCGGAATACCATTCATTTTTTTATGAGCTGTATGCGTGTCAAGTAAGATCACTTAACCCTTAACGGTCGGGGGGGGGGGGTCGTTGAACGCCCCCCCATCCGGTTTTTTCTATCTCATTTTCTGTGTGTGAAAGATAAAGAGCCCAAACTGCTTGACTTTTTAAGTATGGGTATGACACATAACTGAGAGTTGGAATTTTTTGAATATCTCCATCCTGGCGGGCACAGGATGCCAGCAAACCTGGCAGGGTCATCTAGGTAAAGAACAAAAATATTTTCTTGACTTAAACAAAGCATTTTATCTTACCAAATTACTAAAATATCCTTTATTAGTACATCCTCATCTTAAATACAGGTGTTTAAGTCAATTTCAGGTTCCAGGTATGATCCTGCAGGTCCTGATCCTCCAGGTCTCCAGAAATCTTTTAAAGGCTCCTGTGGCCGCAATTTTTGACTTAGAGACTTCAAATTTTAAACTTAAGCTTTTCTTACATGTCTTGATAATGTATTAAAATTTCATAAAGATCCGCCGCCGTTTTCCCGCCGACCGCCGACTGCGGCGGCTGGCAGCTGCCAAATACAGCTGCGGCCGCTGAAACTTATGTTTGATATTTCAAATATAAAATTTACATAAAAATAAACATTTTCTGCAAAAAAATAGTTCTTCTAGCTTCAAAAATAAAAAAATTACAGCCGTTTGAAATTTTTAAGTAAAAAAGGACCTAAAAACAAAGGTTGTTAAATAAAAGGGTGAAGGAAGCGAAAAATGACTTAGACTTATAAAAGGTCAGAAATTCATCATAACACAGGGGACTCGCACAAAAATTTTTAGCCCTCTAGCTCTAATAGGAACTGAGATAATATGGGGGGGCGTTGAACGCCCCCCCCCCCTCCGACTGATTAAGGTGCGGCAAGGGGCCCGACTGTTAAGGGTTAAACTACTGCAATTACTGATTGACAATTTTAGAGAAATCTTTGGTTAATCTTAGTCTTGGCCAAGTTTCAGGCTATTTTTTTATTCTTTTGAAAAAGACTTGTATTAATTCAGGAGAAGTGTCCAAAGTGCCAGCTGAAAGTTTACGATGCTGAAGGCTTTCCTGCAGGTAATAACAGTTAGGTTCTCATTAGCCATGCGGGATGATCAAATAGTTGTCTAGTTATTATGTATATATAAGTAAGTAGTCATGAGATTATAGATTAGGGCGGGTTGATTTCAAACTTTTTTGGAATTTCACATTTTTCACATTGGCAAGGGTTACTGGGCTTATATTAAACTCTGTGAAACTTAAAACAGGTTTTTTAATCCAAAAACAACGGGCGCGCGGTGGGTATAAAAAGTGCCCAACCCCTTATAAAACCAAAAATTGAAATTCCTTCAAACACAGGCATGTTGCATATGACCTAAAAAGGCTGATTTAGTCAAAATTGTTCATTTTGGTAGGTTATTTGAAAATCATTTCAGACTGAATCAATATTTTTCAAAACGGGTTTTAGAAAAAGTTGGAAATCAACCCGCCCTAATCTATAATCTCATGACTACTTACCTATATATACATAATCACTAGACAACTATTTGATCACCCCGCATAGCTAATGAGAACCTAACCTCTTTCAAATTATTATGTAATTACCATGGCTAATCTTTACCAAAGCAATATTGTTGATGTAAATATTGCCAAAACAAGGATGACAACATCAATAAAAGCGAAGCTCTGAAACGGTAGGACAAACGGATATTAACACTTGTATAATGTCAGAACTGAATAATCAGAATGTGAATGAATAAGAGTCAAAGCAAAATTGTAAGTAAATTTGTTGAAAAACTGCTTGATACAGGATAATGATTATGGACATACTTACATTTTTAGGACTTGATTATAGAGTTGCTTCGCTTATAATATTGTACTTTGTTGTCCCAGGAATCAGTATACCAAAAATCAGACCAATCGGATAATTAGGTCCCATACAAATTTGTTGTTAAAAATGTAAAAAATCAACATGTTTAAAATGGACGTACGGACATTCTAGTAATGATTATAGAGTTGCTACGCTTTCTAACTCATACCTAACCTTTACAGGAATCACCATGCAAAATTTGAAATCGATAGGACAATTCTAACATGCCTAAATTAACGAAAAAAAGCTATTTAAAAAAGTAAAAAAATCAACATGTTTAAAATGGACGTACGGACATTTTGGTAATGATTATAGAGTTGCTACGCTTTCTGAATCGTACCTAACTACTAAAGGAATCACCATGCAAAATTTGAAATCGATAGGACAATTCTAACATGTCTAAATTAACGAAAAAAGCTATCCGTGACGGACGGACGGACGTACGGACGGACCGACCCTAATTATAGAAAAGCTTCGCTTTTTAAAAAATCCTTGAATAAAAATAACATAATGTTTGTATCAAAGGATCTCGAAAAACAATGAATCTATATGGTTATCCTTTACAGTGAAGTTTCTCAAAGGTCCAGGGAAGGTAAAAGAAGATTTGTAAAAGTCAATTAATAAAAAGATGTAAAAATTGACAACAATAGGATTTACACACCAATAAAAAATCTTTTGCGTGCATCATGAAAGTATATTTTTGTGTTGAAAATGATCTAACAGTTGTACGGACATACCATGGTTTTATAAAAACCTTTCTTTGAATCATCTTTGTTTCAACATATATTTGCAATGAAAAAGCAAATATAAGCAAAATATTTTAGCTGCCATTGACCCCTGGCCTAAACAATTCGAATTAAAATTAAGATATTCAGGGATGTAAAGATAAGTAATTGAATTAAAAACTAGCAATAAATTTTAAAGTTTTATAGCACCCCCCAATTATCATAGACTAAAATATCCCATAAGTAGATGAAAAGTATGTGTTAAACAGTTTGAACAAGATTTTACTTTTAACAGCTTTCAGAAGATAATTATTAACCAAAAATACACCATCAAGGACATTATTATTTAAAGTCAATTGTCTTTTCCCTCCCAGATAACGTCTAGAATAAATAGTATTTAGATTCCTAGATGCACAAATGAGAACAACTTCTTGAAAGCAGCTGACAAACAAACCAGCAAATAGAAAATAGTAGAGGCAATTTAAAGCAAAGCCTCACCTTTATATATTTTTATGTAATTTATACTATTTCATTATTACTTTTCTTATAAAATTGGTGAGATCCGATTCCGTTAAAACTCGATGTGCCTATAAAAAGAAGTGATGCCATATAATACAAACGACCAATGCAAGGCCAATACACAGACTAAATTACCAATGACAGGCCAGTATACATTTTAATGACGTCATTTTTTAGAGGACTCATAAAAAAGGTTGAATTTGAGAAGGCAAAATAGAAAATAATTTAATCAATACCTTTTTATGTCATAAATTCTGTCCTTGGTTACTTTAAATTAATGGATGAAAGAAAGTAGTGTAGATTGAACTCAGCCTGTGTCTAATATTTTCTGCTGAAATGTTGCAACCGACTTGACAGCTGATGAAAACTTTAGCCCACTTTGCAAACACCATCTTGGACGAGTTCTAAAGTCGTCTTCAATTTGTGATGTTACATCATGGTAACAGGCTGAATAATGGATAATTTTACTGTGATTTTATTATTCCAAATGGTAGTGACCAAATCTTGTTTGCCAAATAAGAAATTGCACATTAACTAGAAACGTAACTCCGCTGCACTGAGAATGATTAAAAGAAAACAAGGATAATTGTAATGACAACAATAAAAAATACATTTTTTAAAAATCTGCTAACCAATAATATTATTTTAAGGTGGACGTAGATTCCACAAGAAATGTTTTAAGTGCAATCAGTGCTCCAAGAAACTGGACTCCACAACAGTCAGGTATAATAATCAATAATAATCAGTGCTCCAAGAAACTGGAATCCACAACAGTCAGGTATAATAATCAGTGCTCCAAAAAACTGGACTCTACAACAGTCAGGTATAATAATCAGTGCTCCAAGAAACTGGACTCCACAACAGTCAGGTATAATAATCAGTGCTCCAAGAAACTGGAGTTCACAACATTCAAGTATAATAATAAGTGCTCCAAGAAACTGGACTCCACAACAGTCAGGTATAAATAATCAGTGCTCCAAGAAACTGGACTCTACAACAGTCAGGTATAGATAATCAGTGCTCCAAGAAACTGGACTCCACAACAGTCAGGTATAAATAATCAGTGCTCCAAGAAACTGGACTCCACAACAGTCAGGTATAAATAATCAGTGCTCCAAGAAACTGGACTCCACAACAGTCAGGTATAATAACTAGAGCTCCAAGAAACTGGACTCCGCAACAGTCAGGTATAATAACCAGTGCTCCAAGAAACTGGACTCCAGATCAGTCAGGTTTAATAATCAGTGCTTAATGAAACTTGTCTTTTTATAAATAAACAAGTAAACCTCACAACTTTATATCATACATGCGGGTGTACCACTATCATCTAGGGGCTTAGTGTTCAAAGGGACAAAAGGGGCCAAAAAATAGCTAAAAACTAACCCAAGTTTTTAATTTAAAATTAGAATAGCTTAAAACCATTATTGGACCTATGTGAAGCTTACCTAAAATAGAGAACTTATCAGTTCAGTATTTTTTTAGATCTTAAGCTTCAGACAAATAAAACTTACTACTTTATATGATAGGATTAATTAGTGCTACAAGTTAAAAAAAAATTGTTTAGGACCCATGGTGAAAGTTTGTTCTGCCGCGCCTGCCACCTGAAGATCAGTGCAGCTGCTGCTCCCAAGATTTATGCGGATACGTCCGTTATCAAGTCGGAGGAAGGAAAGGTAGGGTAATCTTTAACTTAGTGCTACGTGACACGTATTTGGATATTTTTTTTATTGAACTAGAGGCCACTAGGGGCACATTTTTAATCTATTTTTATAGAAAAAAAAGATAATGTGAGTATTGGTGCAAAAAATATGACGTAACAAAAAAAATTAGCCAATGAGAGTCCACTATAAATTTTACCATTGGTCAATAACGGCCTCTCATTGGCTAATTTTTTTTGTTACGTCATATTTTTTGCACCAATACTCACAGCATCAAAAAAAAAAGATAATTACGGTGTTATTTTTGTCTAGGGGCGATTTAATTTTTGAGGTTGGAGAAAACCCTCCCAAAAATAGTTCAAAACCTTACTTGAACCTATAAGTAGCTTCACTGTAAAGGAAACCCATATCTGATCAGTGGTTTGCGAGATCCTTCGCTACAGACAATGAATCTTACTATTTTTTTTATTAGAGAATAAATAAGGGAAAGGTCTGTCATTTATATAAAAGAAGTTGTATCAACTTTTTTTTTTATAGCTAGCCGGTTCTTTTAGTAAGTAGTAGATGTAAAATTTTTCATAGAATTCAAATATGCAATCGGTTTTTTTGTAAACCTCTTATTTTTAAAGTAATTTAAGTTTTTTAAAAAAATAATTAAGTCGGTTTTAAGGTACTAAAACGCAACAAAATAAAAGAATAAAATGGTCAGTAAGAACAAAAATAGTATGATCTTTAATTTGACACCTTACTTTTAAAATTCTGTTGAGTAATTATTGAAAAAATCTATTTTTTTAACCTCGGTATAATAAAAACTTTAGACCTAAATATTTTCTCAAACAGACATAAAAAACATGGGTTCATATATACCATTAGAATCAGAAAAATATTACGAATCCATTGTAAGCAAAATTGAAAAAAATTAAAAAATTAAAAAATTACAGAAATGGCCAATTATTTTTTTTGTTCAGACAACACTATTGTTTTCCCTTTTTTACCCCCTCTTTACCCCCTTCCCATTTTTATACTCAATTGAAGAATTAAGACGTTGCCTGTACAACATAATATGATATTTTCATATAATTCCTTTTATTGTAGTTTATATACTATATTGTAAACTTTTTTTTTCAATTTTGCTTACAATGGATTCGTAATATTTTTCTGATTCTAATGGTATATATGAACCCATATTTTTTTATTTGTGAAATAATAAAATTAAGTTCAAAGTTTTTATTCTCGTGGGTTTAAAAAAATCGATTTTTTCAATAATTACCTGACAGAATTGAAAAAGTAAGGTGTCAAATTAAAGATCTTACTATTTTTGTTCATAATGACCATTTTCTTTCTTTTTTTTGTTGCATTTTAGTACCTTAAAATCGACTTAATTTTTTTTTTTTTTAAACTTAAATTACTTAAAAAATAAGAGGTCTACAAAAAAACCGATTGCATATCTGAATTCTATGAAAAATTTTACATCTACTACTTACTAAAAGAACCGGCTAGCTATAAAAAAAATAGTTGATACACCTTCTTTATAAAACGTGTTATATTTAAAGTAGAGTGTACTAAAAAAGTATGTTTATATATATAATATATATGTAAAGGATATACTTATATAGATATTTACAGTGTGGCCAAAAATTTTGCACAAGTTTCAAAATCAATCTTTTTCGTTTATTGACTTTAAAACTCTGGGTACTTTTATCAAATATTGATTGACTCGAAATAGCAAAGTCCAAACTTTTCAACAGATGATCATACTCTCCAGAATAGTTTTTTTTTTGTTGGTCACGCTGCATATCTTCTTATGTCGTAGGCCAAGTTTACATGATTGACAATTTCTAAAATAGTATATTGACACAATATTTCAGGGGGTCCATACTGTAGTTGCTATTATTTAACGAGCCAAATAAGGTTAAGTCAATTTTTTGGTATGGTTCTTTTTCAGTGGGACACACTGTATTGCCTATTATGTGATATATGGAAGGCTAAAACACTTTTTTTGGCGGTTACTTAAGAAAAACAGTAAATGGAAGGTTTTCAACTTTTTGGCTATATTACTTTTTTGTTTGCTTGATTGCATATTAGTAAGGCCTAAGGTACCTGTAATAAAAATATGAAAAAGAAAATAAACTAATATTTTTTGTTGCCCACACCGTAGTTGCTATTATATAGTGGGCCAAGTTGACATTTAGCTGTTGTGCTTATTCTAATGTAAACACAGACATTTAAACATGTTTAGATACATAGAGTAATTTTTACATACAGTTTTAATAAACCTTTTTCATTTTTACATTTTTAAAGAAATAAAAAATAATTTTGATGGTCTGTTTGATTATATTTTTTTGTCCTTTTCAGCTCAAATTTATATGTGGCATATTTTTGCTGTTTGCAATCTAATTCTGCATTTCTTAAGGCCAAATAGAATATTATATCCTGTTTTCCATTAGGGATTGACGACCAAAAAATAAGAAATAGCCTCTTCAATGCTTGTCTTGCTTTATAAAACTTACTAGCGGCTATGCTCCTAGCATCTAGACTAGCTAAAAACCATTCCAATACTTATATCTGAAAATGTAATATTCTACAATTATAACAGTACCTCTGCAAAGATTGCCTATAGTAGAGAACCTAATCGGTTCAATAGTTCTCGAGTTTTGAAACTTTCAGACAAAAACCTTACTACTTTCTATATTAGGATATAAGAGAAAAAATTTTATCAAATCATTTTACGTCTAACTAATAATTCGGGTTTAGTCCCTTTCGTGGCAACGCTCCTTAAGGGCGATTCTTGGTTTTTTTCACAGTAGCTTTTCTCCTATTTCTAGCTCCTGCGGGGGGCTCTAACCCTGCCTAACCATGTGGGGCAATCACCTAACCCAATATAACCTAACCTA
Organism: Acartia tonsa; assembly: GCF_053477335.1. Lineage (NCBI taxonomy): Eukaryota > Metazoa > Arthropoda > Copepoda > Calanoida > Acartiidae > Acartia > Acartia tonsa. The sequence goes on from NC_137264.1 coordinate 52,967,912, forward strand.
ACCTAAAATAACCTATCAAAAGCCATTTAAAAAAAACGACGAATCGTCGCATAGACGTCCAAGGGTGGGGGGGTAATGGGGCGATAACCCCCCCCCCTTAAAAAAGTTTTACCCCCCCCAAAAGCTTGGACGCCCCTGAATCGTCCCTTAAGGTGCGTTGCCACAAAAGGGACTATTCCTAATAATTCTTCTAAATAATACTCTATGACTGTAAATATACATCAACTCTTGTAGATGTTACTCTATGGTATAATAGCATAGTATGCGTGTTTTGGACCAATATCTTTTCTCGTATTCATTCGAATCCGGTGGATAGGAACAGGTTCTCATCCATACGAAAAAACTATGTCTAGCATCGTATTATATCCAGCTTTCTACGAATATAAAAATGTACAATCATAAGATTAAAACCAGTTTTAATCTTATAATTGTACATTCTATATCCGCGGAAAGCCGTTTATAATACGATGCAAGAAATAACTATTCTTTTCCTCTTTCACTCATACAGACATCTTACAAATTATTGTAAACATTAAACTAGGCCGGATACTTTTTTGGCCGGATACCGGATATCCGGCTGATTTTAATGCCGGATATCCAGTTCCAGCCGGATATCTTGCCAACGTTCGATACTTGGAAAATTACCGGATATCCGGCATATATTCAATATCCTGTATCCGGCCGGACATTGAAAATGGCCGGATATCCGGCCCAACCCTACATTAAACTGAGAACATTGTAGTACATAATTAGCACAGCTTACTTAGGTGGACAGATTTATAATGAAGTAGTAGTAGTAGTAGATTTATCTTCCAATTTGAAAAAATAACAATAAAATGAAAAGCATAAGTATATTTATAATTAGATAATTTCCTATTTGTGTTGCTTCTGTATTTACAATGGAATTTACATGGCATACAATGGTATGTAGGGGCGATTCGTCGTATTTTCAAAATGTCTTTTAATAGTTTATTTTAGGTTAGGTTAGGTTATATTGGGTTAGGTAATTGCCCCGCAGGGTTAGGCAATTTGCCCCGCAGGGTTTTAGCCCTCCGCAGGGGCTAGAAATAGGAGAAAAGCTAATGTGAAAATAGGGGGCGTTGCCACGAAAGGGACTATACCCAAAAAATGTAATGTAAATCAAATATACATTTAATCTTTCTTTAACCCTGATTTTAAAAAAACTAATAATATTTATAAAAGAAATGGTTAAAAGTTCAATAATTTCCATCATAAGTAATAATAAATATTAAAGAAAACATTAAAATAAAAATTAATTATATAAGCATGAGGTTAATCAAATATATAAATGAATGTTTTAGGTTTAATTTGTATTTCTATAGCGTGTGTAAGTAGTAAGGGAAAAAGGAATCGTAAGAATCGGTGCTTTGCCTCAAAGAACCTGACGAGCATAGAAAATCCTTGAGAGGGTGTGGGAGGGAGTATTGTCTGCATAGAATTTGGCGAGATGTTGTGGATTTTTATTTTAGCATTATATGACCACATTTTTTTCACATTTTCATAATTTTAGCCCAATCATCAAATTCTGTGCATGGTTTAACATTTCAAAGAATTTATTACCACTAAATATTGTTCAAGTTATGAAAATTATACAAATTTAATTATCCTTTCATTTGAAGCACTAAGTTTTATTAAGTATAGCATTATGTTTCTGTATGAGCAAACAGAATAATTGTAAAGGGGCAATTAACTCAGGGTATCAAGTTGAAATTACAAAGAAAGACTGTGCTAGGCCTAAAACATGCCGCTCAGCGTCAAGATGATTAAAAACCCTCAACAAATTATGACGTCTTACGATAAAATAACCAATGAGAGGCCAGAAAAATTTTACCATTTTGGTCAATTACAGTGTATACTGACCTCTCATTGGCTATTCTATCTTTTGACTTTAATCATCTTCGCTCAGCGTAAGAATATGTAAAACCTATAATTTATCTAGAATAGCCAAGACAATAAAGAAAAAATAGAGAGCGCACAGCATACATTAACTTACCTACATACAGTGCATTTGTAAGCGCTTTTGGTATTTTACCGCGCTCTTTTAATGCTTTTTTGGATCTTGGATATGGGACAGCGTAAAGTGGCACCAAAATAATGACGTCCTACGATAAAATAACCAATTAGAGGCCAGGATAAATTTTACCATTGGTCAATTACAGTGTATACTGGCCTCTCATTGGCTATTCTATCGTATGATGTCCTACGATAAAATAACCAATGAGAGGCCAGCATAAATTTTACCATTGGTCAATTACAGTGTATACTGGCCTTTTATTGGATATTCTATCGTATGACGTCATAATCTGTTGAAGGACTTTAATCATCTTCGCTCAGCGTAAGAATAGGTAAAACCTTTAATTTATCTAGAATAGCCAAGGCTAAAAAAAAATAGAGAGCGCGCAGTATACGTTAACTTACTAACAGTACACTTAAGCGCTTTTTGTAATTTACCGCGCTCTTTTAATGCTTTTTTGGATCTTTGATATGAGAAAGCGTAAAGTGGCACCATAAAAATGACGTAATACGATAAAATAACCAATGAGAGGCCAGCATAAATTTTACCATGCCTCTTATTGGTCAACTTTATTGTATGACGTCATTTTTTTGGTGCCACTTTACACTGTCTCCTTAGATATTTTTATCAATTTTAGGCCAGATTTTATCAAATCTAAATATGAAAAAGGGTTTACGGCTAGCAATTTAGTTGCAAACATTCTTTCTTTTTGTAAAAAAAAAAGAAATATCATTTTACATAATTACTACTCGATCCGAATTTTATTAAGTTGTCTAAGTTTGACTTTTGTATCAAACTTTTTAAGGTAAATAACAGAAATTTAAAATATTGTTTTTTTTTCAACTTTTAGTAGCTTTTTTATTAAACTCATATAAACTATTATAAACAAATATAAATTTGTATTTGTTGTTTTAAAGCTGATTATATCAAAACATTTAGAAAGCGTATCAACATTATTTTCGGCCATTTAAAACATGCAGATTTTAACTTTTTGACAACAATTTTTAGTACGATATAATTCTCCTATTTTTCGGAACAATGTACTGTATGACCTTGCCTGCCATCCCAAAACCATGAAATGAATCAAACGCTTTAATTAAGTCAAACTGTCCTAAATTAACCAACCAATATTATAAAGAAATGGCGCAATTATTATAAGCTGTGCAGACTAATATAGAGTATCAAATATGAAGTCAGGAAATATAAAGATTATTGCGAGTGTTACTGGAAGCATTTTTATTGAAGTAATTTGTAACTATAATGTAATTCTATGATACATTTCCCCCATTTACTAAATTTATTATGTATTTGCTTAGATTAGAAATGTTATGGTTCTTGTGTTATATAATTTATATACAGACTTTATTTACTCCAAGACACTAAATAGTATTTTTTACTTAATAAAACAAGTAATGATAATTAAGATAATTTTAGTATGATTAATGACAAAAAAGTAATATTTAGGGTGCCTTTTTGATACATTTTCGGGTTTCTGTTTAACTACAGAGAACTTGTGTATTTTTGTTTAGGGATATAAAGGGATAAGACAATGGCCGATAATCCGATGTACGTCCCCAATATTAATACACAAAATTAACCCTTCTGTAGAATACAATTGGTGGTTGAAACCTTTAGAAACTCAACTTAATGAACTAATCGATCTAAATTTAACAAAAGTCCCCAAGGTTCTTAAGCCAAGAATAAGAAAACATTATTTAAAACTTTAGATTCTAGTGTAATAAACAGCCAAATTATTTGATAGATATTCAACCCTTATCATTGCTTTGGCGAATCATAAACCTCTACTTCAAACTTGTTTGATATTCTAGCTTGTAGTTTATGCATCTTCTTATCCTTGTTTAATCCTTATTAAATCTTGTCATCGTTTTTCCTTGTCTCAGATTGTTATTAATTTTTGAACGGCACTTTTTTGCTCTTGGGTTATTGACACATATTCAATTTAGTAGTGTTTTGATAAAACAACAAATAAATTCAGATTAAACAAGGATGACAACATCCATAAAGGCAAAGCCACGAAACTTTAAGACAAACGAACATTAACACTTGTAGAGTGTCAGAACTAAACAATCAGATTTATAAATTAGAATTTTGAGAGAAATTTTTTTTATGGACATACTTACATTTTTAGGACTTAATTATAGAGATGTTTCGCTAATAACACTGTACTTTGTTGTCTTAGGAATCAGTATTCCAAAAATCATACCAATCGGATAATTTTAACACATAAAAATTTGTTGTTAAAAAAGTTAAAAGCAACATATTTAAAATGGACGTACGGACATTCTAGTTACGATTATAGAGTTGCTATGCTTTTGAAACTGTACCTAACTACTACAGGAATCACCATGCAAAGTTTAAAATCGATAGGATAATTCTAACATGCCTAAATTAACGTAAAAGGCTATCCGTTCCAGACGGACGGACGGACCTACCCTAATTATAGAAAAGCTTAAAAATAGGGCTTGTTTAAAAGGCCACTGCAAATGTTCAAAATAATGCCTTTCAATTGGCTGAGGATTTTTAAATCATGGGAAGGAGGTCTTTGTTGATTACCGACATACTGAATGACGGATTTTTGTATATGTACGTTAAACTCTCGTTCAGAGATTTGCGGATTTTTTTCTTATAGAGAATCTGAAAAACTTAAAAATACATTGTTTATTAATTAGATTGTATAATATTAACATCTCTTAAATGTTGATTATACGCAGTTTTATCTTTAATACGGAAATAACAAAAACTAGAAATAAAAATGATTTTAAAAAATACTTGATATTAGGTCGCGTGTATCATTTAACAAAACAAGAATTAACAGCAATAATAACATCCAGTAGTAGCGAAGCCAATGAATATGAAATACTACAAAATGTAGATGCTAGGTGGCCATGAAAATCTTTTTTAATGTCTCAAAGTGCATGACAACAAACAGACCAATTAGGTAATTATAAAGGCTCTGTTCGATATCCCTAATAAGTGCCAGGACGTACAAAAGGTAGAGGGAAAGAGAGAGTCATAGAGTAGCTTCGTTACTCATAATAAATAGTTGTATTTTTATGTTATGTAATCTTTAGTTTTTTGATGATTTAGCATTTGATTTTTTTCGTACTTTTGATTTATCCGTCTATGCAGTTTTTGTGCAGAGGGCGAAGCGCGAAATTATTTTTCATGCCTCCCTCTAAAATTTAAGGGGTCTGGTTTCACCTTGTCACCACCCTTGGCAGTAGGTTGTATAAAGGGTAGTTGTAGTGTGGACACCTATCCAACCTCTAAATTTTGCCTGGGGGGGGGGGGGTTGATATACTCCATTCTCCATCTATATATCCACTTATTATTCTAATACATCTATCTATCTATCTACGGATGCTCAAGATGTATAAGTACTATGTATAAGAGATACTGAGATATACACTGTATCTATTCATCTATCTATCTACATGTCTATCAATGTGGTGGTACTGTTTATGAGGCTGCATCTATCTATCCATCAATATGTCTATCTCTTTATCTATCTATCTATCTATCTAGGGATGCCCCAGATGTGGTGGTACTGTGTACGAGGCTGCATCTATCTATCCATCTATATGTTTATATATTTATCTATCTATCTATCTAGGGATGCCCCAGATGTGGAGGTACTGTGTAAGAGGCTGCATCTATCTATCCATCTATATGTCTATATATTTATCTATCTATCTATCTAGGGATGCCCCAGATGTGGAGGTACTGTGTATGAGGCTGCATCTATCTATCCATCTATATGTCTATATATTTATCTATCTATCTATCTAGGGATGCCCCAGATGTGGAGGTACTGTGTATGAGGCTGCATCTATCTATCCATCTATATGTCTATCTATTTATCTATCTATCTATCTAGGGATGCCCCAGATGTGGAGGTACTGTGTATGAGGCTGCATCTATCTATCCATCTATATGTCTATATATTTATCTATCTATCTATCTAGGGATGCCCTAGATGTGGTGGTACTGTGTATGAGGCTACATCTATCTATCCATCTATATGTCTATATATTTATCTATCTATATATCTAGGGATGCCCCAGATGTGGAGGTACTGTGTATGAGGCCGAGAAGTACACTGTCAAGGATCAGGTAGAAAATTACAAATATTATTATAAGCGCAGATACTCTATAATTAGTCACATTACGTACGCCAAAACTTCCGCTATTGCTTAAGTACTCTATATAGTACTGACTATGAAGCGAAAAAATTATTTAATTTAAAAAGTTTTATGAGTGTCTGCACCCCTAATATCTAGGGCCCAGTACTTAATGAGGGAGAGATGCACAGAAAAAAGCCTAAAACCTTCCCAAGACCTAAATCTAAAAATGAAAAAAGTCCTAAAGTCATCCCAAGCTCTATTTGAAACCTAACTGTAACTTTATAGAATAAAATACTCTAAGAAGTACAAGAACCCTGTATTATCATATTTCTATAATAATTATTAGTATCACAAGAAGTGTATGTCCTGTAAGAGATATACAAGGACCCTGGATTATCATATTTCTATAATATTTAGGAGTACCACAAGAAGTGTATGTCCTGTAGAAGATGTACAAGGACCCTGGATTATCATATTTCTATAATATTTAGGAGTACCACAAGAAGTGTATGTCCTGTAGAAGATATACAAGGACCCTGGATTATCATATTTCTATAATATTCAGGAGTACCACAAGAAGTGTATGTCCTGTAAAAGATGTACAAGGACCCTGGATTATCATATTTCTATAATATTTAGAAGTGCCACAAGAAGTGTATGTCCGGCCTGTAAGAGATATACAAGGACCCTGGATTATCATATTTCTATAATATTTAAGAGTACCACAAGAAGTGTATGTCTTGTAAGAGATATACAAGGACCCTGGATTATCATATTTCTATAATATTTAGGAGTACCACAAGAAGTGTATGTCCTGTAAGAGATGTACAAGGACCCTGGATTATCATATTTCTATAATATTTAGGAGTACCACAAGAAGCGTATGTCCTGTAAAAGTACAAGACCCCTGTTTTATCATATTTCTATAATATCTAGGAGTACCACAAGAAGTGTATGTCCTGTAAAAGATGTACAAGGCACTGGATTATCATATTTCTATAATATTTAGGAATACCACAAGAAGTGTATGTCCTGTAAAAGATGTACAAGGCACTGGATTATCATATTTCTATAATATCTAGGAGTACCACAAGAAGTGTATGTCCTGTAAAAGATGTACAAGGCACTGGATTATCATATTTCTATAATATTTAGGAATACCACAAGAAGTGTATGTCCTGTAAAAGATGTACAAGGCACTGGATTATTATATTTCTATAATATTTAGGAATACCACAAGAAGTGTATGTCCTGTAAGAGATGTACAAGAATCCTGGATTATCATATTTCTATAATATTTAGGAGTACCACAAGAAGTGTATGTCATGTAAAAGATGTACAAGTACCCTGGATTATCATATTTCTATAATATTTAGGAATACCACAAGAAGTGTATGTCCTGTAAAAGATGCACAAGGAGCCTGGATTATCATATTTCTATAATATTTAGGAGTACCACAAGAAGTGTATGTCCTGTAAAAGATGTACAAGAACTCTGGATTCTCTCATGGTTGCAGTGGGTCCAGGTACCTTTTTACGGGAAATAGCCTCTAAGGGCATTGACTCAAACGGAGAGACAAAAAACCTTGAAATGTTTTTCGAATATGTTTTTGTTAAAGAAAAGTAGTAGAAATGAGTGGATTCCCTAAAAAACATCCCAATCTATACTGAAATTCATTAATAGAAAAAATTCTACCTGTTTTAATAAGAAGAAGCGTATATTGCCAAGTAAACAAGGATAACAACATCTATAAAAGCGAAGAACTGAAACGGTAGGACAAACGGACATTAACACTTGTATAGTGTCGGAACTGAATAATCAGAATATAAATGTATAAGAGTCGAAGCAAAATTGTAAGTAAAATTGTTAAAAAACTGCTTGATACAGAATAATGTTTATGGACATACTTACATTTTTAGGACTTGATTATAGAGTTGCTTCGCGTATAATGTTGTACTTTGTTGTCCCAGGAATCAGTATACCAAAAAACAGATCAATCGGATTATTAGATCACATAAAAATTTAATGTTAAAAAAGTAAAAAAATCAACATGTTTAAAATGAACGTAATGACATTCTGGTAAAGATTATAGAGTTGCTACGCTTTCTAAATCGTACCTAACTACTACAGGAATCACCATGTAAAGTTTGAAATCAATAGGACAAATCTAACCTGCCTTAATTAACGAAAAAAGCTATCCGTTACGGACGGACGGACGGACGGACCGACCCTAATTATAGAAAAGCTTCGCTTTTAAAAATGACTGTAGACAGTACAAATGACCATTGATAGGCCATTATACATTGCAATTGCCCAATGGTAAAATGTTTAATGTGTACTGACCTTTAAAGATTTATTTTAGTTGAAATCAGTATTTTGTCTTAGTTATGACTTACATTTATAGTAATTCTAAAAAAATATTTTTAAAAATCTAGGGGCTTTTTGGCGGTACAGTTAGAGATTGCCTTTAATACTGCAAAATTTAGCAATTTGGTGACTGTAGCGGTTGGCTAAATTTTTTTTTATGAAAAATATACATAGAGAAAAAAATAAAAGAGAGGAATCGAAGCAACTAGAAGACCAAAATAGGCAGTGGGCCTAGAGGCCTACTCAGCGCTGTTGCCGCGCTAAAATTTATTGCTATTCCACTACTTTTCAAATGGGAGGATTAAAAATTATTAAAAAAAATATTTTTTTACTTTTTACTATTTCCATATTTAGGGCAAGAATATTAGATTAGATATTTTCGTTTTAATGTTTTAATTAAAAATTACATAGAATTTTATTTTTATTTTAAAAAAATTTGTTCATGAAAGATGAATCCTTCTATTTCTAAAAAGAGGGAAATTTTTTTCATAATTAACATTCAGCTGATTCTGACCGCCCACGGCTGTTTGCTAAATATCGCTTTTCTTTTTATTCACATTATTATTTATGATTGACTTACTAAAAGCCCTGGGCGGTTTTTGATTTTCGTCTGCTTCTAAATTTAGGGATGGGGAAGTAGTATTTTACCATGAAAAAGGGGTGAGTATTCATCCTCTTATCCTTTTTCCTTATGAAAATATATAACAATTGAATAAGTTTCTAACTTTAGATCAGGATCTGTACTGCGGAGTGTGTCTGAAGATTGTGTCGGCCCCAGAGAGGCCTCAGATCATCACCGACACAACCGTCATCATGGGGTCAGACGATGCTGACTCTAAGGAGAGCTGCCCCAAGTGTGGTGGAAAGGTGGGAACTTTTTTCCAGCTTGCAAGTTTCCAAAAAAGCATAATACAAATGACCAATGATAGTCCAGTATACATTGTAATTGTATGACGTAATTTTTATTATGTACTGTAAGTTACTTTTATTTTTTCAAATTTGACTTCAAGATACCAAAAAATTGAAAATGTGGCTGTATATAAAATTTTATCTTTACAAATTTTAATTACATGCATTTATCCAGACATTATGGCACTGCCATACAGACACATAAAGTGAGGGGTGCTACGCTTTGTAACTTCGACACATTTATGACATACTAATAGCTAGTTCCCTAGGCTCTAGGTGAATACGAATAGAGGGTGGTGAAAATAAAAATAGCTAAAAACCACCCAAACCCAATTAACAGGTTTTCTGACAGTATTTTCAAACACAAACAAAAATTAGCTACAGATAGAAAAACACCTGTCTAGTTAATATCATAAGATTCATATATTTACCTAGGTATTTGAAGCAGAGAAAATGACTGGCAAGTATGGTTACTATCATAAGAAGTGCTTCAAATGTAACAAGTGCAGGAGACCTTTGGATTATCAAACTCTGTCTGAAGGTATGTTACATATTCAATTATTTAAAAAATTAATAAAACGGCAAAACCCACCAGAATCAGAAGTGTTTTTATACTTCTTTTTTTAGGATACTGTTGTTTTTTTGTCAGTTTAAAAAGTTTTATTCTAGGACCTGACAACGAGGTGTACTGCAAGAACTGCTATGCCTTGGAACATGGACACAAGTCTAAGCCAAACCTTCATGATGCTGATGTTACTCTCCTCCAGGTATAAACATGGACACAAGTCCAAACCAAATCTTCATGATGCTGATGTTACTCTCCTCCAGGTAAAATTAGCTATGCCCAGGTACATGGACACAAGGCCAAACCAAACCTTTATGATGATAATGTTACTCTCCTCCAGGTAAGAACAGCTATACCAGGTACATGATGCTGTGAGTATTAGTGCAAAAAATATGACGTAACAAAAAAATTAGCCAATGAGAGTCCACTATAAATTTTACCATTGGTCAATAACGGCCTCTCATTGGCTAATTTTTTTTTGTTACGTCATATTTTTTGCACCAATACTCACAGCATCAGGTACATGGACACAAGTCCAAACCAAATCTTCATGATGCTGATGTTACTCTCCTCCAGGTAAGAACAGCTATGCCCAGGTACATGGACACAAGTCCAAACCAAACCTTCATGATGCTGATGTTACTCTTCTCCAGGTAAGAACATCTATGCCCAGGTACATGGACACAAGTCTAAGCCTAACCTTCATGATGCTGATGTTACTCTCCTCCAGGTATAAACATGGACACAAGTCCAAACCAAACCTTCATAATGCTGATGTTACTCTCCTCCAGGTAAAAACTGATATGCCCAGAACCTTGGAGATAAGGTCACACAAATTCTTCATGATGCTGATGTTACTCTCGTCCAGGTAAGAACAGCTATGCCAAGGACACAAGTCCAAACCAAACCTTCATGATGCTAATGTTACTCTCCTCCAGGTAAGAACAACTATGCCCAGGTACATTGACACAAGTCCAAACCAAACCTTCATGATGCTGATGTTACTCTACTCCAGGTAAGAACAGCTATGCCCAGGTACATGGACACAAGGCCAAACCAAACCTTCATGATGCTGATGTTACTCTCCTCCAGGTAAGAACAGATATGCCCAGGTACATGGACACAAGTCCAAACCAAACCTTCATGATACTAATGTTACTCTCCACCAAGTAAGAACAGCTATGCCCAGGTACATGGACACAAGGCCAAACCAAACCTTCATGATGCTAATGTTACTCTCCACCAAGTAAGAACAGATATGCCCAGGTACATGGACACAAGTCCAAACCAAACCTTCATGATACTAATGTTACTCTCCACCAAGTAAGAACAGCTATGCCCAGGTACATGGACACAAGGCCAAACCAAACCTTCATGATGCTAATGTTACTCTCCACCAAGTAAGAACAGCTATGCCCAGGTACATGGACACAAGGCCAAACCAAACCTTCATGATGCTGATGTTACTCTCCACCAAGTAAGAACAGCTATGCCCAGGTACATGGACACAAGTCCAAACCAAACCTTCATGAGCATAATGTTACTCTCCTCCAGGTTAGAACAGCTATACTCAAATACATGGACACAGTGTCAAACTCAACCTTGCAGATGAAAATGTTTCCATCATTCAATAACTCATTTCTATGAAACGATCCGTAAAAGCTGTAGATGCCTGTATTACATAGTTGCTAAATAAATCTACGAATTTGTTATTAATAATAACCTAGTTTAAACCATTTTGCCTAAGAATAATACATATTGTTTATCTATTAACTTAAAGAATATACATATAATCTATACAGAATATAAATATGATATGTCTCATTATTAAGAAAAAATGAACTCTAAGCTTGCTAGATAAAAAATATATTGAAATTTTATAAACATTTTAATAACATGGTATAATCATTCTATTGAATTTAGTCATCTAACATTTTAAATATGAAAATGATTTTATAAATATAATATGTCTTATTCCTTAAAAAGAACATTAGGCTTGCTATTATTAAATATTTTGAAATTTTATGAGCATGTTAATAACATGATATAACCATTCTATTGAATTTAGTCATCTAACATTTTAAATATGAAAATGATTTTATTCTCCTTCTATGGATAATCTAATATCTAATAAGGAAAATTGATTATCTCAACTTTCCTACTGAAAGTCCAAATGTAAATAAGCTTATCCATCTATTCATATGTATTTATATCAATGATTGCAGATCTCAGGAATTAGCTCTTATACTTGGGGTAAATAGATAATTAATTAAACTCAAATAACATGTCAGTAGATAAATTCTAAATGAATCCATTGCCATCAATGAAATTTTTGGATGACAAAAACTTTTAATTGATTTCCAAAAGGGTTGAATATTATGGGCTAAAAAAACAAATCTTAGGTAGGCTGTAGGTTGATTTTTTTGGACAAAATGGTTTAATTGTAAAATGGCAAATGAGTTTATTCTAAATACAAAGTAGCTTGATATGAGTCCGTCCATACGTCCGTCTGAAGCTTAAGATCTAGGTAACCACTGAACCGATTGGATTTTACTCTCAAGGGAATATATCTCCTAGTCCTGTGGTGGTATTAAGCTATTTTCTTGGGGGGTGGACACCCCCAAACCCCCAATAAATTTTTAGAATATTTTTTTAATACTCTTGGGTTAACGCCCCCAAAAGGCTAGGGGCGAAGCCGCTAGTATATTAAAAGTGGCTTTTTTAGTTAGAATACTCAAGAATATTAATTCACTACTAGCGGCTTCGCCCATAGCCTCTAGGGGCTTTGCCCCAAGAGGTATTTAAAAAAAACACCACAGGACCAATAGGTATATACCCTCAAGAGTAGAATCCAATCGGTTCAGTGGTTACCGAGATCTTAAGATTCAGACGGACGGACAGACAGACGGACGGACAGACATCAAGCTTCTTTGTATTATAGAGAAAATGAAATTACATTGTCAAATAACTCATGCCAATATTTCTGAAATTAAACAAACAAGCATAAACAAAAGGGCTGTTTATTTATCTAAACTTTGAGAGTTTGGTGTAAGTGTGTGTGTGTAATTGTATTGGTGTGTATGTGTGTGTGTGTGTGTGTGTGTGTGTGTGTGTGTGTGTGTGTGGATATGGCTATTTATTTATCTATATGGCTTGAAAGCTGTTTAGATTTACAATGTCTAGATGTGAATAGTTATGTGTGCGCACCATAGCACAACAATCATTTTAAAAACAGCCAATGTTCTGCTTTCAACAAATGAAAAATTTACTATAAAATGATAGAATACATGAAGTTATTAGTATGGCACAGACCGGATCTAATCCAGCGGTTATTAACCGGATTAGGAGGCTTACTTACAAATTAGGCTTTTTATTTAAATGCTACCCTTGATTAAGGGAATCTTCACTAAAAAAAACCTTGGTTAAGGACATAGAGAGATATTACATTTTTTATGACAAAGGAAAAACTTATAATATAAGAATTATGATGTTTATAAGGCTGTCTGTTTGAAAACTAAAGAAGACACTCTTTACAGTGCCTGTAGAAAATGACGTCATATAATATAAAAGATTAATGATAGGCCAATACACAGACTAAATTACCAATGGCAGGCCAGTATAGATTTTAATTGACCAATGTTAGGCTAGAAAAAGGTATTTTTTATAGGCACTGTAAAAAGCTTAATTTGATTATAGGTTATCCTGTTTAGAAAATCTTGAAAAAGGCCATAAAGATGAACGGACATGACTTGTTAATTAGTAGCTGCTCTATTAAAAACTGCAGAATGCCTTCATATTTTTAACTAGATGATGCTTATTTTTTTTGGTTGTTTTTGTTTGAAATTTTTGAATGGTGCATAAAATTATGAATATTCATACCATTATAAACAAATACCCTGTTTCATAGATTCCGCAAATTTGTTGAGCCAAAAGACATAACACCAAAAATTAAACTTTCAAGTAGTTTATAAAATAATTCAAGGAAAATTTCCATTCTTAAACTAATCTAAAGATCTTATGTGTAATGGTTAAGCAAAAGATGAAAATTTAAGCAAACTTTCTTTAAGAAAATAGGAAGAATATAATGTAATAATTGGCAAAAATGATAGTTATCAACTAAACAAAATAAGCCTTTTGTGGGGAAGTGATGTTGCACCACAACAAATGCTACTGTCAAACATGACTATTAAAATATTTCAAAATCATAAACTTTTAATTAAAAGCTTACTTTTAAGTTTGGAATTAGGAAGAATATGAGGGCTATGTGATTTTTAAGGTTGGACATGATTTTGCAAACTTAATAGGGGTTTGCAGCTATTAATATCTAGTATGACTATCTAACCTAAACATGCATAAAAAGTTTCTTGTTACAAAACCAATAATTTTGCCGATTATTTCAATATTCACTGTGGGCTAGAATTGAATCAAGACAAAAGTAAGTGCCGAGCCCTGGGACCTATGTATGGTGAAAAAAGACATAAAACTATGATGATTCCAGGTAAAACCAAAATATTTCAGCGGGGGCTTTTTGAGAAAATTAGATTTGAAAATTTCAAGTTCAATTTCACCCGCTAGGAGTTGCCGCATAATCATGACAAGAAAAGCAAATATAATTTATTTTAAATTTTGAACAACTTTGCTTCTATAAAGTTCTTCATAAAACCTCTCCTGAAGGGAGTTAATAAATGGCCATTTTTATCACTTGCTTTGCAAAGGTCACGAAAATTCAGCCTAAAATAAATCATACATAGAGAGGCTTTAAGAAGGACTTCATAAAAGCAAAGTTGTTCAAAATTTAAAATAAATAATATTTGCTTTTCTTGTCATGATTATGCGGCAACTCCTAGCGGGTGAAATTGAACTTGAAATTTTCAAATCTAATTTTCTCAAAAAGCCCCCGCTGAAATATTTTGGTTTTACCTGGAATCATCATGGTTTTATGTCTATTTTCACCATACATAGGTCCCAGGGCTCGGCACTTACTTTTGTCTTGATTCAATTCTAGCCCACAGTGTATTATTTCATTATTAAGAATTTGTTTAAAAGATGACTACTTATACAAAATTATTTCGCACTATACATTTCATTCATTTTGTAAAAAGAGACACATTAATATATATTTTTCTCGTATTTATTCGTATCCGGTGGATAGGAACCGGTTCTCATCCATACGAAAAAACTATGTCTAGCATCGTATTATATCCGGTTTTCTACGACTATAGAAATGTACAATCATAAGATTCAAACCAGTTTTTTTAGCCCGTGCCTTCGGCATCTCTGGGCTAAAAAACTGGTTTTAATCTTATAATTGTACATTATATATCCGCGGAAAGCCGTTTATAATACGATGAAAGAAATAACTATTCATATCATCAATATAAATTTTCTAGCCCTTCCCCAATTACCAAACCCTCCAGCCCTTCAAAGGGTGTATCATCACTGCCGCATAAAGTCACATTTCCAAAGTATTACATTTTTGCAAACAATTTACTATTTAGAGCGGTACATTGGAGTAAACAAAGGGGTAGTGATAATTTGCAGATCTGGTTGTTCCTTTATTAGTAATGCTCTATCTATCTCTTCTTATGCTCGAACAGCTACTATTGGAAATAATCGTCCTTGTGTTTAAGACGTCCAAGGGGGGGGTGGTAAAGGGGTGAACCCCCCCCCCCCCAACATATTATGGGCGGTATTTAACCCTCTCAACTGATTTCAGGGGGTATAATTACCTCCCCCCCCCCAAAGGCAATTTTACCCTCGGGGTAAAAATTTTGTGGGGGTAGAAAAATTTTACCATCCTCCAAATAAAAAAGCTTGTACGCCCTTGGACGTGTTAAAAAGGGGAAGGAAGTGTTACTTTCAATATGACAACATAATGCTTTCAATATAAAAATATTATCAGAACACAAATTTTTTAACAAATTGTACAACAACTATTTTTAATAGCGGAGCTACTTTGTAACTTAAGTTTGCCTGTTCTACTGGCCAATTATTTGCTATTGATGATGAAACTACAGCTCCAAATCTAAATAATGGTTAATCGATGAATATCTTCCATTTTTGGGGTAGAACTAACGCAACGTTTCTATTCTTGGATGATTTTTTAGCCTTTTGGTGGAGAGAGCGCATGAATGCCGATATTTGCTATATTTTATGCTAGCAGACCAAGCTTAATGTATATAACAAACCCTACAAAAGAAAAATAATCAAACATTTTCTAGTATTCATTCGAATCCGGTGGATAGGAACCGGTTCTAATCCATACGGAAAAACTATGTCTAGCATTGTATTATATCCAGCTTTCTATGAATATGAATATGTACAATCATAAGATTAAAACCATTTTTTTTAGCCTGGGCGTTCGGCACCTCAGGGCTAAAAAAAACTGGTTTTAATCTTATAATTGCACATTCTATATACGCGGAAAGCTGTTTATAATACCATGCGAGAAATAACTATTATTTCATTTTTGACAACCCTTTAAAGAATGGTTGAATATCATGTAAAAAGGTTACACAGTACATAATTGTGCAGTACACTCCTAACCACCAAACCTATAACCGCAGATGTTTATTTTGCAAAATTGAATAAAAATATTATAAAATATTATACCAGGATATTGTTTAATTTTAGTACAAAGTGTAGAGGAGGGGCTTAGACCAGGAATACAGCGATTTTTTGTTTATGATCATTGTTAATGATGAAAAAAAAAAAATTAATTGCAAATAAGTAGTCTGTATTTTTTAAAAGTTTGTTTATTGTCCATTTTTAGCTAAATCTAACGAAATTTAAAAACTCGTCAGGCGTATACCTACATTTTAACAGATATTATTTTCAAGAATCCTTCAAAAAAGGCGGTTGAAAGCCATAGATTTAATCGTAGCTGCACTTTTTTTTGCCAACCGCATTGAAAAAAATTAACAATCTCCAGCCTTTTATTGCTGAAAAAAAAACGAAGCTGTTTGCAAGCTCTATAAACACAATTATGAAACAACAAGGATGACAACATCCATAAAAGCAAAGAACTGAAATAGTAGGACAAACGCGACGGACATTAATACTTGTATAGTGTCAGAACTGAATAATCAGAATATAGAAGTCGAAGCAGAATTGTAAGTAAAATTGTTGAAAAACTGCTTGATCATAGACGTCCAAGCGAGGGGGGTAATGGGGTGATTTTATTTTCAAAATTTTACCTTCCCCAAATAAAAAAGCTTGAACGCCCATGTGCTTGATACAGGATAATGTTTATGGACATACTTACATTTTTATGACTTGATTATAGAGTTGCTTCGCTTATAATATTGTACTTTGTTGTCCTAGGAATCTATATACCAAAAATCAAATCAAACGGATAATTAGATCACATAAAAATTTGTTGTTAAAAAAGTAGAAAAATGAACATGTTTAAAATGGACGTACGGACATTCTGGTAATGATTATAGAGTTGCTACGCTTTCTAAATCGTACCAAACTACTACAGGAATGACCATGCAAAGTTTGAAATAGACAATTCTAACATGCCTAAATTAACGAAAAAAGCTTTCTATCTCGAACGGACGGGCCGACCATAATTAGAGAAAAGCTTCGCTTTTAATTTAAAAATGATGAAAAATTGAGTATAAAATCCTGTTCATACTGGAATCTTTATATTGACATACAATTAACACGACAATTAATTATGATTATATGGCATAAAATTAAAATAGTTAAATGTGGAGATGCTACTTTTATTAACTCTTTTTTGCCTTTATCAATGTCTAACGCTCCCTGGGACCGAAATCCCGGGCTAACAAAACTGGTATTAATTTCATGATTTTTTTTCTTAGTTGAAAATTGTAATGAACATGCTATACATGATTTTTCATTGTGGCTGAGAACCGGTTCTTAATTAGCAAATGTTAATCGGTTTCGAAGACATATATTGGAAATATTTTTACAGGAAATTAAATAATTAATTAATGTTTAATTATTTTTGTAAAACAATGAGTTAATGGTGCTTGCTTACATGTGAAGACCGGAGCACCGAAACCCCCCCCCCCGCTTAGTTTTGACAAAAATCAAAAATAAGGGGGGGGGGGTAATTTTTTAATGTCTGGAAAACGGCAAGGAGGAAAAAAGCAAGGCAAGGCAACGACTTAACCCCCCCCCCCCTTAATTTTGAAGAAAATCAAAAATAAGGGGGGGGTAGTTTTTTCACTGTACAACATGCCAGAAAGTTGAGTGAGGTAAATCAAGTAAATCCAGTATACCAGAGGGGAAACCTTATAACAGGGATATTCATGTTTTGGAGCATAATTTCCTTATTTATTGACTGATTTTAGTAATTGATGTATCCCTGAACAGGTAGTCTTAAGGAGAATATATCAGATGTGTTTTCATGGGGACAGTACCTCACTCAACTTTCTGGCGTGTTGTACAGTAAAAAAACTACCCCCCCCCCTTATTTTTGATTTTCTTCAAAATTAAGGGGGGGGTTTAAGTCTTTGCCTTGCCGTGCTTTTTTCCTCCTTGCCGTTTTCCAGACATTAAAAAACTCCCCCCCCCCCCTTTTTTTTGATTTTTGTCAAAACTAAGCGGGGGGGGGGGGGTTTCGGTGCTCCAGTCTACCACATGTAAGCAAGTACCGAATCAATTAATGATTATGGCAAAGTTTCTTAGGCGTAGCTTTTCAATCTATTGCCGTCGGAAACATAACAATTTAGAACTACAGCTAAGTCAAACGTTTTATCTTATATCTCAAGACGCAGCCAAGATGAAAAATCAATAGCTGTAGCCGATAATTATCACTACTGGCCATTTTGGTGTAGGAATATTGTATAGCGAAATAAATGTAAAATAATATTTGGGGGGCAGATAAAAAGGTTGTCAATTCTACTGTAATAGGGGTGAAGTGTTTTAACCCCTTACGAGACGGCGTAAGTTCCCGACAGAGCCCCTAGCTCGATGGTTCTATCCAGAAAGGTACTTCAAGTGTTAAAAGGATTGAAGATTTATTTAGAACTAATTATGATAACAAAAATGCAGTTTATATATACAGATTACAGAGATAGATGGATAAATTGGGTAGGAGGTTAGAGGGGGTGCAGATTAGAGGTGGTGATTCATCCAGGTGAAAGGGAGAAGGGTAGGTCATCTGAGGGGGTGAACTGGTGTAGCCGAAGAAAGGGAAGGCAGCAGTGCTGGTAAGAATTGACCGTTTGCTAATCCGCCGCTAGAATTTGCCGATAACAATGGCCATTGTGAGTAGATGAAATATTGATAGGGTATCTAATTTTAACTTGCAGCAAAACTTCTCGGTAAAACGATAGTCTGTCGGCCTACCACACTACAATGTGTTGCCCACGAACGACAGCTGTAAATATCGTATAGGTTTCGTGATTTTTTTCCGGATCAATTCTTTGATGGTATACGCAAAATAAAGACAAATAAAGAATCAAATAATAATAATGATATTTTAGGGCCAAGATGGTGAGCCTGATGTTTGCCCACGTTGCCATGGAAAAGTTTTTGAGGCTGAGAAACAGATTGCCAAGCCTGGAAGCTATCACAGGTACATAAATTCTTATTTATTGAACATATTTGAGTATGTAAATATTCTGGGATAGGACCTCTCCACCCTTCCAAGCGAAATCGCCCCTGGACAAAAATATTCCCCCAAAATATCTTTTATAGATAAGATTAA
Source organism: Acartia tonsa (assembly GCF_053477335.1). Classification (NCBI taxonomy): domain Eukaryota; kingdom Metazoa; phylum Arthropoda; class Copepoda; order Calanoida; family Acartiidae; genus Acartia; species Acartia tonsa. The sequence continues at coordinate 52,987,619 of NC_137264.1, forward strand.
TATTCTACTTAGAAAATTAGCATATTGATAAGTTAATCCGAGAATAGTCCCTTTCGTGGCAACGACCCTTAAGGGGCGATTCGTCGTATTTTTAAAATGGCTTTTGATAGGTTATTTTAGGTTAGGTTAGGTGATTGCCCCACAGGTTTATGCAATTGGCCCCGCAGGGGCTACAAATAGGAGAAAACCTATTGTGAAAAAAACGAAGAATCGCCCATTAAGGAGCGTTGCCACGATAGGGACTATACCCGTTAATCCCACTTCTGCAATTAATATTGTATCGTTATTGACAAGAAAAACGAGGCGTAGATCAGAGCTGAATCTTTAAATAATTTTGATGGTGCGCTAAATCGGGGCGCGCCGAATTTCAGCCAATCACAGCTTAGCATTATATGATATGCCGCGCTGTGATTAGCTGAAATTCGGCGCGCCCCGATTTAGCGCACCATCAAAATGATTTAAAGATTCAGCTCAGTTTAATTGCTAAAGTCCACTCCTTCTTATATTTTAGGAAGTGCTTCACTTGTCTGGAATGTAAGACTCAAATGGACCCGAGGTAAAACATTTCTTTGGATTTTAAACTTTTTTCAGTACTTCTTGGGAAGCATTGTAAGTCTGGTAAGCCGAGCGTTCTCGGCCCACAGGGTAACGAGTTCGAGTTCAACGAGCCCTAGCCTTTAATTATTCTACCAAAACAAACAAGCAGGATTCAATCATACAGAAATTATATATTTAACTGAATAATATTTACAAGCAATGTTTACTATATATATACAACAGATTATAACAATGGTTAGGTTTGAAGGGGGTGTGGGACGCTAGGGCTTAGCTCCCGGCGGTAGACAGGCTGTGGGGGCAGCGGTGGTAAAATGGGAGGCAGCGCCTCCCGGTTATATAAGCGCGTGAGGGACGCGTGATAGTTGCATGTTTGAGTCCCCTCCCCACATTTAGGCAGGCCAGTTTGACCGCTGGGTTGCGGGGTCAACAGCGGTCATGAGATAGATGGTGATATAATAAGATTAGTGCAGGGGGTTTGTTATCATAAGTCACAGCGAAGCAACTCTGTAAACTGCCTGTCCGTCTGGGTGTCGTATTACCACATAAGCATTATATTGAACAATAACACGCTGTAATGGTTACTAATATCGAAACAATGAAAAAATTGTTAGAAAAATGTAATCAAACGCTTTTCTTCTGATGCACGTTCCAAAATTCTTCGTGGTAAAATTTTTTTGCAAATTAATTTGTATGTTTTAACAAATCTTCTTAGTACATTTTTATGTAATTATATTAACCTTAAAAAGTTAAAAATTAATCATCAAATCATAAAAAATAGTATTAACTCTTAGCAACAGGGGCTCAAAGACGTTTATTTTATGTATTTTTTGTGGGTAGGTGCGGATCATTAAAAAAATTTAATAATAATAGCTCTCTGGTTGCGGCTGTGTATTATTTTACTAAAAGCTGTTTTCTACTTTAGATGATGCGGCAGCTAATGTTATTTACTATCCAACTTTATTATATAATAGTTATTTATTATAGACTGCTTTCTGTTGATATTAAGATGAAAAAATATAAGATTAAAACCAATTTTGTTAGCTCCAAGGGGCCGAAGTCCCGGTCTAACAAAATTACTTTTGTGCTTTTTTATTTCAATATTCTTGGAAAATTTTGTATGATTCTATGCTATACATGATTTTTCAGTATTGTTGAGAACCGGTTCTATTTCACTGGATATAGAATCCATACTCGAAAACAAATTAATTATTTTTTAATCAAGTTTCATTCACATAAAAAATATGAGCTTTTATATAAACACATAGTTTTATAATTATATTTATAAATCACTTTTTCTCATCCCTAACTTTTTATTTAACATGTGCTCTAACAAGGATACATGTTTCTGAACAAACGAAGGAAATACTGGCCATTTAAAAAAAATGATTATCAAGCATAAAAAATTTTCAATACGATCATGGAAAATTCATGGAAAATATGGGAAGGATGACAGGAGAAGTGGGAAAGAAAACATCTAAAAGAGAGATGGATAATAGACGTTTTTTATTACGTCACACTAGACACTTTGCGCATTTCCCAATCATGTCTAATTCGAACCTATAACATAAAGGTACAAAAGTTATAACTGACTAGCGGCTACGGCCCTAGAGGCCTCTAGTGGCATTCAAATGTTTTTATTTTATTTTAAATATCTAATTTGAGAAATAATTTGTCAATGGTCAATCAGCTGTTAAATTCATGTCTCTTCGCAGCGCCACTACGCTACGTTGAGACATTCATACGCTAGCGACACTATGCGGCAGGAATATTTCAAATTTTCGATTTATTGCGATTTCTCTTGGGAGGGTCGTGGTACCCTCCCCCAAAATAGTTATAAACCTTCCAAGGACCTATGAGAATCTACCCTGTTAAGGAGAACCCGATTGGTCCAGCGGTTAGCGATATCCTTCTGTTCAGGCACACAGACAAACAAACATCCTGTTACTTTAGTATAAGGATATGTAAATTTGTTCCTAATTATAGAAGACAAAACCTAAGATTGCATTAATACAAAGATATTAAACAAAAAAACTGGACAGGAATACCCCATTCAAGAAATTCTAAATTTACTCTACAAACAACTAGAGATAAAACATTACATACAGGCAGACAGATACAGATATACATACAGTGACAATACATACATCCATCCTTATAATAAAATAACATGATGTTTGTGTGTTTGTTTGTACTGAAGGATCTCGCTAACCACTGGACCGATCGGGTTCTCCTTAACAGGGTAGCTTCTCATAGGTCCCGGGAAGGTTTATAACTATTTTCTTGGGGGTTGGGACACCCCCACCCCCCCCCAAAAAAAAATGAAAAATCCCCCTCGCAAAAATTTAATTTTTTTATTTTTTTTACTAAAAATAAAATTAAGGGGGAGGGCACCCACCCCCCCCAAAAAAAAAAAAAATTTTCGACCCCCCCAAAATTTTTAAAAAACTTTTTCTTTTAAAATCTAAAATAAGAAATTGGGTTATCAAATTCCACTCTCCTCTCCTCAAGTGCCCCTAGAGGCCTCTAGGGGCGTAGCCGCTAGTACATACATAATGGAGAAGTGAAGCTTTATAGAACATGTGTTGCATGTATAAACTATGTAACTAACAGCACATTGCTTGGGTACAATTATGAAATTTTTAAAAATCTCATTGATAGCAAGGCCTTAAATAAAGTTTAGTTACTAAGGAATAATTTTAGAGGTTTTAGGATTGTGGTGATTATCTTATTTAAATCTTATACAAGAATTATTAATTTTTTCAGGTTATCAGAAAAGGGAATCATTATGGTTAAATCATTGGTCTGCAAAAGATTACCATTCTATACCACTTTAAAATTACTCGTTTAATCTGATTTTTTTGTATGTGGTATATCCCTTCCTAAAGGGGACTATCCACGAACGATAGCAATTGATTCTAAGCACCTTCCAGCAGTGATTTAAATGTTTTTTTACGTGAATTTTCTAAAATTGATATAACGATATTAATCACAACCCTAGTATGGGTTGTGATTAATATCGTTATATCAATTTTAGAAAATAAGTTTCACCATGGTTTTATATGAAAGAAAGCTTTTAAATGTTAGATTTTTTTTACTATATATCATCGAATGTTTTGTTGAGTTCAAACTGCTGTGACACAAAAGTAAACTTTTTTATGAAAAGTGTTAATTTAGATAAAGGGATAGTAACTTGTAATATTGTTAACAGTTTTATTAGTGTACTTTCGTAATTTGCAGCATTTGATTATGTTTTGGTGTGTTTTTTTTATTTGAACTGTTAAACTCAACAAAACATTTGATGATATTTCATTTAAAAATGCCTAACATTTCAAAGTTTTATTCATAGAAAATTATGGTGAAACTTATTTTTTGAAATTGATATAACGATATTAAACATAACCCTAGTATATTCACGTCAATAACATTTTGAATCAATTCTGGAAGGTGCTTAAAATTACTTGCTCTCGTTCGTGTATAGTCCCCTTTGTCCTTTAAGCTGCGGTCAATAAATCTAAAAATTCGTAATATCCCTAAATTTTATCAATGTTAGGTCTAGACACTGCAAAGTTTATACTGTATGGAAAAATTTAGAAAATTTTTCATAATTTAATTTTTGTTGCGACAAAATATCTTGCACGCGTTATCAGGAATATATAAGTCCAAAGTAAATTAAAAGTAGGGGGAATACATTTGCTTCAAAATGCCCCCCCCCCCCCAATGCATAGTTAGGATTTACAGACAAATGTTGTAAAATCAATAATTGTCTTATGGTTGTTAAAACAGAAATCTCAGCGCTAAACAATTTTTTGTTTGTAAATTGAATTAGTAGATTGAGCAAAATTTTATTAAATATCCCATATTGTAAGGACAATACATTTCGCAAATAGGGCTACTGCAAGCGTTTTCTGTTTCATACTTGTTTCATAATGTATCACTGGTTGTTTCACCCATTGCATTTACTTGAATAGGGGGGGGGGGGGGCAGAAGAAATACCTGAAACTGACTCCCTAAAATGAAAAAAAGTTATCGATTCAGTGGCTAGCAGGGTCTTAAAGCACAAAAAAACGTATATCAAAGGAATTATGTAATACGCATGTTATGCTATATTATATATAAATATTTGGAGCTTTTTTTTCTTATCATTTTAATCAATTTTCCCTTTTTAACTATCATTACTTTTCATTTTATCTATGGAGTCTTTATTTCTAAATTATTGCCTAGTTACAAGTATGATAATAATATCAGTATATACCAGTTAATATAACATAATGCACAAAGTGAAATTTATTAAAAACAGATTTACTTGTTTTGATACCAGGCATACTGCGGGATATGAAAGGGATTTAAAAGGATAAGACAATGGTCGATAAATTGATGTACAACATCCCCCATGTTTACAATTAGTGGCTGAAAAGTTTGGACATTTAACTTAATGAACCAGCTAATCAAATTTCCCCAAAGTTGTAAAGTCAACGAATAGAAAACGTTATTTAAAAAGTTTGGGGACTAGTTTCATAAAAAGCCTTGTGTCCCCTCTCTCTATTATGTGGGGATATGCCGTTTACATAATCAAATCATCCGTTATAATTAATAAATATTATTCTACCTTGGGAAGTGGTAAATTTGAGGGATAGAAATGGTTGTAGATTATCATTATATCATTATCCTATTCCTCCCTGTTTTCAGAGAAATTATATTTATTTGTTGTTTAATGTCAATCTTTCATTAACATTTTAAATTTATTAAACTTTGTTATTAAACAGTTAGGGAGTTGAATCCATTTTTATAGAAGCAGAAATATAATCTATGATTATGGTTTGGACCCTCTAAAACTGTAATCTACCCTTCCACTTTCCCCTCTCTTGGTGAAGATATCTTCAACGCCGATACGATTTTTGAAATATAAGATCCCACTTTTGTCTCTCTTGTTGAAGATATCTTCACCAAGAGAGGCAAAAGTGGAATCTTAAATTTCAAAAATCGTATCGGCGTTGAAGATATCTTCATTAAGAGAGGGGAAAGTGGAATCTTACATTTCAAAAATCGTATCGGCGTTGAAGATATCTTCACCAAGAGAGGGGAAAGTGGAAGGTAGATTACAGTTTTAGAGGGTCCAAATCATTATCATAGATTATATTTCTGCTTCTATAAAAATGGATTTAACTCCCTAACTGTTAAAGGTTATGAAAAATTAATTGTCTTTCTCGTTTTCATTCGAATCCGGTGGATAGGAACCGGTTCTCATCCATACGAAAAAACTATGTCTAGCATCGTATTATATCCAGCTTTCTACGAATATAAAAATGTACAATCATAAGATTAAAACCAGTTTTTTAGCCGGTGCCTTCGGCACTTCGGAGCTAATAAAATTATTTTTAATCGTATAATTGTACATTCTATATCCGCGGAAAGCCGTTTATAAAACGATGCATGAAATAACTATTATGACATTTTAGCTGATTGTAAATGAATAATTAAAGGTTTAATTATTTGTTTTGTCTTACGAACGGTGCTTTCCCTTAAATTGTCTGTTAAGGTTTACCCGTTTCTCAGGGCTTCCTAGTCCATAACCTAACCTAACCTGACAAACACAAAAAACTACCCCACTAACCTTAGTTTCAATTAATTTTTAAAAAGTGTGGGGTTTCTGTGCTCAACAAGGCACTTTGAGGGAAATATCCATCAATGTTACAATTAGGAACTTTGCAAATGGACCAGACAACGAGATCTACTGCCTGTTCTGCTACGAGAGGATCCACGGCAAGAAGGCCAAGACCAAGTCAATGCCACTGGACACAACTTCTATACCTGGCGAGGGAGAGCTAGGTACTTGCCCTAGGTAAGTCAATGCCACTGGACACAACTCCCATACCTGGCGAGGGAGAGCTGGGCACTTGCCCTAGGTAGGTCTATGATAGCGGGTTCTTGTCCTAGGACTAGGAGAGATGAATACTTGCCATAGGGAAGGGGTGTGGTATAGTCGATCCTAAACTTTGCATTTTAGTTTTAAAAAGACAAAGTAAAAAATTCTTTTTTGGGGACGGTTTTTTTTCCAGGGGAGATTTATCTTTAAAGAGTTGTGGTACACTCCCCAAAAATAGACTAATTAGGTGCTACATTGTAAAGAGAACCATATCTGTTCAGCGATCATCAAGATACTTTGATACAGACGGACAGACACACAAAGACATCATTTTTAGGAGTGATATACAATCTAACATGAATGTTAATTTCAATGGATTTTTCTAAATCTAATATTTATAATTTAATCTTGCAGATGCAAAGGCAAAGTATTTGCAGCTGAGAAGATGGTAGCAGCCAGCGGATTCTATCACAGGTAAAGCGGCTATTGGCAGCTGCATTTGTCTTATAATTATAGGGAAAATTAAAACATAAAGTTAATAAACAATTTTAAATCTAGGAGCTCAATATTCTCTTGTTTTCAAAATTTTAAAAAAATATCAGTCAAGTAATATATACTCTTTTGAAATTATCACATAAAAATGTAAATAGGTGTGTAGAAATTCTAAATTCATATATTGGTATTGGGCAGAAAGTGTGTTATGTTATGAATGATTTATTGGGTGAAAGTCCTAGAAACATATAATAGTGTACCACACAACCTCCCCCAGATTTTTGAAAACGCATATAAATCAGAAAGTTTTGGTCTAACTGGGTTAGGTTAGGTAAGTTGGAAACAAGGAATATACGTGTAGGCCCCTTGTCACATACGTCCAAGGGGGGGAAGGGTGAAGAATATTTTCCCCCTAAATTTTCAATAATACATTAGATTGCCTCATTTAAACTATTGAAACTCCTTATTTTAACCTACTCAAAAAAGCATGGACGTCCTTAATTGTCCCTTTGGAAATCTTAGAAATTTTTGATCATTCAAATCTTTAAAAAATACATTTATCTTATAAATAAAGCATGGACGTCCTTGTCCCTTTCGAAATCTTAGAAATTTTTGATCATTCAAATCTTTAAAAATACATTTATCTTATGAAAACCTTTATTTACTTTTTATCCTTTCCCTAAGCTTCCCCCTTTCCTCCCCAAGTAAACAGCTGAAATGGTGGTTACGTGGTCAAATAAAGCTTTCAGGTGTAGTACCGATTTATGTAAATGCAATCCACAAATGCAAAACATATGTCTACACAATTTTTCCTCAAATTTTGAATTTATAAGTTTCATGAATGTTTAAATCCATTTAATTTTTTTCTTTTAATGCTTAAATCAGCTTTATGACTAAAAAAGACTAGGCCTTTGAATAAAACTTCCTATTTCATTGTTTTAAAATTGTCCAATGAAATTATAATTTTCAATTCTATATTTTGAAAAATTACCTACATTTTTTTGTTTTTTTTTCACAGTGTCCTTAACTTTTCCCTTATATCTTTTATTTTGTAGCATCACTACTCCAGATTTTACTATGTCCGTCCGTCCATGACTATATGGTGATAATTTAAACTTTTCAGATGCTATTTAATATAGACTGCTCTTTTTATGTACACTGATATGTAAAGGTTTCGTGATTTCCCTTTCTGTATCTTAATATTTTCCCTCTCCCTCTCTTTTATAAAACAACTGAATATCTGCTCATTGTTTGTTTATCCCAGTGTTGCGGAGCCGGAGCCAGAGCCGGAGCCGGGAGCCGTGGAGCCGCCATATTTTGCTGGAGCCGGAGCCGTAATTTTTGTTAAAAAACGGCTCCGGCTCCGGACTAGCTAAATAAAGAGATCTTTTATTAATTATAATTTGGTGACTCTGTTTTGTCATGTACAAATGACCCCTATAAGTTTTTCAAGTCCATTTTTATCAAAAATTGAACTTTTAAAACCTTAAAAAGTCAAAGATAGACGTGGGAAAAAAATATGTTGAGTTTTTCTTGATTTTAGGTCGGAGCCGGAGCCAAATCCGTAGCCGGAGCCGCCATTTTCACAGACGGCTCCGCGGAGCCGGAACCAGAGCCGCACCAAAATCAAACGGCTCCGCAACGCTGGTTTATCCATCCATTTTTTTGTGCTTAGCCACCTATGGATGTTGTCATCCTTGTTTCTATTTGTTTAAAGGTGTATCAATAATCCATCTGTTTAGGCATTGCTTCCGTTGTTCTTTCTGTTCCCAGCCTCTTGATTCAACCAGCGTCTGCGATGGCCCTGACAACAAGGTACACTTATCACGTAGGATACCCATCTTTCAAAGAAAGGGCTACATAAATATTTGAAAGAAAAACAACTTACATGGAGAAAAGTAAAGAAACAAATAAAAGGGACATAGTTTTCCACTAATTATCAAAATGTCACTGCTTTCACAATTAGCTCTTGAAAGAACCGCTTGAAAGTGTCGTGTATGACGTCATAAAAGTACGTATAAAAAGGAGATAGATATAGATGTATTTTTATGACGTCACACTTGACACTTTTCAGTGCTTCTTCCTGAAATAATAATAATAATAGTCTTCAAAAATTCGTTTTTTCATGAAATTTGGGTATCTTGACCATTTTTTTCAACTTTTTAGTTTTTGACTAAGAGAAATAGAATTTAATATCTATTCTTTCTATGAAAAAGTATGATGTCCATTTGTTAAAAGCGAAGCTTTTCTATAATTACGGTCGGTCCGTCCGTCCGTAAAGGATATCTTTTTTCGTTAATTTAGACATTTAGAATCGATTTAAAATTTTGCATGGTGATACCTTTAGTAGTTAGGTACGATTTAGAAAGCGCAGCAACTCTATAATCATTACCAAAATTTACGTCCATTTTTACGATGTTGATTTTTTTACTTTTTTAACAACAAATATTTATGTGATCTAATCATCCGATTGATCTGATTTTTGGTAAATTGATTCCTGGGACAACAAAGTATAATGTTATAAGCGAAGCAACTCTATAATCAAGTCCTAAATATTTAAGTATGTCCATAAACATTATCCTGTATAAAGCAGTTTTTCAACAAATTTACTTACAATTTTGCTTCGACTCTTATACATTTATTTCTGATTATTCAGTTCTGACACTATATAAGTGTTCATATCCGTTTGTCCTACCGTTTCAGTGCTTCGCTTTTATGGATGTTGTCATCCTTGTATGTTTACTATTCATGTAATAAGTATTACTTTAGATCTACTGTCGCGTGTGCTATAAAAGGCTGCGTGGCAGCAGCAAGCCAAGATTCTACGAGGAGTCAGCCGTTGCCACCAATGTTATCCAGGGCAAGGAGAATGATAGGGCGTGCCCCAGGTGCAATGGAATGGTAAGTAAGCTCCCAATAGTCTAGCTCCCTCTCCCCGGTTCCTACAGTTAAGGGTTAATAGAGTTTGAGAAAAAATCATTTTGGATAATAATGATTATAATCATTAAGCTATTAACATTTTTTTCAAATTTTTTTTTAAATTGCTGCACAATATATATATATATATATATATCTAATCTTAGGTTTTAGATTTTTAATATATTATCATTTTCTTCCACTGTTTTTACCCCTGCTTATCTGATATTCTTCTATTAGGATTTAGTACTAAATATTTTTAGGAAAAAACGTAACTAACTCTTGTCTTTTCCCTCTTTTTAAAAAAAGTTTAACACTTTCTTCATGATTATTGATTATTGTATTGTGTAGGTGTATCCTGCTGAGAAGATGGTATCCCTGAACAACTGGTACCACAAGAAGTGCTTCAGCTGTCGGGACTGCCAGCGGCCGCTGGACCAGTTCATTGCCTGCGACTCCCCGGACAGCGAGGTTGTCTGCAAGCAGTGCTACAACAAGAAGTACTCCTGCACTGCCTACACAATGTCGGGTGGTGATATGTTGAAATATCTTAGCACCACAACTATCATGGCTGGGGAGGGGGATAACACCGCCTGCCCCCGCTGCAATGGTAAGGTCTTCCACAATGAACGCGTGGTGTCCAAGGGTAAGAGCTACCACAAGAAGTGCGCCCTGTGCAAGACCTGTGAGAAGAATATTGGCACTAAGGATATCTGCGACGGTAAGGATGGGGATATTTACTGCAAGAGTTGCTATGCTCGCAAGTATGGTGCTCCGGGGTATCGTGGGGCTGGCGCCGGCGACTGGACTGACGCAAACTCGGCAGAGACATTGCGCCCGCACACCGGTGCTGATACAGCTAAGATCAAGGGGGATGACAAGGATGATTCTACTTGCCCAAGGTGCATGGGAAAAACATTTGAGATGGAGCGTAAGCTGTCCAAGACTAAGGCCTGGCATAACAAGTGCTTCTCTTGCTGCAAGTGCACTAAACCTTTCTTGGACATCCATTATGTATACGAGAAGGACAGTGAGATCTTCTGCAAGCTTTGCTTCAAAAAGTCTTTCCCAGAAAGTGAGGTTCCTCTTACTTATAATGATACAACCAAAATCAAGGCTGATAATGATGAACTTGCGTGTCCCCGTTGTGCTGGAGCTGTATTCTCAGCAGAACAAATGGAGATCAAGGGTAAGCTGTGGCACAAGAAGTGTATGACCTGCAAGAATTGCACTCGCATGATCAGTATTGACCTGGCCGCCATTGGTCCTGACAATGATCTGTATTGTAAGATCTGCTGCGACAAGATTTCCTGGCCTGGAAGATATACCCTGGCTGTGGATACTTCCATCATACCTGGAGATTCTGGAGAGAAGGAATGTTGTCCAAAATGCAATGGAAAAGTTTTTGAGGCTGAAAAGATGATTACTAAACGTGGGTTATATCATAAAAAATGCTTTGCCTGCTTCAAATGTAAACACCAGCTTGATTATTTCCTTGCCATAGAAGGTCCAGATGATGAGGTGTACTGCAAGGTTTGTTACAAGAAGAATTATGGTCCTGGCGGCAGGAACTTTATCGGAGACAACACAATCTTCCCAACAGATGAAGCTGACGAAGATGCCTGCTACAGATGCAAGGGAAAAGTTTTTGAGGCAGAGAAAATTGTGGCTAAATGTGGCGCTTACCACAAGCACTGCATGACATGCGCTGAATGTCATGCTTTCCTGGATGCTGGCTTTCTCAATGGACCTGAAGGAGAGATCTTCTGCAAGCACTGCTATGCTGTTCAGTTTGGCCACAAGTCAAAGTCTGAATACAAGGGATGGATGGATTCTAAAACAATTATGGGCAGCAAGGGAGAAATGGACTCGTGTCCCAGGTGTGATGGAAAAGTTTTTGAGGCAGAAAAATGTCCAACTAAAGTTGGTCCTTTCCACAAAAATTGCTTCTCTTGCATTGAATGCAACAGAAAGCTGGATTCTATGACCTGTTGTGAGGGACCGGATGGTGAAATCTACTGCAAATCCTGCTATGCCTATTCCTTCGGCTCCAAGTCCCGCTCCAGATCCAGGGCCACCAAGCTGATGGGCCGTTCCAGAGGTCTTAGCAAGTTTTACGACAATGATGATGATATGCTTGCCAGAGCTACCATTGAAACCTGGGTTATCAAGGCTGAAAAGGATAATCAGGACTGTTGTCCTAAATGCGAGGGTCGTGTGTTTGAGGCAGAGAAGATGGTTACAGCTGCCGGAAGGTGGTATCACAAGAACTGCTTTAAATGCTGCACCTGTAACACAATGCTCGATTCCCTGAAGAATAATGATGCCCCTGACGGCAACATCTACTGTAAGATGTGCTACACTAAGGAGTACGGGCCACAGAACAGACCAACCGACATTGACCTGAAGGCAAGAAACACAAGCAGTCTGAAGTCGGCGGACGAGAAGAAGAACTGCCCGCGGTGCGGCGGCGGCGTGTTCTCTGCCGAGGAGGTGTTCAGCAAGGGGCGCAGCTACCATCGGAAATGCGCCACCTGCCTGGCTTGTGAGAAACAACTCACATTTAACAATATTTATGATGGTATGTGTATTTTAGGGATTAAAGTAGGTAGTTCTTATGAATTTAGGAACAGGGGGGGGGGGGGGGGGGTCTAAATAGATATTTACTTAATTTTAGGGGGAGGAAGTAATCTGAAAATTTGGGGGAAACCCACAATTTGATCAGAGAAATGTGAAAATCTTTACAGGATTACCCCTATACTTTCATTTTACAATATTAGAGAATTATATCTTATTCTTTTGTACATAAAAAGGATATTGAAATCAAATTCATAAACTTTTAATTTATGTTTATGTCCCGAGAAAAATTGAAAATTTATTTTTGTTATTGTGACAAAAGTTAAAGTTGTTTATAAAAGAATTTTCGGATCAAGTCTGATATACAAGAGATGGTATTTTAAAGGTTTTGTGCGACCAGGGAAAAGGGAATATGATTCTGACAAACAATTCTAAGTGAAATTTCCCCTTAATCCCCTTCCTTTTTTTCTCCCATCTTCTTACCCACTTCCCTTTCAGTTACACCAATAAACAAGTTTTATTCCAACTTTACTTAAACAAAATATTTAATTTTTGGCAATTTCAAATGGAATTTATTGGCTGAATAGCAGCCCCTGGGTGCAACAAACCCACTACCTGGCACACAATTATATAAAATCAAAGACATATGCTGCAATTAGCATTCATCAAAAGTCTGATTTTATGCGGATTTTATCTAGCTGTGTGTTTCATAATTATTATTGGTTGCTAAGTTGGCGTTGGCTGTACACACATCCGTTAATCCTCTAAAGTAGACCTTTCTTTGTATTTCTGACTTCATTCTAATTCTGAAATAGTCATGGATCTAAAGGGATAAGCCAATTAATGATAAATTTATGTACATCCACAATAATGATAAAACATATTTACCCCTTCTGTAGGTTAAAAAGTTTAAACACTACAAATTTTAATCATATAAGATATTTATAAGATTTAATAAAAGCATTGTTTAGAGCCAACAAATAAAAAAAACTTTGGGTACCTGTATGAATAACAGTCAATGGTCCCCTCCCTCCCCGGGATTAGGGGACAGGTTATGTAAAACTTTTGTTTATTATTCCACAAACTTTTCATTCATTACAAAACAAAACATTAATTTAAACCAAAGGAAATCAAATGAAAGTAGAAAATATTATAATTTTCAATTTTTAAAAGCGAAGCTTTTCTACAATTAGGGTAGGTCTATCCGTCCGTCATGGTTAGCACTTTTCGTTAATTTAGGCATGTTAGAATTATCCTATCGATTTCAAACTTTGTGTGGTGATTCCTGAAGTAGTTAGGTACTATTTATAAAGCGTAGCAACTCTATAGTCATTACCAAAATGTCCGTATGCCCATTTTAAACATGTTTATGTTTTACTTTTTTGACATCAAATTTTTGTATGTTAGAATTATCCGATTCATCTGATTTTTGGAATACTGATTCCTATTACAACGAGATACAATGTTATAAGCGAAATATCTCTATATTTAAGTCCTAAAAATGTAAGTATGTCCTTAAATATATGATGTATTTATGCAGTTTTGCACCAAATTTACTTACAATTTTATTTATACTTATGCAATAATAATCTGCTTATTCAGTTCTGAGACTCTACAAGAGTTAATGTTCGTTTGTCCTTTAATTTCAGAGCTTCGCTTTTATGGATGTTTCCATCCTTGTTTTTGAAAGTCTATTTTAAGAAATAACAATTATATTATTTCTTAAGGTATGAATAGGGATCTAATTTTATTCTATATGCCCTAATCAAAATAGACATATATTTCAACAGAAGAAAACTTTTTTTCGCCAAGGTCAATATATAATATATATTTTTTTGTAAAAAAAGAAAAACAAAACATGAATATGTATAACCTATCTTATAGAGTTGGTGCAAGCTAGTTATTCTTCTGATGCTATATCCTTTCCTATTAGATTTTTAAGGTTTGGATATTTTTTTAGATAAATTATTACTTTGAAAAAATAAACTTTACTACTTTTTTTATATTGTTTAACCTTGAATTTGCCTAAACCAAACAAATTTTAAATACCAGACTTATTTATTTACTGTTTATTTTAAGCTTTGAAATGTCATTTAGAAAGTAATTCTAAAGTTATATAATTTAGGGTAAATGTATTTTGAATAAGTTATAGAGGTAAATTTCCGCCGAAAGTATCTTATACTTAAAACAAGAACATTAAATTATAATACAGTAAAAGCTTTTAAAAATACATCTATTTCCCTGTAGTTTTTGTATTTTAAATAATCTGTCGTACGTGACGGATAGCCAGCCAGTAGGACTTTGTCTGTTTAGTAGCTTCGCTTTAAAAGTAAATATTCGAATTTTTCCAATAAATCTAAATTAGATTAGAAATGACATTCAATTATTCAACGTTAATAAACTTAAAAAATCAATAAAACTTCTGTTTATAAATAATCCATGGTTGATTGAGAGAAAAGTTTAATTTTTGATACAATGCATTCATAGGCGTGCATTAGAATGGGTATTCACCCCCCCCCCCACACCACCATCACTTATTTTATAGAAAATTTTACAAAGGGAGTATGAAGATGAATAAAGTCCCTCAACAGATTATGACGTCATACGATAAAATAATGAGAGCCAGCATAAATTTTACCATTGGTCAATTACAGTTTATACTGGCCTCTCATTGGGTATTCTATCTTATGACGTCATAATCTGTTGGGGGACTCTAATCATCTTCAGGGAGTATGAGTAAAGTAAAAGACAAATATTTTCCACTAAACCTTCCCCCTAACCCCCCATTCCTTTGAAAATTAGAAAGGTTGTGTGTGCCATTTCTCCCCCCTCTCTCCCTCCTTAAAAGTTTCTTTTAATTGGGTGCCTTCATAATCATGTGCACGCCCTTGAATGCATTTGTCCCACTTTAGCTCTAGTTTACATCTAGTTACCTCAAACTTCAAATAACAGTCCAGTTAATGAGTATTTCCCCCT
The DNA here is from genome assembly GCF_053477335.1 of Acartia tonsa. Taxonomy (NCBI): domain Eukaryota; kingdom Metazoa; phylum Arthropoda; class Copepoda; order Calanoida; family Acartiidae; genus Acartia; species Acartia tonsa. The sequence goes on from NC_137264.1 coordinate 53,003,001, forward strand.
TTCTTTGTCTCTCATTTTTAGTAGCGAAGCTACTCTATAATTCGAAATGTCCGTCCGTCTGTCCGTGTGTCCGTCTGTCCGTGTGTCCGTCTGAGACAAAGTGGGGGAAACGTGATTTTCTCGGCTCCTATAAAAGATAGACAGCTGAAATTTTTAGTGAAGATTCTTATAACTTATGCCCATCTAATCTATACATTGTTTTGTCCATCTGTCTATTATTTGAGGTGCTAGATCGATTCCTACATTTTCATGTTTTCGTGATTTTCTCAACTCCTTTCCAAAATAATGGTCTGAAATTTTCAGGGATTGCTTAACTTTACATTCTACATATTTTCCTTAAGTTTTATTACGATTTTTCCATTAATTGGGGTGCTAGATCGATTTCTAGATTTTTAGGTTTTCTATGGTTTTCTCGATTCCTATTCAGGTTTTGCGGCTGAAATTATCAGGGATTGAATATGCTCATGTTCTACATATCTTTATCAAGCTTCAGTAAGATTTGTCTATAAATTGCGGTGCTAGATCGATTCCTAGATTTTTAAATTTTAAGGTTGCGTGATATTTTAGGTTTCCTGATTTTCCTATATTACCAAGATTTATGTTTATCGTATGACACTGCTTTATAGTAATTTTTTCCCGATATATATTCATAATTTTTGAGCTTCGCTACTTATGGATGTTGTCATCCTTGTTCATTTTCTCTTTAAGTCTCTATCTCTAATTATATCCTTCTTCCTTTCTTTTATCTATCTATTTTTTCTCTCATTATCTCCTTTTTGCTTACTAACTCCCTTCAAGCCTCTCCTACTTTCATTGTCTTCTTTTTTCTTTTTTCTCTATCTCCTAATCTTTAAATTTTATCATAAACAAGTGATGAGGATCCTAACTTTCTAAAAGGGGTAGTTTCACGAAATGCATTTGAACTTAATTTAGTGAACCGCAAACTACATTTATATGGCATACATTTGAAAGAATTTCAATTTTCTACCACGTAGTTTTTAAAATATCAAGACTTGAAAATCGTCTTTTTAAATTGCATATATCACAAAAAGACAATTTTCAAGTCTTGATATTTTAAAAACTACGTGGTAGAAAATTGAATTTATTTCAAATATATGCAATGTAAATGTAGTTTAACCCATTAACTAGGAAAAAATATGCGGTTCACAAAATTAGATGCTGTACGTATTGGTGCAAAAAATGGGGACAATTTTTAAATTGATTTGACGGGGCTGTTTATTTACGTCACAAGTGAGGGGAAAGAAAAGGGAAGGAGGAAAGAAACCCCCTATAAAAGAGATGGGGGTATGACGTCATACGCCAAAACAATTTGAAATTTGTCCCCATTATTTGCACCAATATGTACAGCATCACAAAATTAAGTTCAAATGCATTTCGTGAAACTACCCCTTTGTGGAGGATAAGAATTGGTAGGATTTTAGGTTGTTGTTACTCAAAATTCTGTATCTTTTCAGTTTTTAACGACTACATCCCACTTGAGTTTTTCCTTGACTGCGGGGTGGTTACCCCTCCCAGTAACATTACTTAGGGGGGTGGGGGGCATTTACCCCCCCCCCCTCCTCCATGTATACGCTTATTGAAAGATGTAGACTGTGCAAAAATGCAATCATGATTTTGCAAATAATGCAGCCACAAAAAAATTAGGTTGCATAATATTTTGACTGGCTTTTCATGACTTCCTAATCATTATCGTCGACACAAAAAAATTACTTAGATGATTTTTGTTTACAAAGATAAAAAAATATAAAAATTTGGAAGTAAGGATTTTTTTTATTTTTGGGGGGGGTTGGGTATGCAACCCCCTAGGAAAATAGCTTAAAACCACCAGAGGACTAGTAGGTATATTTCCTGAAGAGAAGAGTCCAATCGGTTCAGCGGTTACTGAGATCTTAAGCTTCAGACGGAAAGACAGACGGACGGACGGACGGTTAGACATCAAGCTACTTTGTATTATAAATATAATTTCCAAATGGGTATACTATTACCTGGATCTACACCAGATTTTAAAAAAACTTGCAAAAATTTCTAGAATTACTATCCCCCCCTCCCCCCCCCCCTACCAACCTCTTTACCCAATCATTTCCCCTCCTATTAGATGAACGAACTGCCCAATAAATCAGTGCGTTTTTAGCTCCTAATATCCACGTACATATATTATAAAACTATTGATTTTCCTTAAGAATAATAAGACATTTTTAGAACAAGAGTGATGTGTAGTTTAATAAAGTTAAATCCTGTAATATGTGCAATTTTTTGCACTTATTCAATAAAAAAAGTGCATAGTCAAAAGAGTGTGGCTTTAAAATACACAAAAAAATTTCAAAACTTCTTAATGAGAAAGAGGACTCAGATGAATTTAAACTTACACAAAAAAATATTATTTTCAAGTCTTCAAAAAAGGCAAATTGTTTTTTTCTCATTTATTTTCCTTTTTATATGAATAAGGTATTCTTTCCAATATTTTAACTTAGCAAAATTTTTTTTTAAATAATGTTTTTTTCTAAAAATATTGTATCTAAAATGGTACAGATATAATAAAATATATTGAGCAAGCCTACAAACAATATAATACTCAGGACTTATACATATACTCAGATATCTTTTTATCATCTTTTTATATTGAAATATGTATATCCCTAGATACAATATGTGCAATTTCCTCACAAAAGCATTAAGATATATGAGCAACTCCTGTTTGTGATATTTTTTTTTAAAAGTGGATTAGTCTGTATGAAAGAAAAACTTTTTTACATCACTAGCTTAACCCCTAGTTTCTAGGGGTCTGTATTCAAAGGGGACTGAAAAAGAAGCCTAAAACCAACCCGGATTTAAGTTTCCTTAAAAAGGAATCAGTACAGTTGTTTTGAAATCTTAAGCTTCAGACATAAACAGCCTTACAACTTTATATGATAGGATAGGCAGTAAAAAGTAATTTTACTTTATCTTCTATATCAGATTACTGAGTTTGACAATTTATCTAATAATCTATAGATAAAATTCTTAACTAAAAATTTATAAATAAACTCTCCATGGCTATCAAATATGTCCAAATTGTAGATATTTAATCATTTGTAAGAAATTTTTAAAGGGGTTTTTAGAAACTGAATTGTATTTATTGTCCAGATTTTAATTATTAAATACTGATATACAAGAAAATTAAAAGGGGGTGTTTTTTCATAAATTGTGATATTGGTGACTTGTAATATTGCTCCATGTGTATATTCATCATTCATTATTTATAATATCAAAATATCATCACTTTTCCAAACTATATCAAACTATTTAACTTTGCTGTAATAGTTTTGAATAATTAAATTTCAATTCTAAAGTAGAAAAATGTCGGTCTCTCTATATATGTATGATTAAAGTAGGAAAATACCTTTCTACAACTTTTAGGGGAGATTCACATGTTTCCAGGAAAATTTCTAAACTATTTAGAGGTGGGTGCGATCTCTCCCCCCCCCCCCCCCCCAACACTATTAATGAACTTATAGCAAAGGCCATAGGTAATTACTTAAAGTATATGTACACAAATAGCCTGAAATTTATATAATTTGTCTAAATATTATTTGTTTAATTAGACAGAAAAGTATAATAACCAATAGTTTAGCTACAGATGACAAATACCTTTTTGCCATTACTAACATATGAAATATTTATAGGTGATGACAATGAGATCTACTGCAAGTTCTGCTACCTGCGCAAGTTTGCTCCTGTTGGTTACCGCGGAGCTGGCGCCACCTCCTGGGTCGACCTTGAGACTGGCAACGCACTCAGACACAGCTACCAAGCTTTCTAAATTTGGCGCCAGATTTATCAAATCATTTTGGCGCGAAAAAAAATTTATGGTGGGAAAAATCTTTTGTTTGTCAGAATTTCCAACAAAGCATGAAAAAGTCTTTAAAAATGCTTGTTTCTTTTTAAACTTTATTAACTTAAACAAACTACATCTCTTTACATTGCTTTCCAATTATGTAAAAAGTACAATCTTTTTTTTATTTTTAAGATAAATGTTTCTGTTTTACTCTATCTTATTTCTTTTAAGATTTTTTAATTTTTTGTTTAGTATCATATTTAAAAAATAAATTGAACTCCAATTTTTAATAATATTAACTTGATGTCATAAAAGTGAAAATCATTATTATTAAATGTATCATGTAATTGTTAAAATATTATGTATTTCAATGTATAGTTTATTGCAAGGACAGATTGATTAAGAATTATAGTTTATTATATGCAGTTATGAGATTAGAACTAACTATTGTATTGTTAATGTTATTTATAAAGTATTTTACACCAAGTTGTAATTATCATTAGTCATTTTAATTTTAACATGTCGAAATATACAATTATTTCATTCACTATTATTATCTTATTAATAGTTACTTATCGCATCGTATAATAGACAGCTTTCCGAGTTATTAAAATGTGATATTAGTAGTTTAAACCCATTTTTGTTAGCCCCGAGGGGCCCGGCTAACCAAACTAAATGTTTTCAAGGCCCCATAGGGTGCCTAAAAATTGATTTTGCTTAACAATTGCATGGGGCTATCCCAACATGACTTAATAAATATTTTTTTTTAATGGTGCAATTCAATGTACAAGCAGAAGAAATGCCTTGGCCCACTGGCAGACAGGCACAACTGGTCAGGACTTTCAGGTATAGTATGTTCTAGTGATGAAACAAACTTCAGGACCTTCCTCTTTCTTTCACCTGGCTGAAAAACTTTTGGTACTCTATCATATATTAACGAGCAGCTGCGCCACTAGCATCTAGGGGGGTCAGTATTCAAATACATATGTAGGAAAAAAAAGGTATAAAAATAGCCTAAAATCATCCCAAGGATTAAATTTAATATAAAATTGCCTAAAACCATCCCGTGACCTAAAGAATTATTTATTATACAAAAGAATTATTTAGTTTATGACCATTGGAGATGTAAACCTATTTATAGCCCATTGACTAATCCCTTCTGATTCCTTTTCAAATCAAATTGTTTATTTCTCTATGCTCTGAAAGAATAGAATTCCAATAAAAATGTTTGAGGGAAAATGAAATATCTATATTTGTGTGTAAATATAGAAAAGTACAAGCATCGAAAAATCCAAAAAAGCAAATATCAACAAATTAGAACAAAAAATGGACTAAGAACCAACAATTGATGACTAAAAAAAGGCGTTCAAAAAATATCAAATTTCTTGAATTTTATAGGACCTAGCAAGGACCTCCAGGGGGGGTAAAGGAGTGATTCCCCCCCCCCCAAAAAAAAAAAAAAAAAAAAAAAACTTGGACGCCCCTGTGACCTAGTCATAATAACACTCTTCCTAATCGTCATTTGAATCAATGTTTCAAACTTATATCAAAATACCTAAAACCTAAAAGTTACATTTATATCCCTAAAGGTTGAAGAAAATGATTCCATCATGTCAAAATCTTTATTTAGAGCGATTCATTGTATCTTTCGAATAGACTGACGTACAGACCGACATTCCCTAATTGTGGAAAGCTTCGCTTCCAAAAATGGCAAATCATTCTTGAATAAATTCTTTTATGACCCATAATGTTCCTATATAGAATATTCAATAGACATGAAAACAAAAATTGTAAATTATTGTATATGTACGAACAGTCATTCATATGAATGACAAGGATGACAACATCCATAAAAGCGAAGCTCTGAAATGTAAGAATATAACCCAGCCAGAAAGTAGCGTCACTATCGCGCTACTATAGCGCACGATATCCTGTAGCAATTGAGCACGAGTTCTTACGATATCGCTAAATAGTCGTCCAATGCACATCGACGATATGTTACGATAAATGGTCGAAAAGGTACTTAGAGCTGCGCGATACACCTACGAACTCGTAAGCGATATCGTAAGTATCGCGCGCGATGTCGTATCAAAATCGTAAATAAAAAGTACATTAAAAAATTTATTTAACATCGTGTAGTTTTAGGTAAGGAAATGGTTACGTAAAACAACAATATTTATAACATAAACTAATTGTAATTTCCATGCAGAAAGAGAGAGAGAGAATGAGTAAGAGAGGGTGTTTATCTCTGTGTTTCCTCTGAAATTGTAAGGGTGATTTAAAATCTGTTTCCATTACAATTATAATTGTGAGGAACTTGAAATTTCTTACATAATTTATCTTATTTTAATTGCCATTTAGACATTTTTGTTTACTTGCTGTGGTTTAAAATGAAAATGATTAAAAAAAAAATTTCAATAAAAGACCATTAACACATTATGATATTATGTTATACCAGTTTTTAATTTATTTTGTTTGAAAACAGAAAGATTTTAATTGTCTATACAAAGTAATGTGAATACCTAGTGGCCAATTTATAAACTATATTTCTCACACAATGATTTTGAAATTGTTGGTTGTGTGTCTGTTTGTATGTGTGTGTTGACAAACATAAAAAGCGAGATACATACGATAGTCACGATTTTTACTAAAAATTCGAATTAATCTCTATAAAATCGTAAATTTGATTTTTGCTATAATATAGTAAATATCTCCTTAAGATTTTCCTTACGACGTTTCTGGCTGGGAAATATATAAGATTAATCAAAATTTTAAGTAAATTTGTTTCAAAACTGCTTAAATATAGTATACTGTTTTAGGACATATTTATTTTTTAGGACTTAATTAAAGACTAGATTATAGAATAGATCATATCTAGTGGAGCTAGGAATCCATATTCTAAAAATCGAGTTAAGAAGATGATTATTGTTTTTTTTTCTTCAAAAACTACATCAGAAATACTTTATGGGCCTTCTATTATAAACAGAATTGCTACGCTATCTAGATTATATCTAATCATTACAGGAATCAACATACCAAGTTTGAAGTTGATATGACAAATATATCATGTGAAAATTTGCGGTAAAAGCTATCCGTTACAGACGCATGGACCTACCCTAAATGCAGAAAAGCTTTGCTTTATAAAATTGAATATTTATGTATTGAAATGTTTATGCTGTGATATTTAAAATTGACATTTAAGTTTTTATATCAATACATTGTTAAGCAAATTTGAATAATTCAGTTTACAATTAAAGAATGAACTTAATTTTTAAAGTATTAACAAAGCTAATTTGAAATTTTAAATGTTCGTACATTCGTCATTATTTCTTTTACAATTGAAAAAAAATTGTCTGACTTTTTTTTATGAAGATTATCTTTATTAATAACTAGCGGCTTCGCCCCTAGTCTCAAGGATCTTTGCACCCTCCCAAAAAAAAATTTAAAACCTTCCCAGGACCTATAAGAAGCTTCACTGTAAAGGAGAACAAAATCGGTTCAGCGGTTAGCAAGATCCTTCAGGACAGACAAAAAAATGCTTACTACTTTATATAATAGACTAGCGGCTTCGCCCCTAGCCTCTAGGGGCTTTGCCCCAAGAGGTAATTAAAGAGAAAAAAAATAATTACCTCTGGAGATGCCGACACAAATTTTAAATAATTTTTAAAAAATTGAGGTGGGATTTTTTTCATTTTTGGGGGGTTGAGGGTGACCCACCCCCCTAAGAAAATAGCCTAAAACCACCACAGGACCAATAGGTATATACCCTCAAGAGTAGAATCCGATCGGTTCAGTGGTTACCGAGATCTTAAGCTTCAGACGGACGGACGGACAGACAGACATCGTACTACTTTGTATTATTGATTACAGGCAATAGGGTTGAAAACAATTCAAAGTTAAAGACACATTCCCCTCAGGGCCAACACCCCAATAACAAAATTTCTGACAGGGTTAAGTCGTCTAAATTGCTTTAATAAAAAGTGGTCGTGACTAGCATAATATAGACTTACGGACTTTCTAGTAACCATTAAATAGTTGCTAGCTTCTATACCGTACCTAATTGTTAAAGGAATCACCATCCAAAGTTTTAAACAAATAGAACAATTAAAAGATATTGCCAAAAACACAGCTATAATTGAAATTGACAAAAACACACCCTTTTTTTGTCAAAAACACAGTGGCTGTATTTTTGCTAGTGGTAAAAGTGGCAGCACCCCCAATTAAAAGTTCTAAATTAACAGTTACGAAAATTATTACCAAAACTAATTATAAAAAAAGCTTTGTTTTTAAAAATAACTTATTTTATTATTTAATGTTGATTTAATAATATGTCTAAAAATAAGTATCTAACGCCCTAAAAAAATTCTACAATTCTAACGGCAACTTATTTCATGCCATATTTTTCACCGCCACGCTCTCGCGTGTTACTCAAATGACCGCCCGATAACAAGCGCGTTATTGGTGGAGCGCGCTTATTTGACCGCCACTGTTCTTATGCTTACATCATTTAAACAAGACAATGGGTATAAAAGTAAAAATAATTTGCAACTAATTCATTCATTTGTTTTGAAAGAGGATCCTCATTACTTTTTCGGGAAACCCTTCCATTAAGGTTATTTGGTAGTGGTATATGTTTAACTTTCTATATCACAGTCGAATAACCTTTATGGTCTTTAAATCAACTCATAAACTTAAACGTTGCAAATTTTTTTGTTCTATCTCGAAGGACATGATACAGTGATTAGTTTTTATCTTAGTCACTGGTTAATGTTCTTTGATATATGGCAATTAACATTTCTTTTCAACCTTCTTCACTATATATTCTATATAACTATAGATAACGTAGTGTTTCTATAGCCTTGGTTATTTAATGTACATGACTAGAGTAGACATTGCTTTATTATCAACCATCTACACTATATATTCTATATAACTATAGATAAGGTAGTGTCTCTATAGTCCTGGTAATATAATGTACATGACTAGAGTAGACACTGCTTTATTATCAACCATCTACACTATATATTCTATATAACTATAGATAAGATAGTGTCTCGTCATGGCTCTAAGATATACATGACACTGCTTTATTATCAACCATCTACACTAAATATTCTATATAAATATTTATAGTCATGTTAATCCATTAATATAGAGAAAAGTGGCATTTTTTGTCTGTATCTGAAGATCTCTGAAATGGCTCGTCCGAATGGGTATTCTTTCTGTCCAAACTTACAGGCTAGGGTCGCAGAGACTTGTATGATATACATGACACTGTTTTATTAAGTTATGTTTCAGATTTTAAAAATATTTTTGGGGGTATCACCTTTCTTTATGATTTCAGCTATCAAAGGTAAAATTTCGCACTGATCAGAATATAGGAACGAATATAATCCACTGTCCTATCTTTCGATCCCTGTATAAAAGTTTTCTTATTGTCTCGGCTTGTCTGGTTTGATGAAAGGATAAAACAATGCACAATAATTTAAACACATCAACATTTATGATGAAACAAAATTCTGGTTGATAAATTAAGAACCATTCATTCAAAATTCACTGACAAGTTTTGAAATAACAGATAAGTTGTAGGTCTCTCCAAGGACTTGAAAGACACCACATAAACAAAAAACAACATAACACCTAAATAAAAATAGAAGCATTCCGTTGACCTAAGAAGTAAACATCGACTTATATGGCAATAATCTAAAGTGGTTATTGTTTACTTTTTTATATATTAATATGTCTATGTTGCGTTTGACGTTTATGTTTCGTTGAACTCTCTTTGTGAAATCGAGAAACGTAAAAAAAAATTATTTTTGAGATTTCTCTTAGGGGGGTGGTGGTACCCTCCCTTAAAATAGTTTTAAACCTTCCTTTGACCATCATAGACGTTCAAGGGGGGGGGGGGTAATTGGGTGATTACCCCCCCCCCCAAACGAATTTGGGGGTGCCTACGGCACCCCCACAATATTTTTCATTTTACCCCTCCCATTTAAAATTTACCCCTACCTTGGGAGGCACTTCCAACCATTTAGGAAGGGGTATTTACTCCCCCCCCCCAAACAATTTTAGGGGGGATATACCCCCCCAGAATAAAGGTTCTCTCCTTGATGTCAGAGTTGAAAGAGGACCTGATGTTAATTCAGACCATTATCTTCTATCTTCTAAAGTTCGGCTTAGATTTAAAAAGCAGGACACAAAGCCTAACCCCAGGAAAAAGTATAATTTAACAACCCTTCAAAACTCTGAAAAGCTACAAGAGTTTAAGCTCACTCTAAAGAACAGATTTGAGTTGTTATTTTTTGGAGGGTTGGGGTATGCCATCCCCCAGGAAAATAGCTTAAAACCATCAGAGGACCAGTAGGTATATTCCCTGGAGAGAAGAGTCCAATCGGTTCAGCGGTTACTGAGATCTTAAGCTTCAGACGGACAGACAGACGGATAAATATAATTTTCAAATGGATATGTTATTACCTGGATCTATACCAGATTTTAAAAAAACTTGCAAAAATTTCTGAAATTACTATCCCCCCCTACCAACCTCTTTACCCAATCATTTCCCCTCCTACTAGATGAACGAACTGCCTAATAAATCAGTGCGTTTTTAGCTCCTAATATCCACGTACATATATTATAAAACTATTGATTTTCCTTAAGAATAATAAGACATTTTTAGAACAAGAGTGATGTGTAGTTTAATAAAGTTAAATCCTGTAATATGTGCAATTTTTTGCACTTATTCAATAAAAAAGTGCATAGTCAAAAGAGTGTGGCTTTAAAATACACAACAAATGTTTCAAAACTTCTTTATGAGAAAGAGGACTTAGATGAATTTAAACTTACACAAAAAAATATTATTACAAGTCTTCCGAAAAAGGCAAATTGTTTTTAACTTATTTATTTTCCTTTTTATATGAATAAGGTATTCTTTCCAATATTTTAACTTAGCAAAATTTTTTTTTAAATAATGTTTTTTTTCTAAAAATATTGTATCTAAAATGGTACAGATATAATAAAATATATTGAGTAAGCCTACAAACAATATAATATTCAGGACTTATATATATACTCAGATATCTTTTTATCATCTTTTTATATTGAAATATGTATATCCCTAGATACAATATGTGCAATTTCCTCACAAAAGCATTAAGATATATGAGCAACTCCGTGAGATTAGAACTAACTATTGTGTTGTTATTTATAAAGTATTTTACACCAAGTTGTAATTATCATTAGTCATTTTAATTTTAACATGTCGAAATATACAATTATTTCATTCACTCTTATTATCTTATTAATAGTTATTTATCGCATCGTATAATAGACAGCTTTCCGAGATATTAAAATGTGATATTATCAGTTAAAACCCATTTTTGTTATCCCCGAGGGGCCCGGCTAACCAAACTAAATGCTTTCAAGGCCCCATATGGTGCCTAAAAATTGATTTTGCTTAAGAATTGCATGGGGCTATCCCAACATGACTTAATATATATGTATTTTTTTTATTAATGGTGCAATTCAATGTTCAAGCAGAAGAAATGCCTTGGCCCACTGGCAGACAGGCACAACTGCTCAGGACTTTCAGGTATAGTATGTTCTAGTGATGAAACAAACTTCAGGACCTTCCTCTTTCTTTCACCTGGATTAAAAACTTTTGGTACTCTATCATATATTAACGAGCAGCTGCGCCCCTAGAAACTAGGGGGGTCAGTATTCAAATACATATATAGGAAAAAATAAAGAAGGTATAAAAAAAAGCCAAAGACCATCCCAAGGATTAAATCTAATATAAAATTGCCTAAAACCATCCCGTGACCTAAAGAATTATTTATTATACAAAAGAATTATTTAGTTTATGACCATTGGATCTGTAAACCTTTTTATAGACCATTGACTAATCCCTTCTGATTCATTTTCAAATCAAATTGTTTATTTCTCTATGCTCTGAAAGAATAGAATTCCAATAAAAATGTTCGAAGGAAAAATGAAATATCTATATTTGTGTGTAATTATAGAAAAGTACAAGCATCGAAAAATCCAAAAAAGCAAATATCAACAAATTAGAACAAAAAATGGACTAAGAACCAACAATCGATGACTAAAAAAGGCGTTTTTTAAGGTCTGAACAATATCAAATTTATTGAATTTTATAGGACCTAGCAAGGAACTCCAAGGTGGGGGGGGGGGGGTGGTAAAGTGGTGATTAACCCCCCCCCCCCAAAAAAAAAAAAAGCAAGCTTGGACGCCCCTGGGACCTAGTCATAGCACTCTTCCTAATCGTCATTTGAATCAATATTTCAAACTTATATCAAAATACCTAAAACCTAAAAGTTACATTTATATCCCTAAAGGTTAAAGAAAATTATTCCATCATTTCAAAATCTTTATTTAGAGCGATTAGTATCTTTCAAATAGACTGACGAATAGGCCGACATTCCCTAATTGTGGAAAGCTTCGCTTCCAAAAATGGCAAATCATTCTTGAATAAATTCTTTTATGACCCATAATGTTCCTATATAGAATATTCGGATCTACTGAAGTTCATGGTAAAATATTGCTGGTAAGCAATATTTCCAAAAATCTATGAATTTTAAAGGCTGCTAGCTGCCAAACGGCTGAACGTACAAATCATGCCTACACACTGTTTTAAGCGGCATAAGAAGGCCTACAAATAATCTGGAATAGCCAAAAATCAGTCATGCATAATTATCTCGCAGTGCAGAGAAATGCGCGAAAAATACCTATTTTACGCGTTTTTTCTTCAGTGAAGCTTTCCCTGTGCATAATTGGATCTTGGCTATTTCAGATTATTCGTGGGCCTTTTTATGCCGCTTAAAATGGTGTGCAGGTATGATCTGTATGTTTACTAGTTTAGCCGTTTGGCAGCTAGCAGCCTTTAAAATTTATAGATTTTTGAAAATATTGCTTACCAGCAATATTTTACCGTGAACTGCAGTAGATCTGAATATTCAATAGATATGAAAACAAAAATTGTAAATTATTGTATATGTACGAACAGTAACACATATGAATGACAAGGATGACAACATCCATACAAGCAAAGCACTGAAATGTAAGAATATAAATATATAAGATTAATCAAAATTTTAAGTAAATTTGTTGCAAAACTGCTTAAATATAGGATACTGTTTTAGGACATATTTTTTTTTAGGACTTAATTAAAGAGAAAGTAAGAAATAAGCTTGTTTTTTTTTATGGCCGCACGGATTATGGTAACGATTATAGAGTTGCTACGTTTTCTAAATTGTACTTAACTGTTATAGGAATCATCATGCAAAGTTTGAGATCGATACGATAATTCTAACATGTCTAAAATAACGAAAAGATCTAACCATTACGGATGGGCCATTATGGAAAAGCTTCACTTTTAAAATAAAAATAAAGCCTATATAATCAATCAAACCCTTAATTAGACTAATAGGATCGAAAAAATTGTGGAAAATTCGACCACATTATTGCCTGCGACTTAAGTAAAGATTCCCAAAAATAGAAAACTCTATCTGTTCAGTGGTAAGCAAGATCTTAATGGAAAAACAAACATACATCTTGTTTTTATTATAACTAAGACTAAATTGAAATCAAGGATGACAACATCCATAAAAGCGAAGCTTATTCAATTAGAAAGCATGCACAAAATCATAGGAAATATAGATAAACAAAGCATTTATGTCATAACATTATCTAAATAAAAATTCTGCATGACTTAATCACTAAATTGATTAAATACAAGATGCTTAATATAGACAATTAAAAATGATTGTAATTTTAAAGACTTGCTTATAGAAGTGCTTTGCCCATACGATCATATCTAGTTGAGCTAGGAATCCATATTCTAAAAATCCAGTGAAGAAGATGATTATTATTTTTTTTTAAATCATCGTCAAAAATACTTTCAGAATTGCTACGCTATCTAGATTATATCTAATCATTACAGGAATCAGCATACCAAGTTTGAAGTAGATATGACAAATATATCACGTGAAAATTTGCGGTAAAAGCTATCCGTTACGGATGCATGGACCTACCCTAAATGTAGAAAAGCTTTGGTTTTTTTTTAGATTGAATATTTATGTATTGAAATGGTTATGCTGTGATATTTAAAATTGACATTTTGGTTTTTATATCAATACATTGTTAAACAAATTTGAATAATTCAGTTTACAAAAAAAGAATGAATTTCATTTTTTAAGTAGTAGCAAAGCTACTTGAAAATTTTAAATGTTAGTACATTCGTTAATTGTTTCTTCTACATACAATTGAAAAAAAAATGTTTGACTTTTTTTTATGAAGATTCTCTTTATTAATAACTAGCGGCTTTGCCCCTAGCCTCAAGGGGCTTTGCCCCAAGAGGTAATTTAAAAAAAATATAAAAAAAAGTTAAACAAAAAATAAATAAATAAAAAATTGGAGGTGTCCTCACTAATTTTTCGGGAAAAAAATTGAGGGGGATTTTTTTTTCGGTGTCCCACCCCCAAAGAAAATAGCCTTAAACCACCACAGGATCACAGTAGGTATATTCCTGAAGAGTAGAATCCGATCGGTTCGGTGGTTACCGGCAACTTATTTCATGCCATATTTTTTACCGACACGCTCTCGCGTGTTACTCAAATGACCGCCCGATAACAAGCGCGTTATTGGTGGAGCGAGCTTATTTGACCGCCACTGTTCTTATGCTTACATCATTTAAACAAGACAATGGGTATAAAAGTAAAATAATTTGCAACTAAGTCATTCAGTTCGTTAGAAAGAGGATCCTCATTACTTTTTCGGGAAACCCTCCCATTAAGGTTAATTGGTAGTGGTATATGTTTAACTTTCTATATCACAGTCGAATAACCTTTATGGTCTTTAAATCAACTCATAAACTTAAACGTTGCAAATTTTTTTGTTCTATCTCGAAGGACATGATACAGTGATTAGTTTTTATCTTAGTCACTGGTTAATGTTCTTTGATATATGGCAATTAACATTTCTTTTCAACCTTCTTCACTATATATTCTATATAACTATAGATAACGTAGTGTTTCTATAGCCTTGGTTATTTAATGTACATGACTAGAGTAGACATTGCTTTATTATCAACCATCTACACTATATATTCTATATAACTATAGATAAGGTAGTGTCTCTATAGTCCTGGTAATATAATGTACATGACTAGAGTAGACACTGCTTTATTATCAACCATCTACACTATATATTCTATATAACTATAGATAAGATAGTGTCTCGTCATGGCTCTAAGATATACATGACACTGCTTTATTATCAACCATCTACACTAAATATTCTATATAAATATTTATAGTCATGTTAATCCATTAATATAGAGAAAAGTGGCATTTTTTGTCTGTATCTGAAGATCTCTGAAATGGCTCGTCCGAATGGGTATTCTTTCTGTCCAAACTTACAGGCTAGGGTCGCAGAGACTTGTATGATATACATGACACTGTTTTATTAAGTTATGTTTCAGATTTTAAAAATATTTTTGGGGGTATCACCTTTCTTTATGATTTCAGCTATCAAAGGTAAAATTTCGCACTGATCAGAATATAGGAACGAATATAATCCACTGTCCTATCTTTCGATCCCTGTATAAAAGTTTTCTTTCTCGGCTTGTCTGGTTTGATGAAAGGATAAAACAATGCACAATAATTTAAACACATCAACATTTATGATGAAACAAAATTCTGGTTGATAAATTAAGAACCATTCATTCAAAATTCACTGACAAGTTTTGAAATAACAGATAAGTTGTAGGTCTCTCCAAGGACTTGAAAGACACCACATAAACAAAAAACAACATAACACCTAAATAAAAATAGAAGCATTCCGTTGACCTAAGAAGTAAACATCGACTTATATGGCAATAATCTAAAGTGGTTATTGTTTACTTTTTTATATATTAATATGTCTATGTTGCGTTTGACGTTTATGTTTCCTTGAACTCTCTTTGTGAAATCGAGAAACGTAAAAAAAAATTATTTTTGAGATTTCTCTTAGGGGGGTGGTGGTACCCTCCCTTAAAATAGTTTTAAACCTTCCTTTGACCATCATAGACGTTCAAGGGGGGGGGGGTAATTGGGTGATTACCCCCCCCCCCAAACGAATTTGGGGGTGCCTACGGCACCCCCACAATATTTTTCATTTTACCCCTCCCATTTAAAATTTACCCCTACCTTGGGAGGCACTTCCAACCATTTAGGAAGGGGTATTTACTCCCCCCCCCCAAACAATTTTAGGGGGGATATACCCCCCCAGAATAAAGGTTCTCTCCTTGATGTCAGAGTTGAAAGAGGACCTGATGTTAATTCAGACCATTATCTTCTATCTTCTAAAGTTCGGCTTAGATTTAAAAAGCAGGACACAAAGCCTAACCCCAGGAAAAAGTATAATTTAACAACCCTTCAAAACTCTGAAAAGCTACAAGAGTTTAAGCTCACTCTAAAGAACAGATTTGAGTTGTTGACTCTTCAAGAGGATGATGGAGTTGAAGATATTTGGCAAGGTATCAAAAAAGTTTATAATGATACTAGCCAAGAAAAATTAGGTTCCAAAAAGGCTAACCAAAAGCCGTGGATCACTCAAAGATCCATTGATCTCATGGATCAAAGAAGAGAGATAAGACAAAAGACACTCTCCAGAAACTCTCAAGAAGATAAAGACCTGTATAAGATGCTCAGCAGGGATATCCAAAGAAGTGTCAGAATTGACAAAAAAGAACACTTGGGAAACCTTGCTATGCAAGCAGAAAATGCTGCTAATCAAAATAGAATGAAAGATGTCTATGAGATTACTAAGAGCATTGCAGGTAAAGTACACAAATCAGGATCACACATCAGGGACAAGGATGGTTCACTCCTTAAAACTGATGAAGATATTCTAAATAGATGGGCAGAGCACTTCACTGAACTGCTGAATCTTCCAGTTCCAGAGGAAGAAACTGAGATTCCACCCTCAGATGCACTTGACATTGACTTTCGAGCGCCAAATCTATTGGAAATCAAGGAGGCCATTAAAAGTTTGAAAAATAACAAGGCCGCTGGACCTGATAACATCCCAGCTGAGGTCATAAAAGCAGACCTAGATACATCTGCTGAGGCATTTCTACCTTTGATCACAAAGATATGGAATGATGAGTTATGCCCAGAGGACTGGAAGAATGGACATATCTCATTACTAGCCAAAAAAGGAGACTTGACCCAATGTGGAAACTACAGAGGGATAATGCTCCTTTCAGTACCTGGCCGTATCCTTAGTAAAATTCTTCTTAATAGAATAAAGAAGAAGGTTAATGAAAAGCTAAGACCTAATCAGGCTGGATTTAGACCAAACCGTTCCACTATTGATCAGATAACCTCTCTAAGAATCATCATAGGGCAATCCAAGGAATGGAACTCTGAGCTTTTTGTAAACTTCATTGACTACAAAAAAAGCATTTGATTCTTTAGACAGAAGATCTCTCTGGAAAATCTGCCGACACTATGGCATTCCAGAAAAGATAATCAATATCATTAAAGCTATCTATCATAAAGGAGGTGGAAACGTAATGTATAAAGGTAAACTATCAACCTTTTTTGAGATTGTAACAGGCGTCAGACAAGGATGCCTTCTTTCTCCCTTCCTTTTCCTCCTTGCCATTGACTGGATCATGAAGAACTGTGAAAGTAATCATGGCATTCGCTGGGAGCTATTTGGCAATCCCAAATATTTAGGAGATCTGGACTTTGCTGATGATATCGCTTTGTTAACAAGCAATAGAAGTCAAATGCAAAGAAGGACTAACAGGATAGCTGAAACCTCCAAGAAAATTGGACTAGAAATAAATGTTCCTAAAACCAAAATACTCAGATTAAATGCAAATTCCCAAGAACCAATTACTATTGGAGACCAAATTCTTGAGGATGTAGATTGTTTTGAGTATCTTGGAAGTAAAATTGATGAAGCTGGAGGCACTTTAACAGATGTTAAAGCTAGAATTAACAAATCTAGGACAGCCTTTGCCAGCCTGAACAAAATTTGGAATTCCAACAACATCTCCATAAAGACCAAGTTAAGACTGTTCAAGTCAAATGTTCTCTCTGTTTTGCTGTATGGGGCTGAAACTTGGTTCCTAAACACAGCAGTGGTCTCCAAGCTACAGACATATGTCAATAAATGTCTAAGGAGAATCCACAAGATCTTTTGGCCAAATAAGATCACAAAGGCTGAGCTTCTAGAGCGCAGTGATATGTCAGACATTAAACTGACAATAAAACAGAGAAAATGGAGATGGCTGGGGCACACTCTAAGGAAAGGGCATGATGATATAACCAATCAAGCCTTGACTTGGAACCCCCACGTAGGAAAGAGGAAACCAGGTAGACCAAAAACAACCTGGAGGAGGGAACTCTTAAGTGAACTGAAAGAAAAGAAAATTCCATCTTTCAGCAATGCCTCAAAACGCGCCCAGAAAAAGGAAGATTGGAGAACCATTGTGCATGGCCTACGTTCTGCCGAGAACTAAAAGGCAATGATGATGAAAATAAAAAAGCTTTGACGTCTATGTTGGACTTATAAGAATCTACCCTGTTAAGGAGAACCCCAGCGGTTAGCGAGATCCTTCGGTACAAACACACAGACAGACAAACAGATATCCTGTATAAGGATGATGGTATCGTGTACATTACAACATATATTTTCCGGTATGAATTACAGATATTAATAATAGACAATTAATATATTGGTCATTTTCCTCTAAAATGTAATCATCAACCTCAAAAGATCCAAAATTTATAATAGACAGTTAATATATTGATCATATTCCTCTAAAATGTTTAATTATCAACCTCAAAAAATCCAAAATTTATTTACAATTTTGTTTAATCCCCTGAAAAATAATTTATATGAATTGCAGGATTCTATTTTTTGTTATTCTATTGTTTATTAAAGTCACCAGACTATGAAACTGTGTGTGTGGGTGGGTTTAGGTTTGTTGGGTATGTTGAATGCAATTATAAAGTTTTGCTTGGCTTTGTATACAAGTTTGACCCGACAGTGTATTCTATACAAAATCATTTGTTTCATACACCAGACTTTATAATATTTGCTGTTATTTCATTAACATAAGACTCTAAACACAATGTCAGCATTTGAATTAAGGTTCATAATATTACACCAATTTTGATCAGATGTCAATATCAGACAACGAAGCTCTTGTAATTTTAGATCAACTATTAACTTTTTTTATCTATAATACAAAGTAGAACGATGTCTGTCTGTTTGTCTGTCTGTTTGTCTGTCTGTCTGTTTGTTTGTTTGTAGCGAAGGATCTCGCTTACCACTGAACCGATTGGGTTCTCCTTTACAGGGTAGCTTCTCATAGGTCCCAGGAAGGTTTTTAACTATTTTCTTGGGGGGTGGGACACCCCCAACCCCCCCAAAAAATTTAAAATACCCCCCCCAAAAAAAAAATTTTATTTTATTTTTAAAACTAAAATTAAAATAGTGGAGACGACTTCCCCCCCCCCCATAAAAAAAAAATTTCCCCCCCCCCCAAGAAAATTTTTTTTTAGATTTATTCTTTAAAATCTAAATTACGAAAAATTGGTTTGATCAAACCTCTTGGGGCAAAGCACCTAGAGGCTAGGGGCGAAGCCGCTAGTATGTAATATAGGAAGATGGCAACTCTACCCTGAAAAAAAGTACGCTTTCTCAATTTTTTTCATTTTGACTTTTTAAAACTAAAATATAAAAAGGAGGGTCGACTCCCCGCAAGAAAATAGTTATAAACCTTCCCGGGACCTATAAGAAGCTACCCTGTAAAGGAGAACCCGATCGGTTTAGCGGTTAGCGAGATCCTTCGCTACAAACAAACAGACAGACAAACAAACAGACAGACAAACAAACAGACAGACATCGTTCTACTTTATATTATAGATAAATGTTTGTTTAAAAACTTTGATGCTCAGAATTAAGTTTGAACTTATGAAGGCTGTGCCGTAGTGTTCATTCACTTCTACAAATGTATCAAATTATCAAATCACCAAAACTGCATATTAATCAGAAACATAAAAAGTTAAGATGTTATAAAAGTAGAATTATAATCTATGACAGCGGTTTATCCCTCTATAAAAGGTAATGTATGATTCCATTTTTACGTGTCTTTTTAATAATCATGGCTGGTACGATTTTGGTAACTAAATCATTAAGGCTAATAAAATAAATCCAAAGTACAATTAATATTTTGAAATTGAGTAATTGAAAAATGCATTCAACTTTTTAATATATACCATTACTATATTGTCTATTTAAATGAGGAAATCAATGTTTAAGAATACGTTGGTATGTACCATTTCAGTTTCGTCGCTATTGAAAGTGGAATTGTAGATTACAAAAATCATATTAGCCATGATGATATCATTAACAAGAGAGGCCGAAGGGAAAATGGAATTACACATTACCTTTTTTAAAGGGATAAAACCGTAATCATAGATTATATTATTGATCTTTTTAAAAATGATTTTACATTTATAATGTAAAATGCACCTTCCCCTTTTTAGTAGCGAATCTACTCTATAATTCAAAATGACTGGCTGTTCGTCTGAATGTCTGCCCGTCTGAAAAATTTCGGGGGAAACCTGTTTTTTTCGGCTCCTTTTTAAAGACGACAGAGTTTTTCAGGGAATAAATAAGTTCACATTCTACATTCTTCCAACAAGTTTCATTAATATTTACTAATTAGTTGGGGTGCTAGATCGATTCCTAGCTTTAAACACTATATGCTTATTATATACTTTTTAAGTTCAAAGTTTATTTTTCATGGTGCTCCTCTATAGTTTAATTTTTTCTGGATGTCCAGTCCATCCATAATGTTTGAGCTCCGCTACTTATGGATGTTACCATCCTTGTTTAACACAAACACCCTTTTACATATACTAGCGGCTTCGCCCCTTGCCTTAAGTGGCTTTGCCCCAAGAGGTGATCAAAAAAAAATTGGCGAAATTCGTAAAAGGATCAAGAAAAAAAGGAAATCTTCAGCAAAAAAAGTACCAAGGAAAAGAAATGGGGTGGGATTTTGTGGGGGGGTTGGAGGTGTCCCACCCCCCATGAAAATAGCCTAAAACTACCACAGGACCAGTAGGTATATTCCCTGAAGAGTAGAATCCGATCGGTTCAGTGGTTACCTTTTCTTAAGGGACGGACAGACAGACATCATTCTACTTTGTATTATAGATAAGCCATGAGTAGTTTAGCTGCTCTTCAAATATAACAAACAACATCTGACATATATTAACCACGAGTATATTTGCTATTATAAAACACAAATTATATGCTGAAGTGAATGCACACTAGCTGTGGTGTGGAACTGTTTTTTTTTTATTTGAGGTACTACAAAGATTTCAAAAGAAGGTGTCTTAACTTTTATTTTTTTAGCTGGTCGGTGTTTTTAGTAAGTAGTAGATGTAAAATTTTCCATAGAATTTATATATGCAATCGTTTTTTTGTAGACCTCTTATTTTTTAAGTAATTTAAGCAATGTACTAAACAAGCGTATTTGTCTAATGCCTTTATGGTTATCTTAAATAGCTTAAAACATGACCAAGACATAAATTAAATAACTTATTCAACACAATTGTTAGCGAGATCTTAACATACAAACATAATTTTTTGCTACTTTAATCCATTGTTTATTTATTTTGTAATACACCAAGCCACTGTATGGCAAATGAGCCAAAGAAAACTAGCAAATTCTTCTTGAAAATTAAATTAAATAAAGTTAGACAAATGTTTACACAGTGGTACCAGACAGGATAAAATAAAATATATTAGAAAAGAATAGACAATGTTTACATAGTGGCATCAGACAGGATAAAATCAAACTTATTAGATAAATATATATAATATTATCACAATGCCCCCAAACAGGACAAAATCAAACATATTAGATAAAAATTAATAATAATATTACATTGTGTACAGACAGAGGAACGTCAAATAAACCCTTAACAGCCAAGGCCCCTTGCCGCACCAACTCTCAGTCATGTGTCATACCCATATTTAAAAAGTCACTTAGTTTTGGCTCTTTATCTTTCACACACAGAAAATGAGATTAAAAAATCAAGGGGGGGTAGGATTTAACGCCCCCCCTCTCCCCCTCCCGACCGTTAAGGCTTAATTAGATAAATTTAGGCAAGTGTTTACACAGTGGGCTAAGAAATGATACAATGAATAATATTACATGAGTCAAGAAAATGTTTACACAGATTTTTGGTGAGTTTTTTTCCTCCCCCCCCCCCCCAAAAAAAAAAAAAAAGCTACAAACCTCATTTGGCTAAAGTGTTTTCCTGTAGACGCTAGGGGCAAATATAATTATCTTAGATGAACCTATTGTATCAACAAATTGTTTAGTTTCTGTTTTATTTTTACCACATTCATTCTTTATTTGTTTTTTCTTTTTAAACTTTTACGATAAACTTTTAACTTTTCTTCATAAATTTTACTATTTTCACCCCAGTTAAACTTTCGTGTTGTTAATTATATCAACACTAAATTGTATCATTATATTAGTTAAGCGCGTTTAAGTTTCTAACGCAAATGTCAATATTGGGCACAATCCGAATGTGATGGAACATTGGAATGTAAATAACACTAGTAAAAGGAGTTTTACTAATACGCTATCTTATCCATTGGCTTTAAAACTTCAAATACTCGAAAAAATTTACCTCTCGAATATTTTTTGTAAGGGGGTTGTTAACAACCTTTTGCTGCAAACTAGGGTTATAAAGATGAATATTATTTCACCAAATTATGAAAAAGGTCATGTACTTTATTTTTAGTAGAGACGCTACTCTATAATTCACTTTGTGTGTTCGTCCGTCAGTCTATCAGTCCATCCGTTACACTATCGGGAAAACACGATTTTCTCGGCTTCTATTCAAGATAGACAGCTGAAATTTCCAGTGAAGATTCCTATGACATATGCCCATCTAATTTATACTTTGTTATGTCTATCTGTCTATTGTTTGGGGTGCTAGATTCCTAGGTTTTCTAGTTTTCAAGATTTTCTTAACTCATTTCCACGATAGAGCTGAAATTTTTATGGATTAATTGATTTTACCTCTACATATTTTCACTAAGTTCTATCAAAATTTGTCTATTACTTTGGGTGCTAGATCGATTCCTAGATTTTAAGTTTTTGTAATTTTAAAGGTTTCATGATTTTCCTATTTTATCAAGTTTAATGTTTATTATACGACACTGCTCTATAATTTTTTGACCGATATCCATTCATAATTTATAAGCTTCGCTGCATATGGTTGTCATCCTTGTTATTACATTTTCACCATTTGAGAAATTTAAAGTGCTAAATGAAATGAGAGGAGTTATAAATAAATAATAAAAATAAGATAATAGATATGAGGAACTACTCTGAAATTCTATCTTTTGGCAAATCCCCTACTGGCTATGAGGAAAGCCAAGTGTCCTTATAAAGCAATATAGGATATTTGTACTAAGTTGTCGCAAATTAGATGTTTTTAGGGTAATTCATGTCTATCAACCCAAGAAGCAATGGGCGATGGCTTTTAGTTTTATATATTTCATTAAACTTTGAAATATCCTATATATTTCATTAAACTTTAAAATATCTTTTATATTTCATTTTTTCGTGAAATTTTCTGTTGACGTTTTTAATAGTAGCGAAGCTGCTACTAAATTAGGGATTCTCTGTACGTCCATAAATAATATAATTGTTACTTTAGGCTTGTTAGAATCGCAATACAGATTTTAAACTTTTCATGAAAAATCGGCGTTTTCACACAAAGTTCCCGTCGAGCACCCCCTCCCCCCTCCTTATTATTGAAATATATTAAAAGTGGTCGTTTTTTTTCCTACTTCCAATTACTTTGGCGGGGACTGCAGCGTTATACCTGTGGGCCCACACCCTGTGGGACTACCCAGTACCCAATATAACCTAACCTAAAGTGAAATCAAACTAAGAAAAAAAACTATTTTCAATTTATTTGTAAGGATGTGGAGTGGAGTGCTCGACAAGGTGATCTTCTTTAGAATTGCTGAAGATTCCTGTGACAACAAAGAGTAATAAAGACTACAAATCTTAATAATTATAACTCTATAATTATAATCAGAAATCACAAGGAATAACATATTTTGCTTGTGTTGTTGAGCTTGTCTTTTATGAACATTTCCATCCTTGTTAATATTTATATTCAGGAGAATCTTTCACAACAGAAGGTAAGAAATCATGTTATAAAAAGCCAGTAACTTTGCAACTATGAGTCAGTTTGAATACTGAGCCAAAGTGAAAGAGTTATCATTTTTGCAGGTAAAATTAATTAGTTTCTTATTTATACTTATTAATAAGGGTATGCCCGTCCGTATCTACGTAATAGGATATAAAGATTAACAGGATCATATAAAGAAAACATAGTAATTTGTTTTGTCATATTTTCTCAGTAGCTTTATTTCTAGCCCCTGCGGGAGGTTCTAACCCTGCGTGCCCAATTTCTTTACCCTGTAGGGAAATCATTAACATTTACCTAACCTAACCTTACCTAATATAACCTATCATAAGTTAGTGTGAAAATACGACGAAACTCGCTACTTCGTTTTCTTTCCATGACCCAACAAAAAACATAGGCGTCTGAATATTTAATGTAAATTATCCGGGCTTGATTATGCAACATACTACAATATTTTAAAAGCGAAGCTTTTCTATAATTAGGGTCTGTCCGTCTGGAACGGATAGTTTTTTTCATTAATTTTGGCATGTTAGAATTATCCAATCTATTATAAACTTTCCATGGTGATTCCTGTAGTAGATGTGTACGATTTGAAAAGCGTAGCAACTCTATAAGCGTTACCAGAATGTCCGTACGTCCATTTTAATCATGTTGTTGATTTATAACTTTTTAACAACAAATTTTTATGTGATAAAATTAACTGATTTTTGAAATACTGATTCCTAGGACAAAAAATTACAATGTAATATTTTATTTTTTATTACTTGGATCTTACACCAGATTCGCATGTACTCTAATTATGTGAAACTTGGCTAAAATAACAATCCACCACCTTTACCCTCCACCTCCCCTCCTACTAGAAGAACAATTTGACCAATAAATAATGTACATGTTAGGAATCTAAATTGACGACAGTTTTTTCCAAATCATGATTTCCACGTATATTCTATATCCATTGCTTTATTAATCCTTTATTGTCAAAGTTGAAAGGATCTAAAATAGCTGTATTTTATATTTGTATCTAGCATATTAGCTTAGCTTTTATGAGCATTGTTTTCCTTGTTTATAATTTCGAATTATATCTAATTCTAAAGTTAAACAAGAACAAACATATTTCAAAGACCCTTTTATGTGCAGCTCGACAACATGTTTGGACTATCTAACAATGAAGAAGAACAAGGACAGTATCAACCACAGGGCTATCAATACCAACCTTGCAATCAAAATACACAGGAATTAAGAATTATTTATCTGATGGCCAATATTTTAGTTAACCTTTCAATTATACCCTTCCCTCCTGTAAAAATGCATGTTCCGATTATACATATGTCAAACATGCTATCCCTCGAATTTAAATTTAGCTCATAATTTATCAGGGCAAAGATTTTATAGTTAAGGTCATTTTGCACGTTCTTCCGCAATGGATTGATCTTATCAATAATTTAGCGTAGCAACTTTATAATCATTACCAGAAAGTCCATATGTAATATGTCCACATTAAGCATCATATATTTAAGTCAATGTTGGACACATTTATTTTATACAAAACTTCTAAATACTGTTAGATAATTAATGCTTTGCTGAAATGAATATTGTCATCCTTGTTTTAAAGCTAACTTATTTATTCTTAATAATAAAACCTCCAGGAAGCAACGACAAGCCATCAGCCAGCAGGAGGAGAAGGCAATGGACATTATGGAATTACATACCAAAACAAAACTCATCAAGAGACCCAAACTGAATTGTCATTCGAGGGGACACCAAATAGAATATCTATAAATAAACTTAACACAAAGTATATTTCAGAAATGGAAAAGGAGAAAAAAGAAATAGAAAGACAAATTGAACTCTTAAGAATTGAAAAGGAAAAGGAAAAAGAAAAAGAAAGAAAATCAAAGGATTTACTTCAACAACAACTGCAAAATGGAAATTTGAGAGTCAATTCTGACTTTAAACGAAGCTTTCAACATTTATTTTAGTTTATGTTGCATGTAAAACAGGAAATTCATTACTTAATAAATTATTTTTTATTGAACCGTTATTGTTATTTAAATTATCTAGATTGAATACATTTTTAAAATAAAAAAAAATTATCAAGAAATATTAATAATATATTTTTTTCCACAAATTAATACAATTATGTAAAAAAATTACAAAGAAAAATCAAAATAAAGGTAAACAACATAATAAAGCAAAATGCATAAGAAATATGTAGGGTTACCTATGATTTATTTACATAATTATACCCATAAGCATACAGATTAATAGTTTGATTAATTTGTTATTATTTCAATTCAAAAAGCCATCAAAAGTCTTTTGGAAATCTGAATTAGCTTGTAGATTTCCAGTTCTCAAATGTTGCCCCATGAATTTCAATAATCCTTTTTCCTTTTCTACTTCTCTTCTCTTTCCACTATTTAACTGTTGAACCTCAGCTTCTAATTGTCGTCTTTCTAGCTCCATGACAGAAATTTTTTCTTTCGAAATGTTTCCTTTTGACATAACCTTCCTCCTGCCTCTTGTAGTTTGAGTTTCTTGATTATTGGTTGCTACAGTATGTAGAGGTTGCAATGAAGCTGTGCCTTGGCCAGAGAAATTGCCTGAATATTGTCCACCTCCAAAATGTGTACCCTGAAAGTTTGAGATTATCAGGGATAAGACAATGGACAATAAATTGATAAATACAGCCTAATTATAATAAACAAAATTACACCCTCTAAAGAGATATTTAAAAAAAAAACTTTAAAACCATCAAAACATATTAATTTCCTTTGTTAAATTCAATTACTTTTAAAAAGCATGTAATTTTTAAAATTCCACACTAAAATATTGGTTTTTAGCCCGCCCTCCTCGCTTGTGCTTGTGTATTACACTGGAAAATATTACTATTATTTTTACCTGGCTTTCATACTGACAGTCCGGGCCAGTACCGGCATGGAAATTGCTTCCTTGATCACCGCCTAGACATTAGGAATAAGGTATAGCCAACAAGCGAAATAATAATATATTTGGGGGGCAGATAAAAAGGTCGTGATTACTAACAAGCGTTAGCCCCCAAATTTTGCTCAAAATCACGAAACCTTTACATTTTTTTTAAATTGATTTAGATAATGACTTAATGTGCTCTATAAAAGAAATATCGTGTACTATCAAACAAAGTATACTATTGAGCACTCACAACCTTCCTCTCCTCCTTCCACCTTCCTTGTTTTAATATAGATTGAAAATATTGGGTTATAGTAGATTTCAGGGGCGTCCAAGCTTTTTATTTTGGGGGGGGGGTAAAAATTTTTGAAGGTGGGGGTTAATTCGTTTTTGGGGGGGGGTAAAATGGCGCGCGAAGTGCGCCGCAAATTTTTTTTACCCCCCCCAAAATTTTTACCCCGGGGGTAAAATTTGCTTGGGGGGGGGGGTATTTACCCCCCCTGAAATCTGTTGGCAGGGGTAAATTTAGTTTACCCCCCCCAAAATTTACCCCTGGGGTAAAATTTTTGGGGGGGGTAATTTAAATTTTATTAAGTATATAGTATTAAAAATGCGCGGGAAGCGCGCAAAATTTTTTTTTATTAGAGATTTTTTATTTTGGGGGGGGTATTTACCCCCCCAAAATTGTTTGGGGGGGGTAAATACCCCCTCCTAAATGGTTGGGGGTGACTACGGCACCCCCAGGGTAGGGGTAAATTTTAAATGGGGGGGGGTAATCAGCCCATTACCCCCCCCCCCCTTGGACGCCTATGGTAGATTTCTTTTTATACATAGGATAAAAATATCAACGCCCACACCCCCTCTTTTTAAATTTTATAATTAGATACATAAACAGAAGTGAAAGCATATCAAAAAAGTTTTATTTTGAAAATTAAAGTTTACCTGATGAAACGTTAGCTTGTTCTTGAAGATATGATGAAAGTCCACCAGACTGATGATTCAACTGTTCATGACAGCCTTGATCCTGGAGAAATCCATGTTGTTGCGGTTGTTGTTGTACTCCTGCAGCATAAAATTCACCGTCGGCCCCACTGTGGCTCAGCACCATACGCATTATGAACATTTAATTTGGCAGTTACTGCTCCTACATAGCCGTTTTGTTGGCCAGCTGCATCTGTTACATATCCGGATATGTAGCCAGCTGGAGAATCTTCGGTCTGGTAACCAGCTGCAACATCCTGTTGACCATTTGCTCCCATCCTGTTTTGCTGATCAAACCAATTCGTTGAGCCATTGAATCCATTAAATTGATTATTCCTAGAATCCATTTTATAACTATCTTTCAAGAAGTGAAATATGATTTTAATGTTTGAACTGCAAATAGTAGAAGTATACTATATTGTTCAAATGTTAAAGTTGCTTTATTTATACATTCACTCTGTTCTATAATGTATATTGTAAGTAATTTTATATTGCAACAAATGTTGCATGAATAATCAAAAAAAAATCGTTCTTAAAACTTTTTAGTATGAAGATTTGTGTGAGGATTCTCCTAAATAATGAGCATCTATTTGCCGATTCCGTCAGTTCGTCAAATGTCCGTCTGTTTATCTATTTATTTTACCTAATTTAAATAATTTAAAAACAATATGGGGAGATGATTTTTTGTTTTTGGGAGGGTTGGGGGTGTCCCATCCCCCAAGAAAATAGTCTAAAACCACCACAGGACCAGTAGGTATATTCCCTATTCCGATCGGTTCAGTGGTTACCGAGATCTTAAGGGACAGACGGAGAGACAGACGGACGGACAGACATCATTCTACTATGTATTATAGATTACAAAATAACGGGTTTTCTGTGTGAGGCTAGGCACTTTTTACTTCTTACTTTTAAGTTCATGAACTTCACAACTTATGGTTATTGTCATACTTGTATGAGATAAAGTTAAATCTTTATTAAATCAAAATGTAATTAAGCTCAATGGAAGTTATTCTTTTAAAATCTATTGTCCACTCCTTCCTGAATTAATCAGATATAATAAACATATTAACAATAGCTATAAACAATTTTAACATTTTAGTGAAATAAACAGAAATTTGGGGATTTTGGAGTTATTTATCACATAATTTCAATAAATCATGCAATAAATAAGGAGTTGGTAAAAACCCTAACAAATTGTTTCTACTACTGCTATGGCCGGTGCGCGGCATAAAAAGTAACATTAGGGTGAATGCCTTGGCCCAAAACAGATGCAACTTATTGCCATGATCAGTAAGGACTTTCAGACAATGGTCTTGCAATAAAAGGGTTGGTTGTCCAATAGGCGTGTAGCATGTTAATCAAGCAGAGAAATTAAGCAAAATTTGATTCAGAGAGCACTAAAATAAGATCTCTTGTGTTGTTTCCAGACCTTATAGATTTATCTTTAGGCTGGGTAAGGATTTAGTGCCATTTTAAAGGGGTTTTTAAAAACTGGGCGGCCCTTCCCTTGCAAGTTTTGTTAATTAAAAATAATTTTATAATTCATTTAGTTATCATATCAACAACAGATTTAATTAATTAAAAGTAATTTATCATTGTAAGTGAAAAGTTTTGATAAATTTATTTTTTGGTACAACTTGAAAAATTTAGTTTATCTAAGTGTAGTATGGAATTCATGACAGGATTCAGAGGCAACTGGCTGCTTGGACCGCCAAAACACATTGCTGCACAGTTTGTGGAATGCGTTATATCCACACTCAAGGAGAATGACGTCACCAACACCTTTGGACGTATCGTTCTACCAACTGCAGAACTTGTTCATAAATCCTTATTTAACGCTCGGTATCTTGGCAGAAAAATATTTCTGCTAGGCAACTCCATCCTGAGAAATATTGAAAGCTGCCTTCGTTGTATTTGCGCTGAATCCGGAGTTGAGACGGTCAACTGGTCCAAAGGAGGTGATTTTTTTGAGTCGTTCAAGAAACTTGACTTGTCTGCTTTAAAGGAGTGTAACAAAGATGACATTATAATCCTCCATGCAACTGGCAACAGTATGCTTGTCAAAGAGCAGCACCAATTAGTTAACGGACAGTACCACCTTCTTCACCCCCAACTCCTGAATGACGAACAAGCTGCCCTTCATGTTGTACATCTGTCACAAGTACTGGTAAAACTAACAAGTACCTTCACAGGGAAAATAGTCATGATTGGTCCCTTTCCCCGACACATAGAGACATGCTGTGACAACCGTGATCATGCTATTGTTGACGTCACAGGCAGCCCTGTTAACATGATCAACTACACACTAGCTGTCTCCAAATACATCGCCATGTCACCTGGTCTCAGCCATGAACATGTACACTACATTGAATATCCTGCTGTGTTTGGTGATAACTTTGCTGGCGTCAACCTCACTGATGGCGTACATCTACAGGATAGCGCCACTGAAACATTGTCTAACTTCGTGTTTGGTCTGCTAACAAAACTAAACAAACCAACTTCCAGATATAAGAAGAGTCTACAGGTACAACTCTCTTCCCTGCTATCAAAGAAGAATATCTTCAATAGCGACACCATCATCAACACTAACGACGATGCAGAGGATGACAACATCAACATGGAAAATGGAATCGATACAGCCATCAAACTCATTAACCAGTAGATCTATATCCCACCGTTTTTTTATTTTACTTTATCTTATCATGTTTTAATATATCATATGCGTATTTTATCAATTTTTTTTATGTTTATTTTATAGAAAACCCAATAAATTATAGAATAATAATAATAAATTCTACTAACTTTTAGCCGGTTTAAAAACCGAGAATTTTATGGAATGAGATAATGGGAGAAAAATTAATTAGGACAATCCTATATAGATAACACTCAATGGTATACACTTTGTTACTTTATACAATCCAATGAAAAATCATGGTTACACCCTCCTTATAGTTACCTTTCTTCCAGATTATACTGATGTTCTGAAATCTGCTGGTTTTGTGATTTTTAAAAGCGAAGCTTTTATATGATTAGGGTAAATCCGTCCGTCCGTACGTCTGTCCGTCCGAGATAGATAGCTTTTATTCGTTTATTTAGGCATGTTAGAATTGTCCTATCGATTTCAAACTTTGCATGGTGATTCCTGTAGTAGTTAGGTACGATTTAGAAAGCGTATCAACTCTATAATCATTACCAGAATGTCCGTACGTTCATTTTAAACATGTTGATTTTTCTACTTTTTTAAAAACAAATTTTTTATGAGATCTAATTATCCGTTTGATCTGATTTTTGGTATATTGATTCCTGGGACAACAAAGTACAATATTATAAGCGAAGCAACTCTAAAAATGTAAGTATGTCCATAAACATTATTCTGTATCAAGCAGTTTTTCAACAAATTTACTTACAATTTTGCTTCGACTCTTATACTTTTATATTCTGATTATTCAGTTCAGACACTATACTAGTGTTAATGTCCGTTTGTCCTACCGTTTCAGTGCTTCGCTTTTATGGATGTTATCATCCTTGTTAAATATCTGTCACTAAATTAACATTTTCAAACCTAACCTTATTATAAGCAAAGCTTTTCTTAAATTAGGGACAGTCTGTCTGGTAGTAAGGGTTAGCTTTTATTGAAAATTTAGACATGTTAGAATTGTCCTATTGACTTCCAACTTTGCATGATGATTCCTAAAACAGTAAGGTATGATTATCTCTATTATCGTTACTAGAAAGTCCATAGTCAATTTTAAACATATTGATTTTAAATTTATTGAAATAATTTTTTTATGTAATAATTGTAATCATCCTATATATCTGATTTTTAAAAGCAAAGCTTTTCTATAATTAGGGTCGGTCCGTCCGTCCGTCCATAACGGATGGCTTTTTTCGTTAATTTAGGCATGTTAGAATTGTCCTATCGATTTCAAACTTTGCATGGTGGTTCCTGTAGTAGTTAGATTCGATTTAGAAAGCATAGCAACTCTATAATCATTACCAAAATGTCCGTACGTCCATTTTAAACATGTTGATTTTTTTACTTTTTTAACAACAATTTTTTATATGATCTAATTATCTGATTGATCTGATTTTTTTGTATACTGATTCCTGGGACAACAAAGTACAATATTATAAGCAAAGCAACTCTATAATCAAGTCCTAAAAATGTAAGTATGTCCATAAACATTATTCTGTATCAAGCAATTTTTCAACAAATTCACTCACAATTTTGCATCGACTCTCAGGGGCGTCCAAGCTTTTTATTTTGGGGGGGGTAATTACCCCCCCTGAAATCTGTTGGCAGGGGTAAAATTTGTTTACCCCCCCCAAAATTTACCCCCGGGGTAAAATTTTTGGGGGGGTAATTTAAATTTTATAAAAAATTTAGTATTAAAAATGCGCGCGAAGCGCGCAAAAATTTTTTTTTTTAAAGATTTTCTATTTTGGGGGGAGTATTTACCCCCCCAAAATGGTTTGGGGGGGGGTAAATACCCCCCCAAAAATCGTTGGGGGTGCCTACGGCACCCCCAAGGTAGGGGTAATTTTTTTTGGGGGGGGGTATTGTTCACAAACTTTTGGGGGTGCCTACGGCACCCCCAAAATCGTTTGGGGGTGCCAAATGGCCCATTACCCCCCCCCTTGGACGCCTATGTCGACTCTTATACATTTATATTCTGATCATTCAGTTCTGACAAGTGTTAATGTCCGTTTGTCCTACCGTTTCAGCGCTTCGCTTTTATGGATGTTGTCATCTTTGTTAGAATACTTATTCTGAGGACAACCATGTACAATGATATGTGCAAAGCATATCTATAATCAAGTCCTAAAAATATAAGTATGTCCTTAACCCTTAACAGTCGAGCTCCTTGCAGCACCTTCATTGTTTGAGGGAAGGAGGGGGGGGGGCGTTTAAAGCTCCCTCCCCCCCACCCCCCTATTATCTCAGCTCTTATTAGAGCTAGAGAGCTAAAAATAATTTGTGCATTACATTGTGGAAAAAAAAACTTGCAATTGTATTTCGACTTCAACAATTTTATTCTGCTTATTTAGATCTGACACTCTACAATTGTTAATCTTCGTTTGTCCTACCATTACAGAGTTTTGCTTTTATGGATGTCGTCATCCTTGTTTATTAGGAAAGACCAAAGTTGAAGTTGTATAATTGCCAGGGAGGGAGAGGACATTAGGTACAAACCAGTCCATTGTTTAGGAGGTCCTTACGCTAATCTTTAAAAAAAAAAATGGTGGAAAGGTAGAAGCTTTAAAGAATAAAAAAAAACAGTTTTTATTAATTCTTATATTTTGTATAACAATTGAACAAAGGTGTAGGGTATAATTGTTGAAACCTTGTAATCCAAGTACCCAGGGCACTTAAAACCTCCTAGAAAGCTAAAAACATAAAACTCTTGGATCACAAATTGTCTTCAAATTAAACACTTCCCCCTTCGTAATTAACCTAAGATATTTTTAATAGATAATATGCATTAGAACATGCACAATGAGTTAAAAAATGGATAAATAGGTCAACAAATCAAAAAAATACTTGGCACTTCTCACTGGAACAAAGATTTGAACTCTAAAAAAGAACCTAGTTGAGACATATAAGATGAATTCACTAAAAAACACATTCTAATTTGCATAGTAACATTTGAATAGAATAGTAAATATATTTAGAAATCCTATCCTCCTCTAATTACTGAGTACTAGAAAATTATTTAGTCTTATAGAACTTAAAAAGCTAGGGTACTTTCACAGTTTTAAAATTTGTTTCCAGGAAGAAGTGGTCAAAACAATCATCAGTAAAGAAACTAAATAAAATCTAAGATTCTTACAATTTTAACAGAATTATAATATGATTACAAATATATTTTTGAATGGAGATTTTTGGTTACTTTTATATAAATTTATATTTATGATTTTTATGATTTAATATCAAACAAGGATGACAACATCCAAAAAGCAAAGCTCAAACAGTAGGACATACGATCATTAACTCTTGTAGAGTGTCAAAACTGCAAAATAACAATATAAAAGTTTTGACACAATTATACATAAATTTGTTGCAAAACTTCTTAAATACAGAATTCTGTTCAAGGACATTTTCGGACTTAATTATAGAGATACATCACTTATAATATTGTACCTTGTTGTAATAGAAATGAATACTCCAAAAATCAGATCAATTATAGCTACTAAAAATTTGTTGTTAAAAAGTTCAAAATCGACATGTTTAAAATGAACGTACGGACATTCTGGTAACGATAATAGAGTTGCTATGCTTTCTAGATCGTTTCTAAAGTTTGAAATCGATAAGACAATTCTAACATGCCTAAGTTAACCAAACAGGCTAACCGTAATGCAGGGACGGACGGACCGACCCTAATTATAGAAAAGTTTAAACCATATTATTTTTTTATTTAGGAAAATAAGTATAACGACATTCACCAATAGCGTAGAAATTAAAAAAGAAAATAATCAAATAATGTATACACACATTTAGCTGAATTAAATTGAGAGCTGAACTTATGGGAATTTTTAAAGAAGATTTTAGGCAATTTTGAGGTTTTTGATGGAGGAAAAAGTCAAATGCTTCAAGAAAATATAAATTTTCTTGATTTTTTCAAAAAAAATAATGAACAAAACAGTTATGAAGTAGCTTTTCTTACTTTGTTATTAAAAATGGTTATGAGCAATGAATCATGATGATAAAAAAAATTTATCAGGTCAGAAATATGAATATTCTTTATATGTAAACGTTTTTTAATAGCTTTAAAGACTGCAAAACAGGTGAATTGTTCTAGAGTTTCCCTGAGTCGCGCGCTACTAGTGTTATTTTGTGTTAGGTACTTTTATGCCTTTTTGGAACTTGGCATAAAGTCACAGAAAAAGTGAATAAAAAAGATTATTTGCGTTTCTTTTTCTTCAGCAGCAGCTGAACAAGCTGCCAAACGCTGCATTTTTCTCCGTTTCAAACTTAGTTTATAACAGCAGGTTTCAGAGTTTCAAACTTAGTTTATAACAGCAGGTTTCAGAGTTTCAAACTTAGTTTATAACAACAGGTTTCAGAGTTTCAAACTTAGTTTATAACAGCAGGTTTCAGAGTTTCAAACTTAGTTTATAACAGCAGGTTTCACAGTTTCAAACTTAGTTTATAACAGCAGGTTTCAGAGTTTCAAACTTAGTTTATAACAGCAGGTTTCAGAGTTTCAATGATACTATTATAATTAAAAGATTTCTGCGTATTTTTTTCTTGTCCAGGAATAAGGTTGGCATTCTGTAGCTTTTTGTAGGTGTTCGGGTTTCTAAAATAAACAATGATGGTTACGTCCTTGGGTATTAAAGCCTTCGGATCATGGAAAGAAAACAAAGTCATTCCTTAATTAGGACAGAAGTCACCTTCCTAGGAAGGACATAAGTAGCTTCCCTTATGTAAGAATTTGTTAGATGAAGGGCATAACTTGTCTCCCTTAACAAAGATTTTGCAAGATGAAGGACATAAGTAGCCTCCCTTCACCACACAAAACCTAGCTTTTTGGTCCTTCACATAGCAAAATCTTGCATAAAATAGTTTATCTGTCCTTCACATAGCAAATTCTTGCAAAACATAGCAAATTCTTGCAAAACATAGCATTTATGTCCTTCACATAGCAAATTCTTGCAAAACATAGCATTTCTGTCCTACACATAGCAAATTCTTGCAAAACATAGCAAATTCTTGGAAAACTTAGCATTTCTGTCCTTAACATAGCATTTTGGTCCTTCACATAGCAAAATCTCACAAAACATAGGTTTTTCTGACCTTTTTCTACCAGGAGATCAGAACTAAATCAGAACACACATAACAAGAGTTTTTACATAATACATTAAGATTAACTCTGCATAAATTATGATAATTCATTATTGTTACCCCTCCCCCCCCCCTCCTATTTAAAATTTACCCCTGCATAAATTATGATAATTTATGCTGAGTTAAATGTACTGTTTGAACTTCTATCTAACAGGATATGAGAACTTAATCAGAACACACATAACAAGAGTGTTTACATGGGAGGTTGTGACACAAAAGAGGCCAGCTATGGCGCCATGTAGGAAAAGTGGCATTGCATTCTAGGGCCTAAAAGGCGTCATAGCTGGCCCCTTTTCAGTCCATCATATGACATGGGAAGGAGGTTGAGGAGCATTTTATGCAGTCTAAATTCCCAAGAATGCAATGCCACTTTTCCTACATGGCACCACCTCCCATGTCATATGATGGACACAAAAGAGGCCAGCTATGACGCTTTTTAGGAAAAGTGGCATAGCATAGTGGAATTGAGGCTGCATAAAATGCTCCTAAACCTCCTTCCCAAGTCATATGATGGACTGAAAAGGGGACAATTGAATAATTGTTAATCTGAATGTACTATGTAAACACTCTTGTTATGTGTGTTCTGATTAAGTTCTCATATCCTGTTAGATAGAAGTTCAAACAGTACATTTAACTCAGCATAAATTATCATAATTTATGCAGGGGTAAATTTTAAATAGGGGGGGGGGGAGGGGTAATAATAATGAATTATCATAATTTATGCAGAGTTAATCTTAATGTATTATGTAAAAACTCTTGTTATGTGTGTTCTGATTTAGTTCTGATCTCCTGGTAGAAAAAGGTCAGAAAAACCTATGTTTTGTGAGATTTTGCTATGTGAAGGACCAAAATGCTATGTTAAGGACAGAAATGCTAAGTTTTCTAAGAATTTGCTATGTTTTGCAAGAATTTGCTATGTGAAGGACAGAAATGCTATGTTTTGCAAGAATATGCTATGTTTTGCAAGAATTTGCTATGTTTTGCAAGAATTTGCTATGTTTTGCAAGAATTTGCTATGTGAAAGACATAAATGCTATGTTTTGCAAGAATTTGCTATGTTTTGCAAGAATTTGCTATGTGAAGGACATAAATGCTATGTTTTGCAAGAATTTGCTATGTTTTGCAAGAATTTGCTATGTGAAGGACATAAATGCTATGTTTTGCAAGAATTTGCTATGTTTTGCAAGAATTTGCTATGTGAAGGACATAAATGCTATGTTTTGTGAGGTTTTGCTATGTGAAGGACAGAAAAGCTAAGTTTTGCAACTTGAAGGACATAAGCAGCCTTCCTAATGTAAGAATTTGTCAGACAAAGGACATAAGTCACCTCCCTTAAGTTAGATTTTGTTAGATGAAGGACATAAGTAGCCTTCCTTAGACCAATTTCCAGTGACTTCTGTCCTAATTAGGAATGACTTTGTTTTCTTTCCATGATCCAAGCTTTCTATACCAAAGCAATAGCAAGCTAGCTGCAGTTTTAAACAAAGAAAATGAAATTAGTTTTCCTTATATTGAGCAGATTTTATAATTTTTAAAATCGACAATAAACAAGGTTTTGCTATACTAACAGACAAGCAAGGGTAATGGTTTACATTAATTTACATTAATAGAAGGGATTGAGTTTTACGGTCAAATTTTCTCATTTGCTGGATAAAAACTTTGCGTACTTTTATTACTGCTTGATTAGTTGGTACTAACTAGCATTATCCAATCTTTTTAACTATTAATTTTCATCTTCACACAGAAGAGGGTAATTTTGTTTATTATAATGTGGGATGCTTATTATCTTATAAAATTAGGGAAAATTATCTTTTCTTTCAGTGGCCTATCCCTATAATATCTTACCTGAGCCCCTTTGGTTTGAAGGTGGACTTTTTAGTTTTACAATACTCCTCATCATTTAGAATCCTGCCCTGTCCTGTGCGTCTGAAAATCAAGTAATATTATTTTTAAAAGTATCGAACTGTTATGCGAATCATGGGTCATATGACTTGAAAATAGGGGGAAAGAAATGTCGTCTTCTGCACCAATAAAAACAGGTAATTTTTACAATACTCCTTGTCATACAAAATCATTCGCTGTCCTGTGCGACTGAAATCAAGTGAAATTGTGTTCATAAGTAGTGCACTGTTGTGCGAGACTTGGGTCATAGAACTCGAAAATAGGCGGAAAGAAATGTCGTCTTCTGCACCTATAAGAAGATAACTGTTTATTTTTACTATTCTCCTTGTCATACAATTCATTCCCTGTCCTGTGCGTCTGAAAATATTATATTAGTAGTGGACAGTTGTGCGAGACTTGGGTCATATGACTCGAAAATAGGCGGAAAGAAATGTCGTCTTCAGCACCAATAAGAAGATAACTGTTTATTTTTTACTATTCGCTTTGTCATACAAAATCATTTGCTGTCCTGTGCGACTGAAATCAAGTGAAATTATGTTCATAAGTAGTGCACTGTTGTGCAAGTCTTGGGTCATATGACTCGAAAATAGGCGTAAAGAAATGTCGTCTTCAGCACCAATAAGAAGCTATTCTCTTTTGTCATACACAATCATTCCGGGTCCTGTGCGTAAAAAAAAACAATTAAAATTATGTTCATTAGTAGCGCAGCAACATTCCTTTTAATTAGAAATCTTTTCCTGTCATGTTCGCATATAAAATAACTACGAATATGTTCATAAATAGTGAAGTAATTAAAGATGATAATAATATTGGTGTACCAATGTTTTACCTCATAAACTTGTCTTGTAACTGTTTGCTGAAATCTTCAAAATTATTCCAGGGAAAGGATGCATGGAATATTCTTTGGGTACTGAAAAAAATAGATGAAGCTTAGAATAATCTTACTAAAAGAAAAAAAGGACAAAAAAAGAATGCGAAGCATATCTTCTTTAATATGACTGGCCTTAAGTAATACACTAATATCTAATTTTGCTATATTTAATAGTAGTAAATTGGTATCTTCAGGAATTTTCCTGAATATACAAGATGTGTATCTTTGATTGTTTTACTTAATTTAAATCTATGGTAGCACCAATAAGTATAGTACAGTATTGTATCATTCTTTGCAGGGAGTAAGGGAGGGGACAATGGATCGAATATTCAATTTTTAGGAGTCTCAGACTTTGGGTACTGGCTTAAAGGGAATGTGCAAGAATTTAGCAGTTTCTGACTGAGTTTGGGGACTTGCGCATGAAATGCCGCTACTCGTTATGTATGTTTTGAATATTGCAGACGGGGAGAAGGGATAAGTGAAGTGGGGGCAAGGGAAATAAACACTCGTTGTGTTAGTTTGGAATGTAGCAGACGGGGAGAAGGGAGAAGGGAGGTGGGGGCAAGGGGCAAGGGAAATAAACAGAATAAAAAGGGGCAGTCATATTCTTGCTAGCAGCTGGCCGGGTCCAATAATCTTGTAATATAAAAATCACACCAAAAAACCTCAATATATTTCATCAAAAACAAGTTGTGATTTTACTTTACATGACGCTATGGAAATCTATTATTCAATTAACAATCCCTTTATAATTTCCTACAAATTTATTGGATTAAACTGGATTTCATGCCCTTTCTTTGATAACTCCCTATTGAATTAATTGCCCATTGTCCCCTCCCTTACTCCCTGCATTCTTTGTCATGTGAATGGAAGAACAGACAGAAAGACGGACGGTCTTCTTTGTCTGAGGATATTTTTTTTTAAATATATCAGCTGTCTATCTCTAATAGCAGCTAGACAATTTATAATCACTTACTTTAAATCAATGGCAACCCCAATAAGAATATTCCTTGTTTGTCATGTAAATGGAAGAGCAGACATAAAGACAAACGGTCACTGTGACTCTTTAATCAAATCTTAGTAGACAATTAATAACTACTTACTTTGAGTCTATGGCAACCCCAATAAGAATATTCCTTGTTTGTCATGTAAATGGAAGACGGACGGTCAAAGTGACTCTTAAATCAATTATCAGTGGACTGAGGATTGTTTTGAAAATATAAGCTGTCTATCTCTAAAAGTAGTTCTTTCCAATTTTTATAGCTTAATGTGAATGGAAAAACAGACAGATAGACGAACGGTCAAAGTGACTCTTAAATCAATCTTGTTGGTTTGAGGATTGTTTTTAAAAATAAATCAGCTGTCTATCTCTTATAGCAGCTAGACAATTTATAAGCACTTACTTAAAATCAATGGCAACCCCAACAAGAATATTCCTTGTTGGCCATGTGAATGGAAGAGCAGACATAAAGACAAACGGTCACTATGACTCTTAAATCAATTCTTAGTAGACAAATAATAACTACTTACTTTAAATCAATGGCAACCCCAATAAGAATATTCCTTGTTTGACATGTGAATGGGAGAACAGACAGAAAGACGGACGGTCAAATAGACTCTTAAATCAATTCTCAGTGGACTGAGGATTGTTTAAAAAAATATAAGCTATCCGTCTCTTATAGCACTAGAAAATTAATACCTGTTTACTTTAAATCAATGGCAACCTCAATAAAAATATTCCTTGTTTGCCATGTGAATTAAGCTATAAAAATCTGAAAGAATTTTAATGAATATAATAGATTTGAAATCTGCATAAAATTTTAAGGAATTTTTATAAAATTAGTTTTTTGTATAATTCTTTATCTAAAAGCGCAAATACAAATTAAGTTAAATAATTTTGACATCTGTGATTGGTGGATTGAAAAACTATCTGCGCCCTGATTGGAGAAGCTTAAGTGACGTACATCATTCAACCAATTAGAGCGCAGGTAGTTTCCAATCCACCTATCCTATTGGTCAAAATTTATTAACTTAAATTGGATTTGCGCTTTTAAATAATGAATTATATAAAAAACGAATTTTATAAAAAAAAATCCTTAAAATTTTATGCAGATTTCAAATCTATTATATTCATTAAAATTCTTTCCAATTTTTACAGCTTAATGTGAATGGAAAAACAGACAGTAAGACGGACGGTCAAAAAGAATCTTAAATCAATTCTCAGTGGCACTTACTTTAAATCAATGGCAACCCCAATAAGAATTGCAGTGTTGTTTCCATCTTTGTCCTTCTTGGTATTATACTTTCCCACACAAAAATGAACTAACTAAAAAAAAGAAGGACATGTGCAAGAATAGTTATTTCTCGCATCGTATTATAAACGGCTTTCCGCGGATATAGAAAGTACAATTATGAGTTTAAAACTAGTTTTTTTAGCCCCGAGGTGCCAGAGGCACCGGCTAAAAAAACTGGTTTTATTCTTATGATTGTACATTTCTATATTCGTAGAAAGCTGGATATAATACGATGCTAGACATAGTTTTTTCGTATGGATGAGAACCGGTTCCTATCCACCGGATTCAAATGAATACGAGAAAAACTTTTATCTTGATATCTAAGGTTTAAAAACTCAGCAAAATATTCCTTAAAACTAATAGATCTGTCACATTGAATGTATTAAGTTGGTCGGCCTTTTAATATAATTTAATTTTCTTAATTTTTTTGTTTCTTTTCTCTATGACATTTTGACGATATAATCTACAGAATAGTCAAAAACCACTCATCTTTAAACAAACTTAAACTTTTATTTTAGTTAGCTAGCTGAATACTCATGCAAATTTTTACACATAAAAGTAACCGCAGAAACAAAACGCCATCCCGAGTTAAAAAAAAACTCACCTCTAGAGTTGTTTCTTCATCTTGAAACGCCCTCAAAAGAGACATTGAATTTTTACTTGCATCCCCTCTGGGATCCGAGTAGCCCCCAAACACAGATACCTAAACATTAGATGTTAGAGAGGTTAAATTTTCTTTAAATGGCAATTATGCATTCACTATACATAAAATTTAAACATAGCTGTATAAATGAAATGAAACTTTTTGTCTGCCTAAGATAAAAGTTAAACGTGTATGTGTTTGAATGAATGTACATATTTAATTTGAATTTCAAAAATACAGCTAAAAATGAAATTGACAAAAACACACCCATTTATGTCAAAAACACATTGGCTGTATTTTTGCTAGTAGTAAAAGTGACAGCACCCCTACATAATGTGAGGGTTGAGTAGCTGGGATATGTGTTTGTCAAGTTCTACGTCTGTTTGTCTAATGCAGTATCTACATATAATACAAATTATAACGATGTCTGTC
This sequence comes from Acartia tonsa, assembly GCF_053477335.1. Lineage (NCBI taxonomy): Eukaryota > Metazoa > Arthropoda > Copepoda > Calanoida > Acartiidae > Acartia > Acartia tonsa. The sequence continues at coordinate 53,044,997 of NC_137264.1, forward strand.
TGTCTGTCTGTCTGTCCGTCTGTCTGTCTGTCTGTCTGTCTGTCTGTCCGTCTGTCTGCCCGTCTGTCTGTCCGTCTATCTGTCCGTCTGTCAGTCTGTCTGTATGTCTGTTCGTATGTCTGTCTGTCTGTCCGTCTGTCTGTACGTCTGTCAGTCCGTCTGTCTGTCCGTCTGTCTGTACGTCTGTCTGTCCGTCTGTCTGTCCCTTAAGATCTCGGTAATCACTGAACTGATCGGATTCTACTCTTCAGGGTATATGCCTATTAGTCCTGTGGTGGTTTTCTGTTTTCTTGTGGGATGGGACAACCCTAACCTCCACAAAAATGAAAATCCCCCCCACCCCCCAAAATAAATGTTTTTAGGCAGTTACTTCACAATAAATGGCAACACCAGAAATACTTAATTTTTTAAAATCACCTTTTGGGGCAAAGCCCCTGGAGGCTAGGGGCGAATCCGCTAGTTGTTTATATTTCATTAATCTATCCAGTAATCTATGTTTAAAGAATAAAGGTTAAAGAATACAAAAATTTAAAACAATAAAGACAACCAGGGAGGAAGGGTAAATGATTAATTTTTATTAATCTACAAATCTTTAATCCACTTTTGATTTACAAGCCATTAAAACAGAATTTGACTCATAGAAAATGGGTACGACAATTTTTTAATCCGTTAACTTATCCACAAATTCCTGTAAAAAAATGCTGTCTCTCAGCAAAGGAAAGCTTTACACAAAATTGTCTTTTCCATCACGAAAACATTTTAACAAGGACAATTATGCTCAAAGTTATTTTAAAAATCTTAGCTTAAATCTGCCGGAGACTTTATTTTAGAAATAAAATGGTCTTCTATTATGTCGGGATTTGTATAAAGCTTCCCTAAAATGTACACTAAACCGAGGCGATTTCTCACAAAGTGACAGTTGAACGCCTCTTTCCCAATAATTTGAAATAAATAAAAATTATATCTTTTTTAGGTCAGGTTAAGATATTTTTTGTATGCGTGAAGGGGTTAGGCTTAGGAAAAAGCCTCTTATTTTAAATAAAAGGTGAATACAGGCAATTTTCTAGAAAGGCGTTTAGTAACTCCCGTGTTTTTTTTTCAGTTTAAAACGCCCTATATTAACTAATGTTTTAAAAAATAGAGGAGCTTCGATATGCAAAAATCATTAAGTAAAGTTTAGATTAGTTTTTGTAGAATAGAAATTTGTAAATTCAGTTAATGACTTTCTCAGACAGATGTAATATATAGTGAAAATTTCTTTTAAGCAGGGCTATTCTCTATCTCGTTTTGTCTGTCCATTATTCTGTCTGTCAGTCCGTAACTCTATGTCTGAAATAAGATTAACTCAAATTGTGTTATGGATGTTGTCATCCTTGTTTTCTAGCGCATCTGCTCTTTCACCAAAGCACGTCTGTAAGTACAAGAAAGTTTAGGAAAATAACTTTTTTTAAGTCTAGACGGATTTTTAAGGCATTTCTAATTATGAATTGCATAATTAAAGCGCTACATGTGGACAAAATGGTCCTTAATAATTCTTAAATTATGAATAATCAATAAAAACAACATAGATTATACTCAGGAAAATAATAGAAAATGATTAGTAATGTCTTGATGCAGGTCTCTCCCCTTATTTTTTTTTAAATTGAAAGTAATTAAGGGGGGGAGGTAGATTTGTTTCTTTATACCTAACCCCTGCGGGGACTGCCTTTTTATTTTTTACGCCCTATATTTGTATCTTATCCCCATGCATTAAATAAACAACAACAACAACTACCTGTAAAGGGGCGCCATGGCTCAGTGGTAACACACTGAGCTACGGTAGTGAGAGTTCGAGTTCAATTCTCCGTGTGTTGACTCGAATTTCTCATTCGCAATAATAATCACGCAACTTCTCCTGGTTGTGTTAGAAGGGGACTATTGAGTAAGTTTGGATACTTAATAGTCACGTACATAACATCAGTTATCTCAAGCTCCTCTGCGGAGAGCGTCATTCATTACGGTGACTTAATTTGGGACACCTGCCATACTCGGCGAGGGTAAGGTAATAATGAGTAGCTCTCATGAGACAGCGGGTCAAGTCGTAATGTGCTTGAACGTGAAGCTTGATAGCCCTTGTGGCTAGATAAAAGTGTCTTAGCCTACTCCAAGACTACTTAGGCTCAAACCCTAAGAAACTATGGATAATCAATCAATCAAAAAACAACTACCTGTATATGTCCTTTGTCTAAATCTCCCTTGGAAAGATATTCAATTTCATCAATCATGGTTCGAATCCCCTCCTTGTGAGCCGAGCTCTCGTCTCCAAATTGCCAGCAAGAAAAGTTGTCAAAATGTCCTAAAATAATAACAAAAATTATTCACAAAATCTATTTTAAAGATTAAAAGGTTTTACTGTCAAAATCTTTTTGACAATTTTTTTCTTTTCTAATAAGGAAGAGAATATTGGACTGTAAATTATACTGCCAGCCAAAGATTTTTAAAAACGTTCTGCCATTGTTGGGCTTAAAACCTTTATGGTTTGATTAAGATTTATCTGACTGCATTATCATTGGTGCAGTGTTCTATCTTTTCTACCAGTGACTTCCTATCTGCAAAAAGAACTTTTCCTTTTAACTTTTTGTCCAACAGTTAGCAAGATCTTTGGGTACAGAGCTGAGGCACAAAGACAACTTATAAAATAGACATTATGTTGAGGCAGTTAATTAAAAATTCTTTAGCAATATAGCAGCTGCGCTGTAAGTTAGATTAAAGATTAAAAATTACCAAATAATATGACAAATAAAAAAATGTAATTTTTACCTAAAGAACAAACATGACTTTCTGTGTGTCTCATAATGACAATATGACAAGTCATAGCGGCATGAGAACCTATTACTTGAACAGCTGGATTTTCCCTAAAATTATTCATTGTTAATGACAATAAAGTAAATAATTTATGACAAAAAAAAGAAGAAGTGTAACAACAAACTTTTAGAATAAAACAAAAAAGGCACAAAGTAGGTCATAGAATGTTATACATAACAAAGAAGGGCAAAGAATGACAAAACGTGACAAAGAATGACAAGTCATGACAAATTTGGACATTGAAGCAAGAATATATTACAAATAATGACAAAATATGACAAAGAATAACAAAGCATGACAAATATAGACAAAGAACAACAAAAATGACAAAGTATGGCAAGGTATGACAAAGCATGACAAAGAATAACAGGATATGACAATCATAACAAAAATTGAAGTTTGCAACAAAATATGGCAAATAATTACAAAGAAAGACAAATATGGACAAAAAAGGACAAAATATGACAAAGAAGGAAAAATAGTAACAAATAATAAGAAAGAATGATAAAGATTAAAAAAGAATGAAGAGGCAGGTCGAAGAATGATAAAAATAACACAGTTTTTTTGTGGCATGCCAAAGTATAACAACGTTGATAAAAATGCATGAAATGACAAAGAACTACAAAGAAGGACAAACATAAAAAGAATGACACAGCAAGCCAAATAATGACAAACATAACTAAGAATGACAAAGCAAGACATAGTATGACAAATATAACAAAGCATGACAAAGCACTACACTGCATGGGCTAGAATTGAATCAAGACAAAAGTAAGTGCCGAGCCATGGGACCTATGTATGGTGAAAATAGACATAAAACCATGATGATTCCAGGTAAAACTAAAATATTTCAGCGGGGTCTTTTTGTTTTATTTCAATTTTAAGTTCTGAAAAAAAATTGAAAAAAATATGAAAATCTTTAATAAAAAACAAACAAAAACTGTTTTTCAAAATTTTTTTTCACTAAAAGATACAAACAACTTATATACATACTATAAGCTTTAAAAAAATCAAAATTTTCAAATTTAGGACTGCCTTTCCAAGGTTAGAAGAAAAATCCTAACAACGAATTCTAACATATTTCTGATCAACATAGCAATAAAACGTCTTTTGCTAAATCTTTAACATCAAAATTAAATAGCACTTACTAAAGACTTTTTTTCATTTAAACTTATACTTTTTACATTATTTAACTTTTAAGATTGTGTTTTTTTAAAGAAAGGATACGTGATTTTTTTTCTCATAATTAATTTATCTTAATATGCTGCATTATAAGTGATGACATTGTAGGCTGTGATGGCTTAGAAAACTCAGTACCAGTTTTGTTAGCCCAGGCCATCGGCCCCTCGGGGCCTACAAAACTAGTTTTAATCTTTTTATTTTTATTTTACTATCTGCTAAAAGTTGTCTATAATCCCATACAATAAATAACTATTAAACGTACCAATTAAAGTGAAACAGGGATCTTAAGGGATAAGACAAAGGATGATAAATTGATTACTCCTTCTGTAGATTAACCCTTACAGATCGGGGGGGGGGGGTCATATTGACCCCCCCCTCTAGTTTTTTCAATGTCATTTTTTTCGTAGATAAGATGGAGAGCTGTTACTTCATGACTTTTTAAGTTTAGTAATTATGCGTCGGCAAGAGTTGATTTTATTAGGATATCTGGTCTGTGTCGGTTGTGGTGTCCGGTCAAAGTCGGTTGGGTAGCACCAAAATTTTTTTAAAAATTCTAAATAAATCTTAATTTCTACATTATGACTTTTGTGTATAAGGTAGAAACTATTATTTTTTTTGGTGAATACTGAGATATCAATGACCTTATGAGAAAAGTGGTGTTATGACCGTTTGACCGCACCCTGACCGACTTTATGACCGATTTTTGTCCGGCTTTTACCACAGACATATATCATGAATATCGTGGCTTCTATTACAGCTAGAGACCTATAAATTTTTTTGGTAAATTCTTGAGCAACAATAAACAGATAAAAATATTAATTGGCGCCGCCAACCGCCGTTTTACCGCCGTAACCGCCGAAAATGGCGGTTTCCGTAATTTGCCGTTTTTCGGCGATGATCAGAAAAAGTAATTTTTTTGTTATGGAAAATAAAAGTTCGTCCTAAAATTTGGTCATCCTAGCTGCAAAATTGGCCGCTCTACAGCTGTTTTAAAATTTAGCGGCTGGCCGCTAAAAAGCGGCTAAGGAGCGGCCTGACCGCTATGATTAGAAAAAGTAATTTTCTCTAAGAATACACATGAACCACCAGAAAAAAATTTTACGTCTTTATCTGTAACAGAAGCCGAGATAGAGGGGGGGGTCAATATGACCCCCCCCCCCCGATCTATTAAGGTGGGAATAGGGGCCCGATCTGTAAGGGTTAATATTATTGGTTAAAAAATTGGACTTTGCATGTTTGAACCATCAAATCATTAATCAATTCATAAATTATCAATAAAACATACCAAGACTAGTAGTATAAACCAAACAATCAAGATGAAAAATAAAGTTCCCAAAGTTTTTGAACCAATGAATGAGAAAATATTTATAAAGAACTTTGGGTACCAGCAAATTTTACATTCCAATGTCCCCTTGATCCATATTAAATCTACCATTTCATAAATTGAAGGATTTATTTATCAGTATAATTTAATTGTAAACAACAAAACAACAGGGAAGAAGGGGACACAAGAACTGTAAAGATTCTTAGAAATAGGAAAAGTTTTCTTTTGTGTGGACACTGCTAGTTTGAACCATCCAATTAAGATTTAATAAAAGACCAGTTAACTAATTAGATAACGTGTCTATAAAAACTTTTGGTACCAGTATAATTTATAGTCACATGTTATACTCGGCGAGGGTGAGGTAATAAAGAGTAGCTCACTTGTGACAGCGGGTCAAGGCATAATATACTTGAGCGTGGAGCTTAATAGCCCTAGTGGCTAAACAAAAGTATTTCATCCTTCTTCATTTCTACTTAGTTCCAAACACTAAGAAACAATGGCTACACAAACAAATAAACAGTCACATTTTTCCTCCCTTCTTGCCGATTTGCATGTATTTATCATGTATAAAATCAATTATTTATCATACATTGGGAGGTAGGGGGCTTTGGACTGTTTATAACACTAGTCTGAAATGTTCTATAATAATAATTTATTATTCGTTGGCTTATATTTTAGTAAAAATATTTTGTTTTGTTTATTCTAGGTTTTTTTAAAATGAAACTTATATGGAATGTGTCTCAGAAATAGAGAGGACAATTGACTGTTTAATACACTAGTCTCCAAACTTTATAAAGACATTTCTTATTCTTTGACTTAACAACTATGGGTACTTTTGAATAGTTTTGTTTTTGTCTGTTTTCAGGGGAAATTTAATTTGTATAGCAGCTATTCAAGACAGACGGCTGCATTTTTTGTGAAGATTCCCTAAACAATTTACTTTGTATATCAGTCAAGGTCTATAAATATTAAAATTATAAAATACGCAAGAAAGGTTTCAGGATTTAAAGAAATTCTTTTTAAAACTGCTTGTCCATATTCCCATCTCATCCATGTTATTGATGTTGTCATCCTTGTTTCTTTCTTTCAGGGATCTTAAGGGATAAGACAAAGGACAATAAAGTGATACATGTAGATTTCCACAAATTATGACAAGGAAACTAACCATTTCTTACGTAAAATTATTGTTTGATTATATGTTTGTAAAATATTAGTTTGAAACCATTCCATTAATTTTAGTAAAAGTACACAATTTTTTTGAGCTAACGTGGGTACTTGTGTGATTTACATCCCAATGTCCCCTCCCTCTTATAATTAGCAAAATAAATTTTAAAACGGCATTCTGCTTTTCAAAACAGGATATTTAAATAATTTGTATGATAGAACAAAAGATCCTAAAACTCTAGACAAAAAGTAACAGGATGTCTTTCTGTCTATATATAAGTGTATGTTTAACGAAGGAGGGAGAGAGTGAACTGGACATAGAATTGTAAATCATATCCAAAGTTTTATAAACACATTTTCTCATCCTTTTGATAATTTAGGAATTGATTAATGATTTGATGGTTCAAACATGCAAAGTCCAAACTTTTTAACCAATAATATTAATCTACAGAAGGAGTAATCAATTTATCATCCTTTGTCTTATCCCTTAAGATCCCTGTTTCACTTTAATTGGTATGTTTAATAATTATTTATTGTATGGGATTATAGACAGCTTTTAGCAGATAGTAAAATAAAAATAAAAAGATTAAAACTAGTTTTGTAGGCCCCGAGGGGCCGATGGCCTGGGCTAACAAAACTGGTACTGAGTTTTCTAAGCCATCACAGCCTACAATGTCAGTCACTTATAATGCAGCATATTAACCCATTAGTGACGAACCGGCTTTTAACGCCCGGTTCCAGAAAATGCCGAAAAAAACCGGTTCTCAGTTTTAGGATTGCATCATTCTCAGTATGAATCCCCCCTCTACTACCCTGGTTTTCATTTCCCCCTGGAGCAGGCAGATTTGCTTACTTCCGTTTGCCGGTATAGCTCAACAAAATTTGAAAACCAAGAAAAACAAGGTGATTTTAAAATACCCCTCCTAACTTTTTTGTTTATGAAGTAAAGTTAGTGATTTTTTTCGTGAAATTTAAAGTTTATTGGCATTTACATTCATTTGTGAATTCGTTTTATTCAAATTATTATTTTTTATATGATTTTTTTATCGTTTTTTTTAAGTTCTATATAGACCCGGCTCGGCATATGGGGGGAAAGTCTGAAATTTTCATTACCCGGTTTACTAATAGATCTTTTTTACAACAACAACAAAAACCGGGTTTATTAACCAAAAAGGGGTGGTACCTATAGCCAAAATCTTAAATGTGATATAAATTGTTTTGTATGTTAGTTGTAGCTCTATCAATTACATGAGGTTATGTAGTTTTCAATTACGGATCGTATCGTAGTTTTAAAAAGTGTTCATCTCACTTTGGGCGTTCAAAAATTACATTTTTAATTTTTTGGGCCAAATAACCGGGTATTTAGGTCGCAAACGGGCTTTAATGCCGGGAGAAAGCACCAAAAAACGCCAAAAACGGTTATTAATGCCGCAAGGTTTTTTTACTCGCGCCGAACCGGGTTTTATTGCAACTTTCCTGTGCACGCCACTAGAGCAAAACAAAAAAATTGGAATTCCGTTTTTACCATTATAAAGCTTCCCTGAGATTTTCAGCTCGATCAGTCCATAAAAGTGGCGCTCGGCACTAATGGGTTAAGATAAATTAATTATGAGAAAAAAAATCACGTAACCTTTCTTTAAAAAAAACACAATCTTAAAAGTTAAATAATGTAAAAAGTATAAGTTTAAATGAAAAAAAGTCTTTAGTAAGTGCTATTTAATTTTGATGTTAAAGATTTAGCAAAAGACGTTTTATTGCTATGTTGATCAGAAATATGTTAGAATTCGTTGTTAGGATTTTTCTTCTAACCTTGGAAAGGCAGTCCTAAATTTGAAAATTTTGATTTTTTTAAAGCTTATAGTATGTATATAAGTTGTTTGTATCTTTTAGTGAAAAAAAATTTTGAAAAACAGTTTTTGTTTGTTTTTTATTAAAGATTTTCATATTTTATTCAATTTTTTTTCAGAACTTAAAATTGAAATAAAACAAAAAGACCCCGCTGAAATATTTTAGTTTTACCTGGAATCATCATGGTTTTATGTCTATTTTCACCATACATAGGTCCCATGGCTCGGCACTTACTTTTGTCTTGATTCAATTCTAGCCCACAGTGACTACAAAGCATGCCAAGCATGACAATAAGGACAAAGAAGGACAAACATAACAAAACTTGAGGAATGCATGACAAAGCAAGGCAAGAATAACAAAGAATGAGAATGACAAAGAATAACAAAGAATGACAATGTATTACAACATAACAAAAATCGAAAGTGTTTGACAAAATAAAAACAAATGATGGCACATGAATGACAAAGAATGACAAAGAATGACAATGTATGACAACATAACAAAAATAGAAAGTGTTTGACAAAATAAAAACAAATGATGGCAAAGAATAACAAAGCCGAACAAAGATTAACCTAATATCACTGGTAGCCTGTCTTCTTTGAGTGAGGAAGAGTACGCCATCTCTTGGCAGTGGAATATCCGACTGGGCTGTCAAATGCAAATTGTTTTCACAAATCTAAATGAAAAATTAAATTGGAGGCAAAATTCCCTAACGTAAATCTATAATACAAAGTAGAACGATGTCTGTCTGTTTGTCTGTCTGTTTGTCTGTCTGTTTGTTTGTTTGTAGCGGAGGATCCCGCTAACCACTGAACTGATCTGGTTCTCCTTTACAGGGTAGCTTCTCATAGGTCCCGGGAAGGTTTAAAACTATTTTCTTGGGGGTGGGACACCCCCAACCCCCCCCCCCCAAAACAAAAATTCTCCCCCCCCCCCAATTTTTTTAAAAATTTTCCTTTAAATCTAAAATACGAAAAATTGGTTTGCTCAAACCTCTTGGGGCAAAGTCCCTAGGGGCTAGGGGCGAAGTTGCTAGTATTATATATAGAGAATACATAACGTGTAGCGGTTTAGATCATAGGTAACAAAGAGAAAGATAACCAAAGATGGAATAAAATGCAAAGGACAAGCGAAGAGTGCCGAAGGTCCAATAAAACTGGAATTAATCTTAGGATTTTTTTTTTCATTTTACTATCCGCGGAAAGCTTTATATCTCGTAGCAAAGAGAAGTAGTCTAGAGGCAAAGGCAATAGTTATTATGATAAATAATAGTCAGTGAATAATTTCATATTCCCCTTTTCAAACTCTTCTATTGACGATTTCAGGAATTTGACGCTAAGAATAATTTTGAAAGTGAAAGTATGTAAGGGAGGGTTCGTACAAAAAAGGGTTAATAACATTTAACAACAATAAGATGGAAAATAAGAGTTTGATGGCGACATCCTATCAATAAAGTAACAGGATGTTTGTCTCTCTATATTTGTGTACCGAATGATCTTGCTAACCGCTGGACCTATATGGGTTACCTTTATAGAATATATTCGCATATGTCCTTGAAAGGTCTATAACTATTTTGGGAGATGGTTCCACCATCCTCCCAAGAGAAATCGCCCCTAGAAAAAAATACCCCCCACCAAAAAAAATTCACTAGAGATATGAGATGATAAAACATTTGATACTTTACTTAAACTCTACAATCATTTAGGTATAGCTAAAAAATTAATTTCTTAATTTCATTATATCGAATAAACACTTATTGATATGATATAGAGAGTAAGAGTGAAGTATTAAAATATTAGAAATATTCAACTCAAGTCATTTAAAATTAGTTTATTAATACTTTAAAAGTACAGTCACTAGTTTAGGCTTCTTTGCCTAGATTAACGAAATTAAAGGGTGTGCAAAAAAATGCGGACTTTTTAAAAATTGAAATTGCGCGGCTTGTGTTAATAGTAGAAAAATGTTATGCATATCGTTAGAACCGCTAAGAAGTCTATTTTTTAGAAATATAAGAACGATTCCTCTGCTACGTATAGTTTAGGAGCTATATATTAAAATGTCCCAACTGACTTAAAATTTGACTTGCGAGTAAAATTTAGGACATTTTACACCCTAGCTCCTAAATTATTTGTAGCACAGGAACCGTTCTTATATTTCCAAAAAATACAGTTCATAGCGGTTCAAACGGTATGCGTAACATTTTTCTACTATTAACACAAGCCGCACAATTTAAAATTTAAAAATGTACGCATCAATTTTTGCAAAATATCTTCTCTAATTTTTAGTTATATTTTAAAATTTACTCACAAGTCAAGTTTTACGTCAGTTGGGACATTTTAACACTTAGCTCCCAAACTATACGTAGCACAGGATTCGTTCTTATTTCCAAAAAATAGAGTTCATAGCGGTTCTAACGATATGCATAACATTTTTCTACTATTAACACAAGCCGCGCAATTTTAATTTTAAAAAAGTCCGCGTTTTTTTTGCACACCCTTTAGTTGTAAGCAGAATTTTAAAAAATAACTACAAACTGTAAAACAGAGATTATAGAAAAATGAAGGTAAGTTTGAACGACAAGAAAACCCGCCCGCAATAGGACAACCATTGTTTGTGTTGCGTTCAACGCCCCCCCCCCCCCCCCTATAATCTCAGTCCCTATTAGAGCTAGAGGGCTAAAAGTTTTTGTGCAAGTCCCCTGTTTGATCATGAATTTCCGACCTTAACCCTTAAAAGTCGGGCCCTTTGCCGCACCTTAATCAGTCGGGGGGGGGGGGGGGGGGAGGGGGCGTTTCAACACCCCCCCTTATTATCTCAGTTCCTATTAGAGCTAGAGGGCTAAAGTTTTTGTGCAAGTCCCCTGTTTGATAATGAATTTCCGACCTTAAGTGAGTCAAAGTCAATTTTCGCTTCATTCACCCTTTTATTTAACAACCTTTGTTTTAGGTCCTTTTTTACTTAAAAATTTCAAACGGCTGTAATTTTCTTATTTTAGAAGCTGGAAGAATTTTTTTGCAGAAAATGTTTATCTTTATGTAAATTTTATATTTATATTAGAAATATAAATTTCAGCGGCCGCAGCTGTACTTGGCAGCATCCAGCCGGAAAACAGCAGCGGATCTTTATGAAATTTTAATACGTTATGTAGACATGTAAGAAAGCTTAAGTTTAAAATTTGAAGTCTCTAAATAAAAAATTGAGGCCATAGGAGCCTTTTAAAGATTTCTGGAGACCTGGAGGATCAGGACCTGCAGGATCATACCTGGAACCTGAAATTGACTTGAACACCTGTATTTAATATGAGGATGTACTACTAGAGGATATTTTAGTATTTTGGTAAGATAAAATGCTTTGTTTAAGTCAAAAAAATATTTTGGCTCTTTACCTGGATGACCCTACCAGGTTTGCTGGCATCCTGTGCCCGCCAGGATGGAGATATTCAAAAAATTTCAACTCTCAGTTATGTGTCATACCCATACTTAAAAAGTCACGCAGTTTGGGCTCTTTATCTTTGATAGAAATTCTGTTTAGAGAAAAAGTCAAATTTAAGTGTCAAAGTTTCCTTTTGCCAAAACTGTCGCATTTTATCAGTTTATTAATTCCCTTTCACTTAGTAGAGGTTAATTAGAATTAGGATATTTAAACTTAGTGTACTAACAAGGGATATCCCTCAGATCATAAACAAGTATAAATCAATTTTTATGAACTGTTAGGACTTCTAGACAGTTAAAGAGTGGGCTTTCATTTTTGGGTGTTAATCTATCTAATACCCCGAGTGGGTGTTTGGACAGAAAAGTAGTTAGTTGTAAAAAATGTCCAAACTAATAAATTTAACAAAATACAATAACATCAAGAACATACAAACTGATGTACAGACAGACAAAGTATATTGTAGATTAGATGCAATCTTTACTACAAATTACGTGCAACTATCTCTTAAAACAGCCAAGAAAAAATCACAATTCCAAAATCAACAGTATTGGACATTAGACTATAAAAGTTTTAAAGATTTTTAATCAATATAATAGATTTGAAATCTGCATAAAATTTTAAGGATTTTTTATAAAATTCGTTTTTTATATAATTCTTTATTTAAAGGCGCAAATACGATTTAAGTTAATAAATTTTGACCAATAGGATAGCTGGATTGGAAACTACCTTCGCTCTAATTGGTTGAATGATGTACGTCACTTAAGCTTCTACAATCAGAGCGCAGATAGTTTTCAATCCACCAATCACAGATCTCAAAATTATTTTACTTAATTTGTATTTGCGCCTTTAAATAAAGAATTATATAAAAAACTAATTTTATAAAAAATCCTTAAAATTTTATGCAGATTTCAAATCTATTATATTGATTAAAAATCTTTCCAACTCTTATAGTCTATTGGACATACATACAGAAAAAAATAAGTTGAAGAGTAGATGCTCATTTGTCATGGAAATATCCATAAGAAATTTCAGACATTTATCTTAAATAACTGCCGAGAAATCATGGTTTCTGACGAAAGGACTAATGTGTGAAATTACAGAGAAGCTTCGCTCCTTATAAGTTGCTGAGAAAGAAAAGCAGTGTATGTACGTCATTAAACATTTTTTTTTTGCAAAACTAAATAAGATTTAAAGATTAGCAACTGTCGGGGAATTTGCTAAACCTAAATTTATTTCTTGCTTTATTTAGTTGCATAGTTTTTCTATAGATAAAATCCATGTCAGAACTGACGGCATGCTTTTTAAATGGTTTATCTCATCAAATAATAGGCCAGTTTTAGGGAACTTAAAGGATAAGACAATTGACGATAAACTGAATGGTATCCTAGTCAAGATAAACAAAATTACCCCTCCTAAAGATTGTAACTAGTATTAGTGGAAATATTGGATAATGCTAGTTAGTACATCCCAATCATAATTTAAAAGTCTCCATCGTTTTTAACCCTTAACGGTCGAGGAGAGGGACATTGAACGCCCTTCATCCGGTTTTTTTCTATCTCATTTTCTGTGTGTGAAAGAAAGAGGGCTATAACTGAGTGACTTTTTAAATGACGTATAAAGATAAAACAGCATGAAATATTAACAGCGATAGCATTAGAATAAATCATATATGTTTAGTAATTGCTTTGCCCTCTACAGCATAATTGTCCTTGTATTTTTGTATTTATTACAATTTACATGGAATAGTTTTCTTATGTAAGTTAATTTATGGGTCAGGGGCTGAGAATTTTGAAAAAGCCTACAAAAAACTTCAATAATACTAAGAACTTTGATTATAAAATAAATAGAATTTAAACTTTATATGTATCTTAACAAATTTTAGATGCATATTTAACCTAGTCTAATTTAAAATGGCAATTAAATTTTTTTAAAGATATCCAATTGAAAGAGAACCCAGTATTAGTGTCGGACTGATTATGACGTAACAAAAAAATTAGCCAATGAGAGGACATTATTGACCAATGGTAAAATTCATAGTGACCTCTCATTGGCTAATTTTTTTTGTTACGTCATAATCAGTCCGACACTAATACTGGGTTCATTGAAAGAAACTCGCCAATAATTTTACACAACAGCTTGTTATCTTGATTGCTTAATCCTTGTGGCAACAAAATGTTTTTATAACTTGCTCGCGATAGTATAGGTATTACCCCGTCCCGGATTTGAAAAATTTTGTTAAAATTTTTGCCCCCAGCCAAAATATGGTTGATTTATGCATAAAAATGACTCATGCAAAATATTTTTTCTGTAGTGCAAAAATCGCGACGGTACAAGCACTGCAAAGTTTTTAAAATCTGCAAAAAACCCTGTTTTTATGGCTTTTTTGGGGCTTTTGTACCATCCCAATTTTAAAGATTTTTACAAAATTTCAATTCAAGTGTGTTGATATATACCTGAAATTTACCAAAAAAAATGGGGGCAGTCTCAATTATAACATATGAAGGTGTAGCAAGTAATCTTCCAAATACAAAATTGTCAAATTGCATACATATATAATAGGGTTGGGCCGGATACTTTTTTGGACGGATACTGGATATCTGGCTGATTTATAATGCCGGATATCCGGCATCTGGCCAGATATCTAGCAAATATCCGGTAATTTGGCCGGATATCTGGTTATTCGGCCGGATATCCGGTATCCGGCCAAAAAAGTATCCCGCCAAAAAAGTATCCAGCCTACCTCTATTATATAAGTATGAAATTTGTTTAATACACTATCCCTTCTGTAGATTAAACTTAGTGGTTGAAACGTTTATAAACTTAACTTAATAAACCAACCAATCAAATTCAATAAAATTCGCAAAAGTTGTTAACCTAATGAATTAGAAACACAATTATAAAACTTTGGGGACAAGTGAAATAAACAATCCAATTTCCCCTCCCTCTCTGAATTATACCAGAGTATACCAAAAGTCTAATAATAACTAGGGAGGCAGAGCACAATGGGCTGTTAATTACACTAGTCCCCGAAGTTTAAAAAACTTTTTCATTTGTTTGCTCAACAACTTTTTAGATTGTTTGAAATTTTAATTCGTTTAATAAGACGGTCTAACCACCTATTGTAATCAACAGAAAGGGTAAGTTTGTGTATTATCATGGGGTATACACGTCCATTTATCAGCCATTGTCTTCTCTGTCTAGATCCCTGTACCCAAAGTTATTCAAGAATCTAAAGGGATAAGACAATGTCTAATAAATTGATGTACATCCCCAATAATGATGCAAAAAATTATACCTTTTGTAGATTAAAACTAGAAGTTGAAACTTTTAAACACTCAACTTAATAAAACAACCAAATAAAATTTCTGAATTTCCCCAATTTTTTAACCCAAATGTAAGAAAACACCGTTATAACACTTTGGGGACTAATTTAATAAACAGCTCAATGTCCCCTCCCTCCCTGAACTATGCAAGAGTGTATCACAAGTCTAATAATAACTAGGGAGGGAGGGGACATTGGGCTGTTTAATACACTAGTCCCGGAAGATTTATAATAACATTTTTTTTATTTCTTGGCTCAACAACTTTGGAGACTTTTATTGAATTTTAATTGGTTGGTTCATTAGGTTTAGTGATCAAACGTTTCAACCACTATGTAATCAACAAAAAAGGGTCAGATTGTGTATCATCATGGGATATACAAATAAATTTATCAGCCATTGTCTTATCCCTCTAGATCCCTGTACCCAAAGTCTTATAATAACTTGAAGACTTTCATTTTTATTACATAACAAGAAATAACATGTTACTGAGGGATCTAAGGGATGAGACTATGGCTAATGAATGGATGTACATCCCCATTAATAATACACAAAATTAACCCCTTTGTAGATTAAAATTAGTGGTAGAAACGATTGAACACTCAAATTAATAAACCAATCCATCAAAATTTATTGAAAGTCCCCAAAGTTATTAAGTCAACGAATAAGAAAAGGTTATTTTCAAACTTTTGGGACTAGTGTATTAAACGGCCTATTTTGTCCCATCTATTTCTGATACTTATTAAATGCAAATCTTTTCTATAATATGAGTCTGAACGAACTCCGTAAAGGTAAGCTCTTTTATTTAATCTAAGCAAGTTGAAATTTTTTGCTTGAAAACTTTGGTTGATGATTCCTGTAACAATAAGGGTTTAGAAAGTGTAGCAACTCTGCAATCGGTACTTCTGCTTTATAGCTTTCGTTTTTGATATATTGAAGACGTAAGTTTAATGGAAATTATTGCCAGTTTCCCAAGTGCCAAGTAGAGCACATACCCCCCTCCCCCCCATCTCCCGACCTTGAAAAAAGGAAGGGATACTTTCTAGTTTCTTTATTAATTATATAAGGTCTGGTTTGGATAGTTTATATTGGGTACCAGGGACCCTTGCGAGTTAATATAAGGAGGGAGCGGTTATCAGGTATCAAAAAACACTTTGAGGGAAAGCACCGTACATCTTTTATAAGCTAAGACAGTTCTTTCCATTAGGTCAGTACAAAATTAACAGAGATAAACAATGAATAATGACACATAAAAAGATAATGTTAAAAATTATCTAAGTTTCACAAGAAGAGCTTCTCCATAGTACTTTCTAGCGTTAACGCTTTCAAAGGACTCTTGGACACCTTAGAGAAGGGTTGATCCTCTAATTTTATCTAAGTGGTAATAACTGAAACATTCCCTGGATCTATCAGAAACTTTACTGTAAAGAAGAAACAATTGCATACATATATAATAGGGTTGGGCCGTTACTTTTTTGGCTGGATACCGGATATCCGGTTGATTTCCAATGACAGATAATCGTTAAATGGCAAATTACCGCATATCTGGCCGAATAAAAGAACATCGGCCGAATAACCGGATAACTGGCCGGATTACCGGATATCCGGCCAAATAACCGAATATCCGGCTAAATAACATATATTTGCCGGATATCCAGCATTGTAAATCAGCCAGATATTCAGTATCTGTCCAAAAAAGTATCCGGCCCAATCCAATTATATATGTATGCAATTTGACAATTTTGTATTTGGAATATTACTTGCTACACCTTCATATGTTATAATTGAGACTGCCCCCATTTTTTTTGGTAAATTTCAGGTATATATCAACACACTTGAATTTAAATTTTGTAAAAATCTTTAAAATTGGGATGGTACAAAAGCCCCAAAAAAGCCATAAAAACAGGGTTTTTTGCAGATTTCAAAAACTTTGCAGTGCTTGTACCATCACAATTTTTGCATTACAGAAAAAATATTTTGCATGGGTCATTTTTATGCATAAATCAACCATATTTTGGCTGGGGGCAAAAATTTTAACAACATTTTTCAAATCCGGGACGGGGTAATAGGTATATGGCAATACATTAATTATGGTTTTAAGAAACGAGATGAAATACTAAAATATCAACAACAAAAAAGTCTTCATAATGTGAATTTCACAGGTATCAAATCAAATTTACGGTTTCAGATATAATCGTATAGGTTCAGATCTTCAGGAAACGTGGGACAGTTCCTGAAGCCGCACAATTGAGAGCTACACGGGCTATTGTTTCATTTAAGATGTTTCTCAACCAAGTTTTATAATTATCAGATCATTCGTCCATGCTCTAATGATCAGATGGAAAGACGTATAGACTAAGATATATAAGTTTTCCTGAATTTTAATGTTAGGGGGAGATTTGAAATCTGCATCAAATTGTAAGGATTTTTTATAAAATTCGTTTTTTTGTATAATTCTTTATCTAAAAGCGGAAATGCATTTCAAGTTAATTAATTTTGACCAATAGGATAGGTGGATTTTAAACTACCTGCGCTCTAATTGGTTGAATGATGTACGCCATCCAATCAGAGCGCAGATTTTTTAAATCCACCAATCACAGATGCCAAAATTAATTAACTTAAATTGCATTAAAGGATTATAGAAAAAATGAATTTTATAAAAAATCCTTAAAATTTGATGCAGATTTCAAATCTCCCCCTAACTTTAAAATTCCGGAAAACTTATATATCTTACTATAGACCCTTATTATAGAAAAGCTTCGATTTTTCAGAATGGAAAATACCTCTGGATTTTGTTGGAAGAAAGTTTCTAAGTCTTCAGGTATATCAGTCAGGTCTCGGTCTACAACCTAAAATAATTATCCTTGACAGTTTTTAAGCAGTGCAGCCACTCTAAAATAGATATCCGTGCGTTAGTCCCTCTGGAACAATATGAAGCATCTACTCAGGGAGTAAGGGAGGTGACAATGGATCTTATATTCAATTTTTAGGAGTCTCAGACTTTGGGTACTGGCTTAAAGGGAATGTACAAGAATTTAGTACTTTCTGACTGAGTTTGGGTACTAGCGCATGTAATGCCGCTACTCGTTTTGAAAAAAGCACAAAGAAGGTAGTTTAAATATAAAAGGTAAGAATACACGGCCACCCTCCCATAATCTATTTCATCCCCTCTCCCCCACCTCCCTTTTTTAATGCAGACGATAGGGAAAAGAAAAAGATGGTGGGGACAAGGGGCAAGGGTAATAGACAGGATATTCTTGCCCAGCCAGAATAAGTCCAATAATCCAATAATACAAAAATCACACCATTAAACCTCATTATATTTCATCAAAAACAAGTTGTGATTTCGCCTGACTGTCCCTTTTTTTCTTAGTTTACAGTTTATTAAATTTAACTAACAATCCTTTAACAATTTCCTCCGAATTTCCTGGATTAGTCTGGATTTCATAGCCTTTCTTTGAAAACTCTTAAATTGAATTAATTGCCCATTGTCCCCTCCCTTACTCCCTGCATCTACTACATAACTCATTTTAAGAGGCTTCGTTAAAAAATATTTATTTATCTATCTATCCATCTATCTATCTATCTGTCTATCTATCTATCTATCTATCTATCTATCTATCTATCTATCTATCTATCTATCTATCTATCTATCTATCTATCTATCTATCTATCCATCTATCTATCTATCTATACCTCTTTTACAGTACTCATGCCCATTTCCTGCATTTCTCTGTAGAACTTGGGAAAATTTGTGACCTGAAACAGGAAAACAGGGATTGGTACAATGGACATTTAATTAATCCTCCCCAAAACTTATGCTTTCGATAGATGGTAAATATTACGGGGGAAGAAAGCGTTGCAGATTTACAACCCCTGTTTGCCTGAAGTAATGCCAAGAATTCAATGATAAGACAATGGTCATTGAATTAAACTTACCCCCACCATCCTTTCAATCTTATGATATCCAAATCCTACTTTATGGGGAAGAAAGGGTTGTATATTATAGAAAAGGATATAATATTGTCATACATTAAAATTAGCAAACTTTTTGAAGCAAAGCTATAGTGTTGTTTTTGGGTCTGTAAGTTTATATCTATGTAATTTCTCCTAAATAATAAAAGTAGACCATAAATTGATTTATTATGCAGGTAGTGTCTTTAAATCACTGAATTAAACATTTTTTGTTCATTTGATAAAATGAACATATTATTAAAAATCTTAATTATGGCATTAATGTTTGATTTTCGACAAGACATACAAATGGACAGCCCTATCCTAATTATAGAAAAGCAGATCTACGAGAGAGAAAAAAGTAAAATTGAAAACAAGAAACAAATTGCTAAAATGAGAGGTTTTTTTACAGATTCTTTTTTAACAGCGGATAAAAAGTATTTGAAATATGTGTAGTAATAATCACGGTAATAGGAATAGATTAATATATTATAAGTTAATCTTTAAACAAAAAGTTACTTATGGTAGCTATAAATAGTTCGTAAAAGGGGTTGACAAAAATTTACCTCCAATTTTATGTTTGAAGGAACAGATCTACAGTATAGATGTATATACAGATAACTACCTGCCCCCCTTTTCCAACGACTTTTTTCGTCTGCTAGCCAATTGTTTTTGTTATATGGTTTTGTTAATATTCCCGACACTACTGGTTGATTTTCAAAGTCCCAAAAGAGTCTCGGCATACGGTCCTTGGGATGGGAACAGAAGATGATTGAAGTTCCTCAATGACGTCATAAAAATAAGGAGAGGAGGAGTGGGAAAGAAACCCCTTAAAAAAGAGATGGATAATCCTTCGTTTTTATGACGTAACATGCTGATTTTTTGAGGGATTTTTTTTATCTTCATGGGAACATTATTTTACCCCTTCCCCCTCTAGTGTTTTACTCTAATTTTAAATGAATAAAATGGGTAATATGTTTAAAATGTTGGTAAGATCTATTTGTCAATGATTGTCCAATCCCTGTATTCCTGAGTATTACTGTATATTTTTAAAAGCAAAGCTTTTCTATAATTAGGGTCCGTCCGTCCGTAACGGATAGCATTTTTCGTTAATTTAGGCATGTTAGAATTGTCCTATTGATTTCAAACTTTGTATGGTGATTCCTTTAGTAGTTAGGTACGATTTAGAAAGCGTAACAACTCTATAATCATTACCAAAATGTCCGTACGTCTATCTTAAACATGTTGATTTTTTTTACTTTTTTAACAACAAATTTTTGTGTGATCTAATTATCCGATTGATCTGATTTTTGGCATATTGATTCCTGGGACAACAAAGTATAATGTAATAAGCGAAGCAACTCTATAATTAAGTCCTAAAATGTAAGTATGTCCATAAACATTATCCTTAACAAATTTGCTTACAATTTTGCTTTGACTCTTATACAAATTTATATTATTATTATTCAGTTCTGACACTACCGTTTCAGTGCTTCGCTTTTATGGATGTTGTCATCCTTGTTGTAAATGAATATCAATGGAAAATTACAAAGTACAATTAGTCTTTGAATAGGAATCAGACATTTTTTACTTTTCTTTGTATTTTTGTCCGTATGTTCATAACGGATATTAGCTATCATCGTACTTTCAGGCGTGCTAGAATTGTCCTACCGATTTTAAGTCTTGAATAGAACGTAATAACGCCATGGATAACAATAAATTCTCAGTATTTTACTTTAAAACTGAGGTGGATTCTAAAAAAAGAATTGTCCTACTAATCGCTTAGTGGGGCAAAATTGTTTTCGTGAAAAATACACCAAAATCACATTACAAATCTACAAAAATTAAATAAAATCTTATGTTAATAACCCTTCTATGATTTTGTTTAATTTTTGTAGATTTTTAAATTTCTATTTCAAATTTTTTTAAAGAATCCACCTATGATCTTTTTAAAGAGAGAGAGAGGTGACATTGGGTTGTTTATCACACTAGCCCCCAAAGCTGTATAACAACGTTTACTTATTCGTAGGCTTAACAACTTTGGGCCTTTAGTATAATTTGATTGGTTGGTTAATTTAGCTAAGTGTTTAAACATTTCAACCACTACAGAAAGTAATCTACAGAATGAGTAATTTTGAGTATCATCCTTGGGGATGTTCATCGATTTATTGGCCATTGTCTTATCCCTTTATATCCCTTAATCTTTTCCCTATCAAAATAGTGATTTATAATACTAGAACCAGAATCCGCCCCCCCCCCCCCCTTATAAAGCAACCAATGGGGTGTCAAGTCATAAAAAGCTTCAAACTGAATAATACGATTTAGCAATCAATTTAAAATCGTTGGCATTTATCATAAATTCTGTTTTTCAACTACCAACATTCAACAAAAAATGAAAATGTTGACTAAACCCTTCTGTTTTTAAAAGCGAAGCTTTTCTTTAATTAGGGTCGGTCCGAGGTGGATAGCTTTTTTTGTTAATTTAGGCACGTTAGAATTGCCCTATCGATTTCAAACTTTGTATAGTGATTCCTGTAGTAGTTATGGACAATTTAGAAAGCGTAGCAACTCTATAATCATTACCAGAATGTCCGTACGTCCATTTAAAATATGTTGATTTTTTACTTTTTTAACAAAACATTTTTATGGAACCCAGTAAAAGTGTCGGACTGATTATGACGTAAAAAAAATAATTAGCCAATGAGAGGCCACTAAAAATTTTACCATTGCATTGGTCAATAATGGCCTCTCATTGGCTAATTATTTTTTTTTCGTCATAATCAGTCCGACACTATTACTGGATTCATTTTTATGTGATCTAATTATCCGATTGTTCTGATTTTTGGTATACTGATTCCTGGGAATTCTATAATTAAGGTATGTCTGTCCGTTCTTCACGTTAAAGTATTTCATATTGCAGGTGCTATGCGGGGGAAAACATTTGCTTAGATTAAAATAATGATTAGAAGCGGATCTACTCTATGAGTACGCGGTATGTCCATCCTGATAACATGTGTCCCTACTGCTTTTTTAATGACTAGCGGCTGCGCCCCTAGCCTCTAGGGTTTTTTTCTCCAAGAGGTTTGATCGACCTATTTTTTTGTTATTTAGATTTTAAAAGAAAAGTAAAAAATTGGTGGGGAGGTTTTTTTTTCCATTTTTTGGGCGTTTGGGGGTGTCCCAGCCCCCTCCCCCCCCCCCCCCGAGAAAATAACTTAAAACTATCACAGGACCAGTAGGTATATTCCCTAAAGAGTAGAGCCCAATCGGTTCAGTGGTTACTGAGATCTTAAGCTTCAGATAGACTGAGAGACAGACAAACAGACAGACATCGTACTACTTTGTATTACGGATAGAATTTTTATAAATTATTTACTGCACTCATCTACTTAGGACATATGTAGTTGTCCTTGTTTTAATAATTTTAGTTTCTAAAATATATTTCTGTTAGGTCAGTAACAGTTTACATAATTGTTGCACAAGTTAAAGATACAAGATTAAAGAAGCAACAACAATTGTTAAATCAGTAGTGCAGATATCATATCTGTACTAGCAGCCAAGAAAATCATATTTCTTCCATAAACAATAAGATATATAAGATATATAAGTTTTCCGGAATTTTAATGTTAGGGGGAGATTTAAAATCTGCATCAAATTTAGAGGATTTTTTATAAAATTTGTTTTTCTATAATTCTTTATCTAAAAGCGGAAATGCAATTAAAGTTAATTAATTTTGGCATCTGTGATTGGTGGATTAAAAAAATCTGCTCTCTGATTGGATGTCGTACATCATTCAACCAATTAGAGCGCAGGTAGTTTAAAATCCACCTATCCTATTGGTCAAAATTAATTAACTTAAAATGCATTTCCGCTTTTAGATAAAGAATTATACAAAAAACGAATTTTATAAAAAAAAATGCTTAAAATTTGATGCAGATTTTAAATCTCCCCCTAACATTAAAATTCCGGAAAACTTATATATCTTAATAAACAATCCATCTTTACAACAAGTAATTGAAGAAGGTCGAATAATATGATAACTTGATGAGCATTTGTTAAAAGCGAAGCTTTTCTATTATTAGGGTCGGTCCGTCCGTACGTCCGTCCGTCCGTCCGTCCGAGATAGATAGCTTTTATTCGTTAATTTTAATAAATCTCCTCCGTAAACCATTATTGACTTCCCTTTCCAACTACGAAAGGGAGAATCTTACACATGGGAGAAAAATCAATTTATCTTCCTTTGTCCCTTTGTTCCCTGTACCACTGAATGTTTTACAAATGCAAGTTAGAAATTATTTTAGGAATTCATGTAAAACAGCTAAAACGTTTGATGAAACTACATATATTTATATTTAAATGATCGAGGTTCAATTGCCATTTCTTTTTATCTCTGATTCCCTGATATTTCATTTCCAAAATTGATATTTTAGAGAAAAGAATACCTACTCTCTTTGTTAAAGTGAATTATTATCTGTAGTGTGTAAACATATATTTTGTGATTATGCAATGATGCGTTTTTTCATTCTTGTATTTGCATTTAGAGGCATGCCCATCAAAAGTTTTAGGGGTGGGGTAACAATTTTAGACAAGGTCATTTAGGTTTTTTGGGGAGGTTTTGAAGAATTAAATAGTAAAACATTTATTTCTCTTTTTACTTACACCCCGCGCCGCCCCACCCCTGAGAAAATCATGTTCAAACAATTATTCTCCTTAAAAAGTTAATATTAATCATTGTTGCGACAAAAATAATTAATTCAATCTGCATGGTAATCTTTATCATCATAGAAAACGGGCAGGATTTTTATTGATTAAACAGTAAAGTATAATCAAGGGGAAGCTAGGGGTGAGAGCGGAAATTATAGTTTTAGAGAAGCTTTGAAATTGCTACGCTACTAAGTATAATTCCTTACCTTGATAACCATTTTGCTCCAGTGTTGTACCTGTAATTCTAACTAAATCTGAAAATTCTAACAATTCCGCATTTATGCAAAAGTAGAAAGAACAGTAATAACAAACAAGGAAAAAGAAGCCTGTGCACGGCACAGAATAAAATTAAAGAACTTTTGAATACTGTATACTTAATTTTTCATGCTTAAAATTATAAAATTTCCAATGCATATTTAAAATGTGTCTGTTTCTTACTTGAGCTATTACAAACATTCTATCTATACTAAGGTCACTTTAGAATTTAAACAAGTAAGATAATTTTCGTAGGTAATACAGCATATTGTTTTATACTAAAAAATATAGTATGAGAGATTCAGTAAATATTATCTTACTTAAGTTATTACAAAAATTACAACTGGTAATTTAATCACCATAGATAGTAGTACAAATAAATTTGAAATCTAAAGATATAAGAATTATGACAGCTTCAGTAAATGTGATAGTCTTAGAACATTTTTGAAGCCAATTTTTAAAAGCGAAGCTTTTCTGTAATTAGGGTCGGTCCGTCCGTCCGAGATAGATAGCTTTTATTCGTTAATTTAGGCATGTTAGAATTGTCCTTTCGATTTCAAACTTTGCATGATGATTCCTGTAGTAGTTGGGTACGATTTAGAAAGCGTAGCAATTCTATAATCATTACCAGAATGTCCGTACGTCCATTTTAAACATGTTGATTTTTTTACTTTTTTAACAACAAATTTTCAAGTGTTCTATTTATCCGTTTGATCTGATTTTTGGTATATTGATTCCTGGGACAACAAAGAACAATATTATAAGCGAAGCAACTCTATAATCAAGTCCAAAATGTAAGTATGTCCATAAGCATTATCCTGTTTTTAAGCAGTTTTTCAACAAATTTACTTAAAATTTTGATTAGACATTTATACATTTATGTTCCGATTTTCTAGTTCAGATACTATACAAGTGTTAATGTCCGTTAGTCCTACCGTTTCAGTGCTTCGCTTTTATGGATGTTGTCATCCTTGTTTTTTTAATTTTTAAACAAAGGTGAATTTGTGCTTAATTAGCGCAGCTAATAATAGCTAAAGAACACATTTGTGTACAAAGAAATTTGCCCTCAGAGGCATCTAGGAATACTAGAGATGAGGGTTGTTAGGGGTTGAATTCGAACCCAAATATTAAACAAATTGGGGGAGTAATTTTTTCTAGGGGCAATTTTTCTCGGGAGGTATCCTCCCAAAAATAGCTATAAACCTTTCCAGGACCTATGAGAAGCTATTTACATTGCAAAGGATAACTTTATCCATTCAGCGGTTAGCGAGATCGTTTGGAACAGATAGACAGACAGACACAGAGAAAAACAGACATCCTGTTACTTTTATATAAGGATATCACAATAGCTTCATAATTAGATCACAAATTCAGGACAATGCCTTTTGGCTTGCCTTGTATTTTGAACTGACGTAATAGCAAAGTCAGTGTCATACTGACTATTTGACCGACACGCTACAGACACACACACACACACACACACATACTAACACCCGAGTGCTTGTTCTCACACGCACACACACACACACACAAACATACATTTACGTAAACTTTCTTACTTTTCTTTCTATCTCTTTCTCTCTCCCCCCTCTCTCTCTCTCTCTCTCTCTTTCTCTCTCTCTCTCTCTCTCTCTCTCTCTCTCTCTCTCTGTCTCTCTGTCTCTCTCTCTCTCTCTCTCTCTCTCTATCTCTCTCTTTCTCTTTGTCCATCTTTTTAAACAATTAACTCATTTGATATATTTGTTTATTATTAATCTATATATTTAGATGATTTTTTTCTTTTTCACTTTCCTATCCCTCAAATTTAACATCTTTTTGTTTTGTCTTTCTTTTTTTTCTCCCTTTTTCTCTCTCTTTTTTACTCACGCTCTATCTATGTACTTTTAGACATTAGACCAAATTAGTGCGAATTATTTCCAATGTAATTTTTATTGTAATGGAAAACTATTTTACTTTGTCCAAGTTAGTTATAGAGAAGTTGCTCGTAGAAAAAGATGATTAAACTGTAATACACTTCTAATTAGAGTTAATCATAATATTGACAGTAGCTTTACTACTAAAACAGGGGTCAAAATATTCAAGTTAACTCTAATAGCTTATGCACGGTTCTTAATAGTTGGAAAGCTCGTTGGGATACAGGAATATAGGACAATCAACAATAATTCAACCCCCCCCCCCGCTATATTTGTATAAAATTTCTGCCTGTAATAGCTTTTAAATTATTGGTGGAGGAAAAGAGTGTTCATTTATTTTTTTCCTCCATTGTTTTCCTTTATCCCTGAAAAGCACAGCTACTGTGTGGCCTATGGGTCATGGTGTGCAGTAATTTCAGCACTTGTATCACAATAGCAAATAATTAGAACTGTGTACTATTACAAACTGTAAAAGCACAGCTACTTTGGCCTATGGGTCATGGTGTGCAGTAATTTCAGCACTTGTATCACAATAGCAAATAATTAGAACTGTGTACTATTACAAACTGTAAAAGCACAGCTACTTTGGCCTATGGGTCATGGTGTGCAGTAATTTCAGCACTTGTATCACAATAGCAAATAATTAGAACTGTGTACTATTACAAACTGTAAAAGCACAGCTACTTTGGCCTATGGGTCATGGTGTGCATTAATTTTAGCACTTGTATCACAATAGCAAATAGTTAGAACTGTGTACTATTACAAACTGTACCTTTCCCTTTGCTTCTAGCAGCCATGCCCCCCTAGAGGCCTCTAGCTGCGCTTTACTCCCCCCTCCCCCTTCCTACTTTTAGTTTAAAAAGAAAAAGAATATGATTTTTAGGGGTGATTTCTCTTGAATAAATGGTCGAACCCAACCCCACCACCTCCCCTCAAAAAAAGTTCTAAGCCTTTTCAGGATCTATGAGAAGATTCACGTAAAGGACAACCATATCGGTCCAGCTGTTAGCGAGATCCTTTGGTACAAACAGACACATGGACTCAGAGACATCATGTCACTTTTATAAAAAGGATTACATCTTTTTATGCGAATAATATGAAACACAATGCAAATGTTTTTATATGCTGAAGAGAATGCACACTATGGGTCACACAAGCAGCTAAGGCCAACTATTACATATATCAGAAATAATAACTCAGCTATTTCTATCCTTGTATATAATAAGTAATAGAATCTGTGTTTAACGAAGGATTTCGCTAAACACCTAACCCAATGTAGTTCTCCTTTACAGGGAAGATTCCCTGGGTAGGTTTAAAACTACTTTTGTAGAAGGTACCACCAGCCTCTCAAGAGAAATCGCCCTTAGTAAAAATGACCCCATCAAAAAATATTTTTCTCTAAAACTTAAAATTTGACAACATTTTCATCATTAAGGAGCATAATTAACCAAAAAACATTCATTGCAGTTGGACTCATTTTTAGCAGGTTTTTGGCTATTTTCATATTTTTCCCCATGTCGATCCATAACATTCATAAGTCATGACGGTCGGACTCCCTTTTAGCAGGTTTTTGGCTATTTTCATATTCTTTACTTATTTCCTATTATCTTTGGTGTTTCTGGTCCGATTTTAAAATTTTTTTGGATGTCACAGTTCCAAAATAATTCTTTAGCTATTATTCTGATTATCCAGTATGTAATTTATATTGACCGTCGGTCTATTAGTCATCATAAAAATCAAAATGAGGTTTCGTGTTTGTTTTCTCCAATAAATTTAATAAAGATTTTAACATATAATCTTTAAATCTACTTGTACGTATTTTCATCCACGATTTTTTTATGCTTCGCTACTTATGGATGTTGTCATCCTTGTTTAATACAACCTATTGCTGAATTACTTATGGACATTATTGTCCTTGTTTTATTTAGTCTTTGACCATTATCTAAACACTAGGGTTGGGCCAGATATCCGGTGTGGCCGGATATCCGGCCGGATACCGGATATTGAAACTATCCGGCCGGATATCCGGCTCTATAATTTTTTATACTTTACACCAAAAATCTCTGATTTTAAAATTTTAAATGGTTATAATTTTCTTATTATTGAAGCTAGAAGAACATTTTTTCTGAACAAGTTTAACTTTATGTAAATTAATATAAGATTTTTGAAGAAATTTTTTTTTGCTACTTTAGTATCTGGTAATTTGGCCGGTTATCCGGCCGGATATCCGGTAATTTGGCCGGATAACCGGATATTTGCCGGATATCCGGCGTTAGCCGGATATCCGGCCGGTTACCGGATATCCGGCGTTTGAAATCAGCCGGATATCCGGTATCCGGTATCCGGCCCAACCCTACTAAACACTAAGCTTCTCGTTAATATGTATGAATACAAAGCATAGAATAGTAAAATTTGATACAGTAAGATACTTGAAAATGAAGGTTACTGGATGTCTGTAGCTTAGTATCTTGCCAACCCGTTGGACCAATAAGTCTCTTTTACAGTAAAAATTTCTATAGATCCTGTGAAGGTTTATAACTATTTTGGGGGAGGGTACCAAGTGAAAACGCCTATGGAGACCACCCCCCACCAATTTTTTTTTTATTTTCTTTTTGAAGTTTAAGTGAATGGTTGACTTTACCCCCCCCCCCCCCTCCCCCCTTTTCCTCTAGGGCCGTAGCCGCTGGTAGTGATATAAGTAAAGCTTTATTTACAAACAATCTTTAATTTTCAGTCGGAAAATTAGAAATAGTACGTAATAACCTATCGACAGACGTACAATCTAAAATTGAACGTATATAGTGGCTGCGCTGCTTAAAAGATTCATGTAAAATTTAAGTTAAGCGAGGCTAATGAATACATAATATTTTTGTTTATATTTATTGTTTGATCAATTTAAAGAAAATCTGTTCATAAGTTAGGATACAAACAATATGTAAGAAAATTGTTTTCTCGTATTCATTCGAATCCGGTGGATAGGAACCGGTTTTCATCCATACGAAAAAACTATGTCTAGCACCGAATTATATCCAGCTTTCTACGTATATAAAAATGTACAATCATAAGATTAAAACCACCTCCTAAAAAAACTAGTTCTAATCTTATAATTGTACATTCTATATCCGCGGAAAGCCGCTTATAATACGATGCATGAAATAACTATTATCCTTTACATTAAGTTTCAAAATACTCGAATAGACTCATATAATTTCGGCCCAAACCGCATCATAACTAAAGTCGTAAAAAGTTGTACATTCTAATGCAGTATCGAATGCATGACAATAATAGTAAGAATAAGAAGAATAACTTGGCCCAAAGCAGGCGCAACGTATTAGCATGCACAGTTAGGAATACTATACAAAATCTTGCAATTACAGGTTTGGTTGTCTGCAATGTAAATAGTTCAGAGGTTAATAAAAATTTTACTATGCGATAAAGCTTATATTATCGCTCTTCATACGAGAAAAACTTTTACACTTTTAACTTCAAGGGCAAGAAATGCAATTTTTCATATTGTAAAAATATTTCTGAAGCGCAGAGAGAAGTAGGGGATATTGGAGTATACATCTATCTCACCCCCAAACGTTATCAACCCGATCTGTCATATGGTCCCCAAAAATTGTCAAAAAGAAGGATTTTAGTTCATATTATGGGCAGATTGAACTGTCTTTCATTGTCTTATCCCTGAATCCCTGAGTTAGCTTAAATTATCAAAAAATGCCAATGTCTTTGGATCACTATATTTGAGCAGATATTTGAGTTAAAGTAGAAATTGTAACAAGGATGACAACATCCATAAAAGCGAAGCTCTTAAACGGTAAGACAAACGAACATTAATACTTGAAGAGTATCTGAACTAAATACTCAGAATATAAATGTATGTATAAAAGTAGAAACAAAATTGTAAGTAAATTTGTTGAAAAACTACCTAAGTACAGGATATTTTTAAATGACATACTTACATTTTTAGAACTTGATGAACCCAGTATTAGTGTCGGACTGATTATGACGTAACAAAAAAAATTAGCCAATGAGAGGACATTATTGACCAATGGTAAAATTCATAGTCGCCTCTCATTGGCTAATTTTTTTTGTTACGACATAATCAGTCCGACACTAATACTGGGTTCAACTTGATTATAGAGTTGCTTCGTTGATAACATTATACTTTGTTGTCCCAGGAATCAATATACCAAAAATCAGATCAATCGGATGATTAGATCACATAAAAATTTGTTGTTAAAAAAGTAAAAAAAATCAACATGTTTAAAATGAACGTACTGACATTCTGGTAACGATTATAGAGTTGCTACGCTTTCTAAACCGTACCTAACTACTACAGGAATCGCCATGCAAAGTTTGGAATCGATAGGACAATTCTAACATGCCTAAATTAACGAAAAAAGATATCTGTCACGGACGGACCGACCGACCCTAATTATAGAAAAGCTTCGCTTTTAAAAATAAGGCAGTATGGTGTATTTGTATCCAATATTGCTTGTCTATCTTTTCTTCTAAATATATCAACTATCATAAGGAATTGACACTGATGTGGTGCACAAGTTAAATACGTTGAGACAGAGGCGTGTATCCACACCACACCTCAGGCAAAATTAATGGGGGTTGGATACACACCCCCCCCCCCCCTTTGATTCCACCTCCCTGAATCCCTGTACAAGTTTTCCCTGACATGGGTCTGCATCATCTGAATCACCCTCCTAAAACAACCATGGGGACTGTCAAAGTAAAAAGTCACATTCCCCTTCAGGGGAAAAAAATTTGTACCTCGCGCATTAATTTACCAGTCTAAGGTCAAATTATACTAAAAAGGATTTATGAGTATGTTTATTATGTAGGGGATGGATATCTAAGGGGGTGTATCCACTCCCCTGGCAA
This sequence comes from Acartia tonsa, assembly GCF_053477335.1. Taxonomy (NCBI): domain Eukaryota; kingdom Metazoa; phylum Arthropoda; class Copepoda; order Calanoida; family Acartiidae; genus Acartia; species Acartia tonsa. The sequence continues at coordinate 53,075,833 of NC_137264.1, forward strand.
TAAAATAACACCCCCCCCCCCCTCCCCTTGTTGTCTGTATTACAACTTCTAATGTTTAACAAGGATGACAACATCCATAAAAGCGAAGCACTGAAACGGTAGGACAAACGGACAGTAACACTTGTTAGTGCCAGAATTGAATAATCAGAATATAAATGTATAAGAGTCGAAGCAAAATTGTAAGTAAATTTGTTGAAAAACTGCTTGATACAGCATAATGTTTATGGACATACTTATATTTTTATGACTTGATTACAGAGTTGCTTCGCTTATCACATTATACTTTGTAGTCCCAGAAATCAATATACCAAAAATCAGATCAATCGGATAATTAGATTACTTTAAAATTTGTTGTTAAAAAGTAGAAAAATCAACATGTTTAAAATAGACGTACGGACATTCTGATAATGACTATAGAGTTGCTACGCTTTCTAAATCGTACCTAACTACTACAGGAATAACGATGCTAAGTTTGAAATTGATAGGACAATTCTAACATGCCTAAATTAACAAAAAAAGCTATCTGTCTCGGACGGACCGACCCTAATGCCAACATAGTATGTAGTTACAATTTTATTAAAAGCGAAGCTTTTCTATAATTAGGGTCGGTCCGTCCGTCCGTACGTCCGTCCGTCCGTCCGTCCGTCCGTACGTCCGTCCGAGATAGATAGCTTTTATTCGTTAATTTAGGCATGTTAGAATTGTCCTATCGATTTCAAACTTTGCATGATGATTCCTGTAGTAGTTGGGTACGATTTAGAAAGCGTAGCAACTCTATAATCATTACCAGAATGTCCGTACGTCCATTTTAAACATGTTGATTTTTCTACTTTTTTAACAACGAATTTTCAAGTGTTTTAATTATCCGTTTGATCTGATTTTTGGTATATTGATTCCTGGGACAACAAATAACAATATTATAAGCGAAGCAACTCTATAATCAAGTCCTAAAATGTAAGTATGTCCATAAACATTATCCTGTTTTTAAGCAGTTTTTCAACAAATTTACCTACAATTTTGATTCGACATTTATACATTTATGTTCCGATTTTTCAGTTCAGATACTATACAAGTGTTAATGTCCGTTTGTCCTACCGTTTCAGTGCTTCGCTTTTATGGATGTTGTCATCCTTGTTAGACTTACAATATGTAGATACTAGCGGCTACGCCCCTAGAGGCCTCTAGTGGCACTTTGAATGTTTTTTTTTATATTTAAAATATCTAATTACAGAAATAATTGGTTTATGTTTCGTTGGAGTATCTTTTTCGGGAGGGGTAATTTTTTCTAGGGGCGATTTCTCCTGATAGGGTGGTGGTACCCTCCCCCAAAATAGTTATAAACCTTCCCGGGACTTGTGAGAAGCTACCCTGTTAAGGAGAATCCGATCGGTTCAGCGGTAAGCGAGATCCTTCGGTACAAACACACAAACACGTAGACATCCTGTTACTTTAGTATAAGGATTATTCAGCCCCCTATCACTTCTTTTTACTATTCCTATCTTTTTACTAAAGCTATAGACGACATAAACGCTTGAAAAAACTAACAAAAACCTAAGAATCTAGCATTAAACATTCATATAATAATAAAATTAGATTTATTTTGATATATTTGATTTATAAAAAGCCTTGGGGTGGTTTTAGTCTATTTTCCTAACTTCCTCCATCTACCCAGGGGCGAAACAACTAGTAAGTTGAAAAGGACAACCACTATTTTAAAATTCATATACATATCTATGATACAAAGTATAATGATGTCTGTCCGTCCGTCTGACGCTAGATCTCGGTAACCACTGAACCGATTGGATTCTACTCCTTAGGGTATATACCTACTGGTCCTGTGGTGGTTTATGGCTATTTTCTTAGGTAGTGGGTCACCCCCAACCCCCCCAAAAACAAAAAAAATCTCCCCTATTTTTTTTGCTGAACATTTCATGGTCCTTTTTTTTGCTAAAGATTTCCCTGGTCCTTTTACAAATTTCGCCTTAAATTTTTATGATCACCTCTTGTGGCAAAGCCCCTAGAGGCTAGGGGCGAAGCCGCTAGTTTAAATAAAAGTAACAGGTTGTCCATCTGTCATTGTGTTCTAAGCTTTATTTCTACTTTACAGTGAAGATTCTTATAGGAGGGAAGGTTTATAACTATTTTTTGGTTGGGTACTTTGGGCTTATCCGCTAGATTTTTTTGTTTTTGGGAGGTTGGGGGTGTCCCAACCCCTATGAAAATAGCCTAAAACCACCACAGGACCAGTAGGTATACATTCCCTGAAGAGTAGAATCGGTTCAGTGGTTACCGAGATCTTAAGGGACGGACAGACAGACGGACGGACAGGCATCAAGATGATTTGTATTATAGACATAGGCGTGCAAGGGGTGGGGGTAATGTGGCGATTACCCCCCCCCCCATTTAAAATTTACCCCTACCCTGGGGGTGCCGTAGGCACCCCCAACCATTTAGGAGGGGGTATTTCCCCCCCAACAATTTTGGGGGGGGTAATTACCCCCCCCAAAATAGAAAACCCGGGGGTAAATTTTGGGGGGGGGTAAACAAATTTTACCCCTGCCAACAGATTTCAGGGGGGTAATTAACCCCCCTCAAGCAAATTTTAACCCCGGAATAAAAATTTTGGGGGGGGTAAAAAAAATTTGCGGCTTGGACGCCCCTGATTATAGATTATACAATTTTACTTGATTCTTCTAGTGTTCTAAAACTTTTGAAATGCCTCGCAAATTTCTGCCATTCTTTTAAAAAATTCAGTGAGACATAATTGATCAAAACTTTTCCATGATTAATTCTGATTTATATAAAGGTTAATATTATTTATTATTATTGTCAGGTCCATTAATTTATCGTCTATTATCCAATCCCTGACTACAATATCACACACAAAACCAATATTGATATATCCATATTATCCTACCCCTTTTCTCGTATAAACAAAATCAACCCCCAAATTCTATTTTCCCCTTTTTTCCTATAAAATTACCCTCCGTCTGCAAAATAAACGCGGGAAAAATTTTAGGGGGGATATTGAGTGAGAATAGTGTGTGTGTGAGAGTGCGTGGGGAATGTAGTAAAAGGGAGGTGGGAGAAGGCGGGGAGATTCAAGAGAGAGAAAATGGGGGTGCACGGGGGATTTTAATGTAAACGGGAAAGTGCGTGAATCGATATATCGATAAACCGAGACTCGGCCGATTTGCCTTGCCTAGACTAGCTTGCCTTCAAACATAAAACTAGTTCCAGTATTATTTTGTCTGCTTCTAGTTCTTATTATTTTATTGGTAAAGAAAACGTTATTATAAAGAATATATTTTTGTGTTTTTAAGTGATTTATTGATTGAAACATATATCTTTATCTTGGAATATTTCAGAAGTAAGCTAACATCTTAATGCTAAAACATTGTTTTTAAAATTAAATAGTACATCTTTGCTCCTAAGGCTGTTTCATACTTGTTTCAGATATTTAATGAAATAAAAGTTCATGTATTAAGTATATTTTAAAATGCTAAAAGTTTCTAGTACCCTGTTCGGGATAGAAAATAATCCTAAACCAAGGAGTAATATCAGCGCTGCGTGGTCACATTTTTCAAGGTAAATAGACAGATAGATAGGGATGTGTTAATAAACAAATAGGTAGATAGACAGATGAATAATTTTAAACCAAGGAGTAATATCAGCGTAGCGTGGTCACATTTTTAAAGGTAAAAAGATAGATAGGTGGATAGACAGATATATAGAGATAGAATAATAGACAATTAGGTAGATAAACAGATGAATAATTCTATACCAATAAGTGATACCAGCGCTGCGTGGTCACATCTTTAAGGTAAATAGATAGATAGATGGATAGACAGATATATAGAGATAGAATAATAGACAATTAGGCAGATAGACAGATGAATAATCCTAAACCAAGGAGTAATATCAGCGCAGCGTGGTACCATTTTTAAATGTAAATAGATAGATAGATATAAAGAGATAGCATAATAGACAATTAGGTAGATAGACAGATGAATAATTCTAAACTAAGGAGTAATATCAGCGCTGCGTGGTCACATTTTGAAAGGTAAATAGACTGCACAGATCCATATGTACCAACAGATAAATTAGTAATAGACAGATTGACAGACACGTACTTAAAGGGTGTGCAAAAAAATGCAGACATTTTTAAAATTAAGATTGCGCGGCTTGTGTTAATAGTAGAAAAACGTTATGCATACCATCAGAACCGCTATGAAGTCTATTTTTTTGGAAATATAAAAACGATTTCTGTGCTACATATAGTTTAGGTGCTATGTGGTAAAATGTCCCAACTGGCTTAAAACTTGACTTGCGAGTAAATCATTAAAGATTAAATTAAAGGGTATGCAAATAAAAATACGTACATTTTTAAAATTCTAATTGCTCGGCTTGTGTTAATGGTAGAAAAATTTTATGCATACCTATGGAATCGCTTATAACTCTATTTTTGGAAATATAAGAACCATTCATGTGCTACGTATAATTTATGAGCTATGTGGTAGAATCTCCCAACTGACTTAAAACTCAAAAAAAAGAATTCACTTATCTCACATTTATCAATACAGCTCCTAAACTTCAAATAGCACTAAATTCGTACTTATATTTCCAAAAAATAGAGCTTATGACGACTCTAACGATATACATAGCACTTTTCTACTATTCACATGTCCGCATTTTTGCACATCCTTTTTTTTAACTTTAATGATTTACTCGCAAGTCAAGTTTTAAGTCAGTTGGGACATTCTACTACGTAGCTCCTAAACTATAAGTAAAGGTTCTTATATTTTCATAAAATAGACTTCATAACGGTTCTAACGGCATGCATAACGTTGTTCTACTATTAACACAAGCCGCGCAATTTGAATTTTAAAAAGGTACATATTTTTTTATATTCTTTAATCTTTAATGATTTACTCGCAAGTCAAGTTTAAAGGCAGTTGGTACATTTTACCACATCGCTCCTAAACTATACGTAGCACAGGAATCGTTTTCATATTTCCAAAAAATAGACTTCATAGCGGTTCTAGCAGTATGCATAACGTTTTTCTACTATTAACACAAGCCGCGCAATCTCAATTTTAAAAATGTCCGCATTTTTTTTGCACACCCTTTAGATAGACAAATAGATGTATGGATTGATAGATGGATGCATAGACAGATAAACTGGCAAATTTGACTTTAGTATAAGTAGACAAATAGAAACTTAGATGATAGAAGCTGAATGATAGATAGGATAGTTATTTAGATATTAGACAGGTTCACAGACAAATAGACTGTCAAGTTTGATCGTCACAAAAGAAGGCAAATAGAATGATAAAGCTGGGCTGATTGGTTAGTATTCTGGGTATTCTCTATATAAGTGAAAAAGACTAAAGCACATACAGATAACTCGAATAGAAATTATATACTTAGCTATTTTCTAATTTTACATGACTACAAAGGTTCATTAATTTTGATTTTTTTCTTTAGGAAGAAAAATGGCGCTTCTGCAATTTGCAACTACTGTCGTGCAGGTAACCTAAACATGAGATAATAAAATTTGTGGGTTTTTTTTTTAAATTAGGAAATAGGAAACAATGTTGTGGAAAGGCATAAGTAGGGTTTCGGATCCGCATTGATTTTTTGCGGATCCGGATCCGGATCCTTGACAATAAAAATAAAATCACCAAACCTTTCAAAAAATATTTATTCTTTAATTCGAAGTCAAAAATACTTTTAATTTTCAAGTCTGACCCTAAACCTTAAAGATTGGCTCTCATCAAGAGAATGTCTGAGATTGTATATAAATTTAGGTAGATTTTTCAATTTTTTCCGCATATTTTTGAGTCCAAGGATCTGGATCCGCATGTTTTTGCGGATCCGAATCCGGATCCTTGGACTCGAAAATATGCGGATCCTTGCGGATCCGAAACCCTGGGCATAAGCGTGCAGAGAGATTGTAAGGGGGGGGGGGGGGTTGTAAACACCTACCTAAAAATCAAAATTAAAAAGTCGTGCCTTCCCCTTTTTCACCACCTTAAGATATCCCATACCCCTGATTAATCGCTGTGTACGCCATTGTAATTAGGCAGCCATGTTTACAACAATCAGTTCAATATAAATAGATTTGTTTTTTTTTGTCAAATTGCTAAAAGTAGATGGGTTTATATCTATAATACAAAGTAGAACGATGGCTGTCGGTCTATTTGTTTGTAGCGAAGGATCTCACTAACCGCTGAACCGATCGGGTTCTCCTTTACGGGGTAGCGTCTCATAGGTCCCGGGAAGGTTTATAACTATTTTCTTACCCCCAACCCCCCAAAAAATGAAAAATACCCCCCCACAAATTAAAATAGTTGTGTCAAATCCCTCTTGGGGCAAAGCCCCTAGAGGCTAGAGGTGAAGCCGCTAGTATATATATATATATATATAGCATGAAGTGTATTTATGAATTGACTGTTTAGATATTGCTGTGCCAAGTGGCTCAACTTCTGGAATGTTCTCTCATTTACAGGTATTTTATATTGGGGAGGGGATGGGGGTTAAAACCAACATAAATAAAATGTCCAAATTTTATCCGATTTATCAATAATACAAAGTAGCTTGATGTCTGTCTGTCCGTCCGTCCGTCTGAAGCTTAAGATACCGGTAACCACTGAACCGATCGGATTCTACTCTTCTATTCTCTTATACCTACTGGTTCTGTGGTGGTTTTAGGCTATTTTATTGGGGGGTGGGACAACCCCAACCCCAAAAAAACAAAAAAAAATCCCGCTTTATTTTTTTGCAGAACATTTCCTTGGTCCTTTTTTTGCAGAACATTTTCTTGGTAATTTTTTTTTGCTGAAGATTTCCCTGGTCCTTCTACAAGTTTCGCCTTAATTTTTTTTATCACCACTTGGGGCAAAGCCCCTAGAGGCTAGGGGCGAAGACGCTAGTAAAACTTATAGCATTTGAACTACTGGGGTTGGTAACCCCCAACTTTGGTGTAACTTTTTAAGCTCCAGGTTGCCAGATATTCACTGGTGACCTAAAACAAGGCATATACATATAGATACTATGTAAGGAACATTAGATTTTAAGGCTCGTTACGCTTTTAATTGTTTGTCGTATGTGTTTTAATAACTATTTATTGTATGTGTTTTAAAACTAATAATAAAACTTTGTAATTATGAAGTTGATATTGTTTGATTATTACAAATCTGTTCTTTAATTCTTCTTGTCAATCAGTCTGATAATACAACAGTATTCATTGATGAAATGATTTTTTGATTGTTTTTTTAGCGTGTTCATCCCGCCATTTATGAACAGGAGATTATCATGAAGAAAGAAAGACTCAAGTTCTTAGACAGGTAAACATATAGTTATCCTGATATGGAAAAGTAACAGGATATCACTGTGTATGTCTGTACCTTAAGATCTCGCAAACCGCCAAACGATGTGGTTCTCCTTTACAGCTTTTCATATGACCAGAAAAGGAATTTTTATCCTTCTTGAAAAATTGAAACTAAAATTAACAGTAAGGGTCGAATATCCCCTACATTACTCAAGTTCCCCTAGAATAATACCTATAGGACACATGCTTTCCTTAAAATGTCGGATCATGGAAATAAAACGAAGTAGCAGGTTTCGTCGTATTTTCACAGTAGTCTGTAGCTTTTGATGGGTTATTTTAGGTTGGGTTAGGTAGATGTTAATGATTGCCCCGCAGGGTTAGAGACCCCCGCAGAAATAGGAGAAAAGTAACTGTGGAAATACGACGAAACCAGCTACTTCTTTTTCTTTCCATAATCCTTTATGTCATACCCGTTAAAGAGCTCTAATACATACAATTTACAATCTGGTTTCACTCTAAGATTCCTTTTGGGATATAAGGGGAGGGAGGAAGCTACCAAACACCTTGAGCTATTGCTTTTAAAAACCCCAAGAATTGTGAGGAGGTTGATTTTTTCTTGGTGGCTTTGGGCTAACGTCTTCAAAATTAAAAAAAAAAAGACTTTAAAAGACCTTACCTGTTAATTTTTAAAGTGAACACGATCATCAAGCAGTTAGCGAGATATTCCAATACAAAGCACTAATTTGTATACGGATATAGGATTCTGTAGCTAAATAATATTTCATAATTAATTAAATTTCAGCTTCAATTATGGCAACCTATATCCTGACGGCCTCCAGGTGGCTGCACATCCTCCACAACTACAACATGAAGAAGAGCAGAATATAGAGGAGGAAGAAGTTCAGATCAAAGCAAATGATGTTTATCATCTTCCTAAGGTATAAAAAAGTACAAAATTCCTCATATTGAGAATGGCAGTTCTATGTAGTATTATCCAATTCAACTGAAACGTGTTGCTCTATGTATTAGGTCAAGGTAACAGACAACCAACCCTTTGATTGCACTATCTTTGGCTGGAAGTCATAAGTGTATATGTCAATGAGTTGCACCTGTTTGTGGGCCAAGGCATCACAACCATATTCGTCTAAAAATCTGCTTTAAGTACTGTTAAATGACTGTATTTTTTTTAAAAATATTGATGGGTCTTGTTATTGCTGCGTCATAGCTAAAAGAATTTAAATTTCACTTTATGTTCTGTTTTTTTTATATTTTCATTAATGATATTACTTTAGACAATTTACCCCGAGCTTTTGAGTGTGTACAAAAATCTTCCAAACCAGAAGATTTACAATGATATTACAGGATACGATGTTGTTATACACTGTCAAGATGGTATTCTTTCTTCTCATAAGGTAAGATTGATAAATAGTTAGGGAGATAAATGGATAGATAGATAGAAAGATAAATAAATAGATAGGAAGATAAATGCTTAGACAAAAGGATAGATAGATGGATATTTACAGATGTAAATGATAAGTCATTTTCAATACTTATTCAGAAGTTAAAATTAAATTTACTGCCATATTTATTTAAGTTACAAATCCTATTATTTTCATTTAATTTAGTTAATACTTGGATCTGCCAGTCCCTTCATGAGGTCCATCTTCACCTGGAGAGATGTGGACCATTTATTTCTTGAGGATTTTAAGGTGAACACTTTTGATTTTAACTGCCAGCTGTCCTCCTTGCCTAGTAGTCTTTAACCCAGTGAGGGAGGCAACATTAGACTGTAAATTACACTAGCACTCTAAGTTTTATGTAGCTCAAAGTTTTGGATAATTCTATAGAATAAATCCTTATTTGTTGACTTTGTTGACTTATTTCTGTTTGTAGAAGTGTTCAGTGACCCCCCTGGTGGAAGCTCTGTATACTGGAAATGCTGAAACATTATCAGTTGAATCTCAACAACTTGCAGTCATTCTAGGTATTAAGTTATCACATTGTTATCCTATTTTTTGCCATGTAATTTTAATCTCCCAGAGAAGAAATTCAAATATAATACCTAGCTGATATCTCCTTATCTTTTTAATAATCTCTATTAAAGAATATAATACTTTTGTTGTTACAGGAATTGCTCTTGCTGGCGGTGATCAAAACATTGAAGATTCTTCCAACATTGCTGTTGAAGAGGAAGGAATAGCGGATATTGAAGATAATTTAGAAGAGACTGCAGACAACATTGAAGAGGTTGGTAATGTCACAGTTAGGACTGCAATGTTAAGAGCCAAAATCTCGTCTAACTAAAGATGCTAATAAGAGTACCTACTGCTACAATGTCAGTTGCATTTAATTATTAATAAGAATGCCCTAGCAAACAGCAGGTGCAACTCTTTACCATGTTCAGTTAAAACTTCTTGCAGTCATAGTTTTTTAATAGTTGGAATATTAATTTGAATTTTTACTAGGTCTAGTTATATTTTGTTATCAAAAATAAAAAATTGTATTTCAGGTGCACATTACCTAAAGTGTACATTTATGTTAGGTGTTTGTCAGTGCTTTAAGTTGTCTTGATTATATTCAAAGAAACAATAAAGAAAACTAAATTAATTTCTGGCAATTTTTCTAGGGAATGGATGAACATAATGGAAACACTGAAAGTACTTTAGTTATCAAAGAGGAAGAAGGGGAAATTTTAGCAACAGATACCACAGAAGCTGGAGAAGAGCTTATTCTTGGCACAGCTGATCATGAAATGTCGTCTTTAGATCAGGTTATCTTTGTTTAAATTCATAATGGCGGGAAAATGGTTTAGTTTATGTCTAAGGTCTTGATTAAAAGCCTATTAGTTGGGTTATCCTTCACATAAAAATTTAGACATCCATTAAAGCAGCATGCATAAAAATAAAAGTTTAATGTGATTTTTAAATTTTACATATTTTAAGGAAAGCATTGAGATTACTCCAGAAGATGGCAACTTTCAAGAAATAGGTATTCCATATTTTCATTAGAGCAGCTTCATTATATTAAGCATATGTCCTTTCTTCGACTGAAAAAAATACAACCACAGTTGGGTAATATGGCTTTAACTTTTTATTGAATTTAAAGTTAAAGATAATCCCTAACAATAAATCTTAAGAAAATATCAGCATTTTCTTATGTCGGAATAAAAATGTTATGTTAAAATTACAATATTGTTTTATTTCAATAGAAAAGCATGTCTTTAGTTTTTATTTCTAATTATTGGTTTACTTTAGATGCAACTGTTTTACGTCTAAAGAATCAGATTTATGAGGAATGTGCAAGGAATAATGTTGCAGTAGAGTTGCCACACAGAAGCAGCCCTAGAAAGTCAACCAGGTACAAATATTTAAACAAGAACAATTATATACCTAACACCTACATGATTATATTTGAGATTATTAAAAAAACAGAACTGAGTAAAGTATTTTTTAAAGTAGTACAACTACAATGAATGGTTTAAAACCACTAAAAGCCTAAATGTAAGCCTCTAAACCAAATAAAAACATTCTGCTAAGCAGTTACTAAGATCTTGTGCATCAACGTTTTTGTTGGTTTAATACAGAAAGAACGTTAATTTTTATCTACCCATCTATCGTCCAATAACTTATCCCTTTAGATGCTTTGACCCCAATGTCTAATTAAATTTCAAATAATTTTTAGGACACCCTCAAAAATCTGGAATTGGTTTGTAAAAGACTCAACAGTATTAAAATGTTTGGTAAGATTTTCAATATTTTCATTTCATATTATTAAATATTAAATGAAAACAGCAAGATCAATGATTTTATTAATGTATATCTTATTCATTAGCTGATTTAATTTAGTTCTAAAATATATATTCTTAAGTTTATTCTCCCTTCTCTTTGAAAGAAATCTTATATTCACTGACACAAAGTTTCAACCCAAATTTTACTAAGAATGCCTTGGTACCAGGGAGGGCGGGGACAATTGAAATAACATCATTTTTCTTTCAAATACTTGTACCTATCAAAACAATATTTGGAGTCATGATCCTCTCCATTAATCCCTGCTTTGGTATAAACTTCCCCAAATTCTGAATTTTCCAAAGAATAAACCTTGAAAGTCAATTTATTCAGGGAGTAAGGGAATGGATGGAATATTAAATTTTTAAGAGTCCCAGACTTTGGGTACTGGCTTAAAAGAATGTGCAAGAATTCAGCAGGTTCTGACTGACTTTGGGTTCTAGCTAGTGATGCGAATCCGAATCCGGAATCCGAATCCGGAATCCGAATCCGGAATCCGGAATCCGCCCAATTTTCGGCCAATTTTGGAATCCGAATCCGAATCCGGAATCCGTTTTTTATAGCGGATTCCGGATTCTAAATTGGTAGGCTAAAATTACCGTCTTGAGTTTTTTCTTACAACTCCCTCTTTTTGAAAGCAAAGATCACCCCCCCCCCCCCCCCCCCCAACACACCACCTTCCCCCCCCCCCATTTCTTCCCACATAAACAACGTTGATATACCAGCTAATAGCACAGAGCGATCACGTGATGAACTATTCAATTCCAAGACCTCAGATTGGACAGCCAACGATCACGTGATGAAGTGTAATCCACTCAACATCAACAAACCCTCTAATTGGCTGTACAGTGATCACGTGACATAAAAATATACACACTCTCATTGTCAGGCCAGCGATTTTATTGTTTCTTCTTCACTACAGGTATAAAGGTAGCTAGCATCCAAAGTTGCTTTTTTTTGTAGGTATTTATTTTCATTTTACAGCTTTTCATGCTTCATTTGTTTTTTAAAAAGCCTTTTAAAATACTGCTAGAATCCGGAATCCGAATCCGGAATCCGTCAAAAATAAGAATCCGGAATCCGCAAGAATCCGTCACTTTTTTTGACGGATTCCGAAGGAATCCGGAATCCGAATCCGGCCCAAAAATTCGACGGATTCGCATCCCTAGTTCTAGCGCATCAATGCCCCGCTAACTAGCTGAGTTAGTTTTGAATATAGCAGACAGAAAAATTTGTTTTACATGGCTGGTTTTAACAAATGTTTTTTCCCAAAAATGTCATTTCATGTATAGAAACTCTACTGTGATATTTATGTATGAAACAATCTAAGAACCCCTTGAATTTAGGTGTCAGTTAAAAATATGTGAGAAGGGTTGACAAAGTTCTAAACACGATTTTTTTAGTGATTAATTACAGAATGTTTACTACATTGTGATGTATTGGTGATTTAATTTTCAAGTAAATGATTTTTTTCTTAGAACTAATTTTGTTCTATATTATATTACCACTAGCGGCTTCGCCCCTAGCCTCTAGGGGCTTTGCCCCAAGAGGTTTGATCAAACCAATTTTCGTATTTTAGATTTTTAAAAAAAAAAATTGGGGGGGGGGGAATTATTATTTTTTTTTTGGGGGGGGGGATTTGTCGACCCCACTATTTTATTTTTAGTTTCACAAATAAATTTTTTTTTGGGGGGGGAGGGGGTATTTTTCATTTTCGGGGGGGTTCGGGGTGTCCCACCCCCAAGAAAATAGTTATAAACCTTCCTGGGAACTATGAGAAGCTACCCTGTAAAGGAGAACCCGATCGGTTCAGCGGTTAGCGAGATCCTTCGCTACAAACAAACAGACAAACACACAAACAGACAGACATCGTTCTACTTTGTATTATAGATGATCCCTTAACAATTTTGGTCAAATTTTTTAGATAAATCTGGATTTCATTGCTTTTCAGCGAAAACTCTTAAATTGAATTAATTGCCCACTGTTCTCTCCCTTACTCCCTGCAATTTATTGTACTTTTCATCTGCTCCTTCAAGAATATAAGTTGGTAAGTTGGAATATATAAAATTAGTTCTTTTTAGACTTAAATCTGAGAAAAAAAATTACCCTAAACCCATTACAGGACAAGGTGAAGCTTGACTAAAAAACAAGAACCCAATTGGTTCAGCAGTTATTGAGATCTTAAGCTTCAGTAAAAAAAAACCTTGATACTTTTAGAATAGGATAAGTATCACAATATTTTTATAAAGTCTCAGTGTTAGTTAAACTTAGGCTTTAAAGTTGCATTCATGTTGGGTAATCATGTTATTGATTTCAGAGATCTTTAAGACAAGAATTCTTTAAATGAAAATAACAAGGGGGAAGTGGGGCAAAGGGTTAAATAACACAAAAATTTATCAAATGCTTTCCAAAGCCATTTTTTTTGCTCTCAATGTTCAATATCCAAATAAAATGCGGGAAATGTTTATTTGCCAGAATTGTCCATGTTATGAAGATAGAAAGATACAAAACTGTAGAAAGAATTGCTGTGAGAAGCATATTTTGAAATACGGTTGGATTTGAATCAAATTGCATTCATATTTTCCTATAGGAGCAAATATATTTTGGGTAACATCCTATTTCATTTATTTAGACATCCCTTTCCCTTTCATTAATTGCATAAAGTATTTTTATACTTAATGAAGTCAACTTTCTATAAAAAAGCAATAATAAATTTTTAAAAATTTGGCAAAATTTTGCTTTTAGCCAGGGCTTTTATGGGAATAGTCAATACAATGTTAGTGCCACTTCTTCCCCTTTCCATTATAAAACCTGGGGACTTAAAGGAATAAGGCAGTGGCCGATTAATTGATATAGATTCCTAATAATATTACACAAGATTACCCCTTTTGTAGATTACAATTAGTGGTTGAATCGTTTAATGAACCAACCAACCAAATTCAATAAAAGGACCCAAAGTTGTAAAGCTAACGAATAATAACAGGTTAATTTAAAACTTTAGGGATTAGTGTAATAAAAACAGCCCAATGTCTTCTCCCTTTCTACCTCTAAACAGTTACCAAATATTTATATAATTTAGACATTTGAATTATAAATTGGAATGATTTATTGCTCATTGTCCTAGCACTGAATACATTTGTACAAGCATACAAGGTCTTTGTCAACTTTAATTACTGGTTGTTACTGACGTTAAAAATAGCTCCTACTGCTGCTATATAAGTTTCGCTAAATTTATAGCATAAATAAAGGCATAAACTCACTCACCTCGCATTATAAAAAGCTTGTTCTGAAACAGGTACATTTGATGATTTCTTATACATTGATTTCTGTGATATATCCCGACTTATAGATCATTTAAACAACAAAGTAAGACGACATTCTGGCCATACTGATTATGACTTATTCTTGACTATTTATGGAACTGTTCTGTAGATATATCTTTATGACTTAATGTATGGAACTGTTCTGAAGATTTATTATTGTAACTTTGTTTGTATTTTGATTGACAGCTAATGTTGTATCTTCTTTACCTAAACAAAGAACACATTAGTAAAGTAGGGGAAATGCCTTAGCCCGTAAAAAGGTACAAATCATTACCTTGCAAGGACCAACAGACAAAGGGTTGTTTGTCTGTTGGTCGTAAGAATAAATCATCCCATTACAAGCAGTTTATGCCCTTGGGTTCTCTAGATGATCACTTAAAATACCCCAAATAACTAGGTACCTATAGGATCAAGGAATTCCAAAATCTAAATTTCCATTCCATTGCAAAAAAAACGCGAGCATTTAATACCTTAGTATGTAAATATTCATTTATGCTAAATTTTGATTTAGTAGACAACTCATTTTTTTGCCAAATTATCAAGAAAAAAGACTTAATTATTTGCACCTTTTTAGGTTTGCAATGCAGAGCTTCGAAACTGTGGCAATACAACAAATGCAGCTTTTCATCTGAAGTAAGACAATTATTTTTATATTTTTGATTATCAGATTCTAGGTTTTTTTTAGTAAATCTAGAAAAGAAATAAATATTTTTTAGCTTTTAGTAACCAATAACCATATTAGACATAAGATAGGTTAGGTTGAGTTAAGTTTATTAGATTTCATTGTATTTAATCTGGGTTAACATTAACCATTTATCAGGCTTCTTCAACGTTTAGACCCTTCCGAAGGGTTATAGGCTTGGATGTAGGTGTTTAACAGTATTTTATGACGGAATAGCAAAATATGGATCTACTGCAGTTCACGGTAAAATATTGCTGGTAACGCAATTTTCCAAAAATCTATGAATTTTAAAGGCTGCTAGCTGCCAAACGGCTGAACGTACAGATCATGCCCGCACACTGTTTAAAGCGGCATAAGAAGGCCTACAAATAATCTGGAATAGCCATAAATCAATAATGCATAATTATCTCGCAGTGCAGAGAAATGCGCGAAAAAGACCTATTTTACGCGTTTTTTCTTCAGATAAGCTTTCCCTGTGTATCATTGGATCTTGGCTATTCCAAATTATTTGTAGGCCTTCTTATGCCGCTTAAAATGGTGTGCGGGTATTGGGGGGAGGGGGGATTCCGTTGGCACCCCCAAATTCATTTAAATTTATTTTTTGGAATCGAGGGGTAATCTTTGTATTATATAGGCAAGGATGTCTAAGCTTATTATTTTTTTTTTGGGGGGGGGGAGGGGGTAAAATTAAAAACTTTTAAAAAAATTTTAATGGGGGGATAATCACCCCTTTACCCCCCCCCCCTCCCATTGGACGTCCTTGCATGCCAGTGTCTCATCTTTTTAAACCTGGGGCGGGTTTATCCTTCGATTTTTAAGACATCGTTTAGAACCCAAGGGTAGCCCTTTATTTATTTTAGACTACCATTGTGTGTGGGCCTTATTATTGGGCTATAATTATATATACACCCTGTATTAAGGGAATAAAATCAACTGATACTTGTTATATTTCTTTTTAGAAAACATCCTTTTCATTACCAACAGTTTAAGAAGGAAACTGAAGCCCAACAAAATCTTTACTCTAAAAACGTTATACAAGTTCAAAGGTAAATTAATGATAGTTTTAATTAGCGCAGCTAATTGTAATCAAGCGTACGAAGGTTACTATGTACGTTAGAGTATAGGTTAGGTAAATTTGTATAACCTCTTTGTTAACAAAATATATTGCTCTCTACGAATTACGACAAACTTCATAAACACAAACGCTCACAGTGTATAACAGTTTCCTGTTTTTATTTATTTGATAATTCAATCATATTACACATGTAAAAATACTTTCGAGACAAAAATGATTATATTTGCATCTTGTTGTATTCAATAATTTTTTGTTTATGTCACTGCTCTTTTTTTTAAAGCTGCGCTATTTATAATACTAGCAGCTTCGCCCCTAGCCTTCGCCCCTAGCCTCTAGGGGCTTTGCCCCAAGAGGTGATAAAAAAAGGACCAAGGAAATCCCCTACACTAAAAAATAATAGGGGGGGGATTTTTTGTTTTTGGGGGGGTTGGGGGTGTTCGACACCCCAAGAAAATAGCCTAAAGCCACCACAGGACCAGTAGGTATATTCCCTGAAGAGTAGAATCCGATCGGTTCAGCGGTTAGCGAGATCCTTCGCTACAAACAAACAGACAAACAAACAGACAGACAGAGAGACATCGTTCTACTTTGTATTATAGATATATTTATTTCAGACCTCTAGCTAGAACAAACATAATAGTTCCAAAAGAACTTCCTTTGATCGCTCCCCGCCCCTCCCCATCGAACCAGGTACAAAAACAACCAACAGTATCCAGCCAGAAGCAATTACTAGCAGCTAAACGGCCGCTACAGTCATCTTCCGTATCTGCTGCAATAGTTTCAACGGCTCCAAGGGCGGCCAGGGTGATTTCAGCGGCACCAGTTGTAAGCAGTGACAGTGAAAACTTAAGAAAATTCTATGATCCACCCAAAAAGGTTAATATGTCAAAATGTATTTACTTATTAGAGATAGAATGATTGTAAAGTTCTTTCTTCACCATTTCAATAGGTAGGTACTCGCCAAATAATATTACAAAAATATTAAAATTAAAAAATGAGAAGACAAGAACAGACTGACAGAATACCAATGCAATGTGATGCAAAGAGTAGAAGCTTTTTGGACTTCACAAGAAATTTCCGTAGTCGTGATAGGAAAAGTCTATCAAAAAAATTCTGACGTCATAAAAATGAGGGATGAGGAAAGAAGGAGTGGAAAAGAAAACCCCTAAAAAAAGATAAAGATAATAACTCATTTTTTTTGACGTCATATACTATTTTTTTGAGCTACTAACCCATATAGATTCGGAGAAAATCACATAGCGTTATGGACGAAATGACATTGTAATTCTTATATTGTGGATTTCTTACTAGGTATACAGTATCTCATTTTATAATTATTTTTGTTTAGGTCCTTTTACCCCGAAGAGACAAGCCGTATGAAGCACCTAAACTAAAATCCATAAAATCCTTTGAATCTCCCAAAGCAGGAAAAGGCATAAACAGAGCCTCAGAACAATTTGTGGCGATTAAAAAGTTTGTCAAAATTCTGCCAAAGCCTAGCTCTAGCAATGAGGTTTGTTTTATTTTTTGCGCAATTTTTTGCGAAAATATACAAATACCATGTATGTAATTCCCTTTTTGTTATCATTGGCATGAAAAAAGTAGATTCGTAAGTAGGGTTGGGCCGGATATCTGGTCATTTTCAAGTTCCGGCCGGATACTGGATATTAAAACTATCCGATTACATGATATCCGGTTGATTTTTGACGCCGGATATCCGGTAAATTGCCGGATAACGAACGTTAGCCAGGTATCCGGCCCAACCCTATTCATAAGGTAGAGAAAACGGATAATATATTATCCATATTTTATCAATCAGTTGTAAACTGTTTCTTTATATTACAGGCTACAAAAGACGACAATAATCAAATCCAAGATGGCGCCCAGACAAGCAACGACGACTATTCTCAAGCCTAAGATGGCGCCTAAGAAAAGCAATAATTAAACAAATGCTGGAATATTAATTTTGTTTCTGCAAGTAGGGCAGTAACAGCAAGCTTTCCGTATTTTGAATTTAAAAGAGTAGTAGACTTTGATTGTATTTGATTTTGTTATAGACATTCTCTAAATATAGAGCTACTGCGCTACTTGAAATTAGTAATTTTTTTTATGAAACAAACGGGTAAATCTAAAGATTATATGTATACCTACAAAAAGCATATTTAAATTAAATTTGTTGAGTATTTTTTTTAAGTTTTATTGATATAATTCCACCATTAAATTGATCTCAAATAAAATGTAACTTTGAATAAATAAAAATTTGTTAATTATTGTGATTATATTTATTATTAAGAAAATGTCTAAAGTAATAAATATGAAAGAATTTTTATTTTTATTTTATTGGTTTATTGGATATTTTTTACCCCATCCCCTCCCCTCCTGGAGGAACGAACTGACCACTAGATAAGGACCATTATAGCAACCCCCAATGAAGACGACAAAATTTCCCCTGTAATAATATCCACTTATGCTATATCCATTTTTTATATTTGATTTGAATTTATGCGGATTTGACTTTAAAAGGACATTTAACGACAATATTGTATCAATAATATGCAAAGACTTGATAAATCTTCAGCTAATCTTTTGTTTTAAATGTAGGGCGTGTTCAAATTTAAGGACGTTAATCTACAACCTCTTATTCCCCTCAATAATTCATCATCATTGCCGTTTATTTCTTGTTAGAACATAGACAAAGCACAGAGGTTCTCTAATCTTCTTTATGCTTTTACATATACCAGTTACTTAACAGCTATAAAATGCAGCACTTCTCACATTAGAATTGAGGATAGATTAATTATTCGACCATGTTCTTATTCTTCCCGTCCTTGCGCTTCAAATAAAGATTTACTCGTGTACCCTCCACGGGCCACTTCCCCCTTCCTTAAACTAATCTATTTAAAACAAGGATGACATCATCCATAAAAGCAACGCTCTGAAACGGTAGGACAAATTAACATTAACGCTTGAGTAGAGTCTCAGAGCTGAATAATCAGAATAGAAATGTATTAAAGTCGAACAAAACAAAATTGTAATTAGATCTGTTTAAAAACTGCTTAAATACAGGATATTGTTTTAGGACATACTTACATTTTTAGGACTTTATTATAGAGATTCTTCGCTTATAACAATGTACTTTGTGGTCCTATGAATCAGTATTTCTAAAGTCAGACCAATCGGATTTTTATCACATAAAAATTCGTTGTTAATAAAGTTAAAAAGAAACATGTTTAAAATGAATGTACGGACTTTCTGGTAAAGATTATAGAGTTGCTTCGCTTTCTAACTCGTACCTAACTTCTATGGGAATCATCATGCAAAACTTGAAATCGATAGGACAATTCTAACATGCTTAAATTAATGAAAAGAGCTATCTGTTACGAACGGACGGACTGATCATAATTATAGAAAAGCTCCGCTTTTAAAAAGGTATCATGATTAAAACAATCATATTATATTTCTACGCTTAAATAGATTGAAAGATCGATAACACGTAAAAATTTGTTCCACCATTTTGTAAGTTTATTCTTGTCAACCAAAACAAAGGATTAAGTGACACGTGTTTGGGTGTGTTTATCCTTGTCCATTACAGATCCCTTAATTTTAGTATGTCATTCTAAAAGAGGTAAGAGAACAAGGATGACAACATCTATAAAAGCGAAGCACTGAAACGGTAGGACAGACGAACATTAACACATGTAGAGTGTCAGAACTGAATATACAAAATATGAATAAATAAGTTTTAACAAAATTATATGTTAATTTGTTGCAAAACTTCTTAAATACAGAATTCTGTTAAAGGACATACTTACATTTTTAGGACTTGATTATAGAGATGCTTCGCTCAAAATATTGTACCTTATTGTAATAGGAATCAGTAATTCAAAAATCAGATCAATTGGATATTTTTATCACATAAAAAATTGTTGTTAAAAAGTTAAAAAAATCAACATGTTTAAAATGGATGTTCGGACATTCTGGTAACGATCATAGAGTTGCTACGCTTGAGTTGAACGGACTGACCGACCCTAATTACAGAAAAGCTTCGCTTTTAATAAGCATTTTAAACAAAAAAATGGGGGAGGAGAGATAAAGGATTATTCGATTCCGACGAACATACAAAAGGTTACGATACCAGTAAAACTTGAACTTTTAATCGGAGTTTAACGTGTAATTTGCACAATTAATGTATAAAAGTATAGATGTATAGACCAGACAACTAGCTGGATCCAGACTCGGGAACTTTATCGTATGCTAGCAAATTGCTTTCTGCACTTTTGTAAGCAACTTGGCTGTGTTAATATTCGCGACGCTATTATATATTACCCCCCCCCCCCTCCATTATTTACTTTCATTTTTGCACAAACTAAATTTGGTATCCAAGCAAACCTTTGACATGTAAACGTTCTGATTTCCAACATTGGATAACCCTCTACTTCTAATGACTCTTTTATGAAAGTCCCAAAAGGGAAAAAATGCAAAATAAAAATTAGCTGGGCAAACTTTATTAAAAATGAAAGACATTTAAAAATATCTTCATGGGTGCGTGCATGATTGAGGGGTGAAGAGTGTAAACAACCATTAAAATTGACTTGTTATCTTTTTTAATAAGGATTTTTGGTCAAAAAAAATGAAAATTAAGGCGGAAATTACGGTTCAAGAGCAGTTGGTGTAAATGAAATTTTTTTATCAAATATTAATTAGATATGGTTTTTGTTTTCATAGCTCATTTTATTTGGATGTTATTATTTTTTATTTTTGGAAATCTAATGGAAGAGGTGGTTTTATGATATTTAGGCTATACTCTAAAAACGCTCATCTCAGAAAACGCCTTTCATAGAAAATGCCTAATACACATTTTACTTTGAAAATACCCTGTTCTATTTCTAGCAATTAATTGAATATATTTTGTTATCATTATTAATTAAAATTTGTTTTCTGAGATGGGCGTTTTCAGTGATAGGTCATCGTGTTCCAGAAAAGCCAAAAAATGACAAAAAATCATAGAGAGTGTATATTTCAAAATTTTGATGAAATTTTATTTAAATAGCAATAAGTATCCATATATCTTTCAATATAATGGCGAAATTTTAAATATCTCCATCCTGGCTGGCACAGGATGCCAGCAAACCTGGCAGGGTCATACAGGTAAAGAGCAAAAGTATTTTGTTTGCCTTAAACTAAGCATTTTAAGTTACCAAATACTAAAATATCCTATACCAGTACATAACAATATCAAATTTAGGTGTTTAAGTCAATTTCAGGGTCCAGGTATGATCCTGCAGGTCCTGATCCATCAGAAATCTTTTAACAGCTCTTGAGACCGCAATTTTTGACCTATAGACTTCAAATTTTAAACATAAGCTTTTCTAACAAGTATGTATGACCTACTGAAATCAAATGAAAATCTGCCGCCGTTTTTCCACCGACCGCCGCCGCCGAAATTTATATTTTGAGATTTCTAATCTAAAGTTGACATACAGATGAGCCTATTTCTTATTTATTTTCTGTGTGTATATGTAGGGAGGGAGGGGACAATGGGCTGTTTATTATAATAGTCCCCAAATTCACCAAATAGCGTTTTCTTATTTGTAGGCATAACAATTTGCTGGACTTTTATTGAATTTTGATTGGTTGGTGTATTAGTTGAGTGTCCAAACATTTAAATCACTAATTTATAGAATGGGCAATTTTGTGCATTAGCATTGGGAATGTACATTAATTTCTCGGCCATTGTCTAATCCCTATAAATCTCTGATATGTAAGACTTTCATTTTATTTTCAATTTACTTGAAAGGAAGCATTTTCTATCTTAAACAATACAAATTCTACTTGTCTTTTTTTAATAAGTATGAAAGCACCTTTGGAAAAAGGTTGCTTAATAAAAGGGTGAAGGGAGTAATAATGCTAACGAATTAAATAAGAATATATATTTGAACTAGGAAACGACATAAAAATTTTTAAACTTCTAGCTTTAATGGGTTCAGATGTGGATATGAGTGGGGCATTACCCCCCCCCCCCCCCAATAAAAAGGTAAAATGGTTCAGATAAGAGCCTAGACATTTAGGGATAATCTTTATTTAAAACTTTTCTTTACTTTTAGTTTAAATGAATATGTGTTTAAAATAAGTAGAAAAATAAATTACTTTTATATCTTTAAAAATTGTTATTTTTTGATAGACCCAGTATCTTTAGGGCTTAAAAAAAACAAACTTCGCATACATTCGCATACACAGGGTAAAGTTCTCTGATATTGTACATACATCTAATATCACCATGTAAGAGGATTTGCTTGCGCTCTTTTGCGCTTAAGATATCTGGAACCAAACGTAAAATTTACATTAGAAGAAAATTGTCTATTTTACAGAAATCGGGTATGCTAAGAATACCATCTACAATTACAACAAAAAATGGAGATTTGACTTCTTTTAAAGGCTAAACGTATAAATTATTACATCCTGATTCCAAAAATATATAATACTTCAAAATAGCTTCAAAAATAAAGGGTCCACACTGATTTGAAATGTAGTTTAGTTGAAATTAAAAATAGTGGTTAACAATGATGAAAAGGAACTTAATTCCATACCTCTGGTATAATTACACATAAAATTCTTAATTTTCATAGTAAAGAGCTAATTCTTTCGGCTTTATTTCCAAAAACTTGTGTATATTACTAAACAATTGTTTAAAAGTGTATTTTCCAAAATGTAAAATACGATTATTTGTCACTCAATGGAACATAGTGGGTGTCTGAGATAAGAGTTTTTTGAGATGACCCGAGAAAAGCAACTGGAATAATCACAAATGAATACTAAAAGTTTTGTGATTAAAAAGTTATTGATTTTGTTAAACTTGTAGTTTTTTTTGCCTTATCCTTCTATCTATCTAAACATGAAAATTTAACGGGCAATTTGGTAAATATTGGGTTGGGCCGAAATGTACAATTCATCGGAAGAGACATGGGATTGGGGGGGGGGGGGCCCGGGGGGGGGTGCAATTCTCATCACTGTCCTAACCGGAAGTTATTCCACCGAAATCCTCGTGTGTGTGTGTGTGTGTGTGTGTGTGTATGTGTGTGTGAGTGTGGAACCAAAGGGGATATTTAGAATGTTTTGTAAGTAAGGCCCTCTCTTCTAGTGTGAATTAATTTCCGCTTAAGTTAAATTAAGTTTCATTTTCGCAAAAAGACACAATAACAAATATTGGAGAGATGTGCAAGAGTTTGAAGCAAAAGAGGGAAGGCAAAATGTGCTGTTATAATAAATGCTGTTCAGACGACTTGATAATGCACGGAAACGTATACACACCTTAAATATCCATCTATGCCTCTCTTATATACATTTATCTATCTATCTATTTATCTACTGCCCCACCCTACTTCTTATTGCTTTCTTTCTCTCTATGTTTTCTCTCTTTTGATTTGTCTTTAT
Source organism: Acartia tonsa (assembly GCF_053477335.1). NCBI lineage: Eukaryota > Metazoa > Arthropoda > Copepoda > Calanoida > Acartiidae > Acartia > Acartia tonsa. The sequence goes on from NC_137264.1 coordinate 53,099,462, forward strand.
CTAATACCTTTTCTCTTTTTCTTCTTTATTTATCTTTTTTGTTATCTTTTTTTGGAAGCTTAATTTAGTTTTTTCATCAATAAATTCTTTGGTTTTATCTTTTTCTTTCTATTTTTTTTTGTCTTTTTTGACTATTGCATTTATTACTTTCATTTTCTCTATCATTTTCTTTTTGTGAGTTATTCTATTTTCTCTTTCTCTCTCTCTCTCTTTTTGTCTCTCTCATATTTTCTTATCCTTTTCTGTAAGGGATCATCTTTCCCTTCCCTTTCTCTCTGAGTTTTTCTTCTATCTTCTGTAATAGAATACAAAATATATTTATACAATACATACAAATAAAAATTAGCAAAATTTTCTTATTTGTAGATAGCGTACATTGAGGGAATAATAAATAACACAAGAATGCTATTATGTTTTTTGTTTAAGGTATCTTTATATCATTACAATTTTCTGAATATGAACCTATTTTTTTGGTGTTAATTCTATGTAATAATATTCGCAATCTTCTATATATTTTTTTTCTCTCTCTCTCTCTCTCTCTCTCTTATGACCACTAAAAGAATGATATAAATCCGTTTGTTTCTGTTTTTTTTGCTTCGCTACTCAAAGATGTTGTTGTTCTTATTTCTTTGGATACAAGAAAATTTTTTGGCTGTTCCTTTAAATACTTTTTCATATGAACTCTTCTAAATATATGAATGACTGGGGGAAATTTTTAATAATACATATTCATAACATACATTTCTAAATAGATGCATAACATTATATGCCTTATAATCAATGCTTTTCTATCAATCTATCTTATATTTTTATATCAGATAGAAAACCATAAAACCATTCTGTTTAAAATTATCTATAAGTCTGAAATTAATGATATAATATAATATAAGGGAATAAAAGATAGATATCAAACAGCTGTGTTAAATATATATCACAACAAGTGTTTTAAAACATATGGTCATTTTTGGCGCCATTTTTCATGGGAAACTTTTGGAAGTTTTGGGAAATGATGTATTTTTGTCCAAGAAACAATTTTATTTTTATTTTATGTTGGAATAATAAAATGAAAAGGACATAAAAATGCAGAAATTAATGTTTTGTAGCTGGTAGAAAGTGTAGTTGTATGATCATAAGACTTTTCGAGGCCGCACAGGGGTGGGGGGGGGGGGAGAGTTAGGCATACGATGGGAGGAGCAAGGGAAAGAGAAGTTGGTATTGGTTATGGGACAAACAACAGGGGGAACAAAAGTTTGTCCATATTAGATTATTTTTTGCCAAAAATATACCATCAATAATCATGAAAATACATAATTATTATTTTTAAAGGTAAATAAAATAGAAAATCCATTAGTTTTTGTGAGAAAATCTAGGAAACATGAAAATTTTGGAGGATTTTTGTTGTAACCTCCGACGTTACTCCCAGAGACTGGCAGAATGTGGTTGGTACTCCCAGAGAAGACTGCCATACCAAAGAGAGGAAAGTGGAGGGGAAGGGGAAGAGAGCAAAGACCAAGGCAGGGCAGGCCGAATATAACAGAGGGGGAGGGAGGGGGGATGGGTTTGATATATAGGAGGACAAGTTGTTTTTCTAGGGAAGGGTGAAAAATGGTAGTGGAGGGGTTTTCTCTCTCTCTCTCTCACTCCTCTTCAATATTCAGCACTGAGGCAGTTCACAAATTTTAACATGGCTGATACGAGCTAAAAGCCATATAATCACTAGATTTGTAAATAAAATATTTTTCAAAAAAACAGTGATTATCCACTAGTAATGTTATCCAAAACGCCTCTGTGAAAACGGCGGTCGTTAATTTTGGTTTGCAGAACCAGCATACTGTTGCAAAATCGGCGATTTCAGCGCCATTTCAGAGTATTGCACATAAAAACCGGTTTTTGTTGTTATTGTTGTCATCTTAATCAGTGGATCACGTGATTTTAAGATAATTCCGGCTCGTGAAACGTGAAGTTTTAGTGATTTTTCTTCAAAGTTGCAGCTGGTTAGAGTGGCCATGCATTAGGCCACTATATAAGTAGCGCAGCAACTCTACAGTGATAGTAGTAACCCAGCTCCCTTACTTGCAACGTCCCCTTAAACGTAGGGGTGCTGTTACCGTGGCGCGAATTTGAGCCAAGATGTCTAAGGAAGAAGGAGGCGCCGGGGGCGGGGGCTCTGGGGGCGCTGGAGAGCCCTCCCAGGCACAATATGTGGGGCCATACAGGCTGGATAAGACGTTAGGCAAGGGACAAACAGGTAGGAACTTATTGTTTAGAAGATTTTCTTATGTTGAAGATTTGTATAAGCCTAAGTTATAACGAGTTAAAATTAAAAACTTTATCCTAACTAAAAATATCTCTAACCGGAGATTTTTCCTTTTTATATTACGGTTAGGTATAAGAATTGAAGAAAAATTGGTAGAATTTCTAAAACAATTAGATTTATGGTAATGTTTTTGAACCACCCCCATTTTGGGATGTTTCAAGAGTTAATGGTTTCAATTCTTTAAGATTTTAAAGTACACATTTTATTTTAAAAGTCTAAACCTTTCCTTAAAGATTTTGAGAATGGGTGGTCACTTTTATTTAAATTCTTTTTAAAAAGTACATGAAGGCGTAGCAACCTTATAATCAATAATTTCAAGTAATATAACGTTCACAAGTTCATACAGTCATTGGATAATGGTAAAGATTGGAGGTAGGGGATAAATTTCCTATGCCTAATTCAAAAAGACGAAGAAAGTCCCCCAAAAAATCAGCATGTTACGTCATAAAAACGGGAGATTATCCATTTCTTTTTTAGGGGTTTTCTTTCCCACTCATCCCTCATTCGTATGACGTCATTGGGGGACTTTCATTGTCTTCTTAATTTAACACCTGCGGGATATCAAATCCAATCAAACCTAAACCTAACCTGAATTACAGTGATAAAAGAACAAGCGGTGAACTAACCCTTTCACCTTATTTTAATACTAGCAGCAGATACGCCTCTAGAGGCATATAGGGGCCCTTGGGTTGGGGGAGAAGTCGACCCCCCCCCCCCTTACAATTACAGTTTCTTAAAGAAAAAGTTTTAAAAATTATTTAGGAGGGGGTCATTATTTTCTAGGGGTGATTTCTCTTGGGATAGTGGGGGTACCCTCCCCCAAAATAGTTATAAACCTTACCAGGACCTATGAGAAGCTACAAAGTAAAGGAGAACCATATTGGTTCAGTAATTAGTGAGATCCCTTGGTGCACAAAGACTCACATAGAACCTGTTATTTTATTATAAAAATTATTTCAAAATTAAGAGGAGGGGGGGATTATTAAGGCTATGTGAAAGCACGAAGAAAACCTTTTTTGCAAGTGTACTTTTAGATATGGTGAAAAACAACATATGCTTTACATAGTTTTTAGACATTTTTTTCCATTTTTGAAAAGATTTTATATTTAAGAAAAACGTATGGGCAGGTTTTAAAGTATTTTAAAGGGATTGCGGGCTACCAATACCCACCCCGGGCTAGAAGCATATAGACACAAGCAAATATGTATTGAAGTTTTCAAAATATCCAAGTTTTTAAAATTGAGTTGCAAAACTGACAAGAACAATTACATCTTGTACAGCGAAACAAATTTTAAAGGTTTGAAATGTAAGCAAATAAAAATTATTTTAGTTGCCTCTAGGGCTTGTGAATTATGGGGAATAACCATTTTTTCGGTTTTGGAAAATTAAGTTAGATTTTTAAATTTACGATTGTGGGTGGGTTGTCTATTATCCCTCTCAAAAACTTTAATACATACATTCCACATCTTTCATAAATTTTATATGTATAAGCAATTAAAACTTGATGCAGTGTGATACGATAATGGCAGTAAAGCAAGACATACAGACAGAATATCAAAAGAGAAGCTGCGCTTTTAAAAAGTTAGATGCAAGCAGGAGCCGATGTTCAATATAGATACATCAAACCAATGATTTATAGACTGTTCATAGTAAGGTTTTTAATCATAAAGATCTATAACATGCCCATTTAACAAAGTGACTGCTTTTACTAAGATTATATTTAAATTGGTGCATCTAATAATTTGTCTATTATTCAAAAAAAATAGAAACATAAAAACTAGATATTCTAGAAGTTTTACCTCTAATAGCTATTCTATATTTTTATTATTCAAGATTTAACCTTATACTTTAAAGGCATTCTTTATGTGTGAATACATTATTGCATAAATTTTAAATTTTACTTTGTATGTAAAATATTATTTAGTTAATTTTATGTAAAAACGTTGTTTTAATAGAAAAAAAATCAACAACTGCCCATGTTTCTTTAGATTCATTAAATATGTTAGGTTTTAAGAAACTTTATAATATATGAATATCAAATTTTTGTCTGGGCTTTCAATTATTCTATAATAAAAAGATGTTATTTTATTTTAGTTTATATTCGTACTAGCGGTTAGGCCCTAGCATCTAAGGACTCTGTATTGAAAAGGGTTTATAAGGGGATAAAATAGCCTAAAACTATCACAAGGCTAAAATCTATAAATAGAATTGCCTATTATAATTTTAGAACCAATGTGAAGCTTACATATAAAGGAGAATTAATCAGTTAAGTATTTATTGTCATTGAGATCCTAAGCTTCAAACAAAAAAAATCCTTACTACTTTATATAATGGGATAAACGTCATGTATATGAATATATTTTTTAAAACCTAACCAAATATTTCAAGCGAATAAACGTAGATGATATTTTTTTGCTTTAATATAAAATATACGAGTATGACAATTCCAAAAAGCATGACAAAAAATTATATAGTTAATGTTATTAAAATTGTTTCATTGCAAAATTGTTTTTGTAGAAATATTATTTTTATAGTAATTACTAATTTAAAAAAAAAATTAAAAGTAATTTGTTTAAATGGAACATCCTTATAAAAAAGTAACAGGATGTCTGTTTGTCTGTGTGTTTGTGTGTTCGGGTTCTTCTTAACAGGGTAGGTTCTCATAGGTCCCGGGAAGGTTTATAACTATTGGGGAAAGTACAGCCACTCTACCCAAAAAAATCGACAAAAAAAAAATAAAAACGCCGCCCTGCGGACATTTTTTGCAATTAGCTAAAATCATAACTAACACCATCGGCGAAAAAAATATTTTTGGTAAATAGCTGATTTGAAAATAGCTTGAAAAGAAACATTTTTACGCGTCCCTAGAGGCCTGTAGGGGCGTAGCCGCTAGTTACATATAAAGCTATAAGACATTTTATAACATACAGAAACATATCTATGTAATATAGCTTCGCTTTTTTAAAGAGAGGATTGATGGGGGAAAAAGCATGTAAGAAAAGACGTATGTACATTAAACTATAAGGTTTCTTAAACATAAACTTTTAAATTGATATTCCAAATTTTATACAGCTAAAGCGGTAATTTTATATTATTTTACGTCAAAAGCCTCCTAATAAGACCACATTAACCTATATTTACTTAATGCGAAGCTACTCTATAGTTCGAAATGTTTCTCTGTCCGTTTAGGGGAAAACGCAATTTTCTAGCTGCTATTCAGGATGGACGGGTGAAAATATTAATATTTTCTATACTAAAGAATATTTAATATAAAATTTAGTTGATTCGTCAGTTTGTTTTCAAAGATAGAATCAATATTACTTGCTCATTCTTGAATATGAAGCTAGAGAACGTTTTATGGAAGAGTTAAAATCAAATCAACTCAAATTTTGCATGTTTACGTCAATTAAAACCTGAAATAACAGAGTCTTTGGATTTAATTTTTGTTTTGTAGTTATATTAAAAGACAACAAATTTGTTATTCCATTTTAAATCATTTGTGGAAAAGTTTTCACTGTTTATTGTACCACTCATTAAATAAAATCCCCCAAAGCTTTAAAGCCAACAAATAAGAGAACTTTCAGTAACAGTCAAATGTCCCAACCCTCTATAGATGTGCCACTAAAGAGAATGATATTGCTATCTAATGTGCTGTTAAAGTCAAGAAGACACAAAATAAAACTATTAAAATGACTCTTGGTCTAAGTGTACCTTTCTAATTTTTGTAAGATGTTTTTATTTCGTATATATAATGAAAGGAATATGGGGTATAGTCGCTTTCGTGACAACGCCTCTTAAGGGGCTACTTGTCGTATTTTCACGGATATCCATTTTCACAATAGCTTTTCTCATATTTCTAGCCCCTTCGGGGAGCTTTAGCCCTGCGGAGCCAAATGCCTTAATCCTATAGGGTAATCACCTTACCTAACCTAAAATAACCTATCAAAAGCTGCTGTGAAAATACGACACAACGCCCCTTAAGAGGCGTTTTCCCGAAAGGGACTATACCCGTAATATGTTTTAATTATATTTAGAAAGTTAGCTACTCTTAAACTTACTCTGTCCGTCTGTACAGCTAAGTTGGGAAACCGTGCGTTTTTAGTTAAAAGCAAAAAAATATTATTTTAAAGATCTAAATTTTGTTTTAAATGGAAAGAACGATTCTACCATTCCCCAAACAAGAAGAAAAAGTTATTATACAAAAATTGCACAAAAGTAAAGAGAAAGGGTTTGGTTATGCTCTTAAGTGCATTTTTTGCCCTTCTGTAAATAGTAAAGTGTTTTTTTTTCTAGCTTTTTTGATACTAATTTACTAAATAGTAAACAAGGACGAAAACACCCATATAAAAGCGGAGCTTTCCTATGATTAGGGTAGGTCCGTCCGTCCGTCCTGAACGGATAGCTTTTTTTCGTTAATTTATTTATGTTAGAATTTAGAATGCGTAACAATGCCATTATCATTACCAGAATGTATGTACGACCATTTTAAACTTTTAAACTTTTTTATATCATATAATTATCCGATTAATTTGATTTTTGATTTTTGATTCTAGAACAAGAAAGTACAATTTTATAAGCGAAGCAACTATATACTCAAGTCCTAAAAATGTAAATACATATGTCCTTAAACATTCATGTTTTGATTAACTAGTTCTGACACTCTACAAGCGTTAATGTTCGTTTGTCCTACCGTTTCAGAGCTTTGCTTTTATTAATCTTGACAATCTTTTTATCTTATGACAGACGGACAGACGAACATAAAGAAAGACTAATTGAATTAAAGAAAAGCTCGTAGAACATTCTAAATTTTTAGGCTTCTAATATTTTTGTATTTTCAATCTATAATACAAAGTAGAAAGATGTCTGTTTATTTGTCTGTTTGTTTGTAGCGAAGGATCTCGCTAACCGCTGAACTGATCGTGTTCTCCTTTACAAGGTAGCTTCTCATAGGTCCCGGGAAGGTTTATAACTATTTTCTTGGGGGGTGGGTCACCCCCAACCCCCCCCAAAAAATGAAAAATCTCCCCCTCGAGGCTAGGGGCGAAGCCGCTAGTTACTTAAATAGCAAGATGTCTGTATTGTTATGTATGTAAAACGGAAAAATTTAAATCCTTTTATTCTTGATACCATATATAAGATCTATAAGGCTAAGGACGCAAAACAATATAAATAATGTTTTAGTGTCATAATATGATTTTTATCAATACCTTTATTGCATAAGAAAAAGCCTATTATTCATGATAAATCCTTGGACAAACAATACAAATTAGATAAAGATATTTATTTTTAGGTATCTTTTTTTATATACAATACATATAAAATACGGGAGATTTGGTATTTGCCAAGAGGTGTAAGCCTTGAGGGGGTAATTTTTCTTTTGGGGGTTGAGGGTGAGTTTTTTAGTTTAGGTTAGGTAAATGTTAAGAATTGCCTTCGATAGGTATAGAGCCCCCTGCAGTGTCTAGAAATTGGAGAAAAGCTATTGTGAAAATACGACGAAAACCGCTACTTCGTTTTCTTTACATGATCCAAAGAATTAAGTGGGTAATTTTTTAATTGTATGTTAATCTTTTTGGAATATAAAGATAAAACCTTGATTCCTTGTAATTAAGATTCATATAGGTCCAGTGGTTAACGAAATTTTACAGACATGCAAATACACACAGACAGACAGACAGACAGACATTCCAATTTATAGAAGGATATAATATAATGATCAGGTCAAATATGGCTGAAAATGCGGGGAAATAGTTATAATGATCCAGTTTCAGTAATCCTTAAATTGTCTTAGAAAAGATTTCTGCCCATGTTATCAAGCAATTAGTACAATTTAGTATATGCTCGCAGGGATCTTGGGATATATCAATGCTCGAGATTCTGTCAATGGTCGATGAAAAATGAATGTGAGTGGAGGGAGAAAGAAGTGTAGATTTATATGAATTCTGTTGTTCTTCCCCAGAAACAGCATAAAGTGCCGCCAAAAAATTACGTAATACAATAAAATGACCAATGATAGGCCAGTATACAATGTAAATGACCAATGGAAAAATTGATACTGGCCTCTCATTGGTCATTTTTTTCGAGGCACTTTACGCTGTTTCCCTTCCCAACCCCCTGAAAAGTCTGTTATGGTATTATGGGGGAGATCTTATGGTGAAAAAAAGTAAAAATTGCAAAAATGTGCTTGACTTAAAATGGATGAAATCACAGTATAACAATTTTAGAAAGTTTTAAAGCAAGCTGATGATTCTTACAAACAATAAACTGTAACATGCTAAAGTTTTATGACTTAAAATTTGGATTACACATCCATACGAAAATATGAAATTTTAAAATAGCGAATTGTATACGTATCTTTAGTAAGACTAGTTCCTTCGCCCCTAGCCTCCAGGAAGGGGTCAGGAAAATAGCCAAAATTCACCTCAAGACGACAAACCCCAAACTGTCCAGATTTGAGCAAGACGATTCCTGTGACGTCATATAAAAAGAGAAGGGGGGAAGAAAATCTCTTCTCTTTTCTCCCATCTCTTTTGAAGAGATTTTCTTCACCCCTTACCTTTTTCTTTCCCGAAACGTATATGACGTTACTGGAATCGTCTTGCTCAAATCTGGACAGTTTGGGGTTTGTCCTCAAGACATTTGAAAAGTTTGCCTGAAAAGTAAAACAAATTTGGACCTGCATTTTTCGAGACCTGTAGCTTCAGTATTACAAACTGTCCGCTATATTAAAGTTTAAATATAGTTTAAATCATAAAAGACTCAAAGGACCACCCTCAACGTCACAATAAAAACTTAGGAGCTTTTTAAAATGGAGAATCTTATCAGTTTAATGATATAATTTATTTGCGAGCTCTATGATTTCCTATTTATTTCCATTTGCTTAAAATAATATTAATTTCCCTAGAAAAGGACATTTTTCTATAATAATGAGATGTGATAAAATTTCCTTTAATTAATTTTTTTGTAGTTTTGGAGGACAACCACTAGATGAAGTTGTTTTCTTAATTTTCTTGCCAAATGGATTAGTGGGAGTGTGTAATAAAGGATATGGAACTCAGACAGATAGATAGATACAGCACACTATGCTCCTAGTGTAATAAAGGATATGGAACTCAGACAGATAGATAGATACAGCACACTATGCTCCTAGTGTAATAAAGGATATGGAACACAGACAGATAGATAGATACAGCACACTATGCTCCTAGTGTAATAAAGGATATGTAACACAGACAGATAGATAGATACAGCACATTATGCTCCTAGTGTAATAAAGGATATGGAACAGATAGATAGATATAGCACACTATGCTCCTAGTGTAATAAAGGATATGGAACTCAGACAGATAGATAGATACAGCACACTATGCTCCTAGTGTAATAAAGGATATGGAACACAGACAGATAGATAGATACAGCACACTATGCTCCTAGTGTAATAAAGGATATGGAACTCAGACAGATAGATAGATACAGCACACTATGCTCCTAGTGTAATAAAGGATATGGAACACAGACAGATAGATAGATACAGCACACTATGCTCCTAGTGTAATAAAGGATATGGAACACAGACAGATAGATAGATACAGCACACTATGCTCCTAGTGTAATAAAGGATATGGAACTCAGACAGATAGATAGATACAGCACACTATGCTCCTAGTGTAATAAAGGATATGGAACACAGACAGATAGATAGATACAGCACACTATGCTCCTAGTGTAATAAAGGATATGGAACACAGACAGATAGATAGATACAGCACACTATGCTCCTAGTGTAATAAAGGATATGGAACTCAGACAGATAGATAGATACAGCACACTATGCTCCTAGTGTAATAAAGGATATGGAACACAGACAGATAGATAGATACAGCACATTATGCTCCTAGTGTAATAAAGGATATGGAACAGATAGATAGATATAGCACACTATGCTCCTAGTGTAATAAAGGATATGGAACTCAGACAGATAGATAGATACAGCACACTATGCTCCTAGTGTAATAAAGGATATGGAACTCAGACAGATAGATAGATACAGCACACTATGATCCTAGTGTAATAAAAGAATATGGAAAAAAATATAATAAATATATGTGATATTTATAATTTGAAATGCTATCTATCTATTTGACAAATCATTGAAAGAATGAGATGATATGATTTAAACTAATTTTTATTTCATACCTACAATATTAATACAGATCTATATGGATTTGCTCATGTGAGGGAAATACCCTTCGACAATTTGCGTCCAGTAGTACAGCGTGCGATATTACGATAAAGGGAGATAGTGAGAGAGAGAAAGAAAGAGAGATGTTGATGGAGGGAGAGAGAGTGAGGGAGAGAGAGAGAGAGAAGTTGATGGAGGGAGAGAGAGTGAGGGAGAGGGGGAGAGATATATTGTTTGTTTGCCAACTCTTAGTTTAGTAAATCGATATCCCATTACATCTTGACCCTTTATTAGTAGCGAAGCTACTCTTTAGTTAGTTTAGTTTGTCCGTCCGTCTATTGCCACTTTGAACTTTATTAGGTGCGTAGCTATTCTATGTTTTTCTTTCCGCCATTAAATAAGGATGTATGCCATTTAACAATATAGAAGATGGATGTCATTTTTAGGTCAGTTCTACTAGTCTGTACGTCTAGACAATTACGTATAAGAAGCGCAGCTACTTATAATCAGTTCTAGTAGTCTGTCTGTCTATCAGAGAATCTAAAACATATATAAATAGGGAATATTCGATGTGTTAAGAAAGCCATTACCTCTAATTTTCAAAAAAAAAAAAAGAAGGGGGACATTTCAGCTGTTAGACAAAATATCACAAAACGATCTCTCATTCGTTGGCTGTGAAACTTTTATCAAATCTTGATTTGTTGGTACAAAACTTCGAATTTTCGTCCATTGTCTTAACCCTAAAGACCCCTGTTGAGATTGGACTAATTAATATTATCTTATCCTTCCATTATATAATCTTGTGTTGATATACATTATATAATCAACTAGCGGCTTCGCCCCTAGCCTCTAGGGGCTTTGCCTTAAGAGGTAATTAAAGGAAAAAAAATAATTACCTCTGGAGATGCCCCCCCAAATTTTAAATAATTTTTAAAAAATTGAGGGGGTATTTTTTTCTTTTTTGGGGGGGTTGTGGGTGTCCCACCCCCCAAGAAAATAGCCTAAAACCACCACAGGACCAGTAGGTATATTCCCTGAAGAGTAGAATCCGATCGGTTCAGTGGTTACCGAGATTTAAGGGACGGACAGACAGACAGACAGACAGACGGACGGACAGACATCATTCTACTTTGTATTACAGATAGTTAAGTTAGTAGAACAGAAAAACATCTCCACAAGTCTAAAGAATTATATATATAGTCATCATTAGAATACTGTTATGTATGGATTATTTAGGATCTTTATGATAATTTAACACTAGGCAAAACGATGCCCACTTGTAAATGTAATAATTCATGTCGACGAATTCACATACAAAAAGTGGTCATGACTTACATAGCATCGATATAAGGAATAGTGATTTCTCGCATCGTATTATAAACAGCTTTCCTAGGATATGAAATGTACCGAAGGCACGGGCTAAAAAAACTGGTTTAATCTTATGATTGTACACTTTTATATTCATAGAAAACTGGATAATGCGATGATAGACATAGTTTTTTTCGTATGGATGAGAACCGGTTCTAATCCACCGGATATTAATCGGTTTCGAATGAATACGATATATTATATCAAACTAATTTAAAAATTGCACAAAAAGTTATAATGAGCTAACCCTTTGATTCTTATAGCTTGATTGTTTGAACATAGATCGATAAATATAAAGATATAGATATACAAATCACTGAAAACAAATCCTTTTATCACTTTAATTATCTACAAATAGAACAAGGATTATTACGTCCATAAGTAGCACAGCATTAACAAAGCAAAACAAAAAGCTTCAAAGTAGCTTAAATAAACAAAGAACAGTAAACTGTAATAAGTAATACAAACAAAAACATTGTGAAAATTTTGGATCATAGATAGATTACTAAGTAGCAAGTTGCGTCGTATTTTCACAGTAGCTTTTGATATTTTTTTTTAGGTTAGGTTAGCTTAGGTAAATGTTAATGATTGCTCTGCAATGTTTAGAAATAGGCTCATAGGGTTCGAGCCCCCAGCGGGGGCTAGAAATAGGAAAATACGACGAAACCCGCTACTTCGTTTTCTTTCCATAATTTAAACTTTCATCATCTATAAGTTTAAATGACAAATATTAAAGCAAGTAATGTTGGGACGGACGTACGGACGTGCCCTAGTTATAGAATAGCTTCGCTTCATATAGATAGATAAATGGTAATCCTTTTATTCCTTAATCAAAACTAAAATTACAATATAATTACAATAATTATCTTACTTTTGATATAAATCTGGACGGTTTCTGTTCAAATAAAAAGGTTGGGGGGGGGGGGGAGTGCTCGATAGGCACTTGGAGGAAAGGACTTTGTTACCTAATCAGAAACATCACCTAAAGAACAAAGTCTAGACTCTTAAGTGGGTCGGATATCCGGTTTGGCCGGATATCCATCCATTTTTAATATCCGGCCGAGTATCCGGTATCTTGCCGGATATCAAACGTTAGTCAGATATACCTGAAGGAACTGGATATCCAATATTAGAAATCAGCCGGATATTCGGTATTCGGCCAAAAAGTATCCGGCCCAACCCTACTCTTAAGTATCTGGTAAGACTACCTCTTGGATATTCGCCCAATCGGTCCAGTAGAGAATGAAATAACACCTGTCTACTTTGTAAATATATCTTATTATCTATCTTCCTTAAACAAATCTATTATATATCTATCTAACTTTCTATATAATTAATTATATATCTATCTAGCTATATTTTTATCGATCGAATTGTTATCTAGTTTGCGTCATTACAAAAGTTCTTAACAAAGTTTTTTTTCCTTATTATGACAGCAATAAATAGTCAGGGTTGGAGGAGGGGTCAATAGGAGAATAATTATTCTACAACCCTTCCTTCTCATGTTTATTACGTATCAAAGGTAGAATTTTACACTTAGGTTGGTTGGGAACGAATGATTTATTGTCCCTTGTCCTATCCCTGTATAAAAGTCAAGAATAGAGTCTTAGTGACAGACATTCAAATGCTCAGAGAGTAAAGGAGGGGACAATGGGCAATTAATTCAATTTAAGAGTATTTGCTGAAAGGCCTTGAAATCCAGATTAATCCAGAAAATTTAAAGGGAGAGTTAATATAATACTGAAAACAATAATATAAGAAGAAAGTTCCAAGAAAAAATCATTCATTTAAAAATTAGATTACCAGCACATCAGACTGACGTAACCATTCTGTAATTAATAACTAGAAAAATCTCCCTGGGACCCATTCAACCCATAGCCCCATAACGCAAAATTTAATTGGATTCTTAGATTGTTTATTAAACAAATATCACAATAAAATTTTCATCTATGAAATGTTATTTTCTGGAGAGAAAAAAATTGTTCAAACCAGCCACATCATAACAAATTAAGTTTATTGATACTTGTCTGCAATATTCAAAACTAGCAAACGAGTTAGCGGCATTTTGTGCGCTAGTACCCAAAGTCAGTCAGAAACTGCTAAATTCTTGCACATTCCCTGTAAGCCAGTACGCAAAGTCTGAGACTCCTAAAAATTGAATATTCTATCCATTGTCCCCTCCCTTACTCCCTGGATAATGCTGCTACGCCACACTTAGTGTCAAATCGTCCTTTATTACCTTAGAACACCAATACCTATGCACTTACTCGCTTTGTCCCGTGCGCAAACATACAAAAAAAAACTTTCAGTGAATGAACTGGATATTTTTTTTCCTTTCGACTTCAATAATTTTAGTACTACTTAGGAACCAAGGTTTCCTTGCTTTTTTAACAAGGATGCTAATCTTCATAAGTAGCAAGTTATGTTTTGTTTTAATATTTATATTTGTATCATTTTAAACGCAGAGAAGCTTTAAAATGCATTAAGAAAATAAAATATGATAGATAGATAACATAAAAGTTTTTGTTAAATTGACAGGACCTCGAAAATCTTTACATTCAACTTTTACTATTCTTTTCTTTTTCATTTATATTTGTTTTCTTAAGAACCTTATAATAACGAATCCAAATTAATAAATCATTTATCGTATACCTTAAACAATAGTATGTTCTTAAGGGGCGTGTCGTCGTATTTTCAAAGTAGCTTTTGATAGGTTAATTTATTTTAGGTTAAGTGATTGCCCCGCAGGGGCTAGAAATAGAAAAAGCTACTGTGAAAACACGACGAAGCGCCCTTTGAAAGGCGTTGTCACGAAAGGGACTTTACTCCAATGTTTGAAAAAGATAGGATGATTCTAACCTGATATTTTTCTCCATTAACAGCTGTTGAGAAACTTAGAGTCAATCATCCTAATAAATTGATTTTTTCCATCTGTATCGTTTTCTGTTGTTATTTTACATATCAATTATATATATTGAATAAATATATAAACATACATTGGGACCATGGTATTTGCCATATTTGATTACAAATTCCAGACCACAAAAAAAGAAGTAATAAAGAATACTTCCTATTGAATGTAGAGTCATGATCTTGATCTTAAAAGTCTCTATATTTATAAAACAATAAAAAATTATATAAATTGGTTAAAACAATTTTTTAAAATTGAATGCCTGAGAAACAAATCAATTTTAGGATTGTATTTTGAATTTAAGACCCAGGATAAATTATAATATTCCATAAAAGCCCTTTATGATGCATATATATCCTTTCTTTAATTTTCTTATTGGTCAGGTTTCTGTACTCTAATCTTGCAAAATTCGTGGTACCCCTAATATTTGTATGGGGGGATACTTGACGGAATAAATTATTCATTATTCTGCTCACAACTAAATATTCATAAGATACTTGCACTTTTATTTTTTTACATCTATATATGTAACAACAAGGATCATTACATCCATAAAAGTGAAGCTCTGAAACGGTAGGACAAACGGACATTGACACTTGTATAGTGTCAGAACTACATAATCAGAATATAAATAAATAAGAGTAAAAGCAAAATTTGTTGTAAATTTGTTGAAAAACTTTTTAATGCAGGATAATTTTTGTGGACATACTTACATTTTTAGGACTTCATTATACAGTTGTTTTGCTTATAGTATTGTACTTTGTTGTCCCAGGATTTAGTATACTAAAAATCAGAACAATCGATAATTATATCACAAAAATTTGTTGTTAAAAAAGTAAAAATTTAACATGTTTAAAATGAACGTACGGGCATTCTAGTAATGATTATATAGTTGCTACGCTTTCTAAATCGTACCTAATTACTGCAGGAATCACCATGCAAAGTTTGAAATTGATAGGACAATTCTAACATGCCTAAATTGACAAAAAAAAAGCTATCCGTCTCGGACCTACGGATGGACCGACCCTAATTACAGAAAAGCTTTGCTTTTAATAACAAGGATCACTAACTACATCCATAAAAATGATGCCCACCAAATAAAAAATCAAACTAACGAACACCATAGTACCTCTAGTTTGAAGCACGCAATAGTAAATTACAAAATACCTAAATAAATTTACATCTGAATCTGCAGCAAAACATGCCAAAAATACATAACAACAAGTTTATTTTCTATCTCTCATGTGTTTTTTCTTGTTTATACTCAATACGTCATTCTACAAGTGTGCCTTCATTTCCGTATATTATCACAATCACATGCTCATGATGTTTCATAATAACAAAATGACACAATAGCAAATAAATAAGAGCGGTGTTTAATGCTTAAAATGGAATCTAAAGAGAAGGGGTGGATTCTATAAAAAAAAAATTAGGGTCGCTGGTGAGGCAAAATTGTTTTTGTAAAAAATCCTCCAAAATCACATATTAAATCTACAAAAATCATTTAAGATCACATGTTAATAACTCTTCTATGAGTTAATTTCATTTCTGTAAATTTTTTATGTGATTTTTGAGGATTTTTCTCAGTTTTGTTTTGTGGTTCTGTTGAACTGCTCATATGATACTCTTGCGGAAGTGTATGCACACCCATATGGGGGAAATTTTTTTTTTACAAGGGGAACTATGGAGGGAGCGATTCACTTTGCTGAATTAGACAATTGGTTAACAAGGGTGTTAAATGGAGGGGGGGTTATTTTGGGGATTTTTGATCAAGTAAAACAAAATAAGGAAGGGGGTAATGGTAAAGCATGATAAGCCAATTTTTTTTATCCACAATGATATGATTATAATTATCTTATAAACCTAGTTAAAGCGCAGCTTTTAGATAAAACCCCTAATGGAAAAGTTTTCTTCTATTTTATCATATAGGCTTAAAACATTAAATACGTTGCTTTAGTCTAAAATACATTAATTTTAAAATTTATATATAAAGTTTTTAATTTTATTCGTTTATTAATCGTTAAGGCATAAACTTACAAAAGAAACTTTAAAATCCAAATATCTCGCTAACCGCTGAACCGGTATGGTTCTCATTTCAAGAGAGGTTTTTGGCTATTTAAATATCTCTCTTTAAAAAATTATTTATTCATAAAAAGAATGAAAAGGGAGGGCCCTCTTCCCCCTGCCACCTTCCCTAAAGTGCCCTTAGAGGTCGTTAGGGGCATAGCCAACAATACTTCATAATTTTAACACAAATAAATATAAAGTAAAATCAAACATACATATATATATAGGTAGAAAAATAGATAGATAGATGGACAGATAGATCATCAATTAGAAGTTGATAGATAAATAGGCTTAGCAAATGATAATGGTATTTATAGAGAAGGGTATCTTAATATTAATACCAGGGATAGAGGGATTTGACATTGGACGTAAAAAATTGTACCTTTGTTTTCAGAGAGAGAGAGGGGGGGACAATGGGCTGTTTATTACACAAAAGTTTTATAATTCTATTCGTTGGCCTGAAAAAACTTTGGGGACTTTACTGAATTTTAATTGGTTGGTTTATTAAGTTGAGTGTTCAAACGTTTCAACCACTAATTTTACGCTATACAAAGGGTACTTTTGTGTAACATCATTGGGGATGTACATCAATTTATCGGCTATTGTCTACAGATCCCTGCTTTGTCAAATTCTGACTTAGTTGGCTAGATTATATTATGTAGGATTTACCGCCATTTACCTATCCCTTGCCTCCCTGGTAATGTATATAAATATAGAACTGGGGGATATTACTGAACATGCATAGATGGGCTGGGAAAATAGGGATAAATAATTGTCTGTAAAACCAGTTCAATGCCTAGATAAAAGTTTCTAAAAGCGAAGCTTTTCTATAATTAGGGTAGGTCCGTCCGTACGTCCTTCCATTACAGTTAGCACTTTTCGTTAATTTAAACAGGTTAGACTTGTCCTATCGATTTCAAACTTTGCATGCTGATTTCTATAACAGCTAGGTACGACTTAGAAAGCGCAGCAACTCTATAATCAGTACTAGGAAGTCCGTACGTCCATTTAAAGCAAGCTGATTTTTTACTTTCTTGACATCAAATTTTTTAATGTTAGATTTATCCTATTCATCTGAATTTTTGAATACTGATTCCTATTACTATAAGGTATAGTATTATAAGCGAAGCATCTCTATAATCAAGTCCTAATAATGTCAGTATGTCCTTAAACAGTAACATGTATTAAATCAGTTTTGCAACAAATTTACATACAATTTTGTATAGACATATGCATTAATTTTCAGTTTATTCAGTTCTGACAGTACACTAATGTTAATGTTTGTTTGTCCTACCATTTCAGAGCCTCGCTTTTATGAATGTTGTCATCCTTGTTTATCAGAGAAGGAGGGGACATTAGAATTAAAATTACGCTGTTACCCAAAGTTATATAACCATGTTATCATATTTGTTGGCTAAAAACATTGGGTATTGATTTCTTTTTGGTTAGTTATAAACTAGTAGTGTCCGTACGTTTCTACCAATAATAACTACAAAAGTTAATCATCATTTTATCAATATATCATCCATTGTCTTATCCCTTACGCTTCCTGCAAAATTTCATTGATGCACAAAAAAAAATATTTTATTGCTTAACCCTTTAAGCCTGGCATTACTATAAACAATTATTCCCCCCATCCTTAACCCTTTTAACAACTTACCAACCCATCACTCTTAACCCTTTCAATGTAGGAATCTAATGGGATAAGACAATGGCCGATAAATTAATGTACATTCCCAATGATGATACACAAAAATACCCTTTCTATAGGTTACAATTAATGGCTGAAATGATTAAACACTCAACTTAATAAATCAACCAATCAAAATTCACTACAGTCCCCAAAGTTGTTATTTCAACGAATAAGAAAACGTTATTATAAAACTTTGGAGACTAGAGTAATAAACAGCTCATTGTCCACTCTCTCTCTCTGCTTTCAATGGCAACTATTTAATATTGACTATTCCTGTCAGAAATTCATACCTCATTTACATACATGCAGCCTTCTACTTTAGTGAGAGATAAAGAAAATTTGGTAATTTTCAGTGGCTGTTATTCAGCCAAATAATTCCTTTTGAAATTGCCAAAAGATGAATATCTTGTTGGAGTAAAACTTGTTTTTTTTGGTGTAACTGGAAGGGATGTGGGTGAGAAGAGGAGAAAAAAGGAAAGTTGGGGGGAAATTTTCACTTAGAATTGTTTGTCAGAATCACATTCCCTTTTCCATGGGTAATTTTATAAGGAGAAATAATACTTAACCCTGCTTAAAATAACTAAATAAATTATATATACAGGGTGTCCCTCGTAAACTGGTTTTTTTGAAACGCTTATTACTCCCTAAATATTTGAGCTATCTTAGTAAAATGAAAAGTATTTGGCAGCCTACTACTGACCATTTTATGGGATCATGATGAAAAATCCACAAAATAAACAGGAAAAAATCTACGAGGTATTACATAAGAGTTTCATTTTATCAAATTTAGACTAACCCAGAAGAAATTATTTGCTTTGTGAACTTTAGGATGAGCTAGGGGCCAAACGGCTGGTCGCTCAAACTTTCTAAGCACACTAATAGAACTGGCTTGACATGGCAAACAAAAAATTCCCAATATTCAAGAATCTGAAGTGTAATATAAGTGAACAATATGTGAAAATAAGCATAATATTGATCTTCTGCCTTAATTTTTCATGTGAGCTTGATTCAAATGCACACAAGAACCTGTAATATACCAGATAATTTAATTAGACTACAATGAAAGTTCTTATAATGTATGGAGTAAGTCTTTGTGATCCACCGTTTGACCACTAGCTGCTTTAACAGTTAACTAAGGCATATTTTTCTTGTGAATTAGTCTTATATTCACTAAAATCAGCCTGTTATGTACCTTGTAGATTTTTTTCTGTTGACTTTGCGGATTTTTCATCACTATATCATAAAATGGTCAGTAGTAGGCTGCAAAATACTTTTTATTTTACTATGATAGCTCAAATATTAAGGGAGTAATAAGCGTTTCAAAAAAACCAGTTTACGAGGGACACCCTGTAACTACAACAATAATATAGTTAAAGGGTGAGCAAAAAAAAATGCGTAGATTTTTAAAATTTAAATTGCGCGGCTTGTGTTAATGGTAGAAAAAAGGCACGCATGCCGTTAGAACCGCTACGAAGTCTATTTTCAGGAAATATAAAAATGATTCCTATGCTATGTATAGTTTAGGAGCTACGTGTTAAAATGTCCAAACTGATGTAAAACTTGACTTGCGAGTAAATTTTAAAATATAACTAAAAATTAGAGAAGATATTTTGCAAAAAGAGATGCCTACATTTTTTAATTTCAAATTGCGCGGCTTGTGTTAATAGTAGAAAAATGTTACGCATACCGTTAGAACCGCTATGAACTGTATTTTTTGGAAATATAAGAATGGTTCCTGTGCTACAAATAATCTAGGAGCCAGATGGTAAAATGTCCCAAAATTTACTCGCAATTTAAGTTTTAAGTCAGTTGGGACATTTTAACACGTAGCTCCTAAACTATACATAGCATAGGAATCATTTTTATATTTCCTAAAAATAGACTTCTTAGCGGTTTTAACAATATGCGTGCCTTTTTTCTACCATTTACACAAGCCGCGCAATTTGAATTTTAAAAATCTACGCATTTTTTTTTGCTCACCCTTTAGGATTAAGAAATTATTTATTACAAAACCTTGTAATAACCTTAAATCTCCTTCCCTGAAAAGTTTATAACAGCTGATTCATTTTACATTTATCTAACTTTATATTTTGTTAGAGAAAAAGGTTGAAACTTGCCAATAAGCTTCCCTTAAAAGTACAATATAGACACCTTCTTTATTATTTTGCACTCTAAAATACATCCTATTGCTTTTTTTAGAAAGTTTACTTATTCTTTAATCTATGATAATAATACAAAGTACTCG
Organism: Acartia tonsa; assembly: GCF_053477335.1. Classification (NCBI taxonomy): domain Eukaryota; kingdom Metazoa; phylum Arthropoda; class Copepoda; order Calanoida; family Acartiidae; genus Acartia; species Acartia tonsa. The sequence continues at coordinate 53,120,245 of NC_137264.1, forward strand.
TAAGTTTATTTGCTTTACTTGGAAATTGACCAATAAGTGTTTAATATGCCAGGGCAAAGGGAATGTGATTTTGACAAAATTTGCCCTTAACCACCTTCCCTTTTTTCTCCCCTTCTTATCCACTTCCCTTTCAGCTACACCAAAAAATCAAGTTTTACTCCAACTTTACTTCAATAAAATATTAAATTTTCGGCAATTTCAAATGGAAGATGATTAAAGTCCCTCAACAGATTATGACGTCATACGATAGAATAGCCAATGAGAGGCCAGTGTACACTGTAATTAACCAATGGTAAAATTTATGCTGGCCTCTCATTGGTTATTTTATCGTATGACGTCATAATCTGTGGAGGGACTTTAATCATCTTCGTCATACGATAAAAATAACCAATGAGAGGCCAGTATAAATTTTACTATTGGTCAATAACATTGCATACTTGCCTCTCATTGGTCAATTTTATTGTATGACGTCATTTTTTTGGTGCCACTTTACGCTGTCTCGGGATAGTGCACTAGGCGACAAAAATTTTAACTCTAATTATGATTAGCTAGTAACATTATATTATTTCCAATATTTTATGTTAACTAAATTGTATGATAGAATTGGTAATTGTGGACATAAATATTTAAAAATAATAATTATATTAAAATTGTATTTCTCCCGATACTTTTGGTTTAAAACTTGCCCAATATCGGCGACGGTAACATTAGTTTTAAAAAAAACGCGTCCAATTGAAATTCATCAGGACAAAAATCGGTTTGATGTACACAAAATTTTACTTCACATGATATTTAGTTATTTTAATTGCCTGAATTTCAAAGTATTTCAAAGTCATCCTAATAAAACAACTCCTTCTCACCAAATCAAAACCGTTAATTGATGTTAAATGTATTAAAATTTACTGTTTTTCTCATCTAATATCATAAGAGGTTATGGACAAAATCATCCTTGTTTAAATAAAAATACTAACTTTATTCATTTCATTTTAGGTATGTCAATCACCATTGGTTCATTAGGTGTTATTAGTAGCGAAGCAACTCTATAATTCGAAATGTCCGTCCGTCTGACCGTCCGACTAAAGGGGAGGTCGACTACCCCCCCACCCCAAAAAAGCCCCCCCCCCCTCAAACAAAAACTAGGGGCGAAGCCGCTATTTAATAATAAGTCAAAATGTCGAAAAATAATGTGTTTTATTGCTTTGAGTAGTATAAATATTTTCTATTTCTAAATGTTAAGATCATTTTTTATATATGTCATGTAGTACAATACAGGGTGTAAGGGAGGGGACAATGGGCAATTAATTCAATTTAAGAGGGTTCGCTGAAAAGCAATGAAAACCAGATTTATCAAGAAAATTTTACCAAAATTGTAAAGGGATCATGGTAACCGAATTTAGAACAAAATTAGCTCTAAGAAAAAAATCATTTACTTGAATGTTAAATTATCAACACATCACAATGTAGTAAACATTCTGTAATTAATCACTAGAAAAATCTTGTTTAGAACTACCTCAACCCTTTTCATATATTTATAACTGACACTCTGAATTCAAGCGTTTCTTAGATTGTTTTATATGTACATATATATCACAGTAGAGTTTCTGTACATGAAAGGACATTTAATAACAAATTTTTCTGTCTGCATATTCAAAACTAGCTCAGCTAGTTAGCGGGGCATTGATGCGCAAGTACCCAAAGTCAGTCAGAATCTGCTGTATTCGTGCACATTCCCTTTAAGCCAGTCCCCAAAGTCTGAGACTCCTTAAAAATTGAATATTCGATCCATTGTCCCCTCCCTTACTCCCTGAGTACAATAATATGGTGTCTCATCACGTCCGCATATTGTCATCCTAAATACAAAGTACTAAGCTTTTTTTTGTTTGTAGCGAAGGATCTCGCTCACCACTGAACCGATATGGTTCTCCTTTACAGGGAAGCTTCTTATAGGACCTGAGATGGTTTTAGGGTATTTCATTTTATAAATAAGCCTGGGTATGGTTTTAAGCTATTTTTCCGCCCTTCCATATCCCAAATATAAAGCCCCTAGATGCTAGGGGCGCAGACTCTAGTATCTACATAATGTTTCAGAATATAAAAATAATAAAATGGCATATACAAATAGGATTTTTGGTGAGATTTAAGCAAAGGGAAAGTAGCAGTTTGTGCTATAACACTTATTTGCGGTTCTGATTATTTGAATAAATTTGCGAAACTGATGGCGCACCAAATAATATATATTAGAGGGGAATATGTTTTTTTTATAGTTCCTTTTTATACTTTTTATACTTTTATACATTTTACTTGGACAATTTTATGAGGTTTATAACAATGCACGATCAACCAAAAAATCAATCAGTAGCCTGTCTGTAAATGTTAATACTCGAGAAAATTTCAACCACCTAAAGGGGGAATCTGCTTTTCGCTTCTGCTTTTTATGATAGAGGGCTGTCTTTTTAAAGATTTTAACTGACCAATACACTATAAAAAACGCCAATCCGTCTAAACCCTTCATGAATTTATCCAATGTTTATAAAAAAAAAAACAAGGAAGATAACATTCATAAAAGCCAAGCTCTGAAACGTTGAACAAACGAACATTAACACCTGTAGAGTGTTAGAACTGAATAATCAAAATATAAACGTATAAAATTCGAAACAAAATTATAAGTAAATCTGTTGAAAAACTGCTTACATGCAGGATAATGTTTAAGGACATGCTTACATTTTTAGGACTTGATTATAGATTTGAATCGCTATGACATCGTACATTGTTGTTCTAGGAAACAGTATTCAAAAAATTAGATCAATCGGATAATTATAATGCATAAAGATTTGTTGTTAAAATAGTTAAAATTAACATGTTTAAAATGGACGTACGGATATTCTGATAATGATTATAGAGTTGCTACGCTTTATAAATCGTACATAACTACTAGAGGAATAATCATGAAAAATTTGAAATCGATGGGACAATTCTAACACGCCTATATTGCCTTATGTTCGTGTGTAGGTCTTTACTGTTATTCTTACTTTTTATTTATGAATTTTCTTTATTTTTATTCATTTCATTTTCACTGGTGTCCTGGATAGGAAACAGGTTTTTTTTGAGTTACGTATGAAAAGACCTATATTTCTATGACCGGGCGTGTATGACAGTTCAGCACATAACTTTCATTAAATCACAGCTGATCATTTTTGTGGATTTTTTTTGAAAATTACTTTTTTACCCTGATTTTCATATTTTTCCCAAAAAAAATCACAATGTTCTCACATTTGCAGCTTTGTTAATCTAAATTTATTCAAAGAAAAGTATGATAGATGACTACTGAACCAAAGATTATGTTATTTGAATTAATGTCTAAACAGTCAAACGAAACTTATGTTTGTTTTGGTAGTCAACACAAAAAATACTCACTTTTCATGTACCTCATGCATGCCTCATGAATTGTTTTAGCATAGTTCCTGGCGGAAATAAGATGTCCCTCTGAGATTCCATCAATTAAGTTTAAATCAACATGCTTCAGAATCAGCAATGATCCTGTATAAAGTTTTCTTTGTAATTTTGACGAGTTATCCTGCTCAATATTGATTTCTTGCTGACTTGGTGTCTAAATAGTTCCACTGTTGTTGTTTGTTCCTGCTCATCATCATTGGAAACAGTCAGTTTAGGAATCTAGCTGTTTTTAAAAGTCTCTAAGTGTTGATGGGTTGTGGTTGCAGTTGAAATGATGATGGTTGTGTGGAACTCTTGCCAGTGTCAGACACAAACTGCACCGGGTTCTTGTTTACTCTGGCCTTCAAGGTATTCATTGTAACCTGAAAGTATTGTATTTTGTAGGTCTTCTCAGACAGATCTAGTTGGGAAATCCTGTTTTTTTTCTCTGCCTTAAAGTTATACTACAGAGTTTTCCACCTGGTGTTTAGGGAGTGGTGGGACCAGATTTGTCATGTAGAGGTGATATAGTGATTTTTTTGACAGGAGAAACGTGTTTGCTTAGCATCTGTTAATTGACTTTGGCATAATCTTGGTCTTTGCAACAGTTTGTCAATGATGGCCATGACGTGACAGCAGATGGCTGTTCTCAGAGCAGCATTTCCAGCAATCTGAAGGCTGTCCCAGCTGGCATTACTGAAACTGGGACTGCAGTAGATTATCAGGGACTGGCAAATTACTTTGTATGTATTTACTTACTTTTCTTTCCCTCTGGTGGAGAGAGCTTTAACCATTTTGTTTTCAGAGTTTAGTTTGTTTCTAGGCTCCTTAATAAGATGGTTGATAAAGATGGTACTGTTTTAACATTGATCTTTACAATGACTTCAGTGCCTGCTTCATTAAAAAAGGTGGTAAAGACTATAGCAGATGATTTGGCAGAAGAAATGAATGGGTTCTGACTTTTTAACCAATCATCAAGAACTGCTAAGTAATCTGTTATGTCCTTGACATAAGGATAAAAAAGGAGACATATGCTGTTGAAGTTGTCAGCACAGGAAACTAGATGTAGGTTAGAGTGAGGTGTTAGCATTGATGAAATTTACAGATTAAAGAGTAAAGGGTATAGAACCCCTCCTTGTAGGATTTCCTGTTTGGCAGATTTGTATGCAGATCTAGATATCTGATAACAACAAATTGTTGTATACCTCTTAGGTATTCACATGAAAACGTTTCATGTACTCATTCAAGTCTAGTGCATTAATATCATGCAATAGAGTTCAAAGTTTACAGTGTCAAAAGCCTTTGAAAGATATATGGCAACTGGCACTGTTCTGAAAACTGGTTTCTTATTGTTTAGGCTTTTGTTGATTGAGGTTTAAATACTTGGTAAGGCAGTGGTGGTGAACCTGCCTGTGTGAAAGCCATAATGTTGGTCTGCAAGTTTAACAGCATCATTCAGGTAGGGACGAATCATGCAGACAGGAAACTTCTTTGGTGGAACCTCAGAGGAACGTCTTATCACAACCAGGATCTATGTTTTACTTACAAATTTTAAAATAGTCAATTGAGGTTATTGATCTTGTTGTCATCTATTGTACTTTTTTTCAAAAAAATTTAATAATTTTGGTGGAAATGCAAAAATATTGTGATCTTTTTGGGGAAAAACTATGAAAATTTGGATAAAAAAGTAATTTTCATAAAAATCCACAAAAATGATCAGCTGTGATTTAATGAAAGTTATGTGCTGAACTGTCATACACGCCCGGTCATAGAAATATAGGTCTTGTCATACGTAACTCAAAAAAAACCTGTTTCCTATCCAGGACACTGGTGTTTTCTTAGACAGTATGTGTTCTAAGTTACCGATTAAAGTTATAAATAAAGCATATATAAAGATAAAAGTAGAGTAAGTGAAGCCAAAAATGAAAATATAAAAGTGCCTCAAGTGTTGGAATGAATTATTTAGTGCATTTTTCTCAAGTGCTTCTGGGAGCTAGATGTTCATGTAATACTGTTTAAATAATGTCCGTCTGTATGTCTGTCATAGAACTTTAGCGTTTAAAGATATTATTATCGTTTTGCATCAAGATCTAATACCACTAAATAAAAAAAAATGTTTTTGCTATGGGAGACTAGAAAAATTAACAAAAAACTTCTTTTTTACTTTATATCCTCAAAATCGTTGGAAGAAATGGCTAGAAGAGGACAATAAAATAATATTCTAGATATTTTCTTCTTCTTTATATGGACACCTAGTCCTAGAATTATGCTATTAGAGGCCCATCTATCTTTCTAAGATGCAATTTTTGTACAGAAATTAATTACTCATAAACTTATTTTCTAATTTTTTGCACCAATTTAATCATTTACTTAAAATAAACAAAATTAGCCCTGTAAAAAAGTGCAACGAAATATTATTATGAATATAATATGTACTTCTACACGTAATTGGTTGAATTGGTTGTCAAGTATAAATTGTATGTTCACCCCTCCCTTAAATTAGGAAAATAGGGAATAGTCCCTTTCGTAACATCGCCCCATAAGGGGCGATTCATCGTATTTTTAAATGGCTTTATATAGGCTATTTTAGGTTAGGTTAGGTTATATTGGGTTAGGAGATTGCCCCACGGGGTTAGGTAATTAGACCCACAGGGGCTAAAAACAGGAGAAAAGCTACTGTGAAAAATACGAAGAATCGCCCATGTGCGATGTTACGAAAGGGACTATACCCGTAAAATCAAGTTAGGGAAAGGACAATGAAACTATTCTGCACTTCTTTCTTAATCTCAATCAGCTACTATAGTCAAAACTTTAAACAGAAAAAAAATCTTTTAGGATTCTAATGTAATTATGTAAAAATTATTACTTATTAGCAAAGGTACTCTATAAATAACTTAGTCAGATAACATTGACAGATCTGCTTCTACCCGTTAATAGCAAGCTATTCTACAAGAAAACAAAATTTCTCATTAGAAAATTTATAAAAGATTAAATTATTGTCCATTATCTTACAACACCCCCCCCCCCCAAATTGTATCCTAAAATTCTTTTAGGGTTCTTATATAGACATTTCTAGAAGCTAAGTTACTCTATAAATAACTTTGTCAGATAACACTTCTATCCATTAGTAACAATCTGTAAAAGACTGAATTTCACACAAGAAAATTTTTTAAAAATTAATTTGTCCTCCGTTATCCTCCCCCCCCACACCCCATATATCCTATTTTTTATGATTTCCAAAATAACCTTTAGCTAATGCAGAATTACACTTACAGATTTTTGGAAGTTGATTTATTCAAAGAACAAAGGGAAGATAACATCAGAACTGAATATTCAAAATATAAATATATAAGTTTTGACAAAATTATACGTAAATTTGTTGCAAAACTTCTTAAATACAGAATTGTGTTTAAGGAGATACTGACATTTTTAGAATTGCATTATAGAGATGCTTTGCTTATAATAGGAATCAGTACTCAAAAAATCATATTAATCAAATGATTATATCACATAAAAAATTTGTTAAAAAAGTTAAAAATCAACATGTTTAAAATGGACCTACGAACACTCTGGTAATGATTATAGAGTTGCTACGCTTTCTAAGTCGTACCTAACTACCACAGGAATCACCATGCAAGGTTTGAAATCGATGGGACAATTCTAACATGCCTAAATTATCGAAATAAAGCTATTCGTTACGTACGAACCGACACTAATTATAGAATATCTTCGATTTTAAATGAGTATGTATGACTTAAATTGGCCTTTCTTTAAATAAACCGTCTTATTTTTTATTGCTTCAGATATTAATAAATCTAACAGTAAGGGGAGGAAGTAGAAAATAGTTTTATCAAAAGAATGAAAAAGATATATTTTTATTACCATATTTCTAACATTTGGTGTTTATGTAAAATCACACAAACTTGTTTTTAGTGATAAATATATCAAACGTTTTGCTGTTTTAGATTAACTGTTAGAATAACATCGTTTGGATCTAGTTTTGTTTAAAAAGCAAAAAAGGGGATTAAAATGATTTTTTTATTTCATCAAAAAAAATAAAAAAGAAAGAAGTAAAGATAACCTACCGATTTTTATCTTACAATTTTATTTATAATGTTGCAATGTTCTTAAAAGCGAAGCTTTTCTACAATTAGGGTCAGTCCGTACGTCCTTCCGTCCGTACGTCCGAGACGGATAGCTTTCTTCGTTAATTTGGGCATGGTGATTCCTGTGGTAGTTAGGTACGATTTGAGAAGCGTAGCAACTCTATAATAAAGTCCATAAACATTATCCTGTATCAAGAAGTTTTTCAACAAATATACTCACAATTTTGCTTTGACTTTGCTTTTATTTATATTCTGATTATTCATGTCTGACACTATACAAGTGTTAATGTCCGTTTGTCCAACCGTTTCAGAGCTTCGCTTTTATGGATGTTGTCATCCTTGTTGTATTATACTTGCCAACAATTGTAGCTAGACATTGTACAATAAAATCAAAAACAAGGATGACGTCATTCATTGGTAGGTACTACTTCAAAACATGACAATAATTATGACAGTTTTTTATCCAATAGGATGGAGTAAAATTGGTAGCTTTGGTGAATCTATATTTTTTGCCCGCTACAAGTTTCTCTTTATTAGAGTATAATATAATTTGGTGTAAGATCCATCAAATAATACATCCAATCGCGTTACATAGCCTTTCATTACAGATATCATGATGATGTTGATATCTAAGAACCTATCAAATAATCATACCATTAAATTATAGAGTAGCTTTGGTTTCTAGAGAAAATATTTTTAAAAGCGAAGCTTTTCTAAAATTGGTGTCGGTCCGTACGTCTGTACGTAACGGATAGCTTTTTTCGTTGATTTATGCATGTTAATATTGTCCTATCGATTTAAAACTTTACCAGAATGTATGTACGTCCATTTTAAACATGTTGATTTTTAAACTTTTTAACAACAATTTTTTATGTGATGTAATCATCTGATTGATCTGATTTTTTGAGTAATATTATAAGCGAAGCATCTCTATAATCAAGTCCTAAATATGTCAGTATGTCCTCAAACAGAATTCTGTATTTGAAAAGTTCTGCAACAAATTTACGTATAATTTTGTCAAAACTTATATATTTATATTATTATATTCAGTTCTGTTACTCTACAAGAGTTAATGTTCGTCTGTCATACCTATATCAGAGCTTCTCTTTTATGGATGTTGTCATCCTTGTTTTCTTATCTTTCTTATCTACTTTTTTATAACCTTTCTTATCATTTAACAACATTTCTGTTTTTGCCTACATTAATTTTGCAACAAAAAATGATTGTTTATCAAAGATTCTCCTATATGTTTTATTAGTGGTATCATTTTTTACATTGGAGTAAAACACTAAAGGGGGTTAAATTACTGTATGTCCACAATCCAAGGACCTTGTACCGATTCTCAATTGGGTCTTTAAAATCCACCAATAGTGTCGGGCATATTAATACAGCCAAGTATCAGAAAACAATTTACTAGCAGACGAAACAAGTCCTTGGAAAAGGGGGGGAACACAGTAATAGTGTCTGACTGATTATGACGTAACAAAAAAAATTAGCCAATGAGAGGCCGTTATTGACCAATGGTAAAATTTATAGTGGCCTCTCATTGGCTAATTTTTTTTGTTACGTAATAATCAGTCAGACACTATTACTGTGTTCAAAGGGGGGCAGGTAGTTATCTGTAGTGATCTGTTTTTTATACCTTCTTTAAAAATTAAAAAAATAATTTTTACAAGCTTATAAAGAGCTGTCCATCACATTTTTGTGAACTGTCAGCCGAATAAACCTATATAGAAGACAAGTATTGCCTCCCAACATTTAGTAAGTAAAAATATATATAGCATTTTTGAGTTTCAGTGCAATATAGCAATAGGTAACTAATATAATATTTGTATATATGTGTGTGTCAGTCAAGATATCATAAACGGCTGCTCCAATTAGAAGCTTTACAAAGTGTCTCAAAAAATCAGCCATGTGACGTCATAAAAATGAGAGGAGAAGTGGGAAAGAAACAATCATTTCAGTATTCCTAAAATGCGTAAAATTTGCTCGTGTATGTTTTGGCTTATTGGCTACGTTTCAAAGGTAACAAATATTCAACCATTCTTCTTTATTTGTAACTAGCGGCTACGCCCCTAGAGACCTCTAGGGGCACTTGAGGAGAAGAGGGTCAAATTTAATAACCCAATTTCTTAGTTAAGATTTTAAAAGAAAAGTAAAAAAATTTGGGGGTCGAAATTTTTTTTTGGGGGGGGGTTAGGGTTGTCTCACCCTTCAAGAAAATAGTTATAAACCTTCCCGGGACCTTTCTGAATCTACCCTGTTAAGGAGAACCCGATCGGTTCAGCGGTTATCGAGATCCTTCGGTACAGACACACAGATACACAGACAAACAAACATCCTGTTACTTTAGTATAAGGATTTAGAAATAAATGTATTAATGTTGCCCCTCGAGAAAATGGGCGAAGCCATTAGCAAATACAATATTGGTTGTAGCAGGGTTGTTAATAATTCTGCAAAGGGATAGAAAATACCCAGGGAGCGAGAATGAAAGGCTTCTAGTATTTTATTATTTTGAGGATGGTGCATTTCAAATTATAGGTAATTAATTCTAAAAGTTTTAAATTTCCAATAAAAGTTGCTATATTGGAAATACTCGTTTTATCTGGAAAAATCTGGGTTTTCAAGCTTAAAGTGTCACAACTATAAAATTAAATTAATTGCCCATTGTTCCCTCCCTTACTCCCTGGAAAATACCAGTTTCCTGTTTTTCCTATATTTTGTTTTCTCGTATTCATTCGAATCCAGTGGATAGGAACCGGTTCTCATCCACACGAAAAAACTATGTCTAGCATCGTATTATATCCAGCTTTCTACGAATATCAAAATGTACAATCATAAGATTAAAACCATTTTTTTAGTCCGTGCCTTCGGCACCTTGGGGCTAAAAAAACTAGTTTTAATCTTATAATTGTGCATTCTATATCCGCGGAAACCTGTTTATAAAACGATGCGAGAAATAACTATTCCCTAACTCTGTGAATTTTTCTTCCCTTTTTCCTATTTCTTAATATTTTAGTTTCGCAGCTACTCTATAATAATGGTAGGTTATGACGTCCGTCTGTCACATTACAACACAAACAAACGCACCCTCTATATATCTCTATCTTGAAGTTTCTATATCAAGGGATATAAGGGGACAAGAAAATGAACGATACTTGATGTACTTTGTGCATGCCTCTCACATAATCATAAACAAAATTACCCAATTATTAAACCGAATAAGAATATATAAAGCTTTGGGAACCGGTGTGTAATTTACAGTCCAATATCCCCTCCCTCCAAGTCCATATATCATTTCCTATTTTCACTCCAACCCCTGCTGGGATAATATAAAAAGAGAGGGCGGGGGAGGACACTGGCGCTTAATTAATCCACAAACAGCCCCCTCCCCCTGCAGCAAGTAAAAACTAACAAAGGCAGATTTCTACACCCCTGGAGTTTGGGGGAAGATTAAATAATTGTCCTATCCCTTCATCCCTGAAAAAAAGAGAGAACTTTTGTATGGATATAGAATATACGTGGATATTATGACAGGGGAAAAATTGTCGTCAATTCAGGTTGCTAATATAGATATGACTTATTGGTAAGTTCGTTCATCCAGTAGGAGGATATTGGGGCAAGAGGGAGGTATGGGATCGTCATTTTAGCCAGCTAAAAGTTCCATTTTATTAGTGTACATGATATTTTGGTGTAAGATCCATGTGATAATATATCCATTTTAGTAAGAGACCATTAAAAGTAAAATTATGAGAAGTATAAAGACTCTCTTTTTATGGATTCAGGGATGGCATAATAAATGATAAAATAATCTTCCCCCAATCTTTATGCAGATTTTCATCTTTGTTACATGAGAATTTTTTGTTAGAAAGAAGGGTTGTAGATAAATTTAACCGCCTTTGTCCCCTCCCTCCCTGTTTTCTCGCAGACTCCAAAATGTGTTTTATTATGTTTTAAGTATTACATTAAACAAAGACAAAGGCAGAGAAATATACGTGTACACTTATTGTAGATTTTTAGTAACGGAGCTACTTTAAAATAAGGACGTAAGTACTTTTGTGGACCCGTACAGATCTATCTATAAGTCTTATGATATCTAAACTGAAAATCTTCATTTCAAAACTTTCAAAAAGATATATCTGCAATTATTGTTTTACAAAAATTATTTAATCAAAAATAAGTACCTACACAAATTATAATAGACTAATTAAATGCTGTGTACATTCCCTAATTATTAAACGCTTTGCTTTTAATAAGAGTTATATCATTATACAACAACAAAATTTTCTCCCAAAATGCAGACAATTCTAAAGATACAAATTGAAACTCTTCGATTTTTCTGTTGAAAAATGTTTGGGACAGGTTACGGTGTGGCCACAAAAATGTCCCTTTTTTTAAAAGCGAAGCTTTTCTATAATTAGGTTCGGTCCGTCCGTACGTCCGTCTGTAACGGATAGCTTTTTCGTTAATTTAGGCATGTTAGAATTGTCCTATCGATTTTAAACTTTGCATGGTGATTCCTGTAATAGTTAGGTACGATTCAGAAAGCGTAGCAACTCTATAATCGTTACTAGAATGTCCGTACGTCCATTTTAAACGTGTTGATTTTCAACTTTTTTAACAACAAAATTTGTATCAGATAAACTTATCCGATTGATCTGATTTTTGGAATACTGATTCCTAGGACAACAAAGTACAATATTATAAGCGAAGCATTTCTATAATCAAGTCTTAAAAATGAAAGTATGTCCATAAACAATATCCTGTATCTAACAGTTTTTTAACAAATTTACTTATAATTTTGCTTCTACTCTTATATATTTATATTCTAATTATTCAGTTCTGACACTATACCGATTAATTGCTTCGCTTTTATGGATGTTGTCATCCTTGTTTTTAGTAGCGCAGCTACTCTTTTACTCATAGTATGTCTGATTAACCTAATACATCCTCAAGTTATCTACTTTTCACAGTAACTCTATAATTAGGTTTAATTTGTTTTTGAAAAAAACTTTACTGTTTTCAAATCCAGCTTTTTGAGCTATTTAAGTTTTAGTTTATTTTTCTTATTAATAATGGACCAAATTCTTTAAAATTTACTAGGCTAACCTTAACTTTATAAAGTTGTTAATGAATATTTGAGAAATAGGAAACCCTTTGTATTAGACGAAGCCCAATCTGCACTACTTTTGATTCCTGTGACGTCATATAATGAGGGAGATGAGAGGAGAAGTGGGAAAGAAAACCCCTAAAAAATAGATGGAGAATCCCTTATTTTTATTACGTCACAGGAATCAAAAGTGGTGCAAAATTGGTGCAGATTGGGCTTCGTCTTTCTCTTTGGCTTGTCTATATGTCTTTGCAGAATTTGGCCCATTATCCTTTTTCCGTGCCACACTATTGTAGAATTTGTTTGTGACATCTCGCTAGAGACTCAATTCAAGACTCAATGCATTTAATGGTACAAACTTGAGATATCTATAGATATCCAGAGATATCCATAAAGATATATAGACAGGTAGATTTGACTCTCTAAACAACAGATATCGATATTAGGTAAATTGATATCCTTAACGATAATCTAAAATATGAGATATCCAGAAAAAAATATATCCACAAAGATATTTAGACTGGTATAATTAACAATTCAAACTATAAATATCTAAATAGTTTATATAGAAAGTGCTACTTATGTCCTAAAAATTAATGTTCTTGGTGTTCTCTATATTATTCACTTCCGAGAATCGAACCAGATTTTAAAAGATTTTATATATAATGATTTTTTGATTGATCAGCCATAGTCTCTAAGGGTTTGGACCTAAGTAGTCATGGAGTAGGCTGAGACACTTTTGTATAGCCACTGGGGCTATCAAGCTCCACGTTCAAGCGGGAGTTAAAACAAAAAAACTCAAGACGCTAATTTTAGCCTACCAATTAAGAATCCGAATCCGCTATTAAAAAATGGATTACAGATACGGATTCGGATTCCAAAATTAGGCGGACTCGGGATCTCGGACCCTAAATTTATAGATTTCTCAACATATATAAATTAATGGTCCAAAGTTTGGATATTGAAAAGAAAGATATCCGGAAAAATATCAAACCATATCAATTTAATGATCAAAACTTAGATGTAATGATAAGTATATTTCGAGCAATATTCATGAAGATATCTAGACATAGAAATTAAGGTGTCCATCTATAATACAAAGTAGAACGATGTCTGTCTGTCTGTTTGTTTGTCTGTCTGTTTGTTTGTAGTGAAGGTTTTCGCTAACCGTTAAACCGATCGGGTTCTCCTTTACAGGGTAGCTTCTCATAGGTCCCGGGAAGGTTTATAACTATTTTCTTGGGGGGTGGCCCGTGGGACACCCCCAACACCGGCCCCCCCCCAAAAAAAAATCTTTCTTTTAAATCTAAAATACGAAAAGTTGGTTTGATTAAACCTCTTGGGGCAAAGTCCCTAGAGGGTAGGGGCGAAGCCGCTAGTTAATATATAAAGACAGATAATCTAAATTTTAGATATTTAGATAGAAATTTATCCAAAAATATGTAAAGAGACACATAGATTTTTACGTAATTCCTGAGATGGGTTCTTAAAAGATAATGCTGCGTTTTTTCGACGTTTTTTACGCTATGAATAACAAGCGCGGCATTCGCGAAATCTAAACAGAGTATACAACTTAAGAATTCATACTTTTAAAATTATTATTTTTTAGCCATTTGTATAATCTATAATACAAAGTAGAACGATGTCTGTCTGTCTGTTTGTTTGTCTGTCTGTTTGTCTGTTTGTTTGTAGCAAAGGATCTCGCTTACCGCTGAACCGATCGGGTTCTCCTTAACAGGGTAGCTTCTTATAAGTCCCGCGAAGGTTTATAACTATTTTGGGGGAGGGTACCACCACCCTATCAGGAGAAATCACCCCTAGAAAAAAATTACCCCTCCCGAAAAAAAAGGCTCCAACGAAACATAAACCAATTATTTCTATAATTAGATATTTTAAATAAGAAAAAACATTCAAAGTGCCACTAGAGGCCTCTAGGGGCGTAGCCGCTAGTGTCTAATATAGCTCTAAAAAGATATATTAATTAATATGCAGCAAAAATGGATTTAAGATAATTTGTTTTTCTTTTATAAAGGGTGTATTAACAAAAGCAAAATAATTAAATAAATAGTTGTATGCTCTGTTTAGATTTCGCGAATGCCGCGCTTGTTATTCATAGCGTAAAAAATGTCGAAAAAACGCGGCATTATCTTTTAAGAACCAATCTCTGCAATTGTTTATCTATGAGAAAACTTAAAAATAAGTAAATGACGTTCAAGAGCTATTTAATATTAAAGCAAGGACAACCATGTCAATAAAAAGCGCTGCATATAGTGTCAATTTAAAGAAAAGTAGCCTAAAATGCATAGTAGAAGAAAAATATATTATCATTCAGGAAAATATATATAACTTTGATAAACAGAAAGTTGATTTATTGCAAGCGCATGCTTATGGCCTGACAGACCTACGAACTAGCCCTAGTCATAGAGCAGATTCGCTTCTAATAATCTGTTATTTTTCTGGATAATATGATATGATATGATATTTAATCTCCTATTATCATTAGAATTATTTTTAGAAGACTGTTATAGCAGTGTATTTAAAAATAATTACTACTATTTTATAAGTCTAGGGGCTCCATATTCAAAGTGTATGGAAGGAAAATAGCCTAAAACAATACCAAGACTTTTTTCATAAAAATAAAAGAACCTAAAACCATCCCAGGACCTATAAGAAGCTTCACTGTGAAGGAGAACGAACTCGGTTTAACGGTTAGCGAGATCCCTCGCTACAGACAAAAAAAGGTTACTACTTTATATATTAGGATAGTTATGTTTTTCGATCTGTCCGTTAAAATCCCGCAAACCACTGCACTGCACTGAACCAATTAAGATTTTAGGGTTTTTATAATCCAGGTATGCTTTCATGCTAATTTATTTTTAAAAGTCTTTTAAGTTTTAGGATGGTCCCCTACCTCCCCGTACGATATCTGAGCGAGACTCGACAAAGTGGCTGAAAAAATTGTTTTTTTACATTCTAAGGAACCTTTGTATTTTTTACCTAACCTAGCAAAAAAAATTAAATGAACAAAATTACGCCTTTGGAAGATAAAATCTTCCGGGAGAAAAGGATTAAAATCTTCACATAGTTTGGGGGAATGATTCATTTATAGACCAATATATTCGTTTTATATATTATCCCTCCCTGTTTATTAACTATTAGAAATAAAATTAAGGTTAGGGTTAATTAATATATTAGAGTAAAACACTAGAGGGAGAAAGGGTGAAATAACTGTATCTCCCCATCGCAATCGTTTTGTGCAACCTTCCTATTGGGTCATTGAAAATCAACCAATGGTATCGCTTATATTAACACAGCTAAGAAGCAGAAAATTATTTAGAAGCTGGCGAAAGAGGTCTTTGAAAAATGAAGGGAGGGAGTTGTCTGTATATAAATCTACACTATAGATCTGTTATTAAAATCATGTTTCCCTATATTTACCTCTTATAAAATACAGGGTTTTAATACATTTATTCATACTAGCGGCTTTGCCCCTATATAGCCTCTTTGCCCCAAGAGGTTTGATCAAATTAATTTTTCGTATTTAAATTTCAAAGAAAAAATTTTTAAAAAATTTGGGGGGGGGGGGGTATAGTCGACCCCACTATTTTAACTTTAGTGTTAAAAAGAAATTTTTTTTTGGGGGGGGGGGATATTTTTCATTTTTGGTGGGGTTGGGGGTGTCCCACCTCACAAGAAAATAGTTCAGCGGTTAGCGAGATCCTTCGCTACAGACAAACAAACAGACATCGTTCTACTTTGTATTATAGATAATGTTTTGTATCAAATTAAACATCAGAGTATCTGCCCATTAAAAAAAATAATTTCATAAATAAACAAAAAAAGTATACTTAACTTTCTTAATTATTTTCTTGCGAAGAAACTTCTACAAGGACACATACCCTAGTTATAGAGTAGTTGCGCTTCTTAAAAAAAGGTTAAGAAAAGTTTAAAACTGAAATATGTTACCAAGAAGTCAAATTAAAACATTTCTAGGTAGACCTAAATTAACAAATTCCGCATTATCCTTTAAGCTTCGGTAATCCCCCCTCACAAAAAAAATATATGGATGGATGTCTTTGTTTTAGTATTTTAGTAAGTTAGGTCAAGTAAAGTTCAGAATAACCTGCAGGGTTGGGACTTACCCCATGTGCTAATGTGTTGAAATATCCTAATATATAAAGTAGTAAGCTTTTTTTGTCTGTAGCGAAGGATCTCGCTAACCGCTAAACCAATATGGTCCTCCTTTACAGTGAAGCTACTTATAGGTCTCGGGGTGGTTTTAGGCTATTTTATTTTTATGAATAGTCCGAGTAGGTATGGTTTTAGGCTATTTTTCTGCCCTTCCACATTTCTTCTAATATTGAGCCCCTAGGTGCTAGGGGCACACCCGCTAGTAAGTTATAAAGTAGGGGAGTGCTTGGTGGGGGGAGGGAGGGGTATTATGGTCCATTTATAGTTTGGAGGATTACACAAATTCTCCCCTTCACTACAACTTTTTTCTTCAGAAACTTTTATTTTTCAGCTTTGTTCAGTTTCGTTTAAATTCTATAAAACAGCATTTACCTAATTTTATAATTTTGAAATGTTTGAATTTAAAAAAGCTCATTTACTGAAAAGCAAAGCATTTCTATATATTGAATTTATGTATGTTGGATTAGCAATATCAATTCTAAAACAAAATATGTAGATTCCTAAATAACAAATAAAGGTAGCAAACCAACTATCTCGGTCATTTAAAAATATGTATTAATAGTTATTTCTTTCATCGTATTATAAACAGCTTTCCGCGGATATAGAATGTACAGTTATAAGATAAAAACCAGTTCTTTTTGCCCTGAGGTGCCGAAAGCACGGGCTAAAAAAACTGGTTTTAATCTTATGATTGTACATTTTTATATTCGTAGAAAGCTGGATATAATACGATGCTAGACATAGTTTTTTCGTATGGATGAGAACCGGTTCCTATCCACCGGTTTCGAATGAATACGAGAATAGTTATTTCTCGTATCGTATTATAAACGGCTTTCCGCGGATATAGAATGTACAATTATAAGATAAAAACAATTTTTTTTGCCCCGAGGTGCCGAAGGCACGGGCTAAAAAAAACTGGTTTTAATCTTATGATTGTACATTTTTATATTCGTAGAAAGCTGGATATAATACGATGCTAGACATAGTTTTTTTCGTATGAATGAGAACCGGTTCCTATCCACCGGATTCGAATGAATCCGAGAAAAATCAAAATTATTTTTCATTTAATGATAAACTCATGTATGTTGTTGCTGTGCTACATATGAATATAATCAGGGGTCTAAGGTATAAGACAATGCCAGATAAATTGATGTACATCTTCTATGATGATACACAAAATTATCTTCAGTTTATATCAATTAGTTTTTGTATCGTTTGGACACTCAACTTAAGGAACCAGCCAATCAAAACTCAATAAAAGTCCCCAAAGCTTTTAAGCCAACGAGTGATAAAACGTTATTATAAAACTTTGGGGACTAGTTTAATAAACAGCTCAATGTAACCTTCCTCCCTGGATATCCTTATCCTTGCTAATTCCCAGTGGCTAGCCTATTTTCTACCTTCAATGTAGAATATGATAAAGAGGAAATTAGAATTCTGATGTTTCATTGATATCATACACACCAGATATTTTTTCTTTTAAGAAATATTTTTATATTTTTGTAACGTAACCAATAAGATATATAAGTTGGAAAGAATTTTAATGTTAGAGGTAGATTTGAAATCTGCATCAAATTTTAAGGTTTTTTTTTAATAAAATTTATTTTTTGTATAATTCTTTATCTAAAAGCGGAAATACAATTTAAGTTAATTAATTTTGACATCTGTGATTAGTCGATTAAAAACTATCTGTGCTCTGATTGGAGTGTCGTGTGTAGATTGAAGTGTCGTACATCATTCAACCAATTAGAGCGCAGGTAGTTTTCAATCCACCTATCACGGATGTCAAAATTAATTAATTTAAATTGTATTTGCGCTTATAGAATTATACAAAAAAAACTAATTTTTAAAAAAAAAATCCTTAAAATTTGATGCAGATTTCAAATCTACCTCTAACATTAAAATTCTTTATAAAAACTAAAAAACTTATATACCTTAGTAACCATGGAATAAGGAGGAATGGAACTAAAAATCACAAATATTTTTTGGAAGTTTGATTGAAAGTTTGACTTGCGCAGTAAAAATTTTTACAAAAGTACAAATGACAGATTTATCTTCTTTGGACGTAACTAGTCTTTAGATTTGGTATGTATATCAAGAGTGTTAATTAAGTCAAATTGGATACAACTGTTATTTGGATATGCTTTATATCAATTCCCCTTCTTAATTTTTTAATATGATATCATTATCCTATTCATCTGATTTTTAGAATAATGATTACTAGGACTACATAGTCAAAGTGCAATGTTATAAGCGAAGCTTCTCTAAAAGCAAGTCCTAAAATTTAGTATGTCTTTAAACAGTATCCTGTATTTTAGCCGTTTTGCAACAAATTTTCTTAAAATTTTGTTTAGACCTAAATATTTATATTTGCTTTTATGGATATTTAATTTCTTTTATAGAAATTGTTAAAAATAGTAAAATAGCTTTCATGTATTTTAACATTTCAAATTTACTTACAAAATAACTAAAAACATTATTTTTATTGAGCTATAAATAAAAACAGAAAGCATTAAAAACATTTTATTATTTGTTTAAGTTGGAAATCAAATAAATGTACGAGTTAAATTTTATTGGATTTAAAATTTCAAATAAACAAGGGTGATAAAAGCCATAGATATATGCAAAGCTTATCTAACTCCTTTATAAGAAAAAAAATAACACCAAAAATGCTATTTTCATAGCAGTTAGGAGGTCAGGTTTTTACTAACATCTCTAATCTTCATAGCAATCGTCTTCTTAAATATAAAATCAATTAAATTGTTGTAACCCGTCCAAATGGCTAAAAATCAATAAACTTCAGACAAAAATCTATGTAAGATACATTG